>NC_136069.1:1400556011-1405356011 GCF_964261635.1 Lissotriton helveticus | reverse complement strand
TGTGTGGATTTTTTAGTTGCCACTCAGGAAACACAGGGCTGGATTCAAGGTGGCAGAGTCCTGGTGCTGTTGCTGGAAGTCTTTGATGTTCCTGAGACCTCGGAACAGGAGGAAAGCAGACCAGCTTGGACGGAGTCTTGGCATCTCACATCAAGCACTTGCCCTCCTGTCCTCATTTTTGGAAGGGAGATCCCAAAGGGTGAATTTTAAATCCTTTCACTCCGACTCCTATGTTCTACCTTGTGGAGTCCCACAGGGATCCTCTCTGAGCCCTACTCTGTTCAATCTGTATGTGGCACCCCTTGCAACTGTGGTCCATTCCTTTGGATTGGAGGTGATGTCATATGCAGATGATACACAGTTATGGTTACCATCCCCAAAAGACAGGGCTCATTGTCAGAAAATGTCATTGGATATATGACTAGAGTGGCTGACTGGATGTCTGCTAACTTTTTGAAACTTAATGGGGAGAAAACCAAACTGATGATATTTGGATCAGGGCTATCCAAGTGGAATACTAGCTGCTGGCCTCATTCGTTGGGATGCTGTCCTGCCCGAGCAAAAAGGCAAAGAACCTTGGAGTTTTGAAGGATATTGAACTCCGTTTCAATATCCAAGTGAATTCAACCATTTCTACATGCTCCTGGCTCATAAGGATGTGCAAAAAAAATCTTCCCTTTTATCACACGACCAGCTAGGATACAGGTAGCACTGGCCTTTGTAATGTCCAGACTTGGTAACTGTAATGCTCTGTACCTGGCTGCTAATAAGAGCGTGCAGGAACAAACTTCATGGGACTGCAGAACGCTCTGGCAAGACTCATTCTGAACCTTCCCAGAAAACAATCTGCCAGGAAGGGGCTAGAACTCCTGCACTTGCTTACCATTGAACAACGCATTAGTTTTAAATCTCTCTCTATGGTTCATAAATCATTGTATGCTCTCTACCCTTCAAGGCTGAAGACTGTTCATTTGGCACTCTCCCAGCAGACCATTATGTTCCTCGCTAAAAATGCAACTGTCAGTACCAAGAACCAAGAAGAAGTGGGGGGACAGGGCATTCTCGGTGGCAGCAAGCAAACTCTGGAATTCCCTGCCCCTTGCTCTCAGATCTGTCCCACTTCTGCTCCCCTTCAGAAAAGCCCTCAATACCTGGCTGTTCACACTCTAGCGGTAAGCTGGATATATCTTTCTTTTCTACTCTCCGGGGTATGTAGGCTGGTCTCTAGTGCCTTGATGCCTTCGGGTGAATGCTGCGCTTTATAAATATCAAATCAAAACGAGACCTAAGAGTCACTGAGTTAAAGTGGTGTAGGTCTAGTCCTTCTCAACCAGGCAGAGCGGGCAGCAGGCAGGGCAGCACAGCTGAAAAGCAGTTCTTCCAGAGTAGCAATCCAGCACAGTGGCAGTCCTTCAGCAGCACAGCAGTCCTTCTTCCTGGCAGAGTATCCACAGGTCCAGAAGTGTACTGATTTGGTAGGGTCAAAAGTCCAGTTTTTATACCCAGTGGTGCCTTTGAAGTGGGGGCGAATTCAAAGAGGGGCTTTGAAGTGCACAGAGATCCTCCTTCTTCACTACAGAGGGTTAAGTAGCCCTTTGTGTGGGAGCAGGACACAGCGCATTCAGGTGTGTCAGCTCCTCACTCCTTCCTGCCCAAGAAGACCCATCAGGATGTGAGTGCTTCACCAGAACACCTAAGCTTCCTTTGTGTGTGGTTGTCTAGAGGAAATGCACAAGGCCCAGCGGTCACCCACCCCAGACGTGTATTGGAGATAGGCAGCAGCCAAATGGAGCTTAAGAACAGAAAAATACCAAACTTACTAAAAGTGGCATTTTTAAAGTTATAATCATTAATCCAACTTTACCATGAGAGCGGATTTATTATTACAAGTCCATAGGTACCAAATATGACTGTTCTACTCTTTCTCAATCAGAAATTACTCGTAGTAAATGTAACGAGGAATTCCCAATGTTAACCTATGAGAGGGGTAGACCTCACAGTAGTAAAAATTAATTTGGGAGTTTTTCTCTAATAAGACATGTAAAACGAAAAAGTGTATGTCCTGCATTTTACTTACACTGCATCATGCCTGATGGGCTAATTTGGGTCTACCTCAGGGGTGACTTAAGTTTAAGAAAAGGGGAGTTTAAGGCTTGGCATGGGGCTTTAAATGGCAAGTCGACACGGCAGTTAAACAGCACATACAGGGTTTGCAGTAGCAGGCCTGAGACATGTTGAATGGGCTACCTAAATGGGTTGCACAATCAATGCTGTAGGCCAACGAATAAATAGCGTTTAATTTACTTTACAGGCGCTGGGTACATATAGTGCACTTTATTAGGGACTTGGAGGTAAATTAAATATGCCAATTGTGGATGAACTAATGTCACCATGTTTCAGGGGAGCGAACACATGCACTTTAACACTGGTTAGCAGTAGTAAAGTGCCCAGAGTCCTGAGGCCAAACAAAACAGATCAGCAAAAAGTAAGGCAAACTTGGCAAAACATTTGGGGGAAGACCACCCCAAGGCTAACTCTCAGTACCTCGTGGACATGCTGTACCACTAAAAGTTCTAGATTGGAGTTTAGAAAAACTATGAAGGTTTATTATAACATTCCAAGAAATACAATACGGAAATAGCCCTGCCAAGTATCACGCATCAGGCGTGACGCCAAGTTATTTTAGTGCTGGTGTCCGCATCACCGTACTAAATGCATTAGTCACGCATAATTTGGGACCCCCACCCACCTCCAGGCATGCTGTGACAAGGAGCTGCAACAGCGAGTTCACTGTGCTATAGAAAGCGTGCCTGTGTCGGACTGGAAATGGTGAACTATGCATGGGGCATTGTTTCATTTTTCTTTTTCGTTTTCAACGAAAGGGGATATTACCAAAGTCTTTTCATCATTTAAATTTTGAATTGAGATTGTGAGGGTTCTGCATCATCAGGCTTAAGGTCATAATTTATTGTTAATTTAGGCAGCAATTACTGTCACTCATATTCGTTGAAATGTCACTCATAATTACACAGAAATTATTAAAATGTCACACACAGCAATCTGAAACCTTGCAGCTATGCGGAAATAGTAAAAAGCTGATGCAGTAAATCTCAGTTAAATGAATAAAAGCATTGCCAAGCAGGCTCTCTGCAATAGAGAATAATAGGCAAAATCAGAAATAGACTAAGTCTCAAATGTGCAGCAAAGTTAATAAGCAATCAAGCAGGATCCCTATTAGCCTCTTCCATGCTAATGACGGCTCCCGGCTGTCATGAGTCACGGTGGGCGTGTGCTCATGACGGCCGGGAGCCATTATGACCACGCCCACGATTGGAATGTCCAGCACTGCGGCGGATGTCGCGCCGGAGTGACGAGGTTAGAGACCAAAAAGATTAGCTTAACCACAAATTCAAGACCATTTACTCTAATTGTCACCCTATCACTTTAGCACAAACGCCCCCCCCCCCACATGAATATTAATTCAACTTTTCTGACCTAAAGCCGACTGGAGGCTTCAGAACAAACCAGTTACATAACAGTTAACCATTGTGAATGAGTACAATACTGTGTGCAAGCAGAAGGTCCTTGAAAACATGTAGCAAAGCTACAAAGCTTCAAGCCCTCTTTGAAAACGGTGTCCTTCAGAGATAAACAAATCCACATTTTGCTGCACGTATTATCAGGCACAACTATAAACGGTGAAATTTAATGACACAGCATCATTTTTGGACAAGAAGGCGTTGAGGCCCAACTGAAGGAAGCCTAGTTAGCCTAAGCCAGGAAAACACACTTTACTAGGTCATAGTAAATTTGTTTCCATGTCAGTTTATACACCAGCATTCAGGTGTAGATTAATTGCTCTGTACACTATTAATAATGCACATTTTGATTTACACTCACAAAACCACTAATTCCCCCTTCAATGCATACACATGTTAAATAAACCTTTAGATATCTGTAGCTCCCCTTTCCTATATTTCACAACTAATTCTTCTCTCTTCATCCCTGCTTAAACTCATTCTCCCTACTATTTCCCACATGTTTCTTTATTAGAATAAAGTCTCTCATTCATGCATGTTTTCACCCATTCTGCTTTTATACTTACCGTGCTTCCACACTCCGACTAACCAGAACGATGGTACACATAAACACTGGTTTTATTGTTGTGCTTGAATATGCATTTTCAAACATAAAAGATTGTGCCCTAGTGAAAGCTTGTTGTCCATATGTCTAGACCTTGTTATTCTGTTGCAATCTATATGGATGGAAGGTGTGCTAGTGGTGATTGGCTAATAAGAAACATGTTTTGTTCTGTTCTACTCAGCTTACACTGATGACATTAAATTGGTGCCACTTTTAATATACTTCTTTATTTTTAGGGGCACAATGATTGAAGAAGAGCAGTTTGTAAATATTGATTTGAATGATGAGAATGTTTGCAGTATTTGTAAACTTGGAACCGATGTTGAAACACTGTCATTCTGCCACATCTGCTTTGAGTTGAATTTAGAAGGTAAGCTTAATAGTATATTTTGGTCTTTTTACCAAAAAATTAAATTCATTAGGTACCGTGTTTAAGTGCATTATGAAGCCCTATTTGATTTATTTCTTTGAGATTTCCTTTTTTCTTGATGTATGTCCATTTTCCTTGAACCTGTTAATCTGTTTGTGTACTATAAAAAAGCAACACCATAATTGAACTTGAGAATTTCCCCCTCCGAAGCAAAAAAGTAACCCGGTTTGAATCCTCTTTAAGTAGTTTGAATCCTTCAACGATTAGTTCTTTGTGCAAAACTATTATTGCATGCCACTATTTCCTAGTGATTTAAAGCATGTTAAACAAAAGTAAGGTATACTGTTTTTATACTTCTGTAACTATTATGAAAGCTGATATATGAAATGAAGCGTTTTTATTGGAGGGAGTACACCCATTTGTTTCATTATATGATGTGTATTCTTCCGTTCCTCATTCAGGAAACTACTTTTTAATTCCGGACTTCCATGAGATAACATTTGTTTTCTTACTGGCTCCTTCGTGTGCTGCTTTCACCCTCAAATATCTGCCCCGCTCAGTTAGTGTTGTTCCGCCTCTCAGCTTGTCTATGAAAACATGACAACACACACATTTTTGCCATGGTATGAATAAAGAGCACACTTTAAGGGTTGTTTTTAGGGCTCTCCCCTCGCGATGTCCGGGGTTTGAAATCGGACCCTGGAATCGCACACGCTTTTCCTTTTGGGTTCCGCTATTGGGCTTTGTGAGCGTTTGTTTTTTTAACAGAGCACGCAATAGGCCAAAGGCAGGCGCATTGCTCCGCCCATGGCATATTGGTGTCTGTTACGCACACCAAAGCCCATATATTTTCAATTATCATGCCCAGACACGGGCGCGATAATTGAAAACATATGCCTCGCAGTGGCGTGCGCGCGCACCCCTCGCAGGTGTTTTTTTTTTTATGCGCTTTTTTAAAATTGTTTCTTGTCGAGTCTGCCCTGTCTTATCAAAGGCATTAATCCTTCCATAATAACGGCTGTTTCAGCCCTTGTGAGACTCCGCATCCATTCCATGTGCTTTATTCTGCCGTGATTGTTCAGTTTTCTCTTCTTATGCCGTGTTGTTGCTAAAGCTGTTTATTTGTAGTTTGTGAATTGTCCCTGGTAGTACTTTCGAAGCGTTTAGGAAAAAAAGAACATTTATTTTGCAAGGCTTGCTTGTATGGACGGTGAATGTGATAAATATTATGTTTACCTGTGATTCCTCTATTGTATGTCTTAGTTTGTTTCTTGCACAGTCTGCCTCGCCTTATCGGACCATCAGAAGCACAATCGATTACATGTGATTTATTGCGTCTCCTGCATGTTCCGTTTACTTCTTATTTCGTGTTACTAAAGCTTTTATTAGTTTCTTTCAGGGTAGTTGGTGATACCTTCGTACTTTTATTTTGCAAAAAATGTACATTATTTGTTTTGCACGGCTTGTCTGTGTTGATAGTGAATATTATAAACATTGGGTTTCCAATGTTTTATTCCTTCGCTTGTTTGTTGCTTGCCCGGTTAACCCAGAGAGAAGACCCGTCCCGCTCCCAGTTGACTGAGTTTTATCCGATTTACCGCCTCTACCAGACGCCGCCTGCCTCCATCCCAGCATTTCTGGCTGAGCAGAAGCTGCGGTTTATATACGTGCCTGCCTTAGAAGTGCTGGCTTCGATTCCAGCCCTTCTGTGGTGTCTTCCATTCGAGGGGAAGCCCCTTTCCTGTGGTCGAAGCTGGATGTAAAAGTGGCCACAGAGGACAAGGCCTCTGACCCTCACTTGTGACAGGCAGACAGCGCTGTATATCAACATCCCACCCTCTGAAACAGAGCACAGACCATAGCAACCAAAGTTCAAACACAGCTTATTCCATGACTCAGCTACATACCCATGCAATAACATAGCAACCAATATTACAACTAATGGATTGTGGTGAAAGTTTTTAAAAATCGAAAAGGCCATTTGTGCATAGTAGAAAGGGGCAAAGGTCAACAGGGGCCTGAAGGGAAATATTTTATTGAGGCTTGTGAGCTCGGATCATATCAGGTTCCCACCTGGTCAGACACTATGCGGCCTGGATGTATGCCACAACCCGAGCATAGATAAATGACGTCTCCAACTGTTTGCTTCTGTCAGCGGCTTCCGCTCCATGCTGTTTGAGTGGTGGGATCACACTCTGCCTCGTGGGGTTCTTGTCCGTGCACAGAAGTGCATAACATGGGACCGGAAGCGCCAGTATAATTTCACTTTGCTGTTTCTAGCAGCAAAATCAATTTGTTTCAAGGCATATAACATGGAAGGATCATTTTAACATGAGGGTTAGCTGTGCTGAGTGCCAGTGACGGCACTAGCCATGCACAAGGCAGGGGGCAGTGTAATCATTTCTGCAGAGCAGCAAACTGCACACTTCCAATTTTTCCATTATTGATATCTGTGCTTGTTATTACTGTAACATGCTTCTTTTTTTAGGTCTTGCTGAGTCAGCACGCATGCGCTGCTCGTAGAGACTTTAGTTGGTGAGTTTTCAAAGTGCTGCTGGCTGGCGACAAGCTTGCGTTCACCCGCAAACCGCCAGCCTTCTGCGCCATCTGTCTTTCCTCTTGCTTTCTCCCTTCTGCCGCCCCTCCCCCCGCCTTTGCGCTTACAAGCCTTGGGGATTCTCCCACACACACACACACACAACCACAACCATACCCAACCACACACACACAACCACACACACACAACCCCACACAACCACACACACAACCACGCACACACACAATCACCGCACACACACAACCACACATACACAACCACACACAACCACGCACACACACAACCCCACACACAACCCCACACACAACCCCACACACAACCCCACACACAACCCCACACACAACCCCACACACCACCCCACACACCACCCCACACACCACCCCACACACCACCCCACACACAACTACAACCACACACAACTACAACTACAACCACACACAACTACAACCACACACACACAACCCCACACACACAACCCCGCACACACAACCCCGCGCACACAACCCCGCACACACAACCCCACACACAACCACACACAGGGCTCGACAAATTCACTCGACCGCTCGCATTTGCGAGTGAGATTGATTAAGGACGAGCTGTTTTTAGGTCCTACTCGCCCTTTCTGGCGAGTAGGAATACAAACTTGACACTTGACCTCTGCCTCTGAAAGCAGAGGAAATGTGACAAGACAGGAAGATTTAAAGGCATCTTTATTGCTCACAAAGTAAATGAACAATAAAAATGCTTTTAAATCTTGTTAACTTGTCACATGCTCAGTTTTCAGAGTTTGAGGTCAAGTTCATTTGTTAGGTCGAGAAGATTTTGTAGTTTACTAGACCTGCAGGTCTAGAGCATTTTTTATGATTCGTCGAGCCCTGACACACACAACCCCACACACAACCCCACACACAACCCCACACACAACCACCAGACACACAACCACCACACACACAACCACCACACACACAACCACCACACACACAACCACCACACACACAACCACCACCACACACACACAACCACCACACACACACACACACACCCACACACACAACCACACACACACACACAACCACACACACACACACGACACCGATACACCCACACACACAACTACACACCCAACCACAGTTCGGTGCTATATAACCCTATATAAAAAAAAAATTCCAATGCAATATGTCTCACATTACTGTATATTTGAGCTGCTAGTGTTGCATTATTATTAGCAATGCCAACAGCTCAAACTTTTATAATGTGAGACCTATTACATTGCAAATGCTTGTTTGATTTATCACTTGTATTTTACATGTTGCATGAAAACACAGTCCCTGTGGCAGGGTCTGAATGCTGTACTCATTCAGGTGGCATTTAGGCACAGGTAAACTTAGCATGGTAGAAAAGAGATGTCTCTTGCTCTGGAGGCTGAAAATCTGCTCCCTAGGTCACTGCTGAGGACCAAATAGCTGTAGAATATATTTAGGTTCCGAACATAAATCATGCATTGGCAAGAAATTAATTTAAATTCTGACACTACTTTTTTCTTTTTAAATACTGTTTACTCTTTCCCGAATAAAAGTGTTTGAAAAATAAACTATGCCATTTCCAAAGGTAGAAAACATAGAATTCATGTACAGTTTTGAGATACATTAACATATACATTTCCTATTCTTCAAGTGTTTTGAAGTTTTCTTTTTTCCATTATTTTAAAACAATGCTTTATAAACAACCTTCTGCAAAGTCAATAGTCTGGCACTTACATTGTAAAGGTTAAATCTGTTGGCTTTGCCAATGCTTGTTTATATTTTCTTTATAAAGTGGTATGAAAAAGTAACTTTTAAGCATGTAAGTACTGGAGTCATAGGTGTGATAAAAAAAACTGGGTCTGCTGTGCTCCTATCTGGAAATGAAACATTTCCTAGCTATCGTAATGGAAAGTTTAAATTCTTTTAAGGACTCTGAGGCGAGGATTATGCTCTACTTTCTTCGTTTAATCAAATGGCAGCCACAATACAATATCCGCAGTCAACCAAAAAGAAACTTTGTTTCCCATAACCTCAGGGAAAACAGTGAAGTTTGAAAAGAACAGTCCATGTCCAATCAGGTGCCGTAGGCCTCAGTAAAAGGTGTTATTCCTCCTCTATTGTCCTTTTTCTTCCTGCTACCAAGTCGAACGTGGAAGACGTCACTCCTGTTGGGAGGACTCCGTCACTGTAATTTAGAAAGCAGTTATCAACCTGGGGAAGTATTTCACCAAACTATATCAACAGTATAGCCACAGAGAAGGAAATTACTTGTACCATCAAGATACATCACCTAAAAAGGAAGTCCAGTGAAAGGAAAAAACCTTACATATATCAATAAGCAGATCCCCTGACTCCGGTGGGACATGATTTATCAGAGGGTGGGCTAATCCTTTCCTCCGAGTCCTTAATAGAATTTAAACTTTCCATTAAGATAGCTAGGAAATTTTTCATTCTATGGTAGGACCTGGAGAAGAGTAATATGCTAGTTTAAAGCTTGTCCACCACTAGAGCCGCAATGGAGGAGACTGGCTGAAACAAAACCTCTTGAATGTTGAATCCGAGGACCATTCCACTTCGTTTAGAATATCCTCCAAGCGGGCTCCCAAAGCAAAGGCTTTTGAAGCCATTGTGCCTTGAGCGGAGTGTGCATGAAATACTTGGTATCCCCCCAACCCTTCCTGCATTATCCCCGCACCCATCTAGTGATGGTTGGAGAGGAGACTGGTTGGAAAGATTTCCTTAAAGTGATCAACAGTTGCTTCTCCCCATGAGGTTGAAGCTCTGCAGTCATAGTCCCATAGGCCTTGATTCATCTTACAACACACAACTTGGGTGCCCCAGGAACAGTTGTGTAAGAAATCACCCAGGAATGTGATTAGCCCCCCCACAGGACCCAAACTCAGTTGCAGACACCAACCCATCCATTGAGACCAGCTCGATCAATACCTCTTGACTGTACCATCCGCCCAAGCTCCAGCTGATGTACCAGGGAAGCTGATGATCGAGTCGGGACGCAAACAGGTCGATCATGAACAGGCCCCATATGGAGAAAAGAGCTTTGAACATTGCTGGGAGAAGTCTCCAGAGGCTCAAATCTCAGAGGTGGCGGGCCTGCAAATCCGGCACCTGGTTTTGCCTACCCTGCTAGATGTTCCGTCATGACCGAAACATGATGCTACAGGCAGTATTCCCAAAAGTTCTTGGCCAGGTCCGAGAGGGCTCTGGACTGCTTATCCCCAATTTGTTGATATAGTGGACCACCGCCATGTTGTCCATTTTCAAAAGGACACACATTTGCACCTGAGTCTGGTCCAACATTTGACTGCAAAGGAACCTGTCATCGGCTCCAGGCAGTTGGTATGGAGGGACTGTTCTGCGGCCAACCAGTGGCGAACTCTCCACAGCGAACTCCTTAGCCTGAACTGCTGGCATCAGACTCAATCACAAGATCCTGGTGTGAGACAAAAGTGGCATGACCATTTCACGCCTCCAAATGGGAGATCCACCATTCAAGCTCTTTTTGGAGTCTTTGGACAAAGGAACTTACTTGGAGTAAGTGAGACCGCGGCAAAGGTGAGATGCTTTCTGGCATTGGAGGGGCCGAAAGTGTAGTGGCACCAGGAAGATAACGGGAATGGAGGATGACAACAGGCCTACCATTCTGGCTATGCGACAGAAGGAGGTCCAAGGTTTTGCTAGCATCCACTTCACCTTATGTCGGATGTTGGCCATTTTCCTGATGAGAAGGCTCAGAGTAGTCTTCACCAAATCGATCACAAACCCCAGAAAGGTGATTGAGCTTGAAGGGGAGAATCCTGACTTCGCTTGATTGATCACAAACCCATGGACTGTTGTAGATCCACTACCATCTGCAGATGACGGGACAGAGCATGCAGGCATTGGTCCATAAGCAGCATGTTGTCTAGGTACATTTTCATTCATGCACCGGACACCCTCAAGCATTCTATCGCCAGCTTCAGAACCTTGGTGAAACATCAAGGGACCGACGGCAGGCTAAAAGGTAGAGAGGTGAACACAAAAGTATGTCCCTGCCATTGGAATTGAAGAAACCGGCGATGAGGAGGAAAAAAATTAGGACTGTGAGGTAAGCATCCTTGATGTCCATCCAGTCGTTGGGCTGGAGCGGGTCACGAAGGAGGTGTACACCCTCTATCTTGAAACCAACCACTTATTAAATTCCCAGAGATTGATCACGGGGCGCTGACCACCATCCTGGTTTCGGGCCAGAAATTGATTGCTTAGAAATCCAGAGGAATGAGGATTTGAACGACAAATTGCCCCTTTGGTGATGAGTTCCTGAACCTTCCGCTGAATAAGAGGTACATGATAAAAGGATGGGATGAGGGTGTAGAGGTTGAAAGGGGGACCTGTAGAACACCTGTACTGATAGAAGCACCCAGGTGTGTGAAGTGAGAGCGCACAAATTGTCTATAAATTGTGTCAGTTGACCTCCAAACGACTGCAGAAAGTTAGTGAAAGACTCACCATGAGAATTGGAGTTGGATCCTCTACCTTGGAGTCTGTTGTGGTAGCCTCTGTGACACGACCGTCCTCTGATGGGGTCAAATCCCCCGAAGCGCGAGGAGTCCTGCCATTGATCTCGCTGGGAAGGTTGGCCTTTGCCACAGGCAGAGTAATGGGAACGGCCAGCTGACCGCCCCTACCACAGCCGACCCAGGTGAAAACACTCACTTTGAAAATGCGCTTGACAGTTGATTGGGCCTTATCAAGTGAAGGTAGACACAAATTTGTTGAGCTCTTTGATGAACAGTTCGCCAAAGAACCCACCTTATACCACCTCACCTGCCTTTGACATTGCAAACTTCCCTAGCTGGGGGTCAATTTTAATGAGCAAGGACCTGCACCTCTCTGTAGAGATGGCACAGTTGTTGTTGAAGAGAAAAATAATCGCCTGTTGTACCAAGCTGAACGATACCTTAGTGTAGATCAAAGCTCTGGATGCCTTGGCGTCTTCCGCCATATCGCTTATCTTTACTAAAGGGCCCGTTAAGTCCAGGAACATGTCTGGCACGACCGCCAGGAGCGATCGAGACCTTTCTTTGAATCTCTGATGTATTTGGCCAGGAAAGGGGCCATACGTGCATCTATCTGAGGCGTAACAACCACTTTACCATCCAAAGACTACCTGGGAGATTCTGCCTGAAGGCGATTTCTGACCTCCAGCTCTAGGGGTTTCCTGAACCTCCCAGCCACAAATTTGGCAACTTTGTCACCTGGCGCCCGTTCTGAGGAGAGAGGATGCATCAGTTCCTCGTGTTCCAAGAGATCTTACTGGGATTCACCATGATCTTCCGCAGTGGGGATTGGAGGAGAGTCTCCAGGACTGGTCGTAGTCTGACTCCCTCCAAACCTGTAGGTCACCCATACGAAGCAGGGGTAGATAAATTTGCCACGGTCTCACTCGTTGCAAGTGGTTTGTTGGGTCAGGGAGCGAAGAGGGTTGGCGCCCAAGAACCCCTTCTTTAACCTAGCAAACACAAGGAGATGATGGACGGAGCTCTGAAACTTGTCAGACACTCACCCCCAGTCACAGATCTGTGTTGAATCCATCATCGTTCTTTAGCTCACCTCGCCACCTCAGTTCTGACCCAGCCATATGCAAATCAGTCTTCACCCTGTGCCTCATGGGAGCAGGACAGCCCGAACTACCAAGCCAGGCCTTCGCTGAACTTTGTGTGTTGTTTGCTCCCTTTTTAACCTGGCAAACATGTCCAGGTCCAAACTTGAGCATTGCAGGCATTTACTTGGAATCTCCAGGAGAGGGGGCAGGGGGGCAAAGGCCTGCTCTGGAGGTTTTGGCCCAGGAAGGACTTTCTTCAGTGCAAGGGTCTATAGGCACCGCTGTGCCATATCCATGAGTCTCTTCTCCAGAGAGGCCATCGCGTCGAAGACCGCCTCAATTGCGAAGCTGTCCACCTCGTAGCAGAACCCGTCTGTGACCTGGAAATACGGCACTTCTTCTTCCTCTTCATAATAGTCCCCATAATCCTCCATGAATTTAGAGGTAAATATACCTGACAAGTAAATTAGTACGTGTACTTATGGTGCAGTGGCCAACCACCAGGTAAGGGGGATCAGATTGCATGGTGGGGTATGCCCCAGTAATGTGCTGTCGCCTGAAATAGACTTTGTGAGGTCTATAGTAATGAGGGTGTTCACAAGACACAGGCCGTGGGTGTAGGCGCTGAGCGATATCGGTAACTGGTGCCTGCTCCGCGGCACGAGCCAGCAAGCGTCTGAAAATAGACGCAAGGAGGGTGCGTGCCCTCTAGCAGTCAGCGGACCGCTGCGCTCCCTGGCCCCAAAGCCTTCCGATGAGGGAAATTGAAGGCGTGGCTGCCAAGAAGCAGTGCAGCATTCTCGCGGCCGCTTGTATCCGAGATGCGAGCAACTCGATGAGCAACCTAAAAGTCAAACAATCAAACAAATATTGTGGCAACAAAGGTTACGAGCAATGCGTGAAGAGAAATTGGAAGGGAACTGGAGTTCCAGCAGTAAACTAACATGGCTGCTAGCAGTGAAGAAAGAGGACGATAGAAGAGGGACAGCACTTTTTACTGAGGCTAAGGGTGCTTGATTGGCATGAACTCTTCTTTTTAGGTCTCGGCCTATTTTTATTCTGCAGGAATGGAATAGGATGAGTCTATAGCAGTGAAACCAAGAGTTTCACCATGAGCCCAAAAAAGAGGTTTTTCACAAGTGCATGTGCTCTCGTGCACGAGCTTGCCCGAGCCTTCTGCCTGCCTCCTGCCTTGAAGCCAATCTGCTTCTCCGCCCCCTGCTGTTCCCTCCCACTCGCTCGCACATCAAAGGCTGCTCACTGAAACACCATATGCCTGCTCCCCACCCCCGCCCCCACCAGACTTCATTGGAATGTGCTACGTGCATTCTCCCCTCCCTTTCAGCCCTTTTAGCCTCTTTCCCAGCTCCCAGCCGGACCCTCCTTTCGTCTATCTCGTTATCTTCACTTCACGGCCGCCAGGCAGTGTCCCTGTCGCCTTAATCTCCCTGTGACTCCCCCCTCACCTCTCCCACTCCACTGCTTCAGGCCCCCACCATTTGATCAGGACATTGCTTGTTGTTGTTTTCCTCGCAGCACTGACCTTTCAGTTTAACGGAGGATTAAATCACATTATTATTGTTGCGTTTTGTCCCCATGAAACAGTCATTTAGTGTGCTGTCTGTAGCGTGTCCTCTCAGTTTGGTATCACTGCACAAAAAAAGACATCCAGCCCTTCCTGAGTTGTACTATTTTTCAAATGCATTGTGCTAATCTCCAGCCTGTGTCTGTTAAACGCCGTGTAGCCGGCTCTTCCTGCCCACTGAAGTCTGTTTTGCTCGTTCTGCTATCATTTGTATACTACACTCACAGTGCAGATCAAATACTATTAATAGAATGGGACGATTGTGTCCGTAGTTATTCTATTTGCACTTCTATATTATACGGTTATGTACCAAGACGTCTTAACATGCGCCCTCTTGGGGCACGACCCTAGTGTGAGTAACGTTACTAGTCGTCTCTACTTATTGATGTAGGTTTTAAAATGCCTTGGAATAATGAGTATATCTGTTTGGGACATGCCGCTTTACGTGTGTTTTTGGTGTTACGTACACCGGCCAAAGGAATGAGTTAATAGATTACTCGGTCGGGTTTTCCACCGTCCACCATGAAGTTGATGTGTGGTTCAAATAATTGTTTTAGTATGTCCTCTTTTTATACATAATCCCATTGTTTCTAAAAGGCAAACGTTATTGTCCGTTTCAGTTCCTCCCGGAAAGCTCATTACATTGGCAGACTTGAAATGTTTGCGGCCGTCTTTTTGTCATGACACTTTAAGATTTGTTTATTGAATATGTTTGGGGGTGCATGGTAACAATGCTTCTCAGACATTGTTGGTAAGTGTGTGTGACTTTCTTTTCTCCCGGGCCATGTGTTTATTTGTGATCGTAATTTGCATATACTTAACAAATGGTAAGCCATGCCGAGGCACGAACACTGGCCTCCCAGGTCTCACGTCCGCAGCTCTAACAGCTAAACCACCGCTTCTCCTTCTTGTGATAGCATCTTAGAAATGGGCGAACTGATTACGTGTTTTATTTTAATGCCAGGTTTACTTACTTTGTTACAATGGGGCACCCGCGCGGGTGCCCCAACAAAAGTAAATAAATAAATAAAAGGAAAAAACGTCTGCCATCCACTTTTTCCCCTCTTTGTTTACTTTTGGTTTCAATTACGGTAGCAGTGCTTTAGCTTGAAAGATCTGAAGCTAAAGCACGAGTGCCGGGGTTACTTTAAAAGTAAAGAGAGAAAAAAAGGCACATTTTATTTTTCCTTACTTTTGAAGCAATCCTGGCACTCGTGCTTTAACTTCAGATGTTTAAAGCCAAAAGTGTGCATGCCACAATCAGCATTAGGATGTGGGGTGCTGTGTAATGCTTGTTAAAAACATGCTTTCACTCCAAATTGTGCATGCCATCTTGTTTCATTTACGTTAGGCACTCCGTGAGAGTGCGTGCGTTTTGCACCGTTGACCCTCCGCTGCTACTTCCCCACTGAAATCCCTGCCCCCACACCAGATGCTTTTAAAAATTTTTTTTAGGTATGTCTTTTGTAAAAATAAAATAATATTAACAATTTACCCTCGTGCCAATTTACCGAGGCCAGGCTGTTGCTGATCTACGTGCGTTTTACTTCCCTATTCAGTAGAGTCTGCTGGGGCTCAGTGCATGCAGCTCTGCAATAAAAGTCCACAAGCAATTTAGAGACAGGCAAAGGCAATAGGGCTCAGATCTCACAGAGGGGCGGGAAGCACATTCTAAAGGACGACTGCAGGTGACGGTGAGAATGTTGACCATTCCTTGCACATTGATTTCTTTTTCTAAATCCTGAATGTGCCTTGCTTAGTGAGCGCATACCTCCGACTCAGCAATGGGCCAGCAACGCAGTCCGCGACCTGCTCTACCCTCCAACACCTTAACGTGAAAAACAGCTTCCTGTGACAGCGCTTCTCCAACAGCCACATTTATGAGAGATATTTCTGTAGCTACGTGTTCTAGGGTCGTTTTATTAGCTCTACTTAATTGCCTAGGGACACACCAACTTGAGCATCACAAGGCACAGACTGGATCCACTAGAAACAGAGTTGTACACTTGGCCTCAAATGAGCTAGGATTCCTTTAACGAAACGGATCTGAAGATTCCCGAGGTAGATATGCTGCTTAGGAGAGCATGAAAGCAGGAGGTCTACTTAACCGAAAAACTGTACATCTACTCTGTGATGCAATCAGATTTTTTATCTTGTCCCGTTCTAAAGCATCCAAAATGGCCTTTTCCCTTCTCAGAATTTCTATCATCACAAGCAGCAGTGACTGGCAATAGAAATGTTTAATACATGATAATAAACTTATCACACGGTAGTTCCTTAATCTCCCCCTAGCAGAGACCTTTACAAAAGAGGTGGCATTCAAACAAGGCACTATTACCTGGCTTCTCTAAAGCCATGCTTCTTGTGTGGCTGGCTGAGACATGGGGCAGCAGGGCACACTGCTCCACAGCATGCCAGCAGCGCTTTCCCTTAAGTAGTTTGCCAAGTGATTACCTTGTAGTGTTGATGCCTAATCCTACAGATGCCTTTCTCAAGGCGTCTTACAATTCCATACAGAATTAGTTCTGCTTAGCAACTTAAACAGTTGCATGTAGACTATTCCAAGTAATCTGCAGTCCACAGCATTAGAAGAAACCATCGGCTGAACGCTAAAGTTGGCAGGGGTCCTGGCTTCTATGGTGGTCAAACTTTAAGCAGTTGTACTCATTTCATAGAAGGATGACAACAGATTTAAAATTGCGTACATTTCCATGCAAATCACTCAAATACATGGGAATGTGCACTTTTCTTAATAACAAGCTCTTGCTTCTTCAAGTTACTGGACCACCACGCATGTAAGACTTTTAAAATTAAACATTTTACCTGAGTTGGGGGCATGATGTGCACATCATTAGCGTCTGCTGCCATCAACTTTTGCCTTAAACAATCTCTTTGACGTCATTATAGTTAATAATGCTCCATTTAGCACCACGAAATGCTGGGTATATGCTTTACTTCATACAATAAGGCACAGCAGAAGATTCAGATATTTCGACGCGTAGCTTAAGAAGCATTTGAAATGCAATAGGTCTCGCGTAGCTGTTCTCCAAACTCTATTTCCAGTTCGCAACAAACGTCTGCCACGCTCTGTTGTGACCCTTTTGATGCACGGCGTGGGTGGAAAACATGAGCTTTTTAGGTCTCGTGACCTTAAATGCGCGCAAGCGCATTGAGGAACGAGAATTCAAGTGCTCAAAATGCTCATGAAACCACCAGCTTTTTGCTGGCGTTTTCATGCAGTTCATGTGAACCACGTGTTCAAACATGAACGCGCATCAGCCTCCCTCCATTTGCCGCACAGCACATCAAAGGGCTTCGCCCAGCGTGCGCTCTGCGGCTTCTCTGCTTCTCCTCCCCTAACTTCCTTGCATTTCTCCTCCCCCTCCCCAGCCAGCTTCCCCCAGGCCGTGTTCCCTCATCCCTCGCACCCCCTCCTCCTTCAGCTTATCACATTCTTCAAACTAAAAATGCGTCCCCGCTTGTAGCATGCAGGGGCCTAAAGTGATTGCATTAACCAAACTAGTTTTCCTACCCAATTTTTTTTCCCCGACAGATAAAGGTAAGTTGCATTTATATTTTCCATTTAAGGTATGTGCGTTGTATTGTGTATGTCTGTACGTAAACATCTACCAAAATCCCCCAGGATCAGAGTTCACTTACTTTTATTTATGCACTTTGACTGCTGCCCAGATCAGTGATCAGTGATGAGTGCTTGGCAAAGAATAAATAGTAATAATAAAATACATTTTCATGCAGATTTTAATAATGCTAATCAGTAAGTGGCCACATCAAAGGCTCTGTGCCACTTTCACCCACACAGCAACACTTACAGACACGCAACGCCACTCACACCCACGCAAGCCCGCTATCATCCACGCAACACCACACTCACCCACGCAACGCCACTCACCCAAACAACACCACTCACACACGCAACTCATCCACGCAACCCCACTCATCCACGCAACCCCACTCATCCACGCAACCCCACTCATCCACGCAACGCCACTCATCCACGCAACGCCACTCATCCACGCAACCCCACTCATCCACGCAACGCCACTCATCCACGCAACGCCACTCATCCACGCAACGCCACTCATCCACGCAACGCCACTCATCCACGCAACGCCACTCACACACGCAACGCCACTCACACACGCAACGCCACTCACACACGCAACGCCACTCACACACGCAACGCCACTCACACACGCAACGCCACTCACACACGCAACGCCACTCACACACGCAACGCCACTTACACACGCAACGCAACTCACTCAAAGCCACTCACACACACGCAGTGCCACTTTCACCCACACTGTGCAGTGCACAATAGGTCTCGCAGTAGGAAAGTTGGAACTATTGGTTTTGTAAATGACCAAGCCCTTTATGTTTTTAAAATGAAAACAAAAATAAAAGGCATTGTTATTTGCAATTGTAATAGCTCCAACTTTCCTACTGCGAGACCAATTGGCAACGCCAGTGCTTGATAGATGAGCGTCAGCTTTTTTCTTAGTCTTCAATAAATTCGAAATAAATCAACGTGTGAAATACACTCAGGTTATTTACACTTTGTGTGCGAGCTAGTCCTACGCACCAGCTTTAGCTTTACAATAAATTGTGAAAACAAATCCAGTGTCCATATAAAAGCCAAGAGGAACAAGCATTGGCATGGCCAATAGGTCTTGCATTTGGCACCTTATAAGTATTTAGTTATGCAGCACAATATCCCTGGTGCAACAACATCAACTGTTGCGTTGCTAAACACTTATAAGGTCCCAGACACGAGACCTATTGGCTATGCTAATGCTTGTTATTGTTATTTTCACGTTGTACGTTTTAACAGACACAGTTCGAGGCTGTTCTTGGCATGATGTCGGTGTTCTCCTCTTTCATCTTTCAAAAGTTATTATTTGGTGACTTTGCTAGGGAAGTTATATTATGAAAGCAATCTACAAATATATGTAATACAAGAAGTGTGCAAACTTTTTTATTATCCCACACACCCTTTGTAAGCACTTGTCTAATAATCTTTAACAGAGTTATAAGTATGTGCTCAGACCCCCCTAAGCTAACCATCACAGGAGGATATTAAGTTTATTTATTTCTTGAATAGTAAACATAGCAAAAAATGTTTTTAGCGCACACACCCTTTGTAAGCACTGCTTTAATTATCTTTAAAACTGCAAATAAAAAAATAAAAAAAACGCACTCTCCTTGTAAGCACTGCTTTTATGACGTTTAAAATCGCACAAATATCCCTGAACGCCAACGCCATTTGATGCAGGATTATGTTGACATGAGTACAACACACAGTGGCAATGGCAGTATATTCGAACCATTTTCACAATGAAAGTTGAGCTTTAGAGTACTCACCCTACTTGCAAATGCCTTGCATTAATGGCTGACTCACTCTCACTATCACACTCTCACTGACACTCTCACAGACTCTCACTCTCTCACTGACACTCTCACAGACTCTCACTCTCTCACTGACACTCTCACTAACTCACTCACACTGACTCACTCACACTGACTCACTCACACTGACTCTCTCACTCACTCTCACTCACACTGACTCTCACTCACACTGACTCTCCCTCACACTGACTCTCCCTCACACTGACTCTCCCTCACACTGACTCTCCCTCACACTGACTCTCCCTCACACTGACTCTCCCTCACACTGACTCTCCCTCACACTGACTCTCCCTCACACTGACTCTCCCTCACACTGACTCTCCCTCACACTGACACTCTCCCTCACACTGACACTCTCCCTCACACTGACACTCTCCCTCACACTGACACTCTCCCTCACACTGACACTCTCCCTCACACTGACACTCTCCCTCACACTGACACTCTCCCTCACACTGACACTCTCCCTCACACTGACACTCTCCCTCACACTGACACTCTCCCTCACACTGACACTCTCCCTCACACTGACTCTCTCCCTCACACTGACACTCTCCCTCACACTGACTCTCTCCCTCACACTGACTCTCTCACTCACACTGTCTCTCTCACTCACACTGTCTCTCTCACTCACACTGACTCTCTCACTCACACTGACTCTCTCACTCACACTGACTCACTCACACTGACTCTCTCACTCACACTGACTCTCTCACTCACACTGACTCTCTCACTCACACTGACTCTCTCACTCACACTGACTCTCTCACTCACACTGACTCTCTCACTCACACTGACTCTCTCACTCACACTGACTCTCTCACTCACACTGACTCTCTCACTCACACTGACTCTCTCACTCACACTGACTCTCTCACTCACACTGACTCTCTCACTCACACTGGCTCTCTCACTCACACTGACAGACTCTCTCACTCACACTGGCTCACTGACAGACTCTCCCTCTCTCACACACTCACTCACTGTCACTAACAGACTCTCACTGACCGACTCGCCCACTCTCTCTCACTGACTGACTCACTCACTCACTCTCAACACATATTGTATTACAAATGCAATAGGTGTCACATTTGCGAAAGTTTAAGCTATTGGCATTGTAAATGACAATTCTATTAATGTATCTATTTTCAAAAGCAACACATAAATAAAAAAATTGTCATTTACAATGCCAATAGCTCAAACTTTCCTAATGCGAGACCTATTGCATTGCAAATGCTTGTTAAACTTCATTGTTTTCCCTTGAGTTATAGGAAATGACGTGTGTTTTACTTTTTTCTTGGTTGACTGCTGATATTGCATTGTGACTGCTATTTGATTAAACAAAGAAAGTAGAGCATAATCCTTGCCTCCGGGTCCTGCCATAAAATTCACAGATTGTTAACACTTCACCAGTAATTCCCTGCACCCTGCTATTTGTGAAAAAAACACCCTATGGGTTAACCAACCAGTAGCAGTCACAATGGCGCCTACCTGTTTGTAGGATTACAAGACAGGCTTCACTAGGTAAACCTGCGGCCAGTAGCTGATTGGTTGCCTGTAGCATAATCTGCTTTTCATGTTTTTATGGCGCAGACATAAACCGACTAGGTGCCTAATTGTCAGACTGGTTACCATGTGTGCTGTACCAGGGCACAACATGCAGGAAATTGCAGGGCTTGTGAAGTGAAGTGAATTTCCAGTAGCCGTGCAGGCCATTGAAACAGTGACTGGGTAGCAGAAGTTATTGATCCCATGTGCCGCTTTGTGAAAAGCTCTTCTTTGGTTTGGGCATTCGCGCAAAGCCCTTAGATGACAGTGCTTATTGGTGACAATTTCCAAAGTCAAAACATAGAAAATGCAAACAATGAAATTCCTACAGAGAATTCACTGAAAAGTGTCCAGACTCTTGGTGTTAATGAATTCTTCAACTGTTGTAGGTAAAACGTTCCAGTCAACCACTGGAACATCCTCTTTGTATTTCTTGAGTAAAATATTTTGGCCTTGGATTTGATTATAACTTGAGAAAGCATTTCCATGATTGTCCTTAGGCAATTGTCGAAATAAACTACTTGAGAAGGGGGCTTTAGTGCATGACTACTTAAAGCCCAGTTGAAAGAGAGGCCATTCTTATTGTTTAGAAGGAAGGACACGTGACTCCTCAAAATATTAGCTTTCTTAGGGCTAGTTGAAAAATGCTGTAATAGAAAACCTTTATTATGTATTATTACATGGGTCGACATGTATGATTTGATCATGTAAATCCAACATGGAGGAAGATTTACAGTCCTCTATTTCATATTTGACTTCTATGCTGGATAAATTAATGAGAACTATACAGCAAGTTGTATCTCTGTATATTATTTGAGTTTATTATTCAGCTATTGAACAATAATCTGTGCATAATTGGTAGTTTGACTAAGTTGCTGATTATTAGTAATACTCATTGAAAAAGAAATATATACTAAATACATGCCTCCATTAAGGGGTATTGTGATCCAGTATCACCTTTTTAGGTCTCGCAGAGAGACCTATTGCCACCCATCCACAAAGCTGACTTTTATGATCCGGATTTGTAGAAGTGCACGTGCTCGTGACCGAGCTTCTATCCCCCTGCCTTGCTCTTCAAAGGCTCCCCTTACCATTTGCTTGATGGCCGGGACTCTCTTCAGGCTGCTCAAGGAGGATTCCCAACAGTTCACGAGCTCGTGGACGAGCTTGCCTGATCCTTCCCCTGCCAGCAGCATTTGGCACATCAAAGGCTTCGCTGCCCCGCCCCCCGCCGTCTCTTATTCACGGTCGCAGGCCGTGCCTCCCTGTGCGTCACTTATTCACGGCCACAGGCCGTGCCTCCCTTCTACTTCCCCTGCTCTCTTCCCCCAGTGCTTGTTTGGTAAATGTTCCTCTTGCTCTGGTCCTGAGTTGCGTTTATGCTCCGTCTGCTATAAAGCATGCATGCACTCTGCGCTGCCTGTCATTAGAGATACTTGGAAACCTGTCACCGCTCATTTCGGTAGATTGCCCTCGATTGAGCCAGCCAGCCAGTCCTGCTAAAATAGAGCTATGCGCTCTTTCTATCTGTTCTGGATCTTCCCAAACTCAGACTAGTGATCTTTGCTCTCCAACTAAAACGGATGTGCGTATATTGATCCCTTTACTCTTCAGCGATTACCCTGAATCGCCTTGCAGCCCGTTCTGCTCATAGCTTCTTTTGTGTGCAGATTTTATAGAACGCGAACTCGACCCGCAGGTATTGGAGCGCTTCACATGAGCACCAGTTATGTTACACAAGGACACTTTCATTGTGTGGTAGGCGCAGGGAGATAAAGTGATTTGATCAGAATCACAGGATGCTGAGCCCACGCCGAGGCTTTAACTCGGTTCCCCAGCAGAATTTGGCACATCAAAGGCTTCGCTGCCCCGCCCCCCCTGCCGTCACTTATTCACGGCCGCAGGCCTGCCCTCCTCTTGCTGTCTGTAGTTCCTTTCACCCCCGCCGTCGTCCTGCTGTCCGTGGTAACTCTCACTCATTGCTTCTGTTGCATATGTTTAAACTTGCTGTTATATCGGCCCTTGTGTAGCACAAGCAACGGACTCCAACCTCTCATCGTGAAAATTAGTACAGAAGGAAAGATAGCTCAGAAGAGGAACGTTGACAACCGAGAAGTCACAGACTCAACTCAGCTGTTCACCCTCATGAGTATGATGAAAGGAGTACCCATGGTTATTTTCATAGCTTTCAAGATGTCATGTTTTGATGCCATGCCACATACCACTCACTTGAAATCATTTGCAATTTCTGCCAGGTATTGGAGCGCTTCACATGAGCACCAGTTATGTTACACAAGGACACTTTTATTGTGTGGTAGGCGCAGGGAGATAAAGTGATTTGATCAGAATCACAGGATGCCCGCCACCCTGCCGTCACTTATTCACGGCCGCAGGCCGTGCCTCCCTTCTACTTCCCCTGCTCTCTTCCCCCCAGTGCTTGTTTGGTAAATGTTCCTCTTGCTCTGGTCCTGAGTTGCGCTTATGCTCCGTCTGCTATAAAGAATGCATGCACTCTGCGATGCCTGTCATTAGAGATACTTGGAAACATGTCACCGCTTATTTCGGTATATTGCCCTCGATTGAGCCAGCCAGTCAGTCCTGCTAAAATAGAGCTATGCGCTCTTTCTATCTGTTCTGGATCTTCCCAAACTCAGACTAGTGACCTTTGCTCTCCAACTAAAACGGATGTGCGTATATTGATCCCTTTACTCTTCAGCGATTACCCTGAATCGCCTTGCAGCCCGTTCTGCTCATAGCTTCTTTTGTGTGCAGATTTTATATAACGCGAACTCGACCCGCAGGTATTGGAGCGCTTCACATGAGCACCAGCCATCTGTTCCACAGCCTTACTCGGATTTCTCCTCCCCCTCCCCAGCCAGCTTCCCCCAGGCCGTGTTCCTCCCACCTTTCCTCCTCTGTCCCTCTCTTGCATGTAATATATATGAGACAAGTTTGATGCTTTTGTTAATTTTAATTATTTTTTAGCTTTACTGCGCGCAAACACGCCGACTACAACTTCTCTGTCAGTCAGCTGCACGTTTTTTATTCCCCCCCTCCCCCCCCCCCTCACTCTCATGGTCAGTGACTCTCATCTGTATCCGTTATTGCATGTAATATATCTGAGACCAGTTTGATGCTTTTGTTAATTTTAATTATTTAGCTTTACTGCGCGCAAACACGCCGACTACAGCTTCTCTGTCAGTCAGCTGCACGTTTTGTATTCCATCCCACCCCCCCTCACTCTCATGGGCCGTGACTCGCATTTCTTTGTACCATCTACCTTCTTGGTGCTCGCCTCAGTTTTTACCAGACACTCTCGCGTCACCCCCTGTTTTCGTACGGCCTCTTTCATTCCCTCTTATCCACGATTTTCTTCTCGGCCACCACCACAGCATCACTCAGCACCACCACAGCATCACTCAGCACCACCGCAGCATCACTCAGCACCACCGCAGCATCACTCAGCACCACCGCAGCATCACTCAGCACCACCGCAGCATCACTCAGCACCACCACAGCATCACTCAGGGCCTCCACAGCATCACTCAGGGCCTCCACAGCATCACTCAGGGCCTCCACAGCATCACTCAGGGCCTCCACAGCATCACTCAGGGCCTCCACAGCATCACTCGGGACCACCACTATCGGCCTCCCTCTATCTATCACCCTCCCTCTATCTATCTATCGCATCACTCCGCACCACCACAGCATCAATCTGTGCAACCATTCAACAACAACTGGTTCAAATATGTTCTCTCAATGTTTCAAGCTTTATTACAAATGTCACAAAAAGATGTTAATATTTCACTTCTGTTCTTGGATTTTTGTCACAATAAAATACACTGAACATAATCTTCACAAAAGTCATTTACAAAAGTTTAAGCTATTGCCATTATAAATTACAATCATTTTCATTTAAGTATTAATTATTTAAAAAAATTAAAAGCCATTGTTGTTTGTAATATCAATACATCTAAGTCACGTCAATACAACACATATTGCAGTACAAATGCTATAGGTGTCACATTTGCGAAAGTTAAAACAATTGGCATTGTCAATGACAAAGCTATTAATTTAGCTATTTTCAAAACCAACACAATAATTAAAAAATTGTCATTTACAATACCAATAGCTCAAACTTTCCTAATGCGAGACCTATTGCATTGCAAATGCTTGTTCTGTGTAAGGTGATGGCTCGGTTGTTTTCTCCATCGTCTTGAGGTTTACATGGCCATCTAAGTAGTACGGTTTCAATTTTACCATAAACATGCCAAGCCCTTGTCATGATCATGAAGGAGGCGGAGGAAGGGGAAGCTAATCTAGCCTTATAACCTCTCATATCAAGAAATAGCCACCATTGAAGCCCCTATCCATAACAATCGAACATAACTTTATTGGCCGGTATAGCCTAGCACGGAAGGCTATTAGAACATTCTGCCTCATGAGGGTGGAATGCCCTAATTAAGAAAGGTAGTCTTCTGGGAGACTCTAGATTTACAACCCCTCTCGCCTCCGAAACTTAAGTGTCTTTCAGAGCTCCTGCTGTGTGCACGTGATAGTTCTCAGCACACGCACAGAGGAGCAGTGAATGTGTCTAGCAGCCAGCCCCTGGATTTTCTTGGGCCCTGCCAAACTGTTTTGCAGAGCCGAAGGTGACCGGAGATGAGCAGAATTTTTCCCTCCCTGCTTCTGAGGCACCAGTGACAGAGCGCAATGAGAGGGGTGTCGGGTTAGAGTTCACTATGTGCCCTCGCCCACAACCTCTTTGGCTCCCTCATTCTACTGCCCAATCCATTTAGCCTGTGGAGGGGCACACGAGAAGGAGAGTCAGCAGTTGTTTATTAGGACATTGAAACCTTGACAGCAGCAGGTTTATACCAGTGTTTATAGCCTGCTGTTGCTTCATTGTCTTCACTGGAGCTGTCAATATTCCAGTGTTGTATATGGTAATTCACCATTCAAAACATAATAATTGAAGTGTTCATTCTACTTGACCACCTCACCTGTCCTGTACAATATAATAGTTACTGAGCTTTGAGAGCATTTTTTGGGGAGAGTGCTACCAGCATTTTGCATATGATGTTAAGCTAGTGTTAGACTTTTACATAAATTTTAGGACTGACTTGTACCTAGAGATATCCTTTTTTTTTTAATTCTTCAAAGTGCAAATTGATAGATTCTGAAACCTTTTTAAGCTGAACAGGGAAAAAGCTGTTTACCTTTTACCAAGCACTGGTAAGTGCGATAGGTTTTGCCTATGTGAAAGTAATAATACGTTTATTGTTGTAAGTTGTAGCTTGGTGAGGAGTTGGTCAAAATAAGTTACTGAAAATCCATAAAAGTGTTTATGATATGTATATTGAGAGACCCGATATATTGTGCAGTAACTGGCGGTAATATAATGCGGCGATATTAGGTGACGGGCGGAGGTCAATGGAAAAAACCACATGCAGTGGACAAGCACACTGACGCTTTTGGGCGTGTGCCACTGCACCTGCTGCACCATTCAAATCATGGCCTAGGTGCTTACAAGGTAACTGCGCTTGTGGCTGCTTGTTTAGTTGCAACATATAGCAATAATCTGTGTTCAGTGGGCTTCCTGGAGCTTTAGGACCATGTGCCACTCCACTGCACCTGCTGCACCATTTAAATCATAGCTCTTGTGCCTGCAAGGTAACTGAGCTTGTGGCTGCTTGTTTAGTAGTAAAATACAGCAATAATCGTGTTATGACCTTTTGGCCCCTGTGCCATTGCACCTGCAGCACCATCCAAATCATGGTCCTGGAGATTTTGGCCCCTGTGCCACTACACCTGCTGAACCATGCAACAGGGTTGTCCAGGGAGGCTGCCTAGACGATGGTCCATGGAGATGAAACCGAAGTTGATCCACTTGCAATGAATGGTGTTCTGCAGCACGGCTCCTGTGCCTTATTTTCTGGCTTGCTGAGAACGAGACCCCTCTAGCAGCCAGAGACTAAGAGGCGGGCCACATTGAGGGCGGTTTGCGAGGAGCAGCGGCTAAGTGATCCAGCTCCTATTGCTGAAGGAAGAGAAGGCCCCACGGAGATGTTTCTGCAGTGCGACTGCCTGTACCTTCTCAGAGGAGAACAAGACACGTTGAAATGTAATATTGAACAGGTTTGTGAGGCACTTAAACAAAAGTTTTTTTTTTTTTTTTTAAATATTTTTATTGAAGAAAAAAAATGCCCTCATTTTTTTTCACCTCCCTCCCCCCCAGATTACATGGACAGGGCACAATGAAATACATAAAGAAATCATAGAAAAATGGAAAAAAAATATTACAGTAAACTTAATACATACGGGTTCAATCTATGCATATACAAACAGAATCATAAATATCAACATTCAAAAATACTTATTCTTCACATTACATTATTCAGTTCCAGACTTCCACTGAATCAGAGGTCCCCAAATTTGCATCCCCAGTTTTTTACCCTTTCTGCCCTTCCTGGCATAAATAGCTGCTTCTAATTTTTGTATTGATAATGTTTTGCCTAGCCATTGATGATACGTTGGAGGATTTGGATCAAGCCAAGCTGAAGCCACTAATAATCTAAATATCGCCATTGCTACAAACATAAAGTATTTACAATTTATTTGCCCATTGGGGTATACCCCCAGCAGAATGGTCACCGGATTTAACTCAATTGTTGTTTCTAAAGCATTTCGAAAAAAATTCCCAATATCATTTTTTAACTTGTCTAGGTGCGGACAGGTAGAAAAAATATGTATCAAATTAGCCTCCATACTGCCACACCTAAAACAAGTAGTACCGGATAAACCCCCCCACTGAGCAATTTTCCATGGCGTATAATACAAATGATACAGAGTCTTGTAATGCTGGGCCTGAAGGGACGATGAGCACAGTAATTTACTTCCCATCTCAAGTGATTCAGAAAAAATATCCCTTTCTCTATCTAAGTCTAAATCTGAAGACCATTTGACTATCCATTTCTCAAGATCATCCTTCTTTAACTTTGTCATTTCTGAATAGAATCTCTTTATGGTACAGTCATGGCCATTTTGTATAAGATCCATCATTATGTTCCTCCTAAAGCCTAGTGAACCCCCTTTTTTATTTAGTATACAACTCCTTATTTGAAGATATTTAAAGAAATGATTTGTATTTAGCATATACTTATTTTTCAAATCTATAAACTGCATCATACCATTATCATCCAACATGTCACCAATTTTACCTATCCCTCGTCTTTCCCATTCTTGATATACCATTCCTGAAAACACTGCATTAGGTAATGAAGGGTTATTTTTAAATCTTGTATATGCATTGTATTTCCCTATTCCAACCTTTTTAGAAAATCCTTTCCATATATTATAAGCAGCAATAATTGTCTTAAATCGTGTTCTTTTAAAATAACTTCCATCTGTAAATCTCAAAAAAATATTTTCAGCATTTGTACCCAAAACTATGCCATAAATAGCAAGCGAGCCTATCTTATCCCAGCCATCCTTCTCTGCCCCTCCAATTAGTCCCACCATTCCTTGTAGTGCTGCAGCCCAATAATAAACCTTTAGGTCCGGTAATGACCACCCTCCTTTCTCCTTGGGAAGCGACATGTACCTTAATGCCCTCCGGGTTTTACCTCTTGCCCAAATAAACCGATTGATCATGTGTTCACAGATTTTAAACCACCTATTGTCAATTAAAAGTGGTATTGCCCTAAAGAGGTATAAAAATTTAGGTAAGATCAACATTTTAATAATATTGACTCGTCCTACTAATGACAAATGCAAATTCTCGTAACGATCCAAGTCTTTTCTTACTTTATCGATTACTGGGGCAATATTATTTTCCACCAGATTATCTAAATTAGACGTAATATTAATTCCCAGATACTTCCCTGTTGAAACCACTCGTCTATCATCACAGGTTACCCACAAATTTTTAATAATTTGAGTTTTGGATGCATTCAATGAATACCCTGAGACTTGTCCGAATCTTATTGCCTCTTCCTCTACCAATGTAGTTGCTTCCGTAGGGCATGGTGTTATTACCGCTACATCATCAGCATAGGCTAGTATCTTACATGGCCCTAGAGTTGTGCAAAGTGGGGTCATCTCTGATGATAATTCTATCTTACGTATTAGTGGATCCATATACATGGCGAATAGCAGGGGAGAGCATGGGCAACCCTGCCGAGTTCCTCTCTTGATCTTAAATTGTCCTGTAATACCCCCGTTTATTCTCAATGCTGCAACTGGTTCCTTATACAGAGTCTGAAGTGCTTTCAGATAACCACCCTTGATCCCAGCTCTGACTAAAATCTGCCACAAATAATACCAGGAGACCCGATCGAATGCCTTTTCCGCATCCAAAAGCATTACTGCCATCGGGTCTCCTGTTACCTCGGCAGAGTTGAATAGGGTTATAACTTTCCTGATATTGTGAGTTGTCCCCCTTCCAGGAATAAAACCATGTTGTTTATCACTAACCAGAGTGCTTATTATTCTAGCGAATCTTACAGCCAATGCTTTTGAGTATATTTTGGTGTCATTATTCATCAAAGTTATTGGGCGATACGACCCTGGTTCAGTCGGAGATTTCTCTTTTTTTTAAATTAACACTATATCCGCACCACCCCAGGATTTGGGAACAAACTCGCCAGTCTGTGCAGCTTGAAACGTCTGAGTTAAATCATGTCCTAAACATCCCCACAAAGTTTTATAAAATTCAATGGGAATCTGATCGGGACCAGCAGCCTTTCCCGAGGGTAAAGCAGACATAGCCTCTTTGATCTCAATACCATCCAACAAAATCTCTAATTCATCTGCGTCTTCAGAAGAAATAGTTTTGAACTCAATATTCTGGAGATATTCTTTTATCCTTTCAGTACTACTGGGATTTTGCTCATCATATAATGACTGATAAAACGTCCTAAAAACTTCCCGAATTTCTTCTGGATCTGAATGTAATAGTCCCCTTTCACCCCTAATCTCCTTAATCGTCCCTGCCGCCGCTATCTGCCGAGTACGTATAGCGAGAACCCGACCTACTTTCTCACTATACTCATAACATCTCTCCCTTCTGACTGTATATTGCTTTGCTGCTCTATTTGCAAGTTCCTCCTCTGCTTCACTTTTCACTTTCATTAAATCTATTATGAATTGTTCAGTCGGTTCTCCCCTTATTACACATTTATTAAGCTGTTCTTCTTCTGCATCCAATACTTTTTCCTCTCTCTCGCTATATCGCAATCGTTCTGTTTTCCTTTTATAGGCACTATAACTACATGTTTCACCGCGGACTCCCGCCTTAAAGGCATCCCATATTATGCCCACCGCTGCGCTTCCTCTATTATGTTCAAAGAATTCATTAATCCATTTAGTCATATGTTTTATATAACCATCATCTGAAAGAAGTCCCCTTTCGAATGTCCACTCCCTCCCTATTTTGGTTCCCTCTCCTTGCACTATTGTTAAGATTAGGGGATTATGGTCGCTGAGTATCCGGGGTAGTCTATCAATTTTTACTGTGTTCACTAAGTCATTGGATATCAAAAAATAATCCAATCTAACGCAAATATGATGCGGTGCGGAGTAATATGTATAACCTACTTGCTCTGGTCTAGTTGTCCCCCAAACATCTCTCATTGTATTATTTTCTAGAAGATCTATAAGGGCCTTATGAACCTTTTTCTTCCTACCGTTATACTGCCTTGTTGTACCCAATCCCAAACCTTCCGCCCCGTTAATATTTAGATCTCCTCCTATAATAACCCGAGGGGCCCAGACTGCCAACTCAGAATCCAGGAACTGTAAAATTTCTGGATCGTCGTGGGTAGAGCCATACACCGAAACCAATGTTGTCCATACTCCTTCTATTAGAATCTCGGCCATGGCCCACCTCCCCCATTTATCTTCTAATTTTCTCCTTATAACTACATTTTTACTCCTTGAAAGAATAGCTACCCCTCTTTGTTTTACTCCTTGTTTAGAACTGACTATTAAGTGAAACCCCAACTGATTGAGACATAACTCCTGAGTACTCATTATATGTGTCTCTTGGAGAAATACAAAATCTACATTCATCTGTCGTAACCGTATTCCTATCTTCTGTCTTTTTTGAACATCATTTAGGCCACATACATTCCATGTCACTAATCTAAGAGACATATTTTTTCCCTGGGGTACTATCGGCTGTCTGCTTGCTTTTATTTATCACTCCAGAAAATTTATACATCACTGGTCCTAGCGTACTAACTAAATAAATTTCCATATTTGTATCCATACTCTCTTCAATACAATCATTACACTCATACATTTTTTTCAAATTATGCTCATCAGATTCCAATAAGTTTCTAGCTCCCTTGTGCCCTGTCCTTTTCCCTACCCACCCCCACCCCAGGCTGCCCGCCCACAGGTTCCCTCCCCCCCTACAGGCAAATAGGTCCAAGGGACCTATGTCTGGCCGTCTATTGCCCACAGGATGTCGCACCCGTCGACCCCCCTGATTTTCCTTCCCCGCTCCATGTGCTCAGTATATACCCAACATATTCCCCCCCGTATTTTATGCCCAAGCTCTACCACTAATCTTGATATGCTAATACCAACAATTTATTAAACAAGCCACACATCTACCAAATACACTACGAAGAAAAGAGAAAAGAAAAAGAAAAGAATTCATGTACATAAGAGAAAACATTTTTAACTCTTGCTTTAGGTAAATCCTTATATCTTACTTTTCACCCCCAAGTGTTAAAAATTATCAATCTATCTTTTCCGTTTTATATTTATCTTTGTTTCTTACGGAGGATATCCCTTATGGCAACTGTACGGTCATCATGTTCTACATGTTCTACATTCTCCTTATGACATGTTTTTTGTGGACCCCTGGTTTTTTGAAGATGGTTAAGATATTCTTGAGCAAGGATTTCCGAATAAAAAATTTTAAAATCCCCATTTAAACCAATCTTCAAACGTGCTGGAAACATGAGGTATGCCTCACAACCTATGTTTTGGAAGGGAGAGATGAGCTGCCTCATTCGCCACCTTCTTTCCACAGTGGTGTGGCAGAAATCGGGGCGAGCAAAAAATTCAACCCCATTATACTTACATTTGGATTGAGGCTTTGCTTTACTAATTATCTCTTCCCGCAGTAGGAAGTTCCCAACGTAAAACAATATTGCACGGGGCTTATCCTGTGTTCCCTTCCGTGTCATAGGAAAGCGATGTGCCCTTTGTACCTCGTGATCCAGATCCCATGCAGACAACTCTGGAAGGGCACCCTTTAAAAGATCAACAACATAGCCCCGAACATCACTCCCCTCTTTCCCTTCCTGTATTCCAATCAAACGTACATTATTACGTCTTTGTCTATTTTCAAAATCCTCTAATTTCCATAACATATCGGCAGTAGTCTTGTCTTGATCTTTCCTAGAATCCTGTACTTTAACCATATCATCTTCCAGTTTCCCCGTTCTGGTCTCTACTTCGGAAACTCTCCCAGCCATATCTTCATATAGTTTGCTAATTTTGTGCAAGGAAGATTGCATTTTTTTGTTCGCATGTTTAGCCCTCCTCTTTGCCCTTTGACTCTCGATGCGAGCCTCACTTTGCATTTGTTTTAGAGTTGTAAATAAAACTTCAAAATTAGAGGCACCTCCATCTATTTCCTGAGATATAACATCGTGAGAACCTGCTTCACCATTTACAAGCTCCCCCATAGGTGGTACAGAATTCTCCGTCGAATTGTCCATATCAAGTCTTTTTGCCACTGATTTCGTATTACCTCTGCGTTCCTTTGACAGTTTCTTTTGTCTAGATTTAATGTTCTGCTTATTCGATTTGTTTTTACTCTTAAATTTGACATTTTCCGCAGTTTTGATACTACCTGTGACATTTATTTTAGACCTTATGTGCGCATTCTTTTGGACTGTTTCCTGCGCTGACTCCATAAGTTCTATATCGCTGTAAGTAGAGACTGAGGTAGTTTCGGAATCAGTCCCAGATTCAATCTCTTTACTTTCCATATCAGTACTCACTGTTTCATCCACTGTACTTTCCGATTCTGTATCTGTCACTGTTTCCAGACTACAGTTCTCACTTTCCTCGTCATCTGCCTCATCATTGCCAGTAAAAAAAACATCATCAGTAGGAGAGGCTGGGTGTACATCGAGTAAATTGTTTGTGCTTAGATTCGCCTTTTCAGGTAAGTCTGTATTTATATATACTTTATCCCCTGTTTCCGTCTCTGTTAAATTAATTACTCCCTTAGGATTGATTCTTTCCGTTTCTGTAACCATCGTGAAGTTTTGACACGTGCTTGTCCCTTTAACTTCAGGGGCTCCAGAAACAGCATGATTAATGACATTCTCCTTTAAGCGGTTAGTCCCGCCCTCTTCTACCGCCGTAGAAAAGATCTCCGTCTCTATAAGTTCTGTAACTTCAATCTGCAGCTGTGCCTCCAGTGTGCCGGTCGCCTTTCCACCAGCTCCCGTCTGCTCGAGATCAAGCGACTTCCTCTCAAAACCAGGCTGTTTCGCTCTACACAAATATGCCAACGTCGGGATTTCAGTCCCCCGCGACAAATCCAACTGCGGAATTGTTTGAGCAGGCGGTGCATATACCACTGCGGGTGAAAACGTCTCCACTATTGTCATCTGCCGAAGCGCTATCTCCTTCCCTGAAACAAAAGTTAAGGTATATGAGAGCTATAAACTGCAACAAAAGATTCAATAGTTTCTCTTCTTATACACAATTTTCACCCTTGGGCAAAACATTCCTTGGATTCGTGGTATTTCATTTATTGTTACTGATTACAGAAGAAAAGCAGAGTCATGATGACATGTAAATGTAAATGTAAATGTGCTGGACTTGTAAAGCGCACAGCTGCCCGTAAGCGTCCCGGCGCTTGCTTAGGGAACCCGTCCTGGTATTCCCCTGTGAGAAACCCCGGCAGGGTGTCCACAAGGTGAAAGCCAGGCATCCCGCCGCGAGGGGCCGTAGTGGAGATTAAGCAAGCTATTGCCCAGAGTCGCAGAGTGTGACCCCGTGAGTTGAGTAGGCACCAGAGCGAGAATTGTCGAGTCCGTGGAATTTTGAGCCCGAGACCCGCCGAGGCGGGGAATCGAACCCTGGTCCACGGTTGATCTCAGCTTCCGGGTCTGCCGCCTCTAACCACTGAGCCACGCTTCTCCACATATTTCACGTCGTGCTGCTCATAACAAATCATCCGGCAAGGCCCAACATTTCATCAGATATCGCTGGACCCCTAATAAAAGTGGTCACCTCCCCATCATAAAATAAGTGAGGAAAAGGAGTGGAGAAAGATGTGAGCGAGATATGGCAGGTGTGCGCGCTGAAATGGCTTTATGGCCGGTTGGGCCTAGATGCTATCTTGCTCGGCCACTGGGAGGGAACTCACCTAACGAGTTCGGCCTGGGGCAATGGTTCTAACTTGTACTGAGGTCAGGGAGAAGTCGATTAAGGAGTATGTGTCCTTGTGGAATCAAATTCAACTGGATTAAGGCCTATGTAGAGGGCAACATGCAGCTAAGGGTTTAGAAGGTAAATGACGATTTCGAGGTGAGATCGTCACTCGAATATGCCGAAAATACATGTACTTGATGTACTCGTCATTCTCGGTCTTTTGATACCAAATTCGTCCTATTTCGACGAAGTTTTTATTCTCGAGTCCAATACTATAATATGAATCCAGATTTTTCAGAACCACAGCCCCTCCTTTTGCCCTTACATAGGCAATTAATCTATCCTCATGTCAATCTGAGTCCAGATCTATATTCCTAAAGTCATTGAGATGTTGCTGCAACATCATTCTAGTGCTGAGCTCATGTCTTGACACAGGCTTCCTTACACATGATGTAACACAGAGGCCACATATTGCAGGAGCACACTGCATGCATAGACAGAACAGAAGAGGAATGGCTAAGACCATCCCAATGACCATCAGAATTTTCCATCCCCAGGCAGATATCAGTCCCCAGAACCATCCCATTAATGACCAATCTCCTTTATCCACATGAATAGATTCGGAAATCTTATGTAGTTTAGAGATGGCCCCGTACGCTGTTGGAGCATTATCTGGAATAAAAATGCAACAACTGGACTGGATCAATTTGCATACTCCACCTCGGTCCGCAAGTATTACATCCAAAGCGACCCGGTTCTGAAGGGTCATCAGTCGATCCGACTGGAGCTCAGCAGTCAGGTTACTAAGGGCACCAGCAGTTTCAATCACGGTGGATTCAACTACCCTTGTTAATTGCCTTATGTTTCTGCTGTTAACCATGGCTCCCCAGAACGGCAGAACACCCATTGCAAAGTCACCAAATTCTTGACCTGCAGTGTCTTCTTTACTCAAAACACCTCTAACTACCCTTGTCCGATGGTAATCCGCCGCTGCTGTGTAGGTGGGAGGTAACAGGAATGAAACAAAACATGAGCCCGAGAAGTCAGGGGGCAACCATGTATAGGCTCTATCATGACAGATGAAATAAGTACCCTTAGCGGCTAAAAAGGCAGGGGAAGTCTGAGATCCAAAAACGTACGTTTCTGTGCAGACACTCTTCCCTAGCTGAGCTCTGGGATTCTTACCAATACCTTGCAGACACAGGTGACCTTGATGGGGTACGATCCAGATAGGGGACGATCTCTTGGCTTGCTGTTTTTCACTTAATGTAGTGCCATATCCGGTCACATTCCAACCTACATATGCAAGTATCTCATCATCCGGGGTATCTTCGTAAGAAGTTACTTCTTTGATCATGTCAACTATACCCTTGACTAGGGCGCTAGTCTTGAGGTTGTCTTTTACAGAACGTAGGGGTTGGATTTCTCGTGCATATATGAACATTGTCCTATATGCCCATACTGACCCATTGTGACTAAATGGCAGGACCAAATAGGGGATACCTCTATCCGTGGTGTGGGGCATGAGACCACACACCCAACAGTTGGTTGTGTTCATTACAAGTTGGTGTTGGTGTAATAGCTGAACGAAGGAGTTATTAATGAACTCTAATCTCCTATTTGATTCGTGGTCAGGCAAAGGGAGGAAAGAATGAGAGGAAACAGTAGGAGGAGGTATGGGTGATGTAGTGGGCGCAAATGTCACATGAAAATAAAATAAAACATAGCTTATCAAAAAGACCATTACGCTAAGTAGCATAAAAATACACATTATTATAAAAAATTTCTTTTTCATTGTTTTCAAAAGTCTCTGCTTAAAGTTCATTTGTTTGGCAGTTCTCTCCACATCAGGAAACTCCATCCTCTCTAAGGTGCTGCCCGCGGCGGTAGGTTGTTTCTGCTAAAGGATGCTTCCGTCAGTCTAGGGTGACTCCCTTGGACCAACTGGAACCAGCGACCTATTGTCGTCAGCTGCACCCAAAAGTCTTTAATCAACCGCGACCCTAGCAGCGGAACCCGGATGGCGGTTCAAGAAAAACAAAAATAAGCAAGTTACCTAGATGGGAGAATCTGCACTTTCAAAAATAGGATTTTGGGGAAAAAAACGTATTTTATTAGTCCACAGGTTTTTCTCTCGGATCATAAAATAGATCACTTTTACTTTTAGTCTGTTTTTCTTGGTCGCAAATTGTAGCGTCTTTTCCCGGGTACTGTCTGGTCCAGAAATAGTAGCTCAGGTTCCACAGAGTTCAATTGTTCTGATGGCGGCGTAGTTTCTTGAAAAATGTTCCCACTCTTACAATCACGTTTAGCTTCTTTTACACGTTCATCAGTTGTGCGCTCTGAGTCAGTGCCTCCTTTTCGGACCCCTTGGTCATGTGGCAGAGGGAAGGGTATCTTCTTACAATGGATCCCGTGGACCCAATTGGCCTTCCCCTCCACTTTAACAGTCGACCTTGTGGACAGGAGGACGAGGTGAGGCCCGGTCCATCTGGGCTGGTCGTTTCTTGTCCTCTGGAAATTGCGGACCAATACCCAGGAGCCGGGGTCAATGGAGTGACCCGGTGTCTCAGAGACCGGAGGCAAGGTGTTGTGGACCTGTTGATATAAAACACGCAATTTAGCCGTCAATTCATACAAATAGTCAAGCAAAATGGGGTGTTGCAGCTCGCTAAACTTCATGGGCCTAGGCACTCCCCATATGTTGGCTGGCCGACCAAAGATTATCTCATAGGGGCTGAGCTTCATTCGCGAATGCACAGTCATTCTGGTGGATAGGAGTGCTAAGGGTAGAGCGTCGGCCCATTTAAGACCCGTGCTCGCTTGGATTTTGGCCAATTTAAGTTTAAGCGTGCCATTGTAACATTCCACTAATCCAGCTGATTGGGGGTGATTTGCAGCGTGGAACTTCTGCCTAATGCCTAGCCCTTCACACACTCTTTTCATCACACAACCCACAAATTCACTTCCGTTGTCCGACCAGACCATTCTAGGCATTCCGAACCTGGGGAAGAACTCTTTCACAAGGGCTTTCGCTGTGGACAAGGCAGTATTGTCCCTTAGGGGATAAGCTTCTACCCATCTTGAGAAGGCACAAACAACCACGAGCACATATTTTAAGTTGTTGCACCTCTCCATGTGTATGAAATCTAGCTGCAAAACCTCGAACGGATACGTAGGAGGTGCAAAATGACCAGCTGGAGTTGGGGTCCCCCTACCAGGATTGTGCTTCAGACATACCATGCAATTCTTGACAACATTCTCTGCACACTTGGGAATCCCTGAATTCTTCCACACTGGGGCCAACGACTCGCAAATCCCTTTCGCGCTGATATGGGCCATCCCATGAGCCATTGTAACCACTGCAAGCACATATGCATCGGGTAACAACCATCTCCGTTGCTCTGTCGATTCAATCCAACAACCATTTGCATCCATTCTCCCTGTACTTTCTCTCCACATGCTTAACTCTTTCTCCGTGGCCTCAGCTTGGATGGACTTCACACTTTCTATCGTGTCTTCACATATTCCAACATCACCAGTCCATCTTTCTGGGCTCGCAACATACATTCGGCTCATCATATTCTTTGCCGTATCCTTAGCAGTTTCATCAGCGAATGCATTTCCACGACCAACATCATCAATCACTTTCTTGTGTGCACTACACTTCACGATCGCTACTTTCAGGGGCAACGTCAGTGATTCAAGAAGCTCATTCACCAACTGACCATGCTGAATCTTAGCTCCATGCGAAGTCAGGAACCCACGTTCTCTCCACAATCGTCCAAAACTGTGAGCCACTCCAAAAGCATACTGACTGTCGGTATAGATAGTCACTTTCATTCCTTTGGATAACACACATGCTCTCGTTAGTGCCACGAGTTCAGCGGCTTGAGCTGAACCATGTGGTATTCGCGCAGTTTCAACGATTGTGTGCAAAGTTGTGACAGCATACGCTGTAGTCACGTTACCATTTGGGAGTTTAAAGCAGGAACCATCCACCCATAATGTACCATCACATTCAGCAAGAGGAGTGTCGAATAAATCAACTCTCCCTTTTGTCTCTTCCTCTGTTCTGAGGAAACAATCGTGCTGTTCTGAAGCATCCGATTCCTCAGTAATTGGTAACAATGTGGCTATGTTCAAGGTACTGCATCTTTTGATGTGCACATGGCTCGCTAGTAGCGTCAATTCATAACTGGACAGTCGAGCACTAGTTAAATGCTGTGTCTTGGTCCTATTTAGCAATGTGTCTACTGCATGTGGGACCATCACGATTAGTGTATTATTCATTACTAGACCTGCAGACTGTCGAATAGAAACAGCTGCTGCTGCTGTGGCCCTTAAACAACTTGGCAATGCTCGTGCTACCGGATCCAAAGTTGACGAAAAATAGGCGCATGGCCGCTGTCTATCTCCGTATAACTGAGTCAGCACGGACAATGCACAGCCCTCCTTCTCGTGGACATATAATGTGAAAGGCTTACTGTAGTTAGGGTTACCTAACACAGGGGCCGAACATAATGCTGTGCGTAATTCGAGAAAACTTTTCTGACACTCATCGGACCAAGGAATGGGATTGGGTGTATTCGCACACGTTAGTGCCAATAAGGGTTTGGCTAATAACGAAAAATTTGGAATCCACTGTCTACAGTACGATGTAATGCCCAAGAAAGCGCGTACTTCTCTCTGCGTTCTTGGCACATTCAATTTAGCTATTGCCTGAATTCTTTCTGGGGTCAGTTTCCTTCCCTCCTTCGATAAGAGATGACCTAAGTAGGTCACTTCTTGTCGGCAATATTGGAGCTTGGAAAGTGACACCTTGTGATGTAGATCACATAGATGACGCAGTAATTCCAACGTGGCCATTTTACATATTTTCTCAGTGTCCGCAGCTATGAGCAAATCGTCCACGTACTGTACGAGAGTGGAACCTTTGGGCAAAATCATTGTGTCAAGCTGACTTTTCAGGGCTTGACTGTATATTGAGGGGCTTTCACAGTAGCCTTGAGGAGCGCGTTTGAAGCGGAAGCTGCGACCACCTAAACTAAAGGAAAAAATATCCCTGCTTTCCTCAGCAATCGGGATACTGAAGAAAGCATTCTTCAGGTCAATCACCGAAAACCAGGATGCGGATGCTGGAATCATAGTCAATAATGTTGTAATGTCGGGGACAACTGGGAATTGTGGCACCACTATCTTATTTACTTCCCTAAGATCAATCACAAATCTATACACAGGTGGCTGAGAAGTGTCAGTTCGTTTTAAAACAGGCAGAGCAGGACTATTGCAAACATTGCCTCGTGTTTCTTCAATTACGTCTTTCTCGATTAACTCGTAAACAATCGCTAGCAAAGCTTTTTCACCCTCATTAGATATTCTGTATTGGGGAATTCGTGGCATTTTGACATTCGACTTCAATGTTACAACATATGGTGGAATTTCTAAAAGACCTACATCATTCGGACCAGTAGCCCAAAGAATATCTGGAAGAAGTGCCAATTCTGCTGGAAGCGTATTTCTCGACAAATACATGGGAGAAACCACTTTCTTACCTAAAGTAAGTTGTACTCCTGAGGGAGAACAGTACAAAGTCGCATACAATCTTTTTAGCAAATCTAATCCTAGCAAATTTTCACCACAACCTGTTGTCAAAATAAGGGGTGCTTTGAATTCACAAGGACCAACAGAAAGAGATAAAGGGTCAGAAATCGGATTTCTAACCGGGGCGCCAGAAAAACCTACGGATGTGATACACGTTGGTTTACTGATCCACCTGTACACCTCTGTAGTGGGATCAATGACCTGTGCTGTCCTATATTACTTCCTTACCTGATTGTATATGGATTGGTTTTATGTATGTTTTTATTAACCATGTTATTACCATGTTATTGACTATTATACTGTTTCCCATTATCTCTGTTGACTCCTACTGCCCCTACCCTGTCTCTGTGAAGCGCTCTGATATCTGTAAGGATCCTGTTCGCGCTATATAAAACTTTGAATAAATAAATAAATAAATAAATAGGGGTTATCTGTAACAACAGCAGTGGATTGGAGGGGAGCAGTCGGAACATGAGCCGTAGACTGTGAAGGGGGGGGGGGGCGCGTTAAGAGAGTTTTGCGAGGAGTTGTGGTGAAATGACCTAGCCACGATTACCAAACAGAAGTACCTAAAATAGAAGAGAAGGGGCAGGAAAGAAGATGTGGCATAATGGCCAGAACCAACTGCCTTGGAGCCGGCGAGCCAGGTTCGAATCTCAGCCCCGGCTCAGCATCCTGTACACGCACGCTTAAGAGAGCAGCCTCACAAAGAAGTTCAGCAGATAAAAAGGAGGACTTGGGCCTGATAAGAGTAAACACACATGGAACAAAAGGAAATAGTATGTAACCGCCAATAGAAACTGAGTAAAAGTAAGTGGCAAGTACACGAACCAATAAAAAATAAGGGCGGGATGTAAGCCCCCTTATAAGACTTCAATTAAACACAGTAGATTTCGCAAACGCTGTGCAGGCAAAACCTAAAAAGAAAATCATTATCTCATTGCAAGGAGTAAACTCTCGACTCTGAACAAGGACTTGGATAGTGATTAGGCACCTCTTTAACTCCTGGCCACAAACCATAGATGTTTGAGTTATCTTGGTTTCCTATGATGACAACCAGAGCAAAACTTTGCTGACAGCAGATCTGGGCACTCACAAATTGAACACTAAGTTTGAATCACAAAAGTGCCTTTTAAGAAGGCAGGTATATACTTCCTGAAGCTTATATCTAAAATGTAGTACGTTTTCGATTTAGAGGAATTCTCTAAGACTCCCAGTGCCTTCCAAGTGAGCTACAATTGTAAGATGTTCCGAGAATTACTTTTATGCGTATCCATTTTTGCACACATAAGTTCCCGAACTTACATTTCTGCACGTATAGGTAGGATGCTAAAGTGTAACTTTTTTTTGTGGGTTAAAGGGGGTATCTTTGCCCCATCAAAGAAAAAGGTTTTCTTCCCAGAAATCGATTTTACTCCTGTCTTTGACCGTAATATACATACAATCATTTTCTGGGTGGGAATGTGCATGCTAAAAGTTTAAGAATACCGATAGACCAGTCTTTTAGTGAGTGTTCACCAACCTTTACAGGTAAACCCACTAGAATGTCCACAGACCTGTTCCCCGGTGAAAACGTGCTTAGTAATTCGTCCATGCTGTCTGGACATCCATGCGGGTAAATACCATTACAGAGAGCGAAATCACACCGAGCTGGAGTATGTGAATTGGAACCCTGATGTGTTTTTTTTGCTCCTATGCAACTTTATTTGTGGCTCTAATTTAAGTTCTTTTAAAAAGGAAGATACCAGAAAGTTGGGATCTGATTCTCAAAGTAGTAACTGAAAAGTATTTAAATGGATACCCAGAACCACATACTTAGGTCTATTTCTAATTAGGCATTAGCCCTAGAAGATTCTGCAATCCCTTCTTGTGGTGTAATTTATTTAGAGTACCGTACTTTCCCATGTGCAAATGAAACACTTATGCTTTTTTAAAAGATATGAGAGAGTTGCATGTTCCATAGTGTCAGAGGTCCACACCATGTACCACTACTGGAGCAAGTCTTGACTGCTCACCCTTGCTATCCTTGCAGAGAGTATAAAGGGGACTACTTAAATAAGTTCGTTGGAGAGCAATAGTACCCGAGTCCTTGGAACACTTCGTAAATGTCAGTGCCCACCACTTATAATGCTCCTCGACTTGGAGAAAAGGAGTCTGTTATTTATGCAACTGCTCACTGCGATACTAGTCTGGTGATTGCGTTTTTTCTTTATAATTTGATTATCTCTGTAATTGTAACATACAGAAATACAGTATGTTTACTGCATTTTCTTGTCGGATAAAGTAGGTGGTGAAGTTTTGTAAATCAATGGATGTTTTCCTTGACTATTCACTTAAGGTTAGGAATGTTCTAATGGTATATAACTTACCTTTATATTGATATGTTTTGCTAATAGTTTATACTAGTAGGTATTTACACATGGAGCTATGACTGAGTTCACACAGAATGGAGATTTACTGCCAGAAGACTTTTCTTTTCTCGATCTGTAGGGTGCACTGATGTACCTCTGCTCCTGTCGGTGTATTAGCATGGAATTTTAAATAATAAATGTCTTGCGTGTTCGCACCATTATGAACTGCTTTGTAGAATAATTGCTTATTTTACAGACTAGTCACTTTCTCTTATACTTTAAAAACATTTTTAGATAACGGATTGAAGATGATGTAACCATCCATTATCTTCCAACGTGCATGTAGTGTTGATGCAACATAGTCCCCATAAGGTTTGAAGGGGCAGAGTTCTCTTTTATATCTATAAGATACTCTTGTTTTTGTAAGATTTATGTAGCTGCAACTCCTTTTGCTCTGTTCGGCGTTCCTGATACCTATGTGTAATAATGAATGTCGCGCACACAAAAGCTGGGTGTAACTTGCTCTTTATTCCGGAGCGCCGGGAGAATCTCACTATCTCTTAGCGGTCGGCGCCAACAAACAATATGGCCGCCTTCCACTTCCTGTGCTCCCACATCCTGTTCCTGCATCGGAACACTAGAACGCTACCACATATCTCCCCCCTTTATGCAACAACCAAACAGTATACAAAAGTCTTACTTCCAGTCCATTTCATAGTCCTTGAATCTCTCCGGTACCTTTACCCTTCTTCCTGCTCGGGTCTCCACTCTCTCATCACTTCTCTCTCTTTCTGTCGCCTTTTTCTCCGTCCGTTCTCTCGCTCCTTCTTCTTCTCTGTCCTTCGCACTTATAACACTTCCTTCCTGACTTCTACCTCTTTCCTCCGTAGTCTCTCTCTCCTCTCTTTCTCCACTTGCTGCCTGTTTCTCCGCTCCATTTACTTCCTCTCCTCGCCTTTCACGTCCTTCACTTCCTCCTTCCTTGAATACTTGCTCTGTTCCATCCTCTACTTCCTCTTCCCACTTCACTATTTTGCTGCACTTCGCCATTCGGCCCATAGACCATACCTTTCCATCACTCAGGAGTGCTGACCGGGCATAGGGTTCTACCACCTTGAGGGGTGGTGAAAACTTGCTTTCCCCCTTTCTCTTCATGATGGCTTGCTTTACCCTAACCCAATCGCCTTTCTCAGCTCTGCATCTCGGGTGTTGCGTCTCTTGTTGTAATGTGCAGTGTAGACTGCTTGGGCTCTCTCCAGATTCTTTCTGACCACCGCTGGTGACCACTTGCTCTGTACCACCAACTTCCTCCATGCTGAGTTGTCTTTCGTGAACACTTCTCTACCTCTTAAAACCTTGAAGGGGCTGTAGCCTGTGCTCCCAGGTGTGATGCGGTAGGCCCAAATCATCTTCTCCAACTCCTTCTCCCAGTCCAGACCATCCTCTATGGCCGCTTGAATGGTGCCCATAATCACCCGATTGAAACGCTCTACTTGGCCATTTCCAGCGGGGTGATAGATGGGCGTGTGCTTCACTTCGATACCGTTTCTGGTGGTAAATGCAGTCCACTTCGCCGATGTGAATTGGGGGCCATTGTCACACGTGATGATCTTCGGAATGCCCTCTCTGACGAACGTGGCCCGCAGGAAGCGAATCACAGCTTCGGTATCTGCATGTTCCAAGATTTCTAATTCTGGCCATTTTGAGTACTTGTCGATGATTACCACTGCGTACTTCTGAGTTCCTTCTTTATCCAGGACTGGACCCATTATGTCCACCGATATCATCTCCCACGGACCATCCGGGATGGGAAATTTTCCTAATGGCGGTCTCAGCATACTCTGAGTTTTGTCAGCCTTAGCACATGATTCGCACATGCGCACATGCCGTTCCACCTGTGCATCTATGGCCGGCCACCAGTACGCTGTCCTGGCCAAGGCTTTCGTTTTCGTGATCCCTTGGTGCCCTTCATGGAGTAAAGACATCAGATGATCTAGAATGTTCTGTGGCGGGACCACTTTGTCGCCTCGGAGTAGGAACACGGGGTTCTCCGCCAACGACAGTTCATCTCTGACCTCCCAATACCTTTTCAATTCTTCTTTCAGGTGTCTCTTTTCTGGCCATCCATGGACAACGTAACCTTTCACGGCCTCCAGATCCGTGTCTTCCTCGTATGCCTTTTCCCAGTCCTGGGCACTTATAACTCCTTCAGTGTCCTGGATGGTGGCCACTACGTAATCCTTCCAGTCCTGCCTCCTTTCATTCTCTGCCTCGTCCATGGCCGCCGCCCTACTCGGGAAGTCCGCTACTTTGTTCTGCGGTCCCGGTATGTGTTCCACCTCATAGACGAAGTCCAATAGTCTGAGGGTCATTTTGGCGATTCTGGGCGTAGCGTGATCATGACCGCTTGATGTCAGGACGCGGACTAACGGCTTGTGGTCTGTCTTCACCAAGAACTTGGCTCCCCACAAATATTGTCTAAATTTCTCCATCGCCCAGACCACAGCCAGCATTTCTTTCTCCACCACGCTGAACTTCTCTTCATTGGGGGCCAACGAGCGGGAGGCCAAACTGATAGTCGACAACTCCCCGGACTCCTCCCGCTGCATCAGTACTGCCCCTAGGCCGCGGTCACTGGCATCAGTGGTGAGGATGGACTTTGCTTGCGGGTCGAATCCCTTGAGGGGAATGGCCTTGCTCATCTCTTGTTTGAGCGCTTCGAACTCCTTCTGTTCTTCCTGTCCCCACTGAAATCTGTTCTTTTCTTTGAGTAGTTGCCGAATGAAATGCGTTTTTGTAGCAAAATGGGGAATGAACTTGCTGTAGTACTCGGCCATCCCCAGGAATGACCGAACATCTTCCTTCTTTCCCGGAGTGGGTGCCTCCAAAATGGCCTTCATGTTCGTCTTCTTGGGAGTAATGCCTTGACCACTCACCTCGTGACCAAGGTATGTGACGGATTGGACTCCCAACTTGCATTTGGAACACTCAGCTGTCAGTCCATTGTCTTGCAGCCTCTGTAATACTTTGTGGAGCTTCGCATTGTGGTCATGCTTTGACTTCCCCATTATGAGAATGTCGTCCTGAAAGAAAAGGACATCTTTCAAGTCTTTCAAAAGTTTGTGCATAATCTTTTGGAAAACCGCTGCGGCCGAAGCCAGGCCAAAGGGCATCCTCACAAACTCGTAACACCCAAACGGTGTGATAAATGACGTGAGGTGGCTGCATGATGGATGGAGCTTTACTTGATGATAGGCCGACGACAAGTCGACCGTGGAGAACCATTGGACGTCCTTTGTCTTTGCCAACATTTCATTGATGCGCGGCAAGGGGAATTTGTCTATGATGATGTTTTTGTTTAACTCTTCGAGGTCCACACAGAGACGTACCTTGCCGTTGGGCTTTTGGGCGACAACTAGGGGCGAAAGCCACTCTGCGCTCTCAATAGCTTTGATGACACCCTCCTTTTCCAATCTGTCCAGTTCAGTTTGTACTGCCTCTCTGCTGCGGAACGGGATATTCCTCACTTTGTGCACCACCGGCACGGCTCCCTCCTTCAGCTTTATGAGGTGCGTGTATTTGCCCAGTTCTCCAATCTGGCCATTGAACACTTTGGGATACGCCGTCTGCCACAACGCCACATCTTCTTTGGTCTCCATGTCCATTAGCAAGATCTTTTCGATACCACCCGGGTTAAGCTGGATTCCTAACGCTCCTTGGTCCTTCCAACTCAGCACGGACGGGCCTCTCTCCGCGACGTATAGCTTGCACTGCGCGTGACGGCCTCTGAATTCAAACATGAGAGGACAGTACCCCAACATGGGAATCTTTTGCCCAGTGTACGTGACCGGCCTCACGTCCATGGGAAGGAGAGTCTCTTTGATTCGTGACGCAAAGTTGTCATCCCAAACCTGTCTTTGAACGATGGAAATGGGCGCCCCACTGTCTGCGATCATCTCTAAAGGTATACCTCCAATGTGCATGTCGAGTCGGGGTCTATCTTAGGTTGAACTATCCATTTCCAGTATTTGGACATCGATATACAGGAATTCCTCTTCTTCCACTGTGTCTTCCTGGTCGCTGTCCCCATCCCGCTGTTCTTGGTCTATTAATCGGACCATGGCGTTCTTGGGTTTCCTGCGACATACCTTCTCGTAGTGTCCGAAAATGTTGCAGTAAGAGCATTTGGCTCTAAAGGCGGGGCACGCTTTGTCGTTTCCCAGATGGGCATTGCTACCACACCTGTAACATTGGGGTTTTCCTCCTTTGTTGGACCTGCCGTCCGACTGGTGTCTGGTGGAGTTGTCAGGTCTACCGCCTCCTTGGTTTCTCCGTGTCTCGTTCTGCCTCGAACGGTCATTTCTACTTGGCGTCATAACCTTGCACACGGTTTGTGACTCCTGGGCATCTTTCTTCGCTGCTTGAGCGCACCTTCTTGATAACTCTGCTTTCTTGACCATCGCCCAAATTTCTTTGAGTGGGGCGTCGCCATTCACCCACAATTTTTCTTGTATGTGAGAGCTTGATGTGTGCATGATAATTTGGTCCCTGATGAGTTCATCATGCAGTCCCCCAAATTTGCACGTGAGGGCAAACTTCCTCAATGCCACGACGTACTCGTCCACCGTCTCGCCGCTTTTTTGCTTCCTCTGAAAGAAGTTGAATCTGTCGATGGCGACGCACACCACGGGTCTGTAATGCGCATCTAGGTCAGCAGTGGCGTGATCAAATACCTCTGCGTCTCCGGCGTCTCTCTCAGCCTTGACAATGGTGTCATATACCCTGAGCCCTTCTGGGCCTAAATTATGTAGCAATATCTGCTTTTTTCTTTTGCTCGAAAATTGGGCGTCACTTTCCTCTTCTAGGGCCTCCAGATAGTTAAGGAAGTACCTCTTCCAGTCTTCCCACTTCCTTTCCGGTTCGCCACTCCTCGTCAGGAATGGTACTAGTTGGGTGAGGGATGTACCCTGGGCTGCCATCCCTGGAGCGTTCCTCCTGTTCCCTGCTGTAGTGACCGTCCGTCTGGGTGGACTCCCTGGAGCGTCTTGTCCCTCTCCGTCTTCTTCCCTGTACTCTTCGTCACTTCTCTCCCCTTGTCCTCTCTTTGTGGGGTCTAATGCAGCCTGTGGACCGCCACCTGTACCTGGGTGCGAGGAGCCTGATGCTGCCGCCAGAGTCCGCTGATCTGCCAGGGTGCCTGGTCACTATGTCGGGACCACGGTGTTCTTATGGTCTGGGTACCTTATTTCACTTGGTCTGGGTGCTCTCAGTTGCTGCGCCTTGCTCCCTGTGCACTTTGGAGGGTGCTGGTTGAGGAAATGGCTTTCTTCTCTGCACCAGGCGTGTGCTTGGGCTCTGCGATGGCCTCAGGGGTAGCTGGTAGCTTTGCGTGCCAATTCTAGCCTCTCGGCAGCTCCTCTGCCGCGCTCCGGGTCTCTGTGCTGTTCCCACGCGAAATGCGTGCGCTCGCGATGACGTCGCGTGTGTGTTCGGGATTAAATCCCCCAACTCGTCGCCATTATAATAATGAATGTCGCGCACACAAAAGCTGGGTGTAACTTGCTCTTTATTCCGGAGCGCCGGGAGAATCTCACTATCTCTTAGCGGTCGGCGCCAACAAACAATATGGCCGCCTTCCGCTTCCTGTGCTCCCACATCCTGTTCCTGCATCGGAACACTAGAACGCTACCACACTATGGGTCATTTTCGCGCGTTATAAAACTCTGAAAGTAAAGATAAATAAATTACAGATGTAATTTGATTACCTGTTTCACGTGCAGTCCCCAGCGCACTGCTAAGCGCGGAGCCCTAGACTGCGTAAAAGCCCCTCTCGGGTCTCGCATGCATGACATTAAAATGCTTGCCACATAGGATTACAATTTACACAGCACTCTGCCCGCCACACATTCCCCCACAGTGAGCCTATTAACCTTCTGACAACGCGCTTAAGACACATAAACGCGGCGTGGAGTGCTACTATATACATGTTACAATACAGTAAAGAAAAAACCCACTTCAAATTCTCAGACACTTAATTGTTCACACATGCCAGCCCTTATGTTTACAAATAACTAGTTACCGCTGTTTACCACACACAGTGCTTTAAGTCAGTAATGTATAGCTAATTATTTCAGACTTGTTTTATTTCTACCACCTTTTGTTTGTGAAATGTGTTTACAAACTGCCTAACGCACTGTAGATTTTTTATTAGGATTGTGCCCATTTTCGTACTTGTCCATTTGGAAGAAAGAGCAGCCATGCTTTTTTCTGTTTACATTGTCTAGTGTTCTTGTCTTCGCTGTATCCTTTCAGAACCGTCGTCCGTGTAGTTCGAAGAAAAGAATGCAAGCGTGACTATTCCTGTTGTAACATGTTAGGGCTGTATGCTGTTTTCGAGGGTTGCCAGGTGGTTCTCCCGTGGTTTCCTTACACTCGGGTGAATCAATAGTCTGCCTTGGGTGAAAATGTTTAACCATAAATCAAGTGGTCGCAGCGGCTGGTTCGTTAAATGTTAGAGTTAAATAGCATACCACACATTTGAGACTTTTCTTTAGCTTCATCAAATGCAACATGCCTTTGTAAATGAAGCTTATCATATGGGACTACGATGAAGGAGGCAGAAGAGCTTGGATCAGATTGTATTTGTTTTTAAAATGTTTTATTAGTAATAGATGGTTATTTATTGACATATTCCACATCAGGAACATAACTTCACAGCGCCACCTTCCTCAGCATCTGCACTGTTGTAAGTATCCTTTTATACACTGGGTCAGCCAATGACATGTTCCCCACATCATGTGCTTTTGACTCAGCCCATAATTGTGTGGTGGGTAAAAAAGTCCGCGCCCTTAGCGGAAGTAATAACACTGCATCTAATGTCACAATGCATCAATGGCTGCAGGTTTTTTTCAAGACAATAGCCCAAGATACAGCCATGTCCTCCTAGTCTGCTTTTCCTTCATAAAAGATGCTTCACTTAACTTCATTGTGGACTGTGCTTTTTCAACCATTAAACCTTTCCTTATGAAACCACAGCATGTAGCTTCGCCTTTAACCGCCCACACTTGCCCTTCCTCTTTTCTGATGTCCATAACGGAAGGAACAACTTTGAAATGGAAGTAAGCGTAATAAGCTGTACTAAGCACGAGATTCACTTGTGGTTCAATATGCATTAGTTATATATAAATATTTTACTAAACCAAAGGTTTAAACTTTACATAGAAGCTTAATTTTTGCTTGCGCCTGTTATTCTCACGTACAAGCAGTAGAGTTTGTCCGGTGGTATGAAAAATGCTGTGTTTTCGCCAGAAAGTGTTGTTTCTGATTGGAAACAAATGCTGAAAATGCAGTTTTTGCTTTTGGTCTTGTTAAATTGTTAAAGATTTTTGTATCGCGCATGAATCACCCAGGGGCATCTCAGCGCTTACCTGAAAGGGAGAACTGCGGTCGGAAGTTTTTCAGAACAACCAAGATTTTAATTGTTTCCTAAAGGTGGATTTCCGCAGCGTCGCTGGAAGAGAGTTCCAGTATTTTGGTGCTACAAACGAGAATGCTCTGCCGCCTGTGCGGGTTAGACGAATCCGGGGGATGTTGAGAAGGGCTAGGGAGTTAGATCTCAGGTTACATTCGCTGGAATGCCTAGAAAGTTTATCTCCGAGATAGGCCGGTCCCTCACCTTTGAGAGCTTTGAAGATCAGACAGCAGATCTTAAACATAGTTCTCATTTGGATCGGTAACCAGTGTAATTGTTTGAGCAGAGGAAGAGATGGCGTTCCAGGAGGGCGATTCAGAACCATTCTGGCTGCAGTGTTCTGTATTACTTGAAGCTTTGATAAGACAGTAGCTCCTACCTCTGCCAATAGGGCGTTGCCGTAATCCAGTCTACTCCCTATCATTGCGTGCACTACGGTTCTGCGGTGCTCTAAAGGTAGGTATGGAATAATTCTACGCAGTAGACGCAGATTGTAGTAGCACGAACCTGCGATGTTTCTCACATTGTCCTTCATGTCCAGCTTGGCGTCCAGTTGGATTCCCAGGCTTTTTACTGAGATGGATGGTTTAGGTGCTTCACCCAGTTGGGGGGGCCACCAGTCAGCCAACCAAAGATGTGCGGATTTCCCTAGGAGCATTAGCTCTGTTTTTCCTGGATTGAGTTGTAAGCACTGCTCCCTCATCCAATTTGCGATCGCCAGCATACCGTCCATGAAACGCTGTTTCTCATCAGTGATGTTATTCCCAATTTGGAACAGTAGCTGCGTATCGTCGGCAAACGAGATAATCTCGAAACCGAAGGATTGGATAAGCTTGGCTAGGGGGGCTAGGTAAATATTAAATAGGGTGGGGCTGAGACAGGATCCCTGTGGCACCCCCTTATCCAGCAGAAATTTCCTTTTGGAGACGAATGGTCCAAGCATAGTGGTTTGCCATCTGTCCCTTAGGAAATCAATCAGCCATTGAAAATTATACATGTCAAGGTCCCCAATAGCCCCTTTGCCCCACCTATTATTTTTTTTAATGGTTTTATTTGCTTTGTTTTCTCAACATACAAATGTCTCAATGTATTAGTTGTTTATTTTATCTTAATATTCCAATGTATCAAAACAATACAATTGTTTTGTTTTCTTCTACATCTTTAAGCATATCTTAAGAAATCCAAGGGTATGAGTATATCCTCGGGGTACCTGTTGTCTTGTTTGCACCTTGGCCCCACCTTAAATGGCAACAGTTACAAGAAATGCACTCTGCATGCCTACCACTCAAAGGTCTGGATTTCTGGAAAGGCAAATCATTGAAGTTTATTCATGTTGCTGTGTTTGATAAATTAGTGCTTCTTACTTTAGGTAATTGTAGTACCTTCAGAACTGTGATAGAAAATGCTACAGGTATGTATGACTTTTTGGGGGGTGTAGGGGAACAGAAGGAAGACATTTTGGTCATGAGGATTTTTAGGCACAAACTGATGCTTCCAGGATATGTTTAAACACATACCTGTTGCTATTTCATTTACTGATTTAAAAGTCTCTTCATTTTGATATAAAGGTGTTATGTGAATTGCAATTGTGAGGCATTTTCCCAAGGTTTGAGTGTCCAGTGACTATAACATATGTGTAGCTTCCAGCAGTGCCTACCCAGAAACGGGGGTACAAAAGGGGGTGGTGATGGACAGAGCATCTGAACCAATCAAACACACACACACACAGTCAAAAGATCTGGGTTTAATCCATCACCGTTCTTTAGCCCACTCTGCCACCCCAGTTCAGACATGGCTATATGCAAATCAGTCTGACCCTGTGCCTCATGGGAACAGTCCAGCCCGAACTGTAATGTAAAATGTAATGTAAAAATTACTTATAAAGCGCGGCATTCACCGGACGGTTTCTTGGCGCTGGTCACTTTGTTTGGTGAGAGGCAGAGGGCGGGGAGAGGAAGGCTTATGTGTAGATGCGACGGAAGAGGTGAGTTTTTAGGAGAGACCTAAAGTGAAGGTAGGAGGGAGAGAGTCTCAGTTCCAGCGGGAGAGAGTTCCAGAATGAAGGTGCCAAAAAAGAGAATCTGAGACCTCCGTGTTTTTTGCGTCTGAAATGGGGAGTCTGAAGGAGCGCAAGATGAGAGGAACGGAGGTGTCTAGAGGGAGCATAAGGATGCAAGAGAGAGGAGATGAAGGAGGGACCAATGCCGGCCAAAGATTTATGAGTCAGGCAGCCCAGTTTGAACTTACTCTGAAACTGGAAGCCAGTGGAGGGCTTTAAGGAGGGGACGGACGTGGTGGTGTTTTGGTTGGTGATAAATCAGGCGAGCTGCCTGATTCTGTATCAGTTGTAATCTATTAATTTGGTATTGTGGGATGCCAGCGTACAGAGCGTTGGCGTAGTCGATCCGAGAGATGACTAATGCCAACCGTGCTAAGGTGAGGGCTTCAGTGGTCAGGAAGTGGGCTATTTTCCGAATCTTCCTAAGCTGGAAAAAGCAGGAGGACACAGTGGCACTGACCTGGTGCTTCATTGAGAGGTCCTGGGAGATGTAAACCCCCAGGCTTTTCACTTTGTCAGCAGGGAGGGGGGGGGACCGAGGGAATGGGGCCAGAAAGTGGAGTTCCAGGGATTGGATGGGCCTCCGACAAGAACAAGCTCCGTCTTGTCGGGATTAAGTTTGAGATGATGAACGCCCATCCAATTACTGATATGGCAAAGGGTGGACTGGAAATCTTGAGCCGCTTCATCCGAGGAGTCGAGATTGAAGACGAGCTGAATGTCATCTGCATAATTAAATGCAGTGACATTCCTGCCACGGAGGGAGCGGATCAAGGGGGTAAGGTACAGGTTAAAAAGAAGGGGTGACAGGGATGAACCCTGTGGAACGCCACAGGTGACCCTCGTCCTACCTGCCGTAAACTGGGAAAGACGGACCGATTGGTGGCGGTCCGCCAGGAAGGAACGAACCCAGTTAAGGGCCGTCCCACTGATGCCCGCCTCTTTGACACGGTCGACTAACATGGTGTGGTCGACCGTGTCAAAGGCCGCCGACAGATCTAAGAGCACCAAGGCTTGACTGGTGTTAGAGTCAGTGCCTCTACGGAGTTCCTCCATGACAGAGAGAATAACCGCCTCTGTCGAATGGGCAGGTCTAAACCCGGCTTGCTGGGAGTCTAGAAAGTTGGAGTCCTCAATGAAGGAGCTGAGGACGCTGGTCACATGTGTCTCAAGTACCTTACTCAGGTAAGGAAGAAGGGAGATGGGACGGAAGTTGCCCAATACCGAGGGGTCGGCGTTGGTTTTTTTTAATATGGGGACCACTTCGGCATACTTGAACTGACTGGGGACCACACCAAGCAGGAGAGAGTTGTTCAAGAGGGCTAGTGGAGGGGCAGGGCAGGCCGAAAAAGCGACCCGGAGAATCGCCGGGGGGCAGCAGTCTGTGGGGGAACCAGATGAGACTTTGTTTAGAATGGAGAGGAAGTCTTCTTCGGGTATAGAAGGGAGCTGGGTCAAGGAAAGGGAATTAAGAAAGGGGGCAGCCTCCGGGAGGGGCAACGCCGGGGGACCAGAGGAGATACTGTTTTTGATTTTGCTGATTTTGTCTATAAAGAAACAGTTAAGGGAGTCGCAAAGTACCTGAGATGGGAGGGGTTTGATGGTCACCCTGTCCGGGTGTGAGAGCTCCTCCACAATAGAAAAAATGTCCTTGGATTTTTGCGCGGAGTTGAGAATTTTTGTGGAGAAGTAGGCAGTTTTGGCAGCTGAAATTGCCTGTTTATATTCTCCGGATAATTTTAGGAAGTGAGATTTTTCTGAAGGGTCGTAGTTTCTACGCCAGCGACGCTCGGCTTGGCGAAGTCCTAGCTTTAAGGTTTTAAGGCTATATCTGAAAACCAGCGATGTGCGTTGTGAGGGCGCTTAGTTCTAATTGACTTAAGAGGGACGATCTTGTTGCTGGCGGACTCCAGCCATTTGGTGAGTGCGGCTTCCTGGGAATCTAGAGAACCTGGGCTGGACGGAACCGAAGATGTTAGAGAGGAAAGAAAAAGGTCGAGGTCTGCTTTATTCCAATTGCGGGCCAGAAGGCTAGGGCCTTGGCTGCGAAGGGGCGACGGGGGGACCGGGAGAAGAAAAGAGATTAGGAAATGGTCCGACCAATGGCAGGGAAGGATCGTGAGTGATTTGATTTCGAGGTTGTAGGTCCACACCTGATGTAGGGTGTGGCCTTTGGAATGAGTGGCTGTGTGGACATGTTGAAGGCCATTGAGCCCACTTAATAGATCAGTGAAAGCCAAGGAATGGGAGCTTTCATGTGGGTCCGACGGCCAGTAATTGAAGTCTCCTAAAACCAGGAGTTTAGAGTTGTTAATTGTGAGCTGAGATAGTAGATCGCAAAAGAGGGAGGGGTAATTGGGCATGGGTTGAGGGGGGCGGTATACCAAAACGCAAATAAGAGGGGACACCGAGGATTCGAGTCTAATAACCAGGCAATCAGCCTGGGGGATGGTGAGTAGAGAGAGGGAGGTGAATCTGATGGAGAGTTTGATAATAGCGGCTACGCCACCTCCGGATTTACCAGCTGGTCGATTGGCTTGGAGAATGTAATACCCCGGAGGAATGGCTGCCAAGATATCAGGGGAGGAGTCCTCGTTCAGCTAGGTCTCAGTTAGGAGTAGGATATCAGGTCGATCTGAGTCCAAGAGGTGGCAAATGTCATGTTGGTGACTGACTAGCGACCGGGTGTTAAGGTATGTGATAGCTAGTTCCATGTTAGCCGGTGACTGAACAGGCCGGATTATGGGAGGTGGGAAGGAAGCAGTGTGCTCGGAGGTGGAGGAGGATGGGAGGGCCCTGAGCTCTGGGAAAACACTACGGGCGTTGAAAACACCAAGTTGGCGTAATTTTGAGTAGCTGGTGGATTCCAACGGCCAGAGGGAGTGTAATGCGATCAGGTCCCTAGGGGCATAGGATGTAATTTGGGCAGAATGACGGCCGCAGACGGGCTTGCCTTAGGCCCGCTGCGCTCGTCCGCTGCACTTCCGGTGGTGACACATGTTAAATACCAGTGATAGAGAGGGGTGGAAGGGGGCGTGGCCTGCGCGAGTGGGCGTGGCTTAATGCTCGCGACGAATGGCGGCAATAAGGATTCAAACACCTCGCCCGCTGCAGCGATAGCTCCGCTGTGCGGGGGGTGTCAGTGCCAAAAGGTGGTGATAGCCCAGGGGTAGGTAGAGTGAAACAATTTTAAAAAACACAAGTAAACCAATTTTTAAAAAGAGCGTAGAGCGCTGCTCCCGGCTGTGCCTCAGGAGAGCAAAGTGATTCTGAACTGCCAAGCCATGCCTTCCCTGGACCGGAAGCAAGCTTCCGAGGACCGGTTTCTGGCATTACAGCCTACTTCAGCCCGGCTTGCTTGAATCCAGTGGCAAAGTGAGCAAAGGACTCACGTCTGAGCATACCCTGCCACACTTATGGCGGCCAAAAGCGGTACAAAAGGGGGTGGTGATGGACAGAGCATCTGAACCAATCAAACACTCGCACCCAGTCAAAAGATCTGGGTTTAATCCATCACCGTTCTTTAGCCCACTCTGCCACCCCAGTTCAGACATGGCTTTATGCAAATCAGTCTGACCCTGTGCCTCATGGGAACAGTCCAGCCCGAACTGCCAAGCCATGCCTTCCCTGGACCGGAAACAAGCTTCCGAGGACCGGTTTCTGGCATTACAGCCTTCTTCAGCCCGGCTTAAAAACGGGTACATAAAAATGGATTCAAAACCATATGCTTAACACTGGAAAAACTTTTTCTTTCCTCATTCCTTTTCTCTTCCCCCGCAAAAACAAGTTTAAAGTACCTTTATTGGCTTTAAGATTGATACAAATATTGCCAAACGTATTGGCTCCAGAAAGCCGGAATATAACCTAATAATGCACTTTTTCAATCATGCTGCCCATGCACCCTCAATTGAATATGCACATTCTCCATTACGTATATACATTCTATTCTGCGTGCAGACGTGGAAGGCATTACAATTCTTGTGATTCTAGTGGCTATCATCTCTCAATTTATTCTCCAGCGTTTCTTTGTGAAATTCACATATTTTCTGTGCTCCTTTTAACCCATTGCATGCAGTGCGAATTTTCGCACTGTGCGGTTGATTTAAATAGTGGGCGGGATTCGGACGGCCCCCGGCCGTCCTCCGCACACGCCCACCGTGACGCATGACGGCCGGGGGCAGTCATGAGTATGCAAGGGGTTAAAAACTCTTATCCTTTCTAGTGTTTGTTTCTCTCATGTCCTGTTTTCTTTGACCGTGCATGAGAAATTGCCTCTTTTCCCAGAGACTAGCTTGTATTTCTTTTCAAGTACCTGTTTTATGATTCGTTTTGTGGTCGTTAATGGCATACAGGGTGAGGCTCTTTGTGGTGTATTCCTGACAAAGATGGGTAATCCTTCAGGTTTTTGTGTTTACTATTCTAGAACATTTAAGCTTGGCGATGGTGTTCTTCTTACCTTCCTAGTGGATTGTGTATTGGCTTTCCTAAGCTTATTTATTTTCTTTGGTTCATCCCTGGTCTGCTATGGTGGCGGCGCAGTAGTCCTGTCGGTGGTTGTTCCCATTGCCTGACACCTTCTTTGCAGGATTCTACGTTTCTGTTACAGGAGTGCTTCATGGCAAAGTTAGCTGTAAATGATGAAACGTCTCATTGTTCGAAGCCAGGACATACAGGCATGTTTAGCAGCTTCCTGTCTGTGAGAGCAATGCCGGCTCCCGAGCAGAAGGAGGCAAATTAATGGTCAGAAGTGAGTTAAAAAAGGCAGAAAACTATGGTTTGGGCGGTGAACTCCGCTCTGCCGGTTAAGTTTGCAGAAACCATTAGCGATAACACGAGTCGTTTTATGAACAAGATTAAAAACTAACGCAGAGCTGTGACTGTTCTGTACAGCAAACGTATGAACATGACTGTTTAAATGACAGTAATCCAAAACTATGCGTTATGAACCGTCCGGTTTCAATATCGGAAAAAGAGGATTGTTCATGGAAGAAACACACGGTTCAATCACACCCTGGTAGTCCAACTGGGTAAGAATTTAACTAACGGAAGCTTTAGCTTCACGTTTAATCGGGTATTGTGATTGGGGCTGTGGCATAGAGTGCAAACAAATGTCATTTTCAGGGGAATCCTTATTTCAACCAACCTGATTATGATAAACTGCTGGAGCAAGGGCCAATGGCCACTCAGATGCATGCGCAAGTTTAACCTCCTCAGAGACATAACTGGAAAAACACGGGAGAATAACATCTTCGCCTTTTAGAAGAGGCCAGAACAAATGGGAGAGGCCAATCAACCTCATCTAATAAAATATCATAAGAAGAAGTAAGATTACTTAGAGGACACCGCACGCTGCAATGCTTTCATCTCACTTCGCAACCACGACTGTTGCCCCGACCGACTCACATCGGCGCGTTGGCCACAACAAGAAAGGTACTGTCTCCGAGTCTGTTGATGTTTTAGCTAACCCCTACCGACGCGGTTGGCTGGAATTGTTAGACTCTGTCATGTTCAGTATCGCGGTAGCCCCAAAAGTATCTCCCGAGGCTGAGAAACTGTGTTTTCACGTTATTCCTGCAATTTAAAGGTTATTTTTCACAGTAACTATTTTTACAAGTATTGTATGTTGGATTTTTTTCATTTTTGGTCTTGTTGGTTTAGATTTTGATTATTTTTAGGTCTCGCGACCTGTCAATGCGCATGCGCATTGAGCAGAGCGAGACTATAGGGGCTTAAACAGACTTTAACTAACTGGCGATTTGATGCTGTGCCCGTGCACTTTTAGGTCAATGCGCAAGCGCATTGACCTAAAATGCGCGTGCACAGCATCAAATCGCCAGCCATCTGTTCCCCAGCAGCTCTTCCCGCTCCACCCCACAAGCTTCCCCCAGCGTGCGCTCTGGCTCAGCCGAGCCGCACTCCTCCCACACCTTTGAAGTGAAGCTTCACTTCAAAGGCCCCTGCTGCTTCACACTATATCCAGGCGTGTCTCATTTCTCCTCCCCCTTCCCCACAGCAATGCTGGCAGTACTTTCACTTTGACGGCCGCAGGCCGTCTCTCGTGTTTCTCCTCCCCCCTCCCAGTGTTTTTTTTTTTAAACTTGTTTTACTTGCCATCATGCATCCTAATCCAAACTTCTGCAGTTGACTGACGTTGTGTGATTCTGTGTAAAGGACTTTATTTCACTATGGCTTCAAGTGTAAAACAACCGTTGAAAATGCAATAGGCCTCGCCTTTTATTAAGTTAAAGCCATTTGCTTTGCTAAACAATACCATTAGCTAAGCAAATGACTTTAACTTAATCAAAGGCGAGACCTATTGCATTTTCAATGCTTGTTCTAAACTGGTGTGTCCATTTGTAGTGTTTTCCCTGTTACTGTATGCATGCACAAATGCTTTCCACACTGCCTCTGAGATAAGCCTGTTTGCTAGTACCAGGCTACCAAGGTGATGCGCAGGGGTTATTTTAGAAGTGTATACCCCTTACCCTGACTAGGAAGAAGGGTCCCTACTTGGACAAAGGAACCTAAAGCTGCCAACTAGAGACACCCATTTATAACACTATCCAAAAAATACTCATTTGTGTCTTTCACTTTATCTAGGTGAAGATTACAATCACGTACAACTGTGCAATTTGTGTGTGAAAAGTGATAGCTAGACCTCCACCTGCAAGCTCAGTTGGTCAAAGGGGCACTTGAGAGGATGCCAGCCTTTGCAGTAGGGACAGATTGCTATTCCCACTATTTCCTCGTGCTGAAGTAGGACGGAGGCCTTTGTCCCATTTTGAATCTTTGCCTTCTTCAGGCTTTCCTCCAGAGAGGAAAGTTCAAAATGCTCACTTTGGCCAAAGTTTTGCTTGGCCTGGATCCTGGCAATTGGATGGTCACCTTGGACTTGCCGGATGTGTAGTCTTCTGTGCCTATTCTGCAGTCCCATAGATATTACCTGCAGTTCATGGTTGAAAAGGAGCATTTTTAGTTTGATGTGCTCCACTTTGACCTTACCAGTGTCCCTGGAATATTCGCAAAAGTGATGCTGGCAGTCGATGTCCACTTTCGGATGTTGGTGACACCAGTTCCCCTACCTTGATCGCTTTTGAAGATGGGATCACCATAGGCCATCATAGACCACCTTCAGATGACAGTGAACCTCCAGACATAATTGGGTTCTCAATCAACAAGCTGCAGTCACATTTGACTCCTTGGCAGTGGTGTTCTTTTAAAGGAGCTGTACTGGGCATGGTGCTGTTCATATGGTCTTTCATCTATTGCAACAAGTCCTAAACATTCAGGGTTTCATCCTGATGTTTCAGCCTCCATCCTTGATCTTGTTAAGAGCAGCGCTGAGACATCTTATCCTGCTTGCCCACTTTGCCAAGTGGCATATTCACTCTTTGCAATATGATCTGAAGTTTGCTGGCCCAGCTCCAAGGAAATCTGTTGGATGTCCTCCAGGTTTCAGGGGGGGGGGTGGTCAGGGGGGGGGAACTGCGCGAGATCTGCAGTGGTGGGTACTCAACTGCATCCTGACCAGTGGCAGAACCCTCCCCCAACCAGAGCTGATGGGGGTGACAGATGCACTCCTTTTGGGATGGGGTAGTCCTCTGTAAGCAGTAGACTCCGGTTTTTGGCAGCAGTCTGGCTCTATATAAATCTGTTAGAGCTGCGGGCCCTTTGCCTAGCGTGTAAGGCGTTCCTGTCGTCCATCAAGCAAAGGCTGGTTCAGGTTCTCATGTACAACATCACCGCCATATGGTACTGCAACATGCAAAGCCAAGAGATATAGTCCTCAAGTTGGCTAGAGTGTCAGGCCATTTCCCAAATGATGAAACAGCTGGCAGGCTCTTTGGATGCCAGGGTGGTAAAGCTCAGCCGATGGTGCCTGGTGTATCACCAATGACGGTTGTACACCGAGGTGTCAGTGGGGTGAGCCTTGGCTGGATCTTTTTGGTGCTGTCAAAAACACACAGTATAAAAACTACTGCTTGATGAAGTTCCCAAGAACTCTGTCTCTTGGAGACCTATTCAGGCTGTAGTGGAGCACTGCACTCTTATAGGGTTTTCTACCACTGCCTCTCCTGAGTTATGAAGAAGATCAGGAACGACTGGGCCCAATCCATCTTAGGGGCCCCCCATTGGGCCCAGAGAATGTCATACCCGGAACAACTGGGCATGAACATTTGTCCTCCGATGGGGCTACAGTTGCCAACGGCTCTTTTGCTGCAGAAGCTAGTCAGGGTTCTGCACCTGAACCTATGCAGTCCACACCTCCAATGTGGACATTGAGTGGTAGCAGTTGGCTGTATTTAGTCTTCCACATGGGGTTGTTGATGTCATTCTCCCTTTCAGGTGTCCTCATACAAAGTCCATCTACACTGCATGCTAGGACAAATTTGTGGCATTGTGTGAAGTCAATAACTCAGTAAAACATTAGTCTGGCATGTAAGGGCTCTATTTGATTTGTCTTTGGCCCAGCAAGGCCTTGGAGGGGGCACTCTTAAACCTCACTTGTCTGCCCCTTTTTTTTCCTTCTTGCGTTTTTCAGGTCATCTGTCCTTTAAGTCACCTGTTGTTGGTTTTATTGAAGGTTTGACGCGCATTGTCCCTCCCAAACTGTTTGTGATGCCACAGTGGGATCTCGATTTGGTCCTGACTTTCCTTATGTGTACCTCTTTCAAACGGGTGCTGAGCTGCTCGCTGCACCACTTGTATTTCAAAACTGTCTTTCTCTGTCACTTCAGCTTGTTGCACGAGTGAGCTTCAGGCTCTGTATATGCACCTTTTTCCCAGACAGGTTTTGGTTGTGGACAAGGCCACCTTCCTGCCGAAAGTCATGACTTTGTTTCAAATTGTGCACCCTAACATCTTTTTCCTCCACTCCACCCCCCGAAGGAAGAGGAGAGACTTTATTGATCTGATCCCAGAATAGGTTTTGCTTTTATATTGAATGAACCAAAGATCCTCTGGTGGAGGATCAGTTCTTTGTTGGATTCTCCAAATTAAAGAAAGGCAAGGCATTACAGGAAAAGAATATCTAGCAAGAAGCCACCTCCTGAAGGGCTGTGATCTCATTCCACCAGGGCAAAAACTGGTGCCTGTTCTTGGCATCTGTCAGGCCACGACATGGGCATCACTGCACTCTTTCATTAAGCACTTCTTCTTTGACAGCCAAGTCTGACGGGAAAAGCATTTTGCCTGTTTAGTCCTGCTGGACTTTTTGGTCTGAGCTCGCACCACAGATCCTCCACTGTGGAGAGGTACTGCTTTGGTATCTATTCTAAAGGTGAGGAATCTGTAGTTCGAAGTACCCATCAGAAGAGCAAGTTACTTACCTTTGGTAAGTCTCTTTCTGGTGGATATTCTAACTGTAGATTGTTCACTGTCCTCCCTACTCTCCCTTCTGTGTAGTGGTCTCTTTTCGTCATCTAAAATCTTACCAAACTATAGATCCGCACCATGATTCCCCCGATTGTTTTAAGCGCCACATCCGAGCGAGCAGACCGACTCAACCAAGAAACTCCAGGTGTGACACTTTTATGCCCCTCCGATACATGACTTTTGGGGTGGAACAAGGCTTACGCATAGCTGCACAAGGCCACCTAGCAGCACTCCGAAGCTCTGCTTGAAAACCTTTGCAACCAGTCTGGCACCTGGGTAATAGTCTAAAGGTGAGGAATCCACCTCTCTTTAGATAGATTATCCATCAGAAAGAGCATTACTGAGGGTAAGTAATTGATTCTTCTTGATCTTGCTTTTGAAAACCTTTGGATAAAATTGATTGGATCAGGAACCTCGTTAATGTTTGTATTAAAGTGTTAATGCTTTTTCATTGTCATATAAGATTAAATCAGAAAATACCTCATTTTTGTATCTATTTCTAGGGGTGTCGAGATCCAGCCTTTTACATACCAGATCATTAAGGGGACACAAAGATTGTTTTGAGAAATATCATCTAATTGCCAACCAAGACTGTCCACGATCTAAACTCTCCAAAAGCACCTATGAAGGAGTTAAAACTATTTTAAGCAAAAAAATCAATTGGATTGTTCAATATGCACAGAATAAGGATTTATATGCAGAGACTGAATACTCAAAAACCTCACAAAACCAGCTTTACAATTACAAGCATCAAGGTGATAGGACGTTGTTGCCACAGTTTGATTCCGAAGTACCTCGGTATACTTCAAAGTGGATTGATGGAAGTGCCGGAACCTTCTCACAATGTTCACAAAGTATTTTGAACCAGAGAGAATCCACAGGATTTGGACTAGATATGTTGCAGAATGCAGGGGCCACTTTCTGCCACAGTAGTGTTTTATGGTCAAACCCATCCAAGGGAGAAGGAACTGAAAAATCTACACATGACCCAAAAACCAGCAACCAAAGAAGACAACCTCATTTCAACAGAGAGGAGTGTAAGTCTTTGTGATCAGTGCTATACCATATGTATAATTGTAATTGTTCAAGATAAGTAAATTCACAAGCATTTCATTTTCGTGTTAATTCGTGAATTTAAATACTGTCAAGGTAAATTAAGGTAAATTAAATCCAGAAGCCATACTGATGTCCCCACAAAAGCTGCTGGCTGAGAACGTCATATGATCATTACCCAAAAGATTTAATTACAAACATGAACGATGCATGGGGCACTCACATTGCAGCTTTAAGACCACTACCAGAAAGAGTCCGCATAAAATTACAAGGCACATATGTAACACATGTATATATAAACGACGCTGGAGCGGTGGAAATATCCACATATACTATAGGGTTGTATGGTGCAAAGGAATATGTAGTTCAAATTCAAATCCTCTTTATTCGACTGTAATGCAGCCATAAAAGTACAAATTAAAAAACACATAAAACAACACACAAAAACTGATACAGATTGTAAAATGCCCATATTTTCACAGTTGTGGTAATCTTATGCAACCTAATAAGATTTAAAGAAAGATGCCTAATTGACGTGCTATATGCTTCAAATCACTGCTACTGTGCATTACAATGACCGTATGCCGTTAACATTTTAAAGTTTACAACAATACTTGTTTAAACAAGAAAAAAATAATATGTAATCAGGGCACATTGATAATCTATACTATACAGCAGCCCTTAAACATAGGCTCACTAGAAACCTATTTCATCAACATAAAGTTGTTTTAAAAAACGTAATGACTGAATACAATGTGTCAAGTTTCTGGATTTGATCAAAGGCATTAAAAACATGTTAGTCTATTATGAACACCACAAGAGATGGTAAAGTGCAACATTGACTGATTGAGAGTATTATTGCAAGGGCACACAAGTGATTCAAGGTTGTGTTGAAAACCTAGGAGAAAACAAAGTAAATATTTTTTGTGTCTGCCCGGAAACGAAACCTCAGAGAGCATTTCCATCAAGCTCTCCTTCCACCCAAATAATCACTCGGGGTATTGTCATGATTCAGATGAACGGAAGCCGAAATTGAGATCATTGGTAATTCTGTACCTAACCTTTTCTCCCGGGCATGGTTTAACAGTAAGGATCGAACTTGCTTTCTGCACAATGTTAGGCAAGTGTCGGCATCTGTGAATGCTTGGTGAGACCATTGGCAGTAAAATATGTTTCTACAAATGCTAGCCACGGGAAATCGAGTCCTTTGTCACAAGCTAAGCAATCCTTTTAAATATTTCTTGCTAACATCGCTTCTTAATTTTTTTCCAAGTTGAGCCATATCAAGGGGGACAGATTTGGACTAGATTGCAAATATAGCTTAATTCCAACTCATTATGGCAAATTAAGTTTGATGTGGAAGGAGGGACGGATAGGGGCTTATGACAGATGTGATTTTCTTCTGTTTGAACCACTGATATGTCCCTAGCGCCCAAAACCCATGCCCCATAGGTGGCAACCAGTAAACATTGTATAGACTAGAGTTGTAGCATAGGGGCAAACACTTGACCGCCTGGAGGAGACAGTAAGCTAAAAAGAGAACTAATTACCTTGGATAAATTGTATCTCCGCTCAGTTATGTTTGGCGGCCAAGAACCATTAGAGCTAAATACCACCCCCAAGTAAGAAAATGTGTTGGTACTAACTAGGCGGTTTGATCAAAGCAAAATACTAGGATGGGATTGCTTTTCGGGCTACAAGCCATAATTAAAGATTTTGCAAAGTTGGTCAACAAGTCGAGGGATCCCTTAAATTCACAAATTATTTGACCAGTGCTCTCAGGGCTCTTGAAGTGCATGCCATCAACACTGCATCATCCACATATAACAAAACAGAGCATTGGGTGCCCAGGACCATCAAAACGTATGGGGGGCTTGATGCTAAATGAGTGCCAAGTTTGTATATATATAGGATAAACTGTAAAGGAGCAAGGACACACCCCTGATGAACCCCTCACCCAATGTGAATTACTCCCGTAAGCTCACCCCTTGACCAAACCTCTCAATGGCCCAAACCTCACTCTTGGGCACTGCAGATTCTTGAGCAGGACCATAGGCACGAGTGTGGCCCTTCACAGGCAATCCTGGATTAGGTCCATGGGCTTCTCCAGCGACACCACCTTGTTATGCCGTAGAAACTCCCCATCATCTGAGCCATTCTGGAAATAGTGTAGTCCCCTCCCCCGTCTCTTCCAGAAAAGAGTACAGGGCATTTGGGCTATGGTCGTTGATATTTTTTTCTCTGTCATGGGTCTCAGTGAGGATGACTCTGAGGTTGCTGGGACTGAGGGCCTCCTGCAACCTGCTGGTGAAGCGCACCAGGTGGCATATGTGTGCTCTGCAGTGGAATGTGAGTCCCAGTGGGCACAATATAAAGGGAGGCAGGGAGATTTCTCAGATCAGATCCAGATTTCCGAGGAGATTGTGAAAGATCAGCAGTGATGGCTGCTGGACCACGATTTGGTCAGTGACAGACCTCTCTCCCTACTCCACCCTGAGTGGACAGTGGTGACCAATGCTTAGCTTCTGAGTTGGGAAGGCCACTTGGGAGAGATGGAGATCAGACGCATCTGGTCTTCGGCGGAGGCTTGGCTTCACATCAACCTTTTTAGAGTTGCGGGTTATTCTTAGCCGTCCTACTATCCATAAGGTAGACTGGTACAGGTATTCTCAGACAACACAACCGCCATGTGGTACTGCAGGATGAGTGGGGTCTTGTGCCCTGTACCTCTGGGAGTGACTGAAACGCCCAGGGATTTTTCTGGTGGTGCATCACCTTGTGGAATCTCTGAACACCAGGGGTGACTAATTCATCCATTGATGCCTCGCGGGTCACAAATTGCTGTTACACCTGGAGGAGGTGCAGTGTCTCTTCTGTGATTTCTCGATCTTTTTACCACTGCTAAGAATGTGCAATGTCAGCACTTTTGCATGTTGGAGTTTACAAAGCGTCTCACTCTCTGAGAGACTCATTCTGCCTAGAGTCGAACTCTCAACTCCTGTACGCGTTTCCCCCTGATACCTCTCCTGCCCCATGTTCTGAATAGGAGGTGGAGTTTTCCAGGGCCAAGTCCTCCTTGAGGCTTCAGATTGGGCAAGCAAAGCGTGGTATCCCGAACTTCTGGGCTTGAACATCTGCCCTCTGATCAGGCTGCCTCTTGTGGTCAATCTCCTCTCTCAGAGGGAGGGCAGGGTCCTGCACCAGAACCTTTCTGAAGTGTTGTTTTTAAGTTGATGTCTGCCAGACAGCACAGCAGTCTGGTTTGATAACAGATTTTTGTGGGCATTCTGAAAGCTTCCCTAGGAATGTATTCTGCCCATTTCTGAGCATGGGCTTTGTGGATTGTAACTCACATTTGCTTGCTTTCTATTTGCCTGCTTTATTTGCTTTAGTCTGCTCAGCTTGAGTTGGTCCATCTGGTTCATCCCTTGTTTACTGTATCCTTCCCAGTGCTTGTTTTCTGTAACCAAGCCTTTAAAGCTTGTGCCTTTGTAAATCTTGCTCTTGTGACAGTCTTGCAGTGAAGCAGAAAGACTTTTTTTCTAGCACACAACAGCAATGAACTGTGCTGATATTTCAGAATATATCAGATTTAGGAAAGTATTTTGTAGTGCGGTGGAAACAAATATTTGATGACAATCAAGACAATCAAAACATCAATACAATAGGTGATGACATTTCCACACATCGTTTGTACGCAGTAAAACTGCATGTCTGTGCAAATGTAATGGTCATTTCAATTGAAAATGTGTTGTCTGTAATGGTAGTACGCTACCACACCATACATACTCCACACTATGCTACTCCACTCTACACCACACTAATCCCCTCCATCACCACTTACCCCATTACAATCTACCCCGCTCCACTCCAATCTACACCACTCTACCCCACTCCACTCTACACCAATCTACTCTAGTCTACCGCAATCTACCTCAATCCACCCCCTCCAATCCACCTCCTCCAATCGACCCCTACTCCAATCTACCCGACTCCAATCTAATCTACTCCACTCAACTCTAATCTACCCCACTCAACCTAATCTACCCCGCTACCATATCTACTCCACTCCAGTGTACCCCACTCCTCTCAACCCAAACATGTACCATTCCACTGTACCGCAATCTACCCCACACCAATCCAACCTACCCCACTGCAAACTACCCATTCTATCCGGCTCTATCCAATCTATCCCACTCCACTCTCCTCAATCTGCCCCACTCCCGTCTAATCCACCAGACTCCAATGTACCCCACCCCACTGTATCCCAATCTACCACACTCCATTGTACCACAATCTACCCCACTCTAGCCTACCACAATCTACCCCACTCCAATCTACCCCAATGCAATCCAGGCAGTTTACCCCAATTAACCCCACTCCAATCTAATCCACCCCACTCCAATTCAATGTACCCCACTCCAGTCTACCCTAATCTGCCCCACTGCTGTCTACCACACTCAACTCCCCCTGTCTAGCCCACTCAACCCCAATCTACCCCACCCTACCCTAATCTACCGCACCCCACCTCACTCTATCCCACTCCACTGTACCCCACTCCACTGTACCCCACTCCAGTCCAGTCTACCCCTTCACTCTTATCCAACCACTCAACTCTAATCTGCCCCACCCCACTCTACCTCGATCTATTCCTCTCTACCTCGATCTATTCCACCCCACCCCGATCTATCCCTCTCCACCCGATCTATCCCTCTCCACCCGATCTATCCCTCTCCACCCGATCTTTCCCTCTCCCCCGATCTATCCCTCTCCACCCCGATCTATCCCTCTCCACCCCGATCTATCCCTCTCCACCCCGATCTATCCCTCTCCACCCCGATCTATCCCTCTCCACCCCGATCTATCCCTCTCCACCCCGATCTATCCCTCTCCGCCCCGATCTATCCCTCTCCGCCCCGATCTATCCCTCTCCTCCCCGATCTATCCCTCTCCACCCCGATCTATCCCTCTCCACCCCGATCTATCCCTCTCCACCCCGATCTATCCCTCTCCACCCCGATCTATCCCTCTCCACCCCGATCCATCCCTCTCCGCCCAGATCCATCCCTCTCCGCCCAGATCCATCCCTCTCCGCCCCGATCCATCCCTCTCCGCCCCGATCTATCCCACTCCGCCCCGATCTATCCCACTCCGCCCCGATCTATCCCACTTGACTCCATTACACTCCAATTGCTCCCAATAGACTCCACTACACTTCAGTCTATCCCACTTGACTCCACTACAATCTATCCCACTCTAATCTACCACAGTCTCCCCCACTCCATCACAATCTACCAGACTCCAATCCCCTCTAGTCTACCCCATTCATCTCCAATCTACCCCACTCCACACCAATCCACCCTACTCAAATCTACTTCACTCCTATCTATCTCACTTCAATCTACCCTACTCCATTCCAATCTACCCAATACACTCCAATATACCCCACCCTAATCTACCAGAATCCGCTCTAGTATACTCCACTCTATCCCACTCCTCTCTACCCCAATCTAATCTTCGCCAGCCCACTCCATATACCCAAGTCCACTCCAATCCACCCCACAACACAGCCCCACTCCACTCTAACCCAATCCCATCTACTCCACTGTAATCTACCCCACTCCACTCTACCACAATCTATCCCACTTCACGCTATCCCACTTCACGCTATCTCACTTCACGCTATCCCACTTCACGCTATCCCACTCCACGCTATCCCACTCCACGCTATCCCACTCCACGCTATCCCACTCCACGCTATCCCACTCCACGCTATCCCACTCCACGCTATCCCACTCCACGCTATCCCACTCCACGCTATCCCACTCCACGCTATCCCACTCCACTGCATTCTACCCCAGTCCATTCCAATCTACCACACTCCAATCCACCCCAGTCTACCCCACTCCACCCCAGGCTACCCTACCTCAGCCTACCCTACTCCACTTCAGTATAGCCCACTCCACTCCAGTCTATCCCACTCCAATCTATCCCACTTCACTCTACCCCAATTCATCTCACTTCAATTTACCCCACTCAAATCTTCCCCATCCCACTTCATATACCCAGCCCACACCAATCCAACCCCACTCCACTCTACCCCAATCCAGTCTACCCTACTCCACTGCAATCTACCCCAATCTACCCCACCCTACTCCATTTCACCCCACTCAAATCTACACCACTCCAATCTACCCCTCACAACTACAATCTACCCCACTCTACTCCATTCAAATCTACCCCACTCTACACCACTCCAATCTACCCCTCACAACTACAATCTACCCCACTCTACTCCATTCAAATCTACCCCACTCTACTCCATTCCAATCTATCTCACACTATCTTACTCTACTCTACCACAATCTAGCCCACTCCAGTCTATCCTAATCTAACTCACTCCAACCCAACCCATGGCACTAACGTTTAGCCATTCTAAACAGCAGCAACACTAGTGTACAACATGGCTAAAACACATTGCATAGGCAAGACCTATTGGCTTTGTCAATGCTTGTTTGTGTTGTCCTTAGCTTGGCACTGCTTTGCTTTGGGCACAGTTAAAGGTACATATTTGGTCTTTTGCTTTTTTGAAGTTGCCGGATCCAATTTCTTTGTTTCGTTCCCCTCATTGCAGATATATGTAGGGCGGCTACGTGGAAATCTGTCCATACCTTTGCTAAGCATTACTGCCTGGATTCCGATGCCAGGACAGATGCGCAAGTTGGGCAGGCTTCGCTGAGGAATTTATTTTCTCAGTAAGGATTTTTCTTCTAGGTTTCTTCCACCGCTGGGTTGGTTGTTTGGGATGGGCTTGCCATTCTATTCACAGATTATGACTATACACAGAGATCCCCTACTACAAAATGAGTAGTTTCTTACCTGTAACTCCAGTTCTGTAGTAGGGGTATCTCTGTGATAGTCATAAGCGACCATCATAATAGCAGCCCTCCAAGTTTACGTCCGCTAGCGCTGGGGCAGCTGCGCGCTATTCAAAACTTACAACATAACCTAACATAATAAGTTTCAAAGTTAGATTTTGACACATTGTCACCTTCAGTTTGTTTGAAGTGCTATTGCACCTGAGGGCATGGAAGGAAAAGGTTTACAAAACTTACGTGAGCGCCCAGAGTTGGTGCTTATATGCAGCTCTGCTCGTCACTTCTGAGACAGTGAGAAGTCAGCATGGAGCTATAGGGCGCCATCTACTAGTGCACAAGGAGCATTTCTGGAAAAATTTCCCAATCCATTCTAGTATCTGGAAATATTCTAAAAATGAAGAATATATAGTTAGAGTATCCACCGGAAACCTCATTGCCAAAGATAAGTAATTGGTTATTTTGAAAGTCAGTCCCACTGCACAGGATTATTATTGTGTAAGTTGACTCGCAGAAAAATCACTCTTGGCCCCTTTGAATAAAATGCACTTGATACAATTGTATATATAAGTAGTAATTGTTGTGTGAGAGGTGGTGTAGTTTTGGTGAAACAATTAGAATATTTTGTATGGTACTTTAAAAATAGGTTTTGAATCTAGTACATGTTCAGGATGTTCCTAATTTCCTGTGCCTATTGTGTTGAGTGATGAATATGCCTTTCCTTTTCAGTGGATTCCATGAGTAACAAAGATTTAGAGCAGCTGAATGGAAAACTCCTGCAACAAATCCAGGGTAAGTAGGAAAATGCATTTTACTAAAAAGAATCTGTAGAGTGGCTTCATTACCAATCAAGATTTGTAAATAAAATGTAGGGAATCTTAAAGATAAACATTACGATAAACAGAGTACGCTCAAGAGTAGAGGCTGTTAGATATGGTAACATACCTCTTGTATGGATTAGTAACCACCTTAATCTGTAGAATTTGTAGAATGTGATCTAAAAATATGATCGGAAGGCTTTTTGTTAAAAATGTCATTTGTTCCTGAAATAAGCACTTAATGATTGTGTGGAAGTACACCTTTGATGTCTAGTATCGGTCTCTTGGTTACTCTAACATATCATTCATATACTGCACACTTACCACAGAAGAACTAACTACTAATATCAGTAGAAGTCAGAAATAATTGTTATGTGGCAATAAGTTAAGAACGCCCTAGCATTATAGTTTCTATCCTTCCACCTTGTAAAAAGTGCAGCTTTCTTTCCCCAGCATTGACTATTCTTTGGTGTAAAAGGCCTATTTCAGTACCTTTTACAATGGTGAAAGTAATTTTGGAGCATTTTACAGTATTGTTTATATGCATAAACCTCAACGTTTCACCATTTTCTTTGTGTTTTCAGTTCTCAAAATATTCTAACTAGTACACCCTGCTTAAGCCATGCTTATTATTATTCTTTTCAAGAAGAATCCTTATCTACATTTTGTTTCCAACTATATAAAGAAAACAGATGTTTTTAGGTTTTGCCTTCGGATTACCAAACACTTTTTGTGGGCTTACCAAAAAAGTTAAGTTTAGCTTACAGCCCGTGCATTCCGCTTGCTTTCTGCGTTTGCCTCTCACCTGGAGTATTATTGCCTCTTCATCATCCTTTTGACTGGATGACTTATATTCTTCCACTGTTCCCATACAAGGAACTATCTTTCTTTTTTTTTGCATTTAATTACAGTGCATATGTTTTCCAGCTCTCTCCCTCATGTGCTTTTATCTGCCAAATACCCGCCCCCCCATGTCCCATGTTGCTCTAACCCTCCTATGATGCTCTCTCTCTCTCTCGTGTGCTTTTCCCCCCCGACACCTTCTCTGTCTTTGCACTTTATTACGGTCTCCCTCGTGGGTGTGTACCCTCTATTGCTCTGTCCCTCTTCTCCACTGCCTCTTGTTTTTCTTTATCTTTTTTTTTTTTTACCGATGCTGCACAACAAATAGCATTGGCAAGGCCAACAGGGGAGACCTTTTGGCTATGCCAATGCTTTTTTTATTTTAACTACTGAAGCTTTTATTTTTTACTTTTTAGTCAGAACTCCAAATGAATGCCGCATATATTGCTTGTTTAGAGATTAGTTTGGATTTGTTGAGTCCCGGGGGCATCACTGATGTGGTTCTGAATCCTGGACTATATAGACTCCATGATTGTTCCTGGCTCATATAAAAAAAACATGCTGCTGGACAGTGAGAAATCCAGGCTTAGGGGTTGTCAATAATTGCCTTATTCATACTTGTGATTGTCTACTAGCTTATGCCCTTTGCTTAATTACCCTTGCTTAGTTAGCCTTTTTGAGGTGCCACAAAGTCCTTTATTGCAAGTAAATCCATTCCACAATTGCCAAAAGCCTAAAAAAATAAATGTACTTTTTCTGCTAATCTCATTTTTGTCAGGGTCGCTTTTTAGGTCGAGCCTAGACAGCGCATGCGATTCTAGGCATGCTGTTATGTACACTGTGGGTTGAAGTCCCTCTTCTTTTTTTCATTTGGTCCCTTTCATGCCTTTTATAAATGCATGCTTCTGGTTGGTCAGCATGTCTAATTATTCCCATTTTTTGTTGTTTTAGATCCTCCCTGCGGGCTGCCCCTGGTACATGTGGTTTTCCACCTGCTTTAATTCATGAGTATTTGTGCACACTGCTTTTTTCTTTGGGCGATGGCTTGTAGTGCGAACCTGACCGGAAGGTTTTGGAGTGCTTTACATAGCCCCCAGTTCTCCAGTTCCAAAGTCGTAGCTCGACACGCTAACATTTTGTAACGAGGACAGGTGACGGCATTAGGTTTACTCCTTGGCTCAGTTGCTGAAAAACATGACTTCAACAAACGGCTCTTACCCTCCCTTTCCTTTATTTATTTATTTATTTATTTATTTATTTTATAGGCTTGTATAGCGCTAGACTCCCGAAGGAGTATCTCTGCGCTTAGTTCAACCATCAGACCAACAAAAAGGGAGACGCTATATTTAAAACAGAAAGGTCTTCAACAATTTTCTAAAAGCTAGATGATTAGTGCATGACCTAAGAGTAGCAGGCAGTCTGTTCCAGAGACTGGGGCCCAGAAATGAGAGAGCTCTTCCGCCCAGTCTCGCCCTTCTAATAGGCGGAACCTGTAAGAGATGTTGGTTGCTGGAGCGGAGGGTACGTACAGGATTGTAAGGAACAAACTTCTCAGCCAGATACAAAGGGCCTGAGCCATAGATACTCTTATGGCTAATGCAGCAAGTTTTAAATTTGACCCGTTGTTGAATAGGTAGCCAATGAAGCTTTTCCAAAAGCGGACGGGAGGGGGTTCTGGGCGGAGCATTAAGAACTAACCTTGCAGCGGTGTTCTGAGCCACCTGGAGCCTACCTAGCAAGTTGTCATTTGCTGATATTAGTAGCCCATTGCAGTAGTCCAGGCGGCTAAGCACTAGAGCCTGGACAAGGGTCTTTCTAGAAGCGTCTGGCAGTAGAGGAAACACACGTCTAAGGAGTCCAATAACATGAAAACAGGACCCAGTTGTTTGGTTGACATGTTCCTTTAAAGACAGCCCTTGGTCCAAACGAACACCCATGTTCTTTACTGTCTGCTTAGGACTGGCCTCCTCTAACAACATGACCTCAGTTTTCCCTACATTACATTGTAGGAAATTCGAGGCCATCCATCGAGACACAGCCCTCATACCCTCAGAAAAGGAGTGCTTAACTGCAGCAGTCAGGGTCTGAAAAGGGAAGAGCAGCTGAGTGTCGTCAGCGTATGACACAGGAATAAATCCATACGATCTCATAAGATCAGCCAAGGGGGCCACATACACATTAAAAAGTGTAGGACTCAAACACGAGCACTGTGGCACCCCCTTGGTAAGCTCCACAGGTGCCGAGCGAAAAGAGCCCAAACTGACACTCTGCGAGCGGCCCGATAGAAAACTCTTCAGCCAGGACAGAGCCAAACCTCTCACCCCAACCTCCTGCAAGCGACTGAGCAAGATTTCATGCGATATCGTGTCGAAGGCTGCGGACAGGTCCAATAGCACCAAAATCACAGAGCTCCCCTTATCCTGTGACATTCTGATGGTATCAGTCACAGAGAGGAGCGCCGATTCCGTGCTATAGTTGGGCCTGAATCCGGACTGGGATTGATCTAAACCTCCAATCAGCTCGATGAAATTCGACAGATGGGTGTTAATATGCTTTTCTGTAATCTTGCTCAGGTGTGGGAGAAGAGATATGGGGCGGAGGTTGGATAAATCCGTCCAGGGAAGAGCAGAATTCTTATGGATAGGATTTACAAGAGCTTTCTTCCATTCCTGTGGTACCTGGCCCGCGGCAAGAGAGAGATTCACCAGAGTCTGAATCATAGGACAAAGAGAATTGCCTAATGAGGAAACAATTCTGGCAGGGATGAGATCTAAAGGGGACCCTTTCTTAATTTGACCTATTAGTGTCTCAATATCGCTCTGACTGACTGCTGGGAAGGCAGTGAGCGTGACAGTATCAATGGTCTGGGAGTGATAAAGGGGTGTAGGGGTGGCAATCCCTAAGGTTTGTAGTCTTGGTGATTTTATCATATATCAACTCTATTTTATTTCTAAAAAAGAGGGAGATGTCATCACATAGTGATTGTGAGGATACATCCAGACTTTCGCAAGCCATAGGTTTAGTGAAGGCTTGTAGAATCCGATATAGTACCTTGGAGGAATTGCCAGCCTCTGTTAATTGCGAGGCAATATGTTTTTTTCGGGCCAGTCTAATGTTTTTGTGATATATAGACAAGGTAGTATAGTAACTCTTTTTATCTTCCTCAGAATGCGTTTTTCTCCAGGCTTTTTCTAACATTCTACAAGCCTGTTTATCTGACCTTAATTGATCAGTATACCACGCCTCCTGACAGGATGTGGGGGGCGCTGTTTACATAATTTCATGGGGGCCGAAGAGTCAACCGCAGTTAATATAGCAGAGTTGAACTTAGATAGGGCCGATTCAATATTGTCAGAGGCTGTAATAAGGGGCTCAACTAATGCCTTCTGAAAATCATCTAATGTCACTTTATGCCATTGTCTATGCCAAAAGGAAGGAGGGGGGCCGTTTGCTAGGTTTATCCAAACCCAATAAGGAAAATTTAATTATAAAATGGTCTGACAAATTCACCTGAATGGAAGGTCGACATGCGACCTTGGAGGAATTAGAAAATATCATATCCAATGTATGACCTGCTAAGTGAGTAGGGACTTTGTTGTGTTGTGAGTCCTAATAAAGATAGGTCCGCCAAACAAGATAAGGTCTCTGGGTTTTTGGGGAGGTCCCCATGTACATTAAAGTCTCCTAGAAGTAAAAAATAATTTCCAACTTTAAAATACGGGGCCAATACTTCAACTAGGGAGAGTGCAAAGTTGGCACTCGGCCCTGGAGGACGATAGATCAATGCCCCCTTCCAGTGAGTTTTAGACTGAGTATTGATCCTAAAGATCATAACTTCCATCGAGGGATTACTCATTTGTTCCAGTATAGAGACATTGATCCCCTCCTTATGAATGATGGCAATGCCACCACCCATTTTGACAGGTCGATCCAGCCTTATCATTTTATATCCTGCAGGGATGCCCAGGGTAATAGCAGGGACCGTATGAGGTTTCAGCCAAGTCTCGGTCAAAAAACATAACTCAGGCTGTGAGGTGGAAATGAGATCCCAAATTTCAGTATGATGTTTCGGTAGGGAGCGGGTGTTGCATAATAGGCTCTTCCAACCAGTCAACAAATGTGATTCCCCCCTATAGCACCCAACCGAGGTAAATAGGTGGGAAGCCTGAAACCGACAGTATATGCACGAAATGGGACCCTCCAGACATGGCCAGGAGTCTCGGGCGCAGCCTTGTAAGGGGGCTGACTGAAATTTCAATAATTCCTGGGCTGATAGCTGATGCGACTAACTACAGCAGGATCTACACTGACCTGGACGGAGTCCATGGCCCCTGGCCGCGTCCAGTCGCGGATGGGCGCAGACGGGCTACTCTTTGGCTACTCTTCTGCGCTTCCCTGCGCGCGAACCCTGCGCGCTCGAAGTCAGACGAAGGCTAAATAGCCCTGGAGTTCCAGAGCGCTTACCGCTCCAGTGGTAGGGCGGAAGTGCCTGGCTCTCCCTGACCCGCCCTCCGCGCAACTGTACTGTCTACCGCGTTGGACCAGGGCGGGCAGGAGTGATGACTGAGCCCAGGCTTCCTCGAGTTATCCGGTGAGTGCCAAGCCCCCCTTACGATTCCCCAAAATGGCACAGATAGCGTTTTTTTAATAAAAATGCAATCAGAGTTGCAGTCAGAGCACAATTACAAATTTAAAATGCACGTTTTCCATGATTTGCTCCCCCGTGAAATTGATTAGAAAAAAGAAAGATACACTTTGGCTGCAAATGTCGTCTTTTTCTGACATTTTTCTATTTCATAGTTCCTCGGAACGGAGAGAAAAATAAAATGTTCAAACTACGAAAAGTGCACATATTGGTTTTATTCACAACCAAACACATTAGCACCACTTTACAAAGTTTGCCAGTGAAGCTCTACTTTAGTTTTCTCTTCTTTCTTTGAGCGATAGTTTACAATTCTCCTGCTCTGCTGCTGCCCCTCCATTTTTTCCTCTTCCTCCTCCTGCTGTCTCTCGCTCCTCCTCACTTGCTGAAAACTATGACTTCAAAAAATGGCTCTTACCCCCTCTTTCCTTTCCTTTATTTGTTTCCCTGTGAAATGGACCAAAAAATAAAAAATAAACTTGGGCTGAAAATGTCTTTTTCAGACATTTTTCTATTCGAAAGTACTGCTTTGGGACGGAGAGAAAAAAGATTCAAAATATAAAAATATAAAAAAATAAATAAATAAGCTAGAGTGGCCAACCCCTTTCTTTCTTCCTCTTATTCCCTCTTTCTCACTTCTCCTCACTTGCTAAAACCAGGACTTCAACAAACAGCTCTTACCCTCTCTTTCCTCTCGTTTCCTTTATTTGTTCCCCTGTGAAATGGATTCAAAAATGAAAGAAGCTGCTTGTCTGCAAATGTCGTCTTTTTCTGACATTTTTCTATTCCAAAAAGCAGCCTCGGGACTGAGAGAAAAAAAGGTTCAAAATGCAAAACACCTAAATAGCTAAATAAAGCAATACAAAGTGGTCACAAAATGGCCAGATTTGTTTTTATTCACAACCTCACACATTAGCGCCACTATACAGAGTTTGCCAGTGAAGCCGCTACTTTCGTTTTTTCCTCTTTCTTTGAACAACATTGTTTTCCCCGCTTGGGGAAATGCACCATTCTGGGAGGTTCTGCAATACCTGGCTAATGCGTAAAGTGGAAAGCCTTTAATGTGATTCTTTATTTTTTATTTTTACGGAATTTTATATAGCGCAAACTTGACCCGGTATCGGGTATCAGAGCGCTTTACATAGCACCAGTTGCGTTATATGAGGACACATTCATTTTTGTTAGGAACAGGGAGATTAAGTGATTTGCCCAGAATCACAGGATGTTCAGGGTCATTGCCTAGACTCGAACCTGGTTCCCCAGATTCGAGACCGACCGCCCTAGCCGTTAGGCCAACTCCTCTCCCCTGCTTATCAGCAGTTTTCCTTAGTTTAGTTTATAAAGTATGTACCGGGTGTGTTCAAGGTTGTGGTCTTTTTAAACTATACTGCTTGCGTTTTGTAAGGATATAAGTAATGGACATTGAAACCGGTCCATTACGTCCCTATAGTCATGTTTTTAACTTTGGAGGCAAAAATTCTCATCATATCTGAATAATAAGATTAAAAGCGTTAAGGTAACTGTGTTTCCTGCTTACATTTCACATGCTTTGCTTAATCTTGCATTCCTTAGGAGTGTTAGCTATCTCCAGGATGTTGTTACTTTTTTTTCAGCCAACTTATTACTTTTGTGTCCCCGCCCTCATAACCTATTTCTCATTTTCTGGTACTCCAGCACAGCGAGGTGATACAAATGGCAATAGTGCTATGCAAATATCACTCAACAAAAGTTAAAAACATTGTAATTTTCAATGCCAAGAGCTCTAACTTTCTCAAATGCAAAACCGACTGCATTGCAAATCCTTGTTTATTCATCCACTCCAAACCAAAACACATGGGTAAAAGACATGGTCATTTACAATCCCAATAGCTCTATCTCTCGCAAATGCGAGGCCTATTTCATTGCAAATGCTTGTTTTTTTTTCTTTTTCTAATGACATATGCATATATTGGGATTGATCAGCAGAGTGAAGGGAGCAAACGTTTCTAGATGCTGCTTGCAAGAGCCTCAGCCATCTCTTTGTGTATATCAGACTCCTTCTTAGGCAGCATGGCAGCAGTGAAGCTAGGAGGTAGTGTAGCTACTGCTTGCACCACAAAGAAACCTTGCAATGTAAAGAGAATAAGGAAAGGCACAGTATGTCTCCCAAAAGCAGATAAATGTGGAGCTTTTGAAGACCATTCTGTGGCGGCAAAGTGTAACCCTTTTACGGAGATTCTACAACCTTCCTCCTCAAATGCAGAGCCCTGGCTTCAATTCACTGAAGCTCTTTAGGATCCAGCTGCATCTGCATGGGAGAAACGCTTTCTAGGGCTGTCAGTCTACAGACTGACTGTCAGATGTTATCCTCTTGCTCCTGGGGATCCCCACTTTTATTTTTTTACTCGTATCCAGGAAGTTTTGTTGTCTAGTTATCTTCCCTGTAGCAGAATCTGAATGTCTCCTCTACATAGTCTCCTAGGATGGACCGTAAAGCCTTTACTTCTGGCAGCCTGTCCACCACCTGACTACTCCCTGGAGCTCTTCAAATAAATTGGAGCTATTGCTCGAGTGTTGGTCCGAGCGTGACAGTTCAAACAACAGTATCAGATATTTCATGGTGGCGCAGTCCCAGCAGCAGCAGACAAGGTCATCCTGAACCATTTCTTTCTGAAGCTGTACATTGGACAGGACAAATTCAAGGTGCTTTCCTTACACAAAGTGCTTCTGCCACTGAATGCAGGAGACTGGCTGGTGTCCATAGATCTTCAGCATTTTTATTTCCAGCTTCCTTCCCACAGGTTGTACCTGAGGGTCGTGGTGGGATCTCACAACTATCAGTTCATGGTTTTACCAAAATGACCTCTGAGAAAGGGTTACATATGTCATTTTGGCCCCAAGGAACCCACTACCAAATCCCTCTCAGCATGTCACTGAACTGAGTTTAAGTAGTGTGATTTGGAATACATCAACCTACTCAAATCTCTACTTTCCAGTGTCTTGCGATTTGCATTGGCCCTTTTGAAGCAGGGTTCAGTGGTAGCTAGAGTTGTTGGCTATGCGGCGGCCCTGTCTGACTCATGTGTATACCTGACCAACCGTCCCTGTATGAATCACCACTAGTAGTGCGTTCTTACAAATGTCTAATTCATTTGTTTACTACCACTCGATTTATTGTTCCTTAGTGGGATTTGAATCTCGCTATGAATTTGTGATGCTTCCCCATTTGAGCCCATGCACATTTGCACCGTTCAAGTTCTTACCCTGCAGACAGTTTTGTCTTTGGCATTAGCTATGATGCATATTGTCCAAGAACTTCAGGCTTTATCAGTGTGTCTACCGTTCACAGTTTTCTATCAGGATAATTTGGTTCTTTACTCTTGCTCATCCTTCTTACCCTAGCTGTTTCTTTATTTCATTTGGTAAAGTCCATTACTCTTCTTTCTTCCCTCTTCTCCATCCTACAAAGGCAGAGGAACAATAATATATGCTGCACCTCAGACATGCGGTGTCTTACTAAATCAATTGCACTTATCAGGACACAAGATGATCACTTGCTTGTAGGCAGTGCTAGAGCCAAACAGGGTAAGGTGGTGACTAAATGCACCGTTTCACATTGGGTCATCTTCTGTATCAAGATCTCCTAGCCTTTGCCAAGAGAGACCACCCCTGGAGGGCATTAGTTACCATCTACTAAAGCCATGGCAGCCTCCGCATTTCTCTCCATATTCGTCCCAGATGTTGACATCTACCCGGTGTTAAAGGTCATCTTTACATAATTTTGCTTTCACTTCTTCCTGACAGGCATGCAGTGACAGGTACTTTGCCCAAGCTGTGTTGCATGATTTTCTTGGTTAACCAGCACTCCATCCCACCTCCTGTGGAGCTAATATTTTGGGACTCCTTCAAATGGTGTGTAATCAGCAGTAAGATGTACATTAGAGGAAAGTTACTTACCATCCGAAACCAAATTTCTGGTGAATACCTAACCTTCCCACAGATCCCTCACATTGTCCTCATAAGACACAAGACATGCAAACTTAGTATGTTGTGTAGTTGCTACTGTTGTAACTTAAATTGTTCCTGTCCGCACAGATCAGGAACTGACCCCAGAGCACTGTTTGGCAATTGTGTACTCCAGTGCTCGCATGTCTAAAGAATGAGTGTCTACTGGAGTTGCATGGCATCACCTAGTGATGCTGGATAGCTATTGCTGAAGTAAAGCTTTTCCGGACTAGACTGAATCCAAGAATGATAATTCATAAGATAAGGAATCTGTGGGATGGATGAAAGGATAAATTATAAGGTGAGGATTCTGTGGGAAGATTCTTAACTTGAAGAATTTGCAGGGATATTAATTATCCACCAGAATGATTGTTTACAAAGGTTAGTAACTTTATCTTCTTGACTATTCAGATTGTTTAATAATAAATGAAAAACTGGGATAGTGGGGACCTAAAAATGGATAGCAGACAGATATGGGAATGTATAAAAAAAATCTGGAAAATGTTTAAATATAATAGAGAAATTCTAAAATAGTAATTTAATTTTTTACATTTTAGATGTATTTGACGACCTGACACGTGAAGTACAAGAGAAAGATTCTTTGTCCTCGGAGCTCCATGTACGCCACATTGCGATTGAGCAGCTGCTGAAAAACAGTTCTAAGCTTCCATGTCTTCAAATGGGACGAGCTGGAATGAAGACAAACTCCCCGATCAGTAACTGAACATAGATTTGCTTTAATCTGCTGTTTTGTGTCACACAGCTCTGCTCACGAACATAACATTTTTAGAACCTGTTTTGCGATTTTTAAACTTTTACACATTTATATTGTAAAACCAGGATTCAAGTAGTGTTTTTTTCCCCCCAGGAAACTGTTTTCTTTTTTTTTTACTGCATCAAAAGCCGTCCCTTTCAGTGAATGATTTTCAGCTTTGCCTGCCATTTCAAGTTCCCGTCTGTTTGGATGGGACAACCTACTGCAAGGAAATGGCTTGGTGAAGGAAATCTTCCCCCCCCCCCCTCCCCCCCCCCCCCCGACAAAGACAGGAAATGTCTTTCTTTGTTGATAGGGGCAAAGTTTCCGGTCTATTCCGGGGAATGGTTTCACTTCGTAAATCCCTAGCCAGCAGTTGTGGGGATTCAAATTCCCAGAGGTAGTAAGAATGTCACACTGGATAATCATGGCTGATTCAGTTGAACAGTTTGCTTTTCTCTGTAAAAAGTGTTGAGTGTTCAGTTGTAACCATACCCTTGTCCACTAGACAAAGGCACTATTTGAAAATTCATTTCAATGGAACAGCATCCTGTCACTGTTAAGAAGAAGAAAAAATGTGGACGTTGCAGACACTGTTGTTACTTCGTTAAGAAGTAAAGCACCTTTCTCAGATTTTAAAATCAATTTTGAGGACTCCTTACACAGAGAAAACAGTATTCAAAATACTTAGTACACATTTTCATATTTATTATGAGCAATATTTTACTATAAATTTTTTTTATACTTGAAAGAAAATATTTTTCCAGTTCTCATTAAAATAATGTGCTTGAATGACTGCTGTATCGTTTAAAGTCTTGAGTATTGTAAACAGTTTGTTTCCCCCTGAGGTTTAAGTACATTTTTGCCTTGAAAATGCTTTGTAAATTCAGATATTCGTTTTGAGAGACTATTGGGAAGCATAAATGGATATGTGTTTGTGTGAGTATTGGCAGTAAAGGAGGAGCACACAAGCCATTTTTGTTTTGCATAACTATGCACAGACAGATGTGAGGAAACATTAACCAAATAAGTATTAAATTGTGGGCTAGGTGAATTTGGGGGACCATCCTCGATGTCCCAAACACATGTTGAGTAAATGTCTTCTGTTATATTTATGATATTGCTTATCACGTTCTGGGCCTTATCCCAGGTGAGAGACGGCATGGGCTTAATTAACACTCTACCAGGCAATTCCTCATTACTGGTAGGACAAAAATATTCTTATAGGCCCGTTTCCTGAAGTTTTTATTTTTGTGTGACACTAGTGAAGCTTGCATCCCCAAAAACAGTATCGACTGGTGGAAATTCCTTGAATTTGACTCAGTAAAGTATTAGACCTGCACATCCGTTTTGCTACTGCAAGCAGTCTGCATGTTTTGCTGACTATCCGTTGGACCAAGTCTTCAATCATGAAAAGGACAAGGAATCATTCGTCCAGCAAAATGTTAGTGAACTCCCTCAAAACCTAAAATTTCTGGGAGCTCACAAACTTTTTAAAGGTGTTTAGTCACCTTGGAGACAGTAAAACTACTCCTTCAAAAAGCAGGAAAGCATTCGTTCCCAAAAGAAGGGGAACAACCCCATGTTCCATTGTTTTATGGGAGGAGTTCTCTGCAATAAAAGTCTTTTTACTGTGGAGAAAGACAAATTCATAGTAATAATAAGTGGTTTTGCACATTTCTGCCATTCATACAGGCCTTGGGTAAATTCTACATCTGACATAAGTGTTGGTAATTGAGACAGAGATTGTGGCAAAATGCGCTCATCCGTCAAATTGGCTGCTTTTTTGCTTTTAAGACCAGTAAAGACCTAATATTATTTTTGATGGTAAGTACTACCATTTTTTAGTCAGTCTTATTTCTTGTGCTGTTTCTTGTGCTGTGGCCGTGTGCTTGTAGCTGGAGCAAATTTTTACCAGTGTCACATTTCCTGCTTATTAGACTTTTCAAAGTTATAATCTCAGCACTGACAGTATTTAGTGGTTTGATTACTGATGTGAGGTATAAGGCTGCTTGTTCGGATGGAGCAGTTAGTGATAATTTAGCATATTGGAGATTTACAATGTACATATCCAGTATGGCAGCTATAGTTATTAAGTAATAAAAGAAATAGTGTTGTTAGAATAATTATTATGAGAAAGGTACGAGTTCTATACAACAAAATGGTGCTTAAAAACTAAACATTAAGATAATGTTGTGAGATCAATAATGTTTAAACCAAGTATTGTACTTTAGGGTTTGAGTTTGTAGTATGTGGCCATCAGGTATCAGTCATAGTTAGGATTGCATACTAGCAGTTTACAGCACTCATCCTTTTTTATGTTTCAGATATTAAGACAGGATTAAAAAGTGGAGAAAAACAATCATTAGTGTCTGACCAATTTCCACAGATTGCAAAACTGCCGGGCTTTGTTTTTTGAGTGCAATAAAATGTGTAAGAGCCCAGTCTTGTGAAAAAAAAGTTCCTTGTTCAGATATGATTTTTAGATTTTGACAGTGGCCCTGTACAGTATGTTTATGATTTGTTCAGGGTGGATGATTAATTGTTTGAACACTTGGTAGGCCTTGCATCACACCCTTCAGTTAAACTTTAAAGGAGCATTAAGATTTGGTTAGGCAAAATAGCCATGCATGTAAATGAAAGTGGATTCCTTGCTCTTAGATCTATTCCCTTCTATATGTAATGTAATTTAACTCATGAACAGCATCCTGTATTAATCGGCTCTTTTTCAAATTGAGTAAATGAACTACCAACACACTATTACCTATTTTCGCAGTTAATCTGCTGTTCTTCCTTCAGACCTATCCCACCTCTAAGCAGTGGGCTGCTTTTTAAATCTCAACCTTTTACTGTTCTTGGTCTGGCCTTGGATGTACCTGGGAAGGAAAGCCAAAGTTCACAAAGCTGCTGTTCTGCCTGAGCAGCCTCTTCCCCCCCCCCCCCCCCACATAGTACCCATCTTCACCAACTTTCTCATTAGTCCGCTTCACTCTCCAATTGGCCCACAGCTGTTTGGTCTGTTCTCAAATCTAATTTTGCCCCATTTACTTAATTCTTCTTCCATCGCAGTCCACCTTCTAACTCTTATTGACCCATTTGTTTTCCTTCTTATTCAGATAGTCTGATTTGAGCTCATTATCCTATAGCTGTGCAGGTGACTACTTGTCCAGTAAGTCTCTAATAAAATGGCTTTTGTATTCTTGAAGAACGGGGAAGGAGCGGGTAGATTAGGAAAGCAAATAATCATGCCAAAGTCAAAATTTCTTTCAGTTTTATTTCAACTGTGGTGTTTAAGTTTTCGTCAGTGAGTAAATGGATAAGATGTGTTTTTAAGCTGGTCTTGCATGATTTTGAATGCACATTTTCTTCCCTGTCCTCATTATGTGGTAACACCACTCCAAGATTAACGGTTTAGCACTGCGTTGACATTCAGACTAAACTACCTTGGAATTAAAAAAAATAAATCAAGCAGGTCCTGCGAGCTAAAGGTTTATTGTGCAATGTGGGCCCAGGCGCAAACCAAATGTGTTTTTTTTTTTTTTTAGTTTAGCATAATTGCTTTAAGCATGTATTTGTTTTTAATTTTGTGTTTCATTTGGCTATTGTTCATTTGGCTATTCTTAGATAGTTTTTTGCTTTCATTGTCATGTAAATATTATAATTTAGAGGGATTTTTAAGTTGTTAATGTGTATATATATATATATATTTATATATATATATATTTTTTTTTTAACCGTGAGTTCTGAGGACTTTACAGGACAGCCTAGAAATTATGAATAACTGTAATACATGTAAAAAAGAACTTGGTAATGAACCAGTAGTGAAAGAAGTCCGAGTTCATAACTACTGACATGGATGTAGACTGAATCTCTGACCGTTAAGACAAACAAGGTAATCATAAATTGTAATTGCTATTGTATAGTTACTTAGCATTATACACATTGACATTGTTAGTGCATATGAAAGGCCTTCATCTCCTTGAATGCGGGGAAGGGTGTTTATTCTATATGCCTTTACAAACTGAAATACACTTCCTAGTTGAAACCTTAGACTAAAACCGTGCAATGATTATGCCTAATATACGGCACTTTTGTAAAGCTCCTAGAATAAACCCTCCCTCTCCCCAGCCTTTTTGAATGCATGCTGAACATGCTGCTGCTGAGGCCAACAACAGTACCTTCATTTGCAAAGGTAGATCGTATATTATAGAATAACATCAGAAAAGGCTCATAAAGTGGTTGTGGCAAAAGCAAGCCAAGTTCAACAGGCCCAGGCTTTTACTCACAAAATGTAAATGTCAACAATTATTACAACCAGAGCCGAGAGATATCCTTTGAACGCTGCATTCTCTAGCAAATTGCTTTCTTTTCCTATTAACCTCGTGACTGCCCTTCACATATTTGTTTTCCTCCGATTTACATCCACGATGTATGCATGTATAATGCTTTAAGGCATAAGCCTGGATATACATTTCTACAATAGAACCCCCCTTATTTTTTATGTACTACACATATGATGGCATATGGGGAGTGTAAAGCTATTCAGTATTGTATATTTGCCCATAGATGAGCAATCTGACTGATTATTTTGTACCCTTATATTTCAGAAATGAACTGATAAAGTAGCGCCAGCCTTAAAAAAAACAGAAGTGAAACATTGAAACAGCCTATTTCTTGGTTTGCTTTGTAGAAATAGAATTTGCAAATTTTAACTACACATAAACTTAGCTCCCAGTGGATGATATTCTGCAAGGGTTAGACAAAAACGTATGCATATGAGTAATATGTATGAATTTTAAAGTTTCAATTTCCGTATGGTATAGATCTCTGATAACAGAGTTGCCACTGGCTGCAATATACCTTTATGGATCATCTTCCAAGGGGTATATTTAAAATTGTTCTAATATTTAAGCTTCTTTGCATTTAATAAAAGGTTAGCCACAGTATATGTAGTCCCAGAAAATTGGGGTAAGGTGAGGGAAAGGAGGAGCACAATACTGTGCGAATACAAGTTAGAGCAGCATTAATAATAAGTGGATATTTTGGTTAATACCTAGCTCTCCCAGATTTCAAACAATTTGGTGTTCAATTGTCTGGTATGTAACTTAAATTCTTTGGTTCCATGATGTTTCAGAATTGAATCAACTTTGATGTACAACAGTAACTGGGTGAAACAGCTGTTCAACAAATTTCGTGGGGTTCCCAATGATGTCTGCATCCTTCTAGTGTATCGGTGCACAAATATTTTTCAGCATAATGTGCAAGACTACTTCGCATTGTTTGGCTTTAAACTGAATTTTCTGTGTTTTTGTTAAGTTATCAATTCTGTTGAATAATGTGTAGCTTTAATTGGTGATTGGGAATTCTAGGACAAATATATCTATATTACTTTGTAAGATATTTAACTGTATAGAAAATGTGCTTTTGATGATTGTTTTATACAAATACATGTTACATTTTAATCCATGACAAAGAAACTAAAGTATATTCTTGAAAGTTTGAGAACCGTGATCATGGTCTACATTGGTCGCAATAATTTGTTAGCCCTGATATGCTTTTGGGCTGTGTGACAGTTTATGCTTTTTTTACATTTTCTACATTTTGCAATAAAGCACATATTTTATTAATATGTTTCCTTTTTCATTTATTAATATTTGCATATGTTTTTATAAGTTATACACACTAATATTGCAACTTATTTTAAAATGGTATGCTATGATTGAAAAATAGTCTTCATATTGCCGTAAGGCATACTTTATTTCGATTTTAAGGATTTACTGGAAACTTGATTCTTCTTTTTCTTAATTTAAATGGTAGTTTGGAATAGGTAGCCTTTCTTAATAGTTTAAATACTACGTCTGAACTTTTCTTCATATTTTGAGCTGTATCAACCCAAAATAATTGGATTCCCCACTCCCTTCCACACTGTTCACTCACAAGAGAGATGCTCTTGATTGGCTAAGCATCTTTCTCTTTTGGGGCACCATTCTGGGCTTACTTTGTTTTTTAAAAGACATCTATAACATACATCAGCCTAATCCTGTACCACATAAGACCCCATTGCCTTGGAGCAACACTCGCTAACTTGAAAAATCATGAATCCTTCTAATTTTGGATATCTACCAACACTGTTACTTTTAAGCCGCCACATAAGGGCATCTGAATAACTAGCATTATTTGTTTGAACCATCTCTGTTATGATAAGGTATACCAACCCTCCTCTTTTCCCAGCAGGTGAGATGTGTTGTTTTCACAAATTGTAGACTCTTTGCTGTAACAATCTTGAGACCTCTCCTCTCTTAGCTCCAGTTTGTTAATTTTTACTATTGTGCTACATGCCTAAGATGCTCTTTCTTTGAAGGTTGGCAGTGAGCAGCAGAGAAAGCCAGGTATCTAGGAACCGAATAACAACATTTGTGGACATGCTATGTATTGCACTGAACGCCCCAAATATTGTCATGTGCTTTTCATGTTCTAGGCCTCGATTTATAGTTTTTATTCTCTAACCTGATAGGCCATCAAGAGAGTAGGTAACAAGTGTTATATGTAAAGGCATATTGTGATGATTGCATTTAAACTCCTTTTATTTTATGAGTAGGCTTTCCGGTAATCTGTTAAAACAGACAATCCTCTGGAAAACCCTACCAATGATAAAATCAGCTGACCAGGTTTAAACAGTCACTGATTTTGTTTTACTGCTTTTTTTTAGGGAGCCAATGTTGAGCACAACTTCACAAGTATAGGCAGATGGGTGTGAGTTGTAAAGTAATTAATCAACACCCCCATTCAGTTAAAGAAACAAATTGGTGGGCGGGGTCAGGTCCCATTTAAATAGTTTTAGAGACTGTCCTTGACCACCCCACAAACGACTTGCAGACGATGCCCGCCAGTGCAGCTCTCTAAGCATCTTCAGCAGGTAAGTTTGCACACGGTATGATGCCAAGAGAAGGCTATGTGTCCCAAGGAGGTGTCAAGGTCCCAGTAGTCTGGAGCGCAAGGGTCAGGTAGCACTGGTACCTCACTACAGCACAGTCTGTTGTGGTGGCAGGTCGAAAGGGGGAGCTGTGGCTGAAGTGCCAGAGTCCGGGCATACATGGAAGTGGAAAGCAGGGAGTGCTACTTGGGGCCGCACCACTAACCACATTAATATAATTTGAAGGGTAGACTGATGAGTCTGGAAACATACAGCAGGCATTCAGTATTACTATACTGGGTATTCCAGCTTCACCTGTGTTAAGTTATGCCAGAATATGATCCTTTGAAATCGCTTTGGGTAGTAATTCCTCCCAGTCACAGCTCCTCCTATGCCTTTCCTGACAGTCTCAATATTAATGTGGCATGCTTCTATTACCAATAAAGATGTCGCTTTTGCTCACTAAAGAATCGCTCTTTATGGTGTACTATTCATTAGATGGCATCAAATTCAGGAGTATATGATATTACATATTTTTCTTATTCTTTGAGTAAGTCCACTCAAGGCTAGCCTCCCACACCTGCAAGTGAGCTAGGATAACCTCACAGGTGATCGGACACTATAAAAGTGCACATAACTTAACATATTCTGGGCAATTTTAAGAATCTAATGATGCAAATTAGACCTTCCTTAGCTGGACAGTGTGCTGAACATGGTGTTTGTCACATTTTCAGCAATTGTCTTTTCAAACCATGGTAATTCCCTTCAGTCTTCCTTGCACAGGAACTGAGACTTGCCAAGGCTATACTCTGATCAGAGGGCGCCACAGAAGTTTATCTTCGGATTCTTTTTCTCTGCTGTTGGGTCTGGAGCACGACGGAGGAGCTCTGACCAATGTTTGGAAAAATAAGGGCAGAAGTCAAAACATCAACAAAATTGGCAATGACGGTTCTAAAATTGAAAAACAGAGAAGGGGACACGACAAATAAGAACCACATGAGGAATAGCCTATAAACCTTCCAAGCTAACCTCAACCTGGTCCAAATCTGTGGCAGCCCGACGCACCACCTGGGTGCAACACTGGATCTTGTCAGTGCTAGGACAAACTCCATCAAAATTGTATCAATTGTCCCATGTGACCGGACAGACCACCACTGCATCACTTTCCTTATCACCGATCCAACGAAGACACACAAACCCAACTTAAGAAAACCAAACCATGGAAAAGGAACACTCTTGACATTAACCTCAACGATTTGGTAACCTTGCGCAACAACATACTACCGCAACCAGTGGATATGACAGATGTCCACGACCTCACAACCCATTATAAGAACTCCATGACTGGCATTCTTGACGCAGTTGCGCCCTTTTAGCTGAAAAGACTGCCCTCTAAGGACTCCAAAGCATTGTACAATGGGAGCCTAAATTAACAAACATGCAACCTCAGACTAGCTGACTGGGCATGGAGATCCTCACCATCCATAGAGGACCTTAAGCAACTGAGATCACGGAGGAGCACCTACAACAAACCCATTAGAATCTCAAAAGCACATTTCTTCAAACTTCAATTAATGCCAGAAATTGCCCAAGAAAACTGTTCGAACTTATCAAACATCAATCCTCTCACCGACACAACGCCTCCAAATTAGGTCCCAACTCACAACATATTTGACGCCTACTAAAAATCAAAAAAGATAATTACACGTACTGTACAAATCCGTAACCAACACGGACTCACCCTAAAAAATAAAGCATCACGCAACACTTACAAAACCTTTGACGAAAATGCCATTCTTAGGATCTGAACAACACTTAAACCATCAAATCACTTCTGTGATCCTCTTCCAGTCAACATCAGATCAAAACCTTTCTAATACCCCTCTGGACAAGGATAGTGAATGCTTCACTTCTGCAAGGATCCCTTCCAAAGTGCCTAAAAGCAAGGCCGGTAACCCCTAGTCTAAAAACCCACAGCTGACCACACAATCCCAAATAACTACCATCCAATATCCACTATTCCTGCTTCAGCAAAACTACTGGAAAAATGCGTCCATTCCCAACTATGCAGCCGCATACCTCAATTTCACCTTATTGACCGGGCCCAATCAGGCTTCCCTCAGGACCATAGCATGGAAACTGCCCTAACACACATTGTCGATTACGTGCTCAGAATACTAGATCAAAACTAATCCTACCTCCTAATTCTCCTAGACCTATCCTCAGCCTTCGATATGGTCAAACATATTAGTGTCCTGGACTTACTTGAACACAGAACGGGTTTATCGGGGGCTGTCCTAAAGTGGCTCACCTCTTTCTTAGACAACCAAACTCAGAGAACCAAGATTACCCAATCGCTGTCCACTCCCACTCCGGTCACCCTGGGAGTCCCTCAGGGTTTCTCCTTATACCCTCTTCAATCTATTCATAGAGCCCTTAACTGAAATTCTGGAACTCTCGAATGTTCATTACCACATACATGCGGATGATACCCAACTATACCTAAAAATATCATCCCTAGAATATATCAGTTTACTCAACACAACTCTGCAAAAACCCCACAACTGGCTGACCAGAAACCACGTCCAACTTAGCGCGCTCAAAACAGAATTCCTCCTAATTGCCCCACCACAAAGACACGGCGACATTGAAGACTGGATGAAACACTTAACAGCCTTCAGCTGCACACCACACATCCTAGATTCCACAAGATCACTGGGACTAACACTCAACACTAATCTCACCATACTGGAACACATCAATGCTGCCACTAGAGGAGCAAACTTTCATATGAAGATTCTTAGAAAACTAAAACCCTTTCTCCCCACTGACGACCTCAAATCAGCTGTGCAAGCTCTAGTGATACCCAGACTAGACCATGGGAATATAAGCTTATGTGGTTTGCTGAGATCCAGACTGGCACCACTAAGAGCTTCCCTCAACGCGGCTGCAAGATTCGTCACTGGCTCCAAAAAGAACAACCTCATCACTCCTGATCTAAAGGGATTGAACTGGCTCCCTTATGAGGCAAGAACACAGCTGAAAAATGCTTGAATGACACACAAAGCCTTGCACTTCAACACACCAAGTTATCTAGCTGACAAAATGAAACTATCAGGTGGTGACTGAATGTCAAGAAGCACCAGTACCTTGCTATTGAATCCTCAAAAATTTCAGAAAAGGAAAACATACAACTGTACTTTCTCTCCAGACTAGCACCTAGGATATGGAACGCCCGGCCTCGGAAATCAGAATGTAACCTTCAAGCACTTCTTCAAAGAAGAAGTCAGACTGCTTTCAATTAAATAACTTTACCCTGATCTCAACACTTGATTTAGCGTGGTACTAATCAGACACAGTTTGCCAACCAGGATCTGCACTTGACTCTTAAGTGCGAATGGCTAACGCACTTGAGTACCTTCCTCATCTACGACAAGTATTGACAACATTAATGTTTCCTGTTAGCTACTCATACATATGCTTCTAGTTTATTGCACTTTCTATTTGATGAAACATTTGTAAAGCTCTCTGATAGCCTTCCTGGGTCTAGTTTGCTCTATATAAAACTTTATAAATAAAATGGTTGGATAAAGAAGAGGGCAAAGGCAGAAAGGAGTCATGGAAAACACCCCTTTTACATTCTGCCCCAACTGCCATCACAAATTTGCACCAGAGACCCCCATGAAGTCTGCAACCTTTGTCTCCCTAAGGACCACAAGGGCAAAGACTGCAAGGCCTGTGCAGAGCTTAACCAATGACACCGATGGTACTACGTTAACAGTGGCTAGAGCACTACTCCATGGCCAGCACTAAGAAGACTCCGGAATCGCTCAAAGACCTTGGCTTATCTATCGACGAGGAGTAGTACGTCGAGGAGGCTGAGACAGCATGAGGAGAGTCGGACATCAAAATCAACGCAGCTGACGCCAAAAAGAGACACGCATCAAAAAATGCGCCGAAGTACGCAGAAAAGAAGGAAATGAAGGTCACTAAACCACCGAAAGGCAAGGTCACTAAGTACTCGAACACCATGTCCTCAGTGGTGGCTACGGCGTAGAAACATTAATCGACCAAAGGTCAGCAAAAACAAAGAGCCACACAAATCCTGACCAGTGGATACCAATAGGGCAAGACACCATTGAAAACCTCGACGCAACCATCCGCTTGAAAGGGAACGAGAGAGAAGGACAAGGCTTCGGAGACGGGAGATCCGTCAATGCTTAACAAAGAGCGCTCTAAGTCGAGCGAAAGAAAAGTCTCAAGGCCGACAATCGGCCCAACTGCAAAGGAAAAAGGACTTTGACGACTCCTTGAGGGAATTCCTCATCACTAGAAGACCTTCGATGGCTATAGAAGCCAGGGACGATTAGTCGTGCATGGAGGCCTGAGCAACCCCAGAGCCTCATGAAGAGGAGCAGATGTTCTACGAACTCGAGGAGGTCAAAGCCTTGACAGGATTTGACGACCAGAACCAGTTTGAGGAGACATGGCAGGATCTCAGCACAGGGGGTAGACTGCTATCCTTCAAGGCATCTCCACCAGGCGACCTATCCCTTTACAATAGCCTGATCAAGAGGACGAGGACTGTAGAGCAGAGGTCTTCAAACCTTTTGCCGCCGAGACCCCCTTGTTAAACTTTTTAAGGGGTAAGGACCCCCTTATTTCTAGAACTTGGTACTCCTCATCGACGACTATCAACAACCATAAACGCCCCAAATTCCTACAACAAATAATTTTTACGAAGGGGAAATATTAACCAGTGTTTAGCAAACCAAGGGTCAGTGAGCGTGGCGGTGTAGTCAAATGTGTAGAAAAAACAAAGGGCCTCATTTATGAGGAATTGGCGTAGGGCAGCGCTGCAAGTCTTTTTGCTGTGCTGCTCTATGCCAATGTGAAAGGGTTGGAATGCACCGTAGTTATGAAATACAGTGCATTCCTGTCCTTTTCCCTTGCGTTGGCACACAAATTATTGCGTAGCACCAACATAGGCAGGATTGCTTTTGTACAGGAAGGAGCACCTTCACAAAAACAAATCTGAAAGGAGTTTTCCTCTTTCTACGTGAGCTGCAGAATGAGGCACACATCGAAAGAGGAATGAAGGAGGAGAAATTAAAAAATTTCTACTCGTTATGCCTCCGCTGGGGAGGTGTCCGTTTACTTGATTTTATAAATATGGGGCAGCATCAAAATCCATGGGTGTTGCGTGGGAACCACACGCAAAGCCCATGGAACCACTCTTTGACTCAGAGTAAGGCAACGCAGTGACTTGCGCTGCTTTGTGTAACTTCATGTCTGAGGCCATGTAAAGCCATGCAGGGTGACTTTGCACCGCCTCATAGGTATGGTTGAGACGCTTGCACTGACGGAGAATCGAAAAAAGTAAGGCTCTGGCGATGCAAGCCTCATAAATAAGCCCCAAAATATTGTGTACGTTTTTTAGGTCTTTCACCGTCCGGTATTTATATATAAAATAATGGGCAGCATAAAGAAAAATAAATTTAAAAAGTTGTTACTCAGTGGGAAATGCACTGCAGAGCTCTATGTGTAACCAGAGAGCTACAGAATTAAATCTCAATTGGTGCAGTGGAGCAGTGGAAAATATAAAATGTATTGTTGGTGCTACAAAGTAACAGCCTGTGACAGAAAGCACTGTGAATATGCAAGTCATTATTTTATTCTTGCATTACACACGGTGTAAGATAGAGTGCTACAAAATGCGCAAATAGTTTTACAATAAAATAGTGCTTGCAAAATTTAGATTTTAGTAATACCAGAGCGCATGTAATGGCATTTTATTTCTACATAACTGTCCCTTTAACACCTCTTTAGGGGTACTAAGAGCTGTGTAAATGCAGTTAAAATTAAAAGCAAGCACTTCACAGTCCAGTTGTTATCTCTTTGCACTACCACTCAAAAAAACATCTTTGTCATCACGAAGCTTGGAGTGATATGATCAATTAAAGCCAGAACCAGCTCCCAAGAACCTTTTACCCTTGCAGATGAACTGATAAGCACATTTGCATTTAATTCAGGCAGTCAGACACCCTCACACCAAAGCTTTTCACAGTACTAGAGACTCAATTGCTAAAACTTCAACTGATAAAGATCTAAATGAGCTGTCCCAGGACGGCTGTCTTTTTCCAAAATGAAAGCTAATGTTTTGAATTCCAAGCACAAGTGAAGCTGGGTAATGCGTGACCCCCTTTCCAGGACTCCAGGGCCCCCCACAGATTGAAGACCTCCACTGTAGAGACATATGGGATGCAACTAGAGGAGTAGAAGAAGGAAACATGTTGCTCCTACTTAATGTTTTTAATAATTTAGTTTGTTCTCCGTTACCAAGCACATGGACAACCAGCATTATTGTCTCAATTTTTAACAAGCATTTGCAATGCAATAGGTGTCGCATTAGGAAAGTTTGAGCTATTGGTATTGTAAATTACACATTTTTTATTTATGTGTTGGTTTTGAAAATAGCGAAATTATAGCTTTGTCATTTACAATGGCAATAGTTTTAACTTTTGCAAACGTGACACCTATAGCATTTGTAATGCAATATGTGTTGTATTTACATGACTTAGATGTATTAATATTACAAATAGCAATGGCTTTTATTTTTTTAATAATGAATACTTAAATAAAAGTTACTGTAATTTATAATGGCAATAGCTTAAACTTTTGTAAATAACTTTTGGGAAGATTATGTTCAGTGTATTTTATTGTGATGAAAATCCAAGAACAGAAGTGAAATATTAACATTTTGTTGTGACATTTGTAATAAAGCTTGAAACGTTGAGAGAGCATATTAGACCCAGTTGTTGTTGAATGGTTGCACAGAGTGATGCTGTGGCCTTCAGTTGTGCTGAGTGATGCTGTGGCCTTCAGTGGTGCTGAGTGATGCTGTGGCCTTCAGTGGTGCTGAGTGATGCTGTGGCCTTCAGTGGTGCTGAGTGATGCTGTTGCCTTCAGTGGTGCTGAGTGATGCTGTTGCCTTCAGTGGTGCTGAGTGAAGCTGTGGCCTTCAGTGGTGCTGAGTGATGCTGTGGCATTCAGTTGCGTTGAGTGAGGCTGTGGCATTGAGTGATGCTGTGGCGTTGAGTAGTGCTGTGACGTTGAGTGGTGCTGTGGCCTTCAGTGGTGCTGTGGCGTTCAGTGGTGCTGTGGCGTTCAGTGGTACTGAGCGATGCTGTGGCGTTGAGCGATGCTGTGGCGTTGAGCGATGCTGTGGCGTTGAGCGATGCTGTGGCGTTGAGCGATGCTGTGTCGTTGAGCGATGCTGTGTCGTTGAGCGATGCTGTGTCGTTGAGGGATGCTGTGTCGTTGAGGGATGCTGTGTCGTTGAGGGATGCTGTGTCGTTGAGGGATGCTGTGTCGTTGAGCGATGCTGTGTCGTTGAGCGATGCTGTGTCGTTGAGCGATTGTGAGTGATGCTGTGGCGTTCAGTGGTGCCACAGATTCGCAAACACATCACGCAGATGCAGAAGTAGTGTGACCAACGGGAGCCAAGAGTCACAAAAACAACACAATTAAAAGGAAAACCGAGACAAAGCACCCTACCAGTAGAAAAACAAGCATTGGCAAAGTGTGGTGTTGGCTGCCAGACTTCTGACTTTGTCAATGCTTGTTTGGTTCCATTGGGAAAGCTACTGGGCCATCGTGAATTTAAAAGAAAATATTTTTTTTTAAATGGGGAAAAAAGGATAAGCGGATAAAGAGTGAAAACTAGCCGGCAGAGGAAAGGCAGCGCTGGGAGGGGGGCTGGGCAACCATGCCAGCATCCCGATTCACGAGCGATATCGAGGGTACGCGGAGGCAATATCCTTGTGTTTTTTTTTTACTAGTTGGGAAACTGCATCCATACTCTTGGGTGCAAGTGTATTTAAAAATAAAATTGTGCGCTATCTATCCCCGTTGAAAGGCATATCGGCTCCCCCTGCCTTAAATAAAATATGAAAAAATAATTCTACCCTATGAAGACGAATGATGTAAAAATCAGCTGCTGGCTTAAACGCCACTGCACAACCCTCATGCAGAAGAGCAAAACTCAGCATTGTACATAATCTCCAGTAAAGAAGTTTGCTACAAAGGACGGGGCCAGAAAGGTGTCCAGGTTGCCCCCGCGCGTAGAGAAATAAACTTGAAATGTGGAAAATGAATGTGAATGATCAGCGCGGCGGGCGTGAGATGGGTGCAGCGGTGAGCGAAATGAATGCCTGTAATGGGGGGGGGGGGTGAGCGAGTTACTGACCAGCGCAGCGACTGTGAGATGGGAGTTGCGCTGAGAAAAATAAACGCTTGAAATGTGGGAAAATTAATGTTACTGAGTGCGCGGCGGCCGTGCACTGAGCGAAATAAACGCCTGTAATGTGAAACGAGCATTGGCAAGGTCAGAAAGTTAAGCGGGCGCCTGCTGAAATATTAAGCATAGGGACCGTGTTATTGTTCATGTTGAAAGCATAGCGCGTGACGAGGAGCAGTAGGGAAATGAGGAGCAAGCTGCAATGCTAGGTAACTTTTTTTTAACAAGAAACACGAAACTGGCATTGCGCAGATGGGGGCGGGGGAGAGCATTCCTTTGAAGTCTGAAGCTCTCGCTGTGGCGGGTCTGAGGCGTGCGGCAAATGGTGGTTTGTGAGGTGGGGGGGAAGCGTAAGGGGTTCCTTGGGAGCAAATGCCACTGCACAACCCTTATGCAGAAGAGCAAAACGCAGCATTGTACATAATCTCCAGTAAAGAAGTTTGCTACAAAGGACGGGGCCAGATAGGTGTCCAGGTTGCCCCCGCACGTAGAGAAATAAACTTGAAATGTGGAAAATGAACGCTAATGATCAGCGCGGCGGCCGTGAGATGGGTGCAGCGGTGAGCGAAATGAATGCCTGTAATGGGGGGGGGGGGTGAGGGACTTACTGACCAGCGCGGCGACTGTGAAATGGGAGTCGCGCTGAGAAAAATAAATGTTTGAAATGTGTGAGGGAAGAGCCTGGTTAAAATGAAGCCTGGTAGCCGTGATCCGGGTGCCGCACTGGCTGTGAGCCGGGTGTCAGGCTGAGAGGGAAAAAATCGTCCAGAATATTTAAAAAAAGACGGGTGACACGCTGAGTGGGACATGCCCATTTATAATTGCAACCAAAAAAGCATATAACATAAAACAAAAGAGAAGCTTGTGAGGCATGGCATTGGTGAAGCCGGTATCGCGCTAATCAAGCCCAAAAAGCACAAACACTTGAGGGAAGAGCTTGGTTAAAATGAAGCCTGGTAGCCGTGATCCGGGTGGCGCACTCAGTGGGAACTGCACGTCCAAAATGTAAAACAAGCGATGCGCGCTCTGAGCTGGGGGAGGGCCATTAGCCTGTAAGAACTTGCGGCGGACATCAAAGGAAGGGTGGGAGGGACATTGGAGAGCGAGGGGGTATGCAGCCTGGTGAGTTGAAGCGCGCGCTGGCGAAGCGTCACGCTTCAATAGATCACATGCATTGGGAGGAATCCGCTTGGTCAAAGAGTTTGTTTCAACTCCTATACTCTTGTCTATTTATCACTGCGGGATAGTCGAGACCTAAAAAGGGTGACCGCTCCCAGTCAGGCTGCTATAGACCCATTTTTGTTGATGGATACTACACTGTGAATCCTAGGCAGGGTTCTATATAAACAGATCAAAATCTAAGTTGAGGAGAACTCTATTTTGCATCCCGCCTGTAGGAGAGTAGGATCTGCTTACTATGGTTACCCCCACTTTTTGCTGGTTTTCACTGTTTTTCAACTTTAGTCTGGCTTGGGCCCTGCTATTCAGGACCCCAGCCTAGCTGCTTCCTCTCTAAAATGATTGCACGTACTTTAGGTACCCTCCAGATTGCTTACTGGGTTACCCTTGTGAGTCCCTAGTATATGGTACCTTGGGTACTAAGGGCATAGGTACCCCACAGGCCTATCAGGGGCTGAAGCTTATATTATGCCACCCCTGGGAAGCCTTCCAAAATGGCACCACAGGACTGCTACTGCAGCCTGAGTACGGTGGTGCATACACCCCTTGCTAAGTTAAAAGTTACCTATAATCTACCTTTTAATCACTGACACATATAAACCTATAAGTCACGCCAATGGCAGGCCTTAATAATCCTGAAGGCAGGATGCTTGGTTTTGTGTGAGGGTGCCCATGCATGAGCAGGACCCCTCTGCAGCTTTCGGAATCTATTCGTGGGGCTGTTCTGTGATGCAGCCAGACCATATACTCAAGTACATTATAACCTTGCGGTAAGTGCTAACTTTGGGATGGCTGTATGGAAACATGTTGTGTTTGGTGTCAAACACTTTGGAATCTTACCCTTCGCCAGTCCTGGTGGCGGGGGTAGAATTCCACCCTTCTAGAGGGAGAGACATGTACACACTGGTCTAACCAGTAATAGTTTAAAAGAGCCCTGGCATCACAAAATGGATGCCACAGACACGGGTCTGACCTCCTGCGGCTGAACGAAACTCCGGCAGGGGAGGCCTGGACAATAGGTTTCCTGTCACAGTGAGGTGTAACCACCTCCCAGACAGGCTTTAGTGGACTGGGGCTGGGTGGGTGCATTCAGAGAATGCTTTTCAGACAGTGTTGGGGGCACACTTGGTGTCCCTGTGCATATCCCAGTTCAAACCACTGGCGTGAAACTGGACAAAGGGAAAGGGGTGTTACTACCCCTCTCCCCAGACCCTCCCATAGGTGGGTCCTCAGAGTATGTCCAACCCCCTATCTTAGTATAAGTATGGGACCCCAGTCCTTAGGACTTCAGATTACACCTGGACGAAACTCTGCAACATATATCCTGGAACTTCGGCATTCTACACGACTAGAAGACTGAATAATCTCCCTTGAGGTCAAGGAGTGACTCCCCTGTTCAAACAGGCACCATAGAAGCATCTTGCTGTCTGCATTTCCAAAGCTCCCATCGGACACCGAAGTATTTGCGACTCAGGACATAGACTTCCAGACTTCTCAGAGGCCGACACGAGATCCCAGCGAAGCGGAGACCTGCAGCCTTCACGAGTGACGTGGAACCAGAACTCCTGGACACCGTGCACATTTGCTAGTGCATTGACTTCCCGAGCTTTCCTGAAGTTGTGCTTTGGGTTATTTGTAGCCCAAGCCCCGAGCATCATCTGCACCAAAGATTGTGGGCCTACACTCCACGAGTGTTCCATGGGCATGCTTCTTGCATTTCTGCTCGAGGCTCCTTTGCGATCCCTAGTCCCTTGACTGGTGGGTCCCCTTGAAGGTAACTCTTCTGTTTCTTGGGCTCGCCTGGTTGCTCCAGACATGCCCTGACTCCCCACCAAGGGGTGAATCCCTCAGAACTTGCTGGTCTGCACCGAAGCCAATCGCTGCTTTCTGCGTGGGTTGCTGTTGCCAGGGCTTGTTGGGTCCAATCCGGAAATAGACACTGCATTACTCGACATCCTTCGTGGGACAGCTCGAATCCAGAACCTGGTCGTCGTCGACGCCTCCCGATCCTCGTGGCTGAAGAGTCAAGCTTCACCTTCTTCACCTGAAATCACCCGACATTGGTGGGCATCCTCTCATCACCTTCCTAGTCACTGTCAAGTGACCTTGACACTGTCCCTTCTGCTTTCAAGTTCTTCACATCTTCGATCCACCCGGACACTTTCCACTTGGACGCCAGCAGCCCTTTGCAGCAGATCACCATTGAAATCGACGACCAAACCCGACACGAAAAGACACCTATACACCCTGCTTCCCTGGGTGAGGTAACTTGAGTACTCCGGTGCTCCAAGTCCTCTTCTAAGTGTCCTTTATCTTTCAAATTACAACTGCGACTTTCCCCATAGAAGTTAATGGTGATTTGCAGCTGTGTTCAGATACTGCTCGCGTCCCCAGTAGGTCCCCTCTGTCACTACCTTGGGTGGTTCCTGGTGGCCCCAGCGGTTCTAAAGGTTCTAGGCCTTGTATCTGTCAGTCGTGGTTCTTATACCACTTTCTTAATATATGGTTTGGTACGCCCCTAGGGCTCAACGTACATTGTGCTAATTTACTGTGTGCTAAATAAGTTTACTGAATGTACTTTTGCCTCTAGCCTCATAAAGAGACTAGAAGGATGTGTTTAGAATAAAAACATATATTTTATATATATATATCTGGTGTGGTTCTCCTTTCATTTGGTCATTCATGAGATTATAGACTGGTAAAACAAGCTGCTTTACATTCCTTCAAGACTTAGCCTGAAGGCTGCTCTTCACAGCTACCACTAGGATAGTTTTCTATATAGGTTGTCTTTAAACCTACCATCAATAAGGGTAGTTTGGACTGGTGCAAGGTACCCACTAGAATAGTGGACAGCATATGCCAGGCCAACTTCTCACACCACCCAGTTTGGTTTTAGGAACAACGTGGGTACAATTGAACAATGCCTTAACCTTAACTTAATAAGTGGGAAATACACAATTGCCCAGCAGTCCCCAATATATCTGGCTTTTATGGACTTGACCTATGCCTTCGATTTTGTTAATCGAGCCAGACTTTGGTCTATCCTCTTAGTGAGGCGAATGGATGAGGCGTTAGTACACTTCCTAGCGTATCTACATAGAGATTTGAAAGCCAGGATCAGAATTAACACGCATGGGAAGGTTTCTAATGATATTGGTGTTTTTTTAGAGGTGTTAGGCAGGTGTGTGTCTTGACCCCATTGAGTCCTATTCTATATATTAATAATTTACACGTGTCTTCAACAATGCTCACTAAATGAGTTCAAAGAGTTAATGGCCATCTACTCCCAGCCCTGTTATACACTGATGATGCGGACCGAATGGGCTTCACACCCAATGCGCCTTTTAGTTTAAGGCTTAGTGGATTTTATGGCCTCGTTAGATTTATGTACTAACATGAAAACATCTTTTATAATGGCCTGTGGTCTGTGGAAGCACTCGTTAAATGGTATCTCTGTGGGCAATAAGAGTTTACAATGTACAAACACTTTTCCCTATTTGGGGCTGGTTTTGCTGCTAATGGCTTATGGACTGATCATACTGTTTACTGTAGGAACACGTTTTCTAAATCAATTAATTTGTGCTTTTTCTTCCCCCAACCCAGGAGAACGGGGCTATTTTATCTATTTTAAAAATCTTAAAATTCAGTGTACACCTATAGCAATTCACTAGGGCCATGGTATGGGGCATCTCCAAATGCAGTAATATTCAGCACAAGGAGAACCAGTGTTGTCAAAAGCCTTTGGGAGCACCTATCTCTTAATATGTCTGCCATAGTGAACTAAACTTACATTACATCAAAGATTATATTAGGGCCCATCCCGCTTTATTTTGGCAACCCATATGGAAAAACACTGCGGCATCCCGCAGTAAAGAAATCATAATAGATTGCCTTAATTGCGAAAAACGCATTGATATCCCATGGCTAGCTGAGGTGAGATCTAGTTTATGTGGGATTAATTATGAACATATTTTGATAGCCCACATGAGCTAAACACTGTAAACAAAAGGGATCTCCGGGCGGCCCTATACATGCATTATAAAAATGACCGATTTGATAGGGAGACAAGTAAATCTACTGTAGCCTCCTTTATGGTCATCGAGAATTACCAACACCTGGCCAGTTATCTGGCTAAACCTTTGAGTCGCTGAGAGTGGGCATGCGTTTTTGACTGAGGGCAGGCACTGGAGAAGCGTGGCTCAGTGGTTAGAGGCGGCAGACCCGGAAGCTGAGATCAGCCGTGGACCAGAGTTCGATTCCCCGCCTCGGCGGGTCTCGGGCACAAAAATTCCACAGACTCGACAATTCTCGCTCCGGTGCCTACTCGACTCACGGGGTCACACTCTGCGACTCTGGGCAATAGCTTGCTTAATCTCCACTACGGCCCCTCGCGGCGGGATGCCTGGCTTTCACCTTGTGAATACCCTGCCGGGGTATCTCACAGGGGAATACCAGGACGGGTTCCCTAAGCAAGCGCCTTGAGATCCCTGGGTGATTAGTGCGCTATATTAATCGAAACACACACTGTGACCTTGTGCCATGCCTATGTGATGGATGCGAAGGCCGAACTACATTACACTTTTTTATTTTTTTTATTTTATATACTATACACTAAACTGTTTTTACTTGCATATAGAACTCTTCTTAATTTAGAGGTTGATGAATTAGTATTTTGTGTGGGTGCTTTCTTGACAACTGTCTGCGCACGTAATACAATGAATACTGTATAATAGTATTTTTATTGTTCTGCACAGTATTGATTTTATATAGCGCCTTTTATGATTATTATGAATTTGTGTGAGTTTATGTATCATTGTGAGTTTGTCCTTTTATGTTTTATCTGAATAGAGTAATTGAACTGAACTGAAACATGAGTGCCCCCACAAAAGGGAAATCTATATCTGCCAATGCTCCCTAGCATCCTTAACCAAGGGAAGGATGCCTTCCACAAACCAGCTACTGCAAGGGCTGTAACATCAAGAGTGAAAAAGAAGTATAAGCATTCCACTCCGGATCCAAAATACATAAAGGGCAATGCTCCAGCAGCCTCAGTGAAAGTAGCCACTGCTAGGAAGAGAAACAACCCTCACGGAGTCAACGCCACAAAAGGAAAGCTTGGTGGGAAGAAAGATAAAGAGAGAAGCACCACCCAATGGAGGATTGCTAACACCAGTGCTCTCTTTAATTGCTTCTACGGCCATCCGCAATGGGATGAAATAGAGGGTCTTATGTAGTACCTCCCAGAGGAATACCACAAGAGAGCCAAGGCTGTAATACAGGAAGGCGAGAACATTGCCAATATCTGCCTCAAGTCTGCACTGGATGCAGCTGATACTGCCAGCAGGCAGATATGCATGGGGACAATACTAAGGAAACATGCCTGGCTCAGGGTATCAGACTTCAAACCGGAGGTACAAGCCATAATCTTCAGCATGCCATTCACAGGTGACGCCCTGTTCGGTCAAGCAGTGATTGATACCCTTCAACAATTAAATATGGATACCGAGACGGCAAAGGCAATGAGGGCACTTCAATTCAATGGTTCCTTCAGGAGAAGAGGAGTCGCAAAGAGAAGACCCACAGGCAGGGTGCCCTTCACATCTGGGCAGCAACACCAGCAGCCCCATTGCAGCACACATCAGGCCACACAGCAAACAACATATCGGCAAATGTAACATCTGGTGAGACACCCCTTTCAAGGAAGAGCAAGGGTAAGAGGTCAACCACCCATTGGGGGAGGACCAACAGGCAATTGACTCATTCAGAGTTCAAACCCACCACACCTGTGATGGGCAGGATATGGGATTCTCCAGGAGTCAGGGACAATTACATCAGACAATTGGGTTTTGAACATCATACGTCATGGATAATGCATAGAATTAATTCAAGAACCGCCACAAATCCCCTCAAAACCAAAGCACTCCGGGGGACAAGAAATCATACAATTCAGAAAGGTCAGAGAGTGGTTACGAAAGAGAGGCATAGAAAAGAAGCAAACGAGGAAATCTACTCCCTATACTTTCCTGTGCCAAAGCAAGATCTGACTCTGAGACTAATTCTTGTTCTCAGATTTCATCTGTACACAGCACCTCATGATGACAGCACTGCAAGGAGTAATATAAAGAGATTATAGGACCACCCTAGATCTAAAGGACACTTATCTACACATACCTATGAACCACAGGATCTAAAGGACACTTTTCTACACATACCTACTGTTAGAAATGGGGTAGCATGGTGCAGAGCTAGCGGGCTGGCCAAACTCCAGAGGACATGTGTGAAGCATCCACGTAGTACACATAGACGACACCCAAGGCACACCACAAAAAGACACCACACCAGATTAGGTGAAAAAGAATAACTTTTGTATTGGGTCAAATATGCAATAGTAAACACAGTAGTCACAATGCTGCGCCAACTGGCGCCAGGGCACTAAATACAAGGGTATTATTTACAGGGTAAATGGGAAAAAAAAGAAGGTCCAACAGTGTCACTATTGCAATTAAAACATAAGCATTAACATTTGGCATAGCCATGCTGTGGACCCAAATCATGAGACTTTGGACATAGATGATATTGAGGCACAGGAACACTAGGCCTAACCTAAAATCACCTAATAGGCTTCGCTCTAGCAGAAGCCACATTAACAGTGGGCATCACACTTATGGGAAAACATCAGGCACAATAGTGTAGGCAGAACACAGGGCCTAAAAACCTTATCAGCAAGCATTAACATAACCCAGGGCCTGAATCAAGGCCGGTTTCACATTGGGTACGTTCAGATTAGCAGGGGCATAGGCAGGAATCAAGAGCATAAAGTCTGAGCCACACCTTGGGTTAACCATGGCCTAAATAAACTGAGGCACAACCTCCGCCACCCTGCTATGAGAATACAGCTTTATACCGTGACATGGGGGCAAGGAGGCCTTATCAGGGGGCAGAGACACAACTTGGCTTCAAAACAACCAGCCCCCCCCAGGTGGCAGGACTAGTCTCTCACCACAACCTTCGCCACTGCCTACTGTCCAGAGGGGCAGTGGTGTAAATTCCAGTCAGCGCAGCCAAATAGGAGCCCTCAAAACAACCCGGGGACATTGTAGTTCTCTTCTGGGCCCGAGGCTCAAAAATGCCTCAATCGCTGCGGGGATCCGCCACTGCAGCGTCGCTGTGTAGCCCCCGGGGCACTGTGGCCCTGTCCATGGTGGGCTCCGGTCTCAGCACTCCCGGGGCTCCCTCGTCACTACAGGAGCCCCGCAACGTCAACACTGGCTTCCGGCTTCGCTTCGGGCCCCACAGCCTATCCGTGTGCGGCTCTAGTGGGGCGGCAGCCTCCGCCAATTGCTGCACAGCTCCCCGGGGGCCGGGCACAGGAACCAATGAGGTGGCGGCTTCAGGAGGGCGCGGCCGCAGGATCCAATTGGGCCGCGCCTACCACCAGACACGGCTGATGATGTCACCTGCGGAGCGCTCCGGGCCTTCTGCGGCCTTTCCTTTACCACGGCAGCCGTACCAGGCTTCGGGGGGACCATGGCGGCGGTTCACAGTGGCGTCTCCTCTTCGCCCAGCGCGCCGAAGTCTGCGCAGCTTCTTCCACATCTCCTGGGTCACGGCGGTGATCGGGGGTCGCACAGCGCTTCCTCTCAGGTACCCGGGCAGCGGCGGAGACGATCTTGCGGGCAAAGCGCGGGGTAGGCTCCCGCCTAATTTAAATAAGCCACTGTGCCGCCATTACGCGGGGTGGGCACCCGCTCAGCAAAATCTTCATAAAGCGGGGTTGGCACCCGCTATTCTCCTGGCATGCAAAGCGCTTAGAGGCTACACAGCACTCCAGTAGCTCAGCGTGTTAGGACCACAGCGCAGGGGCACAGTCTGGCAGCAGCAGTCTGCCAGAGGTCCTGAGCAAGGTAGCGCTTGGGCATTATGGTGCTTTGCAGGTCTGGCGTTTCCCAATAAAACAGTTCTCCTGGGCCCCACAGCGCTTAGGGAATTACAGTGCTTCAGTGACACAGCGCAAGGGGGCTCAGTCCTCTCAATCCATCGCTTGCGATGGGCTCAGTCCCACCAGGGCTTTGGGGACGACAGGTAGCGCTCCTCACCTCCTTCTGGGCACAGGCAAAGGTGCTCCTTGGACATCAGAGAAAGCGCTCTTCTTCTCCAGGCGCTTGCCAGCAGTCAGGGCCCCGGGGTAGCGCTCCTTCTTTCTTCAGGTCCCTGGTAGCAGAGCAACAGGCACTACTGGGTAAGGTCAGCAGTCAGTGTGTACTCATCAGGACAGGGCGGTTGGCTTTCACCATCCTCCACTGTAACGTGGCACTCCTCCTGTGCAGCAGCCTGTACTCCTGCAGTGGGGCTTCCACTAGCCCTGGGGACAGCAAAGGGGTTGTAGTTGGGTATAGGGTCCAGCACACAGGCCCAAGTGGCAGTACCCCCCTGGCAGCAGGTCCCCTCACGTTCATGTCCCTGTTCTGTCTGAGCACATGGTGGCACAGCCCCCTTATTTATATGCCCCTTATCCCACCTACCAGACAGTGCCAGAAGATTCTAGAAGCCCCTGGGTAACTGGTTCTAACTGGCTCAGGGAGAGGAGTAGAGCACCCTGGGTGCCAAGCATTCCCTCCGAAAGCAGGAATGGCTGGGAACTGAACATCTAGACTGCTAACCTACTACAGTCAGGTGGCATCACACACAGCCATGGCATACATTTTAAACGCAGCATGTTACCAGGGTACGTTCTTTCAATAGGGGGGTTAACAAGTGCGCACACCATTGCAGTACATTTCCTAGGGCATCTCACACCACACATGGCCTATACAGCTTTCTACCATGGGGGAGACGTCCTCAAACAGGGAGGCGAAAAGCGAAACATTTTGGGGAAAAGGGCCTAGTCCAACACCTATGAACCACAGGCACAAAAGTACTTCAGAATTGTTCTGGACAAGGTGCATTATCAAATTCAGGGTGCTACCATTTAGCATAAAGTTAGCACTAAGAGTATTCACGAAGTGCTTAGCGGCGGTAGCAGCCCACCTAAGAACACAAGGAATCCATGTCTACGGGTACTTGGACAGCTGGCTAGTGAAGGCACAATCAAAAGTAAAATGCCACAAAGGCGTGCAAACGGTGATTGCCACTTTGCACCACAGTCGGAACAATTAAAGGTGTTCATGGGAGCAGCCTTGAACTGCAGGCCTGCACAAGTACATCCAGTCCAGAAGAGAGCAGAGGCAATTGCAGAGCAGACTCGCCTTTTCCAAAAGGGCCAGTCCCTGACAGTGAGGACTGTCATGAAACTCATGTGCATGATGGCATCGTGCATCCAACTCATACTGCATGCGAGATGGCAGATGCGCCCCGTTAAGGAATGGATTTGCAACAAACGGTCACAAGTCACAGTGAGCTGGGAGGATCTAGTGGTTGTCACGGCAAAGGTAGTAAGGGAAATACAATGATGGAATTCGATAACCATGAACATGGTGGAGACCATTCAAGACACCGGCTCCCGCGGTGTCTTGAATGGTGACAGAAGCATTCCACAAAGGTTGGTGAGCGCACACAGGCAACCTGAGGGTACAAGGATTATGGAACAGCATAGAAGCAGTAAAACATATCCACTACCTGGAGATAAAGACAGTATTTTTAGCCCTAAAGGCTTTTCAGGTGCACATATCAGGTCAGACTGTACTGATCCAAACGAACAACATAACCATATCAACAAGCAGAGGGGAAAAAAATCCTTCAGCCTGTCAAAGCTAGCCCAGGAAATATGGAGATGGGTGATGCAAAGACAGATCACAGTAGACAGTCCACCTACCGGGAAAACAAAATACAGAGGCAGATAGACTGAGAAGGCAGGACAGCACCGTGACCTCATACGAATGAGAGAATAAGCAGGAGACACTGGAGAAGAAACTCAAAGTCTGTGACAGGCCAAGCATAGACCTGTTCACAACCTCAAAATACTCAACAATGCTAACACATCGCCTCCAGGTTTCCACACCACCAATCAAAGGGGAATTCCCTGTAAATAAACTGGTCAGGGAAACTTGCATACGCTTTTCCTCCAATTCCCCATATCCCAAAGGTACTGGATAAAGGCAGACAACTTGGAACAAGTTGTGAGAAGTTGGCCTACGTATGCTTCCACTATTCTAGTGGGCACCTTGCACCAGTCCAAACGACCCTTATTGATGGTAGGTTTAAAGAAAACCTATCTAGAAAGCTATCCTAGTGGTAGCTGTGGAGAGCAGCCTTCAGGCTGTCTTGAAGGAATGTAAAGCAGCTTGTTTTACCAGTCTATAATCTCAAGAATAACCAAATGAAAGGAGAACCATACCAGGTATATATATAAAATATATGTATTTTTCTAAACACATCCCTCTAGTCTCTTTATGAGGCTAGAAGCAAATGTACATATAGTAAACTTATTTAACACACAGTAAATTAGCTTAATATATGGTTAGCCCTAGGGGCGTACCAAACCATATATTAAGAAAGCGGTATAATAACCACGATCAACATAGAGACAAGGCCTAGGGCCTGTAGAACCACTGGGGCCACCAGGAACCACCCAAGGTAGTGTCACAGGGGACGCGTGCAGTGTCTAAACACAGCTGCAAATCACCATTGACTTCTACGGAGAAAGTAGCAATTAGAATTTTAAAGAAGAGGGACACTTAGAAGTGGACTTGGAGCGAACCCCTTTAGAACTAGGCAGTTCTTGAGTCAATACCCACGGGAGCACCGGAGTACTCGAATTAACTCACCCAGGGAAGCCGGGTGCATAGGTGTCTTTTCTTGTTGGGGTTTCTTCGTCGTTTTCTATGGCAAGCTGCTTAAAACTGCTGCAGGCGACCAAGTTGAAAGTGTCTGGATGGATCCAAGGGTGGATCGGAGACCTGAAGAACCTGAAAGCAGAGAGACAGAGTCTGGGTCACTAGCCAGTGATCTGGAAGGTGATGAGCAGATGCCCACCGATGTCAGGTGATTTCAGGTGCAGAAGGTGAAGCTAGACTCTTCAGCCATGATGACCAGGAGGCGTCGATGATGACCAGAAGCTGGATTCGAGCTGTCCCACGAAGGATGTCTAGTGCTGTGGTGTCGGTATCCAAATTGGACCCAACAAGCCTTGGCAACAGCAACCCACGCAGAAAGCAGAGATTGGCTTCGGTGCAGATCAGGAAGGTCTGAGGGACTCACCCTTTGGAGAGAAGTCAGAGCACATCTGGAGCAACCAGGAAAGGCCAAGAAACAAAAGTTACCTTTGTGGGGACCCACCAGTCGATGGACCAGGAATCGCAAAGGAGCCTCGAGCAGAAATGCTAGAAGCGGGCCCACAGACCACAATCTTCAGTGCAAATGGTGCTTGGGGCTTGGACTACAAGTAGCCCAATGCACAACTCCGGGAAAGCTTGGGAAGTCGATGCACTAGCAAATGTGCACGGTGTCCAGGAGTTCCAGTTCCACGTCACTCGTGAGGGCTGTGGGTCTCAGCTTTGCTGGTATCTTGTGTGTGTGTGGTTGTGTGTGTGTGTGGTTGTGCGTGTGGTTGTGTGTGTGTGTGGTTGTGTGCGTGTGTGGTTGTGTGTGTGTGTGGTTGTGTGTGTGTGTGGTTGTGTGTGTTTGTGGTTGTGTGTGTGTGTTTATGGTTGTGTGTGTGGTTGTGCATGCGGTTGTGTGTGTGGTTTTGTGTGTGACAGTAATATTAAAAGCATCTCAAAATAAATTAACACAAACATCGAGTTTGTGGAAAGAGAAAGCATGTTGTAAGTCAAACAGGCAGCAGCAAAGCATTAACACAACATGTTCTTTGATGTTCGATGTTCTTTGAAGGAGAACATCAAAGGGGCGCCGCGAAAGTGATCGCGTGCGAAAGTGAAAGTGATCGCGGGAGCTTAATGAGCATGACGAGGTTTGCCATATGGCGCCTCCTAAGCGCGCGCCCGTGCACATGCACTGTAGCTCTAGGCTGGCCATAGTAGCATTTTATGAGCCCTCACTAAGGTCTTGCCAGGTCAGCGCATGCGCTGGGTCAGGCGAGACCTAAAAATGGAGTCGATACATCAATTGGTGCACAGACAACAGGAGAATGGAAATAAGGACAGAATAGGGAATGCTACCAGCATACCTCACCCACCTATTAGACAGCGGCTAGCATACACATCGCTAAAGGCTCCTAGCAGCAATAGAGGCGTACACCAGATGTTTATTGGTAACCGCTTCTTCACATCCCCAGTGGTGAAGAGATTCTTGGAAGGTTCTAAGAAGGGTGGACTACCAAGATAGTTTCCAACACCTCTGTGGAATTTGAGCACTGTACTAACACAATTAATGACAGAACTCTGAGCCTATGCACAAATCAGATCACAAGTCACTTACTCAGAAAACATCCTTTCTAATTCTGATCATATTGCAATGCAGAGTCAGCAAGCTACAAGTATTGAAGATATAGGAACACTACCTACAAATCCACAAGGACTAGGTGGTCCTCAGAACCAAGCTTTACCTCATTCGACGCTCATGATGAGCTCAGCTCATTATGAGGCACAGTGGAGCTGTGCTCATAATGAGCTGAGCTTGTCATAACCGCCGCGGAACACCCATGCAGGGATAATTCACCTCCTGTGCGGGGAGTTCCATTGAGTGGGTGGAGTTGTGACGAGCTGAGCTCGTCATCAGGACAGCTTCACTGTGCAGCATGACGAGCTGAGCTCGTCCAGAGCACCGTGGTGCCGCGCGCGGTCCCCCTCCCCTCCCCACCGCACCGCGGGGGAATTAGCCCCGGGGAAGGGGTTAATGTAGGAAACATAGGAGCTTTGGAAGGGTAACAATGTATGTGTCTACTTTGCCAAAGCAAGCAAGGGATCACTAGTAGAGAACGGAACAATTGCCCGATGGTTAGTGGAAATAATACAAACTTGCTACTCCAGGGCTGGGAAGACCCTACCAATGCGCCCCAGGGAACACTCAACTAGGAAAAAAGGCGTTTCAATTGTGTTCCAAGTGAACGTTCCTATTGACAAACTTTGAACAGCAGCTAGCTTGGCATCTCCTCATACCTTTGCAAAACATTGTATATACATTCAGATGAACAAGGAACCACAGGTGGGACACCTGTTTGCTAACACATCCACATTTCAACCCAACCAACCCAAGGGAAGGGATACCGCTATATAATCTAATGCACAGCATGTGAATCCAGAAAAGGATTCATGCTGCAAAACAAAATGGTAACTTACCCGTAGGAGTAGTTTTGCAGCTTGAAGAAGTTTCAGAATTCACCCACCTCCCCAGAAACGGGAGATGAAGCAATCAGGTGGAGGGAAAAACTGTGCACCAGAACCTCCGGGGTGCCTTCTGACATCACACAGGGGATGGACCTACCACCAAATGGTGGTCGACGACGCTCTCAACAAAAAAAACAAGAACGTTTCCGGACCCAACCACTAGCTGGTGGAATAATGCACAGCATGTGAATCCAGAAAATTATTCAAGCTGCAAAACTACTCCTACTGGTTAGCACCCGTTTTGTTTCCAAAATATGGCAATTCCCTCCAGTCTCCCTTATGCAAAAAACATCTTTCATGTACATCGGTGTTCTCCTGGGTCTCCTCCGCATATAGGTACTAGACACATATGGGTTTTGTATGGGTCAGTAGCTCCCGCACAATAAACTGGTACAGTGCATTCCTGAAATTTGGAAAGCAACTTAAAGCAAAATGCCAGATTACAGTACCTGCCTTTTCATTACAGGCATCACCTCTGGGCCCTATGGAAACATACCACACATATTTTCAACAGCTACATATCCCAAGGTTTCTATCACTGTAAGCCAGACTTCTTGTGGGTTAATAAGTTGGCCAAGTAAATGCTCTGAACATGACGTTTTGATATTTTCACTATTAAACTCCCCAAAACATAGGGGCTTATTTACAAGCCCCTTGCACAGACGTTGTGTTGCTTTGTTTTTTGGAACACAAGCAGTGCAATGGGCTTGCATATATTTTCAAGGCCACGTAACGTCACCCTGCTTGACTTTTCATGGCCTTGTAAAAATGTGCCACATTCATGCATTACTTTGCGTCAAAGGGGCATTTCATGAATGTTGCTGTGGGTTTTCCCATGCAACATCCATGGAACCTGACACAACCCCAAATTCACAATGTTTTGTAAAGCTGGGAATATGTCAGAATCCTACGCCTTCCCAGGGGAGGCATAAGAGTGGTGCAACATAGAGAAATACTTTTACTTCTTGTTTTTTCCTCTTTCTATGCGCACTGAATTCTGGAGCACACATAGAAAGAGGAAAATGCTATAAATTATTGTTTTTGTACAGGAAGGTATCCCTTCCTATACAATAACAATCATCCCGCAAAGCAGGCACCCTTGCAACATGACCCATAGGTGCCTGCACTGGCGCATGGCAGCCAATTGTGCGCCAGCGCAGGGGAAAGCCCACGGATGGTGTCGTATTGTTAATACAACAAATCCCTGTGCTTTTAAAATGATACATCTTGGTGCAACAAAAAGGCTTGCAGCCCTGCGCTGCATCATTTTGTAGTAAATTAAGCCCATAGTATTTTGCTTCAGTCTTCCTTGCATAGGAAGACATGCCTGCTAAGGCTTGACCTTCATCTGGGTTTTTCTGGGTCGTCCAAGTCTGAGCCTGTTAGGCTTGTGTGAGTTTTCAGTGACTTTGATCAGGAAGACACACACAGGGCAACTGGGAATGTTTTTGTTTTGGAGAGCTTCCCAAGGAGGAATGTCTGCAATGTTTGTGCCCAGGGTCGACCAGTAGCCGGGGAAAACTACTAACCTTGGACATTTCTAAAAACTAGAGACCAAGCAGAATACACGGTGATGAGGCTTGCACAAACCATAATATGTTGTATTAGCCACAATCCCTTGGAAAAGTCAAAATCTGATGAGCACCATTTGCAGCGCTAATGACAAGCCCAGTCTGTTCCCTCTCATTTACTACAGCAATGATGAACTGATTAACAAGGACTGGAGGAGGAGACTGGTAACAAACAGTTGCTGTGGGATTTTGCAAACTGTTTCCTGTACCAGTGTTGCGATATTCAGTTTGGAACTGCTTCCATAATTGTATGTTTATGCCTCTTCCTCTGTACCCTTCCCCTGTACCCTTCAAGTAATGGCAGCTTCATGTACTGGAAGCTGCTTTCTTCTACAAGGTGTGTACCTATTCAGTTATGTAGTGGTTCTGGGTAAGAGAAAGTGTCGTCATCCAAGCATGTCACATCACCTAGATTCCCCATAATGTCTAGATTCTGAAATGTCTGGGTATGGTAAGTGCATTCTAGCATGTTTGTAAGGAATTCCACTGCCACTGTGGTTAGGTACACGACACACCTAAAAAAAATAAGTGTATGAATAGTAATCCTAAATGGCGCTAACATCACTGCAATTCCAGATTCTGTGAATAAATGTTTTTTCTACCTGCAAATTGTTTCAATTGACGTGCTTCAAAGATCATCATAAGACGCTAGTGGGCAAGAAAACTTTACCCATACCCTACCTCTACCACACCCAATAGCTCCATATACATTATTACTTTACATCTATTGCAGAGGACTGATATTTTTTTAATCACAGCTCCTAGATGTATCTCTGTGTATTCTAAATTCTTTTTATAGACTCCAAAGCAATTTTCACTCCTTGTGCTTGCAGTACCTGAACCCTCATAAATTGAACCTGTGCTCTGAAACTTGGACTCTCATTTACAAGAGGGATGCTCTGCCGGGGGTGTTACTTTTTATGATGATACAGTGACGCAGGCCTCTCAATTGTATCGATGAAGAAACGCAAAGTCACCTTGCATGGCTTTGCATGGCCTCATAGATATGGAGTAAGGCAAAGCAGTGCAAATCGCTCTGCATCAAGGAGTCGTTCCATAGGTGTTGATGTGGGGGTTCCCACACAACACCCATTGACACAGCCCCAGATTTACAACATCATGTAAACCTGTGGTAGCACCAAAAACGTATGCCTCCCCAGAGCAGGCGCAACGAAGAGAAATGATAACATTTCTCCTAGTTTATTTCCTCTTTCCACATGTGCTGCATTCTCCAGCACCCATGGAATGAGGAAAATGCCTCTCATGATTGTTTTTGTGCAGGAAGGTGCCCCTTCCTGCACAAAAAACAATCATGCCAACAACACAGACACCCTTGCACCATCAAGGGTGGCTGTGTTGTCGCTCGGCTGCAAATTGTGTGCCAGCGCTGGCTCAAAGGACAGGAATGTACTGTACCTTGTAAATACAGTGCATTCTGGCCCTTTCAAATTGTCATAGGGCATCGCAGCAAAATGACGTGCAGCGCTGCCCTACACCAATCTTTGTAAATGAGGCCATTGGTTTCTTTGCATTTCTTTAAATCATCCTTCTTTAGTTGCCTTCCATATTTAGTTTTGCAGTCCCTCTAAATCATTAGAAATTTGTTGACCAAAAGCAGAGAATAGAATTGAAGATAATTGAAGACTGGTTTGCCCACCTTCTGAAACAAGCTAAATTGTTGAAGTGAATAAAAACCTTATAACTAGACATAGTACAACCATTATTAGGAACTAACATTTACTGCAATTAATGTAAAACTGTTCAACTTTATCATATACTTTTCTGCCTTCAATCATAAATTGTAGAACAGTGCATTTCCTCTTTATCAGTGTCCGTGCTCAATACAGTTTATCACTTCACCCATGTATTTGAATCTGTGGTGACCAAACAAGAATTCAATAGCTTTATTAGTTCTTTATACCACATGTACTAAGAAATCCGGTTTTAACCAGAATCACATTTATAATACTTTATATACTAAAAAGGCCTAAGTATTTGTTTTGCCCACCACAAAGTCTTTAACATCTAAAGGAAAACTTCAGACTCTTCCAACAACATCTACATCAAATTTCTTGTTTCGTAATATTTTATTGGAAAAATGTAAGATACATGAATACATAAAGTGCTGCATAACATTATGGGCTCACAAAAGGTTATCATCAATAAAGGTATCACTATATGTCAAAGGAGAGAAGATTACACAGAATAAACAAAAGTAGAAATAAAGAAGGGGGTTATATAAGAGACAAGAAACAGATAATGGAAGAAAATATATACTATATGGTATGTTTGTAAGTTCCTAACTCTCTTTATATATAATCATAGAAAAGTTGAGACAGAATAGAACATGAATATGAATAGGGGAGCAGAGTTTTATCTGTGGAGCATTGCATGCGTAAGATGGGGTGAACATTGAAGATGATGGGGAATCATATTAAGGAATCATAACTAAATAAATAAGTACATATATAAATAAATGAATGTGTAAAGCTGAATGATTGTAGAATTAATGTATATTCCTTACAAAGGATAAGAAAAGAACAAAAGCAAGAGGGAAAAGGGGAAGATTAAGGAGGAGAGAAGGTGAAAGATGTATGTACAACACAAGGAAAGAGAGAAGGAAGGGTAAGATGGGGAGAAAGAAGAGGATGAGAAGGAAGGGGATGGGGAGGAGTAGAAGAGAGGAGCAAGAGGAGAAGAAGAAAAATGAATGAAGTAAGGGAAAGAAGAAGGGAACATTCAAGGATCTCGAAATAAAGGAGCCCAAACTTGTTGGAAAATTTTCTCACGGTCTTGTAATCGATATATATTATACGTTCATGGGATGCCGTCTGAATAATTGCAACCATCCAATCGTCTTGCGAGGAGGGATTTTGCAGTTGCCAATGCCTTAAGATACAAATTTTGCCTGTAGAGGATGCAGTACGCAAAAGGCGTTGTTGCAGACGTGTAATGGCTGGTAAGTTCCCAAGATCATGCAGTAAGATGATGGAAGGGGTGAGGGGAGACGAAGGGAAGAAATTGTTTCCCCTACATAAGCCCAAAAGCACTGCATAGAAGAACATTCGCAGAGTATATAGGGACGGTCACAATTGACTCCAGAACACCTCCAACACTAGAATGTGGCAGTAATCCTGCCTTTTGCAATTTCAAAAACCAAAACCAATCATGCAAAGTTTTGAAAAGGCAACATTTCAAACGTGCTTCCCGAGTACCCTTGTCAAGTGCTTCCACTATATCTGACCAGACATCTTCTTCAATGGTAATGAGTAAGCGCTCCTGCCATTTCTCACAAAGAGCTTTAAGAAGTGGCTGTGAATATAGGTGATGTTAGAACACCATGCAGACCTGACATCACTCCTTAATGTCATCCCCACAAAAGGAGATATTCTAAGATTGGAGCGGAATCTAATGCCCAGGGTAGAGGACCCAGACACCGCCTCAGACAGTGCTGTAGTTGCAAGTGTTGTGAAGTCTGGTGCAATGGGAGACCAAACTATTTACGGATTAAATCAAAGGATTTTAGCTCTCCATTTCGTATGACCTGATCAAGTGTCTGAATTCCTCTCGACTTCCAACTAGACCAGTGAAGCGCATGACCATTTATTCGAATACCTTCATTAACCTAAAGTAGAGCTTTAAAGTGCAAAAGTGCAGCAACCCATAAAAGTCGATGTGCTTGCTGCCATGCTTGGTATGTAGCCTGTGTCACCGGATATGGAAGGGAAGATTGTGGATAACGAGCTCCATAAAAAAAAGTCACAGCCGTCATTTCGCTTAAGTAGAGAATGTTCCATTGCAACCCATTGTGGAAGGTTAATCGTACCTGGAAGTAAATAAACTAAGTGTGAGAGATGTAGGGCTAGAGAATAATGTTCCAAAGATGGTAAACCCAGACCACCATGGGAGCGGCGAGCCATTATTGTGGCAGCAGCTAGACGAGGACGCATAGATTCCCAGACAAAAGACTGAATACGGGCATCTAGCCGACGCAGTATAGATAAATTAACTACAATCAGAAGCATTCCAAATACATAAGTAAAGCGAGGTAAAGTGACCATCCTTACAGCCTGCATTTTTCCACGCATGGAAAAACCTAAGAGAGACCATTTTGCAAAATCGGTTTCCATTTGTGTTATAAGGGGTACGAGGTTGTCTAAGACCATACGTACCAAACATCTATTGACCAAAACTTGAAAATATTTTAATTGCAACGATTTCCAGCAGAAGCGGTATCCACCAATTGATGCTTTTGTGGTACCGGAAGAGCCTCACTTTTATCATAGTTCACTTTATAAGCGGAATGGACTGCAAAACCATCAATAATCCCAAAGCTGGTAAAGAGTGAGGAAGATCTTTTAAAGTAAGGTGAATGTCATCAACATATAAGTATAGTTTAGATTCACCTCCCGCTATAGGTATACCATGAATCTGTGGTGAATAAGTGAGGCAAGGGGTTCCATCGCTAGTAAAAATAAAAGGGGAGAAAGGGGACAACCTTGGCAGGTACCCCTTTGGATTGAAAAGGATCTAAAAGAAATCCACCACAATTGACCTGAGCTACTGGATTGGCATACAGAAGGCAAACCTTAGAAATAAACTGATCGCCTAGGTCAAAGCACTTCATTGTAGCAAAGAGATAACCCCAGTCAATACGGTCTAACGCCTTTTCTGAGTCTGAGAGCGCCACAGCATCTTCCGTCATCTCTTTTGCATTCCATAAAGTATGAGCCAATGTTCGAAGGTGATTCCTAGAGGAGCGACCTGGGACAAAACCAACCTGTGACTGGTGTATGAGAGAAGGAATGACTTTACGAAGTCGTGCTGCAAGGATGCTTGCCAAAATTTAAATCTCCATTTATTAGTGAGATGGGACGGTAGCTACCACAAGCAAGCGGATCTTTGCCAGGTTTGGAGATCACCGCATTCAACGCCCTATTAGAAATAAGACCAAGTGAGTCTGTCTGAACAGCCTCATGAAAGGCAGAATATAGAGTATCAACTGTGTCCACTCCAGACCATTTATAAAACTTTGCAGGAAAACCATCTTTTCCTGGGGATTTATGATAAGGTAATTTGGCGATGGCTGTAGCAATTTCTTCTTTGCTAATATCACCACCAAGGAAGTCCCTACCCTCATCTGTGAGGCAAGGGAGGTCAATGTCTGCAAGATAGGAAACTAATTGATCCTCAGCTACTGAAGCTTCAGGGGTGTAAAGCTTTTTATTAAAAGATGCAAAAGTATTTACAATTTCTTGTGGCTTGGTGAGAATCACACCTTGTTCTGTTCTTATTGCAGGGATAGCCATGGCAGCCTCACGCTGTTTCAGCTGTACTGCAAGTAACCGGCCTGCTTTCTCCCCTTGTTCATAGTGTCTGCCTTTCAGACCCAAGCATATAGGTTGTTAAGCGCCATTTTGGCAAGTTCTAGTTTGCGATGGTTGGCTACTGTGGGAAGAGATGAGTATAGACGTTTAAGAGAAATGATTTGAGCCTCTAGTTCAATTCTAGAAAGAGATTTCTATTTATTGGTCTCAGCTGAATCTCTCATCAATTAACCACGGATAGTTGCTTTCGCTGCCTAAATAGTTCTGCATAAGGTAACTAATGATTCATTAATAGTTAAATAATCAGAGAGATGAGAATGTAGTAGGGTTTTACCATTGGATGAATGGTATCTTTGAATATTCATATGCCATGGTTTACGGCCTGGGAGGTTAAACCTATTTCTAGAGCAAGAAGAACAGGAGAATGATCCAATAAAGCAGATTCCAACATATGGGATTCAGTAGTAATTGCAACTACCGAATGAGATATAAGAACTGAATCTATCCTGGATTGGGTGCCATGAGCAGAAGAGAGGCAGGTGTATTCCTGATCTGAGGGATGACAAAGGCGCCAATGATTTACTAAATTATACATATTTACAGACCCCCAAGAAACCACAATCATTTCTCTACACACTATACTACCACATCTCTTGCACTCCTAACAATCACACTACACGCCCCACCTACAAACTACATGCACAGATGGCTACCTAGGGGTGAACAACTCAACCCTCTAATGCTGTGTTGTAAGCTGGGGTGTCCCATACACTCTGGTCTACGCGCGTTTCAATGGTCTGATATTACTTCTTATACCATCTTCTTCAGGACCTGTTATTTAAAAAAATTCATGGATTTATGACGGGTTGGTTTGAGGGGGAATACGCAATGGCTGAAAGGGAAAAGTAGAGCATTATTAAACTTGATTTAAAGAACCCCAACAGGAGTTTAACATTACTCCTCAGAAAAAATTGTTGAATTGCAAATGCACCTTTTGTCAATGTTTTCTCAGAAAGAACGATAGAACCATTACCAGTGAACAGCATATTGATAAAAAAAAGTGTGTGTTTTTACACTAAAGGTAAGAAAAAGATGAAAAGAACTGTTTAGTCCCATGGTTAGAGTCCCATGTTCTAAGTACTACAAAGATCTTCATTAGTATCCCATAGTATCTGCTATCAACTCCGCTACAGAACCGCTTGCCAAATATATAGACACGTTCCTATGTCACTACTAGGTATGAATCATACATCAAGGACACTGGAGATATCATCAACAAATTATAACATGTACCATACAATCCTAACAGTGAAATTCTAGTAACATTGGACATCAAAGCGTTGTATACGAATATACCGCAACAACAAGCAATAGAAGCAGTAAAGAAGCTTCTAGATAGAACACCAGGCAAGAGACCAGATATGGTCATATTAGAATGTCTAGAAATTGTACTTAAAAACAACTTTTTTGATTTCAAAGGGAGTCTATACCATCAAGTCAAAAATACCAGCATTTGGGGATCTTGTGCTCCAGTGTAGCGAACATATACATAGGGGAATATGAATTAAAACACATTTTTAACGAGATGGCCCCCTTTTATGAGAATGTTCTAAGATGGCACAGATTTATAGATGACATCTTTTCCATTTGGTGAGGAGACGAGAACACACTATTAACTTTCATTGACTGGCTTAATGCCAGTGATGAAAATTTAAAATTCACAAGCCACATGAGTACTATCTCAGTGGAATTTTTGGACATTATCATCAAAGGAGAAAATAGAGAGATCACTGTAGATTTTTTTAGAAAGCCTACTGCTAAGAATACTATACTTCTGCATGACCGTTACCACCCCAATAGTCAAAAGGACTCCATACCGTTTGGGGAGTTCTTAAGGATCAGACGTAACTACACATGCTTAAAGGACTATGATACCAACAGTGAGGATCTTAAACAAAGACTATTACAGTGAGGATATCCAAGACGACTGATAAGGACAGCTTATAAGAGAGCAAGATATTACAACCGGGATGTACTGCTAGCTGGTAGCACATGCCCCACAAATGATAGGATGGTCTGCATGGTAAATCATTCTTCACTAAATCTCAAAATCAAGAAGATCCTAGACAATAATGGGCATATTCTAAATACTGATGAAGAACAGGAAGATATACAGAAACCTATTATAGCCTGTCGTAGTATTAGGAACATCAGAGACAGTTTAGTTCACACTAGGATCAGACAGAACTTTGTCAATAACCAATCTACTCTAACAGGACTCCCTATATTGGGAAACCACAAATGTGGAACTTGTGTAGCATGCGATAGTGCTATAGTCATACAAATGTGGGAATATCAGGGCAAAAAAGGCAATCTACGAGACTTTACTAATTGTAGAAGTAAAAATCTGATCTACCTCATCCTTTGCCCTTGCTCACAAGGATATATAGGAGAAACCAGTCGTGAGTTCAGAATCCGCTATAGTTAACATAGGTCGGCGATTAGAACACGCAAGACAAACTGCCCAATGGTTCAGCACTTTATGGAAGCAAAACACACTGAGAGACAAATGAGGTGGCTAAATTTAGAAAAAGTGAAAAACATACCAGGTAAAGACACCAATGATGCCCGCAAACTACGGGAAACGTTCTGGATATATACTCTCGACACGGTGAAGAATGGCCTAAATGAGGAAATCATTTGGTACAGTAGATGAAAATATGATACATATAATCTGGCATCTAAACCCCGAGCATTTTGACATAGGTGACTACTATGGGAAATCCCCATATTCAGGTATTATGTATATAAAAAGTCTTTTTCAAACTCAATCTTCTGTGATCTCTCTCTATATATATAGGAGATGACCAAATATCCTCACTTAATAGTCACTCTATATTTTTTTCACAACAGATGATATATAAAAACCTCATCTGTATAATGTCCTACAAAAACACTAGGTATTAATATTGAAATATTCTGTATATAATATGAGAACATAAAGTGGTAACGGTTTTACATATTCCGTTACACACCATAATACATCGTAATACTCAGAAAATATATAATATTGTTTTACTTACAAATGTAGAATAATACATCGATATTTAATGAAATGAACAAAACATGCTGATAAGTGCATTACTTCAGAAGATCCAGAAAGCTATTTGAATAAACTAATTATATGAAGATGCATTCAAACATGTTCCAAGATGGCGACCAGTAAAGAACATTAGACTCAAAACAATGAAAGGACTAACTTTCAAAAGTTTGTTGCTTAGTCAATGCCGTCATCAAAAATAGCACCCGTCTGAGTTAGACGAGTATCACGTTTGTTATAAGTATGATGGGGTATATAAGCCCTTCCGAATACAACCTCTTTATTAGTCGTGCTCGATAATTTCGGAGAAGGACATGCCGTCGAAATGGCAGACAAATGTGAGTCTAAACAGATATGTTGGTGAAGGCGGTAGTTTGAGGCTTTGAACTCCGGGATTTGGCTTAGTTACTAATACCTTTGTGTTTTTTCTTAAACCACGTTAGGGACACAAGGCAAATACGCTGAGACTATATGGAAGTGCAGCACATATTAAGAAAGGGAGCCCATTTGCACATGCTGGATAAGAAAACAATATGAATAATATAAGATGCGAGGCAATTTGTAATTAGCTTATGAATCTCCCAAAAATAGGGCAGTTACGCTTTTCCATAGTTTCGCACTAATATTAACGTCCTGTAAAAATATACTGACCAAATCCCTTAGAGGGAATATATAATCCTTAAAAAATAGGAATCATAGAAAAAATAGCTTGAATCCATGAACAGATATAAATATACATCTATCTGCTTCTTAATAGATAGCATGACGTAAAACACCCTTTATTGTGCTTACCTTTCCAGCAATACTGAAGCATAGAGCTAACAAATAAAGATTGCCTGGGCCGAATTTCTCATATTTGTGGAAGCTGTGCAGATATAAGGGACAGTATCTACGAAGAATAGTATCTTGAAAACTCATAGGTATGTATCAACAAGGTCTGCCTAAAACTACTCTCTCTGTAAATCTAACCTTTGCAAGCAGAACATCCTTATACGTTTTTAAATAATCTTTCCATGCAGGAATTTTATAAATGCCACACTGAGCACAAGACATCCAAAAGCTCAAGACAGCCTTTTTTGCCTAAATATCACTGGATTTGGAAATAATAGTAGGTAAATCAACCAAATAACCTCTTACTGAGTGAAGAGTATCGCTATATAAAAATGTGTTACTTGAGTATAACCATTGCTCAAATCTTCTTTTTAAGAGAGGCACTCTACCCTGCAACTACAGTGAAACTGAAAAGCTATAAGACTGATACCTCTATATACCTATACAAACGCACAGTCGTTGAGTATAAGGTAAATTACTAAGGACTTGTCAGTTAATCACTAATGAAGATCTTTGTAGTACTTAGTACATGGGACTCTAACCATGGGACTAAACAGTTCTTTTCATCTTTTTCTTATCTTTAGTGTAAAAACACACACTTTTTTATCAATATGCTGTTCACTGGTGATGGTTCTATCGTTCTTTCTGAGAAAACATTGACAAAGGCTGCATTTGCAATTTATTAGTGTAAACAACAATTTTTCCTGAGGAGTAATGTTAAAAAACTCCTGTTGGGGTTCTTTAAATCAAGTTTAATAATGCTCTACTTTTCCCTTTCAGCCTTTGCGTATTCCCCCTTAAACCAACCCGTCATAAATTCATGAATTTTAAAAATAACAGGTCCTGAAGAAGATGGTGTAAGAAGTAATATCCGACCATCGAAACAGGCGTAGACCAGTGTGTATGGGACACCCCAGCTTACAACACAGCATTAGAGGGTTGAGTTGTTCACCCCTAGGTAGCCATGTGTATGTAGTTTGTAGGTGGTGCGTGTAGTGTGATTGTTAGGAGTGCAAGAGATGTGGTAGTATAGTGTGCAGAGGAATGATTGTGGTTTCTTGGGGGTCTGTAAATATGTATTTTTTGTAATAGGATGTACAGTGAAGATAGCATATATCTCATGAAAAATAATTCTTAGTATTGATTGGAACAATTGTCTTCACATTTCTCTAAGTTATGTACTGAGATGAAATTCTGATGGTTTTAAAATTGCACAATATGTTTTTTTAAAAAAGTAACCTGTACAGTTGCAAACACAATGTATTATAACTTAACTGTAAAATATATAGTTGAAAACTGAAAAAAGAGCGAATAAAAGAAAAAGAAAATGTAAAAAAAAGAAATTTCAAAAATAATTTGTCTGAGTAGTAGAGTATCATGTTTTTCCCCAATTCTTGAGCTAACACTAGCCACAAGGAAAGAAATATAGGTCTAGAGGGATTACCGTGTATAATTTTGTTCTTTTTCCCCCCTTTTCCCTGACCTACCAGCTTCTTGTTCTTTAGGGGGGGTGCCTTATGTCTATCCAGCCAATGATTCACTAGCCTGTGGTCCGCTGTTATGTCTCCCAGTAAAGCTCTGTCTCCCTAATTACATCCATCCGAGGGACCTGTTCTATCAATCACTGCGTCACGTGCAAGATTCCAGTCACCACCAATGACATAACTAGATGTCCCAATTTCTACTAATAAGCGATTCAAACGGAGAGAAAAAAAGAGCGTTTAGCTCCTGTCGGAGCATATACTGAGCCAACGCAAAGGATCCTATCGCCTATTTTTACCTTTGCTAAAAACATATCTGCCTTCTGGATCAAACCAAGTCTCGACAATTGTGATGGGTAAGGATTTGTGTAGTAGTATAGCCACTCCGAAATTCTTTGGTTGACTCTCCTTAGGAAGTGATTGTATTGTAAATCTACAATGAATTACTTTTCCCACCCAATCACACCACAATTTAGAAGATTCTAAAGCATCCAAAACAGTCTCTTGTAGAAGAGCAAGATCAGTTATTTTAGTTTGTAGACGTGAGAGTACTTTCTTACGTTTAATAAAATGTGTAGAACCATTAATATTCCACAAGATAATGCATAATGGGTGCGAAGTAGAAGAAATGTTCACTGCCATGTGTGAAGGTGCTATATTTTTAAAGAAGAAATTAGATTATAGAGGTAAGAGCTGTGCAGGTAAGGCAGGGGTATAAGAAAAGGTGGATAGGAGTAAGAAATAAGGAATAAGTCTGTACAGGAAAAAGAGTGGATGGAAAGGGAAAGAGCAAGTTCCGGGCAAGGAGGGAAAATAAGTATGTCAATTGTTAGTACACAGGAGAACAAGTGAAAAAGAAAAGATATAAAGCACTACAGAGACTGAAAGAAAAAGAAAGAGATAAAGAAATACCAATAGAGAAAGGTTAGATATACTACACAGAATAACGCAGTACAGGGGATAGGACTGCTCTTTTCGGTTCTAAGCTTTTGGGCTATATGCGCCGGAGGAGCCCCATCTGGCGACATAGTGAATATAAAAGGACATGACTATATAACAATATTCACAATAATAAGATTGAAATTATAAAAGTGCATAAGTATTCACTTGTTCAAGCGTACGACCATCACATAAGGATTAGATTTAAAAGAAGTAGAAGAGGGGGAGCTACGGCAACATGTATAATGGGACCCCCTCAAATGAACAAATTGTGGCCAAGGAACAGAGGGGAGTAGAAGTACACAAAATATGAGAGAAGTTCCTTCAATGGCCATATACATCAATAGTGTGTATGCATCTCTAAATGTCCAGATTGAGTGACAGTGACAAGTTAATTATGAACACTAATTATTCAAAAATTGTGTTTATTTTTCTTTTTTATATACATATAAATTCATATAAATACTGTTTTGAATCAAAAAGTTACATAGAAAATCCATCAAATAGTTACAAAAATCACAAATCATACATTACAATCATAAAAATAGGCAAAAAATAATACCCCTCGGTAACAATCAACCAAGCAACTTACTCACGTGCTACCAGTCATACTACAACCATACCACATACTCAGATGAAAAGAAGGAACTGGATTCCAATTAGCTAGATAACAATGCTAATACTATACAAGGGCCACAAGATGTAACAGTCGGCCCTTGTAGCAGGACATTTAGAGATGCATACACACTATTGATGTATATGGCCATTGAAGGAACTTCTCTCATATTTTGAAGAGGGGGAGCTAGTCAGGGAAAGACTAAAGTAAACTTAAAGTGTACTGTGAAAGAAAAAGAAAAGGAGGAGATCAAAGGAGAAGGAGAAGAAAAACAAGAAAGTCAATTTCATGTGAAAATATGAAAGCATCAGATGTAAAGTACAATCAGACAAGCATTGCATAACATAATAATGGCAAGTAAATATTAAATATAACGTAGTTAAATGTTATTACAGTTAAATAGTGTAAATGTTAAATATTGATACAGTTAAATACTACCATAGTTAATTAGTTAAATGCTAGCACAGTAAAATAGTATTATAGTTGAGTAATATCATAAATACTTGGTAAACGGAGAAAGAAAAGAGGGGAGGACAAAGTGTAAAAGGGGCCAAAAGAAGAAGAACATTATAGAACATATAATATATAATAAGTGAACAGAAATCTGGGTATAACAAGGGTGAAGGCATGCACACCATGGTATTAAAGATCAGATTTAAAAGCAGAAGGGGGAGGATAGGGGAAAGAAAGAAGTATCATAAAAGGTGTTGTATTAAAGAGGAGGAGGAAGAGGAAATTAGAGAAGTAGAAGAAGGTGGAAAAATAAAGGCTATGTCAAACGATATTATCATATGTAGAGTACAATCAAATAAGCTTAATATAATAATGGCAATTACATTTTAAATATAGTCATAGTTAAGCATTATAACAATTAAATATTGCAATTGTTAAATATTGAGACAGTTAAATATTACCATAGTTCAATAATTAAATATTAGCACAGTTAAATATAATCATTGGTAAACAATATCATAAATACTTGCTAAACAGAGAACAAAAAGGAAAAGGGAAAGACTAATGGTGGTTTAATGCTAGTGTAGAGGAGAGGTATCAGAAAGGGAGTAGAGGATGTAAACCGTGACATGGAAGTTCACGTCTTCAAAAGTAACATCAAAATGCTTCATAAAACTCAACTAAGGCTATTTTGGCATCATTGAGTACATTTTGATAATAAAAGAGAATAAGGAGATAAAAGAGTATCGGGGAGAAAAGAGCAAGATATATAACAAGTGCTACATAGTAAATAAACATATACTCAGCTGGCTATCTTCTTCGGTATGTGTTGAAACAGCAATGTTCAATCTTCTTAAGTGTAAGGGGCAGAGTTAGTCACAATTATAGTTCAAGATAACCCTTCTTCCAACAAAGCAGGCTTTAGATTAGAGCGTGACTTGTCCCGATCTCTTTCTACCTGTAGAGCTTGTGCTCCATCTCCCAGTGATCGTACAGGTCGATCCAGATCTCGCCCTCTGCTCTGGGATCGGCTCGAGTTGTGCTGAGGCCCACCAGAAGTTGTTGGAGAGTTCGGGGATAGGAAATGAGATTTTACCTCCAATGAAGAAGCAGCATGTCCCTTCCCTGAGGAGTGAGAAAATGATAAAGGTCCTCTGGATTGAAGAATTACTTGGATATTCCGTCTTTGGTGATCCGCAGATGCGCAGGCTCAAAGAGGCCATATTTGATATCTAACTGTCGTAGGCGGGGTCTGAGAGAGAGAAAAGCTTTGCGATGATCATTTGTTTCCTTTGAAAAATCCGCTGCCATCCGTATTTCATGACCTTCAAACATTAACGGACTGTGAGTATGAGCGCCATGATCAATTGGCAAGCCTGCTTATGGCGTAGGAAGCAAACAAGGAGGGGGCGCTGTCATTCATTCTTGCCTGTTTTGGTGATCCTGTGCGGTGAGCTCTCTGTATCTGTAATGGCGGGCCAAAAGTTAGACCTGTGAGTTTTGGAAGGGCTGCCTTAAGAAAGGATTTGGTGTCTGAACCTTCTATTTTTTCCAGATAACCAAAGAGGCGAACATTGTCCTGACGACCTCTGTCCTCCAAGTCAATCACTTTGCTCCTGAAGGAGATAAGTTCTTGGTCGCGATCTAGTATGGTATCGAAGTAGGCCTTTACTGCTTCAATCCGGTCTGTAAGGCCATACATTGGTCCCTGTAATCCAGCTATGTCTGCACGGATAGACTTAGTCTCAGTTGTGAGAATAGATATGGATCTCCAGACGATGGCCCATAGCGGAAATTTCCTGGAGTAACCGCTCCATAGTGGAATCCGGCGAGGTTGATCCTAGGGGGCTGGAGAGTTTCGAAGTCGAGGAGGAGCCCTGTCATGCATGAGATTGTACGGCCTTGGGTTAGAGCTTCAGCAAATAGGAGTTGTTTTGTAGGCTTTCCAGTCGTCTTGCTAGAAGGCATTCCCAACACATCTGTGATCGTCCTCAAGTGTGTACGCTTTGTCCACCATTTATGTCTTCCCTGCTGTGTTTTAGTGAGTATTAGAGCGTAGAAAGTGGGCAAAAGAGAAAAGACCCAGAATCAACGCAGTCCGCTGCTCTGCTAGGCTAGAGGTTCAGGAGGAGGTTTCTTGTTGAAAGGTTTTAAACGGCCTGTGTTTTATTCCAGGTGTGCCTGTGGTTGGGTCTACCTTTTATTTCGAATAAAAGGATGAAGAAGAGCCGCCTCGTGCTTTCAGGTCCCCTGTTGTATCACTTCCCTTGCAATATAAGCCTGTCGCTGGTGGTCAGCCAATTCGTTGAGGCAGGAGTCTTAGATGTAAGAGGCTACTTTCTGTCAAATGGGTTTGGGAGACAGTAAGGGAGCATCCACATGGGGAGGAATACACAGGCAGTTTATTACGTCGGGCAGATCCCTGAGAGCATACAATAGAGCTGTAATGATCACATTTTCCAGGTGTACACATCAAGAATAGGTTTCTGTATGTGGGTCACTAGTAGGCTTGCATATTGAAGTGCAATGCTCCTATCCAGCCTACCACCGCCGTGGGAGAGGAAATAATGACAAACGAAATCTGCTATAAAAAAGAGTTGAAGATTGGTCACTCATTAACAGGACGTCCCATTTAGCATAGAATTATGCAATTTTTTCTTAAAAGCGATTAACCCAGATTTATTAATGGCGTTGCATGGGATCTCCTCAGTTAATATCCTCAAGACGCTTGAAATACAATGCCTCCTCCACTTATAATCACATTTATTTATTTATTATTTATTTATTTATGTGTTTTTATATAGCGCGGACTTTACCCGAAGGCTTCGGAGCGCTTCACAATAGGAACAGAACTGATACATGAGGAGAACATTACACGTGAACAAATTACAAAAGCAGACATTAAGTTACATGAGGTAAAAGTGACAATTGTGAGCAAACAAAATACATGGGGTAGCAAAGGTGCCATGAGGAAAAAGTGACAAGTGTGCAGGTTATAAGAGAAAACAAAGTACAAATAGAGCTATAATACTGCAAAATAAGCTAGACACTCAGGCACAAGAATAAACGTAACGTAGGCAATGGTGGCACTTGTGCGAGTATCAAAGGTAAACAAAATGTGAGAGGTAGCATACTGTGTGTTACAAGGGAAAGTGGTGTGTGCAAGTTACAAAAAGGTACCAAACACAAGTACAAGGATAATACAGCAGTGAATGTTAAACACTTCAACCACAAGAACACACTGGGAAGGCACTTCCATAGTCAAGAGAATAGAATTTTCAGTAAAGGGAGGTCTTCCTTCAGATAATTGAGTGGGCGTGGATTACTTTTAGAGGTGTGTTTGGAGGAGGAGAACTTTGAGGTCTGTTTTGAAGGCCTGGGAGGAGGCGGTGGTCCGGAGCTGCTGCGGAAGGGAGTTCCAGATTCTCACCGCGTTGCCTGAAAAGGATTGTGCCATTGTTCTTTCCTTCTTGAAAGTGGGAGGTTCAAGCAGAAGATTTTCCGCATTACGTGATGGTCTAGAGCCTCCAGAGAGTTTCAGTTTATTCGCCAGGTAGCGAGGAGAGGAGGAGTGCAAGGCTTTGTGGGTGATACAAGCAGTCTTGTAGATCGCTCTAGCCTCGATTGGAAGCCAGCGGAGGGTGGATAACATCGGTGTGATGTGGTCGCTTCTTTTGGCCCCATAAATGAAACGAGCTGCTGAATGGAAAACAGATTTAAGGGTGGACAAGTGGGATTTGGGGAGGCCAGTAAGAAGGGAATTGCAGTAGTGAAGTCTGGAGAGGACCAGCGATTGCACCAGGGTTATAAGGTCCTGTTCCGGGAAGAAGCGACGGATTCCCCAAAGAAGGCGCAGATGGTATCGAGCAGACTTTGCAATGGAATTGATGTGGGGGATAAGATTGATTTTTTTGTCGAGAATGACACCAAGGGATTTTGCGCTGTCGACAATGATGGGTTTAGTGTTCAGTAGATTCAACTGATCCATCCATGATTGCACCGGGGGAGAAGAGATTGAAGAGGAGAAGAGGAGGAATTCGGTTTTGGAGGGATTCAGAATCAGTTGATGAGTAAACATCCAGTTATGAATGGAGTCGAGAGTAGAGCTTAGGCTAGAGAGATCGTGAGTGGAGGCAACCTTGAGGTAGATTTGAGTGTCGTCAGCATAGAGATGATAGTGGATCCCGGATTTACTTAGGAGATTTCCTAGTGGTTCTAAATAGAGATTGAACAATGTGGGTGCAAGTGAATCTATGACATAATATCGACAGACAAAATATCTACATACAAAAATATCGACACACAAATATCGACATCAAAAATATCGGAGTTATATCTTCATAAAGGTAAGTACAAAAATATCGAGAAAAAAAATATCGTAGCACAAAAATATCGAAATTAAACATATCGTTTTTTAAAACGTATTAATAATAATGTAATTTTTTTTAAAAATACATCATTTTTCTAATATTAATTAAATAAATTAAAACATATTTAAATAATAATAACTAATACATATACATTTAAAATACATTAAAAACTTTACATATAAATTAATATATAATTACACCACATATTGCAACAGTAGGAAAAGCGTTGGATAGCGTAGGGGTAAAAATTGCTATTCCCACTCCAGAGGGTGCAACAGTAGGTTAAGCGTTGGATAGCGTAGGGGTAAAATTTACTATTCCCACTCCAGAGAGTGCAACAGTAGGGAAAGCGTTGGATAGCGTAGGGGTAAAAATTACTATTCCCCCTCCAGAGAGTGCAACAGTAGGGAAAGCGTTGGATAGCGTAGGGGTAAAAATTACTATTCCCACTCCAGAGGGTGCAACAGTAGGGAAAGCGTTGGATAGCGTAGGGGTAAAAATTACTATTCCCACTCCAAAGGGTGCAACAGTAGGGAAAGCGCTGGATATCGTAGGGGTAAAAATTACTATTCCCACTCCAAAGGGTGCAACAGTAGGGAAAGCGTTGGATAGCGTAGGGTAAAAAATGTACTATTCCTACTCCAGAGGGGGCAACAATAGGGAAAGCGTTGGATATCGTAGGGGTAAACATTACTATTCCCACTCCAAAGGGTGCAACAGTAGGGAAAGCGTTGCATAGCGTAGGGGTAAAAATTACTATTCCCACTCCAGAGAGTGCAACAGTAGGGAAAGCGTTGGATAGCGTAGGGGTAAAAATTACTATTCCCACTCCAGAGGGTGCAACAGTAGGGAAAGCGTTGGATAGCGTAGGGGTAAACATTACTATTCCCACTCCAGAGGGTGCAACAGTAGGGAAAGCGTTGGATAGTGTAGGGGTAAAATTACTATTCCCACTCCAGAGAATGCAATAGTAGGGAAAGCGTTGGAAAGCGTAGGGGTAAAAATTACTATTCCCACTCCAGAGGGTGCAACAGTAGAGGAAGCGTTGGATAGCGTAGAGGTAAAAATTACTATTCCCACTCCAGAGGGTGCAACAGTAGGGAAAGCGTTGGATAGCGTAGGGGTAAAAATTACTATTCCCACTCCAGAGGGTGCAACAGTAGGGAAAGCGTTGGATAGCGTAGGGGTAAAAATTACTATTCCCACTCCAGAGGGTGCAACAGTAGGGAAAGCGTTGGATAGCGTAGGGGTAAAAATTACTATTCCCACTCCAGAGAGTGCAACAGTAGGGAAAGCGTTGGATAGCGTAGAGGTAAAAATTACTATTCCCACTCCAGAGGGTGCAACAGTAGGGAAAATGTTGGATAGCGTAGGGGTAAAAATTACTATTCCCACTCCAGAGGGTGCAACAGTAGGGAAAGCGTTGGATAGCGTATGGGTAGAAATTACTATTCCCACTCCAGAGGGTGCAACAGTAGGGAAAGCGTTGGATAGCGTAGGGGTAAAAATTACTATTCCCACTCCAGAGAGTGCAACAGTAGGGAAAGCATTGGATAGCGTAGAGGTAAAAATTACTATTCCCACTCCAAAGGGTGCAACAATAGGGAAAGCGTTGGATATCGTAGGGGTAAAAATTACTATTCCCACTCCAAAGGGTGCAACAGTAGGGAAAGCGTTGGATAGCGTAGGGTAAAAAATTACTATTCCTACTCCAGAGGGGGCAACAATAGGGAAAGCGTTGGATATCGTAGGGGTAAAAATTACTATTCCCACTCCAAAGGGTGCAACAGTAGGGAAAGCGTTGGATAGCGTAGGGGTAAAAATTACTATTCCCACTCCAGAGAGTGCAACAGTAGGGAAAATGTTGGATAGCGTAGGGGTAAAAATGACTATTCCCACTCCAGAGGGTGCAACAGTAGGGAAAGCGTTGGATAGCGTAGGGGTAAAAATTACTATTCCCACTCCAGAGGGTGCAACAGTAGGGAAAGCGTTGGATAGCGTAGGGGTAAAATTTCTATTCCCACTCCAGAGAATGCAATAGTAGGGAAAGCGTTGGATAGCGTAGGGGTAAAAATTACTATTCCCACTCCAGAGAGTGCAACAGTAGAGAAAGCGTTGGATAGCGTAGGGGTAAAAATTACTATTCCCACTCCAGAGGGTGCAACAGTAGGGAAAGTGTTGGATAGCGTAGGGGTAAAAATTACTATTCCCACTCCAGAGGGTGCAACAGTAGGGAAAGCGTTGGATAGTGTAGGGGTAAAAATTACTATTCCCACTCCAGAGGGTGCAACAGTAGGGAAAGCGTTGGATAGCGTAGGGGTAAAAATTACTATTCCCACTCCAGAGAGTGCAACAGTAGGGAAAGCGTTGGATAGCGTAGAGGTAAAAATTACTATTCTCACTCCAAAGGGTGCAACAATAGGGAAAGCGTTGGATATCGTAGGGGTAAAAATTACTATTCCCACTCCAAAGGGGGCAACAGTAGGGAAAGCGTTGGATAGCGTAGGGTAACAAATTACTATTCCTACTCCAGAGGGTACAACAGTAGGGAAAGCGTTGGATAGCGTAGGGGTAAAAATTACTATTCCCACTCCAGAGGGTGCAACAGTAGGGAAAGCGTTGGATAGCATAGGGGTCAAAATTACTATTCCCACTCCAGAGGGTGCAACAATAGGGAAAGCGTTGGATAGCATGGGGGTAAAAATTACTTCCCACACTACTCCCCCTTTAACACACAACACACTACACATACAAAAAAACACAATTAATATAAATTTCAATTAATCAATTAATAACAATTAATATTATTAAATTGATGCAATTATAAATGAACTAATTAACACTCATTAATTACCATTTTATTAACAATAAATACCAATAAATAAATACAATCTCTTTAATTAATAAATTTAATTATATCACACCCTATTCCCCTATAAACACACAACCCACTACACATAAATAAATCACATCATTTAATCACTTCATAATGATTAATTACCAAATAATTATTAATTAACAATAACAGAAAATTAAATATATTATCACATTAACTGTAAATAATTTAATTAACTAATTATTAATCATTAATTAACAATTAATTAACAATAACAAAAAATTAAATATATTAGCACATTAACTCTAATTAATTTAATTAACTAATTAATATTAATTAATTACTATTTAATTATTAATTAACAATAACAAACAATGGGAAATACTACTACATTAACTCTAATTAATTCAATTAACTAATTAATAATAATGAATTACTAATTAATTATTAATTAACAATAACAAACAATGGTAAATACTACTACATTACCTCTAATTAATTCAATTAACTAATTAATAATAATTAATTACCAATTAATTATTAATTAAAAATATTTAAAAAATATATATATTAAATAATTAATTATTATTAAATTACTTCCCACCCTATTCCCCTATAAACTCACATCCCGCTCTGATACTAAAACGCAAAATGTAAACAAAATTACTAATTTCCAAACATACATTAAAAAACATATTTAACAAACATATAAACTAAATAATAAAATACATAACACTAAACTTCGATATTAGTAAATTTCGATATTAGTAACATACATACCTTAAAAACGATATTCTGTCTGTCGATATTTTGCACATCGATATTCTGTGCCATCGAAATTAAAACATCGATATTATTGTATCTCGATATTTTCATTTCGATATTTTTTCTCACTACCGGTGCAAGTATAGAGCCTTGAGGAACACCTTGACCTACCGCCACAGGAGATGAAAGACTGTTTGCTATTTTGATCATTTGGGATCTGTCAGAGAGGACGGAGGCAAATCATTTAAGCACAGTGCCCTCCATGCCCATTCTCTGTTTAAGAATGTTGAGGAGGGTGTTGTGATTGACAGTGTCAAAGGCTGCAGAGCCAGGTCTCTCCCATCAAAATCACCATAATTTCTCACGGTTAATTGAACACTGCAGGCAGGAGGCAGACAGAATTGTTCAAGTCTCCCAACTAGGGAGGGAAAACAGGATCTTACATATAGCCCTGGAAACTCTCCCCTCATCCAGCAAAGAAAAGGGAGGACGTCAACAACAATGTATCACAAGGCTTCCTATGAACACAATACTGGCAGACCACAGTCAGGGAATGATTACAGAAGCGCAGATCCGGCCTGTTTCATCCGAAGGTGAACAGAGAGAAGCTCCGATTAAATCAGTGCACTCTAACGTGACTATGAAGAAAAAGTCAGCCAGTCTCCGCACTAGAGAATCCTACTTTGGCTTAAAGCGGGGTCCGGGACTTCCGTTTGCCTCAGCATTGTCCGGCAACACGTCGGCCCACCTCACCACTGTGGGCCGTGGGCTCTCTCGCAACATCAGGCCTCACAGCTGTGAGGGGAGAGATGGTTTGCCGGTGAAGGGAGCACACACCGCAGCATACTTGTCACAGCGTATTCTCCTGGTCCTCCACAGTCTAAAAGCAGGGTGACTGTATCAAAATAGTGTCTCGGGATGCTCGCGCCGCTGCCCGGGGCTCTTCACAGCGCAGGGCTCCAGATTCAAGTGGCCATCTTCTCGCGTGGCCAGACCACCCCACCCTCCCCCCAAATCCAATTTCAATAGTGAAAATCTCAAGTATTTATTTTTGGAACCTATGGAACTAAATATTGCTCGAGCCCAAATCTCCCACATTAGACATTCGCAGATATCCCTCATTTACTTTCCCTGAATACTCATTTATCTATTTGTGGCTCCTATGCCAAAGTAGGTATTTAAACAAGAAAGAACGTGTTGTATTATCATGGATTTGGTATTCTCCCATTCGTCATTATTTTCAATTTCTTTATTAAGTTCTCTTTCTAATGGTCCATGGGTTTTTAAAAATGTTCCCATCCTTACTTATCTCCGCCTATATAAACTGTTGCAGTGTACCAGGGTGTGCAGAGTGAAATTTGTATATACATAAAGAAATGCTACTTTCTGCCACATTTGATATCTCCATCAAAACAGATTTCTTGTTCAAGTTCATACCACCAAATATCAGCGCTGGCTCGTACTGCACATTAAGCAGTTACAAAAATAGGGTAAACAGTAAGGCTGGGAAGCTTTCCATAACATTTAAATTGAGAATGAAACATGAAAAAGTGTTATTATTACATTCGTATTGCCTTCTATGCTCCTCACTGCTCTCATATGCTTCCCAGAACCCTAATTGGTAATAAGTAACTTGTCAGCTGAACCTACAATGTGCCATGATGATTTTAGAAATGTTTGAGCCAATTTCATACCTTTCGTTTTTTGATTATTTTCATGATGTTCAAGACTCTAAAGCAGATATCTCATACACCCATGATTATGAATGATCTTTGCAGATATTTAAGTTCGGTAATAAGGTAAGGAATCTTTCAACCTCAGACTGGTCAATGCCCGTTTCGCTTCCAAATGGAGCATTTGTCACCTAATACTGGTGTTTACTATGAAGTGTCACTGAAACCTTATTCCCAGGAGCTTCCGTCATGTATCCATCAATGTCTTTTTTTCCCATGAAGTTTCGAAATTCTGCATTCCAACTTTTTCTATAGTGTTATGATAGTGATGGAGCAAGTACCTCTTGACCTTTTGTTCATAGGCTCTACATCGGGGTTCTTCACATCACAGATAAGTTTGAAGTATTTTACTTCACAGGCTTTTACTTTGCAGATAAGTTAATTTTTAAGTCATCTAATTTTAACATTTATATATATTCTTAAGGTTAGGTTTCTTTATTCGCAATAGAGTTCTAAATTAATTTAATATTAAATGAAATGTAGTTAATAAGTTAAAATTAAAGTCAATTTAAGTTTTATTATTTACATTTATTGTAGTCAATATATATTTTTTAATTTTATTTTTAACTATTTGTTTTTTATGTTTAAGAAATAAATGGATATAATGTTTTAAGTTTGTGTTTTTTAAATGGTATTTAGGGGTGTATATGGTTGGGTGTTTTGGGTGATGAGTTTTTCGGGTTCAGGGATGTATAGTGTTCAGGGGTAGTAAGGTGTTTTAAGGATTCAGGAATGACTAGGCTTTATGGCTAGTAATTGTTTTTAGGGTTCAGGGAAGGTAGTAAGGATTTTTAGGGTTCAGGGAAGGGTAGTATTTAGGGCCCAGAGATAGTTAGGGGCAGATTTACAATTACTGGCGCATCCCTGCATATCAGCAGGGACGCGCCAGTAATTGTGCGCCGCAGCTCCGCCACCCATGATGCGCCGCATTTACAATGCGGCGCAGCATGGGGCAAAAACAGCACAGATGCGTCACGCATCTGTGCCAAAGATGACGCATTGCTGGAGTTGCGTCGCAAGCGCGACGCAGCTCCAGCAAAGCTCGGGGTTGCCCTATTCTTCCAATGCTGCATCAAGCCTTACGCCTGCTTCAAGCAGGCGCAGGGTTTTGACGCAGCATTGGCCTAAAAGTGACTGAGTGAAATCTTGTAGATTTCACTCAGCCACTTTTAGGAGGCGTTCCTGCGCCGGAACGCCCCCCTCTGCACAGGAACACCTACATGTGGCGCAGGGCATTACAACGTGACGCATCTCCCAGATGCGTCACGTTGTAAGTACCCCTGCACCATGGAGCAGGATTTGCGCCGCCCCTGCGTCACAAAAGTGACGCAACGGCAGTGTAAATGAGGCGCAAGGGGCTTGTAAATCTGCCCCAATGTGTTTAGGGGTAGTAAGGTATTTTTATCATTCATTGATTGGTAGTTTATGGGAATTTGCCCTCTTCAGTGACAATGCAATCATGGCTGCAGCCTGTTCTATGCCATGGCTACCTGGGAGTTGAGCTCAGGTGTATTTAATGCTTTTAGTGGTTCACCCTGACAAGGATTGTGACTATAACTTGAGCTGAATACTTACACTCCTCAACTAATAACCCAATTTCTTACAGTAGAAATTTGGAGTACTAGGGGGTGTTAGGGTTCAGGGATAGGTAGGGCTTAGTAATGAGCTTTTAGGCTTCAAGGATGGGTAGTGTTTAAGGGTACTAAAGGCTTTTAGGTCTCAGATGTGGGTAGTGTTTAGGTGTTGTGTTGTAAGGGTTTTTTGGCTGGGTAGTGTAAAATTATTATTTTTAATAAAAATTAATTATTTAACTGATGTTCTTCAAAGATGAGAAAATCAGTCCCTTAAGGATGGTCTGCTGAAATGGACACTCCATTTACAGAAAGAACCTTCTTTGTTGAAGTTCAAAATCCACTCAAGCTTTGTTATTTCCACTAATGTTAGGCATAACATGTTGTAGTGTTCTGGGGTTTCATTTTATTTGAACGACATGAAATTATCTTAACTGCCGTTCAGAAGAACACAGGGAGTATGAGAAGACAACATTTTTATTGATTAGTTATTATGGACAGCAAGCCACCATATTGCTTACACCATCCAGATCAATGCAGAAGTCCAGAGAATTCAATCACAAACATTCTATATGGAATACTAGAAAATAGAGCTGCCACCAATGTAACCTAACAACATGAGGCATAAACAATCATAATAATAAGCTCTACCACACAGTATAGCTGTATTAAACAAAAGAACTCTGCTCTACAGTACATATGTATAAACAATATACAACATAAACACTCTTTGAGGTAAGGTTTGTTGTCTTACACACATTGTGAACATTAGCCTTAGAACTTTGATGAAGGGCACAGAGGTCAGAAGGTATTTCGATGGTTCAGGCCTTTTTCAAGAGCAATCAGTAAGATGGATTATGAGGCTGTAGCCTGGAGGGCTATTCAGTTTCACAATAAGACCATAGTCTATGGTGCTAAAAATTCATCAAAGACATGAACATTTTAAATCTAATTTGTGGACTGAGGCACAGGTTGTGCCATCCACTAGGCTAACAAAGAAAACATGGCTTTAGGCCTACACGTGTAGCCTGACTCCAACAGCTTTTAAACCTCCAGGTGAATCTGTCAAAATAATTATTTTTATCAGCAAAGAACCCTATTCTAAAATATTAAATAAATCACACTTAAGTAAGCCTTATATTCTACTTATTAGGGTGCCTAGTATTCAATAGTGAATCATGCAAGATTTTAATGTTGGCATGTACCTAGAGTAGAGCGACTTGCCCACAAAAGCTATTTTCTCTATATAGGGCTGTAGATGTCATATGAGAAAAAGTTCAATATAAAGTCATAATTCTATCTCAAGATTGCGGCTAGGTAATAGAATAAATCGAACAGTATTTTTAATGTTATTAAAAAACAATTCTGTGGTGGTCAGATCTTTAGTAAATATTTAGAAGTGACATTTAAAAAGTTAGACTTTTTCTGCCTGAACCCCCAGCCAGCTAATTAGCACCAGCCTGCTGTCAGATTGCTCTGTCAGTGCTTCTTGTTCATGAGGTGTGAAAAATGTTCCCAAACCAGAAACATTTACTTAGGTTATTTGGCTGGAAGATCTGGGTGTGAGATACGTGACACGTATCAGCTCAGGAATGGCAGCTGGGGAGGGTTCAGGAACTTCTTTAACTTGAAAGGGACCAGGGTATGGCAGTCCGATTCAAAATTACATGTGAAGAGAGACCTAGGAAAGAGAAGCCTTTTGTGGCCAGGGCAGTCTGTAGCCAGATTGGTACTAGCCCAATGGAAAGGGGAGATGGTCCCTGAACCAGTTTGGTGTGGCTGAGGAGAAGGGGGCTGCTCAATTCCCTACCCACAACCCTAGGTGGACAGCAATCTCCATTTAGGGACAGACCAATTCCTAATTGCCTGAGGAAGAACCGAAGAGGACTGGACCTGCTCTCACTTGTCCCCAGGACTAAGAAGTGTACTCCACTGGGTCAGCTGGCTGACCTCCTGTTTGGCTAAAGGGATAAAGTAAGACGCAGGAGTCCTTTTTTCCTGAAGTGCACAGTGGACCGGTAGCAACTGGTGCTGGACTGGACCATGCTGGGGATCTCTGCTGGAGTGAGTCCAATGTCAAAGGCGGCTGATTTTGGAAGGACTTTGCTGGATACAGCTTCAGGGTTGCCTCGCTGGAGGATTCCAAAGGTAGAAACCTTGACCAGGCAAAGTCACAAAAAGTATTCACGCTACATGAGGATATCGGTGACTGAATATGAATGTCTTCCATTCAGCGCTTTTCCTGCCAGAACCAACTGCTTCAGTTTGTCCATGATCAGCTGCTATTTTGCTTTCAGACAAATTCATCGATACAGCATGCAAGCTTGTTCTGCTGGAGGATTTAGACTTTCATTTTAGAGATTAAGCAAGAAAGTAAAATCTTTTATCAGGATGAACCAGTTTGGTGTATTCAGCCCATGCTCCATTGAAGTCGGCCTGAAGTTGTACCTGTCAACTGCAAAAAATGACAACTGATTGGCGCTATACACTTTCTTGGCTAATTCTGCATTAAATCTTTCAAAATCAATATCTCTGGTTCCCCTTATTGGATTTTTGTTGTTTTGGGTTATTTTACTCAATAAATGTTTCTCTATTTCTCTAAATTGGTTGTGGGTTTTTCATTGTATTGTTTTCTGACTTTAACTGTTCTGACACTGCTAAACACTTTACACATTTTCATTGTCCGGTTTGCTCTGTGCCATAGCTACCAGTGGGTTGCACCCATTTATAAGTCATTAAAACTGTGTTTTACTTCAACAACAGTGGCAGTGGTCTGCACCTTCTATTTTTTTCTCTAGGCCAAATATATTTCATTTTTTGTGAAGACTTAGGCTCAGATTTCTAAACGTTTGGCACAACGCAACACAGCAGGACAGCTTGCTGCGCAGTGTCAAATGGAGAGAGCAGGAATTATGAATATGGCGCTATCCTGATTTCCCACTGCGCGGATGCAATTGTGGCTGCCAATGCAGGAACCCTTGCACCATGGTTTAAGGGTGTCTACGTTACAGCAAGGATTGTTTTTGTGCAGGAAGGGAAACCTCCTTGCACAGAACCAATCCCCCAGGGTATTTTCCTGTTTGTACGTCTGTTTCAGAATGCAGCACATATATAAAGAGGAAATCGTGAGGAAAAATAAACATATTTCTCTTTGTTACGCCTCACATGGAAAGACATATCATTTTAACGCATTCCCAGGTTTACTACTCTTAGTAAATTTTGGAACGTGCCAGAAGGCATGGGTGGATGCATGGGAATACACACACTTCACCCATGAAACTCCTTCCCCACACAGAGTATGCAATGCAGAGACTTGTGCCTTCTTGAGTTACTCCAGTTTTACTATGTCACGGAAACCCACACAAGGTGGCTCTGTGTAGTATAGTGAATCTGCCTTAAGTGCTTACATTGCCTTCTGTTGCCTTGCATGGAAAATCTGTACCATAGTTTGGACATTGCTCATTTAAAAAAAAAAAAAAAAAGTACATAGACTCCCTTGGTGAGGTTGAGTTTTGAAAAGCGCTGATGCGCATGGGCAGACTTGACATCTGGCTGCAAATAGAATTTGCCTGCCTGACAATCCCACAGCCCTGAGGCCTGTGAGGTCATTAGTCATCTTAGCTGCTAAGTTTTCACACAGCTTGTGAATAACATTTGTGTGGTTTCAGTGTCCGTGTGACTAATATTCGGCTGCCAAATGTGGGACATTTTCCTGCAAACAAATTCATGTTCGTTTCCTTCAGCATTGACAAGATTTTGATAACCATGTATCGCCTTCACACACTTTAAAATAAAAATGTCATTAAACTTGACACACATCTGACTGTCGATTTTTGCGCTTGCAAAGAGGACAGGGATTGTATGGGCATGCAGTCTGAATGCTTGTAAGACCCATTGATAGGCACTGTGAGAAACTGGCACTGCTTTCACCCCAAACCCAAAGCTTTCATTCGTGCGGAGTTGTGCACAGCCACCCACAACCTGAACTCACCCAGATACCTAGAGTTGACTCGGGTCATTTTATGCACTGGTATAAAGAGTCACATGCATCGGAAAAAACTACAGAAACCGCGTTAATGTTGTAAAAAGTAAGCAGGGACTCGGGCTGCATTGCTGATCTAGATTAATTTAAGGGTTTACAATCACTTTTGAATACATTAGGGCTGCGCTGGTAATGTTCCTTCTGCAGTCTAGGACCCAGAAGGGTTATGAAATGAAATATGAAATTCCAGCATTTGTAAAGCGAACAGCTACCTCTGGAGAGGTGTCTCGGCGCTGGGGGCCGTCTGGAAGATTAAGCGTGCTATTGCCCAGAGTCACATGGTGCTGGGCTAACCTGCCGCCGGCGCCAGGGATCAAACCATGAAACCCGTGGTCCAGAGTCAGGCACCCTGGCCGCTACGCCACACCTCTTCCACATATCATGGCAACCAAAGTCAACCCTTCTCTGGACCTGCCTCACACTGTCTGGGGAAGTTAAAAAAATTAGGTGCACTAGCTCTGTCTTTGGACAAGCAGGGCTGATATCAAAGTGGGGCCCTGACTAGAGTTACACATCTAGGGATAAGCGGCTCGAGCAATAAAGAAGAACTAAATATATATCGAAACCACATAAAGTACGCCAACTTGTTTATTCCTATATTTTACTGAAATAAAGAGGCTCTGCCTAAAGAACACAAAAAGCAAAAGAGATTTAGACATTAAGCCCTCACCTACTTAACCGTGCCATGCTTCATTATTGGTCAGTCTGCCCCACCATGTTAAGATAACACTAACATAGTGGTCTCGACCTCGTAAGGAGGGAGAGCAGAATAAATGTTTTCTGGTCATGTATCGGGTCCTGATAATATAAAACAACCTCCGTGTAAACCCTGGTACTGCCTTTATTTTGTGGGTACAGAGGGCTGTATTAAAAACAATGCAGTATAATGCAGTGAGGCTATGTCTCTGTCATCCTCTCTATAGTTTGCCAACATGTTTCGGCCACAACAAGATCCCTTGAAATAGAGTCTAGGGCCTTCGTCAGGGCAGTCAAGGTACCCCTACTGTCTATCCTTACATTCTAATCTGTACATGCAGGTAAGAGTAAGTCTTGCCTCTCCCCATTCAACATTTACTCACATTTAAATAAACAACGGTTTGCACCTAAGCCAGACAGAACCCACCACTCTAGTCAGGGCAAGTAAGTTACACAGCAAAGATAACCTGTACTCACCCCTTGGTACTTCCCAAGCACCCAGCAATTAGCAGGTAGCAGGGAACAACCGAAAAGCAGTCCAGATGAGTCATTTGAGCAGTGCAGTGTTCCTTCTGACAGAGGTTTAGTCCCAGTTCCAAAAGTGCTCTACCATCATGCGATCAGAGCCCCTGTACTTATACTCAAAATGTCTTTGATGTAGAGGTGACTTCAAGGAAATCTTAGAAGTGCACAAAACTCCCTTTCAACTCCACCCTTGCTCCAGAAGTACTGTACAGGGTAAATAAGCCCTTTGTGTGAGGACAGGATACAGCCTATACAAATATAAGCGTGCCCGCCTCCCTTTCTCCCAGCCCAGGAAGACTATCAATATGCAGATGGATTCAGATGCCTCTCCTGTCACACCCAGCCCTACCTGTGTTGCGGCTGTCTGGAAAGAATGCACAAAGTGTAGCTGTCACTCTGCCCTAGACGTGGTTTGGAGTCAAGCTGAAAAACACTAGAAGCCTAAGCACAGAGAAATGCCCACTTTGTAAAAGTGGCATTTCTAATATAGTAATGTAAAATCCAATTACACCAGTAAGCAACATTTATCACTACCGTTCTAAACATGGCAAATCTACTGCTTTCAGATCAGGAATTACCACTTGAACACATATAAGGGAATTCCCAATGCTCGCCTAGGAGAGCAGAGGGACTCACAGCAGTGAGAAACCAGATAGGCTATTTGTCACTACCAGGACATGCCACACAATAAAGTCACATATCCTACCTTTTACTTATAGAGGACTACCTAGGGCCTACCTTACGGTTGACCTATATGTAGTAAAAGGGTAGTTTAAGGCTTGGCACGTATTGTTATATGCCAAGTCAATCTGGCAGTAAACTGTGCACGTAGCCGCTGCAGTGGCAGGCCTGAGAGGTTAAAAAGGCTACTTCTGCAGGGGGCACAATTAGTGCTGCAGACCCACTAGTGGCATGTAACTTACAGGCCCTGGGTATATGAGATACCACTTTAAAAGGTACTTACAAGTAAATTAACTATGCCAAACAGGTGTAAGCCAATCATTCCAAATGTAAGGGGAGAGAGCACATGCTGTTTAGCACTGATTAGCAGTGGTAAAGTGCCCAGAGTCCTAAAGCCAACAAAAAGAGGTCAGAAAAATAGGAGGAAGAAGGCTAAAGGTTTGGGGTTAACCCTGCAAAAAGGGCCAAGTCCAATAACCGAATCAGGATTATTGTCATATCTATCCCAGTCCTCCGTTATCTCTTTCATATTATTAGCACTTTTGTTTTCTATGCACATAACTGTCTAGTTTTGACAATAGTGCTCAACGTGTGGGATCACAACACACTTGGCACATGTGGAAAACTAACTGGTCAGCATGCACAACTAGTGCACCTACCTGCCCTAATATTGCAGGGTGCAAGCCTAGCAGTCACACCGGGGAGGAACCACTCCTGTCGTCACACCTCTACTCTACGCCGTGCCATTCCACTCTGGGCCACTCTACCCTACATGACTCCATTGTGCTCTATGCCATTCCACTCTACACCACTCTCCTCTGTGCCACACCAGTAACATTTAGCCATGCTGAACAGCAGCCACTCTGGGCTAGGCCTACCCAAGGAACATCCCTGGCCCACACAAGGTCATTCAGAACTGGAAATCAGCTTTTGTGGGGTTTTTCATAATGTTTCACAGAGGCCTGCAACTCCACAGGCTCTGACGAATGGTTTAATTTTAATGATTAACACCATTTTTAGGTCTCGACTATTATATCCTGCAGGGATTAATAGTCGAGTGTATAGGAGGCGAAACAAACTCTTGACCAAGCGCGGATTACGTGCAGTTCATGTGACGCGTGTGCACACGTGTGCACAGCCTCGCACCACACTTCAATGGAATGCCTACCAAGCTGCTCCCCCGCCCCCTGCCATCAGCCTTCAAAGCAATGCCAGTCGTGCGAGACGCGCATGCACATTAAACACCATCTACCTCAACACCATCTAGCCCTGCCCCTCCCCCTCCCCCACTACAGAGCGCATCTCACGGCCGTGCTTTCACTTTCACGGCCGCGAGGCCGTGTCTCTTTCATGGCCAATGCTTGTTATTCATCCCATGCTTGTTTTTTTTAAAATTATTCCTGTGTGGTCCAGCCGTGCAGCCAATGCTTGTCTTCTGTTGTGGCTCCCCCAGTTCGAGAACCCTATTGACGGCAGAAATTAATTGCTAAGAACCACTCTTGATTTTGTTAAACAACGTTTGAGACACTGTTTAAATTGACAAAGCAGGGACGCATTAAACTCTGCATGAGGTTGAAATCTTTATGAAGCACATAACCTGCTACAGATATATGTTGGATGAGAAGCCCCGCAAACCTGACGGCCTACTGGTTTGTTTATTATCCACTTCACTAGAACAAGCAGCGCTGCGAGAAAAGTCCCCAAAATGAACAGGGCTGCGACACAAAGCTCTTCCATCAAAAGCTCACCATTCCCCCCCTTCTTTCCGCGCGAATCCTGTGCCCCGGATAAATATTTTACAGCTCAGGCTGATAAGGATGTGTTTTCAAGCGCTGATTAAGATATCCGGGCTGCGGTGATTTGTAATATATGAGACGGTGCAAATGAACAGGGATTTTTTCTCTCTCCCTGGAAGACAAATGGAACGCACCTTATGACATATTTTCTTCAGTGGGGGCTGGCATGCTATAAATTGATAACCGTGCCTCGAAATATTAATAATGCTGTAGTGAAAGATGTGCAGACATAGCCAGGAACAAAGAAAGCAATCCCCCATCAAAGAACAACACTGCAGGCCCTGCACAGTTGCTGTCGCTGTCACGCTGGCCTTCATGTCCGTCCGTCCTTCCTCCCTCTCACACTCGGCGCCGGCACTTTGCCCTTCCCCCTCCAGCACCACAGAGCAGTCCTTTTACAAACGACTCCTCAATTAGAATTTTGTGCTTCGGCACGTGGGCTTTCAGTAACAGCAGAAAATCCTGGGGTTTACTAAGCGTTGTCATAGTGTAATCCTTTTCGCGTTTGAGTTTCAAGTACATGAGCCACTAGAAACTTTGGATTTATACCGGCAATTTACGACTCGAGCTGTAAAAAAACAGGCGCTAGAGTCCCACACTTGCGATCCCTGAAAGATTAATAAAAGCACAGAAACTTGTGGTTATTTAGAGTGCAGAAAAAATAGTTTATACCTCTTCGCTGACACTTCCTCTGCCTGTCAAAGAGGTTACTACGTGTTTCCAGGTTTGTGCTTCACTGGAGGAGAATTAGCAGCGCAAAGGTGAAGAGTTAGCAATAAAACCAGATGGCGCTGTGCTGACCGGCCTGCACACTCAGGGGCTTGCACGGTTAGTGGCTCTCCCTCATAATAAAGCTTTCTCATAATCCTATGTTAAATACGGCTCTAATTAAACCAGGCATGTTCATGCAGGCCTTTGTTCTCCACACACAGCTCGTGCCTGAGCTCCCCCCATTGCATTGCAAGCTACATTGGTGAGGGGTTGTTGACCGTTAAATCCAGACTAAAAGTACACCAGTGTCACCTTCGTTTAAGGAATGTGTTGATTACTGGATTTTAGGTTCTCTACTGGTTGAATATGAGTACTTCAAGCCTGGCCGGAAGTTTGCTCAGCTACAGCCAATTATCCGTGAAACCGACTGTACAGCAGCAGGCTCTGAAAATCAAATGAAATCATTTAATCCACGCCAGCCAGTCACACTGGTGGTTCAGTCAAAGCCATTGTTCCTGTTTCCTTCAGCAGCTCTTTCCCTCTGTTCATCACCAAGGATGTCCAGCTAACACCAGTACAGGACAGGGCACCATTGAGGATTCCGACTTAAAATCACAGAAAGGTACATACTGGTGAGCGTGGCTGCACGTGTGTGTGTCCACATATGTGCGTGAGCGAGAGTGCACGTTGAAGTTTCAGAATGTCCAGTACATAGGGGCTCATTAGGATGGCGGACGGAAGGACGTCCGCCGTCCTGGAGTAGGCGGAAAAAGCCCTTTTCCGTCCGGCTGCCGCGGACAGTCCGACCGCCATATTAGGATGGGAAAAACTGTCACAACTCCGTACGCGGCGGAAGAGAACGCACCGCCGCGGAATTACACCCGACCCCGCGGCGGACGTAACCAATCCAGAGACACCGCCGTACGGAATGACGTCTCCGACCGTGTCCCAAATCACGATGGCGGAAAACACACATAAAACCGCTGTGGAAAGACAACCTGCCTGAACACGGCGGATTCCCCACAGCTAACAAACCACACATTGCGAAGATACCCACCACAAGCAGCTCGCCCACATGGACCCAGCACTACACGCTTTTCCGATACTCTTTGCGATCCTCCATCAGCAAGTCATGGACCATCATCGACGACGACGCAGGTACGCTACACACCATTTACTTCCGGAAGGGGAGTACCTGGCAGGGCTGTGACGTTGGGAGAGGGAGTGTCATGTCACAGGAAATACATTGACGAACCCACCAAAATATACACAATAGAAGTACACAACCAGGAATGACAGCGACAAACCACTAAACATGATCCATTAGCTTCATTCAACATAATAGGTGCATAATATCAGAAAATCCAAGAGCATGGGCATTGTGCCCAACAGAGCAGGTACATAATTGGCAGCATATGAGAGGGCAGAATGCATTATCAGAACAGCAACAGGGCATTGTGGACAACAGAGCAGGTACATCAGAGGCAGCACGTGAAAGGGCAGAATGCATTATCAGAACAGCAACAGGGCATTGTGCCCAACACAGCAGGTACATCAGAGGCAGCACGTGAGAGGGCAGAATGCATTATCAGAACAGCAACAGGGCATTGTGGACAACAGAGCAGGTACATCAGAGGCAGCATAAGAGAGGGCAGAATGCATTATCAGAACAGCAACAGGGCATTGTGGACAACAGAGCAGGTACATCAGAGGCAGCACGTGAGAGGGCAGAATGCATTATCAGAACAGCAACAGGGCATTGTGGACAACAGAGCAGGTACATCAGAGGCAGCACGTGAGAGGGGCTAAGTGCATCAACAGTCCATTGCACTGAACAGGTCCATCAGAGGCAGCACGTGAGAGGGGCTAAGTGCATCAACAGTCCATTGCACTGAACAGGTCCATCAGAGGCAGCACGTGAGAGGGGCTAAGTGCATCAACAGTCCATTGCACTGAACAGGTCCATCAGAGGCAGCACGTGAGAGGGGCTAAGTGCATCAACAGTCCATTGCACTGAACAGGTACATCAGAGGCAGCACGTGAGAGGGCAGAATGCATTATCAGAACAGCAACAGGGCATTGTGGACAACAGAGCAGGTACATCAGAGGCAGCACGTGAGAGGGGCTAAGTGCATCAACAGTCCAAGGCACTGAACAGGTCCATCAGAGGCAGCACGTGAGAGGGGCTAAGTGCATCAACAGTCCATTGCACTGAACAGGTCCATCAGAGGCAGCACGTGAGAGGGGCTAAGTGCATCAAAAGTCCATTGCACTGAACAGGTCCATCAGAGGCAGCACATGAGAGGGGCTAAGTGCATCAACAGTCCATTGCACTGAACAGGTCCATCAGAAGCAGCATGTGAGAGGGGCTCAGTGCATAAACAGTCCATTGCACTGAACAGGTCCATCAGAGGCAGCACGTGAGAGGGGCTAAGTGCATCAACAGTCCATTGCACTGAACAGGTCCATCAGCGGCAGCACGTGAGAGGGGCTAAGTGCATCAACAGTCCATTGCACTGAACAGGTCCATCAGAGGCAGCACGTGAGAGGGCAGAATGCAGTATCAGAACAGCAAGAGGGCATTGTGGACAACAGAGCAGGTCCATCATTGGCTAGCCAAGTACGTGTGTCAAGCGACCCGTTACAAGGAGACTAATAAAACATAGGTGGTTACATACGCAATCTACACACAAACTTAAATGAGATGTGACTGATGGCAACTAGACCTCACACCACAGAATCAGGTGGACTGCTTGAACAACTCGCCCTGGACACACCGCCAGCACCAGCAACAGGAGTGTGAGACACAGCCACCGATCTACTGACTGACACATGAGCCATAGACCCAGACACACCGCCAGCACCAGCAACAGGAATGTGAGACACAGCCACCGATCTACTGACTGACACATGAGCCCTAGACCCAGACACGCCGCCAGCACCAGAAACAGGAGTGTGAGACACAGCCACAGCTGTGGTGACTGACACATGTGCCATAGACCCAGACACACCGCCAGCACCAGCAACAGGAGTGTGAGACACAGCCACCGATCCACTGACTGACACATGTGCCAGAGACCCAGACACACCGCCAGCACCAGCAACAGGAGTGTGAGACACAGCCACCGATCTACTGACTGACACATGTGCCAGAGACCCAGACACACCGCCAGCACCAGCAACAGGAGTGTGAGACAGAGCCACCGATCTACTGACTGACACATGTGCCAGAGACCCAGACACACTGGCCAGACATGTCCCTGTACACTGACCAACAAATACCATGCCTGCACCTGACACATTTGAGTGAACAGCAGCTGAGCCACTAGGACCACTGAAATGTTGAGCCACAGGGCTGTATGGGCCAGGAGGCAGGGTGGCTCTGGGAGCTGGGGACAGCTGTACTGGAGCGACATTGGGGTGTTCAGGTCTCACTGGTGTGTGTCTCCGTTTCTTTGTGAAACGTAGGGGCACCCCGGACATGCCTGGACTGGTAAGTGGAGTGGCATCACCAGACATCAAAGGTGTATCATGTGCTTGTGGTGGTCTGCTCTCTGGGGCGTGCTGGACCCTGCCTGCCGTTTGCTGTGTGCCTGTCTTCTGCCCTCTGCATCATGTGTAATGGGGGATGCAACAACAGTGTACTCCTTCCTCTGTTTTAGCGGGGCGTGGATGGGAGTAGAGGTATGGGGGGACTCCACCGCTGATACATGTGTTGTACGTTCCTTAAACATCATCCTCAGTGCAGCCAGGGGTGAAATATGCCTGTCCTTGATGGTGCTTGTGTCCATGGGAGAACCCTTGGCCATGGGATGTGCCTTGGACGTCGGAGGTGTCCTGTCCCTGGAATGGCCCTGTTCCCTTGCCGGTGCCCTGTCCCTGGGTGCAGACATGTCCATTGTAGTGTCCCTCTCCTTTGAAGCTACCCTGCTCTTGGGAGGTGCCCTTACCTTGGTACTGTCCTTGTCCTTGGGTGTGACCCTGCTCTTGGGAGGTGCCCTTTCCTTGGTACTGTCCTTGTCCTTGGGAGTGTCCCTGCTCTTGGGAGGTGCCCTTTCCTTGGTACTGTCCTTGTCCTTGGGAGTGTCCCTGCTCTTGGGAGGTGCCCTTTCCTTGGTACTGTCCTTGTCCTTGGGTGTGACCCTGCTCTTGGGAGGTGCCCTTTCCTTGGTACTGTCCTTGTCCTTGGGAGTGTCCCTGCTCTTGGGAGGTGCCCTTTCCTTGGTACTGTCCTTGTGAGTGTCCCTGCTCTTGGGAGGTGCCCTTTCCTTGGTACTGTCCTTGGGAGTGTCCCTGCTCTTGGGAGGTGCCCTTTCCTTGGTACTGTCCTTGGGAGTGTCCCTGCTCTTGGGAGGTGGCCTTGGCTTGGGAGTCACATTGGTGGGGGATGGCTGTGTAGCATGTGAATCCATTTCCATACACACCCCTACATGATCCTGTCTGTCAACTCCAGTGTTGGACACGTGGTCTTCGGATAAAGAGATCACAGGCTTAGGGGAGGGTGTCTGTGCCCTCCGTGCCCTGCCTTACTGCCTGTGGCTGCTCCTAGTGTAATAACCAGAATAAGAGGCCTGGTCTGAAGACTCACTCCCCTGTAACATCAAGTGGTGTGGATGGTTGTACAGAAGTAGCACCCTGTCTATGCGACTGTACAATGGCTGAGGACACAGTGTTTGCCAATGACTGAACTGTTCTGTGGAGACCAGCAACATCGCCATGCATCCCCTCCATGAATGCCACCACCTGCCCCAACTTCCTATCGTGGTCTTGGAATGCATTGATCATGTTGGTCTGCCCTACACACAGCTGTCGCAGCAGATCAACAGCCTCTGCACAAAGTGCACTTTGTGTCACTGGGGCAGGGGCGGCGGTTCCTGCACCGAAGGCAACTCTGCTCCCCCTCCTCTGGCGAGCCCGAGCAGTACATGTTGCAGTGGGTGGCAGTGTGGGCCCTGTGTGCTGTGTCCTGACTGAAGGTGTCAATTGCCCACTCCCTGTCTGTGCCAACAGTGCGGACTCACCAACACTTTCTGAGGATGAGGGCGATGGTGTTTCCACATGCGAGTCCTCAGGGATGGTCCTGTCCCCCTCTCCGGGGCTGCCCCTTCAGTGTCAGTCTGCGTGTGCGTGACCTCTGAATCGGAAGCATTGCCACCACTCATCTCCGTCGTCTGTGGGTCAGTGCCCTCTGCCAAAGCTGCAATAGAGAGAAACGCGGTGTGAGTAAGTGCCACACTCACGTACTGAAGGACAACAGATCTAGGATTCCATTACATACATTGTACATGTAGCACACATCCTGCACGCGTCCCACCCCTACTATCTGCAAACATGTCATGCCATGGGACCACCGACCTCAACAGCATGTCCTGGAACCCTCAACTTCCATGCAAGTGGGCTGTCCACCTGGCGGAAATGGATGCCAACGCCTACTCCGCTAATGGCACCAGCATGGTATTTCAGATAAACATATGCACCACGGAAGCCACTACTGTGTCCGAGCAGCAATACATGCATTGCAGGCCCAAGTAACATACACATACAATCTGCTTACCGCTAGTGTGCTGCTGTTCCCCACTCAGCTGGGCGGACAGGTCAGGATGCGTCACAGCAATGATACGATGCATAAGAGGGGTCATGGTGCGGCGGGCCAGACGTGTAGATCTTGGAATCATCCCCAGTGTCATCTCTGCGACATTCTTGCTGAGCCTGGATATGTCGTCCCAGCACTTGTGGCAGTGTGTGTGTCGTCTATTGAACCCCTCCACTGCCCGTACATCACGTGCTATCGTCCTCCACACGGCCTTGCGAACGTGCAGCTTTACCTGCCATGATGGGAGACAAGAGGGTAACGTAAGTGGACAGTATGACATGCACAAACATCATAGTAACAAGTTTCTACATGCAGCCATGCTCAGCACTACACATGTGAAGGTCCCACAGCACACCGCCAGGCCTGCAGAAGACAGGAGCCACTGAACACCTCATGACCAACAACATGTACACCACTGTACTTACCACCTGTCCGGGTGCACGGTAGAGCCGTTGATAGTGGCTGAGCACACCGTCCACAAGGACATCCAGCTCCGCTGCGGTGAAGGGACGCGACCGGGTCTCTCGCACTCCCTGCATGGCAAGGTCCTGGACAATGGCACAACAGCAGCAGCCGTTGGTCAGCTCAGCAGCAGCAGGTCGAGGTGATGGTCACAGGCAGCAGCCGTTGGTCAGCTCAGCAGCAGCAGGTCGAGGTGATGGTCACAGGCAGCAGCCGTTGGTCAGCTCAGCAGCAGCATGTCGAGGTGATGGTCACAGGCAGCAGCCGTTGGTCAGCTCAGCAGCAGCAGGTCGAGGTGATGGTCACAGGCAGCAGCCGTTGGTCAGCTCAGCAGCAGCAGGTCGAGGTGATGGTCACAGGCAGCACTGGATCAAAGCAGTGAATGTGTGCTTGTGAAAGTCACACAGATATAGGGCCCAGAGCCCATGTCAGTGGCACACGTGGCCAGCTATTGGTTCCCCCTGGAAGCCTCATTCGAAAAGGCCCAATGACAGGCCCTGGTGTGGCGGTGTACTGTTTCCGCAATTGTCGATGGCGCATAAGCGGCCCGCGTTCCCTCTTCCCATTGGCTGGGTGACATGCCTGGCACGGCAGTGGGTGACTTGCCTGGCACGGCGGTTGTGCACCGGGCCTGCCACGGCCGGTGTACGGTGGATGATGCAACGTGACTGTAAGGGGGGTCATGACCTGCCATTTCGATATCCATAATTACAAATATGTGTTGGCCTGCACGTCCCCCGCGGAAGGCGTGCACCGTCATGGTGGCGCCACTGATTGAACATTGTTGCAAATAATGCAACCGTCGCGGAAGTGCGCACTTGCGGTTGCCGATGTGTGTCCGTGACGGTCCATGCACATGCAGCCAATGGGAAGAGGGAACGCAGGCCGCGTATGCCCATTTTTAAATCGCGGAAACAGTGCACCGTCATGGCGGCGCCAATGATGTTAATATTTGGTCCGCTGCACCGTGCTGTATAGTCCGCTAATGCGTTATGAGGGTTGTGACCGTGCTGGCGACACTGCATATGTAATGCACTATATCATGTGTGTTCATGCTATGCCCATTGATGTGCACACAATGTACTACACATGTGCATGTCGACGTGTTGACGTCTTGTATTTCCCTACACACGTTTCAAATACTTCACATCTACACTGTACATCAGGCCTGTCTCGCCACAGTCAAAATCTGTTGACAGTGTGTAGTTTATGTGTGCTAATAACAATGGTGGGGTACACATGCATTCTGTGTCTGTGTGTTGCCTGTTGTTTGACCATGCATGTTATGAGCGGATGCTCACCATTGTCAGTGTTGCCATTGGTGCATGATGACATGGAGTGTGTGTAGCTGAATCGTTTAGTGTCTGCACGTGCATGTGTGTCAGTGATGAGGCTTGTACACATTTGGGTCCTTACACATGTCTTGTTGGCAGTAATGTTGACATGAGACTAAGTTGCATTGTACATGTTGACACACTTCATGTTGCTAGTGGCTGCACATTGTTCATAGGGCACTCCGTATTGTCGTTACTTTCTGAGATGTCACACATATGACTATTGTCCACAACATTTATCTTCTTGCTAGTGTTGGCTTACATGTGATGGTGTTGCAAAGACATGCGTTGTTTGTAAGTTGACTTATATTACATCTACTCCCACACAGAAGGGCTCCAAATGTCCATCGCCCATACACTGTGCTGGACGATATGGTTGACGAGGAGGTGATCAGGAAATTCCGGCTAGATCGACGTCGATTGATGGAGCTTGTAGACCAATTGTCTCCTCATCTGCAGCCACGAAGGACGTATCCTGGTTCCATTACACCCACAGCTAAGGCGATGGCGGCACTACACTTTTTTGCTACTGGCACCTTTCAGTACACAGTTGGACATGCCGGGGGGATGTCACAGTCCATGTTCAGCATGGTACTTCGGGATGTTCTAAAAGCCATGATGCTGTACAAGGATGACTACATCCATTTCCCACGGCCGGCAGAGTTGGCAGCTGTCAAAGCAGACTTCTATGCACTGGGTCAGATACCACACGTAGTGGGTTCCATTGATGGCACACATATCACTCTCATTCCACCACGGGCACGTGAGCCGGTATATAGGAATCGCAAGCACTTTCATTCGCTCAACCACCAGGTGGTGTGCCTGGCCGACAACATCATCTCCCATGTGTGTGCAAGATTTCCAGGCTCCGCACATGACTCCCACATCATGCGGAGCAGCATTGTCCCCCAACTGATGGCAAATCTGCGTCCAGGACACGCGTGGCTTGTTGGTGAGTATGCTGTGGGGACATTTGTGATTTATGTGTGGCATGGGGTACCCACCAATTCTGGTTGTGATATTTGTGTCTGTCATCCCCCTACATAGGCGACTCGGCGTACCCAAACCAGCCCTGGCTCCTGAGTCCCATACGTAATCCTACTACAGCGGGTGAAATGCGCTACAATGATGCCCATGGAAGGACACGTAGAGTGGTGGAACGTACTTTTGGACTGCTAAAATCCAGGTTTCGGTGCCTGGATAAGACCGGAGGGGCCCTGCCTTACTCACCAGGCAAAGTATGCAGGATCGTGATTGCCTGCTGCATGCTCCACAACCTGGCAGTGCGCAATAACATTGAACTGATCTTGGACCCTGAAGACCAACAAGTTCTCGGCCTCCCATCCCACCCATGTCGACTGATGAGGATAGTGGTGAGGAGGAAGGTGTGGACCAGAGGCGTCAGCTCATTGATCGCGGGGGGGGTGTTGCGGTCTAACTATACCCTCCACAGTGATGTGTGCTGGCCCAGGAGGTCCACTATTTGGCCAAGGCGGCTGTCAATGGACCGCAACACATTGGTGTTATCAACGGAGTCCTGGTGGGCACGATCAGCATGTCCCTGCCCACGGTCATAGGAAGCCTGGACTCTGCCGAGGGCTTCCAGTGTCTCAGCGGCAGGATGGGGCGGGTGTCCTTCCCCAGCTCGCCGGTGTGAGGTACTCCTGCTTCGGGGATGTTGTCTCGGCTCTCTCCTTTCCCGTCCACTCTCCCTGCTTGCCTGGGATGTTGATGGCCCTGCATCTTGTGGTGGGTCAGGCAGGGTGGTACAGGCAGGAGTGGTGGTAATGGTGGTGGTGGAGGTGGTGGTGGTGGTGGGTCTACAGCTCACTGTGGCAGGTGTTGCAGGAGTGACACAGGCCACGTTTGTTGAGGCAGGGATTTCCAGTGTGCATTGGCCCGCTCCCTCCTCTGCACCGGAGCTGGCTGTGGCATCGTCACAAGAGATTCCTGGATGTGAGTGAGGAGAGTGTGGCGGCGGGTTGCTGGTTTCACTAGTCAAATTGCGATCACCTGTGGGAAAAGATTTTGATGATCAATACTTTGGACATGACATGTTTTGATTGACATACATTACTTTTCAGTGTCCTCTCGCACACACCCCACCCACCACCACCCTCCCTGTGGACATGGGGGCCTGTTGGGAGTTGTAGTGCTGGTCTCTCACACACCCCACCCACCACCACCCTCCCTGTGGACATGGGGGCCTGTTGGGAGTCCTTTACATTTTGGTGAGTATGAACGGAGCAACCGCAGGTATTGCGGTGGCTGTGCCTGTTCCCGCGGTCATGATCGTCCGCCGCGGACGGAGTTTCTTAGGTTCCGTCCGCTTGCGGCGGTCTGAGGTGTACTCCGTCCGCCGCGGACGGGGTTTGATGTACTCCGTCCGCCGCGGGCGGAGTTTCATGGCATTAATATCCTAATCGCAACGGCGGTTTCTCCGCGGAGCGGTCGGGTGTATCTTGGCCACGTCCTTGGCGGACGGAACCCGTTTCCATCCGCCATCCTAATCGACCCCTAAATCACATGCTACAAAATTACCATATATGTACTTTGACAATATGTATATTTCTAACTTTTGCAGATATGAAGTATTGTACACAATAGTTTTGTAATTGATATTTTTACTGACAGCCTTCTGTGTATACACACACGTTTAGGGAGTCCTTTATAATCAGCAGTAGCAGTGCAGCATCTCATCACATGCACAGACCAAGTGGTACAATGCTAAATGAAGAGAAAGTTGACCATCGCACACAAAACACATTGAGGACACGCAGCTGTAATGTAAGCTTCTTTCACACCCAGGAGGTACACTGAGCTGAGGAGTAAATTGCGAAACTTTGCACCTCTCCATGCTTCTTGAGCTTTCTAAAACTCTTCATAAAGATTACAGACTTCCAAAAACTGCTGTTTTGCAAACTGAAAAATTAAAAAAATGTCTAAAGGTAGATTTCTACTACAGAAGAATTATTTCCTTGTTTGAAGTGCAGCAGAACCGGTTTCTAAACCCAAACAATCCTTGACAACAACTGATGGAGCAACCGGCAGCTCTGTTGTGTAAACACAACTATTATTGCATGAAGGGGCCAGTCCCCTCTGAACATTGGGCACCACCACATCCACCACCACCGCATCCACCACCACCGTGCCCACCATGTTCACCACCCCCGCCATATCCACCACCACATCCACCACCACCACCACACCCACCACCACGTCCACCACCACCACGTCCACCACCACCACGTCCACAATCACCACCTCTACAACCTCCACCACCACCACATCCACCACATCCACCACCACTACATCAACCACCACTACGTCCACCACCACCATGTCCACCACCACCACATCCACCACCACCACACCCACCACCACGTCCACCACCACGTCCACCACCCACCACCACCACCATGTCCACCACCACCACCACCACATCCACCACCACATCCACCACCACCACATCCACCAACACCATGTCCATGACCACCAACACCACATCCACCACATCCACCACCACTACGTCCACCACCACACCCACCAGAACCACCACCACCACAACCACGTCCACCACGTCCACCACCACCACCACCTCCACCACCACCACATCCACCACATCCACCACCACTACATCCACCACCACTACATCCACCACCACTACATCCACCACCACTACGTCCACCACCACCACCACGCCCACCACCACCACACCCACCACCACCACGTCCACCATCCACCACCACCACGTCCACCACCACTACCACCACCACCACCACCACGTCCACCACGAGGCCACCTCACTCTATCTATCGCCCTCACTCTATCTATCTATCGCCCTCACTCTATCTATCTATCGCCCTCACTGTATCTATCTGTCGCCCTCACTCTATCTATCTGTCACCCTCACTCTATCTATCTGTCACCCTCACTCTATCTATCTGTCGCCCTCACTCTATCGCCCTCACTCTATCTATCTATCTATCTATCTATCTATCTATCTATCTATCTATCTATCTATCTATCTATCTATCTATCACCCTCACTCTATCTATCCATCTATCGCCCTCACTCTATCGCCCTCACTCTATCTATCTATCTATCTATCTATCTATCTATCTATCTATCTATCTATCTATCTATCTATCTATCTATCTATCGCCCTCACTCTATCTATCTATCTATCTATCTATCTATCTATCTATCTATCTATCTATCTATCTATCTATCTATCTATCTATCTCTCTATCGCCCTCACTCTATCTATCTATCGCCCTCACTCTATCTATCGCCCCTCACTCTATCTATCTATAGCCCTCACTCTATCTGTCACCCTCACTCTATCTATCTATCACCCTCACTCTATCTATCTATCGCCCTCACTCTATCTATCTATCGCCCTCTATCTATCTATCTATCTATCTATCTATCTATCTATCTATCTATCTACCTCACTCTATCTATCTATCTATCTATCTATCTATCTATCTATCGCCCTAACTCTATCTATCTATGGCCCTCACTCTATCTATCGCCCTCACTCTATCTATCTATCGCCCTCACTCTATCTATCGCCCTCACTCTATCTATCTTTTGCCCTCACTCTATCTATCTATCACCCTCACTCTATCTATCTATCTATCTATCTATCTATCTATCTATCTATCTATCTATCTATCTATCTATCTATCTATCTATCTATCTATCTATCTATCTATCTATCTATCCATCTATCTATCGCCCTCCCTCTATCTATCGCCCTCCCTCTATCTATCTATCGCCCTCACTCTATCTATCTATCGCACTCACTCTATCGCATCACCACAGCATCACTCAGCACCACCACAGCATCACTCAGGGGCACCACAACATCACTAGGCGCTACCACAGCATCACTGAAAGCCACAGCATCACTCAGCGCCACCACAGCATCAATCTGTGCAACCATTCAACAACAACTGGTTCAAATATGTTCTCTCAATGTTTCAAGCTTTATTACAAATGTCACAAAAAGATGTTAATATTTCATTTCTGTTCTTGGATTTTCGTCACAATAAAATACACTGTACATAATCTAAGTTATTTACAAAAGTTTAAGCTATTGCCAATATAAACTACAATAGCTTTTATTTAAGAATCAATTATAAAAAAATGTAAAGCCATTGTTATTTGTAATATCTATACATTTAAGTCACGTAAATACAACACATATTGCATTACAAATGCTATAGGTGTCACATTTGCGAAAGTTACAACTATTGGCATTGTAAATGACAATGCTATTAATTTCGCTATTTTCAAAACCAACACATAAATAAAAAATGTGTCATTTACAATACCAATAGCTCAAACTTTCGTAATGCGAGGCCTATTGCATTGCAAATGCTTGTTTAAGCTACTTTCAGGCCTAGGGATTGGGTTGAAGTAAAGTTTGAAGTCAGCAGTGTTGGTACCTGCTATTCGCTGCAAATGAGGGGGAATCCTGAACACTTTCATTGTAACAAAAGAGGCTGCAAGCTCCTAATGTACTTTGCAGTTGAAAACAGTGATATGACCGACATTTTCTACAAATGATTTTGCCTTTCCTAGAAAATTATTTGAAAATGGGAGGGGGCGGAGGTGTCTTTTCCGAACTGCAGCCGTATATCAAAAATAAAGTTCTGGAAAAGTCAACAAAAGAAATGCTGCATCCTATCATTCAGTTAAAGAAAGAACATTCAATGCATCACATAACATTCATGTGTAAATGTAAATGTAGAGGTACTTGTATAGCGCACAACTACCCGGAGGCATCTCGGCGCTTGTACGAATACCGCTGAGGAACCCTTCCTGGCCTTTCCCTGTGAAGTGCCCACTCCTGGGCACCCCCAAGGTGAAGCCAGGCATCCTAGCGTTGTTGGGGCCATTGTGGAGATTAAGCAAGCTATTGCCCAGAGTTGCAGAGTGGGACTCATGATTAGAAGAGGCACCGAGACGAGAATTATCAGGTCTGAGGAAATTGAGCCCAAGACCCGCCAAGGTGGGAATTGAACCCTGGTCCCGGGCCAGACTTCTGCATCAGGGTCTGCCGCTCTAACCATTGAGCCACACTTCTCCACCAGATGTGTATGTGGATGGTTACTTAATATAGGTCGTTGCACAAAGCAGCAAACTATGGGTAAGCCGCAAGACACCTATTTGATTGCTAACAGGATGATGCCATGATTTCATCTTCTGTGGCTGATAAAATAGGCATCACTTGGTCAACAATAGGAACACTTGGAGCTTACGGTGCCACCCAACGGCAATGTATTCAGTAGCTGGTTCCACATAAACAACAAGTGATTATATATTTATTCTGAGTAAAGAAACAAAGATTTCAATAGAGCTTAAAGTTACATCTGCAGCTGGCTACAACACGTAAGGAATAGAATCTAAAAATTTCTGAAACACATCAGTTGAGTTTCTTTTGAAAAGAAAAATATATTACAAAAAAAAAAATATTTCACTACAAAAATACTTTAATTCTTAAATTATGTGATGATCATTCACAATCAGATGTGCATTTTATATAACACTCTTATATTTTTTATCAAAAACACCTTAACTGATGTATTTTGGTACAGTTAAGATAGATGATTTACAGCTAATAGTATGCACCCATTGTACCCTTAATTATTGTTTACATCTGTATTTTAAATGAGTGGCTTAAAAGGGCTATGAGGTGCACAGTATTGTGTTGTCTTGTCTGAGCATATATGTTTGAATGTTTGTTTAGTTTAGGCCATCACAATATCGATTACCTGAATGAATACACTTTATTTTATTCTCAGTTCAGTTTGTATATGTTAAATAATATTTACCAACTTAATATAGATTAGAAAACATCCAGAGATCTAAATACAAGCACATGTGTCTCCAACGAGTAATAAGAGCTACTTATGTTCAGTGGAAATCACCCTGAGCTAATAATATTATTAGGGTTGTTAATAGTGACCACTTCAAACAATATTACATTAGTGGCCAACCTATGCAAGATTAGCAGCAGTGATCACCTCAGTGCATGGTGGCCAGCAGTAATATGAAAATGTCTTTCAGTTTGAAATGCCTTTAACATGGGTAATGTTACATCTTGCTTTAAGGGCCTGATGGTAATGCTAGAAGTGCTTCCACTAGAGATAAGGCTACCAGAGGTTAGAGTGGACACCAAAACAATGTTGCTGAAATGTACCACCTTAATGGTCCACACATAAAAAGAACTGTACCGCCTCAAAGCCAGATGGAGAAAGCCATAGGCCCAATAGAAAATTGGTTGTGGCAGGAAGCAATTACATGCACCCACAAGTGGTCAGCAAGGTATAGTTTCTGTTTGATCCATTTGAAAATTCTCCATAGAATGTGCTACACAAGGATTCAGCTGTGGATATTTGGGTGGACTAATACCGAAATTTGCCTACAACTCTGTGGCCAAGAGTGTACATTTATCAACCTATTGTAGAGTTGCTCAATTATAGAGACCTACTTGAGAAAGTTGGTAGGAAGATGGGGGTGACACTGGGGTTCTCCTAGCAAAGAGCGATATAGCACTAAGGTCAGGTAGCCCATCACCATCAGCCATTAAGGAATTGACCCACAATATGAACTGGTGTATGGCAACAGACAAGGTGGAATGTAAAGGGACGGGCTGTTAAAAAAAATATATATATAAATAGATATTGTTAAAGAGGAGGGGGGGTTAGCACCAATAAAGCATTCCTGCTTTAGATCCTTCGTGAGTGTTTTTCTACTTCAAACAGCAAGAAAAGTTTGATGTTGCAGAAATATATATATATATAAATATATTACCTACTGGTGGTCGCCAGTAGGTAGTTATAGTTAGGACCTAGTTTCCATAGGAAATCCTCAACATTCTATTTGGATTAACTTTGGCCCTGGTGGATGAATCTTTGCGAATTTCTCAAAGAAGATGGCTCGGTCCGCTGCGCTCCTTCCCTGAAAGTTTGGGGGGGATTGGTGAAGTGGGGGCTGAGATAAAAGGGGGGTCCCAAAACGTGTTTTCTCCATGTTATTTTCCATAGGACGTTTAGACACGGCTACAGGTCGAACGGCTGAATGGATTTATAAGAAATTTGGCAAAACTGTAGAGTCCGGCTCGCAGATTACGCTTTTTTTGGAATGGTGTAAATCTGTTCAGTAGTTGCTGAGAAAATTAAAGTTAAAGTCAATTATATATCTATAAGCGCGCACGGGTGCGCGCACTCAAGCGGCTGCGCGCGAGCGGAATTTTTTTTTGCTGCGTGACGTCTGTTAACGTTCGATTCGAAGGAAATCAGGAAGTGTTGACCGCCATTTTGTCACTGCGAGTAAATATATTGTCATTTCAAAGCGTTGGAACATGGAAAGGGGAGAAGGTAGAGATTGTTTTGCTGCGTAGGTTCTCTCAGGGTGTGCAGTAAGGCCCTTAAACGCGAAAATATATATATATATATATTTTTTTAAGTTGCGGGGTGCGCGCACCCGGGCGCACACCTATTTACAAGAGTGTGAAAATGGAGATAAATCAGAAGTTTGAGTGCTTTGATATAAGGTGGCTCTGAAAAGAGCCCTTGTGTTAATTGAGTTTTTTCTGCATTTATAAGTAAGTACCGATGCAGAGTCTGATGTTGCAGAGGAAGATTCTGTTTCCCTCATCCGTGAAATGAACACCATCTGTCCTATAGATGTCTTGCATGTGGTAACGCAAGTTGTTGTGGTATATAGAACCCATGCTATAATCTCTGAGGAAAGCTGAAACAGATTTATTTACATGTCTCCTTGCTTTCTCAATTTGTGCACAATGTTGATTGGACCAATTCCATTTCTGTCTTTGGCATATATTGGAATATACCAAGGCAGTTCGAGGAAAAAGTGTCATCAATTGTCGAAAGGTGTCTTTTAGAAGCATTTCCAGACCTACCCCAGTCAATGTGCCTAGATCGTTCCCACCACAGTGCACAATTATACGGTCTGGTTCTGGGAGATGCATAAAAGTTTTCACCAATGGTATTAATTGGTGACATCTTAATCCTCTTTGCCCAATCCACGTTATCTGCACATTTGGTAAATCAAGGTTGGAAATTCGTCTGCTTGCTGCATATTTTCCACTCCAGTGAATATAGCTGTGTCCTAAAAGCCAAACCTTCATTTTCAAGGCAGATGCACTCGTACTCCGATGGGTTCTGGAAGTGGAATGGCAGTTAGAAGCTGAAAGTCAGGATAAAAAAATGGATGAAGCTTGGTGTGGTTGAAAAACGAAAAATGTTTGGTTGATTCTAATACGTGAAGATTGAAGACTATGTTGCATGTTAATGTTATGTAAAAGAAAAAGTAGTATTGGGTGTGAAAAAAATGACATGTAACAGAGCTGTGGATAGGCAGGTGTTTCTGGAGGAAAAACAGTGTTGTTAGTTTGCTGTAGAACGTTGAGAAATGAACTTTTGACCTGTGCCTTCAGCCAGGTGCAGAATGAGGTGTTACCATGGAAACAGTCAGAGATGGCAGTGGGTGATGGGGGACTTTTATGTGACATTGAAAATATTGTGAGGGACAACCAACTGAAATGTAAATTTGAATACAAAATTTTGCGGGAGGAAATATGATTGGCTGAAGAGACCTATATGAGTCTGTATTGACTGGATATCTGTGCCATTGAATTTTGGTTGCAGTGATAGCAGCATAATTGAGACTTCCGTCAAACGAATATCTATTTTGTGACTGTCACTGTTGTACATCGTACAAAGCATTGGTAAAGGTAAGTCTGTAACTGTTTGTTTTGTCATGTACCGTAAAATATGGTTTACTCACAAACAATGATTGATTTTCCTCACAGTTTGAAACTAAACTCATTTTTGGCTGTCATAATGTGTTGTATTTCTAAAACTATTTTTTATTTAAATGTGAAATATGAAGTATAAAATATGTTTAATATAAAGAGTAATTATTTGTGTGATTTTGAAGCCTTTATATATAATGAGAGAAGTTGTTTATGAAGTGAAAAAATGATATTAACAGAGAGACAGATAATGCAGATAGAGAGAGAAATGGTAAATTACATGTGATACCGTCGTGAAAAAATGTTAATGGTTAATGAATTCGTAAACTTTCTGTCACACGACAAAATTAGAGTGCGGTTTCTGGACGCGGCCTGCATTGGTGGGTGTAGGGTGAGAGGGGCAGGTGGTTGAGTGAAATAAAATGAAAAGTTGGTATATTACATGTGATACCGTGTTGAAAAAGTGGTAATGCTTAATGAATTCTTAAACTTTCTGACAGACGACAAAATTACATTGTAGTTTGTGGCCGCGGCTTGCACTGGTGGGGTGAGAGGGGGAGGTGGTCGAGTAAAATAAAATGAAAAGTAAAATGCTAATGGTTAATGAATTCGTAAAGTTTCTGTCACACGACAAAATTAGAGTGCGGTTTCTGGACGCGGCCTGCATTGGTGGGTGTAGGGTGAGAGGGGCAGGTGGTTGAGTGAAATAAAATGAAAAGTTGGTATATTACATGTGATACCGTCTTGAAAAAGTGGTAATGTTTAATGAATTCTTAAAGTTTCTGTCAGACGACAAAATTATAGTGCGGTTTGTGGCCGCGGCCTGCATTGGTGGGCGTAGGGTGAGAAGGGCAGGTGGTCGAGTAAAATAAAATGAAAAGTTGGTACATTACATGTGATACCGTCTTGAAAAAGTGGTAATGCTTAATGAATTCTTAAACTTTCTGACAGACGACAAAATTACATTGTAGTTTGTGGCCGCGGCTTGTACTGGTGGGGTGAGAGGGGGAGGTGGTCGAGTAAAATAAAATGAAAAGTTCTGACCATGAGGTTGTACACAGATTTGTGCAGTAAATGTGTTCGTAAATTGAGGTACCAAACGGAGTATAAAAATTTCTCTCTCACTCCTGCTGTTTGACTGCATCTTCATCTCCCTTCTGTTTTCCGTCTCCGTTGCCCTGTGTTATCTTATTGTGTGTGTGTCTGTCTGTGTCTGCCTTCAGTCCGGGCTGAGGAACTTTGCTGTGGAGGCACACACAGATAGTCGCATCAAAGTAGTTGGAACGTTTTCAAAAAACTATTTATATAATTGAAATGCTTTTTTGAAGCGCTAGTGAATGTTTTCTTTCAGAATTACCGCTCGGTTGCTTCCATAGAGCAGAGGGTATGTTGTATTTTACTACTTAGTGCCTCTGCATCTGCACTCTGTTCTCTGGTGGCTGGAGGAGAAGTGTTTGTTATTGTGGAGATTAAAGCGTGATAAGGAGTGAAATACGAAATAGCATCTGGTCTGTAGAAGCGTGGGAGCAGTGATTAACACTGAGTGAAGTGGAACTGCGACGGTGCTTGAGAAGAGTAATAAATTATTTTTTTACAGAGGTACAACTGTCTGCATGGTGCGCAACCTACTAAGAAAGGGTTCACGGGCTGTTATAGGCCTGTGGGTTCTAGTATGAGTAAATCAGGTCGACAAAAGAAAATATTAAGTTAGTACAGCTGAAGTTACGTGGAACACATGAATACTGTTTCAGTATACAATCATTTTAGTTGAGATTATGGATTAAAAGAGAGAACGTGTATATTTGAAATGTTTATTCAGAAATGCACTGTTTTCAAGGCAAGTTTCTAATCTAATACGAGTAGAGACATTGCAAAAAACAAAGTAATCGGTATAGTCAGTAGTATATAGAATACAAACGGTATAGTTGATAAAAAATGAATATGGTTATGCAAAATTAATTATACACTCTTATGAGGAAGTATATTATATTTTAATAAATGGAAGAAGGTCTCTGGCCTTTCAGTTTAGGAACGATACATGAAAATGCTAGTGGTTAGACATTATGGTGTCGATTCCGATCCGGTAAAATGCGCTCCGAATGGTTGTACGGAGAGTTTTTTCCCCGTACGAATCGTATCCGTAGACGTCCCGTACGTACGATGAAGTACGATCCGTACTAGGTGCCGAACTCCGTACGAGTCGTACAGGACTCCGTACGACTCAAATCTCCGTACAAATCTCACTCGGAACCCGCAGTACGCGACATCGCGGCACGTTTTTACGACCCAGCAAGTACGATCCGTGTCGGGTACGCGCCGTACGACCCTTTTCCTACGGGAGCCGAAAACAGTCGTAAACGCAGAGTTCGCGCTGAAACAGGTACGGAAGGCCCCCCCCGGGTACGGCACGTACCCCCCATGATCGCAGGGGTACGCGCCGTACCCCTGTGGTCATGTGGGGTACGTGCCGTACACCCAGCGTACATGGGGTACGCACCGTACCCCATGTACAGTGGGTGTACGGCACGTACCCCATGTACGCTGGGTGTACGGCACGTACCCCGCATGACCACAGGGGTACGGCGCATATCCCTGCGATCATGGGGGGTACGTGCCGTACGGTGTGTGGGTGATCGTGCGCTTTTCCGTACGAATCGACGTGTACCGTACGAATCGCGTCCGGGTCGGCCGATCGGGATCGGATTCGTCCGGTCGTACGGCGTCTGTACGAGTCGTACAGAAACGGCTCCGGATACGATTCGTACGGACGGGGATTTTACCGGATCGTAATCGACCCCAATGTCTTTATCAATCAGCTCTCTGCATGCGAAGCACTATCACGTTTCTGTTATGCTATTGTGTAAGGGAAAAAAAACACGCCAAAACGGACAAAATGGCGAGAGGTGCATGTATGTAATCAAAATATTTCAGTTTATGGAAAATTAAATGATCAGAGGTGTCTGAGGCGGAATTAAGCAGTTCAAATGCGAAATTGCGTTTACAGTTATCAAAAACTCATTCTATATTTACACATTAATTAGGGCACATGTAGCATATATTAGCGAGTTTTGGTTTGAGTACGTTTGAAATAACATAAGATAAGATATACAATAGAATTGTTGAGATTAGACTTTAATAAAAAATAAAGTTCAAAATCGAGTAGGTGAAGAAAAAAAATTTAGTCCACATAAAAGATCAAAATTTAACCAGTAGGAAATCATAATGTCCACTGTTAGTAAAGCCAATAGGTCTGTTCATGTTAAGAAAATATCCAAGAAAACGTGAAAAAGATAGGGAGGCAAAACGAAATGTGGACGTCAATGGCTTGCATAACAGTCAACACAGGATTGTATAGGCAAAGTAGGCAGCAACTGCTTCTAACAAGAAGTCACTGTTATGATCCGAAAACATGTCAGCCATCCAATTGAAAAGAGGAAAGCAGCATTCATGATCTGTTATTACCGGAGCCTCTAGTACCATCAGAGGACAGCTCGGTGGGTTTTCAATGTAGCTGTCTGTCAGGAAATCTTGCGCCGCTTCGAATATATCCCAATGACCCAGAACTCCTTGTATCGCTGCAAAGGCCATAATCCCTCCGTTGCAACAAAACTGTTCATGATCAATTAACGGATTCATGAGATGATTGTAATTCACTTCAGGAGGTACCAAGTTGCAGAGACATAAGTCCAGGGCCCACATGAAATCACAGCTCAGGCAATGAAATACAGGCTGCACACAGGTGAAGTAGGAATATCGAAATGATAATCGATATGAAGTATTCAGAGTCGAGAGTGCTAAGATGCCGTAGTAGTCAAGCATCTTCTGGCAAAATAGTTCTAAGTGTTCCGGCTTGTTTGCGAAGACAGGAGGGACATCCATTTTGAAATAAACGAGATGGGAACACAAACGTCGCAGCACTGGCAGTTCAACAGGAAGTCCACAGAAATAGGTCGCAGAGCATGGAGTGAAGAGTAGCAGAATGACTTGATATAATTTTTGGCAGTCCGGTCACTAAACCATTGCTTAGTAGTTATAAAAAAAATAGCCTGTCTTGAAGTGGAGGATGCGTTTAAAATTAAGGGAGTCACCTTAATACATTGTAAAGGAAGGCCACTCTTTTATAAGGAATGGTGTTGTCTGTGAATATTAGCTAAGTGAAAGATATGTTCGCGAACATATGCTACGCTAACTTGTTTTTGTGACAATAAGGCTGTTGTTCATGTCTTGTGATTCAAGGTCGGAATTTGCTGCCAGATGGAAATATCAAGGTTCACATGCGTGGGGTAGATAAACTACATTCTTAAAGGGAAGCAAATGCAGAGTGATTTTTACCGCGTAAGCTTTGTCGTTTAAAAAGTCATAGTGATTTTCATTATATGTAAAAAATAATATCACTGATGAAGAATGAAAAAAAATCGTTATAATAATAGGCACTGGTGTATTTTTGGAAAGATATGCAACATTACAGGGATTCCACTTAAATAAGTCATGTAATTGAAAGTGCCTGCATGTGGACGACTAAATATATGTTTAGGCGTTTAATATGCAGCTTTGAAAAAAAACGTTCGTTTGTTTTAAAAATGAAATGTAAAGGTTTAGAGCAGGAGTTTCCAAAGCGGTCGTGGAGGGCTAGATGCATGGCAGATTAAAAAAATTACTACATGTTTTTCAATGGGGTTATCTTAAACATATGGGGGCATATTACCAAGCAATAGCGATAATTATCGCTATTGCTTGGTTAGAGACAAAAATGTACCGCTGCGCTGCAGCAATTTTTATCGCAGATAAACCTTGGTATTACCAAGGTTGAGTGCAAAAGCAATAAAAAACGGCCGCAATGCATGAATATCGCTGAAAAGTCAGCGATATTTATGCATTACCGAGCTAATGCTCTTAGCCATGTTATCCACCTCCCATTGGATAACATGGCTAAGAACTGCTCAGGGCAGGTGTTAGCTTTTGGAGATATTCGCGCCTAGCACGAATATCTTCAAAAGTTGGTAATAGGAGATAGCGATGTTAGCGACTGTTTCCAGTCGCTAACATCTTGGCACGCCCACTTTGCATGTCATTAGTGATAAATATCACTGACATGCAAAGTGGGGCCCAAGAAGGTCGCTATATCCTACTAGCTGTCGCTAACTGGTGTTAGCGACAGCTAGGTAATAGGGAGATAATTTTATCTCCGCTTTCTTGGCTTTTAAAGCCAAACAAGCGGAGATAAACCCCCTTGATAATATGCCCCTCGTTTCTTTATCTACTGTGCAGTTTTTCTGCATGTTGCCTATTCTTTGATTTTTACTGTTGCTGTGTCTTATACATTTTCCAGGGGCGGGTATAGGGTCATGGCAGCCCTGGGCAGGGAGCGTAGGTAGGGGGCTCTGTAACAGGGGGTTTGGGAGGGGCGGAGCGTGCAGCCCACTGAAGAGGGGGGGGTGGATCAAGGTGTTTGGAAGTGGAACAGAGGCAAAGCACGCCAAATTCCTGCCATGATCCGCTACGCAAATATGTATGCATCCTTAGAGGATTATTATATTAAGGATATATATTAATATGGTGGCTCCTGGGGTTTGGTGGTCCTGTGCAGGTGTACTGCTTGCATATGCCCATGGTTGGCCCTGTATTTTCTGTCTATGCACTTGTTCTCCGTCACATGGGCTTTTAGTTATGAAGGCCTTGTGTCGCTGGTGCATGAGTTTTAACATGGGAAAAAGTGATATATCTGTGGCGCAATGGTTTCATAAATGAGACATTTTGTATCTTATTGTAATGATAGAGAATCTTGGGGAATTTATCTGTTATGCTTGTTCTTTGCTATAATGGCTCTATGTTGTGTAAGAAATAAGTCTGTAATAAGTTAATTACATTTTATTATTTTCTTTTTTACAGTGTTTGGTGCTGAAAAGCAACAACCTGCCTTCTGAATTACAGAATGTGAGGAATTATATTCTTTTTCAGGTGAGTTGGTATTTTTGCATAGGCAATTTTTTTGGGTGCACATGAAAATAATGAAGAAGATTTTTTTAAATGTTTGTAAAATTTCATTTTGGAATATGATTTTATCTTGAATCATTCACATGGGTTGTATCTGCTTATACTAGATATGTATTTTGAGATTTTCTCCACTGACAGTTGAAATTATCTTTTAATGGGCTTGGTGCATGTGTTCTTTTTGATGGAGTTCAGATTTACGGATCATTGGAGTATAATTCTTTCATGTTTCCATTACTTAAATCTTGTGAAGTGCTCATGATTTTTGAAATCTTGTTGCATTATGTTTGGCAGTTTTTCTCCTATATTTACAAAGAGGTATTATGATATGGTTCTAGGTGTGATGGGTATCTTTCCTGCATATCTGTGATTATACTATGTATAGGCATTGTTTTACATATTCATGCAGAGGTTTATTATGAGGTTGTTCTTCATGCTTAGTATGACATTTTGTATATGCTATGACTTTTACATGGTGAGTATGCTGTTGAAACATAAAAGGAACTTTCTCTGTGGGAAGTAGTAATCTGTAAAGTGAATGCTATGGTTTGTATAGTGTGAGCCTTCTCTTCAGAGTGCATATAGTTTACATAGCTCTTTGTACTGGTGAACTGAAAAAATGGGACTCTAAAAATTAATTCTACAGATTATCAATATTTGTGATATCTAGAAAATCTAAAAAGAAATTTTACAGTAAAATGTCTTTTAACAACAGTAATTATTTAATGGAAAAAAAAGATCAGTGTTAATGTTTAGGGTTATATTGCCAATTTCTTTTCAAAACAAGAGGAACGTGGTATCTTAAAATATATAGAGTTAATAAGTTAGAAATTATAAAAATATATGTAGTTTAAAAATTAGTAAAGGTACTTTAAAGTTATACATTTATGAAAAAAGATATCATTTAGTCTCTATATTTTTTTAAAAGGATACAGAAGAATAAACTGAGTCTAGTTATGGAGAATTCCTCAGAAGAGAAACAAATTCATTTTGAAATCATTAACGAAGTGATGGAGGAAATTTTAGACGCAGTCTTTCAAGAGGAAATAGATGAAAAAAATTATTTTATGGACATGTCTTTAGACTCCGCTTACTTAGAGATGGTAGAAGGAGATGAGGACTTTGGACTTGAAGAAGTCCCTGATGATATAATGGTGGAAGTTCTCCAAAATTATGAAGATTTCAATAAATAAATTTTTTTTTGATAGTAAAGCATTCTTGAAGACAGTTTTCTTGTCCTATTCGTCGTTGATGTGCTTTAGGAGAGTGATAAGACATGTTCTCATGAAGTGTAAAAGAGATTGTAGTAAAAAAGATTAAAACATCTACGATGACCCATAGTTCTTGAAAAAAGTGTACTGTTTGTATGCTTTAAAAATTAGAATTAAAAACTGTCTATAATGTTAAAAAAGATATGGAGTGTGATACAATTAAGAACCAACATTCACTACAGGATTTCCTACTCTGTTCAGAGACTTTCTGTTATTTTCTTTATTCTACTTAGAAAATGAATCTGTGGTTTAAATTTGTACGTTATATGCTAGTAGTCAACTATAATATTTGTTATGTTTGTGTTTTACAGATTGAGAATTTCATCAAAATCTTAAATTAAGATGCCGACCAGAACTGAAAAAAGAAAGCTCTATAAACGGACTTACAATTTGAAGAAGAAAGGAATTGAAGAAGTATCAAAAGAACATAGTACGGATAAAAAGAAGAGTGCTCCTGGTAAGCAAACCAAAAAGTTTTTGAGAGCAATATGTGGAAGGAAAAATGTTAGTATTGAAGTGCACAAGGAAAAAAGTATACCAGTATCGAGAAGGAGACATGGAACCAAAGATAAAAATGTTTCTGGAATCAGGAGACAGGAAAATCTGTACAGTAAAACTCGGATGAATCAATTTAGCCAAATCAGGAAGCGTATGTTTTACAACAGAGTAGTTTCGAATTTATTACAAAAGGAGAAAGTTTCTAAAAGAAGATCTGCTTTTCTTAAGAAGAAACAATATATAGAGGGTATTGTTGAGCGCGCGTTTGAGACAAAAAGAAAATTATTTATTTTAGTACTTAATAGAATAAATACGCTAAATAAGGCAATACGAGTTTTAAAAGCTAAAAGTAAATGGAAGAGACACATAAATAGGAGTAATTTTTGTAAAGTGTTTTCTGGGAAGTGGATGCATACTTCAACGTCTGAACCATTTTTTAATGAAGAGAGTTACTTTCAAAGTAACGATTTGTTGCATGCAGTTGACACCAGTGGTCGAGGATACGAGGTGAAGGAGGGATGTGTAATTGAGAAAGAGAAAATTGTGGTTAGAAATGCAGAAGAGGTGATGGCTGGAGAAGCTTCAGGGGGACGTGCTAATGTTCCTGTTTACAGTTGGAATTGTAGTAGCATTTGTAGTGTACGACAGGATTCAATTGATTTCTTTCGCAATTTCTTACGTAAGTACACTAAAGAAAGTCTTAGAAAAAAAATTGTTATGTTGCAAGAATTAGATCATTGCAGAGTGCGAGAAAAAATAGGTCTGCAAGGTCATTCTCTGGCTTGTCTTTCTAAAAAAATATGCCAGAGTGTGTTTCATCACTTCAGGATGTTAGCAGTGCATCATACTAAAATGAGAAAATTGGTGAGAAAGTTGTATTATGCAAAAAGTCAAGCACTTAAACTTAAACAGTTAAATAGTGCTCTTTTGTATGGATGTGAATTAGATGTTAAGAAGATTTGTGCAGAAATTGAGGTAAGTTATTTTGGTCCAGAGGAAGGTAATGCAGAAACTGATATAATTATAGAAGGAAATGTGTTAGAAAATGTTGGACATGTTAATATTGAAAATTTTTAACAGGAAATAATAAAGTTTAAGGTAATTGCAGGTGAGAAACCAAATTTTTCTTGTGTCTGTTGTCGACGCATTCATTACAAAAGTCAAACTAGGTTAGTTGATTTATATTTAAAAAGTGAAGATGAAAGTAATGGTCAATGGAAAGATTTTGCAACTTATTTGTTGGTGGAAAACTATTTTGATTTGGGTTTTGAGCAACGTATTTGTAAATATTGTTATAATAAATTAAATGAAAATAAAATGCCTGCTAGAGCTGTTCATAATAATCTAGAGCTGATAAATATTCCATCAGAATTGATGGATTTAAATACTTATGAGACTATTCTGATCCAATGTGTACATCCTTTTCAGGCTATTGTTCGTATGGAGCCTAAGACTGGTAAATTAAATCCTTCAGATTTACAAAGAGGATTAAAGGGTAGAGTTGTATATTTGCCACTTGATTAAAAAAAAAATATGGAAACAATTGGTGTTGAAAATGTAGAAGAGGAACCTCTAGTTATTCTAGTTAATGGTGTACCTACAAAGAGTAAGAACATCTGGCAAGATTTAGTGGATGTTAGAAAAGTCAAAAAGGCAACGTTGTATTTAGTTCAAAACAATAAGTACTATAAAGATGTATACGTAGAAGAAGAAGATGTAAGTGAAGAAGAGGAGAGTGATTTGTCTATTGGACAAATTGAAAAAGTTGACCTATCCAGAAGTGAAGAAATTTATGAACATTACAGTGTTCATCCACTGCATTCCAAAGAAGCAATAGGGAATGCTATTGAATTATTTCAGATGAAAAAGGCGAAAGGACATCCTATTAGTGTGTGGGAAGAAAGTTTGGAAGGTCGTTGTTTCCCACAGTTATTCCCTACAGGTGAAGGTACACGATATGATGATCGACCTATGCAGATTCCTGCATCTGAATACCGGACAACAAGATTATATGCAGAAGATCCGAGGTTTCGCCAATGCATTCCATATTTGTTTCATCTTCTGTTTGAGAGTGACTTATCTGGTCTCTCTTATGCAGTAAATCATATCTTAAAAAGTGGAGTTCATCTGCATAATATTTCAGCAAAGGAATTTATGGATAAAGTGCAACAGAAAGATAGTGTTTTGGATTCACACCTAATTAATTTAATGGCTTGTCAGCGTGGTACTAATGAGAATTGGTACCGTCGTCATGGAGATTTGAAGTGCATGCTTAGAAACTTAGGAGCACCAACATGGTTTTTAACTCTAAGCTGTGCAGAGTATGCTTGGGAAGATTTACTTGAATTTCTTCAGGAGGCGAATGCAAACATAGAAAATATAAACTACAAGACACCCGGAGAACTGTGTTCATTAGATCCGGTTAATGTTTGCAGATATTTTAATCATAGATTTGAAGCTATGATGTCTTTTCTTACAAACAAGAAAAATCCGCCTCTTGGTGAAGTACTGGATTTCTTTTGGAGAAAAGAATACCAAGGAAGAGGTGCTCCTCATATTCATATGCTGTTATGGATCAAGGATGCTCCTAAATTTGGAAGAGACTCGGATGAGACTGTACTGTCTTTTATTGAACAGTATGCCACTTGTGACATACCTAATAGTACAACTGATAAGGACTTAAGAGGAAAAGTGTTACGCTTTCAAAGTCATCGTTGTGGAAAATATTGTCGGCGAAAATTCAAATCAAAGAGTAAATTCTACACCAAATGTCGTTTTGGATTTGCACGACCGGTACTTTCAAAAGGAAGAGTCAACAATTTGATGTCATCTTTGCGACATAACATCAGAAGAAGGTCACCTAAAAATACGTACAATTTAAGAAGAGGTGAAGAATCCAAATATATAAATGACTATAACCCAGTCATTTTGTCCATGTCGAATGCTAACATGGACATACAATATGTTGCAGACAACTCTATTGCTGTGGCTCGATATGTAACGTCTTACATCACAAAATCTGAAAAGACGGAACTGAAGGAGATGTGGGAAGACATTTCTCATGAAAAGAGCCTAAGCAAGAAATTGTATACGTACAGTTTGAAGATGTTGTCTCATCGAGAAATTGGAGCATATGAATGTTGTGACCGATTATCATCAGCAAGTCTTTATGCTAAATCAAGGACTATTCTCTGGGTGAGTTTGGGTCTTGCAGACACACGAAACCGTGTTCTAAAACCTGTGCAAGAAATTGAATATTTAGCCCAGAAAGAACCAAACAGTACAGACATTCTGAAAACAAATATGTTGGATACATACTATCCAAATAGAAGTACTCTTCTAGAAAACATTTGTCTGTATGAAATACTTCAAAACTACACTTTTAAAAGGAATGTTACAGAGAACATTGATAAAGGTGTATATGCTGTAATTGGACAAGAAGGATGTCTGGTGAAGCAAAGAAAAGGACACTTGATTAATAATCGGAAACTGAGTTGCGAAACACCTGACAAAAGAGAATTTTACTATTTTGCTCTTTTGCAACTCTTTAAACCATGGCGTAGAGAAGAGGAACTACTTGGGGACTTTGATAGTTATGAAGATTCATTCAACGCATCTAAAAGTAGTATTGAATGTACTGTTTTTAGTAATTATCTGCAAATGTTGAATGATGAAATAGAGCAAGAAGTGACAATTGCAGCGGAGATTGCTAGAGATAGTTCACAAGATAGTCAAAGTTCGGCTTCATTAAGTCAAGATCCACTGGGACAACCAATTATCCAAAATGAAGCAGCCACTGCCATGGATGAGGTGGAAAGAGCAATGCAGCAAGGTCAAGAGGAAGTAATCAACTTAGAAGAATTAAAGAAGCAATTTAATATTGAGCAAAGACAGATATATGATGAAGTGACAGACCACATTGAGCATGGCTTTCGTCATGAGAGAAAAGATTGCTCATGTATGTCATTTGAACCTATTCGATTATATGTAAGTGGAGAAGCTGGAACTGGTAAAAGTTTCCTAATTAAAGGAATTACTACATATTTACAGCAAAGAACTCAGTCAACACTGTCGTGTGTTGTTACTGCTCCAACTGGATTGGCAGCACATAATATTAAAGGTATTACTTTACATCGTTTACTGATGCTGCCAGTTGAACATGAAAATAAATTATAATATCACAAGCTATCTGGAGAAGCTTGTTTTGAAGTTTCTAGAGTGCTTAAAAAACATGAAACTTCTTATTATTGATGAAGTAAGCATGGTATCTAATTTAATGCTTGCTTTTGTGCATTTAAGAATGCAACAGATACTTAAGACAGAGTATGATGTGTTATTTGGAGGTAAGCATGTCATAGTTTTTGGAGATCTACTCCAACTAACTCCAGTGAAAGGACAACCTGTATTTGAAACTGTTACGCATGAGGAGACTAGAAAGTGCCTGGGCAGTATTGGAAATGTTAATATATGGTCACATTTCAAATATACTGAACTGATTCAAAATATGCGACAGGCAAAGGATACTAAATATGGAAATATTCTTCAAGATATCAGGATTGGAAAACTAACTGAAGATGCGAAACACACTCTTTGAACACGATTACTTTCCAAGCTGTTTCCTAATGAAGATAATGTACCTGAGAAAATATATAGTAAAGAGGTAGCAGATAAATCAGTGATATGCTTGATGCCAACTGTGAAAGAATGTTCAGTTTCTAATGAGAAAATGTTGAATTTAGAAAATCAACAAAATAGGAAACTGGAAGCTAAAGATAGAATAGAGCATGAAGGTAGTACTATTGTTTTGTCTGAAAAGTTGAAGTTAAAATTGGATTCTCTTCAAAAAAGTATATCTAAAACTGCTGGTTTAGAGAAAAATCTGTATGTGTGTTTAAATTGTCGGATAATTTTAGGGAGAAATTTACATGTAGAAAGAGGATTGGTAAATGGAGCAATGGGTAATGTTGTTGGTTTTGTTAATTATACAAATAGAGATGAGATTGAATTTTGAAGAATAAAATTTGATGGAATTGAGGAAGTTCAGCAAATTAGTCGCTGTTCAAATCGTTTTTTGCTTGTGAAAGACTTATATGTCCGTCGGAAGCAATTTCCAATTTGTTTGGCATATGCAGTGACTATTCACAAATCTCAAGGTTTAAGTGTAGATTGTGCTTTGGTAAATATTGGAAGCACTGTATTCAAAGAGGGTATGGCACATGTTGCTTTATCGCGAGTTAGAACTTTATGTGGACTTTATTTAATTGATTATGATGAGACAAAGATTAGTGCAGATTTAAATTGTGTGAAGGAGTATAATAGGTTAAGAAGAGAATATGCTCCAAGTTTACCTCAATATCCTTTAATTGAAAGGCGTATGGTTGGTCAGAAAAGGAAAAATGAGGAGAAATGTGCTGAAGTAGTTGAGAAACGACGAAAAAAGATGTAGCTGTTGTTGGTAGGCATAAGAAAACGGTTAGTATTGAAGAGATTGTTGGATTTAAGTTTGAAAACAGGTCTGGTGTCAACTGTTATGCAAATGTAGTAGTTAATGTTGTTTTTTTTCTAAAAAATGTTAGGGAACAGATTGTAGAAAATCAGGAGCAAACATTTTGCTATTCCTTAAATTCTATATTTGAAAAATGTAGTAGTGGTGAAAGTGAAGTAGGAAGTGTTTCAGAACTAAGGAATGTTTTAGACATATGTGCAGGAGTAAATCAATTTTCACAGAATATTCAGCAAGATTGTCAGGAATTTATTATGTATATGTTTACAGTTTTGGAAGATGAAGGTGTAGATATTGATAATCTTTTTGGCCTTTCTTATAAATGGGAACATAACTGTGATAATTGCTCATTTTCAAGTAGTACTGCTATACACAGTGAAAGATTTATATATTTAACATTACCAAACTGTAAAGAAGTGTCTTTTAATAAACTAGTTAAAGATGCGCATCAGAACATGGTCTGTTCTCAATGTAAGTCTGAAATGTTATCAACTTTATTTATCCATAGATATGGACAATATGTAATATTAATGTTTCAACGATGCAGAGCTGATGGGAGTAAATTGTAAACTTTAATTAAAAATTTTGTGGCTACTCAAGTATCTATTTCTAGAAGAACATTTGTAACTGTAGCCATTATTTTTCATGAAGGGCCTTCCACATCATCAGGACATTATACAGCTTATTTGAAGTGTGGAAGTGGCTGGACGCTTTGCAATGATACCCAATTGACTTTTAAGAAACGTTTGCCTTTTGCCTTAACTAACTCCTATCTGCTATTTTTGGAACCCAAATTTCAGTAGAATCACTTGCTGTAGGAAGATTAATACTGTAAAGATATGAAACTTTCTTGTTTACAAATATCATGTGACTGAGGGTCTACAAATCTATAAATGAAATTTGTGTTTGGTATAGTGATAACATCAGGTAGAAATGTAGTTAATGTTTGGTGGTATAAAACATGTTACACATTTTTACTGTAAAGGTTCAGAAAAGAATAGATAAGATTAAGATTAAGAAATTTCAGAAAAAAACTACTTAACTCATAGTATTTGGCCATGTGGAAAAATATGAGAGAAGAAAATGAGTACTTTAGATAATTATTTTAGAACATATATGGACGCAAGTTTTTGGGAGAGGTATTTAAAAGGTAACGAGTTAACTTATACAATTTGGCCATGCGGAAAGGTATGAGAGAAGAAAATGTATACTTAAGATAGATTTTTATAGGAGATACTTGCACGATGTTTTTTTGAGATATATATAAAAATAGGTCGTATAGTTTAATTAGTTTGTAACTGTGGAAGATGTAGTGTGCTCGTACAAAGCATTGGTAAAGGTAAGTCTGTAACTGTTTGTTTTGTCATGTACCGTAAAATATGGTTTACTCACAAACAATGATTGATTTTCCTCATAGTTTGAAACTAAACTCATTTTTGGCTGTCATAATGTGTTGTATTTCTAAAACTATTTTTAATTTAAATGTGAAATATGAAGTATAAAATATGTTTAATATAAAGAGTAATTATTTGTGTGATTTTGAAGCCTTTATATATAATGAGAGAAGTTGTTTATGAAGTGAAAAAATGATATTAGCAGAGAGACAGATAATGCAGATAGAGAGAGAAATGGTAAATTACATGTGATACCGTCGTGAAAAAATGTTAATGGTTAATGAATTCGTAAACTTTCTGTCACACGACAAAATTAGAGTGCGGTTTCTGGACGCGGCCTGCATTGGTGGGTGTAGGGTGAGAGGGGCAGGTGGTTGAGTGAAATAAAATGAAAAGTTGGTATATTACATGTGATACCGTGTTGAAAAAGTGGTAATGCTTAATGAATTCTTAAACTTTCTGACAGACGACAAAATTACATTGTAGTTTGTGGCCGCGGCTTGCACTGGTGGGGTGAGAGGGGGAGGTGGTCGAGTAAAATAAAATGAAAAGTAAAATGCTAATGGTTAATGAATTCGTAAAGTTTCTGTCACACGACAAAATTAGAGTGCGGTTTCTGGACGCGGCCTGCATTGGTGGGTGTAGGGTGAGAGGGGCAGGTGGTTGAGTGAAATAAAATGAAAAGTTGGTATATTACATGTGATACCGTCTTGAAAAAGTGGTAATGTTTAATGAATTCTTAAAGTTTCTGTCAGACGACAAAATTATAGTGCGGTTTGTGGCCGCGGCCTGCATTGGTGGGCGTAGGGTGAGAAGGGCAGGTGGTCGAGTAAAATAAAATGAAAAGTTGGTACATTACATGTGATACCGTCTTGAAAAAGTGGTAATGCTTAATGAATTCTTAAACTTTCTGACAGACGACAAAATTACATTGTAGTTTGTGGCCGCGGCTTGTACTGGTGGGGTGAGAGGGGGAGGTGGTCGAGTAAAATAAAATGAAAAGTTCTGACCATGAGGTTGTACACAGATTTGTGCAGTAAATGTGTTCGTAAATTGAGGTACCAAACGGAGTATAAAAATATCTCTCTCACTCCTGCTGTTTGACTGCATCTTCATCTCCCTTCTGTTTTCCGTCTCCGTTGCCCTGTGTTATCTTATTGTGTGTGTGTCTGTCTGTGTCTGCCTTCAGTCCGGGCTGAGGAACTTTGCTGTGGAGGCACACACAGATAGTCGCATCAAAGTAGTTGGAACGTTTTCAAAAAACTATTTATATAATTGAAATGCTTTTTTGAAGCGCTAGTGAATGTTTTCTTTCAGAATTACCGCTCGGTTGCTTCCATAGAGCAGAGGGTATGTTGTATTTTACTACTTAGTGCCTCTGCATCTGCACTCTGTTCTCTGGTGGCTGGCGGAGAAGTGTTTGTTATTGTGGAGATTAAAGCGTGATAAGGAGTGAAATACGAAATAGCGTCTGGTCTGTAGAAGCGTGGGAGCAGTGATTAACACTGAGTGAAGCGGAACTGCGACGGTGCTTGAGAAGAGTAATAAATTATTTTTTTACAGAGGTACAACTGTCTGCATGGTGCGCGACCTACTAAGAAAGGGTTCACGGGCTGTTATAGGCCTGTGGGTTCTAGTATGAGTAAATCAGGTCGACAAAAGAAAATATTAAGTTAGTACAGCTGAAGTTACGTGGAACACATGAATACTGTTTCAGTATACAATCATTTTAGTTGAGATTATGGATTAAAAGAGAGAACGTGTATATTTGAAATGTTTATTCAGAAATGCACTGTTTTCAAGGCAAGTTTCTAATCTAATACGAGTAGAGACATTGCAAAAAACAAAGTAATCGGTATAGTCAGTAGTATATAGAATACAAACGGTATAGTTGATGAAAAATGAATATGGTTATGCAAAATTAATTATACACTCTTATGAGGAAGTATATTATATTTTAATAAATGGAAGAAGGTCTCTGGCCTTTCAGTTTAGGAACGATACATGAAAATGCTAGTGGTTAGACATTATGGTGTCGATTCCGATCCGGTAAAATGCGCTCCGAATGGTTGTACGGAGAGTTTTTTCCCCGTACGAATCGTATCCGTAGACGTCCCGTACGTACGATGAAGTACGATCCGTACTAGGTGCCGAACTCCGTACGAGTCGTACAGGACTCCGTACGACTCAAATCTCCATACGAATCTCACTCGGAACCCGCAGTACGCGCCATCGCGGCACGTTTTTGCGACCCAGCAAGTACGATCCGTGTCGGGTACGCGCCGTACGACCCTTTTCCTACGGGAGCAGAAAACAGGCGTAAACGCAGAGTTCGCGCCGAAACAGGTACGGAAGGCCCCCCCCCGGGTACGGCACGTACCCCCCATGATCGCAGGGGTACGCGCCGTACCCCTGTGGTCATGCGGGGTACGTGCCGTACACCCAGCGTACATGGGGTACGCACCGTACCCCATGTACAGTGGGTGTACGGCACGTACCCCATGTACGCTGGGTGTACGGCACGTACCCCGCATGACCACAGGGGTATGGCGCATACCCCTGCGATCATGGGGGGTACGCGCCGTACGGTGTGTGGGTGATCGTGCGCTTTTCCGTACGAATCGACGTGTACCGTACGAATCGCGTCCGGGTCGGCCGATCGGGATCGGAATCGTCCGGTCGTACGGCGTCTGTACGAGTCGTACGGAAACGGCTCCGGATACGATTCGTACGGACGGGGATTTTACCGGATCGGAATCGACCCCAATGTCTTTATCAATCAGCTCTCTGCATGCGAAGCACTATCACGTTTCTGTTATGCTATTGTGTAAGGGAAAAAAACGCGCCAAAACGGACAAAATGGCGAGAGGTGCATGTATGTAATCAAAATATTTCAGTTTATGGAAAATTAAATGATCAGAGGTGTCTGAGGCGGAATTAAGCAGTTCAAATGCGAAATTGCGTTTACAGTTATCAAAAACTCATTCTATATTTACACATTAATTAGGGCACATGTAGCATATATTAGCGAGTTTTGGTTTGAGTACGTTTGAAATAACATAAGATAAGATATACAATAGAATTGTTGAGATTAGACTTTAATAAAAAATAAAGTTCAAAATCGAGTAGGTGAAGAAAAAAAATGTAGTCCACATAAAAGATCAAAATTTAACCAGTAGGAAATCATAATGTCCACTGTTAGTAAAGCCAATAGGTCTGTTCATGTTAAGAAAATATCCAAGAAAACGTGAAAAAGATAGGGAGGCAAAACGAAATGTGGACGTCAATGGCTTGCATAACAGTCAACCCAGGATTGTATAGGCAAAGTAGGCAGCAACTGCTTCTAACAAGAAGTCACTGTTATGATCCGAAAACATGTCAGCCATCCAATTGAAAAGAGGAAAGCAGCATTCATGATCTGTTATTACCGGAGCCTCTAGTACCATCAGAGGACAGCTCGGTGGGTTTTCAATGTAGCTGTCTGTCAGGAAATCTTGCGCCGCTTCGAATATATCCCAATGACCCAGAACTCCTTGCATCGCTGCAAAGGCCATAATCCCTCCGTTGCAACAAAACTGTTCATGATCAATTAACGGATTCATGAGATGATTGTAATTCACTTCAGGAGGTAACAAGTTGCAGAGACATAAGTCCAGGGCCCACATGAAATCACAGCTCAGGCAATGAAATACAGGCTGCACACAGGTGAAGTAGGAATATCGAAATGATAATCGATATGAAGTATTCAGAGTCGAGAGTGCTAAGATGCCGTAGTAGTCAAGCATCTTCTGGCGAAATAGTTCTAAGTGTTCCGGCTTGTTTGCGAAGACAGGAGGGACATCCATTTTGAAATAAACGAGATGGGAACACAAACGTCGAAGCACTGGCAGTTCAACAGGAAGTCCACATAAATAGGTCGCAGAGCATGGAGTGAAGAGTAGCAGAATGACTTGATATAATTTTTGGCAGTCCGGTCACTAAACCATTGCTTAGTAGTTATAAAAAAAATAGCCTGTCTTGAAGTGGAGGATGCGTTTAAAATTAAGGGAGTCACCTTAATACATTGTAAAGGAAGGCCACTCTTTTATAAGGAATGGTGTTGTCTGTGAATATTAGCTAAGTGAAAGATATGTTCGCGAACAGATGCTACGCTAACTTGTTTTTGTGACAATAAGGCTGTTGTTCATGTCTTGTGATTCAAGGTCGGAATTTGCTGCCAGATGGAAATATCAAGGTTCACATGCGTGGGGTAGATAAACTACATTCTTAAAGGGAAGCAAATGCAGAGTGATTTTTACCGCGTAAGCTTTGTCGTTTAAAAAGTCATAGTGATTTTCATTATATGTAAAAAAAAATATCACTGATGAAGAATGAAAAAAAATCGTTATAATAATAGGCACTGGTGTATTTTTGGAAAGATATGCAACATTACAGGGATTCCACTTAAATAAGTCATGTAATTGAAAGTGCCTGCATGTGGACGACTAAATATATGTTTAGGCGTTTAATATGCAGCTTTGAAAAAAAACGTGCGTTTGTTTTAAAAATGAAATGTAAAAGGTTTAGAGAAGGAGTTTCCAAAGCGGTCGTGGAGGGCTAGATGCATGGCAGATTAAAAAAATTACTACATGTTTTTCAATGGGGTTATCTTAAACATATGGGGGCATATTACCAAGCAATAGCGATAATTATCGCTATTGCTTGGTTAGAGACAAAAATGTACCAAGGTTGATTGCAAAAGCAATAAAAAACGGCCGCAATGCATGAATATCGCTGAAAAGTCAGCGATATTTATGCATTACCGAGCTAATGCTCTTAGCCATGTTATCCACCTCCCATGGCTAAGAACTGCTCAGGGCAGGTGTTAGCTTTTGGAGATATTCGCGCCTAGCACGAATATCTTCAAAAGTTGGTAATAGGAGATAGCGATGTTAGCGACTGTTTCCAGTCGCTAACATCTTGGCACGCCCACTTTGCATGTCATTAGTGATAAATATCACTGACATGCAAAGTGGGGCCCAAGATGGTCGCTATCTCCTACTAGCTGTCGCTAACTGGTGTTAGCGACAGCTAGGTAATAGGGAGATAATTTTATCTCCGCTTTCTTGGCTTTTAAAGCCAAACAAGCGGAGATAAACCCCCTTGATAATATGCCCCTCGTTTCTTTATCTACTGTGCAGTTTTTCTGCATGTTGCCTATTCTTTGATTTTTACTGTTGCTGTGTCTTATACATTTTCCAGGGGCGGGTATAGGGTCATGGCAGCCCTGGGCAGGGAGCGTAGGTAGGGGGCTCTGTAACAGGGGGTTTGGGCGGGGCAGAGCGTGCAGCCCACTGAAGAGGGGGGGGGTGGATCAAGGTGTTTGGAAGTGGAACAGAGGCAAAGCACGCCAAATTCCTGCCATGGTCCGCTACGCAAATATGTATGCATCCTTAGAGGATTATTATATTAAGGATATATATTAATATGGTGGCTCCTGGGGTTTGGTGGTCCTGTGCAGGTGTACTGCTTGCATATGCCCATGGTTGGCCCTGTATTTTCTGTCTATGCACTTGTTCTCCGTCACATGGGCTTTTAGTTATGAAGGCCTTGTGTCGCTGGTGCATGAGTTTTAACATGGGAAAAAGTGATATATCTGTGGCGCAATGGTTTCATAAATGAGAACATTTTGTATCTTATTGTAATGATAGAGAATCTTGGGGAATTTATCTGTTATGCTTGTTCTTTGCTATAATGGCTCTATGTTGTGTAAGAAATAAGTCTGTAATAAGTTAATTAAATTTTATTATTTTCTTTTTTACAGTGTTTGGTGCTGAAAAGCAACAACCTGCCTTCTGAATTACAGAATGTGAGGAATTATATTCTTTTTCAGGTGAGTTGGTATTTTTGCATAGGCAATTTTTTTGGGTGCACATGAAAATAATGAAGAAGATTTTTTTTAATGTTTGTAAAATTTCATTTTGGAATATGATTTTATCTTGAATTATTCACATGGGTTGTATCTGCTTATACTAGATATGTATTTTGAGATATTCTCCACTGACAGTTGAAATTATCTTTTAATGGGCTTGGTGCATGTGTTCTTTTTGATGGAGTTCAGATTTACGGATCATTGGAGTATAATTCTTTCATGTTTCCATTACTTAAATCTTGTGAAGTGCTCATGATTTTTGAAATCTTGTTGCATTATGTTTGGCAGTTTTTCTCCTTTATTTACAAAGAGGTATTATGATATGGTTCTAGGTGTGATGGGTATCTTTCCTGCATATCTGTGATTATACTATGTATAGGCATTGTTTTACATATTCATGCAGAGGTTTATTATGAGGTTGTTCTTCATGCTTAGTATGACATTTTGTATATGCTATGACTTTTACATGGTGAGTATGCTGTTGAAACATAAAAGGAACTGTCTATGTGGGAAGTAGTAATCTGTAAAGTGAATGCTATGGTTTGTATAGTGTGAGCCTTCTCTTCAGAGTACATATAGTTTACATAGCTCTTTGTACTGGTGAACTGAAAAAATGGGACTCTAAAAATTAATTCTACAGATTATCAATATTTGTGATATCTAGAAAATCTAAAAAGAAATTTTACAGTAAAATGTCTTTTAACAACAGTAATTATTTAATGGAAAAAAAAGATCAGTGTTAATGTTTAGGGTTATATTGCCAATTTCTTTTCAAAACAAGAGGAACGTGGTATCTTAAAATATATAGAGTTAATAAGTTAGAAATTATAAAAATATATGTAGTTTAAAAATTAGTAAAGGTACTTTAAAGTTATACATTTATGAAAAAAAGATATAATTTAGTCTCTATATTTTTTTAAAAGGATACAGAAGAATAAACTGAGTCTAGTTATGGAGAATTCCTCAGAAGAGAAACAAATTCATTTTGAAATCATTAACGAAGTGATGGAGGAAATTTTAGACGCAGTCTTTCAAGAGGAAATAGATGAAAAAAATTATTTTATCACATATTGTGGTGGCCTGGCCACCTCGGATTTACTCTCCTACTACCAAGCTTCCCAACTACTTGTCCTTAATGAATGGTGGTATGGGGATAGGGGCGACCCGGCGTATGCTCTGGAACGACTGCTCATGGGTGATCACACGCTCCACACCATTCTTTATTCGGCTCGCCTGCGCCGTGGGTTGCCATCGGTCACCGGGGTGGTCTTTGCGGTGTGGCGACAGTCCCTACGCCGCATGGGATGGTGGGGCAGATTGACGGCTGAGACGCCGCTTTGGCATAACGGCCTGCTCCCGGAGCTGGCGGCCCTGTCCGGGTTTGAGGGTTGGGAAGCCATTGGGATTACACAACTGGGCCAGGTCATGTCCGGCGCCACCCTCAAATCCTTCGAGGAGCTCCGCACAGAGTTCCAAATGCCTCAGTCCCAGTTCTTCCGCTACCTCCAGCTGCGGCATGCCCTCACTCCGAGCATCGCCGGTCTTGACTCTTTGCCGGAGTTTAGCCCAGTCGAGGCTAAAGTGTTTATGGGGGACCTGGGGGACAAGAAGGTCTCCAGGATTTACCAGACTCTTGTTATTCATTGCTCCTCCACCCTTCACTCTCTTCGGGAGGCGTGGGAGGCGGACGTGGGCCCCTGGATGAGGACGATTGGAGGGAGGCGCTGGAATCCCCACGTGGAACCGCCATTGCGGTCCGGCTCCGGCTCATCCAATTCAAATACTTACATCGTGCTTATTATACGCGTGAGCGGTTGTGGAAGGCTGGTTTGATTGCATCCTCGGAGTGTCTGCGATGTGGGGCGGTGCCTGGCTCCTTGATGCACACAGTGTGGTCGTGTGGTCGGCTGACTGGGTTCTGGAGGGGTGTGTGGTGTTGCCTGGCCGAGGTCCTGGGCTGGGACCTTCCTCGTACCCACCGGCTGGGCCTACTGCATATTATGGAAGGGATTGGGGGCAATGTGTATAAGCGCCACTTGTTGCTCTTGGGGCTGGTCGTGCCAAGCGGGACCTGGCCCGGGCGTGGAAGTCGGTGAGGGCTCCCCCTCTGTCTGCATGGAAGGCTGGGCTGGATTATTTTATGGGTCTGGAGAGGCCGATCTTTGAAGCGAGGGGCTGCCCGCGCAAACACTACAAAATCTGGAGGCGTTGGGCCGACTATCGTGGTCTGTCCTTGGACCCCCCGGCGGAGCAGGAGGAGGACATTTGATTACGGTGACAATCTTGGCCTGATGCAGCGACGTCCTGGTGGCATTGCACCTGCCTTTATGTATTTTTAATTTTTTTATTTTTTTTATTTTTTCTCTGTTGCTTCTATACACGTGTGGTAAGGGGGGTTGGGGGGGGCGTTCAGTGTGGGGGGGGTAGTGTTGTGGGTTAGGGTAAGTTGCTGGGGAGTGTCTATGCTGAGCCTATACTGAGTCTGCTCTATCACTTGCTGCCTATATCATTGCTGCTTTGATATTGTTGTGGTGTTCTTGGTGTGTGAAGATGCCACATTCCTGATGCTCCTTTGCTCAATATAATTGGTTGTGAAAAAAAAAAAATTATTTTATGGACATGTCTTTAGACTCCGCTTACTTAGAGATGGTAGAAGGAGATGAGGACTTTGGACTTGAAGAAGTCCCTGATGATATAATGGTGGAAGTTCTACAAAATTATGAAGATTTCAATAAATAAATTTTTTTTTGATAGTAAAGCATTCTTGAAGACAGTTTTCTTGTCCTATTCGTCGTTGATGTGCTTTAGGAGAGTGATAAGACATGTTCTCATGAAGTGTAAAAGAGATTGTAGTAAAAAAGATTAAAACATCTACGATGACCCATAGTTCTTGAAAAAAGTGTACTGTTTGTATGCTTTAAAAATTAGAATTAAAAACTGTCTATAATGTTAAAAAAGATATGGAGTGTGATACAATTAAGAACCAACATTCACTACAGGATTTCCTACTCTGTTCAGAGACTTTCTGTTATTTTCTTTATTCTACTTAGAAAATGAATCTGTGGTTTAAATTTGTACGTTATTTGCTAGTAGTCAACTATAATATTTGTTATGTTTGTGTTTTACAGATTGAGAATTTCATCAAAATCTTAAATTAAGATGCCGACCAGAACTGAAAAAAGAAAGCTCTATAAACGGACTTACAATTTGAAGAAGAAAGGAATTGAAGAAGTATCAAAAGAACATAGTACGGATAAAAAGAAGAGTGCTCCTGGTAAGCAAACCAAAAAGTTTTTGAGAGCAATATGTGGAAGGAAAAATGTTAGTATTGAAGTGCACAAGGAAAAAAGTATACCAGTATCGAGAAGGAGACATGGAACCAAAGATAAAAATGTTTCTGGAATCAGGAGACAGGAAAATCTGTACAGTAAAACTCGGATGAATCAATTTAGCCAAATCAGGAAGCGTATGTTTTACAACAGAGTAGTTTCGAATTTATTACAAAAGGAGAAAGTTTCTAAAAGAAGATCTGCTTTTCTTAAGAAAAAACAATATATAGAGGGTATTGTTGAGCGCGCGTTTGAGACAAAAAGAAAATTATTTATTTTAGTACTTAATAGAATAAATACGCTAAATAAGGCAATACGAGTTTTAAAAGCTAAAAGTAAATGGAAGAGACACATAAATAGGAGTAATTTTTGTAAAGTGTTTTCTAGGAAGTGGATGCATACTTCAACGTCTGAACCATTTTTTAATGAAGAGAGTTACTTTCAAAGTAACGATTTGTTGCATGCAGTTGACACCAGTGGTCGAGGATACGAGTTGAAGGAGGGATGTGTAATTGAGAAAGAGAAAATTGTGGTTAGAAATGCAGAAGAGGTGATGGCTGGAGAAGCTTCAGGGGGACGTGCTAATGTTCCTGTTTACAGTTGGAATTGTAGTAGCATTTGTAGTGTACGACAGGATTCAATTGATTTCTTTCGCAATTTCTTACGTAAGTACACTAAAGAAAGTCTTAGAAAAAAAATTGTTATGTTGCAAGAATTAGATCATTGCAGAGTGCAGGAAATAGATCTGCAAGGTCATTCTCTGGCTTGTCTTTCTAAAAAAATATGCCAGAGTGTGTTTCATCACTTCAGGATGTTAGCAGTGCATCATACTAAAATGAGAAAATTGGTGAGAAAGTTGTATTATGCAAAAAGTCCAGCACTTAAACTTAAACAGTTAAATAGTGCTCTTTTGTATGGATGTGAATTAGATGTTAAGAAGATTTGTGCAGAAATTGAGGTAAGTTATTTTGGTCCAGAGGAAGGTAATGCAGAAACTGATATAATTATAGAAGGAAATGTGTTAGAAAATGTTGGACATGTTAATATTGAAAATTTTTAACAGGAAATAATAAAGTTTAAGGTAATTGCAGGTGAGAAACCAAATTTTTCTTGTGTCTGTTGTCGACGCATTCATTACAAAAGTCAAACTAGGTTAGTTGATTTATATTTAAAAAGTGAAGATGAAAGTAATGGTCAATGGAAATATTTTGCAACTTATTTGTTGGTGGAAAACTATTTTGATTTGGGTTTTGAGCAACGTATTTGTAAATATTGTTATAATAAATTAAATGAAAATAAAATGCCTGCTAGAGCTGTTCATAATAATCTAGAGTTGATAAATATTCCATCAGAATTGATGGATTTAAATACTTATGAGACTATTCTGATCCAATGTGTACATCCTTTTCAGGCTATTGTTCGTATGGAGCCTAAGACTGGTAAATTAAATCCTTCAGATTTACAAAGAGGATTAAAGGGTAGAGTTGTATATTTGCCACTTGATTAAAAAAAAAATATGGAAACAATTGGTGTTGAAAATGTAGAAGAGGAACCTCTAGTTATTCTAGTTAATGGTGTACCTACAAAGAGTAAGAAAATCTGGCAAGATTTAGTGGATGTTAGAAAAGTCAAAAAGGCAACGTTGTATTTAGTTCAAAACAATAAGTACTATAAAGATGTATACGTAGAAGAAGAAGATGTAAGTGAAGAAGAGGAGAGTGATTTGTCTATTGGACAAATTGAAAAAGTTGACCTATCCAGAAGTGAAGAAATTTATGAACATTACAGTGTTCATCCACTGCATTCCAAAGAAGCAATAGGGAATGCAATTGAATTATTTCAGATGAAAAAGGCGAAAGGAAATCCTATTAGTGTGTGGGAAGAAAGTTTGGAAGGTCGTTGTTTCCCACAGTTATTCCCTACAGGTGAAGGTACACGATATGATGATCGACCTATGCAGATTCCTGCATCTGAATACCGGACAACAAGATTATATGCAGAAGATCCGAGGTTTCGCCAATGCATTCCATATTTGTTTCATCTTCTGTTTGAGAGTGACTTATCTGGTCTCTCTTATGCAGTAAATCATATCTTAAAAAGTGGAGTTCATCTGCATAATATTTCAGCAAAGGAATTTATGGATAAAGTGCAACAGAAAGATAGTGTTTTGGATTCACACCTAATTAATTTAATGGCTTGTCAGCGTGGTACTAATGAGTATTGGTACCGTCGTCATGGAGATTTGAAGTGCATGCTTAGAAACTTAGGAGCACCAACATGGTTTTTAACTCTAAGCTGTGCAGAGTATGCTTGGGAAGATTTACTTGAATTTCTTCAGGAGGCGAATGCAAACATAGAAAATATAAACTACAAGACACCCGGAGAACTGTGTTCGTTAGATCCGGTTAATGTTTGCAGATATTTTAATCATAGATTTGAAGCTATGATGTCTTTTCTTACAAACAAGAAAAATCCGCCTCTTGGTGAAGTACTGGATTTCTTTTGGAGAAAAGAATACCAAGCAAGAGGTACTCCTCATATTCATATGCTGTTATGGATCAAGGATGCTCCTAAATTTGGAAGAGACTCGGATGAGACTGTACTGTCTTTTATTGAACAGTATGCCACTTGTGACATACCTAATAGTACAACTGATAAGGACTTAAGAGGAAAAGTGTTACGCTTTCAAAGTCATCGTTGTGGAAAATATTGTCGGCGAAAATTCAAATCAAAGAGTAAATTCTACACCAAATGTCGTTTTGGATTTGCACGACCGGTACTTTCAAAAGGAAGAGTCAACAATTTGATGTCATCTTTGCGACATAACATCAGAAGAAGGTCACCTAAAAATACGTACAATTTAAGAAGAGGTGAAGAATCCAAATATATAAATGACTATAACCCAGTCATTTTGTCCATGTCGAATGCTAACATGGACATACAATATGTTGCAGACAACTCTATTGCTGTGGCTCGATATGTAACGTCTTACATCACAAAATCTGAAAAGACGGAACTGAAGGAGATGTGGGAAGACATTTCTCATGAAAAGAGCCTAAGCAAGAAATTGTATACGTACAGTTTGAAGATGTTGTCTCATCGAGAAATTGGAGCATATGAATGTTGTGACCGATTATCATCAGCAAGTCTTTATGCTAAATCAAGGACTATTCTCTGGGTGAGTTTGGGTCTTGCAGAAACACGAAACCGTGTTCTAAAACCTGTGCAAGAAATTGAATATTTAGCCCAGAAAGAACCAAACAGTACAGACATTCTGAAAACAAATATGTTGGATACATACTATCCAAATAGAAGTACTCTTCTAGAAAACATTTGTCTGTATGAAATACTTCAAAACTACACTTTTAAAAGGAATGTTACAGAGAACATTGATAAAGGTGTATATGCTGTAATTGGACAAGAAGGATGTCTGGTGAAGCAAAGAAAAGGACACTTGATTAATCATCGGAAACTGAGTTGCGAAACACCTGACAAAAGAGAATTTTACTATTTTGCTCTTTTGCAACTCTTTAAACCATGGCGTAGAGAAGAGGAACTACTTGGGGACTTTGATAGTTATGAAGATTCATTCAACGCATCTAAAAGTAGTATTGAATGTACTGTTTTTAGTAATTATCTGCAAATGTTGAATGATGAAATAGAGCAAGAAGTGACAATTGCAGCGGAGATTGCTAGAGATAGTTCACAAGATAGTCAAAGTTCGGCTTCATTAAGTCAAGATCCACTGGGACAACCAATTATCCAAAATGAAGCAGCCACTGCCATGGATGAGGTGGAAAGAGCAATGCAGCAAGGTCAAGAGGAAGTAATCAACTTAGAAGAATTAAAGAAGCAATTTAATATTGAGCAAAGACAGATATATGATGAAGTGACAGAGCACATTGAGCATGGCTTTCGTCATGAGAGAAAAGATTGCTCATGTATGTCATTTGAACCTATTCGATTATATGTAAGTGGAGAAGCTGGAACTGGTAAAAGTTTCCTAATTAAAGGAATTACTACATATTTACAGCAAAGAACTCAGTCAACACTGTCGTGTGTTGTTACTGCTCCAACTGGATTGGCAGCACATAATATTAAAGGTATTACTTTACATCGTTTACTGATGCTGCCAGTTGAACATGAAAATAAATTATAATATCACAAGCTATCTGGAGAAGCTTGTTTTGAAGTTTCTAGAGTGCTTAAAAAAATGAAACTTCTTATTATTGATGAAGTAAGCATGGTATCTAATTTAATGCTTGCTTTTGTGCATTTAAGAATGCAACAGATACTTAAGACAGAGTATGATGTGTTATTTGGAGGTAAACATGTCATAGTTTTTGGAGATCTACTCCAACTAACTCCAGTGAAAGGACAACCTGTATTTGAAACTGTTACGCATGAGGAGACTAGAAAGTGCCTGGGCAGTATTGGAAATGTTAATATATGGTCACATTTCAAATATACTGAACTGATTCAAAATATGCGACAGGCAAAGGATACTAAATATGGAAATATTCTTCAAGATATCAGGATTGGAAAACTAACTGAAGATGCGAAACACACTCTACGAACACGATTACTTTCCAAGCTGTTTCCTAATGAAGATAATGTACCTGAGAAAATATACAGTAAAGAGGTTGCAGATAAATCAGTGATATGCTTGATGCCAACTGTGAAAGAATGTTCAGTTTCTAATGAGAAAATGTTGAATTTAGAAAATCAACAAATTAGGAAACTGGAAGCTAAAGATAGAATAGAGCATGAAGGTAGTACTATTGTTTTGTCTGAAAAGTTGAAGTTAAAATTGGATTCTCTTCAAAAAAGTATATCTAAAACTGCTGGTTTAGAGAAAAATCTGTATGTGTGTTTAAATTGTCGGATAATTTTAAGGAGAAATTTACATGTAGAAAGAGGATTGGTAAATGGAGCAATGGGTAATGTTGTTGGTTTTGTTAATTATACAAATAGAGATGAGATTGAATTTTGAAGAATAAAATTTGATGGAATTGAGGAAGTTCAGCAAATTAGTCGCTGTTTAAATCGTTTTTTGCTTGTGAAAGACTTATATGTCCATCGGAAGCAATTTCCAATTTGTTTGGCATATGCAGTGACTATTCACAAATCTCAAGGTTTAAGTGTAGATTGTGCTTTGGTAAATATTGGAAGCACTGTATTCAAAGAGGGTATGGCATATGTTGCTTTATCTCGAGTTAGAATTTTATGTGGACTTTATTTAATTGATTATGATGAGACAAAGATTAGTGCAGATTTGTTATGTTATGTTATGTTATGTTAAATGGTTTTTTGTAGAGCGCACGGCTACTCAAAAAGAGTGTCCCGGCGCTTTTAATTGAGGCAGGCTGCAGTGAACTAACATAACACATTAAAAGAATAAAAGACAACACAGTGGAAAAAGAAACAGCACACAAGGAAGGCCTACTGGACAAACAACCAGGTCTTAAGGTCCTTTCTGAAGGCTAATAAGCCAGTGGATCCCCGAAGGGAGAGGGGTAGGGAATTCCATAATTGGGGCGCCAGTAACCCAAAGGAGCGACCACCCAGACGCGCTCTTTTCACCCGTGGGACAGTAGCCAGAAATAAAGATTCTGATCTCAGAGAGCGAGCTGGTTGGTAGAAAGTCAGTCTCCTCTGGAGATACTTCGCTCCCGACGCATGAAGGGCCTTAAATGCCAATTGTGTGAAGGAGTATAATAGGTTAAGAAGAGAATATGCTCCAAGTTTACCTCAATATCCTTTAATTGAAAGGCGTATGGTTGGTCAGAAAAGGAAAAATGAGGAGAAATGTGCTAAAGTAGTTGAGAAACGACGAAAAAAAGATGTAGCTGTTGTTGGTAGGCATAAGAAAACGGTTAGTATTGAAGAGATTGTTGGATTTAAGTTTGAAAACAGGTCTGGTGTCAACTGTTATGCAAATGTAGTAGTTAATGTTGTTTTTTTTCTAAAAAATGTTAGGGAACAGATTATAGAAAATCAGGAGCAAACATTTTGCTATTCCTTAAATTCTATATTTGAAAAATGTAGTAGTGGTGAAAGTGAAGTAGGAAGTGTTTCAGAACTAAGGAATGTTTTAGACATATGTGCAGGAGTAAATCAATTTTCACAGAATATTCAGCAAGATTGTCAGGAATTTATTATGTATATGTTTACAGTTTTGGAAGATGAAGGTGTAGATATTGATAATCTTTTTGGCCTTTCTTATAAATGGGAACATAACTGTGATAATTGCTCATTTTCAAGTAGTACTGATATACACAGTGAAAGATTTATATATTTAACATTACCAGACTGTAAAGAAGTGTCTTTTAATAAACTAGTTAAAGATGCGCATCAGAACATGGTCTGTTCTCAATGTAAGTCTGAAATGTTATCAACTTTATTTATCCATAGATATGGACAATATGTAATATTAATGTTTCAACGATGCAGAGCTGATGGGAGTAAATTGTCCACTTTAATTAAAAATGTTGTGGCTACTCAAGTATCTATTTCTAGAAGAACATTTGTAACTGTAGCCATTATTTTTCATGAAGGGCCTTCCACATCATCAGGACATTATACAGCTTATTTGAAGTGTGGAAGTGGCTGGACGCTTTGCAATGATACCCAATTGACTTTTAAGAAACGTTTGCCTTTTGCCTTAACTAACTCCTATCTGCTATTTTTGGAACCCAAATTTCAGTAGAATCACTTGCTGTAGGAAGATTAATACTGTAAAGATATGAAACTTTCTTGTTTACAAATATCATGTGACTGAGGGTCTACAAATCTATAAATGAAATTTGTGTTTGGTATAGTGATAACATCAGGTAGAAATTTAGTTAATGTTTGGTGGTATAAAACATGTTACACATTTTTACTGTAAAGGTTCAGAAAAGAATAGATAAGATTAAGATTAAGAAATTTCAGAAAAAAACTACTTAACTCATAGTATTTGGCCATGTGGAAAAATATGAGAGAAGAAAATGAGTACTTTAGATAATTATTTTAGAACATATATGGACGCAAGTTTTTGGGAGAGGTATTTAAAAGGTAACGAGTTAACTTATACAATTTGGCCATGCGGAAAGGTATGAGAGAAGAAAATGTATACTTAAGATAGATTTTTATAGGAGATACTTGCACGATGTTTTTTTGAGATATATATAAAAATAGGTCGTATAGTTTAATTAGTTTGTAACTGTGGAAGATGTAGTGTGCTTACTCAAGAAATTGCGAATTTGAGAAAAACATTTAAGATATGTTTTTTTCAGGTATTTATAATATGTATGGAGATTTTGGATGGGTTTTTTAAACACAATCATTTTGATTGTGTTTTTTTTTCCCCGCTGTTATATGATGATTAATATTGAAATTACTGTTTATAGTGAAAATCAATGTATTCTGAGGACAGCAAAAATAAACCATTTAATATGTTGTTTGAGTTATTTTGTTACATTGAATTTAGAAATATGTATTATAACATATTTTTTTACTGTCTTCCATAGATATTATATTTATAAGGTAAGTACAACTAATAACATCCGAGAGTTTTCTCTGCCTCTCTCTTATTGACTCCTACTTTTTTTTATTTTATGAAATGTACATTATAATCTTATTTTTACTTTTCTTCCACAGGTACTAAGTTTTTAAAAGAAATTTACTTTACTTTTTTATTATTTTTTAGGTAAGTATAACAAATAAAGAAACTTTTACATCACTGTGTCATTTCTTTGTCTATCCTGCTTAAAGCAATGTCATGTTTAATATAAGCACTTCCACATAGGATTGGGTGCATTGTTATAAGGCATGCTTTAAAAGTGATTTAATGAAATGAGCGACATTTCACTGAGTGAGTTCAGCAACACTGATATATGAAAACATTGGTGGGAAATGATATTAAATGTTACATGTTGTTCTTTCCAGGAGTTTAAGTTCTTTGCTGCAGTGGCAATTCTGCCACAGCATTAGGGGTCCGGGGGGCTGAGTGGTACTTCTATGCTCATGATAGAGCTACTCCTTCATGAGGCACGGTTGAGATCTGTTCATGATACAGTGGTTCTGTCATGGCTCTGCTTAGTCAATAGAACGTGTCATGGAGGCGCAATATTAGTGCTGTGCAAGCACAGCGGCAAGCCCATGACAAAACTGGTCCATCCTGAGGACAGCTGAGGCAATGCTCGTGATGGAGCGGCTCTGTCATGAGCATGGAAGGACTTAACAGGTGTTAAAAAAACCTGAGGGGTCTCTTCAAAGAGAGTGTTAGTTGTAATTTAAAGGGCACTTTAAAACACATTGTGGCAGCTTTATGTTGACGTTGCGTCTCTTTGCGCCACAATTTCGTCAGTTTATTTAATACAATGACAGTGGAAATAATGTACCATATTTACAACGTTATGGATATAGGAGATATGTCACATTCTAAAGCCCTGCACCATAAGGAAGTGTTCCTCTGAAGGAATGCGTCTTGAAAGTGGCTGACTGTAATGCATGATATTTCACTCAGTGACTTTCAGACCCATGCTGTTTCAAAACTGTGCATGTGCTTGAAGCAGGCGTAGGTATTGATGCAGTATTGTGAATATAGTGCATTGGTGAGCCTTGCTGGAGCTGCATCACACTTGCGATGCAACTCTAGTAATGTATTACTTTTTCAGCACAGATGTGTTACGCATGTATGGTGTTTTTGTACCATGGTGCGCCACATTTCAAATGTGGCACACCATGGGTAACGGAGCACTAGCATACTGTGGTGCACATTAACTGGTGCATATCTGGGTATGAAGTAGTTAACATAAATCTGCCCCATAGGTTACAAATCCGCGTTTAGTAGAGTGTTCGGCCTTTGTAGTGTTATGTTTTTTCTGTTATTCTATGTAGGTATGTAATATTGCAAGATTTTTGTCACGAAAAAGAAGCCATGAGTATTGGGTTTGTGAAAGATTGCAAGATTTTTTAAATTAAAAAGCAAGAACCATGGCATTGTTTAATATAGCATTGTAAATACTTATCTTTAATAATGATGAGAGAGTAAAAAAAGGTTAACCTGATGTTTTAAAGTTATTCACAGGCTTCTTTAGAGGAAGTGTTCTATATGATTGTAGCGTGGGTGTTTGACTTTTTTATAGGTAATAGAATGCATTTTGTATGCTGTAGCAGGAGGAGTACTACATACTTGAATATTCTTCAGTGCTTATTTTCATTTTGTAAGTGGTATTGAGACCGACACAGAACTTCAATGGATCGGAGGGGCTGTTCCTGTGCATCTGGAGGATTGCCAAGCCGTTGCAGCAGTGGGAGTGAGGCCTCTCATGACACAGAACTTCAATGGATCGGAGGGGCTGTTCCTGTGCATCTGGAGGACTGCCAAGCCGTTGCAGCAGTGGGAGTGAGGCCTCTCACAGGGGCGTAGCGTAGCTCCTTTTGATGCTCACAATTGCAGATAACAGGGTAGAGATGTCTGTGGAATTTATAGATGGTTAGTCACACTAGAGTGTGGGCGGCGCCCCTAGCACTTCATTACGGCACACAGGGGAGCCGCGTTGCACAGTTTGAGAATCAGAGACTTAGGAGATAAACCTTCATAATAGGAAGGCTTCTAAGTGATAAAATCGCCGGTGCTCGGCGTTAAAAATATCACTGCTATCGGTGGAATTTTCCACGGTGTTAGTGCTTCAACAGAAATGGGAACACATATCTGATAGAAAATCCTGTAACAATCTCAGTATTTCACATTATCGCGTGAAAAGAAAGTCTTTCGAAAGATGTTAAACGTTGTTCTCTTTTGAGAGTAGAAAAGATAGTGAGAGAAGTGGGTGGAGTTCTCTGTGTAAATTGCAGAATAGAAACTACTAAGAACAAATTGGAAGTGTTGTTTTCAAGTCACATGACTTCACATGCGCGTCTCAGGACGTGTACGCGGTGATAGTATCTGGTCACCTACGCCATTTGGAAGTAGCGGTCTAATTCAGCGAAGTTTCAAAACGTGAAAAGGAGTAAATCCAAACACATCCGGATTTAATATATCTTCTGAGCTCGATTGAAGCATACAATTGTTAAAGTATAAAACCTTTTATATTTTTTTTTTTAAATACCAAGGTGTGTACATTCGGTCACGCACGAAAGTTTAAAAAGACATTCGGCTCCATTTAATGAAAATTTTCATAATAATAAAAAAGAAGCCTAGGTTTAGTGTCTTTGACGTAGTATAAGTTCTTTGATGGGTCTATGAAGAAATTTAATAAGTTGCAATTGCAAAGTTTTCACGAAATATATTGGCGGGTGCGCGCACACGGTCGCGCACGAACGAAAGGCAAAAAAGCGGAGATAAACCCCCTTTATAATATGCTCCTGGAGATGTTTTTGGTACAATGAGTTAGTTCTGAAAAGAACTTTTTTTTTTTTTTTTTTTTTTAAACAACTGTTATGTTGTTTTTGATTTTTTAAACTTGCAACAACATTTTCAAGTGTGACACAGGATCAAAATGAAATGAAGAAATTTATCTTTTCTCGGGGCATTTATGACTCTCAATTTTTAGTTTAGTAAGAATGAGGCTCTGCTCTCCGTACAGAAGAATTTCTCCACACTCGTTGCATTTCATGTGCACCTTTGCAAGATATGGTCTCAAGTCCATCACAGCACTCGATGGAGATACAGGTCGTCCACCAGAAGATGTGCTGGCCACCTCTGATGGTAATAGCGTGGCCAGGGCTCTTGTCGATGCCTGTGCAAATTCCACAGGGTGCACTTGTTTGACATGCCGCACCATGGTATGTATGGAAAAGGAATATTTTTTTCTTGGATTTCCTCTTGAGAGAACCGAATTGCATATCGTGCAGGTAACTTTTGGTGCATTCACTTTCTTTTGTTCTTCAGGATAAGTGAAAAATTGCCAAATAAAAGATTCCTTTTTTCTTTTTAAAGGTAGTCGCTCATTTTCTTCAGATTCGGAAGATGAATGCAGGGCGGCAGCCATTTCAGCAAAGTCTTCCGAAGGGTGTTGAACGTTGTTCTCTTTTGAGAGTAGAAAAGATAGTGAGAGAAGTGGGTGGAGTTCTCCGTGTAAATTGCAGAATGGAAACTACTAAGAACCAATTGGAAATGTTGTTTTCAAGTCACATGTTGGAGAACAGGTGAGGCTCTATTTAAGGCGAGCTTTGTGAGCTGCTCGGCCTTGGGAAGGGTTTACTTACATTTGCAAAGCACGCTGCTGCTGGCGCTTCAGTAGGCGTATTGTGCTCTTGCTTGTTTTAAAATTTACCGCTTAACCTATTTTTGTTAAAATATATTTTATTAGCCCTCGTTTTTAACTTTACTATCGCGCCCTCTGACTCACACGTTAATTGTGCCCCCCACCGCTTGTAGAGCGGAGTTTATCATCTTGTTTTACCGTCTTGTGGCGCCTGGCCGCCATATTGGGGGTGCTGCTCCTTTAGCTCACCACCCGCCTGAGCGCTCTAGTGCTCCATTGGAGAACAGGTGAGGCTCTATTTAAAGCTCACTACGCTCGCGCAGCGGTGACGCGCAGCGGTAGCGCCTGACTCTCGCCTGAGTCAAGCCGGAGTCTGCCCGTCTGCGCCCGTCAGCACCAAGGAAGTGCGGGGTGCGGCAGACCTCTATCATCTTTCTTTTAACGCCATGGCTTCCTCTACCATCAGGTACTGTAGTGTAGATTTATTAGCCATGCGTGACCGTCTCCCTATCTGTCCCTTACCGCTAGTTGCGCCGTTAAGTGGACCCTATCATTGTACTTGTTGTTGTTGGCGATTGCCGGCACCCTCTCGCATCCGCTCCTTCGACGTATCATCTCGGCAGATTTACGTGTCTGGGGTGAATACTATTACTTTATACAGTCTGAACGTTAGATCTTTGGTCAAACACCATGCGGAGATCTTTGATATGCTTGCTACTGACTCTCCGGACGTGCTGTTTATGACCGAGACGTGGCTACAGGACGCGGACACAGCGATATTAAATCTTGCTCTCCCTCCTGAGTATACTGTAGCCACTCTTAATCGCGGTGCGCGAGGGGGTGGAATTGCTATGGCATTGAAACGCCGCTTCCCCTGTGATTGGAAAGAACTAAAAATTCCGGGATGCGAATGTGCCCGGTTTAGAATTTCCATTTCCTACTGGACTTCTAATATATCGGCCTCCGGGCTGCGATGCCGTCTTTAGGGCCGCTCTCCCGGATGTCATCAGCTCTGAGGCTCTTGGCTGTGCTAATTTTAATGTGCTAGGTGATCTTAACCTGCACTTTGACTGCACACTCCAACCCTCTATTTGGAGCTGTTTAGCTGACTTGGAAGCCTTGCAGCTATCACAGAGAGTATCCTTCCCCACCCATCAGGCCGGGCATTTATTGGACCCGGTGTTCTCCAATCTAGAGGACATAATTATAGGTCCACCTACCCAGCTAATCTGAACGGACCATATGCTGGTGAAGGCTGTTATCCCTATGTCGGACCCTCCTTTTGTGTCGCAGAACAAATTCACTTGTATGCGCCAGTGGAACAAATTAAAGTTAGAAGATTTTTATCTTCTACTAGAGAAGTCTCCTCTGCCTTCTTTCTCCGAGGTTAATTCTGGCTATGAATCATTCTGTAATTGGACTGCCTCTGCCTTAGACTTGCTAATTCCTTTGGTTCGATTGAACTGTCGGACTAAAAATCACAGCCCTTGGTATGATGAGACTCTAGCGTCCCTTAAGAGAGACTGTAGGAAAGCAGAAGGGCGATGGAGGAAAACTTATGACTCTGCGCTTAAGACCTGTTACCTTACTTTAACTAAGGCATACCACAGAGCGATCTGTCGAGCCCGTGCCACATTTTATGCGGAGGAGTTTCGGAATAGCCCTAACCCCTCTAAATCAATTTTTAAGGTCTTAAAGGACCTCATGACAAAGAGGGCCACCGCAGCCGAAATCTGTACTGATTCCCACTGCGAAAGTCTGGCTGCCTTTTTCACTCAAAAGGTACAGGCAATCTACCGCTCCTTTCCGACTAGTATGCAATATTCGGCCTCAGATGGCTGTCCGAGGAGTGACTTTGTGACTCTGGACCTGCTGGCCCCCCTCTCTGAGGAGGGGTTCGATCTACTGAACTAAAAAATCAAATCTGGCTCCCCAGCGGACCCGCTTAAACCGGCCCAGTTTAAGAACATGCAGGCTTTATGTCGCACACCTATGTTAGCCCTTATCAATCTGTCACTGTCCTCAGGGACCGTGCCCACTAGCTGGAAGCAAGCGGTAGTAACGCCTATTCTAAAAAAGCCCTCCTTAGATCCGGTCAAACCAGAGAACTATCGCCCTATCTCGCTGCTGCCGTGGGCCGCCAAAGTCACCGAGGCCCATGTGAATGGGATCCTGGCTGACCATCTTGCCAAAGCTAACATCCTGGATCCCACTCAAAACGGATTTCGTGCAGGTCACAGCACGGAGACTGCCCTGTTGTTTATGACTGAACATCTGCGCTCCGTGCTGGACAACGGACGAACAGCGGCACTCCTGTTATTAGATCTGAGTGCCGCGTTCGATACGGTGTCCCACGAGATCCTGTTGCGGCGGTTAGAGGAAGTAGGCGTTAGGGGATCTGCTCTCTGCTGGTTCCACTCCTTTCTTTCCGATAGATCATTCCAGGTTGCAATTCCTCCCGGTAAATCCACCTCTTACCCGCTTACAATGGGGGTCCCACAGGGATTATCGTTGAGCCCCACCTTATTTAATATTTACGTTAGACCACTGGCTGCTGTAGTCAAACGCTGGGGCCTGACAATGGTCTCCTATGCGGATGACACACAGCTGGCGGTCACGTTAAGTGGAGACTCAGCTGTGGAGGCCCTCAAGTTTTGCGAGGGGCTTCGTGCGGTGGCCAATTGGATGAATCAGAACTGTCTCCAATTGAACACTAAGAAGACAGAGGTCATGGTGTTTGGTAAGCAACCTGGACGGTGGAATGATCACTGGTGGCCCCTCGAGTTAGGAATGATCCCTTCTCCTGCCATGGAGATAAAAAACCTTGGAGTCTGGCTGGATCCCACCCTTAGTTTTACCTGCCATACTGAGAGGGTGGCCGCCTCCTGTTTTGGTGTCATCAGGGGCATCAGACCGGTATTGAAATTTTTTGATGCCCCCACTAGACAGCTTGTGGTTCAGGCCTCAGTACTTTCTAGGATAGATTATGCCAGTGCTCTACTAGCAGGAGCCAACCAGGCGGAAGTTAAGCGGCTGCAGCGAGTACAGAACGCCGCTGCAAGAGCGGTGGTCGGACTGCCGAGGAGATGTTCGGTCTCAAGAACACTGCAGGCGCTTCACTGGCTCCCAGTTGCTGGGAGGATCGAGTTTAAGGTGCTCTGTTTGGCGTTTAAAATTTTAAAAGGCATAGCCCCCCCATATTAATGAATCTACTGACCCCGTATGTTCCTTCTCGACCCCTGAGATCAATGGGTCAGAACCTGTCTGTTGTTCCACGTTTCCTGTTGAGTAGGACCGGCGGCCGCTCTTTTCGAGTGGTAGCCGCAAAACATTGGAATTCTCTTCCTGCTGAAATTCGAGCACTGGAAGACCTACTCCAGTTCAGACGTGCTATTAAAACTGTACTTTTTAATAAAAATTTCTGATTTGGCAGCTATTTGCAATGTTGTGTTTACCTTTTCTGGGCGCCAGGACGCCCCTTTGCTGGGGCAGCTGTGCGCGGTACAAAAGCAGTTAACATAACATAACATAACATGCGCGTCTCGGGACGTGTAGGCGGTGACAGTATCTGGTCACGTACGTCATTTGGAAGTAGCGGTCTAATTCAGCGAAGTTTCAGAACGTGAAAAGGAGTAAATCCAAACACATCCGGATTTAATATATCTTCTGAGCTCGATTCAAGCATACAATTGTTAAAGTATAAAACCTTTTATATATTTTTTTAAAAATACCAAGGTGTGTACATTCGGTCACGCACGAAAGTTTAAAAAGACATTCGGCTCCATTTTATGAAAATTTTCATAATAATAAAAAAGAAGCCTAGGTTTAGTGTCTTTGACGTAGTATAAGATCTTTGATGGGTCTATGAAGAAATTTAATAAGTTGCAATTGCAAAGTTTTCACGAAATATATAGGCGGGTGCGCGCACACGGTCGCGCACGAACGAAAGCCAAAAAAGCGGAGATAAACCCCCTTTATAATATGCTCCTGGAGCTCTTTTTGGTAGAATGAGTTAGTTCTGAAAAGAACTTTTTTTTTTTTTTTTTGTTAAACAAGTGTTATGTTGTTTTTGATTTTTAAACTTGCAACAACATTTTCATGTGTGACACAGGATCAAAATGAAATGAAGAAATGTATCTTTTCTCGGAGCATTTATGACTCTCAATTTTTAGTTTAGTAAGAATGAGGCTCTGCTCTCCGTACAGAAGAATTTCTCCACACTCGTTGCATTTCATGTGCACCTTTGCAAGATATGGTCTCAAGTCCATCACAGCACTCGATGGTGATACAGGTCGTCCACCAGAAGATGTGCTGGCTACCTCTGATGGTAATAGCGTGGCCAGGGCTCTTGTCGATGCCTTTGCAAATTCCACAGGGTGCACTTGTTTGACATGCCGCACCATGGTATGTATGGAAAAGGAATATTTTTTTCTTGGATTTCCTCTTGAGAGAACCGAATTGCATATCGTGCAGGTAACTTTTGGCGCATTCACTTTCTTTTGTTCTTCAGGATAAGTGAAAAATTGCCAAATAAAAGATTCCTTTTTTCTTTTTAAAGGTAGTCCCTCATTTCCTTCAGATTCGGAAGATGAATGCGGGGCGGCAGCCATTTCAGCAAAGTCTTCCGAAGGGTGTTGAACGTCGTTCTCTTTTGAGAGTAGAAAAGATAGTGAGAGGAGTGGGTGGAGTGCTCCGTGTAAATTGCAGAATAGAAACTACTAAGAACCAATTGGAAGTGTTGTTTTCAAGTCACATGACTTCACATGCGCGTCTCAGGACGTGTACGCGGTGATAGTATCTGGTCACGTACGCCATTTGGAAGTAGCGGTCTAATTCAGCAAAGTTTCAAAACGTGAAAAGGAGTAAATCCAAACATATCCGGATTTAATATATCTTCTGAGCTCGATTCAAGCATACAATTGTTAAAGTATAAAACCTTTTATATATTTTTTTTAAATACCAAGCTGTGTACATTCGGTCACACACGAAAGTTTAAAATGACATTCGGCTCCATTTAATGAAAATGTTCATAATATTAAAAAAGAAGCCTAGGTTTAGTCTCTTTGACGTAGTATAAGTTCTTTGATGGGTCTATGAAGAAATTCAATAAGTTCAGATTGCAAAGTTTTCACGAAATATATAGGCGGGTGCGCGCAGTCGGTCGCGCACGAAAGCCTGGAAATGCGCTATCCATTTTATTGAGAACTTTTGCCGAGAGTGCACACACCGGGTCGTGCACGAAAGTTTAGAAAGGCTATTTTTATTTACAGGCAAATTTTAATGCGTTGAAAAAAAGGCAAGGTACAGACTTTCTAATTCTGTATCGCTTTACAAGGAGTCTCTATGCAACTTGAACAGTGAAGAAAACGGCTTGTTTCTGAAAAAAATATTGCCAGAACTTTATTGACAAAAGTATAGGTTGTATACACGAGATATTTCTGAATTCACATTTTAAAAACCAATGAAATTCACTGAAAAAAACATAGGTTTTACACACGTTATAGTTAGGAAGTAGCATTTACAAAACCTATGAAATTCACTGAAAAAACCATAGGTTTGACACCAGTTATAGTTAGCTGGAAATTTTACTGATATAAAACCAATGAAATTCCACGTTATAGTTAGTTGGACTCACTATAACTTGCGCGTGTAATGCACTGCTGATGACGTCACATATTACATCACTCATGACATCACTGATGACACCATCCAGTGAATGTGTGTCTTTCTGAAAAATAAATATGTGTTATATATGTATATATTATTGAATATCTTAGTGAATACATATATTACTGAGTAATGCTTAAATATTTAAATATATGTATTAGTGTTTCACTTTGTGTATAAGTGGCTGCATGGGTTGATGAGTAGGTACATGTGTATGTATATAGGTTATTAGATATTTTTCTTAGTATCAGTATGAGTGTTTGCATGGTTTGGTGGGGGTATTACTTACTACATAGATGCAAGAATGACTGAGTCTCTGTTTGTATGTGTTTTGAAGACAGCATATGTGCACGACTGTATGGGTGGATTAGTGTGCATATGTCTGTGTTAGTGAGTGAATGACTGTCTTATTAGTGTCTTTATCAGTAACTACATATGTTTTAATGTAGTATATGTGAATATTGATGTATATAAGTGACTATATGTGAGAGTGAGGGATTGTAAGAGTTCCTGTTTAAATTTGTATGTGTTTCTATAAGTGATTTTTTAAGAGAGTAAGTATGTGTAAGTTTCCTTAGAAGTAAAGTGGTAGTGTGTGTATAGCTGTTTATGCAAATAAATGGATGTTCAATAGTTTATTTGCATGTGTGAGTATATGTGTGAATAACTTTTGGATGACTGTCGGTGTGTAACAGGATGTGTACGTGTATCACTACATATGATTAGTGAATATATGTATGACTGACTATATAGAACTGTTGGTGAATTAGTGCATGTGTATATAGATGGTGGAATTATTGAATTGGTTGTTGTAACTGGTATGGGTATCTCCATTTTTTTGAACATTTTAGTTTCTATTTTTGAATATGCGTTTCAAGGGTTAGATTACAGTGAAAGGAGGTCTGTCACTGTGTCACAAGGATGGTGTCATCAGTGATGTCATGAGTGATGTAATATGTGACGTCATCAGCAGTGCATTACACGCGCAAGTTATAGTGAGTCCAACTGGTTTTATATCAGTAAAATTTCCAGCTAACTATAACTGGTGTCAAACCTATGGTTTTTTCAGTGAATATATATATATATATATATATATATATATATATATATATATATATATATATATATATATATATATATATATATATGCAGAGCTCCAAGAAGAAATTGATTAGCACTCACGGGGGGGTTAAAATCCAAGTCGGATTTATTTTGCACAGAAGAAATCAAAGAACAGAGGCGTTTCGGCGGTACGCCTTCGTCAGTATATATATATATTTTTTTTTTTTAATTACTTGAGGAAGATAATGTATTTGGTTATGTGAAGAGAGGAAGTAACGTGTGTCAATGTACCACAGAGCAGCTAGAAAAATGATTACTCATTACCAAACTACCCAGTAACTAATATTTTGTAGATTAAAATTATTTTTAGAGCGCTAGTACACCGATTGATTACTTGGCGCTAGTAGCTGTGCCCCGGTGAGACTATTCATAATCCTGAACAAAAAGCCATGTCTTGAGGAGTCTTCTGAATGCAAGTAGGTCTGTGCAGGATCTAATATCATAGGGGAGGGCATTCCAAAAACGGGGAGCCAACACCGCAAACTTGCTGGTACCTAGTCTCTTCCGTTTGTGGTGAGGTATGACCAGTAGGTTCATGTGGGCAGATCGCGCGTGGTTTTATGTCTCTTGATGAGATTGGAGATACATTTTGGGCCAGTACCCTGTAGCGACTTAAAGATGAGACACCCAATTTTAAAGGTACAGCATTGTGATATTGGGAGCCAGTGTAGCTGCCGCATAAGAGGAGTGGCATGTTGCCATCTTGGTTGATGGAAGATCAGTCTGGTTGCCTGATTCTGCACCAGCTACAGTTTCTTGACTAAATACACTGGCAACCCGAAATACAAGCAATTGGCGTAGTCTATGTGGGAAATAACCAGGGCTAGGACAGCCTGCACCAATGCTTCCCTAGTAAGGAATCTGCTGATTTTCCTAATTCTCCATAACTGGAAGAAGCCGGTGGAAACTTCCATTTCAATCTGGGACTTCATAGACAAGTCACGGTTAATTGTGACACCGAAACTCTTAGTTGAGGAAGATGGAATTGGTTGAGAGCCCAGCTCAGTTGGCCAAAAGTGTGAACTCCAGCGTTTCTGAGCACCGCCAGTCAAGATCAGTTCGGTTGTGTCTGGATTTAGCTTTAAATGGTTGCTGTTCATCCAATTACTAATGTACAACATGGTAGGCTGAAATTCAGAGATGGAGTCGGGCGTGTTGTCGATAGTGAATATAAGATGTAAGTCATCTGCATAAATAAATGTGCTCACATTTCTTTCACTTAAGGACCGGATCAGAGAGAGTAGATATAGATTGAACAAGTGCAGGGACAATGATGATCCCTGTGGCACTCCACAGTTAGACTTCACCTAAAATGCAATGAAGTGGGACAGACAAACAGACTGGGACCGGTCTTCCAGGAAGGATGTAATCCAGTCAAGGGCCAAACTCTGAAGTTCTGCGCCCCTGACCCGATTCACCAGAATCCCGTGGTCAACACATTGAACGCTGCTGAAAGGTCTAACAACACCAGGGCCTGAGGGGTGCCACTGTCAGCCTCATTTAATTTGTCCAATACCGTCAGGATTACCGTCTCCATTGAGTGAGAGAAAACCACAAGTGATGAAACCACCTATAAGTGTACATATTAATTATCATACCATTTTGCTTGCATTTGTACCATATTTGGTCATAACTATATTATGTACATCTTGCAAAGACTCCACATTATCCTTTTGCATTTTATCAGGAAAATTTACCAATTGTTTAAATGTACATAAAAAATAATACAATCACTAAAATATATTTTGAAGAAAAATTCTTCATTCTATAAACTAAAACTGTTATCAGGTTTTACTTAACTTTGTTTGTGTAACCACATAAACATCCCAAGATGCTATCTGAAATTTGGTAAACTTTAGTCAAATATTTCAAAAGATTAGCCAAAAGCATAGTTTGAACACTGCTTATAGTCACTGAAAAACATACTGATAAAAACTGAGTTAAGGTTCTGACTCAAATGAGGAGAATGCCCTGGTTACTTATGGGTAATCTTCATTACTTGTCTTCCTCACAACAGTATTAACAGAATGAGCTTTAGCCTTCCACAAAATCTCCCAATTTAACAAGTTAGCATAATAACCTCCCATCCTTTCAATATGGCCGACTTTCTCTTCCTATAAAGCTATAAAAGGAAGTTCACCCACAATTCATCCTGTATCCAAAGCCACAAATCAAGAAATGAAGCCAGACACAACAGGGTAGGGAGGAATAGGAAACCAAAGTGAGACTAGGACTCGGAGTAATGAAGATTACCAGTAAGTAACTGGGGCTTTACCTCCTCGTCCATCTTCCTCGCCACAGTAATAACAGAATGAGCTGATACCAAAGATATAATCAGCTTTGTTGAGAATGCAATGAGAACACAAACAACGGAGTCATTGCATCACACAATTTAATCCAAAAATCATATGTTTCAACACATATATATTACACCATACTAGAATGTAGTATAGAAGAAGCAAATGACCAAGACGCACCACCACCAACCTCCAAGTGATAGTGTTTCATAAAGGCATGAGGAATCACTCATGTGGCTGCATTACAAATATCCTCCATGGACACCCACTTGATTGAAGCCCGAGAAGCAGAAACAGATCTAATAGACCTTACAAGAACTCGATTCTCCACAACCTGGCCCTGGGACTCATAAGCCAGCAGAATTGTCTGTTTAATCCACCTACCATGAATGGCATCAGACATTTTCAAGCAATTCCTCAGGGGGCCAAAAGTTGACTATCCACCTTCCTGAACGACGCTGTCCTGGTCAGGTAAATCAACAAGGCCAATTTCACATCAACAGATGCAACAATCACTCCTCCTTAGAGTAAGGGCCAGGGAAAAACACAAGGAGCACCACATCTGCTAACCTGTGGAAATAAGAGGCAACCTTAGGAACAAGGGTGGATTAACCCACAAGATCACCCCATCTTCCAAAATCCTAAAAAAAGGTTCAGACCGCAGGAAGGGGTCCAACTCCCCAATCTGTTGAACAGACAAGATGGCTACCAAAAATACCACCTTATTTGTCAGGAATTTCAAATCAACCAACTCCAGAGATTCAAATACCTCCCCCTGAGGGCATGCAGCACCAAGGTCATATCCCAAGGAGGGGCTGCCACCATAGGCTTTGGTCTTTTTAGGGTATAAGATTTCAACAATCGAGAAACCAGGGGACCCAGATGATCAAAACAAGGACTCTTAAATGCTCAAAGAGCTGCCCACCTAGCCCTAGGAGTGGAAGTGGCCAACCTCAACTTGAAACAGTCAGAAAAAAAATCCAGTACCTTCATGGGTTCCACATCTTCCACAATCAAACCCATCCAACCACACCAAGCACCAAAATTAGCCCAATGCTTGGCATAAGCACGCAAGGTTGAGGGACTTCGATATTGCTGAATCAAGTCAGCCACCACTGTAAAACAGCCTCTAGCTACCAGCCTCAACCTTTCCATAACCATGCCTGAAGGTGCATCGAATGCAACATGTGGACCGGTAGTTGAGGACCCATAAGCAGATATGGAGGACAAGGATCCTCCCAAGTGGGCTGGAGAGCCAGATCCAACAAGAGGGGTCACCACGTGTGCCTCGCCCAGCCTCGTACCACCAGCATCACAAAGGCTGTTAGACTTGGCATCTTTGGCCTGGTTTCCCCTGATGTTTTGCCTCTACCTCCTGCATTTTTGATGCTGTGCTGGATTTTGTGTTTGTTGGCTTGGATGCTGAGTGTCAAAGTGGAAGCCCTCCCTGTGTAAATTGTTATTACCATTATTATTACCACTGGCTCTCCCTGATTGGCATATTTGATATCCTGGTAAGTCCCTAGGGAATGGCACTGAGTGTGCCAGGGCCTGTAAATCAAATGCTACTCGTGGGCCTGCAGCACTGATAGTGCCACACACGTGAGTAGCCCTAAGAAGGTATCTCAGACCTGCTTCTGCAGTGTCTGCGCACAGTTTTAAACTGCAATGTCGATCTGACAAGTGCACCCACTGCCTGGCCCTAGCCTTCCATTTTCTTATATGTAAGACACGCCTCAGATAGACCCAAGGTGCCCCCAAGGGCAGGGTGCAGTGTATGAAAAGGCTAGGGCATATACTGGTGTATGTGACATGTGCTGATAGTGAAATACTGCCAATTTCCTTTTTCACTATTGAAAGGCTATCTGTCCCATAGGATAACATGGGAGTGAATTTGTAACATCTTACAAATATAACTTCTCATTGGGACAAGATAGAGAAATACGGTTTAGGCTCTCTGAACTCAGAATTTAAAAGCACATCTTTTAGTAAAGATGTTTTTTATGTCTCCCCTATGCAGTGTGCAAGCGCTTCTTTGGAGACGTTTTGGAACCGCTCCAGGCTTTTCTTGAAACTCGTGCATGTTTTGCACTGTTTCCTATTAGTCCTCGTGCATGTCTGGCATTTACCTTCGGAGTGAGCAGCGGTGCCATCTGTGAGCAATTATCACGCCTGCTGCTGCTTGCTCCCGCAAGCTAAACGCCATACATGCCCTCAGCGTCTACAGGAATCCAGTATCCTGTTACTAATGACTTTACTGACCTCCTCCCTTGGGATGAGTTTACAGTTACATTTTTGAATACTGAACACATGTCGGTGCGGAAAGCAACCATCTAAATTCACGATGTTTCCATTGTTGGTCAGATATTCATTCTACATTAAAGCACTTTCTCGAATTGCCTTGTTTTCAGCACCATTTGTCTTTGCAACCCTAAGAGCAAGGACTTAAAAGTAATTTCCTTGATTTGTTATAAGCACACACTGCATGCAAATGATTTATTTCAGTAAGGCATCGGTTTGGACTTTGCCAGGTTAAAATATGTGGAAATGAAACCCTTTTCCAAACCGACATGTTAACTGCTGCAGTGGACTCTGCGGCTAGACATCTAAAATGTGTTTTTTACGAGTAGAGACCCTCGGGCATCTATCCAGGTGATGGTAGTGTTTTCCTTTCTCTTGGTTGCAATTTACACTTCTTGACAACAGAAGCTAACAATCCTTTTGATCAAATGAAAGCTTTTACAAGGTAAGTATTTCCTTCACTTCAAAAGCTGATTACCTGAAAATCCCCCCGCCCTGATGAGGTGAAAGGTAAACCCGGATTTCTCTTCGGTCTCCCAGATTGCTGTTTTTGTTCATCCTTTATTTCTCTTCTATTGTTTGTCCTGGATTCATCATCAACGTTCTTGTCTTTGCACGATCTGATTTCTTTTCCATCGTTTTTTTTCTCTTACTTTATCATCTCACTGGAATTTTCCACAAACCTCTGAATTGTATTTCATTGTAATTATTTTGCTTTCTTTTTTTAAAAACACACTTGTCTTTTTTTCCCTGACACCCCTGATTTATTTTAGCCCCCATTTTCTGATTTTTCTTTCATACCTAACCCAGTTCTCCAGGTGACGGTTCTAGACATGAACATAGAAATGTTAACAATATCAAATTAAATATTTTTGTTGCATCACATTTCCCTTTCCTCCTGCTCTCTTGGTCACTTTCATTTTTTAAGGTCTAGCAAGTGACAGCTTTAACTGTTCATAGCCTCATGTAATAATAAACAAGCATTGGCAAAGCCAAAAGGTCTCACCTTTGGGACCTGCTACATAACTAAATACTTATAAGGTCCCAAAGGCGAGACCTATTGGCTATGCCAATGCTTGTTAAATTATGTGTTTGAAAATGCCACTTTTTGAAAGTTGGCATTTTCTTGTTTAACCATTCTGTGCGCCTCAGCCTGCATGTTGGATTTTTGTTGTTTTGGTCTTGTTGAGTTAGATAAAGATAATTTATTTTTCTAAACTGGTGTGGTGCTCATTTGTGGTGTTATCACTGTGTTGCTGTGTGTTTTGAGTAGAAAAAACACTTTACACGTTGCCTTTGGGATAAGACTGTCAGCCAAGCTACCAACGGGGGGAGCAGGGTTATCTAAAGTGTGTATCTCCTTACCCTGACTAGAAGCAAGGGTCCCTACTTGGACAAAGTTGCATACCTCTGCTAACTGGAGACCCCCATTTCTAACAAAGGCCTTGTCTAACCTGATCTTCCTCAACAGCTTGGAAAACAATGGAACTGGGGAAATGCATAAAGCAGCCATCCCAGCCAGATAAAAGACATTGCGTCCACCCTCCAAGCTTCCTGACAAGGCATAATCATGCAGAAGCAAGACAGCATGGGGTTTTCTGCGGAGGGAAACAAGTCGATCCTCAGAAACCCAAATCTCCTTTGCAATAGGAGGAACACGTCCATTGTCGGAGGCAATGAGCCCATCAAAGGAAACACACGGCTGAACCTGTCCACCATCCAATTCTCCTTCCCGGGTACGTAAACCACAGCCAGAGACTGAAGATCCTGGTCCTCTCAGCTGCAAATATCCTGACTCAAGTGACTGAGGGACTGCACCCTGCAACCCCCCTGGATGTTTAGATACCCCATGACCTCCCTGTTGCCCGCCCGGACCTGAACCTGATGATTCAGCAAGTGAGGAGCAAAGGCCAGGAGACCAAATTGCACTGCCTTCATTTTTCGGTAGTTGGAAGAACAGGCCGACTAGATCCTTTACCACCTCCCCATAGCAGAGAAATCCCCCCAGTGTCGCTCCCCAGCCTTGCATGCTGGCATCGGTGCTCACATTTTTTAAGGGAACGACGTGGAAAAGATGCCCCTGGGAAAGATTTGCATTGTCCAACCACCATTCCAAGATCTCCCTCACCCTTGCCGTCATTGGCACCCCCAATTTTAACCCTGAGAACTTGTAACCAGTGGGAAAGGATGTGACTGATCAACAAATACATATGCTGACACGCCCAGGGGGCACCATAATGGAAGCGGCTATAAGGCCCTGGAGTCTCACCCAATGTTTCACTGGGGGACACTGCTATACCAGCAACTGTTAAACCTCTGTTACCAGGATCAGCTTTTAGTCCACCGGCAGAAAGACCTTCCCCACCAAAGTCCTGAAATGCATCCCATTGAAAGTCAGATCTTGCGTCAGAGTCAGACGCGACTTCCTGAGATTCACCAAGAATCCATGATCCCACAACACAGAACAGACCTCCTGGACCTGCTTCTCGCCTTGAAAAAAGAAGAAGCAGATATCAGCAAGTCATCAAGGTAAGGAAAAATCTTAATCCTCTTTCCATGCATTATACTGTAGGAAAGACTTTAAAAATAAAATGTCGACTTGCATAACAAATTAAAATGACAATCTGCCTTGGAATTTTAACAAGCATTGGAAATGCAATAGGGCTCGCATTAGGAAAGTTTGAGCTATTAGTCTTATAAAGGATTTGTTTTTTATTTATGTGTTATTTTTTCAAATAGTTAAATTAATAGCTTTGTCATTTTCAATGCCAATAGTTATAACTTTCGCAAATGTGACACCTATAGCATTCGTAATGCAACATGTTTTGTATTTACGTGACTTAGATGTATTGATATTACAAATAACAATGCTTTTAATTTTTTTTAAATATTTAATACTTAATTTATTTAATTTGTAATGGCAATAGCCTACATTTTTGTAAATTATTTTTGTGCAGAGTATGTTCAGTGTTTTTTATTGTGACGAAAATCCAAGAACAGAAGTGAAATATTAACATCTTTTTGTGATTTGTAATAAAGCGTGAAAGCTTGAAAACAGCTTGAACAATTGAAAGAACATATTTGAACCAGTGATGCTGTGGTGATGCTGAGTTATGCTGTTGTTGCACTGAGTGATGCTGTTGTTGTGCTGAGTGATGCTGTTGTTGCGCTGAGTGATGCTGTGGTTGCGCTGAGTGATGCTGTGGTTGCGCTGAGTGATGCTGTGGTTGCGCTGAGTGATGCTGGGGTGGCACTGAGTGATAATGTGGTGGTGCTGAGTGGTGCTGTGGTGGTGCTGAGTGGGAGATGGGGAGAGGGAGAAAAAGGAGAGGAGGGAGAGGGTAAAGAGAGGGAGAGAGGAGAGAGAGGGGGAGAGAGGAGAGAGAGAGGGGAGAGAGGAGAGAGAGAGGGGGAGAGAAGAGAGGAGAGGGAAAGGGAGAGAGGGAGAGGGAAGTGAGGGAAAGGGAGAGAGGGAAAGGGAGGGAGGGTAGAGGGAAAGAGGGAGGGTAAGAAGAGAGGGGAAGGACGAGAGCGAAGGACGGAGGGGAGAGAGAGGGGAGGGGGAGAGAGAGGAGAGCAGGCAGAGGGGGAGATGGGGAGAGGGAGAAAAAGGAGAGCAGGGGGAAGGTAAAGAGAGGGAGAGAGGAGAGAGAGGGGGAGAGAGGAGAGAGAGAGGGAGAGGGTGAGAGAGGAGAGAGTAAGAGGGAAGTGAGGGAAAGGGAGAGAGGTAGACGGAGAGAGGGAGAGTGAGAGAGTGAGGGGAGAGAGAGGGAGGATGAGAGGGAAGGAGGGAGAGGCACATTCCCACTAGAGAGGCCTAGGTCACGGAGCACGTGCATGACCCGGAAGTGAACCAGCGTTGGAACAGCCAATGAAACTCCTCTGCAGCTGACGTCATGCTGACCTGTGACTCACTCATTAGATTCAAGAGCAGTAAACATTGGCTTGGACACTGTTCAACCCGGTCACCCGGAGTCACATCAGAGCATTAACGAGGCGCTGTAAAACATGTTTAATGTGGACATTAGAGCTTGTGCTGGGAACACACGTGCACACGGTGGACCTATTGCTATCATTCACACCAGGCAGGGTTTGCTGTCACTAAGCACATTATGTTGCTAACTGACGACATTAACGAGACAGATGACGTGGTGGTGGAAAAAGGGATCACAGTCAGACCAGCAAGGACACTAATTGGCTCTACAGCAAACGCAAAGAAAGACAGGGCGAAAACGCATTCTCTGCTGGCAAATCGTGCGGGTGCACAAGTAGGCCAAGTTGGAGCTAATTCGGAAACAGCAGTTTGCACAGTAAAGGCAGAAGGCCTTGAAAAGGGAAGGGTGAGTCATGCACAGGACATAAAATTCAAATGTGCACAGAAGTGAGGGGAGGGTGCTGAGAGGACTGGAAAAGCCGCCAAGACCTTTAAAATCGGTGTGCTTTGGAAGCTGAGAAATGGTGCACCCGGTGAGCAGGAGGGCCACAAGTAGCGGTCATTGCCACAATCACAGATGAATGACATAGCGACCTAAATGAGCCAGAAAAGGAAGGCAAAAAAAAGCTGCCATGTTAAAAAAATAAACGGGCCTGGCGGCCGTGTAAAGTGAAAGTACGGCCTGCCTGGGCAGTGAAAGGGGAGGAGGGAGGAGAAGGGGAGGGTGCTGAGAGGACTGGAAAAGCCGCCAAATGTGCACAGAAGTGAGGGGAGGGTGCTGAGTGGACTGGAAAAGCCGCCAAGACCTTTAAAATTGGTGTGATTTGGAAGCTGAGAAATGTTGCACCCGGTGAGCAGGAGGGCCACAAGTAGCGGGCATTGCCACAATCACAGATGAATGACATAGCGACCTAAATGAGCCAGAAAAGGAAGGGGGAAAAAAAGCTGCCATGTTAAAATAAACGTGAGACACGGCCTGGCGGCCGTGTAAAGTGAAAGTACGGCCGGCCTGGGCAGTGAAAGGGGAGGAGGGAGGAGAAATGCAAGTCACGGCAGCAGCAGCCTCTGATGTGCCGGCCGGCCGGCCGTGCAGTGAATAATTAGGGGAGGAGAAATGCCGGCTGTGGGAAGCTTGAGATGCCTGTGGGAGAGAGGCTGGTGGCTTTGATGTGCACGCGCTTTTTGCCAATGCGCTTGCGCATTGAGCTTGTTTTTCTCGGGCACAGCAACAAATCGCCAAGATGGTTAAGCTCTCGTTAAGCCACAATATAGCTCGCCAGCTATGCGCAAGCGCATTAGCAGGCGAGCCCTAAAAATGATATGCAGACATTTGATGCAGAAAATAAAATAAAAACATGAGGCTTCAAAGGCCTGCAAACAGATGCTTTCTCCTATAATAACTCATGTTCTTTAAGAATGTTAAAACATGAGTAAATAATTCATAGGTAATGTAACTGGTTTAGGTTTTTTTAATTATAGAATGTGTTTTTGTCACTTACAATAGTTATTAAACATGTGTGCAGTAATAAAATAATATGATATTTTAAAAAAAAACATGTGTGCAGTGGTATTGTATAGTTTGTATTTAATTAACTCAACCTTTAGAAAAAGAAATTGCACAAGAGCCGTGACAGCTAAATAGAAATAATGGTGTGCAGCTTGCTCGGAAGAAGCTTCATTTGACCTCGCAGACAACAGTAGCCATGTGCTGTGAAATAGAGACACCCTGAAAGTAACCTTGGAGCCTTCCTGATATCAGTTAGTTAATGGTAGGATGTTATATTGTGAAATCCAATTGGAACATGGACATACGCACTCCTTTTGAACTTGGTAATCATGAAGTTTGTGGGTGCCTATTGGTGAACCCTCCTGAGATTGAGGGTAAATTAATGTAGAAAACGAGCGCTGTCTCCCGTAAGAGTAACGTCCCCAACGAGAACACCTTCAAATAAATTTCAAAAATGTTTCATGTAGATAGTTCATAAAGTTGTATTTCATTTCCTTTCAACTTGATACTATTAATTCCATAGTATGCATAGCTTGCATGGTTATTCAATCATTTCTGCCCAATGTATTTCGGGCTTAACCCTTCATCAGGGGTCTTAATTACTGAAAACATAAAATGAAATAGAACCTTCCAATAGATAACACGCATGTCACCGCACCCTTACAGATCTTTATCGCTCTCGCTTTCCACCGATGTATTTTCACTACACGCTCATGGTCGTCTTTTACAATGGCATGTTACGCGTGAGCACTTTTTCAAGGAGACACAATCGTTTAACGATCTCATATTTTATTCATTAAGGCTTCTGTTTGAGTTCACAGGTTATTCATCCACCTTAACCTCTGTATTACTCTAACCATGGTCACTTTGTAATAATATGCATTATTACTCACAACAGTACATCCTGTACCATTATGAATGTTCCATTTCATTTTATGTTTTCAGAAATTAAGTCCCCTGATGAAGGGTTAAGCCCGAAATGCATTGGGCAGAAATGATTGAATAACCATGCAAGCTATGCATACTATGGAATTAATAGTATCAAGTTGAAACAAAATAAAATACAACTTTATGAACTATCTACATGAAATACTTTTGAAATTTATTTGAAGGTGTGCCCATTGGGGACGTTACTCTTACGGGAGACAGCGCTCGTTTTCTACAGGATGTTATCTTAAACAGAGCTTTTTTCATAAACTAACTTAATGACTCATTTATTTACTGCAGAGAGCTATAAAGCACATGTATTTCAAAATGCATTGCCACAATATGTTTCTAATGTTTTTCCTGCTTAAATATTAAGTTTCTCTTGCAGCTAATGTAATGTGTTTAGTTAGAATAACACATTTCTTTATCAGAAGTTCATGAAATTATGTCATTTTAAATGAGATTCAAAATGTGCTGTGAGAACAAAATGATAGCCAGCGCCTGATGAATGACATGTGGACAGGAGGAAAGGGGAAGATGTGCCTTTTGGAGAATGCTGGATTACTATTGGACAAGACGAAGAAACATGCCAATACGTTGTGCAACATTTATAGAGTTATAATCGTGTTCCTAGATTAGAATCTTTAGAAGAAGATAACGAACTAGAGGGGAGAAGACTGCCTTAGATGAGAGGAGCACGGAGGAGAACTGGAGCTGATGAGGGCAGGACTCAGACTGGGAGTTTGGCAGAGAGGTGAGGCGATGCAGTGCATACTTTGATTCAGACGAGAGCAGGTAAGAAGAGAGATGCATTTAGATGGAGAACAGGTTCAGCAGGAGAGGGGGAGGCAGACCTACAGAGCAGAATGACAGGCTTTGTGTCCTTTTGACATTTATTAAAATCCCAAGCTTTATGCTTTGACTAATTTACTTTACTAAAGGTTATTTGCTCTATGCTTTATTTTCTCTTTATGGAAAAATCTACAATTATCAATTATTGATTTATTAGCTTCATGCTAATCTCACTCTTGCATTTATTTTGTCATGGGTCCTGACTGACATCATTTGTGTCCATTTCTTACAATAGGGATTCTTCCTTAAATGGAATGCACTGTATGTTTATTACAATATGATTTGCACTAATTATAATGTTTTATTAATTCTGTAACTTAATTGATATTTGACTAATGAATAAAGACTTACAGAAACCTCTATTATTAATTATAAAATAAACCCCTTTTAAACTACTCACAAGCTCTCATCATTGACTCAATATAAAGTATTTAATGTTGTCAAATCTATGTGTTCTATTTTAGTTATTGCTCCTTCAGAAAATGATGAAAAGGGTCGATTGGCCTGAAGAGAAACTAATAGGATTTCCAAAGAACAAAATATGTAAGCTGGGTGTTTTGTGTTAAATACTAATTTGGTGAAATCCTCATATACTTTCTCGCGATACAAATAAGGGGAGCCAACACTTCCATAAAAACCATAGGGGAAGAGGATGAACCAAATGGCAATACCTTGAACTGGTAATGGCAACCGAGGACACAAAAATTGAGAAACCTCTGTGACGCCAGAAGCACTGGGACATGCAGGTATGCATCCTGTAAGTCCAGGGATCCCAGATTATTCCCTTGGTAGATTAATGGTAGAATGTTCAGAAGAAACAGCATTTTGAATTTCACACGAGGTATGAAGTGATTCAGCCATTTCAGGTATACCACAGGCCAGAGATCTAACCCGCAAACAGGTAATAGTATATTCTCCCCTTCCCCTTTGAGAAGGAAGGACAGGCACAATTGCCCCTTTCTCCAGGAGCATATAAGTGCCTTTCAGAAAGGCCTGTTGCTTGTCACCCTTCAACTGGACGAGGAGTCTCACCTGGGGGCGGTCCACAAAGCCAATCTGGAAACCCTTCCTTACCACTTCAAGCACCCAGTGGTCTGTTAAATTTTTGGCCCAAATCTCATAAGAGAGATCCGACCACCCACCGGGGGAACCCTCTTGATCATACAGTCAAAGTTTCAGGGTAGACTGAGAGGAGGCTGCTGAAACTGGTATTTGTCAGTGGAAGGGGCCCCCGGCCTTGCCCCCTACCACAAAAGGGCTGATTGGGCTTACCCTATCTGGCTGCCCTAAACGCCCATTTATTGGCAAAACATCTTTGTCACACAACCATCGCAGGGGCCATTTGCTTAGGATCTTCAGCTGATTTCTTGATCATGTCCTCCAAGGGAGGCCCAAACAATTTCTCACCAAAGAAAGACATTTTCCTTAACAAAGCTTTTTGAGCAGCAGCAGACTTCCTTAACCTTAACCATAACTGGCGTCTGACAGCAGTGGAAGACCCCGCCGTGGACACAGCCGCACTCAGGGAGTCAAAAGAAATGTCAGACAACAGCCGACCCTACTGTTCCTTCAAGGCTAGGATAGGCGTAATGTACTCATCCTGATCCATCAGTTTCACCAGGGATAGAAAGCCTTTGAGGAGAGACTGGATGGCATATGAGGAATATGCCGGTGCTCTGATTGCGAAATTAGAAGCAGCAAAAGAAAGTTTGACCGCCACATCAACCCTCTTATCCACGGGGTCTGTTGGTGCGGCGTCCTCAGATATAATCACCCCATGGAATTTCAATCCTGCCATCAAAGAATCCATCTTGATGGAGGCCAGAAACCTTTCAGCAAAGTCCTGTAATGGATAACTTTTAGCCAAATATCTGGGAAAGGTATGTTTATCTAACTCCTTCCACTAATTCTCCATAACCTTTTGTATAGAGGCATGAAGCAGGAGGGACTCTTGTCCTTTATGCTGGTATTGGGAAAATAAATCTTCATTCTCCTCTGGCAAAATGACATCAGGAAGGACCAGGTTTTGCCAAATGTGTTGAATGACCAGCTTTAATTCAGGGCCCTGAACATATCACCCCTTAGGATCAGTATAATCTTCATTACCAGAGTCCATAGGGGCCCCAGTCTCCAACCAAGGCTTTTTAGGAGAAGGCACCAACTCCCTCTCACGAAAGGCAGCAGCTACTGCCACTTGGATCATTTGCTGGTTGGTAGCCAAAGAAGGAGCCCCTTCCTGAGCCCCATGCTCCTCCATATGATGTCTTCTCAGTAGCTTTTCCTCCAGTGTCCATAACAGGAGTGACAGAAAGCTACTGCAAGCAGAGGACTTCCCACTTTTATGGGTGCTAAGAGACACCCACAATGCAATGCCCTTTTGAGCAAAGGCATCTAGCATTAAAAAGAGTGTGCAAGCTGACGTGATTTGTTGCAAAGCGTCAGCTCAAGCAAAACGTTGTGCCAAGAAACCGAACAACACGCTCTCACTGAGCGCTCCAACCCAAACACTGCGGGTCTCAAATCTAGCACTGTTGTCCCAAAGGACGTGTACTTGATGGCACCACAGCACCCCCGCTGAGTCCACTCAGCAGGACTTCCAAGAGGTGAGCAATTCATGTGCATGTAATTATGGCATTATCAACTCCAGGGCGATACCGCTGGAACAGCAGAAAACAACAATTTGCTTGGTCTGCTACAGCTAGACCACCAATTGTCCGGCTCAATGGGTATGCTAAAACAAGACATCTGCTAACTTACCTGCTGAACTTAATAATAGATGAAGTTTCGCAGAAACTAAAAAAACAGGATGAATTGTTGGTGAACTTCTATTTTATTGCTTTAGAGGAAGATGAAGTCGTTATATTGCAGGGATGGGAGGCTCATATGCTAACCTGTTAAATTGGGAGTTTCTGTTGGAGGCTAAAGTGCTTTCTATTATATCTGTGGCCAGGAAGACGAACGAGGAGGTAATAACTGATTCACCAGTGACGGTTAACAATGCACACAATACACAACTTGCGCCTGCACCACTGGCCATCTTGTTCTCTTGTATTTGTTCTGTTAACAAATTGGTGTTTTGAGTGCATGGTGTGCGACACGGGTTATGATTTGTTGTGTGCACATGCTCATCATAACTGGCTAATTTCAGTTGTCGTCTGCGTTTGAGCCAGAATCACAACTGTGGTTTTTTTCAGTGAATTTGTGAGTGATATGGTATTAGATAGGGGTGTGCCAAATAGTTACAGGGCTTAGTAAATCATTGGGCATATTTACAAGCCCCTATTGTCACAGGAACGTCACTTTTTACGACGTTCCTGTGGCGATAGGGGCTTCGCCTTATTTACAAGGCTGCGTTAAGCCACTTAACGTGGCTTAACGCTGCCTTGTAAATAAGGCCCCCTTTCATGCTATGCTAGCGTGAATGGGGAGTGCAATGGGTGGTCCTGTGGGCGTTCCACCACAACATCTATTGATTTTGACGCTAACCCATATTTACAAGGGAGGCATAAATAGGAGGCACCACCAGAATTAAGACCAGGGAAAACCTGTTCTTACCCATGCGCAATGAGGAGAAAAGATTGTGTATGTGCATGAAGGGGAACCTTCCTGCACATAAACAATCTTCTCCTGCACGCAGACACCCATGCACTATGGTGCAAGGGTGCCTGCCTTGGTTTTAGGCTGCTAAATGTAGCGCCAGAGCAGGGGGAAACGCAGGGCTGCACCAAATTCTCATAAATATGGTGCAGCCCTGCATTTCTGAAGTTGCGGAGTGAGGCGTTAAACCAGGAGGCTAACGCCTCACTCCACCACTTCCCTTGTAAAAATACCCCTATATTTGTAAACTTCAATGTGTGAGCCGGAAGGGGGCCCCTCCATGTACTTTGCACGGGGTCCCCCTCGGAGTTTCATAACACCACTGATTTAATGCTTTACAAAGTGATAAGCTGCCAAAGTTTTTTTTAAGCAGCCAAGTGGGTGTGTGTGGCAGCAGGAACTACTGCATTAGACCATGAGCATGCTGCACACCTTCCGTATCTTAAAGTTCTGACAAGCAGCGCCCCTTCCCTTCATCAAGGCCAGAAGCCGTGGTGCAGGAATTCTTGTAGCTCATTGGATGCTGGGTGTTGTGTTAATATTTTCAACATTGGACAGATGTCAGCACCTAAGCTATCAGATCACCGACATGCTTTGTTGAATTTCTTGGCCATTAACATTTATTTTCATGGCCCACATATGCTTACCCATGGCCAACCTAGATGACAAATGCTGGAGCCGGACCTGGGGGCAACCCTAGTGACAGGGTGGGGGTAGGATCACTGACCACAATCCATCCTGTGGTGAGTTGTGAAAGTGTGGGGCAGAGGAAGCAGATGGGAAGCAGAGAACTTGAGTCTGCACAGTAAACCAACACTAGTTTTGATGACAGACTGTGCAGACTCATTGCTATGCTTCTCTCCTGAGTTTAGACAGCCACCACATAGCAGACAGTGGACTGCTATGAACACCGAGGGGAGTGTGAGGTGTGGGTTCAAAATCTCCAAAAGAGAAGCTTAGCTTTCTACTTTTCTGTATCTTGCCATGCCTCCCACACAGAAACAATATGCATATCTCTAACTGAGAAGTGGTAGGAAAAGAGAACAGTCATTTTAATTAAACAAACTGGTGGCTCAAGCGAGCCAGGAAAACAAGCTCTGAAATGCTGGGCGCTGACATAGAACTGTCGGAAAAAATTGGACCTGTCGCTTCTGTTTCGTAAGGGCAGTGTGCTCAGGAATAGGAGCTATAGCCTTATTTTTTAAATGATTGATAGATTGGACGTGTGTTAAATCGAAGGTGCCACAAAGGCACCATTCTTTGCACCGTTTCACAGTAGCTTGTGTTTTGCCAGCCCACTTGACAAATAAAATTCCCAGCTTAGAGAAGTGAAAATTGTCACCACCCTCCTCCCTCCCTGAACCCAACCACCTGCTGACCTCTGTGCTGTTATGGAACTAGCTGAACATGTCGGAGAATAGGATACTGAAATGGACCCCACTTTGCTCATGTAAGGGCCTATTTACAAGCTGGTTTGCATCACTCTTGTACCACGCAATGTGGTGCAAATGCAATGCAAACCTTAAGACAGATTTATGAAGTCACACAGGATCCCTTTGCATGGCCATGAGTGACTCCATATATCTGGAGTAAGCCAACGCCGCTCAAATTGCTGTGCTGCCTTACTCTGCTCTGGGAAGGTGTTCCATGGGCTTTGTGTGGGTGTTCCCATGCAACTCCTATGGTTTTTGTGCATTCCCAGATTTACCAGAACTGGTACACATGTGAATGCGCCTAAAAGATATGTTTTCCCAGGAGAGGTGTAACGAGGATAAATATATTTATTTCTCCTTGTTATTTCCTCTTTCTATGTGTGCTGCATTCTTCAGCACACATAGAGGTATATGCCTCTCAGGATTGTTTTTTGGAGAAAAACAATCCTGCATGCAACGCAGGTACCCTTGCACTGTGCAAGGGTGCTTGCACTGGCACTAGACTGCCAAAAGGGCACCATCGCTGATGTATAGGCAGGAATGTGCTTTATATTGCCTTAAATATGACGCATTCCTTCCCTTTCCCTGTCAGGCAGTGCAAAAAGGTGACTTGCTGCACTGACCCTGCTGCTCTCCTTGACTTTTTCATAAATAGGCACCATAGTTGCATTTCCTCCTTTTTAATTTGTCACAACATAGAAGCACTCAGGGTTGTGTTACTGTTACGCCTGTAACGCTGTGCTGTGCACCTTGTTGGCCTTTTTACTCACGCACTTTCACTCCTTTTCTTCGGGTCTGCCCTTAGCCGGGCTCCATTCTGCTTTGAATTACACAGGCCTTCAATTATCTAGGGTTCTGCTATTAAAACACGACCTCCGCTGCTAGAGTAAACCTGCCCTCTCCTGGCAGTCCCTATTGGCATCAGATGTGCACTTCCTCGAGCATCCATGGAACTGCACAAGAACAGGATTTTTTCGCGAAAGAGGAGCAACAAAATCTCTCTAGGTGGCACCGTGGCAGGGTGCATAGAGGAACGCTCACGGTTGAACCGTGCTGTGATCTGCGGACCACGTCAAGTTTTGTTTCAGTCCCAGGAAAGCTGACTCCAGCTTTTGTAAGTTAGTAGTAGCAATATATGTTATTTCCAGTGCATAGAAACTGCAAAAGCGCTTCTTTAAAATAGGCATTGTAGAGGAGTATTGTGAATCCTCACAGTGAAAAGCCAGATGGTGACGTGGCTGCAATTACGGTATGTCTCAGGTACAGGCAATATACTTATACAGCGAATCACTGAATCAAAGCAGAACAGGGGGATTGCGGGTGGCACCGAGACAAAATGGCCGCTCTTTAGAGCTCCTCCGTCACACTGAGGAATGACCGGTCTCGAAGGGACTCCTCTAGGCGGTGGTACGGCGGCTCAAACATGGGAAATCACGTCAGAGGCACTCAGGAGCGGAGAGGCAAGTTTTTAAACCTTTAATCTGTCTGATAAAGTGCTGGCTACTTTTTTCCCTCTGCCCCCGGGCGCTCCGCATTATGGCCGCCATTTTGCAAGCTTGGCACTCGCATTCTCCGCACATGAAACGCTCTTTTGGTCGGTTGTTTTTGGCTATTAGGAGCCTTCTTTACAATGGAAATATGCACATTTCTACAAATTCATCAGATTTTAAATGACATTTGTATATTGCATGTCGATAAACCACTACTTGAATTGTGATTGATATATCTCAAGTAGAAAAATATGGCTACTGTTCTTACTTTGAATAAACGGCTCATCTTTAAATTTTGAAGCAGTGTATTGAGGTCAGAAACGCCTGGGTTCTGCGGGGCAAAAAACTGACTATATCTAATTGCCTGCTGGGTACTTCACCTCCTTTGCGATTTCTTTATTTTGGCTGCCATTTTTTGAGCGTTTGTGTCTGTCACTATTCCAAGAAGCAGTGTACTTTATTGTCTTTTTGCATAAAAATTCTCATTACTGCTAAACTGAAATACTTATTCTCCATACGCTTTGGGAAAGGTTTATTAATTTTTGTGGAAATACACTGGTTCTCTTTGATGATATCTCTTCCTCACAATTTTTTTTTTTTCCCTCTGGAAAATATTTTAAATGTCCTGACTCTGCTTTAAACATGGATTACGCACAATCAAACAAATCTCAAGGGTCTACAGGCTCTAATGCTCATGGTCGCAAAGACTCTGGTGGCAATACCAACAAAAGAGTCAAAAAAGAGCCTTCCTCCCCAAATAAATCACCTCTTCCTTTGACCGTGGAGGATATTATGGATGAACTGAGAAATATTCGACCTTTCATGATGGATACCACTGTGATGCTTTAATGGATTGAAGATAAATGGTCTGGTGTGGATTTAAGGCTTACAGTTGTGGAAAAAAGATCAGTGACGCACAAGATGTTGTCGCTAGAGTGGACATTTTATCTAAAGAGGTTGCTCAACTGAAGAAAACATCAGAAGAATTGGAAAACCGAAACAGAAGCAACAACCTAAGAATATATGGAATTGTGGAAGGTTCTGAGGGCCCTGATGTGATTACTTTCTTGAAGGTGCATATTCCACAAATAGTAGGTTTGTCGAAATCTATAGACCTAAATATTCAAAGGGCTCACAGGATAGGTCCTCTCAATGTATCAGCCTCAAACAAACCACATGGAATCATTGCCTACTTTCTTTTATACTCTGATTTAATGGCGATTCTTGCAGGTCATAAAACTTTCTTTAGTCAAGATGTCTCCAAACCCACAGCCAATCTTCAGAAAGAGTTTCTAGACCTCAGATACACGCTGTGATCCATGAATGCTCGCTATGGTCTCACCCATCCTTGCTTTTTCAAAGTAAAATATAAAGACAGAGCATTCATCTTTGAGGATTCTGCAGAGCTCAAGAAATTTACAAAAGAGAAGAAATGGAACTTAGTAAAACCTAATTGTTCTCTCTCATTTTCTCTCTTTTGTTCCACAGGTTCCTAATCATATCTTGTTTGACGATGATGTCTTGTTTGCATTGTCCAAATGTTTTATTGTTCGTACTGCGTTCCATTGCATTGTTTCCCTGATGTCCAGTAAGTTCCCTTCCATTGTGTTGATTTTGTTCTCTTGTAATTATTATTGTCCTCCGAATATTGGTTGATATTACTTATAATTTTTCTCGGTGTTACTCTTCGGGCGGCTTCTGTCCTTCGTGCCCCCCCTTTCTACATTAATGCTCTATCGTTTGTGAATATTATGGCTTTTTCTCATCTTTTCTACATATATGCTTCAGAGGAGACTGTGGGGCATATTATCAAGGGGGTTTATCTCCGCTTTTTTGGCTTTAAAAGCCAAGAAAGCGGAGATAAAATGATCTCCCTATTACCTAGCTGTCGCTAACACCAGTTAGCGACAGCTAGCAGGAGATAGCGACCATCTTGGGCCCCACTTTGCATGTCAGTGATATTTATCACTAATGACATGCAAAGTGGGCGTGCCAAGATGTTAGCGACTGGAAACAGTCACTAACATCGCTATCTCCTATTACCAATTTATGGAGATATTCGCGCTAAGCTCGAATATCTCCAAAAGCTAACACCTGCCCTGAGCAGTTCTTAGCCATGTTATCCAATGGGAGGTGGATAACATGGCTAAGAGCATTAGCTCGATAATGCATGAATATCGCTGACTTTTCAGCGATATTCATGCATTGCGGGCGATTTTTATCGCATTTGCGATAAACCTTGGTAATACCAAGGTTTATTTGCGATATAAATCGCCGCAGCTCAGCGGTAAATTTTTGTATCAAACCATTATCGCTATTGCTTGGTAATATGCCCCTGTGTTCTCCTTTTATTCTTCTTTAACCTTTCTCACCTCCCATCTTTTTTTTCCTCCCCATTCACCTCCTATCTTTTTTTCCTCCCCATTCCTTTCTTCTTTTCTCTTCGGTATATTACAGCTTTTCTTCCCATATTGAAACATGCTCTTATGGTTCTCTCATGGTCTGTATGGTTTTGGAAAAAAATGTTGACTGTTTTGTCTCTTTTTCTGTCTTTAACTTCTTATTTTCTCAGCTTCTTTGTTTTAATACTGTTTCCTTATTATTTAGCATTTTTTCTATCTGGATTTGTATTACTATCTATCATTTTCGCTTTTGCTGAACAAATATTTTACTTATTTTAAGTATCATGTATGCTTTTTTAGAACCTTTTATATATTTCCTCGATGAGGGATTACGTATTATCTGATTGGAATGTTAACGGCATTCGTAACCCTGTTAAAAAATGATTATTATCTCACCTTGCTAAATTAAAATGCCATGTAGCGTTACTACAAGAAACTCATCTTAAGGAGCAAGATATGCTCTCCTTACGTAGACAATGGGTTAGAAATGTTTTCTATTCTCCAGCAGTTAATAATAAGAATGGTGTAGTAATATTGTTTCACAAATCATTGAATATTCTTTTGCTAAATGTGCTTAAGGAGGACAATGGTAGATGGCTCTCACTGAACATTAAAGTAAACAATACTCAGTTTTCTATATGTAATGTCTACGGTCCCAATGGTGTAGACTTAGTATTTGGAACGACTTTTCCACTCTCCTCAGAAAATCCGATTGTGGGTGGTGACTGCAACTAATTTATGGACCTTTTTTAGATCGGAAGTCCCAAACCAAATGTATCCCAAATATAATGCAAAAGACTTTCCACAAAGCTATTACTTCTAGTGGGTTGATAGATGTTTGGAGAATTTCTCACCCTGATGTCTTGTAAGTTCTCCTTCTTTTCCCCTGTTCATAGGTCTCATTCCAGAATAGACTACATAGTTTTCACTTAATCATCTCTCCAATTCATGACACATGCAGAGATAGGCTCAATTCTTATCTCTTATCATACCCCGTCATTTAGATCTTGATTATCCCACTTCAACACCTACCTCACGCAGTTGGTGATTCAATAATGCCCTTTTATTAGACACTCAATATACAGAAAAATTTTCATTGTCTTTACAAGAATTTTTCAAGAATAATCTTTCCTCAGACCCACAGATAAACTTTATTTGTGACGCATTTAAAGCAACTGCCAAGGGATTTATAATTGATTTTTTTGCCCCAAAAAAAGAAGGCATTTAAAGAGGCAACATTAATTCTAAAACAAATTAAGACCTTAGAACATGAATATTTTACCTCAAATTGTGCTGGTACTCTACCCATTCTAAATAAAGCTATATTGCAATACAATAAACAGTCCTGAGATAATGCTTGCGGTATTCTGCTTAGATTTAACTCTAAAATGTTCGGCCTCGGAAAAAAGCTGGCAAATCCCTAGCTAACTACCTTAAAATTAAAAAACAGAAATCCAAGATTGTTGCCATTACGGAGAGCACAGGGGTTAGGCATATTAGCGACTCTAAGACATTAGAATGCTTTACTGACTATTATACTACTCTGTATACTCCTGAGTCCTCTCCCTCATCTGGTCAGATAGATGCTTATTTTCAAGCCATTCCCAAATTCTCCAAAAATCCTGTTGACCTGATATCTCTCGATAGTCCAATCCTGGACAAGAATTACAAACACTATTAATCAACTTCCAAAGGATAAAACTCCTGGACCAGATGGTTTTTCTGTACGTTTCTTTCTTCATTTTAAACAATTACTTGTTCCTCGTCAGCTACTTCTCATATATCACTTTTTAGCAAATGGAAATATGCAAGGATCCTTTACTCAAGTTATGCTCTGCTTAATTCCCAAAAAGGACAAGGACTCTTCTTATTGTAGTAATTATAGACCTATTTCTCTAATAAACACGGATTGTAAATGTTTTGCCAAATTATAAGCCCTTTGCATTAATCAAGTCATTCTGGATTTAACTAATATATATCAAACAGGGTTTGTAAAGTGACGTTCAATTACAGATAATTTCAGAACCTTCCTTAACATTATTAATTTGCCTCCAAAGCTGGTTCTCAGGTTGCTGACATAACGTTAAACGGGGAAAAGGCTTTCGACAGAGTAAATTGGGAATTCATCTACGGAGCATTAAAATGGCATGGCTTTAGTCCTCACATCATTCGTTATATTAAATTGTTATACTCTGTAACATCCACCTCCATTTGGGTTAATGGATGTCAATCCAATTACTTCTCACTTCATAGAGGAACCAGACAAAGTTTCCCTCTATCTCCACTTTTATTTATTCTTGCCCTAGAACCTTTTTTGGAAAACATTTGTCGTTCTCCACAGTTTACAGGTTTCCAATGAAAAAACATTGACATTAAATTTACTGCATATGCGGTTGATATCTTACTGTATCTATCTAACCCTATCACTTCTGTGCTGGCGTTTTTCTCATTCTTAAGGGAGTACTATACAGTTTCGGGATATAAACTCAACATTGATAAATCTGAGGATTTGCCCTTAAAAAAACCATGTCTCCCAGGCATGTTTAAACGTACAGGATTCAAATGGAATTCAAAAAGTATTAAATGTTTTGTTATTTTATATACAAATATCAAAGAATTCATTAAAATCAATATTACGGATATAATTACAAAACTCTCGGTGTTAATAGATAGCGGGTCCCCTTTATTTCTGTCTTGGTGGGGTAGACTTGCAACAATTAAAATGATGTTGCTTCCGATAATTAATTTTTATCTGTCCGTGCTCCCAATTACCCTTCCACTCTCTTTCTTTAAAACTATCAACCGTTCCTTGATCAAATTCCTATGAAATAATAGCAAGATTAGGATCTCATTAATTCGACTTCAACAACAAAAAATAATTAGGAGGTGTCAATTTCCCTAATCTTAAACGTTACCACTCTGTATTTACACTAAAACAAATCTGGGCTTTTCTTTACGATAACCCACATACAATATTAACTACACGGAGTCTATTAGGACATGCCCAATATATACCATTTTTGTTCAACGCGGCAATTATTTGATCTCAGCCTCCTAGGTGCTTTTTATCTCCTATTCTCGCCCATTCTGCAGTAATAGCTAATTCTTTCATTACTGTCCATATTTGTCATACATACATTTTTGCACAGACTCCTATTTGGTATAATAAACACCTAAAATTAAATAACAGAGCTCACTATAGGGCATTTAATGACTGATTGGTCTCTTATGGACTTCCCTTGGATCCAGAAGAAATACGATATATCCTATCACATGTTTCTCAGTACCTTCATCTTAGAACGTCTATTCTACATCTCCTTTCTCAGGACTCTTCCTTGGTTCCACATAATCAGACCCCCTCTCTCTCTTTGGACTTCTCCACTCAGTTTAAAGCATCTGCTATTTATAAGATTATGTCTCATCCTACGGATTCGAGAATTAAATCTAAGGTAGAAATGTTATGGGAAAATGATTTGCAACAAGAATTATTTTTCCCAGACTTGGGGTTCCATATCCTCACGATCAGCAAGTACCACACAAACATTGTATTATTTCTACAATAGGCTACAAAAGGCTGTTTTTTCCCCCCAAAGATCTTCAGAAGTTCAAGTTGATGGATAATACACAATGCTGGTCTTGTCCTCAAGAAAAAAAAGTGATTTTCTACATATGTTTCTCTCTGTCCTTTGGTTAATAGATTCTGGTTGCTCATTTGGAAGAAATTGAATGAAAATATGTATTTTGACATTCTACACGTTTGTGGGAGGTTCCTCCCCTTTATGGGGTGCTCAAGGGAGTGTGGGTAAATGTATTAATTATTCATAGCTATTACCCTACAGATTATCACCACAAATTGGAAGGATACTACTAAAATCTCTTACACTGTCTGGTGGAACCTTTTATGCCATCATCACAGATTAGATCGTGCTCATGCCACCTCTATACCCTTAATGATTCAAAATGATTTACGTTGGTCACCACCCATGACATTTCTATCCAGGATAGCTGATCGATCCATTTCTATGGTTACCAGATATAAATGAACCCTTTAAGTATTATTTCAATGTTTAACAAGTTATTAATATTATTATTACATTGCTGGTCTGCTCATTACACGCGTTTCATTATTTTATTTTCCCTCCCTTCCTCTCCGCTCCTTTCTGACCCTTGTTTTAAAATGCTAAATTGCATGTGCTTATGTAAATTGTTTATATTGTTCAAATCGGTTTTGTTGCTGTATTTGTTAAAATTGATCAAATCTTTGTTTTTTATTTACAGTACTTAATTAGAAGTGATAGAAATGTTTGAACATTATATGTTTATTTTATACATATGCTACACTTTGAATATTATCTCAATAAAGCATTCTAAACTCAAAAAGCAGAACAGTGAAATTAACACCCTTAACAAATTATGCATGTTTATTTTTTCAAATATATTTGATCAGTTTATATAAATTAGCAAATTACAACAAGCTGGAATCTGGCCAATAATGAAAAAAACACAAACCCAACACCTTAACCCAAGAGTTCCCTTGGTGGAGTAACGGAGTAACAAATTGGAAATCTCCGTAGCCCCAAAGCAGCCCACATGGCTTTCACTTAATCACTCAGTGCCTCCTTCTGTTACATATGCTCATCCCTCCCCTCATGGCCACACCCCCTCCACACAACCCCGATGTGTGGCAGTACATTCCTTTCAGTCTCTTTGGCATGATATGCTATAATGTCATATATGTATTGAAGTTTTTGTACACCTTTACACATGGAGCTCATGTTGGCCCAAAGTTTCTGCTATTGGCCCAATGGGATATCTTTTTGCAAGATATTTTGCCAACGCTTCATGTAAGGCCATTGCACACGGGTCCTATCGCCGCTGGTGACAATAAGATTCTTGAAATTAGCCCCTTAGGTGATGTGTATTTGGGGAGGAGTTTCTACCAGTCAGTGAGCTCTCCAATGCTTGCCTTTCTATTCGTCGGGTGGAGCGCCCAATGCTCCAGCTGCCAGTATACGATTCGGTCCACCTCCCCAGCTTTGAAATCTTTCTTACATTATTAAAATATTTGAAGCTTGTCTCCTTTGAATAGATCTCAAATCCACTGTCCCACCGAGCAGCCTACTCCCGTATTCGCCCCAGCCCCTGGAGTGAATTCAGTGTTTTTCCACAGCAGGGAATACAGGGAGAGGGGAATTATGTCAGAGCCCGCTTCCTAGTGATCTAGGCCCAGATTTCCTTTGTGGGTCTAAGACTCTCATAAAAGATAACATACCAGAGATCCAGCAAGTTAGGGCAGCCAGGGTATTGCCCACGAAGTCTGCCCAATTATTGCTGCATCCATATGAATCCAGTGCCTCTGTCTCGTGTAGAGGCCGTTTAAAGGAAACTCAGAGCTGTGAGGCATAATACTGCTTTAAATCTGGGAGTCTCAGCTCTCCCAACTTCTGCTGGCCTGTACCACTTTCTGCAACACTCTGGCTCTCTTCTCCTCCTAGAAAAAAAGAGTCAGTGTCACCCTGTAGAGTTTTCAGTTCTGGTTCCAGAATTCTCACTGATAAAGCCTGGGAGACGTACAACAGTCGTGGTATGATATTCATTTTAACTGTTGCCACTCTACCTATCTGCACATAGTGGTGGTAATTGCAGTGGACAGTCTGGGGTACTTAGTGGAGTAAAGATTTTGAAGTTTGGGGGTAGTATAAATTCTGAGATATTTAATCTTTCCCTTTGCCCACCGAAATGGTAAGAGCTTCTATGACTTCTTGAGCCAAACCCACATCCATTACTTCCGATTTTTCTAGATTGACATTAAAGGTAGACACCCTACCAAAGTACTCTATCAAGTCTAGAGCTTGCATAAGAGACTTTTGCAGGTCCAATACTGATAGCAAGATGTCAAATAGGTGGATCTTGTGCTGCTCACCCCCAAACACCATCCCCGAGATTCAGTTACTAGAATGAAGAGAAGGTAGGGATAGACGGTATTGCTATATAAAAAAAATTGCCTCTGATCTGTCCCCATTAATCATCATCATCATCATCATCATCATCATCTTTTTTCGGTTTGAAGAACCTTAAAAGCAGATACAAACAAATACTAGAAAAACACAATTAATTGCCAGACTCAATTTGCTGCAATACTGTTGAATAGACTAGCTTAAGTTCATGTCCAGATTGCATTCTTTAGCACAAGGGGTTGATAGTTCTAATAGAGTACCCCCAATAAAATATCTGCATAATAAAACATAGTGGCAGAAAAGCAAAAACCTCAAAGAAAGCCCTAAGTAGCTCCAGATTGGTCCTTAATGCCATCCGACCAACTGACATAAAATCCGTTGGAGGAACTAAAAAATGCTAGCTAACACCAAATAATTAAAGTGCAGAGAGCAAATTGTCAAGCAACACAGTAAATGAGTAAATTAAAAATTCAAAGAAAAATTTTAGAAGAAAAACTGTCTTTTAAAACAATTAAAAACAGTATATATGATGATCTAAGTTTTTTAAAAGATAAGATTCCACCACAATCAATCCCCTGAGCTGAGACTGATCTGGCCTTGCACATTCAAAGACCTCCGAGCCCCCCTTATTGCTTCTCCTCTGGTGTTCTAGCATTAAGACCATGGATGCACTTGGACTGCCATATCCTCGCTGCCTGGCGGTACCTAGCAACCGCAAACACCACCAGCCTAGAGGTGTCATATCTTAGGAGCCTGGTGGCAACCAAGTAGTTCCTAACACCCAAGGATCTATACAAGGGTAGAAGCCATTTCCTCCTCTGGGCATCATATGCTGGACAGAGGAATAAAAAGTGAGATAATCGTCTCTAGGCCCCGTGCTTGCAGGGCATTCTGTGCTCTGGTGAATTGCATTTGTCCACCTAGCACAGAAGGCCATAGTGGGGAGGGACTGTTATCTAAATTGTAAAAACAATTTTTTGGCCAAAGCAGGAGTGATTCGATCAATTGTATCCTCATAGCTGGGGACAGCTTAAACTCCAGAAAATCCATGGTCAAAGTGCCTTTATTGTTGTCCATGACTTCTTGATGTACTGTAGGAAAGTGCCCCTTTTTGCCTGAAATCTAATGCAACCTGACTTGATGTGCCCTGGATCCCTGCCAATCAGGTTCCCAGGGCCTGTGTTCTTTCCCAACACCGTACCTTTGTATCCATAATTGCCACCTCCCACAGGTAAGACCCTTGTAAAAGATATCATGGGTACCAAGGGCACTTGACCAGGGAAAGGCTCCAAGGGCTGCAGCACCTTTTGTGCCACCCTTAGGGGCCCTGCACCATAACACACACACACTGCCACTGCAGGCTGCATGCTTTGATGCAGAGAAATGTGGCATGCCTGCAATCCACTGCTTAAGGCCTAGGCAAGTCACCCCTTTAGCAGGCTGCACTAGCCCTAAGGTATGGTACAGAGTCATGAGCCCTGTACCCCTACAGTGTCTAAGTCCATTCTTAGAAATGAAATTGAGAACCGCTGCACTCTCACTGTAATCTGCGTCCAAAAAGTTGAAAAAGAAGTTACTCTGGGTTTGGGTGCTCAACGTGATCACCTCCTAGTCGTTGAGGTGCAACCGGAAATATACAAAGGGAATACAGCGAATTCACGTAATCAATGAAATTACAAATTGAACACAATCAATTCATATGTTTCCAATATTGAATTACCAATGTTTGATCATATTACGGAATATGATATTCTTCATCGATAGTACCAAGAAATAAAAAAACTTTTGTTTTCAACTTTGGGAAAAACATTTTTGTTTACTCCATCTTTGAAATATTTTGACGCGTATTTACGCCTGTGGAGTGCATGAGATTCAACCTTAGACTGTGTAAGGTTCCCTTTGTATAAGTCCATTCTTAGACATTGTAAGTATAGTAAGCCATAAAGAGTATTTGGTCTGGGAGTTGATCACTATGAACTCTACAGCTTCATAATGGATTTACTTGGTAGCAAATGATGCCTGTGTGGGATTTAATGTAAAAAGTACTCAGAGGGCATCTTAGAGATGCCCCCTGAAAATCGACCAGCCCTGGTGTGGTTCCTAATGACTGCCTGCCATTCGCCACCACCAGACAGGTTTCTGGACCCCTGGGTAGAGAGCCTCCCCTCTCTGGGTCCAGAAACAAAGACCATCCTGGGCCGAGGTGTCATGCCTCCTACCCAGGATTGGCTGGGTCCACGAAATCGGATGCTTCAAAGGCCTGCCGCCTTTGGACGCTGTCCCTGCCTTTTGCTGCCCTCACCAACAGACTCCCACTGGTTCTGCCCCCCACTTTAGATGGGAGAATTGGTGGGAAATTCAAGCTAGGAAGAGAGGTGTGCCCACCCATGCCAACCTCACCCCTTAGGTCTCAGTCCCCTTTATCTTGAAGATGAGAGGACTCACCCAATTAGGAAGAGGCTCATGCCCTCTCCCACTGCAGAGTGGCATAATAGGGGGTGTACCCACCCCAAGGAAGGGGACAATTGGTCCTGACCTGCACACCCCTTTAACGCCCCTAAATCTAGTAATGAGGGGCGACCCTGAATCGTGCTTCCTCAGTTTTGAGGAAGAAGAAGGACCAAACTGCTAACCGTGCTAACCCAGGACGAAGAAGAGGACACCAACTGCCTTGGCCCCAGCCCTACCGGCCGGTCCTGTCTACATTCTGGCTACAGTAAGAACCCCAGTGAGTCCAACAGTCAGCAACCCCCAGAGCTTGGAGGACCTGCCCTGTGACCTTCCCACCGACTCTGTCTCCCGTGAGCACCGGATTTGCTCAACCAAAGACTCACCTCCAGATTCCGTAGACTTTGCGATTCTGCACCACTCTGCACCTGACCCCCACGGCCCGAGTTCAAGTGGCCCAACACCCCAAGGTGGTATCCCCAGCGATCCTGCCCTGGGATCTGGTGATTCCAACCTCCCTCAAGACTCTCCACGATGCCTGCAGCCTCAACCTGAAGGGTCCCCTCCGATCTCGACCAGAGCTAGTAAGAAAAGCCTGATGCCAGAAGACACCCCTGCACCTGACGCCCCATGGCCTTGAGTAGCACAAGCGATGGTGTCCAGGCATCCCCCAGGATCCCAACGTACCTCTCCAGCTGGTGGTCTCCTTCGGGAAGCCTCCCAGCCCGAGCCTGCCGCAACTTAATTAAACCAAAGGTCTCCGTTTGAAACCACAGTGATCTTGACGCCTGACTTGCACCCTGCACCCGGCCGCTCCAGTGGTGCTGGTGGTGCATCTCCTGTGTTGACCTTAACCCCAGGAGCTTGGCTCCCACAGCCGAGTGGCCTGCTTGTCAGCAGACCTCAAACGAAGGCCCCCTTAGACTCATTGACTAACATTGGGCCCCTGCACTTTATACCCAGCCACCCCAGTGCCGCTGGTGGTGCAACTTGAGTGCCCTCCTATACCTTGGGGAACCTTGGTCCTAACCCGCGAAACTCACCCTCGTGAGTTGAGTACTTACCTCCAAAACCAATAACAATTTTTCTCCTAATGCTAATGTATGGGGAAAAGTTAATTCAATTGCCACGTATAAAAAGCCATAATTGTATGTAGAACTCTTGGGATGTGGTATCTAGGCACACCACCCCCAGTACTCAAAGTCATCTAAAGTAACTCAAAAGTAATCTAAAAGTATTTACTTATGATACAAACTGCATTTAGAAGTGATACTGCAACTGTGTGATGAAATTTCTAATTTTCTCACCAACAAGATAGACAGTATTTATGAGAAAATACCCAACTCCAATCTATCTATAAATCGGCCCGTAGTACTGTCCCAGGCGGTAGAGGAGGTCAATTCTGCGGTTCTCACCATGTTCCCTCCTATCTCCTTAAAAGAGGTAGAAAGCCTAGTAAGCCAAATCAAGAGTGGCGCTCCATCTGATCTTATCTCAGCCAGAATAATGCCGGTGGTTGGCAGCACGCTCGGCCCTGAGATCCAGCGTCTCGTCAATCTTTCGCTGGCCGAAGGCCGAGTCCCTCTGAAGTGGAAAAAGGCACTGGTGAGACTCATTCGGAAGAACTCCTCAACTCCCTGGACGGATTTGTCCAACCTCAGACCGATATCTTTGCTTCTATTCTTGGGAAAACTTACAGAGAAGCATGTGACCAAACATCTTTCGAACTTTATCGAACAGTCAGGTAGTCTGGATTATTCTCAATCTGGCTTCAGACCGAATTACAGCACTGAGTCAGCACTGCTGTCAGTCATGGACGACCGTCACATGTACCAGGACAGGGGTTACTCCGTGGTTCTGGTACTGTTAGACTTATCGGCTGCGTTCGATACTGTATCCCACAACATCCTGCTTAGACGGCTTGCAGAGATCGAACTTGAGAGTATGGCACTGGACTGGTTGAGGAGTTTCCTATACGATCGCACCCAATGTGTCACCATGGGTGCGTTCCGTTCGGCGGAGGTAGAGATCACTAAGGGGGTGCCACAGGGCTCTTGTTTGAGCCCTACTCTTTTTAATATCTACGTGGCCCCCCTGGCTAGGATCATGAGAGCTTTTGGTTTCATCCCGGTGTCATACGCGGATGATACACAGCTCCTTCTGAACCAGCTGGAGGCGCTTTAGCTCTCCAGCCTGGAGCCCAAGATAGAGGCTGTTGGAGAAGTCTAATCTAGACAGAACCAGGGAGATAACGATCTGTGTGAGGGCCTCCAGGGAGAAAAAGCAGGCAATTTTCTTAATTTTCTTCAGCTGGAAAAAGCTAGATGACACAACTGCACCAACCTGCCTTTTCAGGGAGAGATCCTCACTGATAAAGATTCCTAAGCTCTTAACTGAAGATGACTTAGACGGAGGGGCTCCCATGCTGGATGGCCAGAAGCTAGGGTTCCAACTAAGTACACTCTGCCCAGGCAAGACCAGTTCAGTCTTGCCTGGGTTGAGTTTCAAATGACTGCAGCTCATCCAACTCAGGATGTGAGACATGGTGTTTTGAAACTCTTCCACTGAGTCCTTGGTGTTTAAAGGGAAGATGAGCTGCAAGTCATCTGCATAGTTGAAGATGGTGACTCTAGCTTTCCTAAGAGAATACAGAAGGGGGCGTAGGTATAAGTTAAAAAGCAGAGGTGACAGGGATGAGCCCTGAGGTACTCCACAGATGGTAGGTATAGCAGGGGCTGTGAAAGAACCCAGTCTAACAGATTGGGTGCGGCCAGTGATGAATGAGCGAATCCATCTCAGCGCAGGGCCCCTGAGACCTGCCTGCTCGACACGGTCGACCAAGATGGTATAGTCAACCGTGTCGAACGCAGCCGAGAGGTCCAGTAGCACCAGAGCCTGGTGGATCCCCTCATCAGCATTCCGCCTCAAAGTATTCTGCACCGAAAGAATAACTGCTTCAGTTGAGTGACAAGGGCGGAAACCCGCCTGATTGGGTGCGAGATACTTTGATACTTCCATAAATTTGGAAATACTGTCACAGACATAAGCCTCCAGTAATTTGGCACAGTAAGGCAGCAATGATATGGGCCTATAGTTAAGCGGGTCCAGCGGGTTAGCTCCGACCTTTTTTATCAGAGGGATAAGGAGGGCTTTTTTAAAGTTGTCAGGGACTTTACCCTGTGAGAGAGATCCATTCAGAATGGAAAGCATGCCCTCGGGAATGGTAGTTCCCACTTCTCTCAAAATGTGTGGGGGGCAAATATCATCAGGGGAGCCTGATTTGACCTTGACAAGAAGCTTAGATAAACTGGCGTCGTCAATGGGGGGGAAGGATTCCAAAGTTGAAGGATTGTAATAGGTGTCAAGCAGAGGGGAGGGAGACAGAGTGGGGAGGATACTTTGTTTTATGGTGCAAATTTTATTAAAGAAAAAAGTGTTTAATGAGTTGCAGAGATCCTGGGTGGGGGCCACAGGTGGAGAGGTTCTGTCACTGCCACTAAGACTTTCCACGATGTTAAACAGTTCTCTTGATTTATTGTGTGAGTTAAGGATTTTTTCCGAAAAATAATCAGTTTTGTGTTTCTGGATGAGTTTCTGATAGTCCTTTCGGGCCCTACAATAATTGGCTTTATCCAGTTCTGAGTACGCTGTTCGCCACTTTCGCTCCTTTTGACGAACTTCAAGTTTTAAAGCTTTCAGATGAGGTGTAAACCACCTGTGAGCGTCATTGGGGCGGGAGCGGGGAAAGTTGGAACAAGGGGCATGTGCATCAGCTGCCTGAAGTAGCCAGCTGGAAAAGGCTTCTTCAATCCCTTCAATATCCTGATCTAATGGGGGAAGGGATGAAGTTAAGGTGTCAAGAAAGGCAGAGATGTCAACATGCTTACTGGGCAGCATATAGATGGTGCTGCCCAGTAACTTCCCAAACCCAGCTTCCTAAGCAAGGATCTAATGTACGAGAGCCACGGTACCTGATGGATGCCGGGAAGGGCTAATAAGTCTTTGAGGGAGTCTCCATAAGCATCCAGGGCAGTTGATATCCATATCTAATGTTAATACAGTAAAAGGCATAACTCAGCTTTTGCAAGAAATGTTCTTGAATGCCAGATCTAGGTGCAGTGGGACCAATGGTGTGCTCTTTGGTAGTGCAAGAAGCTGCCTATCTATTCTCGGAGTGAGAGAGGGTGCTACAGTTGGCGTTGCCCCAGATCTCTGCTCTGGATAGAGCCGCTCGCAAAGCCTTAACATTATAAATATCAGTTGCTGTATCAGCCTTCTTTGAAGGGTTTTGTTATATATCTTTAGCAGTTGGGATGAATAATGTAATAGCAAGCAATAGGCTTTATGGACCTGCATGGACCAATCTAGGGTAGGAGTTAGCCTTAGCCCTAAATAATCAAAATATAATACCTGCTCTTTTGTAGCTGTGCCAGCAGAAAGTTTGCAACTGTAGGTTTTAGTTCTAGCGGGTTGAATGCCATACATTTAGTTTTTGCAATGTTAAGTTATAATCCCCACTCCAGACAAAAAATGTTGGATTATCCAACAGCTATTACAAACCTTGTAGCGATTTAGAAATCAGGAGGGTGTCGCCTGCAAAAAGCAGAATAGGCATCCTCTTGGCCCCCACCCTGGGAGCATCACATCCATCCCTGTCTAATCTGTCACAACATTGTTTATATAGAGGCAAAACAGAGTGGGGGCCAATACACACACGTGCCTGACTTCCTTCCGGATCCTTATGGGTGGGGTGAGCTGCCCCCTTGTCCCCCATCTTACATGGGCATTGTTCTCCTTGTGCAGCCTTACCAAAATTGCCACTGAAGTAGGAGGAATGGCTATCCTATCCAGTATTGTCCAAAGCATGGCCCTAGGTACTAGATCAAAGGCTGCGCGTAGGTTGACAAAGTCGACAGTCGTCCCCTGTTTACTGTCACAGTCTTCCAAAAAAAGACAGATGAAGCAGTAAATCTAGTCTATTGTACCGATTCCACTCCTGAACCCTGCTTGGAACTCAATATAATTTTTTTCTCCCATATCCACTCTAGAATATGATTCAAAATTTGGTTACAAAAAATCTTTCTGAGAGGCATCAATGAGACTTATCGGTCTATAGTTGCTAGAGATGCTGCGATGTCCCTTCTTATAAATTGAGATCATTTCTGCCAGCCTCCAGGAAGCGGTGACTGGCTTGCTTTTCAAAATGGTGCTTGAAAGATGGTTCATGTAAGAACCCTAGATACCCAGGTTCAATTTGTAATGCTCATTTGGGACCTAGTCTGGACTAGGTGCCTTCCCTAATGGTATTAAACTGATAGCCTCTTCTGTCTCCTCAAGGGTTACCTCTATATTTTCATGGTCCTTGAGTTTTTCAGCCAGTTGGGTATCCACGTCAACCCACTCCTGGACATCCAAACAGGAACAAAAAGTTACTAAAATAGGGCCCGGATGAGCTCCTATCCGTGTAATATCCGCTCATTATTATTGCATCGGAGCCTGTCGCTGTCTGCCCTGAAGTAGGAGCTCATGCGGAAGAGGGGGAGGTGAGCTGTTTTATCCTAAGGCCCTCCCGAACGCAAGAACGACAACTTTTCTGCTGAGGCTGCTGCGTGACAATATGGCGACTGCCGCGACCTGCCTGATGTGATCCCCACTGCCTGGCCTTTCTGTGTGGTATGCGGTCCTAACAGAGAAGCTCCGTCTGAGGGGAGTGAGTGGTGCCCGAACCCTCGGAACTGCCCAGTGTGCTGGATTGCAGTCTATTTGCCTTGGCTTGATCGACCGGAGACGGCCGCGGGGAGTTGCGGCCTCCGACCCCACATTTGCAAGGCCTGCAGCGATCGCTTAGCGAGAAGTGTGCTGACCTGAGAAAGCAGCGTCAGGCCGTTGCCTGAGCACTCCGGGCTGTGGGGTGCGGACTGTCTCTGCGGCTTACGCATGTGCTGATCCTAGGCCAGACAGGGAGCAAGCTGATCTTCAGCGGCGGGGGACCACACGCTGACAGCGCTGTCAGTGGGCCGCGGTGAGTGGGTGCGGCTGGGCTCCCGGCCTGTAGCCACGGCCTATAGCCACGGAGGTGGGTGGGGGCCAGAGGTCCGGGTTGCGCTCCGCGAGCTGCGGCCCGTGTGAGCAGCGTGGGGGTGCTGTGCGAGTGGTGTGATCTGCTGTGGAGGCCCTTTGAATCCCGTGCCTGCCTCTACTAACTGGACTTCACCTGGACTGCTGAACCACTGCTATATAATTCCTAGCGATCCCAAAGGGGATGATGGACGGAGCGTTTGAGCAAATGGCATGGTGGAGCAAAAAAACAATGGATTTAGGCCCAGATCTCTGTACTGGGGTGAATGTATGACATTGTTGCGCCTTGTTCACAATCGCTATGGGGCGCACTGAAAAGTCACAGACTCTCCTACCGTTTGAGGCACGTAAATCTACCAAACCACAGCAGCATGCTGCCTCGGCGCGGAGGCGGACGTGCCTGGGGAAGGCCCTTCCACATTGGAATCCACCTTACTTGCCATGCAGAAGAGCCTCCAGTCCATCGAAGGGACCATGGCAGCAGTCAACCACAGACTTGACGATATGTCCTCCCAACTTGATAAAATGTGAGAATGGGTGAAATTGAACAGCGTCTCCACCAACGAGGATGGTCTAAGTGAAATGGCGGGCAAGTCTCTTCAAATGAAGAAGGTACTTGCGCTTATTCAAGCAAAAAATTACAATTTGGAGGCCAGTTCCCGCCGCAACAATATTCGCGTCACGGGCCTGCCGGAGTCCACCAATACTGGCAGAATGGAGACCTACATCGAGACCTTGGTCAGAGACATTTTCTGTCCTGAAAATCTATCATCGATGTTTATTGTCGAGCGGACCCACCGCTCTCTGGCGGCAAGACCGGTGCCGGGGGCTCCGCCGTGCCCTATATGAGCCCACTTGCTAAACTACAGGGACTATGATACTATTCTGCGGCTTGCTAGAGATAAAGGCACCATTACTCACCAAGGCAACACCTGATGAAGAGGAAAAATGAGGATGGGCTTAGGCCTGTTCTGATGCTGGGACACTGTTGAGCTCCTGAGATATATTTCATCTGTCACGTCTGTCTCTCCACTCGTACTGTTGCCTAGTCCTGCCATGTACCCATCAGCTGATATTTTCCTGTGCACACCTGGTAGGGTTTGGGTGTGCCCCTATCTTGTATGGGTCTTGCTCCCGAGGGGTGGAAGAGGACTTGACCCTAGCCTTCAGCCCGATATTGATTGGGGCCCGGATTCCTGATTGCTGGTCTGCTTCTTCCACTTTTGATCTTGCCGCTTGTGACCAGGGGGTGGCTCCTGCCCTCTTCTACCTTCTACCTTCCTGGGTATCTGACTTCACATGATGGCCTTATGAGTTCAGGATTAGCCTTTCCCATTGTTGTACCCTTTGGGAGTATTTAGTTGTCCGCCGATAATGTGCCTTCTGCTCAGTTTCTGTCACTACTCAGAGGGGATGGCTCTGCACTTCAGTTTTAACATATGATGCAATACTCATTGATGCTTGCTTGTTATCTTTTTCCATATTTTCTTTCCACACTCAGCCCCCCCCCTACTTTGTAGGAGGTTAGTAGCACTTTGGTCCCCCCCTCTATGGGTGTTCCCCAAATCCAGTTGTATGACTGCTGTTCGCCATGTTGTGGGCTGCTTATGGAGGGACGGGATGGCTTTAGCAAGTTGGGTTTGCTAAGGTGGGTGGGGGTTGTGGAAGGTGGGCTAGGGGGGCGACTGGCATTTTTTTCTTACTCTCTCACTGTACCTCACTAAACAGGTTCCATCACTCAATGTTGCACCGCTGACTGTATCTGACTTTACACATCCATGGGAAGTACGATAAAGTTCCTCATATGGAATGTACGCGGTCTCAATAGCCCTGAAAAGATGCGCGCAGGTTTGACACAACTAGAGAGGCTAAGCATCCAAGTGGAGTTCTTGCAGGAGATGCATCGTACATAGCTATCGGAAAAGACAGTTGGTGCTCGCTGGGTGGTGCTGCAGGTAGCCCTTCCTATTCTTCTTATGCTCTGGGGTGATGATATTAGTGAAACAAGCATTTACAAAGCAATGGTTTTGCCTTTGTTAAAGTTAGAGCTATTGGCATTGCTCTTGACATTATTTTTATTTATGTTTTTTTTAACATAAATAAATGGCATTGTCATTTACAATGCCACTAGCTTTATCTCTCGCAAATGACACACACAAACACCCACAGAGAGCCCCCCCCACACACACCCACACAGACCCCCCCACACACACAGCCACACAGAGCCCCCCACACACACACCCACACAGAGCCCCCCACACACACAGCCAGACAAAGACGTACTTCGTACGCATTGGCTAGGCAAAACCTAAAAACGTGGTGCAATGGGGTTGGTGCTGTACAATGCGAAAAACATAACAACAAAACCTAACAATGTATTAAACAATCGTAAGGTTCACTGAAAAGCCCAAATCATTGAACAGTGCTAATAATGTCTAACTGATAGCAAAGGGACCTTCCTGCCTGGACCACTACTGGTCAGTGCAATATTAAGCAGATTGCGGTCTTGCGATTCTGGCAGTAAGAGCGTAAATGTCCAGTCACATTCCTCAAACGCAAACTAGCCGTTTAAATAACAGTGGGTATCCCACCTCTTACGTTGTCAGCGCATTGTTACGGAGAAATATGTAACAAAGGCGAAAGAATACACCAGTCAATAATAATATTCAACATGTTGTAGGATTTCAAGTCTCGTTACAGGAAAGCGTTTCCCGTTTAGAAGTTTTAGGAGAAAATTTGCTTGTAGCGCAAAGCACGTGAAAGCACACAGGGCAACTAAATTGTGACAAAAAACATGATACGATGTTGAAAGACTGCGCTGAAGTTCAAAACACAAAACTAGTTATTAACTTGGTATCATCTAAAAACACTGCGACAACAACATTAATCAAAATGCACACGTACAGAGTGACTGGGGTGATAAACATTACTTAAATAAAGCAGAACGTCTGCTGCCAGCTATCATTCTGCATTATACTCAGCGCTTGTGAGCCTGGTTAAGAGCGCTTTCATATCCATAAGCGTGTTTTGTCCAGAGCAATTGCCACGCAGAGAGAGCCAATGGTTTGGTGCTGTGTTGGTAATGTTTACTTAAATATAAACAGTGTCTACGGGAAGCCATATCTAGGACAACGAGCATTTTAGGCAGCTGAACATGTTCTGCTTGTTCGTGATGTTCTCATGCGTTTGGGGTATTTTTTTTGCCGCATACTGCGCACAATTATGTAACAAACGTGTAACAAATGTCATTCCCCTGCGTGGAGTCCTGAAGTGTGCGGTATGGAGAAAGAAGCACATGTTCGACGACCACATCTCATGGGGAACACCGTCTGCAGGCTAGGCTTTTAAGTAAACAACTCTGCATTCTGGGACTGGTAGTTTTTGAATTAACATTGAAGCTATCGTCCTGTAAGCTTAAGAATTCAAAGAGCTGTTAAAACGTCAGAAATTACATTAAGTGTTACAAATAGAATGTGATCACTAAATAGCAAGGTATGAGAAGGGCATGGACTGAATATGATCGGGTGTAAGAAGTTAACACGGCGGTTGTGTGAGAAGAAGACGGAAGGTCAGTTCTTACCCAGGAGCAAGAGGAGGGTGCAGGTCATTAGCAAGGGCTGCTGCAGCTTCATGGTTCGTCACTCTCGGATGCCTGCTCGAAGCTGCCGACGGAAAGGGCTCGGGCCGTTCTGGGCGAACCTCTGCAGCCTCTGTGCCTGCTCGGGGCACGCGACCGATAACACGGAGGCAGGGAGACCCGAGCTGAGGGGGAGGAGGGTACAATGTTTTTACAAGAAAACAAAAAAAAGCAGCGCCTTGACCCACACGGGTCACGGGCTGTGCTAAAGGGTCTCTCGTGCCTGGAGAGGCGCAGAGCTGCAGGACTGGTCTGGGTGGCCATTGTATTGTAACTGTTTTACCGCTCCACCTACCCGGGACAAGCTGCCGCCCCTCAGCCAAAGTATTGATATATTGATCATCATTATATCGGTTCCACGTCTTTATTAATTTGTATCCATGCAGGGTTCTGCAAGCTTTCCTCAGATGCTTAAATGCTGAAGGTTTCCCTACTTTCTGCCCGTCTGTAAATGAATTTCAAGTTCTTGTGATGTTCAGAGCACTCTTTTCCTAGTCTGCGGGTTTTCTCTTCCATGCTTTGCTAGTTAACTTGAAACAATTTGAACATTTCCAGCATAATCAAGGGCTGTTGATGCGTCCACACCAGCACCCACCCACAGGTTAGATTTGCATATCTAAGTGTTGCATACTTCTGTTTCAGACATACCTGAACGCGACGCTTATTCCACAGTAAGGTCCTTTGAGCGGTCATTCCTATGCTCCCGAAGTACAGAAAGACAGGGCCATATCAAACTTGCGGGAGGGGGAGCGGGAAAGACACGGAAGCGGGAGGGGGGGGCGGGAAAGGAACGGCCAGCGGGAGGGGGGTTGGGAAAGGAACGGCCAGCGGGAGGGGGGGGCGGGAAAGGAACGGCCAGCGGGGGGGGGGCGGGAAAGGAACGGCCAGCGGGAGGGGGGGGAGGGCGGGAAAGGAACGGCCAGCGGGAGGGGGGGGCGGGAAAGGAACCGACAGCGGGAGGGGGGACAGGAAAGGAAAGGAACCACTCACCTGGACTTCCTCGGCCGGCGGTCGGCCGCCAAATGGCCCAAACAAACCTCGACGAGCCCAAAAAAAAGCCCCGCCCACCGCTGCATGACGTTGGCAAAAGAGAAAAATTCTCGGGAACGCCCCCGAATCTGGTCCGGCCTTGACGGACAGATCCGGCTCCCAATGGCTAGCCTCCATTTATGGAGCTAGCCAATGGGAGGAGGGGGCGAGGAGGGGGCGGATACCCGACCCCACAGAGAAACATAAGGATTTTGCTAGCGCATGCGTACTTCGTACGCATTTTGCTAGGCAAAACCTAAAAAGGGGTTCCTTTTACTGTGCTGCACACGGAAACAGATACACAGGGCAGGGTGGCATTAGTTCATGGGCAACTTGGGGGGAAGGATTTCCTGCTTGTCAATGTATACGGCCCAAATGTCGACGAACCCGCCTTCTTCAGGGATGTGTTGCGTCTCGTCTCTAAATTTTCCTTGGCTGAACTGTTCTGGGGCGGCGACTTTAATGTTTGTCTGGATCCGCAAATTGACAGGCAGGGTGGTAGTACGATATAACACAGCCAGGCATCTGAGGTGCTGTTGGGATTCTTGGAGGTACAGGCTATACAAGATATATGGCGCGTACGACACCCGGGGGCCCGTGAAAGCACATTTATTTCTACGGTGCATGGCACATGGTCCTGTCTGGATTACTGGCTCTTGTTGGAGATTGCATGTACATGGGTGGTGGATGTCCGGCATTTAGCCAAAATGTTATCTGACCATTCTCCCTGGATTATAGAGGTGTGTGTACCTACATGTGAGCGCCCCCCATTTCAGTGGCGATTGCAGCCCACTTCGCTTACGGACCAGGTGTTTCAGTGTACAGTAGGTGTGGCCATCAGTGATTTTTTTTAAGACTACACTGGCTCGGTGGGCAGTCCCGGGGTTTTGTGGGAGGCATTTAAAGTTGCTATCCGTGGAATCTGCATTGGGGCTCAGGCGAGGGTACTAAAAGATCTCCGACGTCTCATGCAGAAACTAGCAGACAATATCTCCGCCTTGGATCGTAAATATGCCCAAAACCCGGCCTCCTCTATACTGTCCAATATACGAGAGTTGACATCGGAATATAATGACACGGCTGATCAGGAGATAGCACATAGATCAAGACGGTGCACGGCGCGTTATTAAGGAGAGGGGGGGCAACCCAGTCATTCGCAGGCTCAGGATTCCATCACGGAAATGCTAGATTCTGGGAGAACAGCGCACTATACTTCCACTGAAATTAGCGAGGTGATGTTGGATTTCTACTCCACCCTATAAGGTGCGCAGGGACATGTGACGGCTGCTGTTATCAACAGGTACTTGGATGATTTTGCACTGGGCTTTCTTTCTATCAATCAACAAGAGTATATTACCCAACCCTTCGACGTGGAAGATGTAAAAATGGCTATCAGATCATTACCTAGGAGCAAGGCTTCAGGGCTGGACGGGCTCCCAAGCGAGCTTTATAAAACTTACGCCGATGATCTGGCACCTAGGCTCCTGGATGTCTTTGCGGAAGCTTTGCGGTGGTACTCTCCCCCTTCGTTGAAGGAAGCCCTCTTGGTGGTACTCCTTAAACCTGATAAGCCGGCCAACCGCTGTGACTCCTACCGCCCGCTCTTCATCATTAACATAGATGCTCAGAACTTGGCAAAAATGATTGCGAGTCGGCTTCAACCACTCATCCCTAATTTGGTCCTCCCGGATCAGTCGGGGTTTGTCCCTGCCCGTTCCACCGCGCACAATTTACGAATGATTTTCTCTACCCTCCATTATTTTAAAGCTGATTTTCAGGCAGTCGCTGTGCTATTAGGCGCATGCAAAAGCATTTGATTCCCTGCAGTGGGAATTTATGTTCACGGTATTGCCCCGGAATGGGGCTACCTCCCTTCTTTCTGAAATGGATACATCTGTTATATGAGGTGCCAGTGGCATGAGTCCGGGTCAATGGCTGGGTATCTAAAGCGTTCTCTATTAGACACGGCACGCGGCAGGGTTGCCCCCTGTCACCCATGCTTTTGGCGCTGGCCCTAGAACCGCTGACCTGCAAGCTTCGTCAACAGCATGCACCAGCAGCATTACGCTTCAGGCAGCGCCCATTAGTAGTCTCAATGTATGCTGATGATATGCTCTTATATGTCAGGGAACCTGAGAAGTTTCTTCCAGAACTCATTTGTGAATATATATAAAGTATGAACGCTTCTCGGGACTTGGCATAAATTGGGCAAAATCAACGGTATTTCCTCTCACAGTGGGTACGCCACGTATTGAACTAGACTTCCCATCAGCATGGTCGACTGACCCAGTGAAATATTTAGGGGTATGGCTTCATAGGGACCCTGAGGTAGTTATCTCGGAAACTATGGCGGGGCTTTGGTCCAAATCACGGAACGTGCAAAGCGATAGGCCAAACTACCGCTTTCATTAGCGGATCGCATTGCGGTAGTCAAAATGTCACTTTTGCCCAAACTCTTTTCTTTATTTATCAATATCCCCATTCGGATAAATTTAGCGCTATTTAACTCATTCCAGTCTGTTCTACTCTCCTTCGTTTGGGGTGGCAAGAAGGCTCGCTGCAGCTGGGAGGTGTTGACATTGCCGTTTGAGAGGGGTGGCTCTGAAGCCCCTGATCTGCGCCTCTACTATCTCTGTGCACAGGCCCAGTATGCGCACTACTGGTACTACCCACAACGATTCCAGCCGCATGTAGCCATTGAGGCTGACGCAGTCCGCCCGATGAACCTTGCCGCGACCACCTTGTCGGGTGGGTGTAGAGGACTAAGAACAGAGATAAACCCTGCTCTTTGTACGGCATGGGCATGGAAGGGGCTCGCGAAGCAGGTACAATTGCAGCACCTCTACGCCCCAAGGCTACTGCTTTTCGTGCACCCGGGAATTTTTGCCGCGAAGGAGCCGGCTGCTCTTAAAGCACTGAGTGGGGTGGGGATAATTCATTTAGGGGACCTTTACAACCAAGGCCAGTTCAAATCGCTCTCCGACACACAGGGGGACAGAGGCCATGGGTTTATGCCGGGGTTCACTTATGTGCATATGCAGCAGGCTATGCGCTCTGTTTATCCTGATTACCCAGTGGAGCCCCGGCCACTGTTAGCGTTGCAGGCAGTACTGGCAGGGGCGGAACGCAAAGGCCTGATCACGAAATTGTACGTTGCCTCTCTCAGGGAAAGGGAACAATTGGATTCTCTATCCTACAACCACTGGGTGTTGCTACTGGGGGCCTCATTCACGCCAGAGATGTGGAAGTGGTGCTGTGTCCTCACTGGCCGTCTAACGGCAAACGGCAACCTCCGCATCATACATTTTAAATTCCTGCACCAGCTATATTACATTCCATTGCAATTGTTGCGGTATGGTTTGCGGGACAGCTCCTGCTGCATTCGCTGCAGACGGGGGGGAAGCGGGCTTCTTGCACCTCGCGTCGGATTGCCAGGGTATTTATAAATTCTGGGGGGAGGTGACCAGTGTACTCACCAAAGTGGTGTTGGAAACAGTACAATGTACTCCTGAGGTCTGTCTACTGGGATGGGTGAAACATCTAAAGCCCTGCAATCGCAGACTTTTAGCGGTCTCGACCTTATTAGCAAAACAAAAGGTTGCACAGTGCTGAGGCTCTAGGCTCGCTCCAACTTTGAAGGGATGGGTTCGGGACCTGCTTTACTGTAAGGAACAACTAGAGGCCTATGCCGAAGAATTGCCTGAAACTTCCCGCCCTAAAGATTTGTGGGCCCCACTTACAAATCCTGTCATCTGATAGCTGAAGCGCTCCCTTATTTCTGGTGCTGTCGTATTTTTGGGACTGTCATTTACTGCAATGCTGTCGTACTGGATGAGATGCTCTGTTGAGGACATGATTATTCTCTCTGTGCCCTGGGGTTAACAAGTTGAAGGGTGGTTGGGTGAGTTGGGGGTTATGGTATTGCTTTATGATCTAAACAAACGCTTGTAATATCATTGATTCTTTAAGTGCATTTGCCTCTTGTGCGAGGACCGATTGTATTTATATGTAAACTGTTCAATAAACAAATTTAAAAAAAAGTTAAAAAAATGGAAACCCATCCCTGAGATTGTACAAAGTATTCCACAGATCTCCTGCCAGCATGGGATCGCAAAGCCAGTTTTACGTTATCCTTACTTTTCAGAACATGGGACAACTCATCCCAGAGAAAGTCTTCCCAGTCCCTCCTGGCCCTTTACAATTTTTTCTTGTAATTTGTCCTACAAGCCTCAAGCTGTGACTTATTCCTAGTCTTAATAGCTTTCAGAAGTAGAGTTTTGGCTACCCTACATGCCTTAGTATAACAGGGTGATTCTTTCTACCTTGTGTGCATTTGCTTAATATCTTGGGCCAACAACTCTCTTCTGTAGTCAAAGAAGGGCTCATGCACTTTTGCCAAAAATAGCTCTCTCTCCTCTGGGGCAAGCTTATTCAATAACTCTACATGCTCTGTGGCCATAGAGTTCATTACCTCTACAAGTTAGGGATGCCTTTTGATGCAACCCTATTTGATGGCCGCCCGTTTTTGGCTCTTAAATCAAATGTTAGGGAGAGAGCAAGTATCTGGACTGCCCTCTGGGACCGCTTAACAGAGGGTAGATCTAAGGGCAAGATTCTCCATTCCCAATCTTGCTCTGCCAATAGAGCTGTATATAGGGAGATGAGTGGTTCAAAAGTAGCATATAGATAGATCACCTCCTATAATGAGCTCTCCACCACCCATATGCTCCATTAGAGAACCCTCCAGATTGTTTAATACTTGGGTTCCTGCATTCCTCCCTACACCTGATTATAAACATTGTAGGTCTGTGCAGATCCATGTTGTCAGGCCCACTGAGGGCTTGCCTCTGGGTGATTGAAGTGCTTGGATGTAAAAAGAAGTATACCCATTCCTGGTGACAGGCACCGTGCTCCAGGTCTCCACGAAAGAGGCCGATATTATGGTTTTCAATGAGCTGCCCCCAATCAGCATCCCCCATTGGTGCTGATCCCAGCTATATTCCAGGGCAGGATCTTTATTTCCTTGGCCTCAATTATTATCTGTCTCTTTGTGGTGGCCACTCTCTCTCCCCCACAGAATCTCTCCTGCCCACCAGGAGGCATCACAAGCCCAGCTTCCACCCCAGAAAGTTCCACCAATGGGTGCCATTAGGCTTGCCGGAATATGTCCCCCTTGACCGATCTCTGGATACATGCCTCCCTGGGGCCCTTCTTCAATAGCTTTATGCCTATTCTCAAGGTGAGGAAGTAGTGCTCAGTAAATCGATGTCTCCCAGACCACTGTACCCAACGTGGTCCTGTTGGCCATGACTGGAGACCTCCTGCATGTTGTAATTGCCCCTGAATCTAATCTGGATCTTAGTGGGGGTGAGACAATCCTGCAAGCTTCTATGAACAATAACGCATCGATTGGGTCAGTGGCAGTGGCCCCCAGCTCTTTCTCACTTGTGTCACTGTCCTGCGGACATAGAACAGCGAACTTATTGTTACAAATTACATCTGGGTACACTGTGGACACAACATCGTCCTTTGCTGGATGGGCCAGTTCATTATGGGTCTGGTGTGAGTCTGTGGAAGGTTCAACAGGGAGTAGGAGGGCCCTCTTCGTTGTGAACATCTCTGGGATTTGGGCAAGACAACAGATTTTGGGACAGCTAGGGTGTTTAGTATCCCATCCACTTCTTCCAGGATGTCAATGAACCTGTCCATAACACAGTTCTCACCCGATGAGCTTAGGTATTTTTTCAGCGGGGGACCTTTTGTTGCCTCCACAGCCTTTCATTTCCCCATAGCTAGAATGGGGGTTGCGCAGGGTATGTAAGATCTCAATACGTAGTCGCCCTCTAAGCGGAAGCTGAAAGGATATGTTGTGCACTGAGCATGCAGTATCTTTGCTCTGGATGAACGAGGGGTGGCGGGTTTGGACTTGGCATCTCGTGCTACAGAGCTGCAGAGTGTGCTATATAGCGCGTCATGAGAAGCCCCACCCCCTTGCAGCGACTCTGCAATTGGGGCTCATGGTGGTGGCGTTGCTGGTTCCATAAGTCTCTTGTGCTCCTTGGGGCCAAACACACCCATTCTGGTGTCCTTGGTGTCTATATGAGAAATATTTCCTGGGCCATAATTAGGGTATAAATATTAAGGAAACTGGCGCTTCCCTCGGGGCACAGTCTCTCTAAATATAGAAAGCGCCCCTCCTACGTGTCCTTTACTAGCTTGATATTTTCCAGTGCGAAGTCCCTATGTAGGCCTCTCAAGCCCACCCCTATTTTATTTGTAGCTTAGAAGTGCTGGGTGGGGTACAATTTATGTCTAATGAGATGAACATTTGAGAGCCACAAATCTCTTGTAGGCACTCCTCATCTAGGAGGACCTCCCTTCAACGTTTATGTCGCTTGATGCGGGAGTTCAGCCCCCACACATTCCTTGACAGGACTCTCACCATGACTCAAAGCGATGGAGGCTCTGACTATGAAGAGTGTTCATTTCAAGTTTGTTGAATCTGTACCTGCTGTTCCCTCTGAATACGAACACCTGCATCACACCCCAATTTCCGTTCCCAATCCCATCTCATCCCTCACCAACCTCCAGAAATCAGAAGCTCTCCAACATGTTGGTTAATCTCACAGTAATCTCCACTCCCCCCACCTCTCCCTGCAAGTCTTCTCCTTGTGTAGTTCTACCACTATGTCAACCTTGTTAGCTTAGGGTTCCTATAATGGTCAGGGGGTGCCTGGCCAGTTTCTGCTTTTGCTAGAATGTAAAAGGCACTGAAAAAAAATCACAGTCCTTTCCTTCACTACCAGCCCCTTTGCTCTTTGTGCAGACCCCCTAAGCAGACCTCAGTTCCATCCCAGGTTGACTCTCTCAAGTGCTTTTCACAATGTCTATTCCTTCGGGTGTCATAAGTACTGCCCCTTATTTTCAGGGTTTTTTTCTTTGAAGTTCCTGGCCACTCCCATTTTAGTTTTGGTTTTGCCTTGTTTTGTTCTTCTTTGTTCGTGTGCGTGCTTGGGATCTCATCAGCAGGACCTGGAATTTCCTGTGCTTCCTTTACTATGCACACCACATGGGAATTCAATTGAAAGCACAGGGCAAATGGAAAGGTCTTGGAAAAGGTCCACAGTCTGATAGCTGATCACATTTAATTTCCTGGCCTCTCTCATTATTCTGTGTTTGAGGGAAGAGGACCCCAGCTTGGCAATAATTTCTCTATGGTGGGTCTTGGTGCCTCTCAGGGAGCCCTACCCTAGGGGTTAGTACAATAGGGACATCATAAATCGGGTTCTCCTTCAAGATGAAGCTGAATACTTGTTGGCAGTACTGGACTATATCCAACTGCTCTAGTTTTCCTTTGCATTCTGTATCCTTATATTGTCACGATGGGAGATATGTTCCAGTTCCGTGCACTTGTCCCATAGTGCTTTGATGTCCTCCTTGATTTTAGGACATTATTGCTGCAGTGCTTCCCGGCTTAGCTTCCTCAGAAGTGTTCCATGAAGAGTCAGGCTAAAAGAAGGTTGACAATGCTCTCTGTGCCATGTTTTTTTTTATATCATTGGGGTCAGGGTCTCTCTGGACACTGTGCAGTACATGCAAATAGGGGCTCACTTAATGAGACCGCAGGTGGGTGGTGTAAGAAATTGGGTAGCAGTTGACTGGGGTGTGAACCCTGGTCAAGTAGAAAGCACAATCCATGTCAGGGTAAGGCATAAGCGAGCCCCAAATTAACCTGTGCTCAACCACTTGGTAGCTTGGCACAGAGCAGTCAGGCTTAACTTAGAGGCAATGTGTAAAGTATTTGTGCAACTCTTTAAACAATAATAAAGTGAAAACACCACACAAAAAAGATAATATACCAAGTTCGAAAAACAGAGTTTTTAAAAATAAATAAAACAAGACCAAAATAACAAAATCCAACCAGTAGAACCCGAGATATTCATTTTTAATACAAATAATGCCAAAATGCACAAATCGCCAACTATGAACATCTGGTTGCACAGGACCAGGGCAAAGTCACAAGTTCAAGTCGACCATGATGGAGTGTGGGCTAGCTACAGGTTCTCAGGTAGGCCTGCTGATTGTGGAGCATTGCGTGGATCCGCGTAGAAGTTGCATTGCACAGCTAAAGCGATGCAGCTTTTCCAAGATGCAGCGAGGCTGCGATGTAAGAGCCTGCATTGTCGTCAAGGATCCGTCAATGGGGCTTTTGATGTGAAGTCCAGCGTCGAGAATGGGGCATGGCTTGGTTCAGAAGATCAGCAAGGCTGTGATGTGGATTCCTTTGTCATCATCGAGGCTGTGTTGACAAGGGATGTGAGGGATTGTGACGATTGTGTGTCACGCAGTCGATGCGATACAGTGGTTCTGAAGAGCTACGATACAATGCAGGTCTTAGGGATGGGTCTAATCCATGCAGCAGCAGTGATGTGTCGGTTCTGCTTGGGTTTGTGCTGCACAGCAGAGGAGATGCTTAGGCTGTGCTGGATCCACAGAGGCTGGTAAGCTCCTTAAGCCCACTTACAAGGGTATAGAACTGGGGTGGCACCACTTGGCAAGGTAGACTCGCAGATGGCAGAGTCCAGATGCAGGTGCAAGGTTGTTGGAAGCCTGTTATGTCCCTAAGGTTTCAGATCAGGAGGCCATTCAACTGGCCCTTGGAGTCAATCTGAGTTCAAGCGATGTAGGTCCAGTCAGTCTAACCTAGCCATGAGGGAAGCAGACAGCAGGTCAGCACAACAAAGCAACAGCACAGCAAGGCAATAATCCACCAGAATGCAGCCCAGCAGTCTTTCTTCTGGCAGAGTATCTACAGGTCCAGAAGTGTGCTGAGGTGCTGTTGTCTGATGTTGAGTATTTATACAGAGACCTGACACCAACCACCTTAAATGCATCCTGCTCAACACCCGCTCAGTCCACAGACACGCCATCGACCTCTGGAATCTACTAGACACCATCTCACCAGACGTCGCCTTCCTAACAGAAACTTGGATGAATGCCTCTTCAGCCCCAGACATCACCATTGCCATCCCGGAAGGATACAAGATCATCCGCAAGGACCGCATCAAGCAAACAGGAGGAGGCATCGCTATCGTCCATAAGAATTCCATCCGCATCTCAACCAGCTCTGACGCCAACCTTGCCAACGCCGAACACCTCCACTTCCAGATCCACACCGACCCCAAGACCACACTCAGAGGCACCCTCCTCTACCGACCTCCAGGACCCCGTGCACAATTCAGGGACGACATCACTGACTTTATCACCCCACACGCCCTCCCCTCCGAGGACTACATTCTATTGGGAGACTTCAATTTTCACCTGGAAAAGAGCAATGACAGCAGCACCACCACCCTTCTGGACAATCTCGCCAACCTCGGACTCAAACAACTTGTCACTACCCCCACCCACATCGCAGGTCACACACTCGACCCTATCTTCACCTCCAGCAAACATGTCTCCTTCCGTCACACCACAGCTCTCCATTGGACGGACCACAGCTGCGTTCACTTTATCTACAAGAAGACCACAACCCACAACCATCCTCAACCTACTATGCGAAGAAACTGGAACAAAATCACCATCGATCAGATCTCTTCATCACTTCTTCAAAACCCCCCTGCCCACTCCTCAAACCCCGACCAAGCAGCAATTAACCTCTCCCAATGGCTATCCAACAGCGCCAACATCCTAGCACCGTTGAAAAAACTTCAAATCAAACTAGGCAGCAAAAACGCCTCCTGGTTCAACGATGATCTTAAGAAATCGAAGAAACTCTGTCGCTCCCTTGAGAATGCCTGGAAAAAAGACCCAAACACCAGCACCAGGGACGCCTTCAAAAACGCCACCCGCATACACCACCAACTCATCCGGTCTGCCAAGAAAACCGCATTCAAAGACCGACTAGATAACAACGCCCACAACAGCAAGGAATTATTCAACATCGTCAAAGAATTTACCAACCCATCAGCCAACTCCAACGACATCACCCCCTCCCAAGCCCTCTGCGACTCCCTAGCTTCCTTCTTCCACAACAAAATCGCAGACATCCATAACAGCTTCGACAACCGACCCGGAGACCAACCCACCCAACCTTCTGCAGAACCTTCACCCCCCTTGAACATCCTTAACCACTGGAACACAATCTCTACTGAGGACACCATCCGCCTGATGAACTCCATCCACTCCGGATCCCCCACAGACCCTTGCCCTCACCACATCTTCAACAAAGCAGACTCCATCATAGCACCACACCTACGAGATGTCATCAACTGCTCCCTCAACTCCGCCACCTTCCCGGAAAGCTGGAAACACGCAGAACTTAGCGCACTTCTGAAAAAACCCACAGCTGACCCCACCGAACTCAAAAACTACCGCCCCATCTCGCTTCTTCCATTCCCGGCCAAAGTCATCGAGAAAGCTGTCAACAACCAGCTCGCCACCTTCCTCGAAGCCAACAAATCCCTCGACTCCTCACAGTCTGGCTTCCGAGCCAAACACAGCACCGAGACCGCACTTATCGCAGCAACAGACGACATTCGAACTCTACTGGACAATGGAGACACAGTCGCCCTCATCCTCCTCGACCTCTCCGCTGCCTTCGACACAGTCTGTCATAGCACCCTCCTGCAACGCCTCAGAAACGTCGGAATCCAAGGAAAAGCACTGGAATGGATCACCTCGTTCCTTACCGGAAGAACCCAGAGAGTCCGCCTCCCACCATTCAAGTCAGCGGCCTCTGAAGTCATCTGCGGGGTGCCACAAGGATCGTCACTCAGCCCCACCCTCTTCAACGTATACATGAGTCCCCTCGCGACCATCGCACGCCAACACAACCTCAATATCATCTCCTACGCTGACGACACTCAACTGATCCTTTCACTCACCAAAGACCCTAACACCGCCAAAACCAATTTACACGAAGGAATGAAAGAAGTAGCCGAGTGGATGAAGCACAGCCGTCTGAAACTGAACTCAGACAAAACAGAAGTCCTCATCTTAGGCACCTCCCCCTCCGCCTGGGATGACTCTTGGTGGCCAGAGGCCCTTGGAACAGCACCCATCCCGACGGATCACGCACGGAACCTGGGCGTCATCCTGGACTCCTCACTCTCGATGACCAGACAAGTCAACGCCGTTTCATCATCCTGCTTCAACATCCTTCGCATGCTCAAAAAAACATTTCGCTGGATCCCCACCGAAACTAGAAAAACGGTCACCCACGCACTGGTCACAAGCCGCCTGGACTACGGAAACACCCTATACGCCGGTACCACCGCAAAACTCCAGAAAAAACTCCAACGCATCCAGAACGCATCAGCCAGACTCATACTAGACATCCCGCGTAAAGAACACATCTCTGGTCACCTGAAAAACCTCCACTAGCTTCCCGTAAATAAGAGGATTACCTTCCGCCTCCTAACCCACGCACACAAAGCACTTTACGAACTTGGACCCGAATGCCTCAACACACGACTGTCCTTCTACACTCCCTCCCGTCAGCTACGATCCTCCAACCAAGCCCTCACCATTGTACCTCGCATCAACAAAACTACGATGGGTGGTAGATCCTTCTCCTACCTGGCAGCTAAAACCTGGAACTCACTTCCCACCCACCTTCGCCTTACTCAGAACCACCTAGCATTCAGAAAGCAACTCAAAACTTGGATATTCGACAAGTAATTCCCCACCCTTTCTCAAGCGCCTTGAGACCCTATGGGTATGTAGCGCGCTATATAAATCTTGACTTGACTATACCTACTTTTGCTTTTGAAGTGGGTTTGTAGCTTCTAGAGGTTTCCTTTTGAAGTCCCCAGGCATTCTGCCTTCCCTGCCCTGGCTCCAGACTAAATACAAGGTGTATGCAGCTCTTTGCATGGAGGCAGGGCACAGCCTATTCATGTGTAAGCGGGGCTGTGCCCAGCTTCTCTCTGCCATTTTGCCAGTGGCACATTTAATTTGCCTATACGTCCGTAGTAAAGTGCACTACATGTGCCCTGGGCTTGTAAATGACAAGCTACTGATAGGCTTGCAGCACTGATTGTGCCACCCACTGAAATAGCCCTTTAAACATGTCTCTGGCCTGCCATTTCAGAGCCTGTTAGTGCAGTTCTAAACTGCCATGTCGACCTCGCAAAATAAACTTTCTTTCAGGCCCAGACCTTTCCTTTTTATACATATAAGTTACTCCTGGGAAGGACAGAGGGCAGGGTACAATGTATTTCAAGACGTTGGATATGTACCTTTAAGTTTTATATGTCCTGGTAGTGAAAAACACTTAGATTTGTTGTTCAGTACTGCAATGCCTATCTCTCCCATGGGGAAACATTGGAGTTAACTTATTACATTTTATCAGTGCAATTGCCAAAGGGGAAGAGATAATCCCTTCAAGTTTGGTGTCTCTGAAATCTCAATTTAAGATCTCAACTCATGGCGAAGCCATGTTTTAAATTGTAATTCTGAAAATGCCTCTTTTAGAAAGTTGGAATTTCCTTGCCTTAGTCATTTGGTGCCTGCAGCCTGTCTCTGGTCATGTGACTGGATGTGGTTGGCAGTTGGGCTTTCTGTATTCCTCTTTGACAGCCACAACCAATAGGAGCTTAGGTGTGGGCCATCACTGGCAGGATGGGAGGGAGGAGCTGGGCCCAGCCTCACACCTTAATAGGCTGTGTCCTGTATTCACACAAAGGGCCTAACTACCCTGCATTGTCACTTCAGGCAGGTTGGAGCCAGGGCAGGAGAGGCAGTGATTTTCATGCACATCAAAGCCACTCTCTAGAGCAGTGGTCTTCAAACATTTTAATGCTGCACTCAACAGTGGGGAAAAAAATCATTGGGCCCCCTCAGAATTTTTCCACAACTATTCTATCAAATTTCCAATGTTTAAATATGTCTAGACTTATTTAAACATTGCAGTTAAGTTCTGTTACTGTTTTAAAAATGCAATCAAATATATAGTTTGCCAAACGTACTATTCTGGTCAGGCAAGCCTTACTAACATGCTCAAGTATCCACAGTGTGATTATTTGAAGTGGGGTTTTTGAAGAATATTTGGAGTCCCTTCCATTTTGACACATACTCTAAGCGTGGACATAAATGACAAAATATGTTCATGATGGCCCATTACAGAGCAGCTAATTTATTTTCAGCTGGAAATAAAACACTATTATCAGCATAATGGTTCTTATGGCATGATTGCCCCCACTCTGGGATCACTTGAGCCCTCCCCCTGGTTTGAAGACCCCTGATCTAGAAGTTTCTCATACCTTCCAGACCAGGGCACCAATGAATAAAAGAAGAACCTCAGGCAACAACACTTCAGTACTCTTTTGGACCAGTGGATACACTGCCAGGGAGAAGGACTGCTGTGCTGCTACAAGGACTGTCACTCTGCTGGACTGCTGCTCTGGAAGAACTGGTGCCATGCTGTGCTGACCTGCTGCCTGCTGCCCTCTTACTTGGGGAAGAAGAACTGGGCCTCAAACTTCATCTTGAACCCAAAACCCCAGAGTGACTCAAAGAGCTGCTGAGCTCCTGATCTGAGCCTCAGGGACATAACAGGTTCCACCACAGCTCCTGAACCCATCGTCAGTGAGTTCCTGACCCCCAAGCTGATTAAGATTGTGTTTGCATCTTGACCAGGGCTCACACCTCAGTCAACCAGTAACCCAATTTCAAACAATTGCCATGTTTAGAGGAGAGAGCACAAGCAGTTTAGCACTGGTAAGCAGTGGTTAAGTGCATAGAGTACCAAGGCCAGCAAAATCAAGGTCAGTGAAAATGGAGGGAGACAAAAAGTTTGGGTAAAGACCACCCTAAAACTGACGGGTTCAGCAGTAGCAAACACAAGATGATGAAGAGAATGCTGAAACTTTTCAAACACTCACCGCGAGTCAAGAGATCTGGGTTAAATCCATAGTTCTTTTGCTCACTGTGTCACTCCAGTTTGGACCTAGCCATATGCAAATCAGTCTTGAGCCTGCTCCTCATGAGAACAGTCCAGTCCAAACTGCCATTCCAGGTCCTCCCTGGACCAGAAACAAGCATCCTGGGAATTACCCAATAACAGCCGGGCTAGCTTGAATTCAGTGGCACAGCAAGCAAGGGTCCCACTTCTGGGCATACCCTTGGCCACTTAGGTCTAACAGTAGGGCAGAAGCTACATGTCATGAGTGATGTAATATATGATGTCATAAGCAGCGCATTGTGGGGGTGCAAGTTATAGTTAGCTCACTAACTATAACGGCTGAATTTCACTGGTTTTGTATGAGTGAAACCTGAGCCTAACTGTAATGTTCCTGTAACCTTTGTTTTTTTCTGTGAATTTCTAAGGTTTTTTAAATGCTAATTGCGAACTATAAAGTCCCTGTAACCTTTCTATTTTAAGTAGTAGTCTCACTTGCAGAGTGGTGGAGAAAGGGGCTGGGGCCTCCAACCAGCTCTCAGGAATTCCGCTGGATAGGACTTACAGGAGGTACCTGGAGAGCTTCTTGGCCCCCTAGTTTCCTCAGGAGCAAAGTGGACTTCATCCCCCAACCAGTAGTGCACTAGGAACCGCATTTGCAGAGTGGTGGAGGAAGGGGACTTGGCTTCAAAAGACCTCTTAGCAATCCTGCTATGTGGGACTTACTGGAGGTAACAGGAGGGGGGCAAATACCACTCCTGTTACCTCCAGTAAGTCCCACACCACAGGATTACTGAGAAGTTGTCAGAGGCCATGCCCCCTTTCTGAACCACTCTGTGAACGTGCCTCCTGGCACTCTACTAGTTGAGTGGTCCTTGGGGGCAAACTACCCCTCCTGTTACCTCCAGTAAGTCCCACACAGTGGGATTGCTGAGAGGTTTACTGTGGCCATGCCCCCTTTCTCCACCACCTTGCAAATGCACCTCCTGGCACACTACTAGTTAGGGATAAAGTCCCCTTGGCTCTTGAGGGTCCTTGGAGACCCACTACTCCTCCTGTTACCTACAGTAAGTCCCACACAGCTGGATTGCTAAGAGGTTGTCTAAGGCTATGCCCCCTTTCTCCAACACTCTGCAAACACCCCTCCTGGCGCACTACTGGTTGGGGGAAGAAGTCTATTTTAGTCCTGAGACCCTCAGGAGTAAAGTGGAATTCATTCCCCAACCACCAGTGTTTGAATTTTCCAAGAGTACCCCTCCAGAATTAGCTTTCAAATATAAAAACATTTCTTCGATTGCTTTTGTAAAAAGTGGTTTAAAAACATTTTTCCTCTATTTTTCAAAACTTTTGGGAGGGAGAACTTCTCTTTCAATATATGATCTTGCTCACTCACTGCAATTCAGGCGTTATCCCTTGTGGTGGACTCCCCTCCACCTCAATTTATAATCCACTCTCTTAAAATAGGAACAGTGTAACCAAAGATAGTGAAGGGTGGGCTTAGTTGGTTTAATGGTTTTGGGACTGTGGGGCAGACCTACGATTTCTATCTCAGTTTTTTTGACCTGTTGAACTAGACTGCTTTGCCACCTCCTTGTTTCAGTTGATATTTTACATCAGTGAATTGATCTTTGTTTCTGCAACCTGAGGCACTTTTGTGTGTGATTGGTACAGAAGGGGAAGAGGAGATTCAGGGATCTGAGCAGCTCCATCAGAGGCTTGGCATAAATGTTGAATGTGGTTGAAAAGAGGTCCTTGGGGTACACTGCACGTGTATGGGCAGGGTGAGGAGGCTATATTTTCCAGTCTGACTTTTTGGCTGTGTTCTGTGATAGTTGATTTGAACTTTTTATGTACATTGTTCTGACACATTTACTAGAGATTGGGTGAATAAATGAGAAGGGTTTGGTCCACTGTACTGAAGATTGCAAAGATGTTGTGGGTGATGAATTTGCTGTTTGAGCTTTGTCTACTACTTCTAGTAGAGTGCTCTTACCCCCTTTAATGGCTCAGTTCCTGGAGCTGTGCCGTTGACGAGTCGCGATATGCACCTGCAGATTGGAGTGGTACTTGACGTGAGAAACTAAGGGGCAGATTTACAAGCCCCTTGCGTCGCTATTACGTCACCGCTGCATCACTTTTGTGACGCAGCGGCAGCGCAAAAGATGCACCATGGTGCGGGGTATTTACAACGTGACGCATCTCCCAGATGCGTCACGTTGTAAAGCCCTGCGCCAGAAGAGGCGTACCATCGCTGGGGGAGGCGGTCCGGCGCAGGAACGCCCCCCAAAAGTGGCTGAGTGAAATCTACAAGATTTCACTCAGTCACTTTTGGGCCCATGCTGCGTCAAAACCCATCGCCTGCTTGAAGCAGGCGTAAGGATTGACGCAGCATTGTGCACATAGGGCCCCCCTGATTATTGCTGGAGCTGCGTCACGCTTGCGACGCAACACCAGTAATGCACCGCTTTTACGGCACAGATGTGTGACGCGTCTGTGCCGTTTATGCCCCATGCTGCGCCGCATTGTAAATGCGGCGCATCATGGATGGCGGAGCTGCGGCGCACAATTACTGGCGCATCCCTGCTGAAATGCAGGGATGCGCCAGTAATTGTAAATCTGCCCCTTAAAGTCCCATGAGGAACTAAAGCACCATTTTAAGCACCCAAGCCAAAAAGACTGGTCTTCCCTTATGAATGGAAACTATCATGAAACACATGCAGAGAGATACCTAGTTCTGTCTGCACTTATATTTGAGGACAAACAACTTTACTTGTAGTACTTTAGAGCACTGCATAAACCATAGTGCACTTGTGAGGACTGGTGCTAATATGCCAGCATTATTCTACCAGCCCCTGTAAATGACAATAGAACATTATTACATGGTATTGTATCTAGGCTTTGATTACACGTACGTTTATGTCAGACACTGGAATCACATATGCAGAGGCTACATACTCCATTTTCCGTAAGTCCAGGATTTTTGCATATTTTGTTTTGTTCGTGCAGGCTTCTCTATTTCTCAGACTGAGATGCAGAAAGGGTAAGAACCGTATATGTGTCTTAGAAGGGCGAATATTAAAATAATGCTATTTGGCACTAACACTGCCGTGTTTGACTGTTCACAGCTGCCTCGTTTACAGTACAGGAATACCAATTCATTTACCACGGCCCCTGGACTCCCATTCTGTGCAGTGAGGCAGCGACAGCAGATGGCTTGCTGCAGCTACAAAAGCTGGCTCTTAAAGTATGCAGTAGGGGGTGAATACTGCAGAACCCATTAGTTGGCAACTCTCTGTATTGTTCTGCTTGAGCAGGGTAAAGTGCTGTTTGCAATCAGTGCCGCTGGTTCAAAATCAGACTCCAAGATGGAGTTCCATTTCGAACAATACAATAGGTAAGTACTAGAGACTGATGAAATATTAGCATTTATTTATCTTGGAAATCCAGCCTCTGTGGTCACGTTAATATAAAAAGCATAAGGGAATATGAACCCACTGACAGATTACAACCTGCAATGCAGTAGGCCATCTGAGTATGCAGTAACACGTTTAGTATATCATTTGCAACCACACCCTGTCATGTTCTCTGCTGTTATTGGCGTCACACATGGTAGATTTCCTGAGCATCAAATGGAAGCAGCAACTTCTTCAATCGAAAGGAAAACTGTGAGGTGTCTCCCACCCCTCCCCCTGGGTTCTACTTGTGTTAGAAAGTATGTTAGGAGTGAAACAAATTTATCTGAGTCTCTTATCTTTAGGTAAAAATGTGTCCATAACTTCGAAATTGGAAAATGCTCACAAGTATTGCCATTTTACACCAAATATTTATTATGTACCATTCGCCTACAAATCATGTGAATGCGAATTATTGTCATAACTCCGCGAACAAAATGAATACAATGGTAAACCCTAAATAAACCTGTCATATGTAATCACCCATTCCAAATCAATTAGGCTAATCCCTATCTACGTTATAATTTGCCTATCGACAGCCTAATTTTAGTCTAACATTAATATTCAGGGTTATATAGAGCCCCTCACACCAGAAGTCGGAGATTCATTTCTCAGCATCCTTCGAGCAACCGGTCCATCTTCCGTGCCCGATCCCAATTATCAGTATCCCTTATAGATGTTTCATGCATAGTAATCCATGCAGCGAGAAGGGGTCTTCTCATGCTGAACTTCTGTTGCAGTTTCACTACATGGTAAACAGTACTTTGGTTCAGATTCCAGTAGGCAAGAGGAAGCTGCATCTAGTATATCTTTTAGTTTCTCTGATACGGAGCCATGAACACTGACTATAGTTGCATAGCAGCTCCACAGATACCGCAAAAGGAAGCAGCTGCAGAGAGTGAAAAAACCTCTTCCTTGGCCTACTAACATTAAACAACAGAAGATACGTGACGATTGGGCATGCATAATTTGAGAGCTGAAAGCCTCAAATCAGTATTCGACAGACCTGCCCTCTATCCTCCAGGACTGAACTACTGTCGTGCACTTCACTGCATTCTGGGCCAAATTTATGAAAAACGTTGCATTGCCCTGCGCCAGGCAAGGGCACACAGGGGCATATTATCAAGGGTATTATCGCCGCTTTAGCAGGACTTTTTCCAGCGAAAGCGGCGATCATTTTATCGCCCTATTAGCAAGCTGTTGCTAACAGCAGTTAGCGACAGCTTGTAGACGATAGCGACCGGTTTGGGGCCCGCTTTGCATGTCAGCGATATTTATCGCTAATGACCTGCAAATTGGGTGAACCCAACTTGTTAGGGACTGAAAGCAGTCGCTAACATCGCTATCGCCTATTATCAACGCAGGAGAAGCGATAGAAAAATTTGCGCTAAGCGCGAATATCGCTAAAACCTAACGCCTGCTCAGACCACTTCTTAGCCTGTATATCCAATGGGAGGCGGATATTCAGGTTAAGACCCTAGTGGCGATGATGCCTGAATATCGCTGGATTTCCAGCGATATTCATGCATTGAGCCGCTATCGCCGGATATTTTATCGCATTTTAGATAAACGTTGCTAATAGCATGTTATCTCTGCGATAAAATCCGGCTATGCGCGGCGATAAAAGAAATATCGCTAGGATCACTTACAGATACATATCGCTAGTTGTTGATAATATGCCCGCAGGGTGATGTAAAACCTGAAATGAGATTTAATTTACCAAGCCACGGAAGGGCACCTTGCTTGGCTTGATGAATCAAGAGTAACGCAAGGCAGCGATTTGCGTAGTCTTGTGTTGTTCTGTGGCAGGGAGGCGTGCCAAGGGTGGAGCGTGGGTTTTTTCATGCATCCATGCATGCATTCTGACATTACAAACACTAGTAGACTGGGGAATGCGTCAGAGTTGCATGCCTCCGCACCAGAAGCACAACGAAAAGTAGTATCTTCATTACTCCTCATTGTTTCCTCTTTCTAAGTGTGCTGCATTGTGAAGCACACCTATAAAGGGGAGAATGCCTGAGGATTGTTTTTTTAAAGGAAGGTGCCCCTTCTAGCGCAAAAACAATCCTACCGACAACGCAGGCACCCTTCCACCAGGGTGCAAGTGTCCCTGCATTGGCCCTAGGTGGCAATTTGTGCACCAGAGCAGGCAGAGAGCAGGAATACACCATATAAAGTTGAGTACGGTGCATTCCTGCCCTCTCCCTTTCACGGAGCGCAGCATGATGAGTTGCTGCGTTGAATATTTGTTAAGATCCCCTAAATATACAAAATATAGCCATTTTAACATGGAGCAAGGCCTATGTTACATGTAAAATTTATTAACAGCTATGCCACACATAACATCCTGTTTATATAGCAGCACACAGTACATTTTAAAATTGGTATAAATGGTTCCTGGACCTTTCACCTCAGTTTATTATCTATTTACTGTGCAAGAATCTGAACGTTGAATCTGGAGATCCCTTGCTCACTTTGCCACTGTATTCAAGTTAGCCTGGCTGATGACGGCTGATTAGCCAGAAACCGGTCCTCGGAAGCTTGTTTCCGGTTCAGGAAAGGCATGGCTTGGCAGTTCGAGCTGGACTGTTCCCATGAGGCAAAGGGTCAGACTGATTTGCATATGGCCATGTCTGAACTGGGGTGGCAGAGTGGGCTAAAGAACGTGATGGGTTAAACCCAGATCTTTTGACTGGGTGTGAGTATTTGATTGGTTCAGATGCTCCGTCCATCACCACCCCCTTTTGTACCGCCCTCTCCCTTTCACGGAGCGCAGTATGATGAGTTGCTGCGTTGAATATTTGTTACGATCCCCTAAATATACAAAATATAGCCATTTTAACAATGAGCAAGACCTGTGCTACATGTAACATTTATTAATATCCATGCCACACATAACATCCTGTTTATATAGCAGCACACAGTACATATGGTATAAATGGTTCCTGGACCTTTCACCTCAGTTTATTATCTATTTACTTTGCAAGAATCTGAACGTTGAATCTGGAGATCTATATTTTTCCTTCAGAATACGATAATTTGTGTTCTTTGCCACAATTTAGTACATTAACAAAACAATAGTTACATACTTTAATTTTTAACAAAGCAGTGATATGGTTGTCAGAAGTTAGCACTACCAGATTCCACATGATAGTGACCATCTTCATGCTTTCTATTCTATTTTGGGGTAGTTGGTCAAAACAGATCTGTTCATACTAGGTAAAGTGGGATGCCAAGTGCGGTTTATCACAGTGTAGGTGTCACAAAAAAAGTACTTTGCCACAGGAGCCACCCACCTTGCAGTAGTGTTCACTCGTATTAAAAAGTGGTGAGGCGCGGGGAGGGGGAATACAATAAAAAAAAAAAAAGAATACAAATATTTTAAAATTACACCTACCTGCTCCGATGGCTGCAGCCTTCCTCCTGATCCTCGCCGCCCGGACGCCCAGGAACTTTTGCACACTCTCGCAGGCTCCCAGTTCCCAATCCAATGCTATTCCCAGCATGTGAGCCGTGCTGGGACTGGTCTGAGCGCCTCATTTTGGCACTCAGACATATACTGGGAGCCTGTGCTGATTTCTCCACCCAGTTGTACAACACAGGTAAAGGGAGAAAGGCTAAGTGTGCATGATGGTTTGGCTGGCCCCAAAGGTCCGTCCAAACCATCATGCTCACTTGGCAGTGCCCACCACTCCCACCTTCTCCCTGGTGTTGCAGCATCAGTATGGGAGACCATGCCATTTCCTCGCAGCCTACAGGGCTAAAATTAAAATGATAATAAAAAAGTTTTATTATCATTTTATTCTTTTGGGTTGCCTCTCCTGGCTTTCCTTTCTTTTCTCTCCCAGCTACGTGCCAGAACCAGGATGCCAATCAGAGGACCTTCGCTCGCTACATGACCACAAAAGATTAAACAGTAAGTATTAATAATAGGGAAAAATAAATAAAGGAGAAAAAGAAAAACAAACTAATGAAGGGAAGTCTTCTGCTAATTCTCTTATCCTCAGAGTTTCTTGTCTACTTTAGTGTTTCGTCCTATTACTCTGTGGGTTCTCCCCATCTATTGTTCAGGCCGGTAAACCTATGATTTCAACAGGGACCCTTCCTCAGGTCCTCACTGTCTTGTTTTATTAAAAGCTTTTCCAGACTAGGGTAACAGCCAATTTTTGGCTTCTTCTATGATGTATCAGTGTGTCATCTTTAGGCTAGGATAACCAGTGTGTTATCCTTTCTATCCTTAGGCTGAGGGATTTACTCTTTCCCTTCGAAACTGAATAATAGATGTTGGCTTTAGAGGATATGTCGGGAGGAACTGGGTAAAATAATTCCTAAAATCCACACTTCACCTTCCTACTCCCATCCCGTTGGTTTGTGTCAGGAGGGGAAGTGGGTGCCACGGTGCCAGGGAGTCACCCACATGTTAAGCCTCGACCCTCCCGGTGGTTTTAACGGGTTCAGGACTGGGTGAGGTTGGTCCACCAAACCTGTTTACTCCACATGGTCAAACATTATGTTGCCCCTGCTGTTGTCCTTCTTCTGCTGGATCTTTGAGAGATTTCAACTCTTCTTGACTCTGACATCCACTCCAATGCTTTTCTGCCCTTCACTGCTTTGAGTTTTCTCGTAGGTCTAGCATGTGTGGAAGCGGTCAGCATTTAAAATGACACATGTGTTAAGAAATCTCTTCTTGTGTGTTTCCGCTTGTTTGTCCTTTCTTCTGTCTCTCTCCGCATTCTTCCTGTGTTTGTACACTTGGTTGTTTTTCCTCAGTGTTTAGTGTTAGTTTTCTTTCCTCCTTTCGGTGTTGGGGAAGTGAACCAGAGAAGCTCTGTGGCCCTTTATGATCTCCTTCTGGTAAGTTCTCCTCATTCAAGCTCGTCTGCGCCCATCCGCGCCCGACCGGGCCCAGGACCCCTGCATCGCGCACCCCAGCCAGCTACCCTTATACCAGCTCTCACCTCAGGAAACTAAATGACGCTCCAGGAACAAAGTGTGGGCATGTTTTTCTCCCCTGACAAAATCCCTAAACATTGCCCAAAATGTAAGCATGATCTTACTTCACACAGGCTAGATCATACCCACGATAAGGTCGAATTTAGAATCCTCCTCCTCAATTGTAGGTCCCTGCCCAAACACACAGCAGAGATCTGAATGCTTCTTAGAGATCTTGACCCCCGATGTACTTTTCCATACGGAAATGTGGCTTACTCCTAGTTCAGAGCCTGATATCGCGTAAGCTGTCCCCTCTGGCTTTGTGTTACAAAGAACTGACCGACCCACGGGCCGAGGGGGTGGGATTGCATTGCCCACAAGGAACAGCTTACCTGTCGCCTCCTGGGCAACCCGCTCGAAGTCTGCGAGAATGTTCAGTTTTCTATAGAATTCTCCCCACTTCTCGCTTTCACAGTCATCCTGATCTTCCGTCCCCCGGGGGCAACAGGGGCATTTTATAAATCTCTGCTCGAGACCACGATTAATCTGGACAGCGCGACGGGGAATTTCACGATCCTGAGAAATTTTAACCTTAATTTTGATGATCTGAAAGCTTTCAATACATGCGAGCTGACCAGAGATCTCTCATCTCTGAAACTCTCCCAAAAAATGAGTAAGACCACACACACTAGAGGACACCTCCTCGACAAAGTGTTCTCTAGCCTAGCCGACCTTTAGGGAACTGACCCTATTCCACTATCGTGGACAGATCATTTCCTGATAAACCTTCTTTGGTCAGCTCAAACAACTAGACCCATGACGCAACCTTCCTAGATATTTGGTCGCCCATGGAACAAGCTCCCCCTAGTGAAATGATCCCAGGAACTGCAAAGGACAAAACCCAGCTTAAACCCATGTCCGGTCCAAGCTAGCGAGGATTTTCTCGGCTGGATCGAGGAGTCACTCAATGCTGTCCTCCCAAAGATCAAGATAGAAAAACAACAGGGCCCCGTAATGCCCAATGGTTAACGCCGGAATTGCGCACCTTAAAGCAGCAATGTAAAGTGAAGGAAAGACATTGGAGGAAAGATTTTCTTCCCTCAAAAAAACAAGACTATAGGCTAGCTATTCTTTCCTACAAAGCAGAATTAAGAAAAGCTCAAGCCTCTTATTATGAAAACAGAATCTTAGAAGCATCCAATTCGCCGAAAGAAACTTTTAACATGATCAAAAATGTACTTAAAGTCCCCTCCCCAAAGATCAGTCCCCGACACCTCCGGCAAACGATGCAATAAACTCGCCGAGTATTTTAATAACAAAGTCCAGCTTATCCTTGAATCCCTCCCATCTAAGGATGAGGAAGACCATCCCCCTCACCCTCAGATTGATTTCCGCTTAGGCCTCCCTGAATACATCCTTGAGGCCGTCCCTCCTGTGTCCCAGGAAACCTTCACCTCCCTGTTGGCCACGGTAAAGAGCGGCTCTCCCACTGACCTAGCGCCACTGAACATTCTGGAACAGGTCACTCCAATAACAGCCCCAATTTAATAAATCTGATAAATGCTTCACTGACCACCGGAATAGTTCCTACCAAGTGAAATGGTACCAAGTGTATGGGTTGCACCAGTCCAGCCACAGAAATGCAGGCACTTTAATTTTTTAGTTTCAAAAACTGCCACTTCTGGCCCCACTGCGGTCGCCTACACATGACTCATTCAAATGTAGGGTAGAATTTCATGAGACTACGCGTAGGATTAAACTGAAAAAGTTTTTTACCAATAAACCACAGGAAAGTCTCAGAACCTTTGGCACAAATTTAAAGTGACCATCATCATTCTGCCCTCCTGCGACCGCAGTGGGTCCCGAAGTGGCAGTTTTTAAAACTAAAGTATTGCAAGATATTGCCAGATTTGAAACAGAAAATAACTCTTTTAAGTATAAAAACATGACTAAGGAAGACTGGAATGCTGTGAAGAGTTTACAGGGCAACCACTCCCTAACTATAAAGTCAGCCGATAAGGGTGGGGCAGTGGTTTTGTTGAACTCTAAAGATTATGATACCGAGGTCATGAGACTGTTGGAGGTACGAACCAACTACCGGCCCTTAAGCCGTGACCCGGTTCAAGAGCTTCTTAAGACTATACGGGAGATGGTGGGCAGAGCTAAAGAAAATAAGTGGATTTCGGTGAAGGAGGCAGAGTTCTTGGTTAATGAAAATTCCAGAACTCCTGCCTTCTATATACTTCCGAAAATACACAAGCCCACCCGCCCCCCTCTTGGACGACCTATAGTGTTGGGTATTCAATCTGTCTTAGAACCCTTATCCCAATACGCTGATTTTTTTCTTTGTGAATCAGTCATTAATCAACAATCGTTCATCAAAGACACCATAGAAGTTGTGAACATTCTTGACGGTATGCAATTTGATCCAGTTAACAAATTTTTCGGCACGATCGATATAGAATCACTTTACACCTGTATCCCCCAGGACACGACGCTTGTGGCAGCAGCTCATGCACTGGGGGAGCAAGAGTGGTTCTATGACGCTCCCCAATCCTTTGTGATTCAGTGTGTCGAATTAGCTCTTACCAGGAACTACTTCAGTTATAAAGATAAACTGTACCTCCAAACAACAGGAACATCGATGGGGACACTATGGCCCCCAGTCTGGCATGTATCTATGTCGGGCAGTTTGAAGAGCATGTCGTCTATCATTCCACCAATTCCTTCCAGAGGAATTTGCGCCTCTGGAAGAGGTATATAGATGACGTGCTCTGCATTTGGTCAGGAACTGAAGAGTTCCTTTTGGAATTTCGCAATTGGCTCTACGTACAGGATCCCAGTCTGAAATTTACATGGTCCTATAGCCATAACACTGCTGCATATTTGCACCTGATTATAGAAGCCAAAGAAGAGGCTATCACCACACGTGTCCATCAAAAACCAACGAACAGAAACTCATAATTACTTTATGTCTCATACCATCCTAGAGCTCTGAGGGATAATCTCCCATTAGGGCAGTTCCTGCGTTACAGAAGGAATTGTTCAACCACTGAAACTTATTTGGAACAATCTCAGGGACTTACAACAAAGTTGCAACAGAGGAATTATCATCCAAGAATAATTAAACAAGCCCAGAAAAGAGCCCTCAGCACTCCACGTAGTGTCCTTTTAGAGAAAAATGTGAAAGAGAAGGATGACTGTGTCCCGGTAGTCATGACCTTTGATCCGGTAGCAACTAGGATCAGACAATCGATCCGTAAACACTGGCCTCTTTTATCAAATAAGGACTTTAAAATGCTACCTCCTAGGTTTGCTTTTAAGAGATCTAGCAATTTGAGGGACAAACTTGTTCACACTTGTGTACCCACTACAGTGAGAACGAATGAAACCACTATTCCTAATGGGCATTTTCCATGTGGTTCTTGATCGGTTTGCCCCTTGACCAAGAAAACAGCTAGTGTAATTTTAAAATCAGGAAGGGAGTGGTTTCTTAATCACTTCAGTAACTGTAATACCACCAATGTGGTATACAGACTACTCTGTGAATGTGGCCTTCAGTATATAGGGCTTACATCCCGAAAGATTGAGACCAGGATGCAAGAACATCTAAGCACCATAAGGGCGGGAACATTGACAACAAAACTAGTACAACACTGCCATACAGAGAAACATAGTTTTACCTGGGTAGTACTTGAGAGACTACTGGGTACCCCACAAAATATTGAAAAGGAGTTATCAAGAGAAGAGTGATCAACATGGAATCAATGAGGTCATTGAGTGGAACAGGGTTGGTTAATACCTTTCCTCTACTCTTGAACCTAAATCCCTTGGTATTAGTTAGGGTGGTTTTTTTCAACTCCTTTTCCAATCTTTTGTTCTAATGAGTATTTTGTAGAAAAGGGTAAAAAAAAAATGCCATAACGCAGCATCACTTTGGCCCCCACAGAGTTCGTATCATCTAGGGTGCGTCACTGTTTCCCCATGGTTGTCTGTAAGTGGTTTGTTGTCTGTAAGTGGTTTGTATGAGAATTGATTAAAAAAATTCTAAGAAAACAAATTGATAAAATCCTTATGACGCTATATAAATAATTTTAATTCAATGATCTGATGGTTTTAATTTGAATCTGACACTCTTGTGAACATGCATTGGCATCAGAAATCTATGATCATTGTTTGCCCTTTGTAGTGTCTGTTCAATAAAGTTGCCGAGATTACAATGTGCAAACAGCCCCTTTTTCTGTTTTATTTTGTTTTACGGGGACACTGCAACGTGTTTGAGCACTACCGCCCCCAGGTTTTTGAAGACCGCATGTGTTATTGAACATTCCTACATGTATGGTTAAAGTGATCAATAACGCTAGAAAAAGAATACTTTTTTTTAAGTAAACAAAACTCTCCCATTCAAAGATGGTGGCCGATGTACACACCGGGTACGCCATCACGTGACTGCCCTCCGCTGCTTTAAGACACACGGAGAGATAAAAGCGATACACAGGAGTAGACGCTGCGCTCCGTGAGGCTTCATTCGGTGAGGAGTGGGGTGGCCGGTAATACTTTGAGAATCGTGGCCCGAGATATCCTGACTTTGGTTTGGGGAGATGCATAAAGAGATATGGCGTGGAAGGATATTTACAAAGGCTTTGCATATGATGCCCGTGGATTACTATTTTGATCCTGCTTTGACGCTCAAGTTAGAGTTACCGGACACAAGCGGTTCTACCCGTTTCCTTGAGTTAGGCTTATGACTCACATACACTTAACGCATTGAGACTGTGAGCCTACATATATAAGGAGCCAATATTATTATGTCACTCGCTTCATTTTGTTGGGCTTATCACGCTTTTTTCAGTAAGTAGTGGAATACTGATTTTGTCACGACACTGAAACACACACAGGGACCGTAGGTCATGAAGATATAGTTATATTGAGACTGTTGGTGCAATAATATGCATGACGTGCACCTCTCCAACATGCTGTTTTGAAAAACTTTTATTCTTTCCTTGGGGTATTGTTTCAGAATGATAAAACAATTGAAGGGTCAGTCAAAAGGAGGACTCACAGTAGGAGTTTGTCACCCTAGAAGTGTACCTCTCAAGGTGGTATGAGAAATATGAGCTGACTGAGGGTAACTATCATGTTTTTTTAACTCCAGAATATGGATTTTCCATGGGGTAAAGTTAGTGTGTCTTTAACAGAGTGTTTTTTCTATACCTTTTCAATAGACAGTCTATAAGAATGATGTGTCCAACACTGGTGCTGTGACGAAGTGTCTGGCCCTGAAGAATTTGCCGAAGATTTTGTGGCAGAGAAATATGTTGGCATTGGGTATTGGTATACAAGGATAGCTACCAGCCTTCTTTTTATTTTGACAGATTACACTTAAAAATTAGTAATAAAATTTTGATAGAAGTGTGTCTGCCAATTTTAATCACTTTTTGTCACCAAGTGTAGTGTGATTATTTATCACTCCACTGCACGATTTTCTTTGTTAGGACACTTTTCTTTTCTGGGACAAAAATGACTGCCTATGATGAGAACAGGGTGCCTATCTGGTGAGTACCTACCAGTTACCCCGTTGGTGGTGTGCCTGTGAGGGGTCATTTTGACCTCCTCACATTTTTTCACTGATTTAGGTGTTATGAATTGATTGAAAACTGTGTAAATTGTATTTCAGTTACCGTGCATGTTTCTTGAAGACTGTCTGTTGAAAAAGGTTGTTATAGTAAAAATAAAGGGCAATAAGTATTGCACACTACCACATATGAAACAGTAAGAAGAGGGTTTTGTTGTAGAAGAGGAAATAGATGTGAGGTACATACATACTTCTTCCAGAAATAGTTTGCCTTAGGGACCAGGTTCTTTTGTGTTTATGGGTAAGGCTTGCGCCAAAGCCTGGCAGAGACCACCACTCTAGTTAGGGCAAGGGAGTTACACGCCAAGACAACCCCTGCTCACCCCCTTGGCAGCTTGACACGAGCAGTCAGGCTTATCCCGGAGGCAATGTGTAAAGCACAGCAGCAACACACTAGGCACAGCACAAAAAGGAACTCCACACAAGGTTATATATCAAAATAGCCTTTGTATTAGTTATTTAGGAATGCAGTGGGGCAAAGGCTGGGCCCAGGGGCCAGCTCACAGGGCCCTCCAGCAGGAAGGCAGTCCCCAGTGGCGGTCCTCCTGGCGCCCAGCAGCAGCAGCATGCCTCTCTCAAGTTAGGTCACAGAGAGAACACTTTACATGGGGTCACAGCCCCTTTTTATACATACATTTCCTTTGTCTAAGGCTGTAGGGCAGGTGGAGAACCAGTTACAACTGGTTCTTGAGCACTTTGTTTTGCTCAGCCCCTCTCCCTATTCACAGGACAGGCTAGGGACATCAGACGCACCACAGGGGGCGGACTCAGTATTGTGGAGGGAAGGCACAGCCCTATTCAGGTCCCAGGTGCAACTCCTCCCTCCCATCTACATGCAGATCTCCCTATTTAATACCGGGCAGACCCATCCTGGCTCCTGGAGCCAAGCACACCAGCCAGCTCCAGCCAATCACAGCCAGACAGGCAATTCACATTCACTGCACACAGACATGCCAACTTCTAGAAGTGGCACTTCTCCACTAGACACATTAAATCTGCGCACACTGCCGCGCAGTATTTAATCTCACGAGTTCGCACATACCAAACTCGACCCTGCACTCCCCACACATCAGGAACTACCATGGACACACATATCCCCCATGCATTCCTATGGGAGGGCAGGCCAATCTCACCACACGCACTCAGACTGCGTACGCACTTTACACTGGGACACATTGTTAAAGTGCGCAGAAGCCAAAAACAACTAACATCAGGTCACATTTAAAAGCAAAAAGTTTAGGGTTGAATATGCCAAAAGGGCCAAGTCCAACACAACCCCCTTCCAGCCAAAACGCAGGGCAGACCAATCACCACTGTGATGGGCTTCCCTGCTTTGGGCGATAGAACACGGACGCGGGCCCGCAACTGCAGGGACACCCTCCTGTTCTACGCCACGGTGAACCCATTTGGTTCCTTCTGAAAAAGCTATCCGGCGCAACTGGGCTACCCCACTGGTACTCCCAAGCTGTCTGTGGCCCGGAACAGGCCCTAGGCCACCCAGATGCCACTGGTCCTTGCCCATTCACAGAGTGGGGGGTAGTAACCCCCGGCACATAGAAGCCATTCTCCACTCTTCCTCTCCTCAGGACAGTTCTAGACTGCCACTGATCCTCCATCCTAGGGTCTGCACCCTCAGGGTGACCAAGAGTCACGGGTGAGGCTCTCCTCCCCCTACCTCTCCTTCTAGGGTTCCGCCCTCTCCTCCTTTGAGAGGTACCCATAGAACACCACTCTCCCAACCTAGGATTTAAACCCTCAGGTTGCACCGGGGTCAAAGGCGAGGACTCCCACCCTCTGCACCCCCTTCCAGAGTTCTGCACCCTCCCAACTGGAGTGGTACCCCTGGAAGATGAACCGATCAGGACACTGGTTACAGACGTCCTTCCCTCCAGGTCAGGCAGATCCTGAACCTGGCCTCCCAACCTTGGGTCTAAAACCTTTGACAGAATACTTGCCTGGCACTCCAGGACTTCTGGGGACTCACACACTTTCCCCCGAGGGTAACACATGACTCATGTGTTGTGTAACTGTCTTCCTGGCGCAGATCTCCCGACCCCTGTCCACCTGACAGTGCACGAAGATCCCCCAGAACAGAAGTGGTGTCACCATGGTCACTTCAAGGGAACTTAGCCCAACTGGCTAGTCCCAAGCCCACTGGTTCTTCTACTGGGGAACACATCCTCCATTCAACCCGAACTTCGAACTTCTGTGCCCTCCCAACTGGAGTGGCACTGCCAGACACTAGAACCACTGGAGCACTATTTACAGACGCTCCAGGTTCCCTAGACACTAGGAGATCCTCCTCAAATGGACTAACAGGACAGCCTAGGTCCCCAACCTGGTGTTCCCTGAAGAAACCATCCAGGTTCTGAGACTGGGTTTCGGGCACCTGGGGACACTCAGTCCCACACTCACTCCTACTCCACGGAGAAAGGACGTGAGCCCCTACACCCCTCTCGCTATCCTGGGACCTAGCTGGGCTACTCTGAACCATTTCCACCACTCTGGACTGGAAGATAACTGCACCACTATTTTTGGGACCACTCACCAATGCCTCTTCAGAACCTCTGGCACTTTCCCAGCGCTCTGCTTCCTGGGCAAGCTCCCAAGGACAAAAGGAGTCACACCTCAACAGGAGCTGGCGCAACCCCGGCCAACAATGACTGAGCAACTGCTCTTTGAGAAACATGTTCACAACTCCCTCCACCTCCTGGTCCGGGTTAACCTCCAGCCAATCAGCCAGTGTATCCGAACAGTCATCCACAAAATGCCCCCAAGACTGGTGAGACGGTTTCCTACGGTCCCTGAACTTCAACCTGTACTCCTCCTCTTGGGAACAAGGTACCACACATGGGGAACTGGGGACGGGACTTTCTGCACTGGACTCTATATTGCTGCTTCCACTGGACTCCACCCTCACTGGGGAATCCAGAAAACTACCACTGCGCTCAGGGGATAATCTACCCTCCAGAGCTAATTTCTCTCTGGTGAAGGCCCTCTCAGCCTCCTTCATCCTCTCCTGCGCTAAGACCCTCTCAGTCTCTAGCTTTTGCTCTTTAAGGCCCAACGCCTTAAGACTCAACTCCTGCGCCCATAATGCCTTTTCTCCTCTAAGGCTAACTTCCTATTCTCCAACTCTAATTTCTGAGCATCCATATACTCATAGCTCACCTTCTGGAGTTTCTCTAAAGCCAGCTGATGCGCTCTTTCTTCCCTCCTATCTACCCACTCCTCTGGGGACAGGGAAAGGGATGAGGCGCTGCCCCCGACACTTGACCAAGCAAGTGACTCCCGATCTATGGGGTCCTCACTATCTACTGGCGTCCCTGTCCTGTCATTTTCTTCCTCCTCTTCAGACTCTTCAGGGCTCCCCTCAGACCCACCACCCTCATGGCGTGCGGCCCGGGCCCACTCCTCCTCACTGCGCTCACGTTCCCAGTCATCCTTCTGCCATTGGATTAGTTTGTCCCTAAGTTTGGACTGGGTGTCTGACCCATTCACTGCTATGTCTCTCTCTTCACAGAACTCTACCAACTCATATACACTGTATCTAAACAGACCACAGAAATTAAAAGCAGACTCCATTTTGGCAGGACGCTCAGAGACACGTGCAACACAGGGGACCTAACTGTCTGAGCTGAAGCACACAATCTAAAAATGACACTCTTAGGAGAAACAATACATAAAACTCAAAAACAATAATCCCCATACACATGATTATCTAAATACAGAGTTTGTAGTGCAACCAGTTGTCATGGTGGTATTGCGCAAACACAAGTCCAAATCCCTTCCGCTGGTTTCCAGTGTTAGAAATGGGATCTCTGGTTGGCTAAGGCTTGCACCAAAGCCAGGAAGAGACCACCATTCTAGTCAGGGAAAGGGAGTTACACGCCAAGATAATCCCTTCTCACCCCCTTGGCAGCTTGGCACGAGCAGTCAGGCTTATCCCGGAGGCAATGTGTAAAGCGTTGGCGCAACACACACACAGAGCAGCAACACACTAGGTACACCACAAAAAGGAACTCCACACAAGGTTATATATTAAAATAGTTTTTGTATTACCATAAACACAATAGATCTTCATCACACAGATACACTGTGCCAACTGGCACTGGGCAGTATTTACAGGGGATTATTTACACCAGACAGGGCCAGGTGGGCCACTGTCAGAATCAGAACTTAGTAGAAATAGTAGATGTAGAACATAGAATAAATATAGCACAAAATAACAATTGTAGGACACAACCAGTAACCACTGGTAAAAGGTAGGAACACACTACCCATTTCTAATCACCCTAGGCATAGATCACGCAGTGAAACATAAACTGACTAGCATAAACTATACTAGGCACAACAACCTCCTACTCATGAAAACAAATTTAGAGGTATAGAACAGGCATAAAGGCATTGCACATTACGCACAAATCACATTAGGCATAAACAGTGGGCCCCAAGCGGGGGTGCAACACATGAAAATGCCCCCCCCCCCCCAGGCCATCTGGCCTCTCACAGGGCCCCAATGCCCCAGGTCCAACAATGTCAGGGCGCGCTGCCTAGGCAGCGAAAGTCAAAGCGCGAAACCGGAGCCTAAACGTAGCAGCTACCCATTACTTGCTGGGCAGCTGTGTAATCCCAAAGGACATGTCCCCTAAAAATGAAGAACCTAAACGGTGCAGCTGCCCACTACTTGCTGAGCAGCTGAAGATGCTTAAGTGAGGCCCGGGCTCTGTGTGGCCCTCCAACAACTTGTGCCAGCTGTGGGAGCCTCCCAGGGCTCAGGAGACCAATTAGCACGCGTAGGGAGCCCCACGGGCCCTGCAGGAACTATGGCCCCAAGCACTGTGGGGCAAAACATGGGGCAAGATCACAGGCCCCTCTGGCCCTCTCAACAATTATGAACTCTCAGGACCGGACCACTGGCAACCGGGGCCGCTCGATCTCAGGGCCCCTCACTGGGGTTTCTTAAAGCAATAGGCCCCCACACGTTGGACCAGCCCACAACGGCGGGCCCGCTCAGAACATGAGCCGGGTTGGGACCGGCTCCACTGTTACACTCGCGGAGCCCCCCCCACCAGCCCTCCGTTACTCACCGGGCAACTCTCGGGGGACTTCGGTCCTTTCTTCGCCGTCTACTGGGTCAGCAGCCTCCTTTTGCTGCTTGGGTCCCCGAAGGCAGGCTTGGCGGCGTGCGGGAGGTGCCCTAGGAACGAGGCGCGCCCTCCGCTAGTAATGGCTGCCGTCTGTCGAGCCCCCTTAGTTGCGAGGCAACGCCTGCGGCTGGGACCAATCCCAGCGCGGCGGCCTCGTGACGTCAGTGCCAGCACGGCCGGGATTCCTGGGCTAACGGCGATGATACGGGGTAGGCACCCGTTTAGATTAAAGGCAAGAATCCGGGCAAAGTCGTGGGGTAGGCACCCGTGCAAGTATAAAACTTAAGAAGGGCACAAGAGGGGTAGGCTCCCTCTAGATTCAGGATAATGCACAAAGTCCCTGGCAGGGTGGGCACCCGCTAGGGATGTTGAAAATGGCAAATATGCGTGGTGGGCACCCTTGCCAAAAATCAGGCACAAAGGCTGGGGGATCCCCAAGCTGGGGAAGCTTTCTGGACAGTAATCGCCGCTTCATGCTGCAGTTCAAAACAGAAGGGCTGCTCAGGAAAATAAAGCGCTCCCAGGAGGAAAAATAAAGCGCTTCCAGGTGCTACAGGCAAAGTCCAGTGAAAAGTTATTTAGGAGTACAGGGGGGCAAAGGCTGGGCCCAGGGGCCAGCTCACAGGGCCCTCCAGCAGGGAGGCAGTCTCCCAGTGGCAGTCCTCCTGGCACCCAGCAGCAGGACCCCCCTCAAGTTAGGTCACAGAGAGAACACTTTACATGGGGTCACAGCCCCTTTTTATACATACATTTCCTTTGTCTAAGGCTGTAGGGCATGAGGAGAACCAGTTACAACTGGTTCTGGAGCACTTTGTTTTGCTCAGCCCCTCTCCCTATTCACAGGACAGGCTAGGGACATTAGACGCACCACAGGCAGCGGAGCCATCATTTTGGAGGATAGGCACAGCCCTATTCAGGTCTCAGGTGCAACTCCTCCCTCCCATCTACATGCAGATCTCCCTATTCAACACCGGGCAGACCCATCCTGGCTCCTGGAGCTAAGCACACCAGACAGGCAATTCACATTCACTGCACACAGACATGCCAACTTCTAGAAGTGGCACTTCTCCACTAGACACATTAAATCTGTGCACACCTTCGTGCAGCATTTAATCTCACGAGTTCGCACATACCAAACTCGACCCTGCACTCCCCACACATCAGGAACTACCATGGACACACATATCCCCCATGCATTTCTATAGGAGGGCAGGCCAACCTCAACACACGCACTCAGACTGCGTACGCACTTTACAATGGGACACAGTGTTAAATTGCGCAGAAGCCAAAAACAGCTAACATTTGGTCACATTTAAAAGCAAAAAGTTTAGGGGTGAATCTGCCAAAAGGGCCAAGTCGAACATGTGGCCTCCAACTCTATGTTATGCGTTTCCTCCATTTGTAATGATCCCCAGGGTCCTGGCCCGGAACAAATGTTATCAATTGGAGTAGATTCTGATCACTCCTCTTTGGAGGGCTCAAGCATGGTTCCCAGTACTTCTGGAAATGCTGTGTAAAATACCGATCCTTCTACCACAGTGGTGGAATCTGTTACTGGATCCGCTCACAGTTCCGCATCCCTTGATAGCCTCAGGCCAACCCATGCTGGTCGCTTGGCGAATTTCGGGGATCGCTGGAAAGTCCAAGGCTTTTCACGAGACGCTACCAGATTTATCAGTGAGGCTTGGTTGCCCAACACACACAAGCGTTATGCTGCAGCCTGGAAACGATGGTGTGATTGGTGTCTCAACGAGAGGTGGATCCTTCTACAGCGGATGTCTCCTTGGTAGTGAATTTTCTTGCGTCCATTGCTTCTTCGGGTCTTGCCTATCGCACTGTCGATAATTTCCGTTCAGCCATCTCGGCTGGTCACGTGGCGATTGATGGCAAACCGGTTGGTGAACATCCTTTACTAAGTAAATTACTCAGAGGTATCAGGTTGATAAAACCACCTTGTTCTAAATACTCTGCACTATGGGATGTATCCACTGTATTACGCTTCTTGGAAGCCTGGCCTACTAATAAATTTCTGTCTCGTAAGCAACTTTCTGCCAAGTTAGCCATGCTACTTTGTCTTGTATCTTGCAAGCGGGTTTCAGATATCCATGTGCTTGATCTAGCAGGTCGTAGTTTTTCTCCTGAAGGTGTTACTTTTTTAATCACCAGACGCACTAAATGTAACACCACTTCTATTACTTATCCTGTTTTTCTGATAATCCTAAACTGTGTGTGGTACAATGTATCCGGGATCATGAGGTAAGTAATGCATAGTTTTGACAGGATTTGGGGGGTCAATTGTTGATTGCTCTGCAAAAACCTTTTCGCCCACTGACCCCAGCTACCTTATCAAGATGGGTGCGTTGGCTCATGGGCGAAGCTGGAATTGATATCTCAAGATTTGGTGCTCATTCAGATCGTGGAGCTATGGCATCTAAAGCTTTTTCTGTTGGGGTTAATTTATTAGAAATTATGAAGGCAGCTGACTGGTCTTCTGACTCTATGTTTAAATCTTTTTATTATAAACCTATTGTGAATATTGCATCTGTTGTGGTGGCACAGCTTTAAACAATCATAATCGGAGCCTCCGATCCTGACATAGAATTCAAAATTTGCGAACATACGTGACAAGAATTTTCAATTCTATTAAGGACACGGAGGCGAGGATTATCCCACCCATGATTCTGTATTGTGATTTATGATTTGCATTGTATATATATTATACTGTATATATCTGCTGTATATATTTTTACCCTTCCCTTGTGTGATATAAGTTGTTCTTGAAGGGGTTAGGGTATTACGACTTTGTCTTTACATTTCAGGTTCAGATCTCAAATAGAGTTCGCTGATTTTCGCCTTTGGGGAAGTCTTCATGGTCTTCGCATGATGGAAAGGTTTAGTTGAAGCTCGCTTCCAGTCTCCTGTTACTGCCTGTTGGCCTGCTGCTTTCGTCCTGAGAACTTGGTTCTGCTTTCAAACTGGTTCACTGATGTCGGAATTTTATTTTTTCTTGGACTTAACTGTTTGTTTTCACACAAAGAAAGAGGATGTGATATTCTCTTGTGCTCCTTATATAGGGGTCTACTCCATGGTTGTCATGTGATACCCAGAAGTGTTTATGGGTATTGTAGTGTTTATTTCTTTTTACTTTATCTAATTGGCTGCTGAGAATTTTCAGTAAAGAAAATGAGAAGCATAATCCTCGCCTCCGTGTCCTTAATAGAATTGAACATTCTTGACACGTATGTTCGCAAATTTTGAATACCCTTCTATAAAGTCCCCTTCATAGAGTAGCTCCACCTTTTGGCAAAGTAGCTTGGTTTAAGAATTCCCCTAGATACTTAGAAACAGTTGTGGTTCTGAACCTCTGTCAAACATGCATTTTATATTCTTATTAGCTTTGTTAAGTGCACTAAATGTTTTTATTTCAGATATAGTCATAAGATGAGTATAGCCACTGAGTCAATGACGTCCTTCACAACAAATATCAAGACCAACAAAACATAGTATCGGCTGCCAAGCGAGCAGTGATGTTGGAATAGGGTGATCGTATTGGGTACATATTAAAGAGATTGGTCTGAAGTGCTCTTCTATAAGTAAAGAGGTTTTGGGACTTTCTGATATCCTCAGGTACATTACCTTTTTTGGGCTCGATTCACAATCGTAAATATGCATGTTATATTTAATTACTTGAATATTAACTTCTTCACCTAGGTGTAACTCCCCACCTTTTTGCTATTCACTATATCCGAGTAGAGATTTACAGCTAGACTTGCATGTCTCCAACCACTTAAATGAGAAAGTGGAGCCTCCTACAACAGAATATATTAAGGTGAGTCTGCTCCTAGTAACTTTTGACCTATCGGTAGAGATCTCCATCACCGAAGTAGAGTTTTTCCTAAGGGAAAGATTCTGGAAAATTATTAAAGGTTATTATTCCTGAAAGAAGAATGTAAAATATATATATTTTTAAATTAATGTAAAATATTGATCAACTCCGAACTATTAAAATAAAAAGTTAAACTATATTGATTCAATTACATGTGTATTACATAATACATTAATTTTAATATCTTATTTAAGTTTGTAAATCATTTTTAAATAATTCTAACACTAACATTTATATTTGTTTTTAATATTTACTAATATTTTAGCTATTTATTTAATTAGTTTAACTAATTTTAATTTTTGTATAACGGTTTGAACTTTTTTTTTTTTTTAAATGAAGTTTATAACATTTGTGTGGTGCTTGACCTAATCCAAGCCTGGGCTGGAGTACATTTGCACCTTTTTGACACCAATCAGGCTACTGTAACTTTAGCATTACTAGATGTAAATTAAAATACTTTACTAGCCTCCCTATTGAAGGACTTGGAGACTTGGGCAAGAGCCACAAATCTGATACCATTCAATAAAACAGAGAAAGCAGTGGCAAGCCCCATAGGCAATCTGGTTGCCCTAACAATGACTATCCAACAAATGATTCAAAAGCAGCTCCAGTACATTTGCTTTATAGATTTCCGCAAGGCATTCTATCTTGTAAATAGAAGCATGTTGTGGAAACAGTTGGCATATCCCTTGCAATCTTTTACGTGTCACACACCTTTTATGCACAGATATCTGGGTTCAGATAGTGCTCCAAATACACCAGTACATTTTAGCCAAAATCCCACAGGCCTTAAGCAAGGCTGCGTCATCATCCAATGATCATCAACTTGCACCTTGCTTTTCTGAGCACCAAACGTCATGCAGCTGACTCACACCCGCCCAGAAATGGCCTTCAGCCCATCACTTAATTTCAGTTCACCGACGACATTGTCCTCCTAAGTTTAACAGGGGGTCGGATTTGAGACGTTGCTAAATGTGCTAAATCTCTATTGCAAAACAGACCAGATGGTTGTAAAACCCTGAAAATACCGAGGTGACCATTCACAGCATTTGAACTCGCTTAAACTGAGTACCTCCTCTCTACTTCTGACATTCAAAGCTCTTCTGCGTAAGATTAACAACCTGACACTAATGTCAAAAATAAATCTTGTTCCACCTGTTTCATATTGCATGGGAGTGTTTTCCCGATAAATTTTGGCCTTTTCCCAAAATCACTCAAACCAAAGTATAAAGGCACTTATTTAAGGCACAGATAACATTAGAACTTCACTTGATGGGTCAACAAGTGGCCCAAAAATCAGCATTCCTAAAATTCATGCACACAATATACTCCTAGTTTGACGCTGATAACCATATCTGGGAGGAAAGAAAATCAGGTACAGCCACCAAGAAGAACCCATGGTCGGTCTACCTCACCACTGCCCTAACCTCACTTGGAGCACATGCCCATGGGACTAAGGTCTCCCCTAAGCCCCTTTTAAGAAACTTGGGATTAAATCGGCAAGGCAAACTTCTTTAGCAGTCGCCAAATGCTAGTATTAAACACTTAGGGCCTCATTTATGGGGTTTATGCCTTAGGGCAGTGCAGAGGTTGTTTCCTCTTTCTATGTGTGCGCTGCAGAATGCAGCACACATAGGTCTGCAGCACACATAGAAAGAGGGAAAACGAGGAGAAATAAAGACATTTCTCCTCGTTGTGCCTCCCTTACACCTCCCCTGAGGAGGCATATGTTTTTGGCACTGCCTCACACTTATGATTTCTCGTAAATCTGGGGCAGTGTCAAAAAGCCATGTATGTTGCTGGGACCGCCCCCAGAAACATGGAACATCCTTTTCACGTTGTTTTCTGCGTGAAAGGGGCACATATTTATAAGGCCATGAAAAGCCACATAACTTGGCCTTATGTGGCCTACAAAATATTCCAGTGGCACACTGTGACAACGGAACATCAATAAAGTAATGTTCCAGCGGTGCATACACACTCTGACCACAGAATTGCTTAGCCGCAACATTTCAAGCTTGATATAAAATTGGACTCATACAGCTTCATTTGGGGTTTTTGTCCTTTATTGACTTTAAGCCGAAATGGATGGAAAAACCACCCTGGTTGGAATGGCAGCTGTGTAACAAACAGGAAGCTTTGGCCCACCTGCTCTGCACTTGCTCCAGCTTGCTTAATCAGCGCAGACTTTGGAAGCAAAACCTTTCAATCACTTTGGCATCCCTACCTGTCGTGATACAGTCATTCCATCACTGGGCCAACCGCAAGCAGTGACTCATAAACTGTACAAATCACGCTGACAGGCTGCTAGCGAGGGTACCAGAGCACTAGTCCCCCTGAGTTTTCTGAAGGGCACTAGGACAATTGAATGAACTCATCTGCTCACAAAAACAATATCAAAAGTGCTTTTTAAAGTAGCTACCCGGTCATCCCCTTTCTAAACTTGAATTGTATATGTAGCTTTTTATAATACATGGATTCTGTAATCACTGTATAAACAACAGTCTCCAATTTCTAAATAATCAGCGACTTGGTTTTTGATGTGTTTAATTCTGCACTAGAGGTTTTATTGTTCATGATTCCAAACATGCTTGCGCTTTCATATGAAAGAGGTATGCACCGGGAGACGCGCGAGCGCGTCAACCAAGATGGCCGCCGCCACCGGAGCTCCGTGATTCCTCGGAGCTTTTAGCCCAATTTAACGACGAAATCCTGTCAGAAACCCAGCGGAATCACCGGCGCTTGCCTCCTGTAACCTCTACTCACCTGTGAGTTCTTTTCTGGCGATTTTTGACGACGGGAGTGTTTCTCCTCACCTTTCATGCTTCTGCTCCCTGCTGCTCCTCGACGTGCTGCCGAGATTGTGAGCCTGGGGGCGAAGAGTTATTTAAGAAAAAGGCTGGCTTGGGCCTAGCTCCGCCTACAGTACTGTTTAGCTGCTGCACCTGGGTTTTTTCAGTGCTTAATGACGCATTTCTCCATATTTACAACACTTCTCCTCACATTTTGAGGTTATTTTGTCTTATTCTATTTTTCTTCATATTAAGGCATATTTTTTCTCCTCAAAATGGATTAAAAAAATCCTACCACTAATAAAAGGAAGCAGCAGGTTTCTCCTCCTCCAACAAAATCTAAAGTGGTGGAATCCTCAGAGCCTTCTTTGGCTCTGATTTTGGAGGAAATTAAAGCCTTACGTTTGAATACCGACTCCATTGCCTCAAAAGTTAAAAATCTTCGTAAAGATATGGCTTCTATTTCCATGAAGGTGTCGGATAATACCATTAAAATCCAAGATAACAAGAATAAGTTGGATGCTTTTACACCTTTAATGACCAGAATTATTCCAATGCACACTCAGCTGCTGGACTTAGAAAATCGCAATAGACAATATAATCTGCGCATCTTTAACTTGCCTGAAGAAATTGAAGGGACCAATTGTCGGCTTTATCTTGAATCTCTTCTGCCTGGTCTCCTGAATATTAAGTTCACGGAAAAATTTGAAATTGATAAAGCTCATAGAGTTCCGTCACATCGCAATCCTCGTCATTCAAAGCCAAGGCAGATGATATTTAAGGTCCTGCGTCACCATCACCTGGTTCTTATTCGGAAAGCGGTTCGTGAAATTCCATCATTGTTGGTGAATGGCACCAAAATCTTCATCCATCAGGATTTTGCTAAAGAAACAGTGGCTATTCGTAAAGAATTCTCTTCTCTTCGTCCACAACTGAGGAGCCTTGGTTTCAAATATGGACTATTTGATCCTTCTACAATGCGAGTCTGGAAAGACAATGTTTCTAAATCCTTTCAGCGCCCAGAAGATCTTCGTCTTTTCCTTGAACAGCAGGCTCCTCCATCAATGGATACGCAAGACCCTAACTCTTGACTTCATCTCACTGGATTCTTGTGGCAGGTTTATCACTAAAATTCTTCATGGGCTCCAACGGTAACTGGCCATGCTTGAGGAACGGGTGTGCGTTTCCTTGTCTTTATTTATGTTGCGTGTTTGTGCCTTACTCTCTCTTTTTTGTTTCTCCCTTTCCTATTTTTCAATCAGAGTTACTCTCTTAACCTGTCTTATCCTACCTTCTTCTTGTTTCCATTTCTTTCTTTTCCTTCTCTTCTATCCTAATGGCTACTGTTCATAATATTAAAATTGTTTCTCTTAATGTAAAAGGTTTACGACATCCAGTAAAACGTTTGAAAATTTTAGATTATTTAGGTAATTCTAAGGCCGACATATGTTTTGTCCAAGAGACACATGTTGATGATAAAGTTTTAAGTTATATGAACAAAAAATGGGTGGACTGTATTGTCTCTTCACCTGCTGCAGGTAAAAAGAATGGGGTCGCTATTTTTTTTGCCAAAAGGCTGCATTGTCAGGTCTTACATAAGACATCAGACTCTGAAGGCAGATATATTATAGCTAAAGTTAAAATTCATGACTCTATTTTCTTTTTGATTAATGTTTATGGTCCTACGTCAGAGGATCCTGTTTTTTGGGCCACTGTTACGTCTGAAGTTTTAAAGTTGGGAAATGTACCATTGATTTTTGGTGGTGATTTCAATGTTTTTGTAGATCCCTTGTTGGATAGATTGTCTACATCTCGATTTCGGCCGTCCAAGACTTTTCATGCCTTTAAGACTTTTCTTCAAACCACCAAGTTAGCTGACATTTGGCGATTGCACTATCCATCTGGTAAAGAATTTTCTTTTTTCTCCAATCCTCATAATTCCCATTCCAGAATAGACTATTTTTTCCTTTCCCCTTCCCTTATTCAATTTGCAAATGACCCTTCCATTGGTACCATCGACATTTCAGATCACGCTATGATTTCTTTTGTTTTAAATGTATCATCTTCATTTACTAAACAGTCGAGATGGCGTATGAATTCCGACATTGTCCTTAACGACACTCATAAACCCAAACTACTTCAGGCTATTCAAGATTATTTTGCATTCAATCCGGAAGGTTCTACCTCCATTACCATTCGATGGGATGCTTTTAAAGCCTATATTAGGGGTACCACTATTTCTATCATGGCTCATGAAAATAAGAAATTTAATTCACATGTTAAATCTTTAGAGAAACAAATAGCTCATTTTGAGCGTTTATTTATTACGTCTAGTGATCCCCAATATAAAGTAAAACTACAAAAGCTGAGGTATGAATTTAATGCTATTCTCAGTACTAGAGCTGGGATACAACTCTCTAAATCCAATGCTAAATTTTGTTTTAACATAAATAGGTCTGGTAGACTTCTGGCTAATTATCTACGTATTAAACGAGACAAAACTCAGATTACCTCCATTAAATGTCCTCAAGGTAAAATTGTTTTTTCCCATAATGAGATTGTTAATGAGTTTTTGAATTTTTATTCCACTTTATATAATAAGCCAGATTATTGTGATGATTCTATAATTGATTCCTTTTTACAACATTCTGATTTACCTCATATTTCTTCCTCTGATAAAATTAAGTTAGATTTACCCATTACTAATGAGGAAATTCTCTCAGCCATTAAATCACTTCCAAAGAAAAAATCCCCTGGTCCTGATGGTATCCCTGCCGAATTTTATAAAGAGTTTCAACATCATCTTTTACCTTTTTTGAGCCCGATTTTTTCTCATTTTTCTTCATCGGGTACCATTTCAGGTTCTTTTTCTGAAGCCTTAATTGTTGTACTTCCCAAACCTGATAAAGACCCTACCCTTGTTGCTAATTATCGTCCCATTTCCTTGATTAATCAAGATTGTAAACTATATGCTAAAATCATCGCTTCCAGGTTAGCACCTATCCTTCATTCAATTATCCACCCTGACCAATCTGGTTTTATGAAAAATCGATATTCTGCTAATAATACGAGAACATTATTACATATTATTGAGCAAAGCTCCACTATCCTTAGCCCGGCTGGTGTTATGGCATTAGATGCTGAAAAAGTTTTTGATAAAATCCATTGGCAATTTTTATTTAAAACTTTGTTATCTTTTAATTTTGGCCCTTCCTTTATCCGTATGATTTCTGCTTTGTACTATGCTCCCACAGCTCGACTATTTATCAATGGCCAGATTTCTAACCAATTTTCTCTTTTCAGAGGAACTCGTCAGGGTTGTCCCCTGTCCCCTCTTTTGTTTTTACTTGGTAGAGGACCATTTCTTAATTACATTCGTAAATGCGATAACATTCAAGGAATTACTATCAATGATATTACTGTTAAAACTTTAGCGTATGCTGATGATGTATTATTATTTATTAATAATCCTGTTTCCTCTGTTCCTTTTTTGCTTGATATTATTTCTAAGTATTCTACTGTGTCAGGTTATAAGTTAAATGTTAGTAAAACTGAATTTTTTCCACTCAATATGTTATGTACTCCTGATATGCTACCCTCACCAGATATCATTTGGCAAAAGAAAAAATTGAAATACCTTGGAATATTATTTTCCTCATCCCTTCATGCTACCGTGAAATTAAATTGTGAGTTCATTCTTGAGTATGTTAAGCAAAAAACTTCCAAATGGTCTTCCCTTCATCTTTCCTGGTGGGGGAGAATAGAATCTATTAAAATGACTATTGCCCCTAAAATATGTTATTCTCTTGCAATGATCCCAACTCAATTTCCACTCAAATTATATAAAGATATTGACAAACTTTTATCGAAATTTTTATGGAATAATAAGCCTCCCCGTATTGCTTATAAAAAATTTAAAATTCCCAAATGTCATGTTGGTTTTGCCCTACCTGATTTCTTTTTGTATCATAAGGCGTTTATCCTTAAACAGAGTTCGTTATGGTTTAATAGCTCTCCTATGCTTACTCCCCCTATCTGGTTTCATATTGAGACTTCCCTTGTAAAACCTTTTCCTTTAATGTGCTTGTTAACCATGTCTCCCGTATCTAAAATTGTACATTCTTCTTCCATAATTAAATCATCGAGATTAATTTTTTATGATTTGGACTCCAATTTTGAATCCCCTTTACTTTCCACGGTACATTTGTCCTTATGGCATAGTGCCTTAATAAAATTAAATAGTAATATTTCCTTTTGGTCTTCCTGGATTGATAAAGGTATTTTTTATCTTGGAGATGTTTTCTTGGATGATGCGTTTATTCCATTTATTCAACTCCAATCTAAATTTAATCTGCCTTTATCTGATCTGTCAAAATATCAATTTCTCTGTAATTCTATTTTAGATTCTTTCCCAAATGGCATTCCTTCTAAAATGACAGCTGATTTTTTGCTATATGTTAATACTGTTTCTTTATCCTCTAAAGCGGTGTCTATATTTTATAAGAAATTCACTGTATCCTTAGGTTCCAATGTTGATACAATTTCTACTTTTTGGAATAATGAGTTATCTTTATCTCTGCCAAACGATTCCTGGTTATTAATATGGTCTCATTCTATTTCAGGATGTTTACCAGTGTCAATTTATCAAACTAATGCTTATATTTTATTTAATTCTTTATGGACACCATTGCGTTTATTTAAAGCTCACTTATTGCCATCTAATATATGTTGGCATTGCAAATTGCATCCTGGTTCCTTACGTCATATGTTATTTGATTGTCCGACTATCTTGAAATTTTGGTCTGAAGTATGGAATGTAATACAGAAAATTTTGCCTATATCTGATTTACTCTCTTATAATTTAGTTATATGTAAATCTGTTGCTTTGAGTGTACCCCTTGATGATAATGAAGCGAAATTATTTAATTTTTTGGTATCGGCTGCGTTAAAATCCATCACTTTTTGTTGGAAGGATGCTACTTCCCTTTCAGTTCATGCTTGGTGGTCCTGGATTATCTTTACAAGAAGAGGTGCTCAATTGTCATTACAAGGTGTTCATCATAATTCTTCAACTTTTCAATCTTTCTGGTCTCCTATAGATTCATTTGTACAGTTATAACTATTGCTGTTTTATTGCTAATATCGTATTGGTAACTCTTATTATCTAGTATTTATGCTATGAAATGTATATTTCCCTTTCCCTTCTCCCTCCCCCTCCTTCCCCCTCTTATGTTTTCCTTTGAATGCCTATTTTTTCCTGCGATGTATTTTATTGATGATTGTATTTTTATGATTATTCTTTTTCGCTTTAGGTAAAAAGAATGGGGTCGCTATTTTTTTTGCCAAAAGGCTGCATTGTCAGGTCTTACATAAGACATCAGACTCTGAAGGCAGATATATTATAGCTAAAGTTAAAATTCATGACTCTATTTTATTTTTGATTAATGTTTATGGTCCTACGTCAGAGGATCCTGTTTTTTGGGCCACTGTTACGTCTGAAGTTTTAAAGTTGGGAAATGTACCATTGATTTTTGGTGGTGATTTCAATGTTTTTGTAGATCCCTTGTTGGATAGATTGTCTACATCTCGATTTCGGCCGTCCAAGACTTTTCATGCCTTTAAGACTTTTCTTCAAACCACCAAGTTAGCTGACATTTGGCGATTGCACTATCCATCTGGTAAAGAATTTTCTTTTTTCTCCAATCCTCATAATTCCCATTCCAGAATAGACTATTTTTTCCTTTCCCCTTCCCTTATTCAATTTGCAAATGACCCTTCCATTGGTACCATCGACATTTCAGATCACGCTATGATTTCTTTTGTTTTAAATGTATCATCTTCATTTACTAAACAGTCGAGATGGCGTATGAATTCCGACATTGTCCTTAACGACACTCATAAACCCAAACTACTTCAGGCTATTCAAGATTATTTTGCATTCAATCCGGAAGGTTCTACCTCCATTACCATTCGATGGGATGCTTTTAAAGCCTATATTAGGGGTACCACTATTTCTATCATGGCTCATGAAAATAAGAAATTTAATTCACATGTTAAATCTTTAGAGAAACAAATAGCTCATTTTGAGCGTTTATTTATTACGTCTAGTGATCCCCAATATAAAGTAAAACTACAAAAGCTGAGGTATGAATTTAATGCTATTCTCAGTACTAGAGCTGGGATACAACTCTCTAAATCCAATGCTAAATTTTGTTTTAACATAAATAGGTCTGGTAGACTTCTGGCTAATTATCTACGTATTAAACGAGACAAAACTCAGATTACCTCCATTAAATGTCCTCAAGGTAAAATAGTTTTTTCCCATAATGAGATTGTTAATGAGTTTTTGAATTTTTATTCCACTTTATATAATAAGCCAGATTATTGTGATGATTCTATAATTGATTCCTTTTTAAAACATTCTGATTTACCTCATATTTCTTCCTCTGATAAAATTAAGTTAGATTTACCCATTACTAATGAGGAAATTCTCTCAGCCATTAAATCACTTCCAAAGAAAAAATCCCCTGGTCCTGATGGTATCCCTGCCGAATTTTATAAAGAGTTTCAACATCATCTTTTACCTTTTTTGAGCCCGATTTTTTCTCATTTTTCTTCATCGGGTACCATTTCAGGTTCTTTTTCTGAAGCCTTAATTGTTGTACTTCCCAAACCTGATAAAGACCCTACCCTTGTTGCTAATTATCGTCCCATTTCCTTGATTAATCAAGATTGTAAACTATATGCTAAAATCATCGCTTCCAGGTTAGCACCTATCCTTCATTCAATTATCCACCCTGACCAATCTGGTTTTATGAAAAATCGATATTCTGCTAATAATACAAGAACATTATTACATATTATTGAGCAAAGCTCCACTATCCTTAGCCCGGCTGGTGTTATGGCATTAGATGCTGAAAAAGTTTTTGATAAAATCCATTGGCAATTTTTATTTAAAACTTTGTTATCTTTTAATTTTGGCCCTTCCTTTATCCGTATGATTTCTGCTTTGTACTATGCTCCCACAGCTCGACTATTTATCAATGGCCAGATTTCTAACCAATTTTCTCTTTTCAGAGGAACTCGTCAGGGTTGTCCCCTGTCCCCTCTTTTGTTTTTACTTGGTATAGGACCATTTCTTAATTACATTCGTAAATGCGATAACATTCAAGGAATTACTATCAATGATATTACTGTTAAAACTTTAGCGTATGCTGATGATGTATTATTATTTATTAATAATCCTGTTTCCTCTGTTCCTTTTTTGCTTGATATTATTTCTAAGTATTCTACTGTGTCAGGTTATAAGTTAAATGTTAGTAAAACTGATTTTTTTCCACTCAATATGTTATGTACTCCTGATATGCTACCCTCACCAGATATCATTTGGCAAAAGAAAAAATTGAAATACCTTGGAATATTATTTTCCTCATCCCTTCATGCTACCGTGAAATTAAATTGTGAGTTCATTCTTGAGTATGTTAAGCAAAAAACTTCCAAATGGTCTTCCCTTCATCTTTCCTGGTGGGGGAGAATAGAATCTATTAAAATGACTATTGCCCCTAAAATATGTTATTCTCTTGCAATGATCCCAACTCAATTTCCACTCAAATTATATAAAGATATTGACAAACTTTTATCGAAACTTTTATGGAATAATAAGCCTCCCCGTATTGCTTATAAAAAATTTAAAATTCCCAAATGTCATGTTGGTTTTGCCCTACCTGATTTCTTTTTGTATCATAAGGCGTTTATCCTTAAACAGAGTTCGTTATGGTTTAATAGCTCTCCTATGCTTACTCCCCCTATCTGGTTTCATATTGAGACTTCCCTTGTAAAACCTTTTCCTTTAATGTGCTTGTTAACCATGTCTCCCGTATCTAAAATTGTACATTCTTCTTCCATAATTAAATCATCGAGATTAATTTTTTATGATTTGGACTCCAATTTTGAATCCCCTTTACTTTCCACGGTACATTTGTCCTTATGGCATAGTGCCTTAATAAAATTAAATAGGAATATTTCCTTTTGGTCTTCCTGGATTGATAAAGGTATTTTTTATCTTGGAGATGTTTTCTTGGATGATGCGTTTATTCCATTTATTCAACTCCAATCTAAATTTAATCTGCCTTTATCTGATCTGTCAAAATATCAATTTCTCTGTAATTCTATTTTAGATTCTTTCCCAAATGGCATTCCTTCTAAAATGACAGCTGATTTTTTGCTATATGTTAATACTGTTTCTTTATCCTCTAAAGCGGTGTCTATATTTTATAAGAAATTCACTGTATCCTTAGGTTCCAATGTTGATACAATTTCTACTTTTTGGAATAATGAGTTATCTTTATCTCTGCCAAACGATTCCTGGTTATTAATATGGTCTCATTCTATTTCAGGATGTTTACCAGTGTCAATTTATCAAACTAATGCTTATATTTTATTTAATTCTTTATGGACACCATTGCGTTTATTTAAAGCTCACTTATTGCCATCTAATATATGTTGGCATTGCAAATTGCATCCTGGTTCCTTACGTCATATGTTATTTGATTGTCCGACTATCTTGAAATTTTGGTCTGAAGTATGGAATGTAATACAGAAAATTTTGCCTATATCTGATTTACTCTCTTATAATTTAGTTATATGTAAATCTGTTGCTTTGAGTGTACCCCTTGATGATAATGAAGCGAAATTATTTAATTTTTTGGTATCGGCTGCGTTAAAATCCATCACTTTTTGTTGGAAGGATGCTACTTCCCTTTCAGTTCATGCTTGGTGGTCCTGGATTATCTTTACAAGAAGAGGTGCTCAATTGTCATTACAAGGTGTTCATCATAATTCTTCAACTTTTCAATCTTTCTGGTCTCCTATAGATTCATTTGTACAGTTATAACTATTGCTGTTTTATTGCTAATATCGTATTGGTAACTCTTATTATCTAGTATTTATGCTATGAAATGTATATTTCCCTTTCCCTTCTCCCTCCCCCTCCTTCCCCCTCTTATGTTTTCCTTTGAATGCCTATTTTTTCCTGCGATGTATTTTATTGATGATTGTATTTTTATGATTATTCTTTTTCGCTTCTTTGTATTTTAATGAATTCTTTCTTCATTTTTTTGTATGTATTTCTGTATTTCTCCACTGTTATAAAATTCAATAACATTTTACTGAACTAAAAAAAAAAAAGAAAGAAAGAGGTATGCACCTTGGTCCTTATTTATAAGACGCCTGCACTTCCGGTGCATCAAACATTTTGACACAGCAGAGGCTCAGGCCATACTTCATATTTACAAGAATTGTAGCAATATATACATTTCTGTTGTTTGTATATGTAATGCCCCAAATTGGTTGATTTGATCTGATGGGACTTAGACTTAGCTGCTCTGTATATGCTTGTTTGTCTATGTTATGAACATTTACTGTTGTGACTCAGATGCTCTGTCTGTATAGACTTGTTGTCTTTGATGTGAACATTTGCTGTTGTGGGGCGCTCTGATACCTACGGGATTGCCTCATGCTTCCGGCTCGAGAGATATTTGGGGGCTTTATAAACTTACCGGGCACCCTTGCCTGCATAGCACTAGATATGTATATGGCATCAACCCGAATTTTAGGAAAATGTACGCTTCTGCTGTTTGTATATGTAATGTCACAGATGAATTGATTTGATCCGATGTGACTTAGCTACTCTGTCTATACTTGTTATCTATGTTGTGAACTTTTACTGTTGTAAAGCGCTCTGACTCAGATGCTCAGCACAGCCTGGTTATCTTTGATGTGAGCATTTACTGTTGTAAAGCCCTCTGATAGCTTTGGGTCCAGCTTGCACTATATAAAACTCCCAAATTAATAAATAAGTGGACTTGTGGCCAAATGCGTCAGTTTTTCTGGGCCTGCATCGGAATATACTTGCGCCAAAACCGGCTGCGCCACTCAGAAAATAATATATGCAAGGTAGGTGTTCTCACCTAAAATCCACTGCAAAACAGACGCAGTGACATTTGTGGGTTTTCCTAGAAGTGACAAATGGTTGGCGAGTGGTGCGCTGAGCCTGAAATGCATTAGTATTCCTCAGGGCCGGACTGGGAACTAAAACCGGCCCTGGCAAAGTGCTCGGCTGGCCCCCCCTCCCCACTTGGGGGTGGTTGAGGTGCCGCCGAGCTCTTCGCTAGGGCCGGTTTTCGGCCAACTTTGTTGCAGGGCCGATTTTGCAGCTATGCTGCAAAAACGGCCCTGTAACAATATCGGCCCCAGGGGCTCAAAACCAGCCCCCACCCTTGCGGCGCACCGGGGGATTGCCCGGTGCCCGCTGTGGCTAGTCCGGGCCTGGTATTCCTGCGTGTCTGTAGGCTTAGGAAATTATGCATTGGGTGTTGCATATGAAGACAAGGCACACAAAACAGTTTGACAAGCTAAACTACACCATGGAGGTGCTTATTTTACAGATGGGAGTTGGAAGGAGATGGCCACACTCACCCCCACGCCTCTAACACCCTCTCCACCCTGTAGGTAGCGCAGGAAAGGGAGCACGTTTATCGTCTGCGGACTTCCATCATTGATCTCAGGGGTGATGAGGTCATCACATACTACTGGCTCAGCAGGGAGTCCATAGTCTGACTGCTGCACCAGATACTGTCAGGTTCACCAACATCCATCCGCAAGTCAAGCTCATGGCTGTCCTCCACCAGCTAGCATCTGGGTTATTCCAGATTACAGCAGCTGGAGTGGCAGGAATCTCCCAGCCGTCGTTCTCAGCATTCCTACCCTCTGTCGTGGATGCCATTATCCGCCTAACACTCCAGTACCTCCTCTTCCCCAACACATAACTGCAGCTGGAGATCAAGCAAGGTTTCTATGCCATCACTGGTTTCCCACATGTGCTGGGTGCCATGGACTGCACACATATGGGCCACTGGTTCCCCCTGCAGCAATATCCCATATCTACAGGAACCGGAAGCACACATACTCCATCAATGTTTAGGCCATCTTCTACCATCAGGGGATGTTCACCAATGTGCTGGCCACATACCCTGAGAGTGTGCATGACGCAAACATCTTCAAGTTCTCCGTCATCAATGAATACTTCCAGAACAGTAGATTTGGGAATGGCTTACTTGTAGGAAAGCAAAACTCAAGTACCTAACAGACCTACTAACAGTTAGAAATGTATGACATAATACTCATCTATGTGGACACAGATAGAGCGATATGTATGAGGTGTGTGCCTTATACATTCACCATGGAACATCTGGAATGCAAACCCTCAAATCACACATGTTTAGACATGCAATTCCACTTTGTATGCCTGTAAATGGCGCAAAGCTACAGGGCAAGGCATCACGGGCCAAAGTGCAGTATAGCATCACTGGTGCAAGGGATGTGTTACATGGGCGTTGTGAGGGTGTCTCCATGTCACTCCCATGGATCAAGAGGCATGTCATGTATTCCAGTGTTTCCCAAACCCGGGTCCGGGGACCCCCAGGGTTCCCTGACACATTCCCAGGGGGTCCGCAGGCAGCAGTTTTAAAAGCACTGCAAAGTATCTTGTTTAATTAGCTGTTTTCAAAGAACAATAAAAGTGTCAAGATAACAACAGTGATTAATTTCCCTGCTGGAGAGACATGAGAGTTTTGTCCAATGGCAGCTGTGACTGAACTAATGTAGCACAGAGGGTTAATATGCCTACTGCAAAGAACGTGCACCATGCATTTTAAAAAACAGTATTTGATATGCATCGGTCAGTGGGTTACTGCTTTTGTCAGAGAGATTCTTTTGTTACTGTGCGGTTCATAAGTGACAATCGTAATCTATCACAGTGGCCAAAAAACAGTCATCAAACAGCTGCTTGCAAACTGCAAGGTACAAGTTAGTGACATGTTTTTTCTCAGTCTTTCGGTATCCTGATGCTTCTAAAAAGGTTTATTTGGGTGGAAATACATTTTTATTGTTAAAGTCAATGCTAAGCACTGTGTTATGTTCTGAATCCTGAGTTTTTGCTTCTCCAGACCAGCCTCCTTGGCTTAACAACACACTCCACTACTTCAGAAACACAGGGCTGTACCATATTTACAAGAATATGGTGCAGCCCTGCGTTTCCCCTGCGCTGGCGCTACACTTAACAGGGGAAGATTGTTTCACAGGAAGGTCTCCCTTCCTGCACATAAACAATCTTGAAATGTCATTTTGTCACTGCTTAATGCATCACACATGGAAGTAACAAAATGTAATTTTTTTTTAAAGATTGTTGATGTGTAGGAAGGGTTGCCTTCCTGAACATAAACAAACCAAGGCGCTTTACAAAAACAAGGAGAAATGAAGCATTTCTCCTTGTTTCGCCAAGTTAAGGCCAGGTTTTCCCTGGTCTTAATTGTGGCGCTGCTTCCCATTTACGCTGTTCTTGTAAATAGGGGGCAGTGTCAAAACCAATGGATGTTGCAGAGGAAACCCCCACCGCAACACCCACTGCCCACCACTTTCATGCTAAGCATTGTGTGAAAGGGGGTCTTATTTACAAGGAACCTTTAAGCTACGTTAAGTGGCTTAACGTTGCCTTGTAAATAAGGCAAAGCCCCTATCGCAACGGGAACGTCTCAAAAAGTGATGGTGATAGGGGCTTGTAAACATGCCCTTAAAGTCATTAGTAATTTGAGTATTTGTTTTGTGTGCACATGTGTGTTTATTTTTTTCCAAATTACTGTTTTAATGTTTGAAATTTAAATCCTACAAATTGCTTGGGGGTCCCCAGCTTCCAGTGATTACTCAATGGGGGTCCTTAGGAGTCAAATGTTTGAGGACCACTGATGTACTCCATTCCCAGGAAACTGCAAAATGTGACAAATCATTTGGTCTCCACAGGTGATCTGTAACAATCAATAAGAATTAAAGTCATCCAAGTCACTCCCACTTCCTATGTGTGCAGCATTCTGTGGCACACATACATAGAGTTCTCTCAGGCTGCGCCCTGTACACAAAAGTTGATCCTCATGCAGAAACACAATCCTTCATGCAATGCATGCCCTTAAGCAAGCATCCGTAGTACAAGTGTTTATTTGTTTCTGCAATGCAGCACATTGTGTGTGAGTGTAGACGGGGTTTTCCAGAAAGTGCTGTTTGGTCTAAATTCTGTGCACTACTGCCCTTTATTCACTGCCCTTGCTGCACTGCACAGTGCCACACTCAGATATATCTGAATCCATGCGTCATGTACACATGGTGGCAAGAATTCACTGCAACCTGTATACAATGATCTGACACATTGACATGCACTAACTAATCGGTCAATGTAACTAGAGACAACGTCATTGAGTTGCAATGTGTCTGTTAACTCCGTGTGGATGAATTTGAACCACTTCAATTGCACAGGCTAACAGAAATAAACTTTAATCATGTGGAACGACAGACAAGTCAATTGTGAGTACTAATGCAACAACACAGAAAAATATGCGTTGAGTGTCTCCTCAATGGTGTACCAACTCTTCATATCAGTCACGGGTTATCAAGCTCAGTGGGGTGAGAACAAGTGCTGTGTAAATCAGCAAGTGTGTGTCGGGGTATCCCAGTTCCTCAGGAGCAGTACCCATAAGAGGCCCACCTTCCAGCAGCTCTGAGTAAAGCTTAGTTGTTCAGAGGATCGGAGTGGCCAGACGCGGGGAAGGATATTAGCGAGGGTATAGCAAATCAAGGTCATGCACAAATGCAGCACTGTAATGCTCAATCATAATAATGTCAAGAGTAAACAGTGACAATCTTAAAGGCAGGTAAAGGCAACAAGAAACAGTGGCATCAAAAAGCATTGTAACCTACAAGTCAAGAAGCATTGCACCATACAAGTTTGTAGTGTACTTCACTGTCATTGTAAATGTTAATCAGACCTCTTATGGACAAAGCAGGGTCATGACAGTCCACCCCATCAAAAAGAGTGGCACTCCCAAATTACGCAGGAGCGTAAGGGTGTGTTTTATGGAAAGCATGTATCAAGCGCGTCGCATGAATTGAATCACTGGATTCCCAAGAGTGCTCTTCTGGTCCATAGCCTTTTCAGGAGACCAGATTCCACAATTTGCCTTTCATGGTTTACTGTCCTTGATGTTTTCCACGTCATATTCAAAGTGATCCCCAATTAGAAAAGGCGGTGGGGGGTACGGATTTTTCCCCTAGCGGTTTTAGCAGTAAAGTGTGAAAACTGGATGAATTTTCATTGTTGCTGGTAATTTCGGTATAAATGCAAAAGGATTGATACATTGAAGAACTTCAAATGCTCAAATAAAACTTGGATGGAATTTGTGATATCTCTTAAACTGAAAGTGTTTTGCGGAAACCCATACGTGATATCCTGGATTATGGAGTGGACTTGACTGTCTCTTTCGGTCAGCAAATAGTTTTATAGTTCGCCTTAGCTTTTGCTATATTGTGTTGCAAACAAACATCGCATTACTGTTGTCATGTCTCTTAACCTGTAGTTTATTGATGGAATGTGCGTCTCACTCTTAGATAGTAACAATTGGGAGAAATGTGGATGAACTCAATTAGCAAAAAAAGGTGTCATATCTGTTGATGCATGTTTTAGGTTATTGTAAGCAAACTCAGCTGCTCAGAGCGGATCCACCCAAGAACCGTGTGTATTGAATAAATAACAATGAAGCCAACATGTTTTCTTTCAACACACATTGTCCTCTGGTGTGCATCACTTGCATTCAACCCCAGTTTGAATTGGTATATGACAGAAGTTTGGCAGAACTTTAAGTGGTCCCTACCATGGTAGGCTACAACAGTGTGCTCTTACCCCACACTTGCCACAGCTGCGTGCAATGTGGTTTCATGCTAGTGAGTATACACATAGCTGTTTGCATTTTCCTATGTGTTGATATCTGAGCCCCCTCTCGGCTGAGGAGTTTATCCTCTGACAAGCCCATTCCATTGCTTTGTAGTCCTGATTTCGGGGCACAGGCCCAGGTTAGACACACTAGCCTCATGCTGCAAGGTGGCCTGCATTGTCACAGTCAGGTTTTGCAGGGTTCAAGTATCTATGCATGAAGTGTTGTTCCAGTCCATGTTTTTTGCTTTGTATTGTGGGACTTGTAGTTATGGTGACTCGTGTTATACAATCCACTACAAGTCCCAGTATACAAGGTTAACCATGGCCTGGTGCAACACATCACACATGGAACTGATAAACGTGACAGAGCTGGATTGAGCTGTGGATCATGTTACTAAGCAGAGTGACTTACATTTATGTGATGTTTAACTGTACATGAGAAAGGCTGCTACCCTTTACCTTGCTCACAGCGCAGTGGAACGTAGAAACAGCTTGCTGCGCTGCATAACATGACCTTTTTGCCCCTATTGCCCCTTGTTGCCACTTATCTATAGATCTTGTTGGTCCTCGTAGCCAGCACGGTCCTGTACGGGAACTCCTGCTACAAGCTCCCCTGTGATGACAGCTGCCACTTGCTCCTCCAAGGGGTCCAGCTCTTCCTGGTCATCCTTCATCCTGCGCTTATAATCGTGCCAGCGCTTCTTGCTGTCAGTCACTGTACTCTTAGCTTGTCTAACACTGTTGATCTTGGTCACTATGGACTGCCAAATGCCCCCCTGCTTTCCTAATGGCAATTTAGAGGTAACAAAAAGCTGATACTCATGATTTGTCAGCTCTTTGATCAAGATGTCATTCTCCTCTGCACTCAAGGTAGACTTTCTCTTCCCCTTAGAGTCTGTCTGGACATCCTGGCTGGTGCTGTGGTTGTTGCCTGGCTGCTGTTATATGCTCCTTGTCTGCCTTCTGTGAGTTGTTTTTGTTTTCTCTTCAAAAGCGTAATTTTTTATTGGCTTTTTGATGCTTGGCGCACTCAACAATGATGTAAAGTGGTTTGCGTTGCTTTATGTGCCACTAACCAGTCTTATGTCACTTTGCCTACACATGCGTCATTTTTCACTATGTCACCCATCCCACGGAATTGTCAATTTTTTTTTACACATCATGTGACCTACGCCTCTGTGCGCCATCCCGTAAATATGACGCATCCATGGCATTTTAATAAAGCTCAAATATTTCTGATGTATCGCTGCCTTAATGCAGGGATGTGTCTGTTCCTGTACATGAGGCCCCACGGTTTTAATTAGTTTGTGGGTCAGGTGATGTTGTGACCATGTATTATGTGGGATAAAGAACCCACTGGCGGAAATGGTAAGGATATTTCAAATCACATCAGAGTTCCCTAACCTTATCCAGAGACTCGTCCTTTGGCCTCGTTCCTCTATATGGTTATGGGACTCCTCAGTCACTTGCAATATCCTTATAATGTATGGCAGGGGTACTTTATCCCTTAATCTACTTGACAAATTATTTTAATCCATTGTGCCTCTGAATAGATTTTATTATGTGAAATAGTTTTAATTAATCAAATTAAATAACTTACTTTAGAAGTATAGATTCTGACTAGAGTTTTGTGGGTATGTGTTTGTATCACCATGTTCCTCCCTAAACACTCCTTAACTTAAATTTCCCTAATCATCTCCCATTTAATAGTATATATTTCCCATTTTCCATTTACTCTCCCTCCTCCATTTACTAATAGTTCATATACATACCTGTGCAGAGATCTTCTCTGTGGGGATTATCTCTACACAGAAGAGACAGGAGAGGCTGAGGTCATTGAGAATGTGAATTGCATTTTGTAGTAAGTAGTTGTACTATAGTACAACCTTAATTACTGAAATGCCGTTTGTGAAGTGGGCCCTTTATGTTTAGAAGACTGGATTGTGAAAGGGGGTGGGTTAGGCAACAAGCCATATGCAAAGCTCCCGTCCTGATTATTCTCCTCTTCCTTATTTTCTTCCTGGTATTTTGGGATGGGCTTCGTTGAGCAATCTGAGGTGTTCTAGACAAAGCGATCACAAATCTGCTCTTCCTTTCACCTTTCCAGAGACTCATTGTTCTATGTCAGAAAAGACATTTGAGGCGGAGGGCATCATACATTCACACACTGAGTGTCTCTGCTCTGTCCTCCGCATCCAGTTGCCACAGACAGGGAAAATGTGGATCAGCGGTTTACCTATTCCTGCATCTCTTGAGCACGTGTGGTAGCGCCAACTGTTTCACATGGGTCCTTGGCAAAAGAACTCTTGCATCCTTAGTGGTGGAGTTCGTGGAGTTCTGCTACACGGAACTCCGCAAAGTGAACAAAACATCCTGCCACGCTACACGGAGTTCCGCAAGCGGTGGAGTGTGTTAGGTCACGCTGTTCATGCAGATTTATAGCACTGGGTGTTTGTCTCATGCTGGACAATCAGCACGAATGGCACCATGCACAGAGCATGAGGGCACTGCATCCTTCTGCTGCTCGGGTATATTTTCTACTAGAGCGGCAGCTCCTCAACGTGAACGGACGGTTTCTCAATGTGATCTGTCGCGACCACCTGCATTGAGAAATCTCTCTGGGAGGTGGTCTAGTGTATATTTTCCTCGCTTGCACTCGGCAACTTAACGTTGGCAAGCGAGGAAAAATCTCCACAGAGGGTAGATTTTAGGAAAGCAGCAAGCACAGAGTGCGGAAAACACTGTCTGGGCAGGACATACTGAAATCGGCCTCATATGTGAATCCAGCGCAGTTGAATCCTCATCCCAAGAAAATGTATGCTAAATGCTGAGCCCAGACAGTCCACACTCCAAAACAACTTACATTGAAGATCCTGCAAACTGAAATAATTAATGTGCCGACGTCGACAATAACAAAGGCGCTCCACCTGTAGCCTCTAGCACAGAAAATATTTTACACTGACAATGCAATGATGAACATTGTGTCCTGGCTAGAGAGTTTTATTCTGAATTATTTTTGATTACACCAGAGTGCTCTTCCAACATTTCAGTGAGGTGAACTCCCGTTATCAACAGAAAAGGGCATAGTTTGGCTTCCTTAGGACACAGGGATTTGCCCTAGTAAATATTTTTCTTTGTCAAAAAGTGACATCTTTAAGTAGGCAAAGTTTACATTTTATTTCATCCTTGTTCAATCCGCATCTCATATTTCCTGTGCATCCGGCCCAACTTTGATTTTTGCTACACCACTGCTCAAACTATCAGCCCCCTTATTAATCAAAGGCGGCAAAGGGGCAAGTGGACCACTAATAGCCTCCACAATTAAGAGAGGCAACATTTTAGGTCAGGAGCTAAACTTCCTCCTGTTTTTTAGGTCTCGCCTAAAAGACCCTTTGCAATCAATTTGGCTTTTCAGCCAAAAATGTTCACGCATTCCATTGCCTTCAATGGCAACACGTGCACGTTTGGCGATTCACTTGCGGGAGCGCGCGGCGCCATATGGTAGCAATTATCGCTCCTGGCGCTGCTCGCTCTCGCAAGTGACACGCTTCCACTTTCAGCTTCTGGCGGGCGTGTCCGAGGCTGCGCAGAATTCTTTCTGTCAACCCGCGGGCTGCGAGCTGGAAGCCAGCTGTGAACAAGCGTAAGGTAAGGGTGGAGGGGAAGGGTGTGCAACTGGGTACGGGGTCCTGGCGTTTGTAATAATGGGATGAGGGGGCTAAAGGAACCTGGATGATTCAGTGCAGTGAGCTGAGGGGGTCCATGAAGGCTGACTGGGGTGTGTACTCATTGAACTGTGGAAGCTATTGAGACATCATGGTGTGCTGTAGAAGGAGCCGTGAAGGTCACTTGTATATGTAGCTGTAGGTGTGTGGAGACATTTAAGGTTATCAGATGACTCCAAGGCATTAGGAACTTTGCCTCATGTATTCTGGGGGTGGTAGTTCTGGTATGTTTCCAACCCATTGAGATAAGACACTTGAAAACAATAATTTGGAAAATGAAAGCCGGTTCCGGAACCTGTTGTCTCTCATGACATAGAATCATCCGATAAGCTTAAATGCATGTTTCATCACAGAAGCTGCGGAGGGTAGTCGGTAGAGGGTCACATGAGAGGTGCGAGTGAGGATCTAACAGATGCAGAACAGGAGCAGATTTCGAATATACAATAGGCCTGGTCGAAATGTATATAGTATAGCATTTGCATAGCTCTTGCTGACCCTGATGAGGCTCAGATGCACTTTGCAGATGGGCTGCACCCTACTCTGTGGGAGCCAGGTATTAGTGATTTAGCCAGGTTTAAGTCCTAAACTACTCATTTCATCCTGACACCTACACCTACTTTCTGTTACGGAAAGGCGGCAGATAGCTGGCATCCTCCAGTGCCCGAGATGCTGACAATCAGCAGATCACAATCAACGCCCCTGAGTCTGCTGGCGAGGAAGATAGCTCCCACGGTATATCTGTTTGCTCCAAGGAGCATGGGAGCGATAGAGCCCTTCACTGAAGCAGCAGCAAAAATAAGGATCACTACAGGGATCCACAGAAAAAAAGGAAAAAAAGCACTGGCATAGCCAATAGTTCTCGCTTTTGGGACCTTATAAGTATTTAGGTATGCAGCACAATTTGCTTAGTGCAACAACATCAACTGTTGCGTGGCTAAACACTTATAAGGTCCCAAAGGCGAGTCCTATTGGCTATGCCAATGCTTGTTCTGGACTGCAGCTGAGAAACAAGTATATCAGCTAATTCACTTAAAAATACAAAATAAACGCAGGCCAGACTGAGACAGCTGAAATCCTGAGCTTCCCTGCAGATTAGTAATGCACGTGAAAAGTGTGAAAGATTGCTCACGTGCAAGGCGATACTGACTTTAAAATGAGAAGAAAAAACCCCGAAAGAATGCATCTAGGAATTTGGTAGGTCACCTAACCCACAGAGTTCAGCAAGCATTAAGATCCTTATATTCTTTCACACTACAGAGCAGGTGCCAATAGTTTCCTTTAAGAAATACGATTTTTGCACCAATTTTGTATCGCATGCCTATGAAGGAGGCTACATGATTATGTCTTCTTGGGATCGTGACTGCAATTTGACAACAGTCATTATAAGGACTGAAAGAATGTTGAATGAGTACACTTTGTTTCCAGGGGGCAATCATTTCTGTCCGATTCCCCTTGTGTCCCGAGAGGGAGAAGACTGAACTAGACTGACGCGAGGGTCATTATTTGATGGTTTATTCTGCACCTTATGCAGAGGCCCGTCCTATAGTACCAAGCAAGGGGATGGGCCCCTTTGGTGACCTGCTGAATAATGTTCATGTAACGCATTATTCTTAGACAAGTTAGATTCAGGGAAAAGCATTCGAAATCTCAATGGATCTTCGATAGAGCATTTTATTAGACAAGTCTTTTTAAACGTGATGTGTTAAACACTACGTCACTTCTTATACTCCTAAGTCATACTTATAGCTCCTTCTGAAAATTCCATAGTTCAATAGTTAAATCTCTGGAGTGGAGGTGGGATGTTTTTTGTTTCCGGCTGAAATGTTCTCTTCAGAGTTTTCCACAAAGCTTCACTCTGCATTCTGTAAGAATGCACATGTTGTTTTCCTTGTAAAACGTCTAATGTGTTAGAGGACCTATTTACTGACTTTGAGCTTCCACTGTGCCAGGGCCGGACTGGCCATAGTGGGGAGCGGGCATTTTCCCGCGAGGCTGGAAGGGTGGGGCTAGTTTTGTTACAGGGGATACGTTTTGCAGCCCACAGTAACAAAAGCAGGTGCTTCACTCCTCCGCCTCGGGGTTGTTCCCCGCTCCCCTGGGGGCTGGTCTGACTAAATTGCCAGGCAGCTTTGGGTTCCAAGTCCGGCTCTGCGCCCGGCCAATTCGTTTTGCACGCATCCTTTGTGGGAGTGCTGGATCGGTCCTGGGAAGACATCAGGGCTTTAAGTGGGCCGGGTCTCACCGTGCTCAGCACCGGTAGTTTTTTAAAGGGGGGGCTCAAAACGGGTCTCTATCAGGCTCTGTTTTGTGCCCTAGCACAGATAGCAGTGACATCAGTCCGGAAAAAAAGTGCCAGGGCACAAAACAGAGGCAGATAGAGACCCGTTTCGAGGCAGCAGGCACATCATGTGCGCTGTTGACGCTGCGCGCTGCTCACTTCTCACTAGTGGAGAAGTTACAGCATGACGTCATGCCAGGTGAGCATTGTAGGGGAAGAGAAATCCTTTAATGAGAGTCATTTTCTCTCTGGATTTCCCTGCTCTTTCTGAGACTCAGAATATGGTGCAGGTACTCATTTAAATAGGGCGAGTGGGCGGGGCTGGGGCGGGGCTAAGAACAAGACAAGCTGATACCTATTGACTTTAATACTAGTTGCAGCACATACCAAAACACATTTCAAATGCTTTTCTATAAATAAAACAGGTTAACTCATTACACAAAACGACAGCCAAACGCGGTGATGTTTTAACATTTCCTTGTTATATAATATTTGCAGCTTCCATACTGTTATTTGCTGTTGCTTGTCACAACACAATATATTCTCGAGCGTGCTCACTCAAGAAAAAAATCACACACAAAGCATTCCACACATTTCCTTTAATATACCTCCCAACAGTGTATCGAATCTCTCCCTTTCTCTCGCTTTTTACCTCACACAAAAAAGCACTGGCAAACAGACAAACATAAGCCACTCACGCAAAAGAATTAAAGGATTAGAGCCATTAGCCTTGTCACCTTCCTTAGCTTTCTTAATTGCGCTGTCACCTGGCTGCCTCGATCCTGTGTTTGCAACACAGCAGGCTGGTGGACACCGGACGTTATGCAAATGAGCCCCCCGCTGAATAGTTCAGCGGGGGCTCAGCTCACCAGTCACGGCTACAGAAGTGCCTTGCTGTCAGGTTGGTCACCAGCACAAGCAGCCAATGCGCCTACCGTTTATGAGTTCCGGTACTCTCCTCTGCAGTAGAGAAGTGCCGGTACTCAGAGTGCTAAAAATAAGAAGTGCCGGTACTTAGTACCGGTGAGTACTGGCCCATTTAAAGCAGTGGCTTTAAGTGAAAGCTTTCTCAATATTATATACAAGCCACAGTTGCTGCTTATTTATCTTTTGCAACTAACAACCTTTGACAAAGCCAATAGTCCTGACTTGTAGGTATGATGTTACTTGTTGTATCATATCTGGCTGCAATGATAGAACCATCAAAATACAAATCTGGCGCACACTATGCTAAGCACAGATTTTTGGCTTACGTGTTTTAAGCCACGCCCCTAATTACATTGGCCACGCCCCTTTGAGACCCCCCCCCCCCCTCCGGTTTTTTATCCCACTTAACCCCTTGGCCACGACGGTAATTCCGCCGTGGCACTGGGGGAGATGGGGGCCGCGCGGCGCCACCATGCTCGTGACAGAACCACTCCGTCACAAGCCACGGGCGCGCTGTGCTTGTGACGGAGTGGTTCCGTCGCGGCCCCGCCTGCTCATTAGAACGGACACGCAGGCGCGGAATTCCTGCAAAGTGGGCGGGGCGGCCGCGCCATGACGGAACCACTCTGTCACCAGCACTGCACGTCCGTGGCTCGTGACGGAGTGGTTCCGTGACGAGCACGGAAGGGGTTAAAGCCCTGGAAGACATGCAGCAGTAACTGCATGTACTGGGCACAGGTAGCCATCTGACTCGATGGCTGGTTGGCACTTTACATACACACACAAAGCTAGCCTTGTCACTACGCAGACACTGAGTCACAGACCTAGGGTTTATATTTTGCACAGAACGTATTTAACTTCCAGCAAGATCAATCAATATTTCAATCGTACTGATGGTGTCAATCAATCAATCAATCAGGTCATTTGTAGAGCGCACTACTCACCCGTAGGGTCTCAAGGCGCTGGGGGGGGGGGGTGCCGCTACTGCTCGAACAGCCAGGTCTTGAGCTTCTTCCTGAAGGAGAGGTGGTCTTGGGTCAGGCGCAGGTTGGTCGGAAGTGAGTTCCAGGTCTTGGCGGCCAGGTGGGAGAAGGATCTTCCTCCTGCTGTCGCTCTTCGGATGCGGGGGACTGCGGCGAGGGCGTGGTTGGTTGATCTGAGGAGGCGCTTGGGAGTGTAGAAGTTGATCCGGTTGTTGAGGTAGCTCGGGCCTTGGTCGTGTAGGGCTTTGTGTGCGTGGGTGAGGAGTCGGAAGGTGATTCTCTTGTTGACCGGGAGCCAGTGCAAGTCTCTCAGGTGTCCGGAGATGTGGCTGCGTCGGGGGATGTCGAGGATGAGTCTCGCCGAGGCGTTCTGGATCCGCTGGAGTCTCTTCTGGAGTTTTGCAGTGGTTCCGGCGTAGAGGGCGTTGCCGTAGTCCAGACGGCTGGTGACGAGGGCTTGGGTGACCGTCTTCCTCGTCTCGGTGGGGATCCACTGGAAGATCTTACGTAGCATGCGCAGGATGTTGAAGCATGACGAGGAGACGGCGTTGACTTGTCTGGTCATGGAGAGGGAGGAGTCCAGGATGAAGCCCAGGTTGCGTGCGTGGTCTGTCGGTTTGGGTGCGGTGCCCAGGGCGGGGGGCCACCAGGAGTCGTCCCAGGCGGAGGGCGTGGAGCCCAGGATGAGGACCTCCGTCTTGTCTGAGTTCAGTTTCAGGCGGCTGGTCGTCATCCATTCGGCCACGTCTCTCATCCCTTCGTGCAGGTTGGCTCTGGCGGTGGCGGGGTCGTTGGTCAGGGAGAGGATCAGCTGGGTGTCGTCGGCGTAGGAGATTATGTTGAGGTTGTGTTGGCGTGCGATGGCCGCGAGGGGGCTCATGTAGACGTTGAAGAGGGTGGGGCTCAGTGAGGATCCTTGAGGGACGCCGCAGATGACTTCGGTGGCCTCTGATTTGTACGGTGGTAGGCGGACTCTTTGTGTTCTTCCGTCGAGGAAGGAGGTGATCCATTCCAGTGCCTTCTCCTGGATTCCGATGTTGCTGAGGCGCTGTATTAGGGTGCGGTGGCAGACAGTGTCGAAAGCCGCGGAGAGGTCCAGGAGGATGAGGGCCGCTGTTTCTCCGTTGTCCATCAGGGTTCGAAGGTCGTCGGTGGCGGCGATGAGGGCGGTCTCGGTGCTGTGGTTTGCTCGGAAGCCGGACTGTGAGGGGTCGAGGGATCCATTCGTCTCGAGGAAGGCGGCCAGCTGTTTGTTGACGGTCTTCTCGATGACTTTGGCCGGGAACGGGAGGAGCGAGATGGGACGGTAGTTCTTGAGGTCGGTGGGGTCTGCTGTGGGTTTCTTGAGGAGAGCGCTGAGTTCGGCGTGCTTCCAGCTCTCAGGGAAGGTGGCGGAGTCGAAGGAGGTGTTGATGATGTCCCGCAGGTGGGGTGCGAGGACAGCGTCGGCTTTGTTGAAGACGTGGTGAGGGCAGGGGTCAGTCGGAGATCCGGAATGGATGGAGTTCATGGTGCGGATGGTGTCTTCGGTGCTGATCGGGGTCCAGGTGCGGAGGGTGGTGGTGGGTGGCGTCGTTGCGGTTGTGGCTTGCGTTGGTTGGTTGTTGAAGCTGTTGTGTATGTCCGTGATCTTGTTGTGGAAGTAGGACGCGAGGGAGTTGCAGAGTTCTTGCGACGGGGTGATGTCGTTGTTTCCGGCGTTGGGGTTGGATAGCTCTTTCACGATGTTGAAGAGTTCCTTGCAGTTGTGTGCGTTGTTGTCCAGCCGGTCCTTGTATGCATTTTTCTTGGTGGCGCGGATCAGTTGGTGGTGTTTCCGGGTGGCGAGCTTGAGGGTGTTCATGTTGTCCGTCGTTGGTTCCCTTCTCCAGGCTTTCTCGAGGGCTCGACAGTTCTTCTTGGAGCTCTTGAGTTCGTCGGTGAACCATGGTGTTTTTCTGCTGCAGGATCGGCTGGGTGGGGTTCTCAGAGGGGCGAGTTCGTCCGCGCAGTCGTTGATCCATTTCGTGAGGTTGTCGGCGGCCTGGCTGGGGTTCGCTGAGTTGGCGGGAGGGTGCTGGCTCAGGGAAGCAGTGAGCTGGTCGGCTGTGATCTTGTTCCAGCTTCTTCGAGCAACCTGTTGCTGGTGGTGGTGGATCGTCGTTCTTCTGAAGGTGAAGTGGACGCAGCTGTGGTCCGTCCAGTGGAGTCCTGTTGCGTGGCTGAAGGTGACGTCTTTGCTGGATGAGAAGACGGCGTCGAGAGTGTGTCCGGCGAGGTGGGTGGGGGTGGTCACCAGTTGCTTGAGTCCGAGGTTGTCGAGGTTGTCGAGCAGGCTGATGGTGTTGCGGTCGTTGTTGTTCTCCAGGTGGAAGTTGAGGTCCCCCAGGAGGATGTAGTCGGCGGAGGGGAGAGCGTGCGGGCTGATGAAGTCGGCGATGTCCTCGCTGAATCGTGTGCGTGGTCCCGGGGGTCGGTAGATCAGGGTGCCTCTGAGGGTGGTCTTCGGGTTGGTGTGGATCTGGAAGTGCAGGTGTTCAGCGGTGGTGAGGGTGTCATCGGTGTTGGTAGTGATGCGGATGGTGTCTCTGTGGATGATGGCGATGCCTCCTCCCGTCTGGTTGGCGTTTCGGTCCCTCCGGGTGATCTTGTAGCCCTCTGGGATGGCGATGGCGATGTCTGGGGCTGAGGAGGCGTTCATCCAGGTCTCGGTGATGAAGGCAACGTCGGGGGTGGTGGTGTCGAGCAGGTTCCAGAGTTCTACGGCGTGTCTGTGGACGGAGCGGGTGTTGAGCAGGATACACTTGAGGTGGGTGCTGCTGGAGTTCGGCTTGGCGGGTTCAGGGAAGGTCCGGATGCAGGTGAACTTGCAGGCGTGGCAGCTGAAGGGTCCGTGGGTGTGCTTTGGGGCGGCTCGGTGACATCCTGGGATTCGGCCGGTGTTGAGTGCGTTGAGGTCGGCGGCGCTGTAGGTTCGTCGGGTCGGCTTCCGTCGGTGGGGGCCAGGGGTCCTGGCGCTGGTCGCGATCCGGTCACGGACGGGCGCAGACGGGCTTACCTTTGGCGCGCCTTCGGCGCACAATCGGCGCGCCCGCTGCGCGTGACCGCTGCGCGTTCGCACGGTCGCCATTTAAGGCCAAGTGCGCGGGTGGGCGGGTCAGCTGGGAGGCGGGAGCGGGGAGGGAACACAAGGAAAAAAGGGGCGGGGTCGCAAGTGGTGGCGGGAAGCGGGGGCGGCGAGGGAGGCGGGAAACAGGGCAGGGGACGGCGAAACAGGCACAAATTCTTCACAAAACACGCTAAACACGGGCCAAAAAAGACTGGGGGATAAAAGAACAAGCACAAATTACAGGTGGCGCAAAACAAGGGAAAGACAAGAGAAATCAAGCACAATGCAGGCAAAACAGGCAGCGAGGCAGCGCACAGCGGAGGGGCACACGCATCAGCTGGTGGCCGTGCGGCGCGGGGGTGTCCCACAAGTGGTGTATGTCCCAACTTCCTTGCCCCTGACCTGGAACTCTTACACATGCTTGGTTCTGACCGAATACTGGAGGGAGGTCAATACGCACTTAAAACGATGCACAGACACCACTGTGTGGACTATGCCAGGGAGGTGTGTATACTTTGTCTTAGTCGTCCCGCAAAAAAAATATAGAGTGGTAACATGATTCGCGGACTTAGCCTTTATTTTGTTAAAATGACTGATCACCCACAAATGGACAGCAGCAACCGCCACCGGTTGCCTCAGCACGTGTACTATCCCTGATTGCGTGGGTGCAGGTGGAGAGTGCGGCGCTACATAGGGAAGACGTGAAGCGTCTCTGTAAATATCGAATTTCTGATACGTGGGATGCACCTCTGGACAAGCTCCGTGAGGGTGCACAAGATGCAGATCATTCACCTTGAAGATTCCTGTGGAGCCCCCCCCCAGGGGCATAACACAGGCCCCTGCAGCCCCCGCGGTGTGGGGGGGGCCCTCACCCTCCAGGGGGCCCCGTCAGCACCGCACTTCTGCTGGGAAACTCTAGATTGAGTCCGGAGGGGGCCCCTTCACGTACCCTGCAGGGGGGCCCCCTCAAGGTTCGTTACGCCACTGCCCCCCCCAACTCTTCCCCTCCTCTGTGCTATCATAGATGCTTTGCCTCTATACGTGGACAACAATGGAGCTTTGGTGGCGCTCCCTCCTTGGGCCTGCAACTACCATGACATTCCCTCGGTCATCTTGTTCAAGTGCAGGATTTCTTTCTTTTTTGTTCAGTTCACTGCAGTTGTAAGCAGTCGTAAAATATGACACTTTTAAATTGCAATGGACTTTCAATGCCTATATATACACTTGCTCTTTGACATATGTACACCAGATGTTAGAGTGATCCTGATTATTACCAATGCCTGATTTTCAGAATTCAAAGTTATTGCAGATTATTGTGCCATTTAATGATGTTGTCCTTGTTAAACAACTTGTACTGAAGCTTGCTTGAAGCCCAGGCTAAGTTTTGTAAAATAAAAATAAAAAATACTTTCTCTGAACCTGCTGGGTCACTGCTTGACCGAATCTCCGCTGCTTTGTTCCTGAACAGCAACTTCTTGCCGGACCCGCTGCGCGGGTCCCGCGTCGCTGCTTGTCTCTGCCTGGGATCAACTGAAGGCTGCAGGGACCGCCGTGGGGCAACGAAGGCACTTGCAGGGCTGCGAGCGGTGTACTGAGGGACTCCATTTCTCAGGAGTCCCTGCTACCTGAGCCTCAACACCTGGCCCGCTCTCCCTGAGTGCTCCGCCCCCACCTGCGGTATAATTTCCTGAGCGCCGTAAGCTTTCCTGGGATACTTTCTCTGAACCTGCTGGGTCACTGCTTGACCGAATCTCCGCTGCTTTGTTCCAGAACAGCAACTTCTTGCCGGACCCGCTGCACGGGTCCCGCGTCGCTGCTTGTCTCTGCCTGGGATCAACTGAAGGCTGCAGGGACCGCCGTGGGGCAACGAAGGCACTTGCAGGGCTGCGAGCGGTGTACTGAGGGACTCCATTTCCCAGGAGTCCCTGCTACCTGAGCCTCAACACCTGGCCCGCTCTCCCTGAGTGCTCCGCCCCCACCTGCAGTATAATTTCCTGAGCGCCGCAAGCTTTCCTGAGATACTTTCTCTGAACCTGCTGGGTCACTGCTTGACCGAATATCCGCTGCGTTGTTCCTGAACAGCAACTTCTTGCCGGACCCGCTGCGCGGGTCCCGTGTCGCTGCTTGTCTCTGCCTGGGATCAACTGAAGGCTGCAGGGACCGCCGTGGGGCAACGAAGGCACTTGCAGGGCTGCGAGCTGTGTACTGAGGGACTCCATTTCCCAGGAGTCCCTGCTACCTGAGCCTCAACACCTGACCCGCTCTCCCTGAGTGCTCCGACCCCACCTCCTTTCCTCATATAATTGATTCCGCTTCCCGCTGCGCGGGACATAGCCCGGGCAAAGGGCGGGCCCTCTGAGGCCCTCCGAGGACCGGACTGGCTCGTAGCCCCTTCAAGGTTTCTCATCTTTTTTTATTATATGCTGGTCCTTGTTATCTAATTAATTGTATTCTCCTATGGTCTGTTTGTGACTCTTTATTATCTTTATCGAGTCTAGTAGCTTCTGTCTTGTAGCCAGAATACTGAGGCTCTTGTCAATTCGTATTTCCACTGCTAGTGGCTGCCTTGATAGTTATTGTTTGTTTTTTGTTTCCCTTAAAGCAATGTCATCTCGCAAAACCCGTAGCCAGGCTGCGGTTGGAGCAAAGAATAAAACCAAAAAACTTACTAGTACCTTAGATAATTTTATTCTACATACTAACACCTTAATTGATGAAGGTAGTGTTCTTATGGAACGGAGGGTCTCACAAGATCTCTTACATGCCAAAAGGTCGTCTTTGGGTAGCATAGCCTTGGCATGTACACCGACCAAACCCAAGACTAATCCTGTTCCGCTCCAGACGACAGCTGTTCCCGTGTCATCTAATTCCATTGCGCCCCATCCTCCTTGCATAGATACACCTTCTGTACCTACATTATTATCACCCCTAATTGCGCCCTCCCTTCCAAACAATTTATTAGTTACATCTGTTATTGTGCACAGAGTTAATTCGCAATCTGAAGGGTGCTCTGCAGATGGTGAAACCCTTTCTCCCAACCTAACTTCTCCTCTGGTGTCTAGTGCTACTTTAAACAACCAGAATAAGTCGGGTTGTGTGGATATTGGTATAGAGGAGGGGAGGACTAGTATGGGAGTTTTACAAGGGAGCGAAAGGGCTCAGCGCGAATCCCACCCCTTGCCCTTAGGTATTCCTGATGTGTCAGCCTCAGATACTAGTTTGGTTAGTATCCCTGATAACAGCAGTTGCGATGAATCCTTAGATGATATAGAGGACCAGAATGCTCCATTTTTGGATTCTTTAGCGGTACTTATTAGGTCTTTACTTTTGCCCTTGGAGATTAGACTCCAAGGTATAGAACACCAGCTTCAGACTATAAGCAAGGACCTAAACTCTAAGGGGGAAAACATTCTACAAGGGGCCTCGAATATTTCACCTTCAACTGGTAACTCCTCGCTAGTGGTTAAGAATCATTCTGTAGGTCCTAACTCGACTTCCAAGAAAGGCCCACCCCCAAATTACTGTCCAAAAGGTTAGTAAAGCTGTCTCCAAGCCAGCTCCTATTGCTGCCACAAAACCTCAGGAATTAGTAGGTTTAACCGCTCCAACTGTTGATCCCCCAACATCCCAGCCTGAGCCATTAAGGGCTCGACGGAATATTAGTTTACCTCCTGACGCTTGCCCATTCGTGATAGTACTAACGGGTGTCCCAGAGCTCACTCCAGCTACCTCTGAACCCTTTTGGGCTTTTAAAAACAAAGTTTGCTATTGGCTAGATAGGAATTTTCCCCCTCCACCTAATATTAATAAAAAACTGCTTATGGTGGAGAGAGCGCCCTGGGTAGGAGATAAAAAGAAACATCTGCAGGGAGACTGTGTTGTGATTACATTTGAAGATCCACGCATAGTAGAGTACATTTGCTCTAGGGCTCGCTGTAGTAATGATTCGGCAATTAATGTGAAACCTTTGTCATATTTTTATATGTCCTCGGGAAAACATGATAACAGGTGGAGCTGGTTGAGGGCTCCAACTTATGACAGTGGTAATAGGAGAAGGCTCAAACATTATGGAAGACAACACCCTTATAATTGGGGAGGGGATGGCAATGAAGGCTGGCATGTAATACGACGAGGGGCAGGGAGACTTCCAATTGGTGGCAACCGGGTAAATGAGGGATGGCCGGGCCCCCAGCTTAATTATCCTATTCCGTGTCATAATCGCTTCAATGGTCTGGAGGGAGTCGATTGAGTCCCTATCCAGTCTTATGGGCGATTTGGAAGCTGGGTGATGACGGTCCCTTCTGAGGATCATCCTAAATTGGCCATGGAGGGAACTGTCACTACAGCTTTCATTAGCGAGGCTAGAGATGGAAATGATCTCCGGGCTCTAGTCGAAACCTCGGAACTGCAACTGCAGCTCCCTGGCCGTCTTGTTACTATAGGAAAGACTGATACCTTGGGGGAATTTACCAATTTACCCACGTTAAGTACAGTTAATTCAGAATTATATTGTGAAGTCACAGGAGAAAGAGAACTGGAATGTAGTGACCCAGTTGGAATTATGGAACCCATGGTTCCCTCCTCTACCATTACTATATTATCGTGGAACATAGCAGGATTAAAGAAAAATCTTGTGAACCCTGAATGGAATGACTTTATTAGTACCTTTGATATATGCATGTTTCAGGAAACATGGTGTCATTCCCCGCAATATAAAAATGGTTATTCAACCTTTTTTGTTCTTGCAGTTTTGGTGGGGAAAGGGCGCCCTTCAGGTGGCCTACACATTTGGGTAAAGGTGTCCTTAAACTGTACTTTCATCTCCCATAATCTTGTTTCAAATGACATCCTGCATATTACTCTCAAGAATCAATCTGGGGGGTCTTAACTATGAACTTTTCTGCATTTATGCCAGAGGCCTCCAGTGTGGGCTTGCCTCCCCATTACTAGAGTTGCTAGATGTGAGGCTTTCAAATCTTCCCCCAAGATCTAAAATATTGGTCGGTGGGGATTTTAATTGTACTTTTGAACCCCTAGATGATGAAGAGGCACTGGGTCTTAATGCTGAGGATTGCAGGCAGATTATTCCCCCCCTAATGCTTACACCTATTAAGAAATGGACACCAAGAGCTATCCAGCTGAATGCCCTAGTGCTAGACCACAACCTACGGGCTCTTAACGGCCGGACAAGGTCGGATCGCGTTGGGGCAATGACCTTTAATAGGTTGGGCTGCCCATCTCGTATTGACTATATCCTCTTAGATATACAATCATGGCCTGAGGTAATTGATATGGAGATTAGGCAGTCTTCCGATAGCGATCACAACCCATTATGCATGGAAATCCATTGGGTAAAGGGCTGTGATATTAGAGGGAAACCAGAGCTGCTGACCAAAGAGGTTTTCCCCACAAATGATAATCAGAAACTAAAATGGAACGTGGTCAAATGTGACGAGGGAAAGCTACAAAACATTAAAGAACTGGTTTTAGAAGAAACAAGCAGGCTTATTGCTTTGGCCCCAGCGTCTGTTAATCCAGCTGAACCTAGCCTGCTGGTCTCCGATAAAAATCTGATAATTAAATTAGGAGCCCATTTTTGTAAGAAGTCTAGGGCGAAATCTCGTTTTAAATGTCTCCACTCTAAGAGTAACCCCTGGTACACGTCAATCTGTAGGAACAAAAGGAAAGCAAATACCCAAGCAATAAAAAGCAAGGATCCCGTGGCTGTCCGGCTGGCTAGAAAGGAATATTCTAATAGTATAAAAGCAGCTAAGGGAGATTGGGAGGAAGAGCACTGGCAGCAGTTGAAGGCCGCAGCGTGCGGAAAAAACTCTGTTATCTTTTGGAAATTAATTAATGCACTAGACAGAAGGGGGGTACCCCCTATTTTAAACCATATAACCGAACAGCAATGGTATTCCCATTTTTTAAATTATATTGTGTGGACAGTCTGGAAAGCTCGATATTAACATCAGTTATTGTCCCTCAAAGTAAGTCTTGCGAACAGTTACTCTCCAAGGTAGATCTATTTTCCCAGCGTGAAGTCCAAGACGTTATTTCTAAATTACCACCAGGAAAGGCTCCCGGACCTGATGGCCTTCCGGGGGATTAGTTAAAGTATGACTCCAAAATATGGCCTGAGTTTATAGCATGTCTGATGAATCTGATCCAAAATGGCCACCCTGTTCCAGATTCCTGGAAGGGTGCGGAGGTTATAACCATATATAAAAAGGGCGAAAGAGAAGACCCTGCCAATTACAGACCGATAAGTCTGATAGACACCATTCAGAAGGTGGTTGGCAGGGTCATCATAAATCGTACCGAAGCATGGCTTGTGGATAATGACATTTTGTCACACTTTCAGGCTGGGTTTAGGCGCAATGTCGGTGCAATAGACCAGGTCTTCCGATTTTGTGCAGTCTGTTGGAAGTCAGTATTAATTGCCAAAGGCAGTTTATACTTGGCTTTCATAGACTTGAAGACAGCATTCGATGTCATCCCACGGGCCAGGCTCTGGTCAGTCCTATCTGATATGGGTTTTCCTAGTTATTTACTGCAGCTCATTATTAAACTCCATGAGGGGAACTATGCCAGGATTCGATGGGGAAGACAGGGCCAACTGACAGAGAAGGTACAGGTTAACAGAGGAGTGAGACAGGGATGCGTGATGGCTCCCACCTTGTTCTCCCTCTTCATAAATGGGGTGGTGGATCATTTGAGGGAGGACCCTGCTGATGCCCCTGTCCTTGCTGGAGAGAAAACACCAACACTCCTCTTCGCCGATGACACCCTCCTCATGTCTAAATCCCCCATGGGTTTGCAAAAATTGCTTGATCGTCTTTGCATTTTTTGTAAAGATTGGGGATTGTCGGTAAATACCACCAAAACAAAGTTGATGGTGTTGTCCGCCAAAAAAAAACATAGGAGGGTTAACCTCCTGTTGAAAGGCATTCCCCTTGAGGTGGTGGAAGAATTTGATTATCTTGGAGTAAGACTTAGTAACAACTTGAGTTGGACTTCTCATATCGCTAAAATGGTTTTAAACCTTAAAAGGGTATCAGGAGTAATATCTAAGAATCAGCGGCTTTCTACCAGTAGACCCATAGCTCCTACCTTGGCAGTTTACGAGGGGAAAGCGCTAGCAGCTGCAGTATATGGTTCTGAACTGTGGGGTGCGGAGAACACTAAAGTATTGGCTGTGGCGGAAAACAAGTTTATAAGAGACATAGTTTCACTGCCATTATCGACCCCCCTAAAACCATTATTTTTAGATCTGGGTAAAAGATCGATTTCTGATATAGTCCAAATTCGCCCTTTGTTATATTGGGTTCGGCTTAGAAGGACCCCTGAACTTTTTAACTATGCATTGGTATTGGATGAGCTAATTAGTTTGACTGTAGCTAACAAAATAAAATGGCTCACCAATTTAAAGAAGTTGGTGCTATCTATAGGTTTGGGGGACAGTTGGATTTCCCAAACTCCTCCGCCAAAACTAACTGTTAAAAAACTTTATTGGGATTGGATTGTGGCAAAGGAACTTAGGAACCCAAATTGGGGTCCGTTAACCAACAATTTCCTTGACCACAAGCCCCTTAGAAAGCTAGAGCCTTTCCTGGACTTCATCCAGGTCCCCCGCGACAGAACGCTGTTTCTGAAATTAAGATATGGCATTTTACCCCTTAATTCATTTATGGAAGGGTGGAAGGGACGGAGAGGAATTGATCTAAAATGTCCAGGTTGCTCTTGCCCGAAAGAATCGCTGGGCCATTTTTTGTTTGCATGTGCGGCATATAAACAATCAAGAGCAAAATGGCTGAAACCTGTTTGCAGGGAGTTGGGGGTCAGGGACCACAGATCAGCTATGCGTGTCATTCTAACCAATGCTTCCTCAATGTATATTGTTTGTGGGGTGGCCAAATATGTGACGAATGCATGGTACATCAGGTCGAAACTTTTACCAAATATCGGACATTTTACTTAAGTATTAACCGCTTACTATGCTCTTTTAACTGTCTTTGGATTTGTAATATTTGTTATGTATTTTGTATGTTGAATACTTGTACTTTTATGAAATATTTTTTTCGAATAAAGTATTACAACTCAACAATAAAAAATGGCAATAAAACCTATTAAAAAGAGTAATAATAATAAAACTTATAGACAGTGCACCGTTCTTACAAAATGGCTTTAACAAAATATTGTGGTGTGTGAGCTTTATCAAATTATATTTATTACCAAATGGCCATAATTTATAGGGAATTTACATAAACACATTAAAAACATTAAACATTTTAACTAATTGATTATAAAATGTAATAAACTTTTTTTATTTCCCGTATACTTTACCACAGGGAAACATTCATCCTGACTCTCCATATGGTAAAAGATAAAAAAAGTAAAAAAGTTTATTTATGTAAACAAAAAAAAAAAGAGTAAAAGCATTTGTATGTTACCTATTAATGTAAATATATTTTAAATATTTATTTCAACTGTTGAACAATACACAAAATGCTACAGAACTGTTAAATTAATATTGAATTAAGTCTTTAACTACTTTAAATATATAAAATTAAAGTAAAATAATTTTTCTGATGTATTCATTAAAAATAAATGTACATCTAAAGTTTAAAAAATTGTTTCTATAATTTAATAGTTATTAAAAGTGATGTATAGAATTAAACAGTGTTAATTACATTGAATAAAAATTAATGTTACATTTATAAATTCAAATAAGGTATTTAAAATATATTCATCATTGAATAATAAATGTTTATTTTTTGATTTTATAACCCTAAATTATATTTATAACTATTTTAAACAGTTAAATTTAATTTATCATGATTTCCTACTGGGTTTTATTTTAAGTCACTACCTCTATTATATTGTATGTAAGGTTGTCTATGTGTGGTGTGGGACTTACTCCATCTCTGAGGTCCCTTTTTGGCTGTGATAACCATAGAAGTGAAATTTGTGAATAGCAATGGGCTCACTCTTTTCTAAGTGGGTGCATGTCCCTCGCTATTACCCTCCCATTAAGTAGTAAGTATGCACCTTCTCCACCCACTCCCCAGTCCCTCGCAAATGTAATAATAAGTAGTAAACTCACATATGTGAAGATCTCTCGGTTTGAAAAGATGGAAGAGCAGGAGATTTACACTTGTAGGTTTGTGAATATAATTTTGTAATACTTTAGTAGTATTATAGTAGTACTACAAAATGCAATTTGTGAATAGGCTCCTAAGGTTATGGAAATAGTTAAAAAGGAAGTGTCCCTTCATTGCATTAGAAAAATTTTAAATGAAAAAAAGTGGTCTGCTCAAGCAAAGGGCAAAGTGGCTAGACTCACACAGACAGTAGAAGACTATTATAACGAAAAAGCATTGGCAAAGCCAATAGGTCTCACCTATGCAAGAGCTATAGGCTTTGCCAATGTGCTTTAGGCACGTTGTACACCAATATGGCTACAGTACAGCATGGCTAAAAACTTGTGGAGTAGAGTTTCATGGAGCATCATACAGTGGTGTGTTGTAAAGTGTCAAAAAGTAGAATGTTGTGGTGTAGAGTGTGGCAGGGTGGATTGTGGCAGAGTGGAGTGTCCTAGAGAGGAGTGTCGCAGACTGGAGTAGATTGTGGTGGAGTAGCATTGAGTGGAGTGTCGTGGAGTCGTGTTGAGTGGTCTGGAGTGTGAGAGTTGAGTAGAGTGTTGCCGAGTGACGTACAAAGAAGTGGCATAGAGTGGAGTGAAGTGGTCTGGAGTGTCTGAGTGGGATAGTGTAATAGAGTGGAGTTGCGTAAAGTGGTGTAGGAATGGTGTAGAGTGGAGTACAAGGGAGTTGCATATAGTGGAGTAGAGGACTGTAGAGTGGAGTAGCATACAGTTGAGTAGAGGGTCATAGAGTGGAGTGGCATATAGTGGAGTAGAGAGTCGTAGAGTGGTGCCGAATAGAGTGAAGTAGAGTTTCGCAGAGTGGCATAGAGTGGCGCGTCGTAGAGTGAAGTGGCTTAGAGAGGCACAGAGTGGAGTAGAGTGTCGTAGAATGGAGGTGCATAGACTGGAGTAGAGAGTCGTGGAAAGGGATGTTGTAAATTGGAATAATCTAGAGTGGAGTGTCATGGAGTGAAGTGTCATAGAACGGAGTGTCGTGGAGTAGAGTGGAGTTTCACAGAGTGTCGTAGAATGCAGTCGATTGTCATGGAGTAGTAGCTTTGAGTGGAGTGTCTTGAGTGGAGCAGAATAGAGTGGAGTGTCTTAGAGTGAAGTGACGTACAGTGGAGTAGAGGGTAATTTATTGAAGAGATATAGAGTGGCATAGATTGGAGTAGAGTGTAGTGGCATAGAGTAGAGTGCTGTACACTGGATTTGCATAGAGTGGAGTAAGCATGGTGTGATAGCTCACTACCATTACAGCGAACACATTTTCAATTGAAATGACCATTCCATTTGCACACACATACAGCTTTACTGATAAAACTATACAGGGCACAGATGATGTGTTGACATCAGCTTGGTGTATTGATTTGTTTTGTTCCAATTAAAATATTTGATTTCCACCACACTTCAGAATTACAAAACAATGTGCTTCTTTTGTGCTTTCCTAATTCTGATATATTATAAAATATTTGAACATTTAATTTACAGGTATTTACATTTTGTTGTCTGCAAGAAAAAAATAACATGCTACTGCCTTTTTACATTTCAATACCCAGCACGATTGTCACATAAATCCTTCCACTTTGCAATCAGAGAAAGACAAGTAAACACCAAGCTCCCTGGAAGGACAGAGCCTAATATTTGACCTCTGTCTTTGAATGCATAGCATACGTGACAAAATAAAAAATATAATTTAAAGGCCTGTTTATTCCTCATTTACTTCTGAACTTCAGCATGGTTATTTTGGGGGTGTTTCAATACTTCCAGTGCCTATTGCATTGCGTGTGTCTGAAATTAATGAAAAGGATTGTTTAAGTTATGCTATTAGAAAAGAGCACTGACCAACATAAACAAGCTTGTAGACAGAAGTCTGCCTCACAGGCCTACGTCTGGCAAAGATAAGTAGAATCATTCAAGCAGAAAGATAGGAGGCAGGAAACCTTTTCAAAGAAATACAGTATTTTACTGCTTCCTGAACTAGCATATAAGGGAGATAACTGAAAACACATCTACTCTAGTGGAGTGCCTCACAAAATAGAAAACAAGCATTGTCAATGCCAATAGGCCTGGCTTATGAATGTACGTGAATGACTGCCTCCTCCCATCTGTGCTGCGGTCAGAGATTATGTCAAATTATCTAGTTCTCTAAAACACTTTAATAGCAGTACAGTGTCATGTGTGTTCTTCTGAAAGTTCATGCTCCAGCAGCTGGATAAATAAACAAATGTTCACAGATGTGTGGAGGGCAAACAATTCTTTTGGCAACACACTACTTCTGCTCAATCAAAAGATGTACTCCGGGCTCGAAACATGTGGGTGGAGTAAAAGCCTCTCCACTGGTGGTTCTCATATAATTACCTGGTGACAGCTGTGCTGTCAAGACAGACCATAAAAGAATTGCTAGAAAGTGATCACTCATGGAAGAATACAGGGTGCCAGTCATATGGGTGGTAAATATGCTATGCTCCTCAGGGGGGACATGCTGGATGGCCTAAAAACACTAAAGCAGGCAAATAAAAAGCATGCAATGTGAGTTACAAACCATAAAGCCAATGGTAAGCAATGGGTGGAATGCATTCGCAGTGAGACTTTCAGAATGTCCCCAGGAACTAATTCACAACCAAACATATGCGCTGTGTGGTAGGCTTCGACCCAAAAAGCAATCCTTAATGAGGAAGATGTTGAAGAAGAGTTAGAATCTTCTCAATATTTATCTTCAAAAAGAGATGAAATACATTCCCAATTTGAAACGGTAGAAACACAAAGGAATTGGAAAATGAAATGTATGAAAAAATAGAAGGCATTTAAAGCTTCATTTTTTCACCAGAATGTTATCATCTTGCTTGAAATTTCAGAGGGTTTCAGCCGTCATCCACACGTCCTTCTTGCAGTGGGGCTCCGGCAGGGTTGGTACATATGTTCTCAGCTTTACCCATTATTATGACCTCCTAGCATGAGGTATTTTGTAAAATATACAAATATACAAGCATGAATTGTTCTTGAAATTCTGCATGATTTAATGAACCCAGGTGTATGGTAATTAGGCTTCTTATTGCCAAACACTGTTTCGAGGCCCCAACTTCTAGTTCCTGGTTACAGGAAGTTATTACATGCCTCTCCTTCCAAATAGTTATGACTAAGGCCAGGAATGTTTCACAGTCATTTATGTGTACATGGCAACCTGTGATCGAGTCCTTTGTCCAGGAGAGTGGTGCTATAGAAAGCTGGCTCTCTATTTAGGGTACTAAAAAGAAGTACACTGTGCAAATACTCCAGGAGGTCCCCAATTGGTTTAAAGAGGCTAAAGTAGATAAAACTAACGCTCTCTTTTGTGTTAGTGTGGGCTTATCAGAAGGTAGTGCAAGCATTTGTTGTACTTTCAGAGGCAATAAATGAGATACACACTCAAAGAATAAAGCCCAGACCAACTTAGAAAAACAACACTTCTTTGTATATGTTTTATACTCAAGAACTTTGTTCCAAGGTAAATAGAGTTTTCAATAGAAATATTCACAGGTAAGTAAAACATTCAAACCTGTGGGCTTTTACGCACAATGTAATCCTATGGGAGGAAAAGTAAAAAATGCATAAAGGTAGGTACAGTTGGTTTCAGGGGTTCACATTCTGGGATCCGTGAAGTACTAGGCCAAGGTTCAAAGTACTATCAGCAGTTCTTCGGGAACCACCTGGTTCTACCAGAAGCATGGTGCTGGTGAGGCTGGTAGCTGGCCCGCTAAGGAGAAGGGGAGGAGCCCCGAAAAGAGGCTGCACACGGGGACTTGCGAGCAAGTCTGAGGGCTTCCAAACGGGAGCTCATATTGCAAAGGGTTTTGGAGCGCAGGGGCACACCTGGTTCATCGGAACCCAGGCCAGGGGGCTCAGGAACAGAGGGGTGTGGTTGGCTGGACTGGGTGTGCAAAGATGCACCTTGTTGTCAGGTACAAACAGCTGACGGGGAAAATCAAGGCAGCTGGGCCACTCTCAAAGTGGGTCTCAGTGATGCTGACGTCGCTTGACAGCTGCTTGGTCCTGGTGCAGTGAGAATCCAGACTGGACTCTCGCGGTTAGGGTTTGAGGAAGGGCCTCCGGTACCCCGGGGGTGGTGCTGGACAACTCTGATTGGTCCTGGTGTCTTGACACTCGGTGGGGAGACAGCTCTGACATTCCAGAGCATGAGTACCTTCTCCTGGTTGTCAGCGGCATCAGTCAGGCCAGAGAGATGCAAGGCAGTGGACTGGACTCTGCTTGTCGGTGCCTGCGTACTGCAGTGGAGTAGCACCTCTACTCCAAGGGAGACTGTCAGTGGTTTTTGAAGTACCGGCAGGCTACCCAAGGCTTTGGTAGTTCTCCAGTTTGCAGAAAGACTCTCTCTATTAGGATTGTCAAGAGAGTTCTGAGGACGGCAGGGTTTTGCACCAAAGTTCTGTTGCAGTTCTCGCCAGGCAGTGACTCTTCTTTGTCCTCCTTCTGTTGATCCGTTGAATCTGCGTTCTTGAGTTCAGGTGTCCCACCTAAAATCTCAATTTAGGGGCATTTATGGGGAGTGACATGTAGTAGCCAATGAGATACCTTCCTTTAGGGTGTCCACACCCTCTATATGACCATTTTCTGTGGGAATTGGGCATAACCCTGACCCTAGAATGTTAATTCCGTCCTAAACAATATGGAGGAATCTGAAAAGTGGGGCTTACATCAGCTGGCTCTCCCTAGGGATGGTGCTGGCGGAATGTGGGCACACCTCCTAATCTTACTAATTTTCCCGTCTGTCTTGTCGCTAAAAAGTGGGGTGAAGGGAGTGGGCACCTCCACTATCTGGAGAAGCCCGGGGTCGCAAAATAGAGGCAGCAGGGCCTTTGAAGCTTCCCACTCTGGAATGCCCATCCTACTTGAATGAGGTTTGAACACCTCTGGCCAGAGCAGGCTTTGTTCCTGACCTCTGAGAATGAAGGCTCTCACCTCAGGAGATCAGAAACGTGTAGCTGCTTGGTCAAGACCAGTCAGTCAACACACTAGGAGTTGGGAGATTTTCAGGGGGCACCTCTAAGATGCCCTCTGGGTGCATTTCTTAATAAATCCAACACTGGCATCAGTGTGGGTTTATTAAGACAAGGTGTTTCGTACCAAACACCTTGGGGGTAGAGTGAAGCTATCACGCAGATGGGCAACTCGTAATGACTAGTATCCAGCCCATCTATTCCGTATGGCTTCCCTGTGCACTGGTATTATCTAAAGATAAACTTCAATATCACCGGGACATATCCACTGTGACAGAAATGCCCACACATGCGTATAATGAACCCTGCCTTAGGGCTGTAAGGCCTGTCATAGGAGTGTCTTACCTAGGCCACATGTAGTGTTGGTAGGCATGCCAAACAGGGATGTGTGTCATGTCAACTCTTCAGTTTTCTCTGCACCAAGACACGCAGGCTGCAATGGCAGTTTGCATGAGCTTGATGAGGGGCCCCTTAGGGCAGCACAATTCATGTTGCAGCCCTGAGGGACCCTCTTTAGTTCTGAGGCCCTAAATGCCGGGGGTACCACTTGCTAGGGACTTACAGGGATCCTAAAGGGTGTCAATTGTGTAACAATCATACAGTTTAAGAAAGAACACTGGTACTGGGGACCTAGTTAGGAGGAACCCAGCACACTCTCATTCAAAGTTGCACCAGATATCAGGCAAAAGGTGGGGGGTAACCATGTCAAAAGGGGCACTTTCCTACAAGAGGGCAGAAAAATGAGCACAAAAGGCAAAAGAGATGGCAGAAAATTGAGCAGGAAAGGCAAAACAGAGGGCGGAAAAATGAGTAGAAAAGTCAAAACAGAGCAGGAAATGAGCAGAGGAAGCACAACCAGAGGCCAGCAGGTAGACAGGCAGCAGAGGGTAGAGGACTGCGGGAAATCTGGACAGGAGAACTGTTGCAGCGGGAGCTGGCACAAGGGTCTGCGCAATATGGTCGCACTGCGGCCTTCATTAAGTAGGTCCTGGGGAAGGTTGGGATGCTGGTTGGCAGGAGGAGGGAAATGGCGGAAGGAGGGAAACAACTAGCAGAAAAAGGCAAAACAGAGGGCAGGAAAGGAAAAACAGGGCAGAAAAACTAGCAGAAAAAGGCAAAACAGAGGGCAGAAAAACGAGCAGGAAAGGCAAAACAGAGCCAATAAAAACGAACAGAAAAGGCAAAACAGACAGCAAAAGAACAAGCATAAATGGCAAAAAAGAGGGCAGAAAAATTTGCAGAAAAGGCAAAACAGAGCAAGAAACAAGGAGAGGAGGCACAACCACAGGGCAGCAGGTAGAGAGGCAGCAGAGGATAGCAGACTGTGGTCAAGCTGGACAAGAGAGTTATCATAGGGGGATCTGGCACGAGGAGAAAAGCATAACAATAAAATAAAACAGAAAGCATTTTTATAATGCAATTTTTATGCAATTACATTTAGGCTTTAGGCAGTGCTGACACTGCTAAACGGAATTATTAGAGACAGGCTAATCTTAAAAACTCCACAGCATTAAATGAACTTAGACCATGCTTGTTAACCGCATCCCATCTGCCAGACTAGTGTCTAGAAACCATGACAGAATTCACAAAAGGACCAACAGCAATTTCTGCTCCACATCCCGCGTAACTGCTGTAAATTGTACTGTTGAAGAAGTGCTGTATTATGTTCCAACTGTGCCCATTTCACAAACTAATTATTTTGAAAGCAAATAGAATTTTATTCAGTATAATGATGCCATGGATACATTTGGCTCTATGAGCATTTAGCGGATCAAAATACTTCCTCGTCAGTGGCCCGGGCCAGCTGAAGGGGGTTGCTATTGCTTACACACTGGCTTATGATGAAGGCCATTTGTATCATAACATGGATGTCAAATGTTTGATGTGTAGCATTGATGTGTAACCTAAGCCATAGCAGGCTTAAGAGAGTAACAAAACTAAACACGAAAGCGCTGTCTCTTCTGGAAGACAAGCAGCTGCTGGCAAGGAGGAGCCATGGGTGGCTAACACTCAGAAACTATACGGAGGTATCGCATTAAGGCTATTTAGTGATACCTTACTGTAATTACACAAAGGAACCATTTTTAAAGTACAGGCTGGGTATACTGCCTGTATTAAAAGATTACCCTCCATGGAGAAGAAAGGAAGGTGGGGAACCTTGCATGCCCTGCACACAAGCATCATTCATGTGCTGTGTCTTTGTAAAGCCTCCTTGGGTGATCACCGGAAACTCCTAGGCAACGACTTAATCAAGAGAGGGGTAAGATCATTGTAGTTTCCTGCAGGACACGTTCTAGTGTTTTAGCAAACACTTGTATTCCTAGCCACTCCCTTGAGGGCTGGACACATGCACCCTCTCCATCCAACACAGGCATCACGATTGACGTGACCCTGCCTATAAATGGGCCTGGGTGCACGTGCTCATGGCCAGTTCTAGTATCTCCCTACTGTGTCGGTGTGATTCCTTGAGCAGCATGTGGGCCTAGGGCCCAAGACATTACATTGGCGATGAGGCGGGACATCCCCCGCGTGCCTGTCGCTAGGTGCTTCATCGTCCCTCATGAGGAAGAGATGAGCCAGGGTTGCGACGCCCTTGACTGCGGAGAAGGTCGGGCTCAGCATCGCAATGCAGCCCTCGGCCTTTAAGGAGGAAGGCACGGAGACTGGCTGTCTCCTATCCACATCAGTGCCGCCAAATGGAGGAGTGGCCGAGCACCCCCAACAGCAGCTGCCTGAACCCAAGTGAAAGCATGAGTCTCCCCCATGCTTGTGGTATGCCCGCTGCCGCGCTCAGGCACTCACTGCCAGAATTAAGGAGCCCTTCGACCCTCACCGTGCAGCGACCGAGAGGGACCCTTCCGCCCCTGAGCAGGACACAGCTCCGCCCACTACGATCCTTGCATGTGCTGAACAAAAGGGAGGCCTGCATGCCATGCCGCACCCTCACTGCCCGTTATTGCCCAGCATCGCAGGGACTCGCCATAGCTGAGGATACCACCCTCCATCGGTGCTGCCTGAGTGACAAGGAAGAATGTCCTGCGCAGGGGCGTAACACAGGCCCACGCATCCCCCGCAGAGCGGGGGGGGGGGGGCCCTCAAGCTCAAGGGGCCCCCTCAGCACTGCGGCCTGAGAGCTCCTAATAGAGTCCGGAGGCGGCCCCTCCACGTACCTGGCAGGGGGGCCCCCTCAATTATCGTTACACCACTGGTCCTGCGCTGCTGGAGCTGTGAGGCCCAAAGATTCTCCTGAAGAGAGGTGAAAGCACACAGCCCTGCCACCTCTCAACGACCATAAAACCGCCTGCCACAACCCCCGCCCGCCGGGAGGGGAAATGGGAAGAGCGTTGTCGAGACAGTGCTGACCGCACCAGGGCCGTAAAAGAGACTGCTAGCAGATCGGCCTCTGTCTCTGTAAAGTACAAGCCAGTCGACCCTGCTCCCTGCACCAAGAGGTATCTGCAGCGACCTCAGCGGCAGCGAGGAGAAGTGAAAATAACCCCTGCCGTCTCATGGGGCAGATCCACAGCACCCAGGAGCAATGGCCATGCTCCCTGCAATCCACTTACAATGCCGGCACAGTCAGGAGCAGCCCACCATACTAGCAAGGCAGTCTGTGCATGAATGTTGGAAGTAGATCAACCTCTTACCGAAGCCATTCTGTGAGACCGCCCTGACCGGGGGTTAAGATAATCAGCCTTCCAACAATGCATGCCCCCTCCCGCGTTGACAGCTTGAATCGAGTGCAGCTTCAGCGTAGTGAGCCGTAGCTTGGAAGTGCCTGCAGTCCCACCTGGCAGACACAGGCATCACCGCATCTGCTACAAGAAGCTGTAAGGAGCAACTGCAGAAGTTACTGTCTCTGCGTAGACATCCCCCCGTGACCCTCAGCAGTAAGAAACTTGCCGCGGCCTAGAAAAATAGCGGCAGCGCCACCTGGTGGTCAATGTGCCACACCACATACAATGCATACAAGCAACATGCAAGCATGTAAGCCAGCAGAGCACTGACTGCACCCTGTGACCTCCAGGAAATGAGTCTGCTTCCAACAGCAGCCCAGCTTACAGGCACGGGTAAATAAACCACACACCAGCACAGATTGACACAAACCGTATGCATCTGGCAAGTGGCCCACACCCTGCAAAGACCCAGCCCTCAACAAGTAAGGAACTTTTCCCTGAACCCAATGGAAAGCCCAATGCTGCCAGAGTAACCCTAAGACAGGAGAGCCAAGGCTGTTACGGAGCGTACCCTGAGCCACCTAGCGGCCACTTGCTACCACTGCAGCACCCAATAAGCAGGAGGGCACACTGCAGTAGCTGCTACGTCTCCAGAGGCCCTCGGTATCAGGAAAGCTATTGTGGCATCCCTGAAATTACTCACTGCACCACCCAGCGGCCACAAGATCACATCGCTTCCTGAAAGACAAGGTGGAAATAGAGAAAGTACAGCAGGAAGGCCTGTGTGAACTGACACCAGCAGCACATGAAGGAGCCCCCCCTCTGCACCCACAATCCAGCAACACCGCTGCTCCTCTGACAAGGTCTTCACTCACACAAGACCGCCGTAGTGCTGAAGCCCATGGGGCAACGGCTGTGACTACGGAGTGCCTCCGCAATCCTCACACTGAGCTAAAAGAGTTTGCAGGCAGCAAATGTTACCGCAACCCAAAGAAAAGCACGACATAGACAATCAGCGATGCAATGGCCCAAACAGCCACGCATGGCAAGCGGCCCACCCAGACACGCAAGCACCTGCAGTGTCCAGAACAACAAGGTACACACGTAGGAGTGACTTCAGCATTTCTACGACCCAGAACTCTGGCAGTAGAAGAAAAGAGCACTGCCTGCCACCCCTGCAAAGCACGAGGAGAGGCTGACAAACCCGCAAAGAACTGCAAGAAACTCAGAGCCAAACACAAGCAGTAACGCCAAAGACAGCCACCACCATCAAGGGTGGAAGACCAGCCTGACAGCAACGTCTCAAGGTAGCTATCCCCACCAACAGCACAAGAAAGACTGGTGCAGATGCCACCACCAGAGAGGAGATTGCATTACTCGCTCCTACTGGTGTACAGACACAACCACAAGCTACAACACAAGCACACCAGGTGTCCGAAGAGAGCGCCCAAGGAGAAGACGGAGTGCACTAGGTCAGAGTGCACAGAAGGCTGCATCAGCGAACCTAACAGCACGGGCAAGCGCCCCGGAGATAGAGACATCTCCACAGAGAAGCGCTGCTGAACGCAGCACGGAGAGCAACTAAATCTCTACTACACCAGCGAAGCCCCGCAGTGGGCTGAAAACAACACAGTGTCCTCCCTCGCGCTGCCTCAAGACCGAGTCATCGGTGATCCCAGACAGGCAAGAGAGGAGTTGCACACTCCACGTGGCTGGCCGCCACAGCAACATGCACTCCAACAACAGGTGACACGTGGCTGGACATCACATCGCACATTAAGCAAGGAGCACGTGACATGAAGTGACCAATCCTGACAAGCATGCCGGAATGAAGGCAGAAGCAGGCGCCACGACGGCGCCACCTCGAGGTTCAAGCACAACGCTCTGGAGTGAAGAAGAGTGACATTCCTGTCACCCTGAAGAACCGGATGAACACAGGTGCACTCAAAAGACCAACAAGAGAAGACAGAGGATTCGTACCGCAAGCCAAGAGCGCACCCAGACACACCAGACAGCCACCAAGGCGGACCAGCGTCCCTGGTCACAGACTCACAGGAGAACCAAACATAAGCCACAGCAAGCGCTGCAAACTGCGTCTCTCCCCAATGCTTCCCAGTACAACAGTCCATCCCCGAGCATCGGCAGTCTAAGTCAAACAGCATCCCTGCTCCTAACTGCAGATGCCACGGGTGAAGGTCAGCACTGAGTGTCCTTCCTCACACTGCCTCAAGATGGAGTCGCCAGTGGCCCCAAGACAGGCAAGAGGAGAGTCGCACACCCTACGTGGCGAACCGCCACTGAAGATCAGCCTCAGTAAGGCAAAGAAACATGGCGGCTAAGTCCCTCCAGACATCCAACTCTCCCAACAAGTCACCACCACCTGTTATCCAAATTCACCATATGGCTGGCTATTGCCATCACGCCAGCCATCGCCACATGCATCAAACACTACCATCTCCAGAGTACTGATGGACCTGAGTCCTATACCGTTGCCACACCAGCTGGCAAGAGAAACCAGAGGCTACCTGCGAACCTGGCCTACACCTGAACCGCAGCAGCGAGAGCATGTCTTGGCCAAGGCTCATCCACCCTTGAGGGTTATGCGTGCGACTAGGCACTGGCTCCACAGTGGTCTTGCAGCTACCCCCAGTCAGCACACAAACGGCCCCAGTGCAGCCCTCCCACAGTCCTGTAGAAACCCCGATGACGGGCCTCCCCAGGCGGGAGAGTTGGACTTGATATTGCCCCACCGATGGGTTACAGGCTACAGCCAAGCAGTTCAACAGAGACAGTCGATCAGGCAACACCTTCGTGAACTCTCACCATGGACTCCATCCATGCTCATGACGCATTCCCATGTTATGAACTGTTAGAACCCACCACAGACCATCCTCGACATCAGCAGAGTGTAGCAACGCAGAACCTTAAGATATGTTCTCACCAATATGCTGACGGGATGCAGCCGTCTCCAGGCCAGCGGTCGTGTCATGAACCACTCAAGTTTAACTATGAGTGCCCGCCGAGATCGTCCTGCTGCACGCAGAGTCACGAGCCCTTGCCTGCTGTCTTCCCGCCACCTGACTCGTAAGGCTGATGGACGCTATGGTGTTCACTTGTCAGTTGTTTATTCCCACAAGTTAGACTAATGTTTTGTTTTGTTTCTTCAGTAAAGTTTGGGAGGAATGTAGTGTCCTGCAGGACACGTTCTAGTGTTTTAGCAAACACTTGTATTCCCAGCCACTCCCTTGAGGGCTGGACACATGCACCCCCACCCATCCAACACAGGCATCACGAGTGTCGTGACCCTGCCAATAAATGGGCCAGTGTGCACGTGCTCGTGGCCAGTTCTAGTATGTCACTACTGTGTCGGGGGGATTCTTTGAGCAGCAAGTGAGCCCAGGGCCCAAGACATTTCAATCATGTAGAGAGGCAGTTGTTGCGTGTATAAACCCTACGGACTTAAGACTGAACTGCGTACTGGTAAAATTTCTCAGGATAGTGGAAAAAAGGGTATTAGCCAAGGGTGATCAGGCGTCTATGCCCTGTCCCGGTTTTTCGCCACCTGTCGCGATAGATTTCAGGAAATGTATCTCATGTCCCGGTTTTTAGAGAGAGAGTCGACTGAAAAAGGCGAGAGGTTATTTTTTATGTTTTAAGAAGCAGGGATAGTTAGCAGTTGTTTCAAGAAAGCAATTTAATTAACAGGCAAGCTTCTTGGTTTAAAAATTGCATTGTATTTATGTTCTTACTGCCTGCTCTGTAATTCTCTGCTGAAAAGCCATTCTGTGCTGTCGCTTAAAGTAAAATTGTATTCCTTCTTCTATTTTTTATGAAATTTCCAGATTTTGCAGTAAAACTTCTGGTCACCCAATATTAGCCATAGAAGAACACAAAGAAGAAGTTGAGGCCTACCGAGCAGGGTGCGTTTCACCTACGGGGCCCTTCTACCAAGATTTGAAAGGGTGACATGCAGGAGCATCACAATGCTTAGGCACATTTGCACTTTATATTTTACGATCTCTAAATGGCACGACATTTGCTAGGAGGCTGTTGGAGCACTTAGCACAGAAATGAAAACTCCCTTCTGTGCATTGGTACCATTGCTCCTTAAGTTAAGCCCCCTCCGCACAGCATGGCTCCGTCATAGGTAGAGAGGCCTTGCAAGTTTTCCAATCATTTTAAAGGTCCAGTTTGCATAAAACTGGTAGCCACTCCCCCACTTCCGCCCTTTTGTCTCTACACCTAAGATTAGGAGAACGGCCAGGAAGACATGCAGTAATTGACAGTGTTACTTGGCTTTTACTCTGTTCAGAGATTTGGGCTAAGTACTTAGGGGCTTATTTACAAGCCCCTTACGCTGCCAGTGCGTCACTTTTCCCCATAATAAAAGTGACGCACCTGCGGCGCAAGAGGCTTGTGAATAGGCCTCTTAGTTTCACTAGGATGGAATCTAATATCAGATTTGGCTACAGTTTTACTAATGAATGTTTTATACCTCAGTAACGATAAAATGAAAGATTGCAGAAGTGTTCACGTTGTATTCGATGTATTTTACTGTAATGAGGGTCATTTTTTATTGTAATGGTTTTAATTAACTACGAAAATAAACTAAAATTGATATGTAGCACTGACAGATGCGAAAATAGCTTGCGGTCACTAAGAACAGTACAAACTCTCCCTCTGGTGGTACACCGTAGGAACTGCAGGTTATTTGCTATAAATGTACAAGGAAACTAGTAGAAAGGAGATAAAAAAAATGTACTACGTCCCATAAACTGCTGTTGTACAGTGCTGCCTCCATTAACAGGTAATAATTAAACACACATTTAGAATTAGACAAGCCAGTTGTTGTGCTTCAACATACACCATCGAAATGCGCTTGGCAAATTATGCAGCTACGTATGTGAGGGGAAAGCAGTGCTTATGCATGCATCATGAAAGTTGTGAGAACTGTTTCTGTGCTTTTTCGAAACGTGGACACCAACAAATCCTTGACTTTTCAAAAATATTTCAAGAATCTTTCAAATACTAGTGCAACTGAAAACTATTACAAATCTTTCATTTTTAGGTCTGGGCACAGTCAGCTTCATCTCGATGCCAAAGCTTGTTAATATACAAAAAGAAACAATACTCAAATAGGGAGACTGTATAGTTTCATTTTACCGTGATACTGACATCTGATTGGGCATTGGATGCATCCCTCTTCCTGGGGAGTACTTTCATTGCAGTGCATGTAGTATAAAGGGACAACGAATTCCAAAGTAGGCAGATTGGTCTCAGTGGTGGCTTGGTGACACTTGAAAATGGTGCGGCGTATACACTGCACTGTGGAGAGCGAGCGTAGCGAGCCAGGCCGAACCAACTACAAGGTTTTCGGGGAAAGGGGGGGGGGGGGGGGTTCGATCCCGAGAATTAAAAAAAAAAAAAGAGTGGGCAAATGGGGCATTTTCAAGCACATTTCAGAAAGGGTGGTTTGCCGAACACCTCTCTGGGAGTAGCCAGACAAGTCTCTTTGCACTTGCACAGATACATCACTCTCCCTGCATTCACATAGGCACACTACTCAACCTGCACTTATAGAACCAATAATCACCCTTCCCTGACATATCACTAAGCCTGAATTCACCCTGCCCCATCACTCACCCTGGACTCACACAGGCACACTGCTCAACCTGCACTCACACAGACATCACTCACCCTTTGCTGCACTGCACTCAAAGATGCACACTGTTTCGCTCTCCCAACACTCACAAAAGTAGACTGCTCATCCTGCACTCAGAAGGGCACACCACTCATCCAGTGTATTCACACCACTCAACCCTCACTCATGAGGGCAAACAGCTCATCCAGTGTACTCATACAGCCACACAACTCACTCTGCGCTCACAGACTCACTGTTCACTGCTGGATGCAATGGATACACACCCAATAACAGAGACCGGTCTTCCCCCGGGCCTGTCCTGCCAGATTTGTTCACTTCTAAATTCACGGAGTCAAATCTGAGAACGAACCGTGGGGAAAAAGAATGAAACGAAAACTCTATATTAACCCTACAGTGGGGAAGGGGGAATTAGAGCAAAATAATAACATGTACAAAAACTATAAAACACTAAAGGTAAACACACTAACTAGCAATCAAAGAGCGTATACACTTGGGTTGGGGGAGTGTAGGGACCACCTGAAGACAGAAAGATAAAATCGTAAGAACACGGCCGGGTGTGCATGAAATTAACAATAAATGGTAGAGAGAAGGGTTCGCACAAACTAAAAAAATAAGAGTAAAAAACGGACAAAAACAAAACAGAATATGAAGCGAGAGACCGGCTGGACATGCAACGTTTGAAAGAAAAAAGGAAGAAAGAAGCGAACAAACCAAAGTATGAACAAAAGAAAGAGAGCAAATAACACCATATGAACAAAAAAGAAGCAACATACCAACATATGAACAAAAGAAAAGGAGCCAAATAGGGTGGATGGGTTTAAGAAAAATACGGAGCAGAGAAATAAAATTGATAGGAAAATAAATAGTATGAGAGATAACAGCTGGAAGTCAAGAAATTATAGCAATGATAAACAAGGGAAGAAGTAAGAAGCACAAAAGCAAAAAGCAACAGAAAATTAACTACGAAGGGGAATACATGGTCCACAATAAAACAGGGTGGTGAAAGTGAAGCAAGCACTGTAAATAAAGTAAAAAGCAAAGCGGGGGGAAACGCATTGCTCCGAGGAAAAACGGGAAATAAATGTGAACGCAAAGGTGGAAGGGAAACATTAAACAAATGAAAACATAGCAGACGGAAAACTATTTAAGTACCAGTCATGGCCGGCATTACGGGTGGGTGGGGGCAGGGGGGTGGATATGGGGTCGTCCCTGGGGATGAGGTGGAGGTGGGATTGAGTATTCACAGGCGCCACCTGTTCACGTGCGCTGTTGGAGTCCTCCTGTGCAAGGTCTGAGAGTTCCTGCGCACGGAGTATTCCGGAGAATTGTCAGGGTATATGTACACCCAGTGTTACCATACATTATTTCCCGTACTCTGTCCTGGTGTTGCGCTGCGTGTTGCGCTGCCTGCCTGAGGGTGCCTGTGCAATGAAGTGTCATGTACGCTGTCTGAGTGACCTCTCGCTCTCTGCGAGTTTTCACACTACTGTCGGGAGATTCATGTGTACTGAGTATTAGAGCGCCACCATGACTAACTATCTGTGCATTCACGTGCACTGACTGGATGCTCATTTGTGCTGTCTGATTGCACCAATGAACTTGCTCAGTGTTCACTGCCGGAGTGTTCCTCAAGCGTGGGTAAGCGTTCCATGAGTCTGTGACTGTTTGAGGGTTGCTGTGCACTAAGTGGCTTATTTACGTATATTATGACAATTGACAAAGTAATAGATGTGAGATTATTTTGTCTGTTGACAAGCACCTTGCACCGGCGTCACTTTTAATATGGGGACTCATTGTAAACAGGCTCCCCGCAGGAGGTGTTTAATTAAATACAAAAATGAAATTAAAATTAAACTTATTCAGCTGCGGGATGGGTCAGAATCCGACTCCCGCCGTGCTGCGCCAATTCCGGCAGCTCTCCTCGTCATCTGGAAAGGCAGCATCCCACCCTCCCCTCCGCCAATCACAACGCTGCAATGGCAGCGTTTGTGATTGGTGAGGCACAGGGGAGAGCGCCCCAGCCACGCCATTTTCTCCTGCACAGAGAACAAGGAGTCCCGGCTTCCAATGGATCTTCATAACTGGACTATGCCGTGTTATCTTGGGCAGATATTCAATAGACATTGCTCAAACACCAAACCCAAGTCTTTTCAGCAAAAGATTACAAAACAAGTCTCGGCAGCGCGAACTCGTCCCAAAGTATGGCAGAGGGAAGGGGGAGGCGAGAGCGGGACGGAGGAGGGCTGCGTGCAGAGGGAAGGGGGGGGGGAGGCGAGCAGAGCCGAGCAGCTCCAGAAAGAGCCGAAGTACGGCGCGGGGAAGTCTGGGGGCAACCAGGCCCCGTCCTCCGATCACTGACCCGCTCCCACGACATGGAAACACCACCACGTTTCTCCGAGGAGAAGCCGAAATGCCTCGGAGAAACGCATGGTCATTTTGGGATTCGGGGCGTGTTTTTCATTCTCTCCTCTTCCTATTGGCTGGAAGGTAAAATTCCAGCCAATGGGAAGAGGAGAGAAAGAAAGTAAAAAACACACCCCGAATCCCAAAAAGACAGGGCTTAAACGGAGTGATGCCCCTCTCCTCCAATGGCTGGCCTCCGTTTAAGAAGCCAGCCAATGGAGAAGAGGGGCGGGTTCAAGCCCCACTCTGTAAAACATAAGATCTCCCCAGCGAGACTGCGCAAGCGCAGCCTTCGCTAGGCAGAGAACTAAAAAGGGAGAGTGGGCGGTTGTGCTCGAGGGCGGGGGGGAGTGGCTTGCCCAATGTTGTGGGTACTGACTGTTTGGTCGGCTCCAGGAGCCGACCAAACAGTCAGTTCAGGAGCCGACCAAACAGTCAGTACCCACAACAGTGGGCAAGGCACTCCGACCCCGTCCTCGAGCACGACCACCTGCCCCCAACCAGGCAATTCTGCTTTGTCACAGTGTGTGAAGCAGAAACATAAAATGGTAGTTTTTACCATTTTATGTGTCTGCTTCTCGCACTGCGAGAAAGCAGTGGGGCGATGCCCGAATGCCCCTACGGAGGAGCCTCTGCTGGTTGGCCTCACAAACAGCAGCAGCTGACAGGGACTATATGGGGGAGATTTACTAAGATTTTGTGCCATGTTTGCGTCACAAAAGTGAAGCGAATCAGCGCAAAATCTTTTTTCCCAATTTACTTTCCAACGCTTAAATTGTTTTCGCTCGAAATAACAGAAAAGTAATGCAAAGCAGCACATAGCGCTGGTTTGCATTATTTTGCGCCACAGGCTGTACCAAGGGTGGTGCATGGGCATTCCCAAGAAACCATCCAAGGTTTCTCACACTAAACCCAATTTACTAAATAAAGTAGATTGGGTTTAGCATGAGAAAACTGCGGCCTTTTCCAGTAGGCGCAAATGGAGAAATACTTTCATTTCTCCTTCCTTTTCCGACTTTGCATGTGTGCTGCACTGTAAAGCACACACACAAAGTCAGAAAATAGTTAAAGTGAGTCTGTGCATAGTGTTTTACTGGAAGAGATCCTTGCAGTACAAAACCTATGCTGGATTCATGGAGACACCCTTGCACAATGGTGCAAAGGTGTCTCTGTGGCGCACGCCAGTTGATTTCAGCACCAGCGCTAGCGAGAAGGGAGGGGCATGCCTTATTTTAGTAAATAGGGCGTTCTCCTCCTCTCTCCTTTTTATGTAGCGCAGCGCAACATTTGCGGCTGCTGCAGTGCACTACGTGAAAAAATAGCATATCTGCCCGAGGTCTGTTAACATTATCCGCTAAAGTGCATCAATGCAGAAGTGATCTTGAAAAAAAAGAGGTTCTTCCAATAAAAGCAAAACAATGAGGGGCATATTTACAATGAAGTTAAAACCGCAATCCGCCACTTCAGAAACGCAGGGCTGCACCATATTTACAACAATATGGTGCAGCCCTGCATTTCCCCCAGTGCTGGTGCTAAACTTAGCAGCCTAGCGCCAACGCAGGCACCCTTGCACCATAGTGCAGGAAGTGTCGCCTTCCTGTACATAAACAATCAATGGCCTTTTGCTGTTTCTATGTGTGCTGAACAACACAATACTCATGGAAACAGCAAAAATGAGGAGAAATAAAGCATTTTTCCTCATTTTGCTAGTTTAAGACCAGGTTTTCCCTGGTCTTAATTTTAGCGCTGTTGCCTATCTATGCCACCCTTGTAAATAGGGGGCAGCATCAAAATCAATGGGTGTTGCGGTGGAACACCTACCGCCCACCCATTGTCCTCCCCTTTCATGCATAGTGTGAAAGGGTGCCTTATTTGCAAGGCAGCGTTAAGCCACATAAAGTGGCTTAACATAAAGTGGCTTAACGCTAACTTTTAAATAAGGTGAAGCCCCTCTTGCCATTACAAAGTCACTGAAAGTGACGTGATGGCGGCGATAGGTGCTTGTAAATATGCCCCTATGTGAGATATGCCCCAATGCGAGATAAATGAAAGCTTAATTCAAGTAGGCTCTAGATAAATACGTAATTCCTTTATAAAACTTGTCAGGTCTTACTTTTTAGGAACATTATTTTTTGCATCCAAAAGGACACTACATCAATATTAAAAAAAAAAAAACAATGATTGTATTAAGAAAACAATAATAATAAACTGGGCCTAACAACGTAATAGTGCTCTTACGTCTGCGTACAGGAGCTGACAGGTATGGGGGCAGCTCTCAGTGGCAATGAGCAAATCTAGTCAGCCGAACCAATCGTGTCTCAGTGTAACTATCGTTTTGCCACATGCTTTTGCGGTTGCAGTTGCAGTTTGCGGTAACAATGGTTACCTCATCAATAAACATAATTTCAGGCCTCATGTCCCCCACAATGATACCTATTTGTTGCTATGTGCGTACAAGTTGCATCCATATCAGCTGCTCTTGAGGCATGTTATATTACATTTCCACACTCAGCTGGGGGTTCTCGATGTTTTCAGTTACTGTGCGGGGTCCCTTTTAGGTTTCTTGATGCACTGGATCAGGAGAGAGACCAGGCTGTCGCAAAGATCTCCCGTATTGTGTATGTCACCGGTAACAAGAGCGACTCTACAGGTTTGCGACAGTTGAGCAATTAAAAGAGAACTGGCCATATTTCCCTCACCTCTCACTCTGCTATGGGGAGCACGGAGTTCACACCTAGCCTTGAACAGGACATCCTACAGAAAATGGCCAGATAGTGGCTGTAAAACACTCAGAGGCATGTTTCACCAGAGATGTCAAAACCTTTGAAGGATGAATTGTTCATGCGTGAATCAGAAAGACAAGTGTGAAATTGTAGCAGTGTTTAGCACATTTCACAGTTTCGTGCATTTCCCCTTTTGTCTTAACAGTTAAAAACCTTTTATGAGCAAGATTGTTCAAGTAACAGGGCACCATGTCATGACGCATGTGAACCATTCAGAATTTCATACATTTTCAAAGCATGTGGACAAGCATTTTACCGTTGTATACATTTACTTTTGTGTCTAACACCAGATACTCCATGCCGTGTATGGAAGGCTTCGCTAAATACTTTAGGCTAGATTTACGAAGATGTGACACAACGCAGCAAGACAATTTCCTGCGCTGTGTCACGTGTAAAGGACAGGGATGTAATATATCTACTAAGATATGGCGCATTCCTGCTCTCTGTGTGTGCTGATGCATACGGTGCAGCCTAGTGGCATTGCAGCCACCATTGAATCATGGCGACACCTTCCTGCATAAAACCAATCCTCAGAGGCTTTTTTTTATTTCTATGTATGTTGCTGAATGCAGCAAACGTCGATAGAGGAAAAACGAGGAAAATTTGTTATTTCTCCTCACTACACCGCCCATGGAAAGGAGTATCTTTTTGATGGATTCCCAGGTTTGCCAGCCTCGGTAAATCTGGGAATGTGGCAGAATCAATGGGTGGAGGCATGAAAACCCACACTCCACCCATGGAACGCCTTCTGTGATTTGTGCTGCGTGTTGCTTTATTGTAGGTTTGCTATGCCACACTCTGTGTGGCATAGCAAATCTCACTTAAGGCTTGTATTGCCCTTGAAACAGCTTGTATGACGCAAGGGCAATTGAAGCCCTTTGTAAATCTGCCATTTTGTGCTTTTTGAATTACAGGCATTCTGCTGTGAGATTTTCGTGAATGCCACTCCACACTTAAATATAAAATGTCTCGCAAACTGGCAAGCAGTGGTGGCAGGGTATGTCGGCAGTTGGATGTCTGTGAGGGAAGAGCAAAGCCTATCAGCGAGTGGCACGCGAACTGTCACCATGGAAACACCCAAAATGAAAATGCAGGTTGGTATTTTTGCAAAGGAGGGGAATATTCCGTGTTGGGCAGAGGTGCTCTGTAGTAGCACGGTGGAACGGTGACAGTGCCTTTTTGTAAATTGTTAAGTAGTAAGGTGCTGGATATATGTAGATATATGTATATATATATGTGTGTATTACCTACTGGCGATAGCCAGTAGGTATATATAGTTAGGACCTAGTTACCATAGGAAATTCCAAACATTCTATTGGGAATAACTTTGGCGCCGATTTAGGGATCGGCCTGTAATTTTCCTTAAATTTGCCTCGCTCCACTCCGCTCCTTCCCTGAAATTTTCGGGGGATTCGTCAAGCGGGGGCCGAGAAAAAAGGGGGGTCCCAAAACGTGTTTTCCCCATGTTAATTTCCGTAGGGACATTCTGACAGCTCGAACGGCTGAACGGAATTACACCAGATTTGGCAAAATGGTAGGGACTGGTATGCAGAAGTGCCTTTTGTATGTTTGGTGTAAATCCCTCCAGTAGTTCTTGAGAAAATTGAATTTGAAATTTTTCAAATGGCATTTTCTATGGGACCTTTAGACACGGCTACAGCCCGAACGGCAGAACGGAATTACACCAAACTTGGCAAAATGGTAGGGACAGGTATGCAGTAGTGTCTTTTCTATATTTGGTGAAAATCCCTCCAGTAGTTGTTGAGAAAATTTAATTTGAGCAAATTATATATCTATATGCGCATACCGTACGCGTACGGTACGCGTACTGGGCGGTACGCATACCGTACGCGTACGTGAGCGTACCCTTACGCGCGCGAGCGAGTTTCTGATTGGCTGGCAGTCGACTGTCAACATTCCAAACTGTCCAAACCAGGAAGTGTTGGCCACCATCTTGTTTTTCAGGAGAACTGAGGCACAAGAGAGCCCAAAACAAGAGTTTTCGCGTTTTCCACTCTTGTTTTGTGCTCTCTTGTGCCTCACTTCTCCTGAGAAACAAGATGGCTGCTCAGGTGGTCCCAGAAGGATGATAACATATTTAAACGTTATCCGCTAATAGAATTGGCATTTAGAAAACCTTTGAAATGTATTGAAAAAAAACTATAGGATTCATGCCTGATATAGTTATGAATTAGCATTTAAAAAACCTTGCAAATTCACTAAAAAAAAACATAGGTTTCAAGCCTTATATAGTTAGGAATTAGCATTTTAAAAACCTTGCAAATTCACTTAAAAAAACATAGGTTTCAGGCCCTATATAGTTAGGAATTAGCATTAAAAAAAACATTGAAATTGCTCCTATATAGTTAGTTGGACTAACTATATTTCGCGCACCCGCAATCCACTGCTGATGATGTCACATATTACATCATTCATGACATGGTCAGTGACATCACTGATGACATCACTGATGACATCCCAATCGACATCACTGATCACATCACTGATGGGGAAACATCCTTTACAACGTAACTTTTACCACGCAGTGCCTTTACGACGCAACTATTACAACGCATGTCATTACAACACATAGCGCTGGGGGGCGCTCTAGGATAGGTAATGGATTTAATTTACTATCCAACACCTTCCCTACTATCCACGGGGACTGGAGTTGGAATAGTAAATTAAACTATTCACTATCCAGCACCCCTCAACGCCATGCGTTGTAACAGCATGCGTTGTAAAACCTGCGATGTAAAGGCATGCGTAGTAAACGCATGCGTTGTAATGTGATACATCCCACTGATGATATCATTCATGTGATAATAGGATGCACCTCCTCACACTCTAATATAACCTTTGATACACCCAGTGTTAAATACAGACTACCATTCTTGAAACCATTGACACACCAATACCAGTTACTACATACGCACTCACTGATTCCTAGGTCTACACACACATCCACTCATTCACCCATAGAATCCCTCATACATACAGTCACTCATCAATACAACACTAACATATGCACTCATACACCTATACAGACACTCACACACTGCCACTCATCCATGGAGTTACTCACACACCTAGTCAGTCATGCAAAGAATCAATCACACTTCCATTTCCTCAACTATACAGTTATACACACAACACCTTACTTATTCAAACATATACTAACACATACTTACTCTCTTATACAATCACTGATAATCCAATGATCCATACAGCCACTCGCACAATCACTGGCCTTCATGTATAGTCCTTTATATATGCCAACTCTCACATGCACTGTGTTTTACATATGTACTTACTTGGACATGTAGCACTGACATATCCATTCACTCACCACCACACCCATGCACACAGTCAACCGCCCATACAGCTGTTTCCACATGCACTCTTGAACTCATACACCTAGTGAATCAATTGCTCAGACATCTATGCACAGAGTCACACACCTCCCAGCCACCCACACACACTCTCAGTCTCCCATACAAATACTTGGGCAACCAATCAATAACCCATATAGCCACTCATATAGCTACTGATCAACACATGCAGCAGCTTAAACAACAACAGACATACTGATGCACACATTCAGACAGTTTAGTCACTAACCCATGCATTTAGTAAGACACATTTAATCACTCACTCATACAGTCAGTCACGCACCTACTAAATCCTTCATCCAGATACTTATACACCCACTCATTCTTCAATATGTAAAACATATTTAACCTTTACAGAAACACACAGCCACTGGATGATGTCATCAGTGATGTCATCAGTGATGTCATTTGAGATGTCATCAGTGATGTCACTGACCATGTCATGAATGATGTAATATGTGACATCATCAGCAGTGGATTGCGGGTGCGCGAAATATAGTTAGTCCAACTAACTATATAGGAGCAATTTCAATGTTTTTTTTAATGCTAATTCCTAACTATATAAGGCCTGAAACCTATGGATTTTTAAGTGAATATATATATATATATATATATATATATATATATATATATATATATATATATATATATCCACAAAAGGATGCCCATGTAGAGAAGGCCACTACGGAGTAACTTCTTCCAACGAGGGCCCCAGGCAAAGCAGCTTACTCAAAACATTCAAACTTCTTTACGCTGCTCAACGCGTTTCGGGCCTGCGCCCTTGCTCACAAGCCTCACGGACTGCACAACTGGCAATGATGGGTTTCATTCACCTGCTTTATTTTCAACATAGTCCCACCCCTGTGGGCATGTACTTGCGCCATGTTTGGCGTTACACAACAGTGCATCCTGGTATTTGCCGTGAAGCCAGCATTGTTCAGTCTGTTAGTGCCGATGGTCCATAAAATTACATTAATCCACAGTGGGTGAATGAAATTGCAGACCTGGTCAGCTAGGTTAAGTCTTCCCACTCGTTTTGAATAACTCTGTTCCTCGTAGACGCACACAAATCTGAGTGCCTGGATCCGCTGCTGTGCGGCGGGCCTTCTCGCAACCGGATAAGGCCGCTAATGAATCCACAAAAGGTTGCCCCTGTTGAGAAGGCCACTACGGAGAAACTTCTTCGAATGAGGGCCCAAGTCAAAGCAGCTCACTCAAAACATTCAAACTTCTTTACGCAGCTCAACGCGTTTCGGGCCTGCACCCTTGCTCACGAGCCTCGCGGACTGCACAACTGGCAATGATGGATTTCATTCACCTGCTTTATTTTCAACATAGTCCCGCCCCTGTGACGTGTACTTACGCCATGTTTGGCGTTACATAACAGTGCATCCTGGTATTTGAAGTGAAGCCAGCATTGTTACCCCAGTCTGTTAGTGCCAATGGTCCATAAAATTACATTAATCCACAGTGGGTGAATGAAATTGCAGAGCTGGACAGCTAGGTTAAGTCTTCCCACTCTTTTTGAATAACTCCGTTCCTCGTAGACACACACAAATCTGAGTGCCTGGATCGGCTACTGTGCGGCCGGCCTTCTCGCGACCGGACAAGGCCACTTGAATGCTGTTCATCGGAACTGCAAGTCCCAGAATTCACTGTTCCTGGTAAGTGCTGTGTGGGGATTTCTTAGCTGTTGTGTCCATGTGGGGGGGGGGAAGAGGGAGAGGGAGAGGGAGAGGGAGAGGGAGAGGGAGAGGGAGAGGGAGAGGGAGAGATTATACTTAGTTCAGCTAAGTAGAAAGAGGTGTGGCGCCGCGGCTAGGGCGATTGACTCCGGAATCTGGGGATCACGGTTCGATCCCTGACACCGGTGGCAGATTAGCCCAGCACCATGTGACTCTGGGCAATAGCTTGCTTAATCTTCCTGACGGCCCACAGCGCCTAGAGACCTTTACGGGTGATTGTGCGCTTTACAAATGTGGATTATTATTATTATAACTATAACTCGTGCCCCCGCAATGCACTGCTGATGACATCACATATTACATCATTCATGACACGGTTAGTGATTTCTCAAATGACATCACTCATGACATCAGCAGTGCATTGCGGGGGCGCGAGTTATAGTTATCTAAACTAACTATAACGGCCGAATTTCTCTGGTTTTGTACGAGTGAAATGTCCAACTATAACATCCCTGAAACCTGTGGTTTTTTCAGTGAATTTCTAAGGTTTTTTAAATGCTAATTTCTAACTATGCCTACAGAGGTAGGACATGTGCCGAAAGAGGAAGAAAGGCACAGAAAGATGCAAGAGAAATGCAGAAAGATGCAACAGAAGTCCAGAAAGACAAAGAAAGGTGCAGAAAGAAGCAAGAGATGTGCACAAAGAACCAACAGAGGAGCAAAAAGAGGCCTTGTTGCAAACTCATCCTGTGCCCCCAACTTTTTGCTGACGGGTTCTGGTGGTAACTGACTGACTAACCAGGCTCGGAGTCAGTGCTATGCTGAAAACCACGTAGAATACAGTGAAAACACCTACGTACACTATGCGTTGGGGTATCCCTGTGATTGGCATGACCTCCACTGTATAGGCCTACTACATGGCAGGGTGATTAAAACTACCTCTAACTAAGAGGTGCAGAAGGAGACAAAATAAGTGCAGAAAGAAGCAACACAGATTGCGAAAGAGGCAAGAGAGGTGCAGAAAAAAGCAAAAGAGGTACAGAAAAAAGCAAGTGAAGTGCAGAAAGAGGCAAGTGGTGTGCAGAAAGAAGCAAGACCAGTGCAGAAAGAACCAACAGATGTGTAAAAAGAGGTCAAATGGGTGCAGAAAGAAGCAAGAGAGGTACAGAAAGAGGCAGGAGGGTACAGAAAGAGGCAGGAGGGTGCAGAAAGAAGGAAGGGTAGTGCAGAAAGAAGCAAGAGAATTGTTGAAAGAAGCAACAGAGGTGTAGAAAGAAGCAAGAGAAGAGCAGAAACAGGCAAGTAAAGAGCAGAAAGAAGCAAGAGCAGTGTAAAAAGATCCAACAGAGGTGCAGAAAGAGGCAAGAGGGATGGAGAGAGGCAAGAGTGGTGCAGAAAAAGTAGGAGGGGTACACAAAGAGGCAAGAGAGGTACAGAAAGAGGCAGGAGGGGTGCATAAAGAAGGAAGAGACATGCAGAGAGAAGTAACAGAAGTGCTGAAAGAGGTGCAAAGGGTGCAGAAAGAGCAAGTGAAGTGCAGAAAGAGGCAACAGAGGTACAGACAGAGGCAGGAAAGGTGCAGAAAGAGGGAACAGGGGTGCAGATAGAGGCAAGAGAGTTGCAGAAAGAGACAAGAGGGGTGCAGATAGAGGCAAGAGAGGTGCAGTAATAGACAAAAGGGGTGCAGAAAGAGGCAAGAGATCTGCAGATAAAAAGCAACAGAGGTGCCGATAGAGGCAAGTGATATGCAGAAAGGGGCAAGAGATCTGCAGAAAGGGGCAAGAGATCTGCAAAAAAAACAACAGACGTGCTGAAAGAGGCAAATGAGGTGCAGAAAGAAGAAAGAGAAGTGCAGAAAGAGGCAATGGAAGTGCAGAAAGAAGCAGCAGAGGAGCAGAAAGAGGCAAAAGGGTGCACAAAATGGCACAAAAAGTGCAGAAAGAGGCAACAGATACAGAAAGAGGCATGAAAGGTGCATTAAGAGGGAACAGGGGTGCAGAAAGAAGCAAGAGAGGTGCAGAATGAGAAAAAAGGGTTGCAGAGATAGGTAAGAGATCTGCAGAAAAAAGCAACAGATGTGCAGAAGGAGGCACGAGGAGTGCAGAAAGAAGGAAGAGAAGCACAGAAAGAAGCAACAGAGGTACTAAGAGGTAAGCGTGGTGCAGAAAGAGGGAAGAGAGGTGTAGAAAGAGGCTAGAGAGAAGCACAAATAAGGAAGACAGGTGCAGAAACAAGCAACAGAGGTATAGAAAGAAGTTAGAAAAGTGCAGAAAGAGGCAAGTGAGATGCAGAAATAGGCAGGAAAGGTACAGAAAGAGGGAAGACGAGTGCATAAAGAGACAACAGGGGTGCAGAGAGAAGCAAATGAAGTGCAGAAAGAGGCAACAAACGTGCAGAAAGAGGCAAGAGAGGTGCAGAAAAAGGCAAGAAAAGTGCAGAAAGAGGCAAAAGAGGTACATAAAGAGACAACAGGTGTAGTACTGAAAATTCTGGACTCGAGAATTTTACTTCATCATAGCATGACGATTTTTATATCAAAAGACCGAGAATGGCTAGTACACTATGTACAAGCATTTTCGTCATATTAGAGTGACGTTTTCACTGCGAAATCGTCATTTTCGTCTTTAACCCTTGGCTTCCATTTTGTGTACGGCAGCCATTTTGTGAGTTGCCCTTTACATAGGCTTATAATACAGCTAAATTCGACCTCAGAAGGACACGTACACCTTAATTGACTTTTCTCTGATCTGGGCAAGCTGGAACCATTGCCCCAGGCCGAACCTGTTTGGTCAGTTCCTCTCCCAGTGGCCGAACGAGATAGCATCAAGGAGGCAGGCCATAAACCCTTTTCATCGGGCACACACCCTGCAGAATCTTGCTCACACCTGTCTCTGCTCTTTTCTCTTCACTTGCTTTATGATGGGGAGGTGCCCGGTTTTATTGGGGGTCCACCGATATCTGATGAGAATGTTGGGCCTTGCCAGGTAATTTATTGTGGGCCGGACAAACTGAACTATGGCCTTGTCATCATGACTCTGCTTTTTCTTTGTAATAGGAACATGTCTATGGTATACTAAAATTCGAAGAATGTTTGCCTAAAGCACAATATTTCGTATAAAAGGAGAAGCCTGACTTTGTAAATTCGAGCAGTCTCCTGAGAACATACATCCTGTGTTGTTGTACTTCTAGGACCTGTTACTTGGTTGCAGCCAATAAAAATCGATCCTTGACTTCACCTAGAAGACTGAGTTTCTGTGGTCCGAATCAGGAAAGTACTCGAGGTCTTTGGGTGTGTTCCCTGGCACCGCTGGGTTGCCGGTTCGGTACCGGTTCTGAAAAACCCAGTACCTCACAGGGGTCCAGAAGGAAGCAAGGCAGGTGCAGAAAGAAGCATGGAAACTGCAGAATAAAGCCACAGGGGTGCAGAAAGAGGCAAGGGAAGTGTGGAAAGGAGCAAGTGAGGTGAAGAAAGAGCCAACAGGTGCAGAAACAAGCAACAGAGGTATAGAAAGAAGTTAGAAAAGTGTAGAAAGAGGCAAGTGAGATGCAGAAACAGGCAAGAAAGGTACAGAAAGAGGGAAGACGAGTGCAGAAAGAGACCACAGCATTGCAAAAACAAGCAAGACAGATGCAGAAAGAAGCATACAATGTGCAGAATTAGACAACAGGCATGCAGAAAGAGGCAAGAGAAGTGGAGAAAGAAGCAACAGAGGTGCAGAAAGAGGCAATAGAACTGTAGAAAAAGGCAAGAAAAGTGTAGAAAGAGGCACAAGAGGTACACAGAGACAACAGGGGTGCGGAAAGAAGCAAGACGGGTGAAGAAAGAAGCATGGAAAGTGCAGAATGAAGCACCAGGGGCACAGAAAGAGGCAAGAGAAGTGTAGAAAGGAGCAAGTGAGGTGCAGACAGAGCCAACAGAAGTGAAAAAAGATGCAAGAGAAGTGTAGAAAGAAGCAAGAAAAGTGTAGAAAGAAGCAAGAAAAGTGTAGAAAGAAGCAAGCAAGATGCAAAAACAGGCAGGAAAGGTACAGAAGTGCATAAAGAGACAACAGGGGTGCAGAGAGAAGCAAATGACGTGCAGAAAGAGGCAACAAACGTGCAGAAAGAGGCAAGAGAGGTGCAGAAAAAGGCAAGAAAAGTGCAGAAAGAGGCAAAAGAGGAATATAAAGAGACAACAGGGGTCCAGAAGGAAGCAAGGCAGGTGCAGAAAGAAGCATGGAAACAGCAGAATAAAGCCACAGGGGTACAGAAAGAGGCAAGGGAAGTGTGGAAAGGAGCAAGTGAGGTGAAGAAAGAGCCAACAGCGGAACAAAAAGAGGCAAGAGAGGTGCAGAAATAGGCAAGAGAAGTGCACAAAGAGGCAAGTGAATTGCTGAAAGAAGCAACAGAGGTGAAGAAAGAAGCAAGAAAAGTGCAGAAAGAGGCAAGTGAGATGCAAAAACAAGCAGGAAAGGTACAGAAAGAGGGAAGACAAGTGCAGAAAGGGACAACAGGGGTGCAGAAAGAAGCAAGTGAGGTGCAGAAAGAGGCAACAGGCATGCATAAAGAGGGAAGAGAGGTGCAGAAAATATAAGAGATTTGCAGAATGAGGTCAAGAAAGGTGCAGAAAAAGACAAACGTGCATAAAGAAGCAACCGAAATGCAGAAAGAGGTAAGAGGTGAAAAAGATGCAAGAGAGGTGTAGAAATAGGCAAGAGAAGTGCACAAAGAGGCATGAGAATTGCTGAAAGAAGCAACAGAGGTGTAGAAAGAAGCAAGAAAAGTTCAGAAAGAGGCAAGCAAGATGCAAAAACAGGCAGGAAAGGTACAGAAAGAGGGAAGACGAGTGCAGAAAGAGACAACAGGGGTGCAGAGAGAAGCAAATGAGGTGCAGAAAGAGGCAAAAGACGTGCAGAAAGGGAAGAGAGGTGCAGAAAAAGGCAAGAAAAGTGTAGAAAGAGGCAAAAGAGGTACATAAAGAGACAACAGGGGTGCAGAAAGAAGCAAGGCAGGTGCAGAAAGAAGCATGGAAAGTGCAGAATAAACCAACAGGGGTGCAGAAAGAGGCAAGGGAAGTGTGGAAAGGAGCAAGTGAGGTGAAGAAAGAGCCAACAGCGGAACAAAAAGAGGCAAGAGAGGTGCAGAAACAGGCAAGAGAAGTGCACAAAGAGGCAAGTAAATTGGTGAAAGAAGCAACCGAGGTGAAGAAAGAAGCAAGAAAAGTGCAGAAAGAGGCAAGTGAGATGCAAAAACAAGCAGGAAAGGTACAGAAAGAGGGAAGACAAGTACAGAAAGAGACAACAGGAGTGCAGAAAGAATGAAAAGCGGTGCGGAAGGAGGCCACAGACATGCATAAAGAGGGAAGAGAGGTGCAGAAAGTACAAGAGATTTACAGAATGATTTCAAGAGAAGTGCAGAAAAAGACAAACGTGTATAAAGAAGCAATAGAAATGCAGAAAGAGGCAAGAGAGACGCACAGGGAAGTAAGAGTCGCTTGCACACCATTAGTACCAATTTAACACCCACATTTAGCAATACGTAACAGGTGACTGTCATAGGTATGCAAAGGGCCTTCCACCACGCTGTAACACTTGTTGCTGCATTTATGGTAATGTTTGACCCGTTTCAGCTAGAAACAAGACTTTTTTTGTTCAAATCTGCAGATTAAGGTGCAGATGATGAATTATGAGGCTAATGCAGAAAATGTATAATTGTGCGAAAGTCGGTGCAGCCAAACAGCCACATAATTCCAGTGGCCCTGCTCATACCGCTGACTAGGTTCACAAGTGCTCCTCAGTGATTCCTTCTTTTTTTGTCTCACTGAGTTCATAGTTGAGCATCTATGGAAACGAGTAAGACTAAACCGGAGGCTACCACTCCACAACACAGACTACCATACCACATAATTACTCTCCATAACACAGCATCCCACTCTACATAATTCCTATACACTAAATACCATATACGTTCTATCTACATAATTTCACTGCACAACATACCACGTAATTCCACTACACACAACGTACATCCACTCCACTCCTCTCCCAAAAACATTAAAAAAAAAACTTTTGCATTTACAACGCCAATAGCTCTAATTCTCGCAAATGCGAAACCTATTACATTGCAAAAACGTCTTTAACTAGTAGTCGCGTGAATTGAGAATAACAACACCTGCTGAGTTTAGCAGTGCCTCTGGGTCTTTTATGAGTTAAACTTTAGTTTATTTTATTTTTTCTGCACACACAAGCACCCGACACTCCCACATGGGGTGTTTCTTTTCTCTATGTCTACACTCCCACAGGGTGGTGTCTTTTCTCTATGCCTATTCTCTCTTGCAGACTCATCAGAAGAACCTAAACCAGCACCTGAAACCCATTGAACCAGCCACAGCGGTTCCCAAATAACTGAACTCGCTAACACCTGTTGGAACCAGCAGAGTATTCAAACCACCGCCCAGCTCCACTCATTCTACCACGGAGCACCATGGCAGCTGAAGCAGGTACAGAGAAGGGTCCAAGACTTTGATGAGGTAAGTGCGAAGATCCTAAGGGGGGGGTATGCTTTAACACTACCTCTCCATCCCGCTGCTGGCATTCTCTCACAGCCAGGCATGCAGGTACATTTTTGATCGCTTTTGTCTCCTCTTAATTTTTGGCAAATAGAGTGTGACAACAGGTCGGGACCCCACGTGGAACTCAATGGGGCACTTTCCGTATATTGTCTGAGTAAGATACATTCCTTTTTTCGCTTTTCGTTTTTAAGTTAAATGATGCACCACGTTATGTGCATCTTGATTACCACTCGGTACCGCATACATTACCAGGTGTCTATTATAATTAATTATGCCACACCCGGTCCTCACTGTGCCTTTGACCGCATAAGAGCACGGACACTCCACTCCTGAAACAACTATACCAGTATGTTGAATGTTTCTCTGTATCTTTGTTTGTTTTTTTCCTTCCACACAGGAACGCGCCACCAGAGGAAATTCTCCTCTACCACATATCACACATTAGCGCGCGAGTAACATGTATGGTCTTTTAATTACACGTTTTGAGACCACTCACTTTGCACTACACATAGGTCCTGAAGAAAGCCATACCACTAAGAGAACATGGCTCAAACATGTTGACCGACTAGGACATTGGAGTTACCTTAAGATCCCCTTAAATATCCAACTCTCGTTTTTATTAACTTCCAAGGTCCCACTCATTAAAATAGTAATTTTTTATCCCAGGGACCCTTAGGACAGCCTTTTTAACAATCACTCACTTCCTTTCACTGCACTCTCACGGAACAATACCAGCTCCGCTGTATCCAAATGTCATAGCACACCCGTGGTGCACTCAGTGTCTTGGGTGGGGCACGATGATTAAGCAGGTCACCAACTAGGTTGGTGAGTGAGGGCCTTACTATAACCATAATGTGTTTCCTTTCCAAAACAAACATACGCTAGGAGCACCCACTCCAGAGCTAATTCTCTTTGATAGACATATATACCAGGGGATGTGAACTGGCTCCAGTACCTTTCCTCCCTCTCCTTTTGATTCTTATTAGCATAGACCGTCTTAAACATGCATTTTTTGGGATGCACTGTGCAAGTAACTTTTTCAGGGATAGTACAACGTGCGTATTTGTAAAGTGCACTTTCACCTGTAGGTATATTGGCGCTGAATAACAATGTTTATTGTTACCCAACTCAACATTTTATCGATCTCAGAAAAATGAAAGGCTGTGTGACCCGTGGGGATTTGAACCTGTGACCATTAGATCGAACACAGGCCCCTGCAGTAGGCCCATTAATCCATTGAGGGGAAACATCCTGAACGACGACTCCGGAACAACGAGTTCCAGCGTCACGCAAGCTGAACAACGACTTGCCCGAACAATGACTCAGCCTTAACCATGGTGCATGTGCATCACCGTGGTTAAGGCTGATTCGGTCTAGTTTCTGGCAGGGCGGAGTTCGGAGGAGCGTCGCAGAGGAACAGGTAAAAGGGATTAATTTTATGGGGATGAGGGGGTTTAGGGTTCGATTTTCGGGTTTGGGGTTTAGTTTTTAGGGGGTATGGGTGTTTGTATTTATTTTTAAGGTGGGGACATTAGTTCATAAGGTGTTGAGTTCATTTTTTGGAGGTGGGGGTGATCGTGATTATTTTTAGGAAAGAGGGAATTAGTTTTATGGGGGTTGAGTTTGTTTTTTAGGGGGTGTGGGTGATCGTGTTTATTATTAGGGTGAGGGGAATTAGTTATTAGGGTTTGTGGGTGATTGTGTTTATTTTTAGAGTGGAGGAATTTATTTTTAGAGGGCAGGGGGTTGGGGTTAGTATACAGGGGTTGGAGGGTTTGGGGTTAGTTTTTAGGGTGTGTTGGTGATCGTGTTCATTTTTAGGGAAGGAAAGATTTAGTTTAGTGTGTATGGGCGATCGCGTTTATTTTTAGGGTGGGAATTCATTTTTATGGGGTGGGATGAGCGGGGTAAAAAATTGTGGTAAAGGAACGCGTGGTAAAAAAAATCGTGGATTAGACGAGGTCATGATTGCAACCTTGTTGTTAGGGAAGTTGTGGTTGGGGAACTCATTGTTCCAACATACAACAGTCCACTGAGCCACCAGACCCAGATGAAATCAAGGTTGCAACAAGATGAAAACTTTGGGGAATAGGGAATCATTTGAGGTGGTCATCACTTCAAACAATGTGAGCCAGAGTAATTTTCAGAGCAGCCATGTAGCCCCACTCAAATGTACTTGTGGTGGCCCATTCTTGTACACTGGTGATTTGATGTGTCCAGTGATGCTGAAGCAATAGCCTGACTTGCATCAGTACACAAAAATCAAGTAGGTTGTGAAACATTTGAGTGTTATTAAATCAGCATAACCGTTGGGTGCAAGAGAGTATGTGTATGTGTGCACGCAAGATTGAGTGAAAGAAGCAGAGGATGATCTTTGATGTTGAGGAAGTTCTCCATCAATATGGGTACCAATAATAATTGATCACAAACAACCACAGTGCAAACTTTTGACTGTCAGATTTAAAAGATGGTCTGAAGAGGAGTGCAGGAGTTCATCTCATGTTCAGAGCTTTAGCATAGAAATTAAATGAAAAAAGCATTTATTAAGCGATTAGCTACCCAAGGGCATCCCAGCGCTGATAGCAGTAAACCGAGATCATCACAGTGACACTAAGGGAAAAGCCAAGTTTTTAGCAAATTCCGAAAGGCCAGATGGCTTGGGACCTTCCGCAGGGGTTGAGGACGGGAGTTCCACATCTTAGCGGCATTATAGTAAAATAGGCGACCGCCACTTCTGGCCTTCCTAATCCTGGGAACGACGGCAAGATGCAAATCTTCTGAGCGCAGCCGTCTATTCGCCAGCTAAGGCCAGGCAGTAGAATGGTTGATCGCTGGTCCATTCCCTGCTAGCTTCCTGTGGACAATACACATAGCCTTAAAGTTAACTCTCTCCCGAACATGGAGCCAGTGGAGAGACTTCAAGGCGGGTTTTGCAGATTACCGGTTCGGGGTCCCCACAAGAATCCTCACAGCGCAGTTTTGCACTGTTTGGAGTTTTGAGAAGGTCGAACTAGGAGCTCCAAGGTAAAGGGCATTCCCATAGTCCAGGCGTGAGAGAATGGGTGCCTGCACCATAAGCCTTCTTGCCTGGAAGGGAAGAAGTGGAAGAACTTTACGGAGCATCCTTAGGATGCCGTTAGAGGAAACTGCAACATTCCGTGCCTGGACCATACTATAATGCATTATTCCTCTCCCACTAAAAATCTTTATTGTCCCATTAGAAACATTTTGTTTCAGGAGGTAATCTGGATACACAACAGGAAAATGTTTATGGGACTATCAAATCTTTTCCACTTAAAAGCAAGGCAGAAGTCACATTCAGAATCCATATGAACTAATAGCCATAAAAAATATTATAATATGTAATTTTTGAAAATTAAAAGTCCGTAAGGAGATGCGTGCAAATGCAGTTCAAGATGGCAACCGGACTTTGAGCCTCCTGGTCTGATCTGGCGGAATCCAGCAAACACTGCGATTGAACTTCATTTATCCTCCTTCAGGGCCTGGAATCTGATGTCGGAAAGTGGGCCCCTTCCATTTAAATATTTTACGTGTTTCTAACGTTAAGTGGTTGCACAGTGTGTGATGTAAACAGCCACTTCGAACACTTGACAGGAATTAATAAGGTGACAAGACAACACCACCAGTACAAAAACACTCTTTAGATTTGAGGTATTGGCAAAGTTACAGGCCTACTTTATTTAAAACATTATGACTTCGTGACAGCATGAATTATATATTTGACAAACTCAGCTGAAACCATCAGATGGCGAATTACGTACTTTGTTTTAGAGGCAATGAACAGGCTATTCTGCTCCTTTGGACTGCATCATAGTTCTATCTTAATATCATTTTGTGGTTCTCTTACTTGTACTGAATTGTAAATCTATCTTCATGTGGATGCATGCTTAAATTCAGAGTTGCTCTTTGTTCATTTCCTAGCAATAATTTAGAGACGCAGTAGGTTTTCTCGTCATTTTAACCACTGCCTCATTTTCCAGGATTACTATCTTTACTGCATTCACTTCTGTTTCAGAACATTAGACTAAGCTGCGTCACAAGAACTATATCTTGTATTGAAAGTTTTGTGGAATGTTAATAATTGAACAGCCCCTATATAACAGTTTGGAAGCTTCATTCTCTTATATGAGTGGATCTATGAAGCAGAAAGATAAAGTCACACTTTTCCTCTATCAAACATATCATTAGTCAAAAAGCTGTCAACTCAACCTGGTCCTTAAGACCCTATCAGTCCTGGTGGAAAGTTCAAAAGACCTAGATGGGTTGTCATGCTTCTACATCTGGGGCTCTGCCGAATAAAAAAAACTCTATTTTAGTCTAGCGCCACAAGAAGGATTCAGATTCACCTCCTAAATCACCTTCTCCTTTCACTCTAGAAGACGTCCTTGAAGAAATTAGGACATGAAAACCTTTTGTATGGAAACAAATGCTTCACTCTTATGTAATGAGGGAAAAGGATCCTCTCATGACCAACGTACCACAGCAATTAAGCAGAGGAATAGTGATGTAGAGGACTCAATTCCTAATGTAGTTGTGCTGACTAAAGAAATTGAACTACTCAAGCGAACCACTGAGGAATTAAAAAACAGAAATAGGAAAAATAACTTATGCCTATATGGTATTCTAGAGAATTACAGAAGGATTTATTAAGATCTCATTTTTGCAATGGATTATACCTTCATTGTTCAACTGCAAGATCATAGCCCGCTTAATATTTAAAGAGCACATCGCCTAGATCCTAAAACATCAGCTACTGCTTCAAACACCAGACCAAAAGGTATCATAATACTTTTCTTACAGCACACCGATTTAATGTGCATTCTCTCTGCTGATAAGCGAGTGAGCTCTCTGCAATGGCCTGGTCATAAGATTGTTTTCTCCAATTATGTTTCCAATGCAACTGCTGCAAGGAGGAAACACTTTCTTGAATTTCATCCACAACTAAAATCAATGGATATACAATATGGATCAGTCCACTCTTGTTTCTACAAAATCAATTACAAGGAGGCTTCTTACACCACCTTGAGGACCCAGCTAAATTACAAGACTTTCTTCCACCACATTGACTCGAATATATGGAGAATCTGTGCAACATCTAAAACATAATGGTCATTCTTGTTGCAGTTATTTGCCTTTTTGTCTCCCATAATGCTCCGTTTCATTTTGCATTATATTGTGACTTTTCTGACCAGATACTTTGTTCTGTTTCTTCATTTGTTTCTTGTCTTCTTATCATCGTTTTTCACCCAGAGTATAGAATGGAGTATTATATCGGTTTATTTACAGCTTGCCCAATGTCATTAAATGTTGATTTATCTCCAACCTACCACTTTCCTTTTTGGCAAGTTTATTGTTATGTTTTTTACCCTCCTGTCTTTACTCTTCGCCATTATTTGTTTAATGTCGCCATTATATTTCTTGCCTCTGTTGTTTCCCCTAGCAGTATTTTCTAAGTACTTTTTTTATCTGCTTTCTATTTTTTCTTCTTTTCCTCTTCCACTGGGGCCGAGTTTGGTCCCATCTCTTTTGGTACTTTGCTCTCTCTTCATCCTTTTGAATGTTCCTGGTTTACCGTAACGCAAATGCTGCAACTAAGGTTCTTTCTTCCTGTGTTGCCTCTTCTGTTTATTCTGTTCTTTAGGGTCCTTTTATCCTCTTCACCTTTTTTACTATCTTTTTCTTTCATTCCATTTCTCCTTGCAACTTTCTCTTTCACTGTTCAAGCTTTCTTTGTTCAAGTTAATGACGCTCATATACTTTTATGATGTACATTAATGATTTCTTTTAGAACGCCCCTAAGAAGTACAACTCGCAATGTTAAAGTTCTGAAGAACCCTGTTGAACGTCAACTAGTTCTGTCTCACCTATCCTGACTACACTGTCACTTTGCTTTAGTCCAGGAAAAATATCGTACTGAAGAGGACATTAATAAGCTTAAACAATGGATGGGTGAACTTTACTACTCCCCTGCTGCGTAATGTAAGAACAGGGTGGTAATACTTTGTCATAAAAAATGCAACACATCACTTAGAATGCAGGAAAAGGATGAGGAGGTAAGATGGGAAATAATAAAACTCAAAATGTATGACACTTTCTATATGGTTATGAATGTATATGGTCCTACAAATCCTGACCCCATTTTATGAGGAATGTTTCACAAAAGATGACAGAACATTATACTGACAACTTTGTTCTGAGGGGAGATATCAACTAAATCCTTGATCCCTTTCTAGACTGACTTTTAACCACTACGTTTATCTCTAATAAAGCTCATAAAGCATTTGAACACGCAATCAAGCACAATGCCCTTTCAGATTCATGGAGAATGGTGCATCCTACCCTTCAGGAATTTACTTTTTATTCCATCTCACATAGATCCCAAACCAGAATAGATTATATCTTCCTTAGCAAAAACATAACCCAATGACTTTTACACTCAAAGATAGGTTCTATTTTGATTCCAGACCATGCCCCTGTGTGCACTGATCTAGAGGTTCCCCGGAAAGCCCCTTTCAATTCTCGTTGGAGGTTTAATAACCACTTGCTTTCCGATGAGGAATTTCTTTCCTTATATAAAGAGTTTTCTCTAGAGTATTTTGACATTAATGATACAGGAGAGTCTTCCTTCCATTTTGTCTGTCAAGGCTGCTTCCAGAAGATTCGTTATAAATTAGGTCTTCAACAAACCAAAAACTATGGCAAAAGAATCCGCTTCCATCTCAAAACAGATCAAATGATTAGAACATAAATATTTCTCTTCTAAAAATAATAAAACTGATTTAGAAGCGTTAGTTTCAGCTAAAATTCTATTTTATAATGCTATTACGGAAAACACATACAGTACTCTTCTTAAAATTAATGCTAGATTTTATAAAGGGAGAAACAAATCAGGTTCTCTATTAACCAATTACATAAGAGGCCGAAAAGAAAAATCATCTATTAAATCAATTACCAGACAATCCGGTGATACTTTTTTCAAGATTTTGACATTGCTAGAACTTTTGTTGATTATTATCAAGCTCTTTACAATCTTCAATCTACACCTTCTGAAGACTCACTTAAGTAATTTTTCACCCTTCAATACGCAAGCCTTCTCAGATATAGTTAGTCTCTTTAGAGACTTCATTACGACTGGAAAAACAGAAGCAAATGCCTCCCAACAAGCAAGGCACCTGGACCAAATGGTTTCACTGTCAAGTTTTTCCTTCCTTTTTCGACTTTATTATTTCCCAAACTATTTAAATTAGTTAACTATTTTCTCTCAGAGAATAAATCGGTTGGCTCCTTTACAGAAGCTATGACATGTCATTCTGAGAAAGAAAAAAATAATCACTCCATATCATTAATAATTACAGATTGTAAAATCTTCACCAAGGCATTGGCCCTCAGACTTAAGGATCTTGTGCCAGGTTTGGTCGATGTTGAACAATCTGGTTTTGTTAAGAATAAGAATACAGTGGATAAGTCACTTGTCTTTCTTAACATTCTCAGCAAGGCATCTAAACTTAAAATATTTTCTGGGGGTGATACCCACAGATGCGAAAAAAGCATTTTGATAGAGTCAATTGGTAATTCTTAATGCGCGCCCTCTGTTGGCATGGTTTTAGTTCAGGATTCCTCAAACTAATTTCTCTATTTTATTCCTCACCTTAATCCACTGTAATAGTCAATGGTGTACAATCACCATATTTCTCCCTAAATAGAAGTAAAAGGCAAGGGTGTACCTTATCACCTCTACTCTTCACTTAAACACTCAAGCTCTTCTTATTTAGATTGAAAAAGTCTGATGCCTTTTTTTTTCAACTGAAAAATGTCCAGATTAAATTTACAGCATATGCAGATGATATTTTACTTCATATCTCCAAACCAGAATCAGCTCTTCCATATTTCTTCGAAGAGCTATATAACTATTCAGAGATTATTGGCTATAAACTTAATATAGACAAAATCTGAAGTAATGCCTTTAAACAAGTTTTGTCTTAAACTTATTTTGTTGGTATGGACTTAGCCTGTAAATGTTATGTTATGTTATAACAATTTATTATGCGCACAGCGACCCCAGCGAAGGAGCATCCCGGCGCAGAGACAACGGAGCAACATAACAGGGAGACAGTACCACGGAGAAAAGGCTAAAACAAGAAAGTCTTGATGGCTCTACGGAAGGACAACAGGTCCTCGAGCAGCCGGATTTCGACTGGAAGGGTGTTCCAGACTACCGCCGCTTTCACCCTGAAAGAACCTGGCAAGATTAATTGTCTAGGGATCTTATATTGCAATATTCGCAGAGACATTTCATTTTAACATTAAAGCTCTTCTAAAATTACTAAACTGATGCAATGTTGGCCTCCTTTATTTCTATCTTGGTGGGGCCACCTTGACACAATTACAATGATGATTCTTCCAATTAGCGATTTCTTTCTCATGATGTTACCTCTAAAAATCCCTGGGAAATAGTTCATTGCTATTGGTAAGCTATTAATAACATTTTTATGGAAAGGAAAACCCACTTAAGTTTAAGTTGCCTGAAATTACCAAAACATTCAGGAGTGGCCAATTTGCCTAACTTCTGCCTGTATCATAAAGCATTAGGAATAAGCAGTGTCACGGATGTTTTCAGAATTTTCCAGAGTCTCAATCCAAACTATGGAGCCAATTGGAATTGGCCTTGATCTCCCTCTTCTGTCATAATCACATCTTACACATCTCAACCCCCTAAATATTGGATACCTAGAGTGATTTCATATTCATGTTTTCTTTTTAAACCATATTTTACAGCCCATCTCTCCTCAATACGAAGTCCTATCTGATATAACAAGTTACTCTTGAACAATGGTAAACCGCTTTTTTGGCGTAATTGGCAGAATAAGGCTATTTTGACAATTCCTCAACTGATCCTCCCTCACTTTGTAGTCATTCTCTTCAAAACACTGGTCTCCTTCTTTAACCTTCCACCCAAATGTCTAAAACAATATCAGATGTTGATTCTTTGCTCATAGTTAAATTAGCAGCCCGTTCATCCTCCTCCATAGAAGGATCTGACAGCACCGTCACAAACCCCGCCAAACCAGCATTAATACACAAAACATTGACAACTACCTCGGTAGAAAGACTTTGATCCAAAATAGAACTACAATGGGAATCAGACTTATTTAGTTGACCTACATCCATATGGCAGAAAATATGGAATAAGATCCACTCAACTGCACCCCCAGCCAACCTTACTCAGGCGTTGTATTTCTTCTGTAATAGTCGATATTATACAACAGCATATCTTTTTAAACAAGATTTCTCAATTTTGGGAGTATGTATGGTCAAAGATAGTAGATATTATGAGTGTTCATGCTCCATTATCTATAAAAAAAATATTGTTTTGAGTGGTTTGAGCAATAAAATGTCTCGCAAACTAAATAACGAACGTATAGCTAATGCTTATCAGGTGATCACTTCCAATGGAAGTCACTAGACAATATTACTTATCAACAATGGTGGAACTTGGTTTGTTATAATCATAACTCGGATCACTATAATTTGCTTACTACATCTCTATCAGTCAAACAAGAAAACCTGTGGGAACCACTAACATTTTTGCCTTTCGTTGAAAATACTACTACTTAAAGGCTTATAAGGCTTTGTGTATTCTATTAATTGCCTAATGGTTCAAGTTGTTGTCGAACCCTTTTTACCATGCAATATTTAACTACTTTTCTTAATATGGCCTCAGGAGGTTTTGCCTTTATATTTAACTGTACCACATATGCCTTCTTTTTCTCCTTTTGTGTTCCTGTCCAACTCTTCTTTTACTGTTTCTCAAAATGTTTGTAATGGTTAACCTTCATTAAGTATGTTTTCCGAAAATAGTGTCTCTTAAACTTAAGGTTTATACAAATGTTAACTTTTCTTTTTTGTACAATTCACAGCTAACGGATTGGTATGTCAGGTTTTATATGCTAATCTAATTTCTTTAATAAAAATGCTAAACTTAAAAAAACACTGAAACATATACAGTGGAGGGAATAATACAGCCATCATTAAAAATAAATATAGTAGCTTTTTTCAATAAGCTAAAGTCGCTCAAGATGGCTCAGGGCTGCTCAGTTTCACTTTCTTTCACCCACTTCATTTGTAGAAAGGTTTTGATGCCTCCAAAACTGAATATTGAGTCCTAAGAAATTACCCAATCTCAAACAAAAAAACTTCTCCTGGCAGTGTCCATTCAGAGGTGAACCCTTACTGAGCACAACTTTTGCCAGAGTTGGGATGTTGAAATACAAATTCCAAAGAAAGCGTGAATCAAGTAACATGCCACCTGCCCTCAGAAGAAAGCCTGCACCCAGGAAAGTAGTCTCGTTATCCCCTCATTCAAGCTACAAAGTCAGATGTAAGTGTATCTTAATTGTTTTATGAAATATGTTGTGTTGCACCTACTCTTGAATCTGTGTTATCAGGTATTTATTTTGATTAAAATTCGTAAATTATAGGCTTATTTCTCAAGACAGTTTTTAAAAACAGTCGCGCTAATTGTCCTTAACTACTTATTAGCACTCATCTTTTATTCTTTTAACTCTTACACGTGTTGAGTTTGTAAGCACTCCATTCCTTAATTGTTAATCACACTGGCCGTCTAAAGAGAGCTCACTATGAAGTATGTGCTAGATAAGTGCAGTTGGCCACTCCTTCAGGAAGTGTAGACAAAGCGTTAAGTCCTAAGCAGGTGTTGGACTTGGCCCTTATGGCAGGTTCACCCCTAGACTTTTTGCTTTTATTTGTGACCCAGTAGTAGTGATTTTTGGGTTCTGCGCACTTTCACTGTGTCCCAGTGGAAAGTGCGTGCGCACTTTGAGTGCAGGTGGTGAGATAGGCCTGCCCTCCCATAGGAATGCATGGGGAATGTCTGTGTCCCTGGTAGTTCCTGATGCGTGAGGTGTGCATGCTCAAATTTGGTATGTGCGAACTCGTGAGAGTGAATGCTTCGCAATGATGTATGTAGCATGATTGTGTCTTGTGTACAAATGCCACTTCTAGGAGTTGGCATATTAGGGTAAAATATGCCTGGCGTGTGATTGGCTGGAGCTGGCTGGTGAGCCTGGCCCCAGGAAGGCTGGATGGGTCTGCCCGGTTGTGAGTGGGAGATTAGCATGCTGATGGCTGGGGAGGAGTGTACCTGTGTCCTGAATGAGGCTGGGTTTTCCCCAGACAATGCTGGCTCCGCCCCCGGTGGTGCGACGGATGACCCTAGCCCTGCCAGTGAATGAAAAGGGTGATTGAGCACATCAAGAGTGCTCACCAACCAGCTGCGACTGGTTTCTCCCCTCACCCTGTGCCAAAACAAAGGAATGTGGTGTATAAAAATGGGGCTGTGTCCCCACAGCAGTTGTTCTTTCCTGATCCTACTTGAGGGGGGCTGCTGCTGCTGGTGCCAGGAGGAACCGCCACTTGGACTGCCTCCCTGCCTGGAGGGCCAGTGAGATGGCCCCTGGCCCAGCCTTGCCCCCCTGCCTTCCTGCACTGCTGGAGGACTTTTGCTGTACTTGTGGGCCTCTAAGCGCCTGGAAGCGCTTTATTTGCTATTATAGCGCTTGGGAGCGCTGTATCTCTCTGCCGGTGCCCACCCGTTCTTTGGCCGCTTAGTTGCCGCCCTCGAGGGATTCCCCGGCGTGGGGATCCCCTTTTTGCACATTTGCGGCGCGGGAGCCCACCCCGCTTATTTGCCGCTTGTTGCCGATTTTGAAGTCCCCTGGCAGGTGCCCACCCTGCCAGGGACATTGCCGCCCTAAGATCGAGTGCCCACCTCGATTTATTGTCCTTTTACAAGAGCCGGTGCCCACCCGGCATTTGCTGCTTATCCTCCGCCTACGAGTGCCTGGAACAGGCCGCCGCGCTGCCCGTGACGACCCGGAAGTGGTTAGCCGGCCGGCCAATCCGAGCGCGGCCGACCGGAAGTCCCGCCCCGCAGCCGGCGTCCCTCCCCCGGGGCTCCCGAGAGCAAGGGAGAGCCCCGGAGCACACCGCAGGAGCCGGAAAACAAAAGAGGAGTCCGGCCGCGAGGCTCCCGTGTTGGGAAGAGAGCCCCGCTGCCCCAGAGAGAAGACTTCCCCTACCGCCGCCCAGGAGAGGAGCCGGCAGAGGAGGGAGCCAAGAGGAAGCCTACGGCCCGGTGAGTGGGGTCCGGGGTCCAGTCTGAAAGAGGAGGGCGTCGGGGTACATTGCCGGTGCCCGCCCCTCCAGCGCGAGGACAGTTGTGTAGAGCCACAGAGGCTCTTGGGGCCCCTTTTGAATTCCGAGTCCCCCAAGGGGGGGACTCCACCAACGGGGGCAGTATTTGGTTCGAGCCCTGAGAGGCTCTTAAGTGCTGCATTCGTATTCAGAGCCTACGAGGGCTCAAGGGGCACATCTTTATTTCAGAGCCCGAGAGGCTCCAAAGCGCCACAGTTGTTTGCAGAAAGCCCAGAGAGGCTCAAGGGGGGCCAGTCATTTGTTCAGAGCCTGCGAGGCTCCCACGTGCCCCCCCCCATTGGCAGCGACAGCTGCCCAGCACTTCGTGGGCAGCTGCCACGTTTAGGCCCCCTGACTTTGGACACAGGGCGTCCTAGCCCTAGAGAGGCCAGTTGGCCTAGGGACTGCCACAGGTTGTGGCTAATGGGATTCTGGCGCATTTATGATTATATGCCAATTTGATTACTGCGCAATTGTGATTGCTACACCTCTGAATGTTTTTAGGCATCATGTGTGTTCCTCCCCTGCACCTCTGAATGTGTTTTAATGCGTCATGTGCCATGTTCTTACACCGCTGAATGTATTGATGCATCATGTGTTATGTGCTTACACCCCTACATGTATTGTGATATTTAGGTGGTTGTTTTTCTCCTAGTGCAGGTAGTGCTAGTGAGGTCCTGGTTACCAGTAGTTACTGGTTGTGTGCTCTATTTTTATATTTTGTGCTACAGTGATTTATATTCTAACTTCTAAGTGCTATTTCTAAAAGTGCTGATTCCTGACAGTGGTCCAGGTGGCCCTGTCTTGTACATATCCCCTGTAAATTCTGCCCGTGCCTGTTGGCACATTGTAAAGTGTGTGTTTTCATCTAATGTGTTTTGGTGTAATACAAAGGCTATTTTTATATAACCTTGTGTGGTTTCCTTTGTGGTGGGCCTTTGGGTGTTGTTGCTGGGGTGCGTGCGCAAATACTTAACTCACATCGCCTCCAGGTTTAGCCTTGCTGCTCGCGCCACGTTACCTAGAGGGTGAGCAGGGGTTATCTTGGTGTGTAACTCCCTTGCCCTGACTTAGGAGTGGTAGTCTCTGACTGACTTTGGCGAAAGCCCTGGCCAGCCAGGGATACCATTTCTAACAGCAGGCATCAATTTGCTATATAAATAGTACATAGTAGGATGTTCGGTGGGTTTTTGTTCCTGATGTAAAGATTTCAAAATATATCAAACTAGGCAAAAACAAACAGCCTGAATGAAAGGCAGCTGTATTTACACAGAACAGTTAACCATAGCATAGTGCAATGCAACACAGCATACCAAAATATAGCACAAAGTGGAAAATATACTTATATCTTCAGATAAAAACGTTTAGAAAAACGCAATAATTATGTGTGGAAGTAATTGACCTAAAATATATTGCTTTATGGGTAATTTATAAAAGTGAAGTTTCAAAGAGCAGAAATAAAAGATAGAGGATATAGCCCTATGCAAAGGTGACATTACAATGACTGAAGAGCCTCAGGACAGGGTCAGGGACAGGGTCAAGGGGAGCAAACCTTGACCCTGCCACCAGGCAGGTCGCTCCCCTCACCGCCACACAGCCCCCTATGTGCCCTGTGCCAGCTACTGCATCCGCTCGTGATTGGTTTGTGCCTGCTTCTACTGCCTTGCATTCTGTCCCACTGCGCTTTTTTTTATGTTTGCGGTCTTGCCTCTTTTCGCTTTGTGTCTCCCTGTGCCCCCGTTTTTGCCTGTGTCCCCTTTGCTTTTTGTGACCCGCTCCCCCCTTCGTGGTTTCCTGCTGCTGCATCCCCTGCGGCCCCTCCCCCCTGCATTCCCAATCGCCACCCTGCTCCCGCCTCCCAGCTGCTCCTCCCTCCCACATTCCCTCTTATTGAGGCCGCGCAGCGGTAGAGAGAGCGACCCTTGACCTGGTCACCAGGCAGGTCGCTCCCCTCACCGCGACACAGCACCCTGTGTGCCCTGTGCCCGCTGCTGCAGCCGCTCGTGATTGGTTTGTGCCCGCTTCTACTGCCTTGCATTCTGTCCTACTGCTCACTGTGCTTTTTTTGATCTTTGCTGTCTTGCCCCTTTTTGCTTTGTGTCTCCCTGTGCCCCCGTTTTTGCCTGTGTACCCTTTGCCTTTTGTGACCCCCTCCTGCTCCCTTCTTCTTGGTTTCCCGCCGCTGCGTCCCCTGCTCCCCTGCCCCCCTGCATTCCCATTCGCCACCCCGCTCCTGCCTCCCAGCTGCTCCTCCCTCCTACATCCCCTCTTATGGAGGCCGCGCAGCGGTAGACAGAGCGACCCTTGACCCTGTCACCAGGCAGGTCGCTCCCCTCACCGCGACACAGCCCCCAGTGTGCTCTGTGCCCGCTGCTGCAGCCGCTCGTGATTGGTTTGTGCCCGCTTCTACTGCCTTGCATTCTGTCCTACTGCTCACTGTGCTTTTTTTGATCTTTGCTGTCTTGCCCCTTTTTGCTTTGTGTCTCCCTGTGCCCCCGTTTTTGCCTGTGTCCCCTTTGCTTTTTGTGACCCTCTCCTGCTCCCCCCTTCATGGTTTCCCACAGCTGCATCCCCGCCCCCCCTGCATTCCCAATCGACACCCCGCTCCAGCCTCCCAACTATTCCTCCCTCCCACATCCCCTCTTACGGATGCCGCGCAGCGGCTGTGCCCAAGGCAGACCCATCTGCACCCGTCCGCGCCTGGTCTGCGCCCAGTGCCAGGACCCCTGGCCGATTCGAACGCCACGACGCCCGCCTCTGCTACGACTCCACCACCCTCCATGTACTCAACACCGGATGATCAGGCACCTGCTGCCTGGCTGCCCCGAAGCACACCAAAGGACCCTCTGCAGCTTCACCAGCATCCGGCCCGCCAACCCGACCAACAAGGAACCCAACTTCCTCAGATGCATGCTGCTCAACACCCACTCGGCCCCCCAAACACGCCAAACTCTGGGACCTACTCGACACCAACGCCCCTGACGTCGCCTTCCTGACAAGATCTGGCTGACCCCCTCCTCTGCACCTGACATCGCTATAGCCATCCTGGAAGGCTACAAGATCACCCGCAAGTACCACCCCAACGGAATAGGAGGAGGAATTGCCATTGTCCACAGAAACATTCTCAAAATCGACACACGCCAACGACACCCACAGCATCGCCAAACACCTGCACTTCCAGATCCACACCGACCCTTACACCACCCTCAGAGGCACCCTCATCTACAGAGCCCCCTGACTCCGACCGCAGTTCAGTGACTCCATCAGCGACTTCATCAGCACACAAGACCTCACCTCCATGGACTACATCCTCCAGGGGGACCTGAACTTCCACCTCAAGAACAACAATGACACCAACTCCTCCACCCTGATCGACAACCTAGGCCTCAGACAACTCATCACAACACCCACTCACTCTGCCGGCCACACGCTTGATCCCTTCTTCTCAGCAAGCACCCACTTCTTCTACGACCGCACCACCGAACTCCACTGGACTGACCACCGCTGCATCCATTTCACCTTTCAGAAACCCACAACACACCACCGCACCCAGCAGATGCCATGCCGCAGCTGGGGCAAGATCACCGTGGACCAGCTAACTGCCGCCCTCGCCCAGAGCCCACCCGCAGACCCAACCAAATCCGATGCCGCAGCACGCAACCTCAGACAATGGATAAACGACTGCGCCAACACCCTCACCGCGCTCAAGAAGCCCCCCCAACACCCACACCAGCAAGAGAGACAGCTGGTTCACCGAAAACCTCCAGGCCTCCAAGTGAACCTGCTGAAAACTAGAAAAAAACTGGACCCGCGAAAGAACACCGGAAAGCTACACAGCCCACAGGAACCCCACCCGCCGACACCACAAACTCATCAGATCCGCCAAAAGGACCGCCTTCAGAGACCACATAGACAACAACGCACACAACAGCAACAAACTCTTCAGCATCGTGAAGGAACTCTCCAACACCAACAACATCCCACCGTCACAAGACCTGTGCGACTCACTGGCCCCCTTCTTACATCGCAAGATAGAAGACATCCACGACAGCTTTGATGCCGCCACCACCCCAGCAACCGCCGACACCCCCGCTCCCACAACCACCGCCCGCATCAACCGCCTGGACCAACATCAACTACGACAACACCATCAAGATCATGTACACCGTCCACTCCGGATCCCCAGAAGACCCCTGCCCACAACACATCTTCAACAAAGCCAGCAGCACTATCGCACCCCACCTCCGGAAAACCATCAACATCTCCTTTGTGACAGCGACCTTCCAGGAGAGCTGGAAGCATGCAGAGATCAATGCCCTATTAAAGAAACGCAAGGCGGACCCCAAGGATCTCAAGAACTTCCGACCCATCTCCCTGCTCCCGTTCCCCTGCGAAGGTAAACGAAAAGGCAGTCAACAAACAACTGATCAGATTCCTCGAAGAGAACAACATCCTGGACCTGTCCTAGTCCGGGTTTTGCAGCAACCACAGCACTGAAACTGCCCTCATCACCGCCACCGCAACATCAGGATCCTGCTCGACAATGGAGAAACTGTGACCCTCATCCTCCTGAACCTGTCAGCCGCTTTCGACACAGTCTGCCACTGCACACTAAGAGCACGCCTCCATGACGCCGGAATCCAAGAGAAGGCCCTGGACTGGACCACCTCCTTCCTCACCGGGAGAACCCAGAGCGTCCGCCTCTCCCTTCCGCTCCAAAGCCACCGAGATCATCTGCGGCATACCCCAAGGCTCATCCCTCAGCCCAACGTTGTTCAACATCTACATGGCACCGCTTGCCCACGTCGCCCGACAGCATGACCTAAACATCATCTCCTATGCCGACGACACCCAGCTGATCCTCTCGCTCACCAAGGAACCCAACACCGCCAAAACCAACCTCCACGAAGACTGAAGGCCGTCGCCGACTGGATGAGGAACAGCCGACTGATGCTGAACTCGGACAAGACAGAGGTCCTCATCCTCGGTTCCTCCCCCTCGGCCTGGGACGACTCCTGGAGGCTGACGGCACTAGGAGCACCACCCACACCCACCAAACACGCACAAAACCTAGGGGTCATCCTCGACTCCACACTCTCCATGACAAAGCAGGTCAACGCCGTCTCCTCCTCCTGCTTCAACACCCTTTGCATGCTTCGCAGGATCTTCAAGTGGATCCCCACCGAAACTAGAAGAACGGTCACCCAGGCCCTCATCAGCAGTAGACTTGACTACGGCAACGCACTCTACACAGGAGCCCCAGCCAAACTCCTGAAACGACTCCAACGCATCCAGGACACCTCCCGACGCCTGATCCTTGACATCCCCCGCCACAGCCACATCACACCCCACCTGAAGGACCTGCACTGGCTCCCCATCAACAAGAGGATAACCTTCAAGCTCCTCACCCACGCACACAAGGCACTCCACGACACCGAACCAGCGTACCTCAACAGCCGACTCAGCCGCTACACCCCCGCCCGCCAGCTCAGCTCCGCAGACTGCGCCCTTGCCACCGTCCCCCGCATCCGAAGAGTGACCGCCGGAGGCAGATCATTCTGCCACCTCGCCGCCAAGACGTGGAACACCCTCCCCATCTGCCTACGGCTGACCGAAGTCCTCCTGACCTTCAGGAGAGTCAAGACCTTGCTCTTCGAACAGTAGCAGTACTCCCCGCCAGCGCCTTGAGACCCTCATGGGTATGTAGTGCGCTTTACAAATGCTATGATTGATTAGAAAGGGATGTAGAAAATGAATGTTTGCATTTCAGTTCAATGTCACCTTTCAAAGGACTCCTCCATTCATAGCCCTGTGACCAGTAAAAATACAAATAAAGTTACAAAATAGCAGGAGTTGTCCGGTAGGCAAATATAAAGACAGGTTTACACAATAAAAGAATCTGCAGTGGCATGTAACAAATATTGTGTCTGGGCCTTGCTTAGTTAAGATTTACAGTATGCATATGCAGTAAAGTCTGAATGTTAAAATTGTGTTCAGAGGGTGGGCCCTGTTATTGTCCATTATCCGTCTGAAGTGTCCACAAGACTGGGGTGCTGCAGTACCTCCAACACCCCTAGTTCCAACCCAACTGGCAGAGTTTGTTTTTGGGAAAAAGTGTGGCAAGTTGAGCACCTTTTGGGGAAACGAGTGGCACATGTGGTATTTTCAGAGACATTGGGCTAGAAGAAATTAGAGCATGAAGAATTTGGCACACACTTCTTTTGAAAATTAATAACACTTTTTCCATTTTCAAGCACACCAGGCCAGTTACATTGTTTTAATGTCACCAGACTTTTGGTGATTAACACTATGTCAAAGTAGGTTTGCTGTAATGGAGAACACTGCAAGTCCTCTGTATATTCTACTGTATGTCTGATTTTTTGAAGGAGGCGGAGTGCACTGCAGTATTCCTTATAAATGTATGGGTTCCTGAGGGTCAGCAGGGAATGTGCCTACGGCCCTCCATATATGTGGCCTTCTTTACCAGGATGTCCTACTTTAGGAAGACAGCCATTAGTTTATAGCCTACATCTGTCTGAATTTAGCTTTTTCTTTTCTGCTGACAAATGTTATACGTAATGCATGTTGGAAGGTATGGTTATTTTAATAATGAGTTAAGTATTGTATTAAGGAGTTAAGCAGGAGACCAGATCAAATATGATAGGCTTAAGAGCTCTAACTCCAAAATAGGTACTATTACTGATCTTGTTTCGGTGAAAGTTTGAGTTCATCCTGGAGGGACTCTTTGAACTAAAGGTTACACTTACCTCGGAAACAGGTTGCCAGATGCCTCCATGTTTTTCTAATGTCTTGATCATTCATTCAGGAAATTGAAATAGGGTTTCCAAATATTGCAACTATTTGTACACAAACACCAGATTACAATCATTTGTAAAAACAATGTAGAGGACTGGGTATTAGCCCCTTGCTGTTGGAAAGTGAAGCTTACAGGTCACACACAGATTAGTGCTGTGAGTACATTAGCCTGCCAAGCCGACTTGCGGGTATTAGATTGGTCATACAGTTCCGACAAGTTAAGGACTTTGCATCCGGACAACATTAACGTCAGAATAAAGAGGCGGAGTCCATCCAAACTATCAGAGTATGTTGCTCTGATTACCGGCTAACTCACAATGCCCCATCCAAACCCCTTACCATAATAGGGTACCAGATGGTGTCTGCAACCTCAGAACATGACCACTCTAATTCCCCAAGAAAATCATGGCAACATATCTACCTTTTTGTTTGTTACTTAGGCATGCCCAGAAGAGACAAAAACATTTACAAATTGGTTTTCCAAACATTTATTGAATCAGTTGTATTCTTGTGTAAAAAAAAAAAAAACATGAGCTGCACGTATTAGCAGCAGGAAACAAAACATTGTTACCAGCAGTATAAGAATGGTGAAGAAGACGAACAATTCAACCAATATGACAATATTGCCCGATTACATGATTATATGATAATGCATGTAGGAATATCCTTGATCATACTTACCCTTTCGAGAGCCTAGTCAGAGTTCTCTCTGTCACATCTCTTGGGACAACCAAAACCCCCCATACCTGTGTATGATATATCAGGCAGCCAGTCTGGTGTAGAGTAGGCCACCGTCAGAAGGATAAAGATTGGAATCAGCAGAGCTGTGCCTTAGTCACAGCGTTCTGAATAATCCATGGAAGTGCTACTCTGGAGAATAAAGCTCCGAGGTGATTTATATATTTTTTTATAACAGCGCTGCAATTGCACTATGCAGAGGTGCAGCGCTGATGTGGCTTTTTGTCTCTGCGACAATACGGGATAAAAGTGCCTCCGTAAAAATACCTATGTAATACATAATTAATAGAGACAAAAGAAATACCCTACACGAATATCTTCCATGGGCCAAATATCGGTCCCATCAGGGCAGCCTTAGCTATTTAATCATACGTAGATATGGGTAAAATTACCTCATATACTCAATCCACCAGGTATTTTGATAAAAATTTGCAATGTCGGAGAATGTAACCTGTCGCCACTCACGGCTGAAACAGCCCATATTTGGCCCACAGAAGTATTTCTTTTGTCTGTATTAACTATGTATTACAAAGGTATTTTTACGGAGGCCCTTTTATCCCATATGTGTGAACTTTCGGATAGGAGTAAGTCCGTGTCTACAATGAAAGATGATTCTCTGCTATATGTCGTAGTATTGAATACAAATAGAGTGATTGTTTCTTTAAATAATTGAGGAATGTCAGTAAGCATGTTGTGTCCATAAAATAGAAGGTTGTGGGTATGAGTGTGATTATTATTCAGTGTGAGCTATTGAACCAAGTCAGTCCAAATTTTAATATATATGTGATCAAGGCTACCGTGACGTAGCCGAAACGCGTCATGCTGGTGACAAAGGAGCAATAAACCACCTTTGAAGAGAATTTGAGCGCTGTTTTGTGGTCTGTACCTACGTTTGCTGAATTGGTGTCCAGAGCCGATTAGTAGGAGTGTGGAACTGATATCTATCTATATATATATATATATATATATATATATATATATATATCTATCTATATATCTATATATATATATTATTCACCAAAGCGCTCCTGCGCATTTCGAGAAGGCTCGCCCCGGCGTTCCTCAGCTAACCGCTGATATTAGAGTGCCCGAGCAGATGTGCAGCCGCGCCTCTCACACTGATTGATTTACAAAGTCCGACGTGTTTCAGGGCTTAAATGCCCCATAGGAAGGGGCGTTTAAGCCCTGAAACGCGTCGGACTTTGTAAATCAATCAGTGTGAGAGGCGCGGCTGCACATCTGCTCGGGCACTCTAATATCAGCGGTTAGCTGAGGAACGCCGGGGCGAGCCTTCTCGAAATGCGCAGGAGCGCTTTGGTGAATAATATATATATATATATATATATATTCACTGAAAAAACCATAGGTTATAAACCATATATAGTTAGGAATTAGCATTTAAAAAACCTTGAAAATTCACTGAAAAAACCATAGGTTATAGACCATATATAGTTAGGAATTAGCATTTAAAAAACCTTATTTTACTCACACAAAACCAATGAAATTCCATATATAGTTAGTTGTACTAACTATATATCACGCACCCGCAATCCACTGCTGATGATGTCACATATTACATCATTCATGACATGGTCAGTGACATCACTGATGACATCTCAAATGACATCACTGATGACATCACTGATGACATCACTGATGACATCACTGATGACATCACTGATGACATCACTGATGACATCACTGATGACATCACTGATGACATCTCATTTGACATCTCATTTGACATCACTGATGACATCACTCATGTGATAATACGATGAACCTCTTCAGACTCTAATATAACCTTAGATACACTCAGTGTAAACAGACACTCACAGACTGTCACTCATCCATGGAGTTACTTACACACCTAGTCAGTCATGCAAAGAATCAATCACACCTCCATTTTCACAACTATACAGTTATACACATCTTACTTATTCAAACATATACTAAAACATATTTACTCACTTATACAATCCTGGATACAAGAGCACAATGATCCATACAGCCACTCACACATTCACTGGCTCTTATGCACAGTTATTTATATATGTCAACTCTCACATGTACTGTATTTTACATATGTACTTACTTTGACATGTAGCACTGAGATATCCATTCACTCACCAATACAGTCATGCACACAGTCAACCGCCCATAAAGCTGTTTCCACATGCACTTTTGAACCCATACATCTATGCACAGAGTCATACACCTCCCAGCCACCCACACACACACTCAGTCTCCCATACAAATGCTTGGGCAACCAATCAATAACCCATATAGTTACTCATATAGCTACTGATCAACACATGCAGCAGTTTACAGAACAACAGACATAATGATGCACAAATTAAGACAGTTTAGTCACTAACCCATGCACTCAGTGAGACACATTTAACCACTCACTCATACAGTCAGTCATGCACCTACTAAATCCTTCATCCAGACACTTATACATCCACTCATTCTTAAATATGTAAGACATATTTTAACTTTACAGAAAAATACAGTCACTGTATGATGTCATCAATGATGTCATCAGTGATGTCATTTGAGATGTCATCAGTGATGTCATCAGTGATGTCACTGACCATGTCATGAATGATGTAATATGTGACATCATCAGCAGTGGATTGCGGGTGCGTGATATATAGTTAGTACAACTAACTATATATGGAATTTCATTGGTTTTGTGTGAGTAAAATAAGGTTTTTTAAATGCTAATTCCTAACTATATATGGTTTATAACCTATGGTTTTTTCAGTGAATTTCAATGGTTTTTTAATAGCAAATATCTATAGCTATAAAATGTATTCTTATTTAAATCCAAAAATATATTTTATATGTTTATTAATAATTTTTTTTAAATATTTTTTTTGTTTCGCTCCCGGTCCGCGAACCGGGAAGCTTCCCGTTAGCTCAATTTGATGCCGCGACCCGGTCCGCGAACCGGTAAAAAATCAACTTAGTGACGGTATCGCGTTGCCGCGTAATGCGTCTTATGACGTACTGCGTTAGCGCACCCGGAAGTGCCCCGGGGCGCGGACCGAGGCGCGAAGCTCAGCGACCCGGAAGCTAACCGGGGCGCGTCGCGAAAGCGCGACGTATCGCGTTGCCGCGTAATGCGTCTTGTGACGTACCGCGTTAGCGCACCCGGAAGTGTCCCGGGCCGCGGACCGAGGCGCGAAGCTCAGCGACCCGGAAGCTAACCGGGGCGCGTTCCGCAGAGCGTAACATGAGCGTGAGAGGTCATGTGACTTGTTAATAAAACTTTTCATTGGTTCATTTCAATTTTGGTTTCATAATGATGTAAGGCTAGGTCAGGTGACCTAAAAATAACACTTTTCATTGGTTGAGAAGTATTGTTTTTCCCAAATGATGAAAACCCCTCCTTCTTTCCTCACTCTGACTTTCATCATTGTGAGAGGAAGACCTATTTTGCTTGTTGGAAAATGGCTTCATTGGTTGCTTCAGCTGGTGCACCCCCACCACCACCTCCACCTCCTCATGGGAAGAGAGGACCACCTCCCCAGGTCATTACCAACACTGAGGAGGAAGATGAAGAAATGGATGAGAAGGGAGAAGAACCACAGTTCTTAGAAGAGTTGCCCCGGGTTTCCAGAAAGAAAGCCAGTTTCATCTGGCAGTTTTATTCGATCCCTCCTGGCCAAAAAAAAGTGAATGCGAGGTATGTGACCTGCCGCATATGCAAAGAACAATTGTCCAGAGGGACGGACAAAAAATATAGCTATGGAAACCACACAATGCACAGGCACATGACAAGGAAGCATCCACTAAATTACAGCCGGGCGGAAATAAGGGATATGCAGGACAATCCAAGACCAACTCCTGTGGCCAGACCAACAATACCGATTTCTCTAACACCAGAAGAGGCACGGGAAACTGTGCCAAATATTCAAGAAAATTTTGGGCACATGATTCACTTATGTATGCACTGTCGTGCATTATTAGCTTGTGGCAACATGAGCATCAATGCTATAAACCTGGCATATGAACACCATGATTGCCCTGACCGCCCCCAGTAATTTTTTTTTGCTCCTGTTGAGCCCTTTTCAACGCCTGTTTTTTGTTGTTTCCCCCCCCCAAAAAAACCCAAAAAATATAAAATTGTTCAAAAAATACAAAAAAAACAAAAAATGATAAAAAAATAAAAAAAAAATATAAAACAAAAATATTTTAAAAAAAGTTCTTTTCAGAACTACCTTCCCTTTCAAAAAAATTGCTAGAATGTTTAGCACTCTGGCAAGCTCTATTTCTTTTGGTTCGCTCCCGGGTTAGCTTCCCGGTACGCGGACCGGGAGCTAACCAAAAAAAATTTGGGAAAAAAAAAAGTGTAAGTATAAGGAAAGTAAACAGAGAGTGATGTTAAAAGAAAGACAGCTATAGGGAGTAAAGAAGAGATACTGTTTAATAGATCTATTTACCGAAGAAAAGACAGAAGAGGGTATAATTGTGAAAAACAAAATAGATAACGAAGTGAAAGAAAAAAAAAAGAGAGTATAACATTAACAAAGAAGAGTTTCTTGGAGAATGTGAGTGAATGTTCAAAATAAGATTAAAACATGAGGAATAACAGAGAGAAAAAATAGAAAACAGAAAACAAAAAATAACAGAAAAAGATTCATTGAAACAGCAAAGAAATGTAAGTAACATAGAGCCATATCATCAACATAGGCAATAAAAGTTTTGCAGCTTTTATTGGCAGAAATGTGTCGCTAAAGCTGCTTTTGTGGCAGAAAACTGCCGCTAAAACCACTTTTGCACCAGTTTTCTGCCAATAAAAAGAGCAATAATTTTATTGGCTGTGTTCATAATATTCCCCTTAGTGTGCTTCAACTACACAGAGAAAGCATTATGAACAAGTAGTGATAGAGTGATCAGTCAAAGACACTAAGAGTAATAGAGACGGAGTGAGTGAACAAGAGTGAGGAACTATGAGAAGAGAGGGACTGAGAAAAAGAGTGGAAGGAGTTGAGTAAGTAGGTAATAGAGAAAGGAATGAGGGAAGTAGCAAAGGCAGGAAACTGAGGGTTAAAGAAATGAAGCAGTGGAACTAATAATAGTTAAATGTGATAGAAATGTAACGAAAAGAGTACAAAATATTTACCTTATAATTGTCGTTAAATTACTCACTTTTTGTTTTTATACTTTCAATCTGTGAAAGAGAGAACAAACATTTGAAAAATATTAAAACATGTATTTAAAAATTAGAAAAGACAAGGGAAAAGATTGAAGGACAAACAGTTTTTCAACAACTTTGACACTTACAGAAGCTTCTGCTTCTCCAGGCCCCCTACACAGTCCTAAAGATATACATTTTAAACTAACAGTATCTTGATGCAGATGAAGTGAGGCCTATCTTAAAACATGGTGCATCTTTTGCATTGCTGTTGTTTCAGAAAAGTGTCGCAAGACACTAAAATTTTAAATAATTGCTTCAGGATGCCAATAAGATGTCTACTATCCAGAGGTTTGTTTGAGGTGAGGCCTACTCAGGGTTGCAGATGAGATTTACACTTGTTGAAGAGTACAGAGGAGATAATACATGTGAAGGTCTACCAATGAAGTGAGTCATGTCCACTGCACTCTTCAACAAAGTCCAAACCTCCTATGTTTCCCTGGACAGACCTAAACTTGATCTGCACAATGTGATTTGTAATGATAGGAAACACAGGTGATGTAATTGAAATACGTGCAATTTATTTTGTTCATTTCACAATCACATCACTTGTGTTTCCTTTGCTTAGGTATCTCATTGTGCAGATGTAGTCTAGCATATGAAAGAATACGCAGAAGTGCAGCACTGCATGCAACAACTTTGACACTTACAGAAGCCTCACCTTCTCCATGCCTCCTACACAGTTCTACATATACATCATAAATGCAAACAGTACAGAATTAATTATACATGTTAAATGGTTTATTTTTGCTGTTCTCAGAATGTATCAAAATTCACTAAAAACAGTGACTTGAAGGTATTCATCATATAACAGCGGGGAAAAAAAAACACAATCAAAATTATTGTGTTTAAAAAACCCATACAACATAAGAAATCAAAATTCAGAACTCCTTAAAGTTAACTTACTTTCCATGACGTCCAAGGATGTCCTATGAACAGCTCACACTCTTTTGTGCTGTTATTACTTTCAGCCCGCCACTTTCTGAAAGAAAATCTCCATCGTTTTTAAAAACACGTTACATGCAATAAATGACTTCTTGCTCTCTACCACAAGTTTCCACAAGGCCAAATCTGGTCAGAGCCATTTATAACTCTTGGATTTCTTGTAAGCCAATCCCGTCATTTGGCATTTCCGCAACTTTCAGAATTAAAATGTTGAAGATCATTTTCACAATCCTGGAATAGTAATATCTTCCCCTTATTGCTCAGTCAAGTTCTACATTTCCTATGACACTGATATTGCTTACTATGAAGCAGACTTACACTACCTCTATGACTACTACAATTATTTAATTCTCTACATCACTTTTAATCACAAAGCAATGTAAAACAGTAGACAGCATTGCAGACTTACATTCCCTCTACTCCATGTTTTGATTGGCTGCTTCAATTAGCTTATAAAAAGAAACAGTTTTTCTGAACTCATTCAAAGTGCACGTATTTCTCCATGACGTCCAGTGTTATGGTAAAAAGTTATGTCTCTGAACTACACTTATCCTCAAGGCCAAATTGTGTAGGAGCCATTAGAACTTCTTGAAATTCCACAGAGCACATCCCGAGATTATTTCCCTAAAATTTTGGTTTTAAAAACACCAGGTAAGAGTTTTTAAGGTCATACGGCAATTTTTTTTTGAAAATTAAAACAGAATCATTGCAGAATGACCAGCCATTTCTAGACTTTAAATAAGCTGTGTAATGTCCTGATGTTATTGAAGGGCCGTCATGATATATAATTGCTGCAGTTACAAAAGTCCTTCCTGATATTGACAACTGCGAAGCTACAAAATTTTTAATTAAAGTTGTCAATTTTGTTCCATCAGGCCTACATCGTTGGAACATTAAAATTACATACTGGCCATATGTTCGTATAAATAATGTGGACATCATTTCAGATTTACATTGGCTACACTCCATGTTGTGATCAGCTGCTTTTACTAGCTTATTAAAAGAGACTGATTTACTGTCTGGCAAAGTTAAATATATAAATCTTTCTGAGTCTACACTAGTAGTACTTGATACCATACAGTTCTCGCAGTCATGCTGCCATTGATAAGAAAGCCCAAACAGCTGATCTACATCTACACCTTCAGCATGTAATACATCAAGCATATACATTAAAAACTCCTGACAATCTTGCTGAATATTTTGAGAGAATTGTGTTTGCCCTGAACATCTGTCTAACAGATTTCGAATTTCAGACACACTTTCTATGTTTCTTCTATCAGTGCTACATTTCTCTAACACAGAATTTAACAAACTGCAAAATCTTTGATCAGAATTGACCACAATCTCTTCTTTTACATTTTCTAGAGAAAACAAAACATTAACCACTACATTAGCATAGCAGTTGACACCAGAACTGTTTTCAAACTGAAAACCAACAACATCTTCAACAGAATCCTTTTTGTTTCTGCTTGTAATTTTAGGTTCATTGACTTTTTGTCTTTTTGCTACAACCTCCCTACTATTGGTCACATTTCTTCGTTTCCGACCTACCACACGTTTCTCAAACAAAGGATACTGAGGCAAATGTGGCGCATACTCTCTTCTTAACCTATTGTATTCCTTAACACAATCTAGATCCGCACAAATGTTTGTGACATCACACTCAATCAAGTACAATCCCGATAAAGTTCTAACTCGTGACAATGCCACATATGCCATACCCTCCTTGAACACAGAACTGCCAATATTCACCAATGCACTGTCTACACTTAAACCTTGCGATTTATGAATTGTCACCGCATATGCCAAGCAAACAGGAAACTGCTTACGGCGAACATATAAGTCTTTTACAAGCAAAAATCTAGCAGAACAACGACCAATTAGCTGTACTTTCTCAATGCCATCAAATTTAATTTTTAAAAATTCAATTCCATCTCTATTTCTGTATTTCACAAAATCAACAACATTACCCATTGATCCATTTACCAGACCTCTTTCAACATGTAAATTCCTTCTTAAAATTATACGGCAGTTCAAGCACACATTGAGTCTTTTCAAAACCTGCAGTTTTAGATATACTCTTCTCTAATGAATCCAATTTTGTTTTCAGATTCTCAGACAAAATAATTGTTGATCCCATATGCTCTACTCTATCAATAGCTTCCAGTTTCACAATCTCTTGCTTTTCTAAATGCAACATTTTGTTGTTAAATTTGGCACATTCTGCAAGAGTTGGCATCAAACATATTCCAGATTTCTTCTCAGTAATTTTCTGAAAAATATTCTCAGGCACAACATCTTGTTCTGGATATAAAATTGAAGGTAATCGTGCATGTAAAGCTGCTTTCCCATGCTCGGTCACTTTTCCAATTCTAACATCTTGTAGAATAGTCTTGTAAATTTCATCCTTCGCCTGACGCATATTTTCATGCAGTTCAGCATAATTGAAGTTTAACCATATATTGACGTTGCCAATGCTGCCTAGGCACTTCCTGGTATCTTCATGCGTGAGCATTTTGAACACAGGTTGCCCTTTCACTGGTGTCAGCTGCAGAAGATCTCCGAAAACAATGATGTGTTTGCCACCAAATAACACATCATACTCTGTTTTGAGAACTTCTTGCATCCTCAAATGCACAAAGGCAAGCATGACATTGGAAACCATGCTTACTTCGTCAATGATAAGAAGTTTCATTTTCCTCAAGATTCTTGAAACTTCAAAACAAGCATCTCCAGATAGCTTGTGATATTGTAATTTGTTGTCATGCTCCACTGGCAGCATCAGTAAACGATGTAAAGTAATCCCTTTAATATTATGTGCTGCCAGTCCAGTTGGAGCGGTGACAACACAAGACAGCGATGACTCTGTCCTTTCCTGCAAATAGCATGAAATTGCTTTAATGAGGAAACTTTTTCCAGTTCCCGCTTCTCCACTCACGTACAGTCGGACAGGCTTCAACGACGTACATGAGCACTCTTTCTTATCATGACTTAATCCATGATCAATTTGCATGGTAACTTCGTCATATATTTTCCTCTGCTCAACGTTGAGTTGTCTTTCCAACTCTTCTAAGTTAACCGCATCCTCTTGAGCATGTGCCATGGCTCTTTCCACTTCATTCATAGCAGTGGCAGCTTCATTTTCAATAACAGGTCCTCCTAGTGGATCCTGACTCAATGAAGCAGAACTCTGACTGTCCTGAGAACTGTCTCTGGCAATCTCGGCTGCAATCGTTGCTTCCTGCTCAATTTCCGCATTTAACATTTCTACATATTTGGGAAAAGCAGGACATTCTATGGTCTCCTTGGCGGCATTGAAAGAGTCTTCGTAACAGAGGAAATCTCCAAGCAGTTCCTCTTCTGCACGCCAAGGCTTGAAAAGTTGCAAAAGTGCTAAATAGAAAAACTCCTTTTTTTCAGGAGATTCGCCACTCAATTTTCGATGGTTTACCAAGTGGCATTTTCTTTGCTTGACCAGACATCCCTCACTTCCTATTACAGCATACACTCCTTTCTCAGTATCTTCTTTGATGTTCCTCTTGAATATGTAATTTTGAAGAACCTCATACAGACAAACATTCTCGAGGTGAATGCTTCGATTTGGATAATATGTATCCAACATGTTGGTCTTCAAAATGTCGGTACTGTTTGGCTCCTTTTCCGCCAAATACTCAATTTCCCGCACAGGTTTGAGAACTCGATTACGCGTTGCAGCAAGACCAAGACTCGCCCAAACGATACTCCTGGACTTGGCATAGAGACTTGCTGAAGACAACCGGTCAGAACATTCGTACGCTCAGATTTCTCGATGCGACAACATCTTCAGACTGAAACTGTACAACTTCTTGCTGAGGCTCTTTTCATGGGAAATGTCCTCCCACATATCCTTCAATTCTGTCTTCTCTTTTTTGGTGATGTAAGACGTCACATACCGAGCCACAGCCATACAGTTATCAGCCACAAACTGTATATCCATGTTAGCATTCCACATGGACAAAATCACCGGGTTGTAGTCGTTGATGTACTTGGACTCTTCGTTCCTCTTCAAATTGTAAGTGTTTTTAGGTGATTTCTTCATGACATTGTGTCGCAGCGAAGACATCAAACTGTTTACTCTTCCTTTAGAAATCACCGTTCGTGGAAAGCCGAAACGACATTTAGTGTAGAACTTGTCCTTGTTTCGGAATTTACGACGGCAGTACTTTCCACATCGATGGCTTTGGAAACGCAGAACTTTTTCTCTTAGGCTTTTCTTCTCCTTTGCGTTTGGAACAGCACACGTAGAATACTGTTGGATGAAACTCATCACTGAGTCTTCTGGATCCGTTCCAAATTTAGGTGCATCCTTGATCCACAGCAAGAAATGCGTTACTTACCTGTAACAGCAGTTATCCAGTATTGGTGTCTTTCATAGATTCACATGCCTGAATCATTCCCCGTCGTCGAGACGGGAGCCTCCGGTAAATAAAAAAGTAATGTCCTATAGACATACATAGAGAAAATAGGCCCAAGGGTCTCCCCTTAGTGGCCTTTCCTTGTCCTTATGTAAAAAGGACCAAACTCTTACAGTCAGCCAATCAGCTCCGACCTCCCTCTAGGACCTCCCTGGGAGGAGCCCCAGTCCCTCAGATTTTCGTACGCACCCAACTAGGTTGGCGTAATATTGTTAGAGAGGGATGTGAGACCTTCCAGGGGAGGCGGGAGGGTTGCATGTGAATCTATGAAAGACACCAATACTGGATAACTGCTGTTACAGGTAAGTAACGCATTTCTTATCCAGTATTTGGGTGTCTTTCATAGATTCACATGCCTGAATCAGAATAGCTAGCAATCAGATATGCACCCGCGTGATGGAAATGCTCTGTAGTCACAGTAGACAATGTATGTGTCGTCATACAACATGTGGACAGCATAACAGTAACATCACAATAGCAAGGAACGTGCATACCTGGATGGCGGGATGTAGGAAGGCCCACATCACTGAAAGAGATGGCGAAGCACTGCCTGGCCCACTGCCGCATCCTTCTGAAGTTCGATATCCAGGCAGTAATGTCTGGAGAAAGTGTGCGGTGACTTCCAAGTCGCCGCTCTGCCAATGTCCAAGATTGGTACCCCAGCGAACAGTGCTGCGGACGTGGACATCGCCCTGGTGGAGTGAGCAGTAACATGCTCAGTTAAAGGCCGTCCGGCCTGGTCATGGCAGAATGCAATCGTTGATGAGATCCATATTGAGACGCTTTGTTTCGTGAGGGACAGGCCCATTCTTGGTCTGCTGTATGTCACGAACAGTTGTGAAGAGTTTCTGAAAGTCTTAGACTTATCTAGGTAGAACCTGAGACATCTTTGAGATCTAAAGAATGTAGAGCCATTCCTGCTGCGGTTGAAGGGTTCGCAAAGAGAGTTTGAAGGATTGTTGGCTCATTGAGACAAAAGTCTGAAGGCACCTTTGGAATGAATTTTGGATTCAGTCTCAGCACCATGCTAGCATTCCTGAACTGCATGTATGGTTCCTGAATGGACAGAGCTTGGAGCTCGCTCACTCTTCTGGATAGAAAACCGCCTGTAGCCCACTGACTCTTAGTGGGGATTTTTCACGAGACATACTTTGGGTCAGCTCCGTGTACTGGTTGAACGGATGTTTCATGAGCTTGGTAAGAACCACATTGAGACGCCAGGAGGTGGCAACATCCTTACTGGCGGGAAAGATCTATATAAACGTTTCAGAACTTGCTTAATCAACCCGCTTGACCAGAGCGATGGGCTCGTTTGAATTCTTTTATAACGAGATAGCACTGTCAAGTGTGTTGTAATGGATAGATAAGGCAATATTTGCACCAGTGATGTGGAGAAAAGCATATTTCTGCGGTCTACACCGCAGACACAAAGCGCTTCCCTTTCCGGGAATATGTTCACGTGCTATCCGCACTTGCTCTGGCAAGAATGTCTACAGTCCTGTGGATTATTCCGATTGTGGAACCCTGAACTCAGGGGTCAGGCTACCAACCAGAGAGACTTCAGACCCTGATGTCGAACTGCATTATCGATCATAGTAAGCAGAGATAGATACTGCCGCCGGTGGATCGGCGGCTACAGGGATAGGTGGTGGAGTTCTGTGAACCAATGTCGCCTCTGCCCAATTGGGGCTATTAAAATCAGAATACCAGGCTCCACCAACCTTGTCTTGAGGACAATGGGAGCATCGGGAATGGCGGAAAGGCCTACGCAAAGATATTGCGCCCTGCGGTTGGAGATGCATTCCCTAGCCAGTTACCGAAGTGTGGGTATTCGGCTTTCATTCACGTCGCAAGTAGATCCATTTGTGGCGTGTTTTATCTGGAGAAGATGTGGCCAATGAGTTGTTGGTCCAGCTTCCCGTTACAATGGTTTCTGCCTGCTGAACGCATCGGTGAGCCCATTGTTCGTCTTATTCTTGGTAGGCAAGCTTAAAGGCCCAGGAAGACCGTCAGCAGTTCAGGCAGACTGATATATAGTGTCTTCTCCATAGGAGACTACCTTCCGCATTTTGTGACGACGTGAGGAACCGCCGGAAGTAGGAGTGACAAGCCTTGAGATAGTTTTTGAGAGGATATTCCTAATTGTAGGACTCCGGCCATGTGAGGATTCCCTTTTATGTGGCAAGATGACCCTGTAGATTTTAACCACTGCCTCAATAGCGCCTCTTGTAGAGGTCTTGTTCGTAGTTGAGAGCGAGGAATCAGGAGGATACACTATCACTCTCTGATATGAAAACCTTTGTTGACCGTGTGGCCAGGGTTATACCTAGGAACCGATGTACCTAGGAAACTGATGTAGTGAGAAGGTCTCAGGACCGATTTTTCCTGATTGAGGATGAGATCCAAGCATCGAAAACTGAACGCAGGCGTTGGGAGACCTGGACACGTCTTTTAAGGATGAAGCCATGAGCAGGCAGTCCTTCAGAACCGAAAGACTTGGTGTCCTAGTTATGTCGCTCCCAGGGAACTGTATTTCGTGAATATGTGTGGTGCAGACTTGAGCTCGAAAGACAGAACGTGAAACCGTAAATGTCTGCCCACTACTGCAAATCGTAAGTACTTTGAGCGATTCCTGTGAAGTGGGATATGGAAGTAAACGTCTTGTTTGCTGGACCTCATGGGTTACCATGCGAAACAACTGCCTCATTTAGGAGGGTGTAGAAGTCTCTGAAGCCCAATGTTGGTTTCCTCCTCTTATCTTTTTTCTGGATATAAAAAGGAAGCGGGAACAAAAAAACCTTTTCCCTTATGAGGAGGAGGTACTCTCGCTATAGCTCCTTTGAGGAGGAGGAACTCTGGCTAAAGCTCCATTCTACAGCATAATCCAGACGTAGACGCAGCTGTATATCTTGATATCTCTGCTGCCCGTTCCATGAGAAGACAATTTCTCAGAGGATGGGAGCTTGTTTTGCTATTGTCGGCGACTGAAGGCATTGTGGTCTACTCTGGCCTGAAGAGCAGGAAGATTGGAATTGATAATTCCTTTGAGGGAAGACCTTCTTCTTCCTCCATTTGTACTAAAGGACAGGTCCATATACTGAGGAGTGTCCAAAGCTCTCGCATTGTCCGTTTCGTTAACTTTTCGCGCCAATAGTGACTGGCCCTCATCTGGCCTGTCCACAAACATTGTTTGCACCTCAGGACGGAAAGGGTCCTCCTTGGATCCGCAAGACTGCTGGTCCAGCCACTTGCGGAACCCTGTCATAGCGATATTCCTCGTGTAGTGTATGGTTTAACGCCAATGCACCGCCTCTAGCGGAATCCACCTAACTTCCTCTTCGGATGAGTCTGGTAATTCCGGCTGGTATTCGGAATTCCGGCTGGTATGGGGCCAGTGTGCCCACAATTTGTCCATGCTAGCGTACCAAGAGCGCTAGAACGTTCACAGAGGAAAACCTGTACGTCAGGTTGTCCACTCTTAGACCCTCCTTATCAGGAGGAGGTGACAACGGGGCCGAAGGATTCCCGGAGTTTTTCTAGGGCGCCTGTGGCACTACGGAGTCCGGCTTAGAAAGTTCCTGTCAAGCACGCCGGTGCTGTATCTGGCGCCTTATACTTCTTCTCCAACGGAGGGATCACCAGTGATACAGAGGAGGGGCACTACCGGACCCATACCACTTCTGACTATAGGTAATGGATAACCCGTATTGACCTTACTGCCTTCTTGTAGGGTTCTTTGAAGACGTACCAGAAGCAGGCCTGTTCTTGAGAGGTCATGGAGATCGTAAAACGTTGAGCAGCTCTCCGTACCACCTTAGAAGAGATTCCAGAAGTGGTGGAGTTCCTTCTTCGTCGATGAATTCGTCGACGAGGTTGCCGTCGTAGACTATGCCATCGTAGACGCGCAGTCATAGATGACCATACCCTCTTAAAAGAGATTACAGACTTGGTGGATTTCCTCCTTCGTTGACGAGTTCGTCGTCGTAGACTACTCGTAGACAAGGCCGTCGACGCCGTCGTAGACTAGCCTTCGTAGCTGAGTCTGTCGTAGATGAGGTCATCATAGACTAGACCATCCTAGACGAGGCCATCGTAGACGAGTCCCTCGTAGACTAGGCCATCGTAGACGAGGCCCACGTAGACGAGGCCTGCGTAGATGAGGCCAGCTGAGGCTAGGCCATCTTAGAGAAGGCCCTGGTCGACCAGACAGGCTGTCCTAGACGATGTCGTCGATGACTATGCCGCCGTAGACGAGTCCTCGAAGATGAGCCTACGTAGATGAGGCTATCTCGATACCGTAGACAGGGCGTCGCAGGCGAGCAGTCGACTCCTTAGACTAGCCCTCGTAGACGAGGCCGTCATAGACTAGGCCGTCGTAGACTAGGAAATTGTAGACTAGGCCATCGAGCACTAGGCCTTCGTAGACGACTAGGCCATCGATCATTAGGCCTCCATGGAGTAGGCCAGTAGACTAGGCCATCGTAGACTATAGATTAGACAGGCTGTCAGACGCGCCCACAAAAATGCGCCTTTGTAGATGAGGCCATCATCGTAGGTGAGGCCATCATCGAACCGTAGACAGGCCGTAGACATGCCGAGTAGTCTTCGTAGATGAAACCATCCTTGATACTGTAGACAGGCCTTCGTTCCGAGAGGCTGTCGTCGATGGTTGCGTCGCCGACGTCAAGGTTGCGTCGCCGTCGTCGACTGACTCGTCGTCGACGGCGACGGTCTTGACGTCGACGGTCTCGACGTTGACGGTCTCGTCGTCGACGGTTTCGCCGTCGTCGACGGTCCTCGTCGACGGCGACGGTCTTGACGTCGACGGTCTCGACGTCGACGGTCTCTTCGTCGACGGTCTCTTCGTCGACGGTTTCGTCGTCGTCGACGGTCTTTGCCGTCGACGGTCTTTGCCGTCGACGGTCCTCACAGTCGTCGACGGTCTTCGCCGTCGTCGACGGTCCTCGTCGTCGACGGTCCTCGCCGTCGTCGACGGTCCTCGCCGTCGTCGACGGTCCTCGCCGTCGTCGACGTCGACGGTGTCGAAGTCGACTTCCATGGCGTCGTCGACGGTCTCGTCGTTGACGTCGATGTCCTAGTCGTCGACGCTCTCGACGCTCCAATCGTCGACGGTGTCGCCGTCGACGTCTATGGTCTCGTCGTCGACGTCATCGTCGAAGCTGTCATCGACGCTCTCATTGTAATGATGATGGTTTTGACATCGATGGCTTCTTAGGCTGTACCTCTAGGAGGTATAGACGACGCCTTTCTGAACGAACCTATGACCAGAGGAGGGGATATAGACGGCTCATACGTCATCTATTTTGTCCGATATTTCTCCAAGCAAGTCCTTTACTCTCCTTTCCCACAGAGTGGGGAGACCCTTGAAGGACTGCGCCCGGAAGACCCCTGAGCGGTCTTGTTTAGGGCCTTCTCAGGATGGTACTCTGAGGAATGAGTCTGAGGGGATTCTCTATTGAGGTCTCCTGGACTTTGAGGGCTGAGTCTGAGGAGATTCTCTATTGAGGTCTCCTGGACTTCGAGGGCAACACCTCATCGCAGTAACTGGAGAAAATAATAACCTCCTTTCTGGCCTTAAGCATATTAACAGCTCTGTCACGACCCCTCAAAAGTCACTTGAAAAAGCAACATACCTTGTAGCCTTTGGTCTGAGTGCGAGGAACCGAGCAGAGCCACCTCTTGGAACAAGAAGTGCAGGCTCCAAACAGAATTCTTCCGTTCTTTCCCTTGTTAAAACCTTCTTTAAAGAAAGTATTTGAAGATAAAGATGTATTTGAAGATAATCCATAGTAGAAAAGCCAAATTAAGTGAAAAAAACACAGAATCTGAGCAGAGCTCAGAGGAGACTCCCTTAGCACAACGTGCGGTAGAAAATCTGAGGGACTGGGGCTCCTCCCAGGGAGGTCCTAGAGGGAGGTCGGAGCTGATTGGCTGACTGTAAGAGTTTGGTCCTTTTTACATAAGGACAAGGAAAGGCCACCAAGGGGAGACCCTTGGGCCTATTTTCTCTATGTATGTCTATAGGACATTACTTTTTTATTTACCGGAGGCTCCCGTCTCGACGACGGGGAATGATTCAGGCATGTGAATCTATGAAAGACACCCAAATACTGGATAACATATGTATATGAGGAGCACCTCTTGCTTGGTACTCCTTTCTCCAGAAGAAATCCAACACCTCTCCAAGAGGTGGATTCTTCTTATTCATGATGAAAGACATCATAGCTTCCAATCTATGATTGAAGTACCTACATACATTGACTGGATCCAAAGAGCACAGTTCTCCGGGTGTCTTGAATTCGATGTTATCTACGTTAGCATTTGCCTCTCGTAGAAATTCAAGTAAGTCTTCCCAGCCATACTCGGCACAGCTCAGAGTGAGGAACCATGTGGGAGTACCTAAGTTCCTCAGCATACATTTTAAATCACCATGACGACGGTACCAGTACTCATTAGTACCACGCTGACACGCCATGAGATTAATCAGGTGAGAATCCAAAATACTGTCTTGGACATTGACTTTATCCATAAAGTCACTTGCCGAGATGTTTTGCATGTGTATACCACTTTTCAAGATGTGGTTCACTGCATATGACAGTCCAGACAGATCGCTTTCAAACAGGAGATGAAACAAATAAGGAATGCATTGTCGAAACCTAGCATCTCCTGCATACAATCGCAAAGTCCGGTATTCAGAAGCAGGAATTTGATGAGGTCGCTCATCATATCTTCCTCCCTGACCTGTTGGAAAAAGCTGTGGGAAACACCGAGCTTCCAAACTTTCCTCCCAAACACTAATGGGACTCCCTTTGGCTTGTTTCATTTGAAACAACTCAATAGCATTCCCCATGACTTCCTTGGAATGCAAAGGATGAACACTATAATGTTCATATATTTCTTCACTAGTAGAGGGTTCTACTTTCTCAATTTGACCAGCACACAAATCGCTATCCTCTTCCTCACTTACTTCCTCTTCTGCAACATATACATTCTTATAGTATTTATTATTTTTTTTCAAATACAATGTTGCCTTTTTAACTTTCCTAACATCTACTAAATCTTGCCATATTTTCTTATTCTTTGTCGGAACCCCATTAACTAAGATAACCAGAGGTTCCTCTTCCACTTTTTCTACTCCAATTGTGTTAATGTTTTTCTTCAAATCTAGAGGCAAATAAACAACTCTTCCCTTTAATCCTCTCTGTAAATCTGATGGAGGCAATTTCCCTGTCTTTGGCTCCATTCTTACAATAGCCTGAAAGGGATGGATACTTTGAATCAAAATAGATTCATAAGTATTTAAATCCTTCAATTCAGAAGGAATCTCAACCAATTCCAGATTATTATGAACTGCTCTAGCAGGCATCTGGTTTTGATTTAATTTGCAACAACAATAACTACACACACGTTGATCCAATCCCAAATCAAAACAATTTTCTACCATCAAGTATGTTGCGAAATCCTTCCATTCACTATTATTTTCCCTTTCACTTTTTGCATATAAATCCACTAACTTAGTCTGATTCTTATAATAAGTGCGTCGACAACACACACAAGTGAAATTAGGCCTCTCACTTGATTTCACCTCAAACGTCGCAATTTCCCTCTGGAAATTATCTGTACTGGAAACCTGTACACTATCTTCCACATGACCCTCTTCTTCTTGCTCAATTTCAACATTCTCCTCTTTACTTCCAAAGTAACAAAACTCAATTTCTTCACATATATTCTTCACATCTATTTCAGAACCATGCAAAAGAGCAGCGCATAATTGTTTAAGCATAATTGCTGGACTCTTAGCATAATACAACATTCTAACTAATTTCCTCACTTTATTATGATGCACTGCTAGCATCCTGAAATGATGAAAAACACTCTGGCATACTCTCCTGGAAAGACAAGCCAGTGAATGACCATGCAAACCTGTCACTTCTCTCACTCTGCAAGGATCTAATTCTTGCAACAACCTTATTTTCTGCTTCAAACTTTTCTTATTAAATGACCGTACAAAATCACAAAGCAAATTGATGGAATCCTGTCGCACACTGCAAATACTACTACACTTCCAGGTGTACACAGGACCCTTAGCACGTCTTACTAAAACCTCATTACCTAACACCTCTTCTGCCTCTGTTGTCACAAGTTTTTCTTTTTCAACTGGACAACCATCTTTCACTTCATAAGCACGACCACTGGTGTCAACTGCATGCACCAAATCATTATCCTGGAAATAACTCTCCTCATTAAAAAATGCCTCACAGCTTGAACTATGCATCCATTCTCCAGAAAAAACTTCACAAAAATTACTACGATTAACTATTCTCTTCCATCTACTATTTCTTTTGAAATCATAAATTGCCTTGTTTAGCTTCCTAATTCTATTGATTATCAAAATAAATAACTTACGTTTAATTTCAAATGCCTGATCAATAACTTTCTCAACTTTTTTTTTTCTCTTATAAAAAAACCAGTTTCTGTTGACCTTTCTTAATATTTTTTAACAAATTGCCAATTATCCTGTTGCGGAACATTCGTTTACGAATCTCCCTAAACTGTTGTTTCCTTCTACTATCATGCACAGAGTTATCTCTTGCTCTAGCAGTAACATTTTTGATTGGCCTTTCCTTTCCATTTGAATTCCTTCTCGTTTTATGGACTGAAACATTTTCTGTAGTAATATTTTTTTTACTACACATATTTCTTATGAAATATTTTGTGCTCTTACCCGGTGCTTTCTTCGTGACTTGACAAATCTTTTTGTTAGAGGACTGCTGCTTATTTTGTTTCACCTGCTGTCTTTGACGTTTTGCAGCCTTTCTCTGTCTTTCTATTGTTGGCATGGTGAAATCTTGAAATGATCTGCAGTTGAATCTGTGGTAAAATATAATAAAAAATGTTATTAACCATTATTACCAAACAGTAAAACAATAACAGTGATCAAAAACTTAACACACTACTTGACATTTTAAATAGAAGATTTTTTAGTCCTTGCAAATTTACAATACAGAAATAGCAGAAAAGAAATGACATTTATATTTATGTTACCTGTGCTATTTTATATGTGAATCTGATCTAATTTTATGAGCATATTTTAATATTTTATTGAAGACACTACACATAACCTGCTTTTGAAGGTGTCTTTATTTTTAAATTAAACGGTTTACCTTTTTACTTTTTATTAATTATAAATTTTAAAAATAAATGTTTATATTTCCATAGGCTCAAGCAGGTCAGCTTCCCATCCTATGTCATATAATTCGGACAAATCTGCATCCTCATCACGCTCTTCTTCATCCTCAGGATTTAAATCATCCAAGGGATCAACATCCACTGATGTTTCAATTACAAGTTCAATGATGAGGTCAAAATCAACTGATTGCAGATTGTCGCTCATGTTGAGGTTGTCTTTATCTTTAAAGAAAGATAACAACAATGAGATGTTGCAGAGTAAGAGACAAATCTCAGAGATTATAATAGTAAAATTGTTTAACAAGAGTAATATTTTGCAGCTATTATTTAGCCATGTCCATCAATGCTGAGCAGGTGAAGACTATGTCTAAATTTTCAGTGAACAGGACTCATCTCTTCTTAACCTTGGATAAGCCTCACCGACTCTGTGTGTCCTGCACATACTTAAATGTAAAGGGGCAGATTTATGTTAAATGGCACATCCCCAGGCATGCACCAGTTAACGTGCACCACTACTCTGCCACCCATGGTGTGCCGTATTTACAATCAGATAGGAGAAAGCTTCGTCAAAACCCTGCGCCTGCTTTAAGCAGGCATAGGTCTTGACGCAACATTGTGGAGATGGGGCACCCCTGAGCCTTGCTTGAGCTGCATCGCACTTGCGATACAACTCCAGCAATCACTACCTTTACAGCACAGATACATCACGCATCTGTGCCATTTTTGCCCCATGATGCCCCGCATTCTAAATGCAGCACACCATGGGTGGCGGAACAGCGGCGCAGGATGACTGACACATCCCTGGTGATGCACCAGTCATCATAAATCTATCCCTAAGCTTCTTATCTTGTTACAGATGAACCGCCATATGTAGCATGAAACTATTTTGCATTTCCTAAATAGCGAATTTTAAGGAATAAATAGCAATTCTTTACCATTCCTAATTTGCAATGAGCAAATTGCTAATTGCAAGTTACCCATTCATTTCCATGGGCTAGGAGGCTCATAGGAATGAAGGTTTAATTTGCGATTAGCAATTTGCTCATCACAAATTAGGAATTTTTCCAAGGGTGCAGGGGTGTCTCAAGAACACCCTGCTGCACCCCTGAAAAAGAAATTTGGGGGCATATGGCACACATACATGCCCTAAGGGCATGTGTTGGCGTCATATGGCACCTTTTGTTTTTTTGAAAAAAAGCTTTTTGAAAAGAATTCACAAATTACCACCAATTTACCACAATAGTTTCCAAATCCTTAATGTCATTTTTTACATATTTTTTGTTTGATACATTGCATTTAAGTAGTCACAAAATTTGCAAATCCTTCAGTGCAATTGCAAAATAAGGAATAGCAAATTTTGCTACTCCTTATTTTGCATCAAACTTGTTTGATACATACCATTTGTCTAATTAACATTCGCAAAGGCCGAAATTCGTAGAATTTTGATCTTTGCGAATGCTAATTAGCTTGATACATATGGCCCCAAGTGAGGCCTGTCTTGCGACATGGTGCATCTTTTGCATCACTGCTGCATCGGTTTCATGTGGTACGTTTTTTTTACACCATGACATATCTGCCTAAATGCATCAATTTGTAATGTTGTCGCCTCATAGCAAATCTTTTGCACCGCCGCTGCATCATAAAAGTGACGCACAGTGGCGCAAAAGAGGCATACACCTATCATAAATCTGTCTCTACCATTTTAAATGATTAATTCAGGATGACGATAAGGTGTGGCCTATCCAGAGGTTTGTTTAAGGTGAGGCCTACTCAGGATTGCAGATTAAAGTTACGCTTGATGAAGAATACAGAGGACATAATACATGTAAAGCTCTACCAATGAAGTAAGTGATGTCCACTTCATTGCGCCAGTCATCATAAATGTATCCCTAAGCTTCTTATCTTGTTACAGATGAACCACCATATGTACCATCAAACTATTTTGCATTTCCTAAATAGCAAATTTTAAGGAATAAATAGCAATTCTTTACCATTCCTAATTTGCAATGAGCAAATTGCTAATTGCAAATTAGCACCGCCGCTGCATCATAAAAGTGACTCACAGTGGCACAAAAGAGGCATACACCTATCATAAATCTGTCCCTAGCATTTTAAATGATTAATCCAGGATGACGATAAGGTGTGGCCTATCCAGAGGTTTGTTTAAGGTGAGGCCTACTCAGGATTGCAGATTAAAGTTACGCTTGATGAAGAATACAGAAGAGATAATACATGTAAAGGCCTACCAATGAAGTAAGTAATGTCCACTTTATTGCGCCAGTCATCATAAATGTATCCCTAAGCTTCTTATCTTGTTACAGATGAACCACCATATGTACCATCAAACTATTTTGCATTTCCTAAATAGCAAATTTTAAGGAATAAATAGCAATTCTTTACCATTCCTAATTTGCAATGAGCAAATTGCTAATTGCAAGTTACCCATTCATTTCCATGGGCTAGGAGGCTCATAGGAATGAAGGTTGCAATTTGCGATTAGCAATTAGCTCATCACAAAATAGGAAATTTTTCAAGCGTGCAGGGGTATCTCAAGAACACCCTGCTACACCCCTGAAAAAGAAATTTGGGGGCATATGGCACACATACATGCCCTAAGGACATGTATAGGCGTCATATGGCACCTTTTGTTTTTTGGAAAAAAATGCTTTTTGAAAAGAATTCGCAAATTACCACAAACTAGAAGTTGGTGGTAGTTTCCAAATCCTTAATATCATTTTTTACATATTTTTTGTTTGATACATTGCATTTAAGGAATCGCAAAATTTGCAAATCCTTCAGTGCAATCGCAAAATAAGGAATAGCAAATTTTGAATTAAGGACATTTTAAGTAATTTCCACATGTGCAGTGTTTTCAAATTATGATTTGAAAATCGTTTTTGGGGAAAAGTAATGGTTTGCAAATTTATGACAAGGACATAATGGTGTATGCTTCTCTATAAGGCATTTCAGTGTCTCTGATGTCATTTTTCCCATATTACATTATAAGACCTTTCCCCATAGAGCACATTCCTTGTAAATATGCTCCCACCTGTGCATGGTGAATTTAGATTTTGACTGTTTGAGTCACATAGCCATGTTAAAAGTCACCCCAAAAAATTGCAAACGCTTTAAAAAAACACATTCATGTGTCTTAAGGACATTTTAAGTCATTTCCCCGTGGACAGTGTTTTGTAAGTGGCACAAAAGAGGCATACACCTATCATAAATCTGTCCCTAGCATTTTAAATGATTAATTCAGGATGACGATAAGGTGTGGCCTATCCAGAGGTTTGTTTAAGGTGAGGCCTACTCAGGATTGCAGATTAAAGTTACGCTTGATGAAGAATACAGAGGACATAATACATGTAAAGCTCTACCAATGAAGTAAGTGATGTCCACTTCATTGCGCCAGTCATCATAAATGTATCCCTAAGCTTCTTATCTTGTTAGACATTAACCGCCATATGTATCATATAACTATTTTGCATTTCCAAAATAGCGAATTTTAAGGAATAAATAGCGATTCTTTACCATTCCTAATTTGCGATGAGCAAATTGCTAATTGCAAATTACCCATTCATATCCATGGAGCAGGAGGCCCATAGGAATGAAGGTGCAATTTGCGATTAGCAATTAGCTCATCGCAAATTAGGAATTTTTCCAAAGGTGCAGGGGTGTCTCAAGAACACCCTGCTGCACCCCTGAAAACGAAATTTGTGGGCATATGGCGCACATAAATTTTAACAACATTCCTTTACCTCAAAAACGATTTTCAATTCATAATTTGAAAACACTGCCCACAGGGAAATTACTTAAAATATCCTTAAGACACATGAAAGTGTTTTTTTATTGCCTTTCCAGCATGGTTGGGTCACTTTTAACATGGCTATGTAACACAAACATTTAAAATCTAAATTTCCCATGCACAGGTCGGAGCATATTTACAAGCAACTTGCGCCACAGAGAAAGGTCTTACATTAAAATGGGAAAAATAACATCAGGGACAGTCAATTGCCGTATAAAGAAGCATACACCATTATGTCCTTGTCATAAATTTAAAAACAATTCCTTTTCCCCAAAAACGATTTTCAAATCATAATTTCAAAACACTGCACATGGGAAAATTACTTAAAATGTCCTTAAGACACATAAAAGCGTTTTTTGATTGTCTTTGCAGCATGTTTGTATCACTTTTAACATGGCTATGTAACACAAACATTCAAAATCTAAATTTCCCATGCACATGTGGGATCATATTTACAAGCAATTTGCGCCACATAATTCATAATTTTCTCCTTAAAGCACACTATTCTCTATCTAAATTAAAGAAATATTTTCTCACCTTAGCAAATACTTTGAGTTTGAAAACAGTCTCAGAAACACACCAATTTGTCTTCAGCAGAGCAAAAGGTATGCACTCCAGAGTCTGCAGCTATCAAAAGCACAGAAATGCTGTAAATCTTCACACATATCTCTCATGTCACCCAATCAAAACTCTTCCCTCACTTTTTTTCAAATGAAAACCCTTCCCCCCTCTGCCATTTCATGCCTTTTCTGCATGGCAACCACCTCATTGGAAGACTTCTGGTGTTTGCAAGTTCACACAACTTTGTTGCAATTGAACTCTGAACTCTCAGTGCACCTGCATATCCAGTGCATTCTTTCATTTAATGATTTTTTATTGACCATTCAAAATACATCTTTCAAAGAACACATCCGTGCACCCTAACTTTCTGTTTTCAGCAATCAAAATCCACCAATCACTGTTACTGCTTAATGAACACAGAAACTCCACATTTTTTTTCATTTTAAACTCTCATTTTTTCAACTGCCATTTCATTGCCACACTTCATCTGACTGCAGGAGAACCTTCTCTCACCATGTTTTCTGTCTGGATTGTTGGACATAGTTATATTCACTGGGCTCAAAGGTACGTTGAAAACAGGAAATTACCTAACCTCAATTTACAAGATGTGGAAATTAAGTGGTTTGGCCACAGAGGATTAAAATGTCACCAATTGATACCATTGGTGAAAACCTTTATGCATTTGCCCAAACCTGACCTGTTAATTGTGCACTGTGGAGGTAATGACTTGGGCACTTTGACTGGGGTAGGTCTGGAAATGCTTTTAAAGGACACCTTTGAGCAATTGATGGCACTTTTTCCTCAGACTGCCTTGGTATATTCAAATATATGCCAAAGACAGAAATGGAGGTGGTCAAACCAATTTTGTCCACAAATTGAGAAGTCGAGGAAGCATGTAAACAAATCTGTTTCAGCTTACATGAGAGACCATGGAATGGGCTCCCTGTACAACAATAACTTGCGTTACTACATGCAAGATATCTACAGAGGAGATGGAGTTCACTTCTCAGATGAGGGCAACAGAGTTTTCACTCTGAATTTAAGAATGTGCATTGGTACCTACTTATAAGTACCTAAATGTACCATAAACCCAAAAGCTCTTCTCAGAGCTACCCTACATCTAATCACTCACAATTATTATTTTACTCTAACATTTTTCACTAATTTTCAACAAAGTACGCTCCCCGGGGCGCTACCCGGTACGCGAACCGGGAGCTAACCTCGCGAAATTTTTTTAAAAAATTGTTTTTTTCCGCACATATAAGCCTCCTCAGCCACCCTCACAAAACCTAGGGTGTCAAGATAAGTCTACCGTGCCCCCTTCTACCCATTCTGAACATTATTTGCCCTCCATTTTGTATCTTAATTCGACCGAAACACAAAATGGTGGACTCCCGTAACGCTTAAGGTTCGCGTACCGGGGCGCTCACCGGTTCGCGTACCGGGTCGCTCCCTGGGAAGCGCACCATCAAAAAAGGTGGGAAAGCAGTTCACAGAAAAGCCACTGGAGACAATTTCACCAAATATAGATTAGCTCATACTACATACCAATCCCTACCATTTTCACAAATTTGATTGGAATTCCATTTAGTCATTTAGCCTGTAGACCTCTCTAAATACCCTGAGGTAAATTACTTCACAAAACACATCTGAAGTGTTGGAATTGACAACCAATGAAAATGTTACTTTCATTTTCTACTTTTTTTACCTGACATTTCATTGGTTATATACCTGAATATATATAAAGGAAGAGAAGAAAACACAGCCATTTTGACTACTACTTCTTGCTGTACATTTCAATAGTATTTTCACTAATTCCTTCAACTTCTTTCTAAAGGTAAGTTTTTATTTTTAAAACTGAAGTATATTGTGCACTACAAGTTAATATGGTAAACTTTTTCTGATAGATATATACTATCCCTCTGTAGTAGTTATAGATTTAGAGAGACTTCTCTGTTATAGTTATGGATGGAGTTAGGCTTCTCTTGTATAATTATGAATTTACTTACGTTAAATCACATACACTTTTTTTAATTCCTACTTCCACTCTGATACTATACACTGCCCAAAGATAAATTCACTGATAAAAAATGCCTATCTAAAATTATTCCCAACATTGCCCTATCTCTACTAATATATTTTTTTTTAATCCAAATTTCAGGCAAAATGGAAGGCGAAAACCAAATTTCTTTTGAAATGGACCTGCAAGAGAGCAGCCAAGAATTGATTGATACAATTGATCAAATTGACATTGAATTTTTCGATGAAACTTGGGACAATGAACTACTGCAATGTGTACAAGCAGTAGATAACCTCCTTGCAAATGAGGACATTTTACACCCTCAGAGACTACAATGTATATTCCATGATAATTATGAAATTTCTGACAATGAAATGTTAGAAAGTTTAATAAATTATGAAACACAATCACAATAAAAAAAATGCTTAAAAAATAAAGAAAATAAAAAAGAATCAACAAAACCAACAATCAATTAACATACTGCATTTGAAAAGTCTATCATTCTTTTTTCATTGTAGTACGCTGCCCAGAACGCTTCCCGGTTCGCGTACCGGGCGCTACCCACGCAAAAAAAACAAAAAAAAAATTTTTTTTTTTTGCCCCGCGGGGCCCTTTTAAAGCCTCCACATTAAACCTAGGGGGTCAGGGAGGATCTACTATGCCCCCTTATGGTCATTTCCCCCTTTGTTTTGGCCTCCTCTTGTCTCTCAATCCTACCGAGAGACAAGATGGCGGCCGCTACGGACTGTTTAGAATGTTGACAGACACCGGAGAGCCAATCAGCTTCGCTACGCGAAGTTCCGGTACGCGCCCCGGTCCGCGAACCGGGGCGCGGACCGGAGCGCGCTTACAGATATATATCTTTTTTTAAACGTTAATTTCTCAAAATCCACTGGAGCACATATATTGAGACCTACAAAAGGCACATCGGGCTACCAGTCCCTACAATTTTGCCAAGTTTCGTGCAAATCCATTCAGCCGTTCGGGCTAAAAGTGAGGCCAACCGCCCTATGGAAAACTCAATGTTAAAAACACGTTTTGGGACCCCCCTTTTTTCTCGGCCCCCCTTGACGAACCCCCCCCCCAAATTTTCAAGGGCTGCTCAGAAACAAAATGTTCCATTTTCCAGAAAATTTCAGCCAATTCCGTCCACAAACACCAAAGTTATTAGACATAGGATTTTTTCCCTATGGGATTTTTGAAAATTCTAACTATATATACCTACTGGCGACCGCCAGTAGGTAATATATATATATGTGTTTTTATATTCCTATTAGTACTTTGTTACACGAAGAGGGCAGAAGTTGTCTTTCCTGAAGAAGGTGGGGAGCTATTTTCGTTGAACCCACCGAAACGCGTCAATGCTCTTGTTGAATGGAAACTATCACGGATAAATGACGAATGAAAAAACTGCTTTATTAATATCTAGCAAGAATCTGTTTTGCCTAAAGCTGTGTGCATATACATGGTCTATCTAGATGTCTGATTACCATGGTGTTTCCTGACTTGTAATTATTTTTCTTGCTGTGTTTTTTGTCCCACTTTTTACTAGATTTGTTAATAACATGTTGGTATTTTAACCTTGACCGTCAAACTGTATAAAAACTTTTTAATGTGTGAAGTTGCTGTAAATATATTGTGATTTGGAATAAATTGAAAACAAAATCTTTCTTGAATAATTGTTTTTGCACGGATTTGATTCTTTGGTTCATAGAGTGGTTGCTCTTTAGTGAGTTAAGTGTGTCAAGAAGGTTGTTGAGTGTGGTTAAAGAGTTATTCCGGTTCCCAAGGGGATTTTATTGACGTTTGTCTTTTGGTACCCTACCCCTGTGGTGTTATAGGGTCCCTCTCTTTTTTTCGAACTGCTTGCTTTAAATCCTTTGTGGTGTTTAAAAAACATGTACGACAGCCATTAATGTCTGTTGGCCACGCTAATCCTCCTTCTGAACCCGAAAGTATAGAATTATATGTACCATTCGGTTTCATGTTGAGCTGTTCCTCAATGAAACTTATATAGCGTTTTATTTATTTATTTAGAAAGGTTTTATGTAGAGCTTGCTACACCCATGGGTATCAGAGCGCTTTACATAAGTATGAAGATAGTACAGTCGAAAAGTATCATAATGAATGCACATAATAAAGTGAAAATACAGTGGAAAAGTGCGATATTCAGATGAGATCAGTTTAGGGAAACAAACATAAGATTTGCTTTCGTAGATAAGCAACAGAGGGAATTGATTTAAGGCCAAGATATAATGGGTATATACATATTTACAACAACAAGAGGATTAACTGCATGGTCAGTGTGTATAAGGAGCAGGTTTGATGTGAGCGAAGGGGTGAAGCAGTGGAGGGGAGGTGTTGGGGAGATGGAGAGGGGGAGGTGAAGGAAGAGGGGAAGAAAAAAATCAAATGGGGAGGCGGATAGGTGGGAGGGAGGGATGGATAGGGGCCAACACACAAGGAGTGAAAAGATTGAAGGGCCCCATTATTTGTTGATCAGGTAGAGTTTGAGGTCTTTTTTTAAGCTGAAGTAAGAGGGATTGCAGCTTAAATCAATAGGGAGGGTGTTCATATGTTGGGAGCATTACCAGAGAAGGAACAAGATTGAGAGGCATTTATTTTGTTGCAGAGGGGGGCCGAGGAGGAGAGTGATGGTGCTTCTCATCGGACGGGAGCAGCCCGCTACTTTGAGTTTGCTCGAGAGGTATAACGGGTACTTTAGGTGAAGGGCTTTGTGTATAATGCAGGCAATTTTGTAGGCAGATCGGCCTTCGAGAGGGTGCCATTTAAGGACTTTAAGGCAGGAGAGATGCTGTTGAAATGTCTAGTGTCCATTATAAGTCTGGCCGCAAGGATGAGAATGGTTTTGAGTGGGGCAAGGTGGACTTTGGGGTTTCCAGAAAGGATGGCGTTGCCATAGTCGCTCTTTGAGAGGACAAGGGATTGGACTGATGATTTGAAAGCTTCCTCAGGGATGAATGGTTTAAGTTTTTTGAGTTGGCGGAGTGTGCAATGTGCTCCTTTAGCCGAGTTTGTTATGTGTGAATTGAGAGTAAGCTTATTGTTGAAGGTTATGCCAAGAGTTTTAACTGTTTTGGATAAGGAGAGTGGGCAGTTGAGGGCATGGAGGTCAGAGATCCAAGCTTGGATAGGGAGTGAGTTGTTTTTAGGGGAGAAGAGAATAATTTCGGTTTTATTAGGATTGAGTTTGAGGTGGTTGGAGTGGAACCAGGATTGGATCGAAATCAGGGTGTTATTTAGGTGCAGGACATCCGAATAGGATTTAATTTTATAGTATAGTTAAGTGTCATCTGCGTATAGATGGTAGTTGATTCCGGCTTGTTTTAGTATGGCAGTAAGGGGTTCCATAAAGAGGTTGAAAAGTGCTGGAGAGAGAATAGAACCTTGGGGCACACCAAGAGAGACTTGAGAGGGATTCGAGAGACAGCTTTGGATTTTGACTTGTTGAGTTCCATGTTGAAAATAGGAAGTGAATCAATTGATGACAGGACCGATATTTGAATGTGTTAAGTAGGGTTGAGTGGCTGACTGTGTCAAATGCGGCAGAGAGGTCAAGGAGAATGAGTAGGGAGTACTCACCCTTATCTAGGGCGTGGTGGATATCATCAGCGGGAGTGGATGGTGATACGTTGCGGGGGGAGTCTCGGGGAGCTAGGAAAGAGGGGGATTCCACTAGGTGAGGGGGTGAGGGAGGAGCGTTCTTTAGGCGGTGTTGAAGGGGGTAAGATTTCGGATGCATGGCAAGCGGTCGAGTGGCCGTTAACAGGCATACAGTTTAGGGGGTTAGGGTTAGTTTTGGGGGAGGGCAGGAGTGGATGGTGGTGTGTGAGGTGGGAGCTGGGAGAGGGGGGGATTCCACTAGTCCCCAGGATAACTGGGATGAGAGAGGGAGGGAGTGATCATTGTGAGGTGTTGAAGGAAGGTAAGATTTACAAAGGGCAGAGAGGTCGGAGTTCGAGAGACCATTTAAATGGACTACATATTGCAATTCTTTTATTGTACAACGCTGGAGGAAGGAGATTAGCTGTTGTCATCACACAGTTACATCTAAAATGCAGTTGCATCAACTTTAAAGCATTTCCAATTCTATGTAATCTGCTGAAACTCTACATATAAAATAATTTCTACCAATGTACCTGTTGGACCTAGGATAGCCTGGTTACATAGGGTAGCCTGGCCTAGGGTAAGACAGTCACTAAATAGAGGCACATGTGTAAAGGTTGCACACCACCCAGCGGTAACTCAATGCAATTCCACTCAAAAATGACACTACACCTTAATTTTTATAAAAGTAGAAAAAGCTTTATATTTTCTTTTGTTGTCAGTTACTTATTTTCTTAGGTTCATTTGTTGTTTCAAAATCACTTTTACAATACAAATTAAGGGTCACACTTCTTTATCATGTAAACTCTTCCTCTCCTCCATACTTAGCTTATTACTGTACTTTTGATGTTACATTTAACATTCACTTCAGTTGAAAATCTTCAGGCTTATACACTTAAATTGGCACCTTGGCACCCAAAGGGTGACACTCCCTCCCTTAGAACAGGTGACTATTTTAGGGTTCCAATGGACAGGTTCAGTGCACAACACAGCTTATTTGTACAGCCTAAATACTTTTGGTCAAGCAAGCCCAGAGCTTCTTTCCCCCCTCCCGCCTCTGAAAGAGAATACAGATCTTTAGCATAATTCCCACTCTTGGCGGCAGACAGGGGTTAAAGTAAACGTCACTGGGCAGTTGCCCTCTTTATTCACACTGTTTCCTCACTTGGCAGGGTCAATAGACCTTAGTCTCAGTCTCCTCTCCTTCAGTTTCTCAGTTAACCAAATACTGGCTGGCTATGGAGCACCACCCCTCCTTGGTGACACATGGGGGTTGCCCAGTGAATTAACAGCCCCTCCCTTCTCCACCTTACTTGGGACCAGAAGTGGTTACCACAGCAGCCAGGGCTTCACTCTTCAAGTCGATGCCTCCTTCATGGGCCAGGCCACATGCCCAGCAGCCCCACAACTAAGGAAGGCCTCCTCGAGGCACCAGTGGCCTGGAATTGCCACTCGCGTCCACTCTCTCCACACGAGTGGTCACGCTTCTTCTCAGGCGCGATGGGCGGTGTCCCCGCAGGCGCCGCCTCCCTCGCTGCCTCCTACGCCGCCCACCTCACCTCTTGGTAGCCGCGCCTCCACACAGGCGCCACGGAGCAGTGTCTCCGCTGGGCGCCGCTGCACACGCTTTCTCCTGCGCTTCCCACCTCACTCCTTGGGCAGCCGCGCTAGAGAACAGGCGCGAAGGAGCAGTGTCTCCGCCCGGCGCTGCCTATTCACGATCTCCGCGCCTCGGGGCATGCGCGAGAGAGCGGTGTCTCCCGCCTCAGCTGGCGCTATTCACAACACTTCTCCAGGGGCAATGTACCCCTTCAGACCCGCGCGGGGTCCCAGGGGCTCCTCCTCGACTACAGCTCCTCAGGGCCCCTCGTGGATTCGCGCTGCGCTACTCACAAGGCTGGTAAGTCAGTCTTTTGGAGCCTTATCAAGGGGGGTTAGATGAATGTTCAGGAAGGACCTGAGGGGGGCCAGCAGGAGCTTGAAGGGCCACTTCCCTCAGGGGTAATGAACCACACCGGGGCTCAGTCAAAGGGACTCAGGGGGGAGCGTCCTCAAGTGGAAAGTGTCAGCCTTAAAGGTAACTAATTACTAATTGTGCGCCACCCTCCCCAGGTCACAGCCTCACTCCTCGGGTTCTATGGTCATCACAAAATGGCCGCCCACACACCAGCCTTTTTATAGGCTGACCTCAAAAGGTCCAGAAGGGACCGGAAGGTTCTAGAAGAATCCTATTGTGCCCTATGGACCCAGTCCCAGTGGTGGCAGTTATTAGCCACCATTTTGTATGTCAGAAAAAATCCTGTCAGGAAGGCGCCTAGGCCTCAAACAACTATGAGGGCAAAGAGCACCTAACCCCTGTCAACACCAAAAAAAAAAAGTCAGTGAACACAAAAAGATAAAAAGGGTTTGAGGGGCAAAAAGGGGACAAAATAAATAATTAATTAGGAGGGACTACCCAAAGGCAGACAGGTCTAACACGCGTCCCCCCCAGCCGAAAGTGGGGAGAGCTACCCAACCCCTTGGGAGTCCTCATCACTAAGGCGGAAATACCTAGAGAGACCGTCTGCATTGGCGTGGTCCACTCCAGGCGGATGTTCCACCCGGAAGTCCATTCCCTGTAGGGAGATGGACCATCTCAACAACTTGGGATTTTCCCCCTTCATTTGCATCAGCCAACGAAGGGGCCTGTGGTCAGTCTGAACCAGGAAGTGCGAGCCAAACAGGTATGGCCGCAACTTCTTCAGAGCCCACACCACCGCAAAAGCCTCCCGCTCAATTGCACTCCACCTCTGTTCCCGGGGAGTCAGTCTCCTGGACAGGAAGACTACAGGCTGATCCAGACCCTCTTCATTGAGTTGCGATAACACTGCCCCAATGCCATGTTCTGATGAGTCTGTCTGGACAATGAACTCCTTGGAGAAGTCTGGGGCCCTCAGGACCGGTGCTGCACACATTGCCTGCTTCAATTTCTCAAAGGCTTGCTGACAAGCCTCAGTCCAGACTACCCGTCGAGGTTGTTTCTTAGAGGTGAGCTCTGTGAGGGGCGCTACAATAGTGCCATACCCCTTCACAAAGCGACGGTAGTAACCTGAGAGGCCCAGGAAGGCTCGGACCTCAGTCTGTGTCTTGGGGGGGTTCCCAGGCCATGAAGGCCTCAATCTTTGCCTGGAGGGGCTGCACTGCTCCCCTACCCACCAAGTGGCCTAGGTACACAACCGACCCCTGCCCAATCTGACATTTACTGGCCTTGATTGTCAGGCCAGCCTGTTTCAGGGCCTGGAGTACAGCTTGCAAGTGCCGCAAATGGTCCTCCCAACTGCTACTGAAGACGGCAATGTCATCCAGGTAAGCAGCGGAGAAAGCCTCCATTCCGGAGAGGACCTGGTTCACCAGCCGCTGAAAAGTGGCAGGGGCGTTCTTGAGCCCAAAGGGCATCACGCAGAACTGGAAGTGTCCCTCAGGCGTGGAGAAAGCTGACCTTTCTTTTGCTCCATCTGTAAGGGAAATCTGCCAGTACCCAGAAGTAAGGTCAAAGGTACTCAAATATTGGGCAGCTCCCAGCCGGTCAATTAATTCATCCGCCCTAGGGATTGGATGGGCATCAGTCCTTGTCACTGAATTCAGTCCCCGGTAATCCACACAGAACCTCAGTTCTGGAGTGGTGCCCGGTGGAGCAGCTTTTGGGACTAACACCACCGGACTGGACCAGGGGCTACTGGAAGGTTCAATAACTCCTAGCTCCAGCATCTTGATGACCTCATCGTGGATGCTGGCCTTCACCTTGTCCGACAGCCGGTAGGTCTTCGACTTCACTGGTGGGCTGTCTCCTGTGTCCACATCATGGGTACACAGGTGGGTCCTTCCCGGAACAAGGGAGACCAGCGAGGAGTACTGCTCCAGGACCTGGCGGCAGTCCTCCCGCTGCTCAGGAGTAAGGGATGGGGATAGAAACACTCCCTCCACCGACCCATCCCTCTCTTGAGACGAAAACAAGTCAGGGAGAGGTTTGCTTTCCGCTTCCTCACCTCCATCAGTCACCATCATCAAGATGACCTCGGGCCTCTCGTGGTGGGGTTTTAGACGGTTAGCATGCAGCACCCGCAGGGGCTGTCGAGGGGTCTTTAGATCCACCAAGTAGGTGGCCGTACCCTTCTTCTCTAACACCTCAAAGGGGCCTGTCCAGCGATCCTGGAGGGCACTTAGCTCTCCAGGCTCCATCACCCACACTTTCTGGCCAGGCTCCAACTCCACCGGGTGAGCGTTGTGGTCATACCACTCCTTCATTACTGCCTGGCTGGCCTCCAAGTTGTCAGAAGCTTGCTTCCACAACTTCGCCATTTGGCTCCTGAAGGCCAGCATGTAGTTCACCACATCCTGGGGGGGGGGGGTTCCTGGGAGACTTTTCCCATCCATCCTTCACCAGGCTGAGAGGCCCGCGTACAGGGTGCCCATACAGAAGCTCAAAAGGGCTGAAGCCCACTCCCTTCTGTGGCACTTCCCTGTAGGAAAATAGCAAACAGGGTAGGAGGACGTCCCACTTCCTCCGCAGGCTTTCAGGCAGACTTCTGATCATGCCCTTCAAGGTCTTGTTGAACCTTTCTACCAGTCCATTGGACTGGGGGTGATAGGGAGTGGTGAACCGGTAGGTCACTCCACACTCCTTCCACATTGCCCGCATGTACGCTGACATAAAGTTGGTCCCCCTGTCGGACACAACTTCTTTGGGGAAACCCACTCGGGTAAAGATCCCCATTAGGGCCCTGGCCACCACAGGTGCAGTGACAGTCCTCAGAGGAATTACCTCTGGGTACCGTGTGGCATGATCCATCAGAACCAGGATAAACCTGTGACCAGCTGTTGTTGGTGGATCCAATGGCCCTACAATGTCGATGCCCACCCTTTCAAAGGGGGTGCTAACGACAGGAAGTGGTTCCAGGGGAGCTTTCAGCTTCACCCCTGTTTTCCCACTGGCTTGGCAGGATACACATGTCCGACAGTAGGTGTTAGACGCCACTTTCATTTGAGGCCAGTAAAAGTGGGGGACAAGCCGAGCAAAGGTCTTGTCCTGACCTAAGTGTCCTGCCAAGGGTATTGCATGAGCCAATTCCAGCAGAAAGGCTCGGTACCGTTGCGGGACTACCAAGGCCCTTGATGAACCAGGTAAGGGTACCTTGGGTTCACTGTAAAGGAGTTCATCCTCCCAGTAAATGTGGTAGTGTCCCGCAACGTCCCCTGCTGCCTAGTCGCCTCAGTCCCTCAAGGGTAGGGCACTCCTTCTGGCCCTTACAGAACTCTTCTCTGGTAGGCCCTCCCTCCACATGCCACTCAGCAGGGATGGGCAGGTCCTCCATAGAAACTACTTCCCCCTCCACGGACTCCTGGTCCACCACCGCAGGTGGCCGATCTGTCACATGGGGTGTGGAAGCCGAAGCAGGCTTCTCCTGTCTTCGGGTCTGTCCCTTTTTGGCAGCGGGTTAGGCCATTGTTCCAGGCTCCAACCCAGGCGAACTCCCTCTCCGGGCAGTCGCAGACCTTGTGCTCGCACAGGCCCAATCAGGTGTACCTAGCATCTCTGAATGCGTCCGGTATTCCACCTCTCTCCAAGCATTGTGCTCCATGTCATTCCCCAGCAGACAATCAACTGGCACGGCAGGGCTTACGGCAACTCGAAGTGAACCTGCAACCCCTTCCCACTCAAAGGGAACCTCGGCCACGGGGTAGTGGCCCATTCTGCCGTCAGCCATCGCGGCGGGGTGGAGTACATTGGGAATCACCTGCTCTGGAGACACCAGTTGACTTCTCACCATAGTCATACTGGCTCCTGTATCTCTCAGAGCCTCCCCTCTCTGGCCATTGATGGTGATCCATTGCCCATACTTAGTAGTATATGGGGGCACCTGAATCTTAGGAACCATCTCCCGTTCTCCCAGGGACACTAAGGTGACACCCGCCCACTCACCCCCCTTATCTAAGGGCAACTCCTCCCCGAGCGCTACACTAGCTACTCCCGGGGCTTTGCCTCCGGTGGGAGGGGGTGGTCTCTTTGGGCATCTGACATCTCCCTTATAATGTCCAACACCACCACACTCGAAGCAGTGGACAACCCTTGGCTGCTGGCTTTTGCCAGGATGAGGGTTTCTGGGCGGGTTAGCCTTAGGGGTGAAACCGGTTCCCTTTTCCTGGAAACTGTTTTGGGGACCTTTAGAGAACTGCCGCTTTTTATCTCCCCCCTCCTTCTGAGGGGCGCCCTGTCCGGCCTTTTGGGAATCCCCTCCAGTCCCCTTTGAGGACACCCGGGTACTTGCCCAGATGTCCGCCTCCTCTGCAAGCTTCCGGGGGTTGGTCAGCTTGCTGTCCACCAGGTGCTGGCGCAGCTCGGGAAAAAATTTCTCGAGTAGATGCTGTTTAAGAAAAAGGTCATACAAACCCTCATAGTCCTTCACCTCACTGCCCTGTACCCAGCCCTCCAATGCCTTCCTCGCATAATCCAGGAAATCCACCCAGTTCTGGGTGCTTAACTTGTGGCTCCCCCTGAACTTTTGGCGATACTTTTCCGGGGTTAGCCCAAACTTTCTAATCAATGCTAACTTCATGGTGGGGTAGTTGGTCTGCTCCTTCGGTTCTAAGGCTAACAAGGTGTCCCGACCAGTAGGAGGCATGTACTTATACAACCCACCCCCCCAGTGCTTTTTCTGGATCCCATGGGCTCTTAAGGAGACCTCATAGGCAGCCAGCCACTTAGCTATGTCATCCCCCTGACTATAGCTGGCAACTATATCCTTAGGCAGGTAGGGTCTGGACTTCCTGGTTGGTTCTCTGGTTTCGCTGCCACCATTTGGAGAGTTGGCGAGTCCTAACTGTAGAGCCTTGAGTTCTAGCTCTTTTAGTCTAAGCTCATGAGTCATCCTCTGTTCCTCCCTCCCCTGTTCTAACCTGGCTAACTCCCACTTCAGCTTCCTTTTTTCCCTCCTGTCTGTTAGTTCAGCTTCGGTCAAGCTTCCCCCGGAGACACTACTGCTCCTCCTAGAGGAGGTCATTGGTCCTGGGAGTAGGTTTCCCACCTCAGGGTGGAATAATCCCTCTACCTCTATGACCGTGTCCCGGTCTGTCCCCTCATCCTCCTCCTTCCCTTCTCTGCGCGCTTCCACCCAAGCCCTCAAACTGGTCTGGAGTTCCCCCTTCTTGGCACCACGCTTAAAGAACACTCCCATTTGTTGACAGAAGGCTTTTAGCTGGGCCACAGAATAAGTGTCCAGTTCTTCCAGTGCAAATTCCATATTGCTAAAGGCAATTCAAGGTCAAGCACACAAAAAGAATAGAGTTACAAGGGCAACCTGAAGCTACCTCCACCCCACCACCAGGAATAAATTTGGAAAAAGCAAAAGTAAAAAGTTAGGAAGGACGCCAGGAGAAAACTCCTGGTGTAGGTCAGTGGATTACGCTTAGTTACTGCAGAGTAGTTGCAACCACAGTTCTCATCCCACCGCTAGACACCAATATGTTGGACCTAGGATAGCCTGGTTACATAGGGTAGCCTGGCCTAGGGTAAGACAGTCACTAAATAGAGGCACATGTGTAAAGGTTGCACACCACCCAGCGGTAACTCAATGCAATTCCACTCAAAAATGACACTACACCTTAATTTTTATAAAAGTAGAAAAAGCTTTATATTTTCTTTTGTTGTCAGTTACTTATTTTCTTAGGTTCATTTGTTGTTTCAAAATCACTTTTACAATACAAATTAAGGGTCACACTTCTTTATCATGTAAACTCTTCCCCTCCTCCTTACTTAGCTTATTACTGTACTTTTGATATTACATTTAACATTCACTTCAGTTGAAAATCTTCAGGCTTGTACGCTTAAATTGGCACCTTGGCACCCAAAGGGTGACAATCCCTCCCTTAGAACAGGTGACTATTTTAGGGTTCCAATGGACAGGTTCAGTGCACAACACAGCTTATTTGTACAGCCTAAATACTTTTGGTCAAGCAAGCCCAGAGCTTCTTTCCCCCCTCCCGCCTCGGAAAGAGAATACAGATCTTTAGCATAATTCCCACTCTTGGCGACACACAGGGGTTAAAGTAAAAGTCACTGGGCAGTTGCCCTCTTTATTCACACTGTTTCCTCACTTGGCAGGGTCAATAGACCTTAGTCTCAGTCTCCTCTCCTTCAGTTTCTCAGTTAACCAAATACTGGCTGGCTATGGAGCACCACCCCTCCTTGGTGACACACGGGGGTTGCCCAGTGAATTAACAGCCCCTCCCTTCTCCACCTTACTTGGGACCAGAAGCGGTAACCACAGCAGCCAGGGCTTCACTCTTCAAGTCGATGCCTCCTTCATAGGCCAGGCCACATGCCCAGCAGCCCCACAACTAAGGAAGGCCTCCTCGAGGCACCAGTGGCCTGGAATTGCCACTCGCGTCCACTCTCTCCACACGAGTGGTCGCGCTTCTTCTCAGGCGCGATGGGCGGTGTCCCCGCGGGCGCCGCCTCCCTCGCTGCCTCCTACGCCGCCCACCTCACCTCTTGGTAGCCGTGCCTCCACACAGGCGACACGGAGCAGTGTCTCCGCTGGGCCCCGCTGCACACGCTTTCTCCTGCGCTTCCCACCTCACTCCTTGGGCAGCCACGCTAGAGAACAGGCGCGAAGGAGCAGTGTCTCTGCCGGCGCCGCCTATTCACGATCTCCGTGCCTCGGGGCATGCGCGAGAGAGGGGTGTCTCCCGCCTCAGCTGGCGCTATTCACAACACTTCTCCAGGGGCAATGTACCCCTTAAGACCCGCGCGGGGTCCCAGGGGCTCCTCCTCGACTACAGCTCCTCAGGGCCCCTCGTGGATTCGCGCTGCGCTACTCACAAGGCTGGTAAGTCAGTCTTTTGGAGCCTTATCAAGGGGGGTTAGATGAATGTTCAGGAAGGACCTGAGGGGGGCCAGCAGGAGCTTGAAGGGCCACTTTCCTCAGGGGTAATGAACCACACCGGGGCTCAGTCAAAGGGACTCAGGGGGGGAGCGTCCTCAAGTGGAAAGTGTCAGCCTTAAAGGTAACTAATTACTAATTGTGCGCCACCCTCCCCAGGTCACAGACTCACTCCTCGGGTTCTATGGTCATCACAAAATGGCCGCCCACACACCAGCCTTTTTATAGGCTGACCTCAAAAGGTCCAGAAGGGACCGGAAGGTTCTAGAAGAATCTTATTGTGCCCTATGGACCCAGTCCCAGTGGTGGCAGTTAATAGCCACCATTTTGTATGTCAGAAAAAATCCTGTCAGGAAGGCGCCTAGGCCTCAAAAAACTATGAGGGCAAAGAGCACCTAACCCCTGTCAATACCAAAAAAAAGTCAGTGAACACAAAAAGATAAAAAGGGTTTGAGGGGCAAAAAGGGGACAAAATAAATAATGAATTAGGAGGGACTACCCAAAGGCAGACAGGTCTAACAGTACCCCTTATTTGTAACCGGTTTCATTCTGAAACCAAACTCCCTAGAATTATTTTTTAAATGACAAAGGAGCCTCCGTGTTCAGTAAGGGTTACTGAGTTTCTACATCTGAATCTAAAACTGATTAAATCAGATTACAGTTATATAACATGCACAAACACTTTGAAAGGTTAGTAGGATCCGCATCTGTTGTTGTATTTGGCACATTTGGCAAAACGTGCAACTGAAGGAATGTTTGGTGTACTTACGCCTTTAATCTTAGCCAAACCCTGGCAGGCTGTATGCTGCACTGTTTTGTTCAGGAAGATCATTTGTCTAGGGATTAGACAACCTATGAATAAAGCTTTACTGCCCTGTACTTGCCAATTGCATGTTCCCCAAATTGATTTTTAATCAATGTTGTCCTTCCAAAATTCATAACCTTGTAAGGACAGTTAAGAAATAAAGGAATCCGAATAAATGAATTTGGTGCGAGTTAGCATATTTTAATTCGCCGGGGAAGGAGTACGTTTATAATAAGACACTGGATCTAGGGGGTTGTTGCCAGAAATCTATATGCAAACTTTTGCAGCTATTTTTTTGAAGTAACTTTGGTGGTCTCTGGCAATGTTCTCATGATGTGAAATTAAAAACTACACGTGGTACTTGCGCTATGTAAATAACGGTGTGCATAATAACAAAACAGTTCACCATATTTAGGTACATATCAGCATTAAATACTGTAGAAGATTCTAGGTCAGAAAGCAGATTTCACTGACATCATATCCCAATCATCAGACAGTTCCAGGAGTACTAGCGTCGTCCATACTGATCTTGAATACATTTGGAATTTGTAAAGTTTCTGTAGGATCAAAAATATTAAATGGGAGCTTATCCCAAACAGTGCCCTCCGGTACAGGAGATGCAGAAATGTTCACACGGGACAGGTCTCTATACTCTTTGTGGGAAGAAGAATGAGGTTTTAATACCTCAGTTACCAGCTTAACAGCAGAGCAATAAGAGATAATATCCATTTAGGAGCACAAAGAGAACGGTCACGTATCCAATCCAAATGAAGAGGAAAAGCAATGAAATGGTTATTCATAAACGGGACCAAGGAGGAATCAGGTAAGTCTGTTTCAACCAAAAAATAAATGCATGAATCCCATGCAATAACGTGTGTGACAAAGCCAAGGAAAAGTAATGAAGTTCGGCAAAATAGCCAGAGGCAGTCTATGCAAAAACAGGAACCTCACAGGACAAAGTAGTACTTGTTTGTACCGCCAAAGGTTGTTGATAATAATCAACTTTGTTGTTAGGAGCAGTTGTTGATGCCTGAATTCACATAAGGTGAGTTAACAGCGTTAGCAGCTATAACAGAAAGTAGTAAAACTTCAGCATCGGACGCCCTTAGCTAGGGAGTAGAAATGTCTGTATTATTTAATGCTTGTAACTGTATTTCCTGTATGGTAGTGAGAGGAGACCGGTAACTACTTAGGAGCTCTCAGGGCCTACTGCTTAGGACTGGCCACATGCTGTGGTTTGATGAGGTTTATGGACACAAAACGTTTGTTTTTATAACCAGTTAGGGGTGGCAAAAGTACTGTTCTGGTACCTTGTACTGCCAGGACCGGCACAGGTGCTCTGTCTGATGGTCCAAAGTCCTCCATATGGACAATCTTCTCTCAAACTAGATCCCCAGTCTTTGGAATCTAGATTGGAGTTGGGCGTTGTACCTTCACTTCTTCAGTGGCAGCATGTTTGGCAATTTCATTGGAGCACTCCTCTCAGAATTCTTGTAGTTCCTGTAAGACAGCAGAACGTTCACTGATGCCAAAAGGCATATCAGTCGCCACTGTGCCAGGATTATCAAGGGCTGGAACAAATGTCTGGATGCCGATTATGACTTTGTAGGGAGTCCATCCTCCCAAGGATTTTCTAGACAGATTTAAAGCTCTTAGACTTCCTACACATAATGGATCCAACTATGACCTGAACTGAATATCCTAGCTGTTAAAGACTGTTTTAAGTCACGTTTTCCTTTCTACTATCGAATTTCCCTCAACATGAAAGGGAGAGGAATAACGCACAGCCACACTCATGGTGCTCATGGTATCCCAGTAAGCCCTTGAGGCAAACACTGTTCCCTGGTACGAATGGAATGTAACTACTGCCTATGTCCTGATGAAGACTTGCAGATCCTTTATAATAGTTCGATCCTCAGCCGATGGCTGCGGCCACACCCATTGAAATCTAGATCTTAAATCCACTGTCAAAAGATTATCTTTACAGGAACCATCTGAGTTTAGAGGTCCATAGTAGTCACGATATAAAGAAGCCAATGGTTTGTTTGAGACTAGGAGAGGTGTCTGCTGCGGCTGAGCTGTGATAGAACTTTTAGATTGCTGAAAAACGTCACAACTAAGGACATATTGCTTTATAGGTTTCTAAAGACCATACCACCAATAGTGTTGCTGCAGTAATGAACCACACCAGCATGGGCTGATGCTCAGCAATATACTCAGCTATGAGTAAATCTAGCATGTGGTCTGAATTTGGCATGATTTGATCTACCACGCTGGGAATACGAGCAAAAGGTATGGCTTGGGCACTCAATAAGTATTTTGCTGGAAATCATTTTAGGTAATGGTGTGCCAGTGCTTGAAGCATGGACAGCTACCATGATGTCCATATCCCCTCTTGTATGAGAAAGAAATTGCAGGTACCACAGCAGTCTGGATGGTTGCCTTTGCAGCTTCATCAGCCAGTGAATTTCCTGCAACGTGTATTCCAACATGTTGGTGACTCAATGTAGGAATTACATAAGGGTGTGGCAAGCATTTTATTTAGATGCGCCACCTTTCCCCCAAAACAGTCTATGCTTAATAGTGCTGCCTTTGGAGGCTCTGAATCCATGCAAGTGCTCACTGAAATACGGGACACAGTAATACGAATTGCACACAGTGTGGGGAATTCAGGATCAGTATTCTCTAGTACAGGAATTAGAGCTTTGAGTTCAGCCAGCTGAGCGGTACAATCCCCTAGAGATTGTGTAACTGTTTTTTGGGGTTGGAATTCCCTGTTCCTCATGACACCGCATACTGTAGCACAGGCTGCCGAGTATTGCTGTTTAGTTCAACAGAGGACATACTGGTCAACAGTCTAAACGGCACTGGGCACAGGGTATTCTTGGTCACATTGGAAGTTGAATTTTTAGCCTTGTTCTGCAAATTCCAGTATTAGAAGATCTACTCTGGCAAAATGTGTGTTTAAATCATCATCCATAAGGTATATGTCATTGACATAAGGCAATGCTTCTGTATTAATTGCTTGTTACACAGGCAGAGAACAGACCAAGGCTATTCTCATACTCCTGAGGGAGTGGACCGTACCTTTCCCGAGATCCTAATCTGATGAATGCCGTTAAATCCCAGCTTTCATGTGCTGTGTTTTTGCAGAAAAAGCTGTTTGAAATGTTCAATGTTGTTTTGTATTTTTTGCGCAGTATGTTGTTCATTAGGGTGGCACGGTCGGCATTTTGCACAGCAAATGTGCATCTGTGACTGTTTAAATGTCTGTAGTCGAAGACTTGGCATAGTGAATTGTCTGATTTCACTACTGGAAACAAAGGATTGTTCATTGGGGAGATACAAGGCTCAATAGTACCTTGATTTTCTAGCTGTATGAACATTTCTCTAACTGAAGTTTTAGCATCATGCTTAATTGGGTATTGTGGCTGCACTTGCAGGCTGGACCTTATAGTTATTATGTGGTAAGGTGAGTCTTTATATCAGCCTACATGATTGCTGTATAATGCCAGGGCCTGTGCAAGAGCCCACTCTGTGGCATATGCTGGTTTTACTGCTTCAAGAACAAAGACAGAGAAAGATGGTATTATTAAATCTTCCCCTTGTGGAACTTTTCTAATAAACTTGGGTGGCCAATCCCTTTCAGGCGAGAGAATGTCATATATTAGTGTCAGATGTTCCCACAAAAATTACTTTAATGGTATGAGGTATATCGCCCTCAACTGGATGTCCAAATCAAATCGGTCTAGAGAGCTAACCCGTTGATCTGGTGTTTCCACTTGAATAAAATCATTAGTAGCTCTCACCACCAAAACATTTGAAGAGTGTGGTGGACTATCGGGACCTCTGCAGCACTGTCTAGGAGTGTCAGTGTTCCTTGATCAAGAAAAGTGTCCACAATATTTTTGTCATATTTAAAAGAAATATCTGCCACTTTCTTGTTTTTGAAATGAGACTTTTTTGAAGACAATTTTCTTCTTTTTTTATGATTATGTCAGACAAGCGTTGTGAATCCTTTCTTGGATTCACATACTCTTCCGGTCTGTGCTCTGATAAGCCTCCTCTGTCCGAACGTTTGTCGGGTGAGTCCTGAAAGGAACATGAAGGACATGTATCAGTATTCTGATACGTATTAGGCTGTTTAATTGTTTCACGGTTATCCAAGTTATAGCACTTTTCAGTGGAATCCTATTTGGGTGATACAGCCTGTGACTTTGTCTTTTCTTTCGTTTATCCCAGCGTTTTTTAGAAGACTCATGTGCCTGTTTCGAGTTATCCTTTTCAGAATTACCGCTAATTTGGGTTTATTTGATCTGGTCCCCGAGTTATCACAACCTATAGATGTTTAGGTTTCAGCAATATTTTTTGGTAATTCGTGCTCTTCATCCGCCAATGGAACCTGCATGAGGAGTCGGTCTACCGCCAAGGCAGCTGCTTCACCTATTAATGTTACTTTAAAAAATTGAGGTGACTGTGGCATAGTTCTCAATAAATGGACTCTGCTGATCCATGGCAGGGACAGACCGTATTCATTTTCAATCTGTTTAGGCACTTCAGGAAAAACAGTTATTGATGGTGTACCATGTGTTTTGTTATATATTGCAGCAGTGACTGTGCCCAATGTGGCACATTTATTTACCGGAGGAACCATCCCTAGTGGTAGGCAGATTGTGAGAATTTTATTTTTAGCTTGGGGTCTCATATAGGGAAGTGCTGGTTTGTTTTCAGGGCAATACAGCACGGGATTTCTTCCTGTCTGGTGGGAACCTTATCCATTATTGCATGATTAGTCAATGGACTAATTGAAAGTACTGTCATATGTATCTGCGCAGCGTGAACAGCCTTCGCTGGGGTTACTGTGATTGTTTGCATAACAAGCTGTATTATATGTCTGTATAGTCTGACTAGACCAGAGTAGAGAGCACGGAGCTCTACAGCTGTTTATGGACCTAATGTTGAGTATGGTGTATAGCTGGAATGGACTGGCCAGGTTGCTCCCACATTGCTGAGGGGACCCATTCTTACATTGTGTAATGCATGTGGTAGGGCGCCTTGGAACCAATTTGTATGTTCCTGAAATGATAATGGTATTTCTAAATCTTCATAAGGTCTGTATTAGCCTTGGTGGTAACGCTTCCATGTAGGTGTGAAATGTTTGTGTATTTGCATCTGATGCAGAAAGCCTGTTGCTGACATAGAATACAATTTAACAGTGATCTTCATCTTGGTAATGTTTTGCGAAGATGGCTCCAAACCCTACTGGGCTGATATCTCCAGTCAGGCCATTGCACCAAGTTGGGTGAAGTAGACTATGTTTGTGGAACTGCAAAGTCTCTTCTTGACCTGCTGAAATGCCTATTCACTTGATGGAGTGAACTCTTGCTTGCATCCTAGATTTGTTAATTCTCAGAGACCATTGCTAATAGTGGCTTTGCCCTTCATGTATTAGGCACAGTAACTGGCCATTCCTCGAAAAGACGGAATATCACAGATATCCTTGGTGATGGTATCTCATTGATTTGTCAGGTTCGGGCTGCATGCCTTGACTAGAGAATATGTGTCTGGGAAATTTAAGTAGTGTGGATTCACATTTGCAGGATTCAGGGTTGGATTGGCTATCCAAAGTGTTCAGCATTCTTGTTCTCAAGCCTGTTTAGCCTCCTCTGTCGTAGTTCTGAACTGCTGAATGTCATCACTGATGACACCCCAAAACTAAGTCCCTTGGGGCAAAATAGACCCATATGTTGGTGAACCTTAAGATATAGAGTGAGTCATTGTGTAGCTGGATCGGATATCATTTTTTTGAGATCTGGTTTGGAGAATACTGGTGCCCCATTGAGAAATGGTATGTTGGTCAAGTGATGTTAAGGGTATTATTCCCGTTGAATGGCTAATGTTTGATAGTCTCACGTTGATACATGCAGGCACCTGACCTTCCATGTTGTGTTTAGGTACCACAGCCACAAGTTAATTCGATAACATCAGCCATTAATAATTCTTGGATTTCTTCTTCAATTGCCTTTTGAAGGTGGACATGTATTCTTCTGTGGTATGAATCCACTGGTTTAACTTGTTCATTTATGTAGGGAAGGACTGTGAAGTCCTTCATTTTTCCCAGCCCTGTGAAGAGGTGCGGATGTTGCCTTACTGCTGGCAAGACATCTTCTACCATATAGAAAACAACAGCTTTGCTGGGGCAATCTATGACATGTATTTCGGTTTCCACAGTGCGATCCTTGTATGCGCGTGTGGTCACAATTTTGCCAAAACATGGAAGTGGCTTCTTGGCCATCCAGGTGTAGACTCATAACTTGGCCTGTTACATCTACGGTTTGGATTTCATTTTGTTGTATTGCTGCACAGATATAGTTAAAAGACGATTTACACTTGAGCACAAAACAGAATAACTGCCTTTCATAAGCTGTAGTCCTGGGTATTTCTTTCTTGCTTTTTCATCGGAGTAACCATGAACAAGTAATCTCACTGTCTTGAGTGTACAATGACGTACTCTTTGGTTTTATTTTGATCAGTGATGCCATGCAAGACCTGGATGAGCTGTCATTTTTGTTTCTTGAATTGAGTGTAAGGTGTTGCATTGAGTATTCTTTTTACGTGGCATACTCCTTTTCACATCTTTTCAAAATGATTGTCTTTTCCACATTTGTGACATTCTTAACCCACTGCAAGGCATGTGACCTCATATGGACATGACTAACAACAGAGATAGCATTATTTTTTCTTGTCCCAGTAGTGCGGTCTGCATTTCTGTCGGAGATGATCCCTTGACTTTCAAGCGTTGCCTTTGTGTGACAACTTGAGTGCATGTTTTTTTAACCGAAGCCTTGTTCTATCTTTTCTGCCTTTCCGGATTCAATCTTTTTTCTTGAGCTTCAGCTCGGTTATTTATGCGAGTCAGCCACTTAGTGTCTTCTAGACTGTAGCTCTTCGGCAGGTGTTGACAAAGAGCTGCCGGTTGGTAGCCCTCTATGATTCACAGTCTGATGGCATCTTCATCTGTGAATTTGTCAAATTCACAGTATTTGACTAGAGGACTTAGAACTTACCCTTGGGTGCTCCCTTTTTCTGAGATGCTAAATTGAATGTGTACCAGGGCCTCTCATACTTTTGGATAGATCGCTGCTTGTGCAGTTTATAGTTAATTTTTGATTTTGCAAACTTTCTATATGAGGTTCTTCATTGTTGACATTCATTTTTCATGTTTTTCTCTGATGCTTCAATGAAGTTGTCAAAATCATCCAGTGACTACAGCCTTCTTGGTCCCATGATGTTGCCTGCAATCAGGTGTAACTGGTTAGGAGATAGTAGGAATGATTTTGACCCTTTCCTGGGTTCTACCTCAGAATAGATGATGCTTGTTTTGCTTCCTGCATACCACTCTTCTTGTGATGTGATGACTGCTGCTTTCCTTTTTCAGCTGCAGTGTTCTGGTTGTTTTTTTTATGCTGCCAGAAGTCCCTTGCTCACTTTGCCACTGGATTAAAGCTAGCCTGGCTTATGAAGGGTGTTACCCAGAAACCGGTCCCAGAATGCTGGTTTCCAGTTCAGGGAAGACCTGGCTTGGCATTTCGGGCTGGACTGTTCCCATGAGGCACAGGGTCAAGACTGATTTGCATATAGCAGAGTCTGGACTAAGGTGGCAAAATGAGCTAAAGAATGATGTTGGATTCAACCCAGATCTGTGACTGGGGGTGAGTGTCTGAAAAGTTTCAGCGCTCCATCCATCATCTCCTTGTGTTTGCTTACTTCGCCCTAAGTTGGCAGGGTATGCCCAAACGTGGGTCCCTTGCTCACTTTGCCACTGGATTCAAGCTAGCCTGGCTGATGAAGGGTTTTACCCAGAAACCGGTCCCAGGATGCTTGTTTCCAGCTCAGGGAACACCTGGCTTGGCAGTTCGGGTTGGACTGTTCTCATGAGGCACAGGGTGAAGACTGATTTGCATATAGCTGTGTCTGAACTGAGGTGGCAAAGTGAGATTAAGAATGATGATGGATTCAACCCAGATCTGTGACTAGTGGTGAGTGTCTGAAAAGTTTCCGCGCCCCATCATCTCCTTGTGTTTGCCAGACTTCAAGATGGCTTCTCCAATGGTTGTCAGTGGGGGCACCTGATTTCAAAATAGTATTGTTTTATCAATGTAGTCGCCTTGGTTGAAGATGACAGTTTGCTCTAGGTTCAATAAGTGTTCCTGAACCCAAAATGGCAGCTTGCCTGTTCTAAATAGTGATTCTGCCAATCTGTTGCTGCCAATCTGTTGCTTCTTTCTTCTGGTGGTCTTCTTTCTTCCATTGCCAACGCTTCTAGTTTCTTCTGGTGGCAGTGTTCTGGTTCCCTGCCTTCATCACCAGCTGTTGTGTTTGCCACTGCATCAACACGCGGGGGTACACAAATGTACAGAAACTCAGGGGCACAGCTGGTGAGTTTACTTGTTCTTTATTTAATTATGGTGATTACAAAGGGGGGGGTCTACTGATGTCAGAGTTGACCTCCAGCACTTGTCTTTGATGCTCCCCAATTATATCCATTTGTCCACACACTCCTCGTGTCCCTAGCCATTTTCAGTAAGCGAGGTCCCAGATTTATCTAGAACGCTGATCTCGGTCAGGCTGTCCAGTACCTACAGTCTAATGACATAATAGAACCTGTAAACAGAAGGCTACACTTAATTGCCCAGGGTTTACCTGCACTAAGGCATCATTTGTTTAAGAGCATCTGAACTAAAAAGTGACTGTGGAAACTTCCATTTGGCCAAGTTAGGACCTTAAGCCTCGCCCCCTGTTTCTCCAAAGGACACCATCTACATCTGTCTCCTAGAAAGGCGCAGGTAACGTACAACAATCTTTTAAAAATATACACAATTGTTTTGCATTTGTTTACTGCTTTATAGGAACGCTATATGTACTGCTGCCACATCCTTCCAGAGCATCCGAAAAATAGGATGATTAAAAAAGAAAAACCATTAAAAGGAAATGGACTGTACACACTCCTGATAAATCACTGGCGTGTGGGACCAATAAACACTTTCCAATTTCTTTCTGTAAGACTAACACATACATAACAAAAAGCTCAATTGCACCGAACCAGGCTGTGATAATACGGCACAGAGTCCTCAAATAGGCAAATTATAGGACAATCAAGGCCCACGGCAAATGCACATAAAGTAAGTACGTTCAACGCCTTGGAGCCCAATACAGCATTGGACTTTCCCCCTCGAGATTTTAGTAAAAAGGAAGGTGATCTCAGGAGGTTAGCAGTAGAGGATCTTTAGGTTCGCTGGGGCCAATAAGGGTGGATCTGGTATTTAAGACATTTAGGGCCTATGGACTTAAAGGCTCTATTGACAAGAAGAAGACTGTAAAAAAGGATCCTTTTATGAATGGACAACCAGTGTAGTTTTTTAGCACAGTCAATGCTGAGCTCGGCTTAGACAGTTGTAAAACCAGTCTGCCTGCGGTATTCTGTACCCTCCGAAGTTCTTGGATGAGGCGTTTGAAGCAGCCAGCATAACGACTATTCCAGTAGTCTAATCTGAATGTAATTAAGGTATAGACTACAGTTTTCCTGGTGGCCAGAGGCAGAAAGTGGATTTAAAAAAAAACAGTTTTGAGATTAAAAAGCACATACCTGCAACTCCCGTGGATTGTGGAAAGAAAGACAGGTCGGTGTCAAATATGACCCCAAGGGGTTTTGCAACTTTTACCGTGGTTTGGGAGAGGGGGGGGGGCAGACTAAGGTGAGGCAGACTATGGTCACCGTTTTATGGGACAGACTATGTTGGTTGCTCCGAGGTATTTCTGTCTTGTCTGAATTACATCTAAGATGATTATTCAGCATCCATAAAATTATGTCAGCAAAGCCATTCTGCAAGTTGACTTCAGAGATAAATGAACTTTTATCTAAGGACAACATAATTGGGTGCCTTTAGCATATGAGGTAGTGGCAATCCCATATGAGGCAATTAGTAAAATGAGGGGAGCCATATAGATGTTAAAAAAGGCAGGGCTCAGAGAAGAGCCCTGTGATACACCCATTGTAACTGACTGCTCTTTCTGGTGACAAACGATGTCCGAGGGATACTGTTTGCCTTCTATTAGTCAGGAAAGATTTAATCCAGGCTAGGCAGTGCTTAATTTGAGCAGGTGGTTTCCGGTGCTGGCCACCGGCACTTGGGACAGTTGTTCATTTAAAAATGAGCAGAAAAACTGTTGTTTATTAGTTCAATACACGTTTAAAACAACTAATACCTGCCAACCAAATCATTCTTAAACCTTGAGGGCTTCGAACAGTCTGAATTGTCACTTGTAGCAGTGTGATGGTTAGTAGTTGTTTAAGTTCTGTCATTGGCAGCGGCAATGTGCGGTGCAAACTGTGGTGGCCACATCAGAGGGCTCCGGCACTTATCTTTTTTTTAACAAATTAAGCACTGAGGCAAGGGCTTTGTGACAGATTCTGATGTTCTGAAACCGCTACAATATAAAGGCATCTGAGATGGTGTAAAAGATCTTTAAGTGAAAAGGCTAACTGAGTGACTCCTTTTGCGTGGAGCAGATCCTTTCTGTAACATTTCTGGGTGTGGAAACAGTCCTGGCTGCATAGACCCGCTTAAAAAGTTCCACCCATATCTCTGTTTGCAGATGATCGATGCAAGAAACAGGATCACACCTACCATGATCTACTATACCGCAGAACGATTTGTTATCTCCTGCCCAGACTGCTTCTACAAGATCCTCCCACACTCAAGTCACTTGCTTGTCAGTTGAAGCACCGCAGGTGGCAGCTTTGCTATCCTTAGCCCAGTGCATGAGCCGTGGGAAAGATTTCCAGCCCCTATGCACCCTGGCTCAGATCTCACATACTGTTGGGGGGTAGGAAGCATGCTGTTGAGACCAGTCAATTTTGTCAGGACCTTCCAACCACTGCCCAGGCCTCTGGAAATTTCTAGATAAACTGGTTCCTGGGTTATGCAAGTGACCGGCCCGGGATGAGGCAGAGAGTATGTTTTGGTAGAGTGGAAAGCATGATCTGCTGTGCCCACTGGATGCAGATTTCCCAACTGCAGATGTTGGGGTGGGGGAGTTCTAGCTCGATGTAACTCCATTAGGGAACTGATCTACACTCTCAGATCTTCTACCTTGTCCTTGACTTCACTGACTGACTTTATCAAGGCTTGAATCAGATCTGGCAAGGAACTATCTCGATATTCTGTAACCCCCCGGGCAGCCCACAGGGGCAGACTCACCATCGTCATCAGGCTACGTACAAACTAAAGGGGCGTATCGATTGCTGCATGGAACATTACACATGTTGAAGGAAGGGGGTAAGACAGGGAGGCCTCTGGAGCAAGTGCGAGGTCTAAGGATTCTGCCATAATGCATCAGTTTCTTGATCCCAGGGGCTTGCGTTATTGCGTTTGAGTAGTTTTTTCCATTTTTCCTGTAGTTTTTGTAAACATTTCTGAAAGAGGTTTCTCAAACCCCTTAGCACCACCCAGTGAGGGAGGGCAAGGATCAGATGAGAATTTGAGCAGAGATTTGGATTTCAACATCGTTTCCACATCCTCAATCAGAATATCAATCTCTCTCCGCTAGGGTCTTTCTACTAGTTGCCACACTGATCCTTTTCTTGTGGTGGTGTCGCCATGAATGTTTCCAATATTTTCCTCTTCCCTACATTGCTGTACTCCTGACCAGCCAAAACTGCAATAGAGGTTTCTCTATCCAACCCAAGATATACGGTAAAAGATAACATTCGTACCATATGGCCTTGTAGATGTCAGGAGGTGGCCCAGCCCAAACCTGCTCCAGTGCAAGATGGGCCCACCCATGGCCCACACAGCAGGCGATGGGAAAGTACTATATGCGTTGTGGCACGGGAGTGAGAACGAAAGCCCCTCCTCACAGGGCAGTGCCTCCTGGGACGAGTCCCCTCCTGGCCAGCAATAAAGTTACAGAGCGATATTTATTGCCTTATGTTGTTCGAACAGACCATGTTCTCTGCTGAACAGAGCTGTGAATGGTGAATCTCTATGAAACGGTAAGCGACTGGTGGCAAGGACACTTGCATAACAGGTTGTGTGACTGCCTACATGACCATATCTCTTATGCAAAAAAATTGAATCCCTAACTCCACGTTTATGCAGAGCTGCAGTGACAAAAATAAGATGAGTACGGCTTTGGTCCTTAGGCATGGCATCAATACTATGCATATACTAACCATATAGGTAATTTGATACACACCTCTGTCTTTGGTACTCCCACGAAATACTGTTCTAGGGGTCTACAAAAGGGTTGAAGCTCCTCATGAAGAAAAGAAGTGATATATAGAGGAATTGCAATACCGTACAATGATCCATCTACTAGGGCTTCAGATGGAAAACACACATAAGCTTACCAGAGTAGGGACTCTCCTGTTGCAACTTCCATTCAAGACTAGGTTCTGGCCTAGCAACTGGAGAAACTCCAATCATTCTTGCTTGAGAAGTAGACTCAACTCTACAAACTGCAGATTCCCGACTGGAAGAACAAATGGGAACGATTAGCAATCTGAAGGATTTGAGCCTCCCAGAAGCCATGGAGGCCTTACAGTCTATCTCACTGAAACGGTTTGATGTAAATATCTTTGATTTGCATTGTGTGACATATTTATGGTCAGTGTTGTGCAGAAGACAAAGTGAAGGTTTTGGTGGCTAACCTGCATGGGAGATTGAGATTGTTGAGGAAGATGGTGTTGGTACAGCTGATCCATGCTGTGAGGTGAAACATCCTGGTGCTACAGGATGAAGTACTTACTGTGTGTTTGTTGCTGAGGTGGAAGGTGACAATTTGGAATGCCAAAGATAAGCAAAGGAAAAAGTTGAATTCAAATAAATTGTGTATGGATTATTCCCAGGCAGGGTCAGGGCCATGTGAAAATTCTGATCACTGTAAGGCCATCTTCTGTTGATAATCAGTATGCTAGTTGCTACAGCTTAATGGAAAAAGGGTATTGTGTGTGTGTAGCGGAGTGTGAGGTTATCAAAATTGTGTGTGTTACTTCTATTTGTGAGTGGGATGAGACCGCAATGGTTGGGTGTATATGAATGTTAGTAGAGATTGACAATTGAGAGGATGAGAGGAGGCAATTGGGGAGTGCTGAAGTGAGCATAAAGTCTGATTTGTTACAAATTGGGTTGTTGCCCTGAGCCCATCTAGGTCTCAATGGGACCAAACAAGAGACTTTTTTCCTTCATGCTTCCCTAGGATACCAAGATAAGGACACCGCTGGTGGTGCATTCAGTGAGGACTGGGAATTACCAATTGTCTAGAAATTGGCAGTTCAAGACAGGGCTGTGTGACATATTGCTGCCCGCTTTCCCCCTGATTTTTGACTTGTCCTGAAGCCTCTCACAACCTGGATTAGAGGTGACTTGTGTGTCAGAGGATTACCTTGGACAAAGGACTGGGAGGACAGAATCTCCCTTTATGCGGATGACATCCTGCTCTATATCGCTGATCCGACCTGCTCACTTGATAGGGCGCCTAATATATTCACACTTTTCCGTCGCTATGCAGAATATACCATTAATTGGATCAAGTCCTTGGTCTATGTCCTCCATGGACCTGCTCCATGCTTGTCTGATGGCTGTGAGGCTCAGATAGTCATGGAGGGTTTCCGCTATCTGGTAATATACATTACTAGGGACCCAGACGTTTATTACACACAAAACCTGGACGTAAATACATTCAGCACTGGAGAATCCTGCCCCTTTTGCTGCTGGGGAAAGAAGTTGCCCTATTCAAAATGATGGCTCTCGCCCATTTTTTGTATGTTCTCCAAAACACACCCTACCCGGTCCTATTTCCAAACAGAAAATAGTGCAATCCATATGGTCCTCTGGGATGGGGAGGAGGGGCGCTCCAGAAGCAGAACAGAAGCTGGTATGATGGGGGAATTGCGCTCCCCGATCTCAAGAAATGTTACGGGTTATCGCAACTCACATTTGTTAATCATTGGGCTCACTTTCCGGATGATGAGTCTGCCAATAGGATGGATAGGAGAAATATGCAACCCATGGGATACCTTAGAACCATCTACGGAGGAAAATGTGCAATGACCCTCCCTGACCCCACGGTGTACACTCTTGCCCTTTGGCACATTCCACTGAACGCACTGGGCTGGTGGGACAAGATCATGTGGGCTACACCCCTGCGATAGACGGCACGGTTGGGCAATTTATCCTTAAAGAGGGGCTTTGACAAATGGGATCTTATTGGCCTGTCTAGAGTAGGAGACCGGTTGAGGGGTGAGAGGTGATTCCCTTTGCAGATTTACACAAACAAATGACAAACGACCCCACTGGGACTTTCCCATACCTACAGATCCATCATGCCTTGCTAAAGGGCTCAGGCGGTTTGAGGACTGCCTGAGACCTCCCCACGCGAGGACAGACTGCTGGATGAGTACATTCCCAGGAAAGCAATTTCACTAACCTATTGTAATCTGCAAAATAATTCCCCAGACACCTTTATTCGCCTCTGTGGCAGCTGGGAGCAAGACCTGGGTGATGATTGACCCGAGGAATTGGCTTCCCTCAGGGAGGTAGCTATGTGATCCAGATTTCGCTTACAACTTAAGATCCTCCACAGGTGCTATTATGCAGGTACAACACTGGTCAAAATGGGAAATACAGATACGGCACTCTGCCCCAAGAAATGTAATCAGGAAGGGACATTCCTCGACATTATATGGACGTGCCCGACACTCCAAAGGTATTGGACAGCAGTCGTAGACTGTCTTAATAGTGTAAGTTGGAGTACTGTAGCACTAATAGCGTATTGGTGCCTTCTGAATATCTGTGATGAAAGTGGCCTTTTCCATATGGACCGTCTTTGGTTTACGTTGGGCTTGATGGTAGCTAAACGTAACATTGCATGAATGTGGGGAGCCGCAATGCCACCACAATTAGGCGATTGGAAGCAGGACATTGATTGTTGTATGCAGGAGGAGAGGGTGGTGTATGAGAGCAGGGGCTGCCCGAACAAGTGGTCAAAAAATTGGGGAAGTGGAACCCCTATCAAGGAAAGATCTGTGCCCCCAGGTGAACATCAAACAAGACTCTCAGAGTCCGTGTGGCCTGGACCATGTGGTTGCCTAGCAGACTCTTGAGAGGAGGGGAGTGGAAGGGAGTTTGTGGGCAGGCACCGGCAGATGGGTGGACAGGGGCTATGGGGACTAGATAAGTATTTGTCATTGGAAGAACTACACTATGGTGTATTAATTTATGCTGCTTAACGTCACTGTTTTTTTGTCTTTTCTATGCAATAAAAAAAAAAAGAATTGCCAGAATGTTACTGATTTGCTAAAAAGTAGCTGGTGAGCAGGGTGGACAAGCAACCACATCTGTTAGCAGATGCTTCAACACAAAGTTTAATTTAAACAATAGTACTAAGTAATCATTTATCAAACATTTCACCAAAAAAAAGAAACATCACCAGGTTCTCACTGTCAAACAGCAGAATTAATTAAAGGCGGAGTTTTTGGAACCACTGGACAGACAAACTGGGCCTAGTTGCAACATAGTAGATATCGATATCTTGGAAGCAAAAGTAATTTAGTTGCATCAGTTTAAGGTACTTTATGTAGAACCACTAGGCCACGATTAAGGCCCATCAGAGTGCTTCAATGACCTGACAGCAGGGTAGAGGCCCAGAGAGGAGAGAGTAAAGAATTATAATGATTCTACTTGGGTACATCCAACTATGTCAAATTATATAAAGGTAATAGCAGAAATGCTTTTTAAGAAGTGTTATTCAAGAATTCGACTCATGATTTATCAAGTGTGAATCTCTAGCATTTGATTAAACGTGTGTGCCCTACGTTATTGTAGACATGGTTAACTGTGTTTGGTATATTTCATCTGAAATGTGGGAAAATTGAGTTTATTTATGCCACAACTCAAGCAAGCGATTCTTTTTAAATGTTTTATTGATAAAAATCAAAAGAAAATGTTATTGTATTCACAGTAAAGGCCCAGTATCAATACAAAGCAACCGCAATCAACTGAATATCATAATCCCATTAAAGATGTACAGGAGGACATTGCTGTAAATGTGGGAAAGATCGACGAACAGCTGAGTTTGAAGCTCCAATTAACGAGGAGGTAAAAGAATAGTTACTCGCCTTCCATGGAGTCTACCATAGCACACGACTCACTTCAACCTGGATTGGCCTCAAATAACTACCGTATGGAAAAGGGTAGGTGAAAAAACGATATCTCTTAAAAAGAAGGATTCGAATTAAGGTGTAAAAAAATCCCATTTCCTCCTAAATTTGGTCTTGTTTAGCCGAACCATTTTTTTTTACTTTTGAGCAGCATACAAATTGTGGGCAACTTTTATTAGAAATGTGACTTCTACTTAAAAACAAAAAATCAATATCCGCAGCTGATGTCGCTGGTCAGGTACCCCGTAAGTTTGAAGTAAATTAAATATGAACCTTTCATGTGAATAGTGCATCACTAGCACATTAAAGTACATCTAGGTGTTTAACGCCATCTAAGAAAACCACCCCTCCACGCTCAGTATGTGATGAATACAGGGTTGTAGGTTAAGAAGAGTTTATAGGCATCCGTCTACCAGTTTTGAGCTACAAACGCAGTGCAGGTCAAGATGCTAGTGGTTCTGTCGTTTTCGGCTACAGTGTAAATGTGTGAGCTTGCATTTGGAGTGTTTAGTTTGAAGGAGTGACTTATGCGATCGCATGACTATGATTTGTAGATACACCCACAGTTCACTCGCCTACAGGAGTATTCAAGCCGGACTGGGTGGATCTTCTATAATGTCCAAGCTCAGTATTTCAGTTCACATTTGATCTCATTTTTGCCCTCATCTTGTTCCACAAGACAACTAAATGTGAGTGGGCTACATTGAGAGTATCAGTGGTGAGGAAATAAATCCGTTTTTTTGCAGTCTGTGTTCCATATGAAGGCCTTGTAGTAAAATGTAAACAAGAACAACAATTCTGAAATTAGTTGTTCTCTTAATCAATAATTTAGAAAGCTGAAGGAGATCACTTCATTCTGACTTCAACATCATCTTCATTCTTGCAACATTCTTAGAAGCTGATGAACACGACTTCATGCTTAGACCACTGTTATGCCGCTATTCCTGTGCGAGCTGACAGGCAAAGCATTATACTACAAGGAAACAAAGATAATGGTTATTAGTATATCACAAGAGCCTCACTATTGCACGTGTCATTTGTAATTAACCTCTGCAGTGTCTTTGATCCGATTTCAAAATTCTAAATATACAAATTAAGAAAGAACCACAGCTCTAATACACCTGTGCTTGAAATTGCAGAAGTGTAGGAGTTGCAGTAGTGCAGACACTATCACCGAGTACCTATTCACCACTGGGACGTGCCAACACTTTCCGTTTAAAAGCTTTGCACTCACACTGAGAAGTGTGGGTACTCCACCATTAAAATTAAATAGGTGTAGTTAGTCAGAACATCACAGTTGCTGCCCATTTAAAGCAGCGTCCACAACCCAGAGCGCACACTGATTAGGCCTACATGCATGGAATTCCCTGATAATGCAACTGAGGGCTTGACTACGGAATAGATCAAAAAGTTACTTACCTTTGATAAGACTAACTGCAGATTCCACATTTTTAGAATATCCCCAGGTAGGAGACAGGATCCAGAAGACTTGACTTGGCAACGGTTCCACATGCCTGTAGGTGCCATTGGATGGCTTCGCACAGACCTCTTTCCGCCCCGGAAGTGTGAGTTGAGTAGCACATAAGCACCACCCCTGCGCACTGACCTCAGTTTCTTTCTTGACTAGGTCTGCATCCTTGGACACAAACCCCAACAATAATCCGTAATACCAGTGTGAGGTCTCCTAGAGCGGGACCTTTTTAGAGCGCTAAGGAGTCCATTCACAGAAGGAGGAGGGAAGGCAGTGAGACATCAGACGTTAGACAGAGTATTCACCTAAAATAAAGTTACTAAAGGTAAGTAACTTGTTCTTCTGATTGATACTTCTAACCACAAATTCCTCATCTTTTGAATAAATACGAAGTAGTATCTACCAAGCAGGGTCTATGGAATGACTCGGATCAAAACGTCCTGCAGTGCTGAACGGTCAAAATAGCCTTCTCTTCGGACTGGACTGTCAAGGCAGTAGTGTTTCGTTAACATGTGTACGGATGCCCACTTAACAGCCTGACAGATGTCAAGTACAGGGACTATGCGTGCCAGCAGCCTTCACCCTATTGGAATGGATCCTCAACCCCTCCAGACACTGCTTCTTTTGAGGGGATAGATGGGGCAAAGAAGGTTGGGAGAGTGATGGATTGTCCAATATGAAAAGCAGTAACAACCCAAGGTAAAAAGACTGCACTGGTCCATGGTACCACTTTGAGGAAAAAGTTGATATAAGGTACTGAAAGAGCCAGTAGACAATGAGCTGAAGTTACACGAACGAGGAATACAGTCTTCAGAGACAGGAGACATGCTAGACAGCTGTGCGTAGGTTCGAATGGCATTCACATTAGTAAAATGAGTACCAAACTGTGGGTTTTGGAGGAAATAGATGAGCCAGATTTTTTAAAAAGAAATGTCATCACAAAGGGTCATTTGAATAGGGATGTTATCAACAATAAACATTAAAAAAGTAAAAAGGGTGATGATAACCTTTAACCTTGCCCATCAAGTCCTTGCTGGGCCAGAGATATAACAAACAATAGATAGGACATTCAATAGTTTGGCCTGCAAGAGTTCAGCATTGCCGGTGTCAAACCAGGCTACAAACATGTCCCAGTGCACACACTTTGTAGAGGGACACCTGGCAGCAAGGATGAAATGCACAAATTCGGCAGTGTGATCAAATGCAGTCATTTGCCACTGCTCAATCTACACACATGGAGTTGAAGACTGTGCAGATTCAGGTGCAGGACCCAGCCCTGCTAGTACAACAGGAGGTCCTCCCAAAGCAGTAAAACATATCCAACACCCAGATGTCCTGGGTATCACTCTCCTTGACCATTGTGGAGCCACTACGACGACTCTGGCACTGTCAATCCGGATCATCTTCCGAACTCAAAGCATGAAAGGTAGTGGTGGAAAGGAGTACAGGAATCCTGTGGTTCACTCTACCCGAAATATGCCTCTAACACCTTAACCGCGGCAGCAATTCCAACGCGGGCGTTCCATTATGTGGGCGGGACCGTGTCAGCCAACGGATCTGCACAGCATTACGAAGGTAATGCGCACGACGGCCGTTGGCTGACAGACGCATGCAAGGGGCTAATAGAGAGCCTTCTTGGAAACTCCAACACACAAATGATTTGACATTGCACATTTTCAGTCGCGGTGAAAAGATCTACTTAGCCTTCCCCCCCATTGTTACAAGATGCCCTGTGCCACTTTAGAGTGTAACCACCATTCGTAATCTGTCAGGCTCCACCAGCTGAGCTTATCTGCCTTGGCATTTATAGATCCCACTAGGTGGTTCGCTTTCAAGTGGAAATGCCCTGCAGCTTCAGAGGCGAAGAGCCTCCTGGCACAGGCACCAGGACAACACCATGCCCTACTTGTTGCAGTACCCTATGGCAGTGGTGTCTGTGAGAACCTGAATCAGACTCAGTTTGATGGAAGGTAGGAAGGCTTTCAGCGCCAAGCAAATGGTCCAGAAGTCCAACAGGCTGCCGCACAGACTATTATTGGTTCAGAGGTACCCAAATGTAGGCCCATTTGCCATCATCTGTGCTGCCTAGCAGTGTTGCGCTTTTGGACTGGTAAAGGTGATTTGGGGGTTATTTTCTAGCATAGATTACCAAAAATTATTGTGCTTGTTAATTTCCCTGGAAATTGTTCTTTTATATGGTTTCCATGAAAGTGAAGGGCTTTTTCCTGTTGAAGAAGTAGAAACAGGAGGGAAGAGTAATCCGCTCAGTTGAGCATTCGACTACAGCAGGTGTTTTCCATAGCATCCTGATGAAGCCATGAGCACCAGTGCCTTGTAAGAAAGCATATCTGCTGCTACCGTAGGGGTCTGTTGAGTAGGTGGGACTGCTGCTTTCCTATTCCTATTGCATTGATGTATCACCTTCCTCACCTGCAGTGGTCTGACAACAAGATGGCACCTACTGAGCTCTTGGGAAGTGGGAAGGACACAGCGAGCATTAATGTAATCAACATGACATGACTGATGCCACGTAGAAGTGACTAAAAATATAGGATCTGACCAGTTTCTCTTCAGACGTAAGTGGGTGTCTCTGCTGTCCCAGGATCTGACCAGGATTGGCTCAGAGGCACCATATAGTAGACCCCACTTGTCAACCTCTGGCTCTCTTTGTGTTGCCTGGTAGTGTTGTACTGATGAATTGGCAAGGAGGTTTGGGACTGGTCGTTACTTCTACTAGTGTAAAATGGGTATTTGTATGGTTGTGCTGCTCTGGGCAATATTGGACGATAGTCCCTCAAGTGGAAAGTGCTTTCTTGGCTAGCTTTGCTGCTCTGTGGCCTCCTGTCATGACCTGCCGAGCTGCACACTAAGGAAAGCCCACCTTCTGGTCACTTGACTACTAGTGTTTTCCAGAAATATGAAACTGTCTTTTGGTCAATGGGGATGAGAGACATTTAGAGGAAATAAAATGTATTAAGTCCTATTGTGGAACGTGGCAAGACCTACATCTCCACATCAGAGCCGCCTCCTCTCTTCTTGAATTCCGAGAGGAGCTAACCTACTACAGGTATGGCTAAGCATAACCACCTACACAGTGCCAGGATACCTTCACAGTAGACGGCACGTTTTACAAACACACAACATATTGCAGGATCAATTTTTAGTTCACAATATGTTTACTCTGATTGCCATTACTACTGCTAGTGGACTTAGAACTTTGTCTTGCTTGAGGTGCAGATTAGGAAATATTCTGAACACAATGAGGGTTGAGGTGTCTTATTCTATCATTTGGGAAACATTTAAAGCAATGGAATAATGCACATTTTCCTCCCTAATGTCTGAGTTATGAAGACTCTGACAAAGAGTCCTAAAATTAAAGGAGAAACGAGATTGTGACACAGAATACAGACAGGTTCACCAAAATTGTCAAGAAAGCTTACAGGGATCAATTGAGAACAATCGCCTTTAACACAGTGTAGCTTACTTTGCTCTGGTTTAAGAGATGCTTAACAATTTGGCAACAAGGCAAGTGCTTCATTAGAACACCATGTTCAAGGTGAAGCAGTAGAGGGCATAGGCCACTAAACTCAATTCTTCAGCACAACAAAATCAAAAAAGGAGGCAAATTTAAAGAATTTGAATTGTCTGTCTGTACAGAGCAACTCCACACTCCCAAAATGTACAGGTGTCAAATCTAGATGGTACACTCCTTGTAGGACTACTACTAATAACATTGGTACACAAGGTGTCAAATTGTTTTATCGGTAGGTAAAACGCTACTCCGGAACCCATAAAGGATTTGTGTTCAATTAGTATAGTGAAATATGAAAGTAATTTGAGTGGTGGATATTAGTCAGTTATTTGGATTGAGGAGGATAGCGGAGGGATAGAAGAGGGAAAAAAGGTTTTCATTTATTTAGTGCCTGCTACGCCTGAAGGGGTGTTGAAACTCTTTTTTGGAGAGTAGGATGCTACTCCGTAATCTATAAAGGATTAGAGTTGAATTAGTATAGTGAAATATGAAAGTAATTTGAGTGGTGGATATTAGTCAGTTATTTGGATTGAGAAGGATAGCGGAGGAACAGAAGAGGGGGAAAAAAGGTTTGCATTTATATAGTGCCTGCTACCCCGATGGGGTTTCGAAGCGTTTTATTAAGGCAAGTAGCACGCTACTCCGGAACCCATAAAGGATTAATATTGAATTAGTATAGTGAAATATGAAAGTAATTTGAGTGGTGGATGTGTTAGTTAGTTATTTGGATTGAGAAGGGTAGCGGAGAGATAGAAGAGGGAAAAAGGTTTCCATTTATATAGCGCTTGCTACCCCTGATGAGGTGTTGAATTGCTTTTTTGTCGAGTAGCACGCTACTCTGGAACCTATAAAGGATTAGTATAGTGAAATATGAGTTGACATTTTAGTCTGTTATTTGGATTGAAAAGGAGAGTGGAGGGATAGAAGAGGGAAGGAGTAAGACTTAGTTTTTTTTGTTTTGGAGGTCATAGCAGTAGGAGGAGGTTTAGGATGAGTAAAAGGGGAAGAGTCAGGGGGAAGGGTTGAGAAAAGCTTGTTTTGGGGGATTGGTATAGTAAAAGGTATGAAATGATGCAAGGAGGGGTGGAGTAGGGAAGAGTCTAGAAAGGGTTATTTTGGGGTTCATAGTAGTGATATGGGGTTTGGGATGAAAGAGAGTGGAGGTAGAGTATATATTGATATAGGTATAGGGTGAGAAATAAGGTAGTGCATTGGATATGCTGAATTAGAAGAAAAGTAATACATATATAGGTCCATAAGAACATGCACATTGTATAGATGCATAAAGGAAGTAAGTATATGTAGATTAAAGATAGTGATAGAGATATAGGGTGAGAAATAGGTTAGTGCATTGGAAATAGTAGAAAGAGTTGGAGTTGAGGTAGAGAGGTATAGGGTGAGAAATAGGGTAGTGCATTGGATATGCTGAATTAGCTAAAAAGTAATAAATATATAGATCCAACTACATGGCATTGAACCGAGTCAGTATTGAGATAGAGGATATGCTGAGAGAGGTATAAGGTGAGAAATAGGGAAGTGCATTGGATATGCTGAATTAGCAGAAAAGTAATAAATATATAGATCCAAGTATATGGAAGGTATATAGACGCATTAAGTAAGTAAATATGGATTAAAGATGCATTAAATAGATTCCAGCTTTCAAATGTTGTTGTACTTAAAAATGTATTTAATTATTTAAAACAATTATTCTACACGTTTACACAAAGCAATTCACTTACATAGGTACATATATAGTGTAAAAATAAATGCGTATATACAGATGGATATGTTGTATATTTCTGTTTGCGTATGGTGCTTATGTGGGGAAGAACCAATTCAGGAGTAGTTTTCTGAAGATAAGTTGGTTGTCCGTGGATTTTATGTTGGGGGTAAAGAGTTCCATAGTTTGGCTGCTTGAACTGAGAATGATATGTCACCCATGTTTTTTTTTTCTTGTATCTTGGGATTTTGAGGCAAGGTGCCAAGCTACAGCGGAGGTTCATTTGTTGAATGTGTTTGGTGATTTTATTCCTGATAAAGAACGGTCCCGTTCCCATGTATCACTTTGTTGGTGACACAAAGCAGCTTGAACATGGATCTTTAGGCAACCGGTAACCAATGCAGTGCTTTCAAGGCAGGGGAGATGTGGTCTTGCGGTTTAATATTTAAGAGTAGTCTGGCAGCTGAGTTCTGAATCCGATGTAGTCGTTTCATGGTCGTTACAGGTGATCCGTGGTAGAGGCTATTGGAATAATCGAGTTTGGACAGAACAAGGGAGATGGTAGCTTGGACCTTGTGGGGAAATCCCAAATGGGGAAAGATTCGTCAGAGAGTTTTTATACTAACAAAGCTTGATCTTGATAGTTTATCCACTTGGACATTCATCGAAAGCTTGGAGACCATGGTCCTTCCGAGGTTTCTTACTTCCTTCGATACTTTAGGCAGTGATCCAAGTTCATCAGGGCAGGCGGTGAGCGGGTCATAATGTTTCCAATCACCACAGGTCGTTATTTCTATTTTGGAAGCATTCAATTTGAGAAGGCTCCACGTCATCCATTGATACACGGTTCTGTGACAACTGAAAATTGGCGAGTTTCCAATGTCTTTGGGGCATTCCAGTTGAAGGAGTATTTGCGTGTCATCTGTATAGTTATAGCACGTGAGGAGAAATTGATTGAGCAGTACCGGTAAAGACTTCATGCAGATGTTGAAAAGCATAGGCAAGATGATAGAGCCTTGAGAGACCCTTGCTTTTGTGGAGTACAGTTTGGTCGAGAAAGGTGGGGTATGGATGACATTAAATCTGTTGCGAAGGTAGGATGCGATCCAATCCAGAGCAGTCCCCTCTATGCCGGCTTCGTAGAGTCTTTGTATCAGTGTTATGGTCAACGGTGTCAAAGGTAGCCAAGAGGTCCAAGAGAATTAGCACAGCAACCCTGTTGCGGTCAACTTTGTTAATTGGCCATCCCAGATGGCAAGGAGGGCAGATTATGTGCCTCTTCCCCGGCGCAATCCCATTTGGCAGTCTGAAAGTATGGCATTGTCTTTATTGAATTGTGACATCTGGGTGAACGCTGCTCTTTCTATCAGTTTGCCCAGTAAAGGTCCATTTGTAATGGGTCTGTAGTTGTAAGGTTTCAGTGGGTCCAAGCTTGTTTTCTTCAGCAATGGGCTTCTGTATGACATTTTGTGTTCTTCTGGAAATATTCCGGTAGTTAAGGAATCGTTGATGATTCTTCTTACGGGAGTGGAAGCAGAGGTTATTAGTAGAATGGTCTTGAAAGTTTGTAGTAGACACTGGTCAGAAGGGCTGCCGGCAGGCCTGCTTGCTTTAACCAGGTCCATAAATTCATTGTGTGAAATGTGTTGGAAGGGAGAGGCTGGGTTAGAGTATTCTTGGATTGTTGTTTTGGAAAAGTTCAGCACTGGTGCTTTGTCTTTGTTTTAAATAAGATTCCAATGTGTCTGCTTTGTCCTTGTAATGATGTGCCAATTTGTCTGTGAAATCTTGATTAACGGAATGAGCTCCTCCTAGGCAATTCGGTTTACAAAATTCATAGAGTATTTTACATTTAGCATTTTGAAATCTGTCTGAATAGTACATTTTCTTTGCTTTTTTGATAGCTGACTTGTATAAACTGTTACTATTCTGTAGGCAAAGGTTGTCTTGATTAGCGTTTGTTTTGAGCCAGGCATGTTGCAGCATTCTAATTTGTTGTTTTATGTCTTATCTCTGTATTTCTCTAAGGTGCTTGGGTTTTCTTTTGTTCTATTGTGTGGTTTTGAGTGGTATCAGGATATCAAAAGCTTCCTGTAGCCACTCAATTTTTTAACAAAATGTATTGTTTGCAGATCTGTACTGGATGTTAGTTGTGTTTTCTAAGTGCCCCAAATTGAGTTCGTTCCATGGTCGATAAGTGGATGGCCGTAAGGTGGTTTTAGGTGCGTCGCTTAGTGTTGGAAAGAAAGCATATGGTGTTCTGACCACATGTTTGAAAAGTAACTAGTTCGGCATTAGCAAAAATGACATCTAGGATGTGTCCAGCGTTGTATGTGCGTTTGTGGACGATCTGATGCAGGTTCAGGGCGGGTAGGCCAGCGATTATAGTTTTTTGGATGGGGCATATTGGGTTTGTCAAACCAAATGTTGCGGTCACCCAGAACACATAGGTGTAGTGTTGTCAGGTTTGAAACAGTGTCTAGAAGCGTGTCTGGGAATGTCGCCTTGCTAGGTGGAGGTCTGTAAAGGAGCAGGAAGTTGCAGGAGGAAGACGGTGTACGATTGCATCTGGTGAAAGGGCCTTACAATCTTTTATGGCGATGTTGTCAACTTAAGTGATGTGTAATGTTTGCCTTAACACAACAGCTGGGCCACCTCCTTTTTTTGCCTCTACGATTTTGGGTGAATGTATGATAGCCTAGAGGAACGGCTCCATGTAGGACATCAACTCCCAACCATTACTCAGTTATGAATAGTATGTCTGATTTTGCGTCAGTGAGAAGGACGTAGATGTGATGCTTGTCTTTAGAGAGCGAAGGAGCATTTTTTAGGGGGGGGAAAGGTGTATGAGTCAGTGGTGGTGGTGCAGCATGTGGGTCATGTAGTAAGTTTCTAAATTGTCCAATGGCATTTGAGTTTGTTCATTTGTGTAGTTTGAAAGGTGAGTGTATGTTAGTATTTTATGCCGCTAAGAATTATGAGGTGTTGTGCTTGAAAGGTTTTGTTCTGCTGGTGTACGTGATATGTTTATGAGGAGTAGTGAAAAGAGGTGATGCTGTATTTGTTTCATGAGATGGATTTGTTTGTATAGTATTGTTTGTGTGTGGAAGTTATAAGATAAAGGGGGTGGTGATGTGCTTGTGAGTAGTGTATGTTGTGTGTAGGAGGGGATGAAGTAGAGTGAAGAGTGTTGGTCTTAGACTTGTTTGCTGCAAGAGTTAAAGTGGGTGGTGCTGTCGAACATATGTGTTGTGCAGTTGTGTTATTGTAGTAGAAAGAAGAGGAGGGTGTTGGTCGGACAAATGATAGACCCCTTTCAGCCAAAAGGAACCCTAGCCCCAAACCCTAACCAATCACAACACTAGACCTAAACCCTAGAACCAATGAGACCAAAACCTTACAACTAATCTTTGCCCTAGTCCAAGCACTCAATCAGGCACAAAACATTAAACCCTACTGCCAGTAGTAGGCCTAAAACCCAACCCTAGTACCAACCCTATTCCCAGCAAACAATCTTAAACCCTAAACCGATTAACCAATCAGATCACTAACCCTAAGCCCTACATCAGTAGAATCACTGACCCAGGAACGAAAAAGAAGCCTCAATTAACCAACCAATGAGAACACTAACCCTAATCCAATAGAAACACCTCAGGCAAACACCAATCAGTGCACATATGTACCATCCAATAGCAGACAGAATAAGGTCCCTATGACCTTAGTCAAGGTTTGCTGGCCAGGGAGTTGGAACCTGCTCCTCTATTCAGAATCTCCTAGGAGATAGACAGGCTCAATCCACAATTAGGACTTCTGCAGGTAAGGGCCTAACAAACATTGCCCTGTAACAATACTGTTTGTATAATACTTTACCCATTCTCCTAGCCAGAAAAACAAGTGCACAATCCCTAAAAAAACACAGCTTAAACAGCTCACAGCAGATTACTGCTGTCTCTGAACACCCTCTATTCACTCTCACTGATGTAGAATATCCCTGTTGCTAAGGGGGAAAGTGGGTTTACTCGCTAACACAAACTGGGAGCTGGGGGTGGGAATTTCTTAACATACAGATCTGAGCACAGAGCAAGGGAAACAATAGTAGGGGAAAAACAGATGGTCACTGGACTGAGGAAAAAACGAGATTTTGGACTGCACATCCCACAATGAAACAGTCACAGGTAAGTAAAAACCACAAGTCTCTACACAAAACAGGTTAGAGATGATCCAATCGCAGGCAGGTTAAAAACTTCAAAATTCTTAAACTGTAACAACCACAAGCAAAACAGTTAAAAATAATGCAATCAGGGTAAGGAAGATCGCTTCTAAAATTTTAGGAAAGAGACAGCACTAGTCTGCCTCCTTACCACCTCCTGGTACTTGGTTCATTGCAATCTGGGGCACAGAGAAACAGTAGCTCACAAAATGGAGGTGAATCCAGTGATTTACATGCACAGATTATTATTTTTAAAGTCCTCGAGGCAATCTGGTCTCTGGAAGTTAATAAAGCATCTGGAACAGATAGCATGAGCAGTACTTTTTTAAAATCTTTGTGTCGCTAGTGGTACCCAGTTGACTTCACTTTTCAATTATTTGCTTCCATAGGGACCCTCATCATCCAAGCCAATATCCAAGCCCAGTATGCACCACTGCTTCTGACAGGGCAATTGCACTTTAGAAAACAGTCGCTGAAGTATTAACAAAAACCTTGGTGTCAAGGTTAGATACATTAATGGATCCTGATCAGCTCGGGTTCAAAACGAAATAGCAGACCCATGACAATGTTCAGTTATTCAACCAGTAGACAAGGTTCAGAGAAAGAAGATCTATGTATTGTTAGGATCTTTGGATGCCAAGAAGTCCTCTAAGGGGGTTGGACCCTTCTGTCAGGACTGCTGAATGCAGTGGGTCTGAGCCCATACTTCATTGCTTAGCTTATTGCGCAAGTTACAGGACCATGTTTCTAGATCTTGTTCATCAGAGGGGCGTGATACACGTTTGCCCACGTGCACCCATTTTATTAGCACTGCACATTAAAATTGAAGTGTTCTATTTGGTACATAAAGGCGATTGCTGGCATTATCTTTTGTGCAGATTCTAACAAGAGCTCTCTTTTTGCTTATGACATTAGTAAAACCAGGCTCTTAAGAGTGCCCACACAGGGCAACTGCAATGTCTACAGAGATGTTGAACATTTATCTAGCCTTAGGAAACTGTAACTACTAGGACTCTAAGGTAGCAACTAAATTTATCACCAAAGGTGTCTGGCCTATTCGGTCACTTAAAAGATTACAAAGATCTAAAGCACTTAAAGGCCGCTCTCTATTACAGACTTTGTACTATAATACTGGAAGGCTCAATTAGGAGTGTTAGGGGAGTGGCCCAAAAAGCCTTGGAAAAACTATGTCTACATGGACCAAGCCATCAAGAGAAGTCTGCTTTGGTTCATTGCACAGAGACCAGTGATTGTGTATGATAATACCACAACAAAGATTGCGCCACAGATTTAGGAGAGGGTGGGCCACAGATTTTGTATGACCCCCTTAACCTCTGATCACGTGGAAATTCTAACCTGCTAGTTGTCTGGGTACCATTAATAAGTGGCATTGAGGGGTTAGAGGAATATTCTGGACATATTCATGGGGACAGACCACCAAATCCTTTTATCAGTGCAAGTCTGGATTACAACAGGATGAGCTTGAGAAGATTCGCTAGGCCAATATTAAACTATGGGTAATGCAACCACACAAAGCCGCTAAGACAAGGGAACTATTAAGTCTGAGAAATTCATAGCATACGTCTCAGAATCTAGAATTTTATTACAGGCATATAATTAGTGCTTACTGCAACAACTATCTTGTTGGTGCTATGTCACCAAGATGATTTCCAATGAGGAATGGAATAACATTACTTGGAGTGGGAATATTTATGCAGGTCCATGAGGGTGTGTGCATAACCGGTATGTACACTACAAGATTTTGATTGGTACAAATCGTCTTCAAAGTTACATCATCTTCCTATTTAGCTAGCCCAGGTTGGTATATGGGAGGTAGGGAGCAAAGGAAGACAGAAATAAGATTTTTTTGGAAAGAGGCTTGCATTGCTATAAAAGAAATAATGAGTATTCCCATCACAATACTGGGTATCTGGGAAGAAACATTGCAATGCCAAGTGACAGCTAAAGTAGCTATTGCTTTTAACTGTAAAATTAGCAATCCTCCCACGTGACTTTGGAGTATTTTGACCATGAAGATCACTTTAAAAATGGCAGAGTTTTAAATAAGAGGCCTCGTGGAATCCCTCATTGGATTACCTGTTCAAAGGTTTCCTGGCATCGACATGTACAGCATATTGAGAACACAGATTAATTCATTGTGTGGGAGGTTAGAATTAATTGGTGGTCCTATTATTTAGTGAATGTTGGATTGTGTGTCCATGTGTGCTGAATCATTCGTACTTTGAGAATTCAAACTGAGGTTGGGAGGGTTGTTAATTGCAGGGCCGTTATTTGGAGAAGCCTTATGTGAAGAGAAGATGTCAAACTTTACAGAAAATTGTCAGGAACATGTGTGCTGCCTCCTTCATTCAAATTCAATACAAAATCACTTTAGTAAATGCAAACTTTTTATTGCATTTTTGTTTCTGTTTCACTTGCTAAATAGCTTTGTTAGCAATCCACCAAGTTATTTGGGACTTCGTCCTGCTTAGTGAACCAATCCAGGAGTCTTCAACGTAATTTAAGAGACTGTTGTTAATTTGCTTGCTGTTGTAATATTCAATTTCAACAAGTTGGTCATAATAATTAGTTGCAAATTATGGGATGGGGGAGGGATTAAAGCCGCCAACTATAGTTTTTTTTAGTTTTTATTGTAAATTGCTACTTACTGCTCGACAAGGAATATTTTTTTTAACATTTGTACCGGATTGCCTTTGTGCTTTGGTTAAAGGCCGTAATTTGTTTAACTGTATCGTGGGGAGCTCAAAATCTATGAATACTTACTGAGGTACAATTTCATGTTTTCTGCAATCTTTGTTAAACATCGTGCATAAGTAATTGGATGATAATCTGGAGTAGACCTACATTAGAGGCATGTTGGTTTCCTGCAATTTGCCGTGAATTCTATGTTTGGATGAAGGGTAGTAGACAGAATTTAAAGTTCTGGCATCATACAAACATCTGTTTTATAGTGCGTTATCGTTTGTTGTTGTCTGAAGCACTGCCATTCTAACTGGTGATGTGTGATTACACTGTGAAAATGTAAAAGAATCAAACATATCTATTTTGGAATAAAAACAGGGCATGATGTTTCCTTTTCGGCTCTTTTCATTTGTTGCTCTTTCCAGATTCGTTGCCGCTGGCCTACCGAGTTATTTTGTGGAGGGTTTATGCTTTGTTGTTTTAGTATTGGTTCCCTACACTGTTAAGCGTTTGGTAATGTTTCTATTCGCTTGTTTTTACAGTTCTAGTTCAGTTTATGCAGAAGCCGCAAGGTTATGCTCTATTCCATAATTCTCTCCCAAAACAAATATTACAAATGGATCCAAACCAGTACATGATTCTGGGAGAACTACCCTTTATGAATACTCGAGTAACAAGGACTTTACTGAAACCAGACAAAACTAAACAGGCCCTTGGATGATACAGATGCTGTTAAAGCTTTAGTATCCCCATGCCACAAGATCATTGATTAGCAGCTGCCAGATCCAAAGGGGCAAAAACTGCCATCTCTCTCACCAGAACTTCCACTACTTCTGTGTTTGGCTGTGCATATGTTGTAAACCCCAATCGTCTATTCAATTCCCTAAGATCAATGATTAATCTTAACTCTTCTCATAGTTGTCTTGCCACAGCACACGAAAAAACTTTTCAGAGGCTTCCACCAACTCCATGACATCGGCAGGCCGTTTTTAGGTCTCGCCTGTCAATGCGCATGTGCATTGAACTTGCGAGACTATAGCGTCTTAAACAGACTTTACCTAACTGGGCGATTTGGTGCTGTGCCCGTGGCTTTTAGGTCAATGCGCAAGCGCATTGACCTAAAATGCGCGCGCACATCATCAAATCGCCGTCTGTTCCCTCAGCCGCACTCCTCCCACACCTTTGAAGTGAAGCTTAGCTTCACTTCAAAAAACAACAAGTGATGGACTGAATGTGGATCAATGTCACACACTCCCCCAGTCAAAAGATCTGGGCCCAAATCCATCGTTTTTTTGCACTCCACACCACCCTGGGTCAGATAATGGCTTTATGCAAATCAGCTCTGACCCTGTTGCCCCATGGGAACAGTCCAGTCCGAACTACAACAGCCATATCTTTCCCAGACCGGAATCAAGCTTCACTTCAAAGGCATCCGCTCCCCCCGCCCCCTGCTTCACACGTCTCACGGCCGCAAGGCCGTCTCGTATTTCTCCTCCCTCCCTCGCCTCCCAAGTGAATGCCATGCAACTGTGGGACACTCTGTTTTTGAGAATCCAGTGCCTGCCTGGTTGCCATTAACTTCACTTGAGAGCACAAGCCCAGAAGAAGCACAAAACTTGTAGGATAATCGTGCTCTGACACTACAGGTTCTGTTGCTGGCTACCTTGACCAAAGCCTGGACCTGATGACATCAACTCGTGTTAGTCACAGCGTGCAGCTGCATTAAACCGATTTGCATATTCTGTGGCCAGCACGCCTGTGTTCATTCACCTTTGTTTTAGGATTCAAGTTATACTTTCTTATTTCGCTGTGATCTTGTGTTTTTTTGGTAACTAAATAATGGTATTAATTACTACCAAACGCTCTCATTTCAGCAAATACCTCGCACATATTCAAACGTAAATCTCGCCATTTGCATGGAAATGTTTGCTCCAAAGACATAGCCCACTGCGTTATTTTGCAAGGACTGGAACTTGTTACCTTATTCGGTCACTGTCAAAATTCTTTATTTCGGCTTTGTTGCCATAAAAGAACAGTACATATGCATACAATAAAAGGAACAAGATAAAACTGTACAACATAGAACTAAAAACCATTCACTAAAAACAATAAAAACAAAAAACAAAAACAAAAACAATACATTTCATATTAGAAACAATCGATACAGAAACAGCCATAGAGTTCAGCAGTGGGCCCCCCACTAATAGCTAAAAAAGTTTATCAGTTCTATCTCTGGAGTTGATCCCGTTTACAATTGATATCCCAGTTTTTTCCTTTGGAAAAAGATACAATGTAGAAATTTGCTAACACTGAATACTATAGGTTGAGTTGTGTTGGTTGAAAAAATTCTCAAGGCCTGTATGCATGATCTCACGCCTAACGCTAGGCAAATTGGTTTTATCCATCTTTTCCTCGCCTTTGCATATACAGGGCAGAAAAAGAGGATATGTTGCTAATTTTCTTTCTGGTGGCTACCACACATAGGGCAAAGTTCATCTGTCATTGAATTTGAACCATTAGGGCCACTGGCCCATCTTGCCAAGGTTGAACTTATTTTAAGATTACCATATCTGAATTTTAAAAACAAAGTTTTAGCGAGTGGAGGCTCTATTTCATCCAAGAACGTCTCAAAGATTCGTCCTTAAAAGTAAGAAACTTTGTCACTAAAGTACCGCCAGTCGGAGCACTCATGATCATGTTAGCAATAAAGGTCCAGAAGGCCCTTTTTAATATTTGTTTCGAGTCAGCTGGTAGTTGGTCTGGGTTCTCCCAAAAGTGTTTCAAACCTAAGTTAATAAACCAAGTTTTGACATGTTTAAACCACGGGATAACTTTAAGGTTATCAAGCTCCATAATTTCTTTTAGCCCATCCCTGTAATCTTGTAGTTCGGGTACCTGCCACAGCCTAACCCACAGGAACAATGGGCGTATTATAGTGTGGTGGTCTGTTCTTTTTAGGTTTAGGTCTAATTGAAGGGGCACAAGGGGTGTGCCTCTCGGAACCCTTACCAAACTTCTCATAAAATTATTGTCCAGGACACTGAAAGTGCCCTTGGACCCAGGGCCCCAAATTTCTGCACCATAGAGCACTGCTGGCTGTACTTTAAATTTGAAAAGTTCAACCGCCGGTGACACGGCTTTACTAGTACTCAGACTTTGTTCCCTGAGAATGGGTTTAACGTTCTGGGAAAATGTCATTTTACTTCTTTCCAATTGGGCCTTCCAGGAAAATTTGGAGTCTAGTGTCACCCCTAGATATGCAAAATGGGGAACTGATTCTAGTTTTACTCCTTTAAGAGTTAAGCAGCCTTTATCTAATTTAGTAGGGTTTAGGGCCATACATTTAGTCTTTTTCCCATTTATCTCCAGTCCCTTCTTGGTGCAATATTCACTGAAAGAATTCAGTAGAGCCTGGAGACCTCTTTTGGTTTGGGAAATCAAAATAGTGTCATCTGCAAATAATAGGGAAGTTACCTTTTCGCCATTCAATTTAGGAGAATCATTTTCGCATCCCTCAAGATATGAGGGGATATCATTCACGAAAAGGGAGAAGAGTGTAGGTGCCAAAACGCACCCTTGGCGAACACCACGCTCAATAGGAATTTTTGGGGTTAGTTCTCCGTTAGGGCCCCAACGGATTCTCGCAAAGTTGCCTCTATGAAGCTCCTTGATTTGAACTATTAAGTTGTTGGGCATCCCTACTACACTCAAAACGTCCCATAGTAACTTGCGAGGCACTAAATCGAATGCTGCCCTTAAGTCAACGAATGCGACATATAGTTGACCCTTTTTAATCTTAACATATTTCCAGTAAAGGCAACAAAATCGGAAGATTTGATCTATTGTACTGACTTTGGATCTAAATCCAGCTTGATATCTAGTTAAAATTGCATTTTCATCCAGCCAATCATTAACACGAAGTAGAATGTGTCGTGCATAGATTTTCTGGAGTATATCCAGTAAGCTGATTGGACGATAATTAGAGGGGTCCATCCTGTCTCCTTTTTTAAAAATTAGGACTATTTCGGCTCCCTTCCAACTTTCTGGAAAGTCTGGGTTACGGGAAAACTTATTGCACAGGTGGTTAATATAAGGTACCCATACTTTTAGATCATGTTTATATAAGTCTCCGGGAATCTTGTCTAGCCCAGGGGCTTTACCAGATTTTGTTTGGGTTATTGCCAGCTCTGTTTCACCTAAAGTGAAATCCAGAAAATCTGTACGAAGTACAACACTTGGGGCATTCATATCAGTGGGGAGCTCATCATATTTTTTATATAAGCTAGAAAAATGGGTGACCCAAGTTTGTTCGTCCAAATAGACGTCCTTAACCACTCTCCCTACGTGGTTTCCATTAGCTACTAGCCTCCAGAAAGCTACGTTATCACGAGATTTGGCGGCCAGCAGCATATCAGCCCATTTTTCCTCTTCCCAAGCTATTTTTGAAGCCTTTTGTACTAATTTATAATTGCTCCTAGCTGTTTTAATATCTGAGGGTACCTTAGATTTAATCGCTGTTAAAAGATCCCTTTTGGACTCCCTGCAAGCTCTGTCATACCAGGGTTTGCTGTGGGATAGATTGTGTATCTTTTGCTGACTTTTTTTAGGCAATTTGGTAACTAAAAGTTTAAGAGCATCAACATTTTTTTGATGTAAGGTCTTAAAGTGGGTATTGTTTTCCTCATCTGATATACGATCTAGATATGGGCCAAATATGCATGCGAAAAGTGTATATATTTCTGCAACAATTTCGCCGTGGTCCAATATAAATGGCCATTTTAGTGATCGCATGTTATTGCTAATATGGATCTCGTTGGTATCACCATTGCTTCCTTCTAAGGGCATAGAAAAAACTGTAGCCTCCAGCAATGAGGCTTCCATTTTAAGTTCTAAGGGAAAATGGTCACTTTCTAGTCTCTCTATTACCTCAATATCAAGGAGGTATGCCCAGGTTGGTATGGAAGCAATAACAAAATCTATATTACTTTTGTACTCCTTCCTACAAAAGGTAGGCTTCTTCACACTGTCAGACGGTAACCGTCCATTACAAGCCCTAAGGCAGTATTCTGTACATATTTTAGTCATTTGGAGAACCAACGTTGTACATTTAACTGATTTAACATTATCCAAGGCGGGGATTCTATTTGCCTGGTCTTCTTCTTCAAAGATATCACCAAGACCCATGACTGGCTCATAGTTACAATTTATATCGCCGGCCACAATAATAAAATCCTCCCTGACATCCAGATGACTTAGGAAGTAATCTAATTTAGATAGTTTTGGTGATTCTCTTGTTGCGGGTGATGGCCTATTATAAATGTTTATTAAAAATAGGTTTTTCCCTACTCGTGCAGAGATTTTTAATACTAATATATCTGGGGAATTTACATCAACCACCTCGACTTTCGCCCTTAGATATACTTTCACCCAGATTAATAATCCACCCGAGGGCCTTCCACTCCTCGACGGAATAGCACCAATTCCATAAGTCTTATAACCCAATCTATGAGGAGTACCAACTGTCCAGGTCTCCTGTAACATGCAGAAGTCCAAGGAATCGATATAGTTAGCCCAGTCTGGGTCCCTCAGGTTTTTTGTGACTCCGGCTATGTTCCAGGAGACCAGTTTAAGTGGCTGCCTTAGTGCAGCTGTCGATACCAGGAGTACCTCTTCCACCTCCCTGCAACTAGGCAGAACCTCGAGTTGAACAATCGAAGAACCTTCTGTGCAACTCAGATTGTCCTGAGGTGACACCAAGACATTTAAGTGTATGTCACTCTCATCTAATGTAAATCTGTCCCTAGTTGTTAATACAGCCACAGGTAGGAACACTGTATTCTCCTGATTATCAGGTTCATTGGCAATACCCCCAGCACTCGAAATATTTGTTCCACTTTCCATAATTACATTAACAATGCCCCCCGCACTCAAGTTACTTATTCCACTTTTCATAGTTTCATTAGCATTATCTCCAACACACAGAATACTTGGTCCACTTTCCACATCCCCCGCCCCCCCAACATTGACAGTTCTTGTTCCTTTTCCCTCCCCCTCCAAAGTCTTATGGCATCAGTCACAATCATCTAGTCCACTAAATATATCAAATCTATTAGTGGTCTCTAGAGGTGTGAATGGAATTAAGTGGTTCATTCTTCTATTGTTAACATTAAAGGGTCTGGCTGGATATGATTCCACCCATAAGAATCAGATGCTGGCGCCAGATGGGGTAGGTGATGCGAGTCCCTTACGTTCTGTCTAGTTGGCGGGAACAGAGTGTATTGGGTGTTCCCAGCATTCTGTATAATCGATGGATGGCAACTAGGGTGGGTTCGAGATGTTATCTGCTGGGGTGGTTGGTACTGGGAGGGAAATACCACTGACCTAGGATAAAAATACGTCAGTGGTCTTGGTTTTATACAGTTGTTAGTAGTGTCTGGCGACCAATTTAATATAAATTGGACAGCGTTAGGATCCCTGAAGTTCACAACCACCACATCACCCTCAATCTCTTTGGGTCTACCCCCCAGCCATTGAAGACGGCGAACGTGAACAATTTCGCCATTGATGTGATTTGCTATTGGCCTATATAGTCTTAGCCAGTGCATAGTCTTATTCTTTAATTGGACAAAACTCTCCCGCTTGTTTGTTTGCAACACAGGGACCCCTGTTAGAATTACCACAAAGGGCACTGCCTCTGGTGGTAGTTCAGGTAGAGGAGCCTGTTTGGATCTCCCCCAACTGGACTTGGGGCCCCCCGCCTCTATTGATGGTCTCTCCTGGGATGTGTTTGCCGTAGCATTGGAAGATTTACTAACTAACATAGCTGGTATTGAATCTAGTTTATTTTGTGGTTGATTTGGTGGTGGAATGGACTGCAAAGTCGTTTTGTTCCCTGTATGCTTGGAAGTAGAGGGAATCGTCAATGGAGTGGAAATTGGGGCAGAGACTGGTACAACTGGGATAGATTCAGGTTGTATCGTAGTGTTGTGCGGTACATTGCTAGGGGTTAGGATGGAATCAACACCCTTACTTCCCAGTGCATGCTCAATTTTGCTTAGTCTAAGTTCCACTTCAATCAGCCTCTCTAGAATTGGCACAGAGTAGGTTTTAAACAAGCTTTCTAGGGCATCTAGTATAGCAAGGTCTCGATTTACCTGGGGTACTTTATCAACCATAATATTATCCATACTGCCCTCTTCGTCCATATGCATTTTGGGTGAAACCAATGGTGTAATATTAGACCCTTCTGTATCTACTAATGGGTTGACAGGGTTGTTAGCAAGAGTCTTTGTCTTTTTCCCAAAGTCAGAATGCATTAACTTCGGTTGTTGCGAATCCGCCCTTTTTCGCCGTTTCTTACAAGGAGGAGGGCCATGTAACCTGGATACAGACAAGGGATGCTTTACCCTATTTCGTGTTGTTTTGGCTAATATATGGACAGGTGCCTTTGTTAAGTTAGAAGTACTCTTATGAATAATTGGAGAGGTACCTTTCATAGCCAAATCGGAGGGAGTGGTTAGTGAGGGTGTAATATTGTTCACTTCTGGAGACTGAGTATCCAGTATATGAACAATTACATTGGCGATCTGGGTATTCTCACTGGTGGAGGCAGTAGATAAGAGTAATGGCGACATTGCCTGATTTTTCATGCTTTCCACAGAGCGACGGCGTTCTGCTCGCCGCTCTGCCAAAGCAGTTTCCAAAGGGATACCTTATTCACAACCTTCGGTATCAATCAGGCAAGTTAACTGTAAGCTGTGTCTGAGGTCTGTGGCACAAAGGCCCCTGCTGCTTCACACTACGGCCCGTGTCTCTCCCCCATCGCCGCTCTCCCCGCTCCGCCCCCTGCTGCGGCCGTTTCGCATTTCTCCTCCCCCCCTCCCCACAGCAATGCCCTCCGTCTTGTTCGTCTTACTGTTTTTGTTTTTTTGGTAACTAAATAATGGTATTAATTACTACCAAACGCTCTCATTTTAGAAAATACCTCGCACATATTCAAACGTAAATCTCGCCATTTGCATGGAGATGTTTGCTCCAAAGACATAGCCCACTGCGTTATTTTGCAAGGACTGGAACTTGTTACCTGGAATTACAACAAGAACTCCTGCTATAAACAAATTAACCCTCTGTGGTATCTTCTCTAAATTCAGTGATCGCTTCAGGTTATTCACAACCCTCGGTATCAATCAGGCAAGTTAACTGTAAGCTGTGTCTGAGGTCTGTGGCCAGAGGTCAGGCGCGCGCACACATTTTCTCTCCTATATTGCGCGCATTAACCTCCTGAGTTATCCTGTCTGGTGATTTATGAATTCCTACATACGATTAATTCATTCTGAGGCTGTTTCACATATTTTTTATTGACGTTCTAACCGTGCTGAGACTTTTAAGAAATTAGAAATTTTCAGGTAAACCATATCCCATTTTAGATGCATCGCCAACCTTGCATTTCTAAAATTATTTGCCCTACAGCGGGCTGAGTCTTCTGTTCAGTTGTTGTTTCCTGTCATGTCCTCTTCAAATCGCTTTTGTTCTTGCCCAAGATTGATTGATTAAGCCAGGCACAGATTATACCGATTTTGTAATTTTAACGCGTTCTTGCCCTCCATTTGGCAGCAGTTATCCAAGAATCACATTTTTACGAGCTGCTGATTATCTTCACTTTTATTGTAAATATTTTAATGCTACTGGATTTGTGTTGGTGTTGCGTCTCTCCCCTCTCTCTACACCCCTCTCTCTACACCCCTATTGCCATTATAAATTACAATAACTTTTTATTTAAGTATTAATTATAAAAAAATAAAGGCCATTGTTATTTGTAATATGAATACATACAAGTCACGTAAATAAAACATATTGCATTACAAATGCTATAGGTGTCACATTTGCAAAAGTTATAACTATTGGCATTGTAAATGACAAAGCTATCAATTTAGCTATTTTAAAAAACAACACCTAAATAAAATATGTCATTTACAAGACCAATAGCTCCAACTTTTCTAATGCGAGACCTATTGCATTTCCAATGCTTGTTTTAATTGTGGAGATAGAGTCTGCATGGATTCAGCATTTCAATCGTAGGGTTCTCGCAAATGCAAGAGTCTACTCGGAGCCCAACGTGAAAGGCAAGAATGATCTGCACCCCTGGTCTTACATGGTGATCTGCACATGCGACCGGGGTGGAGTCCTACATTCGGTAGAACCTGGGCTGCGGTGCAGTCTCTATAATTTGTCGTTTATGGTGCGGACAAGTCACAGGTTAAGGTTCTCCTATTGCTGAGGAGGCCTTTATGTGTAGGGCCATACTATACAGCACTGAATGTTCAATCACTTTGTGCTTAGAACAACAAGGATTTAAGGAGAGAAAAAAAATGGACCATGATCTTTCCCTTATTGTACGGGCATTCGTATTTTTTGTAGAATGTTGATTGTAATTTGTTTGTTTTACCCTTTGCACCAAATAGCTAAAACATACTATGGACTATTAACTGAAACAAAGACTCATGAAATTAATTGAGACAAGTATTTTCGATTCTGCAAAATCCCAGTGGAAATTAATTATTTCATCGTGGCATGTGTTTTTCTATGAATTTATCCCTATGCCCTAGGGCAGTGGTCTTCAATCTGTGGGGCGAGACCCCCAGGGGGACCGTGGAGGCATGGGAAGGGTGTTGCGCTCTTCATTTGATAAAAGAAAACATCCCAGAAGGTTCATTCCGGTAATCTCCTGTGCTGGGGAATCGGAGTCAGCTAAAGACACCTTTCTACCAGTGTGCTGCTGGCCCGTGAAAGAAATTGCAGAGGCCGCCTCACACCCCCCCCGGGAGGCTCGGGGACCGGCGCCATAACCCATGCCGAGCCCCAGGGAGAAAACCGGCTCTGGGCGCCCAGACGCTAGCCCTGGGGAAATGCCCACCCCGCTCAGGAGCACCCGGTGGCGCCGAACCGCGGCCAATGGGGTGGCATGGATAGGTATGAACCCCCAAATGGGGGTTCACCACCTGAGCGCCGAGTGGAGCGAGGAGGGGGGGGGGGAATATAAGCCACCGGTCTACCAGATAGCTCCTAACTCACTCACATGGCAGGAGCTCCCCCCCCTTTTTTAAGTTTCCCACGAGACCAGAGGCGCGCGCTACTCTGCTTGCGGCTGGAGACGCATTTTCTGAGCTCCAGTGAGCATTAAGGGGTGCTCTACACGTCACATTTGACCGTAACTGCATCCCCCTGATCTTCGCTTGGTTCTCACCCACCTCCTGAGGCGTACAGCGAGTCCTCTATTCTACCGCGGCCGGAGCTATCTCGCAGCGAGTCCGGAGTTGCAGGCCGCAGCAGGCAACGAGCGTGAACAGGAGGCCAGGGCTGCGAGGCCGCGCTCAGTAACAAGCTCGAGCGAGAGCGGCCACGAGGGACCCAATCCCCCCCCCACCACCCTGCACCAGGGTATCGTGCTGACCGCAACGTTGCAACGTGTCAGGGGGCGGTAGAGATGCCCATGAGTAACGGCACGTTCATTTTAGCATTGCAGCCGGCGCTGCTATCAGCTGCTAGACAAACCAGAAGTGCAGCTGTTGCTCCCAAGCATCAGGGAGATCACGTGAACGCAGTAGCGGCGGAGGGAGGGATCAAAAAGCATCCCGAGTTTGCCTGAAGCAAGTCAATTTTAAAAGGGAGTGCGTGTTTTTGGTGCACACAAAGGCGACGGCACCCTGACAGGAGCAATGGCAAATGGACAGCCAGAGGAGCTAGAGGAGCTACTGAAGCGCATCCGGGAGGTATCGGCAGTCCATGGCAGCGAATAGCTGCAGCCACACCTGGGCCAGGAGGGAAGCGGAGGTTCGGGAGCCCAGGAGGCGGACAATGCTGGCCCATCCTCCCCAAAAAAACGCAAGACCACAGCCCAGCCACAGAAGAAAGCCCCCAGGAAGAAGCCACAGAGGAGAGAGCGGCCACCTGGGGACACTCCAGCGAGGACAAGTTACTACTGCGAGGCTGCCAGCAGAGTGGCAAGTGATGAGCATATTACCACCAATGTTAAAGAATGTTTTAAATCTATGGCTCCACTATTATTTAAGGGTCTAGGACAGGGAGCTGAGGGGCTGGAGGAGCAGCGCGCAGACAAGGCATCGGGGATGCCTTGGCACTTGTTAGATCCAGGCTGGGCGCGACACTAGACATCAAGTGTATGAAGGACCCTTTCTGCCATGGTCTCTGGTTAAGCAAAGAAGACTGGCAAATCCAATGTTGGATACAGATGGAAGGGGGAGAGGACCTTTGAGAGACATTTTGGGTGTCTAACATTATCCTTCAAAACGTGAAAATAAGGCTCTTCGATAGTTAGAGCATGAATTGTACTAACTCTCCTTAAGGAAGTAATAACTACAAGGAAAGCTGCAGAAAAAATGAATGCAGTGGTTCAAAAGGTGTGTAAATTAGTGGTCTGAGCACATTTAAATTCCACGAAGGGACTGAAGGTGTATGTGGCAAAAATACTATTTTTAACCCTTCCATAAAAGTTTTGATGACTGGTGTTCGAAAAAGTGACTGATGCTTGCGATTTTTCAGATAAGTTGCAATTGTTGCTAGATGCAGTCTTATGGAAGTATGTGCTAAATGTAACTTTTGGAGGTGTAGCAAGTAGCACATTATTTGTACTGTAGATGCTGACGAGTCTATGCTTTGAGCCATGCAAAAGTGAACAAAACGTTTCCATTTCGTCGCATACCATTCTCTTGTGGTTGGGTGCCTTGCCTCCTTCTGAATGCCCATGCATTCTGGAGGCAATTGTAAATATTCAATCTCTACGACTTCAGGAGCCAAATTGCTAGGTTAAGTTGCTTGGGATTGGAGTACCTGACTCTGCCCTTGCTGTGAATGAGAAGATCAGGTATGTTGGAAGCTTTTCATGAGGTGCTATGGACAACTCTAATAGCATTGTGAACCATGGCTGTCGTGCCCAGGTTGGAGCTATGAGAATCAGCTTGAGTGGTGTTTGCCCGAGTTACCTGACCAGCTTGGAATGAGTGGGCTAGCATACCAGCGCTAAGCCCCTCCCGCCCTTGACAGGATAAAATGGCACCCTTATATAGGAGGCGCAGCGGACGGGCGCAGCGGGGCGCCCAAGGCGCGCCAAAGGCAAGCCCGTCTGCGCCCGTCCGGGCCGGGACCAGGGGCCACACCCCCTGTCCAATTACCTACAGGGGGTACTAGCCGCATTACCTCGTACTCCAGCAGCGAGCTCAGGAGTCTCAACTGCCTAGGGGTAGGAAAGATCACACAATGTGCTCGATTGGGACCACATGATACTATGGGCCCTTTCTGTTGTCGGAACTGCTGATGGGGAAGTGACACTGGGGCAGAAGTCTGTCTAACGGACACCCCAAACCTGGCCCTCAAATGCATTTACCTCAATGCCAGATCCCTACCCAAGCACGCGACGGAGCTATGGGACATATTAACCGACTTCAAACCTGATTTGGTTTTTATAACTGAGACCTGGCTTGATACCCATAGTACCCCAGATATCGCGACAGCCCTTCCAGCGGAGTACAAAATACTTAACTTGAACAGAGTGAAGAAAAGATGCGGAGGAGTAGCCTTGCTATTTAGGGAATCCTTCACCTGTAGACAAGAAGCGATCACACAGTCCAACAGCCATGAAGCAATGGCGTTTTCAGTATCTATAAACACCAACATTCTATTTGGTGGAGTGATAGTTTATAACCCCCCAGCCAGCACATTAGACTTCAGTGCCCAACTCTTTACTCAAATTTTGCCGGTCTGTCTTAAAAACAAGAACATCTTACTGATAGGGGACTTCAATGTACATTTTGATAGTAGTAACAATCCTTTAACTAAACAGTTAGTGGAGGACATGGAAATTCTACAGCTGACACAGAGAATTAATCAGCCAACACATAGGGCAGGACACATTTTAGATCTTTTGTTTTCTAATATAGGAACCATCGACATTAATGAGATTAAACAAATGATATATACTGACCATTCTATGATCTTGTTTACTATTAATGTACCTACTAAACATTCCAAACCTTTGGCTTTAGCAGCAGCATCAACAAGGAGCTGGAAATAATTTTCTGTAGAAAAATTCCAGCAATATTTTACACATGTATCCACAGGAAATACTAACATTAATGATGAAACAGAACAGCTCCAGAATAACATCAGGAGTGCGCTGCAACATAAATGGAGACTTAATAAACACCCAAGAAACGAGAGCCATATATAAAAGGGAACTTGCGCTTTACAATAAAGCTATTAGGAAAGCAAAGAAAGATTATTTCTCACGGAGGATAACAGAAAGCAAAAATTCATCGAAAGAATTATTTAAAATAGTCAAAGAGCTATGCAGCCCTGCCAGTCTTTCACTGGATCTTATTCCCTCGCAAGAAGGCTGTAACAAAATTAATGAATACTTCTGCGAAAAGATCGATACGATCTATGCCTCCTTTTCCAACACTGAATTGAAACAACTACAACCCCGGGTATCAACCCTAGCTCAGGCTAGCTGTCCTAGATTTGGCCCATTCTCAGAGGAGGAGGTGGGCAATGCTATGTTGGACGTAAAATCAGGCTCTCCGTTGGACCCTTGCCCGCATCATATTGTCTCGCAGTTAACACCAATAATTTGCCCAGTTGTAACCAAAGTTTTTAATCTTTCGCTGAATTCTGCTGAATTCCCGAAGACTTGAAAAAGCGCCATAGTCACTCCCTTGCTAAAAAAAGCAGGGTCTGATATTCACAATCAGGCAAACTACCGGCCTATTTCTCAACTACCTTATTTGTCTAAGGTGATGGAGAAATTAGTCAACAGGCAGCTTTCCAATTTCTTGGAAACCAATGATCTATTGGATATTTCCCAAACAGGGTTCCGGACTAATAATTGCACCGAGACAACACTCTTGGCAGTGATGGACAACATTAGAACCAAGGTAGATCAGGGAAAAACAGTCGCCCTGATTTTATTGGACCTCTCGGCGGCATTTGATACCGTTCCACACTACCGACTCCTGGAAATCCTTGCAGCCAAGGGGATCCGGGAAAATGCATTAGGGTGGCTGCAGTCCTTTCTGCAAGACAGAACTCAGTCAGTACGGATGGGTGATTTTGTTTCCCCTCCCCGGAATATCAAGTATGGGGTCCCACAAGGGGCCTCATTGAGTCCAACCCTATTTAATGTGTTTGTCTCATCACTAGCCGAAATCGGGAGAAAGTGGGGTGTCGAGATCTGTTCTTATGCTGACGACACACAGCTGATGATTTAATTGGATGAAGAAGATGACCCTAAGGATAGATTATTGAACTGTTTAACTGAACTAGCCAACTGGATGCACAACCATTGCCTTAAGCTAAACGCAGATAAATCTGAGGTACTGTTGTTTGGTAGACATACACAACTATGGGACAGCAGCTGGTGGCCCACAACTCTGGGCACCGCCCCCAGTCCAGCATCAACGGCCAAGAATCTAGGCGTGATTTTAGATAATACCTTGAGCATGAAAACCCATGTATCCACAATCTGTGGCAAAGGCTTTGCACTACTTAAGATGCTCCGGCGAGTTTTTCCATGGATCCCTATTGAGTGCAGAAAAATACGGTCCAGTCGTTATTAATGAGTAGGCTGGATTATGGAAACTCCCTGTTCGTGGGAATGGCTGACTATCTTTTTTCCAAACTACAAGTCGTACAGAACGCTGCGGCGAAGGCAATCTGTAATAAAAAAAAGTACGACCCAGCCAAAAGCTGCCTGCGAGAGCTTAATTGGCTACCAATGAGGCAGAGAGCCACCTTTAAGCTACTGTGCATAACGCATAGAGCATTGCACAATACGGGTCCTCGCATCGTTAAAAATAAAATCAGATTTTGTGCTCCTTCCAGGAACTTGCGCTCCCGTACGGCAGCTAGAGCAAGAAATACTCGTGTGAAAACAGCTAGGATGGGTGGACGGGCGTTCTCCCACCTGGCGGCAAACAGCTGGAATGAGTTGCCTATGGAACTTAGACTAACAGACTGTTATTTGTCCTTTAGGAAGTAACTAAAAACATTTATTTTCCCTAAATCTGATTAAACTTTAATTACGACTCTGTTATCTGTCAACCACTCATTACTGTCATGATAGCGCCGTGATATCCTATTTAGGATGATTGTTTGCGCTTTATAAATACCATTGACATTGACATTGGGAGGGGTAGAAAAGCATGAGCAAATATCCCTGACCAGTTCATCCATACAGCATTGCCCATGGACTGTGGGTGTATGGAGGCAAAGTTTTGGTATTTTGTGTTTTCTTTGGTGGCAAATAAGGATAATGCTTACCCAGTAAGCATCTGTTTTGGCAAGTAGAGCTGTAGATTCACATGCTTTGCATACTCCTGCCATCTTGTGTTGGGTCCGGATGTCTGCACTTTGTTTTACAGGTACCCGGGGAGGTAGGTGGGTGCATGTGAATCTACAGCTCTACATGCCACGAACAGATGCTTATGGGGTAAGTAACCTTATCCGTTCGAGGAATGTGAGCTGTAGATCCCATGTTTTGCATAGACTATATAGAAGTTTCCTCCCAAAGTGGTGGCTAGCCTGTAGCTGTTGAAGTTGTCTGAAACAGTGTTTTAACCACTTCGGCGCTGATGACGAGCTCAGCTCGTCATCAGTTGCGCCGCTCGCACGCTGATGACGAGCTGAGCTCGTCATGTAACGCGCGTTTTTAAAAAACGCCGCGTACAGCGGGAAAAGCCGCCGCGCGCATGCGGTTAAGTACTGCTTGACCCACATTTGCTTGTTGTCTCGTTAACATATCTACACAATAGTTTCCTAAGAAAGCCACAGTGGCCCCTAGCTTGCGAGTGGAATGCACTCTAGCGGGTACAGTTAGAGTCCACTTTGCTTCAGCATAGCAAGTTTGAATGCACTTAACAATCCACCTTGCAATACCAGATTTGGAGATAGGATTGCCCTTGTGTGGTGATGCAAACACAACAAAGAGTTGTTTAGTTTTACAAAAGGATTTTGTTCTTTCGATGTAGCAAAAGAGTGCTCTTCTGACATCCAAGGTGTGTAGAGCATGTTTTGCAACAGAAAAGAGGTTGAAGGAAGAATACAGGTAATTCTACCGACCAATGTATGTGAAATGCAGCTACAACCTTAGGTAAAATTTCGGGGTTGGTACGAAGAAACACTTTGTCTCTGTGTAGTGGAAAAAAGCTTTTTTTATGGTTAGTGCCTGTAGTCCACCCACTCTCCTCAATTAAGTGATTGCAATGAGGAAAGCAGTTTTCCAAGAGAAGAACTGTGGTTCACATTTGTGCATGGGTTCAAAAGGTGGGCCCATTGGTCTTGTGAGTTCTATGTTAAGATTCCACACTGGGGGGGGAGGAGCCAAGCTCGCGAGCGTAATGGTCGCCTTTTAGTTCGGCTCCGTCAGCCCTCCGGCCTGACTCGTATATCCTGCTTTATATCCTGTCCGGAGACGACACATTATCGAAGATCTGGGAACATAACGCTTTGCTCATACTCACCGTCTTTCCCGGAAGCTCCGACGTGCCGCGGTTCCGAAGTTGTGCCCCCCGAATGGACCGGGCCTCCGTGGAGCCTGGCCCGGGACCTCGCCTATGGGATCCGGCCTGGTGTTGCTGTGACTGTCGGCCCCGGCCGAGAGAGTGAGCCACTGGTGAGAGCCGTTGTGCGAACATCCCGGTGATCCTGAGCCGGGCCAGTCCTGGTGGCCTGAGGCTGATGCGGGGCGCAATGCTCCGGGGACTGATCATGTGAAGGGGTCCCCCCCGCCGCTGCTGCGTCCGGCGACCCTGGACCCTCGCGCCTGGACTCTGCTTGTGAGGAGCGCCGGTGTGAATATAGGCGGACCCCCGCATTGGGCGAGTACCCTTTCTGCACCGAGGCCGCCATCGCTGGGACCCCCAGGAGCTCTGTAAAGTCCTACATTTTTGAACCGTCTTGAGAGTAACGGAGGGTGGTGAAGGGGCTGACTTAAAAAAATGGCCGCCGACTATCTGGAATATGGATCACCTCGTGGCGGCGGACTTGGGTTGCCGGACTGCACGGGGGCCTGGACATGTGTGCGTGAGCCTACAATTGGAGATGTTCTTGATGCCCTGAGATCCTTGCACGCGTCCCTGGCCCCCAATGCCCCTATACGCTCGTCGCGGTCCGCCGCCATCTTGGGTGGACGCTTCTTCATGCATCCCCCTTGTCCCAGTGCTTCCATTGCCTCGCCCCCCTCGGCTGTTGCGAGGGTTATTACCGCTGTTCATCAACCACTTAGTGGGCCAGTGGCTTTGGAACTCCTTGCTCTTCGAAGTATTGAGATCGGGGACTCGGATGTTGTGCCGGAGCCCGGTCCCACTTGGGTGCCTGGGAGGAATGGTGGACTGCTGCTTGTCTCTGCATCTACGAGTTCGTATTTCTACACTGCGGGGAAACTCCCGCGTTTCCGAACGGCGAAACTGAACTCCTGTTTTTCACCGCCCGTGCTGCTGTTGCTGCTACATTTGAACTACCTATTTGAACTTTTGCTCACTTGCGGGTTGATTGACCCCCCTTGTCTACGTCTTTATCGTACTTTCTTTCAATTGTGTGCTTGCCTCGTATCGAGTAGCTCACCTCACATTGTTATGTGGTGGGTGGGGTTTGTGGTTAAGAAAGGATTGGGGTGATGTGCACAACTTCCGGTGGATTTTTGGTGTACGAACTTGTGGTGCAGTTGCTTATATTCATAGCGCGGTGGGAGGTCCCCCCCTGTAAGTATTATGGCGCTCGAGATCGTGTCGTTCTGGTTCATTCGTAAAACGAGTGTAAGGTTGGGCGGAGGGCTGTGGCCGACCGTATTTGTTTCCGCCCTCTTGCTCCTCCCTCCCATTTTTTCCTTTGTGTTCATGTCTTCCTTTTGTCTCATTTATTCTTCCTTTCTTTTCTCTCTACTGCATTTCGGGTTCTGGTTTAGGGCGACAGGCACGCTGTCTGAAGGGTAGGCCGTAGCCTTCTACAGGGGTGCAGGGTGGGATGGGTGGGTTGGGTCCTATTTGATGTTCATTTTCCTCAGTTCTACGGCCCTTTAGTATCTCTTTATAGGAGAGCCGCGTCTGTCCTTGCCTTCCGTGGTATGACTGGGGGTGGGTCTGTAGCGTCGTTGATCTTCTTATAGTTCTGCTGTTTTCCATAGCGACTGCCATACCCTCCTCGTTGCTAACGCTCCTGCTCTCTCCTGTGTTCCCCGCCGCGGGACGCCCGTGTCGGCGTGGCGCTCTTCTCTTTCGTTTTTTGTTTCCAATTCCCTCTCTCCCTTTTTTCTCCCGTCTTGTCCTCTTCTCTCCCCCCCCCCCCCTCTTTCCTCCCCTTCCTTTTCACCCAAGGTTAGTATGACGGGTTAGTTTTGGTAAGATATCCATCCGATCCCTTCGTTCTGGTTCCGATGTGCTATTGGGTGGTGGGCATGCAAAGTCGATAGTGATCGCATATTGATTGTGTTTAACGCAACTGTTTTTATACCTATGTATACGGTGTTGCCTCCTGTATTGCCCCATACCCCCTTACTGTTGCTGAGGGTTTGTTTTGGGAATTCGGATTCTTCTACGTTGACACTGAACCTGTCGTACTCCTTCTCCCCATATTATAAAATTAACCTTCTCTGCTCCTGTTCGCTGGCCGCCTAGATCTTCTGTGTTTCCCCTTTCTGGGATTGTATTGCTCATGCTCCTTAATGATTGGTACTGTAATGCTCGCTTTGGATCTTTTGACTGATTTCCGTATTGTGCCGGCCAATTTGGTTGTAGGCCCAGATTTGTATATCCTTTTGATACGAATAAAGGTTTAAAAAAAAAAAAAAAAAAAAAAAAGATTCCACACTGGGGCAGGTGGAAGTCTTGGTGGTATGACTCTTTTTAGTCCTTCCATAAAAGCTTTTAGGTACTCTAAACGATAGATGGTGCCTATTTCGTAGATATGCAGCGAGATGTAGTCTGATGGAGGTGTAAGCCAATGCTGACTGCTGCAAATGTAACAGATAGCAGATGATGTTTTGTATGGAAGCATCAAGAGGGTCGATATGATTCTTATTGCAATAAATAACAAATCGATTCCTCTTAGCTGCGTAACATGCTCTTGTGGTAGGGCTTCTGGCCTCCAAAACAGTCTGTGAAAGATTCAAATAATCAAACTGACTTCAGGTGCCAGATCGCGAGGTTCATTTGTTTGGGGTCTGGGTGTCTGATTTCTCCATGGTTCTGTGTGAGGAGACTGGAGGTTAAATGCAGATTTTGATGCAGTACCAGCGACAGCTCCAACAGGGTTGTGAACCAAGGTTGACATGCCCATGCGGGAGCTACTAGGATTAGTTTGAGGGATGTTTGCCTGGGCTTCTGAACCACTCATGGAATGAGTGGGAGAGGCGGAAAAGCGTAGGCAAATAACCCTGACTAGTTCATCCATAGGGCATTGCCCATGGATAGCGGGTGTGGGTACCTGGAGGCGAAGCTTTGGCATTTTGGTGTGTGGCAAACAGAGCTATATGAGGGACTCCCCAAGCTTGGAAGTATGGGAGGAGAACCTGAGGGTGGAGTTCCCATTTGTGTATTTGCTGCCTGCTGAGGAGGTCTGCAATCTGGTTGTTCACTCCTGGGAGGTGTTCCGCTAGGAGAAGATTTGTGGTGAATGGCCCACTTCCAGATGTCTTGGGCTAGGTGGGACAGTTGGAGAGAGTGTGCCCCCCATCCCCCTGTTTTTGTATGCAATACATAGCTGTTATGTCGCCAGTACGAACCAAGACAGCTTTGCCATCCAGGTGAGTCTGGCAAGCCTTGAGAGCTCGAAAGATTGCAAGCAACTCGAAATGATTGATGTGGAGCAACTTTTGCTGTTGGCTCCACAGGACTTGCACTGTCTGTGGTTGAAGATAAGCTCCCCAGCCAGTGAGGGGGCGCGTCCGCTGCTTGTACTGCCTGTGGAACCGGGCTGTCCTTTTGATACATTTTGTGTGTTCCATCACTACAGAGAGCTGCTTACCAACATTAGATCGGTTAATACACCCTGTGACTGGTTCCACGGATTAAGCATTCTTAAAGTTGACGCATGTGCAGCTTGGCATGGGGGACGATCATCATTTCCAGCAGTTAAACCAGAGCTGGAAGCGATTGATTGGGTTGAAACTGGAGAACTAAATCCTGAATGTTGCGAATTCCGGCTGCGTTGGGAAACACCAGAGCCTTTTGTATATCTAGAGTAGCTCCTCTGTAGTTCTGAGTATTATCTGGTTGGAGATGTGGTTTTTATCATATTGACTGTGAACCTTAGTTAATGTAGTACTGAATTGTTCAGGAAGTGTGCTGGAGACATTGCTGGTACGTGCTGGCTTTGATGAGCCAGTCGTCCAAGTATAGGAAGACATGGATGCTTTGTCTTCTCAGGTGAGCAGCTACTACCGCCAAACATTTTGTGAAGACTCTGGGGGTAGTGGTGACTTCAAAACAAGAGTACCCTGAACTGGTAATGTTGACCCGCTAACACAAACCAAAGGAATTTGCAATGAGCGGGGTGGATTGGAATATGGAAATAGGTGTCCTTTAGGTCTAGAGTAGACAGTCACCGTTTTGCAGAAGAGGTAGCACTTGTTGAAGTGTTACCATGTGGAAATGATCTGACTGTATGTAAAGATTCAGGTCTCACATCTAATATTGGTCTGAGAGAACCATCTTTTTTTGAGTATTAGGAAGTAAATGGAGTACACACCCGACCCGTGGTGCTGTGGTGGTGTGGTGGTACAGGGCTCTATAGCCCCTTTTAGAAGGAGAGTCTGCACCTCTTGTTTGAGGAGGTGCAGGTGATCTGGTGAGTTTGTGTGACTTTGGGGGAATGTTTGGAGGAGTGTTGGTGAACTCCAGGCAGTAACCAGAATGGAAAATTTGTAGCACCCACTTGTCGGTTATTGACTGCCAGATTGGTAGGAAATCTGAAAATCTTCCGACGGATGTTGAGTGGTATAAGGGGGGGGGATTGTAGGCAAGTCACTTTTGTACAGGAGGGGGAGGTACATGCGTTTGAACCTCCCCCCCCCCCCATTGCCGTTGTTGCCTCTGTACACCCCTCTGAAGTAACCCTTAGAGGCAGAGGGTTGGTTATTGGCCTTGTAGGTGGAGGTTGTCTCAGAGGAGGTATTCTTGGAGCCTCCGTGGTAGGAAGAGCACCGAAAGGAACCACAGGCTTGTGTTGACTTAAGGGCTCCCATGGATTTAGCCACTTGTCTATCTTTTCCAGTGAAGAATCTACCACTGGGCCAAAGAGGTGTTCCTTATCAAAGAGTGTGTTTAATATGGAGGTCTGAACATCTGGTTTGAACCCAGATATGCAGAGGCAGGCGCGCCTTCTTAAAAGGATGCTGGTGTTTACAGCTCTAGCAGCAGGGTCTGCTGCATCTACGGAGCAGCTGATTGCATTGTTTGAAATAAGATGTCCCTCCCGCACTATGTCTTGAGCTTTAGATCTATGTTCTTGGGGCAGAAATTGGAGAAATTGCTCCATTTCGTCTAATATCGTGCTAGCAGCGCCTGAGTGTTAGAGATGCGCCAGAAGTTTGCTACCTGAGAGGCCACCCTTGTCCCCGAATCATCAATAAGCTTGGAATCTTTATCTGGGGTGGAGCATCTCCTGTAGTTTGAGAGTTGGCCCATTTTCGTGTATTGGACACCACAAGGGAGTCCAATGGTAATTATACCCTTAAATACACTGGGTCAAATGGTCCTGGCTTGTACTTCTTATCTACCCTAGTGGTAAAAATACGAGCCCTGACAAGGTCATTAAAGAGGTCATCTACATCCCTATAAGCATGGGTAGTGTGTGTGATAACTTGTGTGCTGCTAAGGGTTTCACAGAGAAAATCCTCTTCAAGGGATTCTTAGTGCAGCAGCATCCCATGGTACTTGGCAGCTCTACCCAGCAACTCAATGTAACCTACACAGTCATCCAGTGGTGAGGGCTAGGTAGGGTACAAGTCAGATCATTGCCTGTGGGTGAATTAGTGTTGTAGTCGTCCCACGGGTCTGTAGGTACTGGTTGATAATCTTCATCCCTATTGCCATCCCCAATATCCTGGTAGTCCGGTGTATGTGGTGGTGAATGCTAAGGTGAAATTGGTAAAGGTTGAAAATTAGGAGAAGGAGAGCGATGAAGAGTAGGAGGAAGAGAAGGAGGGGAGGGTTAGTATCAACACTTCTCTTTTTCAGAGGATTGTCAATCAATCAATAACATTTATAGAGCGCGCTACTCACCCGTGAGGGTCTCAAGGCGCTAGGCGGGACGGTGGGGAGGGGCGCTGCTACTGCTCGAAGAGCCAGGTCTTGAGGTGCTTCCTGAAGCTGAGATGGTCTTGGGTCAGTCGTAGGTGGATGGGGAGGGAGTTCCAGGTTTTCGCAGCTAGGTAGGAGAAAGATCTTCCTCCGGAGGTGGTTCTGCGAATACGTGGGACGAGGGCGAGGTTGGAGGAACGAAGCTGGCGGGCAGGGGTGTAGAACGAGAGTCAGCTGTAGAGGTAGTCGGGCCCATGTTGTGGAGCGCTTTGTGTGCGTGGGTGAGCAGTCTGAACGTGATCCTTTTGTTGACGGGGAGCCAGTGGAGATTTTTCAGGTGGGTGGATATGTGGCTGTGGCGAGGGATGTCGAGGATGAGTCGTGCGGAGGCATTTTGTATGTGTTGGAGCTGAGTCTGCAGTTTGGCGGTGGTTCCTGCGTATAGGGCATTCCCGTAGTCCAGTCAGCTGGTGACCAGGGCCTGGGTGACTGGTCTTCTGGTTTCTGTGGGGACCCATCGGAAGATCTTTCGAAGCATTCCCAGGGTGTTGAAGCAAAAGGACGAGACGGCGTTGACTTGTTTGGTCATCGTGAGGGAGGAGTCCAGGATGAAACCCAGGTTGCGTGCGTGGTCCGTGGGCGTCGGTGCAGTGCCCAGCGCAGAGGGCCACCATGAGTCGTCCCAGGCGGAGGGGGATTGTCTGAGGATGAGGACCTCCGTCTTGTCTGAGTTGAGCTTGAGACGGCTGTGCTTCATCCAGTCTGCTACCTCTTTCATTCTATCCTGGAAGTTGGCTTTGGCGGTGGCTGAGTTCTTGGTGAGGGGAGAGTATCAGCTGGGTGTCGTCGGCGTAGGAGATGATGTTGATTTTGTGTTTTCGTGCGATGGTGGCGAGGGGGCTCATGTAGATGTTGAAGAGTGTTGGACTGAGTGAAGATCCTTGAGGTACGCCGCAGATGGTCTAGGTGGCCGTGGACCGGAAGCGGGGGGAGGCGGACTCTCTGGTTTCTTCCGGAGAGGAATGAGGTGATCCATTCCAGGGCCTTTCCTTGGATTCCAGTGTTGCTAAGGTGCTGTATTAGTGTACGGTGGCATACGGTGTCAAAGGCTGCTGAGAGGTCCAGGAGGATGAGGGCGGCGGTTTCTCCGTTGTCTATCAGGGTTCTGATGTCGTCTGTGGCTGCGAAGAGGACAGTCTCGGTGCTGTGGTTGGTTCGGAATCCGGACTGGGAAAGGTCGAGCGAATTGTTGTCCTCGAGGAAAGCGGTCAGCTGTTTGTTGACGGTCTTCTCGGGGACTTTAGCCGGGAAGGGGAGAAGAGAGATGGGTCGGACGTTCTTGAGGTCCTTAGGGTCTGCTGTGGGTTTCTTCAGGAGGGCGTTGATCTCTGCATGTTTCCAGCTCTCAGGGAAGGTTGCTGACGTGATAGAGCTGTTGATGACGTTCCGCAGGTGGCGTGCGATGGTGGCCCCGGCTTTGTTGAAGATGTGATGGGGGCACGGGTCGGAGGGTGAGCGGGAGTGGATTGTGCTCATGACGTGGATGGTGTCTTCACTGCTGATGAGGGTCCAGGAGTTGATGGTGATGGTGGGGGGGTCACTGGATTGGTGTCCGGCAGTGGAGTTTGGGGTCCGAAGCGGTCGTGTATGTCTGCAATTTTGCGGTGGAAGAACGTGGCGAGGGAGTTGCAAAGTTCTTGTGACGGTGTGATGTCGTCGTTTCTGGCGCTGGGGTTGGAGAGCTTTTTGACGATGCTGAAGAGTTCCTTGCTGTTGTGGGTGTTGTTGTCCAGTCGCTCTTTGAACGAAGTCCTCTTGGTGGTCCGGATCTGCTGATGGTATTCGCGGGTGGCGTCTTTGAGGGCTGTCATGTTTTGTGTCGTCCGTTCTTGGCGCCAGGTCTTTGAACGTTCGGCAGGATCTCTTAGCGTCCTTGAGGGCGTCGGTGAACCATGAGGGTTTTCTGGTGGTGGTCTTGCTGTGGGGGTTTTTAAGAGGGGCGAGGTCGTCGGTGCAGTTGGTGATCCACTCTGCGAAGTTACGGGCTGCGTTGTTGGTGTCTGGTATGTTGGTGTCGGCAGGAGGGATCTGGCTCAGAGATGTGGTAAGCTGGTCAGTGGTGCTTTACTCCAGAATCTGCAGGGGATCCGATGCGTGTGGTGGTGAGATGTGGTCTTCTTGAAAGTTAAGTGTAAGCAGATGTGGTCGGTCCAGTGTAGTCCTGTGGGGTGGTTGAAGGCGACGTGGTTACTGGCGGAGAAGATGGCCTCGAGGGTGTGGCTGGCGAGGTGGGTGGGGGTATCCACCAGTTGCTTGAGTCCGAGGTTGGCGAGGTTGTCGAGCAGGGTGGTGGTGGTGTTGTCGTTGTTGTTCTCCAGGTTAAAGTTCAGGTCTCCTAGGATGATGTATTCTGGTGAGGCTAGGGCGTGCGGGCTGATGAGGCCGGCGATGGTTTCGCTGAATTGTGTGCAAGGGCCCGGGGGTCTGCAGATGAGCGTTCCTCGGAGGGTGGTCTGGGGGTCGGTGTGGATCTGAAGTGTAGGTGTTCGGCGGTGGAGATGGTGTCTTCGGCGTTGGTCGTGACGCTGATGGTGTTCCTGTAGATGATGGCGATCCCTCCGCCTGTTTTGTTGGCGCGGTCCTTCCGGGTGATTTTGTAGCCGTCCGGGATAGCTATGGCGATGTCGGGGACTGAGGAGTTGTTCATCCAGGTTTCCGTGAGGAAGGCGACGTCGGGTGCTGTTGTGTCGAGGAGGTCCCAGAGTTTGATGGTGTGCTTGTGGACGGAGCGGGTGTTGAGGAGGATGTACTTGAGGTGGTTGTTGCTGTTCGCTTTGGCGGGCGGGGTCTGAGACAGGTGAATTTGCAGGCTTGACAGGTGAAGGGTCAGTGGGTGCGTCTGGGGGTGGCTTGATAGCAGGCGGGCGGTCGTCCGGTGTGGAGTGTGATGAGGGCGGTGCTGTCGTATTTCAGACGGTTGGGTTGGGTTCGGCGAGGTCCAGGGGTTCTGGCGCGGGGCGTGGTCCAGGCGTAGACGGGCTTGCCTTTGGCACGCCTTCGGTGCGCAATCGGTGCATCCGCTGCGCGTCCTGGCGGTGTGCTCCAGAAGAGGCGGAGTGGGAGGGAGGAGCAGCTGGGAGGAGGGAGGAGCAGCTGGGAGGCGGGAGCGGGGCGGCGAATGGGAGGGAAACAGAAGGCAAAGTGGGCGGGACCGCAGGGGGGCAGCGGCGGGAATCAGGAAACAACGGCAGAAGGGCGCTGGAGAGCCCCACAGGGGGTATTGCAGGGGAATGCACGAGGCAGAAGCCTAAAACCAGTACAGAATGTGGGGGAAATACAAAGAAAGCGAGCAAAAGTACAAATAGAAACAGTCAGAATGCAATCAACAGTCACCGGGAGCCGTGAACTTGCGGCGGCAGCAGCAGCGGGGGTCACGAGCACTCTGGAGGTGCCGTGCGGCGTGAGGAGTGTCTGGACCGGGGTCTGGACACTGGACAATGTGATGATCCTCTTCTGTATCAGTCTTTCTTTTTAAAGTCACTTTGGTGGTAATGTGTCCAGTCGTTGGATGAATGTACAACACCTTCTGTTTCGGATCCAGTTTGTCGAGCGGAGCGAACAGGTGCTTTTTGGGTGATTTTGGCACGTCTGACTGTTTCGGCACCAGATGGTGTGGGTTGGATCCGGACTTTGGCTTCTATCCCCCAGCGCCTTGACACCCGTAAGGGTGAGTAGTTTGCGCTTTACAAATCCGTATTTATTTATTTCTCCCAGAGGTTTTGGCTCGGAACCAGATTTGGAGTGAGGCTTTTCAGAGCCGGAAGGCTTTGTTGCAGGCTTCGGTGCCAAGCCAGAAAGCGTGGTCTCGGTGCCGACCTGGGCCCGATGGCGTGGGTTGGACCGGAGCCTTCTTTTTGGGCAGAGGTGGATCTTGGGGCAAGGGAGTATCTGTACTCGCAGTACATTTGTCCATGCAGGATGTCTTCATCCTGGTCGGAGCCGTACTCTGAAATGTAGGTCGGCTCCTGCTGCTCCTTTGCTCCCATGGTGTCCCCGGCCTCTTTGTCCGATTGTTGCCCGAAGATGTCCGGAATGGAGCCTGTGTGCTGGCTCTGCATGTCACGACGTCGAGCCTGACGGTCGCGAAGTGTCTTCTTGGAGCGGAATGCCTGGCATGCGTCGTAGTCCTGTTCTCCGGAGACAAGCACCGGTTGCACACTTCAATGCGCGGATACTTCGCATGGCACTGAGGGCAGAATTTGAAGGGACTTTGTTTCATCGAATGCGAGTTGGACCAAAGCAGGAAGACCCTACGGCCTTCCAAGAGTTTTCAGATCGAAAGAAGGTTGTTTTTTAGAAGTAAATATGATACGCAAAGAATGGGAGACGCAATCGGAAACAAAACCGTCAAGGATGAGGTTCTTGCGCACCGAGGGAAACCGAAGGAACGGTGTCGAACCGGAGCGCATTAATTCAGACTCGAACCAGATGGCGGTAAAAAAAAAAACAATCTAACAATGGAGTCGATGCCCATACACCCTATCACTGAAAGGAGGAGTCACCAACCTCGTGACTGGAAAAGACTTCTTAGAAGAAAAACGAAGTGCGACCATCCGGACCCAACACTAGATGGCAGGAGTATACAAAGCATGTGATCTACAGCTCACATGCCTCAAACATTTATTTCTGGTGTTCTTCAATGCTAGTAGAACTTGTGGATGACTTGGGGTTGGAGGTCCCACTCCTGGGGATTATTGCTGAGTGTTGCTCAGTAGGTCCTCTACTGAACTGTCCACTCCTGGAAGATATTCCGTCAGGAGGTGAATGTGGTGTTTAACAGTCCAGTGCCAAATGGTCTGTGCTAATTAAGACAGCTGTATTGAGTGTGTCCTTACTTGTTTTGGAATGCAATACATTGCAGTCATAGTGTGTGCAGAGAACATCATTTTTCCCAGTTGTATTGGGGGAAGAAAGCTTCCAGAGCCATCTGATTGGTTAGGAGCTCTGGAATATTGATGTGGAATGTTTGTTGAAGAGCCAATTGGCCCAGTACTGTGATGTCCTCCATTTGTGACCATTCCTATGAGTGATACATTCGTGGTAATAGTTACTAGCGGGATTGGGTGTAAAAAATATCTGCCCTTCAGGATGTTGTGTGCGTTCAATCCCCCTAAAGATGGATGGACACTGGGTGAAAACAACACTAGAACCTCCAAGTTTCCTCCTGCTTCTGACCACTGAGATGCTAGACACTCCTGTAACAGGCGCATAAGTAGCCAGGCATGCAGGACTATCGCTATGCAAGAGGCCATCATGCCTAGAAGGTATATCACTGCCCTGACTGGCAGGTGACTATGTGGCTGAAATAGAGGCAGTTGGTTCTGGAGATTAAGAACCCTCTGCAAATTGGGGTACATTTTGGCTGAGATGGAATTAAGTATCGCTCCCAAATATGGCAGTATCTGAAGTAGTTATAAATGGGATTTTGCAGCATTTATTGTGAATCACAGTTTATTTAATAGGTGGACAGTGGTCTGTGTGTCTTACAAGCACCTCTGGTTGCTAGAACTCGATCAGCCAATCGTCAAAGGTATGGGAAGACATGAATGTTTTGCATCCTTGAATGTGCTCCTACCACTGCTCGACATTTGGCAAATACTCTTGGGGCTGTTACCCCAAAAGGTAGTACTTTGAACTGGTAATGATGATCACATACCACAACCCAAAGGTACAGGTGGGGTGAATTGGTACATGAAAGTATGCGTCCTTCAAATCGAAAGCGGTCATGAAGTCGCTTTTTTTAGTAGTGGTTTGGCATCCTGCAGTGTCACTATATGGAAGTGTGCTGACAGGATTTATACGTTGATTAGTCATAGAACCAGGCTTGGGTTTAGTGTCCCATCTTTTGGGTATTAAAAAGAATAGGGAGTACACCCCTTTGCCTTGGTGTCGGTGTGGTACAGGATGTTTAGCCCCCTTTTTGCAGCAGAGCTTTTAAGTGGACCTTGAGAAGGTATACATGCTGAGGAATGTTTGGTGGATGGGTTTTTAGTTCTAGGCAGTACCCCTCGCAAATTTAGCACCCACCGGTCTGATGTTACTTCAACCACAACTGGTCAAATTGTTGTAGCCTTCCTCGGACAGATCCTGCATGATCAGGGGAATGGAAGCTACGTCACTGAGCGGGAATAGCTCTTGCCAGTTTGCTGATGGTATTGCTGCTGCTCTCTTTGGTAAGTTTGGGTGTCAGGAGCAGCATTTGTGTGTACTAGACTGCAAGGTTCCCATAGACTTAGCGGTCTCTGTGTCTTTCTTCATTTTTTCTAATTGGGAGTCTACCTCTGGTTCAAATAAGAGTTCCCAGTCAAATGTGATATTAAGCATATGTCGTTTCACCTCTGGCTTGAACCCAGAGACGCGTAACCAGGCATGTCTGCGTACTAGTATAGAGGAATTTATTCCTCTAGTATCAATGTCAGCACTGTCTAGGGTGCAATGTATGGTTGCATTAGACACTTTTCTACCCTCTGCAACTAGGTCTCTCTCCCCCCCCCCCCTTCCTGGTCGGTTCAGGGAGATGTTGAATAAGATCTTCCATCACGTTCTTTGTTGCCTTGTTATATCTGGATAGGAGTTCTATTAAATTAGGAGTCGGTCAGTGATTGAGTGACTGGCGTGCCCAGTTGCCAACCTCTTCATTGCTGCACAAATGCACTCTTTTTCTGGAGGTGTGTCCCTAGTTCTTTGAGAAGCTGCTCTCTTCATCAAAGTTGTCACTACCACTGTTGCATGTCCCTGTGACATCTTCATTTCTTTGCCATGCATTCTCTTCATTGTTTTTTGTCCCGTTCTGCTCATCCAGTGTGAATATGAGCCAATAGAATGTGGATGTGTGCCTGGTGGAGTGTGTAGGCTGAGCAGTAAAAATGCTGCTCCCGGTGGGGCCTTCCTGGTTTCTCCCAGCCATCATTTACCTGTAACCTAAGACACGCATCTTACAGAATAAGGCATCCTATTATCACCTGTACTACTGGCTACACTGTATCTTCATTTACTACAGTCCCCTAATTTAAGGAGGTTTATTGGGGGAAAGGTGTTATTCCTCTCAATACATGGTGTAAGGACTCTGGTCTTGACTGGGTCTTTAAAAAAAACAACTTTGCGGAGACCTTGAGCATGGACCCGGTCACTTGCAGATATTGCTCAGTCTTGGAGAGTGTCTGTATTAGGAAGTCGGTCTCCTCCTCTGTGGTGTGCATTTATACCATGTGATATTCGGCCATGCATTGACAAACTTATGGCAAGAAAATCTGTCGTCTCAGGGAGATGCCCCTTGCTGGTATTGGTATATGTGTCTCGTAGCACACATTTCATGGGTCTGGGCTTTGTGGAAGGGTCTCCTTAAGAGTCTGAATCATGTGTATAGTGACTTTGGCTCCCTGCCTCGTGCTCTAAGTGTGTGGAAAATGGTGACATGGTCTGTGGAGATGTATTGTATTAAGATCAATTGGCATAGGGCTTGTGAACTTATGTCCGTAGCGAACAAGTTACTTACCTTCGGTAACGATATATCTGTAAGAAACAGTAGTTAGTATTAGATTCCTTACCTTAGAATATCCCCAGGCGTCAGTCTGGATCCGGAAACTTTTGCGTAGCAGTACCCCTGCGCGTCGGTAGGCGTCGTCTGCAGGCGTCCCCTGCGGCTCCGCGTCGTCGGCGCCGTGCGCCGTGATGACGTCGCTGGAGTATATAGACGCCGCCTCCGCGCGCTGACGTCAGTTCTTTGCACACAGCTTTTCCGCGCCAGAACACGCAGAGCCATGTGAAACTAGGGCCCTGAAAGGGATGTCCTTAACCCTAGGTATCAGTTCGCAGAACGGGGAGGATGGGTGGGGCGGTAAGGAATCTAATACTAACTTCTTACAGATATATCGTTACCGAAGGTAAGTAACTTGTTCATCTGAAAGAAACAGGTTAGTATTAGATTCCTTACCTTAGAATAGATACCCCAGCAATACCAACCCCGGTGGTGGGTCTGCAAACCAATACAATCCTACACCAGAAAATCCTGGAGGACCGAACGGCCAAAGAAGCCGTCCCTCCGGACTTGACTGTCCAGGCAGTAATGCCTCGCAAAGGTGTGCAGCGAGGCCCACGTAGCCGCCTGGCAAATGTCCTGCAAAGGGACTCCCCGGCCCAGGGCAGTAGTAGCCGCCGTGGCCCGAGTGGAATGGGCCCTCAGCCCAACAGGAGGCTCCTTCCGAGCCAAAGAGTAGCATGCTTTGATGCACAGGACGACCCACCGAGAGATGGTTCGTTTCTGTACCGCCCTTCCCTTCTTCTCACCCACGTAGCCAACAAACAGTTGGTCATCCACCCGGAACTGGCGTGTGCGATCCATATAAAATGAAAGCGCACGTTTTGGGTCCAGACGATGGAGCCGCTCTTCATCTTTTGAAGGATGCGGAGGCGGGAAGAAGGAGGGTAAGGTGATGGACTGCCCGATGTGAAAAGCAGAAACTACTTTGGGCAGGAAAGAAGGTCTAGTTCTAAGAACCACCTTGTCAGGATGAACGGACAAGAAAGGAGGTTTAACAGAAAGAGCCTGGAGCTCACTCACTCTCCTGGCAGAGGTGATGGCAACCAGGAAGGCCGTCTTTAAAGTGAGAAGACGGAGAGGACAGGAATGAAGCGGCTCAAAGGGAGCACACATCAAGAATGTCAGAACCAGGTTCAAGTCCCACTGAGGCATCACGAACAGAACAGGTGGATACATGTGCGTGATGCCTTTCAAGAATCTCAGTACAATAGGGGACTTGAATAAGGATGGCTGATCAGGTAGCCTTAAGAAGGCGGAAAGGGCAGAAAGGTAGCCCTTGATAGTGCCCAGAGCAGAGCCCTGCTGGGCAAGAGAAAGAAGGAAGAGGAGAACCTCGGAAAGAGGGGCAGAAAGGGGATCCACAGCCCTTGCTGTGCACCATGCCACAAATCTGTTCCACCGGCAGGCGTATACCGACTTTGTGGAGGGACGCCTGGCTGCCAGAATCACATCACAGACTTCAGGAGGCAAGTCGAATGGCCTCAAATGTCGCCGCTCAATCTCCATGCATGGAGGTGGAGGCTGGACAGGTTCGGGTGGAAGACCGTCCCCTGCTGCTGCGACAGAAGGTCCTCCTGAAGGGGCAGGCGGATCGAGGGACCGACTGACATGCTGAGTAGCTCGGGATACCAGTATCTTCGAGCCCAGTCCGGAGCCACAAGGATAACTTGGGCCCGGTCGCGCCTGATCTTCTTCAGCACTCTGGGCAGAAGTGGTATAGGCGGAAAGGCGTACAACAGACCGCAACTCCACTCGCGCCGAAAGGCGTCGCCGAGCGAGTGCCGTCTTGGAAACTCCAACGCGCAGAACTGATGACATTGCGCGTTCTCTTCTGTGGCGAATAGATCTAACCAAGGCTCTCCCCATTGCAGAAAGAGGCCTCTCGCCACGTCCGAGTTCAGACGCCATTCGTGATCCACCGAGCACCGACGGCTGAGTTCATCCGCCCTGGCGTTCAGAGAACCCGATCCCCCGGCCGCATCACGCGTGCGTCGGGGGGGAGTCGGGGGTACGATGACGACGCCCCGACTTCTTGTGTCGCTTACCTGAGGAACCGGAGGAATGGTGACGACTCCCGGAGCGCTCATGGCGGCTCCGCGATCGTTCTCTCGACCGCTCCCTCGACCTCCGACCGGACCGGGACCGCTCTCGACGTGGGGCCGACACCCGGAGCTCGAGCAGCTTGCGGGACCGCTCCCGCCTAGCCTTACTCGTCAAGGCCCGGCAGTCGACGCAGGACTCCACGTCGTGGTCCGCGCCCAGACACCGGAGGCAGAGTCGATGGTGGTCGGTGACCGACATCAGGCGGTCGCACCCGTCGCAACTTTTAAAACCGGGCATCCTACCGGCACCTGAAAGAGTTAGATGTAACAAAAACGTGGTCAAAAGACCGGAGTACTGCTCTTCGGATCTGCGCTAACTGGCGCGGAAAAAAGAAGAACTGACGTCAGCGCGCGGAGGCGGCGTCTATATACTCCAGCGACGTCATCACGGCGCACGACGCAGACGACGCGGAGCCGCAGGGGACGCCTGCAGACTCCTACCGACGCGCAGGGGTACTGCTACGCAAAAGTTTCCGGATCCCCCACACACACAGCCCCCACACACACACAGCCCCCACACACACACAGCCCCCCCACACACACACAGCCCCCCCACACACACACAGCCCCCCCACACACACACAGAGCCCCCCCACACACACACAGAGCCCCCCCACACACACACAGAGCCCCCCCCACACACACACACAGAGCCCCCCCCACACACACACAGAGCCCCCCCACACACACACAGCCCCCCCACACACACACACAGCCCCCCCACACAGCCCCACACACACACAGCCCCCCCCACACACACAGCCCCCCACACACACACACAGCCCCACACACACACAGCCCCCCACACACACACAGCCCCCCACACACACACAGCCCCCCACACACACACAGCCCCCCACACACACACAGCCCCCCCACACACCCACAGCCCCCCCACACACCCACAGCCCCCCCCACACCCACAGCCCCCCACACACCCACAGCCCCCCACACACACACACAGCCCCACACACACACACAGCCCCACACACACACACAGCCCCACACACACACACAGCCCCACACACACACAGCCCCACACACACACAGCCCCACACACACACAGCCCCACACACACACAGCCCCACACACACACAGCCCCACACACAGCCACACAGCCCCACACACAGCCACACAGCCCCACACACAGCCACACAGCCCCACACACAGCCACACAGCCCCACACACAGCCACACAGCCCCACACACAGCCACACAGCCCCACACACAGCCACACAGCCCCACACACAGCCACACAGCCCCACACACAGCCACACAGCCCCACACACAGCCACACAGCCCCACACACAGCCACACAGCCCCACACACAGCCACACAGCCACACAGCCCCACACACAGCCACACAGCCCCACACACAGCCACACAGCCCCACACACAGCCACACAGCCTCACAGCCCCCACCACACACAGCCCCCCACACACACACAGAGCCCCCACACACACAGAGCCCCCACACACACAGAGCCCACACACACACACAGAGCCCCCCCAAACACACAGAGCCCCCCACACACACAGAGCCCCCCACACACACAGAGCCCCCCACACACACAGAGCCCCCCACACACACAGAGCCCCCCCCACACACACAGAGCCCCCCCCACACACACAGAGCCCCCCCCACACACACAGAGCCCCCCCCACACAGAGCCCCTCCCACACACACAGAGTCCCCCCCACACACAGAGTCCCCCCCACACACAGAGCCCCCCCCACACACAGAGCCCCCCCCACACACAGAGCCCCCCCCACACACAGAGCCCCCCCACACACAGAGCCCCCCCCACACACAGAGCCCCCCCACACAGAGCCCCCACACACACAGATCCCCCCACACACAGATCCCCCCCACACACAGATCCCCCCCACACACAGATCCCCCCCACACAGAGCCCCCCCACACACAGAGCCCCCCACACACAGAGCCCCCCCACACACAGAGCCCCCCCCACACACACAGAGCCCCCACACACACACACACAGAGCCCCCCCACACACACACAGAGCCCCCCCGCACACACACAGAGCCCCCCCACACACACACACAGCCCCCCGCACACACACAGAGCCCCCCACACACACAGAGCCCCCCACACACACAGCCCCCCCACACACAGAGCCCCCCCACACACACAGAGCCCCCCCCCACACCCACACACAGAGCCCCCACACACACACACACACACAGAGCCCCCCCACACACACAGAGCCCCCCCACACACACAGAGCCCCCCCACACACACAGAGCCCCCCCACACACACACAGAGCCCCTCCCACACACAGAGCCCCCCCCCATACACAGAGCCCCCCCCACACACAGAGCCCCCCCACACACAGAGCCCCCCCCACACACACAGAGCCCCCCCCACACACACACAGAGCCCCCCCCACACACACAGAGCCCCCCCCACACACACAGAGCCCCACTGTCAGGAATGGTCATGTCACTGTCCCAAGCACACTTAAAACCCCTCATCAGCTGCTCATTACTGATACTAAGTTACATGGCTACGTTGCAAGCTGGACTCTGTTGGTGGCTAAATTCAGATGCAAGATGGAGGCAGCCTCTCCTGATGCCACGGTTTAATTAAACTGCCAGCGTTCTAGTCGTTCTACCTGACGCTGTATGCTGTTACTTGAGGCGCGAGCATTTGTACCGCTGCGCACTTCAACTGTCATTCTCTGAGAGACGGTAGCCTTCCGTGCTCTCTTATCTTTAGTGCCGCTTATCGCGGTAAATTCCGATTTGGGTTTTATTTAAAGTTACTCAAGTCCCTGTCATCTTGTTCCCGATATATCCAGACACCGTCCTTCAATTTTCGTTGGAGCAGGAAGGACTTCGTCAGCTGTGTCCAAATCTCACTGAGTTTTTTCCCATTTGAAGCGCAACCCGTTTGTCAGCGTTTCCATTCCTGATGAGTTCTTTTCTTCAGCAGCCTAGATACCGGTAAGATTTTTCCTTGCTGTACCGGTTGAACTCCGGAGGTGTTAAACCCTTGTGAATTCAGAATAGTTAATTTCCGCTATTCCTTACCTATTCTGTGAGAAGATCCTGACTTTTTGACCTCGATACTAGCCTGTGAAAGAAACCAAGTTCATTTATTATTCAGCCCTCGAGGATGGCGCATGAAACTTTCTGCCTTGACTTTGAGCGCCATCTGCTGGGTTAAAATCTCAATTTTCACCATTTCCTAATTCCCAGGGAAATTTTTGGTAACAGTGCTGGTATATTCAACGTTCTGGTTCCAGGAAGTAAATAGAAATATATATATATATTTTTGCCTACCAACTTATCTTCAGCAACATTTGCATACCAGCTTGTGAACTTTGCTTAGAGACTTATCGTTCTATTCCTGGTGAACACAGCTATTGAGTCTGTTTTTGAAGCCTTCCTTTCAACGCATAAGACTTTATCAAGTACAAGAAAAAAGCAGCTATTAAGCCTCTCCAGCCTTTTGAGTCAGTTAAGAGAGAGGCTAATGCACACACTAGTCAGGTAAAGAAGGGTTGGTGTAAAGGTGTATTTAGTTTAAATTCAGATGCTGTGAGAATGTAGTAATGGTCTGGTAACTCTTACAGGTGAACTATCATTTCCTGGAGAAGAAGAAGTGAAGTCACCAGTGTGTCTGTCTCTCTTGTTTGTCATCCACTTCCCCTTTCCCCCTCATCTCTGGGGTCAGAGAAATCTGGTCCAGTGGTGTAGGGGAGTTGGGAAATTAGCATCACATCTTCAGCCAGGCGTTCCTACGGAAATCTGGAATTCCAGGTACTGACCCCTTGACAGATTGAAGTGCCTGCAGTTGCCTTCCGTCTGGGCGTCATGGCTGAAGGTTTAGATTTGAAGGCCCTGGGTTCCATTTTAGAAGGATTACAAAAACAGTTGAGTGAGACTAGAGAAGAGGTAAAGAAATCCAATCAGGAGACTAGTTATCTTCGTCAGCGGCTAAATGAACTTACAATTAGTCCCAGTCCAAATTTTGGGGGTCAGAGGTCTCAAACATTTAGTCCCTCTCCGTCTTCCTCAGAACTCACAACTCAGGTAGTGCATGCTATGTCCCCGACAATTCCATTAGCTCCTCCTGAAAGGTTTCTGGGAGACCCAAACAAGGCACAGGTTTTTGTTACTCAATGCTCATTGCATTATTTGTGCAAACCGATAATTTTTTAAAGAAGACCAATCAAAAGTGGCATTCATGCTGTCTTATCTGAGTGGCGATGCTGCAGCTTGGTCCATGCCTCTGGTGTCCACCAATGATCCGGTGTTATACAATTTTGAAAATTTCAAGACTGAATTTTTGCGAATTTTTGATCGACGAGCAATTTCTCAGACAACAGACAACGAACTTTTGGATTTGAAGCAAGGAAACAGAGTTGGTGGCTTATCTTGCTCAGTATAATAAATTAATTGTGGAAACGAAATGGCCAGAGACTAAAAGAGCAGCCATCTTCTATCGTGGGCTGAGGGATGAATTAAAGGATGGGTTGGCTCAGATCCCTAAAAGACCCACAGATGTTTCGGAATTGATAGATTTGGTTCTTCAAATTGATCAAAGACAATCAGAAAGACGTTCAGAACGAAGGAAGGAAGTTCGACCGATTCCTCCAAGGTTTGACCGTATGCGTACTGAAGTAGGGAAGACCAAAGAAGAAGCAACTACAGAAGAACCGATGCAAATTGGTACCGTTCGAGGACCGCTGAGTAAAGAAGAAAGAGAGAAGAGGCGAGTTGGAAAACTGTGTATGTATTGTGGTGGTTCCGGTCATTTTTTGAGAGAGTGTCCTAGACGACCCAAGACTGCGTCATGGGTAAAAGACAAGCTCCACCAGTAGAAGGAGTTGCTCTGGTGGAAGCGGATTCTAAGACAACTCCCAATCAGCAAAGTTTGGCTAATACCTTGCAATTTTCCGCTCCTCATCTTATTCTCTCATGTCAGATCTCATTTGGAAAATCGGATCAGGCCACTGTGGCAATCATGATTGACTCTGGAGCCACAGGAAATTTCTGTGATATTGCATTTGCCCGGAGTTTGAGCATCCAGTTTGTGAAGAAAGCCAAACCAGAACCTGTGCGCGCAGTAGATGGAACTCCTCTATCCTCAGGTCCAATATCTTTTGATACAGAAATGATCACCATTCTGGGTCCAGGAGAACATAGTAGCTACATCAGTTTCAATTTAATTGATGCCCCGCAATTTCAGTTGATTTTGGGGTTACCCTGGCTTACTGAACACAATCCCAAAATTGACTGGGCTAAGCGAACTGTTGAACTGAGTTCAGACTACTGTCTTCAGCATTGTTTTCATCCAATTCCTAAGGAGAGTGAACCAACAATCTTATTGCCTAGCTAATCAGCCTCAGATGATTTGCACAGTGGAAATTCCTGAAATCCCGAAGGAATACCAAGATTTAAAGTCAGTCTTTGATGAAAAAGAAGCTCTTAAACTCCCTCCTCATCGAGAATATGACTGCAAAATAGAGTTAGAGCCTGGAGCGTCTTTGCCATGTAGTCGGATCTATGCTCTTTCAGAATCTGAGAATCTGCACTTAAAAGAGTACCTTGATCAGAATTTGGCTAACGGCTTTATTAGACCTTCACAGTCTCCAGTCTCCTCTCCTCTTTTCTTTATTCCAAAGAAGGACAAGAGCTTAAGGACTTGCATTGACTATAGGGCGTTAAACCTGGTTACAAAGAAAAATCGCTACCCGCTACCACTCATTTCGGAGCTTCTGGATCAGGTGAACGATGCCCAAATTTACACCAAATTGGATCTAAGGGGGGCTTACCACTTGGTGCGGATGGCAGAAGGAGATGAGTGGAAAACGGCATTTCGAACTCGATTTGGTTTATTTGAATACCAGGTTATGCCTTTTGGACTGTGCAATGCACCTGCTGCCTTTCAGCATTTTGTGAATGATGTCCTTCGGGAATTTTTGGATAGGGTTGCTGTAGTCTACATAGACGATATCCTAATTTTTTCTAAGAATATGGATGAACATGTTCTCCATGTACGAGCCATTCTGAAATGTTTATTGGAGAATCAACTTTTTGTCAAACTGGAAAAATGTGTTTTTCATTCTTCACGAGTTGAATTTTTGGGTTTTATTCTTTCTCCTCAAGGAGTTTACATGGATGATTCAAAATTAAAAGCAATACAAGATTGGCCCACTCCAAAATCAGTAAAAGAAATCCAAAGTTTTTTGGGGTTTGCCAATTTCTATCGACGTTTCATCCAAAACTTCTCTGAAAAAGTGAGTCCTATCACACGATTGCTCAGAAAGAATGAAAAATGTGTGGGAATCCGCTACGGAGGAAGCCTTCCAGTTCTTAAAGAAATCTTTTATTTCGGCTCCGATTCTGCAGCACCCAGATTCAACAGAACCATTTTTTGTGGAAGCAGATGCTTCAAATTGGGCCATTGGAGGAGTTTTATCACAGCGACACCGGAAAACGGGACAGCTCCATCCGGTAGCTTACCATTCCCGGAAACTATCTCCGGCGGAGATTAATTATTCCATTGCTGACAGAGAATTATTAGCTGTGAAAGAAGCATTTCAAGAATGGCGTCATTACTTACTGGGAGCGAGACATGTGGTCACAGTATTTACTGATCATCGAAATTTGCAGTTCCTGAAGTCAGCTCGAACCTTGACCCCTCGGCAGCTTAGGTGGTCTCTTTTCTTCGCCGACTTTGATTTTGTTCTAACTTACAAACCTGGGGCTGAAAATGGAAAAGCAGATGCACTTTCTCGTTTGAATTCAGAAGATGACCCAGCAGAGAAGTCAGGGAATAAGTCGGAAGAGTTTATCATTCCTAAAGAAAGAATTGTGGCAGTTTCGGTGATCCATGATTTGGAGGAACAGATCAAAGAAGAATTCCAGAAAAAAGAATATGAGAATTGGGCGTCTGAGGGGCCTAACCGGTTAGTAATGGATGGAAAACCATCAGTTCAAGGCAAGACATTCGTTCCAGGAGCTGAATTACAAGAAAAGGCTGTTTGGTGGTTTCATGATCAGCCATTGGCCGGACACAGAGGAGTAACTAAGACTTTGGAGCTTTTGAAGCGAAATTTTGATTGGCCAGGCATGGAAGCTCAGGTGAGACAGTATGTTGCCACTTGTGAACAATGTTTAAAAGGGAAGAGTCTTAGACAATCTCCACAGGGTCTTCTCATGCCTTTGCCTGTTCCCCCTTATCCTTGGCACACTGTGTCGATGGATTTCATTGTCGAGTTGCCATCTAGCCAGGGTAATTCAGTCATTTGGGTTGTGGTTGACCAATTTTCCAAGATGAGTCACTTTGTCCCTCTGAAGGGCCTTCCAAATGCCACTCAGTTAGCTACTCTGTTTGTCCAACATGTGGTAAAATTGCATGGAATTCCAAGAGTGGTCATTTCAGATCGAGGGTCACAGTTCGTGTCTCGTTTCTGGAGATCCTTCTTGAAAGGGTTGGGAATAGACTCTCGTCTGTCCACCAGTTATCACCCAGAAACGGATGGACAGACGGAGAGGGTTAATCAAGACCTGGAACAGTATCTTCGAATTTATTTGATGGAACAAGCAGGGGAGTGGCCGTCTTTACTTAGTACTGCAGAGTTTGCGTACAATAACTCAGTACACTCTGCTACTGGTTTCTCCCCATTCTTCTTAAATTATGGCAGACATCCTAACATGTTGGTGGGTCAAGTAGAAGTTGAGGTTCCGGCAGCTGGTGATTTAGTTCAGAAATTGCAACAGGCCTACCAGTTAGCTTCAGCAAAGTTGATTAAGTCAAAAGCTGAGTACAAGAAGCAGGCTGATAAGAGTCGTAAGAAGGGTCCAATCTTTGCACCTGGGGATCAAGTTTGGGTCTCCACTCGCCATATGCGATTAAAGGGTAACCGAAAATTTCAGCCAAGGTTTGTGGGACCTTATCCAGTGGTGCGAATGATAAATCCAGTGAGTGTCAGGGTAGATCTGCCAAAAACCTTCAAGATTCATCCAACCTTCCATGTTTCATTAATCCGCAAAAATCCACCAAATTTGCGCAAGGTCCTTCCCCCAGCTCCAATCCAGGTCCAATCGGCAGAAGAATTTGAAGTCAAAAGAATTCTTGACTCTAAGATTAAAAGAGGTCAGGTATTTTATTTGGTAGATTGGAAAGGCTATGGTCCTGAAGAAAGGTCCTGGGAACCCAGTTCAAACATTCATGCTCCCAGATTGGTGAGAGAGTTCCATAAAGTTCATCCACAGAAGCCTAGGGAGGGGGTTTTGGTGGGGGGTACTGTCAGGAATGGTCATGTCACTGTCCCAAACACACTTAAAACCCCTCATCAGCTGCTCATTACTGATACTAAGTTACATGGCTACGTTGCAAGCTGGACTCTGTTGGTGGCTAAATTCAGATGCAAGATGGAGGCAGCCTCTCCTGATGCCACGGTTTAATTAAACTGCCAGCGTTCTAGTCGTTCTACCTGACGCTGTATGCTGTTACTTGAGGCGCGAGCATTTGAACCGCTGCGCACTTCAACTGTCATTCTCTGAGAGACGGTAGCCTTCCGTGCTCTCTTATCTTTAGTGCCGCTTATCGCGGTAAATTCCGATTTGGGTTTTATTTAAAGTTACTCAAGTCCCTGTCATCTTGTTCCCGATATATCCAGACACCGTCCTTCAATTTTCGTTGGAGCAGGAAGGACTTCGTCAGCTGTGTCCAACTCTCACTGAGTTTTTTCCCATTTGAAGCGCAACCCGTTTGTCAGCGTTTCCATTCCTGATGAGTTCTTTTCTTCAGCAGCCTAGATACCGGTAAGATTTTTCCTTGCTGTACCGGTTGAACTCCGGAGGTGTTAAACCCTTGTGAATTCAGAATAGTTAATTTCCGCTATTCCTTACCTATTCTGTGAGAAGATCCTGACTTTTTGACCTCGATACTAGCCTGTGAAAGAAACCAAGTTCATTTATTATTCAGCCCTCGAGGATGGCGCATGAAACTTTCTGCCTTGACTTTGAGCGCCATCTGCTGGGTTAAAATCTCAATTTTCACCATTTCCTAATTCCCAGGGAAATTTTTGGTAACAGTGCTGGTATATTCAACGTTCTGGTTCCAGGAAGTAAATAGAAATATATATATATATTTTTGCCTACCAACTTATCTTCAGCAACATTTGCATACCAGCTTGTGAACTTTGCTTAGAGACTTATCGTTCTATTCCTGGTGAACACAGCTATTGAGTCTGTTTTTGAAGCCTTCCTTTCAACGCATAAGACTTTATCAAGTACAAGAAAAAAGCAGCTATTAAGCCTCTCCAGCCTTTTGAGTCAGTTAAGAGAGAGGCTAATGCACACACTAGTCAGGCAAAGAAGGGTTGGTGTAAAGGTGTATTTAGTTTAAATTCAGATGCTGTGAGAATGTAGTAATGGTCTGTTAACTCTTACAGGTGAACTATCATTTCCTGGAGAAGAAGAAGTGAAGTCACCAGTGTGTCTGTCTCTCTTGTTTGTCATCCACTTCCCCTTTCCCCCTCATCTCTGGGGTCAGAGAAATCTGGTCCAGTGGTGTAGGGGAGTTGGGAAATTAGCATCACATCTTCAGCCAGGCGTTCCTACGGAAATCTGGAATTCCAGGTACTGACCCCTTGACACCCCCACACACACAGAGCCCCCCCCACACACAGAGCCCCCCACACACACACACAGAGAGCCCCCCACACACACACAGAGCCCCCCCCCCACACACACACACAGAGCCCCCCCCACACACACACACAGAGCCCCCCCCCACACACACAGAGCCCCCCCACACACAGAGCCCCCCACACACACAGAGCCCCACACACACACAGAGCCCCCCACACACACACACACAGAGCCCCCCACACACACACACAGAGCCCCCCCCCCACACACACACAGAGCCCCCCCACACACACACACAGAGCCCCCCCCCACACACACACACAGCCCCCCCACACACACACACAGCCCCCCCACACACACACAGAGCCCCCCCCCACACACACAGAGCCCCCCCACACACACACAGAGCCCCCCACACACACACAGAGCCCCCCCACACACACACAGAGCCCCCCCACACACACACAGAGCCCCCCCACACACACACACAGAGCCCCCCCACACACACACACAGAGCCCCCCCACACACACACACAGAGCCCCCCCCACACACACATAGCCCCCCCCACACACAGAGCCCCCCCCACACACAGAGCCCCCCCACACACAGAGCCCCCCCACACACAGAGCCCCCCCCACACACACAGAGCCCCCCCACACACACAGAGCCCCCCCACACACACAGAGCCCCCCCACACACACAGAGCCCCCACACACACACAGAGCCCCCACACACACACAGAGCCCCCACACACACACACAGAGCCCCCCCCACACACACACAGAGCCCCCCCCACACACACACAGAACCCCCCACACACACACACAGAGCCCCCCCCACACACACAGAGCCCCCCCCCACACACACAGAGCCCCCCACACACACACAGAGCCCCCCACACACACACAGAGCCCCCCACACACACACAGAGCCCCCCCCACACACACAGAGCCCCCCCCACACACACAGAGCCCCCCCCACACACACACAGAGCCCCCCCCACACACACACAGAGCCCCCCCCCCACACACACAGAGCCCCCCCCACACACACAGAGCCCCCCCCACACACACACAGAGCCCCCCCCCCCACACACACACAGAGCCCCCCCCCACACACACACACAGAGCCCCCCCCACACACACACACACAGAGCCCCCCACACACACACACACAGAGCCCCCCCACACACAGAGCCCCCCCACACACACAGAGCCCCCCCACACACACAGAGCCCCCCCACACACACAGAGCCCCCCCACACACACAGAGCCCCCCCACACACACAGAGCCCCCCCACACACACAGAGCCCCCCCACACACACAGAGCCCCCCCACACACACAGAGCCCCCCCCCACACACACAGAGCCCCCCCCACACACACAGAGCCCCCCCCACACACACAGAGCCCCCCCCACACACACAGAGCCCCCCCCACACACACAGAGCCCCCCCCACACACACAGAGCCCCCCTCACACACACAGAGCCCCCACACACACAGAGCCCCCACACACACACAGAGCCCCCACACACACACAGAGCCCCCACACACACACAGAGCCCCCCCACACACACACAGAGCCCCCCCACACACACACAGAGCCCCCCACGCACACAGAGCCCCCCACGCACACAGAGCCCCCCACACACACAGAGCCCCCCACACACACAGAGCCCCTCACACACACAGAGCCCCCCACACACACAGAGCCCCCCACACACACAGAGCCCCCCACACACAGAGCCCCCCACACACAGAGCCCCCCACACAGAGCCCCCCACACACAGAGCCCCCCACACACACAGAGCCCCCCACACACACACAGAGCCCCCCCCACACACACAGAGCCCCCCCCACACACACAGAGCCCCCCCACACACACAGAGCCCCCCCACACACACACACAGAGCCCCCCCACACACACACACAAAGCCCCCCCACACACACACACAGAGCCCCCCCCACACACACACACAGAGCCCCCCCCACACACACACACAGAGCCCCCCCCACACACACACAGAGCCCCCCCCCACACACACACAGAGCCCCCCCCCACACACACACAGAGCCCCCCCCACACACACACAGAGCCCCCCCACACACACACAGAGCCCCCCCACACACACAGAGCCCCCCCACACACACAGAGCCCCCCACACACACAGAGCCCCCCACACACACAGAGCCCCCCACACACACAGAGCCCCCCACACACACAGAGCCCCCCACACACACAGAGCCCCCCACACACACAGAGCCCCCCACACACACAGAGCCCCCCACACACACAGAGCCCCCCACACACACAGAGCCCCCCACACACACAGAGCCCCCCACACACACAGAGCCCCCCACACACACAGAGCCCCCCACACACACAGAGCCCCCCACACACACAGAGCCCCCCACACACAGAGCCCCCCACACACAGAGCCCCCCACACACAGAGCCCCCCACACACAGAGCCCCCCACACACAGAGCCCCCCACACACAGAGCCCCCCACACACACAGAGCCCCCCACACACACAGAGCCCCCCACACACACACACAGAGCCCCCCACACACACACAGAGCCCCCCCACACACACAGAGCCCCCCCACACACACACACAGAGCCCCCCCACACACACACACACACAGAGCCCCCCCCACACACACACAGAGCCCCCCCCACACACACACAGAGCCCCCCCCCACACACACACACAGCCCCCCCCCAAACACAGAGCCCCCCCACACACACAGAGCCCCCCACACACACAGAGCCCCCCACACACACACAGAGCCCCCCACACACACAGAGCCCCCCACACACACAGAGCCCCCCACACACACAGAGCCCCCCACACACACAGAGCCCCCCACACACACAGAGCCCCCCACACACACAGAGCCCCCCACACACACAGAGCCCCCCACACACACAGAGCCCCCCACACACACTGAGCCCACACACACACACACCCAGAGCCACACACACACACCCAGAACCACACACACACACACCCAGAACCACACACACACACCCAGAGCCACACACACAACCAGAGCCCCACACACAACCAGAGCCACACACACCCAGAGCCACACACACCCAGAGCCACACACACACACACCCAGAGCCACACACACACACACCCAGAGCCACACACACACCCAGGAGAGAAAACAGCCAGGGGGCAGGGAAGCAAGCACAGCCAGGGGGCAGGGAAGCAAGCACAGCCAGGGGGCAGGGAAGCAAGCACAGCCAGGGGGGCAGGGAAGCAAGCACAGCCAGGGGGGCAGGGAAGCAAGCACAGCCAGGGGGGCAGGGAAGCAAGCACAGCCAGGGGGGCAGGGAAGCAAGCACAGCCAGGGGGGCAGGGAAGCAAGCACAGCCAGGGGGGCAGGGAAGCAAGCACAGCCAGGGGGGCAGGGAAGCAAGCACAGCCAGGGGGGCAGGGAAGCAAGCACAGCCAGGGGGGCAGGGAAGCAAGCACAGCCAGGGGGGCAGGGAAGCAAGCACAGCCAGGGGGCAGGGAAGCAAGCACAGCCAGGGGGCAGGGAAGCAAGCACAGCCAGGGGGCAGGGAAGCAAGCACAGCCAGGGGGCAGGGAAGCAAGCACAGCCAGGGGGCAGGGAAGCAAGCACAGCCAGGGGGCAGGAAAGCAAGCACAGCCAGGGGGCAGGAAAGCAAGCACAGCCAGGGGGCAGGGAAGCAAGCACAGCTGCCAAGTGGAAGGGAAGCAAGCACAGCAAAGGGGGAAGGGAAGCAAGGACAGCCAGGGGGAAGGGAAGCAAGCACAGCCAGGGGGGAGGGAAGCAAGCACAGCCAGGGGGAAGGGAAGCAAGCACAGCCAGGGGGAAGGGAAGCAAGCACAGTGGACCCACTCGCACCCAGGCTCGAAAAAGGTAAAAGAGTACTGGGATTTGGGGTTACTTTATATTAAATCAGAAATAACTGAAATAAACCACATACCACCGATGAGGAGAGAAAGGGACAAATAGCTACTTAAAGGGACCCCATGACGGAGTGAAAAAGCAAGACAACAAAAGCTGTTGCTTTGGACTCATTCAGATTTGAAAGGTATCTCAACAGCTGCTCCAGGTATGGAATAATGAAAGAACATAAACTGTGTCAACTTCACGGGTTCAAAGCCGCCAATGAGTGGGGACACACACCACAAGGTCATACGCATCCTTTACCCTACTGTACCGGTTGAGGACATGTACTAACTTGCAAACACCCAGCTAGAGGGTTTAGAAGCAAAACTCACCAGATAAGAGCTTACACATACGTGGGGGCACACATTAGCTGTTGTATCACACTCCCATACACATCTGACAAGGGACGCTTCAACCCACGTACATCCCAGAAAAGAGCTTGTGTGAACACTTAAGTCAGATGTGGTCTTGTATCCCAACACGCACTTTCTTAATGACAGCTCCTACCCAAACAATATGAGTTCCTATACCCACACATATCCATAAAAGAACTTCTAGCCACACAGCTGAACCTGAAACTGGCTTAAACCCACACACAGGTTAAGTGCACCTGCTTACAGGACAAGAGCATGTGGCGACACACCAAGTGGGTAAGGCTGAGTACCTGCACCCATAAAATAGGACAGGGCTCCTACCTGCGCACTACCACCAGGACTGAACTACTTGCACACACTAACAAAAGTAGGCTCAAACACCAACAAGATGGATCTTGCCACACACCTACCCACAAACACACCCACCAAGGCAAGGACTACACACACGCACCAATAGCTGTTCCAATCTACTCCCATGAATAAACTAGTACTTCAATTATATTTGTGAACCCTCCTTACAAGAGTGGCAACAATTCAAACCAACAGTGACCCCTGCATAGAGCAGCCAACTATTAACACATAGTCCTCATCATCTGCTCCGGAAGGCTCAGAAAAGTAGACGCCACCACCTTACATACAAGCGCTTTATGGGGGGCAGCAAAAAGAGACACCCATGAGCCCTCTCTTACCGGCTCACTCTGTGGCGGCTCTACTGCGGTCTCTGGCTTCGCCCGGTCCGTGTAGGTCTTCCGGCCGGGATGGAGCTTGAACAGTTTATGGTCCACATGCGGCGGGGGCAGGCACCAACAATGTACCTCGTGCCCCCTCCTCCATCGCTACCTCCCTGCGACACCTTGCGAGCTTCTCGCTCTGGTGCATGCGGGGCTCTCCCTCCGCATTGGGAGCCCCACACAGGCAGGCGCCATTCTTCTCCAGCCAGTTTCCTCTAGCCCGGCCGCACTTCCGCCCGATGGCAGGCCCTGCAACCGTCACGGGCGGGCCTGCCTGACTTCCGGATTCGGGCTTGCAATGGCTCAGGGCTGCGGCAGTGACTTCGACAGCTCTAAAATGAGGGGTGGGCACCCTCGAGATTAAAAATAAATCCAGCAAGCGGGGTGGACACCCGCTAAGGGCGCCATACACGGGGTAGCACCCGTAGGGAATTTTAAATCATAGCAAAAGACGCAGGGTGGGCACCTGCGCACTCTGTGGCATATGAAGGGCAGGAGCGCTTCCCTCGGATGGAAAACGACAGCGCTCTGCCCAGGAAAGCAGAATACAGCGCTCATGTGTGTATTCATGACGACAGAGCAAGAAAAAAATGAAAACTTCCCTTGAGTGGCAGCGAGGCTGTTCCTGCCAACCAAAAAAAATGGCTGCCGCAAAGCTCCGAAATTTTCGGAATCGGGGGTGTGTTTTTTGATGAGTGACGGATGACGTCGCAAAAAACACGCCCCCGAATCCGAAACAGACGGGGCTTTAAACAGAGTGATGCCCCTCTCCTCCAATGGCTGGCCTCCGTTTAGGAAGACAGCCAATGGAAAAATGAGGCGGGTTCAAGCCCCCTAATAAAAAACATTAAATCTCTGACCGAGACTGCGCAAGAGCAGCATACGGTCCTCGACCTAAAAAATTAAAAAGGTGCTTTGAGTTCTCATAAAGCAATACCAAACAAGGACTTTGAGCATACTAAGCAGACAAATCTTTTCTAAGCTTCCCACTTTACCTGCTGTGAGCCACTGAAAAAAGAAGCTAAAGATAAAGGCTTCACCCATAAGGCCAATTGAAAGCTAGCTCTCAAAATAATTGTGCCTGTGTGAGACAATGAAACAAAACATTGCTCACTTTTATCTGCCAAGTGCTAAACAAACTGATGAGAAAATCCTGTTTGTGAGTGTGCAGAGAAAGAGAGCAACACCTTCTGGTGTTGCATTGTGCACCCCACCCAAAGATTTTTTAAACAAGGGAAATGTTCAAGTCCGTATCCAAGGGGGAGGAGCCATGACGGCAGCCAAAATGGCCGCATAGACGCCCGGCTCCGCCACTCGCCCTCGCCTGTTGCCCCATCCTGGCACCGATCCTGCATCCCGTTTACGGGCAAATCCGGCTGACTATCTCTGGAATGCGGCGATATCACTCCGGCACGAAACCTATTCCTGACGGCCGAGATCCATCGCCCCAACCTTTCCGGCCCTGGCACTGACTGGGCCGGGACCTTGCGTGACGCTGCAGCCGGTGCGCGGCTGAACAACATCGGCCCCGAGAGACCATCTTCGCCCGGTGATCCGGACCGGGACTTTCGATTAGAGTGGCCAGAGACAGCAGATAGGGGATTGCACTCACACCCCAGAGCAGCCCAACGACGAATTGCGCAGTTGCCCGCCTCTGGTCGCACACTCGGCTGCGCTTGCCGACATACGAACCGGCCTCGCCCCACCCCATGCACCGCCGGCGACCGATGGATACCCCTACAGTGTTGCTCTGAGTGAGCATTCGCTTATGCCCGGCGAGTGCTTTGCAGCGTGGTGGGTGTTCTCTGTTTCCGTGTGTGCCTGCTGAGATCTGCTGGCGCGTGGTGGACGGCGATTGATTTCCTGGCAGCCGGTGAGGCTCGCTTCTTTTCCTGCTCTGGGGTCCCTTGCGAGAGTGGCGCACCACACTGACCGGTACGGGGGCGATGGTACTCACGACGCGAGATGTTCTACTGGCCCTCGCAGATTTGCATTCCGAATTGAGGAATCGCTTGCTACACGGTGATGACCTGCAGATAGTGGCGATGTGTCCAATGGCGGACGGCCAGATTGCTGGTCCGGAGCCCGACATCTCCTGGTGTGTTGGCGCGGAGGACCCCCTGACCTGGGTACAGTCAGATTGTGGATTTGGTGGGACCTGCAGCCGAGCTTCTGTGTTTACGGATGTTCTCACCCGCCACTCGGCTGTTATTGCTCCTGACCGTCCTTGCTTTATTTTTGCGATGGTTAGCGTGTTCTGGAGCTGCGTCATCACATTGTCTTCCTTCCGTCTCCTTGCTGCTACATTGGCTCCAAAAGTGACTATGGACGCATCGACTCTGCTTCCCTACAACGTGCGGCGCCTTACTACCCCGACCCGGACTGGACAAGGCTGAACCTGGACTTTTAATATACTTATTGGATTTTCTGATGCCGGACTGTGTCATAGCTTGTGGGTGCGACTTCGAGTGACCGGGATGATTCTACATTGTTGTTTGCCCTCCATTATGGTGGGCTCTTTGTTCGTCAGGATGGGTAGGTGAGGGCGTGTCTGGGGCCGGAGCTAGGGCCCTCCTCCTGTTTTTTCCCTTTTTCGGGTTTTCTAGGGCGACAGGCTTGCCTATGGGGGGGAGGGGCCGTGGCCTTCCGCTGCATGCAGGGTGGGGGGTGGGGGTGGGGTGTGTTTTTTGTTTCTCTTTGTCTCTATGGCCCGCTTTTTCTTTCCTCTTCTTTCTTTCTTCTTTTTTAATGATTCTTCCTTTATAACTTCTAGTTGGAGTCGGGGGTTTAGGTTCCTCGAGTGGATGATTATTTGTGTCCCTTTTTGTTGCAGGATCCTGTTCATGTTAATCGCTTAGTGGGTGGGTTACTGTGCCTCGATGGGCTGCTCTCGGACTTGTATCCTCTTGTTGTGTTCTCATTGATGCGCTGAATTGAAGGCTATTGTCCCTACATATGCATAGCACAGTGAATGATGTTGTGATGTTGCATTTAATCTGATTCTTTAATTTTATTTGACCTGGACTCCTTCCACATCCTGTAATACTGCTGACCATTCTGATCGTCTAACCGGACTTGTTGTTGCCGGCATCGCTGGAGTTTATCATGTCCCTATCCTGTGTTGCACGATCATTTGGCCTCTGGATGTTATTTCATGGCCTTCTGACCTTTATTTGATTTGAGTGCGATTTTATCCTGAAAGCGTATTTTTCAGCGAATCCTCCGATTGCGACTCTTGGTGTTGTTGATAATATGCTGGGTTCATTGCCCCCTCTTTGCCTACTGCGGATCGCATGTCGATTGCTTCTTTTCATTTATAAACTTTAAAATTAACCTGATTTATCCTGTGCGCGACGGTCACCTTTTCATATGTGTCATTCTGACCTCTGGCTGGTTTTTCTCTAGAGACTGTTGAGCCGTTTTATTGTTACATTTGTGCTACACATTGATTTTGAGGCCGGCCAAGACGGTTGTAGGCCCGTGTCTGTATGCTTTTGTGATTCAATAAAGGTTTAAAAAAAAACAACAAAAAAAGTCCGTATCCAATAAAAATCAGAAATTTTTCAAGTAGGCCTCCGACGAGAAATGCATTATAAAGCACTCACTGGGCCACAAACTTATCTATACATTGAAATACATGCATACATTTATAGTTGTAAGTCACATGTAAAAATGCTCACTTTAAATCAGATGATTAGCAGAAAACACATCAGTACTTAGTATGGTGGGCAAGATCTAGGATTTTGATTAGATCTAGATTATTTAACAGCTTTCAAAAATAAAGAAAGCAGAATCAGAAAAGGCTACGAAAGCATAATGTTTATGTTATAAACAGCTGCAGAAAAGTCACCTGTATCAAAACAACGAACACTTAAGTTCAGTAAGCAAAGTAGGTATTTGGGAAGCACCTAACTACTCACAGGGCAGCAATATCAATACAATTTAAATGAGGTGAATCCAATTTTAAAAAGTATGTTAATGATTTAGCAGAAAGGATTTCAGTTCTCATTACCAATAGACCTGTAGCATTTAGTTGTGAAAAGATAGTAAAGTAAAAGTAAGCCAAAGATTTAAAGCGCGGTTAGTGCCAGAAAACAACATGAAGAGACGAATAAAGACACACCAAACCAATAAATAAAGGCCAAAGAAAGAAATTAAATTATTTTATTCAAAAGTACAGAAAGTTTTTAAAAAAAACAGTTTTCCAGCAGCATTCTAAAAACTCTAAAATAGTTCACGCATTTGAAAAAATATTTCTGTCACCAATTTCACACAGGTGATGCAATCAAATTTAGTACTGAAAGTTTCCTTTTTTACGTAATTACCCAAGTGGATTTGAAAAACAAGCACCTGGTTTTTAAAAACGAGGATGCACTTCGTTTCGTTACAGAAACAGGATGAGTTCTCAATCCCTCTAAAACTAAATTTGGTCTCAATCACATAAAATAGAGCGTCACAACATATTACAACCGCAGGAATGTATTTTCCTGTTTTTGGTACATAGAAAGCAAAAACAGAGCTGCTTTACAACTCGTAATTAATATACCAAAACTATCATTTTCAATTTTATTCAACAATAGAACGCTACAGATAAGGGAAAATATTTTAGAAAATACATGAACAAAGAAACAAGCGCATGACTCTTTCATTGTTTGTATATACAGCGATTTAGATCTTAGATCAGAGACCATATAGTTAAAATAATCCACAGCAAAGGAGCTTGACACTAACTTATGCAGTACTAGGATTCTAGTTATTTTAAGAAAAGTGAATTGTGGCACCACTGTCCAGAAAACGCTAACTTACTACACTTGGTCTCTTCTTCCCAAGTAGCCAAATTCAAGATTTTTAACAAAAATATATTTTTCTCGTAATTAATATAAAGCAGGACTCGCCATTGATCAAAATATGACTCCCTGCTTACATCAAGAGATTTTAATAGAAAGTTCAAATGTCAAGCTCATTGATTAATAAAAAGATAGAGTACATCAATTTTGACAAGTTAGAAGCAAACCACACTCAAACATTAACTTGTTTTCTGAAGCGGAAGCACTGGAGCAAGCCCCCAAATGATCGGTCTCTGAATATACAATTTAGGTTGGAGGCAATCGCCACGAGTAAGTCAGCAAGCGGCACTGTCGCTGTATAAGGCGACTGAAATGTCATCTAACTCTGCTACTGGCACTGTTTTTTTCTATAAAATTAAAATTGTGACTTTCCCCAACAATTAAATACTGCAGTAGCCAAATAGAACGTTTAGGTTTGTAACAGAAAGGTGGCCAAGCGGAAGAGACCATTTTAAATGCACTCCAGCAAGTCATGACATTTTCAAAGAATACCAGCTAATGTCAAAGTGTGGTTCAAACCCCAAGAAAAACAGGTTTAAAAAAAGTACACAAATAAAGAATATGCAGTACAGGTGTCATAACTAACAATGGGCTGAGCACATTTCAAAGGTAGACAAACTTGCAAGAGTTTTACTGCAAAGGCACAAAAAAATACTAAATAAAATAAAGCGATGGACATATGAATTTATGTTACAGAAGGAAATGTGTGTACAATTGCTTCGTACACAGGACCAATGTTCTAATCATTTGGAGGCACTCAACAAATGCGGCACGCAGAGCAGGCATTTGCTAGGTTTGTGATTTCCAAAAGCAAATGGAATGTCAAGAAAAAAAAGAAAAAACACTTTAGAGAGCTGCATTACTTCTTCATCCAGTGCATGAGCTACCACTAAACAGACTACATATAAATATAGCTTGCCTACTAATCCAACGATAATACCCAGCGTCTGTGCAAAAAGTAAGAGTGGCCTTACATTATCCAGTACTATTAAAACAAGTAAAAAACTTAACAGACAAAGAGAATCTACATAACATGTTCACACCTCATTGAGATAAGCAACAAGGAGCACCAAAAGGAACCAAGAAACCTTAAGAATTTTTTATCTGCCAGATGAGATTATAAAGCCTACCTTGATCGATCTTCTAGAAGTGTGGCTATCAAATGATTTGACATTCACAAATGTACCTTTACAGGATAATCTATTGTTTCCAGCAACTCATTTGATGTATGTTGTATAAGCAGAATTAAGTGTATAATAAAGGAATGTATTGCATGCAGCACATAATGCCTATATTTAAGTAACTCCGCATGTAAAATTCAAAATATATTTATGCTGAAAGTCAGTTGGAGAAACTCACAATTGGTTCAAAAATATTACAGTGAAATCGCCAGCTACACAAAAATCAGAAAATAAACCATTATAGTTTATCACTTTTCTATGTCCTTACTACATAATACCAAAATATGGAAAAGCTCACAAGCATCAGATAAATTACGTCAATCGATTCTTCCCTAAAAGCAAGGAACACATTTTGTCATTAACTGGATGCTGGTGACCTTTAGGCATTTAGAATTCGATCAAGGAGTCTCCTTTCGACAGTATGTTATATTCAAACATCTGAATTGACATAAAAAACACTTATTCCCTATAGTGTTTTAACTTTAAAAGAAAAATAGAAATATACAAGACAAATATGAACAAAATAGGAAAATTGCTACATTTACAAGATCTAGAACAAACGTGAAAACCTGCTTCTTCAGGAGAGCATAACAGAAGCAGATAACTTCAAATCGCTCGTAGGATTGAAATCAAACATTTTAGAAGTTCAAAAGCATAACTCAATTCAATATTGGCATGTTACTCGCATTTTATTTTTAAAATGCTTAGAATATGTTTGTAACCAACTATATCAACCAGAGTTTCAAAAGCAGAACTGCCGGGCCAGATGCAACAAACTGGAAAGAAATATGGTGCTAGAAATCGAAGAACACCATTTTGAATGGTTTTGGTCCACTAGCCAAATGAAGGCTTAAAGTGTTATGAAACTTCAGAATACCTGGGTAAAGAATTGCATAAAATCACAATGGGACTGTTTCGCTGAGTGAGAGGAAGCATGTATGCATATATATATATATATGTAATAAGGACGAAGTGGGGTCTGTACAAAGAAGCAACTCATCAAGTCTGACAGCACTCACTTTATTCTGAGGCTAGCCAATCCATTTTGTAACGTTTTCCAACCATAAGAGTACATTCAACAGACTCTGGAATGTTGTGCATGTTAAACATTTAAATAAGCCTTTTACTTAACAATACCAGAGAGACTAAATGGTCCAGGCTGGTGAGGTTCTGGGAGGTATTAACAATGTAAGTCGAACTCCGGGATCAGCCAACATGCCCAACAGAATCAGTAATCTAAACCTTCACAACGGGAGATAGAAATGCTTACATTCTCTACACAAAACTCGCATGTAATAACAAAGATTTCCTATACAGAGACATCTATAAAATTCCAAAAGCGCTGCTTTAGATCTGAAATAAGTTTGTGTAGAAGAGGAAAGTTTGGCCATGAAAAGTAGTTTAGTTCTTCAACCGAGCCATTAAATACTCAAGATTCTTTGAAAGAAAAATGAAGTCACTGAGGAAGTTAGGAGTACTTTCCATCAGCAAAAGGTGGAAGATAAATGTACCGTCAAGATGAAAGATTGTGTAACATAACTAGAGATAACTTTAAGTACTTTAAACTAAAAAGAGTTTTCTTGGAAGTGAAATATTTTAGACTAGAGGGAAAAATATATGTAAAATAAATTAAAAGGGTTTACATTTTTCCAAAGACTGAGTGCTGTACTGTGGCTCCTGGCGCTTCCAAAGTAGTAAAACATTTTAGTCACAATCAACTTTGCATCAGAAAAATTAAACCAGTCACTGAGCATTGGTGGAAGGCTTACTGAAGGGTTTCTCACTTAATACCTCAGCAAAACTGCATCCACAATTACAGGTAAGGGCTCTTTAAAAAGTATTTAGGACAAATTACAATATTCGGGACAGACCAGTCGTAAAGGCAGTCTATGCCCATTGAGCACTGAGCCTTGTACACAATACCTCTAACTCAACAACCATCTGTGGTACATGAGAAAAGTATACACTGCCCACAAACGAGAATCCAGTGACTACATCATCAACGTCATAATGCAAAGAGTTGACAGGAGCCACCAAAGTAAGCAGGATGTATGCATCTCCTGGTAAATGTTACTCATCAAAGCCTGTATTGTACTTTAAACAGCACTAACTGAGAGCTGACGAGGAAAACGTAAACAAAAATAAAACTGCAAAGTGAAAAAAGTGAAGTGAGAATATCGGGTAAAGTTCATGGTGTTAATCAAAGGAACAAAAAATCAAGTAATGGGATACACAGATAGGCGGACAAAAAAGCAGAGGAATATGTATACTGAGGGAACGAAGGGTACATATATGGACTAAAAGAGGGGTGTTAAACCACTTTTTAAGGAAGAGTTGGCTTTTCCGTCAAGATTACTTGTTTTGCTTTATTTTCACAAGTCACAAATGTGAATGGCCTGAAAATAGCAGTACAATATAAATTAGAATCCAACAAATTAGATAAGGGTGTTTATAGAAGCAACCAAATAGGTGTTTTTTCCTTTCCAAAATAACATTCCACACACAGCAGACTCTTAACTAAAATATAGTAGGTTGACATCACAGTCTGTGCATATTTGCCAATAATTAAAATGTCTGGAGTTGAGGGGGATACACCGCATCAACGACTTCAATTTCTGCCCAAAATGTATTTTTGTCAGTTCTTCCTGAGGTTTCTGATAAAACGATCCAAGTCATAAGTAGTTTTTCTGATTTTTTTTTTTATAGTGGTCAGCAAACCTATATAAAAACTTTGTGACCTATAAGAACAGTTTGGGTCATGTTGTTACTTTGATAGCAGAAGAATACAAAATAGAAAAAGAACAAATTAACAAAACAAACAGACCTAAACTATTGACCCGTCTTTGCTTTGTGCTGGAATCATAACTGGAATAGCTCCCATTCTACTTAAATTAGGAGCAGATACCTTTGATGTTGAGAAATTTGGTGCACTACTCGGTGGGCGTTCAAACTCTTCTGTCGGTATGTGGCTATACTGTGCCTTGGCATAGCCATCCATGTTGGAAGGAGACAGAGACCCAAGTGAGGAGTGATTGCTGCCAATGAAACTCCGTGCAGTTGAAGTGCGACTTTTTGGTGGAGCAACATCTTCTCTGTAAAACAACCATAATACATGTGTTAACTCGAAAGGAAAGTTAAATATTCATCAGCATTAAGCTATAAATAAAGTTTATATAACCATCATCAGAAAAAAAGCACTACCCTTCAACATGGTTCTTCCGTCCTATTGTTAGGTTAAAATTTACAGAGGAAAGAAGCATGATCAAAGAGGCACATGAGCAAAAACTACTCAAGTAACTGGTTGTAGCACCAAACACGACAATACTGTAGTGTGCACTGGACCAAGCTACTAAAGGAAAGCTCACTAACTGGAGGGAGCGAACAGATTGATTGGAAACAGTGAGACAGTAGACACCACTCTAGTGAATATCTTGTCAGCAGTGACAAGGAAAGGCTGGGGAAAAAAGAGACATCTGCCTCAACTACGTTTGTTCTCGCAGCCATTTTGAAACAAGAGCCCAACCTCAGAGAGGTAACTTTCAACATAGGGTTCAGTATTACATGAATTGCCCGGGGCACTTTGGTACTAGAGAAAGGGTTGCAGACACTTGTTTAAGGACATTAGCACTGGGGCACATGCAGCTATCCTAAATGGCATTTATTTCCTTGTTTTCTCATCTATCGCCCTCCCTCCATCTAGCGCCCTCCCTCAATCTAGCGCCCTCCCTCAATCTAGCGCCCTCCCTCAATCTAGCGCCCTCCCTCAATCTAGCGCCCTCCCTCAATCTAGCGCCCTCCCTCAATCTAGCGCCCTCCCTCAATCTAGCGCCCTCCCTCAATCTAGCGCCCTCCCTCAATCTAGCGCCCTCCCTCAATCTAGCGCCCTCCCTCAATCTAGCGCCCTCCCTCAATCTAGCGCCCTCCCTCAATCTAGCGCCCTCCCTCAATCTATCGCCCTCCCTCAATCTATCGCCCTCCCTCAATCTATCGCCCTCCCTCAATCTATCGCCCTCCCTCAATCTATCGCCCTCCCTCAATCTATCGCCCTCCCTCAATCTATCGCCCTCCCTCAATCTATGGCCCTCCCTCAATCTATGGCCCTCCCTCAATCTATGGCCCTCCCTCAATCTATGGCCCTCCCTCAATCTATGGCCCTCCCTCAATCTATGGCCCTCCCTCAATCTATGGCCCTCCCTCAATCTATGGCCCCTCCCTCAATCTATGGCCCCTCCCTCAATCTATGGGCCCTCCCTCAATCTATGGGCCCTCCCTCAATCTATGGCCCTCCCTCAATCTATGGCCCTCCCTCAATCTATGGCCCTCCCTCAATCTATGGCCCTCCCTCAATCTATGGCCCTCCCTCAATCTATGGCCCTCCCTCAATCTATGGCCCTCCCTCAATCTATCGCCCTCCCTCAATCTATCGCCCTCCCTCAATCTATCGCCCTCCCTCTATCGCCCTCCCTCTATCGCCCTCCCTCTATCAATCTATCGCATCCCTCAGCACCATCACAGCATCACTCAAGGGCACCACAACATCACTGCGCTACCACAGCATCACTGAACGCCACCGCATCACTCGTCGCCACCACAGCATCAATCTGTGCAACCATTCAACAACAACTGGTTCAAATATGTTATCTCAATGTTTCAAGCTTTATTACAAATGTCACAAAAAGATGTTAAGGAGGCGCCAGTGAAGATGGCCGCATAACTCCGGAGCTCCGTGAAGCATAGCTTCCACCCGAAATATCCATGATAAAATCCGAAAGCTATTCATCTTTCTGAACGGCCCCGGCCTGGCGCTGCACAGAGCTTGCTAGCGTACTAAGCCCCGCGACGGGACTCGGCTCCCGCCTGAGATCCGCCCTGCGAGTGCCGCCTGACTCGGCGACGGCGTAGCTGTGGAGGTGGGGACAGACCGGCGATCAACGCGAGGACCCGGCGTACTAGCCTTCTCCACGGGGACGGAGGCGTGCAGTGACTGACGCATTGGCAGCGGGAGGAGCTGCCTTGCTGGGGTGCTGTTTCAACGCAACCTTTCTCCCCCTCCTTCCCCCCTCCCCCCCGCCCCTCACGTATCTATGGACCGCAGCTGTTGTGGGCCTGTGTCCGGTCTGTGGTGCGGTGCTGCAGGGCCTGGTGAGGGCTGGAGCCCATCGGGCAGCTCGCCTGGAGCATCGTACATCGTGGGGCCGGGGGCCTCTGAGTTGTGAGCGGCGGCGAGGAGGAGCCCGATTTCAGCGGCGGCTCCCGGTGCGGACTACGGAGAGTCACCGGGTTGCTGCGTGGTCTAAGCCGCTTTGGGAGTGCTCTGGAGGTGCTGCGGCGGCTCAAGTGTAGCGGTGTCCGGCCCCTGGACTTTTTGGACTGCATGTACTGGTGCTGGAGGACTTTGTGGCCGCTGCACCAGACGGCCCAGGGTGGCGGCTGGGGGGGGGAATAGAGGGGGGGGTCAGGGGGGAGGAATAGATTGTTGCACGACTCTGCAAACGCTGCACGATAGGGGGCGTGCCCGGGGACACCTCATTTACCAGCCGGACTCACCGAGAGGGGCGGCAACAGTAGCTGATGGGGCACAGACATCTAGCGCATGGTGTGGGTCGTGACCGGGGGTCCCCGAGCCGGTGTGGGCCCTGGACTAAACTGGCATCAGTCACCCTGACCGGTGATACACGAGGAGACGGAACCCCCCCCCCCTTTTTCTTCCTGCCGAGATCGACATAGGAGAGGATGAGTACGTGCCGGGCCAGGTGAAGAGTGACTGCGACAGTAGCTGATAGCTCCCACTGGTGGGGTGCTCTTCTGGGGACTGCGGATTGTGACGCCCTGTGGACCAGGGGGCTTGGACCTGCCGTCAACGATCCTCAGTGCCAGTGGCGGACGACTGAGACAGATGGCCCCAACCCCCCCCCCCCCCTGGGCGCCTAGTGCCACCTGGTGCCCGTCGGTCGACGGGGTTGCGTCCCGCCGTGATGAAGCCCAAATCAACTGTCCCTACGCAATCCAACAAATTGAAGTTTCCACTGAAGTTTGGAAGTTTATTGCACAGTTAATTAAAACCAATGCGATACAGTACACAATAGAAAAATTAAAATACTCATAAAACCATGCGCTTAAGATCAATTCAACACAATATTGCGATAAACATAAACAGTTCAGCATACAAAATGATGTTCTTTGCTGGCCGCCCACATTAGGCCTTTTATACTTCTCATCCACTCTGTAGCCCGTTAGTCTATTCATGTTTTTCCACAGTTTCCATTAAAATTTACAGGTGATTCATAAATTAAATCATGTGTCCTGTTTGTAAATTATTCATTGATCAATTGTTAGTAGTTTTTTTTCCACTACTTTTAAAAATTTCACAAAGCTGCAGCTCAGCTGAGGGTCCTGTGCTGAAAAGCAGGTTAGCACTGCACTCCTTCGTGTGCGTACCCCCTGTAAAATAAAATGGCGTTTCAGCAGGAGCTTTCTTTCTTCTTGCAGTTCTTCACACTTGCATAGCAGGTGCATCATGTCTTCAGCCCCAATGCCACATAGCCTGCATAATGTTCCTGATTTGGATCTCAGCCAGTGAGGGAGGTGTAGTATGCATGGAAGCAGACCCAGTCTATATCTTAAAAAGGACAATTTGGTTTTTTTTGTATAACCTAGACCAAGATAAGGCTGGGAGGCTTGTGTCAGGTATGTATTTAATACCATCCATGCGTGTGATCTTTTTGATAGAGTGACTTTATCCTGGACCCATGACTGAAGCTTGATCGATTTCTTCACCAGTTTATTAATTGATTTATGATCTGCCGGGGACGCCCAGAGATCTGCCAGCCCGGTGCTCACTATGCTCTTTGCCAAATATTTTGCTGCTGGTGAGTTTTGGGTCTGCTCTAGTTCTTTCCATAAGTATTCATTTAATGTTCCTTCAGTCGTTTTTCTTACTTTGTTCCATGAGCAGATATATGCCCCTTGTCGTGCCAAAACCTGTGACCGAACACCAAACTCCAATCTAATCTGTGCTGGGGAGGATCGTTTTGGGAGGCCGAAGATGATTCTGTATGCCATCACTATTGTAGTATCAAGTGTTACGGCGTCTCTGCCTCGGTGGGCCTCACTCCCATAAGTTAGTGTTGGTAGTAATTTTGCACGTATGACATGTAGTAGAGGGGTCAGAGAAGGGCCCGAGAGGTTGTTGTTTAATGTTTTTAAGGCGATTGCCATAGCAAGGCCCTTACCTCTTATACTGGCCCTTTGTTCACTGAATTGGCCACCCCTGTCAATCTTCACACCTAGATATTTATACGACGAGGTGTCTTTGATGCGGATGTTATTCCAGAACCATGAGAAGCTTTTCTTATGTTTGATCCTGCTGATTGTCATTGTTTGCGTCTTCTCAAGGTTCGCTGTTAGATCGTTTAGCTCGGAGTATCTCTGGGTTGTGTTTAAGAGGTTTTGAAGCCCTACTCTGGTAGGCAGGTCGTCTGCATATAGGAGGCATGGTAGATTTAGGCCTCCTAATTTTGGCGAGTGTGAGTTACAGTTATTTAATAGGGGCACAAGATCCGCCAGGAACAGATTGAACAGTGTGGGTGCCAACACGCAACCCTGCTTAAGGCCGTTGTTAGTTTGTATCCGCCTTGACAGCATTGAGCCGTCCCCCACCTTAATCTGGATCCAAGTGTCTGTATGTAGGTTGATTAACGGCTCCAGCAACCCTTTTGGGATGCCCCAATCCTTGAGTTTTGTCCATAATAAATTGCGGTTGATGTTGTCAAAAGCAGCCTTATAGTCTATGAAGCAGAGGTGCAGGGGCATTTTTTTCATCTCTGCCTTATCTATAAGCATGCTCATAGACAGTATGTTTGTTGTTGTCCCCACAGCTTTAACGAAACCTGTTTGATTAACAGGTATGAGAGACTTCCTTGTGGCCCATGCCTTTAGTTCTTCCAGTATTAGACCTGCAAAATACTTCGCATCATTATCGATTAGAGCAACTAACCGATAATTTTGAGGGAGACCTCTATCCCCTGCTTTATATATGGGGGCAATAACGGAGCCCCTCCAAGTGTCTGGTAGGATGTTAGTATACCTGATCTCCCGAAAGAGGGGTTCCAATGCCGCTGCCCAATAGTATGTGTCTTGTTTAACCACTTGGCTGCTAAGGGGTGTGCATGTAGGTCCATTGACTTTCCATTGAAATCAATGGGCCCTACATGACGAGTTACCCTTGTCATTAGCACTGAAGGGGTTAAAAAGGACGGGCGGAATCCCATTTGGACCCGGCGCACCTTCCCTTCTTCCTTTCTTTATTTGCCGCTTTATTATAGGTTCCAGAGATATATTATCTGCATCCCCTGCCATGTCCCGTTTAGTTTGGCACATTTGTAGCTTATTGCCGGCATCATGGGCTCGTGAGATGAGAGTTTTGCTCAGAATCTGATTGGACGACAGATCTCGGTTGAAGTGGTTTTCAAGAAACGCTGCCCAAGTTGCTTCTGCAATGTTGGATGTAACCTCCATTTTTGCAGGGTGCGTTAATGCATTTATTTTTTTCCAATAATTTGCACTGTCATTCTTTTTTATGTCCTCATGGAGTCTTGCCCATAGTTGTTCCTCTTTAGTTCTGTTTGCTTCCCATTTTAGTTTTTTTAGGGAAGCTTTTAGTTTAGAGAGTTGATGCAGTGTCCCTTTGTTGTTCTGGTCCTGCTGTGCTGCTCTCATTAGCTTAGAGATGGAGTATTTCATTTCTTTTACTTTCCCTCTATATGCTTGGGGAAGGGTGCCCAGGTTATTCGTCCTTGTGCGCATTGTTGGCTTGGTTGCATATTGCCCCAGGATAGTAGTGAACTGCACCCATTTCGCTACTTCATTAATGCCTTTGCGCTCCATATAGTGCTTTTTTGCCAGTCCAATCAAAAGTTCGCCCATTGCGACCGAATACTTGATCTTTTTGAAGTTTGCGGTGTAGATGGACTCTTTAGGAGCCGTCGAACGCTCGTAATTTGGTTTGGCAAGATCCATAATGATTTCCTGAGGACAGTGATCGCTGTCTGTTTGGTTCCCAATCTGATAAGATATTATGAATTGGAAGAGTGGAAGTGACACGAAGGTATAATCTAGCGTGCCATTCGCTATTCTTGAGTGAAAGGTTGAGGCTGGCGGGTTATCCCCTGTAAACCTGCCATTCAGTGCCCTGATGTTAAAGTTTTCTAATGCCTCAAGTACCTTCTTTCCCAATTTTGATTGGTCAGCTCTTTGTGGCTTGCCTTGTTGTGGTAGGGCCCAGAATGTATTTTGTGCCATGATACCCTCCTCTTGTGTTGAGCCCATGAGATTGAGGTTAAAGTCTCCAGTGAGTACTAGCTTCGCAGTTTTTTCCTCGATGATACACTCTTCTATGTATGCATGTAGCTCCTCCGCTGCTTTTTTCTTTCTTTTGGGGTAAATATAAGCATTGACCAGGGTGCAGGTGTTAATTGTTTTGCCTTGTCCTGTTGTCAGAGTCAAGTTGACTGCAAGTGCAGCTGTTGCTGAGGGCCAGATTTCTTTGGCCATCGCAAAGCTAGTTATAGCTACATATGTTACCAAGCCTCCTCTTAAGTGTCCATACTTGGCTAGACTCTTTGCGCCGGAGAAAAAGCGTAGGTATCCCAGGAGGTGCGGAGGCTCAGCAAGCCAGGTTTCTTGTAGCGCGATTAACTCAAAGGACCGTATATAAGCTATGAAGTCCAAGTCAAGCATTTTGGCTGCTTGGCCATTTATATTCCACGAACATAGAGACAGTTGATCCTGTAGGTGCTCCGTTTTTGTCCGCTGTGCTTGTCAATTGCTGTTTGTTATGGTTCTCACAAACCGTCTTTGTTCCTGCCACCCGTTAGGGGCTCGTCTTCCATGTCGCTCCCCTAGAGTGAGTTCAAGGAACCCATTTCTATCAGTGCAACTTGGCCCGACAGCACCCCTAAGAACCGTGCTTTTACTGCCTTCAGCGTGCTCCCTCAAGTTCAAGTTCCTCTCAGAGCACAGTACTTCCGGGTATCGAGGCTTTGAAAAAGGCCTCAACATGATGCCCCAGTTTTTGAAGGTCTCGGATTCCATAAGGATCTTTTGTGCCTGGTCTGCCGAAGCCCATATCGTCTTCGTCGCTTCTTTTCCTGTGCCTTCCACAGCTATGAATTCAATGGACTTCAGATCAGAGCTTGCCACAGATGTCAGTGAAGGGATGTGGGCAAATAATCGCAAGATGTTGCCTCGGTTAAGAGTATCGTGTCTCCCTTTGGAGATGTAGTCGGGGATAAACCATAAGGCGTCCGAGGCTTCCCCTTGGTTGATGGCACCTCCAACCACATTGTCCGTGTTTAGTGTTGCTATCAGCTTCATGTTACTTATTGTATTTGCTGATTCCCGAGAGCCCTCTCGATGGTGCTCCCATGCTGAGCTTTGATCCCTTGCACATTCAGTTGGATCAACGGTTTCACCACGTGGAAACTGCTTGTTTAAGGTCGGGGCTGCATGTGCAATTTTTGACATTGGCTGGTCCGCTTGTACATAAGTTGGCACAGTTTCTTTGGTGATGGCTGATATTTGGTTCTCAGTGAGTCCTAGCTCTCGTCTTCCTTTTTTTTCTCTCTCTCCACTTGAGCTTGTCAAAGCCTTCGGGCTTCCCATCGGTTTTGTGCGAGGTTTCATATTGTGCGTAAGTCCGCTCCATAACCCAGGGTCGGCCAGTGAGGAGATGGTCCCAGAATGAACGGGCCCCACGGCCTGATTGCTTGATGGATCAGCTACTCTTTCCACTGAGCTTTTATTTATCGGTTGTGCGATATCTTCAGATGGGCCCCCTCTTTTGTCGTATTCACAATCTAATGATAATTCTTCCACCAAGTTGCTCATTCTTTGATCTTCAGTCTTTGTTTGTCCAAAAAGTTGCCTAAAGCCTTCACGTTTAGAGCAGAGCTTCTGTTTTCTCCCTTTAAATTTTTTCGCTCTCCTCTGTTTGGCATTTAATTTATAGTTTGTGACAGTGTCGTCCTCGACACCTACCAATAGAAGCGTTGATGGCTCCGTCCCATTCTCCCCTGTATCCTGAGTTTTCTCTACCGTTCTTAGATGATCATGCCGTTTGACATTGGTGTCCTTTCTACAGGTGGCGTCAGTCTCAGTCTCCTTTGTTGGTACTGTTGGCACTTTGCTAGGACCATTTAATTTTGGGCAACCCAGTACGTCACTGCCGATCTTCTGACTACATTCGGCAGATCTTTTGAGTTGTCCACATAAGTCTGACATTAGTGTTGGCAGGGTGGCCAGTTTATCAATGATCGGGCCACATTCACAATCAATGCCATTTCTCCTTTTGGTATCCTCAAGTTGGTTTGATTTGCTCTGAAGAAGCGAGTTTAACGCGCCCAGCTTCCCATCTATTGCAACTACAAATACTGCCAGCGTATCTAACAATGTTAGTTGGGCGTCCATTTTTTCCGATTGGTAGTGTGCTGCATCCACCAAGAGTTGTACTGTGTTAAGAAGACTGGGCCATGCGCTTTCTTGCCTGTCCTGAGCTGGAGTTGCCTGAGCCGGAATTGTGTCCTGCTTTCCGTGGCACTCTGAGTATCGCTTCTTGGGGCACGGGTGGCTTTTTTAAGAGTTGTGCCATTCCTGGCCCCCCTATTTCTGCTATGTTTATCTCCAGATGTGCCGTTCCACATTTTGTTGACTCACTGGCTGACTTACTTGCACTCCGGTCTTTCGGATAAGCCGCCATGAGTTCCTCCCACTCCTCTTTCCTTAAGTAGAAGAGATTTCGATCACCTCTGGTATGCAATTTATCTGGCTTATATCTTCATTTCGCATTCCTTCTGATGCCTTGGGTACTAGTATGGATTCGTTATTTGTTATATCGAGGACTACTAATGAGAGTTCCATCTTTGTTAGCCGTGCTGATGAGGTTACAGTTTCCTCTTTCCTTGCGCCCTCTTCATTTTTACTTATGCCCTTATTGCCCTCATGACCTAATTCATTAGTCATGCTGACATTCTCGGTGTTACCGTTGATGTTTGAATCCTTCTTCTCCATTATTGATGGCGACATGTCCATGGCTTCCTTTGGCCGATATATTTGTATAAGATTTGCGTCTATGGTCCGCACCCGTCCTACCGGGATGCCTGTCATCTCAAGCTTTTGCCCGAACTTCTGCCCCGTTTTGATTTTATTGCGCTGAGGTGTAGAAGTTTTTTGAGGTGAAGTTGTAGATGTTATACTTTTGTCTCTTCTGCAATCGCTGATGCTATTGCTGTAGCTATCGTCCAATCGGGGACGCTTATCTCTCGGGTGACGGTTTAAGGCTGATTGGAGTGGTTCAAGAGGCGATTGAAGGCCTGGTACTTTGTTTATCTTTGAAAATAATACGTCCCCTGGACTCTTTAGAAAGGAAAATTTAGTGTAAATTTTAGGCTGAACCAGAGTTGTGTTCATTTTATTTCCCACTTCTTTTTCCGTTGTTTTTCTTGTTTGTTTGGTCGTGGCGGTATGGGCCTGTATTTGTTCCGTTATCTCACTTGAGGCCATTAGGTCAATTGTTTCTGGTAGGGGGGTCTTATCTATAGCTATAGCTGTAGCTGTGGACAGGTCTATCTGAGTCTCCATCTCCCCTTTAGATAGCTTAGGTTTATGTTTTTTCTTGTTTTTCCCTCCCTTGTTCGTTTGGCTCCCCCGAATCTTGCCAGATCTCATCTTAGTTAGTTGGTATTTAATTGCAGCCAGCCGACGGACCGTGGAGGAAGGTGAAAGGTGGTGCTCTTGGCAAAAAGAGGGGGTACTGGAGTTGACCCGACAAGAAAAAGGCCTCCCACTATGCTCGTCCTACTTTTGCGAGCGGCGGTGAGAATGTGGGGGGATGGTGGAAGGACCACAGGTGGTGGCCTTGGAGGAGTCAAAACTGTCAGAAGAAGACTAAGCGAAGTTATTAAGCGATTTTCAAAGCGAGAACTATCCAAGATTGTATTGTCCCGTCTTAAAGGGGGGAGGAGGGGGCAGGAGGTGGCGGCAAGCGGGGCACTCGGGGTAGACCGCGGGCTGGTAGACCTAGTCAGGCAGCCCCTCGGTCAGCCCCCGGGCTCTTACTTCGCAGCCGCCTCTATCGGCGGCCGCGCTTGCCTCCTGGGCTTACCTCCCACGTGGGGTAGAGCTGGCAGAGCTGGACTGCTCCTTCCGCTGATCGCCGTACCCTCCTCTCCCCTGGGGCTCACTCCGTTGCTGTCAGTAGCAGTGTCCTCACGAGGGTGGAGGGATTAAAGAGACCGTCAGTGGACACCGCGGCACTCTAACTGTTCTCAAACGGCTCGCAGCGGCTCCTGTGCTGCTCTCCTCTCTCCTCGGACTCCTCTCGACTACAATCCTCTCGGCCTGCTCAACAGCCCCACAGGAGCAGGGTGCAGGGTAAGCTCGGGGAGGGGAGGGGGAACGCCCGGATGCTCCAATTCCTCCTCAGGGCTGAATCCCCAATTCTCAGTTTTTTTTTTTTTTTCCTGCACACGTATCTCTTTGTGTGTTGCCACGGCAGGCTTTGGACAGCTTTGCAGCAGATGCGTCACACCCGCTGCCGCTCCTACCACGGTTGTGTGGATCACAGGTCACAGCCCCCCGCTTTCTGCAGATCGCGGGGGACAAGCAGGAACCTCGGCGGCCCAGCTTCAAAACGGCCGTGATGCTTCAAAGACGGTCGCGATGCACAGTCGGCTTGACTTGGCGGCTTCTCGCTCCCCGCTTCGCTACGGGTCACGGGTCACTCACGCTTAACCCGCTTAAACCCTGCTTGACATTGCTGCCAAAACGCCACCGCCACCGCGGAACGATGGAGCCACGTTTCTTAACGCCGCCTCGCCTCTGGCACGGTTCGGTTCGGCTCTCGGGGACCCGGCGCTTCTTTCGTGGCGTCCGCTGGAGCACACGCCTCGCTACCGAGCTGCTGGGTGCTGTGTGCTCGGTGCTCAGAACTGTGCTGTGCTCTCTGCTGCTCTCTAGTGCTCATCAGCTTTCAATCCAACAAATTGGACAAGTATGCTGTTCACAAAGGAACTCCACAGGGGGGTGGTGCGACTGGCGAGGTCGCTACCCCCCAGGAGCCATCATTGGCTTCCATCATGGCGGCCATACAAACACTGGGCACGACTCTGGAGACTAAGATAGATAGGGTCTCCATTGAGGTTAACCTCCTCCTAGCGGACCTAGGCAAGACCTCTGATAAGGCCAGGGCTAACGAAGATGGGATCAGGGAGCTTCGGACATCAACCAAAAACGTTGGAGAATCGAGTCAGTGAGCTGGTCCACCGCCCTCAAGCTCGAGGACCAGGAAGGGCGTGCTCAGAGGAGCAATATACGCGTCGCACAAGTTACTACTTGTCTATCTTTAAGAGACATTAGTTAGTATTAGATTCCTTACCTTAGAATATCCCCAGGCGTCAGACTGTATCCGGAAATTTTTGCGTAGCAGTACCCTTGCGCGTCGGTAGGCGTCGTCTGCGGCTCCGCGTCCGTCGTCGGCGTCGTGATGACGTCGTCGGAGTACTTAGACGCCGCCTCCGCGTGCTGACGTCAGTTCTTAGACACAGCTTTTCCGCGCCAGAAACGCAGAGCCATGTTAAAAAACCAACACTGGTGCCATTGAAACTAGGGCCCTGAAAGGGGGTAACACTAACCCTAGATATCGGTTCGCAGAACGGGGAGGATAGGTGAGTCGGTAAGGAATCTAATACCAACTAATGTCTCTTACAGATATATCGTTACACAAGTAGTAACTTGTGCATCTGAAAGAGACACGTTAGTATTAGATTCCTTACCTTAGAATAGATACCCCAGCAATACCAACCCCGGTGGTGGGTCTGCGAACCAATAATCGCACCAGAAAGTCCTGGAGGACGGAACGGCCAAAGAAGCCATCCCTCCGGACTTGGCTGTCCAGGCAGTAGTGTCTTGCAAACGTGTGCAGCGATGCCCACGTAGCTGCCTGACAGATGTCTTGTAAGGGCACCCCCCGGCCCAGGGCAGTTGTAGCCGCCGTGGCTCGGGTGGAATGAGCCCGTAATCCAACAGGGGGCTCCTTTCTAGCCAAGGAGTAGCATGCCTGGATACACAAGATGATCCACCGGGAGATGGTCCTCTTGTACACCGCTTTCCCCTTCTTAGCGCCCACGTAACCAACAAAGAGTTGGTCATCCACCCGGAACTTGTGTGTGCGGTCCAAGTAAAATGAGAGCGCACGTTTTGGGTCCAGACGGTGGAGCCGCTCTTCCTCTTTAGAGGGATGCGGTGGCGGGAAGAAGGTTGGCAAGGTGATAGACTACCCGATGTGGAAGGCCGTGACAACCTTGGGCAGGAAAGATGGCTTGGTACGCAACACCACTTTGTCCGGATGGACAGAAAGGAAAGGTGGAGTACAAGAAAGGGCCTGGAGCTCACTCACTCTCCTGGCAGAGGTGATGGCAACCAGGAAAGCAGTCTTCAAAGTATGAAGGCGAAGAGGACAGTTGTGAAGTGGCTCAAAGGGAGCGCACATCAGAAACGTAAGAACCAGGTTCAAGTCCCACTGAGGCATCACAAACGGAACAGGAGGGAATGTGTGAGTGATGCCCTTTAGAAATCTATTTACAATAGGGGACTTGAACAAAGAAGGTTGATCAGGCAGCCTTAGAAAGGCTGAAAGGGCAGAAAGGTAGCCCTTGATAGTGCCCAGAGCAGAGCCCTGCTGGGCATGAGAAAGAAGGGAGAGAAGAACCTCAGAAAGAGGGGCAGCAAGAGGATCTACCACAGCCTTTGCTGTGCACCATGCCACAAATCTGTTCCACCTGCAGGCGTATACCGACTTTGTGGAGGGACGCCTGGCTGCCAGAATGACGTTACAGACTTCAGGAGGCAAGTCAAATGGCCTCAACTGTCGCCGCTCAATATCCAAGCATGGAGGTGGAGACTGGACAGGTTTGAGTGGAGGACCGTCCCTTGCTGCTGCGACAGAAGGTCCTCCTGAAGAGGCAGACGAACCGGGGGATCGACTGACATACTGAGTAGCTCTGGATACCAGTACCTTCGTGCCCAGTCCGGAGCCACAAGGATGACTTGGGCCCGGTCGCGCTTAATCTTCTTCAGCACTCTGGGCAGAAGTGGTATAGGCGGAAAGGCGTACAACAGACCGCAACTCCACTCGCGACGAAAAGCGTCTCCGAGCGAGTGCAGTCTTGGAAATTCCAACGTGCAGAACTGATGACATTGCGCGTTCTCTTCGGTGGCGAATAGATCTAACCAAGGCTCTCCCCATCGCTGAAAGAGGCCTTGCGCCACGTCAGAGTTCAGACGCCATTTGTGATCCATCATGCACCGACGGCGGAGCTCGTCCGCCCTGGCGTTCAGAGAACCTGCCAGGTGTTGAGCCACCAGGGTCACGCCCTGGCGTTCCAGCCATTGCCAGAGGCGCAGAGCCTCCTGGCAAAGGGTCCACGACCCCACCCCGCCCTGTTTGTTGCAGTACCACATGGCGGTGGTGTTGTCCGTGAACACCTGCACTACACTCCCCCTGACAGAGGGGAGGAATGCCTTCAGCGCTAAACGAATCGCCCGTAACTCCACCAGGTTGATGTGGAGCCGGGCCTCCGCCAGAGACCAGAGGCCTCTGATCTCCGCCTCTCCCATGTGGCCTCCCCAGCCCTGGAGGGACGTGTCCGTCACAACTACGTGCTCCGGTTGGGGAAGGGAGAGGGATCTGCTGCTGACCCAATCGCGGTCCGTGAGCCACCACTGCAGCTGTCTCGCAGTGCCCTCCGAGATCAGGACGTGGTCGGATAGGTTGCCCTGATGCTGGGCCCACTGAAACTTCCGGTCCCATGCAGAGCCCGCATCCGCCACCTGGCGTGATGCACCAGCAGGATGCAGGAGGCCATCAGCCCCAGAAGCCGCAGCATCAACCTGACCGAGACCCGGGATAACGGCTGAAAGATGGGAATCAGAGCCTGAATATCCCGGACCCGCTGTTCGGGCGGATAAACCCAAAACCGCGCCGAGTCGAGAACCGCTCCGATGAAAAGGAGCTTCTGAGAGGGGCACAGGTGTGACTTCGGCACATTGATGGAGAACCCCAGCCGGTGCAGGAGGTCTGCCGTAGTCTGGAGGTGGCTGACGACTGTCTGGGGCGAGCCCGCCTTCAAAAACCAGTCGTCGAGGTAGGGGAAGACTGAAACCCCTAACCTGCGCAGGTGAGCTGCGACCACCGTCATCACCTTTGTGAACACCCGTGGGGCGCTGGTAAGGCCGAAGGGGAGCACAGTATACTGAAAGTGCTCGTGGCCTACCGTGAACCGCAGGTAGCGCCCGTGGGCCGGCAGGACGGGGATGTGGAAATAAGCGTCCTGCAAGTCCAACGCTACCATCCAGTCTCCTGGGTCCAGGGCAGCTAGGACCTGAGCCAGTGTCAGCATCTTGAACTTCTCCTTCCGGAGGAAGCCGTTGACGTTCCTTAGGTCCAAGATAGGGCGCAGGCCCCCTTTGCCCTTCTTGGGTACCAAAAAGTAGTGGGAGTAGCAACCACACCCTACTTCTGGCCCAGGAACGCGCTCGATGGCCCCCTTGGCCAAGAGGGCCGTAACTTCCTCCTGCAGAAGTCGCAAATGATCCCCCGATACACGGTGGTTCTGCGGTGGCATGGCTGGAGCAGTCGCCTCGAAGGGGAGGGAGTAGCCCCTTCGGACGATCTGCAGCACCCACCTTTCCGAAGTGACGGTGCACCAGTGGAGGTGGTGATGGCGAACCCTGCCCCCCACTGGCGTCACATGGGCCTGAAAGCACAGACTAGGAGGGTTTTGAGGCGGATGCTGCGGGGGAAGGTGTGGACTGACCTCGCCGTTGTCCCCGACCGCCGGGACGGCGGTTCCCACGGCCGCCACCGCGTTGGGTATTACCCTGCGGAGCGTGGCTGGTAGCACGTGTGGGCACACCCCTTCCGTGGCCACGAAAGGAATGATAAGCAGCCGATAGCTGGCGCGGGGCTGAGAGGCCCAAGGACTTGGCCGTAGCCCTGGAGTCCTTAAAGCGCTCAAGCGCATGGTCTGCTTTGTCGCCAAAGAGGCGACCGGCCATCGAACGGCATGTCCATCAGAGCGTTTTGGACATCGGCCGAAAAGTTGGCGGACCGCAACCAGGCGTGGCGTCTGACCGCCACCGTCGTTGCCATCGCTCTACCCAGTGAGTCGGTGGTATCCAGCCCACACCGTATGGAATATTTGGCTGCATCCCGGCCTTCCACAAGGGCTTGGCCGAGTTTGGCCCGTACCTCCAACGGACACTCTTGCAGCACTTCCGCGACCGTATCCCACAGAGAGTGGGTGTAGCGGCCCAAGAGGCATGCGGTGTTGGAAGACCGCAGTCCTAGACTAAGGGACGAGAATATCTTTTTGCCGTACTGCTCGTACCTCTTGGATTCCCTGTCCGGCGGTGCCGACGGGAATGCGGTCTGGGAATTGGAGGCCTGGATGACCAGGCTCTCGGGGGTAGGGTGGGTGGACAGGAAACATGGGTCGCCCGGGGCGGTGGCGTCTGGCCACGTTCCTATCTACGGGCAAACCCGTAGCGGGCTTGGACCAAGTGCCCAGAAGAACGTCGGTCAAGGCCTCATTAAAGGGCAGCAGAGGCTCAGCCGAGCTTGACTGCGGTTTAAGGACCTCAGTGAGGAGATTAGTCCTCACGGCCGCGACGGGGAGCTCAAGGCCCAAGGCCTTCAAAGCCCTCATCAACACCACACTGTAGGTTGCCCCCTCCTCCGAAGCCACGGTAGGAGGGGAGACAAAACCAGTGTCTGGAGAGGTGTCCAGGCCACTGGCCTCCCCAAGGTCTCCTGCCCAGTCCTCATGAGACTGATACTCTCTGGTCAGAGGGTCCTCAGACCCCTCCCAATCCTCTTCAGCACCCATCTCCTGAAACTCAGGGTTCTCAACTAATGGGGCCTGTTCATAGAAGTGAAACTCCCCAAACGACGTCTGGAGCGGCGCCCATCGGGGCCGTCCCGACGGCTGAACAGGAACGAAGGAGGCACCTGGGACGGCGCCGCCCGAGGACGGCGCCGGAGGCGACACCGGATGGTCCGACGCCGGGGAGGTCGTAAGGTCCACCGGCGACGATCCAGATCCCGAAGAAGGCCTAGCGGGGTCCCACGGCGCCGGGCCCGAAGGCGCCGGGGCCGCTGTACCCTGCGGCGCCGGGCCCGAAGGCACCGGCGGCGTCAGGATAACGGGAACCTGCGGCGCCGGGCCCGAAGGCGTCGGGGCCAAAGCCCCCGACCCGCTAGAGGCCCCAGACGGGTCCGCTGGGCCCGAAGGCGCCGCGGAGCCCGTCGGAGAAGAGAGTTTTCCTCATGGCCATGAGGAAGTGCTCGATCTCCTCCGGCGTCACGTCTAGCCCAGGGACCGTAGGGTGTGGAGCTGGATGCGACTGACGGAGCCGCGTGGGTGGTGTCACCCGAACCCCCCCGGACGCATCGTACGTATGACGCCGCTTTGACTTCTTGTGCTTCTTACCCGACGACGACTTCGACCCGGAGGAGTGCGGCCTACTCTCGGAGCTGTGGTGGCTCCGGGCCCGAGACCTGTCCCTCGACCTCCCGTGGGACCGAGACCTCTCGCGGCGCGGGACCGACTGCCGGAGTTCGAGTTGCCTGCGGGACCGCTCCCGTCTGGCTTTCGAAGAGAGGGCCTGGCAGTCGGAGCAGTTAAACACAGGCGGTGGGGATCCGTGACCGACATCCGGCGGTCGCAATCCTCGCAGTGCTTAAAGCCAGGCATCCCTAGGCACCAATCGGAGTCGAAAGACTTCGAGAAAAGATCAAAAAACGATCCAAAAAGTTAGTCAAAAATTGACTAGGGTTACTGCTTTTTCCGCATCTGCGCTGCTGGCGCGGAAAAAAGAAGAACTGACGTCAGCACGCGGAGGCGGCGTCTTAGTACTCCGACGACGTCATCACGGCGCCCACGACGCAGAGCCGCAGACGATGCCTACCGACCCGCAAGGGTACTGCTACGCAAAAATTTCCGGATCCAGTCTGACGCCTGGGGATATTCTAAGGTAAGGAATCTAATACTAACGTGTCTCTTTCAGATGTAGGCGTTCCGGAAGAAACAGAGGGACCCAGTGTGGAACTGTTCCTAGAAGACCGGATACTTAATCACTTAAAACCCAAGCGTCTTTTGCGGATTTTTACCATCGAACGCACGCACCGGGCACCCATCTCGAAGCCAAAACCAGGGGCGCCGCCTCGAACGATCATAGCGAAGGTCCTGAACTTTCGAGACAGAGACGCCATCTTACAAACGGCGAGACTCACGGGAGACCTCCAATATGAAAACGCCACCATACGGTTTTTCCCGGACTTCATGCTTCAGGTGCAGAGGGAGCGCCGTACCTTTGCCGGTGTTAAAGCAGCCCTGCGTGACAAAGGAATAAAGTATATGATGTTTTTCCTGGCTAAACTTAAGGTCATCACCGGGAGCAGATCTCTCTTTTTCACCAACCCTGCAGAAGTGCAAAACTGGCTGGACGGGGATGCATCCAAAAACCCGGACCGCCGGGACAATGACAGCTGGAGGGACACGCAGGTTGCCTCACCGGGATCAACTACTGGACAGTCGGAGGCGGGAGGACGAAGTCAACACTCCTGGAGGTCAAGGTCAGCCAGCCCTCGCGGGGACGTTCTCCATGAAACTGAGGAGCAGTAGCGGTGGCAGGCCGGATGGAGTGACTTTCCACGAACTGTAACGTATTGCAGAGTCTACATATAACGGTTATGCCCTCTCCTTGGGAGGGGGGGGGGGGGAGCACACGGGTGGTAATACTCGGACATTGTGGAAGTACCTGCCTGGAGGGGGTCAGTAATGATGCCTGTATTGCCCCCCTGGGATGACCTACTGTAGGGTTGTATAACTCCTTGGGGCATGATTTTAAACTATGTTTGTAGCGGACTCTGCCAAATACACGAACGTCACCTTTGCAAGGAAGTTGGAAGGGTGCATGTAAATGTTTACGGGTGGAAGTGAGTGGCGGCTGGAGCTAGGGCCGGCGCACGTTCCTCACAGCATTAAGCTTTCTTAGGAGAGGGGAACTTTCTCCACTCTAAGTTGGGGTTCTGGGCGAAAGGCGCTCTGCTAATTGGGGATGTGGGTAGTTGTGAGCCTACGGAGCAGGGATGCAGGGAGGGGGAGCTTGTTCGGGGGTAGTTGGGAGGAGACTGGGGTGGGGTGTCTGGATTGGGTGATGGGGAAGGGGAGGGGTGCATGGGAGGGTGGGGGTTGGGCTTGGTTGGTGTTGTCACTCAGGATGAAAATGGTTGTATTACAGTGCTGTACCGGAGATAGAGGCCTTACACAAATTCCTACACATCTACCGACATGGGGTGGAATAAAAGCCTTAAAATTCTTAGTTGGAACATCAACAAGCTGGGGGACAAACTTAAGAGAACAATAGTCTTGCAATTCCTCAAACGTCACGCGCCGGATGTGGTTCTCTTACAAGAGACCCATCTCCTGGGGAACACCTGTCATGCGCTTATAGATTCGGTTACTCCCTTGCTCTCCATGCTGGCTTTACCTCTGGCTCCCGGGGGGTAGGTATTATGATACGCCGTGGCCTGCCCTTGGTCATTGACCATACTGATACAGACTCGCTGGGCAGATATGCTGCTCTATCAGGCCGATGGGAGGGTTGCAGGGTAAACCTAGTGACTAGCTATATCCCGCCTGGGCTGCAGACTCAATCTTTCCAAGCTCTGGGGAAGCTGCTCCTCTCCCGTCCGGAGGGACTGCTATTTGTTGGGGTGATTTTATTGCGGTTGTCTCGGGCCATTGCGACCGACACCCATCGAGAGACCCCCCCGGCCAGCTGTGGCTAGCGGATTTTATAGAAACGTTTAGCCTCAGACATTTGGCGCTTCAAACACCCAGCTGATAGGCAATACACCTTCTTCTCGGGTCCACATCGCTCTTTCTCCCGCCTAGATTATGTCTTGGCACCTTTACAGTGCGGTGTGACTGTCCGAGAGGCCACCCACTTGGCTCGCGGTATATAAGACCACTCCCCCGTATTAGTTCACCGCACTATCGGAGACAAACGAGTGAGTAGAATAGCTCCTATTAATGCCTGGCATCTCCGAAATCCGGAACACGTAAGGCCCTTTCTAAGGCAATAGACCGCTACTTTGAGGAAAATGAGGGCTCGGTGGAGTCCCCAGCCATTCTGTGGGAGGCGTTTAAGACGGTGATGAGGGAGGAGGCCCTATCGGCAATCGCCGGCCGTCGAAGGGAGCGGGAGGCACAGGTGCTCAAAGTGGAGGGTGACCTGCCGGCCCTTGAGGCGGTGGTCTTGGCTGGTGATGGCCCTGAAGAGAGACACCAGTTGCACCTTAAAAGAGCTGAATACAAAGCGCTGGCCACGGAGGCCTCCAGCACCACCTTCAGGGATAGGGAAGGTAGGATCTATGATCAGGGAGACAAGGCCGGCAAACTTATTGCATGGCTGGACAGGAAACAGCAGTCTCAGAAGGTGGTAGCCGAAATCTTGACCGACTCTGGAACGGTCGTAACGGAACCCCGGGAGGTGGTTGGAGAATTTGAGAAACACTACCGACAGGTTTACAGTAGAGGGTCTGAGCGGCCTGAGGAGGACTCGGTGGACTTGTTGGCTGATATCCGAATGCCAGCACTTACGGAGATGGAGAGGGAGTTATTGGAGGCCCCACTCTCGGTGGAGGAGCTTAGCAAGGCCATATGCGACCTACGCCCTGGCAAGGCTATGGGACCCAACGGGCTCCCTATTGAGCTCTACAAGACCAAAGATGAGGGCCTCAGCCCGTACCTTAAGCAGATGTTCGAGGACAGTAAGGAGCGGGGCCTACTACCTAGGGATCAACGGATCGCTACGATAGTTGCCATCCCGAAGGAGGGCAAGCCCAGAAACCTTTGCGCCTCCTACAGGCCAATCTCCCTGCTAAACTCAGAACCCAAGATCCTGGCCAAGGTCCTGGCTAACCGACTCCGGCCTGTCCTAGGTACACTGGTCCACCCAGACCAGTCGGGTTTTATGCCGCATCGAAACACAGCTCTTAACCTCCGCCGGGTGCAGGGGGTGTTGGGGCGCTGCCAGACTCTCCGTGAGGACGCTGTGCTAGTATCCCTAGACGCATCCATGGCCATCGATACTTTGGAATGGCCATACATGATAGCGGTCCTCCACAAAGTGGGTTTTGGACCCGAATTTATTGGCTGGGTCCGCCTCTTTTATTCTGAGCCACTTGCCCAGGTTACTATTAGTAACAAATTGTCTGATGTGTTCGGTCTGGAGAGGGGAACTCGGCAGGGATGCCTGCTCTCGCCCTTGCTCTGTCCTTGGAGCCCTTAGCTGCCTGGATTCGTCAAGACCTTTCTATAAAAGGAATCCATTGGGCAGACGGGTGGGAGGACAGAATATCGCTATATGCGGACGATATCCTTTTGCATCTGACTAGTCCTCGTAAATCCCCTATTGTGGCTATGGACATTTTCTCGAGCTTTGGGCGTAACTCCGGATAAAGTATAAATTGGAGCAAGTCGGTGCCCCGCGATTGACCAATTACGATAGAGGAGGAAGGGTTCAAATACCCGGGTGTATATTTCTCTAAAACTGCAACTACTCGCTATGAAAGGAACCTCCTCCCCCCCTTACAGCGTTTTCGGAGGGACTCGGCTGCGTGGCGCAAACTCCCACTGTCCCTATTGGGCAGGGTGTCACTGTTTAAAATGATGGCTCTGCCTAGATTCTTGTATGCGTTACAGAATCATCCCGATCTGGTGCTGCAGTCCTACTTCGCCACACTTGAAACCTCACTTCGCGAGCTTCTGTGGGACGGAGCGTCTCGCATCTCCCTCCAGAAGTTAACACTTGGCTGGTTCGATGGGGGTATTGCGTTGCCTGATATCCGCAAATATTATTGGGCTGCACACCTTGCCCATAAACCAGGGCACATATAGTGACGGTAATGACCCCGGGTATGGTATGGACCGGTGGCTATTACCAGGAGGGAACTATGGGAGGGCGCTCTACTCTAGGCCAGGTAGGTTTCCGCTCACGGGACCCACAAAACACTCTGTGCACATCTGGCATGTAGTACAAAAGAAACTGGGGTGGGCGGATACCATCACTATGTCCACCCTGTAATGGGCTTCCAAGCGGCTGGGTAACTTACATCGTACTAAAGGATTCCATAACTGGGACCTGATTGGGATCTCCCACGTCCGAGATTTATGGGGCTACAAAGGCGTGGTATCGTTCACACACCTTCAGCAGACCTATGAGCTTGCTCCTGGAGAATTCTACCGATACTTGCAGGTTCGGAATTCCCTTCAAGCCAACATTCCACCCGGGACCCTTCCCCCGGCGTCCTCCCCCCTGGAAGACAGATTGCTAGACGGCCACCTTCCCGACCACGCCATCTCCCTTACATATAAAAAGATTGTTAATAACTCCCCTGAACTGCTGAATACTCTTAAGAGCAAGTGGGAAGCTGACGAGTTAGAAATTGATGAAGAGGAATGGACAGGAGCATTGGCATCACCTAAGGAGGTGGCCATATCATCTAGACTCCGTCTCATTCAACTAAAAATACTACACCGTGTATACATCTCAGGTACTAGGCTACGACTCATGGGCTGTGGCTCTACTGGAGAGGTTGCGGAGAAGCGGGGACGTTCTTCCACATACTGTGGGAATGTCCGCATATACAGATATACTGGCAACGCGTACACCATTGCATGCGCGAGGTATGTGGGGTAGAATTGAGAGCGGAGGCGAAACGTTGCCTGCTAAATATATGGGGACCCACTGATCGGTCTGCATGGGGTAAAACATGGGCTACACTTGGATTTATCATCGCAAAGCGTAATGTGGCCAGACTCTGGGGGGCTGGTATGCGCCAAAGATTAAACGTGGAAAATGGACATGGACTGGTGTATGCTCCACGAAAAAACTGTTTACATTACGAGGGGCTGTCCGCAAAAATGGGTCGGGGTTTGGTCCAGTTGGAACGAGTACAGGGGCCATCTCTGTGAACCCCCACTCACATCCAGAGTTGACGAACTGATAGTAAGTTCCCATGTATGATGTAATGTACTTCGATTTAAGGCTCACATCGATGCTTTATGCTTGACGCTTTGATTTTGTCCGGTACGATATGTAAATTGCTGACAATGTGATGTACACCTCATTATTTTCTCTATGCAGTTAATAAAAAGATTTTTAAAAAAAATAATAATGTTAATATTACACTTCTGTTCTTCGATTTTAGTCACAATAAAATCCACTGAACATAATCTTCACAAAAGTTATTTACAAAAGTTTAAGCTATTGCCATTATAAATTACAAAAGCTTTTATTTAACCCCTTGGGCGCGGCCGCGATTCTGCGCCTGTGCGGCACTTCTGAAGAGTGGGAGGGTTCATGACGGCCCCCAGCCGTCATCAGCACACGCCCACCGTGTTGCATGACGGACGGGGGCCGTCATCAGCATGGAAGGGGTTAAGTATTAATTATTTTTTTTAAATAACCATTGTTATTTGTGATATCAATACATCTAAGTCACGTAAATACAACACATTAAATTACAAATACCATAGGCGTCACATTTGTGAAAGTTAAAACTATTGGCATTGTAAAAGATAAAGCTATTAATTTTGCTATTTACAAAACCAATACAAATAAAAATGGTGTCATTTACAATAACAGTAGCTCAAACTTTCCTAATGCGAGACCTATTGCATTGCAAATGCTTGTTTCATCAATTGGGCTTGACCCATCTCATCTCATGTCTGTGGGCAATATGCCCTTATACCATCGAGGATCATGGCTAACACTTCAGTGCCCCCCCCCCCACTACCCTATTTCATGTATCCTGTCTTGACATGGTGTGGAGGGTAGGTGAGAGTGGTATTTTGATTCATGGTGCTAGAAGGCATGTGTTGTTACAGTATAATGTCCACAGTTGTGTTCAGGTTTTTGATGTAGGTTATTTGAGGGACCCATTAATGAACAAGGAGATGTGGACTTTAAAATAGGTTTTAGTATGTAGTGTAAAGTGCTGTTATAGGTCATGCTAATATGGTTTGTTAAGTAGAGTTATGGTGTGCAGGCAGCAGGAGGCAATGTAGAGAGGAGTGATGTGATACTGGGATGATAGAGTAAATGTGGTGCCAATGCTATCAAAGTTAATGCTGTGTGGAGTTAGGTCTTGCATACGCTTGTGGAATTGATAAAGATATGTGGTGTGGAGTGATACTGTGCCAGGACACTGGTGTTTTTGAATGATGCCAGTAGTGTAAGAAGTGAGCAAAGAGGATAATATTAAGGGGAGCAAACAAAGGGAGAAAAGTGCAGAGGCTAGAAAAGAACCGTAGGAGGTTGAATGAGTACATACTCTTAAGAGAAAAATAATTAAAAGATGAATCTGTTGCCAATTACCCCAGACTAGAGTATGCAAGTCCTTTTGACTTCTAAACATATCACGAAATCAAATCCTATTGCTCCATAAAAAAATGTAAACGGCTTCTTGAAGAGAAATTGCCCATCAGATTCCTACAGAAGGAGATTTAGTTGGCTCAGCTAGCTTGATTTTATTTTATCCACTCCCAAATATCATAGCAATACTTTTTCTACAGCTTTCAGAATGGTTTTATTGGCAAGATAAACATGTAATCAATTACACCCTACTTTGTCCCACTAGCTCCAATGTTAAATATTACCTGATTTCATGATGCACTTCCTGTTCATATTTCTTCTCTTTCTGTTTTCTACAGCAACAAAATACGATAAGTGCCACCAACAACACGGCAAGGAGGGTTCCAATAACTGCTCCAGCAATTGTACCAGCAACATTTGATGCTAATGTAAACAGAAAAGGGTACACTGTTAATTCTCATCATGTTGAGCTAAAACATGCAAAATATCAGTTGAAAATTAAGTTGCGAATGAAATTAATTTCCAAAATCAACAGAGCATAAACTGTCGCAAATTCAATCATTTGAAAATGCTACTTACCTAAAATCATAATTTCCATCTTTCATTCTCTACTCTCCACCTGTTACCCAAAATATTTTAAAGCCAATGTAGCAAAACTATTCTCCCAACTCCTCTTTTCGCAATAACACTTGAGCGCTTAGTATTATACAGGTCTATCTTCTATCAAGCCATCAACAACCTACACAGCCCCCTTCAGTGTCGTTAACCTTTATTTCAACTTTGCTTTAGCAAGTGTATAGCCTCTGCAGTCAAATATAAATTAATGTATGCATCAGGCCGCGGAGAAACCCAGGCACAACAGATCAAGATAAAATCTGATTGGCCTGCAACGCATGAAAAAAAATGTGGCGGCAGACTTTTTGGGATTTAGGGACTCCGTCCCCTGTCGTACAAAAATAAATAAAAAAAGATATAGGGGTGGGGCTCAGGGTAGGGATAATTGCACTAAATTTGGCAATAAGTTAGTACTTTATTCAGAAATTGTTTTTTTCGTGATTTGGTCTCGTACTCGTTACGCAGTTTGAGAACTTTGCATTTAAAGAGGGGCTCGACAGAGTATGAAAGGGTGAGCTGCCAGAAAATGCTTATTATATACGGACCATTGGGGTGCAGATAGTTTTTCACTGGCTCACTTAAAGGGGGGTTGGAAAATCCGGATTCTTTCCCCAGTTGATGCAGCCTCAACATGTATTATAATGAACAAACAACGTGCTAAAATGTTGCATTTATGACAAAACTGTGGCACTCCTGAACTCCATGTTAATGGAATCAAAGTTGTAAAATGAACAAAATGAAGGGTTTCTATTTGTCACTGAAATAAGGTTAGTGATCTAAAAAACTAAAATTAGGTGATAATTTCTAAGATTTCTCAATTATCTTCTTCATCCATGTCAGTAAAACATTCTGACATGCGGAGTCAAATGTACTTCCAACATCACTAGCAGTTGATCAGGTAAATCCCTAATGATTAATTGCAACTTCACGACAGTTCTTAGAGAGAGAAGAAAGGCAAAACATGGACTGGCACTTAATGAGATATTTTTCAGAAGCACAAAGATGAGAGCAATATGCACCTGAGAGTGTTTGCTCCACTGAATGAATAAATGTATACCTTATACTATAGAATTTATTTATTTATTTAAAAGGTTTTATATAGCGCTGCAGGACCCAGGAGTATCAGAGCCCTTTACATGGTGAATATACATGATAAGATACAATAAACAATTGAACAGAGCAGAAAAATTCAACAAGATAAAAAATATATTGTGTTAAATAAGTGAAGGGGGCAAAGGAAAAGGGGGATAGTAGAAGGGATAGGGGGAGTTGAGGTTGGAGAGAGGGGGTGAAGTGAGGGAGAGTGATTCGAAAGGGGGAGAGGGGTTGGGTAAAGAGTGAGTCAGAGCAGAGAGATAATGAACAGGGTCAGAGTCAGTAACATTAGGGACCCCAATATTTATTGAGAAGGAGTACTTTGAGTCTTTTTTTGAAGAGAGGGTAAGAGGGGTTGCAGCAAAGATCCTTGGGTAGTGAATTCCAAATCGTAGGAGCATTACCAGAGAACGCACGTGATTGGGTCTTTTTACATTTAAGTCTAGGAGGTATAAGGACAAGAGAGTTAGTGTTCCTCAGGGACCTGGAGCACCCTGCCTTTTGTAGTTTGCTAGAAAAGTAAGAGGGGGTGTTTTGGTGGAGAGCTTTGTGCGTGATGCAAGCAATCTTGTAAGTGGAGCGACCTTCAATTGGGAGCCAGTTTAGGTTTTTGAGGATAGGAGAGATATGGTCAAATTTTTTACAGTCAGAAATAAGTCTGACAGCTAGGTTGAGAACAGATAAAATCGGAGCTAGGTGGACTTTAGGGGTGCCGGCAAGAGTGGCGTTACCATAGTCAATCCTGGAAAGGACAAGAGATTGGACAACGATTTTGAAATCATCAGCTGGAATGAAGGGTTTAATTTTTTTGAGGTGGTGAAGGGTGAAAAGAGCACTTTTGGCTGCATTTTTAATGTGGGGGATGAGATTTAGATTCTGATCGATGTTGATGCCTAGGGATTTGACAGAATTAGGTGGAGAGGGAGCAATTAAGCGCTTTGATATCTTTGATCCAGAGTTGAATGGGAAGGGAACTGTTTTTGGGAGTGAAAAGGATGAGTTTGTTTTTTTTAGGATTATGTTTGAGATGGAACCAAGTTTGGATTTTAATCAGCGTGTCATTGATGTGAAGGATGTCATTGTGGGATTTGATTCTGTAGTATAGTTGAGTATCGTCTGCATAGAGGTGGTAACTGATTTTGGCTTCTTTGAGAATGAGGGTGAGAGGTTCCATAAATAGATTAAATAGGGTAGGTGAGAGGATAGATCCTTGAGGGACTCCGAGTGAGACAGGTTGAGGTTTGGAGAGGCAATGACTGAGCCTAATTTGTTGTGATCTATTTTGGAGAAATGAGGAGAACCATTTAAGTACAGTGCCTTTAATGCCAAAGCGATCTTGGAGGGTGTTGAGAAGGGTGGGATGGTGGACAGTATCGAAAGCAGCTGAGAGATCAAGGAGGATTAGTAGTGAGGATTCGCCTTTGTCTAACGAGCGATGTAGGTCATCTGTAACATTGAGTATAGCAGTTTCAGTACTGCATCCCTTTCTGAAACCAGATTGGAAAATGTCGAGGAGATTGAAGGAGAAGATATGGTTGTCTAATTGAGATAAGACACATTTTTCAAGGGCTTTAGAGAGGAAGGGAAGGTTCGAGATAGGGTGTAGATTGTTCAGATCATTTGGATCAGCTGTGGGGTTTTTAAGAATGGGGGAGATTTGACCTAGCTGAAGGGAGTCAGGAACGCAGCCAGTGGACAGTGAGGAGTTAAAGATATCAGTCCATAATGGGGCAATTATGTATTTGAGTTCTTGAACTAAATGGGCGGGGAGAGGATCTTTGGAGTGAGAGGATGGTTTGAGTTTAGAGATGTTGATGATAGTGGTTTCAGAGATTAGACTAAATTCGTTCCCTGAGGCCTTATTTTTGAAAAAGAGATCAGTCCGAGATGAGTCAAGTCGGGGGAGCCGTGGGAGGGGAAAAGATGGATCGAGATGTGGGGGAGAAGATGGCAAAAGTGATTTAGGAATGTTCAGGAGGGTGTGTTGGTTGAGGGGAGGTTGGAGAGAGAGAGGAGGGGGAAGAGAAAGATAGTTCAATGTTGTTGACTTTATTCGCAAAGAAGCTGGCAATTTCTTCGCATCTTTCCACAGAGGCTGCTAATTTAGGAGGGCCAGAGGAAGTTTGTTTTTTCACGATGTTAAATAGTTCTCTGGGGCGGTTTCTGGCCTGGTCAAGTTGTGACCGGAGAAAGGAGGTCTTTTCGTTGAAGATATGTTTTTTGCAATGTGATCTGGTGGTTCTCAGGAGAGCCAAGTTGTCAGAGGAGGGATGACTCCTCCAAGCACGTTCTGCTTGTCTGAGGGCCCGTCTTTCATTATTGAGTTCGGCATTGAACCAGGACTTGGGAGGGATGTTTTTCTGTTTTTTTAGTTTAATTGGGGCAATTAGGTCAGTAAGGTCATTGGTGCTATGAGAGGGAGGGGGGAGAAGTAAGCGAGTTTTAATTGTGGACTCCAATTCGCCAGGAGGAATAAGGTGCAGGTTGCGAGTGGGTTTCATGGGTAGAGTGTTCGTAGGGGCGGGGCGATTAATGGGGCTATTCAAGGTGAAGAGGATGAGGTGGTGATCAGACCAGTCTACAGGGAGTATATTAGAGAGAGAGGCCAAGTCCTTGTTCGTCAAAATAGTATCGAGGGTGGCACCTTTGGTGTGAGTAGGGGCATGGCAGAGTTGGGTCAGGTCAGTGATGTCTAATGTTTCTTTAAATAGGATGACTGAAGGGTCATCGTTATTGTTCCAATGGATATTGTAGTCACCAAGGAAGAGATTCTTGGCGTGGGAGAGCAGTGAAGGAGAGACAATTTCCAGGGGGGTGGTAAATGGTATGCAGCCGCGTGGTGGGAGAGCCAGGAAAGGAGAGGTCGGCGCAAAGGTATTCGAAGGGCGAGGGGTCTTGGAGTTGGACAAGTGAGATGTCGAGTTCATCTTTAAAAATAAGGGCAAGGCCTCCTCCTATTTGACCAATTCTATCTTTCTTAATGATAGAGTAGCCCGGTGGGATGAGCAAGTCGAGGATAGGGGTAGAGTGGGTGGTGAGCCAAGTTTCAGTTAGGAATGCAAAGTCTATGTTTTCACTAAGGATGGTTTCCGCAATCTCAGTTGCGTGGCAGGAGGCGGACCTGCAGTTTATCAACATGCAGCAGAGGGGAGAAGGGACAGGTGATGGGGTGGGGGGGCAGGGGGGATAGATCCAAGTAGTTGGGGAGGTCTCGGTGGAGTCTGTTCGTTCCTAAGAGAACTGGGATAGAGGAATGACAGATAGGGGGGGAAGTGGGTAGGGCTACAGAGGGAGAGACAGGGGAGTTTTTGGAAAAGTTACTTCCTGACGTTATCGGGCAAGTATCGAGGTGATGAGGGGAGGTCGTGCAGGTACTGCAGGGCGGAACGCTTAAGGAGGGTTCAGTGTGTTTGGATCGGGTAGCGTAATTACAGGGAAGGGGAGGGATGTCATGGTTGGTAACAACAATAGGTGGTTTGTTTGAGGATGGGTTGAGATGGGTGTCAATGTGCGACGGTAAGGTGCGTTGTTAGGCGGTTGCTGTGTGGTCCAGCTCTGAGGGATGGGCCTTTAAAATGTATGAAATGTCGCTTCTGAGTGAGGAGAGTTCTAAGACGAGGGATGAAAGGAGAAGTTCTACTTTAAGGAGTGATTGGGTAGGAATAGAGGAGTAAAGTGCATCTGTAGCTTTAAGGAAATTGGTAGGGTTAGAGTTATCGAGAGGGGGGATAGCCAGGGGCGGAAGGGGGGGAAAGCCTGGAGGTGGGGGGGGAGTTATAATGAGGGGAAGGAAGATTTTTGGGGGTAGGGGGTGTAACGGAGGTTGTCATAGGAGTGGCATTCAATTTCAGAGGCCCAATAGGTGAAAGGGGAGGAAAGTCAGGAAGGGTTGGTATACCTAGAGTATTGTGGATTGTTAGTGGGAACAAGGGAGAGTGAAAGGGGGGTATTGGTGGGGGGAAAGGTGGAGCTGCTGGGGAGGTGTGCGAGACGGTTAAGCGAGGTGGGGGAGGATGAAGAGCAACAGAGGGTGAGGTGGTGTGGGAGTCAGAGGGAGGGAGGAGGAAAGGAGAGAGAGAATTATTGGATAGGGGGGATATAAGGGGGTAAGTAGGTGGGGCTGGAGGAGTCGCAGAGGCGTTGAATAGGGTGGAGGATGAGGGGGGATTAAACAAGAGGTGATCAAAAGGAGGGGAGTGTGCGGCCGAGTGTCGGGAGTGGAGAGGGAGCCTGAGTTGGCGTGCGGGTTACAGGGGAAATATGCAGTTTGGGGGAATCGTGAGGAGGGGGGTGGGAGGGTCACGTGGGGGGGGAGAAGAGAGGGGGACAAGTACATTGGAGGATTGGGGGACACTAGGAGATATTAGGGGACAAGGAGAAAAGGGTGTCATAAAGTTACAATGATTAGCGGACAAGGGTGTCATAACAAGTTATAATGAATGAGGTGCAAGGTGTGCATATGATGTAGGCAGTAGAGCAAACGGCTTGCGGGGGTGCAGAAGAACACTACCCGAATGCCTAGAGAAAAAAAGTAAAATGGCCATTTGCCAAAAGAGCTTTAAAAAAGTAGCTAAGAAAAAAACCAGCAACAAAAAAGAAAGAAAAAAAAAAGCTCAAAGTAACAGCGTTGAGAATTGCCCCCCAAAAAATTTAAAAACCTACACAGTTCGGCTGAAAACAAGCCATTGTTGTTAAACCCACCTTGCATGGGTCTGAGCAGCAGAGGTTTGCCACCTGTGACAGGTTGGGCGCAAGACATGTCTTTTCTGGCCAGATATTGCATCTAATCCCACTGCACATGACCAAAGGCAGCGCACGGTGCATCGAGTACCCACACTTTGGTCGTCCGTGATATTAATGAGGTCACTTGTGATGTAATAAGTAATGTCACTTAACTTGTCAAGAGTGATGTAAAACGTGAGGTCATAAGCAGTGCATTAAAGGGTGCAAGTTATGGTTAACTTACAATAACTGGGAAATTATAGTGATTTTATGTTTTGTTTGGTAATCATATCTGCGCTATATATTTTTCCTGTTAATGAGTTTGAGGTTTATTTAAACCTATACCATTGGTTTATATGCTAAGCTAACCATAACTTCACTTTAACCTTTGTTTTGTTTTACAGAGACTTTGTAGGCTTTGTGATAATATTCCACACATAGTATTTTGGGACCTAACTGTCAGTAAGCAGACTTTGGCTGAAAGCCCTGTACACAACCTTTTATGGGTAGCCAACCCCTTCAGAACATGCCTTTTAGCCAGGTAAAACGAGGGATGGCTGAAGAGTACGACGTATGGCAAGTCCATGTACCCTACCAGCATTGGGATTACTGAGCCAGACAGGGTATCAAAACCACTGCAGACAGCCAAGCCCCAATGCAAAGGGAAGTTGGAATGCAGGGCCTGGAATCAGTGAGAGCTAGCGCCTGGGCACTGGTCAGGCTCTGCGCTTCTAATTTGAGGCCAACTTACCCCTGCTCTGAAATCCTCACTGCAAACATAAGCCACATCCAGGCAGCCCCTGCACCCAAACTACACAGGTTTACCTCAGATACTCATATTCAGCAGCCTACCAACCCCTTCTGCGCACAGCCTTTGACCACTGGGCAGGCCCTGCACCCAACCCACTTGCGAACCTTCCCTGCACCCCACCCACTTGCGACCCCCCCCCTCCCTAGTTTTTGACCAGCCGGTTGTTGGCCATAGGGCATGGCCTGCAGCTTGGCCCAGTGCCAAACTTGCTACAGGTACCAACATGGCCGCACAATATTTGTTCTTTTTCAAATAAAAATTTAGATGAACATCGTTTTTCATATATTCCTTTTTTTAAATTTGGTCAAAATAACGATTTTAATAAAAATTGTGATTTCCTCAAAAATTTGTTATTTTGTCATGAAAAAATAGCTGTAGATTAATTTCAATTTATTAAGTTTTTAATTTTTGTATATGGGGATTTTTGATTAGTTTAGCTTTTTCCCATGCGTCTAGCTCCAGCACCTCCGTCCCTCCCCTGGTGGTCCGGCTCCTCATAGGATGACCTCACCCTCACCCCAAAATCTGTGGAATATTTTTCTTCCACCGTGCAAAACTTAAAATCACTAGAGATAGCCGAAAAAAGATTCTTAGCTCTTTCCCAGCTAATCATGTGATAAAAACAAAACAAAAAAAATATTTATGATGGTTCGTATTTGAGACTTGACTGGATTTAAAACCAACAAGCTATACATTAGAGTTAACCCTTTCAAGCCCACCCAGAAACAATTTACACTCTAATACTAATAAAAAAATGCTTTGAGTAAAGTTCTACTTCCATGGCTCGTTGGGCATACATCTGTTTAGTGACTTTTGCTGTAGTAGAAAGCAAACTTTCCTATGAATGCCTGATTAAGGAAAGCAATACCACAGCACAGCTCTGCACAAAAATGTGCATGGTGAACGTTAGCTAACGGAGAATATTGCAAATTTGATGCACATCCGTCCAGAGGGTCAAAGTTAGACCAAGGAAAAAAAAAATATTTTCAATGAAAGTGCGGCGTAACCATAACTACATAGTGGAGAGCGAAGGTTGTTTTTATAAAAGGATGGGTCCACTCGTACACGTGTGCACACACACACACACACACACACACATCCATCTAGACGGATACTGTTTAGGTGGCACCAAGGACACAGGTTATGAAAGCTATGAGAAGGATTCAGTATTCTTGTTCTAATATCAGCTCACCTTTCAGTGTACAAAGAAATTGTGGTTCTGTTGGAAGAGGACCAGTGAAGCAAATGTGAGACCTAATGAAAGTAAGATACTGTGTCAATGCTCTTCTATAACATACATTAATCCAAGTTTAAGGCTCAAAAGCTGATGTCCCAAGGTATGTGTGACGAAACCCATATGCCAAATACTATGCATGCCATTACCCCGGATATGCCATTACCACGGATATGGGCGAATAAACTAACCAAGGATCAGACGAACTGGGCAATACTTCATGCTGCACTTAAGTCAAAAGACCTAAGGAAATTATGGGGCTTTGTTAATAAGCTCCCGCAAATCATAATATGTAAATGTCTTACTATCTCACCAAAGCAATTGACCAAATTAACAAGTTACTTACCTTTGGTAACATTGTATCTGTAAGAGACATATGTAGTTATTAATTGCTTACCTTAGAATTACCCCCAGGCGTCGCACCTGATCCGGAGAAATTTTTCTCATAGCAGTATCTCTGGGTGTCTGTCGTCTGCGTCGTGATGATGCTGCGGTGCCTACTTAGACGCCGTCCCTGCGCTCTGATCTCAGTTCTGACACTACTTTCTACGCCAGAAGCACAGATCCATGCAAGACACTGACCACTGGTGCACATAACTAGGGCCCTGGAAGGGAGTACCTATCCCTAGAAGTCAGTTCACAGAACGTGGAGGATGGGTGGGGCGGTAAGGAATCTATAACTACATATGTCTTACAGATACATTGTTACCAAAGGTAAGTAACTTGCTCATCTGAAAGAGACTGTAGTTATAGATTCCTTACCTTTGAATAGATACCCCAGCAATAGCAACCCTGGAGGTGGGCCTGCAAACTAAGTTCACACCAGGAAGTCCTGGAGAACAGAACGGCCGAAAAAGCGGTCTTTCCGGACTGGGCTGTCCAGGCAGGAATGCTTTGTAAATGTGTGCAGTGATGCCGACGTGGCTGCCTGGCAGATATCAACTTGCGGTACGCCACATCCCAAAGAAGTAGTGGCTGCTGTCGTCCTGGTAGAGTGGGAGCACAGTCCTACTAGAGGTTCCTTTTTCACCAAAGAATAGCAGATCTTGATGCATAGGACAACTCATTGAGAGATGGTACGTTTGTGCACTGCCCGACCTTTCTTGGCACCCACATAACCCACAAAGAGTTGATCGTCCACCCGGAAGTCTTTAGTACGGTCAAGGATAGCGCACGTTTTGGGTTCAGACGGAGTCTCTCCTCCTCTTTGAAAAAAGTGCGGAGGTGGGAGGAAGGTGGACAATTTGATGGTCTAACCTATGTGGAAAGACGTAACCACTTTGGGCAGAAAAGAGGGTCTAGTACAAAGGACCACTTTGTCCGGATGGACAGCAAAAAAGAGGTTTGGAAGATAGAGCCTGAAGGTCACTCACCCTACAAGCAGAGGTGATGGCAAGCAGGAAAGCAGTCTTAAGTAAGAAGGCGAAGAGGACAATTATGTAGTGGCTCAAAGGGAGCACACAAGATGAGTGAGAACAAGATTCAAGTCCCACTGGGGCATTATGAAAGGAGAAGGAGGAAAGAAATGAGTAATGCTCTTCAGAAACCTGTTAACAATAGGGGACTTGAAAAGAGAAGGCTGATCAGGAAGGCGAAGAAAGGCCGAAAGATCGCTTTTAACGAGTGCCCAGAGCAGAGCCCTGCTGAACCAAAGAATGAATGAGGAGAACCTCTGAAAGAGGGGCAGAAAGGGGATCCTCCGCCTTTGCTGTGAACAATGCCACAACTTTGTTCCAAAATGGCTTTTCCGGCGCTAGGCTTATCCGTTTCTGTGGCCAGGGCGGATCTCTTTTTGATGTTATTATGGTCTCTTTCTCAGCGCCGGGACACTCCTGGGAGTAGCCGCGCGCTCTATAAATTCCAGATAACATAACATCTACAGGCGTACACCGTTTTAGTAGAGGGACGCCTGGCTAACAAGATGACATTACAGACTTCGGGAGGAAGGTCGAAAGCTGTCAACTGTCACCGCTCTATCTCCACGCAAGGAGGTGGAGGATGGAAAGGTTCAAGTGGAGGACCGCCCCCTGCTGCTGTGACAGAAGATCTTCCCGAAGAGGCAGTCTGATCAGAAGATCAACAGCCATGCTCAAGAGCTCGGGGTACCAGACTCTTTGTGCCCAGTCCAGAGCCACAAGAATAACTCGGGTCCGGTCATGCTTGATCACAGCGGCGGTGTTGTCAGTGAACACCTGCACTACTCTTCCTTTGACAGAAGGAAGAAAGGAAGGAAGGAATGCTTCAGTGCAAGACGGATCAACCGAAGCGCCAGAAGGTTGATGTGGAGCCCGGCCTCTGATCGCCGCCTCTCCCATGTGGCCACCCCATCCCTGGAGTGACTCACCCATCACCACTGTGAACTCTGATTGGGGAACGGAGAGGGATCTGCTGTTGACCCAATCCTGGTTCATGAGGCACCACTGCAACTGACTTGCAGTCCCTTCGAGATGCAGACGACATCAGAAAGATTACCCTGATCCACCAACAGAATGCAGGAGGCCATGAGGCCCAGCAGCCTCCGGGTCATTCTCACTGAAATCCGGGATAGAGGCTGAAACATCGGTATCATAGCCCGAATATCCCAGAGTAGCTGCTCGGAAGGATAGGCCGAAACCGCGCTGCATCCAGAACTGCTCCGATGAAATGGAGCGTCTGAGAGGGAATCAGATGTGACTTTGGTACATTGATAGAGAACACCAGCGAAATAAGGAGGTCTGCCGTAGTCTGGAGGTGGGAGACAAGAGCCCTGGGCGAGGCCGCCTTCAACAGCCAGTCGTCGAGATGGGGGAAGGCTGGAACCCCTGACCTGCGCAGATGAGCTGCGACCACCGTCATCCCTTTCGTGAACAACCAAGGGGGGCTGGTACGGCCAAAGGGGAGCACGGTAAACTGAAAACGCTCATGGCCTCCAGTGAACCGTAGGTAACGTCTGTGGGCTGGCATGATGGGATGTGAAAATAAGCGTCCTTCAAGTCCAACGCTAGCAACCAGTCTCCAGGTTTGAGGGCAGACAAGACCTGAGCCAAGGTTAACAATCTGAACTTCTTCCAGAGGAAGTGGTTGACGGCCCTGAGGTCTAGGATAAGACGCAGGCTTTTGTCATTCTCGGGTACCACAAAGTAGTGAGTAGCCACCACGACCTACTTCTGGCACAGGGACCCGTTTGATAGCTCCCTTGGCCAAGAAAGCCATAACTTCCTGACGGAGAAGGGCAAAGTGCTCATACGACATACAATGGAATACTGGTGGCATGAAGGGAGGGGTAGTCTCGAAGGGGAGGGAGTAGTCCCATCGGACTATCTACAAAACCCACCTGTCCGATGTTTTGCCAGTGGGGAGGTGATGGCGAATCCTGCCACCCACTGGCCTCTAGTGGGCCATAATGGTCGGACCAGGAAGGTTTTGAGGCTGCTGCAGAGGGGTATAGCTGGACCAAGGACCTGGCCGTAGCACTAGAGTCCTTGAAGCGCTTGAGCGCGGAGTCCGCCTTGTCACCAAACAGGCGACGGCCATCATAGCGCATGTAAAAAAGGATGGATTGGACATCCCCAGAAAAGCCAGACTTCCTCAATTAGGCCTAGTGCCTCAGGACTATCGACTTGGAAACCGTTCTACCCAGAGAGTCAGTGATATCCAGACCACACCGGATGGTGAACAGCGCAGCGGAGCACGGCACGGGCCTCCTCCGGACACTGTGGCAGCACTTACGCCACCGTATGCCACACCTTGTGTGTAGAACGGCCTAAGAGACATGCAGTGTTCACTGACCACAGCCCTAAGATGGTGGAAGAAAACATCTTCCCAAGAAGTGGAGCAGTAGGGAATGCGTCTTTCGAGGATGAGGCTTGGAACACCAAGCTCCCGGGGAGAAGGGTGTTGGCAGAGGAAAAGTGAGCCGCCCGGGGCCGGGCAGAGGCGTCAGCCAATCGTCCTGTCCACAGGGGCCCCTGTGCTGGGCTTGGTCCCAGTGTCCAGAAGGATGTTAGTGAATGCCACATTAAAAAGCAGCAGGGGCTCCGAAGAGGCCGCTGCATCACCACAGTCAGGAGGTGAGTCCTGACTACCACTGTAGGAAGCTCAAGGCCCAAGGACTCGCTGCCTTATGCAACACCACAGCGTAGGAGGCTTCATCTTCTGTAGACGGTAGGGGGAGACAGCAAACCAAGTTCTGGGGAGGTTTCTAGGCCACTGGCATCACCCAACTCCTCTCGTCAGTAAAACTCTTCAAGTTGGTCAGCTAGAGGGTCAATAGACCCCTCCCAGTCCTGCTCACCCCCATCTGGCTGCCACTCAGGGCAGTAGAGAACGGCAGGGATGAAGGTGGAAGGGTTTTATATAGCGCTCTACTACCAAGCGGTTTCTTGGCGCTGCAGACAAACTAAAACTATGGGGGGAAGGAGGTGAGATTTAAAGAGTGTAGGCAGAAGAAAAGATGAGTTTTCAGAGCAGCCCGAAAGTCCAGATAGGAAGGGATGGATCTAATTATCAGAGGAAGTGAATTCCAGAAAAGGGGGGCAAGAAGAAGCTGGGTGGAGGACCGCAGATGTCTAGCAGGAACATATGCAGTGATCTTGGATCTGATGTAGGCAGGGGCAGTGCCAGCTAACGATATATAGGTCAGACAACCCAGCTTAAAGAGTGATCGCTCCTTTATAGGGAGCCAATGAAGAGTTTTGAGCAGAGGGGTGATGTGACTAGATTTGGGGAGCCTGAAAATGAGGCGCGCTGCTTGGTTTTGGATAAGCTGCAAACGACGACATTCATAGGCTGGAATGCCCGCATAAAGGGCATTACCATAATCTAGTTGGGAAAGGATCATTGCCGAAACAACGAGTTTGAGAGCTTCAGCCGAGAAGTAACGTGAGACTTTACGGATGATTCTGAGGGAAAGGAAGCAAGAGGAGACTACTGCGCTTATCTGGGGGCACAGAGAAAGGTCCTGGCTGACCTTGATGCCGAGGGTTCTAACAGAGGCAGAGGGGGACGGGGGGGAACCGAGGATGGGGGGCCAAAAAGCAGGGGACCAAGGGTTTGAGGGACCACCGATAAGAACTAACTCAGTCTTATCGGGGTTCAATTTGAGGTGATTACGGTTCATACAATTCTAGATGAAGGTAAGAGTGGAATGAACCCTGGAAACTGAGTCGGGTGAAGAGGAGAGTTTGAAGATGAGCTGGAAGTCATCGGCGTAATTGAACGCCGTGACCTCCATGTCCTGTAAAGCAACAATAAGGGGGGGAGTATGTAAAGGTTAAACAAAAGAGGGGAAAGGGAGGAGCCTTGGGGTACCCCACAGGAGACGGGGCGGATGGGTGCAAGAAAACCTTGCAGCCGAACAGCCTGAGTGCAGCCTGCTAAAAAGGAGGTGAGCCAAGACAAGGCAGGCCCCCGTAGGCAGACACCTCTGACACGGTCGAGGAAGATGGAATGGTCGACCGTGTCAAAGGCCGCGGATAGATCGAGTAGGACTAAGGCCTGGGGGGAATTAGTGTCTGCACTACGTCTGAGCTCATCAACCACTGAGAGGACCACAGATTCCGTAGAGTGTACAGGACGGAAACCGGCCTGGTGGTCAGCCAGGAGGTAATGAGCCCCAACGTAGGTAGAGAGTGAAGAGGTGATATGACTCTCTAGGATCTTGCTCAAGAGTGGAAGGAGCGAAATAGGTCGAACGTTGGAGGAAACGGTAGGGTCGGCACCAGGTTTCTTTATAATGGGGATAACCGTGGCTGATTTAAAAGCATCAGGTACAATTCCTGAAGTGGTGGAGGTGTTGAGCAGGGTAATAGGGGGGGCTGGACAGCAAGAGTAGATCTCCCTCAGGACATGTGCCGGGCAAATGTCAGTGGGGGAACCCGTCTTAACTTTGTCCAGGAGGGTATCAAAGGCTTCTTCTGAAATTAGCGGGAATTGGTCAAAAGAGGAAGGGGGCGGAGGGAGTGAAGGACAGACGAACAGAGAAGGTGCTGAAGGGATATTCCGTTTTATGGTAATGATTTTCTCAATTAAATAATCATTGAGAGTGTTACAGAGGGATTGGGAAGGAATGGGTCTAGGCCCAACTCTGTTAGAGGCAGCGAGCTCATGCACGATTGTGAAGATCTTTGGATTGGTTTGCTGCCTGATTGATTTTCTGAGAGAAATACTCTAGCTTGGCGGTGAGTATCGCTTTTTTGTAGGCCCGAAGGAGGGTCAGATAAGAAATCTTGAGATCAGGGCAGTATCTGCGACGCCAGTGGCACTCAGCCTGTCGAAGTGCCAGCTTCTGGTTTTTCAGGGCATTGGTGAACCATCTATTGGCGTCGTATAGACGACGTGTTCTTATTAGTCTGAGTGGCGCAACTAGATCACAGGCCTCTGAGAGCCAGTTATCGAGGATTTCTACCTGTCTATTGGGGGACAAGTCTGTCAAGGTAGGGGCGGAGGAGGCTAAGGAATGGCCTAGACCAGCCAAGTCAACCCTATTCCAATTGCGGGCATATATATTTTTGGGAAGAGGAAGGGTGTTGGTCTCCCTCAAGGGGGCGGAGAATGTGATCAGGGAATGATCAGACCAGGCGCAGGGAGATATGGTAGGTGTGGAAATTGACAGATTGGCAGACCAAACCTGGTCGAGGATGTGCCCGTGAGTATGGGTGGGAGTAGTTATATGTGGCGTGAAGTTAAGGCAGTGAAGGGTATCGGAAAAATCTTTGGACATGGTGTTCTCATGTGGATCACCTGGCCAAAAATTGAAGTCACCCAACAGAAGGACAGCGGAGTTGTTAACTACCAGTGTGGCCAGTAGATCCTGTATGGCTGAGATAAAGTGGGGCATGGGTTGAGGGGGACGATAGAAGAGCACAATAGTGAGAGGGATCGCAAGATTCGTGGAATGCACCACTAGAAAGTCAGTTGAGATGATAGGATGGTGAGTGAAAGATTGAAATTGGAGACTCGAACGTAACATCATTGCTACTCCGCCGCCGGTCTTCCCCTCCGGGCGGTCGGCACGAAGGATGTAGTAAGCATCAGGAAGGGAAGTGAGGATATCGGGCAGGGAAGCGGCCGTGTACCAAGTTTCAGTGAGACATAGAATCTCGGGTTTGAGGGGGTCAAGAAGGTCAAAGAGTTCCAATTGATGCTTGACCGCAGACCGGGTATTAAGAAGGGAGACTGAGGCCATGGGGAAGGCCAACAGTGAGTTTGGGGCAAGAATGAGGAGAGGCCAAGCGTAGCAACTCCTTGTGGGGGCTGGGGTGACAACGTGTGGGATTAGAGTAATCATAACGGGCGATTTCAAGAGAGTTAATCCGGGTCAGTGTTGAGGGGCTAATGGGCCAGTCATCGTGGTATGCCAGGAGTTGGTTAGGTAGGTAAGAGAGGGGACAGGCAGGGTGGAGGGCCCCGGGGCCCGGCCTGGCGCAGACGGGCTTGCCTTGGACGTGCCTGCTGCGCGGCCGGGAAGGCACATAGTTAAATAAAGGAAAAAGAGGGGTGTGTCCTGGTGTAAGTGGGCGTGGCCTGGGCAGAGGGCTTCCCCAGAATGGCGGCAATCCTTCTGCGACCCGCGGCAGCGTCAAAATCGGCTGCGCGGGGAGAAGTGCTGAAAGTGAGGATGTCAAGGTGCAGGGATTAAGGTAATTGATCAAAAACACAGGAAGAATACAACTTTAACAATCGTAGCAATCGTCGCTCCCGGCTTCCGCCTCAGGAGTTAGTAGCTGTCTAACAGCAATACAAAAGTATCGTGAGCGCCAACGCGGGGGTGAGGCTGGGGTCGATGCCGGTTGGGCGCACAACCAGCGTCGGGGACATCGTCACATGAATCTGCACTGAGGAAGGTACCGTGAAGTTGACCGGCACCGATTCGGATCCTGGGGGGGGGGGGGGGACCTCCGGCACAGGGGCTGGAGCCGCTGGCATCGCAGGCCCAGGGCCCCCAGCCGAGTCCGTGGGGCTCGAGGGAGCACCTGCGGTGTCGGGCTGGCCAAAGATGCTGTGCAGCGCTTCATAAAATGCACGAAGCTGGGCAGGGGACGCTCCGGCTCCGGGAAAGGGAGGGAAGCGCGGAGCTGGCCCAGCGGGCTCCGAAGACTGCGCTGGAGAGCGAGGACGCTCCAGGTCCTGCGTCACATCGTCCGACAGACGCGGAGCAGGCGAAGAGATGATGCTTCTTCGCCTTCTTCTTGTGGTTCGATTTACTAGAGGAGTGTGAAGACTTCGAGGGTGAGTGGTGGTGGCTCAGCGGTCAGTCTTGCGACTTTCTTCTCAACCGGGACCTCGAACGACACGGTCGTGGTCACGCTCCAGGCACCAGAGACACGAGGAGCGGATCGGTGACCGACATCAGCTTGTGACAGGAGTCACAGGGCTTGAATCCGGTCCAACGATGGACGTATTTGGATCCAGTCTGATGCCTGGGGTAATTCTAAGGTAAGGAATCTATAACTAGTCTCTTTCAGATATACAAAGCAAATAAATCTTGCAGATTCAACTCAAATGGTTACAATCCCAACAACCCCTGCATACTTGAAGTTAAATGACCCATCTGGCGCTAAACTTCCAGGGACTGACAACATAGATCCCCCCTTCTCCTCTCTGAAAAGCGTGGTGCCCTCCGATTGCGCCCACTTCATGACGCAAGACCTGCACAGTGCGATCCAAGGTGGTGTAAACGACTTCCATTTCACTGCCACTGTTCGTTTACACAGAGGTAGGGCTAGATCCATGAACCTAGTCATGCCTTTGTTCTTCTTGGGGCAAAGTTATATGCCAAAAGGCAATGTTGTGCTGAAGAACCCAGAGCGCTCTGTGGCATGTTTAGTGTTGGGCAACACAATTTTTCAGAAGAAATGTAGTTCCTTACATGTCCAGAAAACATACAGCAAGTTGGCAGGAGTCACCTGGCAGTGGTAAGATAAACAAGCTGGATACACAGTGACTGAGATATGCCCTGTGCAGGCTAAAGAATTGGTTACACTTAAAACAGGCAATTCTGGAAACCTTGTTGGCGTAGTCTAGGGCAGTGGTTCCTAACCTGTTCTGGAGCTCCGTGAAGCCTATATAGGGGTTCCCGACTGCTTTAAAATTGTAATTATATTAACAGAATAATAAAGTGTAGATGAATGAAGAAGCAAAATTTAAAGTTGAACATTTTGCAACGTTCTATAAATGTGATGGAATTTGAAACTGGAGGCTAAAAATTAAGTTTGTATCCTCAGATTGATTTGAGAGAAGTGCAGGAGCATCAAACAGAATATAGTATGAACAGTGAGTGGCCAAAATCTAATTTAGAAAGCTCTAACCTTTCCATTAAAGTGAAAATTCCCTTTTATTATATTTGTTGGTGAATAAAATATTTTAATCATTTATTTGTTTGTTTGATGAATACCTGTTTCTGCATTTTTCTGTGTAGTGGTTTGCATTTCAAATAACCAAATTGCTTATGGTAGGGAACCCAGCTTTCATTAATGAATCAGTGGGGCTGCTCAGATTTCAATAATGATTCAGTGAGGTCCCCAAATCAAAGTAATAATTAAGTGGGAGTCATTGAAAACCTGCTCCAGGGCATTTTCCCATCGATTTCTGAGAAGCACCAATGCCTCCAGGAGGTTCTGTGCGAACACTTTGTATATCCATGTAATCATTTGTTTGCCGTGACCTACAGGATGTAGTACATGTAGCAGTGGACTAGTGGCAGGTTCTAAATCCCTAGTGTGCCACTACTCACTTCATGCATGTTTAATGGAGCCATACATCAAGACGACCCCTCCAGTTAAGCTATATTGCTCCAGGAGCTCCAGAAAGCTCATACGCGCTTCATCTGAAAATAGCAAAGAACAACACAAATGCCAATACTGGACTAAACTTACCAACTTTTACTAAAGACCTTTATGAATAAAACATACCGGTCCGTTTTTTGAATTGCATCACTAAATGATTTATTCACTTTTTCACAATCATGTCACTTTTTACGAAAATTGAAGATTTGTTTTGTGCATAAAGATACAATTAGATACATATGACACAAAATTCTATACACAAAATTCTATTATGTACAAATTTACAACACACCCACTCACAACTGTGGCCATCAGATACACACCTCACTTAACCTCATACTTCTTCCACTCACGCACAACACCCCTTAGGGGACAAACAAAAAACGGCCCAACCGCAGAAAATCAATAAACCAAGGATGGAGCAGTTTTTTCTTAGTACATTCTATTCCTTGGATTGTATGGCTCTCATACAATCTTAAATTCATCACAAACTTTGTACATCTATACTACTATTATAAAGAGAGAACTTGCACCTTTTGGCCAGGTAAACTCGGGAACCACAGCGCCAATCTACACACCCGATACATCTATGAAAATGTCAGGGTTTATAGATGGACATAGGCTATATACATTTTATTTAAAAAGTAAATAAAAAATTTTTTTTAAACAAAGTAGTCCCCTGAAAATAGCGCCGGCCGGGACCTAGCGCTGACCGCGACGCGCGCGATGACCGCGACGCGCGTGATGACGACGAAGGAGGAGCGGCGGTGCAGTGACTAGCGGCGGCACAGGTAAGGATAGGGAAAGTTCAGTGCGAGACTGTGTGATGCAAGGGGAGGCAAGAAGGAGGCAGCAGTAAAGGAAAATGTCGGGGCGGGAGTGAGTCGGGAGGGGGGCGGGAGTGAGTCGGTGCGGGAGTGAGTCGGTGCGGGAGTGGGTGTACTGCCCCCAGCCCCTTTCTGCCCCAGGCAACGCTGGGGCGGGCTGCTAGTATTTTATATATGACATAGGGTCAGGTCGACGCGTTTCGAACCCGATGGTTTTAGGGTTCTCCTCAGGACCAATAATTCCTTTAGTCGTCAGGAAGTGGGGGCTCTTTTTTATATCTTCCAACTGGTGAGTTGGAAGAGGGAACGTTACACGCGATAAGGGTCCGTGAGCGGGTGACCCGGAGCAACCGCTGAAAGCGGAAGCATTTTCACGCAGCGGCAGTGTTTGAAACGGATTCACTGGCGCCTTCTTCGCCTTTTCAAATTGAGGAAGGTTATTTCTGTGAACAAACATCAGATATAAAAAAGAGCCCCCACTTCCTGACTAAAGAAATTATTGGTCCTGAGGAGAACCCTAAAACCATCGGGTTCGAAACGCGTCGACCTGGCCCTATGTCATATATAAAATATGTACAACGTTTGTGATGAATTTAAGATTGTATGAGAAAACCATACAATCCAAGGAATAGAATGTACTAAGAAAAAACTGCTCCATCCTTTGTTTATTGATTTTCTGACATTGGGCCGTTTTTTGTTTGTCCCATAAGGGGTGTTGTGCGTGAGTGGAAGAAGTATGAGGTTAAGAGAGGTGTGTATGTGATGGCCACAGTTGTGAGTGGGTGTGTTGTAAATTTGTACATAATAGAATTTTGTGTATAGAATTTGTCATTTGTATCTAATTGTATCTTTAAGCACAAAAAAAATTCTTCAATTTTCGTAAAAAGTGTCATGATTGCAAGAATTTGAATAAATCATTTAGTGAAGTCATTCAAAAAACGGACCGGTATGTTTTCTTCATAAAGGTCTTTGGTAAAAGTTGGTAAGTTTAGTCCAGTATTGGCATTTGTGTTGTTCTTAGCTATATTGACTCAGCCTTACTGGGTCCGAGTCAAGGCCCTTTGGTGTTTTCTTCATCTGAAAACAGATCACCAAGCTGCCATGGCCATTGCTGTCGGCGTGAGGCAGATACCGCGAGCCCCTCCCCTAACAGCGACAAGAGAATAGCTAACGGGGGCGTGGTTTGGACGCCGATGGAAGAGGTCGCCTGAGAGCGGGGCTCCACGACGAGCCTCCAATTATCCTGTCTAACAGCCTCAAAAGCCCCGATTCCCCTCACAAGACGAGCGCGGGGGAGACTCCTGTGAAGCGTCCACGGGACGTCCCCCTGGGCGATCCTGTAAATCAGCGGACTGGACTTGCTGAGCGGCCTGGGATCCCCGAAGCGAACGATCAAAATGGCGGCCGCGAGGTGCCTCTGACGCCTGATACACCGGCGACCGAGCCTGCTCGTGTGGGTCCTGGGGGATCCCCGATCAGACGGCGGAACCGGGGAGAAAGACCCAGCGGACAGCTCGTGGGCGAGTAAATGCGAAACGGACTCGCTGGAGGAGACCACCCGGCTGACGGTTCGAGCGGCGCTGCCGGGCGGCTACCCCCCGGGCTGAGAACGGGGCACTCGGCCCTCCACTGCGGAGACGCGATCCCCGGGTCCGGAACTGGTGAGAACTTAACCCGTTTGAGGGCGATCCCGGCTCCCGACCTGGGGCGGTGATTTCACCCGACTTAGCCTACATAGCTGGGAGGCGGAGATCTGCTTCCCGCCTTCCCCCTGGATCGCCGAGCGGAGCGCCTTGAGCCCCGAGGGAGGACGTGAGCGCTGAGGTGGCGCTGTGGCGGCGAGCGAGCCTTGGGGGCCACGAGGGGGGCGAGGTGTCCCTGCTGCCTATCGGGCAGCCCCTGGGGATGTCAGCGGGAAGATGCCTCATTGAATTGGAGGGGGCTCGCTGAAAGTGGACCCGGAAAATCGGGACCCAGTCTCTGATAGCAAGCTCCGCGAAAACGCGCAACACACCTGGACCGGGTCGTGGTGCACACTGGGACCCAATCCTGACTTTGCAGCGATGGATCACCTTGATGCCACATTAGGGGCCTCCTGGGAGGAAGCGAAGGTGGGGGCAGAGACTCAAGATATTGCCGCAAAGGGGGCGCTACTCAGCGGGAGGTGGCCCGCAGCGCTGAACTTACCTGCACACGTGGACGGGGCGGAGGAAAGCACCCAGACACGTTTTGTTGGACTTTGGGGCCCACATCTGAGACCTCTTACGGCGACTGGGTCAGGGATGCCGCCCGGCCGGCTGGGGATTGACGGGCGACCTCTGATGGTTTGCAGTGCCGGGTGGAGACAGACGACTGCTTGCTAGCGGTGCCTGGCGACCGTGGAACGCCCCTCCTGGCCCGCTGATCCTCGGATGGCCGCCCCTGGGGCGCCTGGGAGCCTCATTCCCGTGGCGCTCTCCGTGGTGGTGCGGTGGTAACTCGGCTGCCGTCCTAGAAGAGCTGGGTGCGACCGTTCAACTAGTTTGAGAACCTAATACAGCTGCCACTGGATGAGTTACAGTGCTTCGTGAGGGCCATCGAGCATCTACTTTACTCCGGGCAACCTGAAGCCCTGCTAACTGGAGCCATCCCTGTCTCAGACCTATACGCCTTTAAATAACGCACATATTTATTGGAACTGATCGTCTCTGCCGTCGCAGAAACCCCCCGCGCTGAACACGCCCGGGGGAGGCCCTTCGGGCCCACCGAAAGAGAGTTGGTCGGGTCCCCCCGATCCCTTGCTGCTATCCCTCGTCTGCCGCCATCAGATTGGGGGACACTACTGCTATGGGGAAACCCAAAGGTGCTAAAAGTACTACACAATCCACATCGGACGCAGAGATGCCAGACAAAGGAGACCACCCAGGCCCCGAACAACCGCGAGATCCCCACCTACAACTCCAGCTGGACAAGATCTTGGCGGCCATAACCGAAACCCGTGCTGCGCTCCAGCAAGATATTGCGCAAGTGGCCACGGGACTTGGTTTGCTTTGAGCGGACCACGGCAAACTTTCTGACAGAGTTAAAGTAGTGGAGGACACAGTCCAAGCCCTGGCGCCAGCGCAGAAAGACCTTTCAGCCACCATGACCAATATGCTGGATCGAATAGATGCTCTAGAGAGACGAGCTGAGGACGCCGAAGGGCGTAATCGCCGGAATAACATCCGCATAGTAGGCCTGCCGGAGAAAGTGGAGGGGGAGTACATGGTTCAATACCTTGAGGATTGGCTCCGGAAGACGGTGGCACCAGAAGGTTTATCCACCTTTTACACACTGGAACGAGCGCACAGAGTCCCGTCCAGGCCACTGCAGCAGGGCCGTCCTCCACGGCCGGTGGTAGCACGACTACTACACTATCGAGACCGGGATCTGCTACTCCAAAATGCTCGTTTGAAAGGCCCTTTCCAAGTAGAGAACAGTAAAGTCAATATCTTTCCAGACTATACTTACGAGACACAGCGCAGACGGACTTCTTTTCTGGCAGTAAAAAGGGAACTGAGAACCGAGGGACTCCAGTACTCCCCGTTATTCCCTGCTCGACTCAGGATAATCGTTGATGGCACCACTAAATTCTTTGACACGCCGGAAGACACCTGTACCTGGCTGGAACTGTACAGAGCCGGCAAGGACGGCCCGGGTGCACGAATTGGGACTGTCTCAGAGGGATTACCACAACGGAAATCCAAACGGATCCGTAACCGACAGAGGTCTCAGGCGACCTTCAACTTCGGAGACGGCGGCGGAGCGGCGAGGGGTCCTGGAGGTGGTCTCTTCCATATCAGGATCGCAGGAGTCTCCATCGCGGGACGGAGCGGAATCAGACAAAGGCGGTGACCCCTCCGACACTGAACACTCAGAAACAGACAGTGTGCCATTACCTTTGGTCACCCCAGCGACGGCAGAAGGAATGCTGGACGAATAGCGAGAGGATTGGGTGAGCTGTTGACGCCCAAACACGAACTATGGTGAACTGTTTATTAAGATGTGAAGGAGAGCACTAATGCTCCTTGTAGAGGGGAAGCGGGTGGAGGTTATGTTGTATTCACCTACCAGAGGCTTGGTCGCTCAACAGGAGCCCAAGCGAGGGGCGGCTTCCCGTCGGTACCCAACCCCCCTACTTGCCCTTAAGGCTTCCCACAGTAACTACTGTTGGGTTACTTAATAATTTCCTTTGTTGGGAGAGTTTGGATGGGAACTAGATAGCGATCTTTGGGTCCTGTTCTGGGGGGGGAGGGAGTTTGGTAACACTTCATAATGTTGGGGGGAGGGCTCACCATCGGTGCTAATGCTTTATAATGTTTAGAACATTTACAGTTACAGGAATAGAAAGCACGGGTCGCTGTGGGACAATGGGTGATTTCTCCAATTTGAAATGTATAACCTGGAACGCGAGGGGACTCCACACTATGACCAGACGCCACAAAGTACATGCATTTCTAGTGTGCAGGGGAGTTCAGATCGCATTACTGCAAGAAACGCATTTGACGAAGGCTGAAGGGATAGCATTGCAGCGCAGATGGCGGGGACAAGTATACAATACCACATATTCAGCGTTCGCCAGGGGAGTTCTAATTTGGATCAGGGCCGGGATCCCATTTCAGGTTACCAGACCGTTTATAGACCCAGAGGGGAGGTTTGTTGCCATAGCGGGAAAATTAAGAGGTAAAGATATTGCCTTATGCAGCGTGTATGCACCCAATGTGGATCAGCTTACTTTCTTGACCAAATTATCGGGATCTCTTGCACACTTCCTGATAGGACCTATTTTAGTGGGAGGGGATTTTAACTCCGTGCTAGATGTAACCCTTGATAGATCACATCCCCCACTGGCAGACTCCCCAACACACCGCACTGCTAAATGTAGAATGGATTGGCAATCGAGATGGGGCCTACACGATGTATGGCACGCACAACACCCACAGACCCGAGATTATTCTTTTTTTTTCGAGTATGCATGAACTTCATGTTCGTCTGGACGCGATCTTGTGCTCCCCGACCTTAATACCAATGGTTGTAAGGATGGAATATTTAACGAGGACAGTTTCGGATCATAATCCTCTACTGCGCACCATGCAGTGGTTCCCTGGTGCTTCCTGTGTCCCCACCTGGAGGCTACGCCCAGAGATGCTAGATGACCCTCTTTTCCATGATCGCTGGAGGAGAGGATAACTCACTTTTTTGTAGACCATGCTGGTACAACGAAGGCGCGAGCAACAGAGTGGGACACATTCAAGGTGGTAGTTAACCACTTGGATGCTAAGGGGTGTGCGAGTAGGTCCATTGACTTTCCATTGAAATCAATGGAAACTCCATGACGAGTTACCCTTGTCATTAGCACTGAAGGGGTTAAGGGGTTTTGCATAGGTAAGCAACTGGGAATACGGAAGGTACTTTTGGATGACCTTGATAAAGCTGATAAGAAACTCCGAGACATCGAGCTCTTGCGGCCTGGTCACCCCGAATTTTAAGAGCAGATCACTGCGGCGAAAGAAGCAGTCGCAATGGAAACAGAACGCTTGCGCAGCTTCGACTATAAGGCATATATAACTAGATCCCACGCAGAGGGCGATAAATCGGGAGCATTGCTGGCCTGGCTCGCCAACCCCACGAAGAGAGACTCCCCAATAGTATCCATGCACACGGCGGAAGGTGTAGAGGTATATACCCAACCTGAGATCCTACACTGCTTCACCAGGTACTATGAAACCCTGTACGAAAGTAAATTGGTGGCCGACACCCCAGCTATAGATGTCTTTCTTGAAGGGCTTTGCTTCCCGGTATTGGACCTGGAACAAGCAAAAGACTTGGATAGAGATATTGAACTAGGAGAGATCCGAAAGGCAATAAAACAGATGGCGCATAACAAAACCCCAGGTTTAGATGGGTTGCCCATCGAATTCTACATGAAATACGTGGACCTGTTGGCTCCACGATTACTAGAGGTCTATGGAGAGGCGAAACAATTAGGACACCTACCACACTCCATGCGAGAGGCGTTGGTAATTCCCCTCCTTAAACCTGGCAGAGAGAGCAGGGACACAGCATCGTACAGACCTTTATCAATGCGGACTACAGACTATAAAGTCTTGAGCAGCATATTGGCGTCTCGTCTCTTAGAACACATGCCCTCACTGGTCCATTAAGACCAAGCGGGTTTCATACCTAAACGCAATACTACTATGAACATATGCCGCTTGATAAGACTCCTAGAAGAAGATCACACTGAGACCCAACACCCCATGATATTATCTGTAGACTTGGAGAAAGCGTTTGACAGTCTCGAATGGGAATACCTCTATAAAGTTCTTGGGCGCTTTGGTGTGGGAGACGGCTATCTGAAATGGACCACTGTGCTATATGCCTCGGCGGTAGCCAGAGTGAAAACGAGTAGGCTAATATCACCTCAATACCCAGTGGAGAGAGGTACAAGACAGGCGTGCTCACTCTCCCCGTTGCTGTTTGCATTGGCAGTGGAACCTCTAGCACTGTCACTCCGCACAGGCGTCCACTACAGGGGATTGCGGAGCAAATTTGGCCAACACTACATATCGTTATATGCAGACGACCTCCTGCTCTTCCTTGAAGATGCAGGCGAGGCCCTAGTAGGGGCCGACAAACTTTTAACCAGCTTTGGCGAACTCTTAGGCTTTAGAGTAAATTGGTCCAAGACATGCTTATTTCCAGTGCGCAAAAGTGAAACTCAGCCCTCCACGACCAGAGAGATCAGATGGGAACCCACCTGCCTGAAATACTTAGGGGTTTATATTTATCATACCCCTGTTGACGTATTAGAGGGAAATAACACCCGCGGCATCAGAGCGTTGAAGGGCAGCATATCCTTTTGGGCCACACTCCCATTGTCGGTGGCGGGTCGCATAGCGCTGCTCAAGATGGTGGCGCTCCCAAGGCTCCTATATTATTTTAGAACACTACCCGTCTGGATTCCTCCTGCCACCTTCAGGCTCCTGAAGTCTATGATGGTATCCTTCCTCTGGGGGACAGGTCGACGCAGAGTAGCATTAAAAACGGGAATGAGACCAAAATCGGAAGGAGGCCTAGCGGTCCCCGACTTTGAACTGTACTACTTAGCAGCACAATTACAGACCTACACCCAAGAAATAGCCCGGGAGTTTCGAGGGCCGGAAAACAAACGGGGCACAGGCATACCTCGCCATGTGCTTTCATTTATAGCATTACAGCAGAAATTAGACCTCAGAGGTCTCACGCAGGAGGAGAAGACGATTAGATCATGTTGGAACCGTACGCAGAGCGGGAGTGTCGCACCCATATGCCCTCGAAATCCCGATGGGAATGCTGACGGCATTACCACATGGCGGGGATTGGTCACAGTTACAGAGGTGGGAGGATGCGGGGATTCAGGTAGTTGGTGACTTTTATGAAGACGAAACACTTCTGCCGTTTCCGGCTCTTCTGGACCGCTATGATATACCTAGTGGGGATTTTCTACTGCACTCAGCACTCACACGCGCAATACAAGCGCATTGGAAGGGAGGGATCACAGAACCTAAAACAACGATGGTTTGCCAATACGCTATGATGGCGGCGGGAACGGTCAAGGCGGTCTCATGCCTTTACTCTAGAATGACCAACGAAGGGCTGCCTCCCTTAATGGAGCTGAATGGCAAATGGGAAGCTGATATAGGCAAAGAGATCCCTGAGACAGTGTGGCAACAGCTGATGAGAAGGGCTTGGGAGAGGTGTGGCGCCGCGGCCAGGGCGACTGACGCTGGAATCTGGGGACCCCGGTTCGATCCCCGGCACCGGCGGCAGATTAGCCCAGCACCATGTGACTCTGGGCAATAGCTCGCTTAATCTTCCCGACGGCCCCCAGCGCCTAGAGACCCTTCCGGGTGATTGTGCGCTTTACAAATGTGGACTTTACTTTTACACGTAACACGCGATTTCAATTAGTACACTTTTACATTCACCGCGCATACCTAACCCCGGGAAAGATCAAAAGATATTTTTCCGTAGACTCTGCGGGATGCCCCAGATGCAAAACAATCGGTGTGGAGCTAGACCACATGCTCTGGACATGCCCTAGGTTAGCTCCTTACTGGACGGAGGTAGGGGATACTCTTAATGAGATAACGGAAAGGGGATTGTGTTCGACATGGCCATAGGGGTTCTACATTGGTTGCCTCACACCTCTAAAAACAAGATAACAAGCAAATTCATAGATATGGGGCTTATCCTCGCAAAACGCGAAATTACACGACATTGGAAGGCGGTGACGAGTCCCACGAGCACGAAGTGGAGAAACGAGTTCCTTAAATGGGCAGAGGGGGAAAGCAGGCTAAGGCTTCAAGCAGCACGGCGACAACAAAATGACAAAGCGTTAGAAATGGCGCAAGCATGGGATGCATTAGTACAAGCATTGCGCGACTACAACACACAAGACGAACCAGCGACTTAATACCTTGATTGGAGACTACCCCCGCAACACGGCAGACACATAACACATCCCATTGTCAGTTAACTCCTGCACATATTGCCCGTCATGATCGTAGCTGGTTCCGCGCACCGATGGTGGGAAATGGGGAGGGGGGGGGGGGGGAGGTTTTCTTAACATTTACCAAGTTATCGGGTAAAGAGCCACTACTTGTGACCCGGACAGCGCAAAACTGTAATGTACGGTATATGTTGTGTGTAATAAAACTCAATAAAATTGGTTTAAAAAAAAAAAATAGAATAGCTAACGATTCTACGCTCCTCTACAAGTTCAGCGGCCACAAGGACAAGTAGCAGCAGCAGGTCAAGAGCTGGGAGAAGCTGCGGCTGGAGGAGGAGGCGGCCGAGAAGGAGGCCAAGAAAATCAGCAAGAACATCGACCGGGTGCTGAAGGAACAGAAGCGCGAGTACAAGCAGACGCACCGGCTCCTGCTGCTCGGTAGGTACCCAGCCCCGCCGAGGCCTGCGGGCCCAGACTTCTGCTGTCAACTGTGCGCAGCCTGTACTGACTGCGTCTGAACTGGTCAAGCAGAAACTTCAAATTAACTGAACTAGTTTTGGAGAATCCGGGCTTGTTTCACAAATTGTTCATTACTTCCTGAGGGGCATCATGGTATCCAGAGGCCTCATGGCTGATATTACAAAGTGCTTGACGTAATGCAAATTAATGAGCCGTGCCGGCTCTGCCCTACTCGAAGGTGATGCCGGCTTTACGGGTGTTACACGTATCTGATTTGTGGCTGCCACATGAGCCGAGTCGGTCATTGGGACGCTCTTTGGGCTGAAGTGTGCATTTGTGAGCTCCCATTTTGTATGTTTATGGCCTTTTGCTATAATTAGACTGCCATGTCGTCCTCTTACCTCTGATCCCGAAGATGGCGCCCCCTTCCCTGATCTGGAGGATCTGCTGAGCATGGAAATAGAAATGGGCCTGCTCCCTTCCCAAACTATGGTGGCCATTGGAGGGGTCATTCATTTTACCTATACTCACACTCCTGGTCCCTGCTTTGTTTGCCCAATATCTCATATTAGGTGGTGTCGCCTATCTTCAAAATGGCATCGGTCAGGCGTTTTCAGGTCTACGCCCTGTGTGGTCCCCAAAGATGAGCAGTGGGGCCATCTGGACATCAGACATTGTTTTCTTCCTCATATCCCAGTTATGTTCCCTTCCCTCCCTCCATCAATATTGTTTTTCTCCAAAAGCAAAGGATCCAACTGTAATGTAACTCTAATTAATGTAACACTGTAACATGTCTTAATTCTCATGTAAAGCACTCTGATACCTCCAGGTCTTCCTCATCTCCTTGCTGTGTCTCCTACCCCCTCCCCCACCTCTTCCCTCCTTCATTCTTTGCCTGCCTCCCCCTACTTTATTCCTCTCTCCCTTGTATCACTTTCCCCCTGTAACTTTTACCGAACTACCTTCCCCCTACCCCTCCCCGCTCTACTCCTCTCCACTTTCCTGCTACTGACCTCTGCCCTCACCTATCCTGGCACTAGTCCCTACCCTGTCTACCTGTGAATTCTCCCTCGTCATTTGAGATCTAGCTATTTTGTCTGATGCCCGATGGAGCTACCTGGTTTAGCTATAGGGGAGATGGGCCGTGGACTCCCTACTTGGTCGTCACCTACCGAGTCGGCCTTTAGACAAACTTAATTTAGTCTCTCCTTGTTGTCTCTTCCCCTATCCTCTCTTTCTCACCTTCCCTGTCCCCTCCCCTCTATGCTCCATTTTTGCCCTCCATGTTCTCTAAATGTTTCCCATTGAGACCTAGCTATTTGACCAAAGCCCGATGGAGCTACCTGATAGCTATAGAGGAGATGGGTTTTGGGTCTTACCCTTCGACCGTCACCTACCCAGCCAGACTTTGGGCAGACTTTCCTTAGTCTTTCTGCTGTATCTCCCTCCCACCCCTTTACCCTGACCCCCTTCCCCTCTACTCTTCCCTTAACTCGCTTTCTATGTTCTTGCAATTGTTTGTCTAGCAACTTATGTAAATTGGAACTGATGTGATCGTGTAATTTTGTGGAACCTCATGTAAAGCGCTCTGATACCTCCGGGTCTTGCCAGCGCTATATAAAACTCTTAAAATAAATAAATAAAATTTCTCCCATGCCTCCAGGGCTCGTCTCATGAGGATACCACCCTTAGTCGCTAATCCTAGCAGTTGTAAAGAACAAGAATAAGGACACAGTGTTATAATACTTAGGAATCCCGGTTTCTGGCTCCCCAAAGCTGTACACACCAATAACCAGTGGGGGCCACGACGTGTCCCACCTTGAAATAAAAGTACAAGCAGAAAGCTTTTCTCAGCCACACTCATAATCCCTGTGTGGCAACAGTGTTGGTTAGCCAGCCACGAGGCAAGTCACTGCAGTTCTGCCAAGTAATACTGCAAAACGTCTGTAGCGCCTAGATCGCTCTCCCCAGATAGGAGTCTCAAACTAGATAGTGTCACCCTTCTCCCAATTTAGCTCAAGTGATAGAGAGCCCAGTTCACAGAGTACCCTCTGGGGTGCCTCCTCCATGATTATATAGACATCTAATATTCAGGGAGGAACTCAGGTGCGGGATGAATCCATGCTGGTCAGGGTGGACCCGAGAGGGCAAGATACAGTCTGCTATGATTTTATAAAGGATCTTGCAAGGAAGAGGGATGAGCAGGAGCTCTCCCAGGTCAACATGGGTACAATCAGGGCCTTGTTCAAGGATGGTGGAAAGGCATGGTCAAACTAGGTTTCTATGTAGTGTAGAATTCTATTAGTAGGTTGTCAACGCCAGTAGAACAACTCCTGGGGAGAGAGCAAATTGATTGCTTGATTTCCTGTTCAGGTATGGAAGCTTCCAACTGGGCCCTATTGGCTGCTGGCACTTAGGGCAGCGCAATGTTCTCCAAGTGGAGGGGGTCTTACGTGGCATGGTAGGAGGAGTTAATTTCCCACTGTGTCATCCTCTCTAACTTCCTAATCCGTCATGGTTTGAATGGAGATTCCCAATAGTGGAGTTCTAATAATCCACACCAATAATTTTCCCGGCTTATCAGCCCCTGTGCTAGTCATGGCCACATGGGATGTCCAATCCAGACAGTGCAGGTGTTCTGCTAGCATGGCGCGGAGGTCCCTTTCCGGATCTCCTCGTAAAGCGGCATCGTGTGTGCCTCCAGTTCTAGGCTCTCCAGGGACCTATCAACATCTTATTGGCGGTTTAAAGCCATATTGCGTTTTCAGTAAAATACTCAGATCGCTTCCTTGATGGTAGGCCTTAAGGCTGTGTCTACTAGCAAAAGGCACTGTAACTTCCATGTTGGGATGGCGGAGATTTTCCCTGCTTATAAAGGGCACCGAAGGACACATCTAAATCACTGTCCCTTCTAGAGAACGTGTGAAGTACAGAGCAGCTGGCTTCATCTGCAGTAAAGGAGGTCACCCTCTTTAATATCAAGGCAAGTTTCTTTTGAGATAAACTATATGGACGCCTGTTCTTTCTGCTGTGTATGGATGCTGAAATATTTATTCGATGTCCCGATACACTTAACATTCCATGTTAAAAGTGTGTATGCCCACTTCAGTCTCTCTAAATATCATAGTAGTAAGTTCACAACGGGGTGAACCCTAAGACAACCTGACCTGGGTCAGTAAAGGTAGGTATGTATATATTGGTCAGTGTCTATTTAGTTATGGATCAAGAATTCATCATGAGCAAGCTTTACATCACAAACTTCTTTGAAAATTACTTTGGTGTAGTACAAGGAATTTATTCCAATTTTCAAAAATTAATATACATGGTAATGTATTTACCAGAATCCCACAAGTTATGCCTCATTTAGGCAAACAATTTCTTCATTAAATCAAGCAAAGTCAGCCAAACGAAAAGGCTCAACACAATTGTTTCAAAATAATCCTTGTGGATTCATACAACCATATTAGAAATTCACACATAATAATACAATGAAAATTGCGCTCAAAGTGAAGGAGAGAGGAGACAGTTTGAGAAGGATGGGTGTGATTGGGTGGTGGTGGGGACTGGGTAAAGGATGTTGTGACCATGTAACAATCACAGTGATTAATGCAACCTTTCCAGACTAATTTTGTTCATTAGTTCCGTAAAACAACTTTAACATAGGGTTTGTCTGTATCAACGGGTTACTTCCTATGTTAAGTAAATGGAAACAATGCGGTCTACGTTTCGACCCTGAAGGAGCAAGGGTTGATTGAAGCCTCATACTGGGGTCTTCTTCAGGACGAGAGTACATGGAGCGCCTAAAGGTGACATAATTTAAAACAAAAGGAGATTATCAGGAATTATATTTAATGCAGGGTTGTACTACAATTATTTAAATGGGAAGGAAAGGTTTCTTACTTAAAAACGGGCCGTTCAGTGGCCTCATGTTAGTGGACCTATTTCGGTTCCTCAGGCATGGCCATTCATCTAAAAATGATTCAAAAAATGGAGGATATCGGTTTAGGAAATGGGTTAAAGAGTAACCCTGTCATTTTTGCATAAAGTATGATCCCTCAGGGGACTTACTAGGGCATCCGGGGCTTTCCAATCAGGCACACCGTTATGGCTTGGTTTCCGCTCCTCCAGATGAAAGGTATCTGAGGGTTCAAGAAAACCAACATGAGAAAATCACGTAATTAATTAGGAAGTCATGGTCCGTGGGCATGGTCTTAAGTAAAGTATTTAAAAGGCGAAATTATATTGCTACTCGTCACACAATGCCATGTGTACAAAATGTACTACCCGGGCTAAGCGTACATGACTAATCATGAATTCAGTTAAAAGCAGCCGCCCACTCGGGTGAGTATCGCAATATCTTACCCTCGACTCCACATCTGCGCGGGTGTTAACATCAACACAGCCTGACCGCGAGTGAAGCGAGCGCGAGGTGCAGGCGCTGGATACCTGCCGGGGGCTCGTCCTTGTGGACCAATCACAAGGTGCCACCTCCAACCCGTTTAGGGAGTGTGTAAAAAATGGCCTGAGCCAGTGAAACGTGACGTTTCCTTGAGGGGTTTGTTTGGCATATGCGGGGCCGGCGGAAAAATGAACCCGGTTGCATATGAAATTATAAACACTGATACCCTAGGGTCCGGTGTATCTTAAGGTCATCTGATCAAAAATATATGGAGTCGAGGCAGCGGCTCGCCTGCAGGAATTCGACAATATTGAACGAGGCTTTTGCGGACTGATCAAAAACCGGTACCTGGGGGGAAGATCTACCCAATTAAGTTGGTCGGTTATCAACAGTGCAGAGCAAGCGCGGTGTCTTGCTTTCTGTGCATAACAAAGACAGGTCGCTTATTCTGATAGTGATCTGTAGTATACCACAGAGTAGTATAATACGCGTTATATTAGAAAATGGTACACCCATGTCTGAACCTAGAGTCCACCGGGATAGGGGCAGACAGATGGAATCTGTGTGGTATTACATAGAGGAATGTCATCAAACATATGGCCCTGGGCCTACAAGACGTTTTTTACATCGTACAGTTAGAATGGGTATGACTATGTTACATCATATAATGCAAAAAAGATTACAAGGAAATACGGGCATTACGATGGATGCAGTATTTGAAACAGGAGTGTCACAATACATTCAAAAACTGGGCATGCACAATATTGTATATAGTACCAATGAATAATGAATTGCCATTCTGTTGTGTGTATTAGACTGTAGTATAGGCAATATTGGACAGATAGCATACAATTTTAGTAGGACGCACTAGTATGTGCCCCAGAGCTCAGTCACGATTAATCAAGGCCATTTGGGAAAAGGTCGAGTCTATTTCATTCAACCCATTTTTCACAGAATCAAATCGCTGCATCCATTTACATTCTCTTATGTTCAAGATGGAATCTAGGTCGCCACCCCTTGGTCCTAATGTGATCTTCTCAATAACCACCCATTTGAGCGATTCAGGTGTGTGGGCCTTCGTTTGAAAATGGTCAACTAACGGTGCCCCTACAGTTTGGCATCTAATTCTACTGCAATGCTGAAGTATTCTGTTTTTGATCTTCTGCTTAGTTTGGCCTATGTACATCATCCCACATGGGCAGAATATAGCATAAATCAGACCATTACTATTGCAGTTTGTCAATGTTTTGAGAGTGATGGTAATGTTATTGTGTGTTACGGTCTTAGTCTCCAAGCACAGGACACAGGCCTTGCAGGTGCTGCATTTGTAATTCCCAACCACACTGGGTAAATTCCACATTGTTTGAATTGTGGGTGCTGGTGGGGTATCTAGTAAGGAGCGGACCACAACATCTCGAATGCTCTTTGCCTTCTTGAAGGCATGCATTGGTGGGTCCGGTATTTCAATCACATCTGCTATGATACTCCAATGGTTGTTGATTATTTTCCTGATCTCGTTGCTCTTGCTGCAGTACGTGGTAACACAGACCATCCTGTTCTCTGGGAGTTGACGATTCTTAGGTGTAAGTAGTGTTTCCCTGTCACTAAACCATGCTCTTTTCCGTGCTCTTTTAACCAGTCTTTTCGGGTACCCTCTTTCCAAAAGCCTGCAAATTAGTCCATCAGATTCTGCAAAGTAATCGTCTTTCATTGAACAGTTCCTCCTGATGCGGAGAAACTGTCCGAAGGGTAAATTGTCTCGCAGGGCCCGAGTGTGGTGGCTTGAGTATCGTAATAAAGTGTTCCTCTCACTGGGTTTCCTGAATAAGGTGGTGTATAACATTCCCTCCCGTTCCTTGATGGTAATATCCAAGTAATCTATAGATTCATTGCTGCTGCTGGAGGTGAATTTGATGTCATCCGATCGGGTATTCATCCATTCCATGAAGGTATCCAGTTCATTTTTATGGCCAGTCCAGATCATCAGGATATCATCGATGTATCTGCGGTATTCCGATATATTGTTCGCAAACGGGTTGTTAGGGGTGAGAATGTGATGTTGCTCGAACTCACTCATGTAGAGGATCGCTAGATCCGGAGCAAATGCAGCCCCCATCGCTACCCCTTTCGTCTGCATATAGTAGTTGTTTTGAAAGATAAAGAAGTTTCTGGTCATCGCGATTTCAAGTAGATCATTCAGGAATTCCGTAGGGACCCCTGCTGGTTGTGGTCTTGTTGATAGCGCTCTCCGTATAGTTGTTAGTGCTTGGTCTTGGGGAATGCTTGTGTACAGTGACACAATGTCCATGGTCACCAATAATTGATTGTTCTTATCAAAAGGTTTGTTATCCATCAAGTTGATAACCTGCATGGTATCCCTCAGGTAAGTAGGTGTTGCCTCAGCCAAAGGTTTCAGAAAATTGTCAACATATTTACAAAGAGGTTCTAGGAGGGAACCACAGCCCGATATAATTGGTCTTCCCGGTGGCTTGGTTGGGTTCTTGTGGACCTTGGGTAGGACATAGATGGTCGGAGTGCGTGGTTGATCTACATTCAGGTAGGTGTACTCCTTATCCGAGAGGAAGCCCTCTTCTTTCCCTTTTAGGGTCAGATCCCTGATCAATCCTCTTATGTTTGCAGTTGGATTGGATCCTAGCAATCGATAACTCACTCCATCATTAAGTTGTGAATAAATCTCCTGTCTATAATCGTCCACATTCATAACCACAATTGCTCCCCCCTTGTCCGCTGGTTTAATGACTATGGACTTATTGTCATGTAGGCCATCAAGGGCAATCAGTTCATTTTTCGTGATGTTATGTTTCACGTAGCGTTTAGTTCCACATAATTTAAGCACATCTCTGACAACCAGACTTTCATATGTCAAAATTCGATGATTAGTCAAGGCAGTTAAGGGAGTAAAAGTGGAGGGTGGTCGCAGGTTCGTGAATGCTCTGGTTTGAATGGGAGCTTTGTGTAGAAAAAAGTTCCTGAGTCGGATCTTTCTGAAAAACTTGGTCAACTCCGTCTTGATGTTGAACACATTTACATGGGATGTAGGCACGAAGGATAGGCCCTTACTAAGGACTTGGATCTCATCTTGCGTCAAAATGGCATCCGACAGATTCATGATCGGGCTTGTTTGGCTCAGTATCGGTGGATTTATAGTGGGTATTGTTCCGTTTACCAGCGATAGGTCTTCCTCCTGGTGTTGATCTCTCCGTGATTGTCCTGTTGGAAGCGGACCTGTTTGCCGCCATATCCCTGTTGCCTTGAGTCGTCCCAGTTCTGTGGGTTCTGGCCCCTGGTTGGCCGTCGGTTCCATCCTCCACCTCTGCCACGGGGTGGTCTCCAGGTGCTGTCCTCTAAAAAAGGCTGCTGCTGTCTGTTTCCTGTGCTTGGAGACTAAGACCGTAACACACAATAACATTACCATCACTCTCAAAACATTGACAAACTGCAATAGTAATGGTCTGATTTATGCTATATTCTGCCCATGTGGGATGATGTACATAGGCCAAACTAAGCAGAAGATCAAAAACAGAATACTTCAGCATTGCAGTAGAATTAGATGCCAAACTGTAGGGGCACCGTTAGTTGACCATTTTCAAACGAAGGCCCACACACCTGAATCGCTCAAATGGGTGGTTATTGAGAAGATCACATTAGGACCAAGGGGTGGCGACCTAGATTCCATCTTGAACATAAGAGAATGTAAATGGATGCAGCGATTTGATTCTGTGAAAAATGGGTTGAATGAAATAGACTCGACCTTTTCCCAAATGGCCTTGATTAATCGTGACTGAGCTCTGGGGCACATACTAGTGCGTCCTACTAAAATTGTATGCTATCTGTCCAATATTGCCTATACTACAGTCTAATACACACAACAGAATGGCAATTCATTATTCATTGGTACTATATACAATATTGTGCATGCCCAGTTTTTGAATGTATTGTGACACTCCTGTTTCAAATACTGCATCCATCGTAATGCCCGTATTTCCTTGTAATCTTTTTTGCATTATATGATGTAACATAGTCATACCCATTCTAACTGTACGATGTAAAAAACGTCTTGTAGGCCCAGGGCCATATGTTTGATGACATTCATCTATGTAATACCACACAGATTCCATCTGTCTGCCCCTATCCCGGTGGACTCTAGGTTCAGACATGGGTGTACCATTTTCTAATATAACGCGTATTATACTACTCTGTGGTATACTACAGATCACTATCAAAATAAGCGACCTGTCTTTGTTATGCACAGAAAGCAAGACACCGCGCTTGCTCTGCACTGTTGATAACCGACCAACTTAATTGGGTAGATCTTCCCCCCCAGGTACCGGTTTTTGATCAGTCCGCAAAAGCCTCGTTCAATATTGTCGAATTCCTGCAGGCGAGCCGCTGCCTCGACTCCATATATTTTTGATCAGATGACCTTAAGATACACCGGACCCTAGGGTATCAGTGTTTATAATTTCATATGCAACCGGGTTCATTTTTCTGCCGGCCCCGCATATGCCAAACAAACCCCTCCTCAAGGAAACGTCACGTTTCACTGGCTCAGGCCATTTTTTACACACTCCCTAAACGGGTTGGAGGTGGCACCTTGTGATTGGTCCACAAGGACGAGCCCCCGGCAGGTATCCAGCGCCTGCACCTCGCGCTCGCTTCACTCGCGGTCAGGCTGTGTTGATGTTAACACCCGCGCAGATGTGGAGTCGAGGGTAAGATATTGCGATACTCACCCGAGTGGGCGGCTGCTTTTAACTGAATTCATGATTAGTCATGTACGCTTAGCCCGGGTAGTACATTTTGTACACATGGCATTGTGTGACGAGTAGCAATATAATTTCGCCTTTTAAATACTTTACTTAAGACCATGCCCACGGACCATGACTTCCTAATTAATTACGTGATTTTCTCATGTTGGTTTTCTTGAACCCTCAGATACCTTTCATCTGGAGGAGCGGAAACCAAGCCATAACGGTGTGCCTGATTGGAAAGCCCCGGATGCCCTAGTAAGTCCCCTGAGGGATCATACTTTATGCAAAAATGACAGGGTTACTCTTTAACCCATTTCCTAAACCGATATCCTCCATTTTTTGAATCATTTTTAGATGAATGGCCATGCCTGAGGAACCGAAATAGGTCCACTAACATGAGGCCACTGAACAGCCCGTTTTTAAGTAAGAAACCTTTCCTTCCCATTTAAATAATTGTAGTACAACCCTGCATTAAATATAATTCCTGATAATCTCCTTTTGTTTTAAATTATGTCACCTTTAGGCGCTCCATGTACTCTCGTCCTGAAGAAGACCCCAGTATGAGGCTTCAATCAACCCTTGCTCCTTAGGGGTCGAAACGTAGACCGCATTGTTTCCATTTACTTAACATAGGAAGTAACCCGTTGATACAGACAAACCCTATGTTAAAGTTGTTTTACGGAACTAATGAACAAAATTAGTCTGGAAAGGTTGCATTAATCACTGTGATTGTTACATGGTCACAACATCCTTTACCCAGTCCCCACCACCACCCAATCACACCCATCCTTCTCAAACTGTCTCCTCTCTCCTTCACTTTGAGCGCAATTTTCATTGTATTATTATGTGTGAATTTCTAATATGGTTGTATGAATCCACAAGGATTATTTTGAAACAATTGTGTTGAGCCTTTTCGTTTGGCTGACTTTGCTTGATTTAATGAAGAAATTGTTTGCCTAAATGAGGCATAACTTGTGGGATTCTGGTAAATACATTACCATGTATATTAATTTTTGAAAATTGTAATAAATTCCTTGTACTACACCAAAGTAATTTTCAAAGAAGTTTGTGATGTAAAGCTTGCTCATGATGAATTCTTGATCCATAACTAAATAGACACTGACCAATATATACATACCTCTCTAAATATCATAGTAGAAATTAGGTATAAAGATCTTAGCAACCCGAGCGCTCCTTTCCAAGGCCATCCCCACAGCTGGAAAAAAATATGCATGTACGTGAGAGGTGATGAGGTTTCCCCAAAAACAAGCACCATAACCACAAAAGATGGCAGCCAAAGGGCAAGCATACCAAACACAAAAACTGGAATCATGAACGTTGGTTAACACAGCTATTCGACAATTGTTTATGAGGGAGGTCAAAGATGTCACCACAGCTTACTCACCCAGCTTTGATTGTGGTGCTGTTGACCCCCCCACCCTCCTCCTCCTGGAAGGAGTTTAATGCATAATTGAATGAAAATTAATACATATGAATCAGATGTTAAATAACTTAGTAAGGATTCATAATTAAACACTGGAACTCCAAGCAAGGCTTCAAATTAGTTCATGCATGTAGGCTTGTGTCTTACTCCTTCCTATATGCTATCCTCTCAAATTAAAGCAACTGCAATGTCGCTACAATTCTGTTCTACTTTTGGCCTTCAGGAAGACTTCAAAATTCGAAGATGAACATTTTGGTAACATAAAAGCTTCTGACAACTAGTACTCAGGTCATTGTATCTAGGTGTTGTACTAATGCATTAAAACGTGCTGGTTTGTTTAACCATTATGAATGGCTTTTCAAACTTACTGTGGAACGAAAAAACAACTTGTATTGCAGTTCTAAAAGTTCATTTTAACTTTTAGGCTATAAGTTTTAGCTTTGCCCCGCAGAAGGGGGATTGGAAGCAATCTCAATCGACAAAAACAATTATAATATTCATCGTCAGGTGTTTCGCACCCATCCCACATATAATGCCTATCTAAGCACTTCTTGGCTGTAAAACTAGGAACAACTTGTTACAGGCACTGCACTTCTTTAAATTAAACTTCTGTGAAATAAAAAAGGTCATCCATAAAAAAAGGAAACCATCTTAACCAAGTCCATTTTGGTAGGGGAAAAGGTGGGGAATCCAACTACTTTCCGAGGCTGTAATTCTCAATGCTTCTATGAAATCAGGAAACCAACTAGCATATAATTAAAAGAAAAATGTATGGAACCGATCTGATGCTTTTATATTCAAGAGGAACACAAATGTATTTTTCAACTTGGCTTTTACCTGAAAGCCTCACATTCATATGCGAGATGCTCAAATAAATGAAGACTACACACCGTAGATGGTGTAAAACAAAAACGTCACCTAAAAACATAGGATAAAATTAAAATACATAAATGCGTTAAAAGGTTTTTAATGCATGTATTAAGGTTAATTTGTTTTGAAATATGAGGGCGGGTATTTTTAAGTTTATCATACTAATCACCTTCTTCCTGCTGTAGAGCTACTTTTTCTGGACTATTTCTCAGAATTTTTCTAATGTACTTTGGTCAAACTATTCCACATAAAAATTATTAAAAATCCAGATTCCAAAGAGATCATTCTTGTAAAAAAATAAGATTTCAACTAAAAGGAAATGTCATGGCAAAAGTATGAATGTAAGTAAGCTAATATCATCTAGAAGAAAAATACAGCCAGCAGCTGGACATAAGCTTTCCCTCATTTCCCATCATGATGCTGCAAGAAAACTACAACTTCCAAGTATTACCAAGGTCTCGATGCATGGTTATCAACATGTTAAAAATACTCTGTCCGCTGTGCAACCTCTGATCAGTAAAGGCTGGATTTCTGTACAACTGCCAGAGCAGAATGTCACAGCACAAACAACCCTGCGCTAATAAGCAGGTGAGCCTGGCAACAAAGGTAAACAACGTATTTTGCACTGCAATATATGAACTTTAAACTTCAAGTACCACACCTTGTGATGCATTTTGAATATTTCAACATGCGAAGTACTTACGATGGCTAACGGTGAGAACAAGCAGACAGGATTCACTCCCAACGCGGTTTTCAGCTCTACATTTGTAAGTGCCAGAGAATTCTTCGGATGCATTTTTAAAAAGAAGGACACCAGGTTCAGGGTCTGCAGAAATAGAATAAATCATGTTTAGAACAGGTAGACAATGCATTGTCAAGATCAGATATCACGCGCCATATGGTTAGAAGAATATTCTGTAATGAGTCAACATGTTAATGCATTTGTCTAAGCACTACACACCATTTAAATTATATAAAATAGCGAAGGTATGAATAAAAGGCCGTCTAGTTCTTAAAATATAAAGGGTTCAACATTGTGAATAGTTTTACTTGGCACAAAGGGATAGAAAAGTGTTGACTCCTATTCAGGTGTAGTGAGATCGTTACCTGATCATCTACCTTTTAAAAGCAGATTAGAATCGCATTACACATATTGAGGAAAATGTTACTTGTGCTTTAAGCATCTGTTTGTGGCATGTAGCACTGTTGATTCACACGCAGTGCACACTCCTGCCATCTAGTGTTGGGCCGGATGTGGTTGTTGTTGACCTGCTTCAGTCCACCACCACGACCTGCGAGTCTCGGCGGTCCTTGGAGCGGGGCCTCGGATCGGCCTGGTGGCTGTTTCCCTGCTGCCCCTGCTGGCGCTGTTCCCCGCCAGCGCCCCTTGCTCACTGGTGCCCGTGGAGGTATCCTGCGACTGCGAGTCACATAGGCGGGTGACAAGCGACCTTCGGTTTCAACTTTCCTCGCTCTCTTGATCTGCACAGTGCATGAATGATGATCTTACACACTGCCCAAAGATGTCCTTAAACACTGGTCCTTATCATAAAGACCCACTTGCCCGCCATCTTCCAGATGCGATTACCGCCCAGTAAGAGCTTCAGCTAAGCCATTGAGAGTCCTGTGTATGTCTGGGGCGGATCCTGCTGGGGAGCCCCTTGAGAGTGAGGTGAGGCTCTTCACTCCTCTATTCTAACATCCTTTCCCTCTTCATTTGTGGTAAAATGAAAATCCACATCTGTCTGACCTAAAGTTGGCCCATGTGTCAGACATTAATTAGCTTCCGCACAGCCTGCCAGAGACAATTAACGAATTTAAGAAAGGGACATTTTACATTCTGTTGCAGAGTGTTTGACGTTTCTGGGACTGAGCCGGCAGTGGAGGCTTTCTGAAGGGGAGAGGGGACTCGCTTCACTCCTATGGCTACAGACCACCCCTTTGCCATCCGACTCACTTTAAAAAACACTTGGGTCTTGAACTCACCATGGGGCTGTGCCACACTATTAATCACCTTCCTCACAGACTACCAGAGGCATAAAGTTTGGACAGAGCATTGGCCCCGGCTCTTGTGGATTAGCTCTTCTGCCCAACGCAGTAATGGGGAGAGTGAACACCACACCGTCACAGACCCGATCCAACCTGCTATCAACCCAATCAAATCCTAACGCATGGCTTTAACAGCCACACTACGCCTAGTCCAGCCTTTTATGCGCTCTCCTCTTGCAGTTCAACTGCACCTGGACACTGAATGTCTTTAGCAATGTACCTCCATGAACCACGTATCCAAAAAATCTCTCCAAGAACGCAAAAAAGAATCTCAAACGCAAACTTCTGACAGCACCCGGAAACACTTATAGCTGATACCTACTATAGCGTGACAAATGGCAACAAGAAAACTGACAAATCTTCTATTCCAAACGCCTGGCCAAATGGAAAAACATATTCCTTCTCCTCCTTCAAGTCACTAAAACATTCAAACTACCCTATGGAACAAAACGGACTACATCGCTTTCCCCCTCTTTTAGAGGGGAAATTGCTATATCCATTCGCACAACAGGAATATACTCAGACAAGTCATTGACACGCACCTCAATGTCTTTGATAGACACTTTAGTTAATTTTTCACTTCACTCACACAACAGGGCCAATTACCCCAAACACCTCTCTCCCCGTACCACAATCCATGAACCCAGAACAGTCACCATCTTCCTCCTAAGGATTCATCTAGCTCTGTGACACCCCCGGACACAACCATCAATCTTGCCGCTCCCACCAACACACACCACTCAAAAATGACTTCTCATGGTCCCACCCTATCCAGTAATTTCACAAACCCAGATCATACTCACACCAAGCCTAGGGATGTGGACCCCATCCTTAGTCCTTTATCCACTGATCTAGCAGCAGATGCCCCACTTCCTTCTAATAATAAACCTTCTCTGCTCACACAGACTATTGACAATCCTAGGCCTCCTTCCAATCAGGGTTCAGGAAAGGCTGCAACACAGAAAATGCCATGCTCTATATCGCAGATGACATCCATAGATCCTTAGACAAAGGAGATGCATGCCTACTTATCCTACATGACTTAGCAGCTTTTGATACAGTCAATCACCCAGCCTTACTGGAGTCACTGAATATCCACTCCGGTATCAATTGCACAGTTTTAAAATAGTTCACATCTTATCTACAACACCGATCACAACAAATCAAAATCAAGTCTAGCCTCTCAAAACTCGCACCTGTCACTTGGTGTCCCTCAGAGCTCAATCCACTCCTTTCACTTTTCAATCTCTTCATAAAACCACTTACTATCATCCTGAAGCAAGCAGGGATCAAATACCGCCTCTATGCAGATGACACTTACTCTACTACAAAATCAAATCCCCCAGTGACATCCTACATCTCAAACTCACACGGAGTAAGATACAATCTTGGTTCAACTCCAACCATCTAAAATTAAACCCTCTTCAAAACAAAGTTATTCTGTTTTCCCCAAAAAGTAACCACCTTCCACACAAAGACTGGATCAGTGACCTGAAGCCTCTAAATTGTTCTCTCACTCTATACAATTCTGCTAAATCCTTAGGTTTCATCCTGGACAAAAACTTGTCAATGTAGGATCACATCAAAATAAAAAACTCAGTCAAAGGAGAGATTTACACACTAAAACACCTCTACAAAAAAAAAAATATATATATATATATATATATATATATATATTCATTCCCTTGGATGATTTCAAGTTAGCTGTTCAATCTCTACTTCTCTCTAAACTGGACTATGGGAATGCTATCCTCAGAGGGACCCCGAAAACTCAACTCACCCCTGCCCCCTCTCAGATCAGTACTAAACATGGCAGCCCGGCTCATAAGAGACAGTAAACTGTATGAAGACATCACGCCTACCCTCAAGACCCTAAACTAGTTTCCCATCGAAGGAAGATGACACTATAAAACTGCCTGCATCACCCACAAAGCCCTTCACTCAAATACCCCAGACTATTTAGACAACAAACTCACAAAAGCACGAAGAACCAGACCTCTGAGAAGCTCAACACACTTCTTCTCGTTCCTCCCAAACTAAAAAAGAAACCAACCCAGGCTTGTTCTTTTTCAGGTAATGCTCCCAGCACATGGAACGCTCTCCCAAGGGACCTACGATGCAACCCCTTCTTCTCTGGCTTCAAAAGAGACCTGAAACGCCATCTCCTCAACAAATACTGGAACACACAAGCAATCTGAACTCTGTTCTAATAGGCTCTCTCTCAGTTTAGAACCAATTGATCGGTTGGCTGTTTTTTGTGTATGCTTCTATTGTCTTGAATGTCTTTCTCTCCATGGTCTGATAATGTGCGAATTGACCACAATTCAGTAACCACACACATTGCCTAACTATACCCCATGTATATATTTTGTGTGTACTTGAACCTAAGATTGTTGCACATCATATGCTCAGTGGCTGGATTATTGCCTTGCTCTCGATTCTGTAAAGCACTCTTAATACCTAGGGGTCTAGCTAGTGCTATATAAAACCTATAAACAAACTGATGCTTACAATGTAACATTTGCCGTTTGAGGCATGTGTGGCTGTATATACACATGCGGGTCAGACTGAAAAGCAGTCCACCCCTAAGCGGTGGCTAGCCTGTGCATGTTGCAGAAAACTGAAAAAGAGTATGTAGTACAGCCTGGCCAACATTTGTTAATTGGTGGACTAATAAGTCTATATGTAGTGCTTTGTGAAATTGAGTCGTGTAGACTTAGTAGCTGCTTTACAAATGTCCGCTATTGGGATGTTCCCAAGGAAGGCCATAGGGGCTCCTTTCTTTCTGGTGGAATGGGCTCCAGGGGCAGCAGGCAAAACTTATCTTTTCCGTAAAGTTTCTCAGTAGCCCGGGGTACCAGACTCTGCGTGCACAGTCCGGAGCCACAATAATAACTTGGGCCTGGTCGCACTTGATCTTTTTGAGCACTTGGGGGCAGAAGTGGGACAGGCGGAAAGGCGTACAGAAGGCCGCAGTTCCACTCGCGACAAAAAGCATCACTGAGCGAGTGGCACCTTGAAAACCCCAACACGCAAAAACAGCAGGCATTGCGCATTCTCTTCAGTGGCGAACAAATCTAACCAAGGCTATCCCTAGCTTCTGAAAGAGCTTTCACCACCTCTGAATGAAGACGCCATTCATGACCGACCAAGCACCGACAGATGAGTGTGTCCGCCCTGGCTTTTAGAGAACCCACCAGGTGTTGAACCACCAGGGTAATTCCCTGATGTTCCAGCCATGTCGAGAGACGGAGAGTCTCCTGACAGGGTCCACGACTCCACTCCGCCCTGTTTGTTGCAGTACCACATAGCTGTGGTGTTGTCTGTGAACACCTGCACTACTTTCCCTTTGAGAGGGGAAGGAATTCCTACAGTGCCAGTTGGATCGCTCTGAGCTGCAGCAGGTTGAGATGGAGCCCTGAGACCAAATGCCTCTGATATCCGCCTATCCCAGATGGCAACAGCATACCAGGAGTGACGCATTTGTCACCACTGTTCGATCTGGTTGGGGAAGGGAGAGGGATCTGCCTCTGACCCAAGCATGGTTTGTTAGCCACCACTGCACTTGTTGTGCAGTTCCCACTGAGATCTGAACGTAGTCAGAAAGATTCCCCAGATGCTGCACCCACTGGAACTTCAGGTCCCGCTGCAGAGCCTGCATAGGCCATCTGGCATGATCCACCAGCGGGATGCAGGAGGCAATGAGGAACAGCAGCCTCAGTCATTCTCACTGAAATTCGGATAGAGGTTCGGGAAGATAGGCCCGAAACTGCACTGGATCCAGAACAGCTCAGATGAAAGGGAGTGTCTGAGAGGGAGTCAGGTGTGAGCACGTGGATAGTGAACCCCACCAAGTACAAGAGGTCTGCCGTAGTCTGGAGGTAGGAGACGACAGCCTGGGGCGAACTCGCCTTCCAACAACCAGTCGGCGACATAGGGGGAAGACTGGAATCCCTGATCTGCGCAGATGAGCTGCGACCACCGCAATCACTTTTGTTAAAACCCGAGGGGCACTAGTAAGACCAAAGGGGAGCAAGGCTCGTGGCCTACCGTGACCCGCAGATAGCATATGTGGGCTGGCAAGACAGGACTATGGAAATAGACGTCCTGCAAGTCCAACGCCACCATCCAGTCTACGGGGTAGATGGCAGGCTGGACCTGAGCCAACATGAGCATTTTCAACGTCGCCTTACAGAGGAAGCGGTTGAGGACTCTGAGGTCTAGAATAGGACGCAGGCCTATGTCCTTCTTGGGCAACAGAAAGTAGCAGGAACAACCACCACAACCTACTTCAGGCACAGGGACACTATATAGCCCCTTTTGCTAAGAGAGCTGAAACTTCCTGGAGGAGAAGCACCAAATGATCCTCCGACATGCGACCGAAAAACAGTGGCATGCTTGCAGGGGTAGTATTGAAGTGGAGGGAGTAGCCCCTTCGGACTTTTTGCAAAAACCGCCTGTCTGACGTGATGGATTGCCAGTGGAGGAGGGGATTGCGAATCCTGCCTTCCACTGGCCATTGATGGGGCTGAAACGTCGGACTAGATAGGTTTGGAGGCTGCGGCAGAGTGGGAAAGGGTGCACTGGCCTGCCTGCAGGGTTCCAGGCCCACAAGGTCGCTGGGTCCAACGTCTGCGGCCACCCAGACTCTGAGCAGCTTGGTGACTCGGTGGATAGACTGCCCTGGACATGGTTGGGTGCTCCTTCCGAAGCCACGAAAGGGCCGAAAAGCAGACTGGAGTGGGCGAGAAGACGCGCCGAGGCCCAAAGATCCGGCTGTAGCCAGAGAATCTTTAAAGTGATCCAGCGCAGAGTCTGCTTTGTCGCCAAAAAGATGACAGCCAACAATGGGAATGTCCATCAAGGTTGACTGAACATCCCCCAAAAAGTCAGATATCCTTAACCAGGCTCTGCGCTCAAGGGCACATGAAGTGGCAATTGTTCTGCCCAGTGAGTCGGTGGTATCCAGTCCACATCTGATCATGAATTTGGCTGTCTCACTCTCATACGTCACAGTCTGGGAGAGAATGGCCCAGGCCTCCTCCGGGCACTGAGGCAGCACCTGTGCAAAAGTATCCCAGATGGTATGGGAGTATCAGCCCAAGAGCCATGTGGTAATCACGGACCACTGTGCCAAGCTGGAGGAAGAGAATATACACTTCCCAAGATGATCCGGCTTTTTAGATTCCCTATCTGAAGGAGCAGAAGGGAATGCGCCCTTTGGAGAAGAGGCTTGGACCACCAAGCTCTCGGGGAAAGATGCTGGGTCAAGAACACTGGGTCGCCCAGGGCCAGGCGGCGGGCAATCGTCCTCTCCACTGGAGCCTCAGTGCTGGGCTTGGACAAGGTGCCCAGGAGGATGTCAGTGAGGGCTTCGTTAAGCAGCAACAGGGGTTCCGAATTGGATACCGAAGGTTGAAGCACCTCCATCATGATGTTAGTCCTGCCGGCCACCAAAGGGAGCTCAAGGCCCAAGACCTCGACCACCCTTCTCACCACCACAGCATAGGATGCTCCCTCCTCCGTAGCCATGGGAGAGGGAGAAAGAAAGTCAGTATCTGGAGAAGTGTCCAGACCACTAGGATTACCCAGGTTGTCTAGCCAGTCGGGTTCTTCCTGCTGGTCAGCTAAAGGGTCCACCACCCTCTCTCTGGTCGATAGGGAACACAAGGGATGAACAGGGAAACAAAAGTACCAGTCAGCGGACGTCGGTTCTGCTAAAGGTCCAACTCGGGGATGAGAATGTGGACGGCATTGGCCAGGGACACGACCGGCGACGGGAGATTCATAGTCCCGATCAGCACCAGGGAAGGTCGACCATCGATCCAGACCAGGCCTGGATCCACAGGGGTCCCCCAGCACCAGAGCCGCCGGCATCAAAGGCCCAGGACTCCTGCCCCGCGGGGCCCAAAGGCTCGCTAGCAGAGTCGGGCATCCCAAAGACGAGATGTAAGGCTTCGTAAAACTGTCAAAGCTGGGCAGGTGACACTCCAGCTCCCGGAAATGGGGGGGGAGGCACGGAGTCGTCCCTGAATCAGGCACTGGATAAGGAGCCTTGGTACGACACTGCTCCAAATCCCATGTTGTGTCAGCCGACCGAAGTGGAGCGGGTGAAGAGCGTTTGTGCTTCTTCGCCGCCTTCTAGCATTTGGACTTACCCGATGACCTTGATGACTTGGAGTGTGAAGATGAATGGGGGCTCCGCGAACGGTCTCGAGACCAACCGCTCGAACGAGACCTGGAATGATGCGCAGCCGACCACCGGGCCTCCAACAACTTTCGTGACTGCTCCCGCAAGGACTTCAGATGCATGGCCTGGCAGTCTACTTCAGGTCGTGGTTGTACTCCAGACACCACAAGCACACAAGGTGGGGGTCAGTTTCCGGCATCTTGTGACAGGACCCGCAAGGCTTGAAAATGGGCCGCCGTTCGGAAATCCCTCGCGCTTCAGGAGTCGATAGACTCAAAAAGAAGTCAACAAAACGTCGCCAAAGGGTTAACCTTAAAATGGCTAAGGGGTAGCGCTCACTGGATCTGCACTAGGCTGGAGCGGAAAAAGAAATAATTGATGTCAGCACGCAGGGGCGGCATCTAAGTAGGCACCGCAACATCCTCCCCGGTGACCACGATGCAGACGACGGACGCAGAGTCGACCGATGCCACCTACCCACACGCAGCGGACGCTCATAAGAAAAATCTCTGGATCCAGTCTGCACATGGGTGAAATTCTAGGTAAGGAATCTATAACTGGCTTTCAGATAGAAAGGTTTTTCTAATGTTAAATCCTGAATCTTACTAAAAAGTCTTAGTGATGTGTAAATTACTAGAAACGCTTCTTTCCATGAGAGAAATCGTAAGGGACATGACTTCTGAGGACAATATCAGGCTGGAGGTACCAGGGGAGGAATGACTGTTTTGAGTCCTTCCATAAAAGCTTTGGTGACTGGAATTCTGAATGGCGACACATGTAGCCTATTTTGGAGATATGCAGCCACAGCTGCCAGGTGTTGCAGAATCGAGGTGAAAGATAGATCACACATTTGGAGATGAAGAAGGTAACAAATGATGTTCTGAACTATGGCTGTCAGGGGGTGATTATAGTTTGAGTGACAGTAATAAACAAATCTCTTCCATTCAGCAGCAAAGCAGGCACAAGTAGTTGACCTGCACACCTCTTTCAGAATATTCATGCATTCTGGAGGCACATTAAGATAGCCAAATTTTAAGACCTCATTAGCCAAGTTTCAAGGTTGAGACAAGGTTAGGCTGTCTATTTTCTCTATGATTCTGTGTGTGAAAGTCCAGCCTGCTGGGGAGCCTCAAGCGCAGAACTATCGAAAGCTCTAGGTAAATTGGTGAACCATGGTTGTCTGGCCCAGATGGGACCCAGTAGGATGAGGGCGGTCTGCCTCAGCTTCCGAACCAGGAATGGAATGAAGGGGGAGAGGAGGAAAAGCATAGGTAACTATCCCTGACCAGTTCATCCATAGTGCCCTGCCCATGGATTGTGGGAATTTGGATGCAAAGTTTGGTTATTTTGCATTTTCTACTGTGGTGAACAAGTCCAAGTCCAGAAATCCGCATTACTGGAAATAGCGAGGAAGGACAGACTGTTGAAGTTCCCTCTTATGCACTTGTAATTGCATCCTGCTGAGAAGACAGGCAAAGTCGTTGCTCACTCCCGGGAGATATTCTGCCAATAGATGGATCCTGTGGTGGAGAGGCCAGAATGACTGAGCTAACTGAGAAAGCTGAGCGGTGTGGGTACCCTCGCTTCTGATTCAGTACATGGTTGTCGTGTTGTCTTTTCGTACTAGGACAAATTGCCTACATTGATGGGGGGAGGGGTGAAGGCCTTGAGGGCTAGATGGACAACTAGCAGCTCCAGATAGTAAGTGCGCCCCCCCCCCCCCACCTACTGAGGGATGTGTCCGTTGTGACAGTGATGTTCGGAACTGGGTCGAGAAAAGGACGCCCCCTGTTCCACCACTTCAGAGAGTGATGGGTAAAGGGGCTGATCAACACTAGATCTGGCCAATGACCCTATTTTTGAGACCACTGCTGGGTTAAGCATTCCTGCAGCAGACATAAGGGCAACCATGCGCAAGGTACTATGGCCAGCATCCCTAGCAGGTGTATGACTGTTCTAACTATGACTTATTGATCTGACTGAAATATTTCCAGACTGGGATATGCCTTGCCGACCTCTGAATTGAGGCAAACTCCCAGATACGGTTAAACTCGAAGGGGCCAGAGATGGGATTTTACAGCATTGTTGGTTCAGCCCAATTTGTGCAGTTGGTCTACTGTGGCTTGAGAATGTGCACAGCGCTGTAGTTGTGTTGCGCTCAATCAACCAGTTATCCAAGTATTGAAACACTAGATGCACGGTCTTCGCAGATGCGCCGCTACTGCAATATAAACATATGGTATCTCAACTGGTATAATTTGGAGACAATTATAAGGGATATGTTAACAAACATTATCAGAAAAGACAAAGGAGGCTCGTTCTTGATCATAAATGTGCTCATGGCATCATATTTATCCAAAACAGGGAAAAAGGCAAGTAACAGTTGTATCAGCACTGTAAACAGTTCAGTTAAAACAACCCTATTTGTACTTGGTGCTCAAGTGGTGCTAGTGATTGTACCCGGTGGCGACGCAAGTGACAAAGTCATCAGCAAAGAACAGCGCAAGGTGACTGGTGCATAAATATATACAGTGATTAGGATAGTCAATATGGTTCCAACTGAATTGTGGTCTTGATTGGATCTATTTTGGGCTATAGATTTTAGATGAGCCACATTGCATGATGCGCCTCGGATTGCGCTGGGTGGTTGACTGCGTTTCGATCCTCTTGAATTGGGATCTTCCTCAGGACTGGGTTGAGCGATTGGTAGTGCTGAAGGCACAGTGAGCGGGATTCTTGAAGAGAGAAGTTCTCATAAGACGGGAAACCAAGCCTGGAATCGAAGTGTCACTCAGGGAACTTGCGGCATGGGTGGCGAGCAGGAACTGGGCATCGATCCATCACAGTAGTTCATGTCACTTTAACTACTGTGTGTGCCAGTATGCTCTTTGTGAGAGTAGAATGCTTTCACTCACAGTGAAGTCAGATGGTATAGAGAGAGAAAGACAGACCTTAATAGGGGCCCAATTCTTAAAGAAAGTCACAAAAGTGCACCCAAGGTACAAGTCCTTGTAGGAGTGCAGATTTACAACTTTTATGAATTCACAAGAATTTACAGAAGTAGGTCAGGATATCGTGCTCCCAGAAAGAATATGTGAACTTCATTTTAGCACTGGTAGGTAATCATGTGTAGATTTCCTCACGCGAAATTCAGTTGCACGGTAACAAGTTCACTTTCCCACCAACCACTATTTTACCCAACCATGGAATTAAATTTCCAACCTTTCGCCCTATGGGAAAATATTAGAGACAAGCTGATGAAAACCCATAAAACATTAAAACTAGTAGGTTTCCATAAACTCAAATGGGCATTCCAACCATGGGGAACTATTGCTTACCGCTACGTCCAGCCCCAGAATGAAGATCCGCGGAAAGGTGGCAAAACAAGGAAATTGCTTGTATTAAAACCCAACTATGACAAAACAAGTACATTGCTTGTATTAAACCCCTACTATTGTATGAGCTCTGGCATAATCAAAGAGGCTATTATCAGAGCTCTTGTATAATGAGATCATGGTCATAATTTGTCGCCGCACTGCGTGGCACCAACAGGACAAGTGGATTTTGTTAGAGGACAAGCAGTTTTATGAAGCAACCTGTCCCATGAACAAGTAGAGATTTTATTAAATTCCACACATCTGCTACTATTTTAAAGGAAAGACATATTAATGTTCCAAGCCCAATTCTGCATGGCATGAGTGTGCACTGCATGGGATATCTAGCTACCCATGCTGCAAACAATGGTTTAAGAGCACAGACTACCAAAAAGCGGTTATACCAATATACTCCTGCTTAAAAATCTTTGGATTTAAAAAGACTACTTTTAAAGACTCAAGTTTCATTGAAAAACCGAATGGTGTCACAAATTTTTTTTAAAGTTGCAACATAAATCTTAACTGTTGAATGTATATCAGTACATATTAGCCATACTTGTTGAAGCAGGAAGCTTCTTATTTCCAGTCAGTCTTTCCCATGTGTATATCAATGGAGGAGTACCCTCCGATCCACACTTGAGTTTTATATCACGGCCAATTTCCGTCGCTCCATCTGCGTAGCATTTCATCCTTCCAGGCTTCACTGAAAAGGAAAAAGGAAACCGATTATAGAAAGCATGAGAATTTCAGAATGCATATGTAAAGAAATAATGAAAAATGCTGGGAAGCTTACTACAAGAGCCTCTTTCACAACGCCAGCTTCTCAGTACTTATTTACCCGACCCGTAGCTGTGGCTCTGAGCAGCAAGGCTTATACCAGGCTTTTTCAACGAGTAGCTCGTGAGCTATTGACAACTATCCAGCTACCTGTCAGTACCTCTTTTGTCCAGCTAAGCATTCTAATTTAGAACCTTTTGCTGGGCTGAATTAATGAACAAGTTACTTACCTTCGGTAACGATATATCTGTAAGAAACATTAGTTACTGATAGATTGATAACCTTAGAATTACCCCCAGGCTTCATTCTGATCCGGAAAGCTTTCGTCAGCAGTACCCCTGCGCGATGGTAGGCGTTGTCGCGCTGCTCCGCATACGTCGTTGGCGTCGTAGTCGCAGAGATGACGTCGCTGGAGCTACTTAGACGCACCCAGCGCACTGATGTCAGTTCTGTACACCACTTTCCGCGCCAGGAACCCAGAGCCATGCAAGATACTGACCACTGGTATATTGAAACTAGGGCCCTGAAAGGGATAACCTTAACCCTAGAAATCAGTTCGCAGAACGGGGAGGATAGGTGGGGCGGTAAGGAATCTATCACTAACTAATGTTTCTTACAGATATATCGTTACCGAAGGTAAGTAACTTGTTCATCTGAAAGAACCACGTTAGTGATAGATTCCTTACCTTAGGATAGATACCCCACCAATACCAACCCCGGTGGTGGGTCTGCGAACCAAGATCACACCAGAAAGTCACGGAGAACAGAACGGCCAAAGAAGCAGTCTCTCCGAACTGGACTGTAAAGGCAATAATGCTAGTAAAAGTGTACAGCGATTCCCACGTGGCTGCCTGACAGATGTCTTGCAGGGGGACACCACATCCCAATGCAGTAGTAGCTGCTGTCGACCTGGTAGAATAGGCAAGCAACCCCACCGGAGGTTCCTTTTTAGCCAGAGAATAACAGGCTTTGATTCACAAGACGACCCAGCGGGAGATAGTCCTCTTGTGTACAGCCCAGCCTTCCTTGGCACCTACGTAGCCAACAAAGAATTGGTCATCCACCCGGAACGGCTGTGTGAGATTCAGGTAAAATGAGAGCGCACGTTTTGGGTCCAGACGGTGGAGCCTCTCTTCCTCTCTGGTAGGGTGCAGGAAAAAAAGTGGGCATGGTGATAGTTTGCCCAATGTGGAAGGCAGTGACAACCTTTGGGAAGATGGAAGGACAAGTGCGAAGCACAACCTTGTCCAGATAAACCAACAGAAAAGGACGCTTACAGGAAAGCGCCTGGAGCTCACTCACGCACCTAGCAGAGGTGATGGCAACCAGGACAGCAGTCTTCAAAGTCAATAAATGAAGCGGACAGTTGTGAAGCGGCTCAAAAGGAGCACACATCAAATAAGTAAGGACTAGATTCAAGTCCCACTGTGGCATCACAAACGGAATAGGAGGGAAAAGGTGGGTAATGCCTTTGAGAAATCGATTCACAACAGGAGACTTGAAAGGAGAGGGCTGATCAGGGAACCCGAGAAAGGCCGAGATTGCAGAAAGGTAGCCCTTATTGGAGTCCAGAGCAGAGCCCTGCTGGGCCAGAGAAAGAAGGAATACAAGGACTTCCGAAAGAGGGGCAGAAAAGGGATACACAGCCTTTGCTGTGCACCATGCCATAAATTTGTTCCACCTGCAGGCGTATACCGATTTAGTAGAGGGATAAATGGCCGCCAGAATGATATTGCAGACTTCGGAAGGCAAGTCAAATGGAATCAACTGTCTCCGCTCAATCTCTACGCATGCAGGTGAAGGCTGGACAAGTTTGGGTGGAGGACTGTCCTCTACTGTTGCGACAGAAGATCCTCCCAAAGAGGCAGTCGGATCGGGGGCTCAATGCTCATACTGAGTAGCTTGGGATACCAAACTCTTCGAGCCCAGTCTGGGACCACAAGAATGACTTGGGCCCCGTCGCGCCTGATCTGCTTCAGCACTCTGGGTAGAAATGGTATAGGCGGAAAGGCGTGCAATAGACCGCAGGTCCACTCATGACAAAAAGAGTCGCCGAGCGAGTGCCGCCTTGGAAATTCCAATGTGCAGAAGTGACGACATTGCATGTTCTCTTCGGTGGTGTATAGATCTAACCAAGACACTCCCCACTGTTGAAAGAGACCTTGTGCCACCTCCGAGTGAAGACGCCATTCGTGATCCATCATGGACCTGCGGCTGAGTTCATCCACCCTGACGTTCAAAGAACCTGCCAAGTGTTGAACAGTCAAGCAAATGCCTTGATGTTCCACAGCCATGTCCAGAGACGCAGAGCCTCCTGTCATAAGCTCCACGACCCCACCCCATCTTGCTTGTTGACATACCACATGGCAGTGGTATCTGTGAACACCTGCACTACTCTCACCTAGACAGAGGGAAGGAATGCTGTCAGTGCAAGGAGGATCGCCCGGAGCTCCAGAAGGTTGATATAGAGCCTGGACTCCACCGGAGACCAGAGGCCTCTGATCTCCACCTCTCCCATGTGACCACCCCATCCCAGTAGGGATGCATTCAGTTGGGGAAAGGAGAGTGATCTGCCGCTGACCCAATGCTGGTTCGTGAGCCACCACTGCAACTGTTGCACAGTGCCCTCTGAGATCTGGACGTACTCGGACAGGTCTCCTTGATGCTGCCCCCACTGGAACTTCAGGTCCCACTGCAGAGAAAGCATATGCCATCTGACATGATTGGTCAGCAAGATGCAGGAGGCCTTGAGGCCCAGCAGCCTCAAGGTCATCCTGACAAAAACCCCGGACCAGGGCCGAAAGATCGGAATCACAGCCCAAATGTCCCAGACTCGCTGCTCGGGAGGATAAACCAGTGTCCAGAACTGCTCCGATAAAGAGGAGTTTCTGAGAGTTAATCAGGTGCGACTTCGGCATGTTGATTGAGTACCCCAGCAAATGCAGGAGGCCGGCCGGAGGTGGGAGAAGACTGCCTTGGGCGAGCACGCCTTCAACAGCCAGTCGCCGAGATAGGGGAAGACTGAAACCCCTGATCTGCACAGATGACCTGCGACCACCGCCATCACTTTCGTGAACACCTGAGGGGTGCCGGTAAGGTCAAAAGGGAGCACAGTGAACTGAAAGTGCTTGTGGCCTACCATGAACCACAGGTAAAGCCGGTGGGCAGGAAGGACGGGGATATGAAAATAAGCGTCCTGCAAGTCCAACGCTACCAACCAGTCTTGCGGGTCTAGGGCAGACAAGACCTGAGCAAGTGTGAGCATTTTGAACTTCTCCTTCCGGAGGAAGCGATTGACGTTCCGAAGGTCTAAGTTAAGATACAAGCCGTTGACCTTCTTTGGAACCAGGAAATAGTGGGATTAACAACCATGACCTACTTCTGGCTTCAGAACGCACTTGATGTCCCCTTTGGCCAAGAGGGCCGCAACATCCTGCTGGAGAAGTGCAAAATGATCCTCGGACATGCAGTTGTACTGAGGTGGCAAGGCTTGGTAGGGTACTCTTGAAGGGAAGGGAGTAGCCCCTTCGGACTATCTGCAAAACCTACCTATCTGAAGTGATGGTGCACCAGTGGGGAAGGGGACGGTTAATCCTGCCACCCACTGGTGTTTGGTGGGCCTGAAACACTGGACTAGGAAGGTGGATGCAGTGACTGCAGGGGAGGTAGTGGCCAGACCCACCCGCTGGTCCCGTGACCCACCTCTGCGGGTCCCAAGTCCGCAGCTGCGCTGAGACTGTTGCTGCGCAGGCCTATGGCTCTGAAACCAACGTGTTTGTGGGCTCCTTCCTTGGCCTTGAAAGGAGCAAAAAGCAGAAGCGGAAGGAATGCGCGTGGCCGAAAGGCCCAAGGACTTGGCATTAGCCTGTGAGTCCTTAAAGCGCTCCAATGCACCATCTGCCTTGCCACCAGAAAGGCGAGTGCCATCAAAGGGCATGTCTATCAGAGTATTCTGGACATCCCGGAAAAGCCGGTCGTCCTTAGCCAGGCGTGGCGACGTAGCGCCACGGTTGTGGAAATACCTCTGCCCAGCGAGTTGGCGATGTCAAGGCCACAACGAATCGTGAACTCGGCTGTGCCCCTCCACTCAGCAATAGCTTGGGAGAGCACCGTCCAGGCCACCTCTGGATACTGAGGCAGCACCTGCGCAACCGTGTCCCACACAGAATGGAAATAACGGCCCAAGAGGCATACAGTGTTCCCAGGCCACAGCCCTGAACTGGCAGAAGTAAAAATGTTCTTCCCAAACTGTTCCAGTTTCTTGGATTTCCTTTCCGGAGGTGCAGAAGGGAATGCGCTTGGGGACGCATAGGTTTGGACAACCAAGCTCTGAGGGGTAGGGTGTTGGAGAGGAAAATAGGGTCACCCGGGGCCGGGCGATGGCATCCGGCCACGTTCTTATCCACAGGAGCCCCTGGGTTGGGCATGGACCAGGTGCCCAAAAGAATGTTCGAAAGTTAATCATTAAAGGGCAGTAGCGGCTCCATAGAGGAAGACGCCGGCCGGAGCACTTCTGTCAGGAGGTTAGTCCTGACAGCCAATGTAGGGAGCTAGAGGTGGAGAGCCTCGGCTGCTCTACGCAACATAACAGAATACGTACCACCCTCCTCCGTAGCCACAGTAGAAGGATAGTGTGCCAGGTTTGGGAGTAAAATCCATGTTCCCTGCAACCTCCAAATCCTCTTCCTAGTCCGGGTCTAACTCGCACTGGGCTGCGAGAGGGTCCTCAGACCCCTCCCAGTTCTCCCCGTCCTCCCTAACATGCCGGGCAGGCGGAAAAGTGTGAGGCAGAGAGAAATTCCACATCGGCGTCGATACACAGGTCTGGCACCGTCTCCATGTTGGGGTGGAAGCCTGTCGACGCCACCGGCAGCGCCGTAGACGTTGATGGAGGTCGTGGTGTTGTGTGTCAATTTAAGATACCGTATATAGGTTTCCCGATTTACGCCCTTATATAGGCACAATTCGCATTGCCCATATTTAGGCATAGAAATCCTACCCTTATTTAGGCATTAGCCATGCTAACCAAATACAGTCATGGCCACCTACATCCGTCCATCCACATCACAACGAATTCCTGGAAAACCAGACTCTTAAGCCTTTAGAACTTCCCCTTGCTTGGATTGATTTTTCCAAGAACCCATTTATTATCCATGAACATCTATTCCTTAAGGGTTCATTCATGACTTCTTCTGCCCGACTTTTACGTCAATACTGGCATTCCTAAACACCTTCAAGGTATAAATATACCTTCACTTGCCATGGCAAACACGGTTAGGCTGCATACTTGCACAACACGGCTAGTTCGGAAGGAAGTAGAGTCCTTGCCTGACGCACTGACCGGACGCTGTCATACTCCTCGCAGAGAATCCAGCACCAGTATTTCAGACTCCCATTGCGGGGTGTTAGAAATTGAGACCCGGAAAGAGATTCCAACCTCCCTCATTCTAAGGTATGGAGCGGACTAGAACCTAGAGGGACTCTGGCAAATATTGGCAACACCAATCTAAACTATAGCTAAACTAGACTGTAGACAAGCAGCACCTACTTCTTACCTCGTACAACACTTAGGTTAGGTACACTGGGGTAGAACTAGCTAGAAGCACCAGATGAGTATTCACATTTTAGCCTGTGTTATTTATGTATGTATTTTTATGAATATATGTCATAGCTACAAACCATGCTATTGTAGTATTATTTTATCTTGCTGCTAACGCTGTACGTATTATACTTCACATTCTGTCTTATGATTGTAGCAGTTCATATATCTTGCACGAGAAATAAGACTGTTCAATAAACGCTTTTTATTGAAATGCCCGTCTATCTATTTCTGTGTTACTCTGTAGAAACTAAGCATGCACAATTGACTGAGTGAAACGGTTATCTATTGTTTCCACGATTATGAGACTGTTCCGATTCTAAGGGAAACAAAGTTGTCATGTTTATGCGGTTGTCAGAAACAAATCCCTCCTTGTTTATTCGAGAAGTTTCTAGTGACCTCTGAGTTAGCTGGCACACACAAGTAATTAAGTTTAATGTACTCGATAGAGACATACTGACCTCAGTCCTATGTCAAAACTAGAGTGCATATTATTCCAATGCGCAGAGCCTATCAGGGATATAGGAACTACACTACATGGAGCCAACGGATTGGTAAGGCACTAATTTAATGCTAAATACTGAAGTAACTCAGTCGTGCTTTTCTCAGAGACCCCTACTCATAAAACTCCATAAGACGTCTGGAGTGGGTAGGGATCTCCGCCATAGCTGAGTAGGACGAAAATCCTATGTATTAGCTTTTTGCTTTGTTCAACGTTGAAGGATACAGTGTTCCAAAATAGTGTGCACCTTATCTTTGTTCCCTTGAAACCTGCTCAGCAATTTTCATTAAACCATGTCCGATAACAACACAAACACCAAAATCGGTGGAGCTGTACCCGACCATGTCGCAGTAGCTTTTGATTATACAGGTTTTACTGAAACAGATGAAAATGTGAAAATCATCGCTCCAAATTTAAGGAGAGCCATCACTTTAAAACATGGCCTAACACCAAGTGGTGGTCAAGCAGTTTTTGTGATAGATGCACATGAATCACACCAGACAGTGTTATTCCACTCATGGATAGTATTCCCTGAATCACATCCTATAACTAAAAGGTTTCACTTCTCGAAAGAAGATTAGCCATCTGAGGAATATATTCCTTTCGAGGATACTGAAATTCCACTCACATACCAGGAGCATGATCTCTGGTTTAAAGGCGCCCTAAAACAATACAATCACATGACCAGGCTCGGTCCACTAGGTAGACCAGGAGCAACATGGCCGATTTTAGCCGGCTATACACCTCATCCTGACATTGAAGACATGACAGATGTAAAATTACTTACTCAGCTCAAACGATTTAATCAAAATTTATAGACCATTGATTCAATATGTCATGCGGACTTTCACAGTCCAACCAACAATAGCTATTCCAAGACAAACCTCGCACGAGGGGAGTGTGCTAAAAATCACTCCACAGACTTTACACGCAGTCATGGGTAAAATGCCCACAAAAAGTGAACACATTCCATTCTGGATAGCTCAGAAAAGTATTAAAATCGAAGCGGTATTTCCTAATACTAGCCCCTATGAGAAACACAGAATTCTAACAATCCGTTTTGACCAACGGGGATAACACCACATCTGGAAGACTGCACCACTTGGGGCACAGTCTTTGCTGCTATCTACACTAAATCACATGGTGTTCCGTCTATGGCACTAATACCTGATGTCCTGAAACAAATTTAAAACTAATACGGGGCAGAGCCTGCTCTGAATTTAGGTATGAAGTAACTTTAACATTTCGACCAGGTTTCAACAATAAAATAATCCAATATTAAAGGAGAGGCAGCATCAGTGGCAATCCGCCAGAAATTAAGGGAATTTGATGTAACGGAACAACCACAAGAATTAGCCAGAATAATTGAAAAATCCTATTAAGAATTAGGCAGAGACCGTTTGGGTGGGAAACCAGTTCAAGCACAACTGACTATTAAACACAATTCTACCTCTTCTAAAAAGAAGTGGGAAAATAAACATTCAAAAGAGAAACGTTCTCAATCCAGAGGTAGGTCTCCTCAAAAGGAGCCCTCTGAAAGGAGGTATAACCTCAGGAATAGCGATAATTTGAGAAAACCTGACGGGTATCAAGATACCGATACATGTTCCTCTCATACCTTTCAGATATCGTCACAGATACCCAAATAAGAGAACGGACAGATCAAAAAGAAGAACGCGTGAAGTCCCCAAAGACGATCAACATGTTCAGAAAAACAAACCAAAACCTCAATTGCCCCAGAAGAAGGCAGCAGGTCTAAAGATCAGACATCCCGAGGATACTGAGAACACAACTCAAGAACGGAGAATGGGCTCAGACAGTGTTGGACAGAACAGCAGCAGAAGTAACAATAGCTTGCCAGAACCTGAAGGGACTTCTGGAGACAGTGGACTTGAGAGGAGTTGGCCTAACGGCTAGGGCGCTCGACCTCGGACCTGGAGGAACTGGGTTCGAGTCTCGGTAACGACGCAAAAAAAACCTCCTGTGATTCTGGGCAAATCACTTAATCTCCCCGTGCCTACAATGAAAGTAACTGGAAAACGTAAAAATGTAAAGTAACTGGAAAAATATGTAAAGCACTCTGATACCTGATTCGGTTCGGGTCTAGTTCGCGCTATATAAAACTCCGCAAAAAAAATGAGGACATTCAAATTGAGACTGCAGACACCAGGGTTAGTTCTCCACATAGGTAATATGAAATAACACTTCGGATGGAGGGAGACATACCAAGAAAAGTGAAAGCACTCTTTTGGGAGAACTTTCAAAAGGTTATGATATACTTGGAGCAGAACAGGACTGACCACCAGAATTTGTCAGGGAGTGCCCACATGGCGAAGACATCACTATGCCAGCCTTCTCCAACCATGTTCCAACGCATTGAAAATATACTTATGCCAGGAAATGAACTGTCGCCCCAGCATAATACAAATAACATGTAGGATGGGATGAGGATTCGCCTCACCAAAAAATCCAGTTAATAAAAAAAAAAATCAACCAACTGCGCAAAGGCCGTATCCAATTAAGCAAGAAGCTAAAAAACAGGTCAGGGAGATTTTAGATCAACTTGAATACCAAGGGGTGATTGAAACATGCACCCCATCAATGAACAATCCTTTGTTTCCAGTTTCCAAACCAGACAATACATATCATCTAATTTTGGATTACAGACACCTAAACTCTAGTTGTAAAACATTTGCAGTGCAAAATGCACACAGTACAGCATTAATGAATAACATTGTGCGTAAAAAATATAAAACCACATTAGATATTTCTAACTGTCTTTTGACAGAACATAGCACCTGAAAGTAGGTATATGACAGCTTTCTCAATAATGGGGACCCAGCGTCACTTTTGTCGACTTCAACAAGGGTTCAAGAACAGCCCGGGGTTATTCTCAGCAAGGGTAACAGAGTTACTACAAATTTATGATGACGAGGCATGGTCATGTGTCGATGCTAACTATCTGACACACGATGACCTGGACAGGCACCTGAAGAGGGTGAACACCATTATACTGGGCTTCGCCTCTGAGGGTTATAAATTCAATAAAAAATAAATAAAAAAAATCAAGACTTGACCATATCAACGTCCTTTTCCTAGGATATGAACAATCAAGTGTAGGCAAAAGCATGGCAGCCAACTTTTTTAGAAAAGTGTCGCTGCTCCAACCTCCTAAAACAATGAGAAACTTACAGTTGATTCTAGGTTTCCTGAATTTTGGAAGAACATGCATTCTAAACTACGCAGAAAGGGTTAAACCTCTCTATGAATTAAATCTGATTTTCAAATCACACTTTGGACACAGGAACACCCAGATATCCTGCGTGCACTTCAAGCAGATATGTTAGTAACAAAACACTTACAAATACGCGTAAACGTATGCAACTTAGTGATCCAAATCATTCAGGGTCAATGCGGATTCGCCTACTTAACTTTTAATGAAGGTGAAAAAATACCAATTGCATACAAATCACATTTGTATACACAAGCAGAAATAACATTTACATCAACAGAAAAAAAATTCTGACAGCAGTTCAAACCGCTGAAGCAAAAGAAAGAGCCCTAGCACAGGGGATACGCATTATAGTCGTAACTCCTGTACCCGCCTTAAGAGTCAGATACAAAAGCTAGCATTCCGTATGCAAAAGCATTACATCCAAGATGGATACAATAGGTTAATTCACTCGCTGTAACTGATGTTGAATATGTTTTTGATCCTTATTTGAAAACACAAGCATTCCTGCAATACGAACACAAATGTCCTCTGCCTACTGGAATTCTCCCTCTTGACCAGTACTAATTTATAATTCATACTGATGGATCTGCACAACCTGCTATGGGGGGGTAAGCAAGCTCATGCATGGCGGCGCAAAGCCACAGGCCGGGCAAAAGAGCTCGCCCCCACAGAGTCAGTGGCATCAATGGAAGAACGGAGCGAAAATTGCGCCATTCCCCTGCCATCAAGCAGAAGCCGAATCAACAGAGACCGCAGCTCCTCTGGAACAGAAGGGAGAAGGTTCTCAACCAAGTCCCAAAGGGTCAAGGATGTACGTGCGAACACACATGCAGTATTTAAAGCGCGGATACCAGCACTGGTACAAGCAAAAAGCTGGCGAGCACACGCGTCCAGCCACCTAGACTCCCTAGTGGGAGGCAATAATGGCAAGGCGGATGAAGACTAAGGCAATAGCCGCATGAACTACAAGTCCCTGAGCCGCAGGGTGAGTGGACAGGCAGAGTGGATCACCCGGAGCAGGACGGTGCATATGATCAATAGCCCGATAAACAGGGTCATCAGAAGAGGGCCATGCCCATGTACCATGCAAAATGTCAAATAAAGAGCCAAGAAATGGCAGCAAAGGCTCCACCTCAATAGGCTCCACATGGAGCAAATACAGTAAAGGATCAGAAAGCAGAGGGACCACAGGAGGTTGAAAATCAAGAATAGCAGCTGCACTGTGAATGACAAGTGCGTAAGCAGCACCACGGTTGGAGACTAAGCCGTCCACTCGACAATAAAGTGGAGAAGCCGGAGACTGACCCGAAGGCCAGGCAACACAAGGCACTTGCACCATGGGCAAGAAGGAATATGCTACTTACCAGTTTGCATCTGTTCTTGGCATGTAGAGCTGTAGAGTTGTACACTTAGCAATAGATCGCCGCCTGGTGTTGGGCTCGGATGATTGCAGGTTGTGGTCTTCTTGGAAGAAGTCTTTGTAGTCACGAGATAGGTGACTCCTCCTTTGGACAATACTGCGCATGGTCATTGACTCCATCCTCAGATTGTTTTTCGCCATGATGGGAAATGATGGAGTCAGTAGCATGCGTGTGCATCTAAGTAAGACGAGTACTGGAACGGATACAAGTCCCGGGGAGGCGGGAGGGCGTGTACAACGCTGCAGCTCTACATGCCAAGAACAGATGCATACTGGTAAGTAGCATATTCTGTTCAAGGCATATGAGCTGCAGATTGTACACTTAGCAACGATTGTGCAGCAGTGTCCCCCCTAGCGGTGGTCGCTTGTATCCGTTGCAGCATACTGAAATAGTGTTTTAAGGACAGCTTGGCCTACTGCAGCTTGCTGCTTGGCTTGCACGTCAACACAATAGTGTTTAGTGAAGGTGTGTATGGTAGACCATGTTGCTGCCTTACATATGTCCTCTAGTGGTATGTTTCCTAAGAAAGCCATAGAGGCTCCTAGTTTGCGAGTGGAGTGTGCTCTAGGAGGAACTGTTAGTGTACGTTTAGCTTTTTAATAGCATATTTGAATACACTTTACAATCCATCTGGCAATTCCTCCTTTAGATATGGGATTGCCTTTGTGTGGGGAAGAGAAAGATACAAATAGTTGTTTTGTCTTTCTGAAGGATTTAGTCCGGTGTGTAGTATAAAAGAGCTCTTCTAACATCCAAGGTGTGTAAAGCCCTTTCCGCAACAGAGTCTGGTTTTTGAAAAAACACTGGTAACTCTACTGATTGGTTAAGGTGAAAAGGAGTAATCACTTTTGGCAGGAATTTAGGACTAGGTCTAAGAACCACTTTGTTAGGGTGTATCTGAAAAAATGGTTCTTCTATTGTGAATGCTTGTATTTCACGAACTCTTCTGAGGGAGGTGATGGCAACAAGGAAGGCAGTCTTCCATGTTAGGAATTGCAGTTCACACTTGTGTAAAGGCTCAAAAGGGGGACCCATAAGTCTTGTAAGGACCACGTTTAGGTTCCATATTGGTGCAGGTGGTAACCTAGGTGGGATTATTCGTTTTAATCCCTCCATAGATGCTTTTATCGCAGGTACTCTAAAGAGAGATAGATCCGGTCTATTTTGTAAATAGGCTGCAATTGCTGCTAGATGCAGTCGTATGGAAGAATAAGCCAAGTTGGACCTTTGTAGGTGTAGAAGGTAGCAAATAATATTTTGGATGGAAACATCCAATGGATCAATGTGATTGTTGTTACAGTATATTGCAAATCTTTTCCACTTAGCAGCATAACATGCTCTAGTGGTGGGTCTTCTAGCTTCTTTAATTATATTCATACAGTCTGGTGGTAAGTTTAAGTAGCCAAACTCTAAGACCTCAGGAGCCAGATAGCCAAATTCAGTTGGCTTGGTTCTGGGTGCCTTATTCTCCATGGTTCTGTGTTAACAGGGATGGCGTGAGCCGTAATTTCTGATGTGGAACCAGTGAGAGATCTAGTAGTGTGGTGAACCACGGATGACGTGCCCATGTGGGGGCCACTAGTATTAGTTTGAGAGACTGTTGTCTGAGCTTGCGTACTACTAGTGGAATGAGTGTGAGAGGGGGAAAAGCGTAGGCAACTCTGCCTGACCAGTTAATCCATATTGCATTCCCCTCCGACCGTGGGTGTGGAAACCTGGCGGCGAAGGTTGGGCATTTTGCGTTTTCATGGGTGGCAAACAGATCTATTTATGGCTGCCCCCACCTTTGGAAAAATGGTTGGAGAACCTGTGGGTGCAACTCCCATTCGTGAATCTGTTGGGATTGACGACTCAACAGATCTGATTGTGAATTCCTGGAAGGTGTTCTACAGTCAGGTGTATGTTTTGAGGGATGGCCCATCTCCAAATGTTCTGTGCAAGCTGGGACAGTTGCAGAGAGTGTGTCCCCCCCTGTTTTTGTATATAATACATAGCTGTCATATTGTCCGTCCGAATTAGAACAGCTTTGTTTTGTACTTGTACTTGAAAAGTCTTGAGTGCTAGGAAAATCGCTAGCAGCTCTAAATGATTGATGTGGAACAGTTTTTGTTGGCTGTTCCATTGGCCTTGAGTGGTATAGTGCAGGAGATGGGCTCCCCATCCTGTGAGGGATGCATCTGTTGTGAGCACTATTTGTGTAACAGGGTCTAGGAACGGCCGTCCCTTTGTCAAGTTTTTGGTGTTCCACCATTGCAGAGACCGATATGTACGGCTGTCCTCCAACACCCGGTCTGTGAGCTGACCTTGAGCCTGATTCCACTGTTGTGCTAGACATTCTTGTAGTGGGCGCATTTGCAGTCTTGCGTGAGGAACTATGAAGATGCAAGACGCCATCATGCCTATTAGTTTCATGAACACTCTGGCTTGAAGAGAGTGCTGGCATTGAAAAAGGGAGACTAAGCTCTGAATACTTTGAATCCTGGCTTGACTGGGATACGCTAGAGCTGCCGATGTGTCTATGGTAGCTCCTAGATATTGGTGAACGTGCGAAGGCTCTAGGTGCGACTTGGTGTAGTTTATCGTAAACCCTAAGTTGTGTAATGTTTGTATTGTTTGTTGTGTGTTGTACACACTGGTTGAACGATCTTGCTTTTATGAGCCAGTCGTCGAGGTAAGGGAAGACATGTATTTGTTGTCTTCTGAGATGTGCTGCTACTACTGCTAAGCACTTTGTAAACACTCATGGTGCTGTTGTGACCCCGAATGGAAGGACTTTGAACTGATAGTGTTGTCCTTGTATGACAAATCTTAGATACTTCCTGTGCGCAGGATGTATAGGAACATAAAATAGGCGTCCTTTAGGTCTAGTGTTGTAAGAAAGTCTCCCTGTTCTAGTAGAACAAGTTACTTACCTTCGGTAACGATATATCTGTAAGAAACAGTAGTTAGTATTAGATTCCTTACCTTAGAATATCCCCAGGCGTCAGTCTGGATCCGGAAACTTTTGCGTAGCAGTACCCCTGCGCGTCGGTAGGCGTCGTCCGCGTCCGTCGTCGGCGTCGTGATGACGTCGCTGGAGTATATAGACGCCGCCTCCGCGCGCTGACGTCAGTTCTTTGCACACAGCTTTTCCGCGCCAGAACACGCAGAGCCATGTGAGAACCAACACTGGTGCCATTTGAAACTAGGGCCCTGAAAGGGATGTCCTTAACCCTAGGTATCAGTTCGCAGAACGGGGAGGATGGGTGGGGCGGTAAGGAATCTAATACTAACTACTGTTTCTTACAGATATATCGTTACCGAAGGTAAGTAACTTGTTCATCTGAAAGAAACAGGTTAGTATTAGATTCCTTACCTTAGAATAGATACCCCAGCAATACCAACCCCGGTGGTGGGTCTGCGAACCAATACAATCCTACACCAGAAAATCCTGGAGGACCGAACGGCCAAAGAAGCCATCCCTCCGGACTTGACTGTCCAGGCAGTAGTGCCTCGCAAAGGTGTGCAGCGAGGCCCACGTAGCCGCCTGGCAAATGTCCTGCAAAGGGACTCCCCGGCCCAGGGCAGTAGTAGCCGCCGTGGCCCGAGTGGAATGGGCTCTCAGCCCAACAGGAGGCTCCTTCCGAGCCAAAGAGTAGCATGCTTTGATGCACAGGACGACCCACCGAGAGATGGTTCGTTTCTGTACCGCCCTTCCCTTCTTCTCACCCACGTATCCAACAAACAGTTGGTCATCCACCCGGAACTGGCGTGTGCGATCCATATAAAATGAAAGCGCACGTTTTGGGTCCAGACGATGGAGCCGCTCCTCATCTTTGGAAGGATGCGGAGGCGGGAAGGAGGGCAAGGTGATGGACTGCCCGATGTGAAAAGCAGAAACTACTTTGGGCAGGAAAGAAGGTCTAGTTCTCAGAACCACCTTGTCTGGATGAATGGACATGAAAGGAGGTTTGACAGAAAGAGCCTGGAGCTCACTCACTCTCCTGGCAGAGGTGATGGCAACCAGGAAGGCCGTCTTTAAAGTCAGGAGACGGATAGGACAGGAATGAAGTGGCTCAAAGGGAGCGCACATCAAAAAAGTCAGAACCAGGTTCAAGTCCCACTGAGGCATCACGAACGGAACAGGTGGAAACATGTGCGTGATGCCCTTCAAGAATCTCGTTACAATAGGGGACTTGAACAAAGATGGCTGATCAGGTAGCCTTAAGAAGGCGGAAAGGGCAGAAAGGTAGCCCTTGATAGTGCCCAGAGCAGAGCCCTGCTGGGCAAGAGAGAAGAAAGAGGAGAACCTCGGAGAGAGGGGCAGAAAGGGGATCCACAGCCTTTGCTGTGCACCATGCCACAAATCTGTTCCACCGGCAGGCGTATACCGACTTTGTGGAGGGACGCCTGGCTGCCAGAATCACATCACAGACTTCAGGAGGCAAGTCAAATGGCCTCAACTGTCGCCGCTCAATCTCCACGCATGGAGGTGGAGACTGGACAGGTTCGGGTGGAGGACCGTCCCCTGCTGCTGCGACAGAAGGTCCTCCTGAAGGGGCAGGCGGATCGAGGGACCGACTGACATGCTGAGTAGCTCGGGATACCAGTACCTTCGAGCCCAGTCCGGAGCCACAAGGATAACTAGGGCCCGGTCGCGCCTGATCTTCTTCAGCACTCTGGGCAGAAGTGGTATAGGCGGAAAGGCGTACAACAGACCGCAGCTCCACTCGCGCCGAAAGGCGTCGCCGTGCGAGTGCCGTCTTGGAAACTCCAACGCGCAGAACTGATGACATTGCGCGTTCTCTTCTGTGGCGAATAGATCTAACCAAGGCTCTCCCCATCGCAGAAAGAGGCCTTTCGCCACGTCCGAGTTCAGACGCCATTCGTGATCCACCGAGCACCGACGGCTGAGTTCGTCCGCCCTGGCGTTCAGAGAACCTGCCAGGTGTTGAACCGTCAGAGTCACGCCCTGACGTTCCAGCCATTGCCAGAGACGCAGGGCCTCCTGGCAAAGGGTCCACGACCCCACTCCGCCCTGCTTGTTGCAGTACCACATGGCGGTGGTGTTGTCCGTGAACACCTGCACTACACTCCCGTTGACAAAGGGGAGGAATGCCTTCAGTGCTAGGCGAATCGCCCGCAGCTTCAACATGTGGATATGGAGCTGGGACTCCGCCGGAGACCAGATGCCTCTGATCTCCGCCTCTCCCAAGTGGCCTCCCCAGCCCTGGAGGGACACGTCCGTCACAACTACGTGCTCCGGTTGGGGAAGGGAGAGGGATCTGCCTCTGACCCAATCGCGGTCCGTAAGCCACCACTGCAACTGAGATCAGGACATGGTCGGATAGGTTGCCATGATGCTGGGCCCACTGAAACTTCAGGTCCCACTGCAGAGCCCTCATCCGCCACCTGGCGTGATGCACCAGAAGGATGCAAGAGGCCATCAGCCCCAGAAGCCGCAGCGTCAACCTGACCGAGACCCGGGATAACGGCTGAAAGATGGGAATCAAAGCCTGAATACCCCGGACCCGCCGTTCCGGAGGATAAACCCGAAACTGCGCCGAGTCGAGAACCGCTCCGATGAAAAGGAGCTTTTGAGAGGGACACAGGTGTGATTTCGGCACATTGATGGAAAACCCCAGCTCGTGCAGGAGGTCTGCCGTCATCTGAAGGTGGTGGACGACTGTCTGGGGCGAGCCTGCCTTCAACAACCAGTCGTCGAGGTAGGGGAAGACTGAAACCCCTAACCGGCGCAGATGAGCTGCGACCACCGCCATCACTTTCGTGAACACCAGTCGGGCGCTGGTAAGGCAGAATGGGAGCACGATAAACTGAAAGTGCTCGTGGCCTACCGTGAACCGCAGGTAACGCCGGTGGGCCGGCAGGACGGGGATGTGAAAATACGCATCCTGCAAGTCCAACGCCACCATCCAGTCTTGCGGGTCTAGAGCAGCCAAGACCTGAGCCAAAGTCAACATCTTGAACTTCTCCTTCCGGAGGAAGCCGTTGACGTTCCGTAGATCCAAGATAGGACGCAGGCCCCCCTTGTCCCTCTTGGTACCAGAAAGTAGTGGGAATAGCAACCACACCCTACTTCTGGCCCAGGAACGCGCTCGATGGCCCCCTTGGCCAAGAGGGCCGTAACTTCCTCCTGCAGAAGTGTCAAGTGGTCCCCCGACACACGGTGGTTCTGCGGTGGCATGGCTGGAGGAGTGGTCTCGAAGGGGAGGGAGTAGCCCCTTCGGACGAGCTGCAGCACCCACCTGTCCGATGTGATAGTGCGCCAGCGGGAGTGGTGATGGCGAACCCTGCCACCCACCGGCGTCACATGGGCATGAAAGCTCGGACTAGGAGGATTTGGAGGCTTATGCTGCGGGGGGAGGTGTGGCCTGACCGCGCCGTTGTCCCCGACCGCCTCCACGGCGGAATCCACGGCCGCCACCGCGTTGAGAAGTGTTCTGCGGTGCGTGGCTGGCAGCACGTGTGGGACCGCCCCTTCCTTGGCCACGAAAGGAGCGAAACGAACCCGTTTGCTGGCGCTGGGTCGAGAGACCCAAGGACTTGGCCGGGACCCTGGAGTCCTTGAAGCGCTCAAGCGCGTGGTCCGCTTTGTCGCCAAACAGGCGACTGCCATCGAACGGCATGTCCATCAAAGTATTTTGGACATCCGTCGAAAAGTTGGCGGATCTCAGCCAGGCGCGGCGACGAATCGCCACCGTCGTGGACATCGCTCTGCCCAGCGAGTCGGTCGTATCAAGACCACACCTGATGGAATACCTCGCCGCGTCTCGGCCTTCAATCATAGCCTGGCCGAGCTTGTCCCGTACCTCCTGCGGGCATTGCGGCAGACACTCCGCGACCGTATCCCACAGAGAGTGGGTGTAGCGGCCCAAGAGGCATGCGGTGTTGCAAGACCGCAGTCCCAGACTCAGGGACGAGAAGACCTTCTTTCCATACTGGTCGTACCTCTTTGATTCCCGGTCGGGCGGGGCCGACGGGAATGCGGTTTGGGAAGTTGAGGCCTGGATCACCAGACTCTCAGGGGTGGGATGGGTGGACAGGAACTTAGGGTCGTCCGGACACGGACGGTGGCGTCTGGCCACGTTCCTATCAACAGGCGAACCTGAAGCGGGCCTGGACCACGTGCCCAAAAGAACGTCTGTCAAGGCTTCATTGAACGGCAGCAGAGGCTCCTGTGGGCATGACTGCGGTTTGAAGACCTCAGTGAGGATGTTAGGCCTCACTTTTGCGACGGGGAGCTCAAGGCGTAAAGCCTTGGCAGCCCTCATCAACACCGCTGAATAAGCAGCCCCAGCCTCCGAAGCCACAGTAGGAGGCGAGACAAAACCAGGGTTAGGAGAATCGTCCAGACCACTGGCCTCACGGGCGACGCCGGTCCGACTCCGCGTCCGGAGTAGGAGAGGGAATGGGGGCGGAGCCCCGACGCCGGCCGGAGCCGGAGTCGCGGCGCCGCGCGGAGGCGGCACCATGGGTTGCCCCGATGGAATCGGCACCGGAGAGGCCGGCGGACCAGCCGGCGTCGACCCTGAAGGACCCAGCGGCGCCGGGGCAGGAGCCGCCGGCGGCGTCGGGGCCGGAGCACCAGACGGCGTCGGAGCAGGAGCACCCGAACCGCTCGGGCCCCCGGACGGGACCACCGGGCCCGCAGGCCCCCGCCGGAGGAGACCGCGCCCTCATGGCCATGAGGAACTCCTCTATCTCCTCGCGCGACGTGCCTTGCCGAGGGACCGACGGGTATGGAGCAGGCAGCGTCGGCGACCCACGCGGGGTGGGGGGAGTCGGGGGTGCGATGACGACGCCCCGACTTATTGTGTTTCTTACCTGAGGAACCGGAGGAATGGTGACGACTTCCGGAGCGCTCGTGGCGGCTCCGCGACCGTTCTCTCGACCGCTCCCTTGACCTCCGGCCGGACCGGGACCGCTCTCGACGCGGGGCCGACACCCGGAGCTCGAGTAGCTTGCGGGACCGCTCCCGTCTAGCCTTACTCGTCAAGGCCCGGCAGTCGACGCAGGACTCCACGTCGTGGTCCGCGCCCAGGCACCGGAGGCAGAGTCGATGGTGGTCGGTGACCGACATCGTGCGGTCACACCCGTCACAATTCTTAAAACCGGGCATCCTACCGGCACCTTAAGAGTTAGAAGTAATCAAAAAACTTTGGTCAAAAGACCGGAGTACTGCTCAGTAATCAAAAAACTTTGGTCAAAAGACCGGAGTACTGCTCTTCGGATCTGCGCTAACTGGCGCGGAAAAAAGAAGAACTGACGTCAGCGCGCGGAGGCGGCGTCTATATACTCCAGCGACGTCATCACGGCGCACGACGACGGACGCGGAGCCGCAGGGGACGCCTGCAGACGACGCCTACCGACGCGCAGGGGTACTACTACGCAAAAGTTTCCGGATCCAGACTGACGCCTGGGGATATTCTAAGGTAAGGAATCTAATACTAACCTGTTTCTTTCAGATATGGGAGTACTTGTTTTAAAGTGATCATGTGAAAATGATCCGACTGTATTGAGTGATTTAGGGGCCTGAGGTCGAGAATCGGTCTTAATGTCCTGTCCTTTTTGGGTATTAGGAAATACAGGGAGTAGACTCCTGTTCCTTGTTCCTGTAAGGGGACCACTTGAAAAGCATCTTTTTGTAGAAGTGCTAGAACTTCCTGTTGAAGCAGGGTTATGTGGTCTGTGGACATTGGACGCTGCCTGGGCGGTATGTTTGGGGGGGTTGCTGTGAGTTCTAGGCAGTAACCATGTTGGATAATTTGTCTTACCCACCTGTCTGTTGTGATGGAATTCCAGACAGGTAGGAACGGTGATAGTCTGCCCCCCACAGGAGTGGAATGCTGTAGGGGAGGCAGAGGGAAGTCACTGTTTGGGAGTGGAAGATGAGCAGTTGTTGTTATTACCTCTACCTCTTTCCTTATTGTTGTTGCCTCTGTACCCTCCTCTAAAGTAGCCTTTATTAGAGGGGGTTTGTGTATGTGTTTTAAAAGATGATGCGTTATCTGAGCCGGTCTGCTTGGAGCCTCCTCTATAAGAGGAGCGACAAAAAGAACTTCTAGTTTGGGTGGATTGTAATGCACCCATAGACTTAGCAGTGTCTGTTTCCTTTCTCTAGAGTGTTATCTACTTCTGGCCAGAACAACTTGTTCGGATTGAAGGGCTGGTTCAGGATGGTAGTTTGTACTTCTGGTTTGAAACCTGAAATGCGTAACCATGCATGACGTCTAAGGATAACACTAGTGTTAACTGCTCTGGATGCTGCTACATCTAGTGCGCATTTAATTGAGGTATTAGATATTAATTTGCCTTCTTGTAAAAGCTCTGCTGCTTGAGCTTTGTATTGATCTGGTAGGTGCTCCATTAATTTTTCTAGTTGGTCGTAGTGAGCCATGTTGTAGCGTGAGAGTAAGGCTTGTGTGTTTGCTATCCGCCATATGTTTGTTGCTTGTGCAGCAATCTGTTTCCCTGACGCATCAATAATCTTTGATTCTTTGTCAGGCGGGGGGGGGGGGGATGTCACCAGAAGTCTGGGAATTGGCTCTTTTACGTGCATTTGACACTACCAAAGAGTCTAATGGCAGATGTCCCTTAATGTAGACTGGATCAGCTGGTGCTGGTCTATACTTTTTCTCTATTCTGGGATTTAGTACCCTACACCTTACTGGATCTTTAAAAATCTCTGGAGCAAGTTTAATGACCCCTTTGATCATAGGTAGTATTGGAGTAGACCTTTGGGACTGCTCAAAAGTGTCTAATAAGAAATCCTCCTCAATGGCATCAGAGTGCATTGGAACTCCGTGGTAAAGTGCAGCTCTGTTTAATAGATGATTGAACCCAATACTATCCTCTGGAGGGGAAGGTTTTGTTGGGTAGTACTGAGGATCAGGGATGTCCGGTGCATTATTTGGTGGGAAATTATATGCATCATCCTCTTTGGGATATTCGGGGTGGACATCTTCATCCTCATCTAAAGGATATGTATGTGGCTCTGGTACATCATCCCCCCACCTAAGTCATACTCTTCGTCAGTGTGGTGTGATGATGCAGGAGATTGAGCAGGAGAAGTTATAGGCTCAATATATGGAGTGATAGGAGAGGAAGAAGGTGAAGGAGAGGGAGGGTGCATTGGAGAAGTTGCACAATCCTTTTTGGCAGGAACCACAGTTGGAAGTGGTGTGTCTGCTGGTCTTTTCTTATGAGGAATTGCTTCTACATGTCCAGTTTTTGGATTAATATAGACTTTTTCTGTTTAGGATCTGGTCTAAAGAGATCTTCCTCTTCTATAATCTTCCTCGGCGTCGATTTCTTCGGTGCCGATAGTGGTTGTTTTGTGTTTTTGCCTTAGGAGTGATTGAGTCCTGTGGCAATTTCTTCGGTGCCGAAGGTGGTTTAGGCTTGTCTGTATCAGGCCTTGGAGTCTTTGGTACCGCTATTGAAGATTTTGGCGTGGAGACAGATTTTGTTGGGCCTGCAGCGCCGGAATCTAGCTTCCCTTCTTTATTTTTGGAACCGGATGGTTTCGGAGTCGAAGCTTTCGGGTCCGTTACGGTTCTTGGCTTCGGCACCGATGCCTGTTTAGGTTTGGGTGCCGAAGAGTCTTTGGGCGCCGAAGGGGGTGTTAGCTTCGGTGCCGAAGAGTCCTTCGGTGTCGAAGGATGTTTCGGTGCCAATGGAGGAGGTGGAATTGGCACATGTGGTTTTTTCGGTGCAGAGGCACCGGAAGGCGTAGTCTTTTTCCTCGGAGCCGAGCCCGAAGGCGGGGCGTCGGAGGGTAAATGTCGGTCTCGACTGGGCCCCATGGGCGGAGTGCTGACCGATGCCTTTCATTTGGGCAATGTCTGTTGTGCAGGGGCAGAGGTACTCACGGGTTGTCGAGATGGAATCGAATCGTTAGAGTCCTCTGCTCCCGATCTGATCGGGAGATCAGGCGAGTCTTCCTCGGCGACGAGTGGAGCCTCGTCCTCGGAGACGTCTTCTTCGACGATCTCCTCCTCCAAGATGGCCTCCGGTGCTGGTGCTGATCTCCTCATCTCGTGTCGACGGGCCCTCCGATCCTGAATGGTCTTTTTCGATCGGAAGGAGGCACAGGCTGTGTAGGTCGACTCGTCGTGTTCCGGCGATAGACCGAGGTTGCAAACCTCGTGATGGTCGCTATGAGGGAACTTTGCTCGACATACCGGGCATCTCTTGAATGGTGTTCTGTCCATGAGGCGTAGGCTGTACGGCGCACCGGGATGTAGCTGGTGATGTCGAAAAGTTTATTCGATGTCGAAAGTTGTTTGTCTAAAGTTTCACGCTTCGAAAATGCCGAAAAGAGTCTTTTCTAGCCAGAGCAGAAAACTTTCATCCGAACCCAGTGGCGGAAAAAAACAATCTGAGGATGGAGTCGATGACCATGCGCAGTATTGTCCAAGGGAGGAGTCACCTATCTCGTGACTACAAAGACTTCTTCCAAGAAGACAACAACCTGCAATCATCCGAGCCCAACACCAGGTGGCGATCTATTGCTAAGTGTACAATCTTCAGCTCATATGCCTCGAACAGAGGCTTTGTTGACGCCACCTGCGTAGATCGACACCGTGTGGAGGTCGCAGCAACGTCAGAGGAGTCGGGGGGGGGGGGGGGGGGGGTCAAGCAACCTCTTGAGGAAGCTTAAGCGTCGGCACTGGCGTCGATGGACGCAAGGGTGTAGTCGTCTGGACATAGACGACCGCACCAGGGGACTCTATCTGGACACCCTCCTATGTAGATCCCTTCAGCAAAAGGTGCACGTTTAGGCAGACCGGACGTCGAATCTGGCGTCGGGCCGGCGCCGCCTCTTAAGTCTGAGCAGGAAGCCGCTCAGAGCTATGCAAAGACGGACCGGGTCTGCGACTGGGAGGACCCACTGGGCCGTGTCCCGCCGGCGTCGTATCGTCTCCGGAACCGGAGTCTATGCACACAGCCAGTGAGAAGGAAGAATCCGCCAGGGAGGACCCGATATGAGTGCCCTCCACCTGTTTGGGACCCGAAAGCGCTCCAGGGAGAGGTGGGGACCCAAAAGTACGACTGGAGAGCCATCAGAATAAGCCTTCGTTTGGTAACGCATCGCTCCAACCCCCGGAAGGGAGGGTATGGAGGAAACTACTGCCAGGCGCCCTTATTTGGCATAAAGCGAGAGGAGCGTGCCCCAGCAGTACGCGAATGGGAGGAAGACCTCCATGCTTGCCTCTTTTGCTTGCGCTTACCTGCCTTCGAGCAACGTTTGCGGGAACGACCTTGGAAGGAGCCCGATCCAGAGGGAGAGAGCGGCGACGCGAAGGTGCTGGACTGGCCAGCAGTTTCATATGGCGCTTTCTCAGGGACTTGGGCTTCATCCTCTGACAGGCGTAGCACTCTTTGGAGTCGTGGTGCACACCGAAGCACTACATACAGATGAGGTGCGGGTCAGTGCCAGGCCTCCGACGCGCACAGGCTTCATAAACCTTAAAACCCAAAGGCATTGCACACTGTTCCGGCGACACCAAAGGCCAAGGAACTGCTTGTTTTCCAGGATCCACGTTGGGACGCGGAAAAAGAGAAAACAGACGTCAGCGCGCCAGGAGTGGCATAACGAATAGTTTCTTACCTGTCGGTGTAGTTTTGCAGCTTGAAGATCTTTCTGGATTCACTATGCTGTGCATATTCCGCAATCTGGTGGTTGGGTCCGGAATCGTAGTCTTTCTTCTCTTTTTTTTTTGTAGCCCAGGTGGGCGTCGACGTCCCACCATTTGGTGTACCTTCGGTGACGTCGGCATGCTTCCGGCGGAAGCTACCACCCTTGGGCGCCATCTTCGGATTCTTTTTTCTGTCTTTTTCCTGCTGCGTTTGTAGTGAATCCATGGCTATGTTTGTTAATCGTTTTTCAACGTAATTCTTTTCACGTATCTTTTCATGTATCTTATAAGCTTGAACTTGCTTTCTTTTGTATGTGTTTCCACCTTCTTCTCCAGCCTCATCTTTCTGGCAGAGGCGGGTGGGTTCGCTAGTGAATCCAGAAAGATCTTCAAGCTGCAAAACTACACCGACAGGTAAGAAACTATTCGTTTTGCAGCGTGAATCTTTCTGGATTCACTATGCTGTGCATAGATTTTGTAGCGGTTTTCATTACTTTTGTGGCGGCTGGGTGGAAGATGAGCGTTGGTTGTTGAATATATGTTGAAGCACCTTTTGTCCTACTTGTGCTTCTTTGTTCATTTGTACATCCACGCAATAGTGCTTAGTGAACGTGTGCACTGAAGCCCATGTTGCCGCCAGGCATATGTCCGGAATTGGTGTGTTGGCCAGAAAGGCAATTGTTGCTCCTTTCTTCCTGGTGGAGTGGGCCTGCGCCCCTCCTGTTAGCTCCTGGCCCGCTTGTTTGTGGCAGAATTGTATTGTCTGTGCGATCCATTGGGCTATGGTGTTTTTAGTCACTGGTTTGCCCATGTAACTGTTTGCGAAGGATACGAAGAACTATTTTGTTTTCCTGTGTCCTTTCGTCCTTTCAATGTAGTGCATCACAGCCCTTCTTGCGTCTAGAGTGTGGAGCGACCTCTCAGCGCTTGTAGTGGGGTTTTGGAAGAAGCTAGGGATCTGAATACTCTGGTTCATGTGAAACCTCGACACCACCTTTGGCATGAAGTGTGGGTCTGTTCTCATCACGACCCTGTCACTGTGTATCTGGATGTAGGGTTCCTGCAGCGAGTGTGCCTGCAGTTCACTCACCCTCCGTAGCGAGGTGATTGCTACTAGAAAGGCCGTTTTCATTGTTAGCATTTGCAGTGATGCTTTGTGGATGGGTTCGAAAGGTGCTTTCATGAGCTCCGTTAGTACCACATTTAGGTTCCAGGCCGGTGGCGACATTCTCTTTGGTGGCGCTATTCTTTTTGCCCCTTCCAGGAATCTTTACACGACTTGGGATGTAAAGAAGCTTCTCTCTGTTTCTCCTCTTGTGTATGCCACAATAGCTGCCAGGTGCACCCTCAGCGAGGATGAGCTTAGCTTTAATTAAGTGTGTGAGGTACCTTAGCACCGTAGATTCCCTGGTCAGTTTTCTATGGAGTTTTTTCTTACAACACCATTGAGTGAATCTTTTCCATTTTTCCCCATAGCACTTGCGTGTGCTGGGCCTCCTTGCCTCACGCAGCACCCGCATGGTGCTCTCTGGTAGTTTTAGATGTGCGAACTCTAAGTCCTCAGGAGCCAGGCTGAGAGGTTGAGGCTCTCCGGCTCTGGGTGTAGAACTTCTCCGTTTTCAATGGAGTGTAGGTCTCTTCTTTTTGAGAACTTGTGGGAGGGGGGGCCCTGTGCCATCTCAATTATCTAAGAGTACTAGGTCTGCCTGGCCCATTGTGGTACCACCAGGATGAGCGGCATGTTGCTCGTCATGCATTTGTTGAGAACCCTGGGGATCAGTGGTATCGGGGGAAAAGCGTAGGCAAATGTTTTTGACCAGCTTATCCATAGGGCATTCCCCTGTGATAGTGCCTCTGGTTGCCTGGATGCAAAGTGTTGGCATTTTGCATTCCGGCGTGTTGCAAACAGGTCTATTGTTGGTGTGCCACATCTCCTAAATAGTCTCTCGGTTTCCTGAATATTGAGTTCCCACTCGTGGGACGCTGAAGTCTGCCTGCTGAGCCAATCCGCTTCTACATTATCCTTCCCTGGCAGGTGTATGGCTAGCAGGTCTATTTTGAGTGGTATTGCCCATCTCCAGATTTCTTGTGCCAAGCTTGACAGAGGGAAAGATTGAGTTCCCCCCTGTTTGTTTATGTAAAACATCGTTGTGGTGTTTGTATCAGCACCTTCTGGCTGTACAGGTGTTTCTGAAAGGCCTTGAGGGCTAGCAACACTGTTTTCAGTTCCAGGTAATTGATGTGTCTGACAGCATCTGTAGGGCTCCACAGACCCCTCACTCTGAGCCTGTTCATGTGTGCGCCCCATCCCTTCTGGGATGCGTCTGTGGTGATGGTCACTGTTGGGTCCGGTGGTGTTAGAGGCTTCCCTACTGTTATTCTTTCCGTGGTCCACCACCTTATTTCTTCCTGCACCCTGTGCGTTACAACCACTAGATCCTCCCAACTTCCTGTAGCTTGTGACCATTGCTGTTGCAGCCACTCTTGGAGTGGTCTCATCTGTAGGCGTACATTGGGGACCAGGTGTATGCATGACGCCATCATCCCCAAAATCTTGCTCACAGTCCTCACTGTCAGAGCTCGCCCCTTCTGGTAGTGACGTTTCTCCCTCAGTAGGCGGAGTGTTCTCTTCTCGCTGGGTAACACCCTGCATTGGACGGTGTCGATTTGAGCTCCCATGAAGATTTTCACTTGCTCTGGTTCCATTGAGCATTTTCCCCAGTGTATGGAGAATCCCAGGCTTGCTAGCGTTCTTGTGACCTGCTCTGCATGATCCTTGCATGTCCTGTAAGAGCTTGCCTTTACGAGCCAGTCGTCGAGGTAGGGGTACACGTGTATCCCCTTTCTTCTTAAATGTGCGGCCACTGCAGCGAGGCATTTGGTGAACACCCTTAGTGCGGACTTTAGGCCGAACGCCAGGGTCGTGAATTGGTAGTGATCCTTGTTCACTGTGAATCTTAGCATGTGCTTGTGCTGCCTGTTCATGGGGATGTGCAGGTACGCATCTTTGAGGTCAATGGTGGACAAGAAGTCCCTGGCCTTTATCTGCGGGATGACCTCTTGTAGGGACGTCATCTTGAATTTTTGAGTCTTTACGTATTTGTTTAGGAACCGAAGGTCCAGGATGGGTCTTAGACTTTCGTCCACTTTTGGCACCAGGAAGTAGTTGGAGTATACTCCCCTGTTGCGTTCTTTGAATGGAACCCGTTCGATGGCCGCTTTGAGGAGGAGTTCTTGAGCTTCCTCTTGGAGTAATCGCAGCTCTCTTCCAGAGTGCTCTCTTCTCTTTGGCTTTCTGTTTGGTGGTCTCTTTTCCAACTCTATGCAGTATCCGAACTGCATAATGTTGAGTATCCACTTGTCCGTTGTTATTTTTTCCCACTCCTGGAGAAAAAATCTCAATCTTCCTCCTACTGGCGTCACATGTTCCTTTGTGTCTTGTCCGTGCAGCCCTCTCCTGTTTGTTTTCCCGTGCTCCTCCCCCGGAGGGTTCGAGTGGGAGAGCACCTTTTTCCGTGTGAAGTCACTTAGAGGGGGGGTTGTTCACCGCCTCTCCTTCTGTGGCCCCGTCCATTTCCTCTTGATTGAAAGGACTGGCCCCTGCCCTGGTAGTTCCAGTTTTGCCTCTGCTGGCCCTGGTGACTTTGGTTGTCACTCTGTTGTCCCTGGTGGAATGCCTGGTGTGATTGCCCTTGCTGGCTTCCACCCCTGCCGTTAGGCCTCCGTGTAGGAGTGCCCCTTCTCATCCCCCTGAATTGCAGGGCCCCCATGGACCTTGCCGTCTCGTTGTCCTTCTTCAGTTGGGTGAGCTTCTCATCAACTGGGGCTCCGAACAGTGTTTCACCGCTGAGGGTGTGCTCAGGATGTTGTTCTGAACCTCAGCCTTGAAGCCGGAGATCCTGAGCCAGGCTTGCCTTCTCTCTGTGATGCCTATAGCCATCAGTCTGCTGGCTGTTTCTGCCCCATCCAAGGCGGTCTTGAGGCACGAGTTAGCAATGCTTTTCCCCTCTTCCACAAGGTGTGATGCCCTCTCACGGTATTGTTCCGGGAGGTGCTTGAGCAATTGGCCCATCTCATCCCAATGCTGGTATTGATGTCGGTTCAGGAGGGCATTGGAGTTCGCCATCCGCCAGTGCGTTGCGGCGTTCCTCTCTATCTTCCTGCCAGTTAGATCCATCCTCCTGCTTTCTTTGTCAGGTGGAGGTCCAGATGTTGTTGGGACGTTTGCCCTTTTTCTGGCCGTTGCAGCAATTATTGAGTCTGCTGTGACGGATCCCTTGATGTAAGCTGGGTCTTGGGAGGAGAATTTGTATTTCTCCTCCGTCCTCGGCGTTACTGATCTGCATGTAGCCGGTTCCTTGAAGGTTTCCTTCCCCTGGTCTGTGACGCTCTTTAGCATGGGCAAGAACTGGCTTCTTGTCTGTGTGGGGAGCAATGTCTCCAGCAGGAAATCTGCTTTTGGCTTCTCCTCCTCCAGCTTAACTCCATAGGCTGCTGCCGCCTTCCTCACCACCTCATTGTATGCCCCAATGTCGTCCGGTGGCGAAGGCCTCGAGGGGTATGTTTCCACAGCCTCCTCCGGGTTTTCGGCCTCTATGTCCTGCCATTCCTGGTCTTGGGCCGTCGAGGAACCTGAGCCGTAGCTTGACTGCTGCTCCCCGTAATCCCCCTCTGTGTAGTAGAGGTCTTCTTCCTCTTCGTGCTCCGAGGGTTCCGGAGTTTGACGTCTCCTCGACGTCGAACTCCTCGTGCTCCTGTACCTCAGCGACGGTCGGTGCCGGCTTCGAGGGGATCCTGTAACTTTGAATTTTTTCAGCGAAGTCCTTCTTTCTCTGAAGGATATTCTCCATTTCGGCCTCGAGCCTTCTTTTCTTTCTCTGCGGCCTGCTCGTCGTCGAGCGTTTCGGCTGCTCTTTTCGGCAGTGTCGTCGAAACTTTCTTCGGCTCCTTTTCTTTCGAAGTCGAAGTCGAAGGCCCTTTTTCGGGGGCTTGCTTCGATGACCTATGCTTTTCACTGGTCTTCGGCGTCCGGGAGTCCTTCTCTAAGGATCCGCTGGGCTCTTTTTCGGAGGATGCAGCTTCGGTCGTCGAAGTTTTCGGCGCCAGTGCTCCTTTCGAGGCTCTGGGCTCTGACTTTCGAGAGTCTGCCTCTGGCTTTCAAGACCCTGTGGGGGTTTTCGGGGTCGTACACTCTACCTTGTCAGGCGTTTTCTTATCGGTCTCTGCGACCGTGAAGTCATCTGGACCTTCGACGATGTTGTCCTCGTCGTCGGTGGAGAGGCCCAGTTCGTAAAGCGTCTGGGCCTGGCCCTTGCCCTGCATCGTGTGGTGAGCTGTCCTCTGTCTCTCTCAAACTGGGAGTGTCTTCGGCTTGAAGACGGAGCAGGCGTTGCAGTCTCTGCTCTCGTGGTCGATTGGCAGGCAGAGGTTGCAGACCAGGTGCTGGTCCTTCTGCGCGAACTTGTTGTGGCAGTTTTTGCAGAATTTAAAGGGTGTCTTGTACATCCCTGCGCTCAGGGGGCCCCCTGTGTGCGCATTCCTCCAAGGACGTCGAAGATCTAGAAGTTCTTTCCTTTCTTCGTCGTCTCTTCTCTGATGGTCCTCTTCTCAGGTCTTTACCGTCGAAGAGTTGCTGTATTTCCTTCTTTTCTCCTCCAAAACTTCTGGAGCTTCACGCGACGATCCAGGCCTAACGGCGGAAAAAAGAATCTGAAGGGGCGCCCAAGGGTGGTAGCTTCCGCCAGAAGCATGCAAACGTCACCGAAGGTACACCAAATGGTGTGACGTAGACGCCCACCTGGGCTACAAAAAAACAAAAAAAAAAAAAAAAGAAAAGACTACGATTCCGGACCCAACCACCAGATTGCGGAATATGCACATCTTAGTGAATCCAGAAAGATTCACGCTGCAAAATTGGCTCAGCTGATGTCAAGTCCATGGATGACGTAAGGGCCGAGTCGTGCGGCGCCGCCCCCTGGCACGCAGAGGTGCTGCTGGGTAAAGTTTTCTGGATCCAGTCTGATGCCTGGGGATATTCTAAGTTAAGGAATCTGCGGCTAGACGTCTATCAGATATAACATTTTAATAGCTGCTGAATACAAATAAAAGGACGAAAGATCAGCCTAATCCTCGCCTACGGTACAGGCATAGAATGAATTGCCACAAACAGAGAATCAATATTCACGAACCATGACTATGCTAAACATGGTTTATTTCTCCCCCAATTCTTTCAATGCACCTTTCCGGAACACTAAATCATACAATAGCTCTACCCCATACAACCTAATACTTCAACCAAATTGTACATGAATAACCACCTGAGAATTTTTTTTCTTTTTTAAACAAAAATGTATCTTTGGCATCAAAGGTAAATAAAAAAATTCCTGTATTGACCCATTTGTTGTGTGAGATTCCGTCTACGTGACACAACATATTGGGAATTCTGCTAAAAGCAAAAACAGATGTAGAGTTAAAGCCATAAAATACAATTAACCACAGTTTACTTTGTGCCTGGGAAAATGCCAGAAACTGGATTAAACAAGATTAAACATGGTTTTAAACATGGGCAACCAAACTGGTTAATTGCAACAACAAAAAATATCAAATTGATTTAAGTTTCTTACCAGATACGGTTAGCAGCAGCTTCTTGTTATCACCTCCAGGAAATTTAGATACTCTGCACTGATATGAACCAGAATCTGACAACTTTAGTCCTGTAATTTCCATTGACCCATCACCAGCTCTTGGGTCAGCCGAGGTAAAATGTACTCTACTACTCACTCCTGGAAATGAATTTATTGCTCCTCCATAAAACTGCAGTATCTGAAATTATTCAAAAAGATGAACCATATTAGTTTGTTGGAAAGATTTCAAAATAAATTAAAGTGCATTTCATATGTTTTAAAGGCAGTCAGTTTACAAGCAGAGACATCCTGGTGGCTATATCACAATTCCAGATGCAGATGAAAAAGAGAACCCATCTGTGTAAAAAGAAAAACAAACGAGGCATACATGACACTGCTTATGGGAATACCTATGCCTCTCTTTCCATAGTGTAGCCATGGTTCCTCTAATGCACACACAACTTGCCAAGCATAACTATTGAGAAACGGTTGAACCAGCGAGGACCACTCTCACCAAGGTTGAGTTGAACTGTAATTAAATGGTAGAAGGATCTGGGATTTGCAACCTACAGCAAGAGCTGCTGTCCAGTACAAGGTTCCCATGTAACCACATTAGCTCACTGCCATTTATGACAATGTTAAGGGTCATACACATACAAAACAAGCACTGTAAATGCAATAGGCCTCGCCTTTGATTAAGTTAAAGCCATTTGCTTTGCTATACAATACCATTAGCAAGGCAAATGGCTTTAACTTAATCAAAGGCGAGACCTATTGCATTTTCAATGCTTTTTTTCTCAGGCAAGGATTGCCTCCTGTCGATCGCTCCCCGTGCCATCCAGCCACTTTGGCCTATGCCCACCCCTCCGGTATCATCGCTTGATCCCGAAGGCCATGCTGTGGATTGCATGTTAATGCCCCACAGGACTCGCCTTCTCACACCCTGGCAGCTGAAAGGGTCGGAGGAATGCCAGATAGTCAGAGCTAGTGGCACCACCCCCACGCCCCCAGACCCACACTGATTTCAGTTCTACAGGTTGTTAGTGACTGAGCATGATTGGAAGGTCTCATAATCTGCTTATCTGTCAAAACGATGTATGCAGATATTTAGGCAATTATAAAAAAATATATACATATCTTTTTGTGACCGGGGAGGGTGTGTAGCCAGGCGAACAAACAAACACCGCCGTTTGTTACCATCACTTAAACATAGAGCAAAAACCAAGTAGCTGTTAAGGACTTGTGGGGGAGTGCATTAGAAGGCAAAGCACAAAAGAGGCTCTACTGTACACATGGCTGATTAAATCCCAGGGGTAGTGAGCATGTCCAAATCAGAGAGCTTTTCACGTACCTCATTAACTATGCAAACAGTGCCTTCCTTACGGCTTTATTATCTGAAGCTATGTGCTTTAAATGAGGCATTAAAAACAGTCAAACAGAGCACAGATAAGTGCTACATAGCGTAGAGCAAAACCTGGCGTGTCTTTGAGACGCGCGACGCACACCAGGATAAAGATCACGGAACACGGCAACACGGGGAGGTGCGTATTCCTGCACTGAAGCACTCAAACTGCTTTTAACAGCCCAGAGGAACTAAGAATATTTTAAACAAGTTTCCGGATAAGATACTTTACTCGAAGATTAACAATGCATTAATATTTCAATCTAAGCAACATAACCACAGACTATGGTTCTTTAAACTTTATGCAAACAGTAAGGTATTAAGAAAGCATCTTTACACTGCTTCGATCCGGAATAAAGACTCCTCTTGCATAGATACCGTGTGGGCGGTAGCAGAGGCGACATAGACTTTTCTTTTTCTGCTGCCCCACTTGGACTGACTGCCCTGACTTCCTGCTGGCGTAAAAGGTTTTTATTATCTTTACGGGGCCATGTGTTTAGCCCCATAAAGATAACAAACCTTTTACGCCAGCAGGAAGTCAGGGCTGTCCGTCCAAGTGGGACGGACGAAAAAGAGAAAATAATACATCACCATGACCTCTTTCCCAATGGCCGGCCACCGTTTAGCATAAACGGTGATGCCAGCCAATGGGAAAGAGGGGTGGGGCTTAAAACCCGCTAGGGAAAGCGCCTCAGATCATAAGATCTCGCCAGCGAGACTGCGCATGTGCACAGTTTTACGCTAGGCTTCGACCTAAAAACTTCACACAGCACTCGCAATAATAGACAGGAATGTACAAGATGACAGCCCTGAGGCAGGTGACATAAAAAACTTTGAGGATCATGTACGGATCAAAACAGGATGCAACCGACTGCCGACAATTTAAAGTCAACTTTTATAACATGAAAGACAGCATGGCCCCTCCAGACAAAAAGGATCTCCTCAACAGAAAAGCAATGTGGAAATATGAATATTTTTTGCACCAAATTTCAATCTTTCTGGAGATTTGGGTAATAACTGTATTTGGGCCAAGGGAAGGGTAGACCAAGAAAACTTGCCAAGCCTAGCATTTCTGAAAACTAGGCACTGAGGAGAGGCCAGGGGGTTATCCAGAAAGCCCTGCAAATGCCAAGCTCTGGTTCATGTTTCTTTGAAAACATCAGGTAAGTTGTTGGGATCTATACAAGTCCTACGGCCCATCATTTCCATGCTTCTTTTGATTAAAACTGTACACTACACTACTGGTGTGGGTGGGCCTATTATCCGTGACAGGAACTGGTCAATACTTGGAATCTAAAGTCAATGTAAAGTAAATATGGTCTTCACATGGTTACAGTTTTAGTCCACTCTTGCAACATGCCTTTAGTCCACACTCACACTGGGACAGGTTTTTATCGGGAGAAGTGGGAGCAAAGGCTGGTAAGACTTGGGTCATTAGCTGGAAGTGTCAGATTTTCATCACAAACTTGGAATGCTCAAGCATGCAACATCTTTTGGCACTCACCAGTGGCAAAAAAGTCTAGCTAGACACTGCAAGAGGTCTGTATTACCTCAAGATGTAACTGCCATTCATCATTCGCCTGTGTTCAGAACCCTGTCAAGTGGTTCATGATCAGGGAAGTTTCCGGATGCTCCAGCAAGGTCCAGAGAGGAAATGCCTCCTGGGACAAGACCCAGGGAAACATGCCACCCTTGCTTATTGCAGTACCACGTGGTGGTGGTGTTGTTGTCCATGAGAACCAGAGTTAGCCTTCTTTTGGTGGAAAGAAGGAAGGTGTTCAAGAGCCAGGTGAATCACCTACAGCTCCATGGAGTCAGGTTTCAGCCAGAGACCACACTATTCTAGTCGCCAACTCTTCCAGATGCCCTCAACAGCCCAGCAACGCCACCTCCTTCATGCTGGTCAGATCTAGGTGTGTTAGGCATGAGGGTCTGCCACTGGTCTAATGAGAGGTCCCAAAGCTACCTCTACAGAACTTTTGTAGTCTCCTTTGAAACATGGAGGCAATCTGACAGGTTTCCATGGTGCTGGGCCCAATGACACTTCAGATCTCACTGCAGAGCCAGTATATGCCACCTGGCATAGTAGACTAAGAGGATGCAGGAGGCCAAGAGGACCAGAATCCTCAGAGCCACTCTCCAGAGACCCAGGACTGAGGCTGAAACATCAGCCTTATAGTTCAAATGTCCTGGACTTATGACTGTGGGAAGGCCTTGGCACTATATCCAAAAAAGGCTCTACTGAAAGGGAGTCTCTGTAAAGGAGTCAGCTATGAATCTGGCATGTTGATAGTGAACCCTAGGAGGTTTGTCGATGTCTGTAGGTGTATACAACTGACCGTGGTGAGCCTGCTTTAAACAGTAAAAGACTTGAATGCCCATCCTCCAAAGAGGTGCCTTTTCTGAACTCCTGAGGGGAAATTAGAAGGCCAGAGAGGAGCATGGGAAATTGAAAATGCTCCTGGCCTACTTTGAACGGCAAGTAGTGTCTGAATGACAGCAGGAAGACAGACTCGCTGTCTGTAATAGGGGATCCTTTGGCTGCTGATTACGCCTGATCACTCCTGATCTTTCCTCTTGCAGCCGATTGGACACTGCTCGGGGGGGCCGCCATCTTGGGTGAGGAGCGGGATTAGGGTCAGCATTCCTGTGCTTCGCCCCTCCCGCCCTCCCGCCCTCGGCCACTACAAAATGGAGCCCCCATTCCGGAGGCGCAGCGGATGGGCGCAGCGGGCGCGCGCCAAAGGCAAGCCCGTCTTCACCCGTCCGCGCCCGCCCGGGCTGAGACCCCTGGTCCTCCCATCACATATCCGGCGAAAATACTCAGGGATCTGCAATTCTCCAACTTTCCCCTACCGCCCGGCGTGCGGGAGCGCACTGTCCATCTGGAGATCGCCAGAAAGTCATCTATCCTTGGCTCCCAGTCTGACCATGGCATCTCCCATCCCTGCTCTATAGCCCCCCCCACTGGCACTCAATGACACTCACCTTCGGGTGCTTTACCTTAATACTCGTTCCATGGTGAAGCACCAGCGTGACTTATTTTTGTTGCTCAGCATGGACAAACCTGACGTTTTGCTCCTAACCGAGACCTGGCTTACGCCGGATTCTCATCCGGATATCCTGGCAGCTCTTCCCCCGGACTATTATATCCTTAATGTTAATCGCCCATTGAGTCGCCCTGGAGGGGGGGTAGCGGCCATCATACATAAGAACTTCAGATTCCTCACCTCCGCCTCGCTCACTCTATCTGGGGTAGATAACAGTCATCAGCCTGGAAACCGCTGGGGGTGCCCTTGCGATTGTACTCCTCTATCGCCCCCCCCCCAGCCGATGCCATCGTTCCCTCTGTGTCTGAGTGAGCAGGTAGCTGACCTGCTCACCCATCACTCCCGACTCGCTGTATTCGGCGATTTTAACTATTGGTTTGACGACGACCAAGCCGGGCCCCACGCTATCGAACTTTTTGAAATTCTGACAAACCTTAATTTGTCCCAACACATTTCTTCCCCTACCCACATTAAGGGTCATATTTTGGACCACATCTGGACTCACAACCTCGTCCTGTCCTGCCCAGTCATTTCCCCCTGCCTTTGGTCAGACCATCATTTGATCGAGGTTACTATCTCGATTAAAGGGAAACTCAAGGCTCCCTCCCACCCTGGGGGATCGTGTCGTAAATGGAATGCCTACGATTCTCAGGGATTCCTTGATCACCTGATCAATACCCGCCCCATTACTCACCCTGAATCAGACATTGACTCCACGCTGGACGGGATAACCTCCTGGCTGTCATCAGCCAGCGATATATACGCCCCCCTCACTAGATTTGCTCATACTAGATATGGCAATTCTCATCGCTGGTTCTCAGAGGAATTGAAAGTACAAAAACTCAAATTACGCCACCTAGAACGCAACTGGAGACGGAGCTACTCCAAGGAGGATCGCACTAAGTTTGTGAGGGCCCGCAACGAATATAAAAATGCCATCACTAAAGCAAAGGTCTCACACATCTCGGAAAGATTGGACACAGCCAGTGATAAATCTAAAGAACTCTTTAAAATTCTGAACGATTTCTCATCCGACCACAGGGTACTTCCATCCCAGGCCCCCACCCAAGAAACCGGCAACTCGCTCAATTCCTATTTTACTCAAAAAATTGTAAATATTAAGAATGCTATCCCTCTCTCCACTCCTGTTAGCCCTCTTGATTACCTCCCTCTTAATCCTTGCTCCTTTGCCCAGTTCCCACCGATTACCCTTAGCACCCTTTCCGAGCTTATCGCTCGTGTCAAATCTGGATCCCCCAAGGACTGTTGCCCCCCCCCCCCCCCCCAGGACTGTTGCCCCCCCCCCAACCCTCCATGTCCTTAGGGCAACCTTTTCTGCTTTGCCTGATTGTATCCTCCCCCTTCTGAACACCTCCCTCAGCTCCGGCACGGTCCCCAGGGCATTCAAGGAAGCCATATTGGTTCCCCTGCTGAAAAAAACAGGAGCTGACCCTGCCAATCCTGCCAATTACAGGCCCATTTCCCTTTTGCCTTATACTTCTAAACTTCTGGAGGCTTATGTTACCACCTGCCTCTCGGCATTCATCGAGAGCTCCGGGTTCCTGGAACCCAACCAAGCTGGCTTTAGACCAGCGCATTCCACCGAAGCAGTCATCCTAAAAGTCCTGGACACCCTCCGGGAGAATGCCGACAGAGGGTCCCCTCAGGCACTGGTCCTTCTGGATTTATCGGCCGCGTTCGACACGGTGGATCACGACATCCTTCTCCACCGTTTCGGACAAGCAGGCATCCAGGGACCTGCCTGGGAATGGATCAAGTCTTTCCTCTCGGGCAGAGTTCAAACAGTCCACCTAGGCCCCTTCACCGCTACCCAGGTCCCTATTACCTGTGGAGTCCCTCAGGGATCCTCCCTCTCCCCTTTATTGTTTAATTTATATCTTCGTCCACTGATCCATTCACTGAGCACCTGGAACTGCACTGTCCTTAACTATGCTGATGACATGCAGATTATTTTTCCCTTAGATTTCCCTGATGCTGTACCCAACTTTCAGGCAGTAATGCTGCATATCCAACAATAGATCATTTCCAACCAGCTTAAATTAAACCCTGAGAAGACAGAACTCATCCTGCCTGGTACTAGTCCTTCACACTGGGGCCCCCATTTCTGGCCAAGTGAGCTTGGTACTCCACCTAGCCCCTCGAACTCGGTAAAAAGCTTGGGCGTTACCAGCGACACTGACCTTTCCCTTAAGACTCACGTTGGCACCAACATCTCTGCCAGCATGTTCCAGCTACGCAAAATTCTTAAGATCTCCCATTTACTCTCCCATGAATCCTTGGTGCAGATAGTCATCTCTCTTGTCCTTTCCCGCCTGGATTTTTCCAATTCTATTCACTGGGGGCTACCTAAGTCCCTTCTCCGTCGCCTTCAGCTGGTGCAGAACCAGGCAGCCAGACTTATTCACAAAACCTCCAAATGGCAATCCGCCAGACCTCTTCTGGCCAAACTGCACTGGTTGCCTATTGAACAGCGAGCTGCTTTTAAAATTGGCTGCCTGGTATACAAGGCCCGGCAGTCCAAGGGCCCGGCCTTCCTAGAATCCCTCTTCAAATCTTACTGCCCGGCTCGCAACCTTCGCTCTGCCCATCTCCACCTCCTCACTACTCAGACGGTCAAACTGAAAAAGCTGGGTGGTCGCAGACTCAGTTATCTGGCACCTAAACTGTGGAACTCCCTCCCTCTACATATTAAAACCTCTGACACCTTGCTTAGCTTCCGAAAGAGCCTAAAAACATGGCTCTTCTCAAACCCCATTTAAGCTATGACCCCCACCCTCAATTTTAATCACAGCGCCAGGAAACCTCCGGTGTCAGCGCGCTTTATAAATACAGCATAAGATAAGATAAGGAAGGGTACATAAAAGTAGGTGTCATGCAAGTCCAAACCCTCAATCTACTTGCCTTTATTCAGGGTAGGCAGTACCAGGGCCAAAATATGCATCTTGAATCTATCCTTATGCAGAAAGGCATTGAGATCTAAAATAGGACAAAGGCCTCCGTCAGCACGAGGAAGTAGAGGGAATAACAACCAGTCCTTATACCGGAGGCCTGCACCCGCTCTGATGCTCAATTGGCCAAAGGAGCCTGCACCTCTTTGAGCAATCTGGATAGGTGTTCATCTGACAGCCACTCTGATGTGAGCGGAAGATGCAGCAGGTCAAAACGAATCGCAGGACATAGCCCTGGTTGAACGGTCTGAAGGACCCACCGGTCTGATGCTATATTTTGCTACCCTTTGAAGAATGTCTGATCCTGCCTCCTACAGGTGGACGTGTGCCACAAAGGGCAAACTACAGAGATTTGAAGGCAGATGCCACAGTAGCGAGGGACAGGGAGGGAGGTTTCTGCCCCCGGTCCAAAAGCATGGATGAGCTTGTTGCAGGAGTTGGTGAACCAGTATGCCAAACCTCTGGAGTACCCTCGAAAGGGACAAAACTGTGGAGGGTACTTGTAAGCAGGAGAACAGAGACCCAAGTAACAGGTTGGGACCTGACTCTCTTTAAAGGCTTCTAGTGCGGAACTGACCTTCTTGCTAAACAGTCAAGATCCTCACAAAGGTATGCAAGTCAATAGAGTCTTGTTTATTACACATTTCATTTCTTTCCTTAACGCATACTCAATTATTATTATTATTTTTTTAAATACAGAAACATTTCAATAAAGTTCCCTACCTATTACCTCTTTGCTAAAGTGGTAATAGGTGGGGAAAATATAAAACCCAATAGTTACCAATATCGAAGGCCTTAACCCAGAACACAGCCAAACTGTACTTAAAACATACCGCCTTTAACTTTTATAAATGCAATAGTTAGCCAATCACATAATGACTCGTCATCGGCATGTACTGCTGTACTTTTTGTGCAATTTTGGGAAACTACATCGGCAACAGATATCAAAGTTAAAATGCCTTATAGAATCTGAAATACGCACCCTACCTAGCTGTACTATCAAAAAGGATTGTCTGCACATCATGGAAATCAGACTGCTAGTTTTCGCGCTACATTCAATACAATAGTCTACGGAAAATGCATTGGGAGAAAAACTTGTTTTGGGACCACTTTTCCGATTGCGCCCCCTTGCCAAATCGCCACAAATCTATGAAAAATCTGCCCATGTAGCAAAAGATATAGGTCTGCAAAGCCTCGTGGGGATTCATCAGATGAACACAAAAGTTATTGAAGATCAAAAATAAGAGGAATTCCGATCTCTGGGATTCCTAACTAGAACGGCTACGGTCACTCTGTGATATCATTGCGCACAGACAGACCCCTAACCAGATTAAAGGACATAGATGTCAGGCAGTGCAGCTGAACCCCACCACAGATGCAGAGTGGGAAAATATACATATGGAGTCAACACTGTATCGAGCAGTGTATGATTCAAGAGCTTTCAATGCAACCATGTTTTGATCACCCATCTGACCCCAACTAAACAGTGCAAAATGTACCCTAGATACTCCTCTGGACGTCTTAAATGTCTCGAAGAGGAGGCTGACTTTGTGCATATCACATGGGGCGGTTAGAATGTGCAGACCTTTTGGAAGTCTATATTGACTGAGTTTAGGCACTGTGCGTGCAAATGCAAATTGGAAAAGCAATCAGTCTCGCAACTGTTGGAGTTGGATTAATGTTTTTTTTCCCATGGGACCTCTTTTGGCCTCATATGGTACTGCACCCTGCAGAAGATCTAGTAAATACACTCTACCCATAATGCATTGCGTGAAAGACAGTCCCACGAGTACATTCAAATAGCTATTTCCATATATATAATTAGCAGCTTTGAAATGTGGAAAAATAATTACTGCATTAATTTAGGATTAGGGTGTACTCTGTGTGGAGCTGATGAAGGGCCATGTATAAAAAATATCATTAATGGGAGATGTGGTAGTGAATAGCAACCACTGCCAGCCTTGCTTAGGACTAAGCGTGTGTCCTGGAGTCCTGCCTGAACCCTTTGAAGGAAATATTGCTCCGAGGCTATAAATAAAACCTAGGGTGTATTAACACATGTAACGGGGGTGTTCTCATGTGAGGATAAGACAAGAAGGTACTAAGGAGGGACTACTAAGCCCATTCAACAATGAAAAGCCACCATTTACAAAGGGCAGGGACCAATTAAAAAAGATGGGTGGAGCTCTATGCCCATCTCCTGAATACAGCAAACACAAGGAGATGATGGACAGAGTGCTGACATTTTTCAGACGCTCACCCCAAGTCACAGATCAGGGTTGAATCCATCATCTTCTTTAGCTCACTTCACCACCCCAGTTCAGACACAGCTTTATGCAAATCAGTCTTGACCCTGTGCCTCATGGGAACAGTCCAGCCCGAACTCCCAAGCCATGTTTTCCCTGGACCGGAAACAAGAATCCGGAGAGCAGTTTTGGGCTGACAGCCCGCATGAGCCAGGCTAGCTTGAATCCAGTGGCAAAGTGAGCAAGGGACCCACGTCTGGGCATACCCTGCCAACTTAGGGCGAACAAAGCAAACACAAGGAGACGATGGCCAGAGGGGTGAAACTTGTCAGACACTCACCCCCAGTCACAGATCTGGATTGAATTCATCATCGTACTTTAGCTCACAATTGTTGTTTTTGCATTTGTCACCACGAGTGGGGCAGGTATGCCCAGATGTGGGTTCCGTGCTCTCCATTCCACTGGAGTCAAGCTATCCTGGCTGATGAGGGGTGAAACCCGGAAACCAGTACTAGGATGCTTGTTTCCAGTCCAGGGAGGACCTGGCCTGGCAGTTTGGGCTCAACTGTTCAATTGGTTCAGGGGGCAAGACTGATTTGCATATGGCGGGTTCAAACTGGAATGGCAAGGTGACCAAAAAAAAAAAAAAAAAAGATTGATTTAGGCCCAGATCTCTGTACTGGGGTGAATGTATGACATTGTTCTACATTCTGTCCATCAATGGTTGTTTTTGCATATCCTGAATATAGCATGTCTCACAGAGACAGCACAAGTGCTTCCTAAGCGGGAACTAAAGAAGGAAAATGGGGAGGATATTTAAAATGTTAGGCACGGTGCTAGTCAAGCGAACGTGTCCTATATAATGACTTTAGGTCAGACCTCCAAAGCTTGGCTATTGGTTTAAAGATATGGCGAAGGTGTCCACTGCAGAAGAAGGTTTAATGAAAAACCCAGTGGGACGAAAAACTAGTGGAAGACAATGGTTTGGGCTGAGATGCTCAGATTGCCAAACAAACCCTCTCCCGATGGCAGGCCGCCATGAATTTGCACTGTGTGATGTAAAGTGGTCTGGACTAATCATTGGATGGGTAGATGGGGAAGGGGATCTGGGGGAGCCATTGCTAAAGTAATGCAATATTAAGAGATGGCCTGACAACATATCAATGTGATGTGAATGGATCATGTTGTATGGGTGGTGAGCGACCATGTAAATCTTAGCTATTAAACGACAAATCCACTAGCTGTGCAGGCAAATGACAATCGTGTGTAAGCAATAATTATGGACATCAAAAGTTGGTTTGCTGCTGCTTAAGGTATGCATTACCTGGCAAATTGTGGTAAGATGGGCTGAGTACAGGACAAATAGTTCGGCTTGTTACCAGGTTAGGATTCTTTGTTGTAAAGGAACACATTGATGTACAATGTTAGCAAATATTTAAACTGTACTGACACTAATTTTAATATAATTAATAATTTAAATACTGTTGCTGCTATGTGGGAAATCAATAGAATGGTAAAAGAAAGTTGCAGCAAAGTATTTGAAGAAAAAAATATAATCATAAAAACAGGTATCTGCAATACTTACAGTTAGATCACTCTGTAAACTATCCTTGGGCAACAAAATCCATTCTATACTTAATGTACCATTGTCTCCTGGTGTTAGTTCAAACGTGCACGGCAAGCGTACGCTGTCTCCTTGAGCTTTTTCAAACTTGTCTTGTTCTGGAGTATTTATTGTGAGTGATTGCGTCAAACCTGTAATAATTTAAAGAATGGTTACAGAGCGAACAAACACCAGAATATATATATTTTTTTAAAATATTGCTTTGTGTATAACGTTTGGAATTGGTACTGATCTATGAATCACCAGATAATGTTCAATTATCTTCACTTTTTCATTTATTTGGAATCAATGTCCTAACTGCATCACCAGCCAATCTAAGAAGTCTCATATGCTATACGTTCCTTTTGTTGTGGCAAGCAATCTGAAGTAGAAGATATTGCAACATGAATGGAGTTTTGCAGTAACTGCTTTGTCGGGGGTTTGGTAGCAATAAAATACTAATCTAGTGAAATGAAATGCAGTATATGATCTTTATAAAAATCCCGTCAATCTCTTGAGGGAAGGGACTACATTTTCTAATAGTTGTGGCTTTTAACAGCATAATCCAATTAATGTTCATGTGAAAACAAGATGCAAATAAAGTATGTGTAGGGAGTACTTCCAGATAAACGCTTTTCATATCCATTCTGGATTCCACAGTTGGCACAGTGGCAGAGACTGCATGGGGGCTAGAGCAGCAGAGGCTGCATGGGGGTACAGAGTAGAGTGGTGTAGAATAGAGTGAAGAGGCATAGAGTTAAGTGGCACAGCGTGCCATAGAGGAGTAGAGTAGCATAGCGTGGCACAGAGGAGCACAGAGCAAAGCGGTGTGGATATAAAGCGTGGCACGTTTGCAGAACAAAAACTACACAAAGTCTTTCAAAGAAGGTCCTGCACTATCCCTTGTAAACAGTGGAGGCGTGGGGACAACTAAATAACTGAGCTAACTCATTGTTACTGATGGGAGCAGGGTTTTCTGTAAATAAAACCTGCTCAGATTAAACCTTCCATGGTGTGAAAATGATTAACAAAGTTTTGAGATTAACCAAAAAAGTATTATTAACCTTTAGTTTGGGAAAAGGAAATAAGAAAGGTGCTGGAAATTGACAATGTGTTTAAGTATGCCACAAACGATTTGTGTACGAAAATACAGGGAAGAAGGAGCAAATATTATTTCAGTGAGCAAATATGGAATGAAAATGCGTTTATTAAGCACTATTAATTACACAGAAAAATTGTTTTAACCCCTTCTACGCTCATGACGAGCTCAGCTCGTGATGAGCGTAACCTGCGCTACGCGGATAACGAGCTGAGCTCGTCACGTAACGCAGTTTTTTTTAAATCGCAGCGCGCAGCGGGAAAACCGCTAGCGCGCATGCGGTTAAATGATTGTGTTTATATTAGACTAATGAAAGATTGAAATGAATTATGAAATGTTTATTTCTGCTAGAGAAAATTGCACGCTTTACAAAGGCGGCCACAAAGCTGCTATTTGGGATAATTTTGCTTAAAAAAAATTGAAATGCAGAAACATTTGTTTTATTCTTTATAGATGACTATTGTGCTCTTTTTTGTCGATGGATGCTACGTGTTCGGAGTATCAGCGGAACATCCTACTGTCTGAGGAAATGTTAAGTTTTGTGCATACTGGGCTAGTAAAATGTTACAATATTTGTTTGAATATACATGTGTCAAGGAAGGAGAAGATTTTGGTTTCCTTTGCCGAAAGACGATGATGACAGCTTAAAACTGAACAATGAACTTTTGAAAGAAAAGAGCGACGGACGAGGTGCGACATCACTCCCTATGCTTCTAGATCAATGAGGAGAGAGACTTTCCTGGATTTTGATACAAGAGTAGGGTGGACTTTTAACTTTATGGTATAACTAACTATTAGAGATAGAATACATGTTGGTTGGCCAAGTTAGAACGAGACGTCTGTATGAGCGTTCACGTGAGCGGTTTCTTTGAGATTCTTGGCTGTTCACGTGAGCGGTTTCTTTGAGATTCTTGGCTGATGCCATCTGTGAGCTGACCCCTTAACTTTGCTCCTCATACCTTGTGACGATTGCTACAGCTTACCCTTCCGGCTGGAGGGCTAGCTGTGCTATAGTTTTCTTAGGTTTGTATGAAATTCTGAATTTCTATTTGATCTTATACAATTGCTTGTTTGTCTCTTACACTACCCACTCAACTCATGCTCCTTGATTGAGAGGTTATTGTGAATTGCTGAATTGTGTTCTCTTATGTGGGGATTCTAGTTCGATACTGTTTCATACGCTTTCAAAGAAAATAGAAAAAAGCAAAGTAATAGAGTAATAGAGAAACTGAGTTTGCCGTAATTCATTATTGTAACTAATTATACAAATATATATATATATATATATATATATATATATATATATATATATATATATATATATATATCTCCAAACCAAAGTTTGCTTGCAAAGTAGAGAAGCCCATGAGCAAGGTGAGGAATTATGCTTTTATTCTTTGTAGAAAGCAGCCTGCGAAATGGATGCAAATATAGCAGCAGTGTCAGAAAGTCTGCCTGACGCGTTTCGTTTTCAACTTCTTCAGAGGCACTGACTCCGATACTCCTAGGCAAACATTTTCAGGCAGCTACACAGTGATATGAAGGCTCCGAGGCAAGCAACTCACTTGAGAATGACAGGACACTACATATACCATGAGGCTTTGTGCTGGGACACGCCCACTGAGGCGGGAGATAAATGTCTGTGTAGCTGCCTGAAATGTTTCGCAGGCTGCTTTCTACAAAGAATAAAAGCATAATTCCTCACCTTGCTCGTGGGCTTCTCTACTTTGCAGGCAAACTTTGAGATCGATATATACATATATATACACATACATACATACATACATACATACATACATACATACATATATATACACATATATATATAAAATCACGTCCTGAAAATGATCTGCTGAGTTTGTGCACTATTGTATTGAATTGCCTGCCAGGGATCAAGTTTTTTTTTTAACTCTATACGCGTTTGGCTTTACGAGTGGAAGCGCAGCAGGAGCGCTGTGTTGCAACCGTCTGTGGCAGCTGTCTGCTTTTTCCCCCTCGTGTGTGACTGCTTCAAGTGGGGCAACTCCTTGGTTTTTTGTATAGCGGCTTGTCCACCCGCGAAGCAGTCCCGCCGCCGTGGATGGCGGATTCTCGAGTCCCGCACAGGTGGACTTGTCAGGAAACGAGAGGGACCGGAGCCACAGGTAGATATTGGCCGCACTGCAGCAAACCTGTCTACCGCTTCGTTTACTATTTTAGTTGAACTATTGGAACAATGGTGCCTTGGACATTACGGACAATGCAGTGACCCACTGGGGTTTCTTGAATGGGACAGAAGCCCGACATAACATAGAAGGACTATCATAACCAGAATGCCATACGAACTGTGAACGCCCACATGGGCGGGGCTTTCAAATACAATAAATCACGTCCTGAAAATGATATGCTGAGTATTGTATTGAATTGCCTGCCAGTGATCAAGGTTTTTTTAACTCGAAACGCGTTTGGCTTTACAAGTGGAAGCGCAGCAGGAGCGCTGTGTTGCAACAGCCTGTGGCAGCTGTGTGCTTTTCCCCCCTCGTGTGTGACTGCTTCAAGTGGGGCAACTCCTTGGAGAGAGAGAGATATATATATATATATATATATATATTACCTACTGGCGGTCGCCAGTAGGTATATATAGTTAGGATTTTTTCTCTATGGGTTTTTTGAAAATTCTATGTCTAATAACTTTGGCGTTTGTGGACGGAATTGGCTGAAATTTTCAGGAAAATGGCACATTTTGTTTCTGAGCAGCCCCTGAAAATTGGGGGGGTTTCGTCCAGGGGGGGGTCGAGAAAAAAGGGGGGTCCCAAAACGTGTTTTTAACATTGAGTTTTCCATAGGGCGGTTGGCCTCACTTTTAGCCCGAACGGCAGAATGGATTTGCACGAAACTTGGCAAAATTGTAGGGACTGGTAGCCCGATGTGCCTTTTGTAGGTCTCAATATATGTGCTACAGTGGATTTTGAGAAATTAACGTTTAAAAAAAGATATATATCTGTAACAGCGCACCGCTTCGCGTACTTTTCGCGTTACGGAGCTTTGCGAAGCTGATTGGCTCTCCGGTGTCTGTAAACATTCCAAACAGTACGTAGCGGCCGCCATCTTGTCTCTCGGTAGGATCGAGAGACGAGGAGGCCAAAGCGAAGGGGCAAATGACCATAAGGGGGCATAGTAGATCCTCGCTGACCCCCTAGGTTTGATGTGGAGGTTTTAAAAGGGCCCCGCGGGGCAAAAAAAAAAAATAATAATAATAAAACGGCTGAATGGATTTGCACGAAACTTGGTAAAATATTAGGGACTGGTAGCCCGATGTGCCTTTGCTAGGTCTCAATATATGTGCTTCAGTGCATTTTGAGAAATTAACACTCAAAAACAAGATATATATCTGTAACAGCGCTCCGCTTCGCGGAGATAAAATTATATCTGTATTACCTAGCTGTTGCCAACACCAGTTAGCGACGGCTAGTAGGAGATAGCGACCATCTTGGGCCCCACTTTGCATGTGAGTGATATTTATCACTAATGACATGCAAAGTGGGCATGCCAAGATGTTAGCGACTGGAAACAGTCGCTAACATCGCTATCTCCTATTATCAACTTTTGGAAATATTCGAGATAAGCGCGAATATCTCCAAAAAGTAACAGCTGCCCTGAGCAGTTCTTAGCCATGTTATCCAATGGGAGGTGGATAACATGGCTAAGAGCATTAGCTCGGTAATGCATGAATATCGCTGAGTTTTCAGCGATATTAATGCATTGCGGTCGTTTTTTATCGTATTTGCGATAACCCTTGATAATAGCAAGGTTTATCTGCGATAATTTCTGACGGTAAAAAAATCTTTGCAATGCATCGTTAGGGATAAATATCGCTTAACTTTGGTAATATGCCCCAACGTCTGTTAACGTTCGATTCGAAGGAAATCAGGAAGTGTTGAAAAACATTGTCTGCGCCATCTTGTCTTTTTTCAAATGCCACACTTTTGTCGTGCACGGCAGCCATTTTAGATGCCTTGACCAGACCCACTCTGTGCACGCTGTCGATCCTTAGCATGGCTCCCCACCCTCGCAAGCATCTCACCCAGGCAGTGGTCACCCCCGCTCTCTGTCTTATGCATGGGTAATAAACCTCCCCCCATCTGCGCTGCTCTTCCCTGAGAATCACACCCTGTGCCCGCCCGACACCTCCCTTTCGCCCTATTCACTACCGCACCCTCTGACACTCCTTTTCCTCTGTGTCCGATTGTCCAGGCCGGTCCTAGGGTATCAGCTAGCCCTGCAGATGTAGTTTATGGCCCCAGCTGTAAAGAATCACCCCTCTTCAAAGGAGTTATAGTAGATCAAGGCCCACACTCGATGAGATCCGTCACAGCAGAAGCGTTGCTATTATCTGAAAACCATCCTGTATTGTGATTGGGGAGGGGACCGAGCGTGAAGCGGAAGATTCCAGGGATGACTCTTTGTACATCAAAGTTTTTACAATTATGTGTCACATTAAAAATATATAGCACTCCGACAAAGTAGTAAGATTATAAAACTTTAATAATTTATAAATATATACAAGAAAACAAAAATAGTAATAACATATAAACATTTTTAGGGAAAAACAACGAAGTAGCGGTCGGCTGTGCGAATAGTCCCAACGCAGCACAACGTCCAGATTTCCGGCGTGGGGCGTCGCGGGGGGTGGGTCATCAGTAGCAAACTGTTGTGCGAATAGTTCCAAGGCAGCAGAACGCGCCGAAATCTAGATGACACGAAAGTGATGTCTAGTAAGTTGCCACCCAGCAAATAACGGCGTGGGGCGTCGCGGGGGGTGGGGGGTGGGTCATCAGTAGCAAACTGTTGTGCGAATAGTTCCAAGGCAGCAGAACGATGGCACCAAGGTGATGTCCAGTAAGTTGTCGCACTGGTTTTGGTATCCTACAATGCTGCTCCGAATAACGGCGTGGGGCGCCCCGGGGGAGGCGGCGTGAACGGGCCTCTCCAGGTGGAGTGTCATCTGTTGTAGTGGGGCGCCCCTTTACCGTTTGTTGCCATTCCGTCCGTTTTTGGTCCACTGTGTCAAAAGCCGCAATTCAGCTGAGTTGCGCCCACTCTTGCGGTGCAGCGATAGGCGGCTGTCACAGGACTCTCAAAATGGCGGCAGGCTCTTTCCTTTTTGGGCCTGGTCCACTGAAATGGCCCTGGGACACCTTGGAAATCGGACGCTTGTCTGCTAGGTCTTGGACCCCATTCTCGAAAGCATCCCCTCCGCCTTGAGAATTCATCAAAAGTTTTGGGGGCCCCGACTCCTGCAGGCTTCTGGTGGGGAGCGGCTGCCATGATTGCTCGCGGAATGACCACGACGGAGCTACGAGATGGTGGTGCTCTCATGCTGACGCCAGTTTAGTCTGAAACATCCAGAAACAAGGTGGGGCTTTCATCGTTTGGGGGAAAAAATAAAGTTTTCATCCAATGAAAAGTGTTGTTTTTAGGTCATATGATCAAGCCTTCCATCATTAGGAAACCAAAAGTAAAATGAACCAATGAAAAGTTTTATAAACAAGTCACATGACCTGTTATGCGGCATAGGGTATAAAATGCGGAGAAAATACGTTGGCACGTGAGGCGGCGTCAGTAGCGGACCGATGTGCGAATAGGCCGAAGGCAATACAACGCGCCAAGATCCGGATGGCACCGAGGTGGTGTCCAGCAAGTTGCAGCACTGGTGTGGCCATCCTACAATGCTGAAAGTCGGCGTGGGGCGCCCCGTTGGCCTGTGAGTTTGCGTCAGTAGCGGACCGATGTGCGAATAGGCCGAAGGCAGCACAACGCGCCAAGATCCGGATGGCACCGAGGTGGTGTCTAGTAAGTTGCCGCACTGGTGTGGCCATCCAACAATGCTGAAAGTCGGCGTGGGGCGCCCCGTTGGCCTGTGAGATGGCGTCAGTAGCGGACCGATGTGCGAATGGGGCCAAAGGCAGCGCAACAATATTTTCTGACTGACACCACAAGGCGCTGAGATGCCAAGATCCGGATGGCACCGAGGTGATGTCTAAGTTGCGGACTGATGTGCGAATGGGGCCAAAGGCAGCGTAACAATATTTTTTGTATGGAAGATACCACTAGGCGTTGAGATGCCAAGATTCGGATGGCACGAGGTGATGTCTAGCAAGTTGCTGTACTGATGTGGTCATCCTACAATGCTGAAACTCTGCGTGGGTCGCCCCATTAGCCTGTGAGATGGCGTCAGTAGCGGACCGATGTGCGAATAGGCGGAAGGCAGCACAACGCGCCAAGATCCGGATGTCACCGTGGTGGTTTCATAGTTGAGAGGCACTTCATCTGCAGTGGGGCGCCGAGATCCGGATGGCACCGAGGTGATGTATAGCAAGTTGCTGTACTGGTGTGGTCATTCTACAATGCTGAAAGTCGGCGTGGGGCGCCCCATTAGCCTGTGAGATGGCGTCAGTAGCGGACTGATGTGCGAATGGGGCCAAAGGCAGCGCAACAATATTTTCTGAAGAGAAGACACCAAAAGGTGCTGACATTCCAAGATCCGGATGGCACCGAGGTGGTGTCTAGCAAGCTATGCAGTTGAGTGGTGTGCGCACTTGCGGCGAATAGGTCGAAGGCAGCATAACAATGTTTTTTGAATAGAAGACACCACAAGGCGTTGAGATTCGGTTACCACCGAGGTGATGTCTAGCAAGTTGCCGCACTGGTGTGGCCATCCTACAATACTGCTCCGAATAACGGCGTGGGGTGCCCGAAGGGGGGGGGGGAGCCGGCGTGAATGGGCCTTCCGAGGTGGAGGCTCGTCTGCTGTAGTGGGGCGCCCCTTTACCGTTTCAGTTGCCATTCAGCTGAGTTTCGGCTGCTCTTGATGCTACAGCGACAGGCGGCTGCAAGAGGACTCTCAAAATGGCGGCCTGTTCTTTGGATTTGGGCCTGGTCCACTAAAATGGCCCTGGGACACCTTAGAACTCGGACGCTCGATTTTTTTTTCCTTTCCTGTACATGCAAAAAAAGGTAAATGCCCGGTACGTTACACGCTTCATCTGCCACGATGAACTCTCCAGAGGAACCGAAAAAAAATATAGTTGTGGTAACTATACCATGCATCGTCATATGGAGAGGTGGCACCAATTAATTATAGTGCTGCATAAAAGAGAGATTTGGAGGAGAACCCCTGACCTGCTAGTACATTCATCAAAGAAGTGGCACTGAGAGCTTCAGAGGCAAGGGAAACGGTCCCAAATATTTAGAAGAACTTTGGAAAGATTAAAATGACATGTTTAGATTGTGGCAAATTAATTTCATGTGGACAGATGAGTGTTACTCTAATAAATACAGCATATGAACATCATCATAGTCGATGGTTGGTAGAGACATTTTGACTATATCCTGGACCTGCCCGTCCTCGCCCAAAATGGCGCCGGAATAAATGGGACTCGTAACTCCTTGTTGTGTACTGGTTGCAGAACCTTGAAATCACGAGATACGTATGCAGTTTTGAAGCACATGGCGGGCGGGGACGAGAATTGATTGAATATTTCGACATCCCTATTGATATTAAGTTCTGATGTGTTATTGATTACTGTACTGTTGAAAGTTCGAATTAACGTCACCCATGGTACTTGCCCGCAAATGTATATCTAGATAATTTTATTGTAACTGGCCCTGTCGTATTTTAATTATAAAATGTACGTCCACCGATTCCGTAACTGTTAGACACCTTAGTTCTTGCAACCTAATGGCCCGCCCGTTACGTTCCTCTACAGTGTAAATGTCTATTCATCATATACGATTACAGTTTGCTCTGTGGCAGGCCCACGTGGTTATAGGCTCGTATTTGTATAATGAAATTTTCACAATAAAGGTTTTTAAAAGAAAACATGGTAGTAGTATATACATTGGTAAAGTTTTTAATAATAGTGACTGTTTTAGAATCATTAAAAGGCAAGTGAAATAAAGCAGACCAATTACATGAAGGGTAAAAGGTATAATACGAAGGAACGCAGTAAAGATAAATGGTCAAGGGCTGTTGTGTTTTCTATTCCTGCAACATAAAGTGATCGATAAGAATCTCATATTCAGGCGTATCGGCGACTAAGACAGCAGGTCGACCCTCTTTTGCTCAACGGCTCCGTCATGGGACGAAGAAACGCTCTTTTTCTCGAAAAAAGAATATATTTTACTTGCAGGACAGTTGTAAAATTTCCGGGAAAGTACATTAGCCTGGAACATTATAACATATTTAAGAAAAAATAGTGTTCGGAAGTAATGAAAAGCGTAATTTTTAGGTCATATGACCAAGCCTTTCATCATTACAATAAGAAAAGTAAAATGAACCAATGAAAAGTTTTATTAACAAGTCACATGACTTGTTATGCTTACGTTACGCGCTGCGCGCCCCGGATGACTTCCGGATGCGCTAACGCGGCGCGTCATATGACGCATTACGCGACAACGCAGGTACAGAATATAGTCAAAATGTCTCCACCAACCAGCGGTCGGAACACAACCCCTTTCAGCAGGCTAAATAGTTCTGTTAAATGACAACAGAAGGGACAGGCAACAAGAACCATCAGTCAAAGAGGGGAGGGCTAGTTCTTCTCTACCGGGTTACATTGAGGCGCTACCGGAACTGATCGAATTGGTAGTCTACAGTGTTTCTGGATGTTTCAGACTGAAGCTGGGGTTAGCATGAGAGCAGCACCATTTCGTAGCTCCGTCGTGGCCATTCCGCAACCAATCATGGCAGCCGTTCTTTATCGTTATTTTGGGCGGGGTGGGTGGCGGAGCCGAGCTGTTTTGCAGCCATCATTGTGTGGAGTTCAGTTCATCTCACTAGTTTTGTATTTGTCATGAGGGGTTGTTCCTAATGTTTCTATTTTAGCGAGGTCAAAAAGAGATCCCATTAGTGGCCTACTGATTTTGCTCGATTCCTTTTCTTATTTTTTTTACACGATTTTTCGTTATCTGCAAAGACTAAACAGAGTATTGCGACTCTGTGTTTGTTTGTAAATAGAGAATGAACCAAAGAGAACTAATTCTAAAACAGTAAATACTTGGATAACAATCAATCAAATGGAGAGAGAAGCAGGCACGACGGATTACAACGGGGGCAAAGGCCTGCGTTAACTACCTTTCACTATCTGCAAAGAGAGAGTACTCCTAATAGAAATGAGGGGGGGGGGCACCATTCAAAGCAGATCAGTGTGCATAAACACGAAAATGTTTTCACTTACCACGTACTTGACATTCGACAGCTTATGATATTTGCTATTACAAAACCATTGAAATTCACTGAAAAAACCATAGGTTATAGACCATATATAGTTAGGAATTAGCATTTACAAAACCTTGAAAATTCACTGAAAAAACCATAGGTTATAGACCATATATAGTTAGGAATTAGCATTTAAAAAACCTTATTTTACTCACACAAAACCATTGAAATTCCATATATAGTTAGTTGCACTAACTATATATCGCGCACCCGCAATCCACTGCTGATCATGTCACATATTACATCATTCATGACATGGTCAGTGACATCACTGATGACATCTCAATTGACATCACTGATGACATCACTGATGACATCTCATTTGACATCATTCTTGTGCTAATACGATAAACCTCTTCAGACTCTAATATAACCTTAGATACACTCAGTGTATACAGACACTCACACACTGCCACTCATCCATGGAGTTACTCACACACCCAGTCAGTCATGCAAAGAAACAATCTCACCTCCATTTCTTCAACTATACAGTTAAACACACCTTACTTATTGAAACATATACTAACACATATTTACTCTCTTATACAATCCCTGATACAAGTTCACAATGATCGATACAACCACTCACTCATTCAGTGGCTCTCATGCACAGTTATTTATATATGCCAACTCTCACATGTACTGTGTTTTACATATGTACTTACTATGACATGTAGCATTGAGATATCCATTCACTCATCAATACACTCATGCACACAGTCAACTGCCCATGTAGCTGTTTCCACATGCACTCTTGAACTCATACACCTAGTGAATAAACTGCTCACACATCTATGCATAGAGTCACACACCTTCCAGCCACCCCCACACAAACTCAATCTCCCATAGAAATACTTGGGCAACCAATTAATAACACATATAGCCTCTCGTATAGCTAATGATCAACACATGCAGCAGTTTACAGAACAACAGACATAATGATGCACAAATTAAGACAGTTTAGTCACTAACCCATGCATTCAGTGAGACACATTTAATCACTCACTCATACAGTCAGTCACGCACCTACTAAATCCTTCATCCAGACACTTATACATCCACTCATTCTTCAATATGTAAGACATATTTTAACTTTACAGAAACATACAGTCACTGGATGTTGTCATCAGTGATGTCATCAGTGATGTCACTGACCATGTCATGAATGATGTAATATGTGACATGATCAGCAGTGGATTGCGGGTGCGCGATATATAGTTAGTGCAACTAACTATATATGGAATTTCAATGGTTTTGTGTGAGTAAAATAAGGTTTTTTAAATGCTAATTCCTAACTATATATGGTCTATAACCTATGGTTTTTTCAGTGAATTTTCAAGGTTTTGTAAATGCTAATTCCTAACTATATATGGTCTATAACCTATGGTTTTTTCAGTGAATATATATATATATATATATATATATATATATCTTTAGTGTGGTGTATATGGGCCAAAATGTAGTCACATAAATAACGATTTTATCAACTGTTTCATTACTAAGAAGCAAACATTTAAACAAACAAGTCTGAATAGAGTAAATATGAGTGAACCTAAAAACAATACAGCCTCCAGCACCGTAATTAAGGAAGAATAAATACGTTTTTCCAAGAAAGAGAGAGACACCAACGCTATGTCTTCGGTTACAATGCATCAGTCACTGGTCGCTAAACATTACAATAAACTACAAAATAAACAAATAAACTACAAAATATAGGTCACGAGAGAAAAAAATCCCATTATATCTATCCCAAGAAGAAACCATGTGGTGCTTCTCGAAGAGTTCAAAGGATCAGGAGAACACCAGGGGCAGCAGACGCGTGTGCGTCCCCTTCTGTAATATTGAACGAGGTGGGGTACCAGAGCTATCATGAGAGGCCCTGCACTAATGTTTAAGTCTCGCCTGGCGTTGCAGCGCGTATGCGCTGTTCGCTCTGCGGGGCTTCTTGGAATCAATAGTTTCAGAAGGGGACTTTAAGCCACGCTCTTGTTTTCAATTGGCTTGCATCATCGTTTATGTGAAAAGCTGGCGCGTGATTGGAAATTGGGTTTTTTATTACCGCCCTGGCCCATTTGGACATGCCAACGTCATCTTGGTTTCACGTGATGTAGGAGGGTGTGCTCCTAGCTTGTTTACCGGCTCCTGATTGGAAATCCAACCCGCTCCTACCTTCCCTTTCCCCCATCCCAAAGCAAACTTCTCAGAGTTGCGCTCTTCATTGTTCATGGCTTTCCGAGGCGGAGGGTAAAACGGAAAGAAAGGGGTATACCTTATTATACCGTGTTTCCCTAAAAATCCCGTCATTTGTAGACAGAAACAAACTATTGTAATCCGTGTTTTTTTTTTTCATGGCGCGTGTTCACGTTTTTATTTCAGTTTCAGCCGCTTGTCTTGTCTTAATTGCTGCTCTCTGACAACTTTGCACACCCTCTGCTTCTGAAGAGAAGTCTGCATCCTCTAACATATGATGGGCTTTAGCAACACCTTCAATGGCTATCTCGGAAATGCAACACAAACCAGAATGCGAGCGCTAGTGCTACAGCTGGCAGTTACCATGAACAGTTGCCTGACAACTTGCCTGACAACAACTTGCGAAACTGACAATCTGTGATAAAGATTAGGATATTAAAATTATTGGTTTTGGATTTCCAAAGAGAAGACGCATTGAATATATACAATATAATACGGAGAGCAAGGTACAGGGGCTGCGCCTGTGCCAATTTTTTCTTTCCCCGTCTCAGACATATACCCACAGGCACTTAGCCATGACCCCCTGCTTTAACACACGCTATAGAGCGCCTGACTGGTTATGTAGCACCTAGCAACAGACATACGTAGTGCAACGCGGTGGCAGACGCAGGAATTTTACTCACTAGTAATTTCTGATTCTGTGGTTGAAATAACAGAAGCGCACACAATCAATTGTTTTATATATAGCATTAGCCAATTCATAATTTGTGCACTTGAGCAAGGTTTACAATAATAAGAAGGGCAAAAAATGTAGGACGCAATAATACTTGTTTAGCACCTAGTACAGTACGTTTAAATGATAAATGATTGGTTAAATATATAAACTACCTCAACCTAAGAAATTTCGAAGAACAGAAACAGAGAAACAAACAGTTTACCACTCAGAAAATAACAGTTCAGCATTCAAAAATATGAAAAAATGTAATTATCAAATATAATACCAGCATTAAATGCGATTGTTAATCGAAGCATTAATGGGTCACAATTTGTTAACTTTCCAAACAAATGTGTTCGCAGTGCTCTTGTGAAGTAGGGGAGGAGGGAATGAAGAGGAATTGGGGAAGTGGTAGTGAATTGGTGGGTGAGGGACAAGGCAAAGGTGTTTGTGACGCACATACAATACACAATATAGACAGATCGTCCTTTCCAGCCTGTTAAAGGTCAATGGGTCCCTATTTATACATTGCTCATAAGTATTCTCACATATAATCAGTTTTATCCTATGAGCATGTAGGTGTTCAGATAGGAAGGTCTACGTTTCGACCCCAGTAGATTGGAGGGTGAATAATGTCCTCACGTCGGGGTCTTCATCAGGACAGATGAGCAGCTAAGAGTAATTAATGGAGGTTCAGTATCAAGATTTAGAGGAGTAGTGAACATGTCAAGCAGGTAATGTTACTGACACCTACTTGGGAAAGAAGGGACGTGCTACGTACGATCCTTAATGGGTTCTAAAAAGGCTCCTGGTATTCTAAAATGAGAAGACATGCTTATTGAGTATACATGCCATAAAACACAATTCCCCTGTCATGAGGGAATGCTGGAAGGGTAACGTACTTACTTCTATGAAGTAACGGGGAATCAATCTCCAAGTACTAATGGAATGAATCCAGAGCTCTGGTGGAAAAGGAAAAAGGAGGGTCAATTGTCGGTCTAGAGATCCTCTCTAGTCATTGGGCAGAATGAAATCTGGGTGTTAGGTCCAAAATTAACAGGGGGATTCGACACCTTACTATGAAACATTGTAGCGGTTTGGCGTAGGTTTAGTGAGGAAAGGAACAAACAAAGTTCCCTCCGATCGTGACAGTGACTCACGTTGGTGGGTTACTGCGTCAAAAATTGGACTCTGTGTGAGTGGATTAAGGATGACTGACGGTACTGATATGCAGAGAAACCATTGTTTTAAATAGTTAAAAGTGCTGGCTTACGGTGAAAGTAGTGGACGCCTGATTGCCTGGCCAACATGTCTCGTAAATACCCGCTTGTGGGTGTGTGTCCTACTATAACTTGCAGAGGTCCGATACTGCTGGTAAGCAGACAAACCCATCACTAAACGTTGGCAAACCCCCGTTAAACGTAGAGACAAATATGTAGTGGTGACAATTACGGTGGAATACGGAAAATCAGGCGGCGATTACGCAGAATACACGGCTAGGAAAGTGTGTCCCAACGGGACTACCAAAAGCAGACGATGCATTCAAGAAAACAAACTAAACGGAATGCTACGGCTACAAAAAAAGAGATCTTCGGGCGCGGTAGGTATCAGAAAACTGAACAAGGGGCTGACCTCCTACGTGTGGCTCGGGCGCTCGAACAATGAGAGAGATCTGGGTGCTCACGCTAGACGTAGGGGAGAACCATGGCGGGCGTGCACCGCCCGGTGCAGCCGCTCAGTGGTTCCTGGGGGTTCGCCTCTCCGACGTCCAATAGTTGGAAGGGGGCGTGTTACAAGCTCAGAGGGTAGTGCAGTGCATCATTTGACAGCAGCCCACAGCTGCACAGTGTGGGTATATTGCTGTGTTGATCTGATGGCAGTGCGCGGCTGACCCGTGTGGGTTTAAAACTCTAATATGCACGGTGCGTGTGAGTACCGTGCAAGCTTCTCCAAACGTATATATGAAAAGAGCCAAGATTTAGAGAAGAATTGAACGCTGATTTAATGTTGGAGTCTCACATGTATGGGTTCATTATAACCTGGTAGTAATGAAGTTGATCGTTAAAATCTAGTCCAAAAGACATTTGTTATATCCATAATCTGTAACCACCAATGTAGAAACATAGTACAAACGCATTCAGTGTATCAATAGTCCGGTTCATTCAATGTTGTCGAAAAATTTTAAACACACGCGGCAATCTTCTTATAGTGGATAACAGAGACAGTATCTGGAGACAAAGCGTTAGGACATTTCATATATGTCATGGAGACATAATATAGAATATAGTAGCATGGAATATAGCAACATATGCCATAGTGAGACATAAAACATGAGGAAAAGAAGGATTTAGATTAGACAATTCATGTACATCCCGAGGATAAAATATAGAGTGTGATAACATGGAAGTATCAACATATGCCAATGCTAATTAGATTCAAGCGGACCTAAAATCTTCACCCTGCCCCTTACTCTTTCTAAAAAGGGCACCTGGTCTAAGCAATAAAAACACCAAAGATTACTTTTGCTCTGATGGAAAAATGCTAAATGTGTAGCCACTGGATAACTTATCTAGTTTGGTTATTGTCCACATGTGTTCTAATACCATCTTTTTAGCTTGATGTACAGTACTGCCTAAGTACAACAAGTTACAGGGGAATATTAAATAGACAACAAATTCAGTATTACAGTTACGCAACTTGGTGAAAGTTTTTATGGGGTTCTTTACCGGGGACTGGATAGTCCTTTGTTTTTGCACTTCTGCATGCTTCACGTTTCATGCAGGGGTAAAAACCGGTTACTCTCAATTTCTCTCGACCTTTGTTCAAAAAGTGGCAATGTACAAGTAGATCTTTCAGTGACTTATTCTTCCTTTACATAATACTAGGATGTGGGTGAACCAGATGGCCAATTATTCCATCCCAGGCATCGAAAAATCCTAAAAATGTTATTCGACCTGCAGGTCTAGTGACTTAAATAATCTACTCAACCTAATTATAATTAGGGCTCCCGGTTTTATGGTATTTATTTTTTTGCCACTTCAGTCTGTATTTATCCATATTTATTTTTTGGACATTCCTGTATTTATCCACATTTATTTTTGCCACAAGCAAAATACGACGCTACAGCTAGTGTTTTTTCCACATTTTTTTAAAGTGACACTGCACACATGCGCTCGGGTGTTATTGGTCAACACTATACATTCATCTGAAAACTTTGCCATTTGCAGAATGCCCCAATATGCTTAAAAGTGCTATCACTAACCCTTTGTCTCAGAGCCTTGCAGTTTCTGTCAGAGTGCCACATTCTCTCCCCCACTGAACACCATACTGCCCCACAGAGAAATTCACACTGCCTTCAGCTTCAACCTAATTGTGCCCCACCAGCGCTAAAGCTGTCCTTGGTATGAGGATTGATGTTTTGTGTGTGCAGAAGAGAACAAGCATTTGCAATGCAATAGGTCTCCCATTTACACTAGTTTAAGCTATTGACATTGTAAATGGCAATGCCTTTTATTTATCTGTTTTAAAAACCAAAACATAAAAAAGGCAGTGTCATTTACAATGCAAATAGCTCAAGTAAATGCGAGACCGATTGCATTGCAAATGCTTGTTTTTTTAAGTGAGTGCTTGAAGTAGGAGGACAGAAAAACAGACAACAAAGAAAAAACTGTGAAAAAGGGTAGTAGAAGGTAATCTGTAGAAAACCAAGGGCATACTTACTCACACGGTACACGGGGCCTCTTGGCTACAGAAAGTGCTTGAACTGGAAATAAAAAAGTACAGATACTCCCATTCCAGAGCACCTGACCGGAGCAGAGAAACAACTCCCATTTACAAAGTATTGCTTCAAAGCAAAGGCGTGCAGTTACTCTGCCTCGAAAATAAAAGAACTGTAGGTTCTCAGTACCGGAGAGTACCGCCTGCCCATTTAAAGCAGAGGCTGCAAGTGTTATATGGTGGTTAATAGAGTCATGGGGCTCCCTAACATGTTCTAGTCATGCGAGTTTCAGACACTGTCCAGGCATGTTACTGTATTCTACCCCCCTTACCCGGATGTCACGCAGTCTTTATACTCCACCGCAGTGGTCTCAGGCTTTCCAAGCCGCAACCATCAGGGTGTTCATGGTGCGCCAGGGTTTAACGCCCTCCCTCCAGGACACTTCCTGGAGCGAGCCGAGTTGGTTTAGTCTCGAACGGACTCGCCGACCCACTGGGAAAGCAGGTGCGCAACAATGGTGTGAATAGAGGCTCCTAATCTGACTCAGGCAGGGGCTCTTAGAAGGGGTGAAAGAACAACAAGGACTCATCAACAAGTAAATGGTCTTTTATAGACCTGTGAAGTACTCCGGTGAGGCTGGCAGCTATGTGTGTGCCCGGGAAGCTGTCTCAGCCCGGGCAGACACCTCTTAACCCACTAGTATTTTCCGGTTTGATATATAACAACAGATAAAGGAAAACTTGTTCTCCGTCTGTATTTATATGTAAAAATCCATAAAAACGGAAAACCGGGAGGAGGAGCTACGCTACGATCTAAGATGGCTGCTTAAGCGCCCGGCTCCGTCGACCTCCGCCGGCAGCTCGCATATCCTGTCATTTATCCTTTACCTACGCCGGACTCCCGTGTGTATAAAGCTCGCCTGATACCGGTGGTGCAATCCCGGACTCCCTAACATACTGGGTGGTGGAGTTATGTCGTGTTCAATTTTCGGCCTACTCTAGGGCTGAAGCCGGGACCTCGATTTCTAGCCCATCCGGGCTGGAATTGATCAACAGCGGCTGTGGAACCAGTGTTTCGTCCGGTCTTCCGTACTCGGATCTTTTCTGCATCTCCGATCTGCAATCCAGTTACCAGCTGGCACTGAGGACTCGGTCTCGTGACACAGGGTGTGCATCGTGCGCCGCGGTCGGGGGGCCGCTTGCCCGGAGACCCTGCTGGGGACGGCGGTGTTGAAGGGGGGGGGCCCCCGCGGTCGGCGAAGGTGTCGTGATCACCAGCTGAGGGAGCGCCTGCTGTTGCCATCGGCTTCGTGTGTGCCTGGAGCCTCGGAAGTGAGTCTGGGGCTCGAGTCCTGCTTCGTCTCTTTGGGGGGGGGGGGGGGGGGGGGGGGGGAGGGGGAGATGGAGAGGACAGATGGCGCACCATCGTTGAGGTCCGTGATGGCCGCCATTGGGGCGCTCCACTCCCAATTCACAATCACGTATGACCGAGTGTCAGAAACGCTGGGAAATATCTGCTTGCGACCGGACGATGATGCTGCGACACACGATCAGCATTCTGTGGTTCCAGTGGAAGATTTGGCCTACTGTTCTAAGGGTCCCGCACGGCAGCCTGACTCAGCTCACGTCGATGATTTTGGCCTCGTGAATGTTGCACCTAATACCGTAGTTAGCTTTCCCGGTATGACTCCTGCTCGGCGAAACATCGTTGCCGAAGGTTTTGATCGCCAAGAACAGCTCTTTAGTGACCGTCGGAGAGGTCTGCTTATCTCCTTCATCTTTCCCCGTTGGTCCTGTGGATGCCGCCATCTTGTATCCTGTCCCCGGTCCGATTCAGCTGCTTCGAACTGCTATGGACGTTTCGATTACCACATGAATACTGTGGCTTGGGTGGCATGGGGTTTCATAAAGAATCGCACTGGTCAGGGCGGACTTCATCTTGTATCCTGCTCTAGATCCGATGCCACTGCTTTGTACTATCTGGGACGCTTCGCTTTCTGCGAGATTGCTGGCTTTGGCGACGTTGATTATCGTGAAGAACCGAACTGTCATGGTTGTCTTTGACTTTTGGGGTTAGCTACGCTTTGTGATCTATGCCGGGATTGTACTGTGTGTCTCACTGGGAGTCGGGTGGTTTTGGTTGAGGTCCTCCCCATATTGGTGCTTAATACTTGCTTTTAATAATGGACAATATGTTTTGGGGAGGTCGCTAATGGCGGGGGGGTATAGGTGGCCGGGAGTATGTTTGTTCTTCTCCTCCTCCGCTTTCTTTATTTCCCTTCTTTGGGGTGTTCCGGGGCGACAGGCACGCTGTTAGTGGGGTAGGCCGTAGCCATTACAGGGGTGCAGGGTGGCGGGTGTTGGGGGGGTTTGTTATTTTAGTTTGTTTTGTTCTATGGTCCCCTTTCTTTCTTTCCTCTTCTTTGGGTAGGGTTTTTCCTCCCTTACAGTAGGGTTGGCTGTCTCCCCTTATCTTTTTTCTTTCTCTGTTTGGCGTCTATACTTGCCTATACCTTACTGTCTCCGGAGGGTGGGTTTTCGGGAGGGTGTGCTCGCTAATCGCTTGCTATTACATTGTCTTTTATTCCTCGTCAGCCTCGGCGGGCATAGTGTGCCCAATGTTCATATTGCTCATCACCTGGACTTGTTTGCACTGCGGGGTACCTCCCCCCCATCTCTTCTTAACTTCATGTTATGGTGTGACGCCATCGATAGTACAGCCACTTCTGCTTCTTTATAACTTTAAAATTAAACCTTTGATATCCTTCTGCGTTGAGGCATATACAAATCACATGCTGTATCTGTATTGTCGATATTCTTTGGTCGTATATACGTGCATGATTCCTGATCTGATTCCTGTGTTTGCGGCCGGCCTCTGTGGTTGTAGGCCTGCGCTTGTCATACTTTGATTAACTCAAAGGTTTTTATAAAAAAAAATTTTTTTTTTAAAAAACAGAAAACCGGGAGCCCTAATTATAATGCTCTTGCCCATAAACTGGTTTCAAATTACGCGATCCTGGGCAAGTATTTTAATTCACGGAGATGTCATTTTCTTCTTCATCACAAATGAGAGCACCTTAAAATGCATGAGCTCAGCAAGTCTGCTGTACAGAAAACTATTTTGTTTGATTTAATAACAGTTCCATATAGAATGTAGCCACAACAGATACCGCTGACTTGCCTCTTTATTCATTAACTGCATGGACATCAGAGCAGGGACAGAAATGTTTCTCAAATCATGTTTAAAAACGATCACTTTTAATAAATACATAACTAAAGCCTAAAGTAGCAGCACACTGTAATTTGCAATCAGCAGATTTCACAATGAATTGGCCACAGAATTCGTCACTGACGTGGTTTTCAAACTATATGGTGTACAATGTTTGGAAATAAAAGTGCCTGCAAATATTTGACATTTGCAAATCACAAAGAAAATTATTCTGGATGTACTTTGCTCCTATTTACATCTTAGTTTGCATCGCACAACTGAATTTAAAAAAAAAGTTTTCACAATTCCGGTTTTATTTTAGAAATACTTGTACTATTCATTTACAAGTGGTTAAAATGTTGGGGAAACCAACTGACATTTTACAACCTTTTGTTTCACAATTCTTGTCAGCTCTCTTGACGGAAAGGGATGCGCCAAAGATAGGTGGATGCTCCTTTCCTTGCCTTATGTATGCAGACGACATTCTAATTATGGACCTGACCACTATTGGTTTGAACAAAAAATTGTCAGAACTATAGGTCTGCACAATTTCTGAATATAAATGTTTCTAATAGTAAGGTCTTGGGTTTGAAACAAGGAAAAAATAGTAAAGTTTGTAATTTTAATTGGAGAATTGGTCCCGAAAAATTGGAGATTGTAGATTCTTACCTTTATCTGGGGAAAGTTATTTCAAGTAGTACAAGGATTAGTCCCCATATTGAACATAGCTCTTGTAAAGTGACATTGCATGCAAATGGCCTACGCCTATTTTATAGTGCTATGGGTTGAAGACATTTCTCACATCCGCTTTTAGTTTTTAAAGCGAATATTCCTCCCACCTGGTTATACGCAATTGAATCCATACCAGTAAGTGAATGGAGCTTCTTGGATAAGATCGAAGGCCAAATCTTCCGTAAATTATGTAACCTTAATACTCTTCTCCCAATAGCCGACATTAGGCTAGAATTCGGCTTGGTAAGTTCTTGTATACAAGGTTTAGATAGGGTAAAACGTTGGGGTTACAGCTAAAGAACAGAGAACCTTTTTCACTGAGGAGTTAAATGAGACAGGAAATTTTTTCAGGGCAAATGCATAAATACTTGGCATTGCAATATTTTAATGTGCAAGAATATTTCGTGCCGTTTCTCGCTCTCACAGAATTAGCTATCAGAGAGAGGTCATTATATGTAGAGCAAGGGCCAGACTGGAAACAATAGTCAGGGATTCTTCCCCGAATGTTTCTCAGAAGTACGTCTCCTGGAATTTAAGCCACGGTACTCGCCGGTGGCTCACCCTCTGTCGCCTGAACCTTTTACCACTAAATGACTTCACCATAAATTGGTCACTTAATAGGACAGGTGGAAAAAACTGCAACTTCGGTAATCAGGGTATTCAGAACCTTGATCGTACCTTGTTTGTATGTCCGGCTTTGACTTCACCGCGACTTAGGTGGCCCGACCAATGTTTATCCAGAATGGTATTAAAAATGTAGCGTGGAAGGGTATACTCAGATGTGAGTCCCTTGCTCATTGCACCATCAGGATTCAAGCAAGCCGGGCCGAAGACGCCTGAAATGGCAGAAACCGGTCCCCGGAAGCTTGTTTCCTTCCCAGTACAAGAATTGGCTTGGTAGTTTGGTTTGCCCTGTTCCCATCATGCACTGGGACAGGAACAGACTAATTTGCATATAGCCAAGTTCTGAGCTGGGATGGTGCAGTGAGCTAAAAAACGGTGATGGATCAAGCCCTGATCTTTGGACTGGGTAAGAGTGGTCTGCTTAATTCAGGCACTCTGTTCATCACCACCCCCTTTTCTGAATCATTTTGTCCACCATAAGCGTGGAAGGGTATACTCAGATGTGAGTCCCTTGCTCATTGCACCATCAGGATTCAAGCAAGCCGGGCCGAAGACGCCTGAAATGGCAGAAACCGGTCCCCGGAAGCTTGTTTCCTTCCCAGTACAAGAATTGGCTTGGTAGTTTGGTTTGTCCTGTTCCCATCATGCACTGGGACAGGAACAGACTAATTTGCATATAGCCAAGTTCTGAGCTGGGATGGTGCAGTGAGCTAAAAAACGGTGATGGATCAAGCCCTGATCTTTGGACTGGGTAAGAGTGGTCTGCTTAATTCAGGCACTCTGTTCATCACCACCCCCTTTTCTGAATCATTTTGTCCACCATAAGCGTGGAAGGGTATACTCAGATGTGAGTCCCTTGCTCATTGCACCATCAGGATTCAAGCAAGCCGGGCCGAAGACGCCTGAAATGGCAGAAACCGGTCCCCGGAAGCTTGTTTCCTTCCCAGTACAAGAATTGGCTTGGTAGTTTGGTTTGCCCTGTTCCCATCATGCACTGGGACAGGAACAGACTAATTTGCATATAGCCAAGTTCTGAGCTGGGATGGTGCAGTGAGCTAAAAAACGGTGATGGATCAAGCCCTGATCTTTGGACTGGGTAAGAGTGGTCTGCTTAATTCAGGCACTCTGTTCATCACCACCCCCTTTTCTGAATTAAAAATGTTTCGGCTGCACAAGAATTTTTGTTTTGTCCAAAAAATGAAATGGTATGCATAAAACGTTAACTTTTATTAGGGATTTTATGAATATATATTTTACATGTTTTTAATTAGTCTCAGAGGATGGTTGGCTATGCATTTAATTAGTTTTATTATTATATTGCCTTCAAAATTCCAAGGTCTTATTTCTCCGCAACCTTTTGGATTTCTTACCTGTGGAAAATATATACTTGTGATTGTTGTTAACTTATCGCTGCTTGCACTAAATTAGGTTTTATCTATCTTAAGTAAGTCCTAAGGGAAATGATGTGGCTGCTTTATGATACACTATATATAAAATATATGGTGCTGCTATGGTATGATAATTTTCCAAATTGGACTTCTACTTAACAGGTTTTGATCTTTTCCTGCCTCAGTATAGGATGTAACTTTACGATTACTGCTATGTTGTTGCTGCTATATGATGCACTTTATTTAATATTTTCCTTTGGATGAAATTGCTTCCTTATGTTATTCTATCACATTGTACATGTTTTAGAATGTTCTACTGTGTCACTCTCCGTTTTCCTCTACTGGAGGGCTCCATTTCTGCCTAAAGACTCCTCCAGAGTCGATTTCGGAAGTCTTTGAGGTCTCTTGATGATCTAAATCTGTACAAATTGATGTAGCGACGTAGATATAATGGTTTTTATGAAATGTATCCTATCATTTATTGCTGTTTTTTTTTCATATGACTGTCTTTGTACATCTTAAGTGGACCTCATTAGAGATCCACATTTTTAATAAACATATTGAATTGAGCTAATGTCAGCTCAGTTGACAAAACCATTAACTGTAATAAGTGAAAGAAAAGTAAAAATCATTTTCCAGGAACAGTTAGGCAAGAATTAGTAAAAAGTCAAACTGACATTTGACCTCTGTCCTTGAGCAGTCAGCAAATGTGTCAAGATAAAAAAAAAGATTTAAAGGCGTCTTAATTGCATTCACTTTCTGAATGAACAGAACACCTGTTTATTCCAGCTTAAGTTTACTTGCCAGCAAGGACAAGTAGGTTCTCAAAACAGCTCGAGCTGATAAAATCTCACTTGCAATTCCGAGTGGATTTTTCGTGGCCTGCATCTGCTTGTGGGATGTTCCAATATTTGGCCAGAATGCTGCGCATCTCATTGGAATCTTTTGAGTATGTGAAAATCAACCTAGTTACCTCATCGGCTTCCTTTTTAGGTTTCTTCATTAGTAGTGGTCTATCCTGCGGATTAACCCATCTCGCAGCCATTTGCAGTGTTTTACTAGGATATCCTCTTCTTTAGAACAGAGATAAAGCCTCATTCTTTGCTGCCTAATAGCGGTCGAGTGGTGCTGTTGCGTTTAATGAGCAGCAGCTCCGCATATGGAATACTATTAACTAGTCAGCAAAGGTGTTGACTCGTGAAGTGTAGGGTAGCATTGCAAGCTGTAGGTTTACAATACAATTTGGTCTCCATTCACATATACCAAGAGATGTAAAAATGCCACCTCTGAATCACTGATGTGGCTACAAAATTGTAGATTGTAATTATTGATGTTTAGGGTGGTGATATATTACTCTATTTCTGTTTGGGAACCTCACCAGACAAATATATCATCAATATATAATCGAATCCACATAGCCACTTTATGTTCCTATAGTTCATTGGTCTCAGCCCAGGCCATGCGCTTGTCCCAGCAGCCCACAAATAGATTTGCGTAGCTGGTGGTGAAACATGTGCCCATGACTGTCCCCGATTTCTGTATATACAGCTGATCTCCAAATACAAAGATGTCATTATGCAGGTACATATACACATCCCCCCCCAGGGCACAGCCTTTATGTTTTTTTTTATTTAAGGGGAAGGGGGCCACGTGGCCCTGCTCTCCAGGGCCATTTCGGTCCTAGGGACCACACCCCCGGAACCTGGTCTCTAAGCTGGGTGTGCTTGTACCCCAGCTGGCGGTCCCCAGGGCCATGTAGGGCTCCTGGAGAAGAGCCGCGCGGGCCCCCATCGTTTGTTCACATTTGCCCCACGGAGGTGGTGGTCCCTGAGGATCCTCAATAGACCCCTTAATTATTGCATTTCTGCCCCAGGGAGGTGGCGGTCCCCGGAGAGGCCGTAAGGCCTCTCCCGCATTACTTAAAACAAAAAACTGTACAGGGGACATGGCAGTCCTGGGGCAGCGGGGAGGAGCATGCTCCCCCTGCATTTAAATCTGTCTGGCATTCCCCAGGACTGCAGGGAGGCAGGTGCAGGACCCCACATCATTATTTAAACTTGACCCTGAAACCTTGCCCACCTGGAGGCCTTTAGAAAAAGAGCCGGAGCCCACGCTTTTTTATTTTTGCTACTGATTCGCGGATCCACCTGCGAATCTGCGGCAAAATAAAAAAACTCAGCAAATCGAAGGGGGGGCCGGGGGGCGATGTAGGGTATTCCTTCCCTGCCCTCATTTCTTTAACTTTTACTTTTTTTATGGGCCTCTGCTTCAAGCCGAGCCACAAGATGGCTGCCAAAACTTCCTGGTTAAAGTGTTCAAAGCCAATACAATTTTAGTAGGATCTGCAAGTCAACTACAAGGACTCGCACACCCAGATATCTACATATTTTTTTAGGTTAGATATATGAAAAGCTACAGAACGGATTTACACCAAATCACAAAAAACACTTTCTGGAACACCTAGCTTTCTGACAAATTTGGTGTAATTTCTCTCAGCAGTTTGGGCTGTAGTAGTGTTCAAAAAATGGGACCTCCCCCCTTTATCAGCTCCCCCTTTTGATTGATCACCCACAAAACTTTCAACACAGCAGCTGAAACAAAAAGGGGAAGTTTTGTGAAAACTTTTTTACTATGAAAACTTTGGTCCCAACTATATCTACCTTTCACCATCAGGCGATATAGATATATTTTACCCCTAACCACCTTGAAAATACCAGTCCTAAACCCTTTAAAAAACCTTGTATGTATGTAACTACGCCAACATCAAAACATGGCGTATTCAAATGTACGTCATGTAGAGCCTGTAAATTTGGGATCAATAAAACTCATTATGATACACCTTTTAGTCCCAGGACTGTACCAATTATGGGTCACTATTCTTGCCGCACTGAATATGTAGTGTATGTTCTTACGTGTACCTGTTATATTGAACTGTATTGGTAGTACCAAGCTGCGGTGCACATACGCATCCTGCAACATTTAAGGGCGATTGTAAATAATGACGGCACTTATCCAGTGGCACGTCATTTTAAGATTAAGCACAATAACAATCTTGAATGCCTGACCTACTATGTGATAAATGCAATTCCTGTATTGCGACGTGGGGGCAACAGAGAACGCATGCTGAGACAATTGGAAACTTGCATGATAATCGAGTTTGACAGTAAGGCCCCAAGAGGACTCAATACCATGGAGGACCTCCATAACTTCCTGTGATTTTACAACCAATTGTATTTTTGTAATCATTATGTAAGAATATATGGCCTTGCATCAGTACCATTGTTTGAAAAATGACTACTCCTAGAGGATAGGATATGTAGTAACCCTATCATGTACAACAATTAGCCGTCTTAGGGGCCCATTAGGATGACGGGCGGACTTTATCCGCCCGCCATCCCATCGTAGAAAGTGACCGCCCGCCATAAGGGCTGGGGTCCCGTGCCTGCAATTAGGGTGCGCCCGCCACAGTGGCGGGCGCATCCAGCATTCCTGACATTGTGTCGGGCGGTGCACTCAGCACCGCCCTACACAATGCCAGGAAGGCATGCTGTGCACTTCCATACACAACATGGCAGACACCGCGCGGTGCCTGCCATGTTGTGCATGGAACTGCTGGGGGGTACCATGGGTACCCTCCATGTGCACCCCCCGGAGTCCCTGGGGGCCCCCAGACTCCGCATGCCGTTCCGTGGCGGCATAATATGGCTGGCGGTGTCTGATGGGCACCGCCACCATATAGAACCCTTTTCCGCCCGGTCAGGACCCCCAGCCATAATAATATGGCGGGGGGTCATTCCAGCACGGATGGCGGGCGGATCGCCCCCGCCATCCTAATGGGGCCCCTAGAATCACTTGCACATAATTTGATTTTTCCCATATTATACAGTAAATAACATAAAATTCCCCCGCACAAATTATCTTATAGATGTCTAATTAATGTTGCCATATTTGCACTGTTAGACCGGTCAGCCCTTTGGGTGGTCCCTCCTAGTTATTTATTTATTTTGTTCCCTTTTTGCCTCCTAACTCTTTTCTTTTTGTCCACTAGAATTTTTGGCGTTGCCCTAGGGGTTAGGTGCTACCTTGCCCCTCTAACTTTTTGACGCCTAGTTGCCACACAAAATGGTGAACACAAAGACTTAAAATGGTGGCCTATAACTGTCACATATTTTTACCTCAGGGACTGGCGCCATAGGAGAGTATGGGAAAAGCTCTAGAACCTTCCAGCTGGTTCTGGTAGCCAAGGGCCAGTCTATAAAAGGCCAGTGTCAGGGCGGCCATTTTGAAGAGTGACCAGAGAGAACCTAGGTGAAGTTAGTGAGGAGTGAAGCAGACGAGTGGGGAGGCAGGCGCACAGATAGGAGTTAGACTGTCCCTTGGGCCAGCTGCTCTGCTTTGCGGACGTGGTCCCATACCTATTGACTGAGCCCTGACATCCTTAGCTAGTTATCGCCCTTGGGTCCTGGGAGGTATCCTGTGAGGTGACGTAAATAACTGGCTTGGGGAATCACCTGAGAACGGACCGGACTGGAAAGGAGTTGGTTCAGCTGTCGTCTCCCCCTTTTAAGCAATCCAGTCTGAATTGTCCCTTCTCAGAAAGTGTGGGAGTAAATATATTTGCGCCACATCCCAAAAGAGACCTTGGGCCATATAAAAGTGTAGAGAGAAACAATCCTACCTAGAAGCGGTCGGCAAGTGACGACCCCGTCACCGGACTTCTGTTGCGGATTCTTAGGCCTCTGTGGTAGAGATCCCGCGGGAGGGCCTGTTAGTGTCAGCCGGGCGGTGAACTGGGGAAGCCAGCCGTGTGGAGGACCGAGCAGTAGGAGAGTGAGATTCCGGAAGAAAGGAGGCCGGCCTGCGTAGTTCCCGCCCCTCTGACGAGCGAGGCGTGGGCGGGATGCGAAACTGTGAAGAGAGCCAAAGAAGCCTCAGCGGAGCTCCGACCCCGACAGCTGCTGGACTCCTGCAGCGCGGGGGCCGGAATCACCGCCGAGTGGTGGTGTTGGTGGACAGGAGTGGTAGCGTGGGCAAGTGTGAGGCCGAGACGCCCCCCTCACAACGCGGTAAGGCCGAAAGAGTGAGTGCAGGGCCCTAGGTTTAAAAATGGCCTTGCAGCGAACGGCAGAGTTGTGGTGGGAGGGGAGAGTCTGCCGAACCCGGGCTAAAAGGCCTCAATTACTTTCTGTCAGTCACCGGAGGGGGCCGAAAACCAACCACCGGGCTTGGGGATATCCTCGCAGCTGTTTCAGCCCATTGCTTCCATTTCCTAAAAGTGCGTGACTCTCTCTGACCGGATTCCTGCACCTGCTTAATAAAAATCCTGCAGGGAGCAGTCTCCGGATTGAGGGGTAAATTGCTGCTCACGGAGATTGGGGTATCAGAACTGCCCCGGGAGTAATAAGAAAGAAGGTACTGATTGGGGAAAGGGGAAAATTACCTCTGCTACGCCTCACAGATTGTGCCAAAGAACAGAACTGAAATCTCCTGTCAAACACTGTGGTCAGAGTGAATTATAGGGTGGTATGTCAACATTAAAGTATCCTACCCGTTTACTTTCACTGCTCCAGCCACCTAAGCCTTGGTACTAATGTGCTGTTAATGAAACCGTATTGTATACCTGAATCTTCCAGCTTAAAATGTATTAAAACCCCAAGGCTGAAGAACGACAATGTAATTGACGGAAGTTCTACCTTTGCTGAATATCTTCACTGAGACTGTAGAGAGTTTACTGAGCGCAAGAAGCACAAGAGTGATAATATAACTCCTTTAAGAAGGAGGAGAGAAGTGTAATCGATGCTATTTGCTAATGTGATGTTGCTGATAACTAAATGTGGATTTATTTAATGTACTGAACCTAAATTCTGCTAAATGACAATGAAATACTGAAAAGAGTTTTTATAAAGCAGACCGTATGTTTTTTTTCTAAATTGGTGTAGTGTCATCTTTTTGTGGATGGGCGCTGAGTTAGTATGCGAAGTGTGATGCAAGCACAGCACAATTGCTTTGGAGTTTAGTCTTACCCATTCTGTGCCAGACGTCAGGTCCAACATGCACTTTATACAAATATGTACAATATAGAACTTTGCAACTTTTAGTAATTTTTTGCACATAACAAGCTACGACTGCACTGTGCAATTTAGGTGGTTGTATGGCGAAAGACATTGTATACGTTTACAGTAGAACAAATTAATGAAGTTATGGGGAACTTGGATACATGGTTCATAAGTTATGAGTATTGCAAAAAAATCGGAAACATGGCATAAAGAATGACTCATAATACTGAGCACTCGAGATTGCATTTATGCAGATACAATAGTTATACGCGGGAAATATTCTAGAATGCATTATCAGGTTGACCTTTTATATTGATTTTAGACTATCCTTTATTATAATATAAAATGACTACGAGTATAACTATATCATTTGTGATTTTACAATGATCTTCGTTGTCAAGGCATACTCGTTGTAAAAAAAAAAAAACTGTTGGATAAACGTGAATTGTAAAGATGATATCACTGTAATACTTTTGTTGTAAAGGCATCTAGTTGTTCATTGTAAAGGAGATTTCCCTTCTATCAGAATGACAAGTTTGATCTTAGATGTGTGCATGGACAACGCCAATGCTTCAGTTGCTTTGCATGCCATTGAAGTGAACAACTTACTCTGAAAGGGGCATAGATGATTTAGGGGTACCAGTTACATTATGCAAGGTCACAACATTCATTTTTTTTTTCAGGCATGCGAAAGTGTAAGTGCAACCCAAATCACAGGATGTTGATTCGAAGTAGACTCAAATCTGGGATCCCAGTTTCAAAATCGGCAGCCCTGGCCGTAACGCTACATCTTATTCACCGTAGCCTCAGGCATCATCTGTACTGCCATAGTCTTTTTCATACCTAGCCAGAGCAACAAAACTAATCTGAAACGTTCCTTTAGAAGAGGTTCCTGGAAGAGGTGTGGCGCATAGGCCAGGGCGACTGACGCTGGAAGCTGGGGATCACGGTTTGATCCGTGGCTCCGGCGGCAGGGGTCTGCCCAGCACCCATGTGACTCTGGGCAATAGCTTGCTTATTCTTCCCGATGGCCCCCAGCGCCTTGACACCTTCGGGTAATTGTTCGCGCTTTACAAATACTGGACATTTACATTAACTTTATCTGGTGGAAATCATTACTTTAACAAGTACAGCTGTTTTCTTTTGTTACTTGGTACAGTCGACAATTCCTCCAGCTCTTATGGTGTCTTTGACTACATCACATCACAGAGAATGTGTGTTGGAAGAGTTCTTCCTCGGTCGTATGCAAGGTTTGTCCTCACATACTGCCAGGTCACTTCAGAAAAGAAAGGATGACGACGGGACCACAAGATCAGGCAGTCACCCTTTTGTTGAAGCCATGCATCCAGCAGTTGCTAAAGCTACATTTGCTTGCAGAAGCAGCAACACAGAGTAACCATTTTGTGATCTGCTCTTATTTCTGAAGAACACTGCATGCAATCCTGTACCCCCCTTGTATCAGAATTCGGCACTCCAAGGCAGCACTATCTTAAAGATTGAAGAAGCTGGATTCAACTCATGCTATCAACCTGTGGCTTCTAATAAAACTACAAATCCTGAAGGAAAGACTGTTTTAACCTTCTCTGTGAAGAAGGGTGGGGGAAAATCAAGGTGTCAGTACTAGAGCCAAAAAACTGGATGAGATCTTTTTCCTATTAAGTCCCATTTTCTGGTGATGGCAGTCACTTAACACATTGAAACTACAAAGACAGCTGAGATGTTCTGGTAATTCGGACCACAGATCTAATGCCGAAGCAGTCTGATGAGCATGTGGCATAGTAGTGGAGAGTATTGGAGATACCAAAGGATATCGAAGGGGGTGATCCACACCTCTTCACTGTTCAACTATTTCAGAAATCTTTTTCAAAGTTAAAAGACTGGAATATAGACTGGCAAATTCAGCATGCCCATCAATTTCTTTCACCCATGTGCCATTCTAATACACATTGGTAACTTTATTTCCATTATTCTACCAGTTTGCACAACTTCCAAAACAATTAAAACCGATATATATGAATTTTTTGTTAAATGACTTTGACCGCTCAACCGCACAACACAAATGGGAAATAATTCCCAATTTGCAAACAATAGGGGTTCAGGACTTTGTTCAAGAACCTGTTAAAGTGATAGTCTTAAACCTTTTTTTTCTAATACGAACAAGAGAGCTCAATCATTCAAAGACAAATGGGACGCATTTTCAGTGCGAGTATTGCCGGGGGACTCTTGAAGCCATCTTGCCCTGCTGAATATCACCCTGGTGGGATCTTGGTCCCAGGGTGCAACGTTTCACCTTTCCTTTTGTTCCCACCTGGCTGCCACATACTCTGGTCGGAATCCAAGTTCCAGGGTGCTTTGCTGGTCATTCTATCTTCCCGCCACCGCAGCAGAGGGTGAAGCGCTCTCCATCGCGCTCAAAAGCGCCACATCACACCTTTCGTGACGTGCTGGGGCGAAGGGCGGGCCAGTCCTTCCCAATCATTGACAGGAAGAGGCAGGGCCACCTCCCTTTCATCTCAGGCCCTGGGCATTGTTCTTCAACTGGAGTCAGCAAAACAGGTACGGAGAGCTTGTTTCCTCACCGCCCCTTTCATCTGCTTGCATTTGCAGTAACTGCATTTTAACTCCACCAGTAAATCTCACATGTACTATGGTCAAATGTGACCGGGTATGACAGACCTTTATATTTCATATTAAACTTGTTTTAATTGGACCTCCCAGATCCAGCCCTCCACTAATCCAGGACATTGTACCGCATGTTGCACTTTAGGGTCAATACGTTTTAAAAACGCCCCCATTAGTATTGCTGATACATATCTATATGCATGTTGCACTTCATTTCTTGCAATACAAGATAGTATGGTATTTCTACATATTGTACTTGTCTTAACAGCTGTGAAATATCTTAACGAGGAATTGATAATAGGTTTGTGTGCGGTTATACGGCTAACATTAGTAAGCCTAAGCTTACGGGTAAAAGGGTGGTTGGAACCCTAGACGCTTTTTTACGGAGAGCAGAATCAGCCCTCATCAACGAGATCAAGCTTACCGAACGTAGGCTATCTCTTGAGCCACCATCCTCGCAGAATAGACTATCTTCTGCAAATACTGAATCCTTGGTGGTATCTAACCATGAAATATCTCCACCTCGGATTACTCAGTCCCCACACGTTACCTTAGACCCAGTGATAATTTTTGTCTCCTGTTCAGTTTCTGCCCAAGAACTTAGCCCTGCCTAACCCAAAGTTACGACCAGAGGGCAGAAAGCTAAACTAAGGCTAGGTCGCACCAATAAACGCCCACTAAAAAAAAGTAAAAGCCTTGGATTAGTGAAACAAGGTAAACCCGTTCAGAGAACAAGTGGAAAGAAAATACTACCGGTCATCCCTGCCAATGCCTCCAACGAGGGCCATCTTACCCCTCCAACCCACATGGGGATAGAACAGCTTGATGATGGCAAACAGGAAGGGAATTTTTGGGATAGGCTAGACATTATGAAGACAACCCTACTGGGTACTATCCTGCAAAAAATAAGTTCAGTAGAAGCTAGATTATCAAAATTAGAGGGGAGAGTTGCCTATAAACCGCAGGTTAGATTGGCAGCTAGTTCGAAGACCAGCACAGATAATTTAGCAGCTAGGGGAACTGGTACGGGATCAGGCTTATCTGCTAGCCATGTTGGAAATAGAGAGACCTCAGATAAGAGCAGCTCTAATATCTCTATGCCTAGAAGAGCGGATATTCCTGCTTCCACTGGCCAGTCCTCCCCAAGTGTAGGGTCTTCTAGTCCTTTAAGGGTCTGGAAACAACGCGTCTCCCAACTATTGATCTTCCCCCAGAATCCACACCCTATGTAGTGGCGTTAGAGAGTGTCCCCTCCCTCCCCCAAGGGACTACTAAAGACTAAGGGCAGTAAATAAATAAATTAACTCATTGGTTTACACAACACCACCATGGATGCCAGTGTGGCTAAAAACGTCCTCATGGCTCGTGGGGTTCATTGGATTGAGAGCTCGTGGGGTTCATTGGATTGGGAGCTCGTGGGGTTCATTGGATTGGGAGCTCGCGTAAAACGGGTTCGGGTGATTGTGTCATTGCAAACTTTGATAACCCTCACATTGTGGGCAGGCTTCTATCCAGAGACACTTGCCTTGCTCCCTCTTCTGGATCCGTCATCAGGGTTTTACCACTGGGCTTTTTTTTATAAAGCCGTCCCACTTGGGGACACATATCACAATATCCCCATGGCACCATTACATTATGGGTGGTCAAATAGAATAGCACCAAGACAACAGCATACCTTTTTGGCTCACTCATCCAATGAAAAAGATGGTTACACTGGTGTCGGACCCTCTGTAGGCCTAACTAACAGATTGTCTGCTTTATCCGAATGGAGGAGTGAGACTAAGGATCCCTACGTCCGTGGACAATGAGATTGTCGTACCCGCCCAGGCCCCAGTTGGGGTAGTTAAGAGGTGCTTAGGTGTGGTTCCCAATCATTTTTTATCTTGGAACATCGCCGGGCTAGCAAATAAGCTTCAAGATCCAATTTGTGAAGCAATTCTCAGTAATCAGCCTTCAGGAAACATGGTCGGTGGATTGAGGTTTATTTCTTGAAGGCTATAAGGCTTTTTTTGTCCCTGCTACCCCCTCTGTGAGTGGAAGGCTCAAGTTTGGTCTGGTCGTCTACATATCCGTGGCTGGCGACTGTAAGATTGAGGTTGTGCAAACCACAAATACAGGAATACTGGCATTGACAGCCAAAAAGGGGGAGACTAGTAGGGGCTTAATTAACTTCTATAATTAGGCGGCCTGCCCATATGGTGTTTGAACATACCACCCTGGGAGCTTTTATTAAACAATCCACTGGCTCCATCTTGCATAACCTTATGATTTCAATATGCAGAAACCCAATGCCATCATGTATTACTGAGCTGGGATGCCCCCGTATGAAGGGGTTTCATTTCGAGCACCATGCTCAGGGGGCACTGTTGAACAACTTGATAAATGAATTGGACATGTTGGAATTGATGTCTCTATCTGCCCCGCAAACTATATTTTCTGTGCCGACTTTTAAAGGGCGCGATAGGGGATCGTTTATAGATTTTATCTTAATTTCCTCATCCCTACAATCTTTATTCCATGGTTTTAACCCTTTCCAGGCTGATGACGAGCTCAGCTCGTCATGAGCGTAACCTGCCGTGCGCTCATGACGAGCTGAGCTCGTCATGTAACGCGGGGTTTTTAAAATCGCCGCGCACAGCGGGAAAAGCCGCCGCAGCGATGCGGTTAATATTATTGAGAATCAACATAGCGATGATAACCCATTATGTGCTCACATGGAAGGTCCATTATCTGCACGATATGGCGATGCTTCGAATAGGGGTCTATTGAGAACGTTGGATGGCAAACGACAACTGAAATGGTAGCAGATTTCTCCAAAGAAATTTTACAGACAAGTAAACGTATCCTGTGTCCCTGAGTTAGCACTATATATTGCTGAAGGCTCTTCCCCTAATGAGATTATTTGCGCATATGAATCACTAGCGCATAAAGTTGGTGAAATTCTAAGTGCACCGGCCAGCAGAAAGTCTACCCTAGGCCCTAGATGGTTTGACTCTCATTGCTCCAAGGCAGCGAAAAATCTGAAGGAAGCTTTGTCAGCCAAACCAAGAACACAAGCAGAAGTACGCGTCTGCCACATAAAATACTAGTCCACCCTGAAGGAGGAGGCATGGAGGGAGTTGATTGACTCTAGCGCACTCAGGAATGACTACATTTTTTGGCAAGAAAAGGCATATTTGGCGGTGTAATGCAGGATATTGTGATATTACTTGGTTTTGTCATTTCTACTCATGGTAATACTGGATAGGAATCTATGTCCCCATACGAGTAATAATTTAACACCCATATACAGAAATAAGCAACTGCAATATGACCGCATTTGACTCTCGCCAAAAGGACAGCACAGTGGTTGGCATTACCATAACAATATGTACCTCCATCCTGGTCCCATATATCTTTGACTGCTGTACTGTTGAGCCCGGTAGATTTTCTGTGCACCTATGCTACTGTATTAATGCGCTAATGTGCCTGTCATGCCTCTTCTGCTCGCTCCTAATATCCTATCCTCTTTTCCACTATTGAGATGCACCTCTACAACAGAACTTCTCACACAGGTGGTTAGCTAAGGAAAACATTTAGGTAAATCTGCGGAACAGGGGCAATAGAGGAATAGATCCACATGGCTTCAACGTTAACCGTCAACTGTCCACATTCGAAAACTGCATATTATCTTCCACCACCTTAACACCATTCCACATTCTAAACCCCTTCCCATTCTCATTCAGAAAAAAGATCACTCAGAGTCCCCCAGGGTTCCATTCTGTCCCAGTAGCCTTTAACTTCTACCAGGAGCCCCTTGGGATTCTACTTGCTGATGCCATCAAAATGTATGAACCTACTAATTACACACAACTCTACTTGAAACTCTCCTCCGCTCCAGGCATCCAATGCCTGAAACATTTCTGCACCTCACCTAGACCTGGCTGTCCAGCACGTACTTGAAGCTCAGTCCAACTAATACAGAATCCCGACTATTTATTGCAAGCAAGAACTAGCACAAACATTGCTTAATAACACAAAAACCAAGATGGCAAGGTCCTATACTAAAGAAAGTAAAACCGGTCCTTGCATATAGTGATTTCAGAACTGATGTTCAAGCTCTTGTAGACTGACATTGGCGTTGCCGTGTTCCACACTCTCCCAAGACCGCCCCCCTTAAGGTCATCCTTCACACCATAGCATGCTTCATCATGGCCCTGTAAAAATACCCACATTACCCATGTCCAGATGGAACGCAAGAGGCTCCCTTTGCTATCTTATACCATCTTCAAAATCAGCTGCTTCATTAAACAAGCATTGGCATAGACAATAGGTCTCGCCTTTGGGACCTTACAAGTGTTTATCTATGCAACAGTTGATGTTGCACCAAGGCTATTGTGCTGCATAATTAAATACTTATAAGGTCCCAAAGGCGAGACCTATTGGCTATGCCAATGCTGGTTAATTATGAACTGTGTATGAAGTGTGGTTTCTTTTTTCCTTTTACCGGTTTTTACTGTGTCTTGATTAGGAATCAGTGTTTTTATGTATATGTATCTGTGTAACGTAATGTTTTTTTTGCAAACCCGAAGCTTAATAATTGAAATGGATTAAAGGAACCACAACATAACAAATTTGAGGGGGAAAAATAAAGAGGTGTTTCTCGTGAATATTAGTGGCTAAAAAGGTGGAAAATCCAGTCACAATATAGATTTGGAAGGATTAAAAAAAAATATATGACGAGTTGTAATCCTCATTTGCATTTGAAGATTAATCACAAATTTGTAAATTCATAGGTACACATGTATTGGGCGGACCACTGAAAAAGGCACATTGCTAGGGAGACAGATCAGCAAGAAACAGGGCAAATGGGAAAAGATGTACCAAAATAGAGAAATGCACACAGAAGCAATTCATAGCAAAAAACATAAATCAGAATGCTCACAAGGATATTATTTGTCATTAGAAGCAGTTCTAATTTAGCAATTAAAACATATGAATTGGTTTAAGCATTCATTTGGGATCTGCCATTTCGTAAAACCTAAAGTACAAGAGGCTTTTAATTTATACTCGTGTAGATTAAAGCTAAACAAGATCACAAACTGCATCTGTTTGTTATAAACCTTCCTCAGCAACTCATTCACTCCCACTGGTGCCAACTAATGCTCCACTTGCTTCTTTCCAGTTCATGTGATAAACTGGTTCCCTGGCAACTAATGGGGCTGCTGACCTTGTCCCGAGGGCTCAAAACAAGAGCAGAACAAAGGAGTGAAAACTCTTGAGATGATTCTACTTTCAACTGAATAAAAAAGTAGAGGATAAACGTACCGAGACAATATCACCCAGAAAACATACCCAATGGTCAAAGTCAATCAGCCTGTATGTGTTAACTGTGAGAACAATACAATATTGAGAATTATGGTGTGTTTTGTTTGGAGTGTAAAAAGGACTGTGTTTAAAAGGTGCGTGTGTAAAACGATACTGCATAAACTCTATTGTCCAATTAAAAGTTGATCGGGGAGGCATCTAGTGAGGGGGACGTCGAGGAAAGATACCACTCCAATCAATTTTAAGTGCTCCTCCAGTATTACTGCTGCAGAGTTGATGCCTTGAACTTGTGCTTTGAATTTGTTCTACTTATCGGTCTTGTGCACGGATGGCCTTATGTTAACTGGAAATGGACGGTGTAAGGTGATGCTACCCTGCTCAACACCAGCTAATTCCAGGTAAAAAGGCTTCAAGATTCAAAACTACTGAGACCCCACTGCAAGACACTGTGGCGAGTGGATTGGCTTGGAGGGTCAAAGGCTGAGCACAAGTAGGAGAGTCAAACTGGGCACGTACTGGAGCATATTCGCCTGGAAGAGACAGTGTAGTGCTTAAAGGCAGAGGGCTGTAAGCAGTCCACAGTGGAGCCAAAGAGAAGTCTGCGCTAGGATTCTGCAAAGTAACTCCATTGAAGCCTCCATACCTACTAAATTACGATGTAAAAGACAGCAGAGTTTAGACAGGGAGAAAAAATATACCAACTGATGCCAGTACTCGAGTATTGGGGGCAACCTGAAGCTTGTTGGACTAGTCACAGATTAAATCCCACTACTTTATATTTTGTGTTACTCTATTTGAATTATGGGACATTCTTTAGTGTCTCTAATTTAAAGCGATAACGCTAGCCCACCTTTAAAAACTAACGGCTTACATAGGAATCGGACTTTAGATGAGATGCCGAAGCGGAAGATTTTGTGGTGTTTGTGTGTGTCAGTGTTGTCTAGTAAGATGAGATTTGTCTGCCTGCCTAATGTTCCAAAACATTATAAATGAAATACGAAAAATGTAACTACCTCACGTTTTTTTCCATCTACCAGGGAGAAACCCATTTTGAAGTGGGAAAATGGAAGAGGGTTTTTCCAGCTAAAGAATAGTGTAAGGCACATGTTTTAGAGCATAAAGGCAGACATCATCGCTATTACATTGTTTAGGACCAGAAAAGCAAAATGTATTCGATCATTTGCCGAAGCTATCCAATGAAGATGCAGCAGGTGTAGATGAATGTGTGTATAAATCAATTAACATGTGTGAATAATAGAAGGACCAGGCTTCATGGTTCCAGAGTGTTCGTCCCTCTACATTTGTCAGCGGATTTAAAGACAGGCTTTATAACAGTTCATGGGACATTTAGATTCAAGAGAATCTGCTCTGGTTAAATATGTTGGTTATGGCAAGAATTAAGAAGAACAATGAAAGGGTGAGGCTTTTGTTATATAGACTAAGGGAGAAGGTTTTAACACTGAAAGATAGCAAGTGCAAATTCAACAGGGAGGGAACTTTATTTTTGGATCACACATTAATGATAGAAAGGATTGCAACAAAAGGATTGTTGAAGACCACCTTGGACCCTGGAGTACTGAAGAACTTTAGACCCATCTCTCTTCTGCCGGCCCCGGCTAAGATGTTGGAGACCCATTTGAATTTCCATCTTTCAAACTTCCTCGATACCTCTGGTTTCTTGGACGGGTCCCAACATGGCTTCAGAAAGCTGCATAGCACGGAGTCTGCTCTGACGAAAGTCATTGATAACATCCGCAGAAAAGTGGATTTGGGTCTAACCACCGTACTGGTGCTGCTAGATCTTTCAGCAGCATTCGACACCCTGTCTCCCCTTACTTTAACAACTAGGTTAAGGGAGGCAGGGGTAGAAGGACCGGCACTCAGTCTCCTGAGCTCCTTTCTTCAACAACGAGAGCAGTGTGTCATGCTAGGTGAATACCTCTCCCCTGCTAAGTCTTTGCAATGTGGGGTGCCACAGGGGTCGGCATTGAGCCCGACCCTGTTTAACATCTACGTGGCCCCACTTGCAAGACTAGTAAGATCTCAGGGGATGGAGGTAGTGTCGTATGCCGACGACACGCAGATTATGGTATCCCTGACTCACTCTGTGGGTGAAACCGCTTCTAACTTTAGGGCCTGCATGCAACTTGTTGCAGAGTGGATGATTGCCAACTCCCTAAAGTTGAACGGGGACAAGACAGAGGTCCTGGTCTTTGGCAAGGACCAGGGCATATGGTCAGATGATTGGTGGCCTCCTTCTTTAGGTAGCTGCCCAATACCAACACAATCTGCCAGGAACCTAGGCGTCATCTTTGACACCCAGCTCTCCATGGAGCTTCAGGTCAACAGAACGGTGGCGACCTGTTGGGGAGTCATCAAGACCTTGAAAAGAATCGTACACTACCTGTCCCCACAGGCACGGAAACAGGTGGTGATCGCCCTTGTTGGCTCAAGGCTTGATTACTGCAACTCAGTGTACGCCGGGGCCAACAAGGGTCTGCTCCAGCGTTTGCAGGTTATACAAAACGCGGCAGCGCGGTTTGCTCTCGCTCTGCCCTGGCTGGCCTCTATGACCTCAGCGAGGAAGAACCTTCACTGGCTCCCCATCCCCTCAAGGATCACTTTCAAACTCCTCTGCCTTACATATAAGGCTTTAACTGCAGGTTCGGCTGATGCCCTTGGATCACTACTCTTTAGATACGTTCCGAGTAGATGTCTCCGATCCAGTGAGCTTAATCAATTGGTTATTCCCAGAGCCAAGAAGGCTAGATGGGGGAGCAAAGCTTTTTCCATACTGGCTCCTCTGATGTGGAATACACTCCCCCTGGAAATCAAAATACTGCCCTCCCTTGACCTTTTTAGGAAGGCATTGAAAACCTGGCTCTTTATCAATGCATACAAGTAGGCTCTGTTTCTATCTGCTCACAGTCGTTATTTGGACTAGGCGCCTTGACGCCCATTGGGCATAGCTGCGCAATATAAATAATGTTTCATTCATTCATTCATTGAAGGCCATTAGAGACATGCCAATTACAGAATGCAAGGAGGCGCTAGTATCATTTATAGGTTTAGTGAAGTTGTATGGCAAGTATTTGTACTAGTAGATATAAAAATACGATTATTACCTAGGAGGAGCATGGAATTCGAATTGTATAAGGTGTGTGGAAGAGGGTTTGAGGACAAAAAGGGAACTGGAAAAAGCAGAGTTTCACAGTGCAATGGATAATATCTAAACAACTGACATCAGCACTTCAGTTCCAAAGCAGGGGCTAAAGCGCAGGATGTAATTTCTCATTAACAATTGACTGCATTTGGATATGAAATTAATGTCAAAAACGTCCTTCCACAAAGTGACAAATTCCCTTTCTAAAGTGGGACTTTTGGTTTCACCGGGACCAATTCACTTTGTGTAGCTAACCCAGGCTCCATCGCAGTCAGCCTGAAATTGCACTTTCTGTCCGGTCTATTGCGACTTTTGACTTACATTGGGCATTTCATTTTTCGTGGATTTTCCCCTACTTAAATTATTAAAAATTCCCCAATCACCAGTTGACCTAAATGGATTTTTGCCATTTTGGGTGTCGGTATGCTAATCACTTTTTTTATATATAAATTGGAGTCGGATTTTTATTGTGTTGAATTCCTGACTAACTGTTTTGATACCTCCAAAACTTTTACACATTTTATTTACATTAAGCCACTCTGGTTTTTGCCATAGCCACCAGGGGTTGAGCTCAGGTTTAAATTACTGAAACCTTTTACTGGATTTAACAGATTAGTGACTTTATTACCGTGGTAGAATTCCATCCACTCCCATTAATAAGCCGGTCTTATAGCTGGGGCTCAAAACAAAAGGTGCAACCGAGTGCTGAATACAGTGGGAAGTGAAAAGACAATGTAACCTGGAACAAACTCAGCAGCACAAGTATCATTCAGGGAAAAGCTCATTATTATGGCTCATGAAAGTCACACAGGAATTTGTAAAACCAAAGTAAGATTATAGATAACTACTGGCGGTCAGTAATAGACAAGCAAGTGGAAAGAACGGTCAAATACTGCATGGGACGTAGGCAGATTGACAACATTCATAAAAACGGGAGAACCACCAATTATCATTAGGAAATTACAAGAGAAAACTATGGGAGGACATTACTTTGGAAATGGAGGGGCTCATGCAAGAAAGTTAAACAAGCAAAGCATCTACTAGTAATGACAGACATGTACTCTTGAGTGATCAGAGATCGAGATTGTTAAATCAAGAAAGCTTAAGTGCAGCCAAATTCTTAAAATTCAAGGTCTTAGCAAAGTATGATTAACAAAGTCTGTTCTCACAGATAACGGAGTGAAACTCACCTCCAGAGAAATTGATACTTTTTTAGATGACAGGTATAAAGCAGAACAAATGTTTGATATACCGTACAAGGGCTGACTGAAAGACTAAGGACTGAACAAAACAATGATGAAAGTGATTCAAATAGCAAGATTTAGTGGAAAGGATTAAAGGGAGAAACTAAGGAAAAGGATATAGAAATACAGACCTCACCTCACATTGCACAATGGTAAGAGTACATGTTGAGCTGTTTAAAGGATGAAAATGCAACACAATGTGGAGTCCAGTGTGAATAAACTTGAATATACATATTATATCAGAAAGGAGTGTGGAGAGACAAACAAAAAAAAGGAAGGCTTTAAGACAGAAAAGAATACCTAACATAACAAAGGCGATAAAGAGCTTATGCATTCAAATAGCTTATGTGCTAGGAATAAAACCACCTGTTGGGAACGAAGAATGGTCCAAATTCAATAATCTGTTAAAGGTATCAAAAGTGTTCACAAATACCATACAATGGGATTCTCACATCTGGAACATTAACAGAGTAGTAAAGAGAACTTGTGATGTGACTGACTGGGAAACGTTAAGAAAAGATAAGGAGAAAGGCAGTACTGCCCATGGCCAAGAAACAAAGAAAAAGGATGGACTACAAAACAATGACTCTGATGACGAGACAAGGGAGATGAGGAGATATAATTAAAATCAAACCATTTAAAAGTTATGTTGACGGTTCGATCTAGGAATCGTTTTTGAGGAGTTGAAAGGATAAAGTCTAAGTTAATCAGAGCAAAAAAAAGTTGTACATAAGTTTAGATTAATATTGTAAACATGCTAGTGATTCTATGTGATAGAAGGGCGATGTGTAGTATATTGAGAATGAAGAGTGATAATCAGTAAATCTTCGCAGTACTAAGGTAGCATGTAATCAGAATTTCAATGATGAAGCATAAAACATGGAACGTGGACAGGTGTTCCTGAAACGCCATTGCCCGTAATGGAGTCAAGTCAAGTTTAACTTCATTCGGTTATCAGATAAAAACAACCATAAAAGTACAAATATAATGTATCATCACATTTCAAAATGTCCATTAAAAAATAACATGATTGGATTCAAACAAGAATAAAATATGCCCATCTTGATTTAATTCATTTAGATTATCGTTTTTCGGAATCTAAAAACAAATTTAAAATATGCAGACAAAGATGCAATGGCTAAAATATTATCCAGTCTGCAGTTCTAAAAATGCAGGGCGACACTGATTACATTCCATAATCTTCAACAGGGGCACAATCCATCTTTTCCTGGGATTTGTATAAAATCTACAGAAAAAGAGGATATGAATGTCTGACTGCTCAGACAGACCATCACAAAGGCATTTAATTAATTGTTTAGACCAAATATTGATAACAGGGAAGCTAAGGGATCTGTATAACAAATTCAATCTAAAACGCGTCAATAAGAACCTTTCAAAATCACTCATTTTTAGTCTAATATAAGGTTGCATGTGATCAGAGTCATTATTAATTGGTGTGCGACCACAGTTTTCTTTAGCATTTCTATGTTAGTTCTAAGGTCGCACAAATACATCATGCAAACATCTTTGAGGCTTTTCCTAGATGTCGCACACACTTGTGGGGTCATCATAATATTCCCTATGCCCTATATTTGTAAAAAAACATCCTTACATAGGTTAACCACGCCACCTTACCAACATTTTCTAGGCTCATAACGTCCCTTAAAATAGAACGATTGAACGTGCATTCCTCGGTTGACCAGATCCTGTGCCACAGAAGAACCGGGGCAACCTTGATAATATTTTCTATATAGGGCACCCCTAACTCAGCGTGACTAACATAAGTTGAGACACTATATGGTACTGCTAAGAGGGATTTTAAAAAGTTGTTCACCACCTGTAGTGGTTTTGCATTTACATACATTTACATCCATTAGTGGAGAAGCGTGGCTCAGTGGTCAGAGGCGGCAGACACGGAAGCTGAGATTGACCGTGGACCAGGGTTCGATTCCCCGCCTCAGCGGGTCTCGGGCTCATAAATTCCACGGTCTCGACAATTCTCGCTCCGGTGCCTACTCGACTCACGGGGTCACACTCTGCGACTCTGGGCAATAGCTTGCTTAATCTCCACTACGGCCCCTCGTGGCGGGATGCCTGGCTTTCACCCTGTGGACACCCTGCCGGGGTTTCTCACAGGGGAATACCAGGACGGGTTCCCTAAGCAAGCGCCAGGATGCCCTTTGGGTGACAGGTTTGCGCTATATAAGTACACCTACATTTACACATTTACATACCCCCCCATACCCCTGTACCATATGACGCAACTGCCATGCAGGTTGCTCTATACACGGTTAAAAGCTCCCCAATTGGTTTATTGCCCATCCTTCTACTAAAGGTTTTCAAGGCCATGATAGATTTACAAAACAGTAGTCTTCTAGTTTGTGTTGCATCATTCCATCGACCTGTTTGGTCAAACAGTACGCCAAGGAATGGAAAAGTGGGGGTATGTTCAAGTGGTCTTGAACCAACATATATTGTTTTATCCTTTTTATGTTGCCCAAGGCAGTATGTCATGCTAAAAGTTTTCGTGCAGTTGATTTTCAGGTCTAAGTTGTTGATAAAACCTGTAAAAGTGTTAACCACCGGTTGCAAAACTGCATCGTCAGCATATAGAAGCACCGGAACAGACCTTTTCCCAACAAGCGGCATGTCCCTACACTCCTCTAACAATGTTTTTTCAAGATCGTTGATATATATTGTGAACAGAAAAGGAGCGAGGACGCACTCCTCTCGCAATGGTGAATTAATCAGTACATTCACCATTTTTTCCATACCTAACCCGAGCTGTAGCCCCTGAGTAGAGTTCCCTAAGAAAATTGATTATATATCTTCCTCTACTCCTAGGTTCCGAAGGACCAGCCATAGTTTAAAATGGGCGACGCAGTCAAAAGCTGACGTTAAATAAACAAATGTTAAAAACATGCGACCACCCTTGGCTTTGGTGTATTTTTCTAAAAGTATGTGCAAATTAAGACACTGGTCAATGGTGCCTAGACCCTTCCTAAAACCATATTTAAGATCACTGATTATTGATCGCTCATCATCCCAAGATTAAAATCTATTTAAAATTACTCGGCCGAAGATCTTAATGGTAGAGTCCAAAAGAGAAATAGGGCAATAGCATTGGCAGCTCTATCTATCGCCCTTTTTAAATATTGGAACAATTATTAACTCACACCATGAAGATAATAAACCATGGGAACAGGATGCGTTGAAAAGTTGGGTAAGCAACGGGCCCAAAGATCCATGTTGCTTTTATAAAGGTCAACTGGAACGCCGTCGGGACCTGGGGCTTTGCCTCCAGCCCTATCTCTTATGCTCACATTTACTTCACTCCGAGCAATACCCAATTCCAGTTTGATCCTGTTCTGTGCTGTCTCAATCCTCACGGTGTCATCAGTGAGGACTTGGCCCTGATCACTTTTGGCACAATACAGTTCTTCATAGTGTTTAACCGACTCCGTATCGGAAATAGCTATCTCTACCCTGGCCTTTGTTTTATCGATAAAAAGAGGCGTGTTTACTACTTTCCAAAAGGCCGCCGAATCTTTACTCAGATGCCTCACACAATGCGTCCCATGCTTCCTTTTTGATAGAATCTTTCCTCATCTTAAGCTTTTTCTTATACTCCTTCCTTAACTCCTTTATGAGATTAATATCTCTAATAGGGGAGTTTAAGGCGAGCTTAAGTTTGGTATAGCTCTTGGTACAAGCTGTATGAAACCAGCTCGAAGGATTCACCTTAAAAAATGTTGTCTCTTCCCAAAGGCTGTTTTTAATATGTTCAGCAATAATTCTAAAATTTGTCACGACAACCGAATCGGCATTATCATCAAGGCACGCTTTAATAATAAAATTATATTTCTTAATTAATGTAATCAAAAAATCTTCAGGTACTACTTTACTCCATTTCAGAGTGTAGCCGTTCTGCCGACTAAGGGCTATATTCCGTACTTGCTTACTTGGTACACATATCTTGGGCAGATCTTTACCTAGTTTTACAATCTCCAGACTTAAGGGGAAGTGATCACTTAAAGGGTTATCTAGGGTTTTGAACGCTCGAACCTCCCCACCATATCTAGCTGAAATCAATACAAAATCTATGGTGGTATATGCAACTCTACCATTAAACGTTGGGCGAAAAGGGACATCGCTACAACCAATTCTATTCACGAAGCCCAGATCACAGGTAAAGATAATCTCATTTAAATGGTTCCCACAGGTGGTATGTTCAAAATGGCTTAAGCTGGTCGCCTTGTCCAGCATTAGGCCACAAGTACCCTTTTCCCCATGTTTACACAAGGAGCAGTTGAAGTCCCCACCCCAGATAACACAGACTGCTTTCACTCTCCCTTCCATCAGACATTTAATGTCTTTACCCAGGCTTATAAGTGTTTGTTCCATAGCGTCCACCAGTATATTATTATAGAAATTAACAATGATCATGTGTAGGTCTCGATCGATAACAATTCTAATGATGTGATAATACCGATTATTAAAGACCATCTCGATCTTACAACACTTAAACAGGTTAGACACATAGGTACACTATCCCCCTTTGGCCCTACCATAAAGGGAGCCAAATGCCGGTGAGTGAAAAGTCTTAAAACCGCACAAATGCGAAGCTTCTATCGTCCATGTTTCTTGGAGGCTTACAATATCATAGTCTTTGATCGCGTTCACCCAGTTGCAATTTGAAAGTTTAGATTTGAGGCCCGCAATGTTCCAGAATATAATTGACCAAGTTCCCCTTATATTTGTAGCATCCTCCGCGACAGTAGGTTCAGGACTACCTGCTTTGTCATCTGCCAGTGCATTCAAATTACTGTCACTATTAGCCATAATTCCAACACAAACCTTATGAGAAACCTCTGAACCTATTCCTAGTTCCACCCAACTGTTTCCACCTCCTTCGATTACCTTTTTCTGTGTTAGGCTTTCATTTACCATAACAGGATCCAAAATGACACCATTGTAACTACACCCCAGTCAATCCACCCCCTCCACTCCATGAAGTATGTCAAAGCGATTAAACAAGGGGAGGCGAAACTCTTTACTATATGTAATATTTGGTCTTCTATATTGCATTTCTCTCGTATTTAGTGGCAGAAAAGATGAACCAAAGACAGTGCAAGGATAAAAATAACTCGGATCAAAGGTTTGAATTCCACCGTCCCCTCTATGCCCTGACCAATCACAGATGAACCGTAGCACCCTGGGGTCTCTGAAGTTCACAATAATACAGTCTCCCCCTAGCTCCTTTGTTCTACGGCCTAACCAACTCACCCTTCTAACATGTAGGATTTCAGCATTAATATAACCCGGGAGTGATCTATTATTGTTAAGCCAAAAAATAACCTTGTTTTTCAGTTCACTATGGATTTCCAATTTATCGTTATGAATCTCAGGAACCCCTGTCAGTATCACCGTGTAAGGTGCTGAGTCGGCGGTAAATCAATACGCAAGTGCTTCATTTTACCATCATCTGTGCCTAATCTTTCTTTTCTTTCGTTAGTTATTTCTCCAGCCAGCTCAGAGGTTACAATCTCTTTACCGCCATCCCTCCCAATCTCTTCTACTCCTCTGTTATTTTCCTTTGCCTTTCCTGTCTCTGTCCTGTTCTCGATAAAAGTTGGCTTTTGTCGCCCATTTGATCCATTTACTGTTTCTGGTGGGGTGTCTATTATAATATTATTGGGTTCTGAAGCCATTCTTTTGTTTAATGAGAGACCAGGGTTCTGTATGCTACCAGCAACTTTTTCCAATATATGCGAGTTAGCCGTTACAACTCTTTCTAGCTTCCCCCAGATTCTCATTAATTAATGTTATCCTTTCAAGTAAGGGTAGAATCAATTACTTCATTAACTGCTCTAATTGTTTATGGAAGCCTTCAGGAATTTAAGTTGCTAAAGAGGGGCGCTGTAAAGACTGGGTTATCAGAATATTTGGGTCTTTAATGGGCAATCGAGGAGGCGCCCTGGTAGAGAACGATTGGGTGGGTGTTGTCATATTCCCCCCTGTGTTGGTTGTTTTTATAACTTTCGGGCATCTTCCCTTTTATGGGCCTCCCCAGCGCTTTCTTTTACCAGTCGTCACTTGGCCAGTTGTTCGTTTTTTAGATCTTAACTCAGTGGGTGCAATAGGAGTAATGGGAGTACTCATTTCTATGTGCCTATTTCCTGCAGATAATGTGCGATCTTTAGTAGTATTAACCGAAGCACAAACAAGAAGTCCATCAGACCCAACAGACTCTATACTTGCTCCCAACCGATTATCACCATTGGATGGGTGGATAGATAGCTGCTCTGGTGTTACTGCCGTCATAATAGTGCCCAGTGATGATCGCTTAGCAAATAAAGGTTCTAGAGATAATCTCTTTTCGGTTAGGGCTATTTCATGTTCTAATACTACCGCAGCTCTAGTTATGAACTGGTCTAATGTTCCAGTAACTGTCCCCCCCCCGATAGTGCCTTGTCCCGGGCTTCTCCCTGCGACGCCCGCACGCGCCCCATGACGCAGGGGCTTTCAGGATCTTTTATGCGCCACTGTTGGCGGCGTCCATCCGCAAAGGCTTGTGGGGGGGATGTAGTCTCCCCCCTCTCAGCGGCCGCGCTGCGATGTCCGGCGGCTGCGGGGGGAGATCAACACCAGTGGCAGGAGGCTTGGAATGGCAGCAGGAGTCCTGGTAAGTCTGGCCCCAAAAAGGTTTATGCAGAGTTAAGAGAGCACCCGCTCCACCGGGGCTCTCAGGATCTTTTATGCGCCACTGGGCGCACAATGCGTGTAGGTGGCGTCCAGCCGCAAAGGCTTGTGGCGGATATAGTCTCCCCCTCTCAGCGCCGCGATGTCCTGCGACGGCGGGGGGAGATCAACACCAGTGGCAGGAGGCTTGGAATGGCAGCAGCAGTCCCGGTAAGTCTGGCCTCAAAAAGGTTTATGCAGAGTTAAGAGAGCACCCACGAATGGAGTCATTATCTTGTAAGTTTGAAGAAAGAGCGAGTGGATGAGGTGTTTGGATGAATAAACCTATCTTATATTCGGAAGAACAGTGCACGCGTACATCATTTAAAACAACTGAAAATCATGCCTGAGCCAAGCGGGCACAATATCACACCGCCAACATCTGCCCAAGCAGTCCCTACACTTAATCTTTCCTGACCTATATTCCCCTCAAAAAGTAAGAGGTAAAATCACACTGGTGCTTTTGTTGTCTAGAATATGCTAAAGAGCTTGAACTTAGAGCTTCTATCTATTCACAGGCTCCAGAGTACTTATTCACCTTTAAAGTATGTTGATCAGACATCTAACCATCCTTAGTGTTAACAATGCCCCTCTATTCTAGACTGGCTCTACTGCTGCCTAGCTCACCTTTCAGTGTTAAGTTAAAACATCCTATTCACATTCACAAGCGTTCACGACTGACCACGCCTAAGGCAACTAACTGTATGTGCCGGATTGTTTCCTCACACATTTCTCCACCTCCTTACACGAAGCTAGATGCTATCTAAACACATTTAGAGCATAACCGTAAACCTCGCACTACACCCACTGCTTCTCCCATAAGCCAAACTGCAAAAAGACACACTTATCACAATGCTCTTGAAAGGTCTTTCAGTAACCCAGTCTTACCATTTTTTCAGCTTCAAAAAATTAGAGAAAGTAATTGTTCTAAACGTCACCATACGAAAAATATAATAAATGTAATTTGAACAACAAAAGTATAAAAGCCATTGCGAACAGGAACTACTTGTTCTGCTCAAGGTCAAACTCCGGCAGTTTCAAGTGACAAAGGAATTCGCATTATTTACACCAATATGCTTTAATGGAATCCGTGGCTTCGCTTCTGAAGCACTGCATTAACAGCAAGAAGTTCTCGATATCAATGTAATGGTTTGAAAAATGTTGACAAGCTGGCAAATCGAATCACGCGGAGAGCGCCGTGGCTGCACATTGAGGATGCAACTGTCGGCACAGAGTCACAAATCTTTACCATCACTGACCCGAGTGGATTTTTTTTTTTTAAACATGCCTTGTCATTTTGGATCTCAGGTGCTGGAAAACCAGGATTATAACTGACAGAATATTTCAATATAGGAAGGATTGCCTTAAGTGGCAGCCTTTAAATAGCGATCATGCAAGTGTGTCGTTCATGACCTGTTCCCTTAGGGTCCTTTCACTTAAAGCCAGACAACGTGATCAATGGTTACATAATCAATAGGATTTTTCATATCCCCACGGGAATTATTCACAGTGTAAGTGGTCTAACAGCTCAATATTGATAAAAAAGGCAGCGTTTAAAATTAACAGTTAATCTTTTACAGAACGGAGACGTGCAGCCATCATCTGGCTTTGGGGCGCCCACCCTGCACCCGCGTTTGGTCGCAACCCTCAAGACTCCACAATCTAAAAGCACATTACCTGCATCACTAAAGAGACACAGGCACTGAACAAAACGATGCACAATTGTTAAAAACTTTGAGAGGAGTCGTTTTGTTTTAGAACAATGGTGTTTTTTTAGGTAGTTTTGAGGCCGAGCATGGAATTTTGCAGAAGTTTTGATTCTGGGGCTGTGGATGGGAGCACTTTGAATGGTCAGGGACGGACTCCGTCAATGGAGTCTAATAAGACTAAACAAACTAAGACCCCCTCCCTCCGAGAAATGCACATTGGCAAAAAATGCGACTTCTGATTTTCCATGTAGATAGCACCAGCCAAGAAACTCATAGCACCATCCAAGAATCTCATATGCATTAAACTATATGCCCAGCGTCTACAAAAGCACAGGCAACACTCAAATGCTAATATGTGACTTTAAGTCGGAGTCAAATCTCTACATCAAGACCGGACCAAAAACATTTCTGCTTTTGACCATAACTTACAGAAAGTGGAGACAAGACTTGACCAGCTCAAAACCTTCATAATGGAATAGGTTCATGAGAAGGACACATTAGCAGGATAAGCGCCAGCACCATCATCTCAGCATGCCCTTGTAACGGAAAAAAAATGGAGGAAAACAAGAACCATTCCTGGAGGAAAAACATTCAGATCTGTGGCCTCAAACTGAATATCTTCAAATTGCACTTAGAGTCCGCTGTAAAAGCATTATTCCGTAGTATGCGGTTTGAACCTCACAGCTGGAGATTACCAGGACCCACAGGGTCATCGCCACATACCAAATTCAGCAGAACCAACCTCACAAAGTACTAATGAGATCCACAACTCTGTCAACAATGATGGGGTTCTCTTTTTTTTGTCTTGATGGAAAAACGCAAACAATAAGCAACCCAGACAAAGTTGCTGGGCCTGACTGGCACAACAAAGAACTGATTTTATATAGCGCAAACTTGACCTGAAGGTATCAGAGCGCTTTACATAAGCACCAATTGCGTTACATAAGGACACATTTATTTTTGTAAGGCACGGGGAGATTAAGTAATTTGCCCAGAATCACAGGATGTTGAGCATCGTTGCAGAGACTCAAACCCAGTTCCCCAGATTTGAGTTTGACCGCCCTACCCGTTAAGCTACATACTCTCCCACATTACACTTGGACAGTGTAATGAGTGCAGGTGGGCCCCTGGTCTCGGCACTGGATGGCTGCGACTGCTGGGGTGGCCCTGCCTGTTACAGAGAGTTGGGTTGCTCACCAGGACACTACCACTGGCAGCCATGGATCGCACTAGAAACAAAGCGGATAAACTGCCCACACTCACAATCTACGCCATCAGAGAGCTTTATTACAGACACCCGAGGACGTTGTCCCCTCCACCATAATGACATCCCAGGTGGAGAAGCTAGATGTCATTCCCCGGGATATACGAGAGTCCCAGGTGGCAATTGAGCAGTGCCTGGAAGCCACCACCGAATAATTGGGGTCCCGGAGGGTGTGGCGGGTCCTCACTTCAAATATATTGAGGGCTAGTTCCGCACTGAGGCGGCCACACCTGGACTGTCATGAGTTGTTTAAAGTGGAGAGAGCCCACCAAGTACCCACAAAACGGTCCATTTCTGTTGCATGACTGCAGCACATGGTGGACAAAATCTTCAACATTAAAGACAGAGACAGGCTGTTGCAACTGCGCGTGAGAAGTCACCCATTCTTATGGAGAATGCAAGCGCCTCCTTGTTCCCAGACTGCACGTTAACTGGAGGGGTTCCACAGCGGTATGAGTATCAGCGCCAGGAAGCCGCATAGGCGACACCGCAAGGTGACCGTCTGGTGACAGTGAGCTCTATAAGTACCATGACAATATAGGCGCTCTTCGTTTCAGGAGGTTAAAAAAACCTGGGACCCGTTGGTCTTCAGTATGCCTTACTGTTCCCTGCCAGGCTTAAGGAGATCTATGCAGAACACACTTTCTTTTTTGAAGCACCAGAATAAGTTTGGGACTGGCTAGAACGTCACTTCCCAGATTCACAAGGACGACGCACATCCCAGTCTGAGTCGCTCAAGCCTCTGCATACTCAACAGAGGAGAAGTCGTCCTCCCACTCAGAGTGGTCAGAGGGTTGGCCCTTTTCCACAGCCAGCCCATGAGGGGCAACAAGCAGCGATTAGTTCACTGAGTGCCCTGAGACTTAACAATAAAGCTATCAGCCAGGAGGAGCTACGCTGCGAAGCAAGATGGCCGCATAAGCTCCCGGCTCCGCCGACCTCCGCCGGCAGCTCGGATATCCTGCTTTCTATCCTTTCCTCACGCCGGACTCCCGTGCATATGAAGTGCTCCTGACTCCTGCGGTGCAATCCCGGAATTTCCAACTTACCGGGTAACGAAGATATGTCGGGTTTTCTTTTCGGCCTACTTCAGGGCTGAAGCCGGGGCCTCGATTTCTAGCCCATCCGGGTTAGAGTTGATCAACATCGGCTGTGGGACCAGGGTTGCATCCGGTCTTCCGAACTCGGATCATACTTGCATTTACGATTGGCTGTTCAGTATCCGGCTCACGCTAAGGGCACGGTACAGTGACGCAAGTGCACATCGGTAGCCGCGGCCGGGGGTCCGACGCCCGGAGACCCTGCTGGGGGGGCCGGGGTTGACGGGCCTGGGCCCCGCGAGCGGCGAAGGTGTCGATATTGCCAGTTTTGAGAGCGCCTACTGTTGTCATCGGCTCCGTGTGTGCCTGGTGCCTCGGAGTTGTCCTCTCCTGGGTTCGCGTCCTGCTTCGTCGCTTCGCGAGAGGAGATGGAGGGGACGGACGGCACACCAACGTTGAGGTTCGTAATGGCCGCCATTGGGGCACTCCACTCTCAAATCACCGTCATGTACCATCAGTTGTCTGTAACGCTGGACAATGTCTGTCTGAGACCGGACGACGACACTCCGACATGCTATCAGCAAACTGTGGTTCCCGTGGAGTACTCTGCCTACCATTTTGAGGTCCCTGTGCGGAAGCCTGATTCAGCCCGCTTTGATGACTCTGGCTTCATAGATAGCGCACCTATGATCGTCAGCTTTCCCTGCTCGAACCCTGCTCGGCGTAACATCGTTGCTAAAGGTTTTGATTGCCACAAACAGTTCTTCAGTGACTATCGGAGAGGTCTGCCCTTCTTCACTCTTCCTTGCCGGTTTTGTGGATGTCGCGAACTTATATCCTGTCTTCGATCCGATTTCATTGACTTGAACTTTTATGAACGCTTCAATTTCCTCATGGTGACTGTGGCCTGGGCGACAAGGGCTCTCGTAAAGAACCGTACTGGCCAGGGTTGACTTTGACTTTTAGGGTTTGCTAATTTACATGATATGTGCCGGGATTGTACCTTATAGTGTAACGGGAGTCGGATGGTTTTGTTGATGTCCTCCCCGGGCTGGGGTTTAATACTTAGCTTCAAACAGTGGATAATGCGTCTTGGGGAGGTCGCTGATGGCGGGGGGGTATGGGTTTTTTGTTCTCCTCCTCCGCTTTTCTTTTCCTTCCTTTAGGGCGAGTTTCGGGGCGACAGGCACGCTGTTAGTGGGGTAGGCCGTAGCCATTACAGGGGTGCAGGGTGGGGGATACGTTTTTTTTTTTGTTATTTTAGTTTGTTTTGTTCTATGGTCCCTTTCTTTTCCTTTCTTTCTTTCTTTTCAGGGTGGTTGGCTGTTTATCCTTCAGTTACTTCTTACTCTACTGGGCGTCTATACTAGCCTTTACTTTGCTGTAAGAGTGGGTTTTCTGGATGGTACTCGCACTAGATCGCTCGCTAATAGATTATCCTTTACTACTTGTCTGCCTCTGCTAGGCTTTGCGTTACTACGGCTATATTATTCGTTACCTTCTATCGACTGCAGTGCGAGGTACATCCCCCCCATCTCTAATTGCTCCTTTTCATATGGTGTGACGCCTCTTATAGTAATGCCGCTACTGCTTCTTCACAAAAGAAAAAACGAAACCTCTGTATTATCCGGTTTATTGATATTGCATTCTACCATACGCTGTAACTTGCATCACAGCTGGTGCCCGGGCTGTTGACTGATAAGTACATTTCCTATCTGCTTTGCTGAGTTTACGGTCGGCCCCTGTGGTTGTAGGCCTGTGCTTGTAATGCTTTTGAATGCTACAATAAAGGTTTAAAAAAAATAATAATAATAAATAAAGCTATCAGCACCAGTTCATCGCAGGGCAGTGTCTCCGATTCTGACTCTTACGGCAGCATGGCGCAGTTTCCCTCAATCACCCCGCAGATGACATGACTTGTTGGGCTGAAGGGCATGAATAAAGCATAAAGTATGCAACAAAGTATTTTCTTTTAGGTACTGCCTCCAACATCGAGGCCATAGACTGTCCCTTTGGCGGTCTGCGGACTGATACGGTTTTCGTTCATATAACACATGCCTTCATTGTATGTCACTCAGTTTACAAATGGCCCTGATCATGATGATGCATGACCTATGTTTGAGGGGTAGTGGGTAGGGTTACTTTAAAGTATTTTCTTGATTCACACGTTTGGCTCGGGTCTGGATGACCTCATACTAGGTATGGCATCACCACCTGCTCTGGTATTACCCCAGAGGTACGAACTACTGCACCCCCTTTGCGTAGGCAATTGTTTTTGAACAGTTGATATATTTGTGTTAGTTCTTATGCTTGAACAGAGTATTCGGGGTTGAGAGTTTACTGTTTGACAGTAATGTTATGTTATGTAAGTTGCTCTTTTATAGCGCGCGAATCACCCAGGGGCATCTCGGCGCTGCCTAGAGAAACGTCACTGATAGCGGAGTCCAGAGCTGTGGTAATCTAATACAAGAAAGCCTTTAGATCTTTCCTAAAAGTTCCATATGTCTGGGTATCCCGTAGGGCCTTAGGCAAGCTATTCCAATACTTGGGGGCTAGAAAGAAAAAGGCACTACCTCCAGTGCGATTCAGACGGATGCGAGGGATCTGTAAAAATTTTAGGGAGCCAGATCCAAGGTTGCGGCCTGGAATGTGTTTTTTCAATTTCTTTTGTAGATAGTGAGGCAGGCAGCAAATTTAGATGGATCTTTTTTTTACCGGTAGCAAGTGCAGTTCTTTTAGCAGAGGTTCGGAGGGAGAGCCTGCTGACATATTTAAGATCATTCTGGCGGCAGTATTTTGAATGACCTGTAATTTATTTAGTAAAGTCATACCCATCACCATTGCTTGGACCAGCGTTCTACGGTGAGCAGTCGGCATGTAAGGGAGGATTTTACGAAGTAATCGTAGGCTGTGTTAGCAGGAACTCGCTGTGGCTGCTACGTGGTCCTTCATGGTTAGCGATTGATCCAGTTTTACTCCAAGATTTTTGACACAACTGGGAGGGCCACCAGTCGTTGGTCCAGACCGCCGAGGCATTTCCCAGTAGCATGACTTCCGTTTTTCCTGGGTTCAACTGGAGACAGTGGTCAGTCATCCAGTTGGAAATTGCCAATATACCCTTGGAGAAACTAGATTTATCGGTTTCTGGATTGGGGCCGATGGTGAACAGCAGCTGGGTGTCGTCAGCATAGGAAATAGTTTCAAAACCCAGGGCTTCTACTGCTTTTACCAAAGGGGCCATATAAATATTAAAAAGGGTTGGGCTTAGGCAGGAGCCCTGAGGTACACCCTTGTCCAGCGGTATTTTATCTGACTGATATGGGCCCAAGATGACTGTTTGGGTTCTATCGGCCAGAAATTTCTGAAGCCATTTTAGGGCTACTCCCTGAATGCCACAGGAGGTTAGCCTCTCCGCGAGCCTTGTGTGGGAGCTGGTATCAAAGGCCGCGGAGAGGTCGAGAAGGATCAGTATTGCTGAACCACCTGCATCTATTGTCATCCTATGGTAGTCCGTCACAGCTAATAAGGCCGTCTCCATACTGAAACCTGGTCGAAAGCCCGATTGTGCGGCGTCTAGGATTAAGTTGGTTTCAAGGTAACTACTCAGTTGCCTGTTGATAATACTTTCTAGCATTTTGGCCAGTAATGGGAGCGGGGAAATCGGGCGGTAGTTGCCAAGATCCTGGGGGTTTGCCAAGGGTTTTTTCCGTATAGGGCGTACGAAGGCTTCCATCCAGGTTGTAGGTATGGTTCCAGATTGTTTAGATTGATTAAACATGTTTTCAATGGCAGGGGCACAGCTAGGGGTCAGAAGAGCAATGATTTTGGGAGGGAAAGGATCTGTGGGTGAGCCGGATTTAGCCAAGCACAGTGCTTTAGTTACCTCTTCCAGTGAGGCAGGTATAAAGCAGTCAAGGGAGCAGTCTGCCATTTTTCTGGGTCCATCAGGGTGGGCCAGAGGTCTATGATTTAACATGGCCAAGGGTGGAAAGTTAGAATAGATGTTGGCAATTTTTTCCTGAAATAAGGTTGCTAGTGACTTTCAGGGTTCTTGGGTTTCCAGAGGAGTTTGTTTACAAACTTGGTGTGATACAAAGTCTCTAACTATGTCAAAGAATGCTTTGGAGGAGTTACTGGAGCGCTCGATATGGTTCAGAATGTATATGCGTCTGGCTGACTTTAGGTTACGATGGTAGCTGGACAGGGCTTGTTTAAACACTAGTTGATTCTGGGGCTCTTACTCACTCGCCAGCGTCTCTGTAATTGCTTACAGGATGATTTTTCCTGCCTTAGCTCTGCAGAGTACAGTCACCTAAATCATCACTTGAGGGGGCCAAGACACATAGTATATGGATGGCTCGAGTGGGGGCCGCTCTGCACAGATGGCCACAATCTTGAATACCAATAACATCATCACCTGGAATGTGCGTAGTCTGGGTTGTGTATATAAGAAACACAGGGTTTCGTCCCCACATTACATTCATGCAGGAGACCCGCCTCTCCACCCACAAGACCCAGAAATTGCGTAGAAAATGGAAAGGGCAATTGTTTCATAGCTCTTCTTCAGCTTTTGCCCGGGTTGCCGCAGTCTGGCACCAGGCAGGGATCCAGTTTGCACTCCTTGATGCCAAGATAGATTCACAGAGGCACTAGATCTTACTCAGAGGAACACTCACTGGAGCACCAATTGGGTTGGGGTGCATATACGCACCCAATACGGAACAGAATGTTTTCCTGTCACATCTATTCTCAGTAATAGCAGATTAGACTGTGTATGCCTGGGTGCTGGGTGGAGACTTTACTGCAGTATTGGATACTACTTTAGATAGAACGCACCCTCTCCTGCCCGGCACTGCACGGATACATCAGCTTAAGGCACTGAAACAATGGATGGAAGGTTAGAGCCTCTCAGATGCATGGCAGAGCTGTAATGTTAAAATGATAAATACACCTTCTACTCACAAGCCCACACACTTCATTCCCACCTAGAGAGGTTCCTCTGCCCCCATCACACTCCTCCATAATAGGACACATGCCACACACTTAGAGAAGACAATTTCTGATGACAATTCCATGGAAATACCATTGTATTGAGGGCATGTACTGGGCCAGATCCCCACATAGCGCATGCAGCCGACCCTCCTGGAAAACGCCGTTTTCATGGAGGCAATTGCCACTGACAGACATTTCACGGAGAACGAGGGCACAGCCTCTTCTCCACTAGTGAAGTGGGAGGGTTTTACGGTTGTGGTTCGGGGGTCCTCCATTAACATGGTGAGAGAGGGTGGGGAAAAAAAGAGGGGGGAGAGTGGGGGATCACCCAACAGGTGCAGAGGTTAGGTCCACTGGAGATGCAGGCATTTAATGACACTGAAACTGCGGGTGCAATGCAGAAGCTTGCATTATCTATGCTGAGCTGTTAGAGCACCTCAGGCTGATCGATTATACAGTGAAAATCACAATACACTGTGTCCCTATGCACAGATGATATAATCCTTCACCTTCGGGACCTCGGTACTGGGATGCAGGGCTTAACTCTATTACTGGCCCCCTTTGAGGCACTTTCCGGCCTGCACATCAATGTTGGCATGCCCTGTGCCTTCCAATTTACTGACATTTAAGCCCTAAATTGAGGTTCAGAGACGTGGCTCTTTCCAATGCTTCCCACACCTTCACCTACTTGGGTATTCACAAATATCGGTATACGCAGGACTTGCTTGAAGGCAACCTTGTGAGAGTGATTAACTCACTTAAATCACAAATTGCTCTGTGTTACTCTGCCCGTCTGTCGCGGGCCAGCGAGCCCGGGCAAAGATGTTGCCACTCCTCCTGTATTATTTTGTGATCCTCCACATGGTAGTGCTGGCTTGGGTTTCCAAATTATTAAACACTGTGGGAGCTTGCCTGGGTAGCTGGAGGGTAGACCTTACTTCCACTGAACAGGGGTGGTCTGGGGTACCCTGACTTTAAGGCTTACTGTATATGGAGCAACTACAATGGCTTTCTTATTGGCTAGACGGTCACAACCTATCAGAGATAGGTCACATGACGGATCACATTGACCATGCCTAACTCCACAGACTGCTGTGCTCTGGCACGTACCCTTCGCAAATCTCTTTGGAACAGAACAACCCTAGAGATGTCAGCCCCCTCCACTAATCCACGACTGGGGGCTCATCCTCACTTCCTATCTCAGAGGACTACATAGAGCGCTTCCTGCAGGAGATCTGCTCTGAAATTGATTCCCTCAAGGCTGACTAAGTCCTGCATGAATCAAACTATAACTATCAAAAAATTAACACCTTTTCAGACTCCTCTGACCCTGAGTCAGACGGAGAAAGTAATTCTAACTACCACAAGTACGGTCCATATAACCCCCAGAATGGACGTAGGAACTTACGTCAGCCTTTTTTAGGACACCGCGGGATCAGGAGGGGTCGACAAAAGGTGAGATTCCAACCACAACCGAGAGGGCACTATCACAACCATCAATATCCCCAGGAACCTCAACATTACCTAGAAACCCGCAGCAAACAATATCAAAGACAATGGATATAATACCGATTTTTAATCTATCCACACACAATTTAAAGGATGCAGATATGTCCCTCCTAACCAAAGGACTAACGTTTGTTCCACACTCTAGAGCTGACCTTTTTGAATTACACTGTGACATCCACTCCTTCTTTAGAAAAATCAGATAAAAAAAAGTTCTTTCTAGAAAGGGAAGATATCAATCAAGATGAGAGAGTACATAACATTGTAGCCTTACCATCATCTTTCACTCCCTCTCTAGATCAGATTGGTCCTGAGATGGCCATCTTTGAAAAGGTGGTACTTAATAAATTAGAGCAGGCCCTCCAATTTGTGCCAAAACCCAGGTACAATCTATCAAAGGAAGAACATACATCACTTAATCATTTGAGAAATAATAAATCTATCACCATCAAAAACAAAGACAAGGGAGGAGGCATAGTCCTCATGGACTCTGCCACACATGAAGCCAATATGTTAAAAAATGCTTAATGACCCCGCCTTTTATAAAGCATCACGTTCTCGCAGTTTCTGAGGGTGAGACGAAACTGCACCAATCCGAAAGACTACGACACACAATCAGACATGATGAAGAAGAAATTTATTGAAAGAGGATACCATCGCCTCATTAGAGAAGCATATAAGAGAGCCCGGTTTTACGACCACAATGCCCTACTTAGGTCTCAAAAGGCACAGCAAGAACCAAAATTGGTGTGCATCACTAAGCATTCAACCTTAGATGCCACTGTGAGACAAATTATCAATGCTAACTGGCACCTTCTAAATATAGATCAAACCCAAAAAAAGGTAGATAAACCCATGTTTGCGCACCGTCGCAACAAGAATTTAAAAGATCTAATAGTACACTCACGTTACACCGGACAAAACAATAAACCCCCTTTCATACAAAAATCCATAGATGGAAATAACCCTGTAAGAGGTACCTCCCGATGCGGATCTTGTCAGTCTTGTGACGGCATTATCACGGGAGAGACATTTAAATTTAATGAATTTGACATCAAGGCCAACGAACTATGGACGTGTAATACCCGTAACATAGTTTACCTGATTTTATGCCCATGTAATTTGGGCTATGTAGGCGAAACCTCGAGCACCATGAAAATGAGACTTACAGAACACAGGTCTGCCATAAAAACAGCAAAACGTTCAGCCCCTTTAGTCAGCCATTACACCGAATTTAAACATTCGCCCTCTGACATCAGATGGCGCATTTTGGAGAAAATTCAAACTCCCAACAATAGCGGGGGAGATACCATTAGGAAGAAAAAAGAAGTTCCTTAGGCACATTTACCCAGGGATTAAAATCATGAGCTACCCTGGCAAAATGCCATAATATAAACCTCTATCTAGTTTAGACATCAGCCAAACTTTAACTTCAATTTATAGACATCAGCCAAAAACTTCAATTTTAGCTTATATACATGACGATCTCAATTCCAACATTTACATCTTCCATGGCCCAACCCCGCCAGCCCTCCCTCCCTGCCTCAAATCAAATCAAATCAAATCAAATATAGCTTTATTCGATTTTTTGATAAAATCATAAAAGCAAACAAATACATTTTCACATCAAATTTTTAAAAATTTATCCCCAACGAATTTATAGGACTCAATAAAGCAATTTTACAAGTAATAAAAGTCAATGGTGAATTTACAATAATAGACCTCGTGTAAAAACGTATGGAAAAGTTAAAAACATGTAAGGGTTACGTCATAGAACTTCTATGTTTCATCACTGACATTAAAAAACGGGAAACAACAAAAGTGACATATACCTCATCTAACAGTAGGAGTTTTTCATAGGCGTTTTTACATGTTCTTATGCCCCAATGTTTTAAAAGTGGTAATAAGTACAATTTTCTTGGGGCAGAGTAAAAGGCACAAAAGAACATAATATGGATATTGCTTTGTGATGAGTGGTCATCACATGGGCAAATTAGGTTCGGGACAGTCCATTCATTTTGTTTTGGGAAAGTAACCATGCGAAAAAAGGTGCCGAGACGCAGCCTGGTAAGAAGCATGCGACAATAAGGTGACGTTTCGGTCCTGAGATACAATTGCAGACCTTCAGTGGGAGTAATTCTTTGATAACTCAAGGTGGTATTTTTGAGTTTCTCTGCATCCCATCTAACGCCCTCCAGGTGGGTAATTAGAAGTTTTTTGAGGGACGACCTAGACAGGTTTTCTAAAGACTCTGGGTCATCATAATATTCAGGACGGCCAATCTTGGCAAACATCCATCGTACATGACACAACCATTTTATTTTTGATACAGCGTCCAAGTTCATGCAGTCCGTGATAAGTTCTCTGTTAAGTTGGCATTCCCTGGTGGTCCAAATTTTATGCCAAAGTAAACACGGTGACAGCTTTATGGAATCACTGAGGTATTTGAGGCCAGTCTCAATGTGAGTAATAAAGGTTGAAGTAGATTTACTCACCCCCAATAAATAACGAATAAAAAGATTCTCACAAATCTGGAGTGAGGTCACATCTTCAAAGCCCCATAAGCCTGCTCCATAGGTAACTGTCGCTACACACTTTGCTTGATAAATCTGTATCATTTCAGCGGTCGGTTTGCCCCCAATTTTCGTTGCAAAAGATCTCAGGGCACCAATAGCACGAGTGAAAGCAAGCCTCCTAGCCGAAACTGCATTTTTCCAGGCTCCTTTTCTGTCAAAGACAACCCCCAGATAACAAAAGGTGTCTGTGGTCTCAATTCTTTGTCCGTCAAGGTATATCGAGCATTGTGGCCTTTTGCTCTTTCTGGTACACGGCATAGAGAAAGTTTTTGAGATGTTTACTTTCAAGTGTCTTTGCCCCATATAAGACGTAAATTCTCTTACCGCTCTCTGCAACCCTAGCCTAGTCCTCGACATAATAGCCGCATCATCGGCGTATAATAGGATGGGTACAGGCCTACCATTGACGGCTGGATAGTCAATCTGGAGCTTTATCAAATGGTCTACCACAGAATTTATATAGAAACTGAATAGAAGGGGCGCAAGTATACAGCCTTGTCTGACCCCTCTATTTATAGAAAATTTCTGTGTACATTGCCCCTGGGTCCCGAACCTCACCCTAGCACCAGCATCTCTATAAAGTTCCTTGATAAATGTCACAATAGTGGGATCCACCCCAATATGCTCCAAAGTTGACCAAAGCTGCAAATGATCCACACAATCAAATGCTGAGCTGAGGTCAACAAATGTAACATACAAGTCCCCTTTTTTAGCCTCAATGTATTTTGACATTAATAAGGACAGGTTTAGACATTGCTCCTGGGTTCCCAATCCCTTTCGGAATCCATATTGGAAATCCGAAATAACCTTGTTTTCCGTCTCCCAGTGCTGTATCCTTTTTAGTACGATCCTTCCTGCAATTTTCATAAGACCGTCCAATAAGGATATGGGACGGTAGCAAGCCGGATCGTCCCTGTTTCCCTTTTTAAAAATGGGGACTACAATGGCATCTGACCAGGTGTTAATTAGGCCACATTTGTTTCCCATATTCAGGACGTTCGTTAAAAGGGGTACCCAGAATTCCAAATTTGTTTTATAGGCATCCACTGGTGTATAATCAGGACCAGGAGCTTTCCCTGAAGGACTTTCCCTGATTGCATGTTCAACTTCTAGGGTGGTAAAGACCAGATCAATTGGATACGGCAAGGCTGGGGGATCACTTGGCTGCTTTTCTCGGTTGGGATTATTTGGGAGTAAAAGTGCCTTTTGTTGATTCGTATTGTTTCCCTGTAGGTTACTATAAAGTTTCCCGTAGTGTTCCACCCAAAGGTCTGCTGTAATAGCCACATCTATACAGTTATCAGTGTGTTTATCATTATATACTGATCTGATCACTTTCCAGAAAAGGTTAGTGTCCTTATTCCTGGCAGCTTCTCCCAGTGCTTCCCAGGCTTCTTTTTTCATCATTAATTTCCTACGGTTAATTTGTCTCTTGTACTCTCGTCTAGCCTCAGAGATCTGGGCCCTATTTTTCGGCATGGCGTTTGAGACTTTCTTCAGTTTCTTTAAGGCAGCTGTGCACCCAGAGTCAAACCACCCCGAAGCACATTTCCCCTTCTTTTTGTGGACCTTAGTTAGAGCACTTTTTATGTACTCCTGTATTTTAGTGAAAGCTGCCATAATCACCTTAGGTTCCACATCTTCTTCCAAGCAGACAAAAATATCTGCAAAACAGGATGATATTAAATTATGGAAGAAGATTGTGGGGTTCAACTTCTCCCACTTAAGGACGTAACCATTTATCTTTGTTAAGGTCACCTCCAATGGATACAGTCGGCCACTAAATTCCTTTGTTTTCTCCAGTTGAAGTCTAACCCCAAAAATAATCGGGTAGTGGTCGCTCATTGGATCATCCCCTATCTCCCAAGAAGTTATAAAATTGGGCGAAATGGGGGATATCAGTGCAAAATCTATTGTAGTTTCGCAACCTCTTCCATTGTATGTTGGGGCAAAGGGAACAGGAGGAGAACATGCCTGATTAACAAAAGTGAGGTCCAAAGTGAACATAATACTGTTAAGGAGAGACCCCAGCTTAGTGTGTGAGAAATGAAAAGGACAGTCCTCATCACGATCTGCAAGGCCGCACAAACCTAACTCAGAAAGTGGGCAGACCGCACAATTAAAGTCTCCCACCCATATAACTGTATGGTCTCCTATATTTCGATCCCTCACTTTATGGATACAGTTTAACATTTTATTTAGAGTAGATTCCATTTCATGTAATGGCATGTTATTATAAAAGTTCACCAGTATGACCTTTTGTGTGGAGCCCCATTTAAAAGACAAAATTTGAAAATATTGGTCAGAGTGGAAATTAAGCACTTTTGTATCCCCCACATTTGACATGTATATACACAGACCCCCTTTGTTGCGGCCATGGGTAGAGGGAGCAGCAGGTGTATGAAATGTTTGATACCCCATGATATGCTTTTCTTCTACAAGCCAGGTTTCTTGTAGACAGAGTATACCGTGCTTCTGGACAGTCTCCAGCCAAGGTATATGGTTGATCTTGTTGCCCAGTCCTGCTACATTCCATGATAGTAATGAATGTTTCTCTTCATTTTCTACCTGCTGTGTATGGCCCTCACTCTCCATTACCTCTACCTGATCTTGCAAAGCAACCATGTCTAGGTGTTGTGTGACTCGCACAGGGGGCGGGTGCTGGTAAGAGGGTGGTGAAACCGCCATCAAGTGGGGCAAGTTGTTAACGATGGGTAGGGATGTGTTACTATTACTATCAATCTTTGCATGGTTTTGATCACTTGATCGGAGTGTTTGATCGACTGTTCCCAGTCAATCCACCTGGTCTAAGCATCCAAACCTATTCATGGTGGGTGCACCCTCCCACCAATTATTAGGAGGTTGCCATCGCTGCCCCTGTCCCCTCCAGTTATGGTTGTGGACTATGGTCCAAGCCCCAGGACACTCTGCTAGCTGTTTTGGAGGGTAGAAAAAGGTTAGGGGTTTAGTGACGATAGTTTGTTCAACGTTCATGTGTTGGTCCCATGTGGTAATAAGATGGGCCGTATGAGGGTCCGCAAAAGACACCACGATGCAATCTCCTGGTATCGATTTGTAGGTACGGCCCACCCAGGGGACTCTCCTGACCATTAATACCCTGCTCTTGTTGGTATGAGGAATCTGCCTATTGGTGTTTAGCCAGTGGATCACTTTGTTTTTTAAGGACCACTGGGTTTCCACAATCTCAGGGGCAAGCGGAGGTGCCCCTGCCAAAATAGCCACATAGGGCCCAACCTCAGGGGGAAGATCAATGTAACCTCCTCGAAAATTCTGATGGTTCGGGTATAATTTTGGGGTATGTTCTAATAGAGGGGTAATGGGATTATTGACCTTCTGCTCAACTCTAGAGGGGGGTTTGGGCTGGAAATATTTTTTTTGGTGGTTTTTCCTCTATTTTTGGGGGATTGTCAGCAACGTTGACAAGTGTCCTAGGTTTAGGGATCGGAGTGGGTTTGGATGTAGTGGGGGGTAAAATTGCAGTCGAGATCAACGGGGCAGGATGGACCTCCTTAAATGCTGTCGCTGTTTTGGTGCCAATGTTAGTGGCTAAAGGAGATTGGATAACATCATTTCTAGCCAGTGATGGACTCTCATTAATATGAGGATGTGTTACTTCTAGCTGTTTTAAGCTGAGCGTGGCTAGAGATACTAATGTTTTGTCCATTTCCAATAGGTGGTTCTCGATGCGTGACAGTCTGAGTTCGAAAGGTGTCAATAATTGTTTTAAGGTGACCCAGACTGTCTGAAGAAAGTCTTCATCGTTGCCCAGTTTATCCTTATCCCTCCCTGCTTCATTTGGCCCTCCCAGTGTAAGGTTATCTTCAGGGATGATAAGATTCTCTCCCATGGGGACAGTAATGAGGTTACTATCACCACCTATTTGATGGATAACTGGGGGTGATATTCGTTTGGGATCCCCTTCGTTGTGTAAAAATCTTCTACGGTTGAAAAACTGCTGCCTAGCAACTTTGGCTTTTTTTCGAGCAAAAGCGGATTTTATTTTGTTTTTCTTCTTCAAGGCTTGACTACCTGGGTTTGTACTTTTTGTTACCGAGAAGGAGGGGACACTTTTAAGCGACAAAATGGTGGGATTTCCCTGTTCGTTAGGTGGATCACCCTCACTAGGTTGGGCGGTCATAGGGGAAAAAATAAATGAGGAGTCTATTAGTGGTGGAGAAGGGAGAGTGGGAGAATGATGAACATCAACTTGGATCAACAGAGGTGGCGGACGTTCCACCTGTTGGGGAGATGCAGCGAACGCAATATTTCCCAGGGAGGATTTTTTTGAGTTTGCAAATGTTTGGGAAAGCCTGCGTGCAGCATCTAACTCCATTGAAACCCTCTTCTGCATTTTAGTGATCTCGGCGTCTATTGCCAAATTTGTCTTAACGAGAAAATCGTCCAGAGTGCCTTTTGGCTTAGTTAACCCCATCGCAGTCTTACTACGACTCCCCCGAGTACACATAATGCGTGACAGTTACAGTTTCTGTGTGGTGCTCACTACAGTTACAGTCTGAGGGCAGACAACCCTATACGGAACCAAGGGGGGTGGCCCAGTCCAGTCTCTTCCAGCCTCTAACGGCCTAAAACGGCCCAGTCTTTGTCCTGTCTTCGTCCGGGCTGCGTCCCGCGCTGCGGGAGTAGTATGGCGTTATGTAGTTGGTGATTGGGGCGGGGTGCGGGCCGGCGGGGAGAGCGGACCGGAAGCTCTTCCTTGGTCTCGCAGGGACTTCTGGGAAACGAAGTCCCTGCACGCTCGCAGCCCCGCCGATGCCTCGCGCCCCTTACCGCCTTGCCGCCTTGCCTGTCCTCCCGCGCTGCTGCAGACGCACAATCCCTCCGACGAAGCGGCACCCGCGAAGCGGGTGCGGCGAGGAGTTCTTGCAGCTGGAGCAGGGAGCCTCGTGGGCTAGTCCAAAAAGTGCAAAGGAACGCTGGTGCAGAGAAGTCTTTGATGCCTGGAAACCTCCGTTAACAAAGTGAGTGAGACACAAAGTGGGGGTTGCAGGGAGATTTTTAAAAACCTTTGGTGGGCGGGGGGCGGGCCGGCGGGGAGAGCGGACCGGAAGCTCTTCCTTGGTCTCGCAGGGACTTCTGGGAAACGAAGTCCCTGCACGCTCGCAGCCCCGCCGATGCCTCGCGCCCCTTACCGCCTTGCCGCCTTGCCTGTCCTCCCGCGCTGCTGCAGACGCACAATCCCTCCGACGAAGCGGCACCCGCGAAGCGGGTGCGGCGAGGAGTTCTTGCAGCTGGAGCAGGGAGCCTCGTGGGCTAGTCCAAAAAGTGCAAAGGAACGCTGGTGCAGAGAAGTCTTTGATGCCTGGAAACCTCCGTTAACAAAGTGAGTGAGACACCTCCCTGCCTCAATCCTCCCCCCCTTTCTGCTCTTCCAAAGCACCCCTGAACACTATATGAATGGAATAAACTTTCCATAACAACCTTTTCTCGGACATTCTTAACCTATGTGCTTGAATTATTACAACGCAAAGGATAATCGATAAACAATTGCAGATCAGAATCACTGCTACTGAAAGCGAAATTTCCCTTATTTTCAAAAACTATGGAAACAAGGCGCACGTCTACAACTAACGAATCTCTGCCTACCCTCTAATGCATAGCTAGATATATCTTTAAGAGGCGGGCCTATTATTTCCCGCTCCCTATCTAGGAATACGATATATAAACGAATGAGAACGGCTGTTCTAAATTTGAATTCTGCCATCCTGCACGACCTCAGCGAGCTCAGGCGGTACCCACAAATTTGGTAAATATTAATATGCGATATCCCCACTCGTCCATAACTAAAGACTGCTGTGACCCATATATGCAGCCATATCTCTTCTTTACCATGTTTTCCTCTCTTTTCCCCGCTGTAGCTTTTCAACCGCATTGGCACATAAGAAATCTACTCCATTAGTAACTCCTCATGATCCTGGACTGTTACCTATAAAATGTCGTCGTCACATATGCGAAAGGTAAAGGCTTACGTTTATTATCCATTTATTTATCTTTTCCTGACATTGTCCGCATAGGGTTCGTCCTAAGCCCGCTAGTTAACCACGGTTTAATTTTATCGACTAAGATTCACTAATGCTAAATTAAATGTTTTGTCTAACTATAGACGTCAGTTGATACATGCTACTTTTCCCCATCTATAGCTCTGCTAAACACACGCTGAAGAGAGCCACAACGATCAAAATACATTTTTGAGTCTCCGTCCGGAACCACGTAGTCAAACACACGCCGCCGATAACGCCTAACCAGCCATCAAAACAGGTAAACAGCTGTTACCAACGTCTCTGGTAATAGAGATTTTTCTCGAATTTGCTCTGATCTCTTTCATTATTTCTGTTTCCAGTGATAACTCATCTTTATCCTTCTTGATTGGCTATACTGATTTCCAACGCAGCTTTTAAATAAGGTAAATATATTATCCTCATGTGAAACACACATAAATTAAAGCAAAGAACTTACCATTCAAACATTTAGACATCAAAAATCTCTGGAGTGTACCCAGTATCGTTAATCATGTGAAACTCTAGACAGCACAACTGAATCCCCCTCAGAGCCCTTTCAGATCCTTTAAATGTATCACTGCCTCTCTAACGGATCGAACGGATACCATAGACAATGCAGACTTAGTCCGGCAGATATTTCCAACAAATTATAGATTCAGTCCGGCAGACATTGTGTGCAAACACCCACCCTTTTTTCACTGACCTCTAATTAGGAAATTCGTTTGTTTCAGAGGAAAAAACGTTACCATTTCGGAGAAAAGAAACACACCGCATAAAGGAATTCCCACATTATGGAGTAGCCTTTCATCAGGTAAAATCAAGCTAACATTATAGGGTCTGTGTAACGTAAATGAAAATTAGAAACAAAGTAGCACAGTAAAAGCCTCATTCGACGTATTTGAAACAAGTAAACAATTTAGAGAAACGATGAAATGAATAGTACATGTTTATCCATTTATTTGTCAGTCTTCATGCAATTATCGAACAGTAAGCATTTACTTAATATACAGCTTTATTTAACAGCAATATTTGACTATATATGGGTTTTTTTTCCCAACAATTATTAGCCTAAAAAGAAAACTCGGCCTGACTAGTTGTGATCATACCCACCTGGACTAAAAGAGCTCACAATTTTCTCTGGAAAGATGCATTATAAGGTAAATATCGATATTCTTTACTGCAATATCAACAAAGCCTTCTAACTTTAGCTTTACCCCTAAAAACAGGACGTATCTCACAAAGTTAAATACATAATAAGATCCCCCACCTTAATCATAAAAGAACAATAAAACTGTCAGGAATAGTCGACAGGAGGTCCAGCAAATCTCTCTTCTCTATAAAAACTGCATACTATTATGTCTATTACGCTATTCTGCACTTTGCTGTTCGTCATAAACTTATGTGATAACTACATGTTGTTTAACAATATCTGTTTCTAGTGTAGAAATGTTATGTAACGATATCGTGAGACTGTTCTCTTAAGCCATAAAATCATCCCCTTTCTCATGATGGCTTCTATGTTATAGAAACAGATTTGTGTCTTTTTGTTATAGAATATATGTAATGCAGTTTATCAATCAATTCTATCATAAAGCTCTGGCAAAGTTATTTCAGATCAAACATGTATTGTATAGCACATAAATATAATATTCTAAACTTTGTTAATTCTATTTCTAGTGAATTGATGGTAGTGTCCTGAAGAAGACACTCAAGGTGTCGAAACGCGTAGACTGAACCATCTCCACATTGTATCATTCCACACAAGAAACCATAACAAATTTTGTTTTATATCAATTTTTTATATTAATCTTTTAATCACAATGTCAATGAATCTGTTCATGATATTTTTATACAAATTATTAAATTGATACTTTTTGTGCTAATTTCAGTGCTTCTATACTTTTTAGGGCTCGGCTGAACGCGCGGAAGCGCGTCTCCGCCGAGAACTTATTGTGGCCGTGTCTCCTTTCCAGGAGACATTCCTGGCCGCGCGCATCGCCTTGGAGGCGATTCGAAACGATCACGCGCTCGCTGCATTCTCTCAGACCAGACAGACAAGCGCCCATGCACCCACGCACGCACATACAGGCCCCCCACGCTGCATTCTCCACCCTCTGTTTATGTGTGTGCGTTTGTGATTTTTATTTTACCTTACCTTCATTTGAGAACATTGTTAAAAAAAATGATGCTACAAAACAGAATATCGTGTACATTTATACTGCAACCCTAACTAAAACAATTGTGCATTAACATATAATTGTAAATACTCCGAGTTTCTAACGACAGTCCGCTTCTGCATCCCGTTGATGTGAAACGGAGTGTTAACTTATAAATTATAGCAATTCGTCACCCAATCGAAAACGGACTCTCAAAATATATATATATATATATATATATATATATATATATATATATATATATATATATATACACACACACAATATTAATCCTCATTTCCGAAGACTTACCAAATATAACCACGTTTTTATTTCGTTGAAATGTTACGCAGCTAGTCACGCGCTGATCTCGGTGGGTCAAGTGCGCTGGCAGTTCTGCCTTGCTAACGGTTTACAAGGCGCTGGTGGCTGTGTGTGGTCTGTGGAAGCTCTGCTGTGGTCATATTTTCAAAGGTTTGTTTGACAAGCAGTTACTTTAATCGTGTGCTTTGTTTCCATTTAGTTTATGGCTCTGCATCCTTGAACTGGCATTGATTGTTTTCTAGAGAGCTCTCGGGGAGCGGCACGGCGAGGGGCCGGCCCGGCTTGGAGGCTGCTCTTCCTGTAACCTTACTGCCCCCACATGGACACCGCGAGACCTCCGGGCGTCGGCTCCCTTCAAGGCATTGGAGCCCTGTGGGAGCTCGCCACCTTGCACTTGGGCCATAGAGAGGCGTTGAATTAACTGATTAGGAACTTTAAGCCATTGAACGAGGGACTTGTCTATCAAGGCTGTCTGTGGCAACGCTGTGCCTGCACGTCTCCAAACGTGCAAACAAAGTCATGTCACTTTGTACAACAGAAATAATGCGATACCCCACGCATTTAAATTGGGATATATGTTATCTTTTCTGCCACTTTCGAAGTAATGTTAAAGAAAGACCGCGCTCTACAACACCCATTAATAAATATCTTTCGGAAACGTATGATATAGAGTTCGTTATCTCTTTATAAATCGGGCTGCAGTCAAGGGCCTTGAATAACTCGATAATTGTTCTATTAATTTCGGGCTGTTTCCTTCTCCTATTCGTCGGTCCCGTCTCCACAGTACTCTCTCTGGTTGATGCAGCCCTTTAACGTGTAGCGCTTTAGAGTCCCTTGAGGCGCTGTACAAAGACCGCGTGAATTTATTTGTGCGATTTTATATAGCGCAAACTTTACCCGAAGGTGTCAAGATACTTTCACTTTCGCGGACGCGCAGCCGCGTCAGTTTCACGGCCGCGCGGTTCTCTCACTGTCTGTATCATTGAAGATTTACCCGAGGCTTGCACTGCTTTATTCTACGACACACCCCAGTACTTGACCAGCTTTTCTGCTTACTGTGACAATGTTTTCATTACCTTGCGCAGTGCTATTGATCTCCGTGCTTAATAGGATGCAGGACATTACCTCCTCATTACACCCCCCCCGTCCCCAAGTAATCACTTAATGAGGCCGCCGTGCCTCCCAAAGACCGCGTGAATTTATTTATGCAATTTTATATAGCGCAGACTTTACCCGAAGGTGTCAGAGCGCTTCACAAAAGGACCAATAGTGATACACGAGGAACAAAATACAAAAACAAACGAATGATATGTGTTGCGGGCAGTTCAGTGCATTCTCCCACATACCATACACCTGGGGCTAAGGACAGCTCATTGCCTAAAAATCTTTCGACATTCACGTGTTAAATTAATCATGTCATGTACAATGCTAATAGCTCTAACTTTTGCAATGCCGAGACCGTTGCATTGTAAATGCTTGTTATTCTATCTGTTGTCTGTTACTTTGCCAGCATATTTTTGTTACCTGGGTGTTTTATTTCCCACACATTATTGCCCTGACCCAGGAACGGTATTCTTATCAGGGGGTCCTTGTTAAGTACTTAAGTCCTGCATGAGGACATTCGACGTGACATTACCAAAATCGGGTGATTAGTGGAAGACATTGAGCCGACGGTGGGTGCATGCTCTGTAGACCAGGAGATGCTATGGCGGCAAGTGGCAGCTCTTGAGGACCAACAAATCAAGCTCAACAAGAGGACCACTAAAAAAAAAAGGAGCTAGCAGAACATCCGCAACTGGAGCGTCCCCAGAGATGCGGAGGGCTCTGACAAAATGGCATTTGCCACTGAACTCCTCCACACAATTCCGGAGACAAGGCGATCCCTCTGCCTGCCCCTGGATAGGGCTCATTGGGTTGCTTCAGCTCCTGGACGTCCTGCCACCGTCCCCAACATACGGAAGCGTGTCCGCTTTTTCACAGAAAAAGAGACAAAGCTGATCCCGTGTTCAGGGGCCACACCATACAACTGTTCCAAGATCTCTCTCTAGGCACGCTGTGCAGCTGGTGCAACTTCAGACCTATCACTGATAAGCTTCACATAGGAAGGTAAACGGAGAGTCCTGCGCTCCTTGATGGAAGCAAAATAGCTCCTCTCAATAGATAACCAAGATAAGGACATTTACCCATCACGCCTCTCAACCAGGGACAACCTGTGATCTATTTGGACCAAGGGGCCCCTCGCTCCAGACGGAAAGAATCGGCGACCCTGGAGACGAAGCGAGACACCACACAACATCTTCAGAACATGAAAAAAAAGATCCCTCCCCAGCTCAGACAACCACTGGCTCCCTGAAGCAGGGCCAAATGCCTCTCCTTCCTGCAGGACAATTGGAGAGCATAGAACGCTATGAACGCTTTGCAACGTGAAGGCCTGGAGGAGATCTTAACCGGCCCTGTAAGCCTAGACTTGGACACTCGCTGATGGCTGCCCATCCCAGATTCGCAACCCAAAAGGGCGACTCCTCAAGCAGGACATGGGTGCACTAGTGTCACTCTCTGCAGGACGCACATAGCTTTGTTGGACCAGGTTTCTCCATTGATTTTTGTTGTTACTGTTTTGTTTCCCTTCTTAGAAAAAGCAAGACACCTGTTGGTGATCCCCTACTTATCGCAGACTGTTGTGGGCAGGTATCAAGCCTTCTGGGGTAGGTGCACGTTCAGCGCAGCTGATGTGGGACTAGCCCCTACACCTCCCAGCCATGTGTCCTGATCACAGCGTGGGGGTGGGGAAGAGGGTGACACTTACCTACACGGACCTGCTGAGCCCCACTCCCCCCTCTGTACCTCAGCTCGCAAACTGCTTCTCTCGTGGACACACAGATTTCACGACCTTCGGGCCTTAGGTTACTCACACTGAATGTCAGGGGACTTAACTTACCGAACAAATGCCAACAGGTGTGGACCTACTTATTACAACATGACCCAGACATTATCCTACTTCAGGAAACTCACCTCCTGGGGGTGGACATTTACCATATCGCTCACCCGAAATACTGGTTAAGATACTGGGTGCTGAGATCCAGGAAAACACTAGGAGTTGGGGTCCTCATCAATGCGTGCTTCTGCGCCTCTCTTTTAAAGACAGTAATGGATAAAGAGGGGCACCTCTTAGTACTACACAGGCACAGAGATCATAGGCATTTACCGCTTCGTTTATTCTCCAAACCAAGTTCAGGGCCTTTCTGTGCGGCACCTGCTGCACGACCAACTGGCAGGGACTGAGGGCGATATTATTGTTGGCGGGTACTGCAAGTTAGAGTGCGGCCCTGATCTGGACCACAGTACAGCCACTTATCAGGGCACCGGGACCATCTTGGCGCAATTGAAGACCGACATCACAGAGATAGGATTAGTAGATGTGTGGCGATAGAAACACCCCGACAGCAGCCATTACTCATTCTACTCATGGGCACTCTCATATGCACACATAGAATACGTTTTTATAACTCACTCCCTCTTGTGCAATTTAGAGACAGTGGCAATCTCTGGCATATCGATATCAAACCATGCTCATTCAGAGACTATTTGGTCCATGGACAACTCAGCACACCAGGATCACACACACTGCCACCTCCCCCAGAGTATCCTCTTAGAACCGGTTGATAAGGCTGAGATTCTAAATGGGGTTGTGGACTATTTTGCCCTAAAACGATTTGCCTGAAATTTCATTGCCCACTCTTTGGGATGGCTTTAAGGCCACCATAGCTATCGCTAGGGCGAGAGAGAGGAGATCTCCACCAATCTAGTGGCAGAAATCAAAGCTTTAGAGAAGCAGGACCACTCCGCCCCATCGCTTTGCAACAAACGCCTTCTAGCTTTACTACGCTGCCAATTGAGCAGAACACTCCTGTCTTGCTTTCAAACAGTGCTACTATGACAGGAGAAATATGGTGGGTAAAGTGCTCGCTAGACTGCTGCAGCAGGTGCAGGACAACGCCCATGTATCCAAACTACAGATGGACGGCAGGGGTTGGATGATATCTGAACAGGATGAGCAAAGGGCATTGCATAATTATTATGAGAAGCTATATATAAAGGGTCAAGGTGCCCCCAGTCTTGGTAGATGAATATCTGAATTGATGAGATTGGGAACCCATCCACCACTGACATACAGAACTTCTTTAAGCTCCAATCATGCTAGCAGAACTTTCTTGGGGCAGGCTCTCACTTCTTGGAAAAACTCCAGGCCCCGATGGGTTGCCTGTCCTCTTTTAAAGCCTGCTTCTCACAGACCAACAAGACCATCTACTTTGATTGTTTAAGTCTTTAATGCAAGGCACAGGTCTGACTCCCTGTATGGTGGCAGCTGAGATTTCCTTAACCGGGTAAAGACCCTACCCACTGCTATTCCTACCATACTATAGCGCTCCTCAACACAGATGCAAAGATCTTCACTAAAATACTGGCCACTAGATTGGAGCATTATCTCACAGGTCTTGTTGACACCAATCAAGTGGGCTTTATTCACAACTTCTATGGGATGGACAATGTGTGCCAGGTTGCACATCTAATAGAGAAACCTCATCGACATAGCATCCAGTCTTGACTCCTGTCACTCGATGCAGAGAAGACATACGTTAGGGTCAATTGGGCCTTCCTACAGGCAGTATTGGGCAAGACAGGTCTGGGACCAGGAATGAAAGCTAAGATAATCGCCAACTACATCGCCCCTACTGATACTGTAAGGGTAAATGGTCGACAGACAGCCACTATCAACATTCTTAGGGGGCCCATGTCAAGCCTGTTCCTTGCCCCCCCTCTTGTTTGTCTGGTGATGGAGCCCCTAGCCATCACCCTTTGTTGTGCGGTGAACGTGGTCGACATTCCCTTTGGAGGTTGGATGCATAAGCTTAGTCTGTTCACTGATGGCCTTTTGCTCTCTTTTTCACAGCTTGCTACCTCTGTCTAAAATCATCAGAAACTAAACGAAATTTGAAGAAGTGTCTAGCTTTAAAATTAATATGCACTACAAAACTTCCCTCACGACCTATATTTCTTTCCTTGTGATTCACATAGAATTCAAAACTGGGCCAGTTCAATAAAAGTATGATCAATACATCATTATTCTTTATGACTTTGTTTATTCCTTTTTCATTGTTATTTATTCATTTTTAAAATTTCTCTTTTAAATATCAAAATTAATATCAATTTACAAAACACACATTAAATATCTTCAACATATTCAATTACATTTCATTACATAATGTACACCCCATGAAAAAGAACCCACAACCAAAAAGAAGGCACCCACTCATACAGTCACACTAATTCAAACCACAGCCATACTGCATTCATAATCTCATAAGAACTTTGGAAAGTTGGGGATATCAGAATGGCATTGATCTCCTTTGACCAACAAAACCAACTGCAATAAGCAGGATCTAAATGTCAGTGGTCAATATCAATGGTCGACGCGTTTCGGTGGTACAGGTAGAAAATGGACACCACCTTCATCAGGACCCTCAATAGAACCAACCAGAGTGACAACACCCAGGGAGTGTGTAGTAATGACACTTACATTGTATAATTGTAGGGCCTATTTAAGAATATAAGATACAGCTCTTCAGTAACCTCCAGCATAACAACTGATTTTCTCTGGAACCTCCTGTGATGTCAGCATAAGCATCACAGTGCTATCTTAAAGAAACATTACCACACATCTCCCCCTTAAAATCGTTAATTTTACAAATGGTAAAAATATAATGCAATCACAATATAATAAATACAAACATGAATTTTACACAAGGAAGAAAAACATGTATTCAAAAGAAATCACTATTCTGAAAATGAGGATTGATCCTACACGCATTACCTACACTCCATACACTTCCATCATCCAATTTCACCACAGATCTCATCACCTTAATCACTCTCCGAGGTTGAGAATACTTGCTCTCCTTTTCTGACAAATCCAGCCTCTCTCACTACAACCCAATCTCCACTTTCTATCTTAACAACTTTCACACCCTTCCTTCTATCATAACGTTCCTTGTTACGTTCATGAGACTCCTTAATTCTTTCAGTAACACACTCATGATCTACCCAAACTTGACTTTTCTTCCTCAACAATATATAGGAGACTCTTTAGTTGCAGGTTCCCTGCCCTTCAGGGCAATGAACGGGGAAACCCCAGTAACAGAATGAGAAGTCACACAATGTGCCCACATCATCTTATTCAACTCCTCTCTCCACATTAGTCCATTGGCTAAGGATATTTGAATATTGTCCACTATGATCCTATGGACCCTTTCAACCAATCCATTGACCTGCGGTCTAAACAACGCAACTCTGACATGTTTGATTCCCAAACCTTCAAGAAATTCCCTCATCACACTGGAAACCAAATGCACACCATTGTTAGTAACCAATGTTCTGGGAATCCCCTTTCTAAAAATACTTCGAGAAATTCAATCACTTTCACTGACGTGATATTCTCCACAGGCTTGATAGTAAATCACTTACTATGATAATCTACTAGAACAATTAAGTATCTATTTCTAATTCCAAGCCTTTCAATTGGACCTAAAAAGTCTAATGCTAACTTCTCCCATGGATGATCCGGAACCTTCACACACTCCAATTTACACTCTGGCATTTATCACTATTTCAACAGGCATGGCAATTCTTGACAACTTCCTCTACTTCCTTGTCCATTTCAGGCCAGCAGAAACTCTGCCTCAATCTTCTCTTGCTCATGCTCCTACCTAGATGTCCCTCATGTACAAGTTTAATTAACCTCCCTCTTAGCATCTTAGGTGGAATTATCCGATTGCACCTCAAAACTTTATCAGACTGGATACTCAACTGATCTTTTACTTTGATGTATTGCTTCAAATTCTCACTCAAACTCAAAACATTTCTCCAACTATCAGTTATCGCACTCTTCAACCCTTCATACATCTCATCTCAATCCAACGCCTCACTCCATTCTTCAAACTTCAAAGCCAATTCTCCACCAGTATGACTTGATGTTGCATCCACTTCAACCATAAAAGAAATCCTTTCCTCCTCCTCAATTGGCATACGTGACAAAGAGTATGCTACTACATTTTTCTTTCCTCTTACAAAGTCAATTGTGAAATTCATACCCATGACTGATAAAAGCCACCTGGAAATTCTAGGAGTTACACTACCCTCTAGACCCTTGCCACCCTTGAAAATGTATGCCCTCCCCCTCTCTCTCAGAGCCTCTCCAACCATCACTGTCTTCAAAAAAGATCTTAAGACCCATCTTTTTAATGCCCCACTATAACAGATGTGCTCCACTCTCGAGGCTGAACTACTCACCGCGCCAGGATACCCCACGGTAATGGAGCGCGCTATAAAAGCTTTTAAAATAAATAAATAAAATAAAATAAATAAGAGGCTTATGATCTCGCCTAAGCATAAAAGGTAGCCCCCAGAGGTAAAACTTAAAATGGTTCATTCCCCAACAACAAGCCACGGCCTCATTTTCAATGGCAGAATAAGATCTTTCAGCTCCTTGCAGACGCATAACCAATTATTCATCATCCACATTTTGGGTTAATACGGCACCTAAACCCACATTGTTAGCATCCGTTGTTAGGATAGTTTTCCTATTGACATCAAAGTGACTCAGAGTGGGTGCGTGAACCAATGAGTCTTTAATCTTATTAAAAGCGGACTCACACTCTTCACTCCATGTAAACTCAATTCCTTTCTTCAGCAACGCCTTCATTGGTTCAACAATATCAGAAGAATTAGAACAAGACAGTATTCGGCCAGACCTAGAAACGACCTCAATAAGTCTGTCATTAGGCCTTGGAGTATCAACAACGGCTTTTACAATGCTATTTTTTGGTTTAATACCATTTCCAGATATTACATGACCCAAGTAATTTACTTCTTCCTTCCTCAATTGACACTTCTCCCTTTTGATAGTCATCCCATGTTCAGCAATCCTCTTCAATACCTCATTCAAAAGTTCATCATGCCTCTCAAAAGACTTACCCACTACAAGAATATCATCTTGGCAGCACAGAATTTTTCCATTCCTTTAAAAATATTGCGCATTATCCTTTGGAACACCGCTGATGCGGATGCTAGTCCAAACGGCATACGACAATATCTAAAGGCACCAAGTGGTGTAACAAAAGAGGTCAATGCTCTTGATTTTGGATGTAAATGTACCTGATGGTAAGCAGCAGACATATACAATACAGAAAAGACTTTACCACCACTCATTGCACTTAACATCTCCCAGATATTAGGAAGAGGTTGCCGATCAACCCAGATGTTTCTATTTAGATCTCTCGGGTCTCTTGGGGGAAACCACAATGGGAGCAAGCCATTCAGAGGCTTCTATAGGTTCTACGATCTTATTTTCCAAAAGTTTATTAAGTTCTTGTTGAAGAGGTTCTCTCATCAGCAATGGAATGGGTCTTACTCTATGCACTACTGGAACTGCATTTCTTTTTTAAATGATACGGTGTGTGAAACCCTTCAACAAACTTAACTTATCCGTAAACACATGAGGAAATGAAGACATCAGGTTTTCACCCCATTCCAGGTCAATATTATCTACCTTTTCTACAACCATTTCTGGCTCTTGACTGTTGGGATTAATAATTATATTTAGATCTTTTTGATGTTGCCATCCTAACAAATTGGAACCAACCTCAGATATGTACACTCTACCATGCACAGAATTTCCTTTGAACACAATATCACTCCACATCTTGCAAACAATGCTTATTCTTTTCCCTCCATACCCGACTGCTTTTATGTCGAATTTTTGTAAATCACTCATTTGTCCATTCAGTTGTTTTTCAAAAACATCTTTAGCTACAATAGTAAACAAACTACCAGAATCAACTAACACTTTGACTGTACCCTTTCCCAAGACAATATCACAATGTGGTTTCTCAAGTTTATCAGTACTCTCTTTTTCACCACCACATTCTTATTACTCCTCAAATTCTCACACTTAGTAGAATATTCATTGCAAGTTACAACATCCTCAATTTCATTAATAGACACAATGAGGTCTTCTCGAACTTCAAGGTTTTCAACTACTTTTACATTTGATGAAGATCGCATTTTTGTTCTACACATTTTAGCCAAATTACCCTTCCTCCCACAAACTCTACATATCGAATTTCTTGCCCCACAAGCAAAACTAGTAGCAATGTGTCCCGGGCCACCACATCTATAACATATAATTGTTCTTCTTTCAGTTTGTTTATTTGCACTAGCTTCTGTCACCTTGACTTCCTTCTTCACCTTTACTTCTAGTACATCAAGTGCTACAACTTCCTTTTCTGACGATTTAATACTTGCTTTTCCTACATCAATTTCTTTCATCCAAACGGTTGTATTTTCCATACTTTTAGCTATTTGTATAGCTTCCTCCAGAGTTGTATCCAAAGATAAGAGTCTCTTTAATTTTTTTATCTTTCGTACATCTAACAATTTGATCACCAATCAATAACTCCATCAAACCCTGGAATTCACACGTTACAGCCAAACCATGTAAAGTAGCTACATAGCTCATAATTTCCTCATCTTGAGTTTGTGCACAACAAAAAAATTTAGGTCTCTCAAAAACCACACTTAATTTAGGAGTAAAATGCTTTTCTACCATCTTAAGAGACATATCGTACACATTAATCGGTTGGCCATCACCAATTCCCAACGAAACTTTAGGAAGATCATCATATATTCTTCTACCTTCAGTACCTAAATGATGCAGCACTATGGCGTGCCTTCTTATAGGTCCATATTTATCTCCTCCAATTGCCAACATGTAAGTAAAGAATATGTTTTTCCACCTTTTCCAAGGTACGGTTGGTTCACCAGGAACTGGTAAAAAACTAGGTGGTGCTGCCATTCCTTGTTCGGCCATCCCTGTAATGAAATCTAAAATAACAAACTGCCACAACGAACTAAAGAAACAAACTACTACAATGAACTAATATAAATAGTTAAAGAATTTAAAATAATCATCTAAAACAACAATCTTGTTGTTGATGAAACACACAACTTTCCGAAAGATTTGATGCTCTTCCCTTCAAAAAAATAACAATTAAAATAATTATATAAAACAAGAAACTGGAATCTGAGAGAAATTTGCTCCTTTTTCACTTCTTAGTCTTCTCTTTATATCTATGTTCTGTAACTTCTTCTCCTATCCCTTTAACTCCTTAGTCCTCTCTCTATGATCATGTCCTCATGAGAAGGATCATAGAGACAGGTGACACAGCAAAAAGAGAAGAGCAACCAGCAATAACCAATGAACAGTAAGGTATGGAGCCTTTTGTTGAGTTACAGTACATTTTTATGAAGAATTCATTGTGTATAAGTTATAAGTATTTGCGGTAAAACTATGCGCTGGCAAAACTTCAGGTTCAAGGAAGGCGCTGATACACTTCGCGGTCACAGTAGCACTCGCGCGCTTATTTCCTGATGCGCACTAGCAATGCTCCGTCCTCACGTCGGTTGTTATATCCATTCAATGACGCGCTTTTGCAAAGCAAAGCTTGTTTACATTTGATAAAGAGCTCGAGTAAAGCTTTGTGCTCCCGACGAATGTTCCCTTTTAATATCGCTTGAGTAATGCTTCGACCTCACGCAATGCTCTTGCGCTGAACATTTAATATCAATAACGCTTGAGATATTAATATAAATGAAAACGTAATTTTCTACAAGGTCATTCAAAAATTAACTTCTTAAAGTCATCCAGAGCTTACTGATTTTTCCAAAGAAATCACTTATTTCGCCATTCCCCTCCTTTGTAACGCATTAAAGCAGAACAAGCTTCTGTAGATGAGTTAATATCTCGCAGCCAAGTATAAAAATCTTTCTAACTCACCGTTTTCAATCATTGAATTCCCCCGAGAGAATTCCTCAGTTTACCGCTTTTGTCCAGGGGTGAAGGTTACTCTGCATCTCACTGCACTCTGCCCCCTGCGCAGCTCCTTTGTCCTCGTCGCCATAAAAAGTGTAGTAATCAGACTTAAATTGTATAATTGTAGAGCTTATTTATTTAAGAATATAAGATACAGCTCTTCAGTAACCTCCAGCATAACTGATTTTCTCTGGAACCTCCTGTGATGTCAGCATAAGCATCACACAGTTCTATCTTAAAGAAACATTACCACAGAATACTGTCAGAGATCTTTAATGAACTAAATAGTTGAAGCAACCCTTTCATATTAGTAACAACTGTCAGGATCCGTTGTATCCAGTACCACTGCTCCTCCTAACGAGAACAAATATGTTTATTTCACCCGGGTAGTTGCCACTCATCGGCATACCTGCACCCCCTTAGGAGAAACTAAGCTTTGGCCGCAGACCCGCACTCAGTCGACTGACTATTGCAGCAACCATAACGAGACCTGTAAAGAATTTACAGGGGGTGTATCAGTTTCTCCTACGGGGTGCAGGTATGCTGATGAGTGGCAACTACCCAGTACAATAAACAGAGAAACGAGGTGCAATGAAGGCGCTGACCCTAAACCTGATGAAATTTGCGCCAAATTTTGTAAGGCAATGAAACATGTTGGTTTTAATTGAGCAGGCACACAGAAAGGAATAAAACAATAGCCAGTGTTGCCTAGCTCGTTTTTAAACTAGGGCATACCTGGTTTCTACGTCAGATCTCGGAGCCCCTATAGGTTTATTTATAGAATACACATCACACGTTTGGGTTTTTCTTTCTCTGCAAGGTCTACTTATTATTTCTTACAGCTGGCAGATGCTAATGATGAGAACCTGAGGATACAAGCAAGTACCAGCCTGTAACCCTCCAATGGTGTTACTCCAGTGAGAGACTGCCAACTTTCCCCTGACCTTTTTCTCATCTGTGAGGTCCTTCGAACATTGATAGGAGGGCGGACTGGCAGACACAGTACCACATATTTTAATTCAAGGTGTGATCTAGGACACTGTAAAGCAGTTGTGATAATGAAATCCACTGCGGTGACACTTAAAATTGGGTGCCTCTTTCGAGAGACATACGGTGGATCGTTGTCCATACATATAGTAGGAGCAGGTCTTTTGTTGAGGTGTAGCTAACACTGATACAAACAATATTTCACATTAGCTCACAATAAAACAAAAAAAAACTGATTTGCGTGTACTGATTTGAAGGGACCAGGATATGATTTCTAATTTACACACTGCAAGAAGTTCTCCTGTAAGACTGTCCTAATTTCAAACCCTCCTCCCACACCCATATGAGAAAAGCCCAAAGCATTGAGTGGAAAGTCTCCGTCTAATTTCCTTTCTTCTGCAGAGGTTTATGTAGGTATTTCTTGGCGCTAAGGAAATGTACTGGTATGACTGCATGAACGAGGGCACCCATGACACTGAGGGAAAAATGAAATACACAATAACTTTGTATATCAAATCATCACAGAGGGACAACGACTTAAGGTATCTTGCAAACTTATTAGACGAAATGAGAGGATGAAAGTTTGTGAGAAAGAGCATTTTCATACTGCATAAGCATTAAGTGACAGCAAAGATGAGCAGTCTTAGTTGGTTTGGTGGCACTTTATACTCACAGAACAATTTTTTAAAATGCTGACCAACTCATTAAGTAGTAGTAACAGTATTAGGTAAACTTGAAGTAAAATAAAAGTATTAACTGAAAAAGAAAATCATCAGACATGGTGCGCAATTTAGAAGTCACCTCTGTTAAGTTATCCTTGGAGAGTCATGTCAACAAAGTGGCAGGCACCTGCTGTGCTCTTCTCCGAGGTTTAGGGACACTTTTAGCAATGTAGAACAACACGATTGCCAGAACTGAGACAGACTCCTACCAAGTCTTTCAATAAACCTTTATGAACAAAACATAAACGTCTACTTTTTAAATTGCAACATCTAATGGTTTATTCCACTTTATATTTCCACACATTTTTGCAAAAAATGAATTCATTGTGCATAGTATTCATACAAAATATATACAAACATAATCTACACAAGCAATATATACAAAATATAAAACATCTACAACTGACATATTCAAATCAACTTCATACACACCACTCTCAAGCTTCACACACTCCAACTGCATACAGGTCCCAATGTACACACCAATATACATAAACATAAGAATGAAACGAACTCTAAAAAAAATCTTATAGATTTCACTCAGCCACTTTTGCGAGGCGCACCTGCCCCGGAACGCCCACCCTGCGCCGGAACGCCTCCTGATGGCGCAGGGCTTTACAACGTGATGCATCTCCTAGATGCGTCACGTTGTAAATAGGGTGCATTGTTTGCGCCGCCGTTGCGTCAAATAAAGTGACGCACCGGCGGCGCAAGGCCTTCATAAATCTGCCCCCTAGTACTTTTCATTTTTTTTATGTCCACTGAAATTTTTGGTGTTGTCCTAGGGGATGGGTGCTACCTTGTCCTCATACTTTTATTGAGGCCTAGAAGTCCCCCCTTTTCTCATGAAAATTTAGTCCTACAAAATGGTGGCCGGTAACTGCCACGACTGATTACCTCAGGGACTGGCCCATAGACTCATATGGGGAATCTAGAACCTTCTGGCCTGTTCTGGACACTTGGGGCTAGGGGTATAAAAGGCCAACTGTAGGGCGGCCATTTTGTCATACAGAGAGAGACAGCTGGAGTTCAGACTGTTGTGTTAGGGGGTTGGGCGCTGAGGGGGATTGACTTCTCTTAGGAGTTGCTGTCTCGCGGCTGTCGTTCCCCCCCTACCTATAGATCTGGCCCCACTTTAGATAAACTTCTTCTGAAACTGGCTCAGGTGTCACCACACTAAGAGAGAGGGGCCATCATATCCGTCACGGAGCTGTAGCGGTGAGTGTGGCCTGGGGACACTGCCTGGTTGCATCTGTCAAGTAGAGGCTGAGAAGATCCCCCGCCCTCTCTGTCCAGCATAATCTTTACTGCTAGGGTTTCTATAAAGTTGTGAACCACGTTTACTTGCCCAGGATCACCTGTGCTGGGGAGCGCTGGGAGGACATCCTGTCGCTGAACACTGGGAACATTTCCGTAGGGGCCCCGCTGTGGAGAGTAAATGTCGCATCTGACAACGGGTCGGGCATCCTCCTGTGAGGCCCTGTGACGTCTGCCTAGCGTAAGGGGGAATTGGCCACCCGGCGATCGCCTTGCTGATCAGAACCTCGCTGTGGGGGCGGCGCCGAGGGTAGTGTTCCTCAACCTGCGTAAGTCAAGTGGAGGGATGGCCTTTCTCCCAGAGTAGGCGGTGCCACACCGAAGTGTTCCCCTTCCTGCGCAATCTCAGTGGAGGCCTGGCCTCCTTCTCAGAGAAGGCGGCGTCGTGCTGAAGTGACTTCCCTTCTGCGCAGGCCCAGTGGGGGGCTTGGCTTCATCGGGGAGAGGCAGATCAACGACGGAGCAACGCCTTGCTGTCAGAAGAAGTTCCCCAGCCACAGCAGACTCGCCAAGTTGTCAACAGGGGCGGCCTCGCTTCCGTGAAGATCTGGTGTGTGGGCTTGTATTTCCGCCGGGAGTCTGACGGTGAGATCGGAGACTCCCTGTGGCAGTAAGAAAAAGAAACAAAGGACAATACTTCAAGCTACAAGTAAGCTGGTAATTGGGGCTCTTGCAGAACACAATCGTGGTGAGGTTTCTAACGGGTCAAATGTTGATCTACCTTCCTGATCCCTGGTGGTGAGGTAACGGGAGCCAAGGGATCATAAAAATTAATAAGAACGATACTTCAGAAGCGAGAGTCTTGTTAAGCTTAAAACGACTGTTTGACCTTGGATACCACTGAACAGAAGCCAGGGAATTGTGGGTTATCTGCTCAAGTACCAGAGTTCTGGCCGTGATTAACACATGTTTTTGTTCCACAGGGGGTAAATGAATCTGGTTTCTAGTATATTAATGCCTGTACCAATCCTAATGAAAGGAACATGTGAGAATATTACAGTGCTGGGAAAAGGCACCAACCTGTTCCACTATATAGGGGCATGCTAATGAATATTGTCCAATTGTAAGGTGACTTCCTTGGAACTAGAGTACTAAGTGAAAAGTGCTGAGATCATTTTTCCTGGAAGAATGTTCTTTAATTGATGTAATGACAAGCTCTTATTGATGCAAATAATCAGATGTGGAAGTGTTTGATGAGCTAAAGTTTTATACTACTGAAAGAAAGTACATCTAAAGATTTTTATAAAGCCTTCCATATTTTTCTAGCAAAGTGTAGTGTCATGTTTGGAGTGGAAGTACGCTGTGATACTGTACTGAGTGGGACGCAAGTACTACAAATCACCTTTGAGATAGGCCTTACCACCTGAGCCAAGCTACCCTAGGTGGACCGGTATTCTATGTGACCTGGGACCAGGTCGACGCGTTTCGAACCCGTAAACTGGTGGGGTTCTCCTCAGGACCAACAAGACTCTTGAGTCTTCTGGGTGACTCCCTTCAAGTGTCACTTTGATGTGTCAATATCCCCGATTTAGTGGATGATTCTTATTGGGCACCGGGACTCCCAAGTCATGTCCTACTGCCTCCAGGCCGTGGATAGTCGTGAAGTGATTCCTTAATTCTGTTCAAGCACGGAACGATTTCCAGACGGCTTGCTCGAGTGAATCAGCTGCCGGCTCGGGTGTAAAATCCCTAAAAATGTGGTTCTTTACTGTGTAACACTAGGATCACAGCTGCCCACCCTCATTAGTAGTTTGGACGGAGCGACGAAAAAGTTTTAAAAGACCTCGCCAAACTGAACACCCAGCTCTAAAAAGTCAAAAAATGCATAATCCCATTACACTGCGAGGTTAATTAGGTGTAAATTTAGTGTACGTGACAAATGGAAGTCTTACTGCAACTTTGTTTTACGCAGAGTTCATGCTCTTTACATAAACTTGTTTTCATCAAATTAGGCTGAACAGTGACATAGATCAGCAACTCAATGCATTTCATATCAGTAAACAGCTTGAAGTCTAGAAAAAAATATTCCTTTGCAGCAATTAGCTTTAATAACGTGGATGTGCACTCACATTTAAGCAAGTACAAACAAACAAATGGCCAGCAGTGAGGAAAATGAAGGCACACGGGTGACAGTGCGCCAGATGAATCCCCAGGGAATAGTCTACTACAATTACACAACTGAGAAACAGAGAGCTTGAAGTGGTTCAACTAGTTGAACCCGTCAACCATTCCAACTAAAACTGGAATGGTGTTCTTGCTGTGCCAACTCAAACACTTTTCTAGAAAGGTTCATCATCATCATCTACAAACTGTAAAGTGTGCCCACAGCTGAAAAAGTTTACTTTTTTGAGTTCCTCCATGGAGTCTTAGCTCAACATTTAGAAAGCACAAGAGTCCGCGATTTAAATAGACATTACTGCAGAGGTCTAAATTTGATAAATGAGGCAGGACAAAAAAATGTAAATACCGCCCAGGCAGGAGAGCCTTACTAGGAAAAACCCATGTTTACTGCAATCAATAAAAGTACTGCCTCGCAGAAATAATGTGTTATGTAGCATACTATAAAAGAACCAACCTGCCTATGTAAACAAAACCAAGGTTCAGAAAACAAGAAAAGACAACCCATCAAAACACCCGTTTACGAGGATATCTAAACACCACTCAAAAGAGGGGAAATTCAACAATTGGCAGCACACAGGCCAACCTCTTCACATTACTTATTGCACATGCGATGCGAAATAAAACCGAACAGCAGGTTATAAACATATAACCAGGTCTTTAAAATAAACATATTGTTTGTTACACAACTCAGTTCGTAATCTCGGGCGAAACTTTGTAAAACTGCATTTCCGATCACTGATCGTGCATATATGTCCGGGAACTTTAGGTCACCCGACACGGAATAATATTGCCATCCGCACTGATCAAGAGTAAACAAGTGAGTCATAAATACACAGTCAACAAAGTCCACAATCGAGAGCTGATCGGTCAGCAATTTTTAAGACTCAAACGCACAACTTCATCTACTTTAGAAACACAAATGTATGCATTCAAGAACTGCCCACATTCTCAACTAGCGGGACACTATAATAAACTTTCTGATAAAGTTAAACATGTGCTGCCAAGCTTGGGCGCTCGTTTGCAGGAGTCACGCTGGCGAGTTAGTAAAGCGAACCTGGTAAAAATGGTAGTGTGTGGTGTGCCACTAAGTATTAATAACAACGACGAGCGAGGATCCGCATGTTTTTAGCATCTTGGGGCTAAAAGAGCAGAGTGACTCCTGCAAAAATCTGGGAGATTCGAGCGAGACTGTTAAAACAGGCGCCTTGCGAGACTTCTGCACGCCACTCTCTCGGTCTCTTCCATTAGGGTGGGTGTTTTACAAATAAATATCCAGTTCTTTCAATGGTATTCTGAGAAGGTACATTAGGAAACATCGAGATTAAAGAAGTAAACAGCACAACTGGGTAACGAAAGGTGAGGGGTTGATCTCAGTTTATTTAAAAGACAAGTTGAACAATGAAAGTACCTGGAAACACAAAAAGCTTAGAATGCCATCCTGTTGAAGTTAGATTGTTTTTCTTCTTCAACAAACGGTCATGCCATAGGTAGGGAGTGCAGAGAATATGCTAGGACTGAAGTCAGCGTGTATCAACGCTATTCTAAAACATGATTGCCTAGAGGGGAGAGGGGGACCGTCTTGTGGGTAGAAGACTGCAACTCACATCGAGCAGCAATTGGAAGGTCAAAAGCAGGTAAGAAATGTTCCATGTCCATACACAAGAACTGCTCTTCGTGCATATGTAATTATCAAATTAAAATTGGATTCACGGAAGAGCATGCACTTTTAGAAACAAGTGTCCATTTTTTGGGTGTGCTTTAAACTTGATGTTCCTTTAAAAAGAACAGGTGATCGTAAAAGTAGGTTACTGTTACACTGACGTAAAAAGCACTATACAAAGATAAAAAGCAATGGCTTTGGTGCTACCGACACATAGTTAATGTTTCCATCAGCTTCTCTTAAAAGCAAATAGCCCTGGAGTTCATATAAGTTTTAAAACAATGTTTTATGATTGTGGCTAATATGGTCTCTGTGTCCTTTTGTCGGGGTAAGGTAAGAAATTATACTGGCTAACAAAAAACGTAGTGGATCAGACAACACAACTAGTCTAAAAGCAGCAGACCCTCCCTTGAGTCACAATCACGCCAGACCATGCGTGCACGGATGAGGATAAACAATGCGCCAGTAACATCCTCTGAGAGCCGCCCGCCCAGGGACTGTTGCACCCACTGGCCGAGCTGCAACCAGAAACCAAAGGCGAAACTACAGAACAGATAAGCTGCCACCAGAACAAACACAGGAAGGAAAAACATGGCCAGCGACGGCCAAGCCCTGGGACACCTGCAGGGGCACCATAACAACCGGCAACTGGGAGCGGCGCAGCCCTGAGCCGTGGGGATCGGCTCTGGGTATTGAGGATAGCGGGGAGGGCGAGCGGGAGGAGGAAAGCGTGGCTGACGGGGCTAGGGAACACAGACATTAACTTTACACCCGCCTTCATGGCCGGGTGCAGCGAGGGATGGGTGCCGTTTAAAAAAAAAAAAGTTATGGGGAGCTTTAGTCTTGGGACACCACATCGGTGAACGGGTCTGGAGTTTGACCCCTCTCTGTACCACCTTCCTTGTCGGCAGCGCCACTCGCTTTGTGCGGGGTTGCCCACCAGCACCAACCGCGCCTCCTCCCAGGTCACCCCATGAGCGCTCGGACTCACCGACTCCAACCAGCAGCAAAGCCGCCAAGGGCAGCAGAGCGGCTCGGGCTCCCATCCTACAGGCGGCGGCTGGAACGAGAAGCAGGGGCAGGCGACGGATCCGCGTACTCGCTCCCAAGCGGCCGCTGCCAACTCCAACAACAGGATAGCCTGAGGCGGCAGCAGCAGGTGAAGGCGCGTCACTTCCGGTCGGACAGCGAGGGATGAGGCGCGCGCGAGCAGGAGCAGCCCGGAGCTCCCGTGTGTGGGAAGCGACTCCGCGCCCACGCCCTCTGGTCACTTTATGTTGCCTCGCAGGAAGGGCATTTCTGTGCTCTATTCGACTCGCCGGTTTCAGCCGGGTAGTGACCACCGAGGGAAGACTATCTTTCAGGTTTCCCGAATTCACGCGGATTTAGCAACAACGGGGCTTAAGAAGGACAGAAAATATGATTTTTCCCCCGCACATTTATTAGGAACTATCTGAAATGTACTCTGGTTTCCTTTAAAGAGCGTGCGTAGAATGCGTTCCCTCTTGAGCTTTTTTTTCTTCATTTCTTGGAGGGGGAGTTATTAACACTCATTATTTTTTTCACCTGCCCCGTTTTAATTTGTCGAGTTCTTTTATTTAGATAACTGTGTTAACACTTTCACGTTGAACAAGTATGTGAGTGATGGAGGTATCAAAAGGACAGGTAACCGACTCGAACTCTTGGGGGGGGGGCATTACGCAGTTATTTTTTGGCGCTGTCCTCCCCAATATCCTCCTCCATGAACTCCCTCACCAACAGTTTCCATAGCCTCTCTCTCTCTGACGTACATTTTTTTAACATAGAGTTGCCTGGGCTTTAAGTGGGCCGGGTCCTGCCTGTGCTCAGCTCCGGCTGTTCTTAAACACAGCTGCTGAGACGGACACCTACCTATAGGGCTCTCCATTTTTGCCCTCACCCTCGGTGAAAAACAAATCTTAACTCTGCAGCTGTGCCACCCTTCCCCTTTAATGTAACTTCAAAGAGACTCCTTATAGTTGTTTCAGAGTCTCAAGTCAGAACTGAAGCATTTTCAAAGTTATATATAATCAGGCCGTGTTTGGTGCTTATTTATCATATGCAGCTAACAACCATTGACAAAGCCAATAATCCACAAGTAAACCATGTTTGGCTTTGCAATCGGGAGTCTCCCGCTTGAATCGGGTCTATTGGCATGTATGGATGATGCAAAACGGCAATTAGACAAAATTCAGAACTCTCACTATTAGGCACATTAATCATCAGAGTTATCGTGATAATTTTTATTACCTGATGCACAAGGAAGAACATGTGCTGTGAAACCAAAAATGATTTTTAAACACCGCGCTCCCCACCAAGGTCAGCGCCAGGTGTGGCTGCACCAGTCCCACCGCCCTAAAGTGAGTCCTGCTTCCAGCAATTGGGCAAGACTGGCATTTCCAGAAATGGGGTGAGAGCTAACCTCATACCCATTATATGAGGGAAACGATCTATGTAAGTGGTGGGGTGTTGGACTTCCCCAAAATTCCAGCAAGCAACACAATTTAACAGTTTTTTTGTAGAAGAGTTAAGGGTGAGTAGACTTCTACCCTGAGAATTTTTTGAAACATTTGGGATCAAATCTGCTAAAATGCCACAGTCCCTTATTGGCATTCAGGAAATATTCCAATACTTTCACGGTGAACTATGAAAGCCTGGCCTTTTCTAGGAGCAGATCTCATTTTTTTTCAAATGTCTTAAGTCAGAAATTACTTCCACTGTATCAAGGTCATAATGTATTCCTGGGTGAACCTCTTATGCCAAGGAGTACATTCAATATGACAGTGGCAGAAATTTACCATGGATACGTCAGCCACAGCCATGGGTACCTCTAACAATTCCCTCCGTTATACAAGGGTCAGCATTTTGCCATTGACAACCCTTATAAAATGAGTACAGGAAATCTTATGGCAGGAGTTACTTCAAATATCAGTTCCAGCATTTTGCTTTGGATCCACCCCCTCTGCTAAGAATTATGTGCATCATGTCAGGGCCTTCAGCCAGGTGTGGTGGAGCATGTTCTGTGTCCTTGCTGCTGGGTATGACTGGGCTGGCAGCTTTCTCACTTAGACAGTTTGAGTACCCACAGCCAATGAACAGACCTCCCAGGATATTGCAGCATAGATTTGCACATTTTGCATCACAAATATCAAAATGTTGCGGCACTTTATTTTACTTGTAATCATTTCTTTTCAGCCTTAAATCAATGGAAACTGGTTTAGAAGAGTAATTCAACTTTGACAGCGGCATGTTTAAAGTTTCTGAGAGTGTTTGTTTGCTATATTCTCCTTTGTGGTAATATTCTGGATCATAGGTTAAGCCAAAGACAATAGCACGGGGTTGCTAGTCATCCTGGTTTTTGTGACATTGTGCTGTCTTCGGGCTAGCAAATCCAAGTCCCAGAGCCATATACTGTAGGACACTGTTTTGATATTCCCACTATGTGCAAAAGGCAAACGCAGGGTCTTCGAGCAGCTGCCCTGTGATTACCCTAGATTACCCTTCCACCAATTTTTCACCTGGCCTCTTACTGTCACAATATTTGAAGTGCCCAAGTTGGACATTAGAATCCCATTGTGACATCTTTCACTGAGGTTCTGTTTATCAGTCATGTATCCTCATTAATGAGAATAAAAGAATGTTGCTTTGTATGATGGCTTCTGAGTTAGTTTTGAAACCCATCATGACTAAATTCACTAGATTGTTCTGCAAACAATCATGGACCATCAACAACAAGGACATTGGAGTGTGGCTTTGTCTGATCAGGTTTGGTTCGACAAGGGAGACACAAAATTATGCCATCCAATTCTGGGTCTGATAGCCAATCATGTACCACCAACAATGAGGTCTTCAGAGTTGCTTTGTTTTGATCATATCTGGTTCCACAAGAGATACTAATTATGACATCACCCACAACTTGAGCCATTAACCATAGATGCACCAACAATGTGGTCATCAGAATGTTGCTTTATTTGATCAAGTCTGAGTCGACAAATCTAACTCATTGTGACATCTTCCACTACTAGTTATTTACAACAAGGGGTGGTGATGGACAGAGTCTCTGAATTAAGCAGAGTACTCTCACCCAGTCAAAAGATCAGGGCTAGATCCAACACCGTTTTTTAGCTCATTGCACCATCCCAGTTTCAGAACCTGGCTGTATGCAAATTAGTCTGTCCCTGGCCCAGTGCATCATGGGAACAGGGCAGACCAAACTACAAAAGCCAATTCTTACACTGGGAAGGAAACAAGCTTCCGGGGACCGGTTTCTGGCATTACAGCCGTCTTCGGCCCGGCTTGCTTGAATCCTGATGGTGCAATGAGCAAGGGACTCACATCTGAGTATACCCTTCCACGCATAGGGTGGACAAAATTATTTACAACAAGGGGTGGTGATGGACAGAGTCTCTGAATTAAGCAGAGTACTCTCACCCAGTCAAAAGATCAGGGCTAGATCCAACACCGTTTTTTAGCTCATTGCACCATCCCAGTTTCAGAACCTGGCTGTATGCAAATTAGTCTGTCCCTGGCCCAGTGCATCATGGGAACAGGGCAGACCAGACTACAAAAGCCAATTCTTACACTGGGAAGGAAACAAGCTTCCGGGGACCGGTTTCTGGCATTACAGCCGTCTTCGGCCCGGCTTGCTTGAATCCTGATGGTGCAATGAGCAAGGGACTCACATCTGAGTATACCCTTCCACGCATAGGGTGGACAAAATTATTTACAACAAGGGGTGGTGATGGACAGAGTCTCTGAATTAAGCAGAGTACTCTCACCCAGTCAAAAGATCAGGGCTAGATCCAACACCGTTTTTTAGCTCATTGCACCATCCCAGTTTCAGAACCTGGCTGTATGCAAATTAGTCTGTCCCTGGCCCAGTGCATCATGGGAACAGGGCAGACCAGACTACAAAAGCCAATTCTTACACTGGGAAGGAAACAAGCTTCCGGGGACCGGTTTCTGGCATTACAGCCGTCTTCGGCCCGGCTTGCTTGAATCCTGATGGTGCAATGAGCAAGGGACTCACATCTGAGTATACCCTTCCACGCATAGGGTGGACAAAATTATTTACAACAAGGGGTGGTGATGGACAGAGTCTCTGAATTAAGCAGAGTACTCTCACCCAGTCAAAAGATCAGGGCTAGATCCAACACCGTTTTTTAGCTCATTGCACCATCCCAGTTTCAGAACCTGGCTGTATGCAAATTAGTCTGTCCCTGGCCCAGTGCATCATGGGAACAGGGCAGACCAGACTACAAAAGCCAATTCTTACACTGGGAAGGAAACAAGCTTCCGGGGACCGGTTTCTGGCATTACAGCCGTCTTCGGCCCGGCTTGCTTGAATCCTGATGGTGCAATGAGCAAGGGACTCACATCTGAGTATACCCTTCCACGCATAGGGTGGACAAAATTATTTACAACAAGGGGTGGTGATGGACAGAGTCTCTGAATTAAGCAGAGTACTCTCACCCAGTCAAAAGATCAGGGCTAGATCCAACACCGTTTTTTAGCTCATTGCACCATCCCAGTTTCAGAACCTGGCTGTATGCAAATTAGTCTGTCCCTGGCCCAGTGCATCATGGGAACAGGGCAGACCAGACTACAAAAGCCAATTCTTACACTGGGAAGGAAACAAGCTTCCGGGGACCGGTTTCTGGCATTACAGCCGTCTTCGGCCCGGCTTGCTTGAATCCTGATGGTGCAATGAGCAAGGGACTCACATCTGAGTATACCCTTCCACGCATAGGGTGGACAAAATTATTTACAACAAGGGGTGGTGATGGACAGAGTCTCTGAATTAAGCAGAGTACTCTCACCCAGTCAAAAGATCAGGGCTAGATCCAACACCGTTTTTTAGCTCATTGCACCATCCCAGTTTCAGAACCTGGCTGTATGCAAATTAGTCTGTCCCTGGCCCAGTGCATCATGGGAACAGGGCAGACCAGACTACAAAAGCCAATTCTTACACTGGGAAGGAGACAAGCTTCCGGGGACCGGTTTCTGGCATTACAGCCGTCTTCGGCCCGGCTTGCTTGAATCCTGATGGTGCAATGAGCAAGGGACTCACATCTGAGTATACCCTTCCACGCATAGGGTGGACAAAATTATTTACAACAAGGGGTGGTGATGGACAGAGTCTCTGAATTAAGCAGAGTACTCTCACCCAGTTAAAAGATCAGGGCTAGATCCAACACCGTTTTTTAGCTCATTGCACCATCCCAGTTTCAGAACCTGGCTGTATGCAAATTAGTCTGTCCCTGGCCCAGTGCATCATGGGAACAGGGCAGACCAGACTACAAAAGCCAATTCTTACACTGGGAAGGAAACAAGCTTCCGGGGACCGGTTTCTGGCATTACAGCCGTCTTCGGCCCGGCTTGCTTGAATCCTGATGGTGCAATGAGCAAGGGACTCACATCTGAGTATACCCTTCCACGCATAGGGTGGACAAAATTATTTACAACAAGGGGTGGTGATGGACAGAGTCTCTGAATTAAGCAGAGTACTCTCACCCAGTCAAAAGATCAGGGCTAGATCCAACACCGTTTTTTAGCTCATTGCACCATCCCAGTTTCAGAACCTGGCTGTATGCAAATTAGTCTGTCCCTGGCCCAGTGCATCATGGGAACAGGGCAGACCAGACTACAAAAGCCAATTCTTACACTGGGAAGGAAACAAGCTTCCGGGGACCGGTTTCTGGCATTACAGCCGTCTTCGGCCCGGCTTGCTTGAATCCTGATGGTGCAATGAGCAAGGGACTCACATCTGAGTATACCCTTCCACGCATAGGGTGGACAAAATTATTTACAACAAGGGGTGGTGATGGACAGAGTCTCTGAATTAAGCAGAGTACTCTCACCCAGTCAAAAGATCAGGGCTAGATCCAACACCGTTTTTTAGCTCATTGCACCATCCCAGTTTCAGAACCTGGCTGTATGCAAATTAGTCTGTCCCTGGCCCAGTGCATCATGGGAACAGGGCAGACCAGACTACAAAAGCCAATTCTTACACTGGGAAGGAAACAAGCTTCCGGGGACCGGTTTCTGGCATTACAGCCGTCTTCGGCCCGGCTTGCTTGAATCCTGATGGTGCAATGAGCAAGGGACTCACATCTGAGTATACCCTTCCACGCATAGGGTGGACAAAATTATTTACAACAAGGGGTGGTGATGGACAGAGTCTCTGAATTAAGCAGAGTACTCTCACCCAGTCAAAAGATCAGGGCTAGATCCAACACCGTTTTTTAGCTCATTGCACCATCCCAGTTTCAGAACCTGGCTGTATGCAAATTAGTCTGTCCCTGGCCCAGTGCATCATGGGAACAGGGCAGACCAGACTACAAAAGCCAATTCTTACACTGGGAAGGAAACAAGCTTCCGGGGACCGGTTTCTGGCATTACAGCCGTCTTCGGCCCGGCTTGCTTGAATCCTGATGGTGCAATGAGCAAGGGACTCACATCTGAGTATACCCTTCCACGCATAGGGTGGACAAAATTATTTACAACAAGGGGTGGTGATGGACAGAGTCTCTGAATTAAGCAGAGTACTCTCACCCAGTCAAAAGATCAGGGCTAGATCCAACACCGTTTTTTAGCTCATTGCACCATCCCAGTTTCAGAACCTGGCTGTATGCAAATTAGTCTGTCCCTGGCCCAGTGCATCATGGGAACAGGGCAGACCAGACTACAAAAGCCAATTCTTACACTGGGAAGGAAACAAGCTTCCGGGGACCGGTTTCTGGCATTACAGCCGTCTTCGGCCCGGCTTGCTTGAATCCTGATGGTGCAATGAGCAAGGGACTCACATCTGAGTATACCCTTCCACGCATAGGGTGGACAAAATTATTTACAACAAGGGGTGGTGATGGACAGAGTCTCTGAATTAAGCAGAGTACTCTCACCCAGTCAAAAGATCAGGGCTAGATCCAACACCGTTTTTTAGCTCATTGCACCATCCCAGTTTCAGAACCTGGCTGTATGCAAATTAGTCTGTCCCTGGCCCAGTGCATCATGGGAACAGGGCAGACCAGACTACAAAAGCCAATTCTTACACTGGGAAGGAAACAAGCTTCCGGGGACCGGTTTCTGGCATTACAGCCGTCTTCGGCCCGGCTTGCTTGAATCCTGATGGTGCAATGAGCAAGGGACTCACATCTGAGTATACCCTTCCACGCATAGGGTGGACAAAATTATTTACAACAAGGGGTGGTGATGGACAGAGTCTCTGAATTAAGCAGAGTACTCTCACCCAGTCAAAAGATCAGGGCTAGATCCAACACCGTTTTTTAGCTCATTGCACCATCCCAGTTTCAGAACCTGGCTGTATGCAAATTAGTCTGTCCCTGGCCCAGTGCATCATGGGAACAGGGCAGACCAGACTACAAAAGCCAATTCTTACACTGGGAAGGAAACAAGCTTCCGGGGACCGGTTTCTGGCATTACAGCCGTCTTCGGCCCGGCTTGCTTGAATCCTGATGGTGCAATGAGCAAGGGACTCACATCTGAGTATACCCTTCCACGCATAGGGTGGACAAAATTATTTACAACAAGGGGTGGTGATGGACAGAGTCTCTGAATTAAGCAGAGTACTCTCACCCAGTCAAAAGATCAGGGCTAGATCCAACACCGTTTTTTAGCTCATTGCACCATCCCAGTTTCAGAACCTGGCTGTATGCAAATTAGTCTGTCCCTGGCCCAGTGCATCATGGGAACAGGGCAGACCAGACTACAAAAGCCAATTCTTACACTGGGAAGGAAACAAGCTTCCGGGGACCGGTTTCTGGCATTACAGCCGTCTTCGGCCCGGCTTGCTTGAATCCTGATGGTGCAATGAGCAAGGGACTCACATCTGAGTATACCCTTCCACGCATAGGGTGGACAAAATTATTTACAACAAGGGGTGGTGATGGACAGAGTCTCTGAATTAAGCAGAGTACTCTCACCCAGTTAAAAGATCAGGGCTAGATCCAACACCGTTTTTTAGCTCATTGCACCATCCCAGTTTCAGAACCTGGCTGTATGCAAATTAGTCTGTCCCTGGCCCAGTGCATCATGGGAACAGGGCAGACCAGACTACAAAAGCCAATTCTTACACTGGGAAGGAAACAAGCTTCCGGGGACCGGTTTCTGGCATTACAGCCGTCTTCGGCCCGGCTTGCTTGAATCCTGATGGTGCAATGAGCAAGGGACTCACATCTGAGTATACCCTTCCACGCATAGGGTGGACAAAATTATTTACAACAAGGGGTGGTGATGGACAGAGTCTCTGAATTAAGCAGAGTACTCTCACCCAGTCAAAAGATCAGGGCTAGATCCAACACCGTTTTTTAGCTCATTGCACCATCCCAGTTTCAGAACCTGGCTGTATGCAAATTAGTCTGTCCCTGGCCCAGTGCATCATGGGAACAGGGCAGACCAGACTACAAAAGCCAATTCTTACACTGGGAAGGAAACAAGCTTCCGGGGACCGGTTTCTGGCATTACAGCCGTCTTCGGCCCGGCTTGCTTGAATCCTGATGGTGCAATGAGCAAGGGACTCACATCTGAGTATACCCTTCCACGCATAGGGTGGACAAAATTATTTACAACAAGGGGTGGTGATGGACAGACTAATTTGCATATAGCCAGGTTCTGAGCTGGGATGGGGCAGTGAGATAAATAACGGTGATGGATCAAGCCCTGATCTTTGGACTGGGTAAGAGTGGTCTGCTTAATTCAGACACTCTGTTCATCACCACCCCCTTTTCTGAATCGTTTTTGGCCACTATAGGTGTGGCAGGGTATACTCAGACATGAGTCCCTTTCTCACTGCTCCATCAGGATTCAAGCAAGCCGGGCCGAAGAGGCTGAAATGCCAGAAACCGGTCCCCGGTAGCTTGTCTCCTTTCTGGTGAAGAATTGGCTTGGTAGTTTGGTCTGCCCTTTTCCCATGATGCACTGGGCCAGGGACAGACTAATTTGCATATAGCCAGGTTCTGAGCTGGGATGGGGCAGTGAGATAAATAACGGTGATGGATCAAGCCCTGATCTTTGGACTGGGTAAGAGTGGTCTGCTTAATTCAGACACTCTGTTCATCACCACCCCCTTTTCTGAATCGTTTTTGGCCACTATAGGTGTGGCAGGGTATACTCAGACATGAGTCCCTTTCTCACTGCTCCATCAGGATTCAAGCAAGCCGGGCCGAAGAGGCTGAAATGCCAGAAACCGGTCCCCGGTAGCTTGTCTCCTTTCTGGTGAAGAATTGGCTTGGTAGTTTGGTCTGCCCTTTTCCCATGATGCACTGGGCCAGGGACAGACTAATTTGCATATAGCCAGGTTCTGAGCTGGGATGGGGCAGTGAGATAAATAACGGTGATGGATCAAGCCCTGATCTTTGGACTGGGTAAGAGTGGTCTGCTTAATTCAGACACTCTGTTCATCACCACCCCCTTTTCTGAATCGTTTTTGGCCACTATAGGTGTGGCAGGGTATACTCAGACATGAGTCCCTTTCTCACTGCTCCATCAGGATTCAAGCAAGCCGGGCCGAAGAGGCTGAAATGCCAGAAACCGGTCCCCGGTAGCTTGTCTCCTTTCTGGTGAAGAATTGGCTTGGTAGTTTGGTCTGCCCTTTTCCCATGATGCACTGGGCCAGGGACAGACTAATTTGCATATAGCCAGGTTCTGAGCTGGGATGGGGCAGTGAGATAAATAACGGTGATGGATCAAGCCCTGATCTTTGGACTGGGTAAGAGTGGTCTGCTTAATTCAGACACTCTGTTCATCACCACCCCCTTTTCTGAATCATCTTCCACTACTAGGGCAGTTAACCATCCATGTACCACCAACAAAGGGGGTGTCAGAATGTCTCTTTGATTAATGTCTGGCTGTCTTTTCTTACTACAAAGCCACTTTCATTAATATTGACCACGCGTGTAGCACATTTCACAGACTGACCTGTCTTGTCTTTCGGAATGTTATGAATCACACATCTCAGCAGGACATGGCAAAATCGACTGCCACATTTTACAACAAAACTAAATGTACATTTAGTTTATAATATATGTAGCAGAACCAATGTAAATATATTTCACCACATGTATGCTAATGGTAAACATGCAAAGCTGTTCAAATGAAAACGTGTGGGGGGCACTGTAGATTTAAGTATAAATACAGTGCATTGGAAATAAGTTCTTTCCAGACAGGAAAACGTGGAACAGAGAGTACCTCCTCGAAGCTGTGCAGCCAGAGGACATGGTGGTTCGAGTATCATAACTGTCAAAAGCATTCACCCAATTCAAATGAATCGAGAGTGAAAAAAGATACATTTTGTGCCTTTTTGGCAGCATTTGGACCACCGCTATGTACTCTACCAGGCTTGAGCACTTCTACACAGGAAACTAGAAACACAGAGAAATTTTAGCCTGGGTCACTCACATGACTCAGGAAAATAAATAGAACAAGACAAAGTGGCCAGATCGGTTTTATTCCCACTCAAACACATGAGCACCACTTTATAGAGTTTGCTAGTAAAATGTTACTTTCATTTTCTCGTCTCACTTTCTAGAGCATTGCTTTCCCTTCATTCTGTGATGTTAATCAACATGCCAAGCCACACACCAGAGAATGCAAGCTGTGAATGCACGTCCTGCAGGGCTGTATGGCAGTTTGCGGCCGAAATAATAAATATCGCAGTCGTCACCCTCCTCGGCTGATTTCACGATAATTTTGTGGGTCGCTAAATGCTGGAGGGTCTGAATGAAGGTGTCTTAACAAAAGCTTTCAGTTTGCCATAGGTAACAACTTCCATCCATATTCTAGAAGTACCCTTGTCCATAAGGTAAGAATAACCTCCAGTATGCCAGACCATCAGCACACGCATGCACTGACACACACACATTCTCTCTCACACGCATTTTCACTACATCTCTTGCCCTTTTTCGTACATTTGTACACTGTCACACTCCCACATGAACACACTGCCACTCACACTTACATTAGTCAGTCTGCTTTTATTGTGTTAGAAAAGCTTGCCCTGCTGCTTCTGATATACCTGCCTTGCTTTTTAGTGAAGCTTAATAAAAACACATTCTCTATACACTGTTCAAAAATAATAATATATTGCCTTGTCAATGTTTGGTACCAGTATGATGTGAATGAAAATGACGCTTCCTTCAAATAGCTGTATGGGGCTTACATTTGGTTTCACAGGTGGATCAAGCAGTTACATTATTGACATTAAATAATCCACATTTTAACATATAATATCACAGAATTTAACTGATCTTATACAAGGCTTGACTTCTTCAACAACCATGGATTTTATCCAGTAACACTTTGCCATTTTGGGTTTTTGAGGCCCAACATACAATGTAAAAAAACTACAAGTCCAGGAATGAAGCTTTGTGGTGAATGGAAAGCCAGGAATGGCTTAAGGTGTCATACGATCCTTAATCCATCACCATACCCCAAAGCCTCAGCCATTGTCTCCCTCCTCGCAAAATCCCACATTCTCAGCCTGCTGCCCTTCTTGCACCAGCCCCATTGTTTTAGATGGAATTAAGTAGGCCTCTAAAACTACTGAAATAGCAGGTATTTTGTTGATGCCTTTGAAGAAATATGTGTATATTTATGAGAGTTATGTAATTTTTATATGTGCAGAGTAAAAGGTGTGCTCATGTAAGTGATGTGTGATGGTGAATAGTGTAAATGAGTGCAGAGTGAGTGCTGTGCGTGTAGGGTGAAAAAATGTGCCGATGTGAGTGGCAGGTGAGCTGCATGAATGGAATGTGAGAGGAGAGCCCATGTGAGTGTCGGATGAGAAGAGTGAGCGCAGGGTGGTGTGAGTGGTGTAAATGCAGGATGAGTAGTGTATCTGTGTGTGGTGCAGGGTGAGCGTCAAGAGTGGTCTGTGAGAATGACTGGTGAGTGTATGGTGCGAGGAGTTAGTGCAGAGTGAGTGGTATGTCCCTATGAATTCTGGAAGACTTTTGTCCCTGTGTGCAGGCAGGATGAACAGAGTGCCTGTATGAATGGAGGCTGAGAGGTTTGTCCGTTTGAGTGCAGGGTGAGAGGATGAAGTGCAGGGTGAGGGATGTGACTCCAGGGTGAGTGCTGTGCTTGTTTGTTTGGTGTGAGTGCAGGGTGAGTGATGTGAGTGAAGGGTCATCTGTGTGAGTGACAGGAGTGCTTATATGAGTGCACAGTGAGCGATGTGACAGTGAGAGGAGTGATTGCTGGGTGAGTGATGTGGCATGAGTTTGGGTGTGGATGAAAGGGAGGGAGGAATAAAGGCATGGTGAGTAGTGTGCGTGTTTGAGTGAGATTGCAGAGTGAGCAGTGAGAGTGACGGGTGAGTGAGGTGTCACATAAGTGGAGGGTGAGGAGCGTGCTCGTGAAAGTGCAGGGTCAGAGGAGAATGAACTGCGCGATTGAAGGGTAACAGCGTGAGTGCAGTGTGATCGATGTGAGTGTTGGATTAATGGTGAAAGTAACAAGTGAGTGGAATGTCGGGTGCGTGTAATGTGAGCGGTGTGCTTGTGTGAGTTCAGGGTAGGAGGAGAGAGTGAATGGTGTGAGCGCATGGTGTGCAGTGTGAGTGCAGTGTGATCGCTGTGAATGCAGTGTGAACATGAAAGTGAAGGGTGAGTGGTAAGAATGAGGAGGGAGTTGTCTGAATGCAATATATATTCCTATACACCTGGAATAACTCAGCATTGCATTGACAGCTGGTGTAGGGTTTCCAAAGGTTGCAGGGATATTATAATTAGGAAATAGAATTAAAAAAAACCTTAGAAATTCACTGAAAAAAACAAAGGTTATGGGGACGTTCTAGTTAGGCTCAGATTTCACTTGTACAAAACCAGCGAAATTCAGCAGTTGTAGTTATCCGAGCTCACTATAACTTACGCACCGCAATGCACTGCTTATGACCTCACATATTACATAACTAGGACTCCCGGTTTTATGGTATTTATATTTTCGTCATTACCGTCTGTATTTATCCATATTTATTTTTTGCTAATTTTACCTGTATTTATCCATATTTATTTTAGATTTTGTGAACAAATTAAGCTGAAATGTGTATATTTCTGCATTTATTTAACCAGTTAATGAGCACTCCTGCCTCATAGACATACACACTCAGATGGTAAAATATGCACTTGTAAGAAAATATGTACATTTTAGTATCAAGGTTGTGCAAATCTACTGCTGTTTAAGGCTGTTTACTAAAATCCCTATATATTTTGAATCTCCTTGCCTGTCAATCCGCACAGCGATTGGCCTGCCAGTTATGATTGACAGCATTTAGAATCACTCAAAAACAACCCATATTTTCGTTTTTACTCACACTTAAAAATAAATACAGACAGGAAAGTAAATAGTTTTCTGTCTGTATTTATCTGTAAAAATCAGTAAAAACAGAAAACAGGGAGCCTTATGCATAACTCATGACATAGTCAGTGACATCACTGATAACATCTCAAACAACTTCACTGAAAACATCATTCAGTGATTGTGTTTTCTGAAAGTTAATGAGTGTTAAAAATATATACTAAAGTACTACAAAAGTAAAATGAGTATACTTTGTGTACTACTAATGATTAATGCTATTTCTAACCTATATTATGTGAGGGGCTGTGTTACTGTGTGTATCCGTGTGTGAGTGGGTGCCTGGGTGACTGTTTAGAATGTCTGAGTGGGTGTGTAAGTGGCTGCATGGATTAATATTTGGGTGTGTGAGTAGCTGTATGGGTGAATATGTGGGTGTTTGAGTAGGTGTATGGGTGAGTGAGTGGCTGTGTTAGTAGCTGGTTAGGTGTGTGAGGGGCTGTATGGGTGACTGAGTGGAAGCCTGCCTTGACTTTGTTCCTGCTGCCAGTGCCATCAAGGGGGAGAGGAGGACCAGGACTCGTTTTCCCAGCTTCCCGCACGGCCGCTGCCGCCCACGTTACACACCTGCGCCCGGAGGTGCTTTAAAATTTCACAAAGGCTCCCGCAGCGCGGGCAGCCTGCCTTGACTTTGTTCCTGCCGCCAGTGCCATCAAGGGGGAGAGAGGGACCAGGACCCGTTGTTCCAACCGCCTGCGTGGCTACTGCCGCCCACATTACTCTCCTGCGCCCGGAGGTGCTTTAAAACTTCACGTGGGCCACCGCAGCACGGGACGCACGCTGGCGGGCCTGTCCTTGGCCCTCATTGCCCGGAAGAGGCTGGGCTGGGCCCCCCCTGTCATCACCAGCTCGTGGGGCCAGACTGTGAATCCCTGAGGTCCTGTTCAACATTGCCCATCACCTAATTATTACCCCCTTCCTGTTTCGCCCATTTCTTTGCTTTACCCTACGCAGACTTGACCTGTGGACTTAATTGTTTGATGTTGTGCCCACTTGGAATGGGGAAAAGAAAGGGGATTGAGGCTGGGGTGGGCGGTGCATCCAAAAAAAAATCCAAGAAACAGCCCCAGGCCCCAAAATTGAGAATGAATGGATGTTTGGGAAGAATGTGTTAGACCACATCAAGGCTACTGTCGCTGATTGCGAGGGGTTGCTCTTGTCACCTACTGTCATTATAGACGCACCTACCCTTGAAACAACACAGAAGCCTTCCCACGCATCCACCTAGACTGGGTCTAAAAGCACTGGGTATGGGAAAACCCCAACTCTTTTTGGAAAAGTGTCTGATGAAACCAAACCAGTATTAAGGTCAACACCAGCTCCAGAAGTCTCAGTAGTTCGTTCTTGTAACCCTCTGTGCCCCTCGGGTGATGTGTGCCCCCGTGAGCTTGCTATAGCAGCCAATCTTCCCTTGAGTAACTGCTTTGCACTCCTAAATGGCCTTCCAGCCACAAATGATATACATAACGTTCTGGAGCATATTAGTATTTCTGCTCCTGGGCTCACATCGCACCCCCCACGGGGAGAAATGGGGGCTGCCAACGACTGGGTACCCTCTAACATAGACCTGCAGCGGGAAATACATTTCCTAAAAGGCTCCATAGAATCCATAACAACCCTAGTGTCTAAAATGTATCGCAAACTAGAAGAATGCATTAGACCTCAGTCCCCCTCACCAGTGTCCACCTCATACAACTTTGCTAACTTGAGGACAGGGCTTGGTCTGCCCCCAAAGCAAACTGTCCAGAAGGCCCCAACTAAGAACCCCGCCCTCCAGTCCAGTCCACTTGTTTCCAATGGGTGGGCACCAGTTATTCCATCGATTGTCCTCGTTAGGTCCCAGAAGGACCTGGGTGAGAAATACAGGAATGCACCATGGGATCTAACATGGCATGGGTCATTGTCAAAGCAAACGCTGCAAAGATTAAGTAGAGGTCTTAGTAGGGCGTTTCCACCTCCCTAACCTCCTCACGTAGCTAATCCCATGCACTACGCACTCCAGTTGAAACCAATATACACGACCAACATTCCCAAAGTGGATAACAGTTCCAAATACAAGAACGCAGAAACCCTTAAAAACAAGGCCATACATTGGTTGAGGTATACCGGGGTTGTAGATCCATAATAAGGGACGATATTGTTCAGGCTAAAAGATGTGTACTTAAAAATAGTTCATCTGATGCCCTAGAACTTATTCTAGTAAACGACCTTCTGGTTCAGAATCTAGTTGACATGGAATTGAGATCATATTCCCCATCTTCTACAAAGATTAGGTTGAAACTTAACCTCCCTCCTACACAAGAACAACCTAATACCGTACCCCAGCTTCTCTGTAGCTCACCCATTTCATCACTCTTTCAGAATGATTGACTTTTTACACCCCAGGTAAAGGATCTCAAGCACATCTGTAGTATAATATACGAGCACACTCCTTTTATAGCCCATATGCACCGAGAGGGTCCCCCTCCAGAGCTTGAGAGCATGCTCTGTAACCTACAGCCAGTCCTAGATATCGCTCTAGTCTCCGCATCAAGTGATCACGTGCAGGCTAATACACCTGGCTACTCCCCAATAAAGATAAACACCGTACATATCCCATTGTCTCCCCAGGTTCACCTTTCAACACCCTCTGGTAGGGCGCTGAAGATAGTGGCATGGAATGTGGCGGGCATAAGGGGGAAACCCGACTGCCCCCACTGGCGTGAGCTTATTAACAATCATGATATTTGTTTACTCGAGGAAACATGGAGTTTGACCCCCACATTTATACCTGTGTTTATGACTTTTTACAGACCGGCCATTCCATCCTAACATGGCCTGCCGTTAGGTGGGTTGCTCACCCTAATTAACATCTCACTCAACTGTGACTTCAAGGAACTGGACACTAACAGCCCTTACATTCTAGGGGTAAGGCTAAATAATGGCAAGGGCAAGTCCATTGATATTTTCAACGTGTATGCCAGAAGTACCAGAGGAGGTAGCTCTCCAACTCTGCATGCCTTGGATCAACTATTTGAAGCTAGACATGATGGTCAACCCCTAATAGTGGGTGGTGATTTTAATGTGACATTTGAACCACTAGACTGGGTAGAGTCTCATGATGTGTGTGAGGAGGACAAAGCATTGAAGGTGCCACCTCTGGATCTTACCCCCATTAAAAAATGGTTGAAAACGGCATTACAGCTGAATGCCATTTCTCTAGAACATGGGTACTCACAAACTTTCACTCCGGGGCCAAATTTACAGTGGTTTGTGGCAGAGGGCCGCACCGGTAGGGGCGGAGTCAGAGGTGGAGGGGGCGGGGCTAAAGCAAATCTCTATCTCGCTCTCTCCCTCTGTCTCACTCTGTCTGTCTCCCTCTCACTCTCTCCCTCCCTCTCTCTCCCTCTTTTCTCTGTCTCCATCCCTCTGTCTCCATCTCTCTGTCTCCCTCCCTCTGTCTCCCTCTCTCTGTCTCCCTCTCTCTGTCTCCCTCTGTTTCCGTCCCAGTCTGTCTCCATCCCTCTGTCTCCCACTCTCTCTGTCTCCCACTCTCTCTGTCTCCCACTCTCTCTGTCTCCCTCTCTCTCTGTCTCCCTCCATCTGTCTCCCTCCAACCGTCTCCCTCCCTTTGTCTCCCTCCCTCTATCTCCCTCCCTGCCTCCCTCTCTGCCTCCCTCTCTCTCTCTGTCTCCCTCTCTCTGTCACTCTCTCTCTATCTCCCTTCCTCTCCCTCCCTCTGTCACCCCCTGTCTCCCTCTCCCTCCCCCTGTCACCCTCCCTCTGTCACCCTCTGTCTCCCACCCTCTCTCCCTCTCCCTCCCTTGCCATCGTTCCCTCTCCCTCCCCCTCCCTCCCTCTCTCTGTCTTCCTCTCTCTGTCTCCCTCTCTCTGACTCCCTCTCTCTGTCTCCCTCTCTCTGTCTCCCTCTCTGTGTCTCTCGATGTCTGTCTTCCTTCCTCACCCTTTATCTCCCTCCCTCTGTCACCCGCTGTCTCCCTCCCTCTCTCTGTCTTTCTCTGTCTCCCTCTCTCTGTCTCCCTCTCTCTGTCTCTCTCCATCTGTCTCCCACCCTCTGTCTCCCTTCCTCTGTCACCCTCTGCCCCCTCCCTCTGTCTCCCTCCCTCTGTCTCCCTCCCTCTGTCTCCCCCTCTCTGTCTCCCTCTCTCTGTCTCCCTCTCTCTGTCTCCCTCTCTCTGTCCCCCACTGGCTCCATCACCCTGGCTCCATCCCTCTGGCTCCAACCCTCTGGCTCCCAATTATCTCTGTCTCCCACTCCCACTCTCTCTGTCTCCCACTCTCTCTGTCTCATACTCTCTCTCTCTCCCTCTCTCTTTCCCCCTCTCTCTCTGTCTCCCTCCCTCTCTGTCTCCCTCCATCTCTGTCTCCCTCTATCCGTCTCTCTCTCTCTCTCTGTCTCTCTCTCTGTCTCCCTTTCTCTCCCTCACTCTGTCTCTCTTCCTCTCCCTCCCTCTGTCACCCTCTATCTCCCTCCCTCTGTCACCTGCTGTCTCCCTCCCTCCCTCGGCCTCCCTCTCCCTCCTTCCCTTTGTCTCCCTCCCTCTCTGCCTCCCTCTCTGTCTCCCTCTCTGTCTCTCTCCCTCTCCCTCCCTCTGTCTCCCTCCCTCTGTCACCATCTGTCTCACTCCGTCTGCCTCCCTCCGTCTCCCTCCCTCCCTCCATCTCCCTCCCGCCCTCCGTCTTCCTCCCTTTATCTCCCTCCCTCCGTCTCCCTCCCTCTGTCTCCCCCCTCTCTGCCTCCCTCTCTCTCTGTCTCCCTCTCTCTGTATCTCTCTCTCTATCTCCCTTCCTCTGTCACCCTCTGTCTCCCTCCCTCTCCCTCCACCTGTCACCCTTGGTCTCCCTCCCTCTGTCTCCCTCCCTCTCTCTCTCCCTCTCTCTCCCTCCCTCTCTCTCCCTCCTTCCCCCTCCCTCCCTCTCCCTTCTTCCCTCTCCCTCCCTCACCCTCCCCCTCCCTCCTTTTCTCTCCCTCCCTCTCTCTGTCTCTCTCTCTCTGTCTCCCTCTCTGTCTGTCTCTCTCTCTCTGTCTGTCTCCCTTCCTCTCCCTCCCTCTGTCACCTGCTTTCTCCCTCCCTCTCTCCCTCCCTCTCTCCCTCTCCCTCCCTCTCTCCCTCTCCCTCCCTTCGTCTCCCTCCCTGTCTCCCTCCCCCCTTCCCTCCCTGTCTCCCTCTCCCTCCCTGTCTTCCTCCCTCTCCCTCCCTCCCTCTCTGCCTCTCTCGCTCTGTCTCCCTCTCTGTCTCTCTCTCCCTCTCTGTCCCCCTCCCCCTCTGTCTCCCTCCCTCTGTCTCCCTCCCTCTCCCTTGGTCTCTCTCCCTCTGTCTCCCTCCCTCTGTTTCCCTCCCTCCCCCTCTGTCTCCCTCCCTCTCTGCCTCTCTCTCTCTGTCTCTCTATCTCCCTTCCTCTCCCTCCCTCTGTCACCCTCAGTCTCCCTCCCTCTCTCTCCCTCTGTCACCCTCTGTCTCCCTCCCTCTGTCACCCTATGTCTCCCTCCCTCTGTCACCCTATGTCTCCCTCCCTCTGTCACCCTCTGTCTCCCTCCCTCCGTCACCCTCTGTCTCCCTCCCTCTCTCCCCCTCCCTCTGTCGCCCTCCCTCTTTCTCCCCCTGACTGCTTCCCTCTGTCTCCCTCCCTCTGTCACCCTCTTTCTCCCTCCCTCAACCCCTGTCTCCCTCCCTCCTTTTCCCTCCCTCTGTCTCCCCCCTCTGTCTCCCTCCTTCAACCTCTGTCTCCCTCCCACCCTCTCCCTCCCTCTGTCTCGCTCCCTCTCCCTCTGTCTCCCTCTCTCTGGCTCCCCCCTCTCTCTCCCTCTGTCTCCCTCTGCCTGTCTCTGTCTGTGTCCCTCTGTCTGTCTCACTCCCTCTGTCTCCCTCCCTCTCTCCCCCTCCCTCTGTCGCCCTCCCTCTTTCTCCCCCTGACTGCTTCCCTCTGTCTCCCTCCCTCTGTCACCCTCTTTCTCCCTCCCTCAACCCCTGTCTCCCTCCCTCCTTTTCCCTCCCTCTGTCTCCCCCCTCTGTCTCCCTCCTTCAACCTCTGTCTCCCTCCCTCCCTCTCCCTCCCCCTGTCTCACTCCCTCCCTCTGTCTCCCTCCCTATCTGCCTCCCTCTCTCTGTCTCCCTCTCTCTGTCTCTCTCTCTCTCTCCCTTTCTCTCCCTCTCTCTGTCACCCTCAGTCTCCCTCCCTCTGTCACCTTCTGTGTCCCTTCCTCTGTCACCCTCTGCCTCTCCCTCCCTCACTCTCCCTCCCTCTGTATGTCTTCCTCCCTCTGCCTCCCTCCCTGTCTCCCCCTGACTGCCTCCCTCTGTCTCCCTCTCTTCGTCTACCTCTCTTCGTCGCCCTCCCCCTGTCACCCTCTATCTCCCTCCCTCTCTCCTTCTCCCTCCCACTGTCTCCCTCCCTCTGTCTCCTCTGACTGCCTCCCTCTGTCTCCCTCTCTCTGTCACCCTCTGTCTCCCTCCCTCAACCTCTGTCTTCCTCCCACTGTCTCCCTCCCTCTCCTTCAATCTGTCACCTCACCCTGTGTGTGTATCAGCCTGGGCTGAGACAGCGTCCCCGGCGCACACACACAACCGCACCGAATACTTCACAGGTCTTTAAAAGACCATTTACATGTTATTAAAGCAGTCTTCTTAGTGCCCCTGAATCTCCACTCTGACAATCACTGGAATCGCCCGGCCCCCATAGAGCAGAGTCCGCGCTGCTGCAACCGGTGGTGTTTGCTGACACTCTTTAAAATGTATACAAAAACACAGGTACGATGTCTGCAAGGTCCACGGGCCGCCAAGGAAGGCTTGCCGGGCCGCTGGCGGCCCTCGGGCCGTACTAAGAGTACCTGTGCTCTAGAACATAGGCTAAGAGCCGCAAACGGGAGAACCAGCTCTGACAAAGGAGGCAGGAGGTGACCTTTAGCAGACCGAAAGGGGAGAGGAGGTTAGACTATCTCCTAGTAGACCTTACTTTATGGCCCCTGGTACGGGACATGGTTATCTTCCCGTCCTGTGACAGTGACCACAATCCCCTTAGCCTGACTGTCAATCACCCATGGGGCAAGAGTGCGAAGGTCGGATTGATTCCACTGAGTACAAAGGAGGTAATCCCTTCCAATAACAAACGTCGGCTCAAATGGCCTGCCGTTATGGCAGATGAAACCAAGACTAGATTGATCATAAACGATCTAGAAAAGCACCTAGAGACCTTGGGTGCTGAACCTGATGATTCTCCCAAAACATTTGCTTGCAACAGCTCACATAGAGACTTCTTTGACCACCTGATTAGTTTCTTTCTTGTCCACGGCCACAAGACCGGGCCAAAGCAGGGTAGATCATTGGGTTCCAATTTATGGTTTAATAGGGAATGTAGAGTGTCGAGAGGGAGACTGACCATAGCCATTAGAAACAGGGACGCACCAAGCATTCGCGAAGTCAAGAAGGAATACAAACAAGCACAGGCCAAAGCGAAGAGAGAATGGGATGAAAGGAGGTGGGAAGAGCTTGGGGAGGTCATCTGTCATCCAGATAGCAGGAAGTTCTGGACCCGTTTGTCAAAGGGCAACTTTGAAAGATCCCCCCCTTTGGCCAACAACATTCCAGCTGTAGAGCGGCATAAACACTTTAGCGACCTCTATTCTTTCATAGGAACACATGATAGAAATCAGTTGCTTCAGGATATAGGCTACCCAGTGCGTACCCTTTTATTCTCTAGAGAGGAAATGTTGTCCTCCTTGGGCGCAATTGTACCTGTGAAAACCCCATGCCCGGATTGCATTCCTGGTGACCTTTTTCACGCAGACTGGAAAAACTAGGCTACATATTTTAAGACATTGGCCAACGAGATAGCTGGCAGGGGGAGGAGCCCCGATTCTAGGAAGGGGGCTGAAGAAGTACCCATATTTAAGAAAGGGGACAGGTCGATGCCTTCCAACTACCGTCCAACCAGCTTGATCGATTGTGCCAAAAAGATCTTCTGTCGTTCCGTCCTAGTTTAAATCCAGGACTGGATGGATGAGAATGACATACTCTCTCCACTCCAAGCAGGATTCCAGCGGAAGACCGGCACAATGGATCAAGTATTTCGCTTAGTTATCCTATACTGGAAGGTTGTTGTCTTGGGCAAAGGAAGTCTATACCTTGCCTTTATTAATTTAAAAAGCGCATTCGATCTTGTGCCCAGGGACTCATTATGGCGGGTGCTTAGGGATATGGGGATGCCTTTGCAGATCATGGAAATATTAATTAGGTTACGTGATGGAAGCTACGACCGGGTGAGGTGGGGAAACCAGGGACAACTTACAGAGCCCATCATAGTCCAGCGGGGAGTCCGCCAGGGATGTGTTTTAGCTCCAACTCTTTTCTCCCTGTACGTCGACCAGGTTGCAGACTTTTTGTGCTCCCTACTAGCTGATGCACTATCTGAGGCAAACCAAAAAATTGCCGCACTGTTATCCGCTGACGATACCCTACTGGTTTCCAAAACTCCCATGGGTCTCCAAAAACGTTTAAACCATTTCAAGGCATTATGCGAGGAGAGGGGATTGGTCATCAACACCACCAAAACCAAGCTAATGATGTTCAACCCCCACAAATATTTTAAGGGAAACGTACTCCTGGATAATGTCCCGCTTGAGAGGGTTAGTTCCTTTGACTACTTGGGCAGTAAACTATCGGAGGGAATGGCTTAGAAGAGACATCTAGAGAAGGTCTCCTTGAAATTCACTCAGCTTACTGGGACTTTGAGGAGGGAGCATTGCTTGTCGTATACCGGACCCGTAGCTCTTGCTCTTAAATTGTAGACCTGCAAGGCCGTGACTAGTGCCCTTTACGGGGTGGAGCTGTGGAGCACAACACCCTCAAATGAGCTTGCAGCTGTGGAAAACAAGATCCTTAGGAACCTGATATTCCTTCCCCTAAGTACACCCCTTCCCCCGCTCAAGCTTGATCTGGGTATTAAGTCCATCAACGATCTTGCGAGGCTCCGCCCATTGTTGTTTTGGCATAGCTTGGCCCCCACCCCTGATTTGGCACATTATGCAGCTGCTCTTTCTGAGGTCTCTAATCTGGATACCGCAAACAAAATTGGCTGGATCAAACAAATAAATGCCCTTCGGTTTAGTTTTGGTTTGCCAATTGAGGCTATCAGCCACCCACCTACACATTCAAGAAGCCAAGTAAAATTTCTGTATTGGGCTTGGGTCAATGAGAATAAGCTTTGGAAAAGCCAACTTTTTAGCCTAACAGACGCTTTCACTGATCTGAAATCCAATTGCTACCTAGAAAGCTATTTCAATATCATCAAGGTTCCAGCCAATAGGAAATTGTATACACAGTTCAGACACGGCAGCTGAGCAATTAATACTTTTTCCAACTCCTAGCAGACTAACACACTCTAACATAAGGGCTGTCCTTCCTGTCCCTGTCCACACAAATCAATCGGGTATATACTCTTTGCCTATAAAGCATATGCAAAGCCAAGAAGTAAATGGTTAGCTCCTGTGTGCAGACAACTAGGGACGAAGCTCTAAAGACGTCCTACGGATATTAAAATCAGATGACAGACCTCTTTTCGCCTGTGCCACTGCAAAAAATGTAGGCCATTTCTGAGCAATTAAAAGGAAGGCACAGTTAACTGTCTACTGGTGCGGACAGATAAAAAATAGAGACTGTACTGATCATTCAAGAGTGGCTTAATCTTCAATGCTGCTATTTTATATTCTTAAATAATTACTCTTATGGTTGTATTTTATGTATTTTATTCTGTCTATTGTGACTAGCATTAGGGCCTTGTTCTTAGATTAGGGGCAATCATTTTTTACTGCTCAATGTGCGGGCTATTAACCCAGAAACTGATTTGCACGCGTTTTTGATGACGCACTTGCACTTTAGCCCCAGAATCATCCTACAGAGAACTAAATTATGAATTGTGAAGAATTGCTTTATTTATATGATGTCAATGTCACTTTTATTATGCCAACCTGAGTGCTTTTATTCCTCATTTGCACAATTGTCTTCTGAAACTCTCTTTTAGTCTACAATGATACATTCCCAATCTGTATGGTTGCTTCTTTTATGGTTTGTCAAACCGAAATAAAGAATTTGATTGATTGAGTGGCTGTGTAAGTGACTGTATAGGAGAGTTAGTGGCTGTATTGTTGAGTGAATCAATGTTTGAGTGGGGGAGTGGTAAACTGAGTGGGAGTGGGAGTGGCTGTATTTGAGAGTGACTTGAGTAGCTGTATGGGTGAATGAGCAGACATGTGAGTGCGTGTATGGAGTGTGTGAATGGGTATGTAAGTTGGTGTATGAGTGGCTCTGTTGAGAGGCTGTATGGGTGAGTGACTGGGTGTGTGAGTAGCTGCATTGGTGAGTTATGTTATGTTAATTTATTTTTATAATGCGCCCAGCTACCCAAAAAGGGTTTCCCAGTGCAAACCTAGAAAGAGACTCTGAAAAGGTAATCATAGATTGAACAGCCAGGTTTTTAGTTGTTTACAAAAATTAGAATACAATGTTTCTTTGCGCATCAAAGAGGGAAGAGAGTGCCACAAAATTGGACCAAGGTAGGAGAAGGAGCGACCACCCATTCTCACAAGTTTGATCCTAGGAATCTAAAATGTTTCTTCAGTAGAAGAACGGAGCAAACGAGAAGGTTGGTAGGGACGTACCAAGTTTTGCAGGTATTTAGGTGCAGTGCCATTCTTGATTTTAAACCTATAGCTCTCTCAAGGCATTAGAGGCAGAAGACATTCTTGGAATTCTACAAAGCAATCTTGCTGCAGAATCCTGCACCACCTGGAGCTTACACAGCACATCCCTGTTAGCACCCAAAAAGAGGATGTTTCCATAATCCAGGCGAGATGTTACAAGTGCCTGGACTACGGTCTTTTGGGTAGCAGCAGTGAGCATCCAAATGATTTTCTTTAACCATTTAAGAATGGTAAAACAGGTGGCTGCAGTTTTTACTGCATGTTGTTTCATTGACAATTTATTGTCAATGGTAAAACCCAGGTTGCGGATCTGAGTAGAGGGCCAAGGTAGAGGCCCCATTTCATCGGGCCAATGTTGTGGGCCCCAAAGATCTGTATTTTTCCCAAGAATGAGGACTTCCGTTTTTTCCCCATTGAGCTTGAGCAAGTTAAATTGCATCCAAGATGCAACATTACGCAAGCCCAATTGCAGGGTAGAAGGACCAGATATCTTGTCCGCCGATAAGGAAAAAATGATCTGAGTATCATCGGCATAAGAAAAGAGCGACAGCCCCGTTTCTTCTGCAATCACTGCCAAAGGTTGTACATAGATGTTGAAGAGAAGAGGACTTAAAATTGATCCTTGTGGCACCCCATACGGAGAGGAATAGATCTTTGAGGAGTCCCTAGAAGAAAAAACCTGGAATGTCCGCTTAGATAAAAAGAGGACAACCAACCAAGTGCCGATCCAGAAATGCCTAGAAAACGTAAAGACTTAATTAATACGGTATGAGAAACCGTATCAAATGCGGCACTTAGGACTAGCAATATAAGGGCCACTGTGTTGCCTGCATCCAAGCGCTGGCGTAACATTTCGGTAACGCCAAGCAGGGTTGTCTCAGTTGAGAACCCTGCTCTAACACCCGACTGAGAAGAATGCAAAAAATTAGAGGATTCAACAAGCATAGATAATTGTGAGTTTACTGTTTTTCCAAAACTTTCGAAAATACAGGAAGTAAAGAAATAGGCCTAAAATGTGTTGGCTGGGTAGGATCTGCATTTGCCTTTTTTAGCAAAGGCAGGACCATAGCATGTTTCCAAACAGGCGGCATCAACGCTTTGCTGAGCGAGGCATCAAGTAATTCCATAACAACTCTCAAAGATGGCAGTTCAAATTGCAGGAGCACAAAAGCCGGAAGAGGGTCACAAGGAGAGCCTGATTTAATACTAGTTAGAATTTTTTTCAAAGAGCTAATATTAAGAGGCACCCACCTCTCTAGATTTGTAGGAGGTTCAGCAATCACAGTAGGTTTTAAAAAGGGGTTGGACTGAGTACGGGTCAATGCACTGGTTCCCTCTAATGTCAGATATATATGCTATACTTTGTTTATAAAGACGTTAGCAAGAGTATTGCATTGCAATTCATCTAAAACAGGAGAGCTAGGCTGCGTGCCCGAACCTGCTATCTTCTTAACCATAGAGAACAGAGTACGAGAGCAATTCTGGGCCCCCAAAATAGTGGAAGAAACATACTCAGCTCGAGCTATTTTACATAAGGCTTGATTTTTTTTGCGCAGTTTTATATATGCATTTGGATTCAGAGGAGTAATTATTTGTCCAACATCTTTCCATGGCCTTACACTTACTTTTCTCAATTTTTAGTTGCTCTGTAAACCAGGGAGCAGGGGGACGATGATTATTCAGTTTTTTCGGAAAGTGGAAAACAAACATTAGTTGCAGCAGAACTCCAATCGTAAATAATATCCAAAGATGAAAGAGATATAGAGTCAAAACTCTGGGCACTGCTTAACAATGTTTGGTTACATTTTTCTATGTCCAATTTTCCCCAGTTCCTAGACTGAGCATGTATACCAGGTAGCGGTAGGACCGGGTTAAATGAAATTGTGTATTGAAACTTGACAGCGAAATGATCTGACCAGCATAAAAGGAGAGCAGGTGGACAGTTGATATGAGGCAAATTAGAGAAGATCGGGTCCAATAAGTGACCAGCAATATGCGTTGTGCCACTATTGCAGAGAAGTAAATTCATGGCAGAGAAATCTGCAATCAATGCCCTGCTTGCAATACATTCATTATTTTCGAAATGAAGATTAAAATCACCCAAGATTGTAAAATTAGCCATTTTAAGTAGACAAGGAGCTATCAAATCTGGGATTAAAGACACCCAAGAACCAGCCAGTCCTGGGGGTCTGTAAATCAGTACCCCAGATAGGGTAAACTGAGGAGTAAGGGTGAGTTTAAAAAGAGCAGCCTCACAGTCAACAAGAGGAAAATCCTCAAATTTACATGAATAACCTCTTTTAAAAATGATCGCAATTCCTCCTCCTTTCCTAGAGATTCTATCTTTTCTAACTATGGTATAATTATCAGGTAGGGTAGTCGCCACATATGGTCCTAAACTAGCATTTAGCCATGTTTCAGTAAAAAAAATAGCATCAGGTTCTTTGCTGTTCAACAAATTAAAAAAATCCTCCTTATGTTTAGGGAGGGAACGACAATTAATATTCCAAAAATTATAAATGTTATTTTTACTTGAGGGGTATCCAAGATTTTGCTGGTCACTAGAACCATCAATAATGGAACTATTACACATATTCGAAATATGAGTGCTAAAACGATAATTGCAACATATGCAGAAGGTGCTAACCTCTAAGGGGCAGAGTAAAATACAATCAGTGCCAGTCTTACCGCGCAAATTTAGCAGTTGTTCTGAAGAGTATTATGTTACAAGCATGAGGGGGGTGGGTAGCAGTTTGGGCATAATTCATGGCCCCTGGTCCCGGTCGGTCTCAGACGGTCACAGACGGTCTTGCCTTTGTCGCGACATTGGCGTGCCTGCTGTGCATTCGGACAATGGCTTATAAATGCAGGCAGTGAACGGGCGGCGTGCAACGAGTGGAGCACTGACCTCCGTCAGCGCGCGGAAAGTTCAAAATGGCCACCAGGGACGGATCGCGTACCGAACAAAAGTTATGATCAAGCGAGTTGACACACCCCAAACACAGTATTAACCAAGATTAGCAGCAAGAAAATCTCCCCCATGTGATTAAAAGGTATTGATTTTAAAAAATTTCCTTGGTGGGTGTGTTAGTGACTGTATGGATGAGTGAGTGGCTGTATGGTTGAGTGGCTGTGTGAGTGAGTGGGTGGCTGTGTGAGTAGGTGTATGGGTAAGCGAGTGGCTATATTTTTTGTGTGAGTAGGTGTATGGGTAAGCGAGTGGCTGTATTTTTTAGTCACCCTTTTGTTTTTAAACTGTCTTCATGTTACTGTTCTTCAAAGTCCATAGTACCTTTTCTTTGCTCCAAAAAGGTTCATATGTTTCAGTGACCAGCACAAAAAAAGGTTTCTATACCTGTCATAAGCGCCCCAAATCTCTTTGCTACATTCTGCTGAAGAATATGTGCAATAGCCCAGAAACAAGCTCAGAAGTGCAAGCATTGACAGTGTCAACACTGATGGCCAATACTACGTTACCTGTGAGTAACTTTTAATACCATGAACAATAATACCAGAATGTAGTGGGAGAACTGCTACTGACATGACAGTGTGCTCTCCCTCCTGCCTGTTTTAAGTACACCTGCCTGTTAGGATCCACCCATATTACTTAATTAAATTTATATTCAACTGTTAATTTTTAACTAACATTTCTTATTACTGGTTATGGCTCTTGCCACATGTAAGCAGTGGAATATTTTATTTTTTCTTGTTTTTGTGATATATACATGAAGCACCAATATAGCCACCAGAGTAGCTTCCTATGGCCATACCTTCTTGTCTTGCCAATACCTGTTTTTATTAGGAGCTTCAAGAGGTGATTCAGTATGTGCAATACAAGAACATTGAACAGTATTATAGCCACAAGGGGGGCATATTCTCAGAGAATGGCCTGGTATGAATGTTGATTTTCATAGGAGAATGCAGTGAAATCTTTGTGTAGTTTGACCATCCACATGAAATAAATAGAGGTGGATACATGGTTAGCGGACAAAGGTGGTGTGCCAAACAGCTGACTCTTCTAAAGTCTCAGGGATGTTTGGCTGGCATTGCACAATCAGCTACATACAACAGATAGTGTGAAAGGGTAACTTTTATGTGATTCCGGGTTAGTTGTAGTCAGTTCCTTAAATGAGAATATCTCGCAATTCGGGGGCCCTAGAGATGTCAGATTGTCAGCTTCATACTCCAATTGACTGACTTGGGTGAGTAGAGGAGCAGGTGCATTCTTACCCAACAACAAATTGTTTTGGCCCACTAGATAACAAGGGCACACGCTGGACTACTTGGGTTATTCTTAATGTGACTAGCAAGAAAGTCAGCCAGGTGCCTAACGTCTGTAGCAAAGCAGGAACAGAGGGTAATCAAAACAATGGAAGGCTGTGAAAGAAAGGAATATGCCAGATAGAGTCACCATTCAGCTCACATACATCAGTTAGATTTGTGAGGCAGCCTTCTTAATCTCTCGTGAAGGATAGAGGGCACTTTTAAGTACTATGTCAGTATCTCTGGAATCCCAGGTCTGGCTAGTATCTTCCACGCAGATAAAGTCAGCATCCGTCAAAGCATGCCATCAGAGCTTCAGCATGTCTTTTTGGCTTGTGTCCCAACCAAGAAAAAACAAGCAAAACTCAACTCTGCGTACTTGAAGCACAAGCAGCAAAGGCTACACAGGTCTGTATTAAATAAAGTGCACTTTGAACTGGAGTGTGGCCTCAGATAATGTTTCCATTCATGGCATTTGGGCAACCAGTTAGTGACAATAAGTCAGAGTATCCTTAAAGTTCAAAATCCAACCAACAAGGAAGGGGAACTTCTGAGCAGGGACACCCCTTGCCCTCTTTCCCAGAATCAACTACGGTGGTCAGTGCCTATGTGCATCTGGCAATGTGCAATGTTATGGGTCCGGTTCTCTTACAAAATCTTGTGGATTCACCTCAGACAGGCCCTAGGATTAAAAGGAACAGGAGATTTTCTGAGTTAATGTATGACCTGTAGACAGGGTAATTTTGGGATAGCAACCTCATAGACATAACGTGCACTCTACACTGCACCATAATATGTCCCATGGACCTAGTGACCCTCACTCACTTCCTGTACCTACCTAAGGCTCCTTTACTCCTTAACCTAGTTAGCCAACATTTAATCCTCTTACCTCCCAATCCTCATTTTAGCCCCTTCCGAACATAATGGTACTTCAGGTAATGCAAGCTCCCTATTCTCCCAAGCTTCAAAGCTGGCATCTAAACAAGGCCAACAGTACCCGAAAAAGTCCATTATGAACTGTTGAACTAACATCAGTGATTATCTACTTTTTTCATGGCCCTATACCACCCAAATTGATTCCAGTCAATAAACCCATCAATAATCCTGGTTGATTGACACCGAAAGTAAAATCACTAAAATCATGCAGGAGAACCATCAAAAGACTGGAAGAAAAGCCACAGCCACAATGTAACAATAGCTCTCCATCACCCCTCTTTAATGCAACTGTAAAGAAAGCAAAAAAGGAAGAAGACTCACTCAGCACCTCAGTATCCTCTTACCCAACAAATAAACTTCATAAAACCATCAACAAATTCAAGAACCCAGAATACACTGACATGAAAATATCTCCCTCCCAGGAACTGTGTGATTCTTTGACAAATCATATCGTTAAAAATTCAAATGATTGCAAAATTTACCAAATGTAAAAGGAGAACACTTTAGCCCCTTTTCTCAACCGTCAAACTATTTCCAAACCAAGGGATACAATTTCTTCTCTTTAACCTTCTGACACCTAAAGACTTCTTCAACACAATAAAAGCCTGTAACTCATCAGGATCATCAATGGATCCATGCCCAGCTCATATTTCTTAAGGATATTCTCTTACAAGCTCCTTAGCTTTCCTGGTGGGACCTTAATTACTTTTCAATAACTGGAACCTCCCCCAGGAGATCTGAAAATGACGCATATTATACCTGTTCCCTCAGACCAGTGTCAATTTTGTTTTTTAGGGCGAGGCACGACTCCTTGACGCCAGCAGTAGTTCTTTTAACCTGGAGTGCGGGGTCCTGGGAGGGTCCCACTCATGCTCCTTGGACTGGCCAGCCTGCTTCTGAGGGAGATGATGGAAGGCGTATTGGTCCAGGCTGAAGGGTTAAATCGGTTTGCCGGCCTTGTCACAGCTTATGACTAACTTGCGTGTGGGCCCGCTCAGTCTCACCTGTTTTCAGTGAGCTATAACCTTTCTGTGTTCCCTTCATATCCTCTATTCAGGACCTATCCATATTCAGAACAAACCTATGTCCAGGATCAGAATACGCCACCCCATGTTGGCTAGTTCATGAATCAGCTCTTCAACGCCTGCTGCTGCAGTCAGCCATTCTACAACTCAGTGCTCCCATCCGTCATCTAAAAGCGCAGCCTCCACTGATAGAAAGCAGGGTATCACTGAGCGTTACCTACCCTCTCTGTTTATGCCACTTTTGAGGGGGGAGAGTTTGTTCAGTGTCCTCTAACAGCTGCTACTGCTGTCTGCACCCCCACAGGAGGGGCCGGGCTTTATGCTGGGTTGCGTCTGCAGAGGCCGGGGGCCCTCCGCACGTTACCTCCGATACTCTCCTGGGTAGCTCTTGATCACTGCAGCTTGGCGGTTCATTTGCCATCAGTGGCTGCCATCTAAGCTTTCATCTTTATGGGCAGCACACCTCTCTTGGCCGCATCTTTTATAGCCTGGGAAAGCAAACCCTCTGGATCTTCTCCTGCCACCATACCACTGCCTTTGGCAATTTCAGGCAGTTGTTTAGTGGTGATTTGGCAATCAGAATTGTTTCTGGTTGCAATGGCTGCTCAGATCTAATGTACCACCTTGGCTGGAGCTCCAAGCCATGCCCCTCCTCATTGAGCCCATTCCTACTTGCAGGTCCATCTCAGCAGGGCTGTTTGACGACCTTCTTGTGCCATGCCACTTGGGCTTATGATATGTCAGGAAGTGGGAACCTATTTCCGCAAACAAATTAGTGCTCCATAGTTTCTTGCTTGGCTTTGGTTCAGTGAACTCAAACTCAGTAGAGCATGAAGCAAGACTCCAGAGGGAAGAAGGCTGGGACAATGCAGTACAAATGGCTGTGGTGAGTTTCTGGGACAGTCAGTGGAGTATAAGAAAGTTGAGTTCTGCAGTTCTAGATGAAAGAACGCCAGTTGTACCAGCCAGCATAGCTGAACTTCGAGCAGGCCAAGGTGCTAGTGTTCTCTCACTCAAATCCCTATTCCAAAATAGCATGCACCCTTACCATGAGCATTAATACCCAGTCTGCTTTCCCTTATCCTCCTCCACTTTCCCACATCACTGGAGATGAGGCAATAAAATAGTGGCTAGACATCAGCACTCAATGTAGGGGGTGAAACATTACCACCATGATGCTCCAGTTTGCAATATTCATCTTTCTGACACCACAAGAAGCCCTTTATTATATGCCTCAGTCTTCATTGGTTTGCTGTAAACAATCTTAGGAAGTCTGTCTTCCCAGGTACTTTGCACTACAGGACTTAGGCACGCACCCTCGCTATTCCCCCCTGCAACTTATGTTTTTGAGAAAACAGCCTCACTCTTGCAGAGCTGAGGTCTGTGCATGAAAGAAAGCATAGACACAGACGCTTTCTGTTATCAGTGCTGTTCTATGAGCGTTTTAGAAGGGTTTGTGACGTGGATAAAAATGATCTTTCTTTCAGCAAAAGTTGAGGAGCTGACCTGGGAGATTTTTTTGGCTCTCCACTAATATCGGCTGAGTATTCTTAGTAGTGCCTTGCTTGCAGTATCGTTTTTTTAAATCCCTGCACACCTCATTTTTGAAGTGTTTTCAGGCTCACTATACGGTTTAACCTGGCACGTGCTGCGCTGGTTATCTTCTGGCCTGGTTGTGGTACACCAGACCCCCAGCCTGTGAGTTCTTGCAGTCTAACTATAGAAGTCACTATCTCATTTCTTTCACTTTTCCTTGTCGTATGAGATTTTCTTCTTAATTTTTATATAGGTTACAAAAAGAAAGACTCATAAGAACTTGCAGATTCTCAACTATCAATCCAGTCTGTTACCGATGTAGATGCGCCCTTCTCATTCTTTATCAATTAATATTATTTTCATTTTATTTTACTAACGGTTTTCTTTACAGCTGAAGAGTTTTCTAAAGGTGCCTGGTCGCTTTACAGCAGCAGAAGAAATGCAAAGCTACCATTTGAAAATCCTTGAAACGAAAAAACAGAAAATACCGAACTATTCATCAAGAAAACGTTATAAACCCGGAGACCTGAAACCAAAATGGGCAGTTCTCGAAATAAAGTATAAAAAGGCAAGTTTAGCTTCTTCGGATAAATTAAGAGTAAATGGCCAAAAAGTGAAAGGGCACAGGTAGCTCATTTGATGCGGCTGTACCCACATCTGAAAACTTCTGCGAGAAGTTACTTTCATATACCGTGAAGTCTTCAATCTCAGAAACTCTGGACTTTGGACACCAGACGAATACCGTGAAATAATCAATTTCACGGGCAGGTGAATTGAAGTCTAATTTCAGAGCCATAAACGTCAGACAGGCTAGTTTGAAAGCTGCAGTTCAGGCGCCCAGCGCCGTTTTTTGCTGAATAGGTAGATGTGTTTCTACTTCCGCTATAAGGATGTTAGTCACACTGCAGCTCGGATTGCGCTTTTCATTGTATCCAAGATCTGTCCAGGAAGGCAGACTAGCCCCGCCCCATCCGCGTTTATCCTGAGCGACCGGGCGAGTCTTGCAAACAGGAAATAATGGTTTACTCTTTCCTAATTTCTGAGGATGATAGTTTTCTCCATTGCAAGTCGTTTACTCGAGGTTGGGGTCATGACTAGCTGTGGCACAGTTTAGTCCGGTGCAGGGTACAACATTACTGCAGTCTAGGAGTAAAAAGTATAATATAAGTTAATTTGTTTCAATTTTGCAAAGTTTAGGTCTGGTGTTAGCCAATACCTTTTGATTTTACTAAAATTATATTTATGTAATATACATGAGGCCAGATTACGAGTGGGTTGGTTAATTCCAACCCATGTATAAACCGCTGATTATGAGTGGGTCGGTTAATTCCAGCCCATGTGTATACCGTTGATCATGAGTGGGTCGGTGAATTCCAACCCATGCATAAACCTCTGTTTACGCATAGGTCAGAATTACGAGCTGAGTGTTATTGAAAGCATTCGATGTATAACGGATGTTATAAATACTCAAACCTTTGTTAAATTTCAGCAGGTGAAACTTGCTGAAATTTAACAGGGAAAACCATATGCTAATTACTGTATCTTGCAAATTCAGGCGTTTTAAAAACCAAAAACTACATGGTATTCCCCCCAAAAATCGTAACAGGTGCTATTTATCGTGCCCTATAAAAAACGAACCCCACGGTATCGGTATTTACCAGGTGAAATAAATAGCACCTATACTTGTAATCAGGCCCTTAGTAGTAGAGACTGTCATCAAGCCTTCATCCATTGCTCTGTTGTTGTGTCATTAACATGTTTCTTCGCCCACTACATTATACAGCAAAAGGCAACAAGTTAGCCTAGTTTAGCTAATTATAATGTGATCGACATTTTGCTCTTTCACAAACAGCACGTTCACACAAGTCGGACTCTTCAGTACCAGGGACTACTATGGCAAAGTGTGCTTTGTGTGGCCCAAAAAATATTTGTGGCTTTAGCCAATTTATTTCTTTATACCGGTGAGGGTTCAACCGGTCCTGTTTTACAAAAACCAGGACAAATAAAACAAGGATGGACAAAGTCAAAAGGTGGTAGGCAACGCCGAAGCTATTCGCCTGTATGTTTATCTGCCTTTAGAGCAGTGTGCAAAATCACTGATTTCATATATACAGCTGTCTTGTTTTTTGATCTGCTGGCATATATTCCTGTTTTTTTTGTAGTAGCTCTGCTCTTCTGTGCCAAAGTCTACACCACACGTTCCCAATTTCCACCAATGCAGCATTTCAGAGATCAGTCAGATCTCTAAAGCTGACACTCTCAACTTCAATCTGAAGCCCTAGATATCGGTGGCAGGCGGGCGCGCAACACCCATTGGGATCAAAGGGCTTAAGCCCCCCCCACCCCCGCCCCCACCCCCCCCGTCGTGTGTGGCAGCCCGGGCTGAGACAGCTTCCCGGGCGCATACACAGCTGCACCAGAGTTCTTCACAGGTCTTTAAAAGACCATTTGCTTGGTAATGAGGCGTTGTTCTTTTTCACTCCTTCTTAGAGCCCCTGCATCTCCACTCTGCCAATGCTGGAAGAATTAGCCTCCCCCCGAATTTTTTTCTTAGCCCCCCCCGAAATTTGTCTCTAGTTGCTCCTCTGGTGGCAGGCCTCTACGTGATTACATATGATAACATAATTTCCCTTATGCTCAGAGTGTTTTGTGCAGGCGGGGGGATCTGGTGCATGAGCATAGGGCTGCTCTTCCCCTTCTCCACTTGCTGCAACATCAAGATTTATCAAGGTACTGCGGCACACTAGTGTCATTTCACCATCATGGGTATTCTGCTTGCCCGACGCCCAATCTCCCAAATAATGAATCATGACTAATGAAAACCCCTTAGAAGTGACTGTGTGAATTTTTTTTTAGGATAAGTCCACAGAGATGGTTATCGTCATAAAGCAAGTGCACTTTCGATGGAATGGAGAGGAGATGCACATCTGACACTCAAACTTTTTCCATGTTGTAGTTCCTGTCCCCTCCACAGGCCTTTATCTCACTAGCAGCAAAGTAGGCCAAACAACTCTGCACTTTTTTTGTGCAGATTTATATAGTGCAAACTCTGCCCAAGGGCATTGGAACGCTGTACATGAGCACCAGAGTATATTTCAGAAAGCCAGATTCCTTTTTTGTAAATATTTTTTTCACTTAAAGGCAGAGGCTGAGGATCCGTGTAAATGGCGCGCATTGTGGAGTGGAAGGTGAGGAAAAGGAGTGCACATGAGGGGCACTGGTGCATGTGTGGTAGGGAACGAGAAAACATGCACTTCCATGGAGTGCCTTGACAAAGCGAAAAGGTCTTGCTTTAATGTGCTAACACATGCGGCATCATTTGTGCAGCCCTTTGCAACCATTATCATATTCAAAAACAGACCTGTTGGCTTTGTCACTGTTTCTTTTACCAAAATAAGTCTCGAAAAGTGGATTAATTATACACCGATTAGACTTTCTAGCAGCCTTTGAACAAGCAAATAAAGAGTGTACAACGAACAGGAACCAAGAAGACAGTTGGGGACACCGGAAGGATTTTGAGGCTGGTTGGTGCTGAATCAAGCTGTTATATTGTATGGCATGCTCTGGTGCAGAAGCAGAAGAGGGCCTGTGACCAGGACAAAGTATATGCACGTCATTATCAATGCGCTGTAGCTGTGAACTGTAATTCCCTGTAAATAAGGATTCAGACTTTTTTTAATGCAAAATATTGTATTTTTTTTTAATAAATGGGAATTATGGCTGTAAATGTAAGCTACTGTGCATAGCTATTTGAGCTGCGTAACTCAACAGAGTCTATATTCATTCATTGTGGTCTCATCCTAGTCTTCTTAGTACATATAAATGTTCAGTTTTCAAGCATGCTCATTAGCAAGTTTTACTGCTACACTACCTTGTGATACCATATTAATAGAGTAGAAGATGCTACACAAATGTAGCTAGCACATCATGTAACCAAATGCAGGGTTTCTCGATTCTTCACCCTTGGTAAGATTAAAGGCTGAGAAAACCCTGTTGGAATTTAAACTGCAGTACATCGCATGTGAGGTCTGCTTCTAGTGCTTAAGAGACATTAAATGATGAGAAGCTTCAAGACACTGAGCACTAGCTTCTAATAATTCTTAACCATCAGACCAAACATTAGGTGGACTGGCAGAGACTGAGAGAAAAGGTTTGGATTTTCTGAGTGTCTCGTGGAGCACAATTTGTGCGTCAATAACAAATAAAGACGAGATTAAGATGGGAAAAAGATCTGACAAGATCTGAAAATGAATGATTGGCCTGTTTTAGTGCCTCGTATAATTGCAGCTCATAGCGATAGTGAACGCAGAGGGGGAGATACATGAGGGGGCGAGAGGAGGGGGCATAGCAAGGGGAGGAGAAAGCAGAAGGGTAAGAAGTGGAGGAGGGGCAAAGAAAAAGAGGCGTCCTCTCAAGCCTGCAGTGGAAGGATGCAACTCATCTAATCATCTAGACGCCTGAGTAGACAACAAAGCCCACTCCGAGATATATATATATATATATATATATATATATATATATATATATATATATATATATATATATATATATTCAAATCCAATTGAAAAAGTAATTTTGCGCACTCGAAGGAAGGTTAAACAATCACCATATATATATATTGGAAACTAGAGCTCTTGCCTGGACTCGGCTACATACAATGAAACCTATATGTAGCATAGTCCTACAAGTGTGATTGTGTTTAGGGATTACTACCACCCTGATGTGTCACTCTTCCCCACTAACATTTAGTGTTTATGTTCAGTTGCACTCCACCCCTTCGGGTGCCAGGGGTCCTTCTTGCCTCTGCTACACATGTGGTGCTCATTTCGCCTCTAATTGTGTGGGGAGTGAGACTCAGCAAACAGAAGGACAGACATATCACACGTTGAACCGTTTTCCTACATTATGAAAGGGTAGGTTCAGCTAGAACGAGAAAGAGAGCACATGTGACCCTGCCTTTAGAGGGACATGGTTGTTTACTTAAAATGTGCAAAGTATTGAACAGTTAAGCTTCAGAATCAACTAATCACAAAACGTGTGAGCTGTGCCATTCTATGATATAAACCTGTTTCTTCACAATTGAGATTTGCGTTGTGGTTTTTTCTATGACGAGGACGTGTGCTGTGCACTGGGAGTCATAACATAACATTCATGGTGGGATTTGCCAATACATAACATCTGCCTTTGCCAAAACACAACTACTTCTGCATGCACATGTAGGTTACATGTAATGCTGGCACACATTTCAAGGGGGTGAACTGACAATCTGTGTACAAGACAAGTGGACCCAGTCTTTATATATGGGAAGGGGGAGTGTAGAACTGCTGAGGAAATACACTTCAAGTAAAGGCCTAGGAGACTGTGCATAGCAGCGCAGATTACTGTACCTCCCTCATTTATCAACTAACAGATAAGATGCACAATGTTTGCATTGCCCTGGCAACGAGGGGCTCCATTTCCCCTCTATGGAGAGTGGCATAAAACTGTATCACTTGTAAAACCACACCACTAATTTGGTTTAAACTCTAAAGCCGCCTCTTTCGATGGCCTTTGACATAGAAATATTTGCACAATAGTAAGTGGACTCAAATCAATGCAATGGAAAATCAGAGCCCAGTATCTCGACATTAAGGTTCCAATTGAACTAATGGAAAATGCAATTTCAATAATTTGTTATTTGCACTGTTATAACATTCGCATATTTGGCAAATAAAAATCCAACGTACGAAACCATAGACATATTTATATAAAAGTATAAAGCGAGTGTCAGCAATGTTTGAAATATTTTACCACTTCTCTCCCACTTTTTAGTGAACCACTAGACCCAACGATTACATTCCAGACACCATGTAAGCAGTGGCGGCTGGCATGATCTAGGTTGGCGAGGCAGGGCGGCAGGGGGAGAGAGAAAGGAAAACAATATACTCTTACCTTTTTACAGCGTCTCTACTCCTTCGTCTCTTCCCGCTGGAAAACAATCAGGAAGCACACAAGTTCCCCTAAGCCAATCACAACACTGCAGAGCAGTGTTGTGATTGGTCTGAGCGCTGTGTTCGGCGCTCAAACAGGCAGTGGGAGCCTGTGTATGTTTCCCACCCAGGCTGTGTATTAGAGCTAGTGGAAAACATGCAAAGTGCACATGATTGATTGGCCGGCCCAAGACAGACGGCCAAACGATCATACGCACTGACAGAGTGCACTCGCCACTCCTTCCCGTGCTCTGTGACCTGAGCAGCACAGCTGCACTCCGCCCTACTTCAGCATAGAAAAATGATAATAACATTGTGTTATTATCATTTTATTTTCCCTTTTTTACATTGCTGAAAAGGAGTGGGGCGACGCTCCTGTGCCTTAGCGGATGAGCCACCACTGTATGTAAGTAGGATGCTGTTGAGCAGGGACCTCCACTCTCACAGTCATGATGGCGTGGGTACCAGAAATCTCAAGTGAGGGGGTAGGGGATGTTTATTTAACTTGGGCATCTCTGCGAGAGCACCACCGGCCTCACATGCTAAGGTTATTAGAGACCAGTCAGTGTGATCATCATTTTAAGGGGATGGTACTCAGTATCTGCACATCTTTAAGTTAAAAGGGAGAGAGGCAGCACTTCTCTGCATGGACGAGTATTTTTAATGGGAGAGAACCAGCACTTTTCAGGGTGTGTATATTAAATATCGAAGTCAGAATATCAAGGGTACTAAATACCAAGGAAAAAATATCGGAAAAAATATCAACAGATAAGCCTAGATTTTCTATATCTAACTCCACATACATGTAGCTACATGGTACATATAGCTTTAAGGTATGTAGATGTGGAGTTAGGAACAATACATCTATACTCCCCTATATGCACTTACCTTTCGATATTTTGTCTCTCAATATTCTTGTATGTCGATATTCAGCGGTACACTCCTTCTCAGCAGTAAACAACTACTTTCAGATAGTGATGACTGGTACATCTATTTTTCCTTTTTAAGCCCTGCCTGTGATCACTTACCAGTCAGATGGGCAATCCATCGGCCCCCACCATCCATGGCCAAAGTATCCTTTCTGGTATAGAATGAGGCCTGGTCTCCTTTTTTCACAGGTTCAGTGGTACTACAGTGAAATACGGATTCTTGAGGAGGGAACTCAAATCAGTCTGATGTGGGACTCTGATGACAATTGTTTTTTCCTTTTGGAGAATCCAATGAGGGGCCCTTAGTCTGCCCTTTCTCACAATTATTCATAGGTTTTGGGAGGAATGGGCCGCTCCTGAAGAGTTTGGGCCCCTTAAAGGATTTGAGACCCCTCTCGCCTTTCAGGGGCTGCAGCGGTCTGCATTGTGGCGATGGTACCAATAGTCAAGGCCATATGTTTATCGATGCTCCTGGGGTGCTGCAGGGTCAGATAGGCCCACTGTGGGACATCCCGGCTGAATACATCTGTTGGCCCATTCCTCAGTGAAGCAAGGGTGCGTTCACAAATGCCGTGGGAAACATTGCAGCCCCACCACCTCTGCATGAATGCAAAAGAACCCTACTTGGAACTACTGTGAACGATCACCATACATTATACACACACACACACACACACAAGTGTGCTTCAGAATAGGACATGCACATTTGCATGCACAATGAATTTGTAACTAACATAAAAACATTGTCAGTTAGCTTTTGTGTTTACGTTTTGGTGTAATGGTGCTTTTGCTCTTTTTGGTTGAAATGTATTATACTGATAGGGAGTCAGACTTGAGGAATATCAGGACTGGATGCTTTACTTAATGTCCCCGCACTCAAATAACTGATCGTGCCGCGTTGTCTATGAATGCACGCTGGGTGTACTATATAGTCTTTTTGAGCACCTCCTTAGGGTTTGTTCATTAACTTCTCTGATTTAGTTAGCCATCCTGAAATAGTGTTTTTTGTTTGCCCTGCCTCAGCAGCCATCAGTCATACACAAAAAATGCCCATCAAGGTTCAGGTTTTCGTTATTTTTATGCTCGGCAGTAATTGTTAAAACAATACTTATATTATTGTTTACCATAACAATTTATTTATTCAGCATTTTCTTGCATACTGATTTATTGTCAGCAAACTACTTGAACTGTTGTAAGATGTTACGGAAAGAGCTAGAATACAAACAACTCATGTAACTCAACATATGTGACCCGTAATAGTGACTAGCAGTGAAAGAGCTACCCAGATGCTTTTGACGAATCAGGGAGTGAGAAAGATATTTTTCATGGTGAAAAATTCTGGTGAATTTCAATGACACTGGAATTGAAAGTTGGTCTTTGGTGATTGGTAAAGACACAGGTGCTGTATATTTGCTGCACAGGTTGGCGGCTTCTGTCTGTCCATCTCGATCAGCCATCTGAAAAAGCCAAAGACTGTGGAGAATTTCACAGGACTGGGACACCAGGGCTCCTCGAGCAGACAAGATTGTGGGAGGAGGAGGAGAAAGATTCCTGAGACTAGACACCATGCATGAAAGAGTGCCTCGCACATGGCTCTCCCCTTGTGACTGAGCCGTCTTATCATTACTGGAGGAGCCTACATGCTATGGGAAACCTCAAGATGGCAACTGGAGGCAAGTCATGGTTGGCCACCAATTCCCCGTAAAAGTAGGCGTGTCCTGGGCATGGGGGTGATGGATGGGCCAGGTCGCAGGTGGTGAAACATTAATGCGCCCCTTCTTATCTTTTAACTAAACTTAGATCGCTTCCTTCTTGATATCCGTGGACTAATCCTTCTTTTTTGCAGGCACTGTTCAAGTTCTCCTATTCAATTTCCAGTGTCTCGGCCTTCTGCAGTCCCTCTGTGAATTGGGGATGTGGCTGTGTGAGTGAACCTGCAGCTTACTCCATGCTGCAGTGGTGAGGCTGGCTGGTGGCCCCATTGTCCAGTCCCCTTCTCTTATACTTCATTAGCTACAGGGCACAAGTCGTAAAAAAAGAAGTGGGGGGACGCTGTCACCAGAAGTGACGTCATAACAGGAAGTGACGTTGGTGTAGCGCTCTAACAGAAATTCTTTATAAATGACATCACTATCTACTACCACACTTACTAATTAAAACCAGGCCCATAAGAAACAACAGAGCAGCTGAAACATGAGGCAATTGGATCTAATATGTTGTTTTTAAACTCTTTTCAATAAACAAGACCAGCTTGTCATTTTAAAGGTTTATTTTAAAATTCTCAAAATTGCATAAATTCAATTAGCTTTTTATTAATATCAGCATTTAATTTTTTTATAAGTAAGCTTTATTGCATTAATCATTGATTCAAAAACTGACAGTTTAACTCAGCATGAAATAATGAATTAAAGAAAACATAGCCCTAGACCCTAAGTTAGCTTTCTGACCTGAAAAGGGAAAATAAATGAATAAACAGTTGAATGCTTACAAGCCCATGAGAAATCGAACAGCACTTCGCCCTCAGGAATCAGTCAGCCCCGATCCCTACAAGAGGCCAATTTTTATACCCTATTTGCTCGCTAATCTAACTAAAATGTAATTCTTTCTAAAAGTTCAGCACTCTGATTGGTTGCTGTCTGTCAGTCCACCAAAATCACTACGTCCAGGGTGTGAGCGTCACCATGCCATTGTCCATTGACATAGAGTGACATCAGCTTCCGAGTGTCTTTGCAACAAATTAAAAAGTTGCTTCTCTTGACTTCCACCAGAGCTCGACAAAATCAACCCTGCCATTTCCTCGGCCTTGAGAAAAGAACATCCTGAGCAGTCCGTGAACAAGTTCCATTGTCAGAGGAACCACAGTTTTTTTTCAAATGTCAGAGCCACAGTCTTTTCAATGAAATAAGCAAAATAAAACTCTCCATGGAAAGTTTCCAAGATGACTACACTTGGCTCCAACTCTGCTCACGTACAGGCCGACCAACTTCTCTTCAGATTCAGAACCAAAGCTAGGCCTCAAATCACTTTTAGGCCTATTATTTAAACAAACACAAAAAGAGTGATTAATTCAGATAAAACAAACCCTTCTGTTCCCCACCCTTCCCTGCTAGTGATTATCCCATTAATAAATGACAACTAGCAGAAGCAAACAAATAAAGCAGCACATAAAATATTTACCATTCTTCATATAGCCCAGCTTTATGTATCTGAAAGAATTAAAAGATGATTAAATGATACACAGACAGACAATCACAACATATAACAAACATATAAGCACATATAATAAAGCACATGCCATGAATAATCAGCTGCATTTTAATAGTGACAAAGACAATAGGACAGACATGACAAACAAAACAATGTTAATCATATGTTATAAAACAGATTTGCAAATGCAACAAGAGCACATGTAATTAATTCCCACGTGTTCATATGTGGTGCAAACTTAATCTAGGTTGGGTTAATTAACATATAGCATACAACATTAGTATTTTTATTCAATGTTATGGAAGTATGATTTTGCGAGTCCAAATAAATTTACTTTCAAACCTCGCTCCATCAACTCCCTCATCTGGTGATTAACTAATCACCACACTATACCTAAAATTTAGTAAAATTTTATTTCAAAGAAAATGGTTCAATTTCATTCTGTTAGTATTTCTAAAAGCTAGTTTCAGCAGAATCTTTGCAACTCTCATATCGAGCCCTGCGCATCTCCTCAAGCTCAATTTCCTTCTCTTGTTCTTTCTTTATTTTGTAAATCCTTCTCTTTTCCTTCATTTGCTTCTTTCTTTTGTGTATCATACAACTGATCTTTGTCAAAATTATTACAAAAATTATTACGATCAAAGGTGTTAGAATCTTGCCAAGAATTGAACTACTAATTTCTTGAAACCAGGTTTTGATTGCTTCAAATCTTTTTGAAAGACGTTCTGAAAAATCATTCTCTTCTAGGGGAACTATTTCCGAATGCATCTCTGTGATGTTTCTAATGTACATTTCAATATTCTTACTTTCGTCTGGTATGTAGGTACAGCAGTGCTGTACATGTAATATGCCACAGACTCCTCCCTCTTTTGCTAGGAGTATGTCTAATGCAAGACGATTTTGCATCACCATAGATCTAACCGAGATAACCTCAACATCTAATAACTGGAAACCACCTGCTGTGTCAGTGGACAGTCTATCAACAATTGTGGACAATTTTCTTATTCTTCCTGCATTCAGGGTTATACCAACTATGGGTATCACTGCTTCAAAAATATCTCCCAAAATCTCTGTGAAACTTTCTCTTTTAAATCTGTTTACATGATTACTAATTTCAAAAGACCCCTCTGTATTTCTGTCAACATGGAAAACCTTTGGGAAAACAAGCCCAACAAAACATGTCCCATACCAGTGGTCTGGGAGATTATAATAGGCTTTATCTCCACAAATAAAATAAATCCCAGGAAAAATTGGATCTTTACCACCTTTAAATCCCCATCCTCCCATAATCTGATAAGTATCTTCACAGTTGCTAGCTCCTACAAAATAATTATCAAAAAGTGTGTTGTCTCTTCTAATACAAAGCTTACCACTAATTGGTCTATCTATGTGAATTGCAACATTATCAAAAGATTTGCCATTTAATTTCTCATCTTCTTTCTGCCAGAATTTTGACTTAGTCTGTTTGACCATCTCGTTCCTTTTATAAATTGCCCTTCTCTCCTCAACAAGGTTCAGAAAATTCTTTTCTTCAGCCCTCAATTTGCAAGTTAGATTATTTCTATAAGCATATTCATAGGTGAGCTCATTAGTAACTAGGAAAAATTCCCTCATCTGTTTAGCTTTCTTATGTTTATTTAAAGCATTCTCTATTTTCAGGTTAGCAAAGATTTCATCATAATTTGAATAATAATATTCCAGGCGACCAGTTTGATAAAATAAGCTAGCTATCACACTACAAGTTATGCCATAAGTAAGAGGAAGCATATTGTATGTCACTCCCTCAGAAACAGAAGCAGGCAATTGTACACAAATATAGCAGTCTTTGACTCCCATAACCTTAACATATTCTCCCAAAAGCCTTGAAAATGTATTGCTAGAAAAATCACCAACAGATCTATCTTGATGAATTTCAGGTCTATGATCAATTATCTTGTTAGCTTTGTTTGTTGCACCATGTTTGTCTTGACTAACTGAAGCTTTGCTTGTCATGTTAACCTTGTACCCCTCTTTATCAATTCCAAAAGGAAAAATAACAGCTAAAACTAATAAGAGCAGAATTAACATGAGCACACACACCAGAGTCATCTTACAGCATCTCTTGAAGATTGAACATTTGGTAGTACTATGTGTCATAACATAAGGCATTTTTTTTTTTCAAAAATGGAAAACAACTTTTTTAATATTTTTCTTTCAAAAAGTAACTAAACACCCCCCTTTAAATTTTTTTTATTTTATTTTATTTTTTTTAACCCTTCTAACAAGTTTTCTTCGACCTAGCGTCACACTTTTTCTTCAATCTTCGACCTAATGTCTCCTAACACAATTTCTTCGGCCTTATGCCAGTGACCTAAACTTAACCCTAAACTCCAGATTCTAACATATCAATGTCTCAATCATTGTCACTGTTTTCCTCTACTTCTTCCTGACTACTGCTACTTATTTCAATTATAGGTGGTACTATTATATAAGTCCATTCAGGTGACTTATATTTTTGATTTGGTTTCAGTACTCTCTTTGTTCTTCTAGAAACCACTTCTATTTTCCTTCCTTTCTCTACTTTCCCTTCAGGATCTCCTTGACTTGAGATCTCATTTACTTGCTCCTTTGACTTTTTCACTAATCTGACCTTCAACCCTTTGTTTTCAGTTGGCCAGCTATCTCCTTTCCTCAGAATTTTCCTTTTTGGCTCAGTCACATTACATTCCGATTTCCACGACCTCTTCAGTTTTTCTTTCCAAGAATTTGGATCACTATCTCCAGAGTCACTGTCAGAAACTTGAACTTTTGACCTGGAATCTTCTCTAGTCAGCGACTTCACTCCATTAGGAACATCACTTTTCCTTCCGTCACTGGTACTTGGTAATTCGTTCTCCTTCTCCTCTTCAATCACCTTCAACTTCCCAGATCCAGAATTTTCGTTCCTGCTTTTAGAGCTTGTCTGCCTTTCGATACTCTCCAGGTCTTTATTCTGAACTTGATTAGACTCTTTTATTGTCTCTTTCTCTTGTTTACTTTCTTTGTCAGATTCAACAATTATCAGATCATCATCACCTTCAGAACTGATTTCAATGATTTCCAAATTCTTTCTGATCAAATCTCCATTCACAGTCTGTTCTTCCAGATGTCGACCTCCTTGTCGATCTTCAGTATCTGGAATTACCTCTGTTTCATCTTCAGAATCTGAATCATCTGTAGTGTCACTCTCTTCATCAGAGTTATCAGGTGTAGGTATCGGAATAGTGTGACTTGGATGTATCCACCTCTTCAATCCTCTACATTTCACTGCATTTGTTGTTACAAGTATCACCTGTCTAGGTTTCTGCCACTTCGGTACCAAACAGTTTCTTCTCCGATGAACTTTTGTTCTAACCCAATCTCCGGGTCTCAAATCGTGTGTCTGTACTTTGTCCTTTGATTGTACCTCAGTGCCCACCTGATCAGACACAGAAGTTACTATTTCAGACAAAATTTTACAGTATTCCAAAACAGCACTGTCATTTATGCTCAACAATTTTCCCACTGGTACAAAAGCCTGTCTCATTACTCTACCCATAATAATTTCATGAGGACTCAAACCTGTCTTTTTATCAAGAATACTTCTCAAAATCATTAGAACAAGTGGAAGAGCATCTGTCCACTTCATACCTGTATCAAGACACATTTTACCAATCCTGTTCTTAATTGTTCCATTAATCTGCTCAACCACCCCAGATGCTTCTGGTCTGTATGCACAATGTATTTTCTGCTCAATGTGTAGTGCTTCACAAATCAATTTCATGAGATTGTTATCAAAATGTCCTCCTCCATCACTTTCAATAGTGACAGGGAAACCGTATCTTGGTATTATCTCTCTAAGAAGTAACTTTGCTACTGTAACTGAATCACAATGACGTGTAGGAAATGCTTCTACCCATCATGAAAATAAACAAACAATTACCAGAACGTATTTCAAGCAGTTGTGTATGGGCATTTCAATGAAATCCATCTGTAACCTGGTGAAAGGACCACCCTCCCGACCTATGATTCCAGTTCCCACAATTGATTTCCTGTTTGGGTTCATTTGTTGGCAAGTCGCACACCTCTGACAAAGAGATTCTGCAATTGTCCTGAACTTAGTATTAAACCATGTTTCCTTAAAAAGACTGATCATTGAATCTCTCCCAATATGACCAGGACCATGATACAATCTGGCCATGTCAGCAATCATACAATTTGGTAAGACTACCCTGCCATCTTTGTATGTCCAAACTCCATCCTCATCTCTTGGCCTACACTCTGCTTTCAGCCATGTATCTTGTTCTTCATCATCAGCTTCATTTTGCAAATCTCTAATTTCCTGCCATGTTTCAACAACAGATGTTAGCATCACTGAACTTGAACCACTTTCTTTGTTTTCTTCCACCTTAACTACATTATTCCTCCCACAGAATTTTGCCATTTCATCTGCAGAATTGTTGCCTTTGGTGATAAAATCTTCACCTTTTTGATGTGCTGCGCATTTTACCACAGCAATTTCCTTTGGTAACTGTATACCATCAATTAATCTTTTAATAAAAATTGCATTTTTAATAGGAGAACCTGCTGATGTCATATAGCCTCTCTGAGACCAGAGCTGTCCATAGTCATGCACAACTCCGTACCCATACTGACTGTCTGTAAAAATGGTAACCCTCAAATTTTCTGAAATTTCACAAGCACGAATTAAAGCAATTAATTCAGCCACCTGTGCTGAACGAATTCCTTCAAGACATGAAGCTTCCTTAACTTCTGCCACTGTGCATACTGAATATGCAGCCTTTAATACACTTCCTTCTGATCTTAAACAGGAACCATCTACAAAAAGGACTAAATCAGATTCAGGTAAAGGTACATCTTTGATGTCTTGCCTTGGCTTGGTGCAATATTCCATGACATCCAAGCACTCATGTTCCTCAAAATTTTCATCAACATTCTTAATATCAGGCAACAGTGTGGAAGGATTTAAATTCACACACCTTGATATTGACACATTATCTGCTCCCAAGATAGTTTTCTCATACTTTGTTAATCTGCTGCTCGTAAGGTGTTGTGTTTTACTTCTGGTAAGAAGAATTTCAACTGAATGTGGAACATAAACTTTCACAGGAAATCCCATTATGATCCCTTCACTTTGTTCCAAGCTAACACTTGTTGCTGCAACTGCTTTTAAGCAACCAGGCAATGCCTTTGCAACTGGATCAAGGACTGCTGAAAAATATGCAATTGGTTTCCTCAAATTACCATGTCTCTGAATTAACACAGACAAGGCACATCCCTCTTTTTCACTGCAATATAACTCAAAACCCTTGTCATAATCTGGCATGCCTAATGCTGGTGCTTCACACAAGCATCTTTTCAGATTTTCAAAGGCTTCTAACTCAATGTCATTCAGTACAATCGGATCTTTTACATCTGATTTTGTTAACCTCTGCAATGGCTTTGCAATTACTGAAAATCCACTGATCCATTGTCGACAATATCCAACCATTCCCAGAAACATTCTCATCTGTCTCTGAGTTGTTGGAGGTCGAATTGCTCGAATCATTTTTATCCTTTCAGCTGTCACTTTTCTCGTTCCCTTTGCAATTCTGTGACCAAGGTATTTCACTTCTTGCTTACAAAACTGCAACTTTGCAGGTGACACTTTGTGTCCTTCATCTGCCAAACGATTTAACAGGGTAATGGTATCAGCAACACAATTTTCTCGTGTTTTGGCAGCCACAAGCAAATCATCGATGTACTGTACCAATGTGGAATTACCTGGCAACACCAAATCTTCCAGAGATTTCTTTAATAACTGATTAAAGATAGATGGACTCTCAGTATACCCTTGAGGAATACGACACCATGCTAGGATTTTATTTTGGAATCTGAAAGCAAAAATCTGCTGGCTTTCTGGGTGTAAGGGAACAGTAAAGAAGGCATTACACAAGTCAATGACTGTGTACCATTCTGCATCATGTGGAATCTGATAAAGAATTACTGCAGGATTTGGAACAATTGGACAACATGGAACAACAATCTGATTAATTTTTCTCAGGTCCTGAACAATTCTATATGTTCCATTTGGCTTTTTAATACCCATAATTGGTGAATTACATGGGCTGCTTTCAATTTCTTTTAACACACCTTGACTTATGAATTTTTCAATCACTGGAATGACACCCTCTATTGTCTCAGCTTTCATTTTATATTGGGGAACATTTGGAAAATCAATTCCCTGCTTAACAGTGATTTTTACCGGATCAATATTTTTCATAAGACCCATTTCATTTCCTGTTAGGTCCCAAATTGCTGGATTAACTGGCTTTTTGAGTTCTTCTGGCAAATCATTTTTATTAAAAACAGGAAATAATGAAGTTTTCTCTTCTTCAACCATCAACATAGTTAATTTATAAAGCCCATCTTCTTCTGCTGTCTGTATTTCAATACCATCTGGTGAGCAATATATTCTACAATTCATCTTGCATAATATATCACGACCCAACAGATTCACAGGACTACTGTCACAAACTAGAAATCTGTGTTTGTCTTTGTAATTCCCTATTTCCACTTTCACTGGTTCTGTCAAGCTTGTTTTAATTTGATGATTAGCTACACCTACAACTTGAATTGATTCACCTGAGAGAGGAAGGTTTTCTATTTCTGCTGATCTAACAGTAGAACGGGTAGCACCTGTGTCCACAAGAAAAGTGATATCTTTGTCATTCACTTTACCATTCACAAAAGGACCAGACTGATCTACCTCAAGAGCGGGTCCAAGTACACACTCTTCTTCCTCTCTCAGGCACCGTCATGAGTAATCTTCTGAAGAATCACTCTCACTTTTGTCTTGTAACCAAAATTGAGAAACATTTGACATGTTAACTTTTGACACATCTTTGACCAAATTACCTCCACAGAAACCTGTTTCAGGAGAAAATCTCTGTGTGTTAACTCTACCGGGAAAAGGTGCTTGAGGTATCTGACTTTGTTGAATTTGATTTTGCTGTACCTGATTCTGCTGCTGAAACTGGCCTTGCTGTATTTGGCTCTGCTGATTCGCTACCTGTCGCTGTAGCTGTCGCTGTTGACTCAATTCATTTAATTGCTGTTGTAGCTGTTGCTGTTGCTGCGGATTTAACTCACACTGCACCTGTGGATTCAATGAATTATTTTTAAAATTTCTGGACGGGTTTTCACACTCTCGTTTCCAGTGTCCAATTTCACCGCAATTAAAACATGGGAGCTTTTGTTTCAGTTCTTCAAAATTTACATTAAATTTTGGCTTATTATTATTAAAATTGTTTTTGAATTTCCCTTGAGTCTGCTGCTGCATGGAAGTTAACTGTTGTTGTTGCTGTTCTGCTACCTTCACTTGTGCCCACATCGCTTTCTCCTTGAGATTTTTCTGCTTCACATCTATTTCATCACTGCAATATTTTGCCTTTCTCAGAATGTCATCAACTGAAAGTGCTTGCCAGCATACAATTCCATTTCTAATCATGTCTCCAATTTCAGGTCTCAGGCCATATACAAATCTGTATATAAAGTGGCTCATGTCCTTTTCACTTAATTTTTCATAACCACTATACTGTTTAAAGACCAACAGTAACCTTTCATAAAATGAATGAACTGATTCTTTTGGTTCCTGGTTTGTTCTATCAATTTTAACCCAATCCACTTCTTTTGGGGGAATTTTTCCCTTCAACCAATAAATCACTTTATTATAAATGTCCATGACATCTTTTGCTGGTGCACCTGTAATTGGATCTCGAGGAGGTTCTTCTTTTGGCCAATCTATAGAAATCTTGCATTCTGTCCAGAGATCTGATGGGACAACAATGTCAAAGAATCCATCCAGATCAATCCACAGAACTTTTGATACTTTTATAAATCTGTCTACCTGTCGATACCACTCGACTGGCTTCTCTCTCAACCTTGGAAAATCATTAGTAAACAGAAGAATATCCTGTCTAGACCAAGGAACATGTACATACCCTCCTCCAGCTATTTCCCTCATTGGAAATTCAGAAACAACATTATCTCTTGATTTTTTTTCCTGATCCTTCTTAGACCATTTCATTCTCCATTTACCTATTTCCCCTAATTTTCTGAGAAAACTTATTAATTCTCTTATATGTGTCATTCTTCCCGCAGTATTTAGATTGTCAATGTCCCTTTCAGAGAAATCCACTCTGTAATGTTTTTGCAAATGTTTCTGTTTACTCAAATCAATTTCTAATTCAGCAGCCATTTCCTCCAGTTGTTCATACCTATTTTTTGTTTTCCACTGAATACTTTTACAGATGAACAATAATTCATCATCCTGATATGATTTCAAATTGTCAGTACCAATTGTGCCAATGATTAATTCTTCCAAATCAGCTTTTAATTTAGCAACATCAAGTTTTTTATAATCAGGAACTTCAGGACTCATTCCATTCTGAGTTGATTCCATTCTGTTCAGACTTTTCTCAGACAAACCTGAATCTGAAACTGCCACTGATGGAGCTTGTGAACTCGACAAGTTTTCATTTAAAGTTAAATTTGGCATCATAGATTTTTCTCTATGAATCTCTGAAAGTTCTGAATAAAATCTCTCAGCAACCTTTTGAATTTCTGTATTTAATGGAACTGTTAAAGCTGTTTGTCTATTTATTCCCTGATCAAAAACTGGTACAACAGGACCAATAGTAACTGGTACTGTTACTGCTTCCATGCCTTTTGTTAATTGTTGAATTAAATCTTCTTTCGCTCTGTTGTAATTAGAAATTTCTGGAATGCTAACAGGTATTCTTTCTTGATTTTTCACAAAATTATTTTCCTGTGAGACTCTGCTCTCTCTGGGTGTACTACAATTATTTACTGATCCTATTCTTTCAGGTAATTTCAAAAATCTTGGAGAACCTTCTTCAACTTCTCTAGGAGGTGCACTTGGAGAGGTTTCTGTAGAAACTCTCGGGGTAGATTGTGAACCTGCTTGATAAGGAGGCGGTTTGTTTTTGGTTGCATAAATATCTTCTAAAACTGCATCATCTAATTCTTCATCAATTCTTTTACCAGCTACTTTTCCTTGTAAATCTTCAGTAATCATTATTCTCACTGGATACAAACCCTCATACATGTTTGCCTTTCTCCAGCGTTTTACTTTTTCTTCATGTGTTTCTCTATTTACAACATATTTTGAATATTTAGGTGCTGTACATTTGCTTTCACTTTCAAGTTCCATCATCTCAACCTCCCATTCTACTAAGGCTTCAAATTGTGTAGGTCTTGGCTTTGGCACAAGATCCATCATTTTTCCTCTTAAATTTTGTAAAACCTTCAAATTAAATGACCCATCTTCTGGCCAGGCTAGTACGCCATCATTTTTAGTATAATGCATCCAATTATCAAACCAAATTACAGTATGGTAACCATATTCGCCTTCCATATATGCTGCTGGTGTTTTATACTTATGAAGTAATTTACCACCACGTGTTTCAATTTTCTTGTCAGGCTTAAAATAATTTTTCACCTTTTGTAACCATGAAGGCTTCTTCTCATAATCATCCCAAAAACTCATGTTTGTGACACAATGTTTTTCTGTTTCTACTATAACTTTTTATTCAATTTACAATTTTAATGATAACTATTTATTAATTATCTTTTATTTAATAAACTCTATTCACTTTTGTTGCTATTGTTAAATAATCAAGATAGCTACTTGCTGTAATATTTAATGCTTTATAAAATGTCATTTTTTTTTTTTTAATGTTAATCAGTTACTAAAATAAACCTCTGGGCATTTACTAGCGTAGAAAATCAATTACTCGACAAAAGGTAAACAATGTACATCAGTATGAGTGTTTTTACCCAATCAGCTTGTGGTTACACAGTGCTCAACCAACCACAATATCTGCCGAAGCCTCAACCAATCCGGTTGCGGCCTTTGTATGACACTGCAGTGTCCTTTTCTAATCAAAACACAACCAACTCTCCTTGATGAGTAAACAAATTAAATTTGTCCACTGTAATTTAAACACTCTTCTGATGTAGCGCGATTCCACTACGCTCATTTACCAGCTTTCCCTAAAAATAAAAAATTAAATGAAGAAGTCTTTCTACACGAAGCTATGACCAATCAGGTCCCAGCTTCTTTCACGTGACAACGCACGTCATAATCAACTCCTCCGTGACACTCGAGACCTGCACAAAGCTTCGCCTCACGGAGCCTCGCCCAATAACTCACGAGCCTCCTCAACCAATAAGGTCGCGGCCCTTGTATGACGCTACGCGTCAATAGCCAATGGGTGTGCGACCTGCCGGGACCTTAACCAATCACAGTGCGGCCCCTTCGTAAATGTTTTAATGTCGAGGGAGGCGAGCAGGCCAAGGAAATACAGCTTATTAATACACAAAGGCCTCGCCGGAGCCTCGCCTTATGAGAGCGCGGCTCTCCCATGCGACCTACACAGAGGTTCAGTCTCCACTTTATACACGGAGCTTCGCCCAATCAGAGCGCGACTCCGTGTATGACGCGTCGGCCTTTTACCCAATGACAGTGTGGCGGCTGACGTAGACAGCCGCTGCAGCTGACAGAGCTCTCTCACTCGCTCCAGCCCCCCTCCTTCACAAAAAATGTTCGCGCGATAGTTAGCTTCAATCTAAAACATCAGCATGTAACTAACAAATCAAATCGAACAGGATGTTTAAAAGTGAGGTGCAAACGAGCTCACAACGCTACGCTCACTACATGTAATTAACCAATAATTTTCTAAAAAATTAGCGCAGTCTGCAAAAGAAAAACAAAATTCAAACAGGGAACACTTTCAAAATTTTCAATATTAATCGCATCTCAATCCATAATATCGCTTCTTTATTTAGACACTCCAGCCATATTTTATCAAATGGGAGAGCCTCGCCCAATCAGAGCGGGGCTCACGGAGCCTCGCCCAATAGGAGCGCGGCTCTATCTGTGACACGTCGGCCTCTGGATCAATGGGAGCGCGGCGGCTGACGTAGACAGCCGCTGCAGCTGGGGCAGCTCTCCCCTTCTCTCCTCGCTCAATAAACGGCCCCTCCCTCACAAAATTAGAATTTGAATAGAGCGCGCTATACTCTTCTTTATAAATAATAGCGTTTGGGAAGAAGTAATTTTAAAATAAAGCGGGCATTTATTTCGAAGACGCTTATTTAAACAAAAAATTTCGGCAGAAGACACTCCAAACACTTTAATTAATCGGAGTGTAACTTTATTGTGACGCTTTGGGTGCTTGACAGCTATTTTTATTCTTTAAGCAGTGCACTTACTACACGCATCAGTTTTTAATTTAGCAGCATTATTAAAACGAAGGGAGCAAAAGTGGACGTTTAGCTTATTACAGCATAGCGACGCCTCAACCAGTCAGAGGGCAGCTTTTCATTAACAATTCTGACACTTTAGCCAATCCGAGCGCGGCAATTCTGACGTAGGCAGCTGCTGCAGCTTCAGTCTCTCCTCACACGCTTTCACTCCTAAAACAGCCCCTCCCTTACAATTTTCGATCGGGGCACTTTTAAATGTATTTAAATAGCGCAGAATGCTTTTAGGATGTTTAAAATAACGCGCAATACTCTAAAATAGCGTATTCTTTACCATAAAGGCTCAAAAACACTTTCCAATTATCTTTTTAAAACGCAATTAATAACAACATGGAAACAAACCATTTGTCTGCTTCTCTAACAGAGAGATAGTTTTACACATTCATTCAAGTATTCTTAGTGTGGAATAGACAACGCTATTCTCACAGAATAGTTTCAATTGTCAATAGAGTAATTCTTACCCTACCCTTCAGTTTACAAAAACATTCATACACTTTCAAACAAGAAAACCCTAATCATGCATACACGAATTCTTGGCAGGACTTGAACCAACCACAGAAAACGTCAGACGTTGATAAGAATAGACGACGCTATCTCACCCTTCTCTCAAGCTTGGATAAATCCTACTACTCTTTTCACAGAAAGTTTTAAAACAGGCTCACCAGGTCCCGCTGCTTAATGCTACAATTTTATAGGCAATCCTCACTATACATTCAACCATGCAATCTAAGGTCCCTAAACTTGTGTTGTACGTCCACAACACGTGATATATTCTATACCACAATTTTGAAACAGACAAATGCACTGTGTAACTCTTCCAGTCACACTACCTTGCCGGCAATTAACCAGGAACTTTTCACACTACTGGAAAAATTCCTTAAGACTACATATAACAGTTTGACAAAATCAAAAAAACTCAACATATGTTAAACATTGATCCTATGTCTATACCAACATGTATGTAACATGCATGTCAAAAACAACATATAACCATCCTCTGCTACCAAATTGGTGTAGCGCTCTAACAGAAATTCTTTATAAATGACATCACTATCTACTACCACACTTACTAATCAAAACCAGGCCCATAAGAAACAACAGAGCAGCTGAAACATAAGGCAATTGGATCTAATATGTTGTTTTTAAACTCTTTTCAATAAACAAGACCAGCTTGTCATTTTAAAGGTTTATTTTAAAATTCTCAAAATTGCATAAATTCAATTAGCTTTTTATTAATATCAGCATTTAATTTTTTTATAAGTAAGCTTTATTGCATTAATCATTGATTCAAAAACTGACAGTTTAACTCAGCATGAAATAATGAATTAAAGAAAACATAGCCCTAGACCCTAAGTTAGCTTTCTGACCTGAAAAGGGAAAATAAATGAATAAACAGTTGAATGCTTACAAGCCCATGGGAAATCGAACAGCACTTCGCCCTCAGGAATCAGTCAGCCCCGATCCCTACAAGAGGCCAATTTTTATACCCTATTTGCTCGCTAATCTAACTAAAATGTAATTCTTTCTAAAAGTTCAGCACTCTGATTGGTTGCTGTCTGTCAGTCCACCAAAATCACTACGTCCAGGGTGTGAGCGTCACCATGCCATTGTCCATTGACATAGAGTGACATCAGCTTCCGAGTGTCTTTGCAACAAATTAAAAAGTTGCTTCTCTTGACTTCCACCAGAGCTCGACAAAATCAACCCTGCCATTTCCTCGGCCTTGAGAAAAGAACATCCTGAGCAGTCCGTGAACAAGTTCCATTGTCAGAGGAACCACAGTTTTTTTTCAAATGTCAGAGCCACAGTCTTTTCAATGAAATAAGCAAAATAAAACTCTCCATGGAAAGTTTCCAAGATGACTACACTTGGCTCCAACTCTGCTCACGTACAGGCCGACCAACTTCTCTTCAGATTCAGAACCAAAGCTAGGCCTCAAATCACTTTTAGGCCTATTATTTAAACAAACACAAAAAGAGTGATTAATTCAGATAAAACAAACCCTTCTGTTCCCCACCCTTCCCTGCTAGTGATTATCCCATTAATAAACACAACTAGCAGAAGCAAACAAATAAAGCAGCACATAAAATATTATAAATAAATATTTACCATTCTTCATATAGCCCAGCTTTATGTATCTGAAAGAATTAAAAGATGATTAAATGATACACAGACAGACAATCACAACATATAACAAACATATAAGCACATATAATAAAGCACATGCCATGAATAATCAGCTGCATTTTAATAGTGACAAAGACAATAGGACAGACATGACAAACAAAACAATGTTAATCATATGTTATAAAACAGATTTGCAAATGCAACAAGAGCACATGTAATTAATTCCCACGTGTTCATATGTGGTGCAAACTTAATCTAGGTTGGGTTAATTAACATATAGCATACAACATTAGTATTTTTATTCAATGTTATGGAAGTATGATTTTGCGAGTCCAAATAAATTTAATTTCAAACCTCGCTCCATCAACGTCACAAAAGGTGCCGAGCTACTCGTCCCAGAGAGGCCAAAGAGTGAAGTCCAGCTGTTTGGCCAGGGGGACGGCGTCCCCCCGGTAAAATAAGTGGGGGGACGCCGTCCACCCGCGTGGTATCCCGACTCGAGCCCTGATTAGCCACCTGTAAGCCCACCAGCAACGTTATTGTCATATTAGTGACTAATGGCAGGCCGCCTTACTGTGATGTCACTATCATTAAGCCACCTTAATTCAGGCCTTCATCATTGTATGACTGATATGTATTACAATCCCTTCTTGATTTTCTGTAGCCGTACCTGAAATCAAAGAACGGAAAGGGCAGTGCGTCCAATTCCATGTTTGCCCTCAGGAAAATAGCACAATAAATGAAATACTGGCCAGGTGGCAGACCAATCCCAGCAAACTATATGAAAGATATGGGGCATGCTCAGCCTGACTGGGTTAGTTTATATGCTAACTTTGTTGAACCTGTGCTGTACCTGCTTCCCAAACAGCGCTTTCAATGGGTTGGTTCCTGCCGTGTCCCAGATCCCACAGTAATTTAAACCCGAATGTAAAACGGGGTTCTCCTGAGACCTAAATTCATGTGCTTATTTTAATAGGCAAAACCACCTACTGTAGGCGTCCTGGGCTGCTGAAATGAAGCTGTGGTGGCCTCGTACGCACGTTTGCGATTTAATAGCCCTAACCATGGGTCTCCAGCACGTTCATCGCCAGATACCAGTAGCTCACAGCATGGCTCTGAGTAGCTGGAGCCGACACATAATTGACTTTCCGATGACGTGAGAACATGCGGCTTCCCTTTTGCTTAAGACAGCACTTTGAAACTTTCCGCACCCTGTCTTGTGAGGCCTGGGAAACTCACACGGCAGGGCACCCTCTTCTGAAAAGTTCTTTCACTTTCTTTCTCTACTTCTTTCGTTTTTTGTCTATACTCCTCTTCCTTCACTCTTTCTCTTTCTTTTCAATTTTTTTGCTCTCTTGCCTTTCTTTTCGTCATAATGATTTTTTCTCCCTTTCTACTTGCTTTCTCTTCCCTCTCCTCTCCTCTTTCTTTCTTTTTTCTTTCTTTCTTTCTTTCTTTCTTTCATTCTCTCTTTCCTTCTCTACTTTTCTCGATTTCCTTTTGTCTTGCCTTGCTCATTTTCTTTCTTTTCTTCCTTTATGTCTCTTTCTTGCTGCTGTTTTTCTTTATCTACCTTTTCTTTCTTCTCCTTTTTTCATCTAATCTTTTGTTTCTCTTACTTTTTACTTTTTTTACTCATTCCTTCATTTGTTCTTTTTCATTGCTTTCTTTGCTTCTACCTCAACATTCATCAATCCATTGTTTTTTCTTGTTTGAACTCCTTATGTTTCATTCTCTTTTTTCTGTTTCTTTCTTTCTTCCCATCATTCTTCATTTCCTTTCATTCATTATTTCCACCTTTTTCAACTTATCTTCCTCTCTTTCTTCTATTCTTTTTTCATAAATTGGGTTGCCTTTTCTTTCTTCTGTAGTAACATGTATTATATGTATCTTGTTACTTTCTCCCTAGCTGCTCAGCCAGTGTAGTGTGAATGTGCATGGAATGTTGGTGTGATGGTCATGAATGAAATGTTTGGGTGCCTGGATTCTTGAGTGTGACAGTTGAAGTATGGGCTGAGCAGCAGGCAGACTGCTCCTGGTGGGGCTGCATCACAAGAACTCTGCGGCTTTCTTTCTTTTTCTTGACTATTTTCTTCTTTTTATCTGCTTGTCCTTTCTTCCTTTCTTTATTCTCCCTTCTCTGATTCTTACTTTCTTTCTTTTCGGCCATCATCTCCTTCCTTTCCTTTCTTCCCTCCTTCGTTTTCTGTCTTTTCCATTCCTCCTCCTCCCTCTCTTTCTTTATTCTTCATTTCCTTTCTCTTCCTTATTTCCCTTTACCTTCCTCCCGCCTTCATTTTGCTTCTCGCCTTTCCCTTCCTTTTTCTTCTCGCCTTTCCCCTCCATCCTCCCCTCTTTTCATTTTCTTTCTTTCTTTCTTTTTTCTTTCTTTCTTTCTTTCTTCCTTTCTTTCTTCCATTCTTTCTCTCTTTCTTCCTTGATCTCTATTCTTCATCCCAATATGTTTGAGTTTCTTTCCTCTTTCCTTCCTTTCTTTATGTGTGCTTAGCTTTTAGAGATAAACCTCATCATGTATTAATTCGTAAGACATGACTTCCTGACAAGGCTGACAGGTATATGCTGATGGGTGACTTCAGAGAGGGTCTTTCTTATAGAGAACTGTGAATACAGCAAGTGACTTGGATAGTAACTAATTGTCCTAGTTAAGGATGCAGTACATATGTTAAACAAAATGATTTATTATTTGAAGACATCCACCAATAGACTGCAAGACAATTAACCAGATAGTGAAAATGTTCTGGGCCCTGGCTCTCTAAATGACAGCTGGGCCATCATATGTGTTGTGTGACAAAAGAAACCACAGGCCCAAAAGACAAATCCAAGGAAATGATTAATAAACAAGAGTAATTAGGCAAAATGGACCGTTTAGGACCCCACAGGTAACCTTTTGGTGATGCAGCTCCTGGGGAAATGCTGTATGCTCACTGGAAAAGAACTGGGGATACTCAATTGATGTGTTTAACTTGTGTTTCCTTTCTGAATCCTTATATTAGGAAGAAGCTCAGGGAGGTTTTCAACGATCGCAAGTAGCTCTCACTACAGAAAAGGCAAATACCTATCCTAAACAAACCTTTTTTCTGTGTCAGAGTGGATGGGACCTACCGGTGACACTGGACCCTGGAACTGGCATCCCATGTGTGTGCCATGTGAATGTATACATTATGTGTACCACGTATATGACAGCAGGACTGTAAACGTGGGACCAATAGGATCCAAAACCCTTAAAGTAATCCATTTTTGTGATACAGTCCCTGTTTACATTTCACATGTTTTACTTCATCTTGCATTCCCCAAGTGTATTTGCTTTTCCAGAAGGGGTTTCTGTTGTATTTTCTTTCATGCAACATATAACTCATATGTAGTACACACTGTGAACTGGTTCGTCTCTCTGTGACTTGGTTAGTCCAGTTTAAGGGGGATGTTCATGATGGGCTACAAGTGATAGGCTGAATGCAATGAGAGTTCTCACAGTGCCTGTCAGTGTGTCATAAATGTGTTCAGACCACGTGTTCATCCAATCCTCGCCACCTGCAGAGTACATAGCGTACAATGATTACAGGCGGGTGGGTGGGTTGTGTAGGGTGATTAAACAGAGGAGACGAAAGTACATGAAGGAGAGAGTGAAAAGATAATGCTGAAGAGGAAAGAGACATAATGTCTGTGGTAGAAAGGACATAAGTGTCAAACAGTGTGGGGGACTATCAAGGAAAGTGGTGTGATGAGGAGAACAAGAGTGACTGAGACTCCTAAACCCGCTACTCCTACCACAGATCTTAATAATGTTTAATTCACATTCTCCTATTTTTAGATTAGAAACATTTTCCATTATAATTATTCACAATATAATTATTGTTGTTACTCATTTATTTGATACCGCTAACAAATATTGGCAAAGCTAACATATCTGACTTATTTTAGGCATGCATCCATTGAGAGGCACCTAAATACTGATTAAGGGGCACTCTGTGTGAAGCACATGATTTGAGATCATATGTTTAAACAATGCCCTTAATTACACAAACCACATTCCTTTTAGATTCCCCCAACTTATTTCATCCCACTCAAAGCACTAGCTACAGAAGAGGTGAGTGCAACTTTGTCCTGCTGAAAGGTTGTGTTTTAAAGGGTTGTATGCGTGTATGTGTAGCTCACACAACTCGTGCACACATGTTACCTTATCTCTGCATATCTGAATATGTAAGGATGGTGTGCATTGCTAATGCCTTTGTGGTTCTGTTTTTCTGTGTTTTCCAGGGAAGCCGAAACCGCGAATGCTCATATACTACACGTTGAGTGTACATGAGGGAAGTGTGCTCACCTATTATCTTTGTAGTATTTGTTCTGTGTGCCTACATGTGTTTGTAAGAGTGTGGCGTGAAACTTGCACTGATGCTGCCTGTACGTTACCTGTTCTGTGTTTTCAAACTAAACCTTTCCAGCTGATGCCGATGTGGGCGAGGGGTCAAGCATGTGCGATGCACACCTGACACCTGCTGTGTGCACATGAGGGAGTGCTTGCACTGCAGTTGTCTGTTTGTGCCACATAAACTTTCAATCGCTTGCCCTCTGTCCTTCAACCTTGCAGTCTGAGCTCTCCCTGAACCAGTGCTTAATTTAAGCCAGTGGATTCCGGTGCACCGGTCCTTAATTGGTTTCCGGTGCTCGGCAACGGCACTTAATTGTCATCACCACACTTATGACACTCTGCTGCCTGGTGGCGCTGCTCATCTAATTTAGAGATGATCAGAATAACGGTTGTTTATGAATACAATATACATTAAAAATGACTAATACCTTCCTCCGCAGAACTGTCGCATTTGCAGGCGAGAGAGATGGTTAGTAGTTGTTTTGGTACCATCATTGACAGCGACGACGAGGCAATGTGTGGTGCAAGCTGCAGTTGCCTCCTGGTCAGGGCCCTGGCACTTAATATTTTACAAATAAAGCACTCCCTTTTTTTGACCCTGCATTCCTTCCATGCAACCAGTACCCAATTTACCTTCTCCTCCTCCTTAGACCTACATATTTCTCTGTCCCCTTAACTGTGTCAATCATTCTGCTCTTTTCTTAGTGAATGGCGTTTATCAAGCTTCATAAACATGCACTCTCGAGCAGCAGGGGCTGCAGCAATCCTTCCATAACACCACTGGCGTAACGAAAATTGAGGGGGCCTCCCTGGAAGGTATGTAGAGGGGCCCCCTCCGGAGTCAATTAGGAGCTCTCCGGACAGAGTGCAGTGCCGAGGTGGCCCACTGGAGCTTCGCCCTCCCCCCTCCCCTCCCCCGCACCGCGTGGGCTGCGGGGGCCTGTGTTACGCCCCTGCATAACACATATAGAAACATACAGTAGGCAAGAGTGCAACTTTAATTACTGTGGGAAAAAAAGAGCCCCCTGGCGCTACCCATATGCAGCATCTTCTACGTATTACTCAATCGTGGAAACTCTCTTCAATCGTGAAAAGCCGCCACCGGCTCGGTCTTTGCTTGTTCCGGGTCCTGCTGGACTCTTCCTCTGTCAGCATTGTTCTCTTCACGTTCCACTAAATTATGGAAGTCACTGTTTTTCTTTCCTGACTGTACTATGTTTATTTTCTTTGCTGGTAGGCTTTTAATAAAGAAAGTAAACATATATTCAGAAGCTTCTGGTTTCCTGACAAGAATATGTATATTCTTGTAATATGTCATAGTATATTGTGTGATTTGCGCTTCACTTCCCGCCCTCCCCACGCCCCATGAGTGCTGGGAAGAAGTTAGACGTGATAGAGATGGATTAGACGACGTCCTCTCAAAGGCACGGGCGCGCGCACGTTTCAAGGCCTGACGAGCCTTTAAATAGCCTTGGTTGACAGTTCCTATCAGAGTGTGTTACATTTGCCAGACACCAGTACCCACATTCCAGTTTCCCCAAGATGGATAAGGAGAAAAAAGGTCAACAGATTATTTTAATTGCCCTTCGTATGTCCGATAATCGTTCTTTCCAAAGTTATCTCCAAACAGACGCAAACTACAAACTAAATAAATGCATTTCCCGTTAGACTTGTTTAGGTTATTGTTTTCAGTCCATTTTACAACGCAGACTGGGTTTCCCTTCAGATAAAACCTCGTTCTTTTTATACCGTGTACAGGAATCATTTCTAATCTGAAATGAATCAATAACACTGATATAATGACGTCATAATATGCATTCAGCACGCAGCTAAAGCATGCAAAGTCTTAAATAGTCAACTTTCCACATAATTTGGTATTTAGCTACAGTTCTTTGTTACTTCAATAAGAAGGCGCCATTAAACCCTGCTAATCATAGAAACTGTTTTGTCCTTTTTGCGACCAAGGTCTTAAGCAATGTACAACCAGAAAATAGAGTCGAAGTGGAAATTCTTGGACCTGAGAAACACTAATTTCTAGGTGTGGCCTACAGACAGCTTTAGTTGCCTTGCCAACCTCGTGCAATCTAAAATACTCTGAATTAAAAAGTGCATACTTACTTAAAAGGGCATAAATTAGTCCTCTACATCCATTGACCTGTTCATATGTCATTCATAGTTACAATCACCATAGCATTCAGCATGGGACAAGTGCTAACCCAGATGCACCGGAATGCTTGCTGACCAGTAGTATACTTTCCAGTCACACTTGATCCCGTAGCTGCTGCTTTGCCTGACTGCCGTAAGACAGTAGCCTCAACTGGCGTCAATATAGAGCAGTGTGAAAGCATTGTCATGGGTTAATGCATACCAGGACACAGTACCTGACCAACAGTCATCTCACCATGTATGAACAAGTCATACTGGGCACTGAAAATGTCACTTTGAGAAGATGTACTGTACTCAATCCTGCTACCCTTTTGCCCATACCTGGAAATGATATTACTGTAGGTAACATTGAGCATGTCTCCCTTGATGTGACTGAACTATGCACCAAGCCGAGACCTGACATACAAGATAAATGAATCAGATTATGCGATGTTTGTTGATGGCCCCTGCTTAAAGGTCCATGATGGAAACCTGAGAGCTGCCTACGTCATCTTTACTTTTTCAGGTGTGGTCGAAGCCTCTAGGCTTCAGGAGTATTTCAGCACAAGTGGCCAAATTTAATTGCTGTTACTATAGCTTGCTGTGTTGCAGACCAGCTGAGAGTGACCATTTTCACTGATAGTCAGTAGGGCTTTGATGTCATGACTTTGGACAGTTATGGTCACAACGGGGATTCATGACCTCTTCAGGGTCCCTCATATGAAATGGTGACAATGTTCATAATCTTTTGAAGTGCCCATATTGCGGTTGTGAAGTGCAGTGCACACTTAAATGGCACAGATTTTGTGACAGTAGGCAACAGATATGTGGACGAGACCGCATGCTACTGTGCCCTGAACGCTTGTACCTTTAATGATGAGTATCAGAACGAAACATCAGAGGAGATGCATTGCAATCTGCTGTTGACCACAGTTGATACTTGGGAAGAAGTTAAAAAATGCTGCAGGAAAGGTGTCAGAGGCAGAACATCATGGCTCTATTACAGCTGGTTGTGGCAAAAGAGCTGAGGATGACATTTGGGTTTCAGGAGATGGATGACCTGTGTTGCCAGATAGTTTGTTATCTCCAAATGCAAGATATTATCAGGGGCCTGCACACGTAGGGAGAGATGCCATAGTATGCTTTTTCAGGCAAACCTGGTTTAACTAAAGGTTTAGACTGATAGCTGACGGGTTGTGTCACAGACGTGTTGTGTGTCAGCCACAGATTGTAGACAGGAGAATAGCAGTAACTCCAAGCCACATAAGGGGAACAGGAGGTCCCTTTAACAGAATTCAACTGGACTTTATAGCAATGCCTGAGTGCAATATGCTGAGGTATATCCTATTAATTGTGTGCATCTTCTCAAGTTGGATTGAGGCTTAACCAACCAGGAGAAATGATAGTCTCACAGTGGCTAAGTTGTTGTTGAGGGAGTTAATACCAAGGTTCGGTTTCCCAGCTTCTCTGGAGTCATATAGAGGAGCTCATTTTAATAATGAGGTGTGAAGATGTTGTGCGCAACATTGTAAGTTGGACAGAAGCTACATTGCAGTTATCGACCAGAGGCTTCCGGAATTGTGGAACAGGTCAATGGCACTTTAAAATCCAGATTGGCTAAGGCGTGTGCTTTGACTTCTCTAACGTGACCGCCTGCTTTGCCTCTTGTGTTAATGAGCCTATGCAGTACTCCGGAAAATAGGACAGGATTGTCTCCCCATGAAATCATCATGGGTAGAGCTAGGAGAATACCAGCTGTGTCTGTGATTCCACTTGTGAATATTACAGATGACATGATTATTGATCATGTCAACAAAAATATAAATTCCCTTTGAGAACTAAAATAAAACTAATTGTTCAACCATTCATCTCAATTATACCACAAACCATTCATTTTGATTATCTGAAGAATCAATGAACCAATGAAGAAACACATGAGCAAGTCATGCTTGGAGCCTCGGTGGCGTGGTCCTACCAGGTTATATTGGTCACTACAACTGCTGTGAAGTGTGGAGGACTCCCTAACTGGGTACGTGCCACACATACACACAGAGTCCCTTGTCCTCTTGTTGATATAGTAGCACCTGTCCATGAAGTGTCAGTGGCTGCAGTGAGATAAAGGGAGCAAGTTAGTCAAGCTGTTGGGGATCAGCAAGAAGCTGGAACAGCACTTGTTCGGCCTGAGGGGGGTTCGAAGAGAGTCAACAGTTGAAGTTGGTACAAAAGGGTCCCATCCTGTAGTGTTGACTGCACCAGATTCAGACCCCGGCGAAGGGCATAGTGAAGTAGTAACACAAGTTGTACTTGGAGACCGGTAGCCAGGAAGACAGGAGAGAAGGAGACACAGTTTGTCTGAAGTGTGTGTACCACACACTATCCCAGAAGATACTGACAATGATGAAGAAGTAAAATACACAAAATATGAAGAGGGCGAGGCAATATCCTTACTCCAGCCTCCACGTACAATAACTGAACCACACAAAAGGAGTAGGGAAATATATATCAAGGAATTTATAAAATGTGCACAAGATACATGAGTGTAGTAGCACGCGCTCACTGCTCACTGTGAAAAAACTGCCTTCACTCACAAAATTGTGACATGCTTCATCATAGGGTGTGCTACAGACACCCCTGCGCAGACCAACGCCTGTGGTGGAGCATAAGAGAGGGGAAAACAATACAAACAATGACATTCTTGGGATCCCCGAAGAAAAGTGCAGCCAGTGAGAGGTAAAACTAGCTTGGATGTGAACCCACTCAAAATTGTATTCCGGGGCCATCCGGCTAGGTTTAAAAACTTGAAGGATGGAAGTGAAAGGAGAAGATTTGGATTCCTTCATCCCTCCTTACTGTCAAGGTGTCAACATGTTTCTGCCATCAATATGCGCCCAACCGGGTCACTCCAGCATTCATAAGGACCCTTCCCAACCCAAACGGGGGAGGTATCCTCTCATCCTTCCTCTGGTATCTGTGGAATGTGATCCTTCCAACACAGGGATACCTTAATCAACACACACTCCATAGTCTGTGAATGAGAAAATAAAAGGGAAAAAGGTAATCACTCAGTCTCCCAAAAATAAAAATCTATAAGGTTGTGTTAGACCTGGCACCATTGGCGTGGGTCTCCCTTCCATTTTTGCTGTTGCCTCATGTGTTTTTGCTGGTGTTAGATGCTTTGGGCTCTGTGCCAATGCTGTCAAGTGCCACAGTGCGAGTGCTCCCTATTGTATATTGATGTATGGATTAGTGATTCCATGATTGGCTTGTTTGGTTTACTTGTCAGACCCTAGTACAGTACACTGAGCGTGCCCAGGGCTTGTAAACCAAATGCTGCTAGTGGTCTTGCAGCACTGGTTGTGCCACCCACAGAAGCAGTCTGTAAATGTGTGTCTAAGGCCTGCCATTGCAGAGCCTGTGTGCAGTCTGGTACTGTCATGCTGACTGGACAAGTGCACCCACTTGCCAGTCCCTAAACCTCCCCTTTTCTTCATATCAGACACTCCTATGGTAGGCCCATGGGTAGGGTGCATTGTAAGTATAGTAGTGTGCCATGTCCTAATAGTGAATTACAGCCATTTTCGTATTTCACTATTGCAAGGGTACCTGTTCTCCTTAGGCCGAAGTGGCAGTTAGATTATTACATTTTATAATCCTAACTGACTCATGGAACATGGTAAAAATTCGAGTTTAGTATGCCTGAACTTAGAATGATAAAATGCATCTTTTAGTGAAGTTGGTTTTAACATTCTGTGTTAGAAAATACAACTTTTAGAAAGTTGGTATTTTTTTGTCTATCCAAAGCCTGCCTCTGCTAGGTTGTGTATTCCTTGTCTGGAGTTTGAGTGACAGGGCTGGGTGATTCCAGGTGACAGAATGAGTCAGCCCAGTGGTGAATAGAGAGATCTGCATCTAGATGGGTGGGAGGAGCTGCACCTGGGACCTGAATAGGGCTGTGCCTGCCTTCCACAATGCTGGCTCCACCTCCTGTGGTGCGGCTGATGTCTCTGCCCTGCACAGTGAAAGAAGAGAAGGAATCATGTCAACAAAGTGCTCCAAGGCTGTGCTTTACCTCCACAATGCTGGCTCCACCTCCTGTGGGGCATCTGTTGTTTCTGCCCTGCACTGTGAAAGGAAAGAAGGAGTCATGTAAACAGAGTGCTCCAGAACTGGTTTGGACTAGGCAAAGGGCCCTCTGCCCTCAGAGGACAACAAATGTTGGGGTATAAATATTGGGACCCTGATCCCAAGAAATTAGATCACTTTTGGACAAACAAGAAGAAACCTTTGCTGAGGAGTGGAACCAGAAGAAACTGAGGAGAGACTATCCCTAAGCTGAAGTGCTGCTTAGCGGATTGGCCTGCAGTGGTTGCCTGACTGCCAAAGGAAGGAGAAAGGAACTTTGTGTACTTTATTTTCAACTTGTAAGGATCTTCAAGGGCTTGAAACAGAGCTTGCCTCCTGCTGAAGGCTCAGGGACAACAGACTTCAACCCCCAGCTCCCCAGAGTTCTTTTCGAAGTCCCTTCTGAGGGACTGCGTGTCGCAAAGAGCTGAAAGCGCGACTCAGGAGGAAGAAGCGTGTTGCCGTCACTGCTGCTGCCATTGCATCCTGGATGTCGCCGCTGTAGCTGTCGTATTGCACCGCATCGAGAGAAGTGTCTTGCAACGAAGAGGAAGCGCGCCGCCATCGCTGCTGCTGCCGTCACATCTTGGATGTCGCCACTGTAGCTGTCGTATTGCACCGCATTGAGAGAAGCGTCTCACAACGAGGGAGAAGCGTGTCGCCGTCGCTGCTGCTGCTGTCGCATCGTGGATGTCGCCGCTGTACTTGTTGTATTGCCTCGCATCAAGGAAAGTGCCTTGTTTCCACGGAGAAGAATGCCGCAGCCGAGGCTGTTGCCGTTGCATCGCTGAACAAGTGTAGCGGCTGCAGTTAACGCATCGAACCGAGACTTCTCGCATCATCGGAGAAGCGTGCCGCATCTGGAAGATCTTCACGTCTTTATTTCTCTGCACCGGAACTTTGCCGCATTTCCATCGCTGCAACACTTTTGTTGTGGAAGCGCCACGCATCGCAAGGTACATTGACTTAAAATGTCGCATCTTCAGAACTGAACTGAACTAAGCTAAAACTACCATTCTAAGTATAGTATTGTGGATTTTTGTTGTTTACGGTCTTGTGTTAAGTCTATATAAAGAATACATATTTTTAATATACAATTGTGTGGTGTCCTTCTGTAGTGTTGTCACTTGTTTACTGTATGTGGTCACAAATGCTTTACACACTTCCTCTGAGATAAGCCTGTCTGCTTGTGCCAAGGGGCTGAGCAAGGGGTTATTTTAGGAGTGTACCCCCTTACCCTGACTAGAGGCAAGGGTCCCTATTTGTCACAAGTACCTACCTGTGCCAACTAGAGACCCCCAAATCTAACAAGTGGTAAAGGGGAGATGAGATACCTCACCCATACCAGTATTAAAACACGCACCACATAGAACCCTCACTGACACCATTCGGAACTGAAATGAGCATCCAGTCCAAATTGGATTCACAAGTACAATGTGTGGGAATCACCACATAAAAATGCCCACAGGCCACGTTCCTGCGTAACACTTGTTCAAACCTCCAGCGCTTAAATAGTGTTACATAAAGGCAATTCACTCACTGAGTTTCATAGATTGAGTCTCTAGAAATGGTGAAGTGTTGGGAGTGACCCCCTGTGGTCAAACTCTAAGGGAGACAAACACAGATTTATTTATCTTTTTAAAAGTGATCAACAAACGTGATTGCTGATATACGTAACTGTGGAGAAAATAAATCAGCTCCACTGAACTCTTTGGTAAAATATCCCCGTATATGAAGGAAGCGGTTTCAGAAAAATTATGACAGGATAAGAGTAGAAATGTTCCTGTTGCAGGTATACACGCAAAACAACACATTACAAACAGGAATACCAAATTGGACCCCCAAAAGCATGTTGTACGGGAATATGTGGTGCACCAAATGCCGTGACGTGTCTTTATTAGCCTGCTTGGTGGTGCATTGTCCCTTTGCTTGCTGTTAGAATGCTAGGGAGCAGAACCACAAACCCCCACCTCTCGCTCCTTACTACGTCAAGGTGGGTGCACTGCCAAGGCACTGTCCAAGTCCTTGCCGCGGAGGTGGCGGAGCTCTCTTCACCATGTCCCCTAAAGCAGCAACAGTTCGGATCACGTGATGATCGCGTCGATGACATAATGGATAGCTAGTTTGAGAATAGATACATTACTGTATTAGCAATATAGAGAGCCTGAGAAGGAGACCTTAACGAAAGAAACTGGAGAGCTAGAGCTTTACAGAAAGGTCTATTCAGAATCTTTTGTAACCTGCCCTGGTTGCACACGGATGATATTGTTCCCATGTTCAGTGTGGGACATTTAGCCAATGTTTCAGTTTACAATATGAAAATGGAAAAGGACAGTTGACCCCTGATGATGCGTACAGAAGGGTGTTACCTGTGACATTCTGGGGCAAATAACTAGAGTAGATATTGTCTGATGTTAGATCACTTCTCTTTGGACTTTGAGAGGTTCAGACCTCTATGCTTCCCCTTTGATTCTATATTGAGTGTGACTTAGGTTAACACTTTCCCCCGACCAACGAAGACTCTTGACCAAGCTACTGAAATGCTGACACCTTCCCACTCTTCCTACTTTTCCTATTTTTCCTGCCCTGTTCTATTTTTCTCCTTTATTGAATTCCCCGAGATACTTTAGATATTATTTGGACTTTAACTTAGACGATTTTAGACTTACCCATGTATAGAAGAGAGAATTTAAAATTATTCTCTGAACATTACATTCTTTTGCTAAGCTTTTGTATTGCTGTAACTGAGTTGTTTGTTTGTTTAATATTAGTCTGCCTCAATTTCTTCCGGAGGTTAGGCTTTTAAGTTGTTTTTCTGTATTTTTATAGTATGATGCTGAGGTTTGTATACCTTAACTTGATTGCTGTGTAAGAAGCTTTTTTAACGACAGTCACTGATTCCTGTTCCTTATTGTATAGCCAAATGGTTTACACTGTTAATTGAATTTTGATGGATGTAATGTTAACTTCCATTATCTCTTAGTCATATAAAAAAATTCCAGTGGAGGACTAGTAGTAAGAGGGTTGGCCCAAATGCACTCTGTGCTCAGCTCTCCTCTCCCTGGAAAATAAACTTGATTCTCTCATCTCTTCTATTTCCTATTTTGTAGCGTCCATCTCACTTTTAAGTGCCAAGATGTCCCCCTTCCCTAATATCCTCCCGAGGAATTCCGTGCTCCCACGCCCAATAAAGCCAACCACAGTCTGTCCTCTACAGACATCTCTAACTTACTAGCCAGCTACAAGACCACCAGCGTCACTCCCCCTCCACCTTCCTCTCCTATTAATTCTATGCAGTTCACTATTCAGACCATCTCCTCTGTTAGAACCTTGCAGCCTCCCTCTTACCGGGCACCCTCATTCAAGAATCTTATCCCTATCTCTCTTAACAGCACTAACACCCCATCACCAAAACAGTTGCGCCAGAGCTGCACTGCTTGCTCCACAACTGCAGATCTGCAATCAAACACAAATTGGAAATATCTGACATTATCACCCTCCAGAATCTTGACATGTTCTTCCTCACTGAGACCTGGTTTAATGACTCCTATCATACTTTGTTTGATCTGGTACCCCCTGATTACTCTAGCCTCAGAAATGACAGATCAGAAAAAATTGGGGGCGTCGTCGCTATCATCTTCAGGAATTCCCTTCAAATGAAAGCCTTCCCTAAAACCCTTTTCCGTACATTTGAATGCCTATCCCTAGAACTTCAAATACATCATGGCTCACCCTTTAGATTCCATGCCATCTACCACCCGCCCGGTAACTGCTCTTCCTTTGTGGAGGAACTCACTGACTTCATCAGTGACCAATTTTCTCGAAGTGACAGGCAGATCTTTCTGGGTTGCTTTAATCTCCATTGGGGCTCTTTGGAAGACTCAGCTGCCAACAAGCTTGCCACCTTTCTCTCAGCCAACAATCTCTTCCAACATTGCTCGGAAACCACTCATTCCAAGGGCTCAATTCTGGATCTTGTTATATTCAAAGCAGACCTACTGACAACTGCTCCCCCTATCCATGTAGACTGGTCTGACCACTTCCTCGTTCCCTTCCGTTTTCATCTTTCGCACGTTATAACTCTCGGCCAACCTAACAGAGCTACTACCTAGTTCCGCAACACTAAAAACATTGATCTTGACACTTTTTGTGACTCTGCTATGCGGTCACTTCCTAGACTTGACCCTAACGCGGATTTCAACGTTCTCACCACTCAGTGCCTGTCAGTCCTAGCATGAAATCGACAATGTCGCTCCACTCCAAAGCAAAAGGAAAAGACCCACCCACTCAGCACCTTGGTTCAATAAAACTCTCTACAATGAAAGGAAAAACCTTAGAAACCTGGGGAAACATTGGAGAAAATCTCCTTCAACCTCCAATCTCTCTCTGCTACTTTCAGCAAGATTCAAATACCACAACCCCATCTTCCATGAAAAAGCCTCACATTTCAGATCCCTCCTTGACTCAGCCAAAAACAGATCCCAAAAATGTTTTGACCTCATCAAAATCCCAAACTGTTCTCACCTAACTACTAAGCCAGAGGACCCATAAAGAAAGCAGCCGATTTCAATGTTTTCTTTGATAAAAAGGTCAAAGCACTGGTGGATCAAGTCGTCCACCCCACCCCTTTTGAGCGGAAATCCTTACTCACCTGGCAATACTTTGACGTCATCTTGGAAGATGACCTCCTTAAATGCATCCTAGAAACCAAACCATCCAACCACTCTTCTGACCCCATCCCTAGCGTCATCGCCATTGATTTTTACACCCATACTCTCTCTTACTGGACCAGGCTAGTTAATCTCTTCCTCAGTCAAGGCTCCCTCCCTGTTGCTCTTAAATCAGGAAAGGTTACCCCTCTTCTAAAAAAAATCTCCGCTGATGCGACTGACCTCAACAACTTGCGCCCTATCACCAACCTCCCTTTTCCAATCTGGTTTCATCCAAAATTGCGGCACTGAAACAACCCTGCTGCAAGTGATTGAAGATGTGTTGCATATACTCAACTCTGGGGAATTGTGTCTTCTGATTCTTCTAGAACTCTCTGCAGCCTTTGACACTGTTAGGAGTTGAACCTTCCTGGCCGGGCGGGTGCTGGAGAAAACCCCGGTGCATGCTGTTTTGCGCCAGCTGAGACGGCTGGAACGGACGTGGAACGGAACGGACGTGGATGTGGACGAGTTAATGTAATTTCTGAAAACACCGAACTGAGTTCATTCAGAAGTGTCTTCAGACTTCTGCTGATTGGAAAAGGAGGTGAATGCTGGTGGACTCTGGCAGACAGTAGCTAGGAGCGGGGAAAAAGCTAACCTCGAGTTGCTCGATCAGGAGCAAGAGAAGACCAGGTCCGGATTCTGAGTGGAGTGGAGCTGACCGGGTAGAAGTGATGGAGCGAGATTTGGAAATAATTTTATTTCAACTCGTGAAGTCACACTTCCAGAATGGAAAATAACTCTATTAACGTTTGGTGCTGTGTTTGTATTAATTCAACCTAGATTAAAGTTACATTACACGCGGGAAATTAACGTGTGTGCTCATAAACGTGCATTATTGTTGCATCTTTTTGTTTGTGCAAATTAATAAATTAATTTTGTCCTTTTGTCATGTTATAACTAATTGCGGCTGTTTTTAAAAGTATGCATGTGCTTGTTTTGCTTCCCTTGTCTATGTAGCGTCACTCTATTTTCTATAGGTGCATAAAGAATTTCGATGGATTTTAAGAAGACTGGTAGATATAATGCTGCTTTAATTGTTTGCTTTGGCTAGGTAATTTAGACTAATGGGTTAATCATTAGTAATTGCTGGGTGGCATCAGAACAAATAATATTTCTTACATTAATTATTCTTTTGTGTTTGTTTATATATTAGTGGACGTTAAATTGACTGCTTTGGGCCTAGTTCACTCGAGTTTGCAAATAATTTCTGCACGGAGCAAGAGAGAGTCCTTTCAAAGAAAGATTTCCTTTCGATGGCAACATTTGGAAAGCGTGGTGTGTTTCTAGCAGTCTCCTACTTGGACAAGGCCAAGGCCAGGAACCGGCAGGAGGAACATTTGATAACTTTGCATCCGAGGAAGCGAAATGACATGATGAAAAATTTGATGCAAGAAAATGTTGCAATCTGAGGAAGCCTCGGAGCTCGAATGCTAAAGACAATGGACTCTAAGAAAGTCACGGAACTGATGTTTTGAAAATGAGGTGACATGTCACTTGTCACTGGTGAACCAATGGGACTCCGACTTTTGCAGAAAAGAATTACTTTTACTTAGATTAGTTAGCGTGGTAAGGTATAAAAACCCATTTCCCGTGGAAGGGTTATGCTTGCTGCTGCTTTTGCTGACCTTTGGATGAGGGTGTCATGCTGACGGACTTCACTTGGAGCACGTAAGAGCCCTCAAAGACTTTACTTTATTTTCATTTATTTAGCTTAGTTAGGGACTTAGGTTCTGAAAATGCCAAACTAATAAATACCTTTGCAATAATAATTTTGAAACTTATAAAGTTTATACTTGCAATGATTCTAATAAAAATGCTTTAATAAAAATTACATTTACTAAATCAAAATAAATAGCTAATAAATTCTTACTTTTGAAAACAAGCTGGTCTTGACATTTCATGGGTTCAGGTTACCATTAGCTAGATTCTATCGCCATAAGTGGCTTAATAAATAGTTAGGTTTATTGAAATGATGATATCCATTTACCGCAGTTGTATATAAATGTATATAAATTGTGAATAGGTTAATTAGGCCACATGGTTCAGTTGGTCATAATATGTCATGTATGATTAATGGGCCTTATGTTTAATTAGTGATTATTAGTATAAGTTGTAGAGTTGGGTAGCGTAATTTATGACATATTTTCTATAGGCCGCTGGATCAATTACCTTGGTAGCAGAATTTGATGGTTGCTATGGTAACCAACTTATATGGTAATTACATAGGATCGATGTCTAACATATGTTGAGTCCGTTTTCGTGCTATATGTAAGGTTTTTTCCAGCAGCGTGAAAATTCCTTGTTGTACCGGTATAAATTAGTGTGATGAGAAGGTAGTCACACAGCAGATTTGATCTGTTTCAGAGTAGTGGTATCGCCGTGTATCACAAGTGTTGTCGCCGTGCAACACATGTTAGGGCTAGGTGTGAATGTTGTATAGTGAGGATTATTTAAGAAATTTGAACAGCATGAGTATAGGGACAATGAGCCCGCTCTAAAACTAACTGTGATAAGAGTAATATATATATATTCAAGCTTGAGTGAAGGGTAAGATAACGCTGGTGTATGATTATCTATAAACAGGTGAGAGTCCTGTAGGGATAACATACTTAATATCTATAAACAGGTGAAAGTCCTGTAGGGATAACGTCGTTTATTTTACTAACGGTGCATGATATCTATAAACAGGTGAGAGTCCTGTACAGATTTCATGTGTGTCTGATTAGGGATACTTTCCGTTTGAAAGTGTATAATTGTTTTGTAAGAGTGTTCAAGTTAAACTTTGAATTGTCACTTGGATGTGCATTCTGAGGGAAACAAGTTCATTATTACTTGTTTGAAGGGTAGAGTAAAAGGATTACTTTATCGGCAAATGTATATTCTGTGAGAATAGCGTCGTCTATTCCACGTATAGAATTCTTGTATGATTGAAATTCTATCACTTTATTAGAGAAACAGACAGATGAGTCTTTCTTGTGGTTGTTGAATTAATTTTTCATTGAAAAAGCGTTCTTAAAATGGCGCTGTGAAAAGTTTTTGTAAAGGAGGGGTGAGCGCTGAGAGTGAGACACGAGAAACCGCAGCAGCTGTGTACGTCACACGGTTCGCGCAGTGATTGGGTAGCATACGTCACAGGCTGTGTTCTGATTGGCTCTCGTAACTCTGACGTGCTGTAAGCTGATTGGTTCTTTGAGAAAGAACAATTTCTATTCGTTGAACAGAGTAGTGACGTAGCTCAACTCTGATTGGCTTGTTGGTGTGTTTCGCGCACGGATTGGCTAGTGTTACGGAACATCCAGGAAATATTTTACGATCATTTCCTATAATTGGAATTGATTTGAAAAAAAAATGAGTTATTATTTTAAACATGTTGAGAAAAAGCCTACAATGTTTCAGAAGTTAAAATTTTTTATTTCACCTGACAAGAAAATAAAAACGGGAGGTGGTAAATTACTTCATAAATACAAAACACCTGCAGCGTATATGGAAGGTGAATATGGATATCATACTGTTTTGTGGTTTGATGTCTGGAAACATTACACAAAAGACGACGGTGTTTTAACTTGGCCCGAAGAAGGTTCATTTAATATAAAAATTTTAAGAAATTTGAGAGAAAAGATGAATGCTCTTATACCGAAGCCGAGACCTACTCAATTTGAAGCTTTAGTTGAGTGGGAAGATGAAATGTTTCAACTTCAAAGAGAAGCGAGTGGTATTAAAAGACCTCCGAAAATACCAAGCTATAGACGAGAGACACATGAGGATAGAATGCGAATGTGGAGACAGGGTGACATGTGTGATGGTCTCTATTTAATTAGAGAAATTGTTCTAGGATCTCCTAGTGAAAAAAGATCTGAAAAGAAAAATAATGTAGTCATAGAAAGTGAATCTGAAGATGCAGTTTTAGAAGAAATTTTTACTTCTAATAAAAGAAATGAACCTTTGAGACCTCCTCGATCATGGTCTACTCCGATGGTTTCTACTGAAACCACACCAAGTGCACCTCCTATTAATGAATCTCCAAATTTGTATCCTAATAATTCAGAATCTTTTGAAACTCCAGAGAAATCAGAAACTGGGACAAATGCTGATGTTTACATTGGGGGTAAACATTTTTCGTTAATTCCAAAAGAAAGGGAAGCCCCTAAAAATTTTATGAGAGAAATTAGGGATGAGGAAATTGTAAATTCTTCAGAATATTTACGATCAAAGGAAGAATTAATTCGACAAATAACTAAAGGCATGGAAGCTGTAACTGTTCCAGTAACTATTGGTCCTGTTCAGCCTGTTTTTGAACAGAGAGAAAATAACAGGACAAGTTTAACGATTCCTTTAAATGCGGAAGTTCAAAAGGTTGCTGAAAAATTTCATTCAGATTTATCTGAAATTAATCATGAGAAAAAGAAAATGCCTGATTTGACTTTCAATGAAGGTTCTTTTAACAATTCACCAATGGGTGCAGAATCTGATGCTGAGTCCTCTGAAAGAAGAGGGTCAAATTCAAAACTTGATGTTGCAAAATTAAAAGCAAATCTAGAAGAATTAATAATTGGTACAATTGGTTCTGACAGTCTAAAATTTTGTCGTGATGATGAACTACTGTTCATCTGCAAGAGTATTCAATGGAAAACAAAGAATAAATATGATCAGTTGGAGGAACTGGCAGCAGAACTCGAAATTGATTTAAGCAGACAAAAGAATTTTGGAAAACATTATAGATTAGATTTTACAGAAAAAGACATTGAGAATTTGAACTCAATAGGAAGAATAATGCACATAAAAGATTTGATTGTTTACATCAAAAAGCTTGGTGAATTGAGTAAATGGAGAGTGAAGTGGACTAGAAAGAAGGAGGATTAAAAATTAGAGAAATTATCAAAACAATTTCCAATGAGAGAAATTGCTGGTGGAGGTTATGTTCATGTTCCTTGGTCGAGACAGGATATTTTACTTTTCACTAATGATTTTCCAAGACTGAGAGAGAAGCCTGTTGAATGGTATCGACAAGTAGACAGGTTTATAAAAGTTTCAAAAGTTCTGTGGATTGATCTGGATGGATTTTTTGACATAGTAGTTCCATCAGATCTTTGGACAGAATGTAAAATTGCTATAGGTTGGCCAAAAGAGGAACCTGAACGAATTAAAGAAACTGGTGCTCCAGCTCCAATAGTAATGGACTTTTATGGAAAAGTAATTTATTGGTTAAAACAAAAGATGGTGGATTGGGATTGGGTTAAAATAGATCGAACTAATCAGGAACCTAAAGAATCAGCTCATTCATTTTATGAAAGGTTACTATTAGTTTTCAAACAATATAGTGGCTATGAAAAATTAGACGAAAAGGATATGAGCCATTTTATTTACAGATTTGTTTATGGTCTTAGACCTGAAGTTGGGGAAAGGATTAGAAATAATATTGTCGGATGGCAATCACTTTCAGTTAACGACATTTTGAGAAAAGCAAAATACTGTAGTGATGAGTTAGAAGTCAAACAAAAGAAGTTGAAAGAGAAAGCAATGTGGGCACAAGTGAAAGTGGCTGAGCAACAAATTGCCAGTCTTGAAAATAAAAATGCAAATTTTATTCAAAATCAGAACATGAATCAGGGTCAAGGGAAATTTAAATGTAATAATAATAAAAGATATAATGCTAAAGTTGATGATTTAAAACAGAAATGCCTTGTTTTAATTGTGGCGAGATTGGACACTGGAAGAGTGAGTGTAAAAACCCACCCAGAAATTTTAAAAATCCATTGTTAAACCCACAGATGCAGAACGATGTTGATCTGCAGCAACAGCTACGTTTGCAGCGTAAACTAAATGACCTGAGTCTTCAGCGACAGCTACAAAATCAATTGATTCAACAGCAGAATCAAATTCCACAGCCTCCCTTTCCTAATTCTGGGGGAAGTCAAAAATATAATCCAGGTGTGGGATTTGAAGGAGATGATCAGGTAATAAGGACTCAAAGACAAATTGTGAAAAATGCTTCAGGACAGTTTTTGTTCACAGAGAATCAAGGAAGTGATTCTGATGACTACTTCTGACGGTGCCCGAGAGAGGGGGAAGAGTGTGTAATTGGAGCCACTCTTGAGGTTGACCAGTCTGGTCCATTTGTAAATGGGAAAGTTAATGATGTAGACATCACTTTTCTAGTGGACACTGGTGCTACCCGTTCTACTGTTAGGTCAGTGGAAATTGAAAACCTACCTCTCTCTGGGGAAACCATCCAAGTAGTCGGAGTAAGTAATCAACAAATTAAAACCGATTTAACAAATCCAGTGCAAGTTGAAATTGGAAATTTCAAAGACAAACATAGATTTGTGGTTTGTAATAGCAGTCCAGTGAATTTACTAGGGAGAGATATATTGTGCAAGATGAATTGTAGAATATATTGTTCTCCTGATGGAGTAGAATTACAAACAATGGAGGAAGATGGTTTGTATAGAATGACAATGATGTTAGTAGAAACAGAAGAAACAAAATTGTTTCCTGCGTTTGAAAAGGAAAACCTCCCTGTAGAACTAAAGGACACAGTCAAAGCTGACATTTGGGATTTGACTGGAAATGAGATGGGTCTGATGAAACATATCGATCCAGTCAAAATTGCATTGAAACAGGGAATAGAATTTCCAAACATTCCTCAGTATAAAATGAAAGCAGAAACTATAGAGGGTGTTATTCTAGTGATTGAAAAATTCATTAAACAAGGTGTTTTAAAAGAAATTGAGAGTAGCCCTTGTAATTCACCGATTCTGGGAATTAAAAAATCAAATGGAACATATAGAATTGTTCAAGATCTAAGAAAGATTAATCAAATCGTCGTTCCATGTTGTCCAGTTGTTCCAAATCCTGCAGTTATTTTATATCAAATTCCACATGATGCTGAGTGGTATACTGTCATTGATCTTTGCAATGCATTCTTTACTGTTCCTTTACATCCTGAGAGTCAGGAAATGTTTGCTTTTAGGTTCCAAAATAGGACCCTCGCATGGTGTAGAATTCCTCAAGGGTATACAGAGAGTCCTTCCATTTTTAATGAGTTGTTAAAGAGATCTTTAGAAGAACTAAATCTACCTGGCAGGTCGACATTAGTGCAATATATTGACGATCTACTAATTGCAGCAAAATCGAGGGAAAATTGTGTGACAGACACAATTGTACTTTTAAATCATCTAGCAGATGAGGGACATAAAGTGTCTCCTGCAAAATTGCAGTTTTGTAAACAAGAAGTGAAATACCTTGGACATAGAATTGCAAAAGGAATAAGACAGGTAACAATTGAAAGAATTAAAATGATTCAAGCAATGCAACCTCCAAGAACTCAAAGACAGGTTAGAATGTTTCTAGGAATGGTTGGTTATTGTCGACAATTGATAAGTGGATTTTCAGTAATTGCGAAACCACTACAGAAACTGACTAAATCAGATGTAAAAGATCCGATTATTCTTAATGAATCTGAGTTTGAAGCTTTTGAGAATCTAAAAAGAAGCCTATGTGAAGCTCCAGCTCTAGGCATGCCAAATTATGAAAAAGATTTTGAACTGTATTGCAGTGAAAGAGAAGGATGTGCATTGTCTGTACTAATTCAAAGACATGGGAATCTGAGAAAACCCATTGCATACTTTTCAGCAGTTCTTGATCCTGTTGCAAAAGCCTTACCAGGTTGCTTAAAAGCAGTTGCAGCAACTAGTGTCAGTTTAGAGCAAAGTGAAGGGATTGTAATGGGGTTTCCTGTAAAAGTCTATGTTCCCCATTCAGTTGAAATACTCCTGACAAGGAGTAAGACACAACATCTGACTAGTAATAGATTGACAAAATATGAGAAAGTTATTTTAGGAGCAGATAATGTTTCTATTGCAAGATGTGTGAATTTGAATCCTTCTACATTATTGCCTGATTCTGAAATTATTGATGAAATTGATGTGGAGCATGAATGCTTGGATGTTATGGAATACTGTACCAAGCCAAGGCAAGATATTAAAGATGAACCTTTGCCTGAATCAGATTTTGTCTACTTTGTAGATGGCTCCTGTTTAAGATCAGAAGGAGGTGTTTTAAAGGCAGCATATTCAGTCTGTACAGTTGCAGATGTTGAAGAAGCATCATGTCTTGAAGGAATTCGTTCAGCACAAGTGGCTGAATTGATTGCTTTAATTCGTGCTTGTGAAATATCAAAAGATTTGAGAGTTACCATAATAACTGACAGTCAGTATGGGTATGGAGTTGTGCATGATTATGGACAGCTCTAGTCTCAGAGAGGCTATTTAACTTCAGCAGGATCTCCAATTAAAAATGCAGTATTCATTAAAAGATTAATAGATGGCATTCAATTACCAAAAGAAATTGCTGTCGTAAAATGTGCAGCTCACAAAAAAGGTGAGGATTATATCACCAAAGGCAATGCTTATGCAGATGAGACGGCTAAGTATTGCGCAAGAAATGGTTGTGCATATAATCGGGAAAGGAGTAAAGAAAGTGATTCGAATTCATTGATGCTAACAACAGTAGTTGAAACATGGCAGGAAATCAGAGATTTACAAAATGAAGCTGATGATGAGGAGAAAAACACATGGTTAAAAGCAGAATGTAGACCACGAGATGAAGATGGAGTTTGGACTTATAAAGATGGCAGAGTAGTTTTACCTAATTGTATGATTGCTGACATGGCCAGATTATATCATGGCCCTGGTCATATTGGAAGAGATTCTATGATTAGACTTTTTAAAGAGACATGGTTTAATACCAAATTCAGAACAATTGCAGAATCTCTTTGTCAGAGGTGTTTAACTTGCCAACAAATGAACCCATAACATAAACAATAGGAGAGAGTTAAGGGATTTTATCCACCGAAGTGGACGGAACAATACTCCTAGTCCCCTGGGTTAGGTATCTAAATTAACAAAAGTAAGGAGTACCACCAGAAAAAATGCTCAGAGAGCGATTTCTGCGGGATGGTTCACTATCAAAGAGAAGAAAGTCCTTCTTTGTTTATTAATAACCCCTCACTCACCGACCTGGTCGGTGACATGCTTCATCATCGGGGCCACCTTGATGGCCGAGAGCCATCAAGGTGTGCTTTAACACCTGAACTACAGTGGAGCTGGTATGTGAGTGATGAATGTGAAAAAGAAGTAAGTGAGTTAAAAATTGTCCTGGTATGACTTGTATGAAAAAACTTTATTCTTAAGACTACTGGACAATAGTAAAATATAAGTGTCGATACAATTAAAGGTTTAGTTATGACCAAGTGTATCTGGAGAATATGTGGTGGGTCTACATGTTTCAAACCGTAATAGGAATTACCGGTTTTTCTTCAGGACCAGATCAAGGAAATGGGTGGTCAGGGTACACTAACACCCTGCCGTGCCTGCATTACCTTGTGCCTTGACATCGCCTGGCATCACGAATTTTGATGTCAAGGCACAAGGTAATGCAGGCACGGCAGGGTGTTAGTGTACCCTGACCACCCATTTCCTTGATCTGGTCCTGAAGAAAAACCGGTAATTCCTATTACGGTTTGAAACAAGTAGAAGGTGAAAGAAATCCAGATTCTGAAGATCGACAGAGAGGTCGACATCTGGAAAATTTGCAAGTGAATAAAGACTTGAACAGAAAAGATTTGGAAATCATTGAAATAGACTCTGAAAGTGATGAAGATCTGTTAAAAAGAAATTCAACAGAAGAGTCTGTCAAGAAAGTGAATGGAGTAGAGGCTATTGAAAATTTTGAAGACAGAGAAGCTGAATCAATTGAAATTTCTGACCAGGAGAGTATCGAAAAGCAGAAAATAAGCTCTGGAAGGAGGAACAAGAAACCAGAAACTGGGAAGCTGAAGGTAATTGAAGAGGAGGAGGAAGTCGAATTGCCAAGTACCAGTGATGGAAGACAGAGTATAGTTCCTAACAGAGTGAGACTGCCGATTAGAAAAGTTCCTGAGTCAAGAATAGAAATTTCTGATAGTGATTCTGGAGAAAGTGATGTTGATGATCAAGAAGGAAGAGTGAGAAAAAGATCTTGAAAGAATGAAACAAATATAACAGAACCGAAAAGAAAGATCTTGAGAAAAGGAGAATCATGGCCAAATGAAAATGGAGGATTGAGAGTTAGATTAATTAAAAAGTCAAAAGAGCAAGTGAACGAAATTACTAGTCAAAAAGAGCCTGAAAAGAAAGTTTAAAAAGGGAGGAAAATAGAAATAGTGACTAGAAAAACAAAAAGAATTTTGAGACCTAATCAGAAATATAAATCTCCTGAGTGGACTTATCTGATTATTCCTCCTGTTATTGAAATTAACAGCAGTAGTCAGGAAGAGGTTGAGGAAATTAGTGACAATGATTGAAGTACTAATATGAAAACATTTTGGGTTTTGTTTATGGCAAAAGGCTGAAGAAATTGTGTTAGGTGACACAAGGTCGAAGAAAAGTTGTTTAGTTGGAAATTAACTTGTGACATTAGGTCGAAGAAAAGTTGTTAGAGGATATAAAAAAAAAAAAGGATTTTAAAAAGGGGGTATATATTTAGTCTGAATTTTGGAAATTTTAGATAATTTAAAACATTTTGTTTTCTTTTTATTACCTTTTGAGATAAGATTTTCTAAAGATGCCTTATGTTATGGAGCGGAGTACTTCAAAGTGTTCCATTTGCAAGAAGTGCTGTAAGATGACTCTGGTGTGTGTGCTCATGTTAATTCTGCTCTGGTTAGTATTGGTTATTGTCATTCCTTTTGAAATTAGTAAGGATTTATATAAAGTTAACATGACAAGCAAAGCTTCAGTTAGTCAAGACAAACATAGTGCAACAGATATAGCTAACAAAGTAATTGATCACAAACCTGAAATTCATCAGGATCAATCTGTTAGTGTTTTTTCAAGCAATTCATTTTCAAGGCTTTTGGGAGAATATGTTAAGGTAATGGGTGTTAAAGATTGCTACGTCTGTGTAAAATTACCTGCTTCTGTTTCTGAGGGAGTGACATACAATATGCTTCCTCTCACATATGGGATAACTTGTAGTGTGTTAGCTAGCTTATTTTATCAGACTGGTCGCTTAGAATATTACTATTCAAACTTTGATGAGATTTTTGCAAATTTAAAAATTGAGAGTGCTTTGAATAAACATAAAAAAGCTAAACAGATGAGGGAATTCTTTTTAGTCACTAACGAACTTACCTATGAGTATGCTTACAAGAATAATTTAACCTGCAAATTAAGAGCTGAAGAAAAGTCTTTCCTGAAGAGCAATTTATAAGAGGAATGAAATAGTCAAACAGACTAAATCTAAATTCTGGCAAAAAGAGGATGAGAAGCTTAATGGCAAGACTTTTGATAATGTTGCAATACATATAGATAAACCAATTAGTGGTAAGCTTTGCATTAGAAGGGATAATACACTTTTTGATAATTATTTTGTAGGTGCTAGTAATTGTGAGGACACTTATCAAATCATGGGAGGTTGGGGATTCAAAGGTGGCAAAGATCCAATTTTTCCTGGGATTTACTTTATTTGTGGTGATAAGGCTTATTATAATCTTCCAGATCATTGGTATGGGACATGCTTTGTTGGGCTAGTTTTCCCAAAGATATTTCATGTTGACAGAAATGCAGAAGGATCATTTAAAATCAGTAATCATGTAAATAGATATAAAAGAGAAAGTTTTACAGAAATTTTGGGAGATATTTTTGAAGCAGTAATACCTTTAGTAGGTATAACCTTGAATGCAGGAAGGATCAGAAAATTATCCACAATTGTTGACAGATTGTCAACCGACACAGCAGATAGTTTCCAATTAGTGAATGTTGAGGTCATTGCAATTAGATCTATGGTAATGCAGGATCGCCTTGCATTTGACATACTCCTGGCAAAAGAGGGAGGAGTCTGTGGTATTTTACATGTTCAGCACTGTTGTACTTACATTCCTGATGAAAGTAAGAATATTGAGATGTATATCAAAAACATCACAGAAATGCATTCAGAAATAGTTCCTTTAGAAGAGGATGATTTTTCAGAGCGACTTACAAAGAGAAACCAGGCTATTAAAACCTGGTTTCAAGAAATTGGTGGTTCAGTTCTTGGCAAGATTTTAACACCTTTGTTTGTAATAATATTTATAGTAGTTTTGACAAAAATTAGTTGCATGTTACACAAGAGAAAGAAACACATGAAGGAAAAGAAACGAATTTATAAGATCAAAAAGGAACAGGAGAAGGAAATTGAGTTACAAGAGTTACGTAGAGTTCAATATGATAGTTGCAAAGATTTTGCAGAGACAAATTTTTAGAAAATACTAATACAAATGAATTCGAACCATTTTTGGTTAGTCAAAATGTTACTAAATTTTGGGTGTGGTGTGGTGATTTGTTAATCACCAGATGAGGGAGTTGATGGAGCGAGATTTGGAAATAATTTAATTTCAACTCGTGAAGTCACACTTCCAGAATGGAAAATAACTCTATTAACGTTTGGTGCTGTGTTTGTATTAATTCAACCTAGATTAAAGTTACATTACACACAGGAAATTAACGTGTGTGCTCATAAACGTGCATTATTGTTGCATCTTTTTGTTTGTGCAAATTAATAAATTAATTTTGTCCTTTTGTCATGTTATAACTAATTGCGGCTGTTTTTAAAAGTATGCATGTGCTTGTTTTGCTTCCCTTGTCTATGTAGCGTCACTCTATTTTCTATAGGTGCATAAAGAATTTCGATGGATTTTAAGAAGACTGGTAGATATAATGCTGCTTTAATTGTTTGCTTTGGCTAGGTAATTTAGACTAATGGGTTAATCATTAGTAATTGCTGGGTGGCATCAGAACAAATAATATTTCTTACATTAATTATTCTTTTGTGTTTGTTTATATATTAGTGGACGTTAAATTGACTGCTTTGGGCCTAGTTTACTAGAGTTTGCAAATAATTTCTGCACGGAGCAAGAGAGAGTCCTTTCAAAGAAAGATTTCCTTTCGATGGCAACATTTGGAAAGCGTGGTGTGTTTCTAGCAGTCTCCTACTCGGACAAGGCCAAGGCCAGGAACCGGCAGGAGGAACATTTGATAACTTTGCTTCCGAGGAAGCGAAATGACATGATGAAAAATTTTATGCAAGAAAATGTTGCAATCTGAGGAAGCCTCGGAGCTCGAATGCTAGAGACAATGGACTCTAAGAAAGTCACGGAACTGATGTTTTGAAAATGAGGTGACATGTCACTTGTCACTGGTGAACCAATGGGACTCCGACTTTTGCAGAAAAGAATTACTTTTACTTAGATTAGTTAGCGTAGTAAGGTATAAAAACCCATTTCCCGTGGAAGGGTTATGCTTGCTGCTGCTTTTGCTGACCTTTGAATGAGGGTGTCATGCTGACGGACTTCACTTGGAGCACGTAAGAGCCCTCAAAGACTTTACTTTATTTTCATTTATTTAGCTTAGTTAGGGACTTAGGTTCTGAAAATGCCAAACTAATAAATACCTTTGCAATAATAATTTTGAAACTTATAAAGTTTATACTTGCAATGATTCTAATAAAAATGCTTTAATAAAAATTACATTTACTAAATCAAAATAAATAGCTAATAAATTCTTACTTTTGAAAACAAGCTGGTCTTGACATTTCATGGGTTCAGGTTACCATTAGCTAGATTCTATCGCCATAAGTGGCTTAATAAATAGTTAGGTTTATTGAAATTATGATATCCATTTACCGCGGTTGTATATAAATGTATATAAATTGTGAATAGGTTAATTAGGCCACATGGTTCAGTTGGTCATAATATGTCATGTATGATTAATGGGCCTCATGTTTAATTAGTGATTATTAGTATAAGTTGTAGAGTTGGGTAGCGTAATTTATGACATATTTTCTATAGGCCGCTGGATCAGAAGCAGACAAAGAGCGTAATGGACTGCTGAAGCGAGAGGAGAGGGGGTGAGGAGGTGGGGTGAGGCGACGGCTGTTTTAAAACTAGGTAATCGCTTTGAAAAGGAGACTTTCCTGATAACCGTGGTGTGGTGATTCAGCTAGAGAGAACTTTTGCTTGGGTGTTTGCTGCCGCCACCGGAGGGGAGAGAAGGATAAAGCGGGACTCCTAGGACCAGGAGTCTCCGCTCTCGCCGCCACCACTGCGCTCCTCCCCCAGCCACTGCCTGCCTCATAACCGCTCGTGGACCCGCTTCACGGAGGCCGCTCGCAGCGGAGAACTTTTGCTTGGTTGATTGCTGCCGCCACCAGAGGGGAGAGAAGGATAAAGCGGGACTCCTGGGACCAGGACACTCCGCTCTCACCGCCACCACCGCGCTCCTCCCTCTGACGTCACACAGCTACTAAAACACCACCTGACCCCGCAGTGCGGGACGCGCGCCGGGCCAAGCCCGGGCCAAGGGTGGGCCCGTTAGAGACCGGAGGAGACCGGACCGGGCCCACTCTCTAACGCCTATTGGAAACTGTGAATACAGATAACCCCTACTGTCCATATTCTCCAAGCTTATACTGGCAGCCCGCAGGGGTATGAAACCTACAACTACAGGGCATTTAGCCGGGACTTTAGACCAATTTATCTTGAGGGCTTCATCAGTGTTACAACGCGAGATAGCCATAACAGAACGCCGGATGTCACTGCACCCGGTTTTCTCCAGAAGATCATCTTTGGGGCCCTTGGCTCAAGTCCGCTCACCGGGCCATTCCGAACAAACAATTGTAACTGAAGGGCCACCTGGAGGTCTAAATCCTCCCTCTAGCAAAGCATTAAATACGGAAGATTTGACTAAACGACTGCCATCCGTGCAGGTACTTAACAAGGCGGTTACACCTGTAGAAGACCCCAAAATCTCCCCCAAAATCCTTACACACAATGAAGGAGCAATCCCCAAACGGAAACGGACGGGTGCACCACTTCGGGGCAAAAAACCTAAGCAGCCAAAACGCAATAATCATAACGAATCACGCACCGTAGAGCAAGGCGAACTAAGCGAGTCTGCGGTGGTTCCAGTAAGTCCTCTCGAGGAACAAAATAACCCCGCACCCACAAGCGCTTCTAATGCAGATTTGCTGGTGGAGAAATTGAGCATGGCTATATCATCAATTATGCGTGTAACAAGAGGGAGAGAGAGGACTAGATAGCTAGTCCGAGTCCCCGAGGGTTTATATGTGATTAATCAAAGAGGACTAGCTTAAGTTGACCAAAGTGTTGCAGTACTCTAATTAGTTCTGTCACGGGCACCTTGTTGGTGTATTCATGAAGCCCTCACCCACCAACCTAGTTGGTGGCATGCTTCATCATCGGGCCCACCCAGTGACACCTAGTATGTCCCGGGTGTGCTACGACGCCTGATTACAGCAGAGCTGGTATATTGCTGAGAGTGCAGTGAGTGAGGTTGAGTGAGTTGTGATTTAAAACGGCTTGGTGGTGGTCCCAGTACCCGAGGGTAAATTAAATTTTAATAACTGGGCCGTCACCAGCGGTTAAAAGTAAGGCTACAGGACGCGTAAGGGTGGCGAGTTACTGCCCCCTGCGTCCTTCAGATGGTCGACATGTTTCAGCCAGTGCCTTAGAGTATTCTGGCTTTCCTCAGGACCGTTTTTTAAAAGGTGTGGTGAAATAAAACAGACTTAGTGTTGTGGTACAGACTATGTGATACACTCACTAAGGCGTTTTTCTATATGTGAGAGGGGGATTCCCTTCTCATGCATACCTGTACAAACAAACATTAAGGACAAGGACAAAACATTTATAGAGAGAGCCAGTAGTCAATTTAGACATATGGTCAACAATGCTTTGGTGGCCGGATCTATAGTGCAAGGTGAGAGGACTATAGTCGGCTAGGTGTGATGGTACTGGTGGTGCCATCAGAGTGAAAATACGCGACTAATTAGGAGCGTGGTGTGGCTAAAACACGAAAATCACACTGTAAGGAGTCGACTTAGTGTGGCAGGGCGCAAGAAAATTCTTCTTACGCTTTGGATTATTAGCCAAGGCTTCCTGGAGGGAAGCGGTAAGGGGATGACCCTATGGGAGAAAAAGAGATAGGCTGCAGGGGTTAGGGACCTGTAAGGAAAGAAGCGCTTACCCAGTTTGTTGTTTGGAGGCTTGTCAGGTTTGTCATACTCACAGTCTTTCTGGTCAGTGCCTGCCTTGTACCTGTTGTCCCGCCGTCGTCCTCCGGTAGAATGAGCCTGTCGACGTATGGGCTTTTTATACTATGGTTAACAAGGTAATGATGAGCACCTGTGGGAATAGTCAGGGTGGAAAGACTACCCCTTTGTGTTGTTGCTGCTCATGCTCATGATTTGCACACTAGTCTTTCGCGCATGCTCAGTATGATAGCGCGATAAAGTAATTAAGGTACATGTAGCAACTATTTAGCAGGTAGTATATGCCGCCGTTGGTACGGGGAAAGTGGCAACACCCGTGTTAGGTGTGGCATGGTCTATCTGCGCAGGCGCGAAGGGATCAACGTTGGCCACGTATGCGCTAATGTTGGGGAAACATGCCTGTGAGACGCGCCGCGTCCCAGAGTGGTTCGGCCAGTTAATCACTGCGTAATGCACATGCGCTGCTGGGCGCTGCGCGCTAAAGTTGACATGGCAATATTAAGGGGGTTTAAGCATGTGCCCATGATTATGGCAGCCTAGTGGTGCACATAAAGGGGGAGCATGATCTATGTCTATGTACAGAGGGACTATGGCACGGGGGACTCACCACTGTACAAAGGCGAGGTAACTGTGACTAGTGTAGGTCTAGGGTGTGACTGAGTTCCACGGTATGGCGTTGTTGAGGCCATTGGTTTGGGTGGATAGGCGATATATCCAGCGTTGTTCCTTACTGAGTAATTTCTGCTCATTATCCACTGCCAGTTCCTGTAGTTGTTCGATGATGGTCCAAGTCAGGTCATTGGGGGTGTGTCCCTTGGTGATGAAATGACTGGTCAATTTGGTAAAGTTCTTCTTGCACCTGATTGTGCTCCTGTGTTCTGTGACTCTAGTCCTTATTTTGCGGGCGGTCATACCGATGTATCGGAGGCCGCATCTGCAGGTAAGTAGGTAGATCACGTTACGTGAATTACAGTTTGTGTGGCTGGGTTGAGTCAACACTTTGTCTGGTTCTAGTATCAATGTTTTCGTATGGCTGGTAAGATGGCACACGCTACAGTCATTGCATGGATAATGTCCAGAAATTTTAGGTAGGCCCCACGCATTTAGGATAGTGTTGGGTTCTCTATTGGTCAGGGGTCTGGGGCGGGTGCTCACGAGTTGGTCTTTCAGGTTGTTGCACCTTTTGTAGGCAAACCTAGGGGTTTCCCATTGTCGTTGTCCAGAGTTTAGGATCTTCCAGTGTCTGCGTATGAGCTTCGCCACCTCATTGGAGGCTGTGTTGAATGTGGTGACACACGTGATGGGTTGGTCACTCTTGTCCTTGGGTACAGTTTCCAGAAGGGCCTCCCTATTTTGGTTCCTGGCTCTTTTCTTGGTTTTGTTAATGATGGCCCGGGGGTAGCCTCGTTCCTCCAGTTTCTTAGACAGGTCTGCCGATTGGTTTTTGTAGTCGGTTGCTTGAGTGCAGTTTCTGCGTATGCGCAGAAACTACCCAAATGGTAAGTTTTCCCTTAAAGGGCGGGGATGGAAACTTGTGTAGTGGAGGAGTGAGTTCCTTGAGGTAGGCTTATAATAGGTGGTAGTGATCAATTGGCCATCTTTGGCCCATATGTTCAGATCAAGGAACGCCAAATGACTTGCACTTGAGGTGCTTGTGAATTTCCAGTATGGATCTCTTTCATTGAGCCAAGTGAGGAAGAGTTGTAGAGTTATTTCTGATCCCTGCCAGATCATAAGGATGTCGTCAATATATCGACGCCATGTGAGGATATTCCCGGTATAAGGATTGGTGTTGTGGGTGATGTGGGTCTGCTCAAAGAGGTGGACATAGAGTCCTGCCATGCTGGGGGCGAAGACGCTGCTCATTGAAGTTCCATTGGTTTGGAGGTACAGGCTTCCCTCATACTCGAAAAAGTTTTCCTTTACTGCTATTGTGGCACATTGGAGGATGAAGTCTCTGGGTGTGCGGTGTGGCCATGGGGACTCCATGAGTACCTGTCTCAGGACTTGGATGGTGGCGTCCTGGGGGATACTGGTATAAAGGCTTTCAATATCCAGGCCCACCAGGAGTTGGGTTTCTGGGTTGAATTCAGTGTTGTTGATGACTTGTAGTAAGTGTTTGGTGTCCTTGATGTAACTGGGTGTTTGCTGGACCAGTGGATTAAGAAAGAAATCGCAATAGCGAGAGAGGGGTTCCAGAAGGGAGTTGATGCCAGACACTATAGGTCTGCCGGGGGGGGGGGGGGGGGGGAATACCTTTATGTATTTTTGGTACTGTGTAAAAGTATGGTACTTTTATCTTTTGGGGGCAGAGGTACTCTGCTTCTTGTTTGGAGATGTGTTCCGCCTGATGGGCGGTCTTCACTAGTGCCTGGATAGTGCTTTGTAGTGAGTTGGTTGGGTCATGTTCCAGTTTTTTATAGTTTCTTTGGTCGCTTAGTAGTCGGCGACATTCGGTGTCATAGTCCTGTTTATCTAAGAGCACAATGCCTCCTCCCTTGTCGGCAGGTTTTATTATGATAAAGGGATTGTTTTTTAGTTCCTGGATGATTTCTCTGTCTTCCTTCGACAGGTTGTTGAAGTGGTTGGTTGGTTCTAGGTTCTCGACATCATTGTAAACAGCCAATTCAAAAGTGGTGATCTCTGGGGGCACTGTGGAGGGTGGCGGGGTGAAGGTGGATTTGGTCCTCAGGCCTGTGATATTAGGGTTTTCAGTGGGAGTTGAGTCGTCCCTCGAGGGTTTCTCGAAGAAGGCCTTGAGTTTTAGTTTCCTCATGAACTCCGCCAGTTCCACGTGCAGTTTAAATTTGTCCAATCTAGTCGGCACGAAGGATAGTCCCTTTTCTAGTACTGAGACCTGTTTGGGTGTCAGTGAAATGTTAGAAAGGTTAAACACCATGGACTCATGGGTTGCTTGGTTTATGGTTTGCTGGTTCCCGGTTAGCTGGATGCCTTCTGGCGAGTGTTCGCGCTCACTGGGTTCCCGTCTTCGGCCCAGTGTACTTGTGGTTGCGGGTTGTGTCTTCTCCTTCCGCGTGTTCTTCTGCCCTGTCCTAAAAAAGGAGGCATGTGGGGTCCATGGTTTCCTGGGAATATGGGCATGGGGCCAGGTGTATACATTGGCTGGTATCCGAAGTAGGGGTTTTGCATTGGGCCAAAGTTCGTTGGGGGCCCGAAGTAATGTCCAGGTTGTCCTCCCTGCCAGGTGTTTGGCCAGCGTTGTCCGCGGCGGCCTCTGCCACCCCGTTTGTGTGAGCTGTTGCTAGAGTCACTGGATGTGGAACTGTCATCTGCTGAGGAGTCTGAGGCATTTGAGTTATTGGCTGGTGGGGTAAAGTCTTCTTCAGAGTATGGAAAGACTTTGGCATAGCTAAATCTTTTGAGGTCTTTCTCAAATTTCTTAATTTTAGCTTGGGTCAGGTACTCCTTGTACTCGTTAATTTACAGGTCCCTAACCCCTGCAACCTATCTCTTTTTCTCCCATAGCGTCATCCCCCTACCGCTTCCCTCCAGGAAGCCTTGGCTAATAACCCAAAGCGTAAGAACAATTTTCTTGCGCCCTGCCACACTAAGTCAACTCCTTACAGTGTGATTTTCGTGTTTTAGCCACACCACGCTCCTAATTAGTCGCGTATTTTCACTCTGATGGCACCACCAGTACCATTCAAAAGAGGAGAGTCCCTGTTAGGGTGTAGCAGACAAGGATTGCTGTAGCAGAGACTCAGGGGAGGTTAAACAGTGTAACATCTATCAGCTATATCACCAAACATCCATATCAAACTCTATCGGGTATGCAGTACACTATGACTAAACCAATAACTAATGATGATGCAAGGAATTTATAAAAATACGAAAATTTATTCATATAGGCCTCCCACTTGGGTCACAATCTAAAACATAATTCATACATTTGTTAAAAATAACATTCAGGATAGCAGCACATATAAAAAATATACAGTCAAAAAAAGTTTTTTTTAAAAAGGTCGACGCGGCGTTTCGGTGTCACTTTATCTTGGCACCTTCATCAGGACATTTAAGACTTTTGACTTTGTATCTATGAATAAATAACAATATTTTAGTGTACTGTTATAATGCATTTTATCCATTCACTTAGACGTTTAACCAATGTGCACAATTTACTAACACTCTACTGGCCACTCCCCTGGTTCGCAGAACCTGTTTTCTTGTTTCAGTTAAAGATAACATGTTGGTACTCCTAACTATGGTGTACCTAGACTGAGTATCTACCAATCGGTACTTTTATAATAATGCAGCTTCTATATCTACCTGTTTATTTAGGTTGAGGAAGCTTTTCAATTGCTGTCCGTTTTGCGTTATTGCTCTAGGAATGCTCTCGGTTTTTTATTGGTCCGGTTTTGTAATGCGCACCGTTCAACTCTAAAAAACATAAACAGATCCATATTGGCCTGTGCATTATCCCTATTCAACAAACTTGACAGTGCACACCCAGCCTCTCACACTAGTTACCTTAAGTGATGGAGTTTGTTATTTATCGATATGCACGGAGAAACCACCGTTGGGGATCGATGTAGATAATTCAAAAGGCTGTGGTAATCTGAATATGCACGAAAAGGGGAATCATATTAAATATAGAATTGGACTTTTCCCTGATTTATCCACTACCTGGACCTACAGGTCTCATCTCACTACATCAAAATCTAAATATTAATCCCTCACCAGCTCACTTGTGAATGTCCTTTATATATTTGTTGTATAATGTAGATAGGACAGAATTCTCCTGTTGTCCTGGTTTAAGATCAACATTCAATTCCTTGAGGTCTGTGGATTTAAATGGAGGACACTAATTATCTGGCTAATAATTTCTGTTATGTTCTGATTAATCACTCATTGCCCACTCCTTTATACTTAAATTTAAGTTGGTATATATTTGGAGTGGTTGTATCCAAACCCCAATTTCTCTTGTAGGCAAATGCTATCAGAGTTGCTGATAGACTACATATTCTACACTGTTGTGTTGGGTTGCAGTTTCATAAAAACCCATCCCATAGTACTTATTCTAGCCTTCAGTCCTCACAAACAGACCCCTCATGTCACATACCTTAGTTCCTCAGTTCGGCCTCCCTGTTTCTCCGTGCTTCATCCTCCTTTTCATTACGAAGTGAAATCAACAGAAAACGGGGCCGCGTTTTTATGCTGACTCTGACTCGCGTGACCCGGAAGTTAATAATACTCCGTGATCCGAAAGTCGGCAAAGGAAAATAAAATTAATCCATAATGCTATCTTATTTCCTACATATATCTCTCGAGGACTATATCGTATAGTTCGTACCCCCTGTTCAGCGTTATCGCCTTTTTTGTGCTACTGATCTAGCACTTGGTCCCCAGGACCCGGAAGTTGTTGGCGCTGCCTGTCGTTCATTCTAACCATTACCCGAGTGATTATAGCGGGATTGTGGATGAATGAGGGCCTATTGTTTGGCGGTATCTAATTGTTAGGAACTGTTTGCTCATTCCCTGTAACGTATGTCCTGTTTATTCCGAATTCGTTACGTTTTGTGCACATGGCGGCCATCTTGGATTGGGGCGCTATCGTCCTTACTCATGCTGAACCTCTCTAAACATTAAAAGCTCGTAGTTTACTGTTTCTCCTATGTGTGATATCTTATGGAGATGCGTATTTATCACACCAAAAAAGGCGATAACGCTGAACAGGGGGTACGAACTATACGATATAGTCCTCGAGAGATATATGTAGGAAATAAGATAGCATTATGGATTAATTTTATTTTCCTTTGCCGACTTTCGGATCACGGAGTATTATTAACTTCCGGGTCACGCGAGTCAGAGTCAGCATAAAAACGCGGCCCCGTTTTCTGTTGATTTCACTTCGTAATGAAAAGGAGGATGAAGCACGGAGAAACAGGGAGGCCGAACTGAGGAACTAAGGTATGTGACATGAGGGGTCTGTTTGTGAGGACTGAAGGCTAGAATAAGTACTATGGGATGGGTTTTTATGAAACTGCAACCCAACACAACAGTGTAGAATATGTAGTCTATCAGCAACTCTGATAGCATTTGCCTACAAGAGAAATTGGGGTTTGGATACAACCACTCCAAATATATACCAACTTAAATTTAAGTATAAAGGAGTGGGCAATGAGTGATTAATCAGAACATAACAGAAATTATTAGCCAGATAATTAGTGTCCTCCATTTAAATCCACAGACCTCAAGGAATTGAATGTTGATCTTAAACCAGGACAACAGGAGAATTCTGTCCTATCTACATTATACAACAAATATATAAAGGACATTCACAAGTGAGCTGGTGAGTGATTAATATTTAGATTTTGATGTAGTGAGATGAGACCTGTAGGTCCAGGTAGTGGATAAATCAGGGAAAAGTCCAATTCTATATTTAATATGATTCCCCTTTTCGTGCATATTCAGATTACCACAGCCTTTTGAATTATCTACATCGATCCCCAACGGTGGTTTCTCCGTGCATATCGATAAATAACAAACTCCATCACTTAAGGTAACTAGTGTGAGAGGCTGGGTGTGCACTGTCAAGTTTGTTGAATAGGGATAATGCACAGGCCAATATGGATCTGTTTATGTTTTTTAGAGTTGAACGGTGCGCATTACAAAACCGGACCAATAAAAAACCGAGAGCATTCCTAGAGCAATAACGCAAAACGGACAGCAATTGAAAAGCTTCCTCAACCTAAATAAACAGGTAGATATAGAAGCTGCATTATTATAAAAGTACCGATTGGTAGATACTCAGTCTAGGTACACCATAGTTAGGAGTACCAACATGATATCTTTAACTGAAACAAGAAAACAGGTTCTGCGAACCAGGGGAGTGGCCAGTAGAGTGTTAGTAAATTGTGCACATTGGTTAAACGTCTAAGTGAATGGATAAAATGCATTATAACAGTACACTAAAATATTGTTATTTATTCATAGATACAAAGTCAAAAGTCTTAAATGTCCTGATGAAGGTGCCAAGATAAAGTGACACCGAAACGCCGCGTCGACCTTTTTTAAAAAAACTTTTTTTGACTGTATATTTTTTATATGTGCTGCTATCCTGAATGTTATTTTTAACAAATGTATGAATTACGTTTTAGATTGTGACCCAAGTGGGAGGCCTATATGAATAAATTTTCGTATTTTTATAAATTCCTTGCATCATCATTAGTTATTGGTTTAGTCATAGTGTACTGCATACCCGATAGAGTTTGATATGGATGTTTGGTGATATAGCTGATAGATGTTACACTGTTTAACCTACCCTGAGTCTCTGCTACAGCAATCCTTGTCTGCTACACCCTAACAGGGACTCTCCTCTTCTGACTGAATTTCCCCCTCCCTGTAACACAGAGCATTGGGGAACCTCCATTTATGTTGATGGACCACCAGTACCATCACACCTAGCCGACTATAGTCCTCTCACCTTGCACTATAGATCCGGCCACCAAAGCATTGTTGACCATATGTCTAAATTGACTACTGACTCTCTCTATAAATGTTTTGTCCTTGTCCTTAATGTTTGTTTGTACAGGTGTGCATGAGAAGGGAATCCCCCTCTCACATATAGAAAAACGCCTTAGTGAGTGTATCACATAGTCTGTACCACAACACTAAGTCTGTTTTATTTCACCACACCTTTTAAAAAACGGTCCTGAGGAAAGCCAGAATACTCTAAGGCACTGGCTGAAACATGTCGACCATCTGAAGGACGCAGGGGGCCACCCTTACGCGTCCTGTAGCCTTACTTTTAACCGCTGGTGACGGCCCAGTTATTAAAATTTAATTTACCCTCGGGTACTGGGACCACCACCAAGCCGTTTTAAATCACAACTCACTCAACCTCACTCACTGCACTCTCAGCAATATACCAGCTCCGCTGTAATCAGGCGTCGTAGCACACCCGGGACATACTAGGTGTCACTGGGTGGGCCCGATGATGAAGCATGCCACCAACTAGGTTGGTGGGTGAGGGCTTCATGAATACACCAACAAGGTGCCCATTACAGAACTAATTAGAGTACTGCAACACTTTGGTCAACTTAAGCTAGTCCTCTTTGATTAATCACATATAAACCCTCGGGGACTCGGACTAGCTATCTAGTCCTCTCTCTCCCTCTTGTTACACGCATATATAGGCAGCGCACAGCTGCGAGAGTCTGACAACATCACCATGGCCGAGAACCATGGCCTTACCTTTACGGAGGAGGAGGTCAACGATATTCTCGCAGACCCCTCTTTTCAAGTTGATTTCAACATCGCTAATTCCATAGCCCAAACAACTGACTGGGAGACCCTCACTGAGAAAAAGAGAAACAGGATCCGCACCATCCTCCATGGAGTGATCCTAGCCCAATATGTCTAAACCAACACGGCCCCAAGAGGACTGATTGTCACCAACGCACCCAGAATCTTCCTAGATGACCCCACCTTCAGGAAGGACTGGGCCCAGATCGCCTGGCACTGCACCAGGGACTGGATGATACTAATTATAAAAACTGCCAAACGCCTTTCAGAAGCCATCGTAATTGAAATCCAATTAACAGAAAGCCACTTCAAAACAACCCTGACAGCCTACAAAAAGAAATTAGACGACCAAAATAAAGAAATTAACGAGTACAAGGAGTACCTGACCCAAGCTAAAATTAAAAAATTTGAGAAAGACCTCAAAAAATTTAGCTATGCCAAAGTCTTTCCATACTCTGAAGAAGACTTTACCCCACCAGCCAATAACTCAAATGCCTCAGACTCCTCAGCAGATGACAGTTCCGCATCCAGTGACTCTAGCAACAGCTCACACAAACGGGGTGGCAGAGGCCCACGGACAACGCTGGACAAACACCTGGCAGGGAGGACAACCTGGACATTACTTCGGGCCCCCAACGAACTTTGGCCCAATGCAAAACCCCTACTTCGGATACCAGCCAATGTATACACCTGGCCCCATGCCCTTATTCCCAGGAAACCACGGACCCCCACATGCCTCCTTTTTTAGGACAGGGCAGAAGAACACGCGGAAGGAGAAGACACAACCCGCAACCACAAGTACACTGGGCCGAAGACGGGAACCCAGTGAGCGCGAACACTCGCCAGAAGGCATCCAGCCAACCGGGAACCAGCAAACCATAAACCAAGCAACCCATGAGTCCATGGTGTTTAACCTTTCTAACATTTCACTGACACCCAAACAGGTCTCAGTACTAGAAAAGGGACTATCCTTCAAGCCAACGACTAGATTGGACAAATTTAAACTGCACGTGGAACTGGCGGAGTTCATGAGGAAACTAAAACTCAAGGCCTTCTTCGAGAAACCCTCGAGGGACGACTCAACTCCCACTGAAAACCCTAATATCACAGGCCTGAGGACCAAATCCACCTTCACCCCGCCACCCTCCACAGTGCCCCCAGAGATCACCACTTTTGAATTGGCTGTTTACAATGATGTCGAGAACCTAGAACCAACCAACCACTTCAACAACCTGTCGAAGGAAGACAGAGAAATCATCCAGGAACTCAAAAACAATCCCTCTATCATAATAAAACCTGCCGACAAGGGAGGAGGCATTGTGCTCTTAGATAAACAGGACTATGACACCGAATGTCGCCGACTACTAAGCGACCAAAGAAACTATAAAAAACTGGAACATGACCCAACCAACTCACTACAAAGCACTATCCAGGCACTAGTGAAGACCGCCCATCAGGCGGAACACATCTCCAAACAAGAAGCAGAGTACCTCTGCCCCCAAAAGATAAAAGTACCATACTTTTACACAGTACCAAAAATACATAAAGGTATTCTCCCCCCCCCGGGCAGACCTATAGTGTCTGGAATCAACTCCCTTCTGGAACCCCTCTCTCGCTATTGCGATTTCTTTCTTAATCCACTGGTCCAGCAAACACCCAGTTACATCAAGGACACCAAACACTTACTACAAGTCATCCACAACACTGAATTCAACCCAGAAACCCAACTCCTGGTGGGCCTGGATATTGAAAGCCTTTATACCAGTATCCCCCAGGACGCCACCATCCAAGTCCTGAGACAGGTACTCATGGAGTCCCCATGGCCACACCGCACACCCAGAGACTTCATCCTCCAATGTGCCACAATAGCACTAAAGGAAAACTATTTCGAGTATGAGGGAAGCCTGTACCTCCAAACCAACGGAACTTCAATGGGCAGCGTCTTCGCCCCCAGCGTGGCAGGACTCTATGTCCACCTCTTTGAGCAGACCCACATCACCCACAACACCAATCCCTATACCGGGAATATCCTCACATGGCGTCGATATATTGGCGACATCCTTATGATCTGGCAGGGATCAGAAATAACTCTACAACTCTTCCTCACTTGGCTCAATGAAAGAGACCCATACCTGAAATTCACAAACACCTCAAGTGCAAGCCATTTGGCGTTCCTTGATCTGAACATATGGGTCAAAGATGGCCAATTGATCACTACCACCTATTATAAGCCTACCTCAAGGAACTCACTCCTCCACTACACAAGTTTCCATCCCCGCCCTTTAAGGGAAAACTTACCATTTGGGCAGTTTCTGCGTATACGCAGAAACTGCACTCAGGCAACCGACTACAAAAACCAATCGGCAGACCTGTCTAAGAAACTGGAGGAACGAGGCTACCCCCGGGCCATCATTAACAAAACCAAGAAAAGAGCCAGGAACCAAAATAGGGAGGTCCTTCTGTAAACTGTACCCAAGGACAAGAGTGACCAACCCATCACGTGTGTCACCACATTCAACACAGCCTCCAATGAGGTGGCGAAGCTCATACGCAGAAACTGGAAGATCCTAAACTCTGGACAACGACAATGGGAAACCCCTAGGTTTGCCTACAAAAGGTGCAACAACCTGAAAGACCAACTCGTGAGCCCCCGCCCCAGACCCCTGACCAATAGAGAACCCAACACTATCCTGAATGCGTGGGGCCTACCTAAAATTTCTGGACATTATCCATGCAATGACTGTAGCGTGAGCCATCTTACCAGCCATACGAAAACATTGATACTAGAACCAGACAAAGTGTGGACTCAACGCAGCCACACAAACTGTAATTCACGTAACGTGATCTACCTACTTACCTGCAGATGCGGCCTCCGATACATCCGTATGACCGCCCGCAAAATAAGGACTAGAGTCACAGAACACAGGAGCACAATCAGGTGCAAGAAAAACATTAGCAAATTGACCAGTCATTTCATCACCCAGGGACACACCCCCAATGACCTGACTTGGACCATCATCGAAAAAACTACCGGAACTGGTAGTGGATAATGAGAAGAAATTACTCAGTAAGGAACAACGCTGGATATATCGCCTATCCACCCAAACCAATGGCCTCAACGACGCCATAGCGTGGAACTCAGTCACACCCTAGACCTACACTAGTCACAGTTACCTCGCCTTTGTACAGTGGTGAGTCCCCCGTGCCATAGTCCCTCTGTACATAGACATAGATCATGCTCCCCCTTTATGTGCACCACTAGGCTGCCATAATCATGGGCACATGCTTAAACCCCCTTAATATTGCCATGTCAACTTTAGCGTGCAGCGCCCAGCAGCGCATGTGCATTACGCAGTGATTAACTGGCCAAACCACTCTGGGACGTGGCGCGTCTCACAGGCATGTTTCCCCAACATTAGCGCATACGTGGCCAACGCTGATCCCTTCGCGCCTGCGCAGATAGACCACTCCACAGCTAACACGGGTGTTGCCACTTTCCCCGTACCAACGCCGGCATATACTACCTGCTAAATAGTTGCTACATGTACCTTAATTACTTTATCGCGCTATCATACTGAGCATGCGCAAAAGACTATTGTGCAAATCATGAGCACGAGCAGTAACATTATAATCACGCTATCATACTGAGCATGTGCGAGAGACTAGTGTGCAAATCGTGAGCATGAGCAGTAACATAACAATCGCGCTATCATACTGAGCATGCACGAGAGACTAGTGTGCAAACCACGAACATGAGCAGCAACAACACAAAGGGGTAGTCTTTCCACCCTGACTATTCCCACAGGTGCTCATCATTACCTTGTTTACCATAGTATAAAAAGCCCACACGTCGACAGGCTCATTCTACCGGAGGACGACGGCGGGACAACAGGTACAAGGCAGGCACTGACCAGAAAGACTGTGAGTATGACAAACCTGACAAGCCTCCAAACAACAAACTGGGTAAGCGCTTCTTTCCTTACAGGTCCCTAACCCCTGCAGCCTATCTCTTTTTCTCCCATAGGGTCATCCCCTTACCGCTTACCTCCAGGAAGCCTTGGCTAATAACCCAAAGCGTAAGAACAATTTTCTTGCGCCCTGCCACACTAAGTCAACTCCTTACAGTGTGATTTTCGTGTTTTAGCCACACCACGCTCCTAATTAGGCGCGTATTTTCACTCTGATGGCACCACCAGTACCATCACACCTAGCCGACTATAGTCCTCTCACCTTGCACTATAGATCCGGCCACCAAAGCATTGTTGACCATATGTCTAAATTGACTACTGACTCTCTCTATAAATGTTTTGTCCTTGTCCTTAATGTTTGTTTGTACAGGTATGCATGAGAAGGGAATCCCCCTCTCACATATAGAAAACGCCTTAGTGAGTGTATCACATAGTCTGTACCACAACACTAAGTCTGTTTTATTTCACCACACCTTTTAAAAAACGGTCCTGAGGAAAGCCAGAATACTCTAAGGCACTGGCTGAAACATGTCGACCATCTGAAGGACGCAGGGGGCAGTAACTCGCCACCCTTACGCGTCCTGTAGCCTTACTTTTAACCGCTGGTGACGGCCCAGTTATTAAAATTTAATTTACGCTCGGGTACTGGGACCACCACCAAGCCGTTTTAAATCACAACTCACTCAACCTCACTCACTGCACTCTCAGCAATATACCAGCTCCGCTGTAATCAGGTGTCGTAGCACACCCGGGACATACTAGGTGTCACTGGGTGGGCCCGATGATGAAGCATGCCACCAGCTAGGTTGGTGGGTGAGGGCTTCATGAATACACCAACAAGGTGCCCGTGACAGAACTAATTAGAGTCCTGCAACACTTTGGTCAACTTAAGCTAGTCCTCTTTGATTATATCATCAATTACACAGCCCCTTGAGGAAAGACTAAAGCTAATTGAAAATAGGTTGGCGAAAATGGAGGATCTACTTGGAAAAAATGCGGACATTGTAAAAGAACTAACCACCACTACAGCTCAAGTTCATGCGCCTACAGCTTTAGATGGGCTCCCGCCAACATACCCTAAGCCTTCAACTATTTGCCCCACTAATTTACTGACTGCCACCACAGAACCCCGACCAAACACACGTCTAAGCCACACTGGGACTAAACCCGATGGAAATACGCCTCCCCAAGAACAATAAAGACAAAAACCCTGGGCATAGCTCCCACAATCCGAACCAAGGATGATTACCCTTCTTTGGATCCACCGCGTATCGATTTACTTCCGGAAAGTGTACCCTATGTGGTCGTCCTTACCGGGGTTCCTAAGCTGGCCCATAACAGATCAGAAACATTTATGGAACTTAAAAACAAATCGATACACTAGCTGAACACTCACAGACCCTTGCCAAGAAGTGTTTGAAGCCAATTTTTGTTTGTAAGAAGAGTAGGTTGGGTGGGTTTCAAAACGAAAGATGTGGACGGGGATTGTGTAGTTATAAATTTCCAAGATCGTAGGGTAGTTGATCATGTGTGTAGAAGCGGTCTCAATAGTGCAGCTACAATTATTAAAACAATGAAGCTAAGCTATTTCCATCCACCAGCTAACACACCTCCTATCTACGGCCCCAGGAACGTTGCCCAATGTCAACTCCAACAAAATAATTAGTGCTGCGAAGAGGACATGTGGGGATGGAGGGGCAGTGACGATGTTTTAGGCTTCTCCGTTAACAACAGGTTCAGTCTACTGGATCAGGTAGACTGACCACCAATGCCCTCTCTGCTTCAAACCCTGCCCCCATCAGTAGATTATAGGACTAAATGTCCGGGGGGGTTTGCAGGGCTATCAGAACATCTGCCTATTACTGAAGAAAGTGTGTGTGATGGGGGAAATCCGTCCCTAGCCATGAGGGAGATAGTGGTTGGTCCATTTATTCAAGCAACATCTAAGGCCCAAACTTCCACACCTCCTGTCCGCAGCCCGACTGTACAATTAGATGTAGTTCACCATGTGCATAACAATTTAGTGGGTGGATCTGAGAGCTTGGAGCCTTGGGTGAATACGGGAAGGAGGCAGACGCCCCCAAACGCGACTCTCAAAATCCTGTCGTGGAATATAGCGGGTCTCGCCGCCAACTTAGATATCCCTGATAGGTGTGCATTTATAGACCTCCATGAGATCTGCTTATTCCAGGAAACCTGGGCTGTAAATCCCCTGCATAAAATGGCATACCTCACCTTCATGGAGCCAGCCATGAAGGGCCCGCGAGGTAGACCATTGGGGGAGCTGTGCACTTGGGTAGGCATACACCTCGGATTTACAAATAGTCCTGATCTGACGTGTATCCTTTTGTCCCACAGTAAAACACAAAATTGGCACTTATTAACATCTATTCGCGGCCAGTACGGCTAGGAGGAACCTCCCAGACCCTAGATTCTTTGATTGCTCTATTGAATTCACTCCCGGGCGACGTTGTTCTGTTGATCGGTGGAGACTTTAATTGCCATTATGAACCACTTAATGGTGTCCCCCCGATTTCAACAGAGGAAGATGAAACTTGGCTAGTGCCGCCCCCAAACACTTACCCAGCCAAACAATGGACTCCCCTTGTCCTTCAGCTAACCTCCCCCAACTATTCCTTCTCAATTAGAGCTTGCAATGGGCGTTTTCAGGGGGATACTCCAGGGCATACAACCTACGGAGGAATGGGCCACGAATCTGTAATAGACTATATTTTGTTTAGTCTGGAACTGTGGCCCAAAGTCCTCGATTTTAGCATAACCTGGCGTATGGAAAGCGATCACAACCCCTTGGCCATTGAGTTGGACTTCTCTTTGGCAAACGAGGACTACGATAAGGACACCACCCCTAGCAGTGATATAGAGTAGTGCAAGGAGGGAGGAGAATTCGATGGGCAACCATGAAGCAGTCCAGTGAAAATATGGCTAAAATGTATCATAGTGTAATTCCACTGCTCGAAAGGGCAAATCTTACTATTGATAACCCCTTAGAGAATGGTGTGGGAACAGATCTTGGTGGAATCCATAAGGAATTAGCTGCAACACTGGCGGACTTTTTCTACAAACCAGGACCCTCTAAGCCCAAACCGCATGGCGATAGAAATCCCTGGTTCACCAGGGGCTGCAGGGAGTGTACACTGCTTACGGCTCTGAAACAAGGCAATAAGGCATGTGTCACTGAAGCCAGGCAGGCATACAAGAAAAATATTTTTAATGCAAAATCAGAGTGGGAAGTAGAACGATGGCAAGCCATTAGGTCTGCACTCGTTGCAAAAGATTCAAGGACCTTCTGGAATCTCGTCCACACCGGGAAACCAGAGAGCAAGACCATGATTGAACTAAATATCCCCGAAGAAGCTTGGTCTCTACATTTTAAAGAGCTTTACTCTATCCCCCCGACAAAGAGAAGAGAGGCCCCCCCAAGTCTTCTGGCCCCGGACCCTGTGTGGTGTACACCACCCTGTTCATTGGCAGAGGTTCAAATGGCTGTAACAAGCCTGCAACAGAACAAAGCTCCGGGGCTGGATAGGATCCTGGGCAACCTTTTTAAAGATGAACAGACAGTATGGGTACCATATCTTTTATTATTATACAATGCTATTCTCCAGGGTTTACCACTCCCATGTACATGGATGGGGGCGGAGATAATCCCTATATATAAAAAGGGTTCCCCGCTTGAACCATCCAATTACAGGCCTATTAGCCTTATTGATGTGAGGCAGAAAATCTATGCTAGGCTCCTTTTACAGCGTTTGCAGGACTGGATCAACGATAATAATATTCTGACTCCACTACAGGCGGGCTTTAGGGCCAAAACTTCAACAATCGACCAACTATTCAGGCTCCAGGTTCTTTACTGGAAGCACGTCATCCTGGAAGGGGGTAGCCTATATTTAACCTTCGTGGACCTGAAGTCCGCATTTGATATGGTGGACCGGAACCAGCTCTGGACCATCCTACTAACAATGGGGGTCCCGCCATTCTTATGCTATCAATTTAAACTTCTCCACAAAGGCACATTTGCTTGGCAAGCACGGACAATTAACGGGGCCGTTCCCAGTTGAGAAGGGGGTAACGCAGGGTTGTGTGCTCGCCCCAACCCTCTTCTCCCTCTTCCTCAATGGGCTCATAGAAGATCTCCTCGCTATTAAAGATATAGACTCCCCAAAATTGGCCTCTCAAAGATTCCCCCCATTAATGTTTGCGGATGACACCCTGCTGCTTTCTAAATCGCCTATGGGCATGCAGCGGGTGCTGAACCAGTTCACGAACTTCTGTAAAAAAAGAAACCTGGTGGTCAACTTCAACAAGACCAAGTACATGGTATTCAATGCTAGCACTACCAACTGCCCCCATCCGACGATGGAAGGCAGATCCCTGGAAAGGGTCCCCATTTTTGACTATTTAGGTCTATCCTTGAACGACCAAATTGGGTGGGGTCCACAAATGGCCAAGGCCAACTTAAAATTAACCCAGGCTGTAGGGGGGGGATCCTAAAAGTGCAAAAAAAGTGTGTTTAAAAAATAGTAAGTGGCCCGCTTGAAATTTTTACAGTTCAAGCTAGGTCATCTGCCCTCTATGGGGTGGAACTTTGGGGCCATACACCCTCAAATGAGTTAACCATCACAGAAAATAAATTTATTAGGCAAATTATGACTCTGCCAAGAAATACCCCGTTAGTCCCGCTTAGACTGGATCTGAACATCCGCCCGATCGCAGACGCCATCGCCTCACGGCCACTCCTCTATTGGAGGAGGTTGTGGAGCACTCCTGAGTTGGCGAGCTATAAGGGGGAATTAAAGGTGGTGATGGCTTCTCTAGGCGCAGGCAAGATTCCTTGGTTATCTTTTGTAAGGCAGTCCCTTATCTCGATTGGGCTAGAGAATCTCTGGACCAATCCTGAGGCCTCTTGCTCAGTTATCCCTAAGAAAATCTTGGCCCATATGATAAAAGACCACAACCTAAGGAATGTTTCTTGTTCAGTGAAAACATCAAGTCTAACCTATGGCTTCTTGGATCATAAGTCATATTATGGCTTCAAACAGGAAATCGATGTCATACAACCCATCCTTGCGAAGAAGCTCTATCTACAATTTAGATATGGCACCCTGCCTTTATATGCAACCACTGATAGGTGGACGGGGGGCCCAGTCCGTCCTTGCCCAGGTTGTCGAATTGAGGATGAAACTCCTGTACACGTCACCCTCTTTTGTCCAGCATATGGTAACATCCGGAAGAAGTGTATTATTCAGCTATGTAACAATCTGGGCATTAGGAATTATCTTGCTTTCTTCAGGATTTTAAAAACTGATACCAACGCAGTGATAGTGGCTGCTGTTCTTGCTTCCCACCTTGATGACTTTTATTGATGATGGGTGTAATCTTAATCAACTGATTTTATAAGATACTTGCTATGTTTGAAAACTGTATATTTTATTTGTATGTGCTTTTATGGTTAAATCTAACCGCAATAAAGTTTTTGAACTGTTAATCATAGCATCCTACTCAACACTCTTCAACAGAGAATGGGTTTGGATAGCACAGTGCTTAAATGGTTTGCCTCTTTCCTCTCGGACAGATCCCAAATGATTAAGATAGCAAACAGTCTTCATCTCCACTGGCTGTAGGTCAAGGTGTACCTCAAGGTTCTATCCTGGCACCCACTCTGTTTAATCTCTACCTGGAAGCATTGGGGAACCTCCTAAGCAAATCTGGGATACATTACCATCTTTATGTGGATGACACTCAAATCTACCTCAAGGTGTCTTCCGCACACGATCTCTCATTACTCGACTCTACTCTCAACTCCATTCATAACTGGATGTTAGCTCATTAACTTATTCTAAATCCCGCCAAAACTGAATTCCTCCCCCTTTCGACCTCTCTCTCACCTCCTCCTGTTCAGTCGTGGCTGGATCAGTTGAACTTACTCAACAACAAACTCATCATTGTCGACAGCGCTAAATCTCTAGGTGTCATTCTTGACAAAAGACTCAACTTAATCTCCCACATCAACTCTATTGCCACGGTACCAGTTGCGCCTTCTGTGGGGATCCTTCGGTTCTTCCCGGAAAAAGACTTAAAAACCTTGGTACAATTCCTGGTTCTCTCAAGACTGGATTATTACAATTCTCTTCTGACGGGCCTACCCAAATCCCACCTCTCCCCTCTCAAATCCATCCTCCATTCAGCATCTCGCTTCATTTCAGGGTCTAAACGAAGCAACCACATCACTCCTATTGTTGGAATTGGGGGTCTCTAGTTGGCACAGGTAGGTACTTGTGACAGATAGGAACCCTCTCCTCTAGTCAGGATAAGGGGATTACACTCCTAAAATAAACCCTGCTCACGCCCTTGGTAGCTTGGCACGACCAGCAAGGCTTTATCTCAGAGGCGTAAGTTAAGGATTTGAGACCACAGACAGTAACCCAGTGACAACACTACAAATGGACACCACACAAGGTTCTATATAAAAAATAAGTATATTTTATATAGAGTTACCACAAGACCAATAAACGACAAAAATAATCCACAGTACTATTAGAATTCAAGAGTTCTGGTTGAAAAGCTTAAATCAAGGTTTGTTGTGAGTCGGTAGCCCTGTTCAGCTACGGCGTTGTTAAAATAACACAGAGTCTAACAAATCCAGCGGAACGCGTCGGTACGGGCCCACTCAAATATCGACAGACTCAGTCACAGTACCTTTTACTTGATGCGGCCGGCACGGATGTGCAAGCCGGTTCCGGTGTTCGTCGCGGTGCAGAAAAGAAAGCATTGCAGGACGTGGTTGTCCCTCGATGCGATGCAGGCAGCAGCCCGTTGACAGAGTCGGTGGATTCAAGACGTGCGTTGCAGGGTGAGACAGTGCTTCGAAGCGGTGCGTGCAGCTTACGGTGCGGCGACAGGGCCGGAGTTCGGGAGCTGGCGTCGATCAGTCCAGACAGCGGTGCGAGTCGGGCGATGCGTCGCGAAGTGTGCGAGGCGGTGCCCAAATCCAGTGCGTTCACAGGACTCGATGTCAGCAGCAGTGACCACGTCGGTCAGACCAGTACGAGTCGGTGTAGCGAGGCGTTGCACGTTGCGGTGTCCACCAGTCGCGGTGCAGGCAACGGCTTGGTGACGGCATCAGGATGGAGTCGGTGAGCTCAGCGCTTGCGTTGTTCGAGGCGGACGTTGGTTGAAGCGGTGCCTACAGGACACCGGGCCGGTCGTGAGAGTTGGTCACAGCTCCCTGCCTCTGTAGCCACTGAAATAGCGTTTCCAGCAGCAATCCACAAAGGCTGGTGAAGTCTACTGGTCCTGAGACTTCGGTCAGGGGGCAAGCTCTCTTCCAAGCCCTTGGAGTTCTTTTCACAAGCTGAAAGTAAAGTACACAAAGTTCTTTCTCCTCTCTTTGGCAGTCAGGCAACCACTGCAAGCCAATCCCCCAAGCAGCACTTCAGCTTGGGAATAGTCTCTCCTCAGTTTCTTCAGGTTGCTCTCCTCAGCAGAGGTTTCGTCTTGTAAGTCCAGAAGTGATCTGATTTCATGGGATCAGGATCCCAATATTTATATCCCAAAATCCTTTGTTCTCTGAGGGGAGAGGTTTCTGTGCTCAATCTCAACCAGTTTTGAAGCCTTCTCCTTTCCTTTCACAGTGCAGGAGGTGGAGCCAACATTGTGGAAGGCAAGTACAGTCCTGGAGCACTTTGTTGACAGTCTTCCTTCTCTTCTTTCAGTGTGCAGGCCAGAGACATCAGCCGCACCCCAGGAGGTGGAGCCAGCATTGTAGAAGGCGGACACATCCCTATTCAAGGTTCAGGTGCAACTCCTCCCTCCCATCTAGATGTAGATCTCTCTATTCACCACTGGGCTGACTCATCCTGTCTCTTGGAATCCCCCAGCCCTGTCACTCACAAAACCAGACAAAAGAATACACCACCTCGCAGAGGCAGGCTTGAAAGGTTAAGCAAGCAAATACCTACTTTCTAAAAGTGGTATTTGCAAACACAGAATGCTAAAATCCATTTTACTAAAAGATGTATTTTATCATTCTGAGTCCAGGGATCCTAAATTTGAATTTCTACCATGTTCTCTGAGTCAGTTAGGATTATAAAATGTAATAATTCTAACAGCCCATTCTGGCCTATGGAGAACAGGTAGCCTTGCAATAGTGAAAAACGAAAATGGTTGTAATTCACTATTAGGACATGCCACACACACCAGGGCTTGTCCTACCTTATACTTACAATGCACCCTGCCCTTGGGCCTACCAAAGGGGTGTCTGATATGAAGAAAAGGAAAGGTTCAGAGACTGGCAAGTGGGTGTACTTGCCCAGTCAGCATGACAGTACCAGACTGCACGCAGGCTCTGCAATGGCAGACCTTAGACATGTTTTACAAGGCCGCTTCTGTGGGTGGCACAACCAGTGCTGCAAGCCCACTAGCAACATTTGGATTTACACACCCTGGGCACACTCAGTGCACTGTACTAGGGTCTGACAGGTAAACCAAGTAGTCAATCATCGAATCACTAATTAATACATTCATTTACAGTAGGGAGCACTTGCACTGTGGCACTGGACAGCAGTGGCACAGTGTCCAAAGCATCTAACACCAGCAAAAACACATCAGGCAACAACAAAAAAGGAAGGGAGGCCCACACCAATGGTGCCAGGTCTAACACCTATCCTGTCCTCTCTTCGATGGCTTCCGATTAAGGCAAGATCTAATTACAAAACTGCCTGTATCACACACAAAGCCTTGCACACGTCCACCCCTTGTTACCTGGCAAATACATTGAAATTGCCCTGAGGCTCTCGACCTTCTCGCAATGTGGAAAAGCTCCTGCTTGAGCCCCCCGTCTTCAAAAGGGAAAGATCAATGGCGCAATCCTTCTCAGACAATGCGGTGAGATTCTGGAACTCACTTCCCCCATTGCTCCCTGCCACCTCCTCTACCCGGATCTTCAAAGCTGATCTCCCATCTCTTGTCTTCCAAAGACACTTTCAGAACTAATACTTTCATACTCAGGCCCCTCTTGGACGTTCCCTCTTCATTGTAAATTTTTATTTTTTTCCTGTGCATTCCTCACCCTGCGTGCTGTGTTGGATTTTGTGTTTGTGTACCCTTCATTCTCAGGCCCCTCTCGGACGTTCCATCTTCATTGTACATTAGTATTTTTTCCTGTACATTCCTCACTCCTGCGTGTTGTGTTGTATTTTGTGTTTGTGTACCCTTAATTTTTAGTCTTTGTAATGCTCTATTTTATACCACTTTTGTCTTGTAACGTAACTAGCTCTATTGTACAGCACTCTGACACCTTTGGGTAATGTCCGTGCTTTATAAAAATGCACTAAATAAATACATAAATAAATAAAAATCAAAGATTAGGCACGGCCTAATTAGAGACAACTGCACAAATCAATAGAGATTGGAGCACCAGATAAAATAATCTCCTCATGAGGTGGTTTATGTAGAAATGGGATGACGTTTCCGAATTTGTATAGCTCATGACAACAAGACGAGGGCACTGAACTATTTTTTGCCTTGAGGGAAATATCCTTATTCAATAGCACCCCTGGGGATTTAGCCTTTAATGCTGGCAGAGGAGATAATATCCTGCCATTGATTTTTGTTCTTTCCAACAATTAATGGTTCGATCTTGAGCCTTAAATTGGACCATACTGAGCCAGCACAAGGGGAAGGTAAACAGTGCTTAAATTGTAAAAGAATGAGTGCTGGTGCCCAAAGTTTTGCTCTGGCTGGGCTATTAAGAATCGCCAAATACCAAGTCTACATACTACTGAATTCACCTCAAGCCGCTTTAATCCACTACCAGACAATTCTGCCTCTTTATCTCACTCTTACTAGACACTGATTTCTCCCTTTGTGCTTGCTTGTTTTGCAACTTTCTCTTCCAACTACTTTCTCGTTTGTGTGTTTTTTCTGTCTCTTGCTTACAGTCAATATATAATGAATACAAATAAATGTTGGTCTCAAAAATGGGTGCAGGTGGGCCCCACCAGTAACCACTGTCAGAAATTAAGCACTGGGGTTAAGCAATGCTGCACCCTGCTTATAGCACGCAATTAGGACGAAAATGTCAATGAGATGAAGGGTAGGAGAATGAGAAACAACAGTATTTTAAGAGAAAGTGTAAGAGTGGAGAGAGATGAGAACAAAGTGAGAGGATTGTTTAATGATTGTGCATAAAGGCTTGGGCTTAATGCACGAAGCAAGAACCAGATGTGTTACATACCTTAAGTTAATGTTTAAAAATAAAATGGCCACAGTGATGTGTAACTACTTATTATCCATGATATAGCATCCTTCTGAATATGGGGACGGCATAGAAGAGACCAGAAAAACAACTCAGAGGCTGGGCTTTGGGTGACAAGTCTTCAGCTTGTTTCTGACACTTGCATAATCCTGAATGACTTCTTGAGTGATCCAAATTATAGGAGGAGATTGAGCTGATGGACAGCTCTTCTCTCTGAGGCTTGAGCCTTTGATGCCGCTAGGCTGCCTGAGGCCTCTGCTCGTAAGTTCAGTGTCACCTGTCCTTTTATCTTAGTATCTATGACTTGTACATTTATGTCATGTGTAGGTTTGAAAATGGGCATATCTGCTCTCTATTGGCAAACCCTGGAAGCTATAATTGAGTTGAGAACTAGTGCTGTTGTGAGACAAGTGCTTAATTGGTGCAGCAGTTGCAAGTGGTGAGCAACAGCAGTCATTTTTGGAGACATGAGCATATTTCCCATCATTATAATTTGACTCAGAGCAATAGCAAGAAAAGCAGGAAAGGGAATAAACAGGTGGAACATAAAGTTAGGGCAAAAGTGACACAAGGAAAATGCATGGATGGAAAAGAAACTGGAAGACTGAAATAAAGAGACAAGAAGTGTAGGGTTGTGGAAGAAAAAGGTATGGTGAAGCAAAGACTGCTTCAGGCTTCCTATTAGGCAACCCAAGCATTTGGTCAGTATTGGGAGCAGACGCCTAAGAAAAACTTTGGGTCCTCCACTTTGTTTTTTCTTTTACAATTGATGCACTGTATGAGAGTCCTCAGAGCAGAAGGTTTGTGGGGCTTTAGATTAAGGTATCTCGCCAATACTAAAGCTTTTATTATAAGTGTAAACTGGGGATAGCTCTGTTGTATACACTGCGCACCTGAAAGATAACCTTGCTCTGTGGGGCCTGCACTTACATACTGAGCACAGGCTTGGTGGCAGCAGGGATTGCATCTTTCCCAGGAGGAGGAGCGGGCAGCAATGACAGTAGCAGCAGTAGGCATTGAGTGCTCCTGCTCCCCATGGCCGCCACCAACAAAGAAAGGTTCTTGGTGGGTACTGCAGCACACGGGCCCGTTCGCATTCGCCGGTGCTGCCCCTCCTTGCAGGCTGCAGATCATGTGGCTATGTCCAGTAGCGGCTTGCCGTGGAAGTGCTGCGGGCGGGGGAGGGGCAGAGTGGGGAGGGTAGCCGAGTTCGACCTACGACGGACAGGAGTAAGGTAAGTAATTAAATAAATAAAACAATTTACCGTGCATGCACTGCATCGCCGAGTTGGCGTTGCAGCACGCGCAAGGTGAATTGTTTTATTCATTTAATTACCTACCTTACTCCGGTCCGTCGTAAGTCGGACTCCATTACCCCCCTCCCGTGACCGCCCCGCAGCACTCCCACGGGGAGCCGCCACTGGCTATGTCACTTATGAACTTTGCTGTTTTGCTGATGGCAGGGAGGTGCTCCTCATACCTCTCCCTGTCGCTTGATCCACACCCTCAAGCTCTCTCTCACTGCATATCTCATGTTCCACAGCCAACAGTTCTTTTTTAGAAAGATATTCCTGTCACATTCTCCTTACCTTACTGTTTTTCTCTATCTCTGCCTTTCTTCCTACCCCAGTCTTTCTCCCTACCCCTCTCTATCTTCTCTACTCCCCTCTCTTGTATAAGCCCCTTACCTCAGTGTCCCTTTAGTGCTCTCTTCCTCTTACCTTGAAAGGTTAAAGACATTGCCATTTAGAATGTCAATAGCTCTAACTGCCCCAAAAAATGCGAGACCAATTGCATTTCCAATGCTTGTTTGCCAAAGCAGTCAAGTTCTGTGTCACCTAAAAGACAGCTCAGATGTCTAAAGCAAACACATGTGTCAACTGCATAATTTGAGAGGAATTCCTGTACATTTCTGTGTCACTTGAAAAGTATCTCACATGAGATATACCATTGCTTTAATTAGCTGATGCCTGACGAATCTATTTACATAACGACATCTCTGCTACTGGGACCAGAGCCTGTGCATTCTTTATCACACAAGGGATATCACTTATTGATGACTCCTGAGCCTATACATTGGGTGTTTCCTGAGCGATAGCTCAGCTCCGGTTTCTGTGTCTCTCTGCATGATTTTCGTGTGAAGTCTGAGCTTGTAAATTCGGTTTTGCTATATTCATTCATTTATTTAGATCTGGCGTTAGCCAAGACTTTGATTTTACTAAAATAATATGTATAATATACTATAGGGGTTTGTAAGGGAAATGTGTTCTTTCAGAGACCCGAAAATATTTTTGCTTTTGGACAACTTTTCTTTCCTTTATATTGGAGAGGGCCCAGAAGTTTACCCTACAATAACGTTTTGCAACAACAACAACAAAAAATCATGTATTGACAAAGCCAACAGCTGGCGGCTTTGCCCATGCTTGTTTTGGGACGAGGCAATCCAGCTAACATTACCATCCACTTAGTGTAATGTAAGAGACTCCCTTAAAATATCCTGTATTTGGTTCGACGAGCTACAGGCTGCGTGGTGTGACCAGTTGTATATCTGACGGTCCTGCGTATAGCACAGGTGGAGGTACACTTTTACTGCTGGAGCAGTTTGGTGTGCTGAACTGGTTTGGAGAAGTGGTGGCTGGCGCATATTTATCACACCGAAGCCAGTTTTATCATTGCCGCAGCCTGCAGGAGCCATAAGCCTTTTATGCTGATAGAGATCTTTCTCCAGAAATATTCGGAAAAGCCAGAGTGGTCATTTGTTTGTGCAGAATTTGGTCACTGCAACATAATAGATTGGTACTGCAGCTCATGACAAACGTACAAAAGAGACATTTTTCAAAACTCTTCTACAAAACTTGGATTGATGTCTCTTAAATGCTAATTTTGTGACTGTTTAGTTCTGAAAAGATACCAGGATTGGTCTCTTCCATAGTTTCTTTTTTCTTTTTTTTTTTTGGAGTAAATTTCTTTATTAAGCAGATTCATAGGGTAATCAATAATACACTGATTAACTAATCACTACGTCATCGACAATGTACATCAATAAATGAGGCACTGGGTTCATATGGACATTGACCGAGATTTTTACTCTAGTCATACATATAAATGCATCATACTGGGGAAATATTGAAGCATTTTGACAAAGTGCAGACATGCTTAAAAATACACGTATCTAATAATCCTAGTTACCATGCTAATCAGTACTTAATCGAATGTGCTACACATTAATATATTTTTGATAAAGTGCAAATGTGGCTAGGATATGCTTATTTTGATATTCCTGTGTAGGAAGCTGGCTCTGTATATACTATACCAAAATGAGGTATAGTGTGCACAGAGTCCAGTGGATCCCCAAAGGTAGGCAGAGGTAAAGTTAGATATAGCACTTTACCATCTAATTGTGGTATTATGGGCGAGCAGTAAGGCTTTATCAGAGGGTATTGTTAAGCATTTGTTTTACACACTCAGGCAGCAAATGATGTCACACACTCAAAGACTGAATTCAGACCAATTTGTTTGTATCAAAAGTATTATTGTTATTTTATTTCTTAGAACCAAGCCAAGCCTGGTGCAGGTAAGTGAATTAAATGCTTTGCAAAATCTTACCAATGTTTTACAATTGAATGCAGGTTCAAATGCAGTTGATTGAATTACAGGTAAGTCAATGTTTCGAAATTACTTTTCAGATTTCTATGTACGTTACTTTTTAGATTACTTTTCAGATTACTTCTGCTAATCAGTGTGATATGCTTAGATATCACATTAATATGTCTCCTAGACAAAAGGTAAGTAATTCACTTTTAGTACATAGACAGTTTTTCAATGTTCTATACAAACCAACTCCACACACAATCTTCAAGAAAAGCGGTCAATGCAATCCTAGGGGAGGAAATTGAGTTATCGGTTTACAGGTAAGTAGTTACTTGTGGGAGTTAGTATTCTGGGGTTAGAACAAGGGTTACCCTTGGGTCAAGGTGCACTCTTGAAACACACTGAGCGGAACTAGGGCGTCCGGGTGCAGAGTGCTGAGGCCCAATGTTATCCAATGGGGGATGAGGGGCCTCCGGTTGACTGCTGCTAACAAGTAGGCCACAGGGTTGTGGAGCAAAGCTCCTGGTGTTAGGCTCAGGGCAAAGGTGGAATCTGAGTTAGCACCCAAAGTACACCCATACGGCGTAGGGGCGGTATAGGGGCGGCACAGGGGCTGCTGGGTGCAGGTTGCTGTTATGGCATCGGGTGCCCTATTGTTTTCAATGGGGATTTTCCGTCCGGTTGCAACAAAGACTGCAGATCTTCTGGAGGTGACCAACAGTTGGAGAGGTAAGTTGTGAGGCCTGGGGATGCTGGGACACCATTGGTTGGGCTTCCCTAAGCCGTGGGTTATCAGGTGCAGGGGTGTCTTTAGGCGTTGGGTTTTCTTACCAGCTCCAGTCGCGGTCGGAGGGATCCTCCAGAAAGAGGCTGCAGGCTTCGCTTCAAGATTCGAGGCAGGTCAGAGATCACCAGATCTTAGGTAAGGATCGCTGGGGAGACCTCATCGTGGGTTTAGGCCACTTGAACTCAAGCTGTAGGTGCCAGGTGCAGAGTGGTGTAGACTTGCGGTTTTGGCTGGGGCCAGAGTCTGTTGGTGAGCAAATCCGGTGCTCACGAGAGACAGCCTTTGACTTGGAATGCTGGGCAGGTCCTCTGGGTTCTTGAGGTTGCTGGCTGCAGGACACACAGGGATTTCACTGGAGCAGGTTTGAGGTTGGGATAGGCCAGTAGGGCTGGGACCAAGTCAGTGGGTGTACTCCTCTTCTTAGTTCAGCACAGCTTCTTAGATCCTTCTCTTCTTTTCTTCTGGTCGGTTCTTGTCTGAGGAGGCAAGGTTCAGGGTTGCCCCTAAAAACTCTATGGGTAAGTAATGGTTGGGACCAATGGGTCCCTTCCTTGGAGTGGGTACAGTCCCCATTATGCCACCCTTCAGTGGGAGGGGGAATATGCCTCTCTCTCATTGGCTGAGTCCCCCATCTGCAAGATGGTGGGGACTGAGAGTTGTGCTGCACCTTACCTCCCCCACCTGGGATGGGGTTGGCAAAGGTGGGCACACCTCCATTCCCCACTTGGTTTTCCCTCCGATTCTCCCGCCCAAAGTGGGGTCACAACCAGTGGGAGCCAGTCGCTGGAAGCAGCAAAGGGCTACGGTAGCTCACAAGGGTGACAAGCCTTTGAAGCGATCCCTTCGTGGACCCTGCCCATCATGGGGGACGAGGCTTGGCACCTCGTCCCAGGATGTGGATTGTTTAAGATCCCGAGAGCAGCTGGCTCTCGACCCAGGGGTCCAGAAATATTTCTGGTGGGGGCACCTGGCGAGCAGCCACTCAGCCTAGACACTAGGTGTTAGGTCGTTTTTCAGGGGTCCTCTCATGTTGGATTCCCACATGACCAACGGGCAAAAGTGCCACTCATCTCTCCATAGCCCCTCTCTCGCATAAATTTAATTTGTTTTTAAGCACTGGTTAAGGTTGACTTTACTTTAATAATAAGAATGTATATCAACCCAAACAAACCCTTTTGAGCAACATGAGGAATAGATAATGAAAGACTGGGGAAAAAACCATAACGTCCTCACCAATTTCATGCAGTTTGCATGCAGCTCTTTGATTACAGTTCGTTACAGCCACTGTTCTATATTTGAGTTGTATCTTATGAGCTGCGGTGACAAAAAGGTCTCTGTGACAAAAGCAGTAATCAACTATCCACATACAATATTCTTTGCAGTAGGAAAATGAACTGTCTCTCTCTCTCTCTCTCTCTCTCTCTCTCTCTCTCTCTTTCTTTCTCTCTCTCTCTCTCTCTCTCTCTCTCCCCCCCACCTCCACCCCCCAGACACAGAAGGAACTCTGCTGAAGGTGTTTTTAAATCGTAAGTTGTTGCTAAACACAGCACCCCCCTGTGGTCAGTGACCCCCTCCCCAGATCAGCACGTAGTGCGACCTCACCAGTGTCACTGCCCTAAAGCCTGTCCTGTGTGTAGGGCCTTAGGAGTATAATACACCATCCAGCATGATAAAAAAAGACATTCTCTTAAAGTTTGCGGGTTTCAAGGCCTTGTTGCCTAATTACGATATCGCCTGCCAGTCGACCTTGGAAAAAGTGCATGGTGTTGTCAGCGTCATCGTTTCTAATACATCTTTCAGATGGCACTCCCCTTGACTCTGTAGGAATCTGTACCAGTTTCCACCCCCGCTTAGCTTTGAAATAAACAGAGCGGCCATTGTTGGGGAGGTAACTAGATTAGACTGAAAACACAATTTTTTAAGTAAATGCACAGTCAGCTGATATCCAAAAGAGAAGAGCTTACACCGATCCTCACCCCTATCTGGAATGCCCTGTCAAGTTATACAAATACAAAAAATGCCCCAGTTCTTTAATGCCATTTGTATTCCAATACCTTAAATTGTTATTTGGCATTTGTAGGCCCAGACCTTTGAATTCCCTAACCTGCAAATGTTCATATCCTGCAGGCTTGGCATTCGCAGAATAAAATGCTTGAAGTCACCAACAATATTTCTGCAGTGTTTTATACTTTGTCTTTTTAGGAATTTTGGCCATCTTTATGAATACCAAAAGCTGGGATCCAGCATCCTACACCACCCTTTCCAAAAAAAAACAATCCATAGACGCCGTGGCATCTATTGACCGAACTAATATGTCTATAAGAGAGGCTTCATAATCGTGCGTATATGAGACTGTGCCAATCCACCCTGATATGTATCTAACTGAAGCACTGACATTTTGACTCTCAAGACCTTTTTATTCCATATAAAACATCGGGAAAGTGTCTCCAATTTTTTAAAATAGATCATTCTGATTTTAATCAGCATATTAGTACAAAGAAAAATCAACAAGGGTAAAATAGAAATGTTTATCAAACCACCTCGCCCAATTATTGTGAGAGGAAAAAATGATCATCTATCCAGGAATCCATTGATCTTTCTCATCATCACTTTATAGATTAATTTATAGAGTTCTGTATAGCGATTAGTTACATTTATCCCCAAATAGCGAATTGGGTTGGGATTGGAAGCCTGAAGCTGAGAGTCTAAAGGAAGAGTGATATGAGGGGTATTAAATGAAAATAATTCTGTTATATTATGGTTACTTTTGTATCACCAATCGATTGGAATTGCTCAAATTCTGTCAATATTGTTCTAATGTTTTGTTCTTCTGGCCTGAGGTTAAGTAATATGTAATCTGCGAATAGTTTAAGCGTAGACATTCCCACTATCGGTGGCACTATACTCAGGTTAGCCCTATTCCTCACTGCCAGGGCTTCCATAAAAAAGATAAAAAGCACATGAGACAATGGACAGCCCTGTTGAGTTCATAGCCTCTTTTTCTGAAGACTCTCTAGGACACAGTCCCACCTTCAATTTGTAATTTACTGTACAAATCCCTTTGTGATCCCCATCGGGTGTGGGAGGGATCGTGGAAGAGACTGGGAGCTCGGTTCTTGGGTGGACAGTGGGGTTTGCTTACAGGGTGTCTGCATGGGTGGTGCTAAGGTGATAGCATCTGGATTCTCAACAGAATGAACAGCCGCGGCCCGTGGAGGGAGTTCGGTGGGGCAGGGAGGTGGTGCGGGGTAGGGGCAGGGTGGGGGTGGTAAACAATGGAATATGGATAATTGCAGGTAAGTAAACAGTTTAATAAATACAACGAATTTCGTAGTGCACCCTGCATCGCAAAATGCCTCCCTGCCCCACCGAACTCCCTCCACCGGCCGCGGCTGAGAATGAACTTGAATGTTCAGCATCACATGTTTATGTGATGTGTAAACAAGTATTAAGAAATCAGTAGCTATCCAGTCTGTCATGGGCCTTAGTGCAAGGAAGGAAATGCCTCCCCTCCCTCGGCTGTTGTTTGAATGATAAAATACAACAGTATTCGGGGTTTAGTGGGCCCCACAGGCCGCTGGCCCCCCGGTGCCCAGGGGCGGTTCTAGGCTCATGGCAGCCCTGGGCAGGGAGCGTAGGTAGGGGACCCTGGAGGAACGCAGGCGCGGAGGCCAGTGAAGAGGGGGGGGGTCAGGGTGTTTGGTAGTGGAACAGAGCCGGAGGCCGCCAAATCCCTGCCAGAGGCCGCCACGCAAATATGTATCCATCCTCAGAGGATTATTATATTAAGGATATATATTGGTGTGGCGGCCCCTTGGGTTTGGCGGCCCTGTGCAGGTGCACAACTTGCACATGCCTAAGGCCGTCCCTGCGGTACCACTGCACCTGCTGCACCAATAGAAGCCACGCCTCTGTAAGAAATGTGTATTTTTGAGCAAGATACTTTCATTGTAATTTAGGAGTTGTTTATCATTTAGTCTATCGAATCGTCATTGCAAATAACCCACAGGCGCTGGATGTGTTTTGGGAATCACTCCAGTGGTTGTTGGTTCTGCTGATTGTGCACATTTAGTGTTCTCCCAGCCCCGCGAGCACAATCAAGCCCTGTTAACTAAACCCAACAATGGGGATGTGAGGGAAGATGGGCCGCGTTTATTTTTACACACAAAATTATGAATTGTACAGTATATTAAACCGCATGAGGGGCGCCTTTGTCCCCGTGTCACACTGAGTCAAGGCTGTTATTTCAGAGTGAAACAATGGCTCTTTGTGCGCGCGAACAGTTTGTCCTTTCCTTGCCAGGCCTGTGCTGGCAGTCCGGGAAGAAATGCTCAGAACCAGTATACTCGTTAGACAAAGTAAATACATTAACCACAACCTAATGCCAGAATTAATGCAGTATTTCCAGAAAGGTGAGGTGTCTTCCAGACAAGCACGTTATTGTAATCTTGCTTTGCTTGAGTTTATGTAATGCTTCCATTAAGTCTTTACAAATAAAACAGAAATTGATTTTGCAACGTCGAGACGTAATTGCTGGATCACACACTTGTCACAGATACATAGCTGCCCATCAGACCTGTAAGCGTTGTTCTTTAGTCGTTTGTAACTGCTATTTCCTGTTGCAATTCCGTTACCTCTGGTCACACATTCGGAGTAAATTCGATTCATTATGCATTGTTGACATGAAAGTTAATCCAAGCATGGATGGAGCTATTAATCCGCTTTTGTACCATGACAAGGTTTTCTCAGCCTTCTCTTGCACACAGAATAAACTCAGCACGGGCAGAATCAGCACATGTCTTCTTACACTCATAGAACATGTGCAGCACTTTCATAGATATATCTACAGTACCACTTTCTGACTACCCACTTGCAGAATAAACTGCCATGGCAATTTTGACTTTTCCTCTGTAAATCACACATTGCCATAAACGTTTCTATATTGCCCTAGTAGAATACTCCTCTCTCTTGTGGAGTATTAGCATTGAAAACAAGAATACATTGACTGCATTGCACAGTACTTTAGAGAAAAGTCCCAGACATACACACACCCACCGACACACACACGCACTCATACATCCACACACGCACTCACTCCCACACACCCTCTCTCTTACAATTCTCTTTTTTTTATTGTTCATTCAGAAGAATGCTTTCGTTCCTTGTACTGATCTTCGTTACTCACTGACTTGTCTCCCTTTAATTACTAATCTATTACTACAGATCATCCTTCTTCCAGACTCCTGAGAGAGAATGAGAGAGAGAGAATGAGAAGAAATTAAAGGTACCAGGAAGGCAAGCAGGGCAATAATGAGGATTACCACAATTAATCCTGTGCATATACCCAAACCAGATGGGGAAGAAATAAGTCACAATCAAAAATAAAGACTGCAGAGCCTACAACAAATTTCCGCACACAAGCAAACGATAACTTGATAGGAGAACAAAGCAGTTCAAAGAAAGCAAAGGACAGTTATACCGCAGCTGCAACAGACTTTTCCACCTGCAACAGAGCTCCATCTTGGCCTGCAGTTGGCAGTAATGAAGATAGAGAGAAAGGCTTATGTAGCAGCTCTACAAACACCCGAAAGAGAAACCCACTAGCCAAAGTCCAGGAGCAGTGCCATTGTAAGGGGTTTTGGAACCCCTACAAGGCATAAATTGGAGACCACAGTCTTGAATGTGTTACCATCATCAGCTAATTCAAGCTTTCTCAAAACAAAAATATTTTGAATTATATGTTTATATTTCAGTGATTGGTGCACAAAAAAGCTGAAAGCTCAAGCTGCCCAGCCTTCACAATCCTAATATTATCACAACAAAGCCTGAACGAGCATTGACAAAGACATTTCTTTTTGCCCCTGGATCTCAATTTGTCTTGCAAGAATACATTTTTCATATGGAATTAAGGGCCTCATTACGATGGCGTCGGGACCGCCACCATCAGGCCGTCAGTGCCGGTCTCAATGCCATCGGACCCTGCAGGACTGCCCGCCACATTATTTTGGAGGGTAGATGTAGGGTGGCCGTAGAGACTGACTGCCACACATCCGATGGGCTGAAGGAGCCCGCCGGACCGTCGAACAGTCTGCAATCCCTACAATGGTGGCGGTGCCTTCTCAGGCACAGCTTAGGGATTACTATGTCCCTTTCCACAAGCCGTTTCATGGTAATTAACCCATCATCAAAAGGCTGGCAGAAAATGAGTTTGGAGGCCCCTACTGGGCCCCCATCACCCCTGGCCCTCCACCATGGGCCCTGGGGGGCACCTATGGTGCCCCCCACATATCCCTGCAACATGTGGCAGGCACCTCATGGTGCTTGTCACGTAGTTCAGGGATATGTCAGATGAGTTTTTTTGTATTGCGGTGTGTGCTGCAGCCCGCAGCACATGCCACAATACAAGAGGCACACAATGCAACCACCATGGAGGTGGATGCATCTTAATGGAGCCAGCGGAGCCTCCGACACCAAGTTGGACGGTCCTGCTTCCGCATCGATGTCGGGCAGATGTAAGTCCACCCAATATCATAATCAGGCCCTAAGTGTCTAACCTGCTTGTTCCTTCAACAGTAGGAAAGACATTGAAGGGTGAGTTCATAGATTTAGGCCCATAAAGCTGCCTCATGTAGCCTACTTTTCCAGATATTCATAACCACAAAAAAATCCTCCTACACAATCGGCTTTCTCACAGCAATATTGAAAATGAAAGTACTGCTCTGAGGAGTTTCAGCATTCCACCTGTTTAAATTTGATGATTTTCTTCTTAATCCTCTTCCTCTGGTGTCTCCCTCCTGTGCACGTTTTTTGGTGTATTCTTTTCTGACTATACAGTGACCTCAGACTCTGCTCAGTGATGGACATGACTGGATGTGAGAGTCAGGTGGAGTCAGAATTGAAAATAGAATGGCATAGGTGTGGAGGTTCTTAAACATTTTAACTTCCCCAGACCCCGTTTAATCCCAGCTGGAAGCCAGGAACACCCAAGCCATTTCTTTGAGTTGTACCTCAATAACAGTAGATAAAAATACACCATTAAGCAAACCGTACATGCACTCAGCATATTTACTTTTCTCTACACCTGAATGTTTAAATATGAGTGCAACTGCACACCAGTATGAGAACCAGGTTATATTCACAAATCAACAGGTAATGAGGTGATGATCGTAGCTCTGAGCATAAGTGGTGAGACAAAAGTATTAATGTGATTAACACTTGCCTCGGCCTGACGCAGTGCAGCAATTGAGCTTGGTATGGATAAAGCTGGAGACCTTCCAGGGTCTTTGTGTCAAAAGATGACATACATGGTTGCATAAAAGACGAGGAGCTTATTGTGCCAGAGTACATGTTGCATCCTGGGAAGTTTCTGTGGAAGTAGTTCTGCTCTTTTGAAATGTGCAAGCATGCACCATTTCCAACACAAGAAGTGTAGAAGTTTGGAGTCTGCAAATACTTACCCGTATAAAGCAGTCAATGGGAGACCATGAAGCTGGAATGGCCTTTAGGACAGCATGCTTGTGGATACATGCATCGATCAGTGAGTGGTTAGAAAACTGGCTTGCTAGAAGTACAGATGTGTATGATTTAATAAGCAAATCAAAAGTGTTTCTAGTCAAAAGCTGATAGCTAGTTTAGGTGGGAGCACTTTTTAATATGATTTTGCACCATGGTGTTCAACCTTAATATTGTTTCAAAAATATATATATTTGTATTTTATCAGTACTATCTAAGGGCCTTATTACGACTACAGTTGTCCATGGGACTGCCATAGTTGTGGTGGTGGTCCGACCACCGCCACACTGCGGGACGGCCCACAGAATTATACGTTTGGAGGTCGGACAGCCACTTAACCTCTGCCACTGCTGCGGATCAAGGATCCTGCAGTGGTTCAGCAGCGGTCCGAGGCTACATTATGCTCGCGATGCCACATCAGCACTGCCGAGCATATTTTGAGTTGCCTCACTGCCATCCTTTTCATGGCAGGCGCACCTCCATGAAAAGGGTGGCAGTGAGGCAACAAAGGAGCCACTTTGCACTGGGGCTCATGCAGGGGGCACCTGTTGTGGCTCCCTGTAGTTATGCACCCCCAGTTTCTGCATGGGAAGGAATACACAACATGGTGCATTCCTTCCTGTTCTTGACAGGCCCGAACTGGCCGTTGCGGGCACCGGGCAATCCCCCAGTGCGGCGCAAGGGTGGGGGCCGGTTTTGGGCCCTGGGGGCCGTTTTTGTTACAGCCCTGTAACAAAATCGGCCGAAAACCGGCCCCGGCAAAGAGCTCGGTCCCAATCCAAGGGGGCCGGCTGAGCACTTTGCCGGGGCCGGTTTTGGTTCTCAGTCCGGCCCTGGTTCTTGAATGTGCACTGTCGGTCCTGCGGCGGTCCTGTTAATGCTCACAATCAGCCTTTCAACAGCATCGCTGCAGGACAACCATGCCACACCACCCTCCCACCCACAAATTACTTGGAATCTGGCGGGTGCCCGCTCCATGACTGCTGAAACTCATAATAAGGCCCTAAGCGTTTAATGTAGTTTTAATTAACATCATTGCATAAAATATTGTAGTGTTTTTTTTTTAAATGTTTAAATGTATTTTAGTCTTATAAGTTATTGTTTTATTGTTAGTTATTTGTAATTTATTTAGTATTTATTTTTTAGGCTTAGTAATACATTTAAAGAACTACATTTTATTCAGTTGACATTTCTTTTAATTTGTTGTTGGCTTTTTGGAATTTTAGGAAGTGGGGTGGGAAATGAGTTGAAATATATACAATGCATCCATTATAATAATTAATATGTTTGCAATCACAATTTTATTATAATTCGGTAGTTAGATTATTAATTGTATAAATGTTTAACTTTAATATGTGCTTTTGGTGTATAGTTTAAATATGTAAATTCTTATAAATAACCTGTTTTAAATATGTGAATTATATGTTTTAATAGATTCATTTATTTTTCATTGTTTGATTTGTTTCTGAAATATGTAAAATTATTTATTGAAACTCATTAATATTTGGAGGGTTTCAAAATATGTAGAATATATATATATTTTTTTCTAATTCATATTTTATTTATGGGTTGTTTGTTATGCTAGAAAATATTTTATAATTATTGTTATTTCTTGTTGTGTGTATTGTCTATAAGGAAGTAGGGTTGTGAAGGTTCATACATATATTTTTTATTTTCAAAATGCTTTCATAAATTATAATTGGTGAAATTCTTTATTAATTTGTGAATGATGTGTTTAAATATTTTATATTGAGTTCAGATATTTGTGTTTATTTGGTTAAAGTTTATAATGTATTTATATATTTTTTAATTAAGTGGTGTTTGTTATGTTTGTTGTTGTGATATGTATTTTAACATATTTGTTTCATTGAATTTTATAGTAATTATTTATTTTGTGAAACTAAAAACGAATATTTGTTATTAATAATTAATGTTTATTTTTAAATTAAATATTATATTGTGTTGGTAGATTTTCAATAGAAATCATTTAAAATATTTTCTATTTCTATTTTTGTATAATTATTTATTTGGATGATATGTTATTTTAATATTTTTCTAACACTCAGTGAAACCATAAATGTTATTTTTTCGAAGTCCGAATCTTTTTCTACTGCTGGTCAGGTTGGTTTGGGAATAGTAACTATCATTCCTCCAAAGTTCAATATTTTCCCTACTGTTGCTCAGTTTGGAATGGGAATAGTAAATGTGATGCTTCCAAAGTACAATACTTTGCTTCTGTTGCTTTGGTTGCTGTAGGAATAGTACAGCTGACAGGTCCAAAGTTCAGCACTTTCCTTACTGTACTCAGGTTGGAGTGGGAATAGTAAACCTGATAACTCCAAAGCCCCACTATTGTCATTCAGATTGCAGTGGGATAGCAAATACGATTTTGTTTCATGTATTTGTTTTGTTTTATTTTTTATTGTAATCGTATAAAATGGTATGTTTTTATATGTATTTTTTAAATGTTTATTAGTATGGAGTTGATTTGTAAGTATTTCCCACTGTACTGAAGATGTATATATTTTTATCCCTGTTTGTTGGATTTTACTTATAGCAGTATTAATGAATATTTGTATATATATTTTATTTTATTGGATTTTGGTATTTTTTTCTGTTTGTTTTAATACTTTTATATTTATTTTTTATAATTTAATTTTAATGTATATATTATATTTCTATTTTACATTTTGAAAGTGTTTTTGCATTTTATTGCTTTCCAACTTCTAGTTTGAGTAATGTATGTTTTAATTTTAACGATGTAATTGTTGTGTTGTCTAATTTTGTTAAATAATTGTTACTTATTGTGTTTTCTATAAAATTTAAATTAATATTAGTTTATTTTTACTGCATTCTTTTTAATATTTGTATTTGCTTTTATGTTAATTTTGGTACAATGTTATTTTTTAGCATTAATATATTTTAAATGTCCATATTTTAGAAATATTTTAAGCTATTTATTTATCTTTATATTTTCTCAAATATATTTTAAATGCAATTGTTTTAAAGGTATTTTGTATTTGTTAAGGTTATTCCAAATGCCTTGTAATATACATACTTACCTATGTAATTTTGATATTTTAGTTCACTTTATTTTGAAAGTCAGTATTTTGTACTTTATATAGTAAGCATATAAAGTTGATATTTTTCTGCTGTATTTTTGTATTGCAATAGATTTGACCTAGATAAATGCTCATTCACATCTGTTCTATAGTGAACTATCAATCAGCTTGTGATTAAAATGTTTCTAAAATATTTTTGAATATTTTTTTTAAATATTTCTGTAGCAAATCATTCGCCTTTTCTGAATGGTCACTCTAGATTTTTCACCTTTTCCTGGACCCTATTTTTGCTGGTTTTTATACTGTGTGTATTACCCCTGCTAAACAGAAGTAAAGCAGGTGAGTCCATTGCTCACTTTGCCACTGGATTCAAGCAAGCCGGGCTGAAGACGGCTGAAATGCCAGAAACCGGTCCTCTGAGGCTTGTTTCCGGTCCAGAGAAGGCATGGCTTGGCAGTTCGGGGTGGACTGTTCCCATGAGGCACAGGGTCAGACTGATTTGCATGTGGCCATGTCTGAACTGGGGTGGCAGAGTGGGCTAAAGAACGGTGATGGATCAAACACAGATCTGTTGACTGGGTGTGAGTGTTTGGTTGGTTCAGATGCTCCGTCCATCACCACCCCCTTTTGTACCACTTTGTTCGCCATAAGTTGGCAGGGTATGCTCAGACGTGAGTCCCTTGCTCACGTTGCCACTGGATTCAAGCAAGCCGGGCTGAAGATGGCTGAAATGCCAGAAACCGGTCCTCGGAAGCTTGTTTCCGGTCCAGGGAAGGCATGGCTTGGCAGTTCGGGCTGGACTGTTCCCATGAGACACAGGGTCAGATTGATTTGCATATGGCCATGTCTGAACTGGGGTGGCAGAGTGGGCTAATGAACGGTGATGGATTAAACCCAGATCTGTTGACTGGGTGTGAGTGTTTGATTCGTTCAGATGCTCCGTCCATCACCACCCCCTTTTGTACGACTCCAATCATAAGTCACATTGATTGATGTTAATTTGATATCAGTTAGAATCTCACTCCAATGATAATGCAAAAAGACGAACCATACAGACAAAAAAACGTTGCTAGGTCAATTTAATTTTAAATTGAGGATTACATCATTAAATCAAGGTTTTGGAAGAATCAAAGATCATGTTAACTCCAATGCCCAGGACTTTTGTCCACCAACTGTGCCTACTTTACAAATTATAAATAAAATGTTAGACAAATGACAAATTAAAATACAAACTAACCTGAGTATGCCCACAGTGATGAACTAAGGGATGATATTATTAACAAAGTGAATATGAGTAAATGCCATCAAATTCAAGCTAAGAGCAGTATTATTCAGGACTGTATCAATAAGATAGTTCATACAACTTTAGTCTGCAAAAAAGATGCACAAATATAAGAGAGCTGCTAATGGGTAAAAGGATAGTTGGGTCGAATAAAATTAGTACAAGACAATCCGGTGATTTATACTTCGAAGATATATTTGATCCAGAAGAAAGTGATTTTATGAATAGAGCTAAGGTGTATGCGATTCTGCAGTCAATGCTATGTCTCTGTAAAGACCAAAATGGTTATGATTGAAAGGCTAAGTTGATATCCAGTCAAATAAAACTACAGAAGAAACCCCGCCTATCACTGAATCTGAATCACCATTCCACTCCCCAGTTCAGCGATGTCACCATTGTTAGCGTTATACGCATATTGGCACATAGCTGCTAAGGGTCCCATTAGGATAACGGGCGGATCGCCACTGCCCCTAGGGCGGTGGCGATCCGCCCGCCAAAATCCTCCGCCCGCACTGCATTTCCCCTGCCACATTACCATGGCGGGGGGGACCCCAGCGGACGGGAAGACCGTCCGCCGGTAGGCAATCCGCCCGATTGCCTACCGGGCGGTAAAGCTGTTTATATGGTGGCGGTGTCTAGTAGACACCGCTATCCATATTAAGATGCAGGCAGGGACCTGCCTTTCCGTGGCGGCAACACCACCACGGAAAGGCTGGCGGTTTCTGACATTGGAGGCCCATAGCGGGCCCCCATGGATTCTGGGGGGTGGGGGTGCACATGAGGGGTACCTATGGTACCCCCTGCAGTTCCATGCACAAGATGGCAGGCACCGCGTGGTGCCTGCCACGTTGTGCATGGAAGTGCACAAGATGCCTTCCTGGCATTGTGGCGGGCGGTGCTGAGTGCACCGCACGCCACAATGTTGGGAATGCAGGATGCGCCTGCCACTGTGGCGGGCGCATCCTAATGGGATGTACGGGACCGCCGCACCCTTAGCGGGCGGTCCCATTTCCCACAGGTATGGCGGGCGGACAAAGTTCACCCGCCCTACTAATTATGCCCTTAAGTGTACTTACAATTGCCACCTAGTGGAGAGATGTTCTTGTGGCTTTATCACTTAATTCACTGACCTGCGTGCATGCTATTGCTTAGCAATCACTTGAAATGTAGCTATATACTGTTTCAGACCATTACAAACTACATGTGATGCTGTCTTTGTTTGCGTATGAAAACCCCAATAAAATCAGTAAAAAAAATAAAAGGAAATGCAGAAGAAGTCCTAAACATTGTTGATGACCTCAAGAAATTGTTCCCGGTGAGGAAACTCTTGTCAAGTTACAGATTATGTAAAATATGAAACTATGCAATAATATGGACATAAGAGAACAAAAAAAGTAAATGGATCAGAAAACACCTATAAATACAACAGACACAGATATAATTATTCAAATAAAAGACACCACCTTTTCTGGAAAAAAGGGACTGGAAATGGGTAGCTGTAGCATTCAATCCTAAAGTGCTACCCAAAAACCTTATTGTCCCTAATAAAAAGTTTTGATATACTGCCTCATCGAACATGGCGAGTATTTGTTGTCACAAAAAGGGTCTTGAGTCCTTACTTCAAAAAGATCAAGCTATGATTGTGGCCTTATAATAAACATGGGCTATGAACAATTTTGAATTTAGTAATCATATTCAGTTCAATATCACTGCAAGGAAAGAAAGATTTGGTCATCCATTTGGGGGCTAATGATAATAGTCTAATGCACAAAGAGAGGGATGGGGAGCTTAAGGAAAAGAAGTCCAGTACCCGTGCTCCCGAGGCAGTACGTCAAAATCACTGGAGAGTAACTGTTCCTGTGAGTAAGTGCTAGCCTATTCTGCAGCGGAGAGAGTGAGAAAAAGGAAGGAAGTTGATAGTAACCTGTCTTAATAAATGAGTTTAGGCTGGATTTCTACATAGGAGTGGTCCCAAACAAATGGGTGCAGACACACCTCGACCGGTCACTTAATTCAGGTCGAAATAACAGGGTGTATTGTTTGTCTCTTTCAAACCCCTGTTTAATGTTTATCTTTGCACTTTAACTTCCTTCCGATCCTGATAAAACGCCATAGAATCCAATAGGGACCAACAGGGCATGAAACATGTCGACCCGACTATTAATTTTTATCACAACTCACCTATTTTGAAAAAACAAACTGACTCTCCTCACTGGAGGAAGGGTACACAAGTTCTTTTTCCTTATTTTAATTATAACGAAGGGACCCAAGAATAAATACTGTCACAGGCACGGCTATGTTATTTTTAATTCACTTGCACATTCCCCACATACCTGCACTCACCACTGTGGCGTTTGTCTCAAAAGATCTCCGCTAAAGAGCCCTCTCGCGGGGACCATGGGGAACCGCAGCGCCACCCCCACGAGGAGCAAAATGCCCAATGATGAAGCTTACCACCTCAACAGGCGTGTGAGGGCAACTCTTCAAATTTGAGGAATTCCGTTGCATCCTACCTTATATTAATTTATTAAGACAGCTTACTATCGACTTGTTTCATTTTTCTCACACTCTCTGCTGCCGAGTAGGCTAGCACTTACTCACAGGAACAGTTACTCTCTAATCCAATGGACGGCATTTCCACCATTGGGATTAGGATGCTGGGTTTCCAACAGGCTTTCCATGTCAGGCTTTCCGACATGGAAGCATGTCAGAAAGTGAGTTTGAGAGCCCCTTTCGCTTTGTGGCCTCCGGTTGGGGGCCAAGGGGGCATCTATGGAGCCCCCGTTCATTCCTGCACCATGTGGCAGGCACCACGCGGTGCAGAGATGAACACAATCTCCCATTTCTCAATGGGAGCTTGTGCTACGGTCGGTTTACGGCCGTAGCATAAGCTCACATAGGGAAATGGGAGTATGCAACAGCACCATGTGCGGTCGCATCGTAATTCTGCAGTCTGGACCGCCGACCGGAGGTCGGTCGGTCCCGATTCCATGATGATGTCGGTCGGAGGCAACTCCGACCAACATCATAATCGTGCCCATTGTGTCAAGCTTATAAACTATGTGCTAATAACTAGGAAAATGTTCTACTTGATAAGAAGTCTTATATTTTAAGTAATTTCAGTTGTGATCATAGACACTTTTGATAACATTGGAATATAAACATTCATATTATAAAATGTGGAAATTGGCCCAAAATCTTTAAATTGTGAATAAAAACGGAGTGGGTTGGCGGATCCCAAATAGAGTTCTGTACTGTGAGAGCATACAATGTCTAAGTACTAGGATAAGGAATCTGAGCCCTGAGAATGTTTTGAGAGCACATCATACTTTTGTGATAGACATGATGAACCATCTGATTTAAAGAAGAAGATAAAAAGACATCCAAATGGAGAAAAAAATGATACTTTTAGATCCTTGTTGAAAAGGAGACCGAATTACCAACTAAGAAAGGTTTCCAAAATTAAAACAAAGGCTGTAGCTGCAGTATCTAATTGATTTGCAAAAGGTGTATAGAACTACATGAGAAAAATAATTTACAGAGCAAAGAAATAAAAAAAACAATACGAACATTTTTAGAATTCAGTTGGGAACAGCATAGGGGCAGAATTAATGTTATCCAATTGATGAAAATACATGGATTGAATACATCACCGAACTTTTTGGTTCAAATTTAGAAGGTCAGAAATCATGCTTCATCTCCTCTCTCGACTTAACAGAAATGTTGCAGCCAAGTAATCTTTATGAAAGTGACTACAATTTAGCAAGCAATGCCATGGAGAAAGATGCTCAGACTGTTAAGGAACTAGAGAAATATATAAGATCAAATAAAGCCCGATGAGCACAGAGCTCAGAGGGTGTTCCTGCTTTTATCTTAAAAATTAGAGCTTCAAATGTGGGCTTCTCTGTTATATTCCTTATTCCAGGTGACCTTGAAAATCTAAAGGGCTTCCCGGCTTTTTCTAAGCTGGTATAATATTTTCTCATATAAAAAAGTGATCAAACTTGTCCTGAGAATTATAAGATGCATGCAATAACGAATGTCAAAACAAAATACTTGCGAACAAAGAGGTGGGCACTGTTCCTCTATGAGTTGTGTCTAGGGAATCTAGAAGTGGGAACCAACCACCAGCTAATCAGTGGTGGTGGTGGGGGGGGTTCTGAATACACTAGGAGGAAGAGGGATGTGGGAATCCCGCTTTTGCGGAACTAGGGTCCTCACACACCCAGCAAGCTAGGTGTCATGCTTCATCATTTGGACCTGCTCCTCGTTGGGCCGGCGCTGCAATTCCCAATGGGCACCCGAGAAGGGGCTCTTTGTCGGAGATCTTTTGTTCCTTTGCGGAACAAAAGATCTCCGACAAAGAGCCCCTTGGCTCTTTGTCGGAGCAAATGGCAGCCACTATATTGGCCTGAAATTGCATAGTTAAACTGTTATCTATGATCACTCCCAGGTTGCGGACGTGCTCAGATCGAGATGGAAGGGGGCCTAACTCAGATGGCCAGTGCCTTGAACTCCAAAGGTCTTGTTTATTCCCAAGGACCAAGACTTCAGTCTTCCCTCCATTCAGTTTGAGCAGGTTAAGGTTCATCCAACTGGATATTTCCTTGAGACCTGTCTGAAGGAGGGAGGTGGAGGCCTGGTCGGATTGTGATAGGGAGAAGACAATTTGAGAGTCGTCGGCATAAGTAAACAACGTTAGCCCTGCACGTTCCGCAATATAGGCCAAAGGAGCGACATACAGATTAAAGAGGAGAGGGCTGAGAATCGAGCCCTGGGGTATGACGAATAGATTTTGGAGGTAGTCGATTGCAAAAAGATCTGAAAAGTCCGATTGGTCAGGAAAGATGCCAACCATTTAATGGCTTGGCCACCAATGCATTGTACAAATCATGGAGAGCTGCGGAGTGTCCAATAGGCGAAGTATTGGGATGGGAAGAGGATCCATAGGTGAACCCGATTTTATTTTGCACAAAATCTCAAGAAGAGTTTCAGGATGCAGGTCAGACCATGACAGTAGAGGAGCATGAGTAGGGATAAAAAGGTGACTAGTATCCCCCAGGTTGGTAGCCGGCGTAAGAGAAGAACGGCCACAATTCTAATCAGAAATGTCTCGATAAATCTTTTTGATTTTCGTGGTAAAAAACTATGCAAGATCATCACATTGGCTGCTAGTGAGGGATGGAGGTTTAGCTATGGTGCGGGAGCCGGCAAGATCTTTAACCAGACCAAAGAGTACGTTGGATTTATGAACAGCTTCAGTTATAGTTTTAGCAACATAGTTGGCCCTAGTCAGGGCACAAACTTTATGGTAGCGCTTCAGCTCACTTTTATAGGCAGAACTTGCCAGGGGGGAATAGTCCTTTCTCCAAATACGTTCAAGTTTTTTACAGTAAGACTTATCAACTTTTAATACTTCGTTGAACCACGGTGCTGGTGTATTATGGGTTGCCACTTTCTTATGGGAGGAAGGAAGGCAGATGTCAATAGCCTCTAGAAGCCAAGAATTTATTTTGAAGGCTGCTGTTTCCACGTCGTTCGACAAGAGCAAGTCGATTGGGAGATGTGTTACAAGGACATTTTTAAGGGAAACAATGTCAAGCTTTTTCCAGTCTCTTCTGCTAGTGGTTAGTGGAGCTCTAGTATGAGGCAATACGTCAGTGGAAGTAAACATGAATCTGATAAGATAGTGGTCAGACCAGTGGATAAGCAATGCAGGGAGACAATGTACATGAGAAAGTTTAGAAAAAATGGGGTCCAAGAAGTGACCACCTCTCTGCTTGGGGCCGCATTTGTGTAGTATAATGTTCATGGCAGCAAGATCAGCGATTAGATTTCTGCCAGCACTGTTTTTAAAATCCTCCAGGTGTACATTAAAATCACCCACAATCAGGAAATTGCTGGAATTCATTAGTGTAGAGGCTATATAATCTGAGAGTTGTGACGACCAATCATTAACAGGGCCGGGAGGGCAATAGATCAATAATCCTGAAAGGGTAACCTTTGGATGGAGGGCAATTTTAAAATGCTCTGCTTCGCAATTACTTAAAGTAATGGGTTCGAGCAGGCATTGAAAATTATTCTTAAATATGATAGCAATGCCTCCACCAATTTGATTGGGTCTGTCACATCAAGGCTGTATCCTGCCCTTCTTGTTATTTTCAATCTATATCAAGGATACCTAATCATATCTATAATTTGGGGTCGGTTTTGCATAAATTGGCCACTGAGCAGATCCAATGTATTTTCTATGTTGATGATATAATAATTTTGGATCTCATGTCAGTAGGTCTTCAAACAGCGCTAGATGGCTTTGTCATATACTGTAAAGAAAAACATCTAAAAACCAATACAGTTAAAACAAAAATAATGCTGTTCAGACCATAAAAAGAAAATGTAATTAGAACTGGAGAGTAGATTTTCCGAACTTACAAACTATGAGTTCCTATGTTTATTTGGGAGTAACTTTTTCTTGCAACTTAAAATCCTAGCAGTATGTGGTTAATCTAGTATGTTGTGCTAATATTGTTTACATTGCCATGGGTAAATGGAATACTAAACTAGCACACAAAATCTATTAACACACTAAAAGAAACACATTATAAGTAAATTGCTATCTCTCTCTTATATGTATCTGAAATTCTGAATGAAAATGATACAGTAAAATTCCAAACAGCAGAAATAGCTATTTGGAAGAAACAATAGTACTGCCTCAGGGTTCCCTAAGTTGTTATAAAGCTTGAAAAAGGGTTTTAAATTATTGGCATTGTGCTATGAAGTCTGGATATTAATCATTTAGGCATCGATTGAACAATTATGTGAAAAAGTATCATGAGACTCAATGGAATAAATTCATATGAAACACCAAAGCCCTACTGCGCATTCCAGAGGTGAAAATAAAGGATTCACCTAGTGAGATTGCCTGGAGAAAGAATGTAAAATTAATTGTTCATAATTACGACTCAGACCACTTATCAAAAAGGTAATCAATATGAATACCTTCAGGGATGAGTGGTCTTCCGTGTCCTGTCTTAATGCAAATTCAGCAGAAAGTAATTAGACACCAAATGCTAACATTATCAATGGGACAAACTGTGAATCAAATAAAATGGTGCTTTCCGCAGATTGTAAAGGACGGATTTTTTATCTGCCCTCTATATAACACGGCTGTTCTATCTCTACTGCATCTAACATTTGTGTTCCAATCTATATGATCATTGAAAACACTACTGTTACCTATATTGCAATTTGTAAACAGATGCAATAGTTCTATTGTGCTGGACTATATTATGAAATGTGGAAATATCATGCTATGGTACAAATTAGGTACATTTATTTTCTGTAGAAATCTGAAAAGAAACAACAGACTCCAAGACAGGTAAGATGCAAGCCTGTTTATTCTGATCATCCACTCTCCACACTGAAGGTTGTCAACATTCTAACTTGAACTTTCTTGGAATGTTCTAAGGAAGCAGGAAGTCGAGGGGGGGGGGAATGTACCAAGTTTGGAAAAGAGAGAACTATACTCTAGGAGATTACAACAAATCTCCTTATATGGGGGAAACAGAAGGTCAGGATATGTCAACAAGTCTATCACTACTCCATGTCTGTCCATTTTCCAGGCGGACCACATTCCTGCTTGCTTTTTCCACTCGTAGGGGAGGTTGATACTTGATCAAACCAGGTTGCACATGAATGGGTTCCTTTACAACCACCGGGGTATCAGCCTTGTACTCATGGTCCTTGACCCCATGTTTTTTGTCATACCAACTCTTGTATTTTTGTTGGAGTTGTTGAATTTTCTCATTACTCTGCTCTAGATCAGGCATTACTCTTTTTCCACCCTCCAACCACCGGGGATCCATTTTGGTGCTGGGTTCCCTCCCTCTAATGGTCACAAAGGGTGAAACACCTGTGATTAGGTTGGGTGTGGTGTGGTAAGCCCAAATGCACTCTCTTCTACATTGAATCCATTGGTGATGGCCAGTTGAATGTGTTCTTACACCATTCGATTTGCCCTCTCCACCAAACCATTCGCTTATGGACAATAGAGTGCAGTTTTCTCATGTCTTATACTTAGATCTTCCAGAAATTCCTTCATTGTCTCCGAAGTGAATTGCACCCCATTGTCTGTTACCAGAGTGGCTGGTATGCCTTCGTAGACAAATATAACTTTCAAGAAAGAGATGAGATTGTTTGTCGTGGTGGAGGGTGTAAACTTGAAATTAACCCAATGGGAGGTGTAATCTATGAGGACAAACATAAACTTTTTTTAGTTGACTAAATACATCCATGGGACCAATTATGTCCATGGCAAGCTTAGTCCATGGAACTACTGGAACTACAACAGGAGATAGCGGAGTTTTACGTACGATTTAGCTTTTGTCACTTTTAGCACAGCTGGTGCATCCTTTGACCTTAAGTTCTACCATTGAATCCATTTTTGGAAACCAAAAGCAACTTATGATTTTGTTTTTTGTGAGGCTCCTACCTAGGTGTCCTTCATGGGCTGGGTCAATTATTTTGTTCCTCAGGTCTTTGGGGGGACTATTTTTCCACTTCCATGTATTCTACCAGACTTGAGAGATAATTCATACCTTACCTCCCAAAAATCTTTGACAGAATCTGGAACTTCAGATCATACTGTGTTCAGGATGATGTCATGTTCTTCCTCCGTCGAACCATACATAAGTATATAATCTTGAAAACATAGGGTATTGTTGATGCCCTCAAGTATCTGTTGCATTATCTTTTGGAAAATGGATGCCACTGAAGCAAGGCCGAACGACATTCTGACAAACATGTAGGCCCCAAAAGGCGAGGCAAATGCTGTCAGGGGTCTAGATTCCGGGTGCAACTCAACTTAATGGTAGGCCATTGACAGATCAATGACCGAAAAAAACCACGCCCTCCCCATGGTGCTTAACATCTTGTTTATGTTGGGAAGGTGACACCTCTATACCCAGATATTCTTGTTGAGACTGCGGAGGTCCACTCAGAGGCGAATGCCCTGCCCATTGTCTTTTGAAGCTAGAACCAAGGGCGCCAACCACTCTGATGCTTCTATGGGTTGGATGACACCCATCTCACACAAGTAATCTAATTCAGCTTTGAGGGTTTCTCTAAGACGAAGAGGTACACAACTAGTTTTATGCACAATAGGTTTTGCGCCTTGTCTGACTTTAATCTTATGTTCTCTCAACTTACCTAACTTATCAGTGAACAGGTCAGGAAACGCATCACACAGGAGGCTGTTGCTGTTAGCAATATCTACTAAAATGACTTGGTTCTTGTCATTAGGGTCCAGTATGATTCCCAGTTTTTTCTGGTGCTGCCATCCCGCTAGGTTCACTCCACTCTCGACCACATACACCTTACCCACTGTGGACCTTCCATTAAAGTCTATGTGGACATTTACCATGCCGACTAGGGGAATCGGGTCTCTGGTGTATCCTTCTGGTGAAATGTCAGGAAGGTTCAACACTGATTTGCTACAACCCAGAGAGTACTCAAAGTCCTTACGGTTTATCAACGTGAATGGAGAACAAGAGTCTGCTAACATTTCTATAGGCTTATTGTCTACGAGTATTACACATTTAGGGTAGTTGGGCTTGGAGGATTCGTCACTGTCTTTTAATTGGAATACACATTTTGCCCATGGCTCGTCACTTACACTGATCACATTGACAGTGCTACTTACTCCGTCTCTGCACACTCTTGCTAGGTGCCCTCTTCTGTTGCATCTTTTACATGTGGCTCTCCGTGCTGTGCAAAAGGGACTGTTGGCCAAATGATTGCTGCTGTCACACCTAAAACATTTCAACCTGTGGCCTTCCTTAGCGGACTTAGTAGTAGATACTACTTTAGTACCCTCTCTGTTGGACACTTTGAGTATCTCACTGTTGGAGGCTTCGACTTGTACGGCAGCCACTACTTCATCTTTAATTTTCATTTTTTTAGTGCATTTTGCAGTATGTTCAACAGATTGTACTATGGAAATCACTTCTCTTAGAGTGGGGTTTTAGCCAGTAGCTTCTCTTGAACTCTGCTGTTAGTGCACCTGACGAGTTGGTCCCTTATGAGGGAGTCATTGAGCTCCCCAAACATTTTGCAGTATGTTCAACAGATTGTACTATGGAAATCGCTTCTCTTAGAGTGGGGTTTTTAGCCAGTAGCTTCTCTTGAACTCTGCTGTTAGTGCACCTGACGAGTTGGTCCCTTATGAGGGAGTCATTGAGCTCCCCAAACTCGCACAACTGTGTGAGCCCTCTTAAAGCTGCAATATAATCATTAATAGATTTGTTATTTTCTTGTACTCTGATAAAGAATGTGTAGCGTTCAAGCACCACCTTGACTTTGTCTCCAAAATGTGTCTCTAATTTCATGAGCGTGATATCGTACACATCAGAATCGTTATCCTCTTCCAAGTCCGGCTCTGGAATGTTTCATACACTTTGCGCCTGTGAACTCCTAAGTTATGTAGTAGAAAGTGTTGTTTGCACATTGCTGAAAACTACTCTTCCCCCCATCGTAATCAGGTAAGATTCAAACAATTTAGTCCAGTCCTTCCAGTGAATTTCAGGGTCTCCACACTCATTTAAGAAGGATGGTTGTTGGCTTATGCCAGGAGTGCCCATCGTAAATGAGGATAGTTAACTGTGAGGCCAGGGAAAGAAACTTTGCACACAAGGAGGAAGAGGAGAATGAACTAGGAAGGGCAGGATTCACCAGAGGATAAGTGTCACACTTTGTACTCCACCGGAAGAGGATGAGTGTGTGTGGTACCGCAGAAGCTGGAATGTTGGAATGTTCTAAGGAAGCAGGAAGGGGAGGGGTGGGGAATTTACCAAGGGTGGAAAAGAGAGAACTATACTCTAGGAGATTACAACATTTTCATTCTAAATAATACATTGAAAGAAATATGTATGTATGAAGCGTGATAGTTGATAAGATTGGTCTAATTATAATTAAGATTTTTCATTTAAGACTTAATTTAAAGAAGACTATAGACATTTTGGAGTGTAGAGTAAAACAAGTAATTATTATTTCATATTGTTAAGGATCCCTTTCCTTAAGGAGTAAAATTGCTAAGAATATAGTCAATGTTTTTAATTATAAGGTAAATAATGGGAGTGCGCAGGAGTCTGATTTGTGTCAGATATGGGAATAATTAAGGAAAATAGGCATGGTTTTTACTGGTTTATATGATAACTGATATATAGATGTGTTTTATTAATATTTTAACCTTAATAAATGCATGTGTTTATTGTTTGTTTTGATGGTTTGTATTACTCATACAAGCATTTAGGAAACAAATAAACATTAATTGAGTTGACTACTAAGGCGCTACTTGGAGGGAGCGAACACTGGAAAATGACCCACTTTGCCCAGGTCTTAAAACAGCTGTGCTCATGAAGAAGCAACCATCTAAGTGGACCGCCATTGGATCAAAGCAGGAGAGTCATATCAGCTACATCATAAGCATGAATGACAAGCATCCAAATCCAGTTGCTAAGGATAGCAGTGGCAGGCTTGAAATCCTTATGCTCAGATCGGGATATCACAAAAGGAAAGGGAATCACAGCAACAACAGGAATACTTTTGATCCAAATAGAGTAGCACAGGCTTAAGGGCATCAAGCTCTGTCCAATTGTCTGCATCATCTGACACGCTAGAAGGTATCACCTACTCAATCAGATGAAAAGAGGAAAACAGGACACAATATGAAAGAACCCTGCAAAACCCTACCAAAGGCAGCTGAACAAACCAAGAAGCCCACTCACAAGGAAAACAAGTTTATAGGACAACAAATCCAAAGGGATGTCATTTGCGATACAAATTAGGAGACTTGACAAACTAATAAAAGAAGAGGAAGGTTCCAAGATGGTGTAAACGCCTTGCTAGTTTGACCGAGAATTAGAACCCCCTTAAACAAGTAAGAGATGAGAGAGGGTCCATGACTTCCAGCCCACCATATGGGGAGCACAACTCCCTTATAGTGGCCCTTTAAACTTTAAAAGTAGTCAGTGCTAACCCCATCATTGTTAGTGTTGCAGTTTTGATTCTTTGAGATGTGCATTATTTATTTATTTATTTATGCGTTTTTATATAGCGCGGACTTTACCCGAAGGTGTCAGAGCGCTTCACAAAAGGAACAGAACTGATACATGAGAACATTACAAGTGAGCAAAAAACAAAAGCAAACGTTACATTAAATGAGTCAAAAATTACAATCGTGAGCCAGCAAAATACAAGAGGTAGCAAACGGTGCAATACAAAAGTGACAATCATGAGCCAACAAAATACAAGAGGTAGCAAACGGTGCATTGCAGGAGGAAAAAGTGACGTGTGCAGGTTACAAAAGCATACAAAATAAACAGAGGTATAATACTGCAATATAAGGAGGACACTCAAGCACAAGTACAAACGTTACGTAGGCACTGGTGGCACTTGTGCAGGTATCAAAAACAAACAAAAGTAAGAGGTAGAAAACAGTGTGTTACAAGAGAAAGTGACATGTGCATGTTACGCAAGAGTCCAAAACACAGGTCGAAGGATAATACCGCAATAAATGGCAGACTCTCAAACCACAAGAACACACTGGGAAGACACTTCCAAAGTCATGTAAAGTAGTTTTTTCAATTATTGAAGGGCTCCTTCAGATAATAGACAGGGCAAGGATTACATTTGGAAGTGTCTTTGAAGGAGGAGAACTTTGAGGTCAGTTTTGAAGGCCTGGGAGGAGGTGGTGGTCCGGAGCTGAGGCGGAAGTGAGTTCCAGATTCTCACTGCGCTGCCTGAAAAGGATTGGGCCATCGATCTTTCCTTCTTGAAAGTGGGAGGTTCAAGCAGTAGATTTTCCGCATTTCGTGAATGTCTAGAGCCTCCAGAGAGTTTCAGTTTATTCGCCAGGTAGCGCGGAGTGGAGGAGTGCAAGGCTTTGTGGGTGATGCAGGCAGTCTTGTAGATAGCTCTAGCCTCGATGGGAAGCCAGCGGAGGGAGGATAACATGGGAGTGATGTGGTCGCTTCTTTTGGCCCCATAGATGAAACGAGCTGCTGAATGTAGAACAGACTTAAGGGGGGCTAGGTGGGATTTGGGGAGGCCAGTCAGAAGAGAATTGCAGTAGTCCAGTCTGGAGAGGACCAGCGATTGGACCAGGGTTTTAAGGTCATGCTCCGGGAAGAAGCGACGAATCCCCCAGAGAAGGCGCAGTTGGTATCGGGCAGACTTTGCAACTGAATTAATGTGGGAGAGTAGATTGAGTTTTGTTTCGAGTATGACACCAAGGGATTTTGCGCTGTCGACAATGATGGGTTTATTGTTCAGCAGATTCATCTGGTCCATCCAAGATTGAACCGGAGGAGGAGAAAGTGAGGAGGAGAGGAGGAGGAATTCAGTTTTGGAGGGGTTCAGAATCAGTTGATGTGTTGACATCCAGTTATGAATGGAGTCAAGGGTAGAGTTTAGGACAGAGAGATCGTGAGTGGAGGCAACCTTAAGGTAGATTTGAGTGTCGTCTGCGTAGAGATGATAGTTGACCCCAGATTCACTTAGGAGATTTCCCAGAGGTTCCAAATAGAGAGTGAACAATGTGGGTGCAAGAATAGAGCCTTGGGGAACACCTTGACCCACCGCCAAAGGCGGTGAAAGACTGTCCGCTATTTTGATCATTTGGGATCTATCAGAAAGGAAAGAAGCAAACCATTTAAGCACAGTCCCCTCCATGCCCATTCTCTGTTGAAGAGTGTTGAGGAGGGTGTTGTGATTAACAGTGTCAAAGGCTGCCAAAAGGTCAAGGAGAATTAGAAGACAAGACCCCCCGAGTCTAGTATTCGCAGCGCGTCATCGATCACTTGCAGCAGGGCAGTTTCAGTGCTGCAATTTTGGATGAAGCCGGACTGAAAATTGTCAAGAAGATCATTATCCTTGATATGATGAGAGAGTTGTTTCGCAACACATCTTTCTGTGATCTTCGCAAGAAAGGGTAGGTTAGTGATGGGGCGGAGGTTGTTGAGGTCATTCGCATCCGCAGTGGGTTTTTTAAGCAGAGGGGTGACCTGCCCAGTTTTGAAGGGAGCATGAAGGGAGCCTTGACAGAGGGAGAGGTTGACCAGAGTGGTCCAATAGGGAAGAGAAAGGGTGTAGAAGTCAATGGCAATGGCACTAGGGATGGGGTCAAGCGAGTGGTTGGAGGGCTTTGTTTCGAGGATGCACTTGAGGAGGACATCTTCAGAGATGGGGTCGAAGTTCTGCCAGATGGCTAGTGATTTGCGCTCCTCTGGAGGGGTAGGATGAGCGGCCTGAACCACAAGGGATTTCACTTTTTCGTCAAAGAACACCGCGAACTCAGCTGCTTTCGTTGTAGAATCCTCCAATTTGGAGGTTGGGGGAGAGAAGTTAGAATTCTTGATGAGATCAAATAGTTTTTTTGGTCTATTTTTGGCTGAGTCAAGGAGGGTTCTGAAGTGTGATGCTTTCCCAAGGAAGATGTGCTTGTGGTACTTGGATCTTGCTGAACGAAGCGTAGCCAAATTATTGGTGGAGGGTGCTTGCCTCCATTGTTTCTCCAGGAGTCTTAGGTGCTTCCTTTCTTCATATAGGGATTTGCTGAACCAGGGTGCTGAGGGAATGGGCCTTTTCTTTTTGCTTTGGAGAGGAGCGACGCTATTAATTCGACTGCAAGGACTGAGAGGCATTGTGAGGTGAGATCGTCAACATCTAGGTTCGGGTCAAGCCTTGGAAGTGACAGCAAAGCTGATTCACAGAGGGAAACAGTGTCAATATTTTTAGCGTCACGGAACCAGGAGGTAGCCCTCTTAGGTTGGCCAAGAGTAATAGAGTGTGCTTTGGAGAAGAGAGAATGGAATGAGGAGGTGGTCAGACCAGTCTACGTGAATAGGGGTAGCAATAGAAAGCATGCCTGCTTTAGAAATAACAAGGTCCAGGATTGAGCCCTTAGAGTGTGTTGATTCTGTGCAGTGTTGGGTAAGATCGTTTGTAGAGAGGAAGGAGGCCAGCAAGTTCGCGGAAGAGTCTTGCAGGGAGCCCCAGTGGAGATTGAAGTCACCCACGAAGGTCTGATTGTCACTTTGTGCGTATTGGTCGCTGATGAAGTCAGTGAGTTCCTCCATGAACGAAGGGCCGCTGCCAGGTGGGCGGTATATGACATGGAATCTAAGGGGTGAGCGGTGGTGAAGTTGAAGCTCAAGAGATAGATATTCGAAAGTGCGGAAGGCGCTGATGGGAAAAGCCTTGAGTTGAAGGGAGTTTCTAAAGATGACTGCAACACCTCCCCCAACTTTGATAGGTCTGTCATTCCTGAAAATAGAGTAGCCAGTGGGTAGAAGGAGATAAAACATAGATTGAGAGGTATCGTTGAACCAGGTCTCTGTTAGGAAAAACAGGTCAATATTGTGAAGGGTGATGGTATCAGAGATTTCGAGTTTGTGTTTTATTGCAGATCTGCAGTTGTGGAGCAGGCATCGCAGTTCTGTCGAGACTGTTTTGGTGACGGGGGCACTTGTGCTAAGAAGGGTGATAGGGATATTATATCTATATGGGGGTGCACGGGAGGGTTTAGGTGGATGCTTGGTTCTGACAGAGGAGATGGTTGGAATAGAGTAGGTAATTGGGTTACTCAGAGAAGCTGGTTGAAGAGGGGTGGCGTTCAAGGGCTTGTGTGGGTGAGCGATGTTTGCAGACGACAGGTTATGCTTGGCTATAATAGTGTGAGGGGGCGAGGTGCATCTCGTGGGAAGGTGGGAGTTTTCCAGAGGAGTTGATGCGAATGGGAAAGTTGAAATCTTAGAGCTTAAAAGAGAAATGGAAGCTACAAGCTGGGAGATGGAGGTGATAAGAGAGCATAGCTTATTTTCAAGAGAGAGTAGGGCAGAGCACGGGAGGTTGAGTGTCTCGATGGCAAAAGGAGGGGGTGGTGTAGGTGGTGGGAGGCAGGGAGAGGTGGGAGGACAGGAGGAGAGTTGAGGTATAGGGTTCACAGGTGGGGAAAGGTGGAGGTTGAGAGCAGGGGTTGGTGTATCCGAGGTGAAGGGAGAGTTGTCCTTGTTGGCATTGCACGAAGGAAAGGAATTTAGGACATGTTTAGGGGGGGATGGGAGCGGAACAAGACGGTGGGGAAGAAGGAGAGGGGAGGACTGTGAGGTGTCATAGGAGTGTACGAGGTTTGGGGGGAAAAGAGGGAAGGTTGTTGGAGGGGTCCTGTAGGCTAGGAGAGGTGGCTGTGATGGAACCGGTATCTGGTAGGGTGGAGGGGGTTGGGAGAAGGGGAAGTTGACGACAGGAAATGGTTCTGCTGGGCCTGATGGGGGGAGATGGAAAGGGTTACCAGGGGGGTAAAAGGGGCAGCACAGCATTGCTAGCGGAGTGGGGGGAAGGAGAGAGATGCAATGGGATAGTGAAGAAATCGGGGAAAGAAGTGAGGGGAGCAGGGGGTAGAGAAGAGGGGGAGAAGGATGAATGAGGGGAGCATAAGGAAGGTTAGCTGGGGGAAGAGGTTGGCGGAGGGGTGGACTAAGAAAGGGAGTAGCAGAAAGGAAAAGGGGGGACGAGATGAAATTGGGGTACCGGGACGGTGCAGATTGGACGAGGAGCGTGTTACCTGGTGGTAAGGCTGACGTGACAAAGGGGGGGGCATAATGTGAAGTGTGAGGAAAGGGAGATGAGGGCACAAGGGAGGGGGAGGGAAGGGGGCTGACCTGAGCCTCCCGAAGGTGCAGCCTATTGGAGTGAAGGGGGGTCAGGGGAGGAGAAAGGGAGTAAAGGGTGGAGTTAGATGGAGAGTCAGGTGAAAACCTGGTTGCAGAGGAGGGGTGTAGGGAGGGGAAGAGGTGGTCAAAGAGAGAGAGAGACAGGTGTCTTTGCCTTGGATCAAGACAGTACCATTGTTATAGATTGAGATGGTGAGGAAGCCGTTGAAATACGCAGAGGGGGAAATCTTTAGTTGTTTCCCATGAGGGATAGAGGAGGAGGAGGTGACGTTAAGGGAATTAGAAAAGCTGGAGAACCAAGAAGGGGAGTCGTGAGTGAAGAAAATGAAATCATTTTTGCGCCTCCCAGAACGATAATTGTAAAATCAGTCAACAAAAAGGGAATCAGGGAAACGTTCAATAGTCTTATGCTTCAATCGTTTAACTGAAGCCTTAGTTTGGCCAGGAGGATAGATGATTTTGTAGCAGTTAAGTCCATCCTTGACTCGAGAGGTGGCCATGTTGGGGACGTGAGAAAGAGCGCGAGGGGGGTATGAGACGGGTGTACCTAGGAGAGCGGTGGTGATGAGAAGTATAGGGACTAACAGGGGGCACATGTTCCAGGCGTCGGGAGTGGAAAATTTAACTAATGTGTAGTCCGGGAAGAGAGGTGGGTATTAGTTGGGCCCTTCATCTAGGTGCACAAGATAATATTTACAAGGGACAAGATTACATATGATAGGACTAGCTGGATCACTGTCAAAACCATCACAATGCACAATAAGTCAAAGTAAAGCAGATCACGGACGAACGCCCAGTGACTATTGGTGATCACTGTACTTAGCATCAGCCTGAAACATAAGCACATTCGGTACCAACCGCATTGTACGCCCATAATCTCAGCAGACCACTATTTTACCCTAATCAGAAACCATAATGTCAAGGTTGCTGCCAATGCAGCGAGAATCCTGACTCAGTCAGAAAAGTCCCCATGGAAAGAGGTGTCAGAAACGGTGCAGCTGGCACTACTTGCTGCGCAGCTGTAAAAAAGGCCTAAACGGTGCAGCTGGCACTACTTGCTGCGCAGCTGTAAAAAGGCCTAAACGGTGCAGCTGGCACTACTTGCTGCGCAACTGTAGAAGGCCTAAGCGGTGCAGCTGGCACTACTTGCTGCACAGCTGTAAAAAGGCCTAAACGGTGCAGCTGGCACTACTTGCTGCGCAGCTGTAAAAGGCCTAAATGGCAGCAGAGGACTTGCTGCGCTGAAGAAAGTGAGAGCCTTCCCGCCCTCCTGTGGCGCTCAGCAATTAACAGGCTCAATCACCGCTTAGTAGGGCAGAAGGTGATGCTGGAGCAGCAAAAGTGGGCTCAGGGCATGAGGAGCATGAGAAACGCTGACCTAAATCTTGCTTTCATCCGCCATTTTGGGGTCAGGTGCGGTGAACTGGGTGATGGGTTAGGAATCCTTTATCTTGTACTTAATTGGGAGAGTTTAAACAGAGCAGCAGCCATGGCATGGCCTGGGGGCTCATAATCAGACCAGAGAACCCCTTGAGCAGAACAACACTACAGGGAGGTAGGCTTCGATTAAATCAGGTCCCAGACACGACGCCATTGTAGAGACAGGCACGAATCATGCTGGCTCACCTCCCACTGCGTTATCATGTTAAAGGCACCCCCTGTGATCCGCCATCAGCGAGGATATCTTCATGCATGCAGCCGATAGCAGGCCCCACTGCTCTCTTCAGCTTGTCAGGCTCACAGAGCACACAGACGCAGCTCACACTTTTTTTTTGCAGCCCCTCAGCCTCACAGGCCGGCGGCAGCTGCATACAGAACTCACAGCACAATCCCTTTTTGCCGAGTAACACAGGTGGGCCCAGCGCACCCCCTCCAGCCGCCGCACCTCCCCTAGACCTCGCGCCAGCCACAGCAAGCAGGACACGGTCTCTACCCGCAGCCCGATCCCGCCTCCACGGCCCATACTGCAGGGAAACCGCCGCCCCTACCTACCGCCACCAGCGCCGACGGGCACCAGCTCAGGCAGGAGACCTTCTCAGGAGGTGTCGGGCAGCCGTCGATAGAGGTGCCGCCCAATATCGCAGCCGTCAGTGCTCCACCCCGGTCACCACGCAGTATCGGCCGCACACATGGCGGTATTCCAAGCCGTCCGCTCCACTCCGCTGGCAGTATCCGACAGCCGCCCTGACGATCACAGCAGGACACCCTACATCCTCCACACTGCGCAGCCCTTCAGGTGCAACAGGAGTCGAGCACGATGGTGCAGCGGGCCCTGGTCCGGTAAGCAGACGATCCGCCTAGCACACCACCACAGCCGCCATTTGCTGCAACTTTGCCATAAAGTAGTAAAGTCCGCTTCACCCGGTTGTTCCAGCCTCAATTCAATCGCCACGGACTTCAACGCATGCAGCAAGTAAGCGGGACTCCGTTCAGCTGCATATCATGCTCAAATATGTCATGATGCAGCAGATGATGCAGCAGATGTTTATCGGATGCAGCAGATGTTTATCGGATTATGTCCCGGTCCGGCAGAGCCTCACATCAATGCGGCCATCTTGCCCGTCGCCCCTCCCCGGATGTTTATCACGTATTCTTGCCTGTTTACATTTTTTTGGGATGTGGGTGTCTAGAGCTGTGAGATAGCAGTTATCACTGGTAGTCATCTAACCATCTCATTATTTAAGGTGGTTTTGTGTGTCTGGTGTTTGGGAGCGACAGTGAGATAGAATCTAAATCTAATATAAGCTTTGCAGTGGTGCGTCTGTACGTTTCTTGTTATTCCTTCACGGAGGAAGGGTGCGTCCGTACGTTTCTTGTTATTCCTTCACGGAGGAGGTGCACTACCTGTCAGCTGTCTGTTGGCAGACCTAATGCATCACATTACAGCAGGTGTGGGTTTGGATACTCCTGCTGGATGAGGATCAGACTTACACCTTCTATATCCATCTTCATTTGTCTGCTTATTATCAAAGCCTATCTAAACCATGCCCACTGACTACTGGGTGGTGTTTTTAGATCTGGCATTAGCCAAAACCTTTTGATTTTACTAAATATATGTAGTGTATTTACATATTTGGGCTTTTAGCCAGAAGTCCAGTTCAGCTATTGACCACCTTCACTATGAGTGACAGCATTTAGCTCTTTCAGAATGAGTATGTCGGCAGACAGAGTAGTTCCTTTAATGGCAGGAAATACTATGGCATTGTGCAGTTTATTAGACAAAAAATATGTTGCAATTAGGCAATATTTCTTTGTATTGTTGAGGACTCAGCAGCTCTGCCAGTAACAATTTTTTGCAGAAGTCATAATGAAACAAAACAAGCACTGTTAAAGTAAAAAGAGTGGCAGGCAACACCAGATCTGTTGGTTTTGTCAATGCTTCTTGACAATTGCCAGTACCTCAGGGGCGATTCTTGGACAGTAACGATACCATCATGTGGTAAAGAGGCATGGATCTTGAACAGCTTGAACAGAGACCCAGCCCTGCCAGCAACTTTAGTAGGATCTCTGGGTGAAGTTCTCCTTATTAAGTCAGACTTTCATTACTTCTTTCTCCCATCACCATCATTAACAAGGCACCTGTGACAGAGAAACCACTGTCAGCCCCTGACTGCATCGTGCATGTGTCTATCCTCTGGTGCATATGTTCTCAGGTTATCAATGCTACTCTCGTAAGACATTTTGCAAACAGTAATGTGGGATGGGTCCTAGTTTGCTTGTGTGCCTGTTCAGGGAGGACCTGGTCTGGCAGTTCGGGATGGGCTACTACCCTTGGAGCAGTGTCAAGAATGATTAGCATATTGTTGGGTCCAGACTGAGCTGGCAAGGTAGATCAAAAACGATGAATTGGGTTGTGGCCCGAGCGATTGCTAGTGGCTCGGATTAATTCAAGCATTCATCCATCACCTTGTTGTTGCTGCATTTGACGCCTTAAGTGCGACAAGTATGCCCAGACATGGGTCCTGTGCGGGACACAACGTTTACAACACTGTCAGAGCAAAAACAGTGCCTTTACAACACAGGCGCTACAATAAACGATTTGTTACCATGTGTTCTATTACAACGAGTTGCTTTAGGGAACAAATTGTTGGATTTTAAATCCAACACCTTCCCTACTGTTGCACAGACTGGAGTTGAAATAGTAAAATATACTATTCCTAACTCCTGCACGACTTGCGTTGTAATGGAATGCATGGTAGCGACGCGTTTGTTGTACTGCCCGCTTTGTAAAGGCATGCATTGTAAACGCATGCGTGAATACGTGGCCTATTCATCCTATGCGCGTTGTGCCATTGGAACCAAGCTATATCTGTCAGATGAGCCACTGTCAGGGCAAACCCTTACTTAAGTGGCTTGTGTCCAGTTCAGGAAGAACCTTGTCCAGCATATTGGGCTGAACTGCTACAATTGGATTAGGGTGGCTGATTTGCATATGGCTGAGTACAATCTGAGGTGGTGTGGTGGGCGAAAAACGATGGATTGAAATGTGGTCCGACATTTTGCCAGTGACTGAGATTAATTCAAGCATTCCATCCACCACCTTGTTGCTGCATGGGATTTAGAGCTTCCTTTTCTCTCGGTAGTATACTACACTAGAACACCGAGGCATCTTTGTTTCATGGAAGATGTGTGCAGAAGAGTCAGAAAATCTGATAAATACATTCATAATACTGAATTTTTGTATATCTATGCAGTGTAAAACACTTTTCCTAAATTAAACTGCACATCATAACATAGAATGCAAACAGTTCCACACTCAGAGCCTTTAATTACAAGCTAAAATTTGCCAGATTGGTTAACAGTGCCAAACTAATGATAGGAATATAACATTTTCTTATTGTGCAGGCTCACCCAGGATGAAAATAAGCCAGATGTATGAAATGGTTTGCGACTCTGCAAATGTAAGGCTAAATAACAGAGACAGAGGCTGCATTTTATGTAAATGTATGCATATTAACTAAACGAAACAGACCCAATAGTAAACACGAATGGACAGATTTAATTTCCATGTGACTAGGGTTTTTATGAATATGTACATATTCTGATGTTATGTAAATCTCGACAGTTACAATGGGATATTGTGAACATTTTTTTGAATCTATGAATTATTGTGATGGTAAACCGCTGCTGATGCTCCGGTTTTTTCTTTCGCCCTATAAACTTTGTAATAGTGGGTGCAAACTGTGTGTAAACAGTAGCGCACTTACGTGTTTACTTCTATGATTTACTTTTTTTCGAAATCACATTTTTAAAGCCATTGCCAGGCGTTGCACAAATATCCTTGCTAAATGTCATTAATTAATTCATCTACCAGTGACCACTCACAAACTGCTTATGAGCTAACAGATGATACATTTTCCTCCATTTTGCTGCTGCAGAATATTTTAGACTAATTATGCTGCCAGGTTGAAAAGGAAATGATGCACTAGAGACAAGAAAAAAACAATGACATATTATTATTTTTACGGTGTCGCAGCAAAGACATAGGTGCGATTCACAAAGGCAATCTGAGGCAAACATCTAACTTTTATGACTTTTGGTATCACAGAGGTCATTCATGAGTCTTATCTTTACATCCGCATTCGGGCTGGAATCTCCGGCTTAGGCCGTACTCTCCGCACCCGGGCCGTACTCTCTAGCTCAGGCCTTACTCTCTGGCACGGGCCGGATGAAGTGTAATCAATGGGCCAGAAAGCAATTTTTACAAAAAGGAACATTAGGAACATGTGGCAAATGTTACAAGTTTGCTCCTTTGCATCATGGTCCATGCAGTCCGACAATTTGCGCTCTTGGAGCGCAAATTGTGGACTACATGAACCATGATGCAAAAGAGCAAACTTTTCTGGGATATGATATAGTGTCCGCCTACACCCTTTTCCCAGCACAAATTGATTTTCATGACCTCCTCTACCCTTTACCACACATTCCTAGTGTTGCTGTTTGTAAACATTGCATTCTGGCCCATTGATTACACTTCATTCGGCCCGAGCCGAAGAGTACGGCCCAAGCTGGAGATTCCGGCCCGACTGCGGACATAAAGATACGAGTCGTAAATTACCTCTGTGAATGCCAAAAGTCATAAAGTTAGACCTTTGTCTCAGATCGCCTTTGTGAATCAGGCCCATAATTTGTCTAGCACCAAATAAGGTGCAGGGGACGTAGGGTGACATTCGTCATGTATGGAATTGTTTCATTTTTATGAAGTACCTAGAGGTTGTTGTAATGGGATGTACTATTGATGTAGGGTTTATAGCCCACAGCTTTTGACTCTTGACTCTTATTAGTAACATGACATGGATTATATCATTGTTACTTTAGGTTATGGAAGTGTGTTACTTCCTTTTTTTATACGCCTGCAGTAGATGATACATGAATGTATATTCTTTTTTATCACTGTTTTTTTCTTAACAATACAATACGTAGGCATGCATTGTGCCCTATGTGTGTATAATTCACAGGCAACATTCTCATGTCGCATTCCCAAGCCCCCCTTGCACCAACAAAGACTATTCACTTGTTTGTATGCAGTCAAACTGAGCAACCCCCGTGTTTTAGGCGCTGCAGGGCAGCGAGGACTATTCTGTGTTGGGAGGCGCTCTGAAGGTCAGGTGAGAGATAAGCCCTTGGAATTGGATGCCTCTCAACAGGAAGTCTGTGCTTGTCCCAGACACGCTAGAGGAAAAGAATGCCGGGATTGTACAAATCAGCAGAAAATGCAGCGGTGGGTTCTGTTGAAACTGTCACATAATGTAATATTCTTTATTCACTTTTCTAATAATAGCCTCGGCTAATGTGCTAATTACTTTCACTACAATTACTTTACATCCTTAATGCTCTCCGTTAGCGCAAAATAAAGTTGTGTTACTACACTATTGTCGTATTCCTTTGCTACTTAGTACCAAGATGGGGATCCTAAACAAATCCCCTTGCTTGGATCTCTGGCAGGTCTGGAGCAGTTTCCTCAGTGACGTCTCCACAGGAGAACTCACAGGTGGGTCATTCCCTGCCATGTCTGCTCTGCCCTCTGAGGGTCCAAAACCCATCTCCAGGGATATGAGAATGAAGGAAAATCATCTGCTTGTGGGGTTGGGGCAAAATCCTTTGATTCGCTGGTCACGCTTATATGGAGGAAGAGCATTTTATCTGCAGGGGTCTAACCATGGGGTTAACCTGTGAACGAGGGGACTTTTATAGGTTAATCAGGAGGCTTCATGTAGAGCGCGTTCTGACCTAGACATGCGCATTAATAGTGACATCTTTTCTTCTTCCGCAGCAAGTTCAGTTGCTGCAGGGCGGTGGAAGATTTGTTTCCTATTGGATTCAATTATTTGTGCAGCTCATTTCTACAAGTCTTTTTGGCGACCTAGATCTGCCCCATTAATTTTAAATCCGAATTAGGTACAGTTGGCGATTTATTAAAGTGCAAGGCAACTATGTAAAACATGCACAAAAGGCACAAACCCTTACACATACTTGTGAATCAATGAAGAAGCACTTTCATGTAAAAGATAGTTAGACCTACAGACATTATCAATGTTTGTTTGTTTCTCTCGTTTTGACCTATTGGCTTTGCCAATGCCATTTATAGATGCTGTTCAGCGACAGCAAAAGAAAAGCTTTTGCTGATGCCATTCAGCATTGAGGGGAAAAAAACCAATGAAAAGGCACAATGAGCTGGACTTTTGCCTCCCACTTTGCCTCATTTCACCACACGCCACGTTCCCCTCTCTCACTTTACACAAAACCAGAACAAGGCGAGAAGTGTACTTGTGCCATTGATTCTCATGATCACAAATTGAACCAAACTTGGGAGAAGAAACTTGAGCTGGCCAGTGCATCATGTGGGTGATCATCTTTAAAGGTTAGATTACCCTTATAATCCAATATAACTAGCTTGGCAGTCTAAAAGTGAGAACTCTTGATTATGCAAATTCTCATCAAGTCATGACACATCAATGGCCAACTTTCTTACACTAATTCTTCAGTAAATCAGCCTGTATCTAGCCGGCTATACTCCTGCTATCCCACGTGCGTGATCAGTTCTTTTTTTTACTAAAAGCTGAGCAACAATGTCTTTATTTTTCAATGCAATCAGTATATCTTATAAACCTGAAGGCTTACAAGCCCATTGCACCACCTGTGCGTCTCTATTTTTGACGCGCCAATGGGGCAGTGTGCTGGGCCATATTTAAAAGGCTTTTCATGGCCGTGTAAATATGGGCCTGTGAGAGGCTGGCCTGGTATAAGGTGTACCCTTATGTAAGTGGGCACCCTGCACCAATCCAGACAACCCTTTTGGGGATTTTAGTGGTCTTAGACAAACTTAGTAAGCTCTCTAAGTGGTAGCTGTGGAGAGCAGCCTTCAGGCCTAGTTCAGAAGGAGTGTAAAGCAGCTTGTTTTACCAGAACGTAATCTTATAGTTATAGATTAAGTGAAAAAAAAACACAAAGTGTAGTTATAAAAATATGTATTTGTCATAGAACACTCACTAACACATACAGATATCTCCTAACCGGAGATATACACAATGCAAACAATACTTTTCTATAGAAACAGGTAAGTAGCACAAAATACACAATGGTCACCGGGGGAAACCAAACTATATGCTAAAATAGTGGTATGCGAACCACGACTTGAGTCAAGACTATATCCAGAAGACGTAGAGGTGCCGGGGACCCAAGGAACCATCCGAGGTAAGTAACCACAAACCCCACGGAGACCTTGGGTAAGTCACTGTTGCAATTTTACAGAAGAAGGACTCTTCCCAGTGGACCATGAAGTAACCCTGTGGAAGACAGATGGTTGGAGAGCCGCTCCACCCTTGGATATCCTAGGAACCAGGATACCTACACCAATGAAGCTGGGTGCATAGGTGTGATGTGGCGTTGGAAACCGCAGTCAAAACCAATGGATGACTTCAAGAAGATTCCACTGCTGGAGAAGGTGAAAGTGTCCAGTGGAACCCAAAGGTGGATTCAAGATGAGAAGTACCTGCAAGCAGAAGGGACAGAGTCTATACCACTCAAGAGTGACCTGGAGGCACGGAAGACGAATGCCCACCAATGTTGGGTGCTGCAGGGGAGCTGACGGTGAACTTGGAGCTGAAGATGTGTGGACTAGGCAATCCTGTGAAAGACCAGGAGCCGTTCACGAGCTGTCCCTAGTCAGATGTTAAGAGTTGAGGGGTCGATGTTCGTCGGGAGCACCAACAAACCTTGGCAATTGCAAACAACGTTGAAAGCAAAGAAGGTGCAGGGTTGGGACCAGCAAGATCCAGGTGACTCACCACAAGCAGGGGAGTCAGAGCAGGCCCCGAGCAAACTGGGAAGCTCATCAAAATCAAAGAAGACCCTCAAGAGGAACCACAGGCTGGAGGCACTGGAATCGCAAGAAGACCTCAAACAGCTCACCAAAGCTGCAAGCCCACGATACAAGTGATGTGGGAAGGACAAAGATCTTGGTCACAGGAGATGCATGAGATTGGGGCTACTTGACACCTGAAAATCTTGGAGGGAGTAAGCCAACAAGGCTTTGCAACAGTGGTGCACAAGGGTTTGGTACCTGCGGCTCCAACGAGGGTTACTGGCCTCAAACTTGGTGAGAGGACAGGGCGAGCATCAAAGGATGTGAAGAATCACCACCTGTATTGCTGAGCCTTTCAGAGTCCGTGGGATCCCAGGATCAGAAGACCAGTCTGCGTAGTTACTGAGTCTGCAGATGCAGGGAAGTGACTCTTCACTTCAAGGAAGATTCCTTCTGGTGTCTTGGATGTCCACAGGCCTAGGGCGGTTCCTGTATGGAGCACACGCCACGGACGTTGCAGCAGACGAGCAGGGCGATGAGACCAGGAGCAGCAGGAGTCTTCCCAGTTGCAGTATTGATGACCTGAGTGAAGTCCAGCAAAGTCTAGAATGCCCAGATGGTCGAAGATGAAGTGGTGTCTTGAAATAAATATTGTACCACGATGAATCTAGGGACCCACCCAAAGGTAAGCCCTAATTACCCTAAAGAAAGGTTTGGGACGTTTCAAGGTTCCCTCCCAGGGGAGGGGTCAGACAGTGGGGAGCATACTCCCATGTGCCTTGTCCAGTTTTGTGCCAGAGCAATAGCTAACGGCTCCCTGAGCTGGTTTGAACTGGACTCTGCAAGGAGGGCATCAATTGTGCCCTTCAAGCAGACTGAGTGGCACTGGCAAGCGCCCCCACCCTGTTCCAAAACTCTAAACCATGTCTGGAAGGTGGTCACATCTAACTGTGACAGGATACCTATTGTTCTGCCTTCCCATGCTTGAGCCTGGCTCAGCAGCAAGAGGGCAGAATCGTGTCTCAGGCCGGCACCATCCATGTTGTGCTGTCTGGTATTGGAAGACTGGTACCAGGAGCACTGAGGCCCTCCCGAAGGAGCTTTACAGTGCATGGAATTATACCTCCCACACCATTTGCGATGTGGGTGTATGATTTCAACATTTTTGATATCAACCATTACAGGGTTCGTTACATCCAGATTAGAGATGGTCATCGCATATTGACGCATGGCCACTCTATGTATCGTAATGGCTAATGCACTTACAACCTGGTAGAATGGACTCCGAAGTTTGTAGGGGTGTCCTGCTCATGCAGGGTCACCCTCATACTTAGAACTGAGCACCCTGCCTTCAGGATTGAAAGGCCTGCTTTAGGGGTGACTTATAGGTTTTAAGTTCAGTGACCTGAGATATAGGGAAACCTATAATTTTTGTAAGTGGTGCTAGCACCAGCTTACACAGGCTGCAATGGCATGCCTGTATTTACAGTTTGAGTGGTCTCCCATGGGAGGCATAATGCATGCTTCATCCCATGGTGGACCTCTGGTGTACCTATGCACTGGGTACCTTAGTAGCATGTACTAAGGACTGATAAGGTTACACCAGTATCCAATCTGGGATGTACCTAAGTACTTACCATAACCAATTTAGGGGTGAAAGCAGAGAGAATGGGGCCCTGATTAGCAGGATCCCAGTCAGACTAGTCAGAAACAGCATAGCACCAGGCAAAAAGTGGTGGTAACCATAAAAGCTGATCCTACTTTCCTACAGGGCCCCTTTAATGCTTTACTCTGTATGAAAGGGGCATTCCATGGGTGTTTCTGTGGGTGTTCCCACGCAGCCGCTACGGAATCTGATACATTCCCAGATTTACAAGGTTTCGTAAACCTGGGAATGCTTCAGAATCCTATGCCTCCCTAGGGGAGGCGTAAGAGTGGTACAACGAGGAGAAATACCTTAATTTCTCCTCGTTCTTTGCTCTTTCTATGTGTGCTGCATTCTGCAGAACGCATAGATAGTGGAAATCTCCATCAGTGATTGTTTTTGTGCAGGAAGGTGTCCTTTCCTGCACAAAAACAGTCATCCCTGCAATATAGGCACCCTTGACCATCGTTCAAGGGTGCCTGCGTTGACGCATGGCAGCCTGTTGTGGTCCAGCACAGAGGAAAGCGCAGAGATGCGTCGTATTGGTGTAAATGCGACGCATCCCTATGCTTTTAAAATGTCGTAACTTGCTGAAGCAAGACTGCATCATTTCCTTGTAAATGGGGCCCAAGAACTTCAGTGGAACTTTTTAGTAAGCTAAATAATACGAGTAAATTCAATCAAATGTTTGTAGTTAAAAAGATCTCCATGTGACGGGTCTTATAACCCTTTCTAAGTATTTGTTCTAAAAGGTCTTTTTCTGTTGATCACATTAGCTCTGGCTACAGGCACACTGCCATCAGAGACCAAAAACGTATCAATTCGACAAAAATTAACCTATTAGGTTCGAAAGGATGCAGATCTGCTTTACAGTAACTTTTTTTTGTAGGGTAAGGGACAGCCAATACATTCTTCCATTACAAAGAGCTTTCTTGTAGATCTTGGGCTGATTGCTCGCGGTTCTCATGTAGATTTCGAGTAAACAATTGTTAGGGAGTGGATTAGGAAAGGTAGGACTCGTGGTTTATTTCCCAAAACGTTGAAGGAAAATGAAAACGATAATTTTAAATGTATGCAGGACTCATGCTTTATTTCCCAAAATGTAGGGAGAGATAAAAGTGATAATTTTAAAGCTATTTGTCTTTGAAGTCTATGACCAGGGCGCAATGAGGTTATTTGAAGGCAGATATTTTATGGTTATTGATTTTTATTTTTATATTTGAAGAGAAATGTAAGGTAAAAAAAAGATCACTCTAAGCTATATTTATTTAAAAAATAATGAACAGTGAATGGGAACTGAATATTAAAAAAGAAGCAGCGGATTTTCCTCTGTTTACACAACTCAGTTGACAGAAAATATTGGTGACAGGAACGGCTGTTGCAGAAACCGCGAGGAGCCCTGGCTTTTAAGTATAAACCCAGCTGTCTTTTACAGTTTACTTCATTTTTCAAAATAAGGGTTGGGAGTCTGAGGAAACACAAACGCAGCACTTTATCGCACGAGCCTCTAAAGAAGTTAGTTTAGTTGAAAATGCTTTTCACAGAAAAGTAACCTGTCATTGAAACCTTTCCACAGACAACGCCCCGTCACAAATCTCCTAAAATAGTTTGAAACAAAATTATATTGCACAGTTAAAGTTATGTTACTATGTTACGTAACTGATCGATATTTCTAATACCTGCCTTTACCAACATTTTCTTTTATTCCATCTTCTTTCACAAAATGATTCTCCCACAAAGGTGCTCGATGCAACATTTGCCATTTAAAATATTTTTTAATATTTATCAATTGTTGTTGCTGTGATTAAATGTAGTGATTTTGTTTACTTTTTTTATGTATCATTGAAGAGAATTCACGGTCAATGTAATGCATGGTCAACAAAAGGGGCTCAGTGCAAGTACAAATGATGGGATGTCAGGATATTTCCTGGTGGTTTTGAGGGTAGAACGGATTAGACACTGCACTGCTATGTTCACGTTGATTTATTTCCTCCTCCGTCATGCTTGTACTAGTCCTTATTCACCGCAGACGAGTCCTCACCCAGATACCCCTTCATTTTATAATGGTGAAGAAGGCCCTTTTGCTTTTCCACCTGGTGGATGTAGCCCTTCTTTCCTTTCTATACCTTTAGCCCCAGCCCTTTTACCCAAAACACCCCAACCCCTGAATGCGCCACCTGTTTTTTCTGTCTCTATATGGAGAGGATGACCTGTCTCTGAGGTTAGTGTTTCCTTTCATTGTTTCCATTGTTTCTATTCTTGTGGTGTTTCCTGGCAGACGTGGTATACTCAGCTGGTGCTTCTTCTGCACAGTGTGGGCCGCCACCAGGTCTGCTCATGTGCTCTAGTAGTTAGGAGGACATTTGAAGTTGCAGGCCCACACGCTAGTAAGCTGCCTTGCTTCAGCAGGCTCGCCTCTCTGTTCCCTATTATGGTATACCTTTTCGTCGCCGGTGGGAGGTGCAGACTGCCCTCCCTATATATGGAATAAACAACCAGGTGGTGGATGGGATGCTTGAATTAAACTCAACCACTGGCAATCACTCAGAGACATATTCCAGTCCATCATTTGTCACACTCCATGCCACTCTAGAGCAGAAGTCTTTAAAATGGGGGGCTGGCCCTCCTGAGGGGGCCTTAAGTGATCCCAGAGGGGGCGACAGACTCTGGGCAAGAGAAGCATCATGCGTTAAGTCATAAAAGATGAGCCGCAGTAAGCTACTTTGTAATGGGCCATCACTAACATCTTTTGTCATTTATATCCTGGCTGGTAGTATGTGTACAAGGGGTACCAGAACTTAAGTGCCATGTTTTAATATGTTTTGACATATTTAAACATTGCCAATTTAGCAGAATAGTTTTGAAAAATTGAGAGGAGCCCAATATATATATATATTTTTTTACACAGGGACTTGGCATTAACCCCTTCCATGCTCATGACGAGCTCAGCTCGTCATGCGGTACGCCTGTCGTACGCTCATGACGAGCTGAGCTCATCATGTAACACGGGAATTGCGAATCTTTAGCGCACAGCGGTAAAACGCTTAGCGCGGATGGGGTTAAGTAGTTTGAAGACCACTGCGCTATAGATTGTGTTACTGAATATTGTTCATAGAAACATCGAGATTTAAGAATATCATGGACAAAATATCGAGGACCAAAATCTCGAAAGGTAAATGCATCTATATAAAGTATTATTTTATTATTCCTAACTCAACATCTATGCACCTTGAAGAAAAATATGTATTGTTAAGGTACACATATGTGGAGTTAGGTATACAAAATCTACACTATATTTTGTTTTCAATATTTTGTCCTCTATATTTCCATACCATGAAAGTCTGTCTTCAATACTCAGGGGGCACATCTGCTTCAGTTTGAGGGCCACCTCATGCAAATTAGTACTGATCCTGCTCCGCATGGGAACAGTCCATCCCTAACTGTCAGGTGAGGTCCCCTCCAGAAGGAAACACAAGCAACCAGACTGGTTTCGGCCTATTTAGGCTTTAGCAGCACTGTGCAGCTTAAGTTGTAAGACATAGTGTGTACGTGAACACATTTGGGCACAGCCTGCACTTTGGGCATCAAATGCAACAGACATCAAGGTGATGGAAAGAATGCTTGAATTAATATCAGCCACTGGCTGTCTTTCAGGTCGCATTCCACTCTATCATTTTCCACCCACCATGACACTGTAGACAGAGGCCACACTTATGCAATTCAGTACTGACCCTGCTCCTCATTGAAAATGTGCATCCTTAACTGCTAAGCAAGTCCTCCTTCAGGATGGAGCACAAGCAACCCCAGACTGGTTTATGCCTTTTTGTAGGGTGCAGCTTGAGTTCTATGGCTTAGTGAGCACGTAAACTTGTGCCTGGTAAAACCCATTCCACTTATGGCGTCGACTGCAACAAACAAAAATGTAATAGATGGTTTGTGTGAATTAATTTTAGCCACTGGTGCACCCATGGGACCACATTCCAGTCTATTGAATTTCAGCCACTATTCTGTTCTAGATAGAGGCCAGGTTTATAGAAATCAGTACTGATTGCTCCTCAAAGTAACAATTCATCCTGAGGTGGAATAGACTAGAATGAGACCATTGACTGATTAATTCGGCCATTCTATCCATTACCTTGCTGTATGTTGCACTTACCATCATCCCTATACATAGCATCTCTTGTGTGGGGCCATGTATAGTTGTTGCGATTGGGTTCCTGCTGTAGCAGGATGGTGATGGGCCTTTGTCCACTCTCCTGCTTGGGTCCTAATGCAGCTGGCTTGTGAGTTTAGCATGTTTGCCCTCTGTGGCTTTGTGTCTGCTGAGGCCCTGGTCCTTGATGTAGAGTGGTTTGTTCTGGGTAGATGGGTCTTTAGCTCTATGGTACCACTCCTTGCTCTGCAGGTCTGGTTAGGTGATCCATAGGGGCTTACTTATGCATTTCTAAGGAGGGGCCTGCCTGGTGGGAAGCATACTCAGCCTTTGGTGTGAGCTGTACTTCATGCTCACAGATTGCAAACACCGGCACAGGAGTAAAAGTTGACCTAAAGAGTGGGTTGACATTGTCCAATGAGCTCCTGCATATACTGTGTGTACAGATTAATCTCCAGAATTGGTACACTAAATCTTTATTCTTGCAGCTGATAAAATGTGTATCCATGGATGCCAATATATCCTATCCTTTTCCTTTTGTGCATTGGATGCCACTGTTTCCTGCTTTGTCTTCTGCCAGTATGTGGTTCTTGGGTTGGGGTGTCAGGCACAGCTCTGGTCCCTGCACCCCACGGGAAACTGTCACGTTTCTTAAATATTGAGGTGTCACTGTGAGTGCTCTGCAGGGGTCTTGTTTGGATAAGGGCAAGGCCATTTTAGCCTTTCTTTCTTCTGTAATTGGCAAGATGACTGCCATTCACTTACTCTTGCATCTTATTTTTAGAGTTTCGTTACAGCTTCAATTTTTAGTGCACTGTCCAAGATATGGTAATCTGTTTTACCATCTGCTGTGTGTCTCACAACGTTTGTCATATTAGTGATGCCCTGGTTACGGTTTGCACCAGTTGTTTGGGTGCCATTGAACCTGCTGTCCTCCTTCTCACATGCCATGGGTCTTGTTGGGCCAGGATTTTTTGTGAGTATTTTGGTTGCTTTGTGATGTGTGGTACTGCGAGGCATTTTTTTTGGGAGTCTGGTAAGTGAACTCTACATGGTTTCTACAGTTTATTTCCATTGGAGATGTTGTGCTTTTCCTTTCTTGAGTAGAGAGCATAATTTTATTTTCTCATCTAATGTCTTTGACAATGGGGGTTCTTAGTTTGGTAGGCTGTTGCATCCTCAGCAGGGATCTGCCTTTGACTTCTTGGTACTCAGCGTAATCTCCTAGAGGGTCTGCAAGGCCTTTCTTAATCTCAGGGGCATATTATTTTTTTAGTTGGAGGTGGGCGATCTCTGAAACACTGAACACATCTAACCCTACCCTTGTTCTGAGCAAGTCTATGACACATGTTTTATCCATCAGTCTTCTATAATGAGGAATTCAAAATTGTGTTTTTCTGGCCCTGGTGACTTGAACTGTGTTATTTGACAGTGGAGAAGCATAACTATTCACTTTAAGACTACCTGGGACCTCGGTAGGAGTGGCTGGAAAAGTAGTACCGAGGATAACAGGCCAGAGAAGCAGCACCTCTGACAGGAGAGGCCTCTCTGGGACTCTGGCACATGACAGTGCATGAGTAAGTTTGAGGCAGAGAGTGCACAGATGGAGAGGGGATTGCACAATGTGGGGTAAGGGGATGGGATTGGCAAGTGAGTGTTAGGAGAACCATTTCCTCACCATTAGGACACCCCAGATTCAGATGGACTGTCACACCTCAACCTTGGAGCACCTGTGCAAGCTGGGGGTTGGCACGCTATGGGAAGGGGAATCAGAAGATGAAATTACCACCATGATTCAAAGCTTCCAGTATCTTTGTCTCTCGCCTCTAAGCCTATTCAGGGCAGGACTGGGCGCACAAACCGGCCCTGGCAATTGAGTCGGACCGGCCACTACTAACATGCAGCTCCCCTTGTCCAAAAGCAATTCTGCTTTGCTTCATGGAAGCGAGAGCAGGTTTCCTGCTCTCGCTTCCATAAAGCGTAGCAGAGTTTGTTATGGCAGGGTGGGAGCCATGCTCCTGCCCTGCCCTAGCAAACAGCAATGTCCCGGGGGTGGGCACCCCGGGATATTGCAGGAGCTGGCCCTGGGGGTGGCGGTCCCCAGGGCCATTGAGGGCTCCAGGAGGGGGTCGCACTGCTTCCCTCCCAGCATTTTTAAAGCCCTGGGGAGGTGTTGGTCCCTGGGGCAGTGTGGGGAGGGGCAGGAGACAATTTAAGCCCTGTGGAGGTGGCGGTCCCCAGGGCTGCCGGGGGGCTGCGTGCCCCCGCATACGCTAAACAAAGCCCTGGGGGAGGTGGCAGTCCCCGGGGCTGTGGGCCCCCACCATTATATTGACTTGCCCCCGGGACTTGGCCAACCCGGGGGCTTGAAACAAACAAAGCGTAGGAGCCCGTGCTTCATTAAAAAAAAAAAAAATTAGGCCTGATTCGCGCACCTAGTGTGAATTTGGCTAAAATTATGAAAAATAAAAATGCTTTTTTTTGGCCCTGGGGGTACTTGTGGGACCCCTTGAGCACGCCTAGGGGGCCAGGTTGTTTCTACCCTGCCCCCTTTTCTTGTTTTCCATCTTTTTTTCTACTGATTTCTTGTGACTCGGTTCGGAGTGTTGACAGCCAAGCAGAATCAATCTCTTACTCGGGAGGATTCGCAAATCACCCTTGGTGCTCAGATATCGATATTTTCATTTTTTGCATTTTTCAGGAACTACTGAACGGATTTACACCATTAAAAAAAGGTCACTTTCTGAACCAAGAGCTACCTTTTTACCAAAATTGGTGCATTTCTGTTCAACAGTTCGGGCTGTAACCTGTTCCAAAATTCCTATGGAAATTAACATGGAAAGATGCATTTTGGGAGACCCTTTTTTCTCAATACCCACTTTAAGAATCACCCTGAAAATTTTAGGACAGGAGCTGATCTAAGTGAACTTTTAGTTTTGAAAATGTCGCCAAGATTCGTCAAACAGCGCTAAAGATATTAGCAAAAGAAAAAATGCTTTTTGAATAGAAACAAGGTCCTAACTATAACTGCCTACTGGCGACTGCCAGTAGGTAATATATATATTATTTATTTAAAAACTAAAAACCAAGAGGCTTCCATGATTTCCTAATTTCTCTGCATGACTGACTGCAGTGGGCAACCCTTGTGTAAGCCCATCCACCAGTGAAAAATAGCCTACCTCCCCAGACATGATATTTTCTCTCAGAGTGGATTGCCACGTCATAGCATATCTAGTAGACATTTACCTTACTTAAATATGATGACAGTGTTAAGAAATATGTTCTTAAGATCAAAAATATCCCTACCAACTTGTAAAGCTTTTGTCATGCTGTCACTAAAATATAATAATGTAAATAAACCTAAGGTGCCATAGGCTTAGATGGCTTAAATGTCTGTCAGCTCAGTTTAAAGATACACAAGCCACCTGCCTGGATCACGCACCCTGGGGGGAAGGGGAGGTAATAGAAGCTGACATTGCATAGAATGCCTCACACCTTAGGAAGGATGTGTAATGCCTTAACCATTTGTATAAATGCAGGCCCAACCCAAAGCATTGAAATATGCCTTTCAGAAAAAGGTCACATCATTTTCCAAAAACCCTTCTCTGCACATGAGGTCTACTTAGTTTTTGGTGAAATAGCATTGCAGTCTGGAGCTATTTCTAAAGAGATGTTCTATAAAAAAAAAAGCCTTCACACTGATATATGCCACAGAATTGAAGATGCTAGTCTACCTGTTCACCAGTCTTTTGGTGTCGATCTCACAGCCTTGGTAATGAGTGAGCTCAGCAAATTGCATGATGCACTGTAAATGTGCTTGCAGGATATTAACCATCCATTTGTAAATAACTCAGCAGTGGCTCTGGAGTAAGCAACCAGTATATGTAGTTTATTGTAAATGCATTTATATAGCGCTCACTACGCATGACGAGCTGTTGAAGCGCTTTTTCAGTGAGTAGCGTGCTACTTCAGAATCCATAAAGGATTAGTGGTGTATTAGTATACTTAAAATTAATTTGAACTGTGGATGTTTCTTTCTAAGGTGTGATGTAAGGATGATGTACATTTGTTGAAAATAAACTCTGATGTTCAAGGATTTCTATGGTAATTCCTCATTTAGTAAGAACAACATGGAAATAACTACTGAAGTAAAATTAGAATATTCCTACTTCTTCAAGTCATAAAGAAGTAAGAATAAAACCCCAAGCCTTATCCACCTTTAAGTGAAATTCACACTAGTTAAGCTTGCCAAATATGCAATACTGGTAATACTGCATCAAAAAGATATTGTACGTTAGTGATAGTTTTCTCATCTGACAGGAAAGAAAACAAAACGTTGTCATGGTTTACAACCCCAACAACATGAAAACAATTAAATGTCATCTCCTGTCAGTTCTTTGACTCTCCTTCCGAAACAGCAACATCTTTGCTACAACCCTTACACCTGTCTTCTCTCAGGAACTTTGTATTGTTTTGTATTGTATTGTAGCATTTGTATAGCATTACTTCCCCCATCTCTGGTGCTTAAGCGCTTGCCCACATTGTTAGCAAACTACATCATGTAGGGTGTGCAGTTAGGAGAGCAATCCCACACATTCTGATCACATTCAGTAAAGCAAATAGATACAACCCCTCTCCATACACCCCAAACTTGCCAAAGGGAGTCTGGCCTGTGTGACAGAGATGGTGTCTCTCTGTACACTAATGAGAGGTCAGCCAAAATCATTGCACCTTATAACATGTAGCACTTGGCAGATTAGACCAGTGCCAGCTTGCACTCTTTTCTTATTTCTTTGGGCACTACATGTTTATTCCTACTCCTCCCGCGCCTTTGAAATGAGTTGAGTGTACCTTTGTCGGCCAGTAACCTTTAATGATTTTTGAGAGAGTGAGGTCATGTTAATGGCCATTTATTGTGGGTACCATGAGTTAGGGAATATATAGTGGATTATTGTGTCTTTGCATGCATGCATTGAGCGGATATAGTGTAGAATGTTGATTGTGGATGCTGTGACACTGTGAGAAATGTGATGAAGCATGCTGTGTTGGGAGAGTGTGTGCTGAGTGAGCCTTGGACCTTAATTACACTTAGAGGGATGATGAAGCCCTAACAAGAAGCATCAGGCTGTGACTGTAATCTAAGGGCCTAACATGGAATAAAGGACACACCTCCTCCCAGAGTTAGACCAGATTCTTGTGTGACGCTCATGCCCTTCAACTACAAGAGAAGACAACCCATTGTGTTGGTGAAACCCCATTATCAAACTATATGGAGAAGCTGAAATTTGTAATTAAATTATTAGTCAACTATCTTCATTTGTTTCCAGTTCCAGCTTGCCTCCACATTAATTTTTAACAGGTCATAACTTTAGCATCTCATAGTCTAATACTGAGGAGTGAATGTTGCTGAAAATCATCTCTCTCGAACAACGAAAATGTTTTGCATATTTTATTTGTGGATTCTTGAGTGAGTAAGTGCTGTTCACCTCCCCCTGTGTGATGGATATTCTTATGATGTCTATGCCCAGTGCATGGCTTGTGCACTCACAAGTTCACATATGAAAACTAGTGGGGCGGAGACAACCCTAACCTCTACCGGCGGGGTAATGGTTTAGGTTAGATGGGGACAACCCAAACCAGTGGCATAACAAAACTTGAAAGGGCCCCCCTGCAAAGCACATGGAAGGGGGCCCCCTCTACGGCACACCACCTACCACTTTTGCTGAGGGGGCCCCCTGGAGCTTTAGCCCCCCCTCCGTACAATGGGGACTGTGGGAGCTTATGTTATGCCACTGACCCAAACTACTACTCTTGGCATCCAATCACCTTCTTTAATCATATATTGCTTGGTGGCCTCCAAGGAGAAGGTGAAAAGCCTTAAGAGCTAACTGTGGTGCTTGCTTCAATTTTGAGACTGTTCAATCTTAGTGACAGCTGCGGAATGGATGCCTGGTTCTAAGCTCCTTGACCTGTGGGATTGGGATGCAGCCCTGCATATCTGTCAGATGTCCCTGGGACCCTGAGTGTACCTGTCCAAGTGAGCGTGCACAGGTGGACCTTCCAGGGTAACAGCCTCAGATGTGGCTTTACATCTACCCCAGTATTCTGAGACGTCAGGCTCTAAAGCTCCAAGCTTCACTCTCTGACAGGCGCTTCAAATATACATTTTATTTCTCCAACCAATCAGCAAGCCCTCAGCATGTACTCTGCCATTCAGACAAATCAAAGCTGTCTATCTGTGCTTTCAATTGTTACCCTCTCTGCTGTGGTGAATCAGGCTTTCTTCCCCTTCAGTCAAGCAGCCCTGTCGCTAGGCTCTGCCTATATAGTGCTGGCAGAGGCTGGAATGCACATTATGTAATGTAATGTAAATAGGTACTTATAAAGCGCACAGCTACTCCACAGAGTGTCCCGGCGCTAAAGGACCACGAGACAGGCACCAGCACTATATCAGTAAGAAAAGCAGAAGACTATTACTGGAAAAGCCACATTTTTAGCTGTTTCCTGAAGGTAAGCAGATCCAGAACCTGCCTAAGAGACCGAGGTAGACTATTCCATCAACAGGAGGCCAGCACTTGGAAAGAGCCGCCGCCCAGCCGGGAGCGGAATAACTTGGGGATGGTCGTCAAAAGCTGCAATGAAGACCACAGGGCTCTTTGCGGCTCATAGTGCTGAATCCTATTCCTGATATAGAAGGCGCCAGTATCATGCAGGGCCCTGAAAGCCAGGACCAGAGCTTTAAATTGAATCCTCTTCCGGACCGGCAGCCAGTGCAGGGACTTCAGGTGGATGAACATTCGTGTTCTGGGCCCTACCATGAGAACTGCTCTAGCCACTGCATTCTGGACCACCTGCAGGCGGTTTAATAAGTAATCCGGTAGTCCCAGGTACAAGACGTTGACGTAGTCCATTCTTGATACAATCAGGGCTTGGACTACCATCTTCCTGTACACAACCGGCAGCAGGGAGAGAACGTTTTTTTTTTTTCAGAACAAGCTTTATTATCATATCAGGAAAGATTGCAAAAACATTCCACGGTACTCCGAACCCCGGAGGAGCCATGAGCATAAAATTAAAGTACAGAAACTAGCAATCAATGTAGCAATCGACATAAATCAGTTTTGTCGAAGAACCCCCCAACCCCACCACCCCACCGAAACTACCCTCCACCCGGGTCCCCCCCAACCCAAAACACGATGTCTGTCCATATTCGATAATGCAGTCTATATGAAATTAGCAGTACACTCCTACCCTCGCCCAGGTCCATCCAACAGCTGCTCACCGACAGCATCTTGTTGTGTCGGCGGTTCCAGCCACAGCACCCTATAGTCCGCCCACCTCTTCCAGATTTTGAAATGTTTTGTAGGGCAGCCTCGTGCTTCGAACACCGGGCGTTCTAAGCTCATACAGTAGTCTAATCCCTGCTTCCAGGTCTCTATCGGGGGAGCTCGAGAGTTTTTCCAGGCACGGGCCACATCCCTTTTAGCCACCACTAGGCCTAGGAGTAACAAGTGTCTTTTATATATGTTGCCTCCCACCTGCTCTAAAACATGTAAGAGACCCAGCAGTGATGTACGGGGGAGAGTCCAACCCAGCACCTCATCCAGACAATCCCAGACCCGCTTCCAGTACCCCTCCAATGCCCCGCAGGACCACACCGTGTGTATAAACGAGCCCACCTCACGGCCACACCTCAGGCAGTCAGGGGAGGCAATCAGACCAGCCCTATGCAATCGCTCTCTCGTTTAATAGGCCCTGTTCAGGTATTTAAACTGAATGAAGCGTAATCTCACTGCAATTGCCGTTTCCCCTGGGGCTGCTAGGGCCTCTCTCCAACTCTCCTCATCTAATTCTCCTACATCTCTCTCCCATAAGGAACGCAATTTGTCCAGGGAGGAGGAGCAGTGGGTAACGAGGGATTGATAGATGCGGGATATTTTTTTATCCTCCAGTTCCCCCATGAACAGTTTGGCTTCCAGGGGGCTGAATTCTGGCAGGGACTCCAGTCCCTCCAAGGCAGGAGAGATAGCGTGTCTAAACTGTAGATATTGAAAGAATTGGGAGTTCGGCATATCATATTCGTCCCTCAGAGCCTGGAATGATTTAAGGGTTGTTCCCCTCATTACATGTCCCAGTGTCGAAATCCCTATTGCGTCCCAGCCGCGGAATCCCCGCAATGCCGCCAGAGCCGGCAAACGGCCGTTGTGCCACAGAGGAGTCTCCCGCGTCAGTGTGTTCCACCACCCCAAACGTCCCAGCGCTCTCCGCCACACCTGAAACACCACCTGTGTAACCATCGGAAGTTTCCTTCTTTTTGCTGCCGAATAGAGGAGCTCATGTAGGGTATCGGGGTCCATCAGATACCGCTCCAAGGCATAGGCCGGATCACTGTGGTCGCCATACCGCCATTCGTTCAACACCAACAGGTGGGAGCTTGGTAGTAAGATAATATATCTGACGTTGCCAGGCCACCACAATATGTGGACAAGAAGCAGGTACGAAGCGCCACCCGGACGGCGCCCCCAGCCCAGAGAAAGCGACCCAGTGCCGAGTTGACCTGACGGAACCACTGTGGCGAGACAGGGTACGGATGATTTTGTAGTTGATATAGTAGACGAAGGAGGGCTACCATCTTAAATATGGCGGAGCGGCCATATATATTGAGGGGCATGCGGGACCATGTCTTCATATCCGATCGAACTTTGTCCCACACCGGAACGATATTGCGTTCCCACGAGACTCCCGGTATATCCGACAGAAATACCCAGAGATATTTAAGGCCCCCCGCTGCTACCCGAAGGGCCGACGCCCAGTCACCAAGCGCCGCACCATCACCTAGTGTCCATAGAGTAGATTTCTGTACGTTAAGATTGAGCCCGAGACCTCACCAAATATCCTCATAATTTCAAGAACTCTTGGGCCCGACCTATTAAGGTCAGTGAGAAAGAACAGCACGTCGTCTGCATAAAGAGCGATCCTATCCGACGGCCCCGAGTCCCACTCAAAACCCCTCATCTGCACATTTATGCGGACCCACGCCGCTAATGGTTCCATGGCGAGAGCAAATAAATATGGCGAGAGTGGGCAGCCCTGACGGGTACCCCGTCCAATCGGAAAGGTCTCCGAGACAGCCCCTGCAAATCGGACCGACGCCGTTAAATCAGTGTACAGCAGCCGAACGTAGGAAAGAAAGTGGGGTCCAAGATTTAGCCGCGACAGAAGCGCCTGCAGGTAGACCCAGCTCAGGGAATCGAACGCTCGATCTATATCCGCTAGCAGCAACGCCGCTTGGGCTCCGGTAGCTTTCATCATTTCCAGAGCCGCTTGGGCTCGCCTGATATTATGCCTAGTGGCTCTGTGTGGCATAAACCCAGCCTGGTCCGGGTGAACCAGGGTGGTAATTAGCGGGAGGAGGCGGTTGGCAAGGGCCTTGGCGAGTATCTTTGCTTCAGTATTCAGTAATGAAATAGGGCGATATGATTCGTGGCAGTATGGGGGTCTTCCTGGTTTGCAGAAGACCAATATCTCGGCGTGCCTCCAGTCTCCTGGCAAGCGGCCCGCCTTCTTTGCAGCGTCCAATGCCCTCCCATAGGGTGCCCCTAGCTGAGTATGATATTTCCGAAAGAACTCACATGGGAACCCGTTAGGCCCGGGGGCCTTCCCAGCATTCAACTCTCCTAATGCTGTTCCTAATTCCTCCGCAGATAGAGGGAGCTCCAGGCTGTCACGTTCCTCATCGGAGACCCCACGCGGCGGGAGAACCGCCAGAAACTTGTCAACCTCCGCCGCCGGGAGGGAGTCCCTGGGGGAGTACAGATCCGCAAAATAGCTTGCGAAGTTGTCAGCGATCGGCTTAGGGTCCGAGAGGGAGCCACCGGCTCCATCTCGTAGTGCTGGTAATGCCGGCGCCTGAAGTGTGCCCTGGCACAGTCTGTATAGCATTGTGCCCGACTTGTCCCCCCACTGGTAGATTCTGCTCTGTGTCGCAAGCCACACCTGGCGTGATTCCTCCAGTTGCAAGGAAGCAGCATCTAGCTGCGCCTGCAGTAGCCGCCGTACATCCTCCTCCACCCTGGTTTCTGCACAGGAGCTCTCCAGGGTACGCACACGGTCCGCAGCCCTCTCCAGCTCCGCTCCGCGCAACTTACAAGCTCCCGCACACCAGGCTATGTCTACTCCCCGGAGTGTGGGTTTCAATGCCTCCCAGAGGGTCATGTCGTCCACTCCCGATCCTTCATTTTCAGACCAAAAGTGGGCGATCGCTTCCCGCATATGGGATTGATACTCATCCTGCTGAAGGTGCCAGGTGGAGAGGCGCCATCAAAACGGCTGCCGTCTCCTGTCCAGGCGGAGATCCATGGCAATGGGGGAGTAATCGGAGAGCCCACGCGGCAATATGGTCGTCGTTTCTACCCTTCCTATCGGAGAGCAGGGAACAAACAGGTAATCCAAGCGAGAGAAGGAGCCATGCACCGCCGAGACATACGTGTATTCCCTACTATGTGGGTGTTGATAGCGCCAGGCATCCGTCCAACCCAAGCTCCGCACCATATCACACAACTTCGTAGACGCGGTCGGCGGCAGCCCACCACTCGGTCTAAAACGGTCCACCGTACCATCCATCACATCATTCCAGTCCCCTCCAACCACCGCCAGGGCATCCGGGATCTCAGACCAAACAGCGAACATTTTCTCCACCAGGGACCACTGCAGCGGGGGGGGGGCATACACACTGCCAAAAACAACAGGCTCGCCATCAATCGTTCCCTGAACAAACACATATCTACCCTGCGGATCGACCCACTGTGTAGAATGTATGTAGGACAACCTCCGATGAATCAGGACCGCAACACCCGTGACCCTCTGACGAACCCTGCGTGGTACACCTGTTGATAACCAAATCGCTGCAAACTAAGGGTCTTGTACCCAGGAGATGGGTTTCTTGTAATAAGAGGACATCTGCCTTCTCCCTCTTCCCCTGCTTCAGCACAGCGCCCCTCTTAATTTTCTCAAGCATGCCCCGAACATTCCAGCTCACTATCCGCAGCGCTACCCTGGGGAGCAGCGGAGCTGGGCCTCTATCCGCCATCATTTGAGTACGTGTATACTCGCCTGGGCCTAAGGGAGTGAGTCTGCCTACACCTTAGCAATCGAACCAGCTGGACCATCGTGTAACCATGAACTATTCCCGAATACCCCAAACACCCACTGTCCCCGAACGCCCCACCCCAAACCTGGGCCGAACTCAACTTCACGAACCTCCACCCCCCCCCAATACCTCAGTAACATTGAAGTATCTGTCGCGGTGCAGGCGAGCCACCGCCCCCAACGGGAGGTCACTGGCCACCCACTCCAATGGATCCCCATAGTCCAACCCCACAACCCCAAACTAGACCCTTAAGGGGTTGATTAGCACCCGTGTAAACCCGGACTACTGGTACCCTGAGGCAAATGTCCGCCCTGCAGTCCCCCCCTCACCCCCCCCTCACCCAACATCACATACCAAAATCCATAGTTTTGTCCAATGATGGCGGTGTGTGTTGAGGATGCCAGTTACCCCGGCAGGGCGGCTCAGGGCCACCCGCCGATCGCACTTCAGTGCACCATGGAGTGGTTCACCCCCATTCACGAGTCCACAGTCTGATGATCTGGAGAAGCGGACCCCTCCGCAGCAGCCTTCTTGGCGGGGGATCGTTTAGTGGAGCGGGACCTCCAATTGCTTCTACTTCGAGATCGTCTATGCGTCTGCTTCGGCGCCGTCGAGGAGGACGAGTCTGAATCCCGGGCCAGCGGAGTGTGCGGCCGGACCCGAACCGTCTCATCTGTCCAGTGGAATACTTCCTCCGGAGAGTTGAAGAAGAGAGTGCGGGACTGAAAGATCACCCGCAAGCGGGCCGGATAGAGCAGGGCATACTGGATCTTGAGGCCTCTCAGGCGAGCCTTGGCGTCCGCGAAGAATTGTCTTTGGCGCTGCACTAGCTTTGTGTAGTCTGGGAATATTAGGATTCGTTGGTTCTCACACATGAGCGGTTCTTTTAATCGAGCCTGTTTCAGGATAGTGTCCCGGTCATGATAATTGAGCAGCTTGGCTATCACCGCTCGTGGTCGCTCCCCGACTGGTGGTTTAGGAGCCAGTGCCCTATGGGCCCTCTCAATAACGAAGCAGCGGGAGAGGGACTCCGGCGGCAGCCAGCCCTCTAACCAGCGTGTGAGATAGGCCTCCATATCTCCTTTTTCACAGTCTTCTGGAAAGCCAACAAAGCGTAGGTTATTGCACCGAGCCCGCCCCTCCGCATCCTCCACTCGGAGCGCCAGGCCCTTCTGGATACCCTCCATGGCAGCAACCTTCTTTTTTAAAGTCACAACATCATCTTCCACTCCAGTGATCCGTGTTTCAGCCCCCGTGATTCGGGCCACCGCATTGCGTAAATCCTGGCGCAGTAGGGTCACATCCGCCCCAACAGCCCCTATCTTTGCGTCGAGAGTGTCCCTGGACTGGGTAATGGCCGCCAAAAGTGTAGCATTAACCGGCCCCTGGGGTGGGGGGCCCCCGGAGGCCCCAGCTGTTCCCCCTGTGCCGGTAAATTTGTCAAGAGTGGCCTGTTTTGAGGTTCCGCTGCCGCTCCCGCCTCCGGTCATGGTTGGCGATCGGCGGGGACAAGGTTACGAAGATGCCCCTTCGTGGACCCCACTGCGACACTCCCTCTTGTGCAGTCCCACCACACCCCAGGTGCGGTCCGTGGCGTCACTCTAGGCCGTGCAGGGAAATGCCGGGGCGGTCCCCGAGTCCAGAGTCCCGCCGCTTCCCCAGTATACACTGCACAGGGACAATGAGGCGTCGTGCGTGTTCCGCAGCACAGGCAGGGGGGCCCCCCAGACAGGTACGCCGTGGCCCAACCCGACCACCGAAGCCCAGAAAGTGTCAGCCCAGGCTATGAGAGGGGCAAGCCTCGTGCGTCACAGCGGCCCAAGACCACCGCGGCCCGACCTGACCGCCGTGTCCCAAGAACCAGCTTCGCGACACCAATATCGCCGATTCCCAAACGTGTAGTTGCAGCGCAGGCTACCTTGTTCCGGGGCAACTTTGCGTATGGGCCCTCTGCCCAGGCCAGGCCCAGCCGGTCCCAGCCTCCAGGCCCCGTCTTAGGCCTCCAGTGTTGCGTCAGGGCCGACGAGGCTCCACACAGGCTCCATCGCTCCTCCCAAGGTCCCGGGGGTAGAGGCGGGTCGCACCCTCGCTCAGCCCGGCCGGCCGCCGATACTCGTTCCGTCCCCAGGGCACCTCCGAAATCGAGGTCTCGGCTTCTGCAGGCGGCGTAGGCCTCACCTCCTCCGGGGCCCGCTGCGGAGCAACACCACCACCGACGCGGCCAAAACTTCCTGATAGGCAATCGGATATCTTCCGCCACCCTTCCTATCTCTGGGGAGGGTTAGGCAAGGGGGGAAGGCAGGATAATATTGTCAGGAGAGTGGCGGCGGAACGGAGCTCCACTAAGCCACGTCCGCCATGTCGGCTGTCGTAGCCACGCCCCCGAGAGAACGTTTTTTAACATTTTTAACAGGCCAAAGCAGGTGCTGGCAACTGTTTGGATCTGAGCCTTCATAGATAAATTGGCATCTAACTTGACTGCTAGGTTCTTTACAGTGCTAACAGAGGCTGTAGGGGGGGGACATATCCTGACGCCACCACAGGCGCCACGCTTCGCATGGTGAGGGATCAAAGAAAAAGATCTCAGATTTCTCCGGGTTACACTTTAATTGGTTCCGCTTAAGCCAGGAGAAGACCTCCATCAAGCAGGTGTTAATTTTGCCACCTCTAAAATCAGCGCCCTTCTCACAGGTGAACATCAGTTGGGTATCATCTGCATATGATATTATTTTGGCGCTCTGTGCCTCAGCTAGAAGTGCAATAGGAGCCATATAGACATTGAAAAGGGAGGGCTCAGAATAGATCCATGCGGGACCCCTACCTTCATGGATGGAATGGGGGCCCCAAAGGTAGGGGGCCAAATTGTTTGCTGAAGTCTCTGAGAAAGGAAGACATCCACTTGAATACCGTGCCACCAACCCCTCATTCCTAGAGTCCCTGTAGGAGCTGGTCCTGGGGCATGGTATCAAAAGGCAGCGGAGAGGTCCAACATTATCAGCGCTGCTTTTCTCCCTTTATCTAGTGTCTCTTTGATAACCTCTGAGACTTCCAGTAAGGCTGTTTCGGTGCTAAAATTAGGTCTGAACCCCTACTGACTATGATGGAGGACATGGTTGGCTTCCACATATTCCGTAAAGACTAAATTCACACATTTTTCCAAGGCTTCTTAAGTAGAGGGAGAATTTTGGCATTTTTCCTGCCACTTTTTGCAGTGTGGTATTAAAAATCAGGTTGACGGCTGGATTAATGATCCCAGCTAAAGAAGACAGTACTTTGGCTGACATGGATCCGAGGGAGAGCCTGACTTACGGGTTTTCATTATCTCCAGCAATTTATCCAGGGGGATAGGAGGAAACTGGGTAAAACAAAGACCTGCCACAGAGTTGGCTGGGAGTAAAGGGCCTGAGATTACTTCATTCGCCAGGGGCAGAGTCTCAAAAGTATTTCGAATAATTTTAATTTTATTGTGAAAGTAATCCGCAAGATGGTTGATCCACTCATTAGTGGGGGTAAATGGACTTTCCATCATACTAGGGGATGACAAATCGTTTCCAATTTTAAAGATTTCTTTGCTTTTATTCCAGGCTAACTCAATTTTAGATGAGAGAAAAAGTTTCTTTTCCTTACAAATTTTATTTTAGTGGGCTTTCAGGGCCTGTTTGTAGCTAGCTTTGCCTTCAGGGTTGAAAATATTCCACCACACTCTCTCCAAGCGTTTGCAGGGACTTTTGTTCTTTCTAAGGGCTTCTGTAAACCAAGGAGTAGAGGCGCAGTCAGTTTTAGCTGCATGAGTAATGGGGGGGGGGCAGCTCCAAAGCACGGCGATTTAGCCAGTTCTCGAGGCTCAGCACATCATCCTCAAGATTTCCGCTGAATGGAATCGGGTGCTGCCTAAGTGCAGCATTCATGGCCTCTGGGGTGATCTGGCAAAAAGATATAAAACCGTTGGGGCAGGGCTTGCCAAGTGATTGAGGGCAACATGAATCCTTATAGACTCTAAACCTTGGAGAAAATGGTCAGACCACACTAATGGGAGTGGTGCGTCTATTTCTATTCTGGCATTAGAGAAAATCTCATCTAAGTATGTCCCTTCTCATGAGTGGGAAGGTGGACATAGGGAACCAAATTGAAAATATCTAGAGATTCCTGCAGTCTAATACGCTCCTATTCAGCCATTTTGTCCCTATGGATATTAAAATCTCCAAGCACCAGGCAATGCTTGTATTTGGTAGCAATGGGATAAATGACATGACTGATTGACTCAATGAACTTTCCGGCAGGGCCAGGGGACCTATAGATAAGCACACCCGCCACAGATTGCAGATGCGACAAAAAGAAAGCTGAGGCCTTCGGCCCCATCTGCTTCCTCTGTAGGTAATATGGAGCAAGAGAAATTGTTTTGAAAGATTAGGGTGACGCCACCCCCTCTACCCTCTGGCAGATCCTTTCTTATGATCCGGTAGCTGGGGAAATGGCACTCTCAATAGTGGGGTTGGAGCCTTCATTAAACCACGTTTCAGTTAGAAACATTAAGTCAGGGTTTGTGTCAAGTAGGAGATCATAGAAAAGTAGCTCATGTTTTTTTACGGACCGAGTATTCAGGAGCATAGCCTTAAGCTGGCCACCCTCCTGATGAGGCTGATCTAAGTAGGTGCCCGAGGTACGCTTCCCCTCTCTCCCCGCTTCAATCTCCCTGTAGGGTGGGAAAGTTGCTCAATTGCAGTGTATGCAGGAAAGCGTGTTTACATACGGGTTCAGAGCATAATGGGAGCAATTGCTCACACACTTACCAATGTCTAGTAGCTTTGCTCTACTGTAGCGCAGGGGGAGACTACGTTCGGGAGACCAACCGGCAGCATAGCCGGTGCCGGACGCTGACGGGCGCAGATGAGCCAAGACGGGCTTGCCTAAGGTGCGCCTTTGGCGCGCCAGCAGCGCGTTCGCACAGCGTCCCTCCTTATGGTGCCCAGGATGAACAACTAGACTGCTCACTCCATAAAATGGTGATTCTAGTTCTCGCGGCTGATACCCTCACTCAGGGTTCGATTCCACCTTCCCGCCTCACATCAAATTCAAACACTACAGAGTTGTAAGAATAAAAGCTTTCCACTAAAAACCAATGGCAACAGCTAAAATAACTGATTCTGTAGCAGCAATTACTGTGCAAAAAGGCAAGAGTCTACTCGATAGACGAGCAGAATTGCAACTGATTGCACTGTCTCAGGGCCGGCCACATTCGTGCAGCGTCCCTCCTTATGGTGCTCAGGATGAACAACTATAACGCTCACTCCAAAAAATGACGGTTCTAGTTCTCGCACCGGATTCCCCCACTCAGGGTTCGATTCCACCCTCCCGCCTCACATCAAATTCAAACAGTACAGAGTTGTAAGATTAAAAGCTTTCCGCTAAAAAACAATGGTAAAATAACTGATTCTGTAGCAGAAATTACTTTGCAAAATGGCAAGAGTCTTCTCGATAGACGAGCAGAAGTGCAACTGACTGCACTGTCTCAGGGCTGAGTCTAACTGTGTTGGACTCAGGTTGTTCTTTTTTGCTTGGTATCTTAAAGTGACCCCACTTCATCCTCATTCCATCCATCTAAAACTAATTTGAAATCAAGTTTTTTGTGCTGAGGTGACTTGGCAGTTGAAGAAACATCATTGAAACTAGTTAACCCTGCAAACAAGAATGGCGATTCTCCATTTACTATGCAGAGAGAATCTTGATTTCATTAAAGACATTGGATGCTAACATTATGCAAAGACTTATATTTGCTGCCCATTCAAGTACTGACTCACTTACCATGGACAATAAATCAGTTAGAAAATCTGGGCTTTATTATAATCACAGAGAAATCCGTAATGACTCTTTCTCAGGAGCTGGAATTCCTTGGCTTTCAGGTAAATACCATTCTGTCAAACTAGTTCTTTCACACAAGAAAGTCTTTAAGATAAAGAAAGAAATAAAGACAGTCTTAGCCAAAGACTCCATTCTTTTAACCCCTTCCATGCTCATGACGGAACGGTTCCGTCATCAGCGTCGGTGCTCCGGTGCTGATGACGGAACATTTCCGCCATGAGTCAATATGATTTATCACCCTTCAGCACTGCAGCGAAATTCGCGCAGCACTGAAGAGGTTAAAGAACCTAGCGAGAATCCTGGGACTTCTCGCTTCCTCAATTCAAGCAGTTTGCCCTGGCCCCCTCCATTACAGAGCGCTTCAAAGATTGAAAGCCTGGGGTTTAAGGAACGTTCTTTGGTACTGGGACACGGTTCCCCTTTCCAAGGACGCCCGAGAAGATCTTCTCTGGTGGCAGATGAATCTCGAAGCATGGAATGGGAAAGCCATCTCTGGAAACCTTCCGGACTTCATCGTAGAATTTTTGTATTTACTTTGACAGATGGTCCGCACCAAAGACTTTTATTTGCTGCCCAACATGCAGCCCTTTAAAGATTAGTGAGTACATCACAAAATAAATAATGTTCATCCACGCACTAGAAATATCCTTTGCACTGCGTCATCCTCCTCTTTGCTGCGCGATCCCAAGTGGTAAATTGATGACTGAAACGTTTTATGCAAACAAGAATTGGGTTAGAAACTTCCAGTTCAATTCCAATTTCCATTTTTGGATTTACACAAAGACATGTTGTCTTTCTGCATCTGCTTCTATAATAAAATATTTCTGGCTGCAAGATTAAAGATGCTAACTCGTGTTTTTTTAAAGTCAGTCCCAGGTGGTGCAGGCTCAGCCGTACATCCCAGGCAGGAGATAGTCCTGTCAAGAACAAATTAAATTCAACATGTGCTGCATAATACAGAGAGCTCTCTATTTCTTGAAAGGTTTTTGAATTTAATTACGTCCTTAATGTGATAGTGGGATACACCTGGTAGTGTGATACTAACTCCACTGGGAAAATCCATTGGCAAATGCAGTTTCGCAAATGCCCCGTTACAAATAATCAGACGTTTTGAAAGAAGCGAAGATTTCCCGTTCATTTTTAGTCGGTGTTTCTTTAAAATGGTTCCTTTGTGATTCCGAATGCAAGTATGCTGTTTATTTTTCAAAACATCCACCAAACCAGGAAAGAAAACACCATGCCTGTCAGGCAAGATGCATCAGAGAGGTATATTGTTCTTTTTCCACAGATTTGCGTTTTGTCACCTCTTTGAAACTTGATATTGTTGCTGGCACCACAGTGGCCGGTGGAATGTGGCAACCAGAATGCTGACTGTGCAGAACAGGTCAGACCAGTTTATGTGCACAACGTATGTGGCCTACTGTGGATGCAAACTGCATTCACGGCATTTCAATACAAGGAATAATGCAAAAAACGTCTCTCTTACTCCTATAAAAATGTAAAAGGCATAAAAAATGTGTTTGCATGTATTTGCGCTGCATAAACTGGAAGCAACAGCAGCTTCCACAAACCTTCTTAATGCAGAGTTGACTTCTGGCGTGAAAAGTCAAATCCAGAAAAGTATTTTCAATAATATGTCACATATGGAGTAAAAACACATCCCTGAGTTCTGGGGATGATATTGCACTGAATGAATGGTCCGATCTCCCCTCTGCTTAACTCGGTGTTGGGTTCGTCCTTGTTACCTATGTTGTTGAATAAAAGGAGGTTTTACCCGTGCGTGCCTTCAGGCACCTGGGGTTACGCATACTAACTGGGATGTCTGCCCGATTTCTTTGCATCACGCTCGCTACTTGTCCTTTCCAGACTGGACTACTGCAATTCTCTTCTTACTGGCCTCCCGAAATCCCACCTGTCCCCCCTTAAATCTGTTCTCCATTCAGCAGCTCGTTTCATTTATGGGGCCAAAAGAAGCAACCACATCACACCCATGTTATCCACCCTCTGTTGGCTTCCCATTGAGGCAAGATTTATAACAAGACTGCCTGTATCACAGACAAAGCCTTGCACTCCTCCTCTCCTCGCTACCTGGCGAATAAGCTGAAACTCTTGGAGGCTCTAGACCATCTCGTAATGCCGAAAATTTACTGCTTGAACCTCGCACTTTCAAGAATGAAAGATCGATGGCCCAATCCTTTTCAGGCAACGCAGTGAGAATCTGGAACTCACTTCTGCCTTAGCTCCGGACCACCACCTCCTCCCAGGCCTTCAAAACTGACCTCAAAGTTCTCCTCCTTCAAAGACACTTCCAAATTTAATTCACACCCTCTCTATTATCTGAAAGAAGACCTTCCGTTATAGAAAATTCTATTCTCCATTACCATAGAAATGCCTTCCCAGTGTGTTCTTGTGGTTTGAGTGTCTGCCATTTATTGCAGTATTATCCTTCTACCTGTGTTTGGTACTCTTTTGTAACATGCACACATCACTTTTCTCTTGTAACATACTGTTTGCTACCTCTTACATTTTGTTTGCTTTAGATACTTGCACAAGTGCCGCCATTGCCTACGTAATGTTTGTTTTTGTGTTTGAGTGTCTGCTATTTATTGCAGTATTATACCTCTACGTGTACTTTGTACGCTTTTGTAACTTGTACACATGTCACTTTTTCCTCCTGTAATGCACCGTTTGGTACCTCTTGTATTTTGTTTGCTCACAATTGTCACTTTTGCCTCATGTAACTTAACGTTTTCTTTTGTAATTTGTTCACTTGTAATTTTCTCCTCATGTATCATTACTGTTCCTATTGTGAAGGGTTCTGACACCTTCGGGTAAAGTCTGCCATATATAAAAATGCATAAAATAAATAAATAAATAAATGCATTCATGATCGAAGGCCAAAATCTCTGTCTACGAAGGTCAGTTGTCCTCCACGCCATAAACAAGAAGCAGCAGTTATTGCGAAGAATAATCCAACTTGCTAAACACATATAGGAAAGCCCTCTTTTCCACATCTGCCGAGAGCCCACCTCTAGAGAGCCCACCCCGCGAGGAGAGCACCACTGTCAGTATTGCTAATCACCCTAACATAGGCCAAATGCCTGCTATTGAGAGGTCCGTGGTGCATGCTGAATCAAAGAGCTGTAACCAGGTTACCGGCCTCATGTTTCAAACTCATGTAGACACACACTGATGTTGGCCATTCCCACAATAACAGCCTTTGAGGTCTCAGAAACACCCTTGCACAAACCCCCAAATGGAAGCCCTGTGTGGAAGGGCTCAATGTGTACTTTGCCACCACTGATGTCCCTAAAGACCAAAGGCAACCCATGCTGCTACGCCTTGCAGGTGAAGGTATCTTTAAGCTGTCCTGTACGCTTGTTGAGGCTGGACTGATACAAGCATGCCGCACGAATGGCTGTGATCAACGAGCACTTTGGACCACTTGTATATCCAAACTATGAATGTGTCAGAGCATTCTGTGCTCGGATCAAAGAACTGGCTAGCACATACACCTTGAATGATGACATCCATGCACAGTTAATACAAGGGTGCACCTCTGCAAAACTGAGGTGGCAGATCCAGAAAGAAACAGACACCCAACATCCTGGCTCTGAGTCTGCCTAAGAACTTTCCAGCTCCAGATCATCACGTTTTAAAGTTGCCCTCTACAAGCCATTAACACCTAAACCTATAAAACAGATATCCAAAGCAACCACCTGACCCAAATCTGCCCCACACAATGAAAAAGGAAGGTCTAGTGAACACTGTGGGACAACATTTCTACCTATGGGTGAGTGCCATGTCTGGGGGAAGAAGTGTGAGGCCTGCAGCAAGTTAAATCACTTTACAAAAGTCTCCTGCTCATCCCACACCATCATGACTTTTCTGAAGAAAACTGCCAATGCCATTGTGCCACCACCAGTACCATCTCAGTGAAGACATGGATAATGATGAGGAGAACAAAGGGCTTGTACACATCATCAGTGTCGTGGATCAGGGAAAAAACATGGCTGACTCTAGCCAAAGTATCAGGTGCAGCTGGGTGGACAAAGATAACTTCCCTAATTGACACTGGTACATGCATCAATGTTTTGGCAAACCCTCAGTTAAGCTCTATCATACCCCTTCATGCCACCACTAAAGATAAGACCCAGAGTCATAAATGTCAGTGACAAAATTTTGGTACTTGCCAAAACCTTAGAAGAACACCACTTGCAACTCCAGTGTGTCCTTCCTAGTCTGAGCGACTGTGGTTTCATGCTGTATTGGAAACGTGTGAGTTCCTAAAATCCAACATCAGCTTTTTAGATTTTCCATTTAGGCTGTTAAACTGGCCCTTCCAAGGTGAAACATTTTATATCAGCACCTACTCCTACGTCCATATGGAAAGTAAAAAATGTACTTGACCTGGTAACAAGCTACAGGAGGTTTATCTGAAAACATCAAACAGCACTCCATGCCACAAATTATGCTCTGTTGGAAGAACTAGTGCTCAAATACTTTGACACAGAGCTTTCTATTCATGACAGCCCGCCGGGCTAGGAGCTGTTTTATCCCTAAAGCAAACGTGGAGAATGGGCAGCTGTAGTCTATGCAAGCTGCGTTTTTTCCCCACTGACCAAATATATTCACTCTTTGATAAGGAATCAATCATGATACATTGAGGATGTCTTTATTTTCACCTTTACCTGTGTGGACATTTTTTCAGTGTTAGTACTGATCATAAGCATTTGCTCCTATTGTTTAGAGGTTATACTCAAAACCTCCAACACAGTGGATCCTTCAGTTACCAGAGTATTCCTTTTCAGTGATCCATCTATCAGGATTACAAAATCCTACAGACTGTTGAGACATCTTCTGCCAGCCACAACTAGAGAAATGAGGGAAGTCATGAAACATATGAGTATGTCAAACTGATAGTAGAGAGGTCATGTCTATGGCCAATGTCCCTTGAAGAAATTCAGACAGCCATGAAAGAGGATAGCCACCAACAGCTTGCCATCCTTACAACCAGGGTACAAAATGGAGGCTGCTTATGCCTGACCTGTCTACATGTACACAAGAAGCCCAGTAAACTCTTATGCTGCTGCCTAGTGTCAGGAACGAATAAGCTGTAACTTCAGAAATGCGTCTTCGAAGGGGAACCTATCTAGTTATTCCATAAACTCTGGTATGAAAAACAGTTCTGATGTCTCATGTTGGACACCAGATGATTGTAAATAACATGAGCTGGGGTCACACCCCGTTCGAGGGACCAAGGGGCAGGTAGGGGCTACAGGCCCTCAGCTGCAATGTATGGGGTGATTTGTCTCTGATGTTCTGGAGTTCGTCCTAATTTGGCTCTGCAGAACTGGCCAAGTACACCCACTACATCACTTGATTCTCAGTGGTAGCAAAGGGGAGCAGTCACATTACATTGAATAAGTGGAGAAGTGTGGCTCACTGGTTAGAGGCGGCAGACCCGTAAGCAGAGAATGGCCCGGGATCTGGGTTCGATTCCCGACGCGGCAGGGTCGTGGACCAGGGTCAGCGGACTCGATAATTCTCGCCTCGGTGCCTACTCTAGTCAGAAACCACACTCGGCAACTCTGGGCATCAGCTTGCCTCATCTTCACAACGGCCCCCCCAGACCGCCGGGGATGCTTGGTCGCACCTTAGAAATACCCATGAGGGACCATCTCTCAGGGTGAGCCAGGACGGGTTCCCCAGCGGTCGAAGCATGGAGATACTCCTCCGGGAGTCGATTCCTAGCGCTATATAAACCCACAATTAAAATTAAATTAAATTAAGTCTCATTGATTTATGGGGTGGTACGGTAAAAATCCTACATGGTTATAGTTGACATGCAAAAAATAGGAGGTACTGTTGGGATGCTTAAGTTCGGAACTCAATAGTCGCCATGCAGCTCAATAAATGATTGCCCAGCCCAGTGCTTTACTGTAGTAAAGAAAAATACTTTAATACTCACTAAAAACTTGATACTTTACAGAACAGGGTATAGGTGCACTTTCTACAGTGGTGATTGTGATATTGCACCTTGGATCGTGGGACCCTACGCCTCCTCTCCTTAGTATAGCTCTTTTAATGAATTCTAGGCAGGTGCCCCATTTTTGGGTTTGAACTCTTGAGGGAAGGTATCATGGCTCAGGTGCAGAATATGCTGTTTGATTAGTTTGTACTGCTCAATTACTTTAACTTTTCCCAGACTATCCCAATTCTTACCACAGCAGTGCTGCCTATGTCATTCATGAGCAAGCGGTGCTGACCTACAGTAAGTGTCTTAATTGCCTCCTCTTCTAGAAGGTGATGCGTTGGCTGGAGGTGCTAACTGTGATTGAGCAGAGGTTGCAGCAGGCAGCAGTGGAGACTGCCACCAGAGTCTTTACAGGCATACAGGGGCATCAGTGAACTTGCAGGCCTCCCGCTGACAAAAAACCCACTTCCAAGGTATAGAGATTGGGCTGCAGGAGTCATTGGTCGCAGTGGCTCAAGGCAGCCAGAAGAGAGTCGGCAGCTGCTAAGTTGGCTCCTGCAGCACAACTCTTGAGTCCAGCGCATGCTCTGCCTCAGGCACAGTCTCTGGTGCAGCACAGTCCAGATCGGGTACAGTTTATTTGATGCAGTGGCACATTCCACTTGGTGCACAAATTCCTTGATGCAGCGGGACAGTCTGCTTCGGCTATATCTTCTTTGATGCAGAAGCACCATCCGCTTTGGGCGCAATTCATTGTTGGGATCCCACTCTGAACTGTTTGTAAAGAAAACTGCACCCACGCTTTTCAGGACATGCAGCTTGCTCTCCACAGTCTACCTTTACCGGCATATCAACACCACTGGGGGTCAATTTGCTTCTGGCTGTCCCTGGACAGTTATACCTTATGCACGGTTGTAAGGATCTTTTCCCCTCTCAGCAGGGTGGTTGACTACAATGTGCTTCAGGTCTGACAATCAGAGAAAAAGCTTCTTCCATTCATATAAGACTTTGGGTGATGTCAGTAGTGATATGCATAGGGCAGGTCGTTGTCTAGGTTGGCAGCCGGGATGAAAAATGGTGGGTTGGAATGCTACTCAGAGTGACTGCCAGTGGTTAGATTATTTGCAATCATTTGTTCCATCACCTTTTTTGTGTATTATGTAATGCTCTAAGTACATTGTGGAATCTACCTCTTCCTCTTTGTTGGTAATAATCCCCACTTCGCCACCCATCTGAATCTGATGACCCTTGTCTAGTTCTCAGTTTTTTTCTGCACTGTTCTTATTCAGGGTGTAACAGTCTATTGTAGTTTATGAGTATATAGCTGCATGGGAGATTTTTTATATTTTGTTCTAGTTTGGAAATCTTGCTTTGTGTTAGGGACTCTATAAATGTGGTGAGTTCCTTTGTAAGTTCCTCAAACCTTTTTTTGATAAGTGGTGATTTTCAAGGTTGTTTTTAGGCAGTTTTCACTTATCTGAATCTTTTTAGACATTACCTCTGGTAATCCTTTGGCTAGCTTTATAACAAGTATGAGCCAATCTCTAGTGCACTTCCAAGCAATCAGGAACCATTCATTTATAAAGGAAGTGTCATCTAGGAATATGCGGGGTTCATTAGCGACAATTAACACTGTAGGAGCCACATTGGCCCTGATATATTGTCATCATGACAACCTGTTTGACCTTTTTATTATGTTTGCATCAACTTATGACATTGTTTGAGTTATGTACGCGTTTCTAAGTAATGGTGGCCCTGCTAGGATAGATGAAATATCTTCCTCAGAAAAAGTTAAGCCTTGGTTTTCTATCATAGTTATATGTATCCTGTGCCCCAAATTCTCTGAATTGTGGAATGTGATGTTCCCACAGCTGCACACTGTTAAATTTATATATTATGAAATGTGAGGGAGAAAAAGAATTGAAGATGATTGTTAGACCTGGCATCTTTGGTGTGGTTTCCCCTGACTTTTTGCCTCTACCTCTTGTATTTTTGACGCTGTGTTGGATTTCGTTTTTGCTGGTTTAGATGCTTTGGGCACTTTGCCACTGCTGATCAGTTTCAAAGTGCCAGTGCTCCCTGAGTAAAACGTTATTTGTAATTGGTTATCCATAATTGGCATATTTGTATATCCCCCTTACCCTGACTAGAAGCAAGTGTCCCTGTTTGGACATTGGAACCTACCTCTGCCAACTAGAGACCCCCAGATCTAACAATGATCTGATCAATTTACGGAAGATAATCTTTCTAATATGTTGAATAGGGCTCACGGACTTATGGGGTGGTAAGGTAAAAACCGGTTGTAGTTGATGTGCCATCTCCTCCTCCTGCTTCAAAACCCTCCGCATGCTCCGCAGGATCTACAAGTGGATCCCCACTGAAACGAGAAGAACGGTCACCCAGGCCCTCGTCAGCAGCAGGTTAGACTACGGAAACGCCTTCTACACAAGAGCCTCGGCCAAACTCCTGAGACGGCTCCAACGCATCCAGAACGCCTCTACACACCGAATCCTCGACATCCCTTGCAGCAGCCACATCACAACCCACCTGAGAGACCTGCACTGGCTCCCGGTCAACAAGAGGATAACCTTCAAGCTTCTCACCCATGCACACAAGGCACTCCACAACACCTGACCAACGTATCTCAACAGACGACTCAGCTTCTACACCCCCACCTGCCAGCTCCGCACCGCCGCCCTCGCCACAGTCCCCTGCTTCCGAAGAGCGACCTCCGGGGGTAGATCGTTCTCCCACCTCACCTCCAAGACCTAGAACACCCTCCCCATCTACCTACGGCAGACCCAAGACCTGCTGACCTTCAGAAAACTCCTCAAGACGTGGCTTTTCGAGCAGTAGCAGCATTCCCCACCCCAGCGCCTTGAGACCCTCACGGGTGAGTAGTGGGCTTTACAAATGATATGATTGATTGATTGATTGTGCAAAAAACACCCCTCTAGAGTTAATTAGGGCTATCTTCCAAGGATTGTTCGTGGCTTGTTTCATCGTCAAATCTCCCATCAAGAAAGATGGTATATTTAGAGTGGCTCATCCTTCCTAATGGAGCTCTTGATATTGTTAGGGATCAACTGTAGAAATAAAATTACCTAGGGAAAAGAACCAGTCAGATATTTTATGAAGAAGTTTTTCTGGTAAGATTAATAATGGTACAGAATGTGAGACTGCAGGGAGCTGATTAGTCCTTCATCGCCACAGGGCCTACATGTTACGGCCGTAGTTTGCCTCAGGTGTCAGTCGACCTTCATCAGGACCAGAGGGGATCCCTATCTATGTTGTATGAATCCAGTTGTGATTGTCAGTTTGTAATGTTGTAGAATCAACATGCACATACCCGCCACGGTGAGACTGCAAGCCATCCATAGCAGCTCCTGCTCTGCACATTATCCATCATTTAATGGCATCATTCCCATTTCACGTGCTCCCTATGACCGTTTTTCATAGTCTGCCATCCAAGCAAGAAGCCCATGTTAAACGACGAGTCTATCTAATAATAAGGTCCATACACTTATCTGTGTTGGTATTTCCTTAATGAAAACAGAACTGGGTTTTACTGTCTGATATAAATATATCCAGAATTTTGTTACACATTGGAATTTTAAGGAATAATCATTAATTAGACACAAGGTGCAGTCTACCTCTGGAGTTTCTTACCGTTCTATTCGAACTAATACTTCCTGAGCAAGCAATAGAGGAATTGTGGCTTTTTTCCTGACAAAGGCCTTATACACGCCGAAACGCACGTCGAACAATATACAGCTTTGCCACAGTTTTGTTTATTGTACTGTATTTTATGGAACATAATTGTTATGTGTTGGACTTGGCCTTTTTCCCCCAAAATTTTTCGCTTTTGACCCCCTCATCTAGATTGTCTCCCCCATGGGATTAAACCTGTATAGGCCATGAGTGGTGTGAGACACCTTGTGAAAATGTAATTACCTGACATAATGTGAGCACTTGTAAAATCCCCCATTTTAAAACTGCACCCCCATTTTGGAAATGTACCTGACTGAAATGTATTGTTTTTAAAATGGATGCCATGGCCATGGGTTTTGCCACTGGAGTGACATAGGTCAGCAGTCTAGATAATATTACCCAGCTACCCCTAGTTTTGGAGGGAAAGCCTGGCACCCAGGGTGCTCACCCCCTCCCCTAGAACCAGTTTAGGCTAGATGTGCCAACATTCTAGAAGGTCCTGGCACTGCCTGGGAGGAGGGTATAAATAGGGAGAAGTGTCACCAGAGAGTCAGTCAGCGCTGGGACAAAGAAGAGAGGGGACCTGCTGTGAGGTGCTACCGCCACATGGGCCTGTGAGCTGGGCCCTGCACCCCTATGACCCCCCCTCTGCTGTCCCCATGGGCCCCTGACAAGGGAGGGCCCCTACCCAGGTCCCTGACACTGTGGGAACCGGGAGTTACGCCAGCGCTACAATGAAGAAGCGCCCAGGAGGTGAGAAATAGGATTGTCCACTCCCCCTGCTGAAGCTGTGACCCTGTGGGAGTACTGGGTCGTGAGGAGCTGCCTGAGGGAACTGTTGCCCTTGTGAGGTACTGCCCGTCAAGCGCTATTCTGAGGAGGAGTGTGCCCTCGAGGAACTGTGTCTATTAGACTGCCTCTGGACTGCCTGTCAAGCGCTATAATTGAGAAGCGCTAGGAACTCGAACTGTGCCCTGCATAGCGCTGTGTGGTGAAGCGCTGAAGAGCAGTGCGCTGTAAATAGCGCCATCTGCTGAGGAGTAGTGCGCGGTGAAAAACGCTGTTCCCTGAGGAGACTGGGGCAAGGAGCAGTGCGCTGTGAATAGCGCTGTGGTGTGAGGAGGCGCGCTTCTGTCGCTATATAAATAATTAATTAGAAGGGAGCCTACCCCTTATTGCCACCGGAAATCACCGCCGCGGCCCGGCGCCATCGTGGGGACCCCCCCACCGCTGTGGAAATCGTTGCGGCGGCCCCCGGTACCAGGAGAGGGCCGCCGAAGTGCAGGAAGGGCCGCGCTAGGCCCTGAGGCCGTCAGGTTCTCCCGTCACATGACGGGGGCCCGGCCGCGTCATCGGCCCGCCCCCGTCGCGCACTGATTGGCCTGCGCGGCCGTGACCTGTAAAGGCCGCGCAGGGATTGGCTGACGGCCGGGAAGGCCAGGAGAAGCGGAATCCCAGCCCCGGGTCCCCGTGAGGTAGGAGGGGGACCCGGGTGAAGCGCTGGAGCGGGGCCCCCGTGGACGAGGGGGGAGCCCCGAGGATTAAACGACCGAAGCGGGAGGCCACCCCGCCGGTCTGTGCCCCAAAGAGAGCCTGCCCGGACCTAAGGCAGCCCCGGGTCCCCATGAGGAAGGAGGGGCCCGGGTGAAGCTTCGTTGCAGGGCCCCCGTGATCAGGAGGGAGCCCTGAGAAGAGCGACCGGAGCGGGAGGCCACCCCGCCGGTCTGTGCCCCACGCGAGGGGCCGGTAATGGTAGAAGAGGGGCCGGGGTGCATTGCCGGTACCAGCCCCGCCTCCCGACCTGTGGGAGCCAGTGAAGAGAACCCCACACAGGGAAATCCCGGGTCCCCGAGCTGTGGAGGATTCCGGGGGAAAGCAGGGAGAGGGCCCAGACGGAGCCTGCAAGCCCTGAGTGCTGCCGTGAGTCCTGCGACTGGTGGCAAGGTCCCAGAGGGGGGGCCTCGAGGCACATTGTCGGTGCTTGCCCCCCCCTTATCTCAGAAGTCCCGGGAGAAGGCCGCGTGGAGCCTCCTGCTCGCCCCCCCCCTGACAAAAGGGGCCAGCAGTGTGGATGGAGCCCGGATCTAGAACCCAGGAGTAGCTGGTGAGTGGGGCTTGGATTAAACTGTGTGGAGGTCGGGGCACAGGGTCGGTGCTCGCCCCAGGACTTGTGCTAGCCCCTGGAAACTGTACTGATCTTCATTGGCCCTATTGATCTCCTTTTTAAGCCTCTAGACTGGGCTGGGACATTACTGAAACCTCCCCGGGATTGGTAGAGGGACAAGTTAACCCCTAGCTAGGTGTCAGGCCCTGCAGAGTGAAGGGCTGGGTAATTCAGCCTGGTTGTTAATGGCTTGTTGACCCCTGTGCCCTGCAATGGTTATTTGCCATGTTCATTTCTGATCAGGATGCTGGTTGCCTAGGGTAACGCAGCGTTTCATGTTACCTGTCCAGGTGTGATGCGCCACTGCGCCTAGTGTTATGGTCTGCTGATTACCCTGCTAATGTGGTTATGCAAATGTTATGCCTGCACTAAGGTTATTGAGGCCTAGGTATACTGTGGTTTTACACCTGATGGGTGATCGTATGCTTTTGCGCCCTGTTAGTGCCGTGGTGCCCCTATGCTGGCCTGAAGAGTTATTCCAGGCCCCTGTTATGCCCCTGATTAATGAGCCTGCCGTACTGATTTCTTACAGGTGCTCCTGACTAGTATGTGCTGTAATGCTCTGTTGTTGTTTTTTCCCTAACAGGGGCGGGTTGGTGCTAATGTGCATGATGTATTTCTATGCTAACGTAGAATTTTGCAATTACAACCCCCTAAGGATGAGAGCCTGAGTTGGCCCCACCAGATTGGCCCCAGGACTACTGTTATTTAATCACAATTGTTCTTTATTTCAGCATGGACTACTTCCTATGTAAATAATTCCCCCCTTTATTCACTTGGCTCTGGCGCCATTTGGCGCCCTGTGTGACACTACTGTTTTGCATTCTTTTGCCTTGCAGGTTGGAAACCCTACTAAATGACGTATCTTTTTCCAACTCAAATTGGTGTCCTGCCTCTTTTGTGGTGTGCCTGGTGTGTTGACTGAGGGTACTGCGTGAGTGCTTCACATGTCCTCCAAGTTTGGCCTGCCCGCTTGATGCCATGCTACCCCCTTTGAGACTTGGGTAACCCCCATTTCCAACATTATGTATATGATCTGTCTGTTTTTAAAATATTAACTTACACTATGGGGTCGATTCCGATCCCGATCCCGTAAAAAGCGCTCCGAATCGTCGTACAGAGCATTTTTTTCCATACGAATCGTACCTGTAACCGTCCCCGTACGAATGACGTAGTACGATCCACACCCGATGCAGCTATCCGTCCGAATCGTACCAGGGACCGTACGAATGAAATTCCCGTACGAATCGCCCTCGGAAGCCGCTGTACACGACGTTCATATGTTTCGCGGCTGCTTTTTACGACCCGGCAAGTACGATCCGTGTTGTGTACACTCCGTACGACCCTTTTTCTACGGGAGCTGGAAACTGTCGTACAGTCAGAGTTCACCCCGAAACAGGTACGGAACGCCCCCCCCGGGTACGGCGCGTACCCCCCATGATCGCAGGGGTACGCGCCGTACCCCATGTACGCTGGGTGTACGGCACGTACCCCATGTACGCTGGGTGTACGACATGTACCCCATGATCGCAGGGGTATGGCGCGTACCCCTGCGATCATGGGGGGTGCGCGCCATACGGTGTGTAGGTGATCGTGCGCTTTTCCGTACGAATCGACGTGGACCGTACGAATCGCGTCCGGGTCGCCCGATTGGGATCGGAATCGTCCAGTCGTACGGCGTCCGTACGAGTCGTACGGAAACGGCTCCGGATGCGAGTCGTACGGACGGTGATTTTAACGGATCGGAATCGAGCCCTATGTATTAACATTTACATTGTTTTTATTAAAATGTATGAATACCTGAATAAAATATCTACATCATTTTGTATTATTTGTTTTTAGTTTATTAGTTGCTATTGTTTGACATTACTTGTTTGAACTATGAGATATATATTTTGCATTTGTTTATTGTGTACTTAATTTTCTAGGAAGATATTTACATTGTGTCATGCTCATTCATGCACACATATATTGCTTTTTTGTGGTAACCAGGTGTACATCTGTAATGCAGAGATAAAAGATATTTAATTATTGTCTTCTTGTTCACATCATTGAAAGCACACCATGCAAATGACACACCCATTAGTGGTACTTCCTCAGTGTTCACACAGCAAACCTTGGAAAATAAACACGTTTTACAATGGTGAGGAGAGGGTCTGGGACATTCAGTATCACTCACCCCTGGCCAGGCTTCTTAGTGCCCCATTGGGTGCGGGCGTGAATCAAACTTGTAGTCATGCTTTATATATTCAAAAGGAGAGCCATAAGTTACTGTTGCAAGTTGTCAAAAAAGAGTTACATAGGATTTGTATGTGTATTGTGTCCTATCCCATGCTGTGAATACTGCACACTTAGGAAAGGGTCAAAAAAGAGAATTACATAGAGTAATGATTGAACCATTTACTGCTTACAAGGGCCAGGATCTCTGTTGTCCATGAATTGCTCCCGTCCCCACTGCATGTTTGCGATAGGGAGGAGCAGAATACATTTTCAATACTGAGCACTGTCAGCATTGGCATCAGCTCCACGTAGAGACACTGTGATGTGCATGAAGTAATGGCATCATGCACCTATGTCATGCACATTGGTAGGAAACTTGGACAACACTATGGCCAGACTGCCACACTATGTCTAAAGTTGAGGTCATGTTGTTTTAGGATGCCATTGTGTACAAGGGCCTGTAATTCCGTTAAGTTGAAACACAATTAGAAAATTATCTTGTCAGCATACTGTAAACTTGTAAGAATAATAGGAAATTGTGTCAACTAAAAAAAAGTTTGGGGAAACTGCATACAAAGTAAGGACCATTTAAATGAATTCTGTAAAGCCTAACTCTCATTTCCAGCATCAGATGTTCTGTTTTATCAGGTCAAAGAATCTCATTAATTGAGATAGTGAAGGTCTCATTAGAGGCATTCCCAAATTATTCTGTATCAGGGTTAGCTCCCAGTAGTAATAAAGTAAGGTGTGATGAAATAACCAAAATTGTGCTTCCAAAAAGAGGGGGCGGGATCAAGAGATTTTGATTTGTATAAAAAAAATTATAAAAACATGGGAATATTAAATGGTATTAGTTCTATATCGTTTGTTTTTGGGCAGAGCGACCATCATTCCTTAGTCATGATCTCTATTCTATCGGTCACTCGTGTCTATATAAGGGCTTGAATATTTTGTGGGGCTGTGCCAGGAGTACACTGTCTAGGTTCCTTTGAGGCTAGAGCATAGGATATCTTTGTTCAGCCCACCAATATGAGATTTAAGTCTGTATATCCACCTTTGTTCTTTCTCCAGGTGGATCTTGGACTTTCCTGTGGAAGAACCAGCTTCTGTCAATTTCTCAATGACCACTCTTGACAAATCTTTCTCTGCATCTTGTATGTTGTAAGAAGTTGGGATTTTATACAGGGGAGTGAGCAGCCACCTCAAGTAATAATCACAGCTCTTGGCATGGTGAACCACTAAAGCCACTACACAAACCTGAGCTCAACCCCTAGTAGCTGTGGCGTTAAGTAGACAGGCTAAACTTAGAGGTACTAATTCAAGTATTTTCGCATTACTAAAACAGTAATAAAGTCAAAATGCAAAACAATAAAAACCTCAAAACTAATTACAATTTAATAAACAAAATGACACTAAAGTGACAAAAATCAATAAGGGAACAGGAGATATGACTTTGTAAAGTTGTAAGTAGAAACAGTTTCAAGAAACACACAGTGCCATTGGTAGTCAATGATCATGGTAGAACAGGACCTAGGCTCAAATTGACACTGAGAGCAGGTTGGATATACTAAACTAATTTGTCTTGGTCAAAGGTTTTACCTTTTGATTTTAGTCCTTTAAGTTCCCATCCACCCCAGGAGTACATGTCTAAAGCCCCCAGTACCTTAGGAGAGGCACATAGAGACTTACAGGATGTCAGGCAGAGGCCACAGTAGGGTCCAGTATAGGTCCAGTAGCCACAGATCAGCTGTGCAGTTGCAGGAAAACACCTTTTGTAGCTTGTTGTATCCCAATAGCTTTAACAGGCGGTCAGCCTTGTGACCCTTGGAATCCACTTCGTTGTCCCAGGTACAAGATGGAGAACAGGTCCTGTCTTCTAGTCTCTTTCAGGCCTCAGACAGCAGCAGGTTCAGGCCTCTTCTAATCGTCTACATACTCAGGCCTTATCTATAGTGGGTGCCTGGCGATGCCACAATGGCGCAAGCTCGCAGTGCGACTGGTTGGGGCGAGATGGCGCCCCATTATGTAATGATGCCACAATTATGCCTGTCAGGAGCTTGTGGGTGAGAATGACCTGGGGACGTCCTACCAATGGGATAGCGGTTCCCGGGGCTAACGCTACCCACTTGGGACATTTTCAAGATGGCTGAAGTCTCCAACCACAGTAAACTTGGGCTCTGAAAGCTGTGTGTGTGGAGGGAGTGGAGGGAGTGTACTATAATAATCCTCATGTCCTACCACATCTAACACCACAATACAGATTGAGGCAGATCCCGTGCCCACATCTTCAGAGAACAAAAGCAGAGCTTCAGCAACCAGACAGTGGATGCACACAAATTGTTTTGGAATTCTGTTACCCTCCTTTGAAGTGCACTCCAAATGCTACATGTTAAACGAGCAGACGTATCAAACAGTCTTTGTCAGTGTAATGTCAAAACAAGGTCCTGTGTGATAAAAGGAGGGCCCTCCTAAGAGACAGCCAACATTTTCCTGTGGCAGGGAAGGCCTCTTTGAAGTGCAGCTTATGTGTCATATAAAAAACCCAACACGACCTGTCAAGCAGGAAGTGACATTTTAATGTCAAAAAGGATACTCACAGCCCCACCCTGCATAGTCTCTCGGGTTCAGATGGGTGACCTCTGCCCATTCCGGTCAGTCTATTGTTTGCTCCTGGCAGCAAGATCACACCTGAGTCACATCTCTTCAAAGGCTAATTGCTGGCTGGCAGTAGGGAGAGAGCAAAATGCAGATTTACTTACTAGGGAATCCAGGCAAGGCAAAGGTAACTTTCTATGTTGTTTACATTTTATTGGAGAACAAAATAACACCATGCCAAAAGAATAACCACAATCACAGAAAAAAGCCAAGCAGAGGCTGAAATACAGAAACAATCCTATATATAACATTTTAAAAAAAGGGAGGAGAGGGGAAGCATTATGGGAAAAAACATCAAAAATGATAACCATTGTCTTGGCCACTCATTGTCTCACCCATCCAGAGTCTTACTGGATCCTAAATCCTCCTCAATCTCCTTCTGCCACCTCATTATCTAACAGAGACATATCAAAGCATACATTCAAGAAATCATGCCACAAAACCCATGGACTTGGGGCCACATTTGCGAGCCAAAAACGTGACAGACCAAGCCTGGCCAGGGAGATAGAGAAAAATATAAACCTGCAGCACTTTGGGGAATAACAGAAGAATGACCCAGCAAAATTAATTTCAAATACCAGATGACAGCTAAACATGAAATACTATGCATTTTCTAAAAAACAAAGGACCATTAACAACTTAAGGCTGAACAGGCTACAAAAACATGAACTGCATCTGCCCCCTCCGAGCACACAGAAAGCAAGACATAAATGGTGAGGAATATAGTAAAATTGATTATTGCATTTAAAACGATAAACCTTAACTCGCAAGATGTTGAGGACACTCTGAGCAAGAAAATTGCTGGGCCACATATCATCGGCCGGTACCATCGAGCCAAGGTGCCTACTCCATTTGTCTGTCCTTAGCTGGAAGAGATCGACTCTGTGATCCAATTCTGCTGAGAATATTAGTTTACATGACTGACTAATATTCCCCTTCCTGAGAGCTCTTCTAAAGAAATACGACAGGACGTTATGTAATGTTGGATTTGCAGGTACCTAAAAAAAACAATTAGAGGAAGAGAAAACCGCTGCTGGATTGTCTCAAAGGAAAGAAGCACTTTCCCCTCGTACATTTGTCCTAAAGTAAAAAGCTTAGCAACCTCTCAGCTCTCCCGAAAGCTATGATGGATGCAGATTAGTAGGTTAGGGTAAGAAAAAGCTTGCTTGAGAGAGCACCAAATAAGATGAAATACCTTTAATGTCTTAAATCTGGTCCTTTTAAAATAGACAACATCAACCATACCAGTGCATGGGGCCATCGAGTCCCCAGGGGAAGATGCTTCAGGAACATAAGTCCCTGCATCTGTGATCCCCACCCCGTGAACATATGGGGGTGAGACAGAAACGAGGCAAGATAATAAAACCTCAGAGCCAGAAGGAAAACCCCACCACTTTCCTTTGGTAGCTGGAGGAGTTGTATATTACAACAAGTTTTCTTGTAATTCCAAATAAAATTCTGCCAGTATGCCTCAACCCTTTTTTTAAAAGCCACAGTAAGAAAGAGGGGAATACATTGAAAAAGATACAGACACCTAGGGAGGATATTCATTTTAATAAGGTTACCCCTGTAAATCAGGCCAAGATGTAAACAATTCGACTTGTTGAAGACACCAGTTGACAGTTGATAAAGTTTCCCATCCACCATTAGTAGGATCAGTTCTACTCCCAAATAAGTAGCGGAATGTACCCATCTTCTGTCCTGGGCAGGAGGGGTCCTATTAGACAGAACCAAAGTTTTTCCAGCTCATGCTTGTATCATGAGACTTCCCCAAATGTCAATGCTACCCCCTCTACCGCCCTAAGGGCCGCAACTAGAGAAGGAGTTAGGACTGCCACATCATCTGCATAGGCTAAACCTTTCCCCTCAAATCCATGTATACACAGCGGTTTGATATCCTCGACCATTTTGAGAGCTTCATTATATGGTTCAATATATGAAGCAAACAGCTGAGGAGATAGGGGACAGCCCTGCCTAGTGCCGCACAAGATGGCAATGGAGTCTGAGAGTGATCCTGAGCAGCAAATCGTAGCTTTCAGGCCAACATAGAGCTGACGAACTCTAGATAGAAAACAAGGGCTGAACTCTGCAGATTCCATAACCACCCATAGGTATGGCTAGAAGACCTGATCAAAGTCCTTCTCCATGTCATGCACAATCATCCCAACAGGGCCCCTGGCCATAGAGGGAGCCTTGAGAGCTTTGATATCCATGTTAACATGTGAGGTTGTATCACGACCATGGATGAGCCAACGCTGAATTAAATCTGATAACCATGAGATCACTACAACTAGCCTATTAACCAGAATACGAGTGTAAACTTTAGAATCGGCATTGTTTAGAGAGATTGGACGATACGAGCTGCAGAGGGTAGGATCCTTCCCCCTTTTTAAAGAAGATGACAATATTGGTCTCTCCTCACAACCCCGGAACATGGGCCAGCACATTAAAATAATTAAAGAGATCCAAAGTACCAGGGTAAAAATGTGGCAGAAAACCTTGTAGATTTCTAAAGTGTTCTGATCTGGCCTGGAAGCCTTACCTTTGGCTAAAGAGCTAATAGCTATTTCTACCTTCGACAATCTTATAGACTCTTCTAATCTAGCCTGCTGAGCCTTATTCAGCTTTCCAGCAAAATGCCCTGCACCCATATACATGGATGCAGGGTCATGGTGGAGACAAAGCAGTCCCCTCAATAGAGATTCTGATATAATGCAATGAATGTCTACCTGATGCCCACGGGATCTGGCTCAGGCTCCCCCTTTTCATTTCTAATCTGCCGGATTACATTAGTATTGACATTGTTCCGGTCTACAGAATATTGGGGCAGTAGTCTCCCTTACAGAGCCCGCCACATTGCGGGTTTCTTCTTCTTCTTATTATTATTATTATTATTTAAGACTTATATTGCGCAATGACTCATCCCGACAGGGATCTCTCGGCACATTTGGTAAACACAGTGCTGAGGACTAGAACAGGGCTTACAGCAGTTAGGAGAGCCAAGTTTTTAGGAGCTTCTTAAATTGTTGCACACTGTGGCAGGCCCGTAGCTCACCCAGCAGCCGATTCCAATGGAGAGGGGCAAGATATTAAAATGCACGTCCTCCCGATTTGGCTTTCTCGATTTTACAGGGGAGAAGCAAATTCCGGTTGCTAGATCTTAATGCCCGGGCTAGATTGTAGGCTGTTGTTTTCCTCCTTGGATAGAGCGGACCGATCCTTTGTCATACTCTAAACACCATCACCAGTAATTTAAACACGGCTCTCTTTCTCACAGGAAGCCAGTGCAATTGTTGTAACAGAGGGCGGGAGGGGGTACGCCAAAGGAAAGCCCGTCTGCGCCCGTCTGCGCCCGACCGGGGTCAGGGGCAGGTCACTCTGCCTCTCTTTTTCAATATTCATCCGCCCAACTGACCGGTCTCCAAGGCCTGTGGCCATTAGATGACACTACATTAGCCCGAATCATCAGACTTGGCCTTTCCACATCTTACACCCCTCTCCATTCTTGCCCGCTCCCTTTGTCCTCGACTAGTGGCCCCACCAGTTCTTTACTTACGAAGCCGTCCCCTATGTCTCTTTCCGTAATGTATCTTAACACTAGATCGGCAGTCAAGCATCAGTACGATCTTTTTGCGCTATTGGATTCTCACAAACCTGACCTCTTATTCCTCACCGAGACCTGGTTTTCCGATAGTTCCCTTCCCTCCTTACTGGCAATACTTCCTCCATCTTATTACGCTCTTCGAGCTGATCGCCCTCCCGGCAAGCCAGGAGGTGGAGTCGCTCTGATTGCACGTAAGGAGATTATTTTTCAATCTTTAGTTTTGTCCCCTTTAGGTTCCTCAGACTGTTTAGTGGTCCGCTCATCTTCCCTTACCCCCCCACTTACCTGTGTCTTTATCTATCGACCCCCATCCTCCCCGCAATTATTTCTCCCAAGCTTCCAAGATTTGGTGGCTACCCTTGTAGTCAACCACTCATCTATTGTTGTTCTTGGGGACTTTAATTTTTGACCCTCCGATCCCGCGGAGTGCACAGCATCCAAGGAGTTTTCAGAGTCGCTCCGCTCTCTCAACTTCACCTCTGCTGTTCACGCTCCTACTCACAGTCTGGGCCATACCCTCGACCAAATCTGGTACCGAGATTGCCCGGTCACCTCACTATCCATAGCTCCCTGTACCTGGTCTGATCATTATCTCATTTCTTGTTCCCTTTCCCTTTGTTCAGCTCCTAAGCTCCCCCCAGTCAAAAACACCTGGGCGCGCTCATGGAACCGCGTGGACGGAGCTGCCTTGTCTTCCACACTCTCCGCCTCCTGCCCTGATCTCTCAGGGCTGCCATCTTTTGAACAGGCGGAATCCATCAATGGCTGGCTGCGGGCTGGCTGTGATCTAGCCGCCCCCTAAAGCGCATATCATCTAAGCGCCCTAAAGATGCTAACCGCTGGTTTAATGATGAATTGAAGATTCAAAAACTCAATCTTCGTCGAGCGGAGCGCCGCTGGCGGCGAGACTACTGCTCCATCTTAAGAGATCAGTACATCTCCCTCTTGACACTATATAAAAATTCCATCTTGGAATCTAAGAAGGCTTACTTCTCTTCTAAAATCCAGCTTGCCGAAAATCGGCCCAGAGAAATTTTTGCCATCGTACAAGATCTAGCTTATTCTGATAGGGCCTCGCTTCAACCCTCTCCTTCACAGTTTCTTTGCGACTCCCTCAATTCTTTTTTTTTCGACAAAATCAGCACGATCAGAGCCAACATTCCCCTTCCATCCCCTTCTTTTATTAACCCTCCTTGCCCCCCAGTCTCATCCCGTTTGGATTCCATCCCGCCTCTTACAACCGACTCCTTCCTTTCTCTCCTTCCCCTGGTTAAGTCTGGCTCCCCCTTGGATCCCTGCCCTGCACATATCTTGAAACAGATTTATTCTGTTTGTCCCTCACCCCCCCCTCACTTTTCTCAACAACTCACTTTCCCAAGGCATTGTCACTCCCTCACTTAAGTCGGCGGTAATCTTACCCATTTTAAAAAAACCTGGTGCTGACCCTTCCGATTCGGCCAATTACCGCCCTATATCACTCCTCCCCTACTTGGCGAAGATACTGGAACGCCATGTAGTAAGAACTTTGAGCTCTTTTGTGGAAAGGAACAGTGTCTTGGCCCCCAGGCAGGCTGGTTTCCGTCCTGCTCACTCCACGGAGTCCGTGGTACTTTCGGTCTTGGACAACCTCAGGGAGGGTATGGACACGAGTCAGCCCCAGGCCTTGGTCCTCCTTGATCTCTCCGCCGCGTTCGACACGGTAGATCATACCATCCTACTTTCCCGTGTCGGCGCGGCGGGAATCGGGGACATGGCCCTGGTCTGGTTGTCCTCCTTCTTGAGTGGCCGCTCCCAAGCAGCCCGCTTGGGGGGCTACTCAGCTGACTTCCAGCCTGTGCAGTGTGGGGTTCCCCAAGGATCTTCTCTTTCCCCATTGTTATTTAATTTGTACATGGTCCCTCTTATTTTTGCTTTGCAGCAGCTGGAGGTCTCTGTGTACAATTATGCGGAGGACCTCCAGCTTATTTTTTCTTTATCCTCCTCCTCTGCTTCAAAATCCAATGTTCATTCTGTTTTGATTTTCATCCAGGACTGGATGAACCACAACCACCTGAAACTCAATCCCGATAAAACGGAATTGGTGTTGACAGGTGGTTCCTCCAGTCCCTGGTCCTCTCTCTTTTGGCCCCCTTCTTTAGGTTCCCCACCCACCCCCTCCTCCTCTGTTAAAACCTTGGGTTTCAAATTAAACGATCAACTCTCCCTTCATTCCCAAGTTAGTGCGGCTGTATCCTCAGCCTTTCTGTCCCTGAGGACAATTCGCAAAGTCTCCCGGTTCTTTTCCCCCTCTGCCCTTAAACTTATACTTCTGGCGATGGTGACGTCTCGCTTGGACTACGGTAATGCCCTTTATTGTGGCATGCCGGCGTACCTCGTGAGGCGTCTCCAATTGGTTCAGAACCAGGCGGCCCGTCTTGTTTTTAATATACCCAAATCCCATCATGTCACGCCCCTTTTGAAGTCCTTACACTGGCTCCCCGTACAGCAACATGCCCTGTTCAAGCTGGGCTGCATTATTTTCAAGGTCCGGTCTGGTTCTGACCCTGCTTTCATTGAATTTGCAATTCAAGCCTACACCCCGTCTAGGGAATTGAGATCTTCCACCCTACAATTCTTGGTAGTCCCCCGGTTTAAACGAAAAAAATGGGGCGGGTCCAAGTTCTCCACCTTGGCTCCTGCCTTCTGGAACTCCCTCCCGATCCATTTGCGATCCTGCCCCCAGTACTCCCTCTTTCGCAAAGCCCTTAAAACCTTTCTTTTTATTCAGGCCTTCCCCTCTTAATCTTTTCTTTTTCCTGTCTCCCTAGCCTTTTCTTCCTCGGGTTTGGTAGTAATGCATAGCGCCATGAAACCGCTGGGTGTACGTGCGCTCTAGAAATGTTTTTAAATTCAAATTCAAATACGTCTAGGTTTATTCAGGACTAACCGTGCCGCTGTATTTTGGACTACCTGTAGTCTTGCTGCAAGGTCATCCCTGATTCCTACTAAAAGCGCATTGCCATAATCTATTCTGCTGACTAGTAGGGCCTGTACTAAGGTCTGTCTGTCCTGCATAGGGATCCATGGGAATATTTTACGCAACATTCGTATGATGTCAAAACAGGTTCTCGATACTGCTTTTACCTGCTCCTCCAGCGAGAGCTTGTTGTCTATCAGAATACCCAGGATCCGAGCCCAGCCCGTAGGGTTAGGAGCCTCACCTAATTCCGGTGGCCACCAGTCTGCAGACCAAATCTCTGTGGCCTTTCTGAACAAAAGGATCTCAGTTTTGTTGGAATTTAACTGCAGAAAGTTCTTGCTCATCCAGGTGGCGATGTGAAGCATACAGGACCTAAATTTGAGTCTAGACTTTTCTGGGCCCTTCTCGATGGGGACTATCACCTGCATGTCATCCGCATACGAGATTGTCTCAAAATGACAGGATCTTATGATGGCTGTAAGCGGGGCCACATAGATGTTGAATATGGTGGGGCCAAGAATGAGCCCTGCGACACCCCCTTGTCCACTACAGTGGTTTGGGAGACGAAGGTGTCTAATTGGACAGATTGAGTTCTGTTGTTAAGGAGACTCTGCATCCAGGCCCAGGCTCGTCCTCCGACACCAATCTCCCGCAACCTGTCCAATAAGACATGGTGGGAGACCGTGTCGAAGGCCGCAGACAGATCTAAAAGCACTAGCAAGGAGGAGGACCCTCTATCCTGTAGCATCCTGATGGTGTCGACCACTTCAACCAGAGCCGTTTCCGTGCTATGAGCTGCCCGGAATCCTGACTGCGAGGGGTCTAGTAAATTATGCCGTTCTAAGTATCCCGTCAGTTGCCTATTAACCAGTGTCTCCATGACCTTTGAGCTGCTAGGAAGGTCTGAGATTGGTCTATAATTTTGAGCTCTGTGGGGTCTAACAGCACCTTTTTAAGTAGAGGTTTTATATGTGCCCTTTTCCAGCATCTGGGGAAGGTGGCAGTAGCCAAGGAAATGTTGCACACCTCGATTAGTGAAGGGGCAAGGATTGGGGCCAGTTCAGCCATTATAAATGGCAGCACCGGATCCGCAGGAGCACCGGATTTGGTGAGCTCCAACATTCTTTGCTCTTGCTCTATGGTTCTGGCAGTAAAAGAGTCAAGTCTGGGAAGTGAGGGATCTCTCTCAACCGGGGTTTTCTCCTCAACGACTATTCCTACTGCAAGAGATCAACAGATTTTGTCTATCTTGTCCTTAAAATGGTTTGCCAGATCATTGCACTGCATTTGTGTAGGAGTGATAGAGGGAATATTTGTTTTAGGGTTTGTAAACTCTTTCATCATTTTAAAGAGCTACCTGGAGGAGTTCTTGCCTCCCGGATTCGCAGACCAAGATGGTCTCTTCTGCCCTGGTTACAATTTTTTAGGTATACTTTATGTATTGCTGAAAAGGCCTCCTTGTCCTCTGATTTCTTAGTTTTCGTCCATTTCCTTTCTTGACATCTGCACTGAGTTTTTTCTTTTCTTAAAGTCTCCGAATACCAGGGGGCTGCACTGGCTCTTTCCTGCGTGTGTGTGACTCGAAGATTTAAAGTGTCTTTAATGGACGCTTCCCATATTTCTACGGCCTTGTCACTTGCCTCTGCTTTATCAAATTAAATTAGATGGTCAAACTTATTTCTGTTATGAGGACCCAAAGGATTTGGAACTGTCAGCCTTGGAAATGAGTTCTTCATTCCTTTCTTCTGTTTTCTTTTTTTTCCTTTCCTTGGGTAGGACTGCTCTGAGAGCTGTTATTTCTATCTCTTTTTAAAAAAAAGGGGGCATATATATAACACTTTCTGTTGTTGGTTTGCTGCTGGTACATCATTTATTTGTAGAAGGTGGATCCTCTTGGTGGGCTAGAGGGGTATTATTTACTGGCTAAAATGTGGACTTTGTTAACTGATGGGGAATGTATCATACTGTATTGCTTTCTCTTTTTCTCCTTTTTAGGTCGAGCCTGGAATTAGCATCCGAAGGATGCGTCCAGGTGGAGACTTATAGCTGTCTGACTCGGGGGAATGAAGGACAAGAAAGTGCCACGCGCTCCTCTTCGGCTGGATTTCACTGCGTGCACGCGCTTTTCCTTCAGCATGTTTCTTTGTCTGTGTGAGCGTGCTTTCGGTTTCGTTTCTTAGAGCGCGATCGCTTTCGTTCATTGCTTTCGCTTTTTAGGCTTTAATGAAGTACTCATTTTATTATATGGGCATTTTTATATAGCACAGACTTTGCACGAATGCGTCATTAGGCATTTTTATATAGCGCGGACTTTACTTAAAGGTGTTAAAGTGTTTCGTTCCTTCTTTTCAGTGCGCGATTGAAGGTGTCATTCTTCAAAAGCACGCACACACACATACAGAGACCCCCCCGGCCGCCGACACCGCCGCATACATACAAGCGCCCCCCCGGCCGCCGCCGCCGCATACATACAAGCGCCCCCCCCCCCCAAGCACCGCCATTACTTGCAGCCTCCGCGGGGCTCTCGCGCGAGCGCTCAGTCAGAAAGATAACCGTGAACCCTGCCCGGGGACGGCTGCACGTGACTGTCAGCTGACGGATCCAGGCACTGACCAACCACAGCGCCAGCAGAGACCTCCGTCACACCCTCTGTAGAACCCTGGGCTGTGATTGGAGAATCGCTTGAGTGCTCTTTGTTTTCCCCTGGCTGCGGGTGCCTGGAGTGGTGATCTGTCTGCTACCTCCAGCGGTGGGTGCCCCGGTCCAGCCTAGTCTGTGTGCTGGAGTTGTGAGGAGCCTGCGCCCGGGAGTCTAAAGCTGCGGAAGTCCTGTTCAAACAGACAAGGAAGAGCATGACCGTGCTGCGTTAGCCGTGCAGAGTAAAAACTGATAGGAGGCTGTGAAGTTCTGAGCAAGGCACTCGTTGATCTGAATCCAGACCAGGTAGTGATGCCAGAACCGAAGCTGTGGAAGTTTGAACTGAGGGAGTGAAGCCCTCCGCCTGGGCAGCGATCGTCTGCACCGGGCGCCGAGCTGTGGCTGAAGCTGAGCTTTGGAGCCCTCAAACTACAGTGTGATCGCGATAATCTCCGAATTTGGGATATAACCTGGGCTGTCCATCTCCAGTTCAAGTTCAGTCCATCTCCTGTTATGGGTAGAAAAGCTCGAACACCCGGCGTATACACCTACAGCTAGCGACACGTACCGCTAGCGCAAAGACAGATTAATACAAAAAAATCACTTAATTGAATAACTCAGTGGGGGCAGAGGTAGATAGAAATAACAAACGCCCATGGACGTGGCCACTTAAGAAGTAACTAGCAAACACGGGCAGGGCGTGCACTTAAATACGGACCAACAACAAAAAACATGCACCTGTAAGTACAGGAACATCAAGCATAGATATAGGGGAGAACAAGCACCTGGGCATAGAGCAGGCGAGGGAACAACAGGCATCTGCCCAGAGTAAGTACAGGAACAACAGGGTCTGAGATGACCGCCAGCACAGAAGCAACAAGCATAGAAAAACCAATCACCTGAGATGGTAGCCACACGAGAACCGACAAATAGACACAGGCAGAGCAATCACTGAACAGCTATCGGACATAGAAAGCACTGAAACAGCTAACGGGCATAGACAGCACAGAACGACAAACACCTGCTGGCACGAGAACCACAAATTAAGCAGGCGTGGACATAACAAGCACCCACAGGCACAGCAAACGGGGAAAGAGCGCGAGGAGACACGTACTGAAAGAGGACACGCTGGCCGCCGGCGGCCATGGAAACAACTAGCCCCAGAGTCCACAACAAACACACAAAAACGAAAGACACCTGCAGATAAAGCATGAGCACACAAGGACCCGAATCCACCAGAGCAAGCAGTTTTTAAGTGTGTAGCAGGTGCATAAGCACAGGAGAGACAACAAGCACACCTGAAGGGTTAGCCCCTCATGCACAGCAAGCAGGGGACGGTGCCCCCCTCAGGCTCACACGCCCCCCTTCGGCAGTAGCAGGGTTTCACCAGGCATTTACGCGTCAGCAGTCATCGGCAGGCACAGGCGGCACACGCCGAGCTCGCCCCAGACAGCAGTCGGGGGGCCGCGCCGACCTGACCCGCCGGAGCATGGCGAAGAGAAGCTCCCTCACCATCCGGATCGTGGAGGGGAAGAACCTGCCCGCCAAGGACATGTGAGTACGAGGCCGAGGGGGCCCAGGTCATGACATGTACCTGTGATGGGTGTGTGAGTGCAAGGTGGCAAGAATACACCCAGCGGGCATGTGAGTAAAGCTAGTGGTGCCTGTGAGTACAAGGGGCGTGTCAGTGCAGCTAGACGGGCATAGGAATTCAGCCAGAAGGCCGTATGGGTACAACCAAAGGGGCGTGTGAGTATAAGGGCCATGTGAGTACAGCCGGAGAGGTGTGTGAGTCCACTGCTGCTGCCCGCGCTGTACCGGAAACAAACCCAAACACATAAACACACGCACACACACATACATATATGCACACGCACGCATGCACACAAAGTCACTGAAAAAAAGGACAAATTAACACTAGGTATCAATTACATTAAACAATGTTCCATGTGTAGCGCTTAACACAAAAACGAATGAATAGCCCCTGACAACTATCCAACACTGCCAGCTCTTTCCTGTATACCCAAGCATATTGTATAATGCTATTAAAACAGAGACTTTTTAGGTCAATCCTGAGCAGCGCATGTGCTGCTCTTCGAAGCACGCTGTATTCAGGTATGGACTTGCTAAGATAAGCTTGCAGTTTTGTCCTATCCCTGAAGGTTGGTAGGTTGGGGAAGAAGTGTCTGGGGCGTCCTTTAAACAAGCATTTGCAATGCAAAAGCTCTCACTTTTGCGAAAGTTTAGGCTATTAGCATAGAATGACAATGCCTTTTATTTATGTTTTTAAAAGCAAAAACATAAATAAAAGGCATTGCCATTTACAATGCCAATAGCTCTAACTTTAATAATGCGAGACCTATTGCATTGCAAATGCTTGTTTGTTTTTAGGCTGGGATGCATCTGGAGAGGGCCTGGCTCTGTGCCTATCCAAGAACCAGAGCTTGTGGGTTCTGACAATTTGCATTAATGGCTGGTAATGATGAGGGTCCTGGCCAGTATTTGCATATTCTTTCCTGGAATATTAATGGTGTTCAAGCACATCATAAGCGCAAGCTGAACAGGGAAGAATTATATAACCTTAAACTACAAGTGTGGGTGTCTGCAGGCGATGCATCTTTCCTCTTCACAAGTGTCCTTGTTAAAGGAGCTTGGTTATAGAGTTTTATGTACTTCTTGTTTTACTTTGGCCCGGAGAGGTGTTGCCATGTTGGTTTGTGATAGGAATTGGGCAGTGATGAGGCAAAAGGCTGTTTCGGGTAGGCTGTGGCTTATGGCGCCTATTCAAAAGCACACTATGTCCTTTACTATTTGTGTTGTTTATGGCCAGAATGATGATCCAACTATTGCCGACGTTTGGCTTACTGAGCCTCATTAATTGTCGTCACTACTTATTATTTGTGGTGATTTCAATGTTACATTATATCCTAGAATAGAATCTACACACCAAGCCCCGGGGAAGTATCTACTTAGGGGTGCAGCTTATTCTTTCCTATGCACCCGTGGAAATATGGCATCATAAGAGAGCCAATGAATCTGGCTTTACTTTTTACTCTGCCTCCATAAATCACTCTCTCATATCAACATGTTTTTAGTTAGTCATTAGCTGATCTTGCTAGCAAATATTTTGTTTAACCCATGGATCTTATTAGGTCGTTATTCTCTATCACTGTTTATTCAAGCTAGAGGGCTTCTTCAGCTCTGTGGTCATGAGGGTGGACATTAGAGCGAAGATTGCTACTGGAAGATGACTATATTAGCTAAATGGATATGCTTTTGAGGGAGCTTTTGGAGATTGATGTCGGATCAGCTGCCTTCACCGTTGTTTGGGGTGCACTTAAGGCCTTTTGCCCGGGACGCACACTGAAGTTTGCTGCCGATCAGGGGATAGCAGTCACTAGCGAGTAGATTAAAAAATGCGCAACTCTTACCTCGCTAGAAGCCAGTCTGGGGCATGGTATAACTGCCATGGATGGGCAGTGCACAGAATTTTTTTCCAAACAGTTAGCTATTCTGCAGGCATCTTCATGGAAGAATATATGTGATTGTGCGATTAAAGAGTACTGTGCTAGACATCTGATAAGCTTTGAAATAGAGATGTGCTGATTACTCTCCTTCAGAGTGAAAGAGAGTATCAATACTTACGTAATCTGGTAAACTTTCTAAAAGTGCCCTTTCCAAAATATGTATTACAAAACGGCTTTCCTAGTAAATGAACCTGTAATAAATATTTCAAAATGTTCAAAAAAGAAATTTGTAGCTGTTTCCTAGCCGGAGATAACATATGCATTAAACTTAATATCATACCACTGCTTTCCTACAGAATAGCCTACACTGCTACAGTGATAAGGATTTGATTAACATTAAATGTTTACATGTCCTACTTTTAAATACCATGCATCCAGCCTCATGTGCAGTAAGTCATACTAAGTGAGACTTATTAATATTTAAAAGGAAAATGTAGGCCTGTAAAAAGTGATTATTTTGATGGGTCCATTTTTCATTCTTAAAAGTGCACAATCAAGCTACTATGGTAGGCCTGGAGACATACTTTACAGCGCCAGGCTCTTGGTCCACTTGGTTCATTATACCAGAGAGTCAATTCATTAATTAAACCAATCAGGTCTATACCAATTTTACCATGTGAAAGCAGGAACACAAGCACTTTACTCCTGGTTAGCAGGGGTAAAGGACACAGAGTTCTACAGCAAGCAGAAATAGCGTTCAGAAAAAAAGCAAAAAAGACTGTGGTGACCCTGCACAAAGGGCACATTTCCAACATATGTGTTGTGTTTCCTTTACCACTGATGATGCTCCTATGTTCACAAATGTGTGTCTAATAGGACCTAACAGTAAGCTTTGGACACTTATGGTCAGTATTCAGACACAACAGAAATCACATGGCAAATGACCTACCACTGGTGTCAGGCCACAAAGAGTCATTGTACGTTGTACTGGTTCATGTGGATCTGGTCTGGTGTGAACTTGAATATCTCAGATGGTTTTGCCTCTTCTATGTGAAAGCACTGGTTTGTCTGCATTCAATGTCCCTGTATTTTTAGGCCTCTGGAATGTATTGAGTAGGGAATCCCTGTTATTAGTTGGGGCTCATTTATTAGTTTTTGTAACTGTACATAGCGGGAATTTCCATTGTTTCAATTTCAATCTCAGTGCAGTGACTTGTGTTGTAATCTGCAATTCAGCTACAATTCCGACTTAATCGTAGAATCTGTGTGAAAGATTGATTTTCACATAATGGACTGTGGTGGAATCTATTCATTCTCAACAAGTTATTTTTATCTGTTGGTTTTTGGTAAGTGCTTGCTGCTAAACGCCCTTCTTCTGGAAAAATCTTAACAACTAGAAAAGCTATCTCTTTATTGCTGATGGCAATGAAGGCCTTAACTGTTTCAAACGATAAGGAAATCATTAATCTACCTTTTCCATAAATAAACATTTTTAAAAAAGGAGTTCCCTGAGGTGAAAATGTGTATTTGCTCATAATGGTGAACATAAAGTCCTGCTACGCTTACAGTAAAAGTACACCCCATCGATGTGCAGTGCATTTGGAGGTACAGTACCCCTTTACATTGGAAGAAGTATCTTGTTAAGGCTAGTCTGAAACATTCGACAATGAATTGCCTGGATGTTATGTGGTCCAGCAGCATTTGTACATGATCTTTCTAGAACGTCACTGAGTGAAGGTTTGCTCTGCTAACGCTGAGAATGTACTACTAGAGTGCGTTTTGCTTTCGTAGTGTGCTTTCAATGGTATGAAAAAGAAGACAACAATGATATGTCTTGTATCCCTGGCTTACAGATTTACATCCGGTTACCACAAAAAAGGAACATACGTATGTATGCATGAGTGTGTGCATGCTGAATCTTCAACATTACAAATTTTAAGTCACAACTGAATTCATACAACATTGATAAGAATTTCCTCTGGTTCTGATGAAGGCCAATTGCCCCTTGATGAAAACTATGGCTGTAACATGTTGGCCCTTACATGCTGGAGAACTAATCAGCTCCCTTTGTAAGCATGGTCCAATTTGGTCAATTTTTAGGTCTTTGCCTCTTTGAGACATTCCATATCTAGGATATGGCCTTGAAAAAATGCCCATCTTTTTCATTGGTTCCTGTTGCTGTCATTGAAAAAAGCTGGCTTTCCTTGGGTGAATACACTTAGTAATCCCTCCTTTTGGAATTTTGTTTCCTCCCATAAGGACTACCCCTTTTACAATTGTTCTTACTGTGCAGGTTATTTATACTTAGAGAGAACTCTTTATAGGTCTCGCCTAGGCAGCGCACATAGGAGGACCTTTAGCCATCGGTCTCCCCCTTTTCAAGCACACTCATGCTTGTGCTGGCATCACCTTGTGGGAGCGAGCAGCGGCGCGCATGCTAATTGGCCGCTGCTCGCTCCCACAAGGCGGAGGCCAGCACAAGCACGAGTGTGCTTGAAAACAGCTGCTGCATTCACAGTCATTAAATACAGCGCAGGCCAACCCGCACGCTTGCTACATTCACGGTCACTTTCAATTTGTAGTCGGCTTGGGCCGGGGCCATCTTTCGCGTGCGCTTGCAACATTGTGCCTCTTCTTTTAGCGAAAGACTCATTTTGACCAAGTGCTTGTTATGTGATTTTGTATTGTTGCATTCATTTAGTATGAAGGCTGCTGAGATTTAAGATCAAAGTTTTGAGGTCCGCTACGTTTTCAAAATCGTTTCAGGAGCTGGCTTTCGAGTGGACTTCTGCATGCACTACGTCATTTATTGTACTATGTGAACACCAGATTTAATTGCCTCAGAAGGGATGGAACGCACCTAGAATACTAATTTCTTATCTGCTAATAGACCCCACCCAGAGAGGCTGAACTGATTATATGAATCGGGCGCAAATTTATGGCTGGCTGACCCACAAAAAAGCTAACAAACAACCCAACTTTTATATACAAAAAAAATGTAGTTGTTGCATTCCCAGAGGCATTTTTTACTGTCAACGTTGTTGCTAGCCCACTTAGCTCAGAATTCATTTAACTTCTGTGTTATTCCTCTGTGTCAGAACTTTAGCTCTGGAGCACACTTTCCTGCTGTTGTTCTAAAACACCATTTAAACTTTATACTTTGTCTGTCTTGCAGCCTTTGCCCTGTGCTGCGTTGCCCAGAGAACAATAAGTGAAGTACAGTGTCTTGTAATTGCCAAATGATTAACCTCCTGCCACTTCCATTATAACGCAAAACATTTTCGGCAAATGATTATTTCTCAAGATTCAAGGTAGTTGATTTAATTGCTGATGGCCCTAGGTAGTGCTAGTGCTATCTGCATCTGTGGGCCGAGGATTGTGAAACTTCTGACTCCTGTTGAGCGTTCGGTAGAGAAGTGAGAATCGTTAAGTGCAAAAAGTAAAGGAAGTATGGGGCATATTATCAAGGGATTTATCTCCGCTTTATTGGCTTTAAAATCCAAGAAAGTGGAGATCAAATTATCTCCTTATCAGCAACAGGGTGCTAACACGCAAATTCACATATTAGCACCCTTTTTCTCTACGCTTCCCCTTGCATCTCTAATGAGATGCAAAGGGGACATTCCAGAGAAAAATAATAGGAGAAATGTTGTTAAGCGACATTTCTCCTATTATCAAGGATTTTGCTAACCCTGTCAGTGATAAAAAAAGCAGCGCTAACCGCGGTTAGCGCTGCTTTTTTTACACCTGGTATTTTCCTCACTTAGCCATGATATCCTATGGAAGGTGGATGTCATGGCTAAGTTTGTGAGCCCCTATCATCAAGCTAACGCCAAACTTCGAGAGATTATCGTTGTTTTTCCAGCGATAATCTCTCATTTGGCAGTTAGCGCGAGGATTTTTATCACTTCTGAGATAAACCTTGCTAATAGCAAGTTATCTCTGCGATAATTTCCGGCGATGCTTAGCGTTAAAAAATTGTTGCTAAGCCTCGTTAGCGATAAATATCGCTAATCGTTGGTAATATGCCCCTAAGTATCCAGGGATGTAGTGCAGTGTATTGGGCCTTCCTTTCGACGTAGAGCCTAGAATATGACTCGGCCTTTACCGGGGATCCAGTATAATCATATTAGTGTTAGATAGATGAACCCCCTATGGTCTACAAGTCAAGCTGCACCATCTTGACAAGTTTGAGACTGATGATTGCAGTGTATGACCCACTGCTAAACTTGGCAGCCCTTTCCTCCTATCCCTCACAGATGGATATTCGGGGAACACGTGTCTCCTCAGCATTTTATAGGCTCAGTTTTCAGAAATTATGAAGTATCTTTTTTTAGCGAATCACGGGCCGTGATATAATAGGCCAGGGTCCGTTGATTAACTTGGGCGTTTTCGATTCTGTTTTTGTATTATTTTTTTTGCACCGTAAGTCGTTTGAAACACTAGATTGGTTGTTCGGTCCCCTTCCATGTGTGACACGTTCATCTAGCTGTAGCTCCTTACTTCGATAAAGTGTAATTCTAGGACCTGTGTTAAAAGTTAGGCTGAAAACCGTCAACATTATCGGCGCCCTCTTGCTCTCCTTAAACCTTTTGTGCGCGTAAAACAGCCGCCATTTTGGACACCATGGCTTCCCTGCTCTCGCCGAGAGCCAGCGCGTCTCTCTCTCTCTCTCCTAACTTCGCTGGCAACCCCCCCCCCTGCCTGCACCTGCCTTGAGTCATAAACCCCTCTTCGGCGCTGCTCTGCCCCAGGCCCTCATCCTGTTCCCAGCGCGACATCTCCCTGCTTCCCCGTCATGACCTCCGGCCCTTTTGATGCAAACCCCTTTTCCCCGTGTGCCCGTCTGTCTTCCCCGTTCCCAGGCCGACACCTAGCTCTGCCGATACCAATCTCTTGCCCCTCCCCATACAATAGGAAGCTTCCCTCCTCAAAGGACCCCCGAGATGATCAAAGCCCCCCCCCATCCCACGAGATCCGATCGAAACCCGCACACTCCGTGAATCGGCGGAATACCCAGCTGCGCAATGATCATCACCTGTTGTGAACGGGGCGGGGACTTCCACTGTAGCCTTGCATGGGAACGGGCTGGGAAGGGGGGATTCTGAGGATGTCTTTCCGTACATCAAAGTATCAACGAGAATGTGTTACATGTAATAAAGAGATAAACTCGTGTATAAGAGGCCAGGCCTCCGGGATGCAGTTAGAGCACCTCAGAACGATACCTTCTGTCCGTTTTCGTTGTGTTCTCCTCCGGAGCGAATAAAAACCTTGTTTCCTGCCTTCCAGTCTCCAGCGCCTGCCTCTCCAATAGTTTAACTTCTTTGTGGGTTCAAGAGGCGACATCGCCGGGCAATAATTAAGGATCTTATATTCTGGTTGGTAGTGCCCCCCCCCAGTTTGTATTTTTCCACAATTGGCGTCCCAAGCGTGGGGCCCATCAGCGACCCATGGATCCAGTGGGAGAGGTCCTGACGACAAAGTGAACGACTGCAACGATCGGGAACGCGTCTGTCCGATAGACCCTCGTCTGACAGCCGATCATCCGAACTTCACTGGTTCCGAACAGACCTCTCTCGAGTGATCTACGGTCCTGACTGGGAACCATCAGGAGTGCCGCGAGGATAACGAAGAAGAGAGGACGATCGGGCGCTGGATTCGGAAGTCAGGAAACTGTCCATGCGGTCCGGGTAAGGTCGTGTTACCACGACAAATTGCGAAAAAAAAAAATTGCTTGATTGTTAAATACTAGTATTGCTCTTTTTTGTTTATTTGGAGATTCACTGTCTGCAAACGGAGAAACGACAGGCTCTCTCTTTGCAAGCAGTGGAGGATAGGTAGGGCAGACAACCGTGCTTATTTTTTTCTCCCCCACTCAATAGTCACCTGAAACTGAGCTGTTGTTCACAAACTATTGTTTCCTGGAGATTCCCTGTCTGCAAACAGGGAAGAGACCACCCTTTTTGCAGATAGTGAAAAAGGTAGGTAACGCAAATCTTTGCGGACCTACTCACTCTCCCCATTGCTATTTGTCGGTCTTTTGTTATCTTGATCCATGAGGGATTCACTGTCTGCAAACGGAGAAACAAAGGTCTCTCTCTTTGCAAGCAGTGGAGGATAGGTAGGGTAGCAGCCGTGCTTATTTTTTTCTCCCTCACCCTATAATTGCTTGAAACTGAACTGTTGTTCGCAAAATTATTGTTTCCTGGAGATTCCCTGTCTGCAAACAGGGAAGAGACCACCCTTTTTGCAGATAGTGAAAAAGGTAGGTAACGCAGATCTTTGCGGACCTACTCATTCTCCCCATTGTTATTTGTTGGTCTTTGGTTATTGTGATCCATGAGGTATTCACTGCCTGCAAACAACGTAGAATAGAAATATTCTGTCTAGTCTTTGCACCTAGTGATAAGATAGGCAGTGCTGACTTTTTAGTCCCTCGTTACGAGCCGTCATGTCTGTCTTCTCCCCACTGATTGGTAGCCTGTTTAGCCCGGACCGCTTATTAGAGATGGACCATCCAGCCCCACTGGAAGGCACCCCTAATAAGGACATGTTCATGAAGCATGGATTGACCGCTATTGCCTATAGTAAACTATGGCATAAATATACAAAACAGGGTCAAGAAAGTCAATGGCCCCTGACAGGATCCTTCGATGATGATAAAATAAAAATGCTAGAAACTGCCCTAGGTAAAAACAAGACAACACCCACTATGCTTGATAGCTTCGGCATGTGGCGAAAAGAAACTGAACAGCGTAAAAAGAAAACTGAGAGTAGGTTGGAAAAAGAGCTGCAAAAAGCAGCCCACCTAGCTGCTCAGAAACTAAAAAGGGAGATAGAGGAAAGAGAGAAAGCTAAACAGAAACTAGAAAGGGAAACGCCAAGCCAGTGTCCGGTTAGAACCCCCTCCATGCTCTACCCTGATTTACCCTCGAAACGACAAGCCAATGAGGACCTGCTGTTAGGTCCTCCTATCATCTACATGCCCCCTCCATACGCCCCTTCTCGGCCCTTGGCGCAGCACGCGCCACCCCCAGGTACAAACGAAGGTACCGCCGCAGCGTCGGCCCCAATGGCCTCTGTGCCAGCCGAACCCCTTGTATTAAAACCCGCATCAACGACAACGTTAGACGAGCATGAGACTCGAGGGGCTGGCCTTGCAAGAACAAACAGGCTAGACAAAGATGAGCGAGCGGGGATCGACAAAATAGCAAGGACACTGGTAGAAAGGAAGGATGATGAAGAGTACATCACAGATATGTTCAGCTCGTATACAGGGAGTCACAGACGACATTTTACCGTACGACTGTGTTATCATGTCTTGAATGCATACGAGGACCGATATCGAGACAAAGGTTCCGAGAGCCTAAGGACTCTGTACCGGAAGGTCGATATCGGGGATGAGGGCGAGTGTGATGTGTCGGACCTCCTTACGCGTACGCTTGAGGTTTTCCGCCACCTCACTGAACGAAAGCCGGGAGCTAAATCCGCGGCCCCCGTAGTGACCGAACCACCAACCGAGCAATCTAACACCATGATGCCGATACGTGAGGCTGCCCCTTACTGGGTTCCTCCTCGGGGTACAGGGACTCACGATGATGCAAACAACCAAGATGCGAAGGGAAGGGTAGTATACAACTGGGTCTACCAGCCATGGGACCGGCAAGAGATACTGACATTCCGGAAATCTCTACCCGACCTACGTAAAAACCCCACTGCCTTCTATACTGAATTGGGTACAGCCCTGGGTTCAACTATCATGACCCTGGCTGACATCGACTTGTTCTTCGGGTTATGTCTACCAGCTGATGTGTGGAAGCAAATCCGGAAAGTCGACCACCTTGAGCTGTTCGGACATACCTGGCCACAACTCGATGACTTGGACAAACAACGGGGACCAGGACAAAAGCCATTGAAATCCATTCTAGACCTCCCAGATAAAATTGTAGAGAAATTAAAAACCCTGATCCCAGAAAAGAAAGTGGACTGGTCGATAGTAACAGCCTGTCGCCAAAAACCCCAGGAGGATGTATCGGAATACTTCTCCCGGTTTGAAACGGTGTTCTCCGATTACAGCGGCCAGGACATGACCACTGCAACCGGACACCATCTGTTTGTCCAGAATTATGTTAAGGGCCTATCATTGGACATCTCCCAGAAACTACAGGCCAGCGAGAGTAGTTGGGCAGCCTCCAAACCTACAGCGATTCTTCAAATGGCCCAATATTATGAGCATCAGAAAAATGAAAACGATAGGGCGACAGAGAAAAAGAAGAAAGACTTAAAAGAGAGGGTGATGATTGCCAAACTGCAAGGGGTGACTATGGGACGAGACCAATACCGGGGAAACTACCAGACAAACGTCCCTAAGACTGCATTTCCCCAGGACCGCACTCTGACTCCCTACAGTGGACGCACAGACCTTAGAGATGACCAGTGCGCTTTCTGCAAAGGGACTGGCCATTGGAAATCCCAGTGCCCAGTTCTCCTGGAAATGATCAGGAACAGAGACCCCAGGGATGTAGCAAACGGACCGAGACCTAAGGGAACACAACGAGGGCCCCCAAATGACGCGACTAATGACAGATCAAGCAGACCGAATACGTTCGATCGACCCAGACAGAACCAATATCAACAATCGGACTATGACGACACTCACACCTTTGCATAGGACAGCCAAGGGCGAGGGAGGGATCCAGTCGAGCTCTATGTTGACCAGCAGGGCCCTTATGTCACTGCTAAGGTCCTGGGTACCAAGTCTCCATTTCTGGTAGACACTGGCGCAACACGTAGTGCGTTATCTAAACGACTGATTCCAAGGGCACCCTTGTCTGGCTCACTCATAACATCGACAGGTTTCGATGGAACGCCCTCCACCAACCCTTTGTCTGCCCCGATTCTCTTTGACGTAGAAAACAACACCACCGACACCACGTTCTTGCTTTCCTCCAATAGCCCTGACGCCATTATGGGACTTGACTTACTGAAACACTTCCGAGCGACGATTAGGTGTTCTCAAGATGGAGTTCGAGTGTTTCTTTACGACAACCCCGTTCTGCTTAAACATTGTTCCCCCCGACACATGTTTTCCATCACCGACGTCGACGCGTCCCTGCTTGACACCCTGCCTCCGTATCTGTGGGCCAAAGCGGATTCGGACGTAGGGCGTATGTTAATTGACCCAGTGCACATTACTGTCCGACCAGACGCAACACTCCCAAAACTCCCACAATATCGGATATCGCCAGAGGGCGAGAAGGCATTGGTAATGATTATCCAGTCGCTGATAGACGCAGGAGTGGTAGAGGAAGTGGTTAGCAACGTTTGCAACAGCCCTATCTTGCCCATTATCAAGAAGCAGGGAGAGGGAGATGAGAAAGCATACCGTTTCATCATCGACCTCCGAGAGATCAACAAAGTGGTGGTACCCCAGTACCCTGTGGTCTCAGACATCACCACCATCCTGACCTTGATTCCATCCACTGCCACCACCTTTTCCGTCATCGACCTCAAGAACGCTTTCTTCTCCATCCCCATCCACCCAGACAGCCGATATCTCTTCGGCTTTACCCTAAAATCCCGCTCATATAGGTTTTGCCGAGCCCCTCAAGGCTACACGGAGAGCCCTAGCATCTACAGCCAGGCCCTCAAAAGGCAACTAGACCAAGTCCGGTTACCCGACGGGGTGGTGTTGGTACAATATGTCGATGACATCCTTTTGGCAGCCGACACCACCCCTCTAGCGGTTACCGCCACCATTCAACTCTTGCACTTCCTTGCGGAAAATGGCCACAAGGTCTCCAAGAAGAAGTTGCAATTCTGCCTACCCCAGGTCACTTACCTAGGCCACCTTCTGTCCAAAGATGGAAGGAAACTCACCCCTGATCGAATCCAGACCATTCTAGACACCCCTGTCCCTAAAACCCAGAAGCAGGTTCGCTCCCTATTAGGCCTCACCTCCTTCTGCCGACAATGGTTGCCAAACTTCAGCCTCGTTGTAAAACCACTGCTCTCTCTCCTAAACAAAGACGTCCCTTTCCCACTTCCTTGGACTCCTGAGTGTCAAACCTCCTTCACAGAACTACGAGATGCCCTTTGCTCAGCCCCTGTCCTGGGTACCCCTGATTACAGAAAGCCCTTCTCCCTTTACACTCACGAAAGGGAGGGGTGCGCTTTATCTGTCCTGACCCAGGCCATCGGTCCTAAGCAACGACCGTGCGCTTACTTCTCTGCCACTCTTGACCCTGTCGCCAGAGCCTTGCCTGCCTGCCTTCGAGCTGTAGCTGCTGCTGCAGTCTCTATCCGACAGAGTGAGGGGATTGTACTCTCGAATTCCCTCACGGTACTGGTACCCCATGCGGTCGACACCCTCCTGAACCAAACCAAGACGCAACATCTGACGAGTGCACGACTGACTGGATACGAACTAACCTTGCTTGCCCCCCATATCACCCTGAAAAGATGCACCACACTGAACCCAGCAACTCTGTTACCCTTGCCAGAGAACGACCCCAATGTGCACCCCGTACATGACTGCGTGACTCTTACGGACGAACAGACCAGGAGTAGGGTCGATCTCAGAGACACAGCTTTCCCTGACCCCGACGGGGAGTTGTGGGTGGACGGTTCTTGCATCAAACTCTCCGATGGTACCACTTCCGCTGCCTATGCAGTCACCACGGCTCGAACTGTAGTAGAAACAGCCCGCATCACCCAGCGATCTGCCCAGGCAGCGGAACTGATTGCTTTGACGAGAGCCTGCATCCTGGCAACAGGAACCACGGCGAACATTTACACCGACAGCCAGTATGCCTTCGGGGTGGTTCACCATTTTGGGCTCCTCTGGAGGGAGAGAGGATACTTGACCTCACACGGCACACCCATCCTGCACGGGGATTTAGTCTCCGCCTTAATCGAAGCTGTCCTCCTCCCCAACAAACTTGCCGTTATCAAATGCCAGGCACACAAGAAGGTGACAGACATTATTGGACAGGGAAATGCACTAGCCGACATCACCGCCCGAACGACAGCTGAAAATAGAACGACAACACGTATGTACGTGACCAGGTCACAAGCAGAAAACTGGACTGACGCCAAGGACACAATTAGAGACATACAAATGGCTAGCACACGACACGAATTGACTGAATGGGCACGGGTGGGATTGAAAGACGATGAAGGCTGCTGGCGGACAAAAGACACGAACAGATGGTTGCTACCTGATTCATACTTGATTCCCATATTATCCATGGCACACTCCCCAGCCCACATAGGATCAGCCCCCATGATCGAACTTGTCTCCAGGGTTTGGCACAATGACAAGATCCCAGATTCCGCCAAACGCCTGGTCCAACAATGCTTAATATGCCTGCAACACAACCCCGGGAAGGGAACTGTAGTACCCCGGGGGGGATTTGGGGTCCCAAACCACCCATTTGAAGTCCTGCAGATGGACTACATCCAGCTAGACAGATGCCAAGGCCTGAAATATGTACTTGTCGTGGTGTGCGCATTTAGCAAATGGGTGGAAGCATATCCGACCCGTGACAACACCGCTATGGCCACTGCAAAGGTCCTGTTAAAAGAGTTTTTCCCCCGTTATGGCCTCTGTCGTGTTTTATGGAGTGATAATGGCCCCCACTTTGTAGCCAACGTTATCCAGCTCATCCTAAATGGGCTGGGTATCAAACAGAAATTCCACGCAGTCTTCCACCCTCAATCTGCTGGGCTGGTCGAACGACACAACGCCACACTAAAGCTTAAACTGGCCAAAATAGTGGCTACGACGGGCCTGAAATGGCCAGACGCCCTCCCATTGGCATTGCTATCGATGCGCTCTACCCCCACCCGACATCACTTAACCCCTTATGAAGTTGTCTTCGGTCGACCCATGAGCGTCTGGTCTGCCCCGAAACCAACGTCCATTCATGACGTTCCGGATGTCCTAATGTCTGATTATCTGTACAAATTGACTGAAACTTTGTCTGTCCTTCATCAGCAGGTGCGGCAGGCCATCCCCGATGCTTCCAGGGGTCCGGGTCACGCCATCCAGCCGGGGGACTTCGTGCTGATCCGAAACTTTCAGCGATCAAAGAGTTTGGAACCCCGGTGGACGGGCCCCTGGCAAGTGCTGATCACCACTCGGACCGCACTTCGAGTGGAGGGGAAGAAACACTGGCTGCACGCTCATCACTGCAAAAAGGTCTCTCCAGCCCTGGCCACGACAGACACCGTCAACACCCAAGAAGAGCTCCTGAACCGGGACCGACCATCGTTGAACTGCTACCCCGATACAGAGACACTTGAACTTTCAAAACATCCTGACCCCACTGTGCCATCTCGAGAAGGGTATTTCCTGCGTCGAAAGGAGGGAGCTTCGGCTAAGTAGGCCACGGACTAGGTTAAAGAATCTCAGAACGGTGACCCAAACTACCAAGGGTTACCTGGAGAGAAGCTAAAACTGAGTCTGTGGTCCTGCCCACTACCGAGCACCTTGAAGACGAAGATGATGGAAGCGCCAGATAAGAAGATGATGGAAGCGCCAAACAAGAAGCCGACTGAGACAACAGGAAATACCCACTACAGAAATCCGAGAACAGACAGACTCCATAGCTCAAAGACAATTGCACTCTTCATCGTAATCCTCCTCTGTTTTCTCCTCATGACTACGCTCTGGATTATGGAAGAACACGCACCTGCTCACGAAACATTCCTAACCACTGCTCAGCCTACCACCATGAAGGAACATTATCTAATTTCGCTCTCTCCTCAACTAAGAGAGAGGCGAAAGGAGTTTTGGAACAACTCTTTCGTGCAGCTACTTCACCAGCACAATCTTGCCACCAACGCCACCAACTGCTGGATCTGTGGGTTGCTACCCCATGCCACTGGACATTCAATACCATTCATCCCTTCACCCTTCTCCGTCCACGGCTCCTGCCTTGCCTGGCTGATCCTCCTGCAAGAGAGCTATACGGAAAATGCCACCTCCAGCAGAGCTGCAGCACATTCTTCTCATGGGGCCGGGCGAAACAAGACAAAGACACACTTCTGCCCGCTGACCCCCAGCGACTCAATCCAAATGGACATTCCGGCCAAAGAACGAATCGAAATGCAGGTGTTCAACAATCCAACCAGACCCACCTTCTCCTATCTGCGGAAACGAACGGCTGCCACTCTGACTGTAGCCCTGACGGTCATCAACGTCACAGGCCACATGTGTGTAGAAGGACTTGGGACACAGCTGGTGGGTCACAGCGCTTGCCGCTTTACCAGAACTTTGGACTCCACGGATCCACCTTCCTTTGTGTCATCCCCAAACATGTATTTCATCTGTGGCACGAAGGCCTACACCTGGCTCCCCAAAGGCTGGGGGGGCACTTGCTACATCTCCTTCGTCCTTCCTCCAACTTATGTGGCCCCAGCGAATCACCACAGGCAAAAACGAGCAAAAGACGTTGAGCAAGCCGACTCAACAGGAGCACAGTTCCTCGATGCTATGAAAGGACTCGTCCCCCTCTGGGGCCCGATGGCAAACAGCCGTGCCATCCGACATTTGACTCAGGCAGTCGAGACAACCATGAACATCACAGCGGGCATCTTTGCCAACAACACTGCCGAGCTCCAAGCGGTCCGTTTGGTGGCTCTTCAGAACCGCCTCGTTCTAGATGTAGTTCTGGCGGACCGTGGAGGAGCATGCCGCATTATTGGGGCCAGCTGTTGTACATACATACCGGACAACTCACCCTCAGTGTACAAAGCCATCGAACATCTTCACAGACTCTCTTCGGAAGTCCACCAAGAGCAAGAAGAATGGTCGCTTGGTGGTTGGTTCTGGGACACCGTCAAAAGCTGGGGCTGGAGTCTGCTCACCATTATCCTGATTCCCGTAGTTGTAATATGTGGCCTATGCTTAGGAATTCAATGTTTGCCACCTATGTGTTCTTTATGTGCGAGTTGTATTTTTTCCAAAACTGTGGACATTGGAAGCGAACATATGAGGGCATTATATGATACCGAAGTTAGGAATTTGATGAAAATTGACATTGAGTAAGCAAGTTGGCTAGATATGTTGAAAAGGGAGGACTGTTAAAAGTTAGGCTGAAAACCGTCAACATTATCGGCGCCCTCTTGCTCTCCTTAAACCTTTTGTGCGCGTAAAACAGCCGCCATTTTGGACACCATGGCTTCCCTGCTCTCGCCGAGAGCCAGCGCGTCTCTCTCTCTCTCTCCTAACTTCGCTGGCAACCCCCCCCCCTGCCTGCACCTGCCTTGAGTCATAAACCCCTCTTCGGCGCTGCTCTGCCCCAGGCCCTCATCCTGTTCCCAGCGCGACATCTCCCTGCTTCCCCGTCATGACCTCCGGCCCTTTTGATGCAAACCCCTTTTCCCCGTGTGCCCGTCTGTCTTCCCCGTTCCCAGGCCGACACCTAGCTCTGCCGATACCAATCTCTTGCCCCTCCCCATACAATAGGAAGCTTCCCTCCTCAAAGGACCCCCGAGATGATCAAAGCCCCCCCCCATCCCACGAGATCCGATCGAAACCCGCACACTCCGTGAATCGGCGGAATACCCAGCTGCGCAATGATCATCACCTGTTGTGAACGGGGCGGGGACTTCCACTGTAGCCTTGCATGGGAACGGGCTGGGAAGGGGGGATTCTGAGGATGTCTTTCCGTACATCAAAGTATCAACGAGAATGTGTTACATGTAATAAAGAGATAAACTCGTGTATAAGAGGCCAGGCCTCCGGGATGCAGTTAGAGCACCTCAGAACGATACCTTCTGTCCGTTTTCGTTGTGTTCTCCTCCGGAGCGAATAAAAACCTTGTTTCCTGCCTTCCAGTCTCCAGCGCCTGCCTCTCCAATAGTTTAACTTCTTTGTGGGTTCAAGAGGCGACATCGCCGGGCAATAATTAAGGATCTTATATTCTGGTTGGTAGTGCCCCCCCCCAGTTTGTATTTTTCCACACCTGCCGTTTCATTTGTGGCTTAAATCCCAACATGCAAAGTGCTGTTGGTGCAGGCCACTTGTCGGCTATGTTTCTTTTAAACAGTTTTTTTTACAGCAATTACAGTTTGGTTGTGCCATGTTGCTGGCTGTATCATGTTATGTTTTTTCTGTGAACCCACTCCTATTGCAGGGCATGTTGTTTCACGTTACCATCGAAGTACTGGGTCTAAACTCCCATCATGCACCCGGGGGAAAGACTGAGATGAGCTGATAACCAACATTGTGTCGTTGGGTCAGTGGAGAAACAGCTTAGGTTGCTGGCATCACTGCAGCATAGTTAATGGCACTCATTTGTGTGCAGAATGTTTTTATAAGCATCTGCTGCATATCTGAGTACTGGCCCCCGGTCACCAGGGCTATTTTTAATCCCAAAACCCGAAGCATACTAGGACTTGGAGTTTTGCTTTCCCACTATAAAGATAACTTAGTGGTGTTAGCTAAAAATCAAAGCTGGGTGAAAGTAACCCCCTTCGAGGTACTGCAACTCCCACTTGGTACATACCTACCCGCTCGCTTAGAGGTTTTCTGCTTTCTGTGTCCTGCCCTTCGCTACAGGAGTAGCTGAGAAGACTCTTTGCCCCACTCTGATTGCTGCGTGAGTAGGGTACCAACTTGTGGCCGCAGAGGAGGTGAGAGGCGCGGCCCCGGGACTGCGAGGACCAGCATTCCCTACCAACAGCTGGGTCCTCTTCCCGTGTGAGCCGCGCCCCCTCCCAGTGCCACGCCTCCATCAAAACGCTCTTCACCTCTCGCGGCCCCCGCTACGCGGGAGCCGCTCGCTTAGAGGTTTTCTGCTTTCTGTGTCCTGCCCTTCGCTACAGGAGTAGCTGAGAAGACTCTTTGCCCCACTCTGATTGCTGCGTGAGGAGGGGACCAACTTGTGGCCGCAGAGGAGGTGAGAGGCGCGGCCCCGGGACTGCGAGGACCAGCATTCCCTACCAACAGCTGGGTCCTCTTCCCGTGTGAGCCGCGCCCCCTCCCAGTGCCACGCCTCCTCTCTTCCAATTTGAATATAACTTAGTCCATTAACGCGCACCGTGGGACGCGCGCGGGGCGTAGCCCGGGGCTAAGCCCGGGCAAAGGGTGGGCCCGTTGTTGCCCGTTAGTGCCCGGTAGAGACCGGACCGGGCCACCCCCCTTGGTTTCTAAGGCTAACCTTACCATCTTACAGCACACAGGGTTTCTCATATGTCCACCATGCCTGGCAGAACCAGAAGTAAAACCAAAACTGCCCTGGCTGTCGCTCAAATCACTGGACCGATAGACCAATTTATCTCACGGACCAATGAGGTAATTGATCATAGTATCTCTCTTCTCGAACGTAGAGTGTCAATGGACCTCATGAAAGCAAAACGCTCGTCCTTGGGTCTTTTAGCAACTGCAGTATCTCCTATCCAGCAAACACTTCCTACCCTATCCCTTCCCTTACCTGAGACTGTTGCTGATACCAATACAGTCCCATGCACAGTTGACTTATCAGTAACTCAATTTGAGTCTGATTCATTATCATCAGATGACCTAGAGGCCACCCCCGATCTAGTAGCATGTCAAACACTCGAAAGATCAGAATCAACTATAGATAATAATCTTCGAGGAGTAAGAGAAGGAGCCATTCCCAAACAAGGTAGTATAAATCCTTCTGATAACGCAGTAGCTCCTGTCATCCCTACGGGATATGAGAGGGAATCCAGGAGGGACCGATCCAAACACTCAACGCAACCCGCACAACCAACGACAATTAGTTCGATAGATAACAATTTCTTATTTCCACCTATTCTCATTGAGGACATAGATAACCCCTGTAAAATATGTAAAACCACATCCCAAATACTAACCTCAATTAAAGACCTTCTTTCCCAGCAGCTGAAACCTATACAAATTAGTATAAGGAACCTGGAAGCTCAATTAGCAATCCTACCATCCACACATCCCAGTACAAACCCCCATCTAGCTAAGCAAGGGACAGGAAATGTTACTCACCCCATAAAAGTTCCTCTCCAACCAAAATCAACTATAGCAACAAAACAATCAGCCCCGATCATTCCACCCCCTCTAAAACCAAAACATAGTGTCCCAACACAAAACCTGCAAGATTCAATGCCTAGTGCACAAAAGTCCAAAACCACTATGGAGTTGCCCCAACATACGCCCAGCATAGGTCCGGTAAAAACAGGATTATTGGGGAAAATAGCAGGCAATGTAACCAGAAATCATACTATAAATAAATCAACACCTATATCCTCCAAACCAACGGTCACACCCCAGTTGATATCCAAAAAGACACCAAAAAAGACACCAAGAGTTAGGCGCCCAGTGCACCTCCCACCAGAGGCTACACCATATACAATCATTCTTACAGGGGTACCTGAACTAACGGAAGGTATGACTGAAACTGCCTGGGCACTTAAGAATAAGGTCATGCAGTGGCTGAGCATAAACAGACCACTAGAACCATACCACTCTGGAGGGATCTCCACAGTCCGTAGAGTAATATGGGTAGGCGGAGAACCTAAGTCGATCCACGGAGACTGCATCATAGTAACTTGCAGAGATCCATCTACCGTGGACCACATTTGCTCCTGGCCCTTACTGGAGAAAAAAGGTGCAATAGATGCCCAACACCTTTCTTTCTTCTATCCACCATTGAACACCCATCAATATATCTCTACCTCGAACTGGCAGCACCCCCAAGAAGACCAGTGGAAACAGGTGGGATATAGTTACGGCCACGGCAATAGAAATAGAACTAGAGAATGGCATAAGCAGCCCTGGCAAGGCAGACCCTATCATCCACTGGAGGGCTGGCAGGGTTTTCCAACAAGAAACCGTTTTGACTGCCTAGAGATGGTGGATTGACCATCAAGGTCCCAAAAACTCAAGAGCAAGAATACCCTTATCATGCTTTCTCCAGTAATCCCTAGATCTCAGTCATCCCCACCTAAAACCGGTAGTCAAGTAAGACAAACTTCGCTTATTAATATAAATTCTAAGCCCGGGTCTGCTGTTGTAGATACCTGTCACACCTCTACTAACGAAGTGATGACCAGAGTTCCGGTTATCCTTATGAATAGTATAGATCTTAACTCTCACCAGTCAAACGATTCGAGAGATACTATTAACACTCCGTTGATCTCGACAGAGAGTTTTCCTAGGGAACCTTCGGTTCCACTCGTACCCCCAGACCCCAATAAATTGAACCTCTCCATAATGTATTGGAATGTTGCAGGACTGTCCTCCAAAATAACGCTAGAGTTATGGTCTGAAACAGTAAGGGAACATCAGGTACTTTGTTTCCAGGAAACATGGTCTACTATTCCAAAACATTTAACGGGATACAAAACCTTTTTCATCCCAGCAGTCCAGGGAGCCATGGGCAGGCCTAAGGGGGTCTTGTGATTTATGTTGCCAATACCCTCCCCTGTCTATCCCTCAGAATACTAAAAGAATCCTCGATCTACCAAATTATGCAAATAAATTTTACAAATGCCTGCACCTATATTCTTATTAATTATTATAATAACTTAACTACATTGGATTGTCTGACAATCCTAGTAGAGATTGCCACTTTCTTGTCAGTTTTGCAAAATGATTCTAACCAAAATACAGTACACTTAATATGGGGCGGTGACTTTAATCTCCCACTCTGTATCAACCACAAAAGCGGAAATTGTGGGCTGCAAAACGAATATGGTAACCCCATGCCCCATTTTGCTCACTCGACCAGTGGAAATAAGTTAAATGAGATTCTATTCTCTTTAGATTTGGACTTTGCAAACGAGCTAGTAGATCCACAGAAAGATTTTTCTCCAACTTTCCATGGAAGAGGCTTCTTAACAACTATAGACTACATACTGTCCTCCCAATCGCTCAAGGGGCAACTAACCAATTTTACAACAGGGACAAATGCAATGAGTGACCATTATCCAATCAGTGTAAGAATCACCCCAAAAATGGTTAATGCACACTACGCAAGAAGGAGTCTTTTAAATCAAAACTCATTAACCATGAATAAACTGAATGGCTATACAGTCAAATGGGCCAAGATTGACCCGGGGGAAGTGACAGATAGGATTCTTGAAAAATCTAAGCCTTGGGTACTCGAATGCTTATCTTCAGATACCACACCCCGGTCAATCGTTAATAGCTTTCAGAACATCTTAGAAACAATTGGTAAGGAACTCTTTGTCAAGTTAAAGAACATAAAGCCCTCTATCACGAGATGGTTTGATGCAGCTTGTCGAAAAGCCCTCTCAAGCTTGAAAGAAGCCCTACATAGACCCATGAGAAACCAAGTGGAAATTTCCAATTTGAGAAAATTATATAACTTAGCCAGACGGGAACGCAAAAAAGCAATTAAGCAAGATCTATGGTCACAACTCCATGATAGTAGCCAAAGGAAGGATAGCGCCTTATTCTGGCAAGTTATAAGATCTCCTTTTCTGGCCGATAGTACAGAAGGCCAGCATCTAGATGTTGCAATCACGGAGGACGAATGGGTTACGCATTTTTCTAAAATCTTCGGTTCATCCTCTCAAAATGCAACAGAAACAGGATCAGAACCAAGTGAACTCCATATATCGAAGAATAACATCTACCCGATAAATATTCATTTTCAACACAGCAAAATCATTAAAGCAATCATCGCATCGAAACCAGGCAAGGCTCCGGGCCCTGACGGAGTTCCAATGGATATTTTTCTCCATAACATAGAACTCTGGTCACCGATAATCACTCAGGTTATGGCAGCAGTAACATCGGATGGGCTTTTCCAGTCATGGTCGACGTCTACTTTGTTACCCATCTTTAAAAAAGCCGACCGCAACGACCCAGCCTGCTACAGGCCAATCTCCCTTCTGGATTCCATGGGTAAAATTGCAGGTCGAGTGCTCCTGGACCGTTTACAATCTTGGGCCCAGGAAAATAACATCATGACCGACCTGCAATACGGTTTCCAGAAGGGGCTTGGGACTGTGGAACAGGCCCTGAATCTAGCCCTTTTGACCGGGAAATATGTTGGCGCCAAAGGTGGTAACATCTTCCTTGTCTATGTCGACCTCAGTGCGGCATTTGACTGCGTCCAACACGGAAAACTTTGGCAAATACTTAGTGACCTTGGAGTGGATCCTCCTTTAATAGTCTTCCTCCGTGAACTTTATTCCAATGCCTCAGGGCGAGTCAGATATGGTACCAACGGAGAGCTGTCCCGCTCATTTCCAATAACAAAGGGAGTAAGACAGGGTTGTGTACTGGCTCCCTTCCTGTTCAACCTTTACACCAATGGACTAGAGCAGGCTATGCTGGAAGGGAGCCAGGATCTACCCCAGATAAATCACCGTCCAATACCTACCCTGCTATACGCAGATGATTCAGTCATCCTGGCCCGCACATTAAATCAACTTCAGAAACAAATCAATAAATATAGCAGTTTTATGGACTCACTTGGCCTGAAAATCAATATAAAAAAGACCTTCACCATGCACATTGGCCCCAGGGTCAAAAACCAAAAATCAGTATTGGTGGATAATACAAAGCAGGAAAAAACCTCTGTATATCCTTATCTAGGAATTCTCGTGGATGATGCTTTAAATTGGCGTCAAGCTACGGCCACCAGAAACCTCCTTTTTCGGCGTGCAACATCGGCCCTGATTTCTTTTTTGAGAAAACTGGGGAAACCTGCTCCACCTGAACTCTTGAAAATATACTATGCTAAGTGCCACAGTGTGGCTACTTATGGGGCAGGCGTGTGGGGGTATGGCCAAATAGATCATCTACAAGTAACAGAGAACGGCTTTATCAAATACGTGCTAGCCCTCCCGCAAAGTTCCCCGAACTTCGCCTCTCATAGCGAGCTTGGTATGGAATACATTACAGACACCATCCGTTCCCAACCTATCTTATTGTGGCAGCGCATATGGACCAAACCTGAGTGCCAATTAACACGATCCCTTATTACAGACTGTCTATCCCTAACTAACTGGCACAAGATCCCATGGCTGATTTACGTGCGGAACTTTTTTACTGACCTTGGATACAGGTCTTATTTTGATGATCCCGCTGCTATCGAAGATATCTCTAGAAAACAGCTAAAGTCAATGTGTTTGGCCCACTTGAGAGAGCTGCGAAATCAGGCAGAGATTATAAAAACTTTGAATATCCAAATTTGTGCAATACAACCTCTCAAAGGTATGCAACCCTACTTGTCCTATTTTCTGTCAAACTATGAGAAATTCTTATTAACAAGATTTCGTTTTAATACTTTCTTTCGTTTAGTTTCCTTTCCTGAAATTCACAATTGGTCCCGCACGCTTATGAACTGTCCATGCGATGGAATGTCTTCACAAACAACGATTCATATTATTTTGTTTTGCAAATATTATAAATCTCCGCGTAAATCTTGGATTATTCCACTTCTTCGATCCAGTGGTCACAGACAGTGTCATTCCGCATTTCTCTTTCTGCAGTGTTTGGACTCGCCACATGTAGCTAAATCTATAGCGACTTTTTTAAAAGCCACTATCACAATACGTCAAAATCTCTCAAACTGAACAGGAACACGTAAATCATAAGTTTTTTTTGTTGTTGTTTTTTTTTAAGTACCTCTTTTAAATTTTGTCTTTTTTAAATGTATTCTTGTGATGAAAATTTTTTCTATGTACTTTTTATGATTATAAAACTGGTAATCGAATAAAAGTTATTGAACTGAACATACCTACCCTTAGTGCTGCAGGAGTAGTGCCACCACGCCCTGTGCTTAAAGGACACGTTGCTGCCCGAATGTTGCTATAGTTGACTCCCTAACTTGGGGGATGCGGAGTAATTTGATACTTTTTTTTCCCACCAGAATTGTTGTCCACACTTGGAGGTTTGGAATATACAGGCATTTTAAGAGGCAGCTGTTGTATTGTAGTGTGTTTTGACTATGGAGGCACTATATTTTATTGATACTCAGGTACCCTGATAATACCTTGTAGGAGCATTTCTCGACCTATACCTTATTCAGCTTGGTTTATCATGAGTTAACATTTACTCTGTTTACCCGTACTTTGTGGTGTAGTGCACCCTGTGGTTCATTTGTTAACATCACCGGGATCCCTCATTTGGCCTTTAATAACTTTAGGAGACCATTATATTTTAATTGTCTCTAATGTTTCCTTTTTCTTCTGATGGTTTTATATGCACACATAGGTGGCACACTATGTTGCATTAAGCTAGTCTAATGCACATTTTCTGGTTGTTTAGTGTTTTTCTTTCTTAGGTTCCTTCAGGAGCAGCTTAACGGCCTGCCCTGACAATTTAGTGGGTACCAATTTTAACAATCAATTCACGTGCACTTCACCTTTTACTATTTTGGTCCTGCAGAAGTGCAAATGACCGTTTTGGCGACAAATGCGCAAAACATGTTGACCTTACCCCTGGGCCCAGAGTGCCATTGGGACTACACCATTTTTATGGGTTTTTGTGCAAGGGTGTCACTAAATCCATTTTCTTTTGTTGAGGTTCCCCTGTTAGTTTTAATCATTACGCACAAATTTTCATTTCCCACATAGGACTCACACTCCACACACCCGCATGCATCATCAGCAATATTAAAAGATCTCCAACAAAGGGACCCTTCAGGGGACTCGTAGGGAATTGCAGCACCGGTCCTACAAGGAGCAACGCCCGATGATGAAGCATGACACCTTTTGGGGTGTGTGAGGGCAACAGGAGGCAAGACTTGTTCTTCCTCCATAGAGTGGGTCCATTTCAACCAAGGATCCTGCATCTTTTTCCTCTTTTTAAGGCGGACAGGTGACTTTTTGCACCTTGCCACAGGAACAGTGCCCTCTTTTTGGTTTAAAAGGGTAATTTTATACTACATTGCCGCAATCGGTATTGCACAATGGGAGGCAGTTAGTTTGGTGTACATCACAGATCACGCAGCTTTTCTGAGGTGTGCTCATGATAGCTTATGAGGGATCCGAAAAGCACAGAGGCACAGGAAATAATTTGCTGAGTCTCTTTAAGAGCTTGTAAGTGAATGAAAACAACAACAACACGCATTGGCATAGCCAATAGGTCTCGCCTTTGGGACCTTATAAGTGTTTAGTTATCCAGCACAATATCCTTGGTACAACAACATCAACAGTTGCATGGCTAGACACCTATAAGGTCCCAAAGGCGAGACCTATTGGCTATGTCAATGCTTGTTTTTAGTTGGCCTGACTCTTTGCGCGTTAACTGTTCTGTTTACTTGTGCAGTGAAACTTCTGTTGCATCATTTGCTTGCTGTTTTCCATGCCTCGACCTCACCCCTCCCACCACACTGCTTTGCTTCATATCCTTGAATCTCCCCATGCCTCCCCCTCACCCCTCCCACAACATGACTCGCAGGCTCCCACCACACACCGAGGCCACTGCTGTTTTGCTTGTTTTTCTGTTGCTTTACAAGCGCTTTTATTTATATAGCGCACCTAGCCATGGGCTTGGGAACCTACACAGTCATCCCAGGATGTTGAGCCTGACAGCAGACTCAAACAGGAATCCCTAGCTCACCAGTCGGTAGCACTCACCGCTGTGCTATATCCTTTGCCTAATCATGTTACAGGGTGCAGAACCCTATGTGGCCAAAAGAGATCGCAAGGGACACCTAGTGACAGCCTGTGGTACTGCATACTCACAACACTGCTTGTTTTAACATGGAGTCGGAACTGCAATTTTCACTCCCAGCGCTACAGCTTTATTGCAGGTTTACTACACCCAAAAAACCACAACAGAATTTTTTATTTTATTGGGATGGGGAGGGCATGTCTAGTGCATAAATAAAAAACATTGCCATTTATAATGCCCATTGCTCCAACTTCAACAAATGTGAGACCTATTGCATTTCCAATGTGTGTTGCTTTTACTAGTGAAGCCCATTAATAAAATATCTGGCCGTTTTATTTTCCCTAGGTAATTGTATTTCTTCACTTAATCCCTAACAACATCAAGTGCTCCCTCAAGAAGGTTGAGCCATCCAGATGTACCATTATTCTGGATAAGGGCCTCTATAATGAAGCATCTCACAAGCAACTCATGCGTGTGAGTCCCTAATAAATGATTGAGGGGTGTCTTTCAAGTGCAACAATAACTGTGAATGGTTTTTACCCTACTGCCCCATAAATCAGTGGGCCTTATGCAATATATCACATGGATTACCTTTCGGAAGATGATAAAATATTCTTTAATCCTTTTGCCTCTCAAATTTCGTAGCATATTTTATCTTAGCCATATTGTATGTATTAATTGCTGAGTTCTTCATAATATTTACAATCATTCTGCTTTATGTGATTTGAAGATGAATGAGATATAATGAATAATCATATCATTTGCCAATGGTTGTATGGGCCTAATTATGTCGGGGAGTTTTCTAGAGTATCCCCTGCAGCTAAGAGATTCTCTGGCAGGTTTTGTCTGACTCCTTACACAACTCCTAACACTTTTGTCAATCTAGGCATAACTCAGTGGCAGGTGAGTGAGGACACCTGCCAGTTACCTCAATATGCAGTTTCCTTTTGGGGCTAAAGAAGTCTGTTTGGTGTGGCCCCAATAATTTGAGAGTAACTATTACATCTGTGCCATGAACGAGTAAAGAGTTTACTGAAGGGTGCTATGCGGGCTGAGGAGGAAAAAGTATTGATCGTGTTGTCAGAGTGTGACCCCAATAATTTGATTAACATGGTTATTTATTTGTAACATTTTAACCCATAAGTTATGCCCTCTTTTAGACTATGGAGGCCGGTTGTCTGTCCTGGAGGATGACTGATTGACATACTTAGGGATCTCTGTCAGTCCGGCAGAGATCTCTGTGCCTTTAGAACAGCCACTGTTACAGCGCCTATGCAGAAGGCACCAAAATTGCTTTGAGTGGGTTGCATGTCAAATTTGCCCTCTCAGCAAAGTTTTTGTTCTTCAAAAACAAGCTTTTAAAGCAAGATTTTGTTATCGGAAAACAAAAAAGAAATGTCCCTAATATGCTGGTAGTCTTCTACCAGTGTGTGGGGATCATTTTTTGGGTTTCCCGCTCTGGACTTTCAGGTTTTCCCTGACAGTTCTCCCAAATAGGAACAAAGTAAGTCGGAGCATTCGCCTTAAATAGGCCAGACTGTCTGAGTTACTTTGACTGATGGCCTAAGATACAAAGGGTTGTCGGTCAAAGGTTTTTGCTGGTGAAGCCAGCATAGGCTTCGCCGTCTGAAACATGGAGGTTCCTCCAAACATAGATAGAGATGAGGAACTGTGAATATGATTGATAGGACATTCTTCGCATTTACAACGGATCACCCAATTTGTTAAAGTCTAAATGAGGCCATTCACTTTTTCATGACTCTACAGCAGTAGACACATCTTGTTTGCAGTAATTTTCATGCCTTTGCATGGTTATGTTAACCTACTTGCCGTCCAATGCATGTTAAAATGCACGCAGACTCCATATTATAATTTATATAGTAAAGGTAGGGTCAGCCATACAGGCATAGAGAAATGCAATCCATAAAGTTGCAGTAGTAGTTTCACACCAGCACTCTGTGGTATCCTCTTTTGTGCAGCAGATAGTCAAATTAAGTATCCAGGTTTAGCAAAAACATCTAGCGTCTATCTTTACAGACTAAAGCAATTGTTCTGGTTGCAAAAACAGTAGAAATGTGAGAATTCAAGAAACAAACAATTTCTTTCCATAATGCTCAAGCCTGACGAACTAAAGTTATATTTTCACCTGCACACTGTTTATCCTACACATTTAGATATCAGACCTCTTGTTGCAGAGTACTGAGGCACAGTTTTCTGAGCTGATCCTTGAGTTACACATATTGTTCAGGATCAGACATAAGATAAAAGAGCAGCCAGCCATGTTGCACATCCTTCATGCTTAGTATAGTAAATCAGTCTTTTAGCTACAGGGATCCGACATGCTCAAACCTCTTATGTAGCCTCCAGGTTCAAATGATCACATATATAAATTTAAGTAGCAATTCCTCCTAACAGAGCTCGTATATACTCAGGCCTCGGAGCTGTACCTAGGTTTGCAAAGAAATAATCTGTTACCATTTCCAACACCACAAACATGTTACACCTGACACAGATTTTTAAGATTGCATATAGTAAACCTAGACCTCATGGGAGGGGTCCAACTGGTTATACCGATCTCAAAACCACAAGTGTTGGATAGCACGCTATCTATTGTGTTATTATACGTATCCATTCCCAGACAATTGGTATTCCCATGGAGTGCTGAAAGAACAAGATAAAAGTAGTTCCCTGATTGTCAGTAGTGTAATACAACTCATCTAATCAAAAACACTCTGAAATAGCTATGCTGAGGGGAGGATATAAAAATGGGAAAGAAAGCCATCCAGTAAGAAACAAAACAAATGAGAGTGGCAAGAAAGCAAACCAGTGATAAGCAGCTGACCCTAAGTTGAAGGACTGGACTTTTATCAGTACCAGCGGTGCCAGGGAGCAACACCTATAACCTTCATGGGATACCTGTTTCGGCGCACAAACTACAGAGACACGGGACACTTCCTTCGACGTCAAAGATTCAAGGTTTATTACTGCAGGGAACACAGAAGTCACGACAAGTACAACACGTGCAACTTGGGGAGACTGCTTCAAATTGGTTCTGTGGATCGCTCCTTTTATACAGATTTTCCCCATAGGACATCATGATACACAAAGTTTACAACCGGTTCCCATAATTATTCCTCAGAGGGGTCGCTTTGGTCACTTTGAAGCACATAAGGTCCGGAACATGAGTGCGGAAACATTTGGTGGTTCCCAACTGTAAAAACCCATCTTCCCAACATTAGCAAATTCCAACCGGCAGTAAAACAGATCGAAATAGGAACTAAAACAGGTGGAGAGGAAGATGGAAACAGTGGGCGAGTCGAAAAGGGTGTAAAAGGGGAGGTATCGGGAAACACGAGATACAGGCATCAAAGGGACGTGCCTAATGAGATGCACGGCTGAGACAATAAACTGGCACGGCAAGATGAGCCTCGAGCGGGGCCATCTGCCTTACAGTATCATCCCCCTCATCATAAAGAAACTTACAAAGAACATGCGTCTTCCGCAAATATCGTGGGAGTCCCAGGGTCACGAAGCGGACAGTGTCTGTTCGCTGGCTACTTGAGGGCAAGAGACAAAATGGATGCCGTATCTAAGATGGAACCCGTAGGTACAGGTGAATAACCCACATAACTAACGAACAGTGTAAGTTAGCACAGCGAAACTGCGCACACTTACTAAACTCGTCATTTACGGTTCTTAGATACCAGACTCGACCATATGAGTCGAAAACATCACCTAAAATTGTCACGGAACCTCAGACGCTCCTTTTGCCCTCATGTAGGCAAGCACTAGTCGGAATCATATTCGATATTCATCAGACCCTCGAGATGTTGTTGCAGCATAGCTCTGTCCAATCGAGACCCTTTGGTAACAGGTGGCTGTCTCATACACGTTGTAGCACAGAGGCCACATAAGGCAGGACCGCACTGTACACAAAGGCAACACGTGAACAGGAACACTACAACGACTCCAATGATCGTCAGAATTTTCCAACCCCAAGTCGACATCAGGCCCCAAAACCATCCAAGTAGCGTCCAATCCCCTACATCCACGTGTATGGATTCGGAAATTTTATGCAACCTCGAGATGGCTTGATAGACAGTCGGAGCGTTATCAGGAATAAAAATACAGCAGGCCGAATGGATCACCTTACAGACCCCACCTCGATCTGCTAAGATCACATCCAAAACCATACGGTTTTGTAACGTCATAAGGCTATCCGCCTGAAGTTCTGTGGTGATATTACCAAGGGCACTGGCAGTAATATTTGCTGTCGATTCTACCACTCGAGTCAACTGTCTCAGATTCCTACTATTAACCATAGGTCCCCAAAACGGGAGGAAACCCTTGAAAAAGTCTCCTGCCTCTTGACCGGCAGTATCCTCTTCGTTAATTACGCCTCTCACAACTCTAGTCTTGTGATAATCTGCGTCTACAGTGAACGTCGGAGGCAACAAGTTTGCGATAAAACATGAGCCCACAAAGTCAGAGGGCAACCATGCATATGCACGATCATGACAGATAAAGTAGGTACCCTTGGCAGCCAAGAACACAGGGGACGAGACCATTGGCAATATATAATTTTCAGTGCAAGCACTCTCTCCAAGTCGAGCTTTCGATCTACGGCCACGACCTATTAGACAAAAATTACCAATGTGGGGTACGACCCATATCGGAGGTGAATCTTTAAGCTGTTTTTCATTAGTGAACACACTATATTCGCCTCTACTTAAAATCCTATAGGCTTGTACCTCTTCTTCGGGGATAAGCGAAAGATCATAGATATCGCTATCCAAATCCTCTATTGCTATCGACAAAGATTTTTGGTACGAGGTAGGACCAGAGTAAGGGGAACGTGGTTCTCGAATGGGGTGGAAACCCAGTGCGCTTCGAAACATTGTTTGAAATGCTCGAGCAGACCCTTGGGAGCTATACGGTAACACTAGATATGGAATTCCCTTATCCGTAGTATGGGGCATCAACCCACATACCCAACAATTAGTAGTGTTAACCACTAACTGATGCTGATGAAGGAGTTGAATAAAGGAATTATTGCGGAATTCTGCACGTCTAGCCTGCTCGTGTTCAGGTAAGATGTGAAAAGAATGAGGAGAGTCAGTGGGGATGAGTTTAAGGTCAGGGGTAGGAGTAGGTATGATAGAAGACAAGAAGTGAAACATTGTGTAATACACTGCACTTACCAAAAATGCAGAAATAGTCATAAACAATACGAATATTTGAAATATGAAACATTTGGTACGACTGAGTTGCTGCAGCTTGAATCTTCTTGCTTGAGCTCTTTCCAAGTCCATCAGCTTTGAAAATGCCATTCCCTATGACCGTCCGCAACGTTTCTTGACGCACTTCGTTCTGTGTAGCAATAGTCAATTCCTAGGAGTTCCCAGGCATCGACGGTCTTTAACCTAGCGTCAAGACCTACTAACCAGGAGGAAGTACACGCGCGGCCCTACGGTCTTTATTTCATAAATATATATATATATATACGCAAAAACAATGTCTCTCAGCTGTGGAAACAAAAAGGTGTAAAGAACGGAGCTCAATAAATATACAAAATAATTGTAATAACGTGAGTGTTTTACAGTGTTCAGGAAAAACGGGATAATGCACTTATCAAGGGACAGAACGGATTTTTTATTAGTCTCTGGTGCTTGATCGCAGAAAATAACGAGTTTTCCCAGATCGTGTCTGTTCATTAAACAAAAGATCCATCGGAGGGACAACGCCCTGTTGATCAGTTGAGTGTTCTGGTCTTGAGTTTTCTGATGACAAGTGTTCAGTAATGCCTTTTGGCTGCACTGAGGATTCTCCGACAGGTTGTGCGTCGCTGAAAGGTACAAACGCTGGCAATCCTTCGGTTTCAGTTGATGCAATGCCTTTCCTTACCCACGAGTCTGCTGGCAACGGAATGGGGACTTTCTTGGTGTGGGTGGCGTGCACCCAATTTTTCTTTCCCTCGAGACGAACTGCAGTTCTCGTGGCAAGGAGGACTTGGTAGGGTCCAGTGAATCTAGGGTCCAAATTGTTCTTGCGTGAAAAGTTGCGCGTTACCACCCAATCTCCGGGCTGGAGTTGGTGGCCTGGACCCTCCGTCTGTGTTGGCAATGCTTTGTGAACCTGTTGGTGAATTAACCTCAGTTTAGCAGTCAAGTCATGAAGATAATCAATCAACATTGGATACTCAAGTTCACAAAAAACACCTGGTCTAGGGACCCCCCAAACATTGGCAGGACGACCGAACACTATTTCATAGGGACTGAGCCCTACTCGGGAGTGTACAGTTGCCCTTGTTGACAGTAATGCTAAGGGTAAAGCGTCAGGCCACGAAAGACCTGTCGTAGCCTGAATCTTTGCTAGTTTTAGTTTAAGGGTGCCATTGTACCCTTCCACCAATCCTGCTGATTGTGGATGGTTTGCACTATGAAATTTTTGAACAATCCCTAATCCGCGACACACACTCTTCATCACGCTCCCAACAAACTCACTTCCGTTGTCTGACCACACAACCCGAGGCATTCCGTAACGGGAAAAATATTCTTTGAGTAAAATTTTTGCCGTGGACAAAGCCGTATTATCCTTAAGGGGGTAGGCCTCAATCCATCGGGAGAATGCGCACACCACAACCAATACATACTTCAAGTTATTACATCTTTCCATGTGAATAAAGTCCAACTGGATAACTTCGAAAGGGTATGCAGGAGGAGCAAAATGGCCAGGTGGAGTGGGAGTGCCCTTACCAGGATTATGCATCAAACATACCATGCAATTCTTAACCAAACGTTCAGCACATTTCGTAATACCATCATTCTTCCACACAGGAAACAGCAATTTACAGATACCTTTCGCGCTAATATGTGCTAACCCGTGTGCCATAGTCACAACAGCCAGCACATACGCATCAGGCAACATCCATCTTTTCTGTTCCGACAAGTCAATCCAACAATCATTCGCATCCAACTTTCCCGTACTTTCTTTCCACTTCGTCTTTTCAGTCTCGGTAGCCTCATTCTGAATGGATTTCACACTCTCAATAGTGTTTTCACACATACTTGATTCTGTAGGCCACCTTACCGAACTCGTCACATACATTCGAGTGCTAAGGTTCCGAGCAGTCTCCTTAGCAGTCTCATCCGCAAACGCGTTACCACGACCAACATCATCCGTCACTTTACAATGCGCACTACACTTAACAATCGCCACTTGCTTAGGCAACGTAAGTGCATCCAGAAGATCATTCACAAGCTGGCCATGCTGAATCTTCTTACCATGTGACGTAAGGAATCCTCTCTCTCTCCACAGTCGTCCAAAACTATGTGCCACACCAAATGCATACTGGCTATCTGTAAACACATTCACTCGTTTATCTTTAGACAATACACATGCTCTCGTCAAGGCAATGAGCTCAGCAGCCTGAGCTGAATTTTGACTCAACCTTGCGCTCTCCACAATTGTTTTTAATGTAACTATAGCGTACGCAGTTGTCACATCACCATTCGGTAATTTAAAACAAGAACCATCCACATACAGAGTACCATCGGGATCTATCAATGGAGTATCTTTTAGGTCAATGCGACCCTTGGTTTCTTCCTCAGTTCTGAGGTAGCAGTCATGTACTGCTTCACTGCTTGATTCTGTGTCGATCGGCAGCAATGTTGCTGGACTCAACACATTACATCGTTTTATCCGTATATGACTGGCCAACAACGTCAACTCATACCCAGACAATCTTGCGCTCGTCAGGTGTTGAGTTTTCGTTCGGTTTAATAGAGTGTCGACTGCATGCGGAACCATTACCGTGAGCATATTACCCATGACTAGACCTGCAGACTGTCGAATGGACGCCGCAGCTGCCGCTGTTGCCCTTAAGCAACTTGGCAAGGCTCTTGCTACTGGGTCTAAAGTTGAAGAAAAGTATGCACATGGGCGTTGCTTACCACCAAAAGATTGTGTCAAAACACTCAACGCGCAACCATCCCTCTCGTGAACGTATAGTGTAAACGGCTTACTGTAATCAGGAGTACCCAACACAGGAGCCGAACACAACGCATCACGCAATTCAGAAAAACTTTTCTGACATTCTTCAGACCAAGGTACTGGAGATGAAACATCCTTGCACGTAAGGGCTATCAATGGTTTTGCCAACAATGAAAAATTTGGAATCCATTGTCTGCAGTAAGACGTAATACCTAAAAAGGCACGAACATCTCTCTGGGTTTTCGGCATAGTCATTCGGGAAATCACTGCAATTCTCTCTGGGGTCAACCTTCTCCCTTCTTTTGACAATAAGTGACCTAAATAGGTAACTTCTTGGCAACAATACTGTAGCTTCGAAGGTGATACCTTGTGGTGCAAGTCATGTAAATAGTGCAATAATGATACTGTAGCCGTTTTGCAAATAGCTTCTGTATCAGCTGCCACTAAAAGATCGTCTACGTATTGAATCAAAGCTGCACCTTTAGGCAATATAAAGTCATCAAGCTGACTTTTAAGTGCTTGGCTGTAGATTGATGGACTCTCACAGTAACCCTGTGGAGCGCGTTTTAGCCTAAAACTGCGACCTCCTAATGAGAATCCGAACAGGTCTCTGCTTTCTTCTGCGATCGGAATACTAAAGAAAGCATTCTTTAAATCGATCACTGTGAACCAGGAGGCAGATGCCGGAATCATTGTTAGTAAAGCCGTAATGTCGGGAACCACAGGAAATTGCGGAACCACTATTTTGTTTACCTCTCTCAAATCTATAACAAAACGATACACAGGAGGTTTAGTTGGGTCAGTTCGTTTCAAAATTGGCAATACAGGGCTATTGCACACGTTTCCACGAGTTTCTTCAACAACACCCTTTTCAATGAGATCATGAATGATTCCTAACAGTGCTCGTTCGCCTTCAAGAGAAATACGATATTGAGGTAACCGCGGTAATCGCGCATTTGGTTTTAATTGGATCACATAGGGTGGAATGTCTAACAGACCCACATCATTGGGACCTGTGGCCCATAAGGATGCTGGGAGGGAATTCAATTCCGGTGGGAATTTATCAACCGATAAATACATGGGAGAGATCACTCTCCTCCCCAATGTAAGTTCCACTCCTTCAGGGGAACAATACAATGTTGCATATAATCGTTTCAACAAATCCAAGCCCAAAAGATTTTCACCACAGCCTGTAGATAGAATCAGTGGAGCCGTTAGCTCACGTGGTCCAATCATAAGAGGCAAAGGGTTAGAGACTGGGTTACTAACAGGGGCGCCAGAGAATCCAACGGAAACATTCGTTAAGCCAGACAAAGGTGCGCCAGGGAGTTTTGAATGCATGATGGAACTTTTCGTCGCACCAGTGTCTAACAGAAAAGGCTCAACTACACCCGATGTAGTCACTGCAACGTAAGGCCCACTCTGATCGACCGGAACTGACACTACTCCCTCTCTTTGTCTTAGGCTGTCCTAGTAGTGGTCATTTACAACAGTCTCGTGGTCTATATAATAATCATCAACATTATATTGTGCAGACCGAACTGATCCCGCATTTCGCTGGTCAAAATAATTATTTGCATCCGATTGATTCTGATGACGATCAATCTGATTGTGGGATGAACCACGACCTCTACCACGTGGTGCCTGCTGAGGACCACTGCCACGATTTCCTCGAGCTGACACACCATTTAAACGGTCTTTTAAAGCAAGACACTCATATTTCAGATGTCCCTCTTTCCTACAATATGCGCATTGATTATATCCTAGTGTAGATCTGGGATCAAAGTTGTCAGGACGCTGCTGCATCCTATCAGGCTGTGCACGGGGTCGATACTGCTGTTGCGCATCATTTTGGTTCGATCGCGGAGGGTATGCTTGTTGCAACAAGACCTTCGTTTTGAGTTCTTTCGTTTTCTTTTCTACACGATCACTTTCTTCCTTTTCCCTATTCTCATAATACTGAGCCGTTGCCAATATTTGCGCAGGGGTTGAGACTGCCCACGCACTTTCTGAATTCTTTAATTTGTTGCATAGCTCAGGCAGCAAATTTGACACAAATTTGTCAACGAATAACCGCTGACCTCCCTCAGCGCCCATGTCCTGGCCGCTGTGGTCGATAAACGCTTCCTCAAACCTCGTAAAGAAATCCGAGACGCTTTCGTCTTTCTTTTGCTTACACGCTGACAACTTATCCCAGTTCACCTTCATCGCTGGCATGAGAGTTTTCATGAGCGTAATGATTCTCTGAGGCAAATCCAAGATCAACTGTTCAGGTTTGGCCCCACCAACTTGTAATGCATCAGCTGCTAGCAGTGCAGCCCAATCACCCCCTAATTCAACAGCGTGATTGGCTTGACGAATTTTAGCCCAAACTGGTTGCGGTACAACGTTGCCAAACAACATGTCGATGTCGGCAATATTCATAATAGAAGCTTCCACCAGTTGTGATAACTCCTTATAATAACCAGCCGGATTTTTACGCGGATCGGGTAAGGATTGCTTCACCTGCAAAACTTCCGATCGTTTCCATGGAAGATGTATCCATACCCTTTGAAAATGCGGCAGAACCGGAGGGTTAGCTTGCGGATCTCCAGGCACCCACAGTGGCGGGACTTCTCTCATGGGATACTGACCAGGAACCGCTTTCCAATTCTCAGTGGTATCATCTAATGACACTCGAGAACGTGCTGCGGGTCTAAATGCTAATAAACGTTCCACGGCACGTCGTACATCGTCACCTACAATCATACCATTCGAAAAGTTACTCTGGAGTTCAATTATGTCGGACGGTACATTCTCTACTTCATCATCGTACCATTCCTCCCTCAAAAAGTTACACATTTCCTCAAATACGAATCTCTGCGTAGGCTCATTAAACTGAGAAAATGTCTCAAAGACTATACGTGGAGTGTAATTAGCAGGATGTCTTATCCATTTACGTGCCATGGTTACTAACGTTTCTTTCTCCCTACCACTAGGGATCTGACTCCGTCTCTGAGGAGTTTCAGATGTATCAGACAAAAATAACGGACCAGAAAGAGGTGAATAAAGGGTAGCAACAGAATTAGGAACACGCTTACGAACAGAAGGAGAAAGAAAAACAGGAGCAACAACATTAGAGGTAAAAGAAGACATAGTAGGAACGGACAAGGTAGTCGGAGAAGCAGAAACAACAGTCTGAGAAGGTACAGGTACAGGAGCATTAGGAACGATAACAGATGGAGGTACAAACGTAGGATTAACAGCGGGCTGGCCCGCAGCCGCTGGAGCAACAAGGGGAACAACAGGGGGTACTACAGGAGGAACTACAGGAGCAGTAGCACCCTGTACATAAGGAGGTGGTGATTTCATCAAGTATGATAGCAAGGAATCCTCCTTCAAATCTTCTTCTTTCTTTTCTGATTTATTCGGTAAAGCTGGGTAACATTTATCTATTTTCATATGATGCAATCTAGTAGCTATTTCCAGGTCTTTTTCTTCTTTGTCTTGTCTACATTCTTTTATAGCTTGCATTATCGGAACAAATTCTTGCTTTTTATCCTTTTTAAGTTGTTTGATTTCTTTCTGTTTGGCCTCTTTACGCCATATTCGAAAGGAATCAAACATAGCTGGCCTAGCTTTCTTTAAAAATAATTTAGCCTCAAGATTATCTAAAATCAAAAGTTCAAAAGTTCCGTGTGGTGGCCATCTAAGGTCACCGTCCTTCTTCGTGTAGCGGATCCAGTAATCATTATAGATTATGGGACCCACACCGTGTCGACTATATAGATCATGTATCGGAGTTCCAACTGGAGGTATCGGACATGAGTCCTCCAACCGGGAGTCCATTGCGCAACATTTGAAAATACGAAACAAACCACTATGGCTAGGCATCGTGCACACTAACCTAGTATCAAACTTCAAGGATTACCGAAGCAATAAAACCTCGTGTAAGTCAAAACCCTCGGTTTTTGGCAATTGCAACTGTCAAATAATACTAAGAACCAATACTAAGAACCACAAATGCAATGGAACCATGCAATACAACAAAGCCGTAAGGCTATTACAAAGCTCGGAGAGCTATTACCACACCTATTACAAAGCTCGGAGAGCTATTACCACAAAGCCTGAGGAGGCTATTACAAAGCTCAATGAGCTATTACAACAAAAACCTTAAAGGTTAACACCAAAGCTTTCAAAAAGCTAAAAACAATCACTAAGGACTGGGAGCGACCCACAAATACTTAACTCAGAACTTCAATGGCGTCACCAGGAAGGCCCGTCTATCGTCTCGCTTTGTACAAAGATCTACGCCGGGCGTCGAAGACAGGTCGACAGTCAGGGCATCGGTCCGTTGCAGCCGTCAGGAGGCGGGAATCTTCGCAGGGAAAAACTTCGGGCCACTTATTTCGACAACAGGATCGATGAAGCGGGGTGCACCTTCCCTCGGAGATTTCACACGAAGTTCCTCACGAACATCAGGCTTTGGACCGGACCGGTACCGCTGAAGTCGCCCCACGTTGGGCGCCAACTGAAGGACTGGACTTTTATCAGTACCAGCGGTGCCAGGGAGCAACACCTATAACCTTCATGGGATACCTGTTTCGGCGCACAAACTACAGAGACACGGGACACTTCCTTCGACGTCAAAGATTCAAGGTTTATTACTGCAGGGAACACAGAAGTCACGACAAGTACAACACGTGCAACTTGGGGAGACTGCTTCAAATTGGTTCTGTGGATCGCTCCTTTTATACAGATTTTCCCCATAGGACATCATGATACACAAAGTTTACAACCGGTTCCCATAATTATTCCTCAGAGGGGTCGCTTTGGTCACTTTGAAGCACATAAGGTCCGGAACATGAGTGCGGAAACATTTGGTGGTTCCCAACTGTAAAAACCCATCTTCCCAACATTAGCAAATTCCAACCGGCAGTAAAACAGATCGAAATAGGAACTAAAACAGGTGGAGAGGAAGATGGAAACAGTGGGCGAGTCGAAAAGGGTGTAAAAGGGGAGGTATCGGGAAACACGAGATACAGGCATCAAAGGGACGTGCCTAATGAGATGCACGGCTGAGACAATAAACTGGCACGGCAAGATGAGCCTCGAGCGGGGCCATCTGCCTTACAGTATCATCCCCCTCATCATAAAGAAACTTACAAAGAACATGCGTCTTCCGCAAATATCGTGGGAGTCCCAGGGTCACGAAGCGGACAGTGTCTGTTCGCTGGCTACTTGAGGGCAAGAGACAAAATGGATGCCGTATCTAAGATGGAACCCGTAGGTACAGGTGAATAACCCACATAACTAACGAACAGTGTAAGTTAGCACAGCGAAACTGCGCACACTTACTAAACTCGTCATTTACGGTTCTTAGATACCAGACTCGACCATATGAGTCGAAAACATCACCTAAAATTGTCACGGAACCTCAAAGTCCACTCTAATGTTTTTGAATTGTACACATTATGTCTTTGATAACAGACAGGAAAGGCTGTCCATAGGCGAGACCTAAAAATATAGATACCAAATTCACAAACCAAGTAGTAGAGCGGTACCCGCAAATTTACTTAAGTTATGCCAGGTGCAGTTTTCCTTAAGAATTCCTTGGGAAATCACATAATTTTAAATTCAGGAATCCATCACCTCTGTACAGAGTTCTCCTTGATGAAGACGAGGGAATGGATTATCCAGGGAAAATTCACTTTTAAATTTTTTTCTCTACAAGATAAAATATACTTCCCAATGGAGAAACTCCTTCCCCTACACCCCAACACATTTGGACTCGATTCATTCGTATGCTCAATCAAATAGACGAGTTATGCCAGTCTTGTGCTGTAGGAAATCTATGACCACTTTCCAGATGGAAACGGGTCCGATTGTAGTTTAAACTTCCATGTCTGTGAGCATGTTCCAACTTTTTATGCAAGCCATTTCTAGAAATACCCACTTTCCACCTCGTAATTTACGGCTTCGAAGATCTCTGCAGTCCTGACACCCAATAAAAGCCCTAGTACCTGCCAGAAATCCCTTTGAAAATTACTGGCAGGTGAAGAAAGTATAAATTTGATTGTAAAATAAGATTTATGACCTAATTTACCTTTGTGAGTTGGCCTGGAGAGTTCTCTATTTCACTACATATCTTTCATTTAATTACATCAAAATGAAACAGTGGAATATGGATTTTAGTAGAATCCCACTTTTTGCTTGTAGAAGGAGCTCTCTGTTCAAATATGGACAGTTTTCGGCTAAAAGATTCAAACAATTACTCATTTACATCTTGTGGGACATGTTTTAGTAAGTGACCCTTTTAAAGTTACTAATTTGTAATTCTGCAAGAAGGCATAACGCTATTTCGTTTTCAAAGCAAGGCCAAGATCAGAAAATATAGGGAACAAAGGGAAATGTGCAATTGCCAAATGAATGTCAAATATTGAACGGAAATGACGTTGTTTATTATCCAATGGTTTTATATAAAATAGGGAAACATTTAGGAGTGTAGTTTCTGAAATTCAGCTTTAGAAACTGATTAGTACCCTCGATTTACTAAAAATGTATTTATTTGTTGGGAAGCTGAGTTTGGGTCACGTTTTCATTTGTTTAAAAAAATGTTTAAATAACCTATGCTATGATATGTGAAGTGTTTGATGGCATACATTTGTGCTTGTTTGCTTTGGGCGTTTGCTAAATAATAAACTACTTCTGAAAAACATCACGATCAGGAAAGAAAACACTGGGCCTAGTAGGCAAAGTGAACCAGCGAGGTATATTGTTTCCTGCAACACTGCATTTTGTGACCTGCCTGAAACTCGATACTGTGGCATGACCTACAGAATCAAAAGGAATGTGGTAACCAGGCTTCTTGCTAGTTCACTGAACAGGCCAGGCCAGCTTATAGAAATAATGATGACAGCTGTGTATGACGCTGCCTTCCAGGTCTCATTTCAGCATGAAAAAGATTAGCTGGTTGACCCCTCGCTAAAAGTTATAAACATGTCAGTGGCACGTGCACAAGCTGTCAGCAGGAATGTGAGTGTCATAAACCGGACCCCGCCCCAGCTGCCTCAAAAACGCCTTAGTTTCGGGTGCACTACTTACGAGGTAAGTTGTTGGCTGCAGAACAATGGTTTGAATAATGTTTAACTTTTAACGGGTGAAAAGCGCGACATTCCTTTCCATGTGAACATTTAGATAGCAAGTTGTTTTTTTGTAAGCGGATGTGTAGCACTTCCCAGAATAGAACTAATTAGGTGCAGGGCTGCGTGTCCTCAGGGAGGGGGATGGGGACAAGCGAACAGTAGCTAATTTTTGGTGAATTATGTTAAATAATGCTTGGCACGAGAACAACTAGGAGCAGTGGATTACTTCAGATGTGATGTTTATGTATGGGGATTTATTGAGCGCACGGCTACTCAAAAGAGGTTTGAGCATGTCGGATTCCTGAAGCTGAAAGGCTGATTTGCTATTCTTAGCATTAAGGATGTGCAAGATAGCTACGCTTTTATCTTATGTCTGAGCCTGCACAATATGTGCAACTCAACAATTGCTTTAGTTTCTAAGGATAGAGACTGTGGGCCAGATGTAGGAGCCATTTACCGACCAGTAAATGGGTTTTTGGGATGTAGGGGCACATTTTTACAGATTCGGTAAATGTACCGATTCGGTAAATTTACCAATTCTGTAAAATACCGAATCGGTATTTTTACCGATTCGGTAAATCTCAGATGTAGGTGGGACTCTTCTGAGTCCCAAAGGCCCTACAAAATCGGTATTTTACCACCCAATCCAATTGGGTGTTAAAATACCGAATTCAGGTGTGCATGCACATGTGTGCATGCACACCTATGCCATGTGACTGACAGACATGCCCTTAGGGCATGTCTGTGTGCCACATGGCGCACATGTCAATTTTTGGGGTGCCATAGGGTGTCAAAGTGACACCCCCTGCACCCTTGCAGAATTCGGTATTTACCGATTCGGTAATTACCGAATCGGTATTTCCCATTGATTCCTATAGGCTTCACAGCCCATAGGAATCAATAGGAAATACCGATTCGGTATTTACCGAATCGGTAAATACCGAATATTAACGATTCGGTAATTACACATCTGGAATTACCTACATCTCCCCCCCTCTATTTTACCACTTCTTAAATACCGAATCGGTAAAATTCGGTATTTAAGAAGTGGTAAAATATAATTACCTACATCTAGCCCTAGATGTCTTTGCTAAGCCTGGATACTTCATTTTAAAATCCGCTGCACAACAGAGTAAACCACAGAGTGCTGGTGTGCAACTACTACTGTAACTTTATGGATTCTTTTACTCCATGCCTGTATGGCTGGCCCTTCCTTTACTGTATAGATTATAATATAGAGTCGATATAATGACATGGACTGTGTGTATTTTAGCATGCATTGGACTGCATGTAGGTCAACGTAGTCATGCAAAGGCATGAAACATTAATGCAAACAAGAGTGTCTACTGCTGTGGAGTCACGAAAAAATAAGTAATGGCCTCATTTAGAGTTTAGCAAATGGGGCACTGTGTTATCTATGTTTGGGGGAACCTTCATGTTTCAGACGGCAAAGCCTATGCTGGCTTCACTAGCAAAAACCTTTTACCGACAACCCATTGGATCTTAGGCCATCAGTCAAAGTAACTCACACTGTCCACCCTATTTAAGGCAGATGTTCTGACTTACTTTGTTCCTGTTTAGAACAAAGGAGTCTCCAATTGGCAGTCTATTAAAAACTGTCTTTATTGTATAATTAATCACAATCATTATAATATATTTGCAAAAAGCAAAATTCAAGTTGTAGCATAACAAGTATACTATGAGTTAGAAGCTATTATCATAAGAATAAACAATCTCAGGAATATAGAGGTTGGGAGAGCCCAGTTAAGTGGATGCAATAAATACATTTGGGGGATTTGTTGGGGAAATACTGGCACCCCCCCAAGGAGCAAATGTTTGCTCAGAAACAGAGTGAAATTTATTTATTGGTACCAAAAGCATGCATCATTGCTAATTAGCAAGGAAGAAGTCAGATCTGCCACCTTAGGGAATCTCAGACCGCTTCTTCCCAGAGTAACAAATTTCTAGGTGTTATATACAGTATGAAATGCCATATCAGCGGAACTAGAATAAGGCACCAAGCCAAATATGGCTAACATGGATGTGCAATGTCTGCACCATGCAAATTATAAACAACCAGATATGGGCAAACCAGAAAGGCTGGCTCGGCACTGTGTAAGCAACTTGCACAACCAGAATAAGAAATATCATGTAGTCAGGACAAGCAAGATGACCTCTAAGGGGGTACAGAATAGCTTGTTGAAGCTTGTCCAGTCAAGGTCAGATAGGAAGCCCTTTTGAGCTCCAGACCTCATGTTAATGTGATCTATCTAAGCATGATATCGTTTGAAGTGCATACACATGAATTTATATGGATATTCATATATATTTTGCAAGAGTCCCTCCTTTTGGATAGACTATCCAACATTAGTTTAAAACCAATATATATATATATATGTATATATGAAGGAAACATAAGTTACATATCTTTGGATGGCATTACACAGTGTTTGCATAAAATGCATATATTGTCACAGTGATACATCCTCATGGGATCATTATTATATCAGCAGGCTGTTGTGATACCGGCAGTAAGTGTCTAACAAGTATTTTTCTCTGTGCAATGCATAGTGCTATAGTGTCACTTTAGTCTTCAAGTGTCAGTAATTTAAAGGCACGCAGTGAGCGGTCAGCTGCTTCTCCTCCTGGTCCGCAGTCTTGTTCAGGGGCGGTTTCATGGACCTGCCCTGCGTTGTCCTCTTCAGTCTATTTTTCTGCAGGTGCAGACCATCACCTTGCTTTGAGACTGCGTCGTGTACTTCACTCAACAGCATCAGTTGATGTCGCGTCCCTCTGACACTTTTTGATGGGCCCCCATGGATCGTAGAAATGGTCTGGTCTGTCCTCATCTTGACTGCTGTGTTTCTCAGGTTTTCTGGTGACAGATGTTCATCAATTTCTGGTACCGTCCTCTCAGGCGTTGGGGCTCTGCCTTGCACCTTCTCCCCTCAATCCATTCATGGCATTGGTTCACCGTCTGTGGTCCAGTCCACCTAGAACTAAAAGAAACAGCTTTTATTTTTCTCACAATGACCATGTCTCCAAAATCACTTTAGACGTCTTTGCCACATTGCAGGCAGTACTAAAGTCAGAGCATCAGGCCATTTCAGGCCTGTTCCATCAGTTGCTTTTAGTAATAATCTATTTTTTTTTATTTTGGCGCTCATTTATTCCTCCTGGCCTCAAGTTGGAGGGTGGTATGGGGTATGCATGGTATACTTTATTCCCCAAAACAACCTCTTCAGCATAAATGTAGTCACTAGGTGATCTCCTTTTATCGCTATTTATGCCCTGGTGGGTCCTAACCTTGGAAAGATGGCTTTACTGAAGTACTGCACCCCAGTTGCTGCATTATTCTTCCCTGTTGGATACACCTCAATTCATTTTGAAAACATATCCACCCACACCAGCAAATATTTAAATCCATTCATTGGCAAGCAACATGCATCTGCGCATTCATCCTCCCTTGTGCAATATCAGAGGGTCCCTGCTCCAGTCTTGTAAGGGAAAGGAACATACTGCGTGGGGACACAGGCATCTCATCCTGATAGGTCCATACTATCTTCATTATTCGGCTCACATCCATCATCAATCCTCCCTCTATGTTCATATGGTGTTGCGACCATTGTGCTTCCTTTACATTAGCTTTCAACAATTGTCTCTGAATGAGCTGCATTTTTGGAATGCTTTGTTCATTTGTCCTAGCTGCACTGGCTGTAACATGCTTTCATTTAATGCTGTGTCAGCAATGGCATCACCTTTGGCTAACTTAGTAGTAGCTCCAGTGTAGGCTTCACATTTTATTACCGCTATCCTGGTGCATAATAGTATTGCTTTTAACAAGATCCTTACTAAAGGACCTTTTTAAATAAGGCGCCCTGCTTCTGTTATGAATCTGTGATACTTCCACAGTTGGCCACAAATAAGAACTGCAAAGCATAATGTGAGTGAGTTTAAATTTCAAAATTTTTACCCTTGACTAGTATTCATGCTTTTGTCACAGCATACAGCTCATCTTATTGGGTAGATGTTCCAAGTGGCAGAGCTGCACTTCAGCTATTGCTATAGCATACCCTGCTCTGTAATCAGTGTCTATCAGTCTGCCGGAGGAACCATCAGTGTACCACTCATTAGTCTGTCTTTACTAATAGTTTCTAATCTTGGCGGGGTGCCGTTTTCTACAATCTCCACTCCAACTTACTTAGGGTCTCATCTGATTCTAAGAGAATGGATCTCATCAGAATAACCTCATGACATTACAGTTAGAGAACATGGTGCCATTATAACATGTGTGCCTTCCAGAAGAAAATGTTGTGTTGATCCAGACAGCAACAACTGCACCAAATATGGCACCTAGACAATACAGGTATAGTCCAACACAATGAGAGCCGTCCTCTCCACCAACACAGCTGCTGACCCCTAATCACTGCAAAATGCAAAGTCACATAGTTGTGTCCCACAGGCCTCTCTTTTTCAGCTGCATCAGCACACAATTGGCAGCACCACTTAATTTGCAATATTATTTTGTTCTGAAACAGAGATGGAAAGGCCGTTTGTAGTCAGGCAGTCCCCACGATGGCACAGTACACAATGTCTCTTTCAATTTCTTGAAACAGTTTGCAAGTTCATTTTGTAACAGTCATAGCATCTGCATTCATGGACCCATTGGTGGCAGCAGTTCATTATCCCCAGGATGGATATCATTCCTTTCTTGGTGGTCAGGAGCTGAATGCCCAGAAACAATTTTATTCTGTCAGGTGATATGCGGCTCGTACCTTGGAAAATCACAAAACCCAGGTAAGTCACCTCTTTTTGGCAGCACTGGCATTTTGACAATGAGGCTTCTCTTCTGGAGGTAGTTCAGCAGAGCTACAGTGTCTTTTTCACAAGCTTTCACAGGCCTCAAGTGATGGAGATGTCACAAGGAGGTCATCAGCCTACTGCAAGACGATGCTACCACCTTTCAGGCATAGGTGGCCCAAGTTTCTCTTTACTGCCTGCGCATTGACATTGGGACTCACAGTGAATGAAGTGTACTGGATATCCCAGCCCGAAGGCAAAGAGGCTTTCACTCTGTAGATGGACTTTAATGCTAAAACCCACAGAGGAAAGAAAAATACTCTGCCTCTACAGGTATAAATACTAATATAGTACTGGTGTCAGGCACAATAGGCTCTAAGGGAACCGCAAGTTCATAAGGTAATCACTTTATGGGGACAGCAAGTTCATAAGGTAATCACTTTATGGGGACAGCATGTTATCACCACCCTCTTTATTTATTTATTTTTTATTTATTTTAAATATCACTTTATGGTGAGGGCATTTTTCCAATTTTTCCAAAACCTCTCCATTCCCTAGATGTGTAACCTTATTGTTCGTTATGTGTCCATCAATTTATTTCCTTTAAATATGTGAATCCCTACTGCAGCTGCAAGCAGCAAGTGCCCTGTTCTAACTCTCCTTAGGTATTTGTGAGTAAATTCCATTTATTTAAAAAAAAATATATATACATACTGCTGCAAAAATGATATTTATTTATATTAAAATTCTGAAATGTATCCCTTTATCATCCACATCAGTGAAAACATCTTCCACCTTAGTGGAAACATGATATTCTCCTTGGGCATGTCTGATATCTTCATCCTGAAACACTGTGCAACAATAAAACTGATACCAAACTCTTATCTACTCTCTGGTATCTACGCTGCACCCTTTGTTAATGTTATTCAGTGGTGTCCAATCTAATTCCAGGAATGCTTGATCAAGGAGATAATTTCATTGTAACAACTAAGTAAATTCTTCTATTTATTAAATGTATTTAAATTACTAATGGCGATATCCCTAATATTATTAACATGAATTGAGAATTAATTTTGACCCTAATTTCCCTAGGCACATTATAGTCTCAGACATCATTAGAGCAAAATTCACATTTACCTGTAGTGTTGTACCCTACAATGGTAGAATCAGGATATTTAATTAATACCAAGGAATTAAGTTGTTTAAACTACTCTTCAATATTACAAGCTTTCATAGTGTAATGTAGAAATCACATACTGTCACAGTGGCTCCCTGTGCGGAGATTTTTTACATGTAGTAATGCTTGTTCGTTCTAAATGAAGGACTGTGGAAAATTGCTAACATGACTATTGTGTTGCCATCTCGAAAAGTTTCCGCGAACGTAGCCCTTGAATGTACAAACCCTGCCGATCCTGTACCCTCCCCAACCTCAGGCACAGCTGTGTACACAAACCCCCCCCCCCCTTCATGACATTTGCCACCGAGCCGGCCCGGTAAGGAGGCCTCGAACTGTTTCTCACACTCTGCTCCTGGGTACACACATCTGCCGTCAACAGCAGCTGAAAGCTATGAACAGGATCATCAAACAACCTTCCTGTGCGGACTAAACACCTCCTCCCTGGGAACAGCGGAATCTGGCCCTTTACGACCTAAGAATACGACGACATCAAACACTTGTTGCTTCCTCCATCCTGTTTTAAAGACTCTTGTGTCCGGTCATGAAAGGCGGGAGGGGCGGAGCTTTGGGTATAAGAGATTGTACGCCACGGATTGAAGTGGCAGTCTCAGCAGATCAGTTTGTGTGTATTCCAGGAGACTGTCCTAACCCGGGTTAGCATAATATAGATGGTGTTCCAGTTTCAAGCCTGAAGTCATGAGTCCATTTCTTTTCCTGGAAGAGGTGAATGTAGACTTGGGCGTGCCCTGCGCCGCTGGCCCGTAACCTCACAGTAACAAGTGGGAAGTCTTCGGGGGCCGGTTCTACAGAATGGCGCCCGAAAGTGGACACCTGCAGAGGTCATAGGTCAAGCCCGGTGGTCGTGGACGGGTCCGGTGATCGACATCCAAGGGAGGCGCCCTACACCAATTCTGTCCAAGTTGTCAGCTTGTAGACCTGCGGACTTCGAGAACCGGTCCTCACCACCCGGTCTGGGCTAATTGACTACGACTCTGGCTGGGGTTCCTGTCGGACGGTCGGATTCCAGGAAAAGGACCGGGATCTACGGCTGAGACTACAACACCTTTAAATCGGTCAGGTAAGGGGGGTCTTACAAACCCACCTATATTTAATTCGGAGTTGCAACTAAATCGATGTAAATCGGATAATTCGGGTAGTCTTCGGCCTTTGCAAAGTCCAAAGCCAGTAGTGATTGTTTTTATTTACGCTACTGATTAAATTCAGGTAAATCGGATTTCGGATAAGTAAACATGCCTAGGCTCAGTAAGTTTTAGAAACTGTTTTGTTGGTGTTGTTTTAATTTAGAAGATAGGTTAGAAGAGAAACAACCACTACCCCCTCTTGGTACACCTCTATATGAGATGAATGTCAAGACGGGAATAACTCACATAAAATTGATGTCAATTTGGCGGAAATGGACCAAAAAGGACCATGAACATCAATGGCCAGAATATGGATCCTTTGATCAAAATGTCCTAGAGTACCTTGAGCAAATGCTATTTTCAAATAGAGCTTGTCAGGCCATGTTCGAATCCTTTCAAGCCTGGCAGAAAGAACCTAAACAGCAGAAAAGGAAAGCCGAGAAACATGCTCAACGGCATCAAAAAACACTAGATGAGGGCAAGAATAGGCAGAACAAGAGAGATACGGGAGAAGAAGAAATCATACAGGACAGGAAGTTTACACAGAAATTAAAGGATGCTACGTATCCAAACAAAAGAACAAAGAAACAGAGAATCAAGACCTCCTTATGAGACAGTTATTGGAGGATAGGAAACCTCCCCCTTACAATCCCTCACCTATCTACCCTGTGTTGGTACAACAGAACGATCAACATAGTTGCTCACAGCAGCCATTGGCACCCCCATCCGAAACCCAGCATCAGCCAGCCACTGAAGGTCAGCCCACTGCCTCCAGCTTGAGCCCAGTACACCAAGCGGTCCCGCACCCGCCTCAGTCTCCTGTTCAGTATCAGCACAATTCCGTGAGCACAGTACAGCAAGCCGCCACGCACCCGTTGAATCCAGACTCATGAGTAAAGAGAACCCAGTTAGTTGAGGATCCCAGCGCACATACACCTGGACCCGACATGTTCACAGCAGTAGGCCCAGCGGAAGGATGGAAAGATCAGGCACTGAGTGTGACAAGAACCCTATTTTCTCCCAATACATACTTTCTCCGGTCTCATCGGAGGCAGACAGAAGAGGAAAGGGTTATACTAGAACAAGGCCATAGATGGATGTCTGACGCTAGCTATACATTCGATCAGATTTGGCAAACGATGAGGCAGTACGCTCCCGAACAACAGTTTATGGTATTCCTCAGCATGTGTACAGAGGTACAGGAAGACTGGGCAACATTCCTATCCCCACTGACACCCATTCCCTTACAAAAGATGAAGGAGGAGATAAAGACGGGTCACGTAGCGTCACACAAGTTAGAACACTTCCTGTTGACACTCACGCAGTATAGAAACGAGCTCATGACACGCATGACTGGAAACAAACGATCACGAATGAACCCTATGCGAGAGGTACCCCCCTTCTTCCACCCAGGTACCCTGGCCATTGCTCCAGACCCAACTGCCAATCCCCCGATCCTCGGCCAACCAGAGATAGGTCCCCACATAGTTCGGCAATGGGTACACACGCCTTGGCAACGATCTGACATATTACAGTTTAAACCAGCATTACCAGATCCGCACAAAACCCCCTCGGCCTATTACAAGGAATTAGAGCAGCAGCTTAACGCCTCCATCATAACATACACAGACATAGTAATGTTCTTTGGTAGCGTAGTTCCGACAGACGTATGGGCAGAAATACACGGAACAGATCACGCAACACGATTAGGAGACACATGGAAGGCTCTAGAACAGGCCGACCAAGATCGAAAGGTAGGAGATAAACCTCTACAGATAATACTTGACTTACCAAAGAAAATAGTCACAATGACGAAAGGAATATTGAAACCTAAAATATAATATGGGACAAACTGACGGCATGCAAACAGGGCAAGGACGAAAGCGTCTCGGACTTCTTTTCCCGTTTCGAGCAGACTTTCACTGATTATAGCGGTCAAGACCCATCCACTGAAGGCGGCCTCCGCCTCTTTGTGGACAAATTTGTTGAAAACTTGTCACCCGATATATCCCTCCTCTTAAAGACGTCCGAAAGCTCTTGGCAAGTGGCTACAAAGAGCCGGTTGCTCTTTATGGCAAACTACTACGAGCAGAGGATACATGAGAAACAGGAAAAGGAAGGAAAGAAAATGAAGGATCTGAAAACAAAAGCACTGCTCCAACAGGCTTATCCTACGCCCCAAGTAGCCCTGAGTCAGACCAATAGGCCTCACCCCATAAATAGACAAAGGCCACCCTTAGAAGAGAACCAGTGTTCTTATTGCAAACAGGACGGCCACTGGTCTAAAGACTGCCCTGTCCTCTGGCATAACCAGACCACGCACATTCCGACCACCAGGCACTCATCCAGTACAGGGGCAAGGTAGAGGCAGAGGACAGGCCACACCACATCAGTAACCCCGACAAATATCCAACCACTTTGATAAACCACCTGAAAGGTCCCAAAACTATTATACGGAGGACTACGACCCTGAGGAGGGTGAAGGTTACCAGACAGCATAGGACAGCCAAGAGAGGGGAAATGGGCCAGTACAGATTCCAACCGACCAAGAGGGGCCTTACATTCGTATAGGCCTTCCCAATGGAAAGCAGGACAACGTCCTAGTAGACACTGGGGCAACAAGAACTTCAGTCTCGCACGCACTGGTCCCTGGGGCACCCCTTTCTGGCATTACAAATGTTTCAGTAGGTTTTGCAGGTATCCCTGTAGCCAGCCCCGTTTCACTACCCATGCCCTTGCAGATAGGTCCGTACACTGCCCATGCTCCAGTCGTCCTCACGTCTGGATGCGCGGAGAACCTGTTAGGCTTAGATTTATTAAAAGCATTACACGCTACCATACAGTGCTCTCCAGACGGCGTACAAGTGACTATGAGTGCCCCTGAGGTTACAAAGGCCTGTTTTTCCTCCACGTGTCAATTACCGCCTGAATTGTCCGCAATCCCGGACGCCCTCTGGGCCCAGTCCGATACTGATGTTGGATGCCTAGACATACCACCCTACCACGTACAGCTAAAAGAAAATGCCCACATGCCTCGCATTCCCCAGTATAAGATACCCGCAGATGGTCAGCATGCACTCATTCGGATAGTACACGATCTAATCAAGACAGGAGTAGTAGAGGATCATTTTAAATCACCAGGGGTATAAGGGGGAAAGGTAATCGGTAGGGCTGCCCCCCACTCAGACCAGAATTAAACAAAAAGAGCCCCACCAAATCTGAGTCATCCGTGTAGCAGACCAGTCAGAAGAGTATAGTATCCCAATTTCGATACATATACCTAGGGTGTGTAAAATAACTACTCCTACGGTCAGGATGTATAAATGACTTGACACCACAGAAACACAGGTCAACACATTCAAAAGCTGAAAAGAATGTGAAAAATATGAAAAATATGTGAAGCGCCGGAAGGACTCTGCAGAAGTGGCTCGCATCATTGAGGAGCCATCGGCGGACGCGTGACCTAATGACACGAGGTCCTACGTTTGGTGACCGGTACACAATGATTGGCTCACCACAAGGTCCTACTATACATTTTATATGTGAAGATTGAGAATAGGAAACCGTCATATGCCCTGATGAAATTGCTTAAATGAAAGCAATGAAACATGTCGGCTTGAGGAGGAATCTGCATGGTATTTAATTAACCATTTTTAAAACGGGAGGTTTTTGAAGCACCAGAATAAAGGATAAGTAGCCAGCAAAACCCTGCCCTGTTTTTTATATTTGTTTGTGTGGGGGTTTATGTCTACACGTTTGTGTTCAGTAGTGTTTATTTGTATACACTGGCCTGTCTTTGTCGCTATTCTCACTTGTGCACTGTGTATTGTGTCTATGTGCACCTCTGTTTTCTTTACATAGAGTGAGTGACCAATGATGAGAAGTGGGTATACCAGTGATTATTAGCCGGGAACCCCCTCGGGCGTTGCTACCGTGAGGCACTCACTCTATTCTTCACATATTTTTCATATTTTTCACATTCTTTTCAGCTTTTGAATGTGTTGACCTGTGTTTCTGTGGTGTCAAGTCATTTATACATCCTGACCGTAGGAGTAGTGTTATTTTACACACCCTAGGTATATGTATCGAAATTGGGATACTATACTCTTCTGACTGGTCTGCTACACAGATGACTCAGATTTGGTGGGGCTCTTTTTGTTTAATTTTAGTAGTAGTAGAGGAAACAAGGGGAAATGTATGCAACAGCCCCCTTATACCAGTCAAGAAGAAAGGTCCCGCAGGAACTCCCCATGTCTACCGACTGATAATTGACCTCCGTGCCATCAATAAAATAGTTGTTCCCCAGTACCCTGTAGTGCCCGACATCACCACGTTACTGACTATGATTCCCCCTACTGCCACGCATTTTACCGTCATCGACCTCAAAAATGCGTTTTTCTCCATCCCCATACACCCGGCCAGCTGTGATATATTTGGATTCACATTAGCTGGCAGAAGCTTCCGGTTCTTCCGAGCTCCACAGGGGTACACAGAAAGCCCTAGCATATACAGCCAGGCCCTGAAGAGTCAGTTGGATACCATGACCCTACCCCCCCACTTCAGCACTCATACAGTATGTCTATGACCTACTTATCGCTTCCCCGTCCAAAAAAGAATGTCACAAATGCACCACCATACTGCTCCTACATTTGCACAAGCACAGGCATAAGGTCTCCCTCCCCAAATTGCAGTACTGCCACCAAGAAGTTACATACCTCGGACATCTCCTATCAATGGAAGGGAGACGACTCACACCAGATAGGATACAGGCAATCTTTAGCATGAGCAGACCCCATACCCAGACGGCAGTCAGAGGTTTCATAGGTATCACGTCCTATTGCCGTCAGTGGATCCCAAATTACTCTCTCACAGTCACGCCTTTGCTTGCACTAATCACAAAGGAAGTTCCCGACACTGTGCCATGGTCCTCTGAAATTGAGCAGGCTTTCCAGACACTCAAACAAGACATGTGCTCTGCGCCTGTACTAGGTTCCCCCTGCTACACCAAACCTTTCTTCCTTTACACACATGAGCGAGACGGATGCGCACTGTCCGTACTGACCCAGCCTTATGCCGACAAACAGCGCCCATGTGCCTACTTTTCAGCAACCCTAGACCCTGTTGCCCAAGGACTCCCGAGTTGTTTAAGAGCCACTGCTGCTACAGCTGTGTCGATACGACAAAGTGCCAGACTAGTGATGGGTCACACCCTCACTGTAATGGTACTGCACTCTGTTGAGGCCCTCTTGAACAAAACAAAGACCCAACACCTGACTAGTGCACGCCTGACCAGTTACGAACTCACACTCATGGCAACCCACATTACCATACAGAGATGCACCACACTTAACCCAGCCACCCTACTGCCCGCTACTGACGGACATCAGAATGATACTGACCCACATGACTGCCCTCTCCGAACGAAGGAGGAAACAAAAGGACGAATTGACCTGTCAGACCTACCCTTAAGTACACCGGACGGCACACTCTATGTAGACGGGTCGTGCTTCAAGCTACCTAACGGGAAGACCACAGCAGCCTATGCAGTAACCACATTACAGACAGAAGTAGAGACAGCTAGGATACCTCAGCAATCAGCACAGGCAGCCGAACTCATAGCACTCACCAGAGCTTGTGAACTCAGTGCTGACTTACAGGTGACTATTTTCACTGACAGTCAGTATGCGTTTGGGGTGGCACATAACTTTGTCCGACTGTGGGCAAACAGGGGGTTCCTCACATCCCACGGGACACGCATCCAAAATGGTGTCTTGATAGACAATCGGCTCGACGCTCTGGCACGCCCCAAACAACTGGCCATAGTGAAATGCAGTGCACACAAGCGAATCACGGACGACATAGATCGAGGGAATGCCTTTGCTGACCAGACAGCCAGAAAGACAGCACAGCAAACAGTAGACAGAATGTATGTGTCAGGCCCGGCCAGACGGGTCCCCGAGGGAGGGATGATCGAAGACTCGATAGACAGTGTGAAAGAAATACAGGCAGAAGCGACTGAGACAGAGAGAACAGTATGGAATGACAAGACTGCCCAACTAGACGACAAGGGATGCTGGACAGACCTCTCGGAGCATCAGAGATGGATGCTCCCAGATGCGTATGTCCTCCCAGTGGTGACAATGGCCCACGGACCTGCACACATCAGCGCAAAAGGGATATGCAGACTCCTAGCACCGACCTGGGCCAACGAAAACATGGCCAAAACAGCCACACACCTAGTAAAGACCTGTATGGCATGCCTCATGCATAATCCTACAACATGAAAATTGCCTCAACCACTCTTACTTGAACGAAAAAACGTTTTCAGGTTAGAAAAATATTTATTACATCCCAACCAGGCATGCTTATTCAGTGGCAATTATTTTAAAATTTTAGAAATATATTTTAACATCAATAGACAGAAATAAGGACTGTACATTCAATTTATATACAAATGGTTTGATACACATAGAAACAAAACAGTGTCAAAATAATATTTGAACATCCTACAAAAAAATTAATACATAACAAAAAGCAAATATCACATACATATAGAATCAATGAATGAAAAAATCAAAAGAATGGGGAATAGAGAACAACTGAATGACTCAAAATTAATAATATCTGAACTGGCCAAGCCTATTATTGTTTATTGATAATGCTCTATTCCACCAAAGCTGCCGACGCGTTTCGAGACCAGGACAAGTGTCCCTGGGCTCTCATCAGGGCTTTTATTCTTTGTGTCAAGCTCTTTTTCTGGGAAGGAGAAGGCTTGTGGGACTTGTAGTCAGGGGAAAGGGGGGACCAAGGGAATCATTCGTTTTCAATGGGCAGACAATTCATTCTTGTATGTGCCGCCAAACGGCGAGATGGCTTGTGAAATATGACCATTCGTTTGTTTTTCCTTGTGCAGGCTTCGTTATTCTTAAATTGAAAATGCTCCAAACACTTGTGTTCCTTCTCCAAAAGTGCTTCTGCAGCAACCGGGTTCCTCGAGTTATGATTAAAAAAACTGATAATCCTAGCAAAGGCACTCCCACGCCCCCTGGCAATTTCGCTCCTCCTTCTTTCCCATTCGAAGCCCTACAGATGGACTTCATTGAGAGTGAACAACCTAAGATATGTATTAGTAGTGGTCTGCTCCTTTAGTAAGTGGGTAGAAGCATACCCTGCAAAAGACTGTACAGCCACCACGACAGCAAAAATCCTCCTGAAAGAGTTCTTCTCTAGATTCGGACTACCCCGCCTGATATGGAGTGACAATGGAAGTCACTTCACAGGCCTGGTTATCCAGAACGTTTGTAAAGGTCTAGGCATCAGACAGAAATTCCATGCCGCAAATCATCCGCAATCCGCCGGATTGGTGGAAAAATACAATGGCACCCTCAAACTCAAAATATCCAAGATCTGTGCAAGCACCGGATTATCATGGCCGGATGCACTACCACTAGCTTTGCTGTCCACCAGAACCACACCACATTCACGGTCCGGACTTTCGCCACACGAGGTGGTCTTTGGTAGACCCGCCAATGTGTGGGGAGTACCCAGACCAAAGAGGTTTTTCGAAATCGAATACCCAATGTTGATAGATTACCTGAAACAACTCACTGATAGTTTTCGGTCTATCCACACACAGGTAGAAGACGTCCTTCCTCCGATTCCCGAAGGACCCGGCCACACCATACGGCCGGGCGATTGGGTGCTGACCCGGAACTTCCAGGGGAAGAAGATCCTCGAGCCCCGCTGGAAAGAACAACAGCAGGTGCTCCTGGCTACAAGGACTGCTGTCAAGGTCGGGGGTCGGAAAAAATGGATCCACGCAACCCACTGCAGGCGTGTACCTCTGCCACTGCCCCATGATCGATGGGTGAATACCAACTCACCAGATCAAGACAACAGGACAGCTCTAAGGTCCATACCCTTAGTGACACGCAACCGAAAGGCACAGAGACAGAAAGAGAAACGGACCATACGCTACTAGAGGCCATACCTCCTCATCCAAGAGACGAACAATTGTTTGATGATCACACCACCCCAGGCAAAGAAAGATACAATTTAAGGCCAAGAAAATAAAGTGGGACATACTATGTGTCGTCCTCTGACAAGTGTCTTATCTTATCTTATCTTATCTTAACCAGAATTTGTACAGCGCACGTTCACCCGAGGGTTTCTTGGCGCTAACCAACATGTCTGGAAACTACACCCTAGAGAGAGAAAGGGAACTACGCCAAGGTCTGCGCAAACAGCCACGTTTTGAGTTGCTGCCTGAACTGAAGAAGAGTAGTAGAGGAGCGGATCTCCAAAGTGAGGGTATTCCACAGCTTAGTTGCAAGCGTGGCAAACCTGCGTCCTCCCTTACGTTGGAACTTAAAACGAGGAACAATCAAAAGAATTTGAGAGGCAGACTGAAGACTGCGGGCATGGGTGTATTTAGGCAGGAGTTCCTGAATGAACCTGGGGCTACGTGCATAAAGGGTCTTGAACGTCATACAGGCAACTTTAAAAAGAGTGCGTTGTACAATAGGAAGCCAATGAAGTTGCTTAAGCAGCGGTCTAGCAGATTGTCAACAAGGGAGGCGATAAATGAGTCTAGCGGCTTGATTTTGGACTAATTGCAGACGCTTGCTAAGAGCAGCCGAGATACCCAGTTAGATGGCATTGGCATAATCCAAATGTGATAACACCAGGGCCATTACAACCTGGGTAAGGGCAGAAGGAGTGAGCAGTCGGCTGATCTTCTTTATTTTCCGGAGTTGGAAAAAGCACAATGACACCACACCATTGACTTGGGGCCTTAGTGAGAGCTCATCATCAATGATTACCCCCAGGCTTTTCACCGATTTAGAAGGATTGGGGGATGGGCCAAGTTTGGTGGGCCAATAGTGTGGTCCCCAGAAAAACTTGCTTTTGCCGAAAAGAACCAATTCGGTCTTTTCAGGAATCAGCTTGAGATGGTTACTGTCCATCCAATGACCTATAAAAAGCATGGTAGATTGAAATTGATGAACAGATTCTGGGGAGTCGTCGATGGAAAAGGTGAGTTGCAGATCATCTGCATAATTAAAGGTTGTGACTTTAAAAGATTTTAAAGAGTGCAGCAAAGGGAGCATATAAACATTAAACAAAATTGGGGATAAGGAGGAGCCCTGGGGAACCCCACAAGTAGTAAGTAATTTAGGCGAGGAGAAGGGAGGGAGGCCTACTGACTGAGAGCGGGCACTGAGAAAGGACCTAACCCAATCGTGGGCAGAGCCGCGAATGCTGGCCAGTTTGACACGGTCGATCATGATGTCATGGTCGACCGTGTCAAACGCGGCCGACAGATCGAGTAGGACCAAGGCCTGGGGGATACCCAGGTCAGCATTATGATGCAGGGAGTCTAGAACAGCTGTAATAACTGCTTCGGTAGAATGGGCAGGACGAAAATCAGCTTGAGCAGGGTCCAAAAAATCTGACTGCTCGATGAAATTAGAGAGGTGAGTGGTGACGTGGGCTTCCAGAACTTTGGCCAGATAAGGTAACAAAGAAATAGGCCTATAATTCGATAAGATAGTGGAGTCCACGCCAGGTTTCTTTTGTAAAGGTACTACTACAGCCTCTTTAAAGGTATTTGGTACTATACCCGAGACTAGAGAACCATTAAGGAGACTAAGTATCCGTAAAGGGATGGCCGTGATTACCTTTTTCAGGACCTGGGGTGGGCAACAATCACGGGGGGAGCCTGACTTAATCCTAGTCGTCAGGGCGAGCAAGGATGAGACGTCCAGAGGGGGGAAGGAATCAAGAGAATAACTATTGGGGGGAAGAGTAGAATCAAGAGGGAGGGTGACTGGGATGCTGGTCTTGATAAGCTTAATTTTTTCTTGAAAAAATATATTGAGAGTATTGCAGAATTCTTGAGTGGCTTTAGGTTTGGGCTGGGTTCTTGCCAGATTAGTAAGCTTATCTACAATAGAAAATATGTCCTTCGACTTATTGGTAGAGTTTTCGATGATATTAGAGAAGAATTCTGCTTTAGCTGCCAAAATAGCCTTTATATAAGCAGAACGGGCAGCCAAATATAGGTTCTTCCTAAAGGAATCATCATAGTTACTTCTCCATTCACGTTCCTTCTGGCGGACAGTGAGTTTCTTAGCCCTGAGGTCGGGGGAAAACCATTTATGAGCATCAGATAGACGCAGGGTTTTCAACGTTTTTAGAGGGGCGTGAATATTGCTAGCTTTAACAAGCCAGTCAGAGATGTCAGCTACAGATTGGTCAACGTCGTTATTAGTAGGAACTGAGTTCTGTAGACTATCCAGGAAGGCTGAGGTGTCCAGAGTCCCCACTTCCTAATCATGCCTCTTCTGTTCTCTGTGTTCATAAAAGGCATAGAGATAGAAATATGAAATTGAATCAAATAATGGTCTGACCATATAAACGGTAAGATCAGAGGTGAGGAGACGCTAAGGTTGGAACTCCAGATCTGGTCCAGTGTGTGCCCTTTGATGTGGGTGGCAGAGTCAATATGGTGGCTGAAGTTAAGCCCTATGAGGAGATACCTGAGTGCGCTACCTGCCGGCACTCCAGACCTATTATCCAGCCAATAATTGAAATCGCCAACCATCAGGATCCTAGTGTAGTCAGTGACCAACGTAGCCAACTGGTCACACAAGGTAAGTGGAAAAGAGGGCATGCTTTGGGGGGGCTTATACATCAGTATACACAAAAAAGTGCTTGGCCCAGAGTCGAATCTGATCACCATATTGTTGGCTATTGGAAGGTCAAGTGACGTCAATTTTGTGAATACTAGATGTTTATTAATAATAGCAGCCACTCCACCGCCCTTTTTACCTGAGACGCGATCGACCTGCAAGATATAATAGTTCTCAGGAAGCGCCAAAGGATATCCGGAGAAGAATCCGCATTAAGCCACGTCTCTGTAAGAAAGAGGATATCAGGTTTTTGATCAACCAGAAGGAAAAAGATGTCCAGTTGATGTTTTACTAACGATCTCGCATTGAGATAATAGATATGTAGTTGTTGATTATCATCTATAATTCGTCTAGTAGGGGAGTGCTTATAATGCGTGGAAGATGGAGGGTGGTAGATGCTTAATTGAGTAAGTTGTCTTATAGTCGAGGGGCTAAGGGGTCCAGCGGCGCTACGGAATTTCAGCAGGTCCTTCGGGGGTAACTCAAAAAAGAGGCAGGGGGGTAGCCCCTTGCCCTGGCCCGCCGCGGACGGGCGCAGATTGGTTTGGCTTTGGCGCGCCTTTGGCGCGCCCGCTGCGCAGGCGGGAGGGAATGCACATTTATGGTGTGCTGAGGGTCGTGCGCGAGGGAGCTGCAACGCCAACCCAGGGCTATCCCCAAGATGGCGGACCCCCTGTCAGTCCCCGAGACAGCACCAAGTCGGCTGCTCGGGGGAGACAGGCAAGCACAGTGCGGCGAAGAAAGAAAATGCCAAGTGCAAAATGCAATGATTAAAAGCAGTAGCAAAATGAAAAACAATAGTAATATTTTAAATTGACATGCGTTGCTCCCGGTTTCCGCCTCAGGAGATAGGTGGCAAACTGTCAATTATACGCGCGAGGAGAGTGCAAAATGCAGTAAATTAAAAACAGTAGCAAAGATTAAAACAATAGTAATTTTAAAAGTGACAAGTGTTGCTCCCGGCTTCTGCCTCAGGAGGTAAGTAGCGGGCTGTCGGTCTGACACCACTGACCTGACCACTAAGACAATCGCACTCAGTCACGACCCAGATACAGGATGAACGGAAACAACGAAGCACAAGTAACAGAACAGCGAGAGAAGAAAAAGGAAAAGTACTGTAAAATGCTACATGGAAGGTTCAATGTATGTCTGGGCTTGCTACTAATCATCTGTATGGCACTGACTATCATCGGATGGGTAGTACATGACATTCTGCCTAAACCAGTACCCAAGGATCTATCAGAACATGAACATGCCACAATGCCACCACATGAGGGCCACAGACGACGAGAATATGTGAACAATACATTCCTCCAAATGCTGCACCAACACCAGCTCGTCATGAACGTTACTAACGGTTAGGTGTGCGGCCTGATACCGCATTCCACCAAGCGAGGAACGCCCTTTCTTCCCCTGCCATTTTCAGAAAACGGGTCCGCATGGGCCCTCTACAACATATTCGCAGGTGCATACCTGAGCACTCCAACCCAGGCCCCTGACACCCCGTTTGGGCCTCAGAGAAAAGCAAAAATACACGGAGTCATGGCAATGATGGACTATCTCAAAAACAATAACACCGGAACTCCAGACGAAAACGAAAAATATGAATAATGGAACTTGACCTACTATGTAGCCAGCTTCAAAGAGAGAGAACGCAGCAGGAAGCCACCACCAGATGTCTGGGTGGTGCCGCATAAAGGAAATATATGCCTCCAAGGAAAAGGCGGAAACAGCAAAGCTCAACTGGGCACCAGCATATGCAGTAACACATATGCTTTCTCTGAAACCGCATCTCCGCCACTGGTGACGGCTCAATGCACCTACTTTGTCTGCGGTGACAAAGCGCATACCTGGCTCCCAGCCAACTTCACAGGGACTTGTTACATTGCCTTCCTCCTCCCACCAACATACACCGCTACAGCTACCCACCATCAGGTAGGATTCAAAACACGAAAGAGAAGAGACACTCTGAACTCCGAAAGCACTGTCGGCCAAATAGCAGGCGATTTCTTCAAGGGACTCATTCCTTTCTGGGGTCCGATGGTCAACAGCCAAGAAGTCAGACATCTGTCCAGAGTGGTCGAAGCCACCATCAACGAAACAGCAGGAGCACTGAGCAATGTCACAGCAGAGGTCCAAGCGGACCGCCTCATGACACTTCAGCACCGCATGGTGCTCAACATCATCCTGGCAGACCGTGGTGGTGTATGCAAACTGATTGGGTCCAGCTGCTGTGTATACATTCCAGACACTGCGCCAACAGTGTACCAAGCCATTCAGAGACTGCATAAGATCACCGAGTTCATCCACACAGAGGATGGAAGTTGGTCCTTATCTGGCTGGGCATGGGGGCTGATCACAAGCTGGGGCTGGAGAATAATAACTGTTATCGGAGCCATCCTCGTTGCCCTGCTCTCATGCTGCCTCTGTATCCAGTGTGGGCTGGCACTCTGTGGAATCTGTGCCATGTGTCTAACCCCCGCGCCTGTCAACAACCGCAAGCAAAAAGTAAAGAAACAACAACAACAAGAAATCCATGAACTCATGCAGATACGCTTCTAGGGTTTGCCATTCAATGGCAAAAGGAAGGACTGAAGGACTGTGGAAAATTGCTAACATGACTATCGTGTCGCCATCTCGAAAAGTTTCCGCGAACGTTGCCCTTAAATGTACAAACCCTGCCGATCCTGTACCCTCCCCACCTCAGGCACAGCTGTGTACACAAACTCCCCCCCCCCCCCCCCCTTCATGACATTTGCCACCGAGCCGGCCCGGGAAGGTGGCCTCGAACTGTTTCCCACACTCTGCTCCTGGGTGCACACATCTGCCGTCGACAGCAGCTGAAAGCTATGAACAGGATCATCAAACAACCTTCCTGTGTGGACTAAACACCTCCTCCCTGGGTACAGCGGAATCTGGCCCTTTACGACCTGAGAATACGACGACATCAAACACTTGTTGCTTCCTCCATCCTGTTTTAAAGACTCTTGTGTCCGGACATGAAAGGCGGGAGGGGCGGAGCTTTGGGTATAAGTGATTGTACGCCACGGATTGAAGTGGCAGTCTCAGCAGATCAGTTTGTGTGTATTCCAGGAGACTGTCCTAACCAGGGTTAGCAGAATAAAGATGGTGTTCCAGTTTCAAGCCTGAAGTCCCGAGTCCATTTCTTTTCCTGGAAGAGGTGAATGTAGACTTGGGCGTGCCCTGCGCCGCTGGCCCGTAACCTCACAGTACCGAGTGGGAAGTCTTCGGGGACCGGTTCTACAGAAATAAATAACTTGGCCATTTGACCCTTAAAACCTGTTCTCCCTTGTCTCAGTGACATTACCCCATGTGGCTTATTTGTTCAAAGAAACTTCTTCAGAAGTATGACTGAGGGTGCGTGCCTCCGTGGTGATATTTTAAAAGGTACAATCACATTTGAAAGTATCTCTCAAGAAGCATGACTGAAAAGCCTTCCTGCTCCGTGCCTGTCCTTATATTTGAAAGGTAGGATCTAACTTCTGCTGTTTTTTTTATACTTATTTTTATTTGTGTGCAGTGTGCTTCCTAGCACCTAAAGAACTGGCATAATGCACCCAGAACTATTGTGCATTAAGGCGTGCAAAGTAATTCAGGTCTCTAGAGCTGCTCTTTGCATTACTTTTGATAGCCTTTGTATTTGACACTGCAGCCATTAGGCCATACTACATTTTAAGTTTGTCACTAAGAGACAGTAATATTGGTGTTATTAGCTAAACTAATATTCACACTTTTTATGTGGTGCAACAACATATTTTAACCAGTTGGAGATAAATCTTAATGTGCACATTGAAATGTGAATATATACTTTGCACAGGATAATTTTCACCAGTGCTAAATATTCCAATCCAGTCTAAATCTATTGTTAGCAGTTTTTATTTTACAGCAGCTCATCCTTTGAGCAATCACCAATTACTCATATAATGTGCATGCCTTTTAATATTTTAATATCATGTGTCTAAGGAGAGTCAAATCTACTCCACCTCAATGATAAATTCAGCTTAAACTACTGGCATTTTGAGTTTTCTTGAAATGTCATTATGAAGTTCTTATACGATAAAAGTGCTGCAACATTTTGCATCTATTTTTAACATTTGTTATGTCCTAGTTTTGTAAAAACACACACATTTGTTTTTCTCTGCGAGGTCTACTTTTTCTATTTAGTGCCTTTACCTAGGAAAAGTCAGTTTTAACATTCCATGTAACAATTAGTATTAAAGACCCACTGAGCTAACCATGTCTGTCTCTACCAAACCACTTGCCCACACTCCTAAAATCACCACTCCCCTACAAATCTATTCCAGCCTGAAACTAGGACCTTTTCTGCCCTCTTTGACACGTCCTGGGTTAACAGCTGCTGCCAAAAGCCTCTGATTCTTAAATGTTGTAAGCTCTGACTGCACTACTGACGGGGGTTCCAGTATAAATTTGTACACACGTTTTAAAGTTTAGTAATTTGAGGCTATATATAATGATCCCAGAATGCTCTCTTATTATATGCAAATATTTGCAGACGCTTGAAAGCAAGTGTTATTATTCTTTGCTTTCAAAATAAAATGTTCACAAAAAATGCAAGTAGGAAAATCTTTGCAGCATTATTTAGTAACATGTCAATGTATGCTAGTATTTCCCAAAAATATTGATAATGGAAAATCAGTTTAACAAGTTTAAATACATTTATAGAAAACAAAAATAAACAAGCATTGCCAAAGCCAGTAGGTCTGAAAGTGGAGGTCAGTCTTTTTTTTTTTTTTTCAATGGGTGCCTTGTTTAGGCATGGTTTTTGCGAAACCATATCAGTGTTGGAGCTGCTGGGCCCTCACCATTCTAACAAGCATTGGCATAATCAAAAATCGGTTTTGGTCTAAGAAAAGTACATATTGCCGCAGGAGTTCTGGATACTGTACAAAACTACTTTGTGTGTCAATATGCTCCTTGTGAAAGAGCAGAATACTGTCACTCACAGGGATGCCAGCTGATAGAGAGAGAGAGAGAGTGACAGACATAATTTTAATATACACAAAAGGTCATGGCTTACACCAGGCCTAATTAGAGGCCCAATTCTTAAAAAAATTCTCAAAACTGCTTGCATGGTGTATATATCCTTGCATATATACTGTTTCCTTGAATTCACAATAATTTACAGAAGTAGGCCAAGAAATAGTACTTCTAGAAAATATTTGTGAACTGCATTTTTCCATGAGCAAATTTGCATGTGTAGATTTGCTCATGTGAAAATCTGAATGTTTCCAAGTTTGCTTTTCCTCCAACCACTTTTTCCTAACCCTGGAAGAAGTTTTTTGTCTGCCACTGTCAAAAGTAAATTTCCAACCTTTCTCATTATGAGAAAATAATTGAGAAGAATTGGTGTTAACCTTTAACCATGCAAGTTAGTAGGTTTGCACAAACTCAAAAGGGCATTCCAACTCTGGAACTATTGCTTACCACTAACTTCAGCCCCAGTATGTAGACCTGCAGAAACGTGGCAACATAAGGGAATTGCTAGTATTCAAACCCTACTATGGTACGAGCCCTGGCATAATCAGAGATGTTATATAGACTCTTATATAATGATATTGCTGCCATAATTTGTCGTAGCATTGCATGGCACAAAAGGGACAAGTGGATTTTTTTACAGGCCAAGTAAATATATGAAGCAACCTGCCTCTATTACAAGTAGATATTTTATTAAATTCCACACCCCTGTTAATACATCAATTAGATACAGAAACAAACACAAAATCTCTTCTATGAAATACAGGACAATGTATGCAAATACAGTCTCTTTTTATATGCTGTACTCTGTTACTGCTTCTCTGTCCATAGTAGAGTGCAGCCACTTAACACATTTTCTATAATTCATAGTCTTACCTTCATTTGAATTTTTCTCTCCTGACCGTTTTTTTAACAGCTTTCTAGTGAGCTTACCATGATTTTCATCTGAGATCCTGTCTTGTGTAATTTTGATTTTTTACTCACAATGTGCGCATACACCCTGAAAGATAAATTCAAAAGGGTTCCTACAAGGGAAAAGTTGTTAGTAAGTGGATATAAAAGGTTAAAAAAAGGAAAATCTACAGTTATGGACCAGCCAGAGACATCACATATAAAACCATTTTCCTTCTCTCATGCACTAATGCGCTCCTTTGTTATATAAATCAAGGAAACATAGATGTCCAGTACTGAAGATCAATACCCTATTCCAATGCAGTGATTCATCCGTGACATAACTATGCATATTTCAAAATTATTCCCTGAGTTCCGGTGCAACCAGCAAATCTGAAGCTCCGCTCAATATATTCTGGAAGGGTTTCTTTTTGTGGGTAAAATCAGTACCCCCTACTAGCATAGGGTCTCCTGAAAATGGATTTTATAAACCCCCCAAAGGGTCTAGCCATTTGTCAATATTTATTGACATAAAGTACCTTAGTTACTTATCAGTCACCTGCTTCCCTACTTCTTATATGTGTAGGTACACATACATTATTCTCTTAACCCAGGCTCTCCTGCAGTGTATGCCAAAATATCAATTAGTGTATTGATACAGAGAATATTTTTAAAAACATTCTCTACAGACCCCTGTCTATTTTAAATGCCAGTTAATGCCCCTTTTATTAATACTATGTGTTAAATACACATTTGAAAGACTGAAAGGTCACTTGCAGCAAGGCAAATTAGTTATTTAGCTTACATCTCACTTACCAACTGGTGACATCACAGTCCTCCAATGTTCCCACTTTCTGACACAATTTTGACGGGGAAATACTGGCACCCTCCCAGGAGCAAATGAATGAAACTCACCAGACATAGCAGGTTTGCTCAGAAACAGAGTGAAATGTATTTATTGGTACCAATAGCATGCATTATTGCTAATTAGCAAGAAAGAAGTCAGATCTGCTACCTTAGGGGCTCTCAGACCGCTTCTTCCCAGAGTGACAAGTTTCTAGGTGTTATATACAGTATGAAATGCCATATCAGCGCAACTAGAATAAGGCACCAAGCCAAATATGGCTAACATGGAAGTGCAATTTCTGCACCATGCAAATTATAAACAGCCAGATATGGGCAGACCAGAAAGGCTGACTCGGCACTGCGTAAGCAACTTGCACAACCAGAATAAGAAATATCATGTAGTCAGGACAAACAAGGTGACCTCTATGGGGGTACAGAATAGCTTGTTGAAGTTTGTCCTGTCAAGGTCAGATAGGAAGCCCTTTTGAGCTCCAGGCCTCATGTTAATGTGATCTATCTAAGCATGATATCTTTTGAAGTGCATACACATGAATTTATATGGATATTCATTTATATTTTGCAACAGGAATCTTAGACAGAACCTATAACTGAATTACCAGAGCATTAGTTTAGTCTGAAAACCATGAAAGAGTAATTGTCACTCACATGCTAAAAGAGGGGGCCATGAGAAACATTATAATTACTAAGTCATTACTATGTAGATAGCTTAATTGTGCAAACAATGCGTATAGTCTAAAAACCATGAAAGGGTAATTGTCCGATAACATAGTAAAAGAGCACCCATTAGAAATCTTAAAATTCACTAATTTAGTGTTTTTTTAGTAGCAGTGGTAATCAGATTTATTATGGTCTTTAAGTAGTTCTTGTAGCAGGCTGATGTATTTTCCAAATTTCACCAGGCCACATGGTTCCGTTATAGTAAAAACAAAATTCATTGCCTTTTTACAGGTTCATATCCCTTGTGTTAATAACAATGGTTTTAGTAGAGTGCGGCGAGCATTCAACATGGCAGCAACACAGTAAATGGTTAAACGTTTCCCTTTTATAACCACAAAGTCAGCACTTAACTATCATAGCCCTTTTGGGTAAATATCTTTAATCTGTAGGCAGATCATCCTTGCAGCCATGACTTGTCTAATACAAACCGTTCCAACCGTGCTCTGATGCTAGGGCTGTGGCCTCATACAAGGCGGATGCTGAGTAATGTATGAGGTAGCCACTGCTTCAAGTACCGTAGTGTTCTTCAGTTTGGCCAAATCAGTTAGCATTGACAGTGATATTATCTGTCTTTTCAAGATCGGTTTGAGTGCTGAATGCAAGAGCAAGCATTTGTTCAGTTCGGACTGATCAATTTGGAGGGTATCCACTGTTTTATTTAAATAATCCAACCAAGGACTCTTCTTTTGAGAAAAAATATAAATAAGAGCTGATTTCAACCTGTTAGGTGGGGCCCTGGTAGTCCTTTAGTAATATTTTAAAGAGGCACCCATGTTAGACCACATTTGGACCTCCAATCCAAGTTCTACTCTGATCATGCAGCCCCTATATATTGTGAAAGCTTAAAAATTCTCTTATATGCACAGAGTTGCACTTTGTCCATTATTTTAGTGAGGTGGCCCAGAAAAGATTTGTGCCCATAGTTAAGTACGGGTAGAAGGGAGGCCAGAAGAACCCCTCAAATTAGGTTTCTAGACAGAGTTTCTAAAATTGTGTTAAATTGGCTAAGTCTGGTGGTGATCAGTGTGGCTGTGGTTTTAAGATGGTCCAGGTGGGTTTTAATTCCTCCATTTGCAGTCAGCCACACCCCCAAATAATTTTATGATGTTGTCCTCTGGAGTATCAGTGGGCCCAAGCTTCAGGCGTAGTTGATATTCTTGGTCGTCTGTCCAAAGGCTACGACTTTTGTCTTTATCTCATTGACAGTCATGTTATTTACCTCATTATATTCATAGAGGGTAGCCAGGGCTTTTTGTATCCCTATTCCCGCGCAATCTAACAAAACAATGTCATCTGCATATTGTAGTAGTGTAATCTTAACTTCCCCGATTTTTGGTGGAATAAGATTTGTGTATTTTAGGGCCCACAATATGTCTGCAGTATACAGATTAAATAAAAGAGAGGCAAGGACACAGCCTTGCTTTAATTCATTGTGTTGGAATTTTCCCTGGTGTAACTGTTTGGGATAACTTGACCTTCACCCTAGTTGAGGTATATAATGCATTATTGCAAATTGTTCTGGATGCCCCAGTTCTGTAGTTACCTCCACAATTTGTTCCTGTCCACTGAGTCAAAGGCAGAAGAATAGTTAATAAAACATGCATATAGGGTCTGCGAGATCTGAATTCAGGCTTGCTGGATTACGTAAGATATAGCCACAATGTTACTGGTTGTTGATGAGTTTTCCCTAAATCCAGTTTGGTAAAAAGGAATAATTCATTTTCTTTCACCCAGGACTCCAGATCTTTTAGGAGGACGGAGGCATATCCCTTGGCTTCAACATCAAGAAGTGCGATGAGACTGTAGTTGCCTGGGTCCAGTCTATCCCCCTTCTTGAATATTGAATGTAGTATGAAGCCTCCCCAGCTTTCTGGAACCTGTCCAGTAACTGAGCATGTATGATATAGTGGGAGAAGTATGGAGAACCATAGAGCAATGTCGTCCTGAAAGACTTGAGCTGAGATGCCACTTGGACCTGCAGCTCCTGTTGTTCACATTTAGCACAAGGTTATTGAGATTAGTTTTTCCGTAAAAGTTGGGTCTTTGTTTAACGCCTCGGGCTCCTCACATCATTTATTTGCAAAAGAGGTGCAACTGGTTTTGGCTACATACAGTTTCTTTCTCCATTTGGTTATGCTTAGTAGACCAAATCATTTGCTGATGTAACTTTATTTGACCCTTAACTTTTTGTTAAGTTTCACATTTAGAATTTTGTAAAGTAATTTCCACGTCAATTGTGGAACAAATGTACAGTGTTGGAAAAGATTACTGGTGCTGGTTACCTGGTTAGCTGGAACCCAGCACACTTTCAGTCAAAGTTGCACCGGATACCAGGTAAAAAGTGGGGGTACTGCAAGGAAAACCCCATTTCCTGTACTAGTCCCCACAGCCAACAGGCCAGGTATCTCAGCCACAATCTGGGAGAGCCTACCTATTCTTTCAGGCAAGGACAATCAAGGAAACAGTCTGGATTGTTGCTACTCTGCCTTACATCCCTTTGTCCAGGTCACTCCCTCTGGGGGCTTACCTATCTCAACAGTGTTGGGACCCAATGTAAAATGCACCTTGTCTGTTTCTATGCCCAGTCCCTTTTCCTTGGGTAGAGAGGTGTCTACCTCTGCTAACCCTATCTTAGCCAGTGCAAACCCCAGCTTACTCTAAGAGGTCACCCACAACTTGACTTAACCCACCATGACCAACAGCGTCAGGGGGCTTATCTTCCTATTTGCAGGGGATCATACCACCATGCCAAAAACAGTGCAGCCGTAACTGGCCCTGGACTAGTGCCTCACTTTAGCCCAGACCAACCTCTTTGTGTTCCTTTCCAAGGAGACAGTCAAGGGGGAGTTCTTCACTGACGACCACCCTTCTCCAACTATGGGACCCATCTATTTTAAGGGGTACTACAGCCACAGGCCTAATACTGACCTCCCCTGGGATAGCCCTTACTCTTCTTGTCACACATGGGTTTTACTGGTTTGAGATAACTAACCTGTCATGCACAAGAATGTGACTAGCGCAGGTGTCTTTCAGGGCAGTGGTTGGGATTCCATTTGCCAGTAGGTGGTGGAAGTTTCTACTTCCCTCTCGAATTTCCTACTCACCTTTTGGGCCCACTTTCCAGTTGAAGGATAAGAGGACTTCCTCATCTGAGGAGTCACTCTCCAAGGCTACACTGGCAACCCCTGGGGGTTCGCTAGTGGGTTTGCTTTTAGGACAGGAAGTGTCCTCAGTGTGGTGTCCAGTCTTCTGACAGTCATGACACCATGCCCTTTTAGGAGCCCAATTCTTACCTTGGTAGCCTGTCTCGGACCCACCCTCCTGGTCAGGGTTTTGGGCACCTACAGAGGACTCCTTTTCTTTATCTTTAGAGTGGTCACCCTGTTTCTCTTGGGAGGACACTGGCCTTTCTAAGGCTAATCTCTTGTCCTCCAGGGCTATTATGTGTGCCAGTCTCTCAAGAAGAACCTCCTCCACTGAAGGACTATCTATGTACCTCGAGGTACCGAAGCCATTTTTGCTAGAGGCAGATAACCTTTGCACAGTGTGTTGTAGAGGCAGAGCGCCCCCTGTCTCGAGTGGATGCACGTTCATGCCATCTTCCTCACTCCCTCTGCCCTGCTACTCAGGGTATGTGGCCTCATCAGTAGGATGGGCCTGCACATACTCTGCCAACAGCTTCTGATGCTTTACTGTGGTAGGGTTTGAGCCTGTCTTTATGTGGTATCCTTTGCAGAGAACCCATAGGTGCTTAAAGGTAAGCTGAACAAAACCCAGTTTCCTACAGCGGGTGGGGGCGCCTAAGATTTTATTTTTTTAATTATTGCAAGTTTCATGAACCGGGTTTGCACAACCAAAACTGTGTGTTTTTGTGTGCTTTTTTTCACAAATCATGAAAATGTAAAAAGAATAAATAAATTCACAGTGTGACAATGCACGCCCAAAGACCTCTCACAATGAGCACTCTGGACATGGGGGCTGGGGCTGCATAACTGTAGGCAAGACATTGCACCAAGAGCCTGAGATGCATGCAAAAAGGCTATACACAGCAGACTTGAACGCTTAGAGACTGGCCAAGACCTGGCTGCAGGACAGGCACTGCGCATGGAGCCTGCTGCGTACAGGTTTTATAGCATATGGGCAAGCGCAGTGCTTGGCTGCCGAACAGTGCAGTACATTATGGCAATATGGAAGCTGGATGCAGAATATCACCATAAAATAAAACATTCACTGAAAAACGTTATTTATTTGAAAAAAATCTCAGAACGTTGGTGAAAAAATCCACAATTAAATTCATGTTATTGTTATGGTTTCTGACCCAAAAACCACTAAAGATCCCCAGGTATGATTAACCATAACTCTCCCCAATGTGATCTACTCTTGACCTCATATATGATGTTACAGATGTCATCAGAAATCATGTAATTGATTGATTAACAGATCCAGTAACAGGTTCTTGCAGGAGTTGGTTCTAGACAACATACTTGTAGCGACTAAAGAGGCATGCAAGTCCTAGAGTAGTAACGTGCAAAGGTTGGGAAGACAGAAGCTAGACACAGATATCACCTGCTGTTTTAAATACACTTCCTGTTCTATATATCTTCAAAGAGATTTAGATTTAGAAACAATACATAACGGAGCCACTATAAAGAAGGCCTCAAACTACTATCCTGAAGTATAAGATGACAACTTTAGAGCAGAACTCAATATTACTCATGTTTGTTTTGAGTGTCAATTAGTTGTGGCCCACCCACTTATAAATGGTGGTTAAGCACTCTCAAAGTTTTGATGCTGAAAAAGGTCCTCTTTGTCCAACTCGTTATATATTTGGGTGTGGTCTCCATAGGATAAAACACAATACTCAATAGATCTTATTAAGGTGGACAAAGTGTGAACATAAGTGTTGGAGAATATCACAGCAATGAGTATCCCTCCAGGACCCCTCATCTAACAGCAGAGTTTGTTGACTTAAAAAGCAAAAGTGCAAAAGATGGAAAGTGCTGGGTCAACAAGGAGGTGAGCCAGTTTGCCACCCCTCCTCCATTACCTACTGCATGTAGTTTCTGAACCAATAGCATTCCAGCCACATCTTCTTCATGAATTACATGCACGTACAGGCAGCATTGTTACTGAACATCACCTACTGTGGGCATGGCTTACACGGGAACCACAGAAGCCCTATGCCCCAAACATCTCTCTTATAACTCCACCTAGCTACAAATACACCCATCCACTAACTGCAGTACCCTGACCTACACAATAAGCCCAGCAAACCCTATACTGCAACAGAATTCAACTACATTCACCTGGCCCCAACTCACCCAAACCTAGATCCAACAAACCTCTGGAAACCTGTCCTGTGGTCAACTACGCCCATGCTCAAACTGTTCTACCCTAAATCCCATCATAAATCCAACACCCCCAACACACATCTACCGTATGCTCTATGTAACTTGTCACTGCTTATTTGGAGGAGCCTGCCCTGCCACTGTCAATTGAACAAGGAGGGAATGGTGCTGCTGTTGTCTCTAGCATGGGCAAGCAAGCGGCTGGCAGGCATCTTCTTCCACTCCTTTCTTTCCAGGGGGTGTGTCTGTCCCTGAAATGCAGACATTATGGCGACTTGTCTCTGTGCCACGTCTTGGGTGAAAGTTGTATTGGCGATTGTCATCCACATCCAGATCCATCTTTTGGCAATTTCTGACTCCAGTCTATAAATGCATTAGTTCTAGGTCGGCCTGATGTCACGTCTCAGCTCTCTGCGGTGCTAGAGCACAGATCTCAACTCCTGGTACTGAACACCACTAGGTTTCTGAGATGGTCTCTCATCCCAGCCATCACCATTGCACACTCCACTGACTTAGAAAACAGGGAGACAGGTCCTGCTTCAGTAACTGCCATCTTCTGCCCCTATTGCGTAATCTCCATGAGTGTGTACAGTATTTAGATCATAGCAATTACACCACAGTTGACACATCATAGGTATGTACATCAAAGGTCATTTTCAGTTCCATGACATACATCATAGTAATATATACTGTGAGCAAGGGCACTTGGTGCTCGAAACGCGTTACAGAAGAAAGTTTCAATAAAGATCTACCTGCCTAATCCACTGGGTACGCCAATTTCATTTCACCCGCCTGGGAAGTGCTGGGATTGTGAATTTCATATATATAAACATATTACCTACTGGCGATAGCCAGTAGGTATATATAGTTAGGACCTAGCTACCATAGGAAATCCGCAACATTCTAATGGGAATAACTTTGGCGCCGGTTGAGGAATTTGCGTGTAATTTTCCAAAAGTTTGGTCAGCTCCGCTGCGCTCCTTCCCTGAAAGTTTCGGGGGGATTCGTGAAGTGGGGGCTGAGAAAAAAGGGGGTCCCAAAACATGTTTTCCCCATGTTAATTTCCATAGGACGTTCTGACAAGGCTACAGCCCGAACCTCTGAACGGAATTACACCAAACTTGGCAAAATTGTAGGGACTGGTACGCAGATGTGCCTTTGCTATATTTGGTGAAAATTGCTCCAGTGGTTTTTATGAAAATTAACTTCAAACACACATATATATCTGGGCGGAGCCTAACCACACATCTCATCGTGAGATCTGATTGGCTGTCAGCACTTCATCCAAGAAGTGTTGGCAGCCATCTTGGGACCAATATACATGATAGCACCTCATTAAAAAGCATTGTAGTTAATAGAGGGTTTTAGGATTTTAGTTACATTATAAATCATTTGTTGATGGTACCATACTCATTTTAGGAATTGTGGTGTGTTCTAAGTTGATTTTACCATGTGAAAAAGCCTTCTGCTGGGATATCATGAATCATGTTTGAAAGAAAACTATTATCTCATGCTTTTCCCACAGTGGTTTGGAAGGGGATCTATAAGCTAAACTGAAAGCATATTTTCTGTAAATTCACATTATCTTTCTCAGTCATGTGAGAATGAAGTCTGACATTCTCAGTAAATCATGTACATCCAACAAGGACAGAGACTGTCAGTTGATTCCTTTGTGTTCTACTGCAGCCTCCTAGAGTGTTCTAAAGAATAACTAGAGCTCTAACAGTCCTACTTATTACAAAGGTATGGCACACCTGAAGCCATCTTGATTGGAATAAAGTGGTAACTCTTAAAACATTTAATTTTAAAAGGAACACAATGAGGGGGTATATTTTGCCATAGAAAGTATGATTAGTGCTGCAGAAAGAAAATTTGGGCACATTTTGAGTGACTTCCCAAATCCTCTTCTATTTCATTAAAAAATTCTGACATGCAGTCTCCCAAGATGGCCACCAGAGACACAAGAGCCCAAATGTAGCCCAAATATCACCCAGATGTAGCCCAAGTATAGCCCAATGACAGAATGTCCCACAGTGTTCTAAAGAACAACTAGAGCGCTAACAGTCTAACTTATGACAAAAGTATGGCGCACCAGAAGCCATCTTGTTTGGAATGAAGTGGTAAGTCTGAAAACATTTAATTTAAAAAGGAACAAAATGAGGGGGTTCATTTTGCCATAGAAAGTATGATTAGCAGCAGACTTCCCTGGTGAGCAGTAGCTTTACTACAGTGATCTAATGAGCAACTAGAGTGCTAACATTCAGAATTTATGGCAAATGTGTGACACATCTGAATGCCTTCTTGATGGAACCAAAGTAAACAAGCATCGAAAATGCAATAGATCTCGCCCTCGTTTAAGTTAAAGCCATTCTGTTTGTAATGAGGTGGCTTTTTAGCTTTGCTTTTATTAGTGTTTTTAAAACTTTCATGTAAATAACATGCATATGTATGCATATATGTATATGTATGCATGCATTTATATTTGTATTTATATAGATATGCAGATTATATATGTTTATATATGTATGTATATATATATACACATACATAAATGCATATGCATATATATATGTGTATATGTGTGCGTGTAGAGAGAGGTAGAGGTGTAGAGGTAGAGAGGTAGAGAGGTAGAGGTAGAGAGGTAGAGACTAGTAGAGAGAGCAGTAGAGAGAGGTAGAGAGGTAGAGAGAAGAGAGTGAGTAATAGAGAGTAGAGAGTGAGTAGTAGAGAGTAGTAGAGAGCAGTAGAGAGAGTAGCAGAGAGTGAGTAGTAGAGTGAATAGTAGAGTGAGTAGTAGAGAGTATAGAGAGTGAGTAGTAGAGAGTGAGTAGTAGAGAGTAGTAGAGAGTAAGTACTAGAGTGAGTAGTAGAGAGCAGTAGAGAGTGAGACTGTGGGGTGTCTTGAATGTAAACATCATTGAGGGCATGGATGGCATTGGATTGTGGTGTTTTTTATGTGTTTTTCGATTTTTTGGCTGTTGTTGTGGCCTTTTGCCCAGGGGTACTCAGTGGTGCATGGGCCTAGTCTTTCTGTGGGGTGTCTTGAATGAAAACATCATGGAGGGCATGGATGGCATTGGATTGTGGTGATTTTTGTGTGTTTTTCGATGTTTTGGGGTGTTGATGGGGCATGGACATGTGGGTGGGGGCCATTTTGAGGACTGGTACAGGCAGGGCCCGGCCATGTGGTGGGGGTCAAGGGACCTTTTTGAATCCAGGCAGTGTGCTTTGTGCCATTGGCCTGCATCCAATGTGCCTTGCTTTCATCCATTATTCCAAGGGGTACTCAGTGGTGCATGGGCCTAGTCTTTCTGTGGGGTCTCTTGAATGTAAACATCATTGAGGGCATGGATGGCATTGGATTGTGGTGATTTGTATGGGTTTTTCGATTTTTTGGCTGTTGTTGGGGCCTTTTGCCCAGGGGTACTCAGTGGTGCATGGGCCTAGTCTTTCTGTGGGGTGTCTTGAATGTAAACATCATTGAGGGCATGGATGGCATTGGATTGTGGTGATTTTTATGTGTTTTTCGATTTTTTGGCTGTTGTTGGGGCCTTTTGCCCAGGGGTACTCAGTGGTGCATGGGCCTAGTCTTTCTGTGGGGTGTCTTGAATGTAAACATCATTGAGGGCATGGATGGCATGGGATTGTGGTGATTTTTATGTGTTTTTCGATTTTTGGGGGTGTTGTTGGGGACTGGGCATGTGGGTGGGGGCCATTTTGAGTGCTGGTACAGGCAGGGCTGGGGGGCAAGGGGCCATTTTGAAGGCAGGCAGTGTTCTCAGGCCTGCACCCATTTTGCCTAGCTTTCACCCATTATGCCCAGGGGTACTCAGTGGTGCATGGGCCTAGTCTTTCTGTGGGGTGTCTTGAATTTAAACATCATTGATGGCATGGATGGCATGGGATTGTGGTGATTTGTATGTGTTTTTCGACTTTTTGGGGTGTATAACTGATGTTCCTCTGTCTTCCATTGCTTTTAGGTGCACAAGAGAACCACCAGTGCCAGGAAGAAGTCATGCATCGGTGTGTGCAGCACAATGTCACGCGACGTCACGTGTGGCCACAGACAAGACAACTCTGCAACTCATGCAACTGCGGCCTGTTGTTCTGACATCTGAAGAAGATGGGCCCAAAGAAAGGTGGCCGTAGCGCCTCAGCGAAGAAAGTTGCCAGTGCCACTGCCAGTAAGAAGGAGCAGAGAAGCAAGTGGCACCACCTACCAAAGAGACGGGTGCGCCCACCGACACCTTTTTTGGGAGAAAAAAAACTACGCCTGCAGCAGCAGCGGTGTCCGCCGGGGACCAAGCTGGAAGCAGCACCTCCGCCTCACTGGGGTCAGTGCCACCACGCCAAGTTAGGTCCAAGACCATGAGTGCTGCAGCGGCAGCCACTTTGGTTGTTCAATCACCATCAACCAGTGATGTTGGCTCATCACAAGAAAGTACCATCCAATCAACGCCGGGTGTAACTCAGCTGGCGAGTGTCCAACAATCACAGCCGCAACGACAACCACAAGTGCAACTAGTACAAGCGCAAGTACATGGACAAGGAGAGGCGCAAGTACATGGGCAAGGAGAGGCGCAAGTACATGGGCAAGGAGAGGCGCAAGTACATGGGCAAGGAGAGGCGCAAGTACATGGGCAAGGAGAGGCGCAAGTACATGGGCAAGGAGAGGCGCAAGTACATGGGCAAGGAGAGGCGCAAGTACATGGGAAAGGAGAGGCGCAAGCACATGGGCAAGGAGAGGCGCAGGTACATGCATAAGGAGAGGCGCAAGTAGAGGTGCATGGAGAGGTGCCACTAGAGGTTCATGGAGCGGCACAACTGCCTACAACGCTTGTTCCTCCAGAGGTAGGGGCACATCAGGAAATTGATATTCAAGTGGAAGAATCATACGAGGAAGCCACTCCTCCTGAGGATGATCCATTGTCTTCCAGATCCCCAGCAAGAAAAAGGTTAAGGAGGGCTGCTACTACTACAAGTTCTTCTTCAAGCCCCTTCATTCTGATGACCTTGATCTTGATTGGAACCCACCAATGCAGTCTGACAGTGAAGCACGCCATGAGCCGACAAAGGTAGCTAAGCCTAAAAGGAAGGTTCCCGCAAGGCTTCGACTTATGGTTGCTGACGATGAACAAGAAGTGGTGCCTTCTGCTGCTGATGAAGAGTCTGACGATGACCCAGTCATCACAGATGTCACTCCAGCCACAGCGGGCATGCAGCAGACAAACATTTTAACCCTAGCCCGAATGGCTGCTGAGCGGGATGTGGTCGGCTTGGCACTGGTACCACCACCAGCGCAGTTAACTACAACAGCAACACGCCCTCCAGCTTCCATATTTTCTCGTCAGAAGGGCCGGCAGGGACCTCCATCCAGCTCGACCTCCATTACCTCAAGTAGTGGTGCTGTAAGTGAACATCAGAAAGAAATTCAGCCACGCCCATCCTCCACTTCATCTGGCATTGAAAGTCAAAGTAGCGCCTCCACCACCAGCAGACATCTCCAGTCCCCAGTTTGGGACTTCTTTACTGTTAGCAAAAAGGCGGAAAACATGGTCGTTTGTTCGATTTGTAAAGTATCAGTTAGTCGGGGTAAGCTTGGTAGCAACTTTGGTACCGGAGGCCAGAGAGGTCATCTCAAAAAACACCACGCTATCCAGTGGTATAAGCACCTAAGTGACATAGAGGAAGGCAAAACCAAAACAAATCCAAATGTATCCCTTGATATTGAATCTGATGATGACGAGAGGCTGATCGTGCAGGGGGGACGTGAAGAAGCGACAGACATGAAAGTATTGGTGGGCAGTGCGTTTTTGTACAGCAACACTGCAGTGGTAGCGCCCACACCCTCTACCCCTGAAACATGTATGAGGCACACTAAGAGTCTGGGACAGACACCAATGCAAAAAACTAAATCAATGAGCGTAACTGGTTTGAAGTCTGCATCATCATCATCATCATCATCATGTAAAACGGTCCAGCGCACAATTAGCAGCATGTTTTGGTCAGATGCGCCATTTGAACGCAACCACCCAACGGTGCGTCTGTATAACGCAAAGCTGGCTTAAATGCTAGCGCTGGACCTTCTCCCTTTCTCTTTCGTGGAAGGGGTGGGTTTTCGTGAATTGGTGGCAACAGTCTGCCCTAAATGGAAGGTTCCTAGCCGGTCCTATTTTGCAAGGGTTGCTGTTTCAGCACTACATCAAGATGTGCTGGAGGTGATTGGCGCAGCTATTCTCAAGAGTGCTGTTCACACTATCCACATGACAACAGACTTGTGGACCAGTTGCCAAGCACTTGATTACATGTGAATCACTGCACACTGGGTCTCGTTTGCAGGGGTCGAAATACAGTTAAAACACAAAGATGTTGACACGGAGGAAGTTTTTCAAGCTACTCGCAAACATGCAACAGTAGGCATGTTTGCCATGGAGAAATCTCACACTGCACCTAACATTTTGGAGGAGTTTAACAGGAAGGTCAAGGAATGGCTGCATCGAAGAAACCGCACAGTTGGTTATGTTTCCACGGATAATGGCAGTAATATAGTTAAGGCCATGCAGGAAGGTGGCTATTTCAGAGTGCCGTGTTTGGCGCACAGTATTAACATCGTGGTGCAAGCCTTCTTGAAAACAGAAGAGCAAGTCGTCAAAGTACTGACCATCTACCGAAAAATCTGCGCACATTTCAACCATTCTTTTAAGGCCCGGAAGCAGCTGAGGAGCCTTCCATATGAACATAAACTGCCAGTCAAAGGACTAATCCAGGAGGTGGCAACACGTTGGAACTCAACCTTTTACATGCTTGAGCGTCTGTCTGAGCAGTGGGAGGTAATACATGAGTTTGTCTTTAAACTGGGTTCTACTCACAAAGACTTGATGCTAGAGTTGGAGGAATGGAAACTAATTGCAAGCCTGACAGACATGCTTTGTCATTTTGAGCTCTTCACGCGTTTAGTCAGCAGGGAGGACTGTTCTATGAGCAAAGCTATCTCATTGTTGCGCATGCTAGAGCACCAACTGAAGGAGGTGTCTTCAACGTTCCGAGATGATGGTGAAAAGCGAGAAGCATATGGTTTGGCGGAGAAGTTATTATGGCGCCTACTTGACATTGAAAGGCTTAAAAAGATACATACAGAACAACATTACATTTGTGCCACTATTCTTGATCCACGGTACAAAAAGGCACTGCCCACCAATACTTTCATTCCTTTTTCTGAAGCAGATGTTTCAAAGTACAAACATTGGCTAGCTGTGTCAGCCACTCGGTTCGAAAAAGAGCGGCAGAACCTTCAAGGAGGCAGCACAAGTACAACTGAATCAGCAGGCCATCCGGCGTCAAGTTCCACTTCTCAATCCGTGGCCGAAGGGAGTCACTTTCCCTCACAGCCGTTAACGACACCAGCAACCATATCATCATCCTCACCTGCACCAGGCCGCAAACAAATATTGTCGGAAGGGGATTAGCTAACTCAGCAAGAGTTAGCTCGGTCCACTGATGAAAAGGTCGCAGATGGTACGCAAAGTGGATCAACCCTGGAGAACCTTGAGTCGGTGGTGCAGGCCTATCTGGATGACCCAACAGAGGTCTGTCATAATGAGAACCCATTGGGATATTGGTATACGAAAAGCTCAAAATGGCAACTGATCACCAACCTGGCTCTAAATTATTTGTCTTGCCCACTCGCATGCGTGTCTTCTGAACGCGTTGTCAGTGCTGCTGGTGCCATTGTTACCTCAAAAAGGACCCGCCTTTTTCCCAAAAATGTGGAGAGATTAACAATAATCAAGATGAATCAGCACTTCATACCACCCGATTACAAAATACGTGAATGCACGCAGGAAGAAGAGGACACCGACTTAGGTGACGACGACGGAAGTTCTTCTCGGTCACCAGACCTACTCCGGTCTCAATTCATTGACTTGGAGGACGAGCTCTGCTTCCCTGACACTGAGGACTGAAAATTACTTCCTTTTTTTCCGTACTTATTCACTTTTATTCCTGTGTGTCTTTCTTTGTTTTGCTACTTTTACCACAACAAAACTCTAATCACCTAATCACAATAAGTCCATCATCAGCACTGTCTTCATCGTATTTTCCTTATTGATTTGAAGGTGCCGCAGTCTGCATTCAGATGTTCACAAGTTCACAACTAAATCATGCTCCTCTATCCTCTTCCTCCAGACTCCCCCTATCCATTTCCCTCAAGGCAGATGAATGGATTATGGAGAAAAAACAAACTTTGTCTTCGTAGACGAGTCCCCTCAAGTGGGACTGAAATAACTGACTGACTACATGCTTGCTGATTGTTGACAGAACTACTTCTGAAATTTACAGGAGAGGCTGCCCTGTGGGCCCTCACTTTCCGAAGAAGATGCGGACATAAAGTAGGACAGGTAATGAATAATGAGAAGATGGCATGCAGTGGACAGCAATGGCTGTCTGTCTCTGTTGAAACCAATTGCTGTTTGTTTTTTGTGAACAGCGCAATTTGCCATGTTTTCAATATACCAGTATTGCAGGTTTTTGGGTTTATTTGGGAGTGTTCTAGATTTGCGGTGCTGGGTCGGGGGGTCTGGGAGCACTGCTGATTCTAAGTATGAGATTTTCCATTTTTGCTTTTTGCCTGTTTGGGGGTGTTCTGTTTTTTTGCGGGTGGGTTGGCGGGTTTCGGGGCATTGCTGGGAAAGTCTAATACCGGATAAAAGTGTTTTGGAGAAAATCGGAGTTGAAAAAGTTTTTGCGTTTTGCTCACTTGCTTGTCTTTGGGGTGCTGTTTGGGGGGGTTGGGGGTGGGTTTTGGGGTCTGGGAGCAACGCTGGGTATGGATACTTTTGATTGCAAGAGGTTTGAAGCAAATCCATGGTGGCAAAGGGGAGTTAGGGCCTAGCTGCAGAGCGCGCGCGGAGTGATTTTGGAAATTTGCCTGAAAATTTCTCTGTCCCCATTTTTGTATATTTGCTTTTTGCCTTGGGTCTTCTACTTGTTTCCGCCTGGGTTGACGGGTCTGGGGGCATTGCTGGGAAGGTCTAATACCGGATAAAAGTGCTTGGGATAAAATTCATGGTGAAAAAGTTTTTCACTTTTTAGCGTTTTCGCTCACTTTCATGTTTTCGGGGGCCTGTTTGGGGGGGTTCCTGGTGTTTGGGGGTGGGGTTTGGGGTCTGGGAGCACTGCTGGCACAGTCTAATTTTGATTGCATTTGTTTTTCAGGAAATCCATGGTGGAAAACGGGAGTTATGGCCTAGCTGCACAGAGCGTTTGGACAGAATTGAAAGAAGGCCGATTCTAAGTATGAGATTTTCCAGTTTTGCTTTTTGCCTGTTTGGGGTGTTCTGCTTTTTTACGGGTGGGTTGGCGGGTCTTGGCGCATTGCTGGGAAGGTCTAATACCGGATAAAAGTGGTTTGGAGAAAATCCAAGCGTTTTGGCACTTTTTTTTAACTTAGGGCTCGTTAGGGTTAGCACTGGCAGCAGTATTGCATGTGTTTGAGAGTGTTCTAGATTTTTGCAACTGGGTTCTGGGGTCTTAGAGCACTCATGGGAATGTGTAATTTTGGTTGCAAGTGGTTTGAAGAAAATCCATGGTGGGAAAGGGGGGATTTGGCCTAGTTAAAGAAAGCGTTTGCCACTATTCTTAACTTAGGGCTCATTAGGGTTAGCAGTATTGTATTGCATGTGTTTGGGCGGGGGTTCTATATTTTTACGACTGGGTGGGGTCTTGGAACACTTGTTGGAATGTCTAATTTTGATTGCAAGTGGTTTGAAGATAATCCATGGTGGGAAAGGGGGGTTTTGGGCATACTTTCTGAGTGCGTTTTGGTACGATTTGAAATTAGGCCTCTGCGAGGTAGCAGCAGTATTCTGCACGTTTTTGAGAGGGTAATGTGGGGTGTTCTAGATTTTGGGGATTGTCATCTCTGAAAGTGACAGTATCATTTTTGCACTACACAGCGTGCCTTATATATTTTTTTCTCCGAGGTGTCTTTAACACTTACTGTTGTGTTTTTCCATCATCAATTATAGGCAGGCTTTTACCCTGTGCCATCAATGTACTACTCAGGCTTACAATTAGCGATCCGCAAATCCACATCAGGCAGGCAGTGGACAGTCAGTGTGTCTGGTCACCAAGATTGATCGACGGAGCATCCGATGGAATGAAGGAGTACCGCGAATAAGTGGAATGGCTGGATGTATCAACTTCACAAATTCAACGGGACAACTACAAAAAACAGTAACAGTATCCAAAATTCTCCTTATCTTTTAAATGATATTCTTGTGAACTTGAACTTACTTCTACGAGTGTGACTCTGTGCGTTTGTTTGATCTCTGCTTCAAATTCATCCCTCCAGCTATTTGATACGTCTTTGCTATGTTTGACATTAATTTAATGTTCTAAGTGTTTATTCTCTGAGGGCAGAGAGGCAAGTGAAATTGCGTAATGACTGCAGCCCTGTACTGCCAACTTGTTCCTTCGTAGTTACTAGTAAGTTGCAGTAAGTAGTAGTACTACTTTTCAGTAAGCTAACCATACATTTACTAAACAACTTCTGGCATGCAGTAGTGCACTTCCTTTCTGTCCCTTTAAAGGTTTATCGATATCTTCAAATCCAAAGATTTGTATCTCTTCATTTGTTGTTTGACTGTCCATGCTGTGTTTTTTTTCCTCTCTACCAAACTTTCCCAAAAACCCCCATTCCCATCCAATTTTCAAACCCTAACCCTCTTCCCCTGGGCTGTGTGGTATTTCATTGAGGTGTGACTGACAACAACAATAAATTCCACACACTTGCTGGGGAGGATAAGGCCAAAGCAACCAGAAGTTCATGTGCGCCACCGTGGATTGATAATAAGAACATCCTCCTCCTACACGACGTGAACAATCTAATGCTTAATGCTTACCTTACGTTGGCACTGCTTAGGCTACAATGTAGGGCACTGTTCTGTACCGTACTATCTATTGTACTGTTTCTAATGCTACGCTCAGGCCACTCAATGTTTAATTTCCTCTTTTTTTCATATGGTGATACTGCAAGTGTGTACCACTACTGCTACCAGCACAACAATGATATTGCATCCGTCGAGGATTCAAGTCAACAACCAACCTTAATCACCATTTGCAATGTAGCCAGCCCTGGGGCTACCCCGATTCTCAAACACGAATCACAAGTAAGATAAGCATTTTGGAGAGGTAGAATAATGGGCTAGGACTGGGAGGAGAGCAGAGATTGCCAGTACTACTAGTAAAGTACTAGTAGGGCGACTGAATTCACTAACTCGGTTACTGGCACTTTGGTACATTTCAGGACTAGATGTTTCATTCATGCTGGTAAGTTGGAAGAAACCAAACGTCCAGTAACCACCGCCCACCCCCACACAAAATAATAAGAACGTGTATACTATGTTTTGGTATGAAAAATAATTATTAAGAAATATATTGAGGTAGTCAAAAAATGAAATAAATTAACCCAACTCACCCCCCTACCTAACCCCAACCAATGTCCAAAAGTCCAAAAGTCCCCTTTCCCAAACACCCAATTCCCGCCCCCCCCAACAGTCTTTAAAAAAGGGGCAAGGGTCTGTCACTTCCTCCGGTGGCGTAGTTTTTCAAGCTGTTGCTTCATGTCCCGCTGCTCTTTGCCGAGGTCCCGGAGCGGGCGCTGATGTTTTTCGGCCAACCGCTCGAGGTAGTCCACTCTTTTGCGTAGTCGGTGCACACGAACGATCCAGGATCTGGGGGGGACGCTGATGTTGTTGCTGCTGTACGGTGGCGGCGGGAGGCTGTCGGGCCACGGCTCCGTTTGGCTGGAGGCTTCTGGCTGGTGGGCCCGGGGGCAGTGGAGGAGGATGTAGATGTTAATGTTGTCTTCTCATGCTCCCGAGCCCACAACCACCGATACTCGACACAAATAGCCTCCAGCTTACGGGCCCTGGCCCGGACAGCCATCTCCTTACGGGTGAGCTTTTTGGGAGTAGCATCTATGAAGAAAGAAAGAAAAATACTGTAGCCAATAGTCATTAACATAAAGTCAAAATAATTCAACGGAAGGTTGACACTCAGTAACACCAGCAAGTAGCAAACACAGTATAACATTTTGGCATGTATCTTTCCGCCGTCTTTGTAAGCCTGTGACACTGTGAGTTTCAGGAATTCCACTAGCATCACTATAGGTGGACTCACTCCTACATACATAGTCAGAGAGTGCTAAAAAAAGGCCTTTTTTTTACTTTTTTTCTCTTGTTTTGCAAAGGAAATTACTGGTACGTGAACTTGTGGTAGCCGCCATAATGGCAGCTCACTCAGCTTTAACCCAAGAAATACAGACACAGGCCATGATGATGCAGACTCGCAGTACTTTAAGCAGTACATGCAGGTGGGGATAGGAATGTCTTACTTTTCTATAGGGGTGGCACTGCCACCGGCCATACTTCATCCACTCAGCATCTGCTCTACTACATCATACACCTCTGCTATCGACAAGGAGGATAAAGAAGATAACATCCAGGCTTCCAAAGTACGTCTATGATTCTTCTTAATGTCTCAAATGTACCAAAATTAATTTTTGTCAACAACCAACTAACACCCTTTTCATTATATTTTGAAAACTGCCGTCTTCTTTCTTATGTTGAATTGCATTCAACAAAACCATTCTTTACAGTCATAAATAAATATTAAGACTCACTCGTCCTTCGTTTCACCCTTCTTTAACTTTTCGTTCTTCACATCCCTAAACTATCTCTGATCTGATATGACTTGGCTTCACAATAAAAATTTGCCAGCTGAGTTCAAGTGAAATAGAGGGGGCCATTGGTTACCAGAGAAGTACCGCCGCTAATGCTATTACAAGTCAAGGTTGACTGTCTTCTCCGTGATAGCCCAAAAAGTAGTTCTAAATTAGTAAATGTTCTTGACAGTACAGTGTACTTATACTAGTGTACTGTGTACTACTGTACAGTACATCATACACTCCTTTACGAGCCTACTCAAAAAAATTTCAATAAGTAAGGAGTATAATAACTTACCACCATCCGCCGCCGCTGAGTCTTCCCCCCCAGCTCCTCCTGTTGGCGCCGCCGCATCCAGAGTGGACCCCTCCGCACTGCTCGCCGCGGCACTGGTGGTCATCTGTGCCGCATCAGATGTTGTGACGTCTAGGAAAAACATGTCATATTTTCAGATGCCATACACAACCCCCTATTTTGTCTCGTAATGGAAGAAAATGTTACATAACACATTTTTTGTTACTGGGATTGAAAAAAAGTAATGGTTTTGGGGAGGGTGTTAACCTTTTATATGCTTATTCCATTAAATGCTACACTTCTTCTTATGACAACTGATGAATGCTTGCTTAACGTGCACCATTTTTCTCATTACAGAAAGAAGATTCCATTGCCCTTCTGCCAGACGATTCACCAACTACTAATGAGTCACCACCAGCAGTACTTTAAGTACTTTAAAGAAGGTGGGGGCTCACGCACAGTTATTCTAATAATTTCCTGTGTCTGTTAACTATTATTAAGTTTGAGTCATACTAATTTCATTCATGGGAATGTTGTTTAAACTTTAACGTCATCTTCATCCATCAGAATACTAGGCTATTAAAAATAAAGAAATAATGTTTTCATTTCTCAATTGAAAATAAAACTTTAAAACTAATAAACACTGTGTGGTTTTTGTTCACGAGTGAGTGAGCGGAAAGGTTTGAACTACTGCACTTGGCAGTCATGTTTCAGTGACTCAGATAGGCCGGGACTCGGAGGTAGTCTTCTTCTGTTCTTCTGGGTCATAAAATCATTGGTCAGACATTCTAGATAGTCGGTCAGGGGAATGGGGGTTCAACTTCTGTTCGGACTGAGGTATGTCGAAAGTCGAACTGCACCTATCATCAACAATGTCCTATTTATCTTGTCCATACTTCTTTGTGTGCAGAATAGTCCCTGAAACACTAGCGGTATGGGATGTGCTCCTCTCAAATCAAAAAGGCAACTGCTACCTTTTACTTGGTGTAAACAATGACATTTTGCTGTTGGAAATTGTCAAAGCACTTACATTAAGAAGACTGGAATAGAAAGCAAGGGCAACCCAGAGTTCTGCACTCAGTGCCTAGAGCTATTGCTGTATCAGAGTTTTGTTTCACACCGTTTGCCGAATGGGCAAGCTTAGCTACCTACACAGACCGACTCATAATTGTAAATAGTAGTAGCACAGAGAGCGACGGTAGAGGCAGGATAAGAATGTAGAAAGTAGTCTACATTAGAAGAAGATCAAAGACTATTTTGTAAAACATAGAATTATTAGGAACCAGTTTGTAATGAATAGGAGCTGTAAAAGTTAGGGAATTATAAGTATTAATATAACAATAGAACAACTTACTGGGGCCAGCAGAAGAGCCTGCAAGGGACTGAGCCTCTCCACCTTCTGCCACCGGAGTCTCTGTCGCCGCCGCCACCTTGCCCCTGGAAGGTCCTGGTGATCATGAAATAATGAAACACAACATGGATGATTGTTTTTTGGGAAATATTTGATTTCTTTGTACTCAATCTAAAATTATGTCGGGGAAACAAATTAACATCAATTGCATCTGATCTAGTCAACTAGGAGGATAGTAGTACAGTATTGCAGGATTCGCAGACCATCTAATAGGAAAGTTATGTAATTCACTAACTACATCAACAACAAAAAGGTTCTACTACGACTGCCATCACTCAGCAGCACGAGACGTCGCGTGACAGACACAGTCCGTCATCATGAATGCAGACCACTAACAAATGTCCTATAACAAGTAAGAAATAATAAACTCAACGTATCAATCCACCACTATCTCATCAAAGTGGCAGCAGCAGGAGTACAAAGAAGGACTAGACTTGAGTCTACTGTCTCTAGCATTACGCAGTAATGCTCTCAAATGACTTAAAAGTTGCAAACAAGTAAGCATAGTAGCAACGCCAATAACCAGGCGAGCACCTGCAATGACAGAAGCTATTTAAACATTAATTTACCTGCAATGTAATCGAATCAGCAGCATTCGTACTATTCAGGAGAAAAATAGATTAGCAATACAACAGAGCAGGAGGAAAAAAAGTAGTTATTAAATAGCTACTTACCAAGGCCAGGGATCTCCACACCGAGCAGGTCGACCATGTCATGCTCCCGGTCCAAGATGTCACTCCACCTGTGCGTCATTTGCTGGTAGGTGCGCCGGACCCCAGACTCCTTATACATGCGCCGGCACATCTTCTCCCACAGCTGGCGATGCTCCCGGAGGCCGTAACCGGAAGCAATCTGGCCACCTGCTGCCACGGTTGTAGGGAGGTGGACTTGCAAAAACACCATCAAGGCGGCCACCTCCACCGCGGAGAAGATCTACCTGGCCTGGACTTCCTCGCCCCTCAAACGCCCGCAAGGGAGCCGGGTAAGCATGGGCGGATTTAGCGAATCTGGCGTACGCGAACTTGCGTATTTACGGATTCGCAATCCGCAAAATCCGCGAACTCTCGCGAATTTGCGGATTTTTGTGTTTTTTGTGTTCGCAAGGGTTCGCGAGGATTTGTGTACCAGTTCGCAATTGCGAACTTACTTGTCGGCTCGCAACGGCCACGACTATGTTGTTTCTACGTCTGGTTCATCATCACAGGTTCACAGCACCCTCTGTTTCACCACTGCCACCCTCTGGTACACCCATGCCACCCTCTGGTACATCGTCCCTGCCACCCTCTGGTTGGTTTATCACTGTAAATTATGGGGGTGAAAAAAAGCAAGCACACCTGCCCTGCTTCAACAGCCATGAATTAATTTGAGGTTGATTAATGTGTCAGTGATTTTGAAACTTCCAGTCTGGCTGGCACCTGCTTCCTTCCTTATCTGTAATTTGCTTTCTGTTGCAGTGCAATTTTTTTTTCACAGGACCTTTATGGCCTACTTGTAGCTATTCTATGAGCCTGCTGTTTGGGTCAGAGCAGGGTCATAGAATAGTTGCAAATAGGCAACTGAACTCTGGAGGGGCCCCTCAGGAAGCACTAGAGTGAATGGTTACTAATGTTAAGATTGAACTTTTGCACCTGCTGATTGCTTTCAGTTCTGCAAAAATCGTTTTTCTGCAATTTCGCGCGATTTGCGGGGCGCAAATCCGTGCGAGATCGATTTCGGAAGCCGCGAATTCGTGCGAATACACGATTTTTTTTTGTGGCGTGTATGTTCGCGTGATTTTGTGCGTGTTCGCAAGGCGCTTGTAGCGCTACGTTTGCGAAGTTACCCTAGCGGTTGTACATGGGCGCGGCCATCTTGTTTGCGTGACGTAATTCCGTTTCCGGCCGCTATGTGTAATCTCGCAAAGTGTGCGGCTCGCTAGTACAATTTCGCGCGTGATCACGAGGAAAATCTCGCGCAAACTTACCCACGCGGTCGTGAGCGGGCGCGGCCATCTTGTTTCTCATTCATTGCTATGGTTCTGGGCATGCTCTCTGTATCCTTTCTTAATCTCTGCCATCCTTTTCTTTTTTGAAGTTTTTTTTGATCTATTTTACTTATTATCTATCCCTCTATTTTTCTAGCTCTATATTTTTGTGTTTTCTGCTACTTTTTGTTAATTTTGAACTACTTTTTTTAAACGCTTTTCTTTTCTTCTTCCCTGTTCCATTTCTTCTTTCTTATTTTTCTTCCTTTCTGCCCAGACCATGGCAAAGGGAGCCGGGAAGAAGCCCGCAAAGGGGAAGGGTCCCGCACCCCGTGCCCGGCTCCCGTGCGGGCGTTTGTGGGGGGAGACAGTGATAGCTCGGGAGATTTTTAGTGCGGAGGAGGTGGCCGCACTAATATTTCACGTCCAGCGCCGCCTCCCCAAGACCATCATGGGAGGCGGCAAGATCGCAACCGGCTACGGCATCCGGGAGCGCCGGAAGCGGTGGGAGAAGGTGTGCCGGGCCATGTTTAAACTCTCTGGGGTCCGGCGCACTTATAACCAGGCCACCCACCGCTGGACGGATGTCATGGACGGGGAACGCGACTTGCTGGACGTGCTTGGCGTAGAGATCCCCGGGCTTGGTGAGTAGTAGTAGCTATTTCTAGCTATTTCATCACTACTCTGTTTTATCCGGCTCTGTTATTTGCAAATGTTTGTTTTTTACCAAGAGCAATAATGCTGCCGATTACATTGTAGGTAAATTATATTTCAAAATCTTCTATGCATTTCAGGTGCACTGCTCTCCTTCTCAGTAGCCTTGCTACTATGCTTATTTGTTTTGTATTTTGTGTTCATTTCATTGGCCTGAGAAATTATGTATGAGTGTAGTGTAAAGAACTGCGTAATGCTAGACACTAAGGGTCATATTTTCAATTACCGGCGCATCCCTGCAAAGTAGCAGGGATGCGCCAGTAATTGTGCGCCATGCCACCACCACCCATGGGCCCAAAACGTCACAGAAGCCTTACGCATCTGTGCCGTAAAGGCGGCGCATTGCTGGAGTTGCGTGCCAACGATGGCGCAGCTCCAGCAATGCTCTGGGGTGCCCTATCTCCCCAATGCTGCATCAAGCCGTACGTCGGCTTCAAGCAGGCGCAGGGTTTGAGTCACGCATCATTGTCCTAAAAGTGACTGATTGACATCTTGTAGATTTCCCTCAGCCACTTTTAGGATTCGTTCCTGCGCAGGAACGCCCTCTCCATTGCGCCGGAACGCCCCCTGATGGCGCAGGGCTTTACAACGTGATGCATCTCCCATATGCGTCACTTTGTTAATATATGCCGCACCATGGCGCCTCTTTTGTTCTGCCGCTGCGTCACAAAAGTCACGCAACAATGGAGCAAAAGTGCCGCAAGGGGCTTCAAAATCAGCCCCTACAGACTCAAGTCCAGTCCTTCCTTTAGACACATGGCTATAAGAAGAAATAGTGGTGGTGGTCGGTGGATTTATAGTTTGAGTATTCACTGATCTGCAAGCACGATGGACTTTGTCTATCACTTCGCGTGCTGCGGACTGCTGCCTGCCAGGCCAAGCTAAACCTTTTTAGTAGTCTGTTTAGTGAGTTACATAGGAACTTTCAAAGTCAACGGTCCGCAAATCAAGCAATACTAATAACGTAGTATACCACATGAGATCGGTCAATATATCCCGTGGAATAGTTGTCTATCTATTTGCTATTTCGCCAAAATATTTTGTATTGTTATTTTGAAATGTTTGATTTGGTTGACAAATATCATCCATGTTTTCTGGTCTTTCTTTCTTTCATGTTGTACATCAGCTCCCCCCAGGGGCAAGAGGACACAGGAGGAGTAGGAGGGTGCTGTTCAGGATGTGGAGAAGTGTGGCTCAATGGTTAGAGCGGCAGACCCTGATGCAGAGGTCTGGCCCGGGACCAGGGTTCAATTCCTGCCTCGGCTGGCCTCGGCTGGTCTCGGCGGATCTTGGGCTCATAATTCCCCCGGACCTGATTTCTCGCCTCGGTGCCTACTCTAAGCATGGGTCCCACGCTGCAACTCTGGGCAATAGCTTGCTTAGTCTCCACAACGGCCCCCTACAGCGCTGGGGATGCCTGGTTGCACCCTGGGGATGCCCAGGAGTGGACATATCATGGGGAAAAACCAGGAAGGGTTCCCTAGCGGTATGAGTACAGCGCCAGGACACTTAGTAGTATCAGTGCGCTTTACAAATACGTCTATTTCATTTTCATTTCATTTCATTTCATTTCATTTCATGCAGGCCAGGATCGGGCAGGCGAGGGCTCCTTTGCTGGCCCCAGTAAGTTTTAATTTTAATATAGAGTACCTATTTTTTCCTAGCGTTCCTCATTCGATTTTTTCTAAATCGTCTTTGATCTTCTTGTAGACTGGATCTAAATTCTTATCCTGCCTCGACTATGACTCCCTGTGGTATTACTAGATTATTCTTATTAGTCTGTCTGTGTAGCTAACTAAGATTGCACATTTGGCAATTCCATTGGACTCCCATTCTAGTCAGCAATAGCTCTATGCACTGAGTGCAGTCCTCTGGGATTGTCCATAATGTCTTTTCAATTCTTCGAAATGTTTATGCTTTGACAATTGCCAACAATAAAAAGGTGAATGACCACCAAGAAAGAATAAGATACTACTTTACTTTTGGTTTGGATACTAGGACAATCCATTCTACTACTGTTGCAGGGACAAATCTGCACAAACAGAACTATGGACACGAAATAATGCAATAAATTATTACATTGTATTTAGTTTTTTTCACATTTCTTTATTCCTCCTAGACCAAATATTATATAGTAGTGAGTGGTGTATTCTAACATTCTTAAATGTACTTTGTAGGTGGAACATCTGGTGGCGGGGCCAGCACGGAGGTGGTGGTGTTGGACGAGGACTCTGGGGAGGAGGCGGTGCAAGTGCCGGACGTTCCTGTGAGGGTTCAGACGGTGGTGGCGGGAAGAGGTAAGCTATATATTCCTTACTTATTGAGATTGAAGACTGCATAGTGTGCTTTCTGCCCGGGTGTATTATAAATCAACCAGGTAGTAGCCTCCTCTAAATGTACTTCGACTTAGCTGTGAAGTTTTTGGCGAGAAGAATCCCAATAAGATCTGAGATGAACTTGATGGATGGGATGAACGAAAAGCGAAAGAAGGGTGTAAGTAAGTGTGGAAGGACGAGAAATTTAATGATGGCTGGCAAAGAAGAATGATATGTGTTTGCTTGGTCCCCGAGGTGGCTGGGAAGGAAAGAAAATGGTATGGTGCATGGCTGGGTGAATGATGAAGCAAGGATGGGTGGAAGGAGAACAGCCTGGGTGGGTGAAACAGAGACTTTATGTGTGCATATACTTTGAATGGATGGATGCCTGGATCATGGTATTATCTGACTCTTAGATAGCATATGTGTATCTATAGAGAGTAGACGGTCACTGGATGAACTAAGTGTTACCTTGAAGAGCATGTAACACCACACCGCACGTCCGTTCCAGTGTAGGAAAGGCAAGGAAAAGAAGTTGTAATTTTTTCCAAATACTACCATGAATAGTAGCAGTAGTTTGTATTGCAACTGCAAGCACAGCATATATCCGGTTCTTACGGTGGACACTCCCTACCTCTCTTAATAACTTTAGTTTAGTAGTAGTACGTCATTCATGTGTGGGTGTATCACTGTTCACTCAATAATAAGCAAAGCACCTAAAGTCATCCCATATGTCATCAAATACATCCCATGTGAAGTGATAGATAATCAAATTATTTAGCTTCTTCATTTTCCTTTTCTAGTACTCATTTGCACTGTAGGGTGAAAGCTAAATTAATGAAGCAGTATCCCTTGTAACAGAGTATTCTCAGTGCCACCCGTAATAGAAAAGGAAGAGCTTCACCACCTGCATGTACTGGACCGGTACAGTAACGCAAGTCTGTCTCACTCATCATGATGTGCGTCTGTTTTTCTCGGGTGCAAGTTCACTGCGCTGGCATTATGCCGGCTTGCATAAGATAACGTACCAATTTTCCTAAACATGAGAGAAGAAGAAGAATAAGACTGGTGGACTGTCATAGTCGACTGTAATGGAAGTCCATAGTGCTCGTAGAATTAGTTCCTTAAACTCCCACTAATGATAGAGCAAGGATGAAGAAGTGGGAGGTTAGATAGATACTGTCCTCAATAGTTATGTACTGTGCTTTCAATTTGCTACTTGTGCTGTGACACAACTTTGTGCTCAATCACTTTGTGTTATTAATCTTAAGGAGCATTGGTTACAGACTATGTCTTTCTTTCTTCATATAGTTGCTCCTTCCAAATCAACTAGACCATCACGGAGGGAGCAGGCTCGAGTGGCCCGGCAACGGAGGCTGGATGCCACTGTCGCCGAATATCGGCGGCTGGTGGCCCTGGAGGAGGAGGACACGCAGTCAACCGGTACGACAACAACAACATCTACTGGGACAGCTGCATCCTCCTCCGTGCCCCCACGGGCTGACAGCCAGCGCAGTGCTCCAGCGGTACGGAGCCGGGCTACCAAAGCCAACCGCCACCGCCGAGCAGCAAAGACACCAGCTGCCCCCCACAGGAGTTGCAAGGCACGCCAGCGCCGCTTATCCCTAAGAGTGTCCTACCTGGAGCAGGAGGTCCATACCTACAAGAACTTGGTGGAGGGCCTCCGCTTCGACCATGCCACCCTCCGCAAGGAGTATGATGCCCTGGCCGCTAAAGTCAACAGCACCCTCCCGTAGTGTAGTGTCCCTTGCCCCTTTTTTAGAGACTTTTGGGGGGTGGGAATTGGGAGTTGGGTTGTGGGACTTTTGAAGGACAATCGTTGGGGTTAGGGAGGGTCTTGCGGGAGATTATTTTGTTAGGGCTACTAAAATATACTTTTTGAAACTTTATCTGACCATACCTGTTTTTTACTGCTTTTGAGTCTGGTGGGTGGGGGTTTAACAGTAAGTTTGTTTTCCTGAGGAGTCCTAGGACTTTAGTAGTACTACCGTCAATCTCTCGTCTATTCCTAAGACTCCTTATACTACCTCCCACCAAACGCTTATCTTACCTGTAATTTGTGTTTGAAAGTAGGGCTAGTCCCAGGGCTGGCTCCACAGGAAATGGCGATGAAGGTTGGCAATCCTGGGCGGATGAAATGTCCTCATTGCGGTGGTACTAGTGGTGTGACACAGTGGCAGTTGCATGCATATGGAAAAACAGAAAATGAAACCTGGTTTGTCCTTACTATAGCATTACAACGGTACGATAGAGAATATAGGAGGTGACAGAGTTCACTAGAACAGTGCCACACAGAGCGTAACAAATGGTAAAGTAGAAAGTATAACTAGTACTTGTGTTGAATTTCTTTGACATTGGCTACTACTACAAGAAATAGTACTGAAGCTAGCTGAGTAAGTCTAGAATATATCCTCGGATTCCTTCACCAGCCTGTTGCTATGACCTTATCCCCCCCAGCAAGTGTGTGGAATTATTGATGTCATTTAGTCACACATCAAGCAAAACCACACAGCCCGGGGGGAGACGGTTAGGGTTTGGAAAATGGATGGGAATGGGGGTTTCTTTTTGGGTAGGTTTTGTTGAGAGAAAAAAAAAGCACAGCATTGACAAACAAGAATTGAAGATAAAGAAATCTTTGGGTACAAAGCTAACTATAAATCTTTTAAGTGACATAAATGAAGTGCATGTCCTACTGCATGCATTGTTACTGAAAAGTAAGTAGTACTAGAATACGACAGTACAGGGCTGCAGCGTTTTCACTTGCCTATCTCTGCACTCAGAGAAACACTTCTTGCATTAAATGAGGTTTAAAAATTAGGCGAAGTAAAACCTATAGAATGGCTGTAGGGATCAATTTAGAAGCAGAGAGAGATCCAAGAAATGCAGTCACACTCAGAGAAGATACTGTATCGGTATGTTGTTGTAGTTGTCCTGTTGAATTTGGTAAGTAAGTTGATTGCAGCAAACAATTCCTCTTATTAGCGGCACTCCTCCATTCCAGCTGACGCTGCGTCCAGCAATGTTGGTGACCAGAAGACACCCTGTCCACTGCCTGCCTGGCGGATGCTGAATTGCGGCTCGCTAATGTGAAGCCTGACTCCATCCTTTTTTCCCCATTGCACAGACTGAAACCCGGCCTAACGAGCCCTAAGTTAAGAATAGTGGCAAAGGCTTTCTTTAACTATGCCAAATCCCCCCTTTCCCACCATACTACTGCTTTTGAATCTGGTGGGTGGTGGTTTAACAGTAAGTTTGTTTCCCTGAAACTTAAGTCTGTGTCATTTTCTTCCTTTAAGTGTAAATGGCTAAATCTTTTGAACACTAAGTGCCTCTCACAGAGTAAGTGATCCCCCCTTTCCCACCATGGATTTTCTTCAAGTCGCTTGCAACAAAAATTACACATTCCCACGAGTGCTCTAAAACCCCAGAACTCAGTTGCAAAAACCAAGAACACCCCGAAACACATGCAATCCTGCTGCTAGGGCTAACCCTAACGAACCCTAAGTTACAAAAAGTACCAAAACCTTTTTCATCATGGATGTTGTTAAAAGCAGTTTTATCCAGTATTAGACCTTCCCAGCAATGGCCCCAGAGCCGTCAACCCAGGCGAAAACAAGTAGAAGACCCCCAAACAGCCAAAAAGCAAAAGTACAAAAATGTGGACTTTGTCACTTTTGTGAAAATTTCCAAAACCACTCAGCGCGCGCTCTGCAGCTAGGCCCTAACTCCCCTCTGCCTCCATGGATTTCCTTCAAACCTCTTGCCATCTAAAGTATCCATACCCAGTAGTGCTTCCAGGCCCCGAAACCCACCCACAAACACCAGGAAGCCCCCCAAACAGACCCCTGAAAACGCTACATTGAGCAAAAAGTCAGAAACGGCAAAACCTTTTTTCCTCATGAATGTTGTTTACAGTTTTATCCGGTATTAGACCTTCCCAGCAATGGCCCCAGAGCCGTCAACCCAGGCGAAAACAAGTAGAAGACCCCCAAACTGCCAAAAAGCAAAAGTACAAAAATGTGGACTTAGTCACTTTTGTGAAAATTTGCCAAATCACTCAGCGCGCGCTCTGCAGCTAGGCCCTAACTCCCCTCTGCCTCCATGGATTTCCTTCAAACCTCTTGCTATCTAAACTATCCATACCCAGTAGTGCTCCCAGGCCCCGAAACCCACCCACAAACACCAGGAAGCCCCCCAAACAGACCCCTGAAAACGCTACATTGAGCAAAAAGTCAGAAAAGGCAAAACCTTTTTTCCTCATGAATGTTGTTTAAACCAGTTTTATCCGGTATTAGACCTTCCCAGCAATGGCCCCAGAGCCGTCAACCCAGGCGAAAACAAGTAGAAGACCCCCAAACAGCCAAAAAGCAAAAGTACAGGTGATTAAAGTTTTAATTATATTAACTTGTGCAAAACAAAGAAAGACAGAAACACAGGAATAAAAGTCAATAAGTACGAAAAAGAAAATGTCTGAATTCATTGGCTCATTTTCAGGCCTCGGTGTCAGGGAAGAAGAGTTCATCCTCATACTCTGCGAAATCATCAGGCAGGAGTAGGTCAGCGTCACCTAACACAGAAGAAATTCCCTCATCTAAGTTGCTGTCCTCCTCGTCTTCTTCCAACGTGCGATCTGGTACTTTGAAATCTGGTGGTAAGAGGTGCTCATTCATCTTGATCATTGTCAATATCTCCACATTTTTGGGCGAGAGGCGGGTCCGTTTGCAAGTTACAATGCCACCAGCAGCACTGAAAACACGTTCAGAAGACACGCTTGCGAGTGGGCAAGACAAGTAATGTATAGCCAGGCGGGAGATCTCTGGCCACAATTCTTTTTTCCCATGCCAATACGCCAATGGGTCAGCATTAACATAGACCTCTGTTGAGTCATTCAGATAGTCCTGCACCATCGACTCAAAGTTCTCCACGTTTCCTCCACTTTGCTGAATTTTCGCTCGGACCTTTTCAGAACCATAACCAATCTCAGCTAGCCAATCCTCTTCATCACCCGATATTTCTGTTGTGTCTGGTGCAGATGATGCGGTTGCCGGTGTCTTTAACGGCTGAGAGGTCACTTCTGCCACAGCCACAGGTGCAGAAGTGGAGTCTTCTGACTGGGGATGGCCTGCTGATGCTGATGTACGGCCTTTTCCTTCAATTTGCTTCCGTTCTCTTTCAAACCTGATGACTGACCAGGCTACCCAACGTTTGTACTTTGTAGCATCTTCATCACTAAAAGGAAATAATGCAGAGCCTGCCAGCGCCTTTTTGTAGCGTGGATGCAGAATAGTAGCACAAATGTAATGCTGTTCTGAGTGGATCTTTTGAAGACGTTCATCACCACGTAGACGCTCTAATAATTTCTCCGCCAAAAGAAAAGCTTGTTGCTTTTCTTCATCGTTTTGAAACTTTGAAGACACTGCCTTCAGTTTGTGCTCCAGCATGCGCAACAATGGGATAGCTTTTCCCAAATTACAGTCCTCCCTGCTGACTGCACGCGTGAAGAACTCAAAAGGATGATGCATGTCTGTCAGGCTTTTAACCAGCTCCCATTGCGCCGCATTTAACCTCAGGTCCTCCTTCACAGCTGTACCCATTGTTAAGAAATACTGATCGAGTACCGTAAACTGCTCATACAGACGCTCAAGCATGTAGAACGTTGAGTTCCAACGTGTTGGCACCTCCTGGATGAGTGCTTTCACTGGCATTCGACGTTCATGTAGCAGGCTCCTCAGATGCTTCCGGGCCTTAAAAGAATGGCTGAAATGGTTGCACATTTTTCGGCAGGTGACCACTAACTGGCATGCTGGACTTTCTTTCTCCAACAATTTTTTAACAACCAGGTTTATACAGTGCGCCAAACACGGCACTCTGAAATAGTCACCCAGTTCCATGGCCTTAACTACATTGGCGCCATTATCCGTGGAAACATAACCAATGCCGCGTTTTTTGGGAGACAGTCAGTGAAAGACCTTTGTGTTGAACTCATTCAAAATGTTTTCTGCTGTATGACGTTTCTCCAAGCCAAACATGGCTAGTGTTGCATGTTTCCGAGCAGCTTTAAAAACTTGGTCCAGGTCAGCACCTGCGTTTAGCTTTGCTTTCACCCCTGAAAAAGAGACCCAGTGTGCAGTGATGCACATGTAATCAGTGCCTGCGCCACTGGTCCACATGTCTGTTGTGAGATGTATAGTGTGAACAGCACTCTTCTGCAAAGCTGCCCCAATCACCTCCAGCACATCTTCATGTAGTGCTGGAACCGCAACTCGGGCAAAATAGTACCGGCTAGGAACCTTCCATTTAGGGCAGAGCGCTGCCACTAATTCGAGAAAACCAACCCCTTCTACAAAAGAAAAAGGTAGAAGATCCAGCGCTAGCATTTTAGCCAGCTTAGTGTTATACAGACGCACCATTGGGTGGTTGCGGTCATATGGCGCGTCTGAAAACAACATTGTTTTAATGTTGCCCTGGACCATTTTACGGGATGTTGATAATGACTTCTTCGACCCAGTTACACTCGCTGATGAACTTTTTCGCATTGGTGTCTCACTCTGTCCCACACTCTTAGTGTGGCTCCCAGGGGTACTGGGTGTAAGTGAAGTGTGTGACACTTCTTCCTCCTCGTCATCATCAGATGGAACATCAACGTTTTCTCGACTTGCAATTCGGGCTTCCTTGATCTGCTTTAGGTGCTCCAACCATTGGACAGTGTGCTGTCTCTTAAGATGACCTCTCTGGCCTCCAGTCCCATAGTTGGTACCAAGCTTACCACGACTAACTGCAAGCTTACAAATGCTACAAATGGCTATGTTTTCCCTTTTTGTGGAAACACTAAAGAAGTCCCAAACTGCGTACTTGAAATGTCTGTGGGGGCCGGAGGAGGCGATACTGGTGGTGGCCGTGCTGCTAATGCCAGATGAAGTGGAGGATGTGTATTGCTGAACTTTACTATGTTGTGCACTTTTACCACCACTAATTGAGGTCGAGGTGGATGGAGGTCCCTTCTGGCGAGTAAGAAATATGGAAGCGGCACGTTGTGGTGTACTAGTTAACATCAATGATTCTGGTGTTCCCATTGCCTCCTCGTCGACTTCATCATCACGCTCAGCAGCTTGTCGGGCTAGGGTCAAAATGTCTGTTTGCTGCATGCCCGCTGGGGCTTCAGTGACGTTAGTGATGATGACTGCGTCGTCGTCGTGAGAGTCTTCAGCAGCAGGAGTATCCGCAACTTCTTGTTGAGCGTCATCACACTCCATAACTTTGAGAGTTTCGACGACCTTCCTTTTACGCTTTGCTACCTTTGTCAGATCATGGTGTGCCTCCTCAACCTCACTCTCAGACGGCAGTGGTGCTGGTTCCCAAGTAAGATCCATATCATCAGAAGGAGGTGGGCTTGAAGAAGATGTAGACACCAACACCCTTGATCTTTTCCTTGCTCGGGATGTGGACGACAATGAATGATCATCAGGAGGAGTGGCTTCCTCGAATGATACCTCGGCTTGATTGTCGATTTCCAGATGTGCCCCTACTTCTGGAGGAACAACTATTGTGGCCACTTGATGTGCCCCTCCATGCACCTCTGCTTGCTCCTCTCCTTGCGCCGCCTCCTCTCCTTCCACATGTACTTGGGCTTGTACTACTTGCACATGTGATTGTTGTTGCGGCTGTGGTTGTTCAACACTCGTCAGATGAGTTACAACAACCTGTGTTGATTCTTGAGGGACATTGCTGCTACTTTCTTGCGATGAGCCAACATCACTGGTCGATGGTGATTGAACAACTATACTGGCTGCCTCTGCAGCACTCAAGGGCTTGGACCTAAGTTGGCGTGGTGGTGGTGGCACTGAGCCCAATGGAGCGGAGGTGCTGCTCCCAGCTTGGTCCCCAGCAGACCCCGCTGCTGCAGCAGGCGTACTTTTTTTTTTCCCAAAAATGTGGCGGTCGTCATCACACCAGTCTCCTTGGCAAGTGGTGCCACTTGCTTCTTCTGCTCCTTACTGGCAACTTTCTTGCTAGATGAGCTACGGGTAACTTTTTTGGGGGCCATCTTCTTCAGATGTCACTCTGAACAGCAGGCCGCAGTTGCACAAGTTGCAGAGTTGTCTGTGGCCACACGTGACGTTGTACTGCACACACCGCAGCAGGACTTCTTCCTGGCACTGGTGGTTCTCTTGTGCACCTACAAGCAATGGAAGACAGAGGAACATCAGTTATACACCCCAAAAAGTCGAAAAAACACACAAAAATCAGCACAATCCCAGTCCATCCATGGCCTCAATGGTGTTTAAATTCAAGAAGACAACCCACAGAAAGACTAGGCCCATGCACCACTCACTACCCCTGGCCAAAAGGCCCCACCAACAGCCCCAAAAAAACGACAAAAAACACCAAATTCAGCACAATCCCAGCCCATCCAAGGCCTCAATGGTGTTTAAATCCAAGAAGACACCCCACAGAAAGACTAGGCCCATGCACCACTCACTATCCCTGGGCATAATGGATGGAAGCTAGGCAAAATAAGTGCAGGCCTCAGACACTGCCTCTCTTCAAAATGGCCCCTTGCACCCCAAGCACATGTTGCCTGTACCAGCACTCAAGATGGCCACCACCACCATCCACATGGCCAGTCCAAATCAACAGTAGCACCCCAAAAAAAAAGAAAAACACACAAAAATCACCACAATCCAATGACATCCAGGATGTTTACATTAAAGAGAGTGAGACCACCACACAGCCAGACTCAGTCCATGCACCACTCACTACCCCTGGCCAAAAGGCCCCACCAGCAGCCCCAAAAAAACGACAAAAAACACCAAATTCAGCAAAATCCCAGCCCATCCATGGCCTCAATGGTGTTTAAATCCAAGAAGACACCCCACAGAAAGACTAGGCCCATGCACCACTCACTACCCCTGAGCATAATGGATGAAAGCTAGGCAAAATAAGTGCAGGCCTCAGACACTGCCTCTCTTCAAAATGGCCCCTTGCACCCCAAGCACATGTTGCCTGTACCAGCACTCAAGATGGCCACCACCACCACCCACATGGCCAGTCCAAATCAACAGTAGCACCCCAAAAAAAAGAAAAACACACAAAAATCACCACAATCCAATGCCATCCAGGATGTTTACATTAAAGACAGTGAGACCACCACACAGCCAGACTCAGTCCATGCACCACTCACTACCCCTGGCCAAAAGGCCCCACCAGCAGCCCCAAAAAAAGGACAAAAAACACCAAATTCAACACAATCCCAGCCCATCCATGGCCTCAATGGTGTTTAAATCCAAGAAGACACCCCACAGAAAGACTAGGCCCATGCACCACTCACTACCCCTGGGCATAATGGATGAAAGCTAGGCAAAATAAGTGCAGGCCTCAGACACTGCCTCTCTTCAAAATGGCCCCTTACACCCCAAGCACATGTTGCCTGTACCAGCACTCAAGATGGCCACCACCACCACCCACATGGCCAGTCCAAATCAACAGTAGCACCCCCCAAAAAACGAAAAACACACAAAAATCACCACAATCCAATGCCATCCAGGATGTTTACATTAAAGAGAGTGAGACCACCACACAGCCAGACTCAGTCCATGCACCACTCACTACCCCTGGCCAAAAGGCCCCACCAGCAGCCCCCAAAAAACGACAAAAAACACAAAATTCAGCACAATCCCAGCCCATCTATGGCCTCAATGGTGTATAAATCCAAGAAGACACCCCACAGAAAGACTAGGCCCATGCACCACTCACTACCCCTGGCCAAAAGGCCCCACCAGCAGCCCCAAAAAACGACAAAAAACACAAAATTCAGCACAATCCCAGCCCATCCATGGCCTCAATGGTGTTTAAATCCAAGAAGACACCCCACAGAAAGACTAGGCCCATGCACCACTCACTACCCCTGGGCATAATGGATGAAAGCTAGGCAAAATAAGTGCAGGCCTCAGACACTGCCTCTCTTCAAAATGGCCCCTTGCACCCCAAGCACATGTTGCCTGTACCAGCACTCAAGATGGCCACCACCACCACCCACATGGCCAGTCCAAATCAACAGTAGCACCCCCAAAAAAACGAAAAACACACAAAAATCACCACAATCCAATGCCATCCAGGATGTTTACATTAAAGAGAATGAGACCCCACAATCAGACTCAGTCCATGCACCACTCACTACCCCTGGGCAAAAGGCCCCAACAGCAGCCCCAAAAAATCGACAAAAAACACAAAATTAAGCACAATCCCAGCCCATCCATGGCCTCAATGATGTTTAAATTCAACAAAACAGTTGTATAATGCATGCACCCATAACCAACCCTGGTCCTACTGGATACTGTGGCTACCCACAATATATTTTATTTAATGTTCTGAAAAAGTTCCAAAATTGTAATTGCAGCAACTGTAATGCCCCAACAAACTTACTTGTGAAAGTTGATTTCTAATCCAAAAGTGATCCAAAGAAAGTAAAAAAGGCCACAAATCCTAATATCCAGCAGCACCCTCAAAAAGTAATCCTTCCAGGTCAAGGTCCAAATGAAAGTGACCAGCACATGAAGAAAGCACTGGGAGGAGCCTGCTGGACAGGAACAGGAAGTTGGAGACTGTGGGACACTTCCTTCCTCTCCCCCCCCCCCAAAAAATGGACTCCTTGCAACAAAAAAGTGCAGGCAAATGTCAACCTGAGGAGTGATTCTGATAAAAATCATCATTTTCGGAAGGTTTATGCTGTTTGCTGGTGGATTTCTTGTGCAGAATTGCAAAATCTCTATTTCGCGAGTGCGAGATTGTTCATGCCGGCCGCACCTACGTGTTCGCAATTGCGAACTCTCGCGATGCGTGCTGTGCAAGGTAAGGTGGCAAGCCGCGATTACGTATTCGCGGGCGCCAACTCCCGCGGGATCCCGCAGCAAGATCCAAAATGGCGCAGCACTCGCAAAATATCGAGAAAAACAACTCGGCAAAGGCTGAATGACGGAAAGTGAACGCCGTGCGCCACGCCGCGCGCCGCAATATTGTATCACCAAGCAAAAAAATCCGCCGCGTGCGAATTGATGGATTTTCGGCAAATTCGCTAGAGTTCGCGGATTGCGAATTTACCGAAAATCCGCAAATTCCGCGAGCGGAACGGATTTTACGCCCATGCTTAGAGCCGGGTACGGGGTGCTGGGCCCTTCCCCTTGCCCTTGTCACCTCCCTTAGCCATGGTCCTGGGCACAAGAAAAAGGAAAGAAGAATAGGTGTGAAAAAAATAAGAGAGAGAGCGAAAGAAATAAAGTAGGTAATAAATCAACAAAAAGTAAAAAAAAAAAACACAAAATTTAGATGTAGGAAATTGGAGAGAGAGAAAATAAACAAAAAAGACAAAAAAAAGTTCAGAAAAACATAGGATTACGAAGATGTGAGATGGATAGAAAGGTAGCATGCCCAAAACCATAGCAGTGAATGAAAAACAAGATGGCCGCGCCCGTAGAGGACCGCGTGGGTAAGTTCGCGCGATATTTTCCCCGCGAGCACGCAAAAACGCCCATGAACACGTAATCGCGCGCCGCATACGTCGCGAGCATGCAACAAGCGCCCGGAAATGGAAACATGTCACGCAAACAAGATGGCCGTGCCCATACACAACAGCATGGGCAACCTCGGGGTCGGTATGCTGCAAGCGGTCCGCAAATAAACAGAAAACTGCGCAAACACGCAAAAAAAAAGAAATCAGCAAATTTGCACGAATTTGCGGATTGCAAGTTCGATTTCGCACGAATACGCGCCCCACGAATCTCGCGAAATGGCAGAAAAATGAATTTTGGAAAACTGAAAGCACTTAGCAGGTGCAAAAGTTTAAGCTAATTTGTAACCATTCCCTGTAGTGCTTCCTGAGGGGCCCCTCCAGAGTTCAGTTGCCTACTTGCAACTATTCTCTGACCCTGCTCTGACCCTCAAAGCAGGGTCAGAGAATACTTACAAGTATGACACAATGCTCCTGTAAAAAAAATAACTGCAACAGGAAGCACTTACAGCTAAGGAAGCAGGTGCCAGACTTCAAGCTCAAATTAAGTGACACATTAACCAGCCCCAAATTAATTTATCTCAGTTGGGCAGGTGTGCTTTCCCCCCATAATCTACAGTGGTGAACCAGAGGGTGGCAGGGATGAACCAGAGGGTGGCAGGGATGAACCAGATGGTGGCACTGGTGAACCAGAGGGTGCTGTCATGAACCAGAGGGTGGCAGTGAAGAACCAGAGGGTGGCAATGGTGAACCAGAGGGTGGCACTGGTGAACCAGAGGGTGGCAGTGATGAACCAGAGGGTGGCAGGGATGAACCAGAGGGTGGCAGGGATGAACCAGAGGGTGACAGTGCTGTAACAGAGGGTGGCAGGGGTGAACCAGAGGTGCTGTGATGAACCAGAGGGTGCTGTGATGAACCAGAGGGAGGCAGTGTTGAACCAGAGGGTGGGAGTGATGAACCAGAGGGTGGCAGGGATGATCCAGAGGGTGGCAGGGATGAACCAGAAGGTGGCACTGGTGAACCAGAGGGTGCTGTGATGAACCAGAGGGTGGCAGTGAAGAACCAGAGGGTGGCACTGGTGAACTAGAAGGTGGCAGTAATGAACCAGAGGGTGGCAGGGATGAACCAGAGGGTGGCACTGGTGAACCAAAGGGTGCTGTGATGAACCAGAGGGTGGCAGTGATGAACCAGAGGGTGGCAGGGATGAACCAGAGGGTGGCAGAGATGAAGCAGATGGTGACAGTGCTGTACCAGAGGGTGGCAGGGGTGAACCAGAGGTGCTGTGATGAACCAGAGGGTGCTGTGATGAACCAGAGGGTGGCACTGGTGAACCAGAGGGTGGTAGTGATGAACCAGAGGGTGGCAGGGATGAACCAGAGGGTGGCAGGGATGAAGCAGAGGATAACAGTGCTGTACCAGAGGGTGGCAGGGGTGAGCCAGAGGTGCTGTGATGAACCAGAGGGAGGCAGTGCTGAACCAGAGGGTGGCGGGATGAACCAGAGGGTGACAGGGATGAACCAGAGGGTGGCAGGGATGAACCAGAGGGTGGCAGGGATGAACCAGAGGGTGGCAGGGATGAACCAGGGGGTGGCACTGGTGAACCGGAGGGTGCTGTGATGAACCAGAGGGTGGTAGTGAAGAACCAGAGGGTGGCACTGGTGAACCAGGGGATGGCACTGGTGAACCAGAGGGTGGCAGTGATGAACCAGAGGGTGGCAGGGATGAACCAGAGGGTGGCAGGGATGAACCAGAGGGTGACAGTGCTGTACCAGAGGGTGGCAGGGGTGAACCAGAGGTGCTGTGATGAACCAGAGGGTGCTGTGATGAACCAGAGGGTGGCAATGCTGAACCAGAGGGTGGTAGTGATGAACCAGAGGGTGGCAGGGATGAACCAGAGGGTGGCAGGGATGAACCAGAGGGTGGCACTGGTGAACCAGAGGGTGATGTGATGAACCAGAGGGTGGCAGTGAAGAACCAGAGGGTGGCACTGGTGAACCAGAGGGTGGCAGTAATGAACCAGAGGGTGGCAGTGATGAACCAGAGGGTGGCAGGGATGAACCAGAGGGTGGCACTGGTGAACCAGAGGGTGCTGTGATGAACCAGAGGGTGGCAGTGCTGAACCAGAGGGTGGCAGTGATGAACCAGAGGGTGGCAGGGATGAAGCAGAGGGTGACAATGCTGTACCAGAGGGTGGCAGGGGTGAACCAGAGGTGCTGTGATGAACCAGAGGGTGCTGTGATGAACCAGAGGGTGGCAGTGCTGAACCAGAGGGTGGCAGTGATGAACCAGAGGGTGGCAGGGATGAACCAGAGGGTGGCAGGGATGAAGCAGAGGGTGACAGTGCTGTACCAGAGGCTGGCAGGGGTGAACCAGAGGTGCTGTGATGAACCAGAGGGTGCTGTGATGAACCAGAGGGAGGCAGTGCTGAACCAGAGGGTGGCAGTGATGAACCAGAGGGTGGCAGGGATGAACCAGAGGGTGGCAGGGATGAAGCAGAGGGTGACAGCGCTGTACCAGAGGGTGGCAGGGATGAACCAGAGGGTGGCACTGATGAACCAGAGGGTGCTGTGATGAACCAGAGGGTGGCAGTGCTGAACCAGAGGGTGGTAGTGATGAACCAGAGGGTGGCAGGGATGAACTAGAGGGTGGCAGGGATGAAGCAGAGGGTGACAGTGCTGTACCAGAGGGTGGCAGGGGTGAACCAGGGGTGCTGTGATGAACCAGAGGGTGCTGTGATAAACCAGAGGGTGGCAGTGCTGTTCCAGAAGGTGGCAGGGTGAACCAGAGGGTGCTGTGATGAACCAAGGGTGGCAGTGGTGAACCAGGGGGTGGCAGGGGTGAACCAGAGGGTGGCATTGGTGAACCAGAGGGTGGCAATGGTGAACCAGAGGGTGACAGTGAAGAACCAGAGGGTGGCACTGGTGAACCAGAGGGTGGCACTGGTGAACCATATAATAATTTTCATCAGTTATAGTTATCTCTGTAATTATAACTCGTGCCCTAAGGTAACTATAATTTGCACACTCTGCCATGCACATATTTCTCATCAATAATCCCATTGTAAATGTTGCAGTCATATTATCAATGATATCGTAGAAAATGTATTTATTTGTTATTTATTTTATGCCATGAGTGGTGTAATATATGGAGTAATTAGCAGTGCATGGTGAGGGCTCGAGTTATAGTTACTTAAGATAACTACAACTAGTAAATTTAAGTGATTCTGTATGTTTAAAACGTTAGGTTGTCAGTGACATTTTCACCTAACTATAACGTTACTTTACCCTTTTGTTTTTTTCAGTGAATTTCAAGGGTTTGTTTTAAAGCAAAGTACATATTTACAGCCAACCCCCTGAAGGCAAAAAACACAGTTGATGGACAGAATGTAGAACAATGTCATACATTCACCCCAGTACAAGGATCTGTGGCTAAATCCATCGTTTTTTTGCACTCCACACCACCCTGGGTTAGACAATGGCTATATGCAAATCAGCTCTGACCCTGTGCCTCATGGGAACAGTCCAGTCCGAACTACCAAGCCATGTCTTTCCCAGACCGGAATCAAGCATCCAAGGACCGGTTTCTGGCTATCAGCCTTCATCAGCCTGGATAGCTTGACTCCAGTGGTGTGGAGAGCCTGGGACTCACGTCTGAGCATACCTAGCCCACTCGGGGTGAAAATTGCAAAAAACACAGTTGATGGACAGAATGTAGAACAATGTCATACATTCACCCCAGTACAAGGATCTGGGCCTAAATCCATCGTTTTTTTGTACTCCACACCACCCTGGGTTAGACAATGGCTATATGCAAATCAGCTCTGACCCTGTGCCTCATGGGAACAGTCCAGTCCGAACTACCAAGCCATGTCTTTCCCAGACCGGAATCAAGCATCCAAGGACCGGTTTCTGGCTATCAGCCTTCATCAGCCTGGATAGCTTAACTCCAGTGGTGTGGAGTACCGCTTTTGGCCGCCATAAGTGTGGTAGGGTATGCTCAGACGTGAGTCCCTTGCTCACTTTGCCACTGGCTTCAAGCAAGCCGGGCTGAAGACGGCTGGAATGCAAGAAACCGGTCCTCGGAAGCTGTTTCCGGTCCAGGGAAGACATGGCTTGGCAGTTCGGGCTGGACTGTTCCCATGAGGCACAGGGTCAGACTGATTTGCATATAGCCATGTCTGAACTGGGGTTGCAGAGTGGGCTAAAGAACGGTGATGGATTCAACCCAGATCTTTTGACTGGGTGTGAGTGTTTGATTGATTCAGATGCTCCGTCCATCACCACCCCCTTTTGTACCGCTTTTGGCCGCCATAAGTGTGGTAGGGTATGCTCAGACGTGAGTCCCTTGCTCACTTTGACACTGGGTTCAAGCAAGCCGGGCTGAAGACGGCTGGAATGCCAGAAACCGGTCCTCGGAAGCTTGTTTCCGGTCCAGGGAAGACATGGCTTGGCAGTTCGGTCTGGACTGTTCCCATGAGGCACAGGGTCAGACTGATTTGCATATAGCCATGTCTGAACTGGGGTGGCAGAGTGGGCTAAAGAACGGTGATGGATTCAACCCAGATCTTTTGACTGGGTGTGAGTGTTTGATTGATTCAGATGCTCCGTCCATCACCACCCCCTTTTGTACCGCTTTTGGCCGCCATAAGTGTGGTAGGGTATGCTCAGACGTGAGTCCCTTGCTCACTTTGCCACTGGGTTCAAGCAAGCCGGGCAGAAGACGGCTGGAATGCCAGAAACCAGTCCTCGGAAGCTTGTTTCCGGTCCAGGGAAGACATGGCTTGGCAGTTCGGGCTGGACTGTTCCCATGAGGCACAAGGTCAGACTGATTTGCATATAGCCATGTCTGAACTGGGGTGGCAGAGTGGGCTAAAGAACGGTGATGGATTCAACCCAGATCTTTTGACTGGGTGTGAGTGTTTGATTGATTCAGATGCTCCGTCCATCACCACCCCCTTTTGTACCGCTTTTGGCCGCCATAAGTGTGGTAGGGTATGCTCAGATGTGAGTCCCTTGCTCACTTTGCCACTGGGTTCAAGCAAGCCGGGCTGAAGACGGCTTGAATGCCAGAAACCGGTCCTCGGAAGCTTGTTTCCGGTCCAGGGAAGACATGGCTTGGCAGTTCGGGCTGGACTGTTCCCATGAGGCACAGGGTCAGACTGATTTGCATATAGCCATGTCTGAACTGGGGTGGCAGAGTGGGCTAAAGAACGGTGATGGATTCAACCCAGATCTTTTGACTGGATGTGAGTGTTTGATTGATTCAGATGCTACGTCCATCACCACCCCCTTTTGTACCAACCCCCTGAAGGCAGCATACCCCATGCCTGGGATTGGCAAAAGGGCCTGGCCTGCAGAAAGGGCCTCATCCAACTTTCCTGGGTAGCCTTTGGCCGTGGACAGCCTGGGTTTGGCTGCAGTACCCCTCTCCAATCCACTTGAGGACCCGAGGACCCCATCCCCTGGGGACCTTTAATTTTTTAAAAAAGGGATGGGGTAGTACAGCCCCCCCAGGCCACTTTGTACCCCAAGTACCCAATCCTCAGGTCCTTTTATTTTATATTAAAGGGAAGTGGTGCGCAGCTCACCTCCCTGAGACAATTGTGACCCAGAAAACCTAATCCTTGTGGCCAATTATATTTGTAAAGGGGAGGGGTATATTGCCCCCTCTTCCAGCCACAAGTGGCCCTCTAAGGGGAGGGTGCACGGTCCCCATCCCCAAGCTTACAGTGGCCCCCATTCTGTGGGCCCATTCATATTTGTTATGGGGAGGGGGCATGTTACCTCCCCGCCTTGAGCCTTAATTGGACCCAGGGACCCCAACATCGGGGACCGATGGACCTTCTGAGGGGATTGTGCCCCAGTGCCCACTCGGGTCACCCACCAAACAATACATTGGAGGCTGCGGAGGAAACCCCAGCCGGCTCCCTGCATGTTGCAGGAGCTAGCATTGCTCCCACCTGGTGGGAGAAGGTGTTTGTACCTGTGCCCGTTGGGCAGACGCAATGTGGGTTTCTCTGCCCGCAGGAGTTTGGGCAGGCAAAAAAAAGTCTGATTCCACCTGGCGTGAGCATTTTTAAAGCTCCTGTCAGGTGAGAGTAGTCATGCCTTCCCTGCCCGGATTCTTGCCGGCAGGGAAGGCATGTTGGCTCCCACTAGGCGGCAGCATTAAAAATATTCCTGCCAGGTGGGAGCAGACATGTTTCTCTGCCTGCGCTATTGTGGGCAGGACAATTACTGTGCCCCTATTGTGTCCCTGGGGTGGGCTCCCTGGTACACTGTAACTGGATCGGTCCGAGGGATCGAGTCCGTGGGGCCTGTTAAGACTCAGGAAGGACACTGCGGCCCTCACTCCCCTTTAATTTTAGATCGGCCTCGGAGATGAAGTCTCCTGGGCCTCCTGAGGCTTGCAGAGAGGGTCCACACTGCCTACTCCCCTTTTTTATGATGTTGGCCCAGGGGGAATGGGGTTACTGGGGACTATTGAGGCCCTGGATGGGTTCCTCTGGGACCTCCCCCACCAAGGGGACAGGGTATCCCTACCCTGCCCCCTTATGTCTAATTTCTATATTTATCTTAGGACTCAGGACTGATTCCCAAGTTCTCATATGGCTGCAGCCAGATTGTTGTTGATGTGGTGGCCAATCAGGTTTCAGCATGAAAGTGCAAAATGGCTGTAAGGCTCAATTTCTTGTTTTATATCAATAATTTATTGACCTTTCCTGAACTGTATTATTTTTCAATTGAAATATAAGGGGAGACCTTGTATTGGATTCATACAATTTGAAATACTGATTAGATGGTTTCATTTTTATGAATTGACAGCATAGTCTTTGAAGATTTTGGTCTGTTGAGAAATATTTGGTCTATGCTGCTATAATTCAGTTTTAACCTTAGAGTGAGTCCCTGATATAGTTCAATATACTTGGACCTCAATATTCTTGGTGAGGGTTATTGAGCATTAGTGTTCGAACTACCCGATTTTGACTAAGTAGATCAGAAACCCTATCTTTGGAGATTTGAGGTTGTAGAGAGACAGTGGGTACATTTAGCGATAACTTCAAGTTTTTGGATGGGTCTGGTGAAGGATTGGGTGTGGCTTTATGGGATGTTTACGATAGTGAATAAGTCAGGTACTGCAGGTTTGAATCCGTAGCAGACAGATGTGAGAGGCAGCTATTAATTTCATTTTGGATACGTTTAAATATCTTCTAATATGTGAGAGAATATATGGATTATAAATTTGTTTGACTTCAAACGCTCAGATTGTATTGAATCAGCATAAGTTTTTTGCCCTATAAGAATGTAGAATCGGGTCTGTGCACCCTGATTAGGAGTTTTTCAACTGCCCTAGCCAATCATTTGCTTAGGTAAGATATACTGATTGTGGATTAGGAAAATTTGAAAAATGGGTAGGCAACCTATCAGGAAGTGATGTTGTATGTCAATTAGATTGATCAGTACATATTCAGCAGCTTTCCTGTGGTCAGTTTTGATCTTGTTCTTTGTTGAGTAATGGGGCATTGCTGGTGTTAGGGGTTAATTGTGTCATACTGCTGGCTATATAGTTTTGTGTTGTGGGTTATTTTGATTAGTGATTGAGAGACAATATACCATCAGTACCTTATGCTTGGGGTTTAGAATTTGGTTATATTGAGTATTATATTATTTTTGAAGATTGTGCTGAAGGAGGCACAAGGAATCAACAATTGACCATTTGGTTGAGCTTTGGCAGCCTAATGAGTGTTGAAGGGCATAGGGTAAGAATGGACATAATGTACATTATTGGATTATTTGATATTAATGTGCTGTGAAGAGGTCCAGGTATATTTTTTCAGTTTTTTTCTGGTTTTCTGGTCTTGTGAGGGAGTGTTATGGGGTTGCATTGTCATTTGATATTGTTCTCCTCCTGGATACCTTGTGAACCTTGAGCATTAATATACTTGATGCTGATATCCCTATATGCAGTTTTTATAAAGGAAGTGGAATTTAGGGCTGCAAACCGTGACCTGCCAGTGCAGATCTGGCCCCCAGCCAGGCCAGGTCCCTGTAGAATACAGACCTCTCGATGACTATGGCATAGCTGAAGGAAATTACAAGGGGGGCATCCTGAAATGTAAAGCTTGCACAAATGGGAACAAATATATGACCACTTACCTGCAGGTTCATAGGGGGAGTGACAGTAACAAAACAGTATACCATCTGTGATCAGACCTTCCAAGACTGGAAAAACTTAGAAAAGGGAAAATTAAAAATAGCTGTTTTTAAGACATCTGATAAATATAGCGAGTGGAATGCGAAAATAAAATTCCCTATCTGAAGATCTTGGCTTTCTCTTCACATACTGATGGCTGGGATGAGGAAGACCAGGAAGAGAGTATTGGTTATGAGATTATTGATGTCTGTGACATTTTCGATTTGAGAAGATGATGCTGCTTTTGCTGTTAGACTTTTGAACACTCCACAGAATAACTACAGTGGGTCACAGAATTCTGAAGACTTTGAAACATAGGTGCATGTTCGCCTAGACATTTTGAAATCCGCTAAGTAGTTCACCTGTAGCACTATTTCATCTAACATGGGAATATTCAGGCAATATTCATATATGATTAGCAGTAATAGAAAGGCCTGTGCCCTCGTTGCACTTTTATGAACAGTTGGATATTTCAGGCTGGTTCCGAAAGGCATGTAGGAAACATCAAAGAGTACTTCTGTAGTGCAGCTTCCTGTACTTATTATGCTTTTGTTAATTGGCACCATTGTGTTAAATCTAATTACATAGATGTAAGTATGGTGGAGGATCTAGCCAGAAAGTTATGAAACAAGGCACAATGTGTACTGATGAAGGACATGCCATCTCTATGTTTCCTCCTATCTAATCTTTGGTACTCCCAGGGAAATTGACACATTTTTGATGCAACGCAGCATGGCAATCAAAGTTGGTTGCTGCGTTGCGTCCCAAGCAGAAACAAAAACACCTCCATATCTTCTAAGATATGATGCTGTTTCTTACTCTCTCTGCTCTTGTGCACTTTAGGTTGCTATGCAGCAATATACAAACCCATGCACTATGGTGCAAGGGTGTGAACTCTGTCAAGCATAATTTGTGGTCTTCCAGTACCAAGCACTATGCTTTGACAAATTTTAACACTTTCCCACTCTGGATGTGTGCTGCACAGTGCAGCACGCATGCAAAATTGGAAACGTTTGGAGATTTTATAACATTGCTATTTTATTGAGTTGTAATTTGTTGATGCAAATCTTTTTCCAAATGCCAGTAGAGATTTGCATGAAAACTCATGGGTGGTTGCATGGGAACACCCAAGTACTACCCATGGACTGCCCCCTTGACACAAAATAGTGCATAGTAGTCCTTTGATTTGCTGTAGGCAGTTTTCCAACATAAATCGTGATTTTTCTCTGGGTTTTAGTCACTTTTGTGACATAACCCCAGCTCAAATTGTTGCCAAAATCCCTCCCACCCCATGTTTGGAGTGCCATTCATACCACACGCATACATTTCTACTGCCAACGCATGAGATATTCTTTCACTCATCCTCAGATAAACTGAGCTTCAACTTCTTAATATCTTTATGAAATGCCACAACGATAATTAACCAAATCTGAAAATATGATATTATATTCTGAATTCCACATGGAAGCCTGTGGTTGAGGGAGGCCTCTCAAGCTTCAATTTGCAGTGATGGCAAAATGTGAAATATGATTTGTGGTTTTGTTGGTAGCATATAATTTAGTTTTTTCTCACATGGGGAACAGTTAATTTCTTTGCCTTAAGCACAGTGACTTCAAAGCTGCCTTCTGGGGTGAGGTAGTTCACATCATTTGGTACTGCACATCTGGCAGGGGATGCGTTTGTGATTAATGGCACAGTCCCTTGGTTATTTGCTGCCTGGCTTTCAACAAACATAAATCAATTTCTAGCCATTTGGGGACTCCTGACTTTAGATAGCTAGATAAGCAATTGAGGCCGTCCGCCAGGAAATGTAAAGACACATTAGTCTTAATTCAGGTCTGCCAATTCCTCTTAAAACCAGCTCTCAGCAAACGATGTAGGTTCCCCCTTGTGGCTCCTGTTCCCTTCCTATGCAACACTAATTATGCACATAGCTGCATAAAATGCAGTACCCCTGTTCTTTGTTTGTTGTACATTTATTTCTGTATTTAAACGATTAACAGGAAACCACTGGGTATATTTAGCAATTTCTATGTGCTTCACTTGCACAGTGATGTATGCAACTATGCTACAAAGCATAAGAGCGCTATACATGAAAGGGTGTACAATGCAAGTGCCGTTGAAAGGTGAGAGGAGGAGCTAAGAATTTGGCCCACAATAATTTTTCAAGAGAGATAAATCGTGCAAAGATTGTTCTAAATAGTATGCAACATTTCCTTTAGAATGTTTTGGCTATGAGGGAATTGATACAAGCTTTGAGAGAAATGTGCACTTTTGCACGATTATGCGACTGAGGAAATGGGAAAAATTCTGTCATGTATTAAGTATGACCTTTCAAACTGAAGATAATATACAAGGAAGTAGCAAGAAAAATAAAATACCTCCCTCCCCGTTCAAACTATGTCCTGAATTGCTCTGAGGGAAATCTCATCATCTTGAATGTTCATCCTTCGTTCTCTACATCCATCTTTTAGTCTTTTGTCCTTTTTTCACTTCTGTTTCTCTTTTTTCATCTTTCATTCCTTCTTTTAGTGCGATCTGTTTTTCCACCATGTATTCATCAATCTTTCAATTTCATACATCCATCTATCCATCTGTCCATGCATCTCTTCCAATCTTTCTTTTTTATCACCCCTCCTTCTTTCCAACCTTCTTTATCGTTATCCATCCGTCCTTCCATCCATCCCTTTCAATCTTTTTTCTATCCATCCTTTCTTCCACCATATTTCTTTGTCTCCAGCCACCTATCCATTCATCCATCCATCCAAACACCCATACCATCCATCCATCCACCCATCCATCCATCATTCTAGCTTCTGACAATCAACAGTTTTATTTGATCATTAAAACAAGTATTCATAAAAACACATTGCATCAAAAATATAAAACAGTAAATAGCTTTTCTTTCATCCTTCTCTCCATCCAAGCATCATCCATCCTTCTCTCCCCTTTATACTCCTCTACAGTCATCTAACTTTTGGTCCATCCATCCCTCAGTGCATCCATTCGCTCTCCTTCTCTCCATTCACCCATCTCTGCTTTCACCCATCCATCCTATCTCTATCCCTCTTTTCATCCTTTCTCTCTCTCTCTGTAAGATATCCTATTCATGAGCTTTTTGGAGACCAGCTTCCCCATTCAAAATAATTAAAGGAGCCAAAAATAAAAACGAAAAAACGTTTTATTACACAGAACTAGGCAGTGACGCCCATACTCAGGCTGCTAAAGATGAGTGTTAATGACAGCCCTGTTATGATACACAAAGCTTTAAGTGCACTAATTAGAAATTGTGTAATTGCCTACTTGGACAGTCTGCAAAAATGTATGTATTTACTAAATGCATATTCCAGCATTGTATAAATATTAAAATGACAGGAGTCAGTGACATTGCAGCTGAGTGCTACAATGTTGTGAAGACCAGTGCATCCAAACTGTTTCTCCCATGAGGCCCTGTTCCCTCAGGCCGAAATGTGTAACATGTGTAGCTTTAGTTTGTGGCCGAGGAATCTTGTTCTTTTGAATGTACTTTCTTCCTGCCTGATTGGAATGCGGAAGGAATCTGGGTCAGGCTGGGAGCCACGACCCTGCAAAAGATTTTCAAAAAAATGCTGCACATTGAACAAGGTGAGCAAGCGTAATGCCTGAGTCATCCCTTTCCTAAAAGGGTTTGTGATGGTTTACCCAAAGGCTTAGCTAACACTCGTACAGCAGGTGCAGTAGCAACAGGGTCCTGGCTTCAGATGGGCTCTCAGGACCTAAATTCGGGGTGTATTTTCTAACCAAACTGTAAGTAGCCGAGCATTTTCCTTGCTTGCATGAAGGCCGAGAGAACCCTTCCTATGCCTCTAGTTCTCCCAACCAGTGCTTATTTTGAGCCGGTGGTTGCCGATGAGGGCCACCAGCGCTCAGTTTTGGGGACGAGCATTTATTTTTCTGAATCAGGCATTTACCGAGAGCAAGAGAGAGAACAGACACAAAGAGGAAACAAAGAGGAAGAGGCAGAAGGAAAACCTTCACAAAGGGAATAAGCAGGAACCTGTAAGAGTTAGATAAAGGCAAAGGCAGTGTCTGGTAGTGGATTACCGGGGCTTGAAGTGGTTTCAACACTATGTAGCCTTGGTATTAGGTGCACTGACATTTATTAGCGCATGCCTCTGGTTTCTGATAAGAGCATCAGCCACTTCTTTTACAAATTAAGCACTCCTCCCTACAAGAAAAGCATGGAAACAAGCAATGACAAAGACTATAGGTCTGGGTTTAATATACCAGCGTGTGTCGCATTAGGGCATTTGAGCGAGAGACACTGAAGGGAGCCAGCAGGAGAGGGCACAGAGGGCTATAGTTGTAAAGTAGTCCCTCATGCACTATTATTAAATTGTCCATTAATAGTCGGAGAAAGAAGCAGTATAAGCGTGATAAAAGAGAGACCAAATTTGAGGAGACATCTGTCTGTACAGTCATCTATAGGTTAACCACAGATATAGGAACATTAACTGATATGAAACGTCAAACAGTTGTAATCACCATCATCTAGTGGCATGAGTCTTTTTCATTTAAAGATCATTTACGTTCCAGCTCAAAACAAGTCTTGAAGTTCTCATGTGATAAGTGGTAATGTTATGTGACACCCTCAGTAATGTGCACTTAGAGGTAAGACATTTAAGAGATGTAAATAACATTAGGTCCAGAGAAATGAGTGACTTGCACGTTTTATATTCCAGTAAAATTATAAATAAAGACAAGACTGTTTTAATCAAAAGAATTAGCATGGACAATGGTTTATGCGGCACACAGCAGTGGTGGCCAGCTTAAAAAAAAATGGTGAGGCGTGAAGGCGCACAACTCACCATTAATTCAGGAGTTCCACCAGTGTAGCACTTCAATTTGTTGTCCACGAGCAGGAAAAGGACGGACTTCCTGCTCATGGAACACAACTCCAACCCATCCTGGAGCTCCTCTCACACTGTGAAAGCAGCTCCAGGATTGGTGGGAGCAGGCTCACCCAGTGCTCATTTTGAGGCTCGCGCTTCTTCCATCAACCTCCAGGCTGATTCACAGCCTTTGGATTGCTGGGTCTGCAGTGCGCATGTCAGGCTGGCCATCGCAAGTTGGCTGGCCAATCCATCACTGCACACTCTAGACCAGTGCTGTCATCCTGCATTTGCAGGATTCAACCCCACCCTCTGCCTGTACATAGCACGAGGTGGTGCGGTGGAAAACAAATAAAATGGCATTGACATACTGTTAGATTTGGCATCTTTTGGCGTGTTTCCCCTGACTTTTTGCTTTCTGACCTCCCGGTTTTGACTCTGTTTTTGCTGGTGTGACATTTTCTGGCCACTTTCCTCACTGCAGTCCAGTGGTAAAGTGCAAGTGCTCCTGTATAAAATGTGTATGGATTGGTGTTTCCATGATTGGTATATTTGATTTATGTGTCAGTCTCCAGTAAAATGCACTGCATGTGCTGGGGCTTATAAATTGAATGCTGTTGGTGGGCTGCAGAACTGGATTGTGCCATCCACGTAAACAGCCCGTAAAGTGTAACTCTGGCCTGCCACCACAGAGCTTGTGCGCAGCCTGGGGCTGCCGTGCCGACTTGGCGAGTGCACACACTCGCACATACCTAAACCTTCCCTTTGCTACATGTGAGTCACCCCTAAGGTAGGCCCAAGGTACCCCACTGGGCAGGGCGCATTGTACGTGAAAGGTAGGACATGCCCGGGTTGTGTGGCATGTCCTGATAGTAAATTGCAGCCTACTCCGTTCTTCACTATTGCAAGGCTATTTGTTCTCTGTAGGCCAGAATGGGCAGTTCGGTCATTACATCCTATGATCCTAACTGACTCAGAGAACAATTCAAGTTTGGTATGCCTGAACTCAGAATGATAGAATGCATCTTTTAGTGAAGTTGGTTTTGACATTCTGTGTTTGAAAATACCACTTTTAGAAAGTAGGTATTTTGTGACCTAACCATCCAGCCTGCCTCTGCTAGCGTGTGTATTGTCTGGTTTGTGAGTGACGGGCTGGGGGAGACAGGGTGATTCAGCCAGGCTGAATAGGCACATCAACACCCAGATGGGTGGGAGGAGTAGCGCCTAGGTCTGAATAGGGCTGAGCTCATCTTCCACAATGCTGGCTCCACCTCCTGGGGTGCGTCTGAGGACCCTGGCCCACATTGACAAAGGAAGAAGGGGCACCCTGGCAAAAGGCACCCCGAACTGGTTTAACTAGGTCCAGGCCCCTCTGCCTTCAGAGGACAAAGGATTTGCTGGTATAAATATTGAGGCCCAGACTCCAAGACTTCAGACTACTTTTGGATTATTTCTAATTCAAGGAACCTGCCAAGAAGAAGAGCTGGAAGAGCTGCCAGGAGGAGTACTGTCCCTTTGCTGAGTTGTTGCTTTGTTGGGTTGGCCTGCAGTTGCTGCTTCTGTCTTGGGCAGTGAAAGGAATGGACTGAACTTTCTCTACTTGTGCTAAGTGTCTCCAAGGGCTTGAGGTAGAGTTTTCCCCCTGTTCACGAAGTCTCAGGAACATCAAAGACTTCAAGCCTGACGCCGTCAACGACGCAGCTGCCGACACCATGTCCTGAAGGCCCCGCAGAGAGAACAGCAGCAACGCCGCACCATGACCCTGGTCTCACCAATGACGCCTGCTGACACCGCCACCGAGCCGCTGCTCGCACCGCGACCTGTGGGCACCGCACTCCGCACTGCTTCGCTTCACGATGACGCCCTGGTATCCCCGACGATGCCGCTTCCCGCCGGACTCGACGCCTCTGCTTGCACCGTGGTTCGGGGCACCGCTCGTTGGGCTATACGATGCACCGCCCTCATTCCGCACCACAGCCCAGTCCTACCGACGCCGGTGCCATCGACTCCAGTTGTCAGTCGACGACAGCGCTTCAGCGACAGTGACACTGCTGCTGCACTGTGACCTGCCAGCACCGTGACGAGCACCGCCTTCATCTCACACCGTGACCCTGGTCTCACTGATGACGCCTTCTGACGCCGCCACCGAGCCGCTGCTCGCACCGCGACCTGAGTGCACTGCACGCCGCACCGCTGCACTTTGCACCGCAGCGCCCGACGCCTGCCAACGCCAGCGCTCCTGATTCCATCAGCGAGGTGCTCGACCTGCAACTGGCGTGACAAGAAGAGGTCATTGACGACCTGCATCTCTGAAAGGTACTGTTGGCGGGTCTTCCCGACACCGCAGCTGACCCGCGACGCTGCGGCCAAAAATAACTGTTTTGGACTTGCTTGTTCACGACACCGTGATAGCTCGGACGGAGCTATCGACATCAAAGAACTGTGTTTTCAAGGACAACTTGCAATGCAACTATTTTAAAAGTACTGTACTGTGGATTTGTTATCGTAATGGGTCTTGTTTGAGTATATAAAAATATTACATATTTTTCTAAACTTGAGTGGTGTCCGTTTGTAGTGCTTACACTGTGTTACTGTCGGTTATGTGCAAACGCTTTCCACACTGCCTCTAAGATAAGCCTGACTGTTTGTGCCAAGCTACTAAGGGGGTGAGCAGGGGTTATTTTAGGAGTGTAACTCCCTTATCCTGACTAGAGTGGTGGTCCCGGCCTGACTTCGGTGCAAACCTTAGCCAACCCGGAATCCCATTTCTAACACATACTGTTTTATTTATTTGTGCCTGCCTGCTGCTCCAGCAGAGGGTGGGCCTACACTCCTCCGCTCCTGAGAACGAGCAGCCCCTGGTGCACAGTACACTGTCTGACTTACAAAAATACGTTTGCTCGCCTTGCATGAAAATATCAATAGGGATCCACTGATGTAAAAATTCAGATAAAGCGAAAGCATTAGCTAACTGATGTAGCAGTTTGTGGTAACATCCCTGCTTCAGAATGCTCTAGACCCCAGAAGTATATATGTGAATATTCATGTTGGAGCATCCAAACGAATCAGGTCGATTTAACCTCAGCAGTATAGCAAGTAGACTGAGACTCTTTCTCCGGTTTTTAACTTCACAGTGCCAAGAAGAGAAAACAGAAAAGTGGAACGGTCCTGTTCAGAACAATGTATGTAAAGCGCCAAGAGGAGGACCCAGCTGACTTCAAAGCACCACAAGGGACTACGGGGCTGTTGCAAGACCATGAATATACGAAGAACATTTTTTACTGGAAATCTCTGTAATTGGACAAAGTTAGAATTTGTATAAAATAATGGCAATTATGATCATTAAAAGTATAATTGTAAATTGTATTTATATTTCACTTGCTGCCCTGTCGAGGCGTTGACTCGATTTACAGAGAAGTGCCCTACTGTGGCACTCAAGATTAGAGTTCAATAGTTAGTAGGTTAGGTTAGTAAAATGTTTTTTGCCCTTGTGGGTTAGCTGTGTTACTGTTATGCTCTTGAATTCTTGCGTGTTTAGGAGTGATTTCAAGTAGGGATAAATGATGGGAATGTGGTAGAAAAGGGAACTATTAAGTTGTTATTGGAGTAGTGAACACATGCACCTGTTGGTTGGGTGATTTGGTTAAAAAAGGGGGAGAAGTTAAACAAAGAATGTTTGGGACTTCATAGAAGTCAGAAAGATGTGGGATTTGTCAGAGAGAAGAGGGATGGGACAAAGGATGAGGGGAACATTGCACACGATGTGTTCATATTCAAGAGGTTTAAACACAATCTAATTGGAATATGTAGAATTTTTGTTCCCCTCTCTTCAGCTAACCGTTGTGAGCCCGGTTGCCAGTGCCTCCTCTCCCCAAAGCACTCATCTCTCAACAGCCTTTCCGTGCCCATTTACAGGACATCTTCACCCTCATAAAGCTATCGTCAATCGCCTTTTTATGCCTGTAGCCGTACAATTGATTACTGCTCAGCCCTGAGGAACTGCTAACAAGGTTGATGTGTTGCTCAGACATTGTCGTCAGTGTGATGATTGAAATTCTTCAGGGTGGCCCAAAACCTCCAGAGAATTAAGAAATCTGCAGGAATCAAGAAATCTGGGAGGATGTGGCAGACTCTACTCTTAGCTATACATCATCCTAAAGCAGTGTTAAAGTTAGGTTTTGGAGATTAATCAGATCAAATTAGAGACTGGGGAAAACATTTTGTGAGTGAAAAACGCTAACTTAACTGTTGACATACATGAATCAATAATAGCCATTTAATTTGCTTAAAGGATAAAAATAACATACATATTCTACACCCTCACAATGAGGGTGATTTAAAGGGTGTGCAATCGTGATTGTACACATGAAACCGAATATCGTTTGCTCTCAGAAGCATATAGGAGATCTTCAGACACCAATACTTACATCTTTGTCCAGTATTAGTTATCACTAAATCAAAGCTGATTGGTCCTTTTTTTATGGTACAGATTGTTTAAAATTCATGGTGGGCGTAGTAGGCGTAGTGGGGCTTCGCGAAGCTACGTGAAGTGGGCGAGAAACTACGCCCACCTATGCACTTCGCGTAGCCCCACGACGCGCCGCCTGCCCCCCTCCTCTACATACCTAATTTTTGTTAAATAGCCTTACAAAAGTAAATAAAAAACACTTACCTTGTCCCCTGCGTCCGGAGCTCCCTCTTCTAATCGCGCCGCCGTCTTGGATAAGAATGCGCATGCGCGGGCGTCCTGCTTTTTATTTACTTTTGTAAGGCTATTTAAAAAAATAAGGTATGTAGGGGAGGGCGGGAGAGAGGCGGGTGGCGGCCAACTTCGTTACGCCCATGGAGTGGGCGTAGTGTTGCCTGCTACGCCTAATTCACAATGGGCAAAGTAGGCAACACTACGCCCACTCCGTGGGCGTAGCGAAGTACTTCGCCCAGGGTTAGATGAGACACATAAGTGCAATTGTAAATTGCGATGTGCAGACCAGGATACCATGACATACAGATGCCTGGTAAGAGCCAGGCATCTGTGTGAAACCACATACATCAACTTCAACCAACATGCAGCGAGTCTCATTGGCTCCTCACATACGGGCTTCACAAAGACCTGCCTGGTAACTGCTATGCCATACCTGCTCATACGTCATACTTACATCAGTGCCATCTATGGTGAATACTGAAGACTTTCAGCTAATCTGAGTGTTATCAGGCACTGCATTTGCCACAGTGCATCTGGGCGAATTATGTGCCAGTATTGTAATATTATAAATGAAATTGTGTTTATATAGAGCTTACTTCCCCTGATGAAGCTTTGAAGTGCTTTACAGTGAGTAGCACGCTACCCCAGAACCCAAGGTTAGTGGTTAATCGGGTGGCTATTGTTGGTTATTGTGATTAGTCATGATCTCTCAAGAGAACCTGCATACATTTACTCCAGTTACATTGTGATGTACTTATACCCGGTAGGTGTGATCATTAGTGGGGGCTAAGAGGTTTCAGGTGAATGGTTGCTGAGATGAATAGAGCTGGCAGATATTAGGGAATGTTAGATTACATGGGTAGGGTTTTAAAGAGGAGAGGTTGTGATCTATGAAATGAGCTATCAGCCAATTGCTGAATTACAAGAAGAAGGATTGAGGCAGGCAGGCATGAGACTAAGAGGAGGCTATTCTCAGATATAGAAAGTATGTATTGGATGGAAAGTAAGAAGATGGTCACTCTGCTAAAAAATAGAAAGGAGAGAGTTCGAGCGGGGGTAAGTCAAGGTCAATTTTTCATGCAGGGATTTAGGAGTATTGTGGAAGAATGCTCTCACTTGTTGACAAGCAAATGGAGAATGTGAGCTGTGGAAAGAAACATTTTAGAGTGCTCCACATCACTAACAATGAGTTTTTTTATACTGACTGAGTGTCTCTCGCTGAAGCGCAATCTGATTTATACTCTGTTTGGTCACCTATTCTCGTTCAAGTGTGTATTGTGCATTTGTGTGTACATGACTATTGTAGTAATTGATGATCAAACAAATCAGCATTATTCCAAGCCACTGAGGAACTCGGCTGGTATACACGCAAACTGGAAAGCTAAATATTACAAAGATACAAGACTATGATCACAACAGGATTCTGGGTTGATTTGTATTTGCTGTCTGTGTCTTGAAAGGAAAAAACATGAGCAATACAGATCGGGATTCACAGGAGGGAGGAAATCAAATGGAGTTTTAGGAGAAGAAAAATTAACAGTGGTTTGCCATTCTCCCCAAACATATAGGTAGGGGGATGAATTGCAGAAGTTACCCTCAAGGAACAATACAAAGCTGAATGAAATGGAATTAACCAGCAAGGACAACGTAGACTTTCCAGTGAACTTGCATAAAGTTAACCTACAAGCGAGTCGGGATGACGGTCACTGGATGACCAGTCACAATAATTCTATACAAGCTTTTACTGCAGGGTAATACTAGCCTATGGCCTCAAAGCCGCTCATCAAGCTTCTACTACACAGAAACCCATGGAGAAGGCTGGAGACTACAAACTTCACTGACTCCCGTGGATCTTCTGAGTGATGTAGAAAAATCAATAGGTTATGTTCAACTGTTGTCAAAAGCATATTCTGAAGCGTCTTAACTCGCAAGAGTGCAGTTCCTCAATGAATTATTGGTGCATCAGATAAATAATAAGGCTATAACTTACTTGTATGAGGAAAGGTTTAGAACGAAGATCACAAAAGTGAGACAAGTCAACTACATGTCGTTCAACTCAATAAGCACGCGTTAGAGCAAACGAAGATTGCAACACTGTGTGCACATATATGTAACTACACATAGGCGCTTTGCACACATTCAGATAACTACAATACAAAACTGGACACTAATCAATGTGCTTATAGGCAAACCAAAATACTGGCCTACCTCTAAGTACATACAACTGCAATAAATATATTCCAAGTGATGACGATTGTCATGTTTGACCAACTGAACACAATATGAACATTACAATGCAAACTACAGAAAATCGCGTGCACTTGCAAATTATTATATATAAACATGGGGTATTGTGTTCAAAACAAATACAGGAGTGAAAATGTCAAGCACAGTAACTATAAACATGGCAGAGTTGCACCACTCCTGTCCTTGTGCTGGGCTCAGTATGTGTCTCCCACTTACAACTGTCTCCCAGGTGCAGTCAGATCGACAATTCCTGCCAGTAGAGGAAAGGCGGAAAGTGAACATGAACGACTTGCCCCAAGAAGAGAGGAGACATGGAAGCCTTCTGGAGGGAGCACAAGAGTGCTTTTTTTGCAGTTTTATATAGTGCAAACTCGACCTGAAGGTATCAGAGCACTTTACATGAGCACCAGTTGCATTACAGATGGACACATTAATTTCTAGGCATGGGGAGTTAAAGTGATTTGCCCAGAATCATAGGATGTTTGAGCCCCCTATGATGGACCTGGACCTGGTTCTCCAACTGCAAAGTCAGCCGCTAAAGGCATTAAGCCACATTCTCTTGGTGTTCCAAGGTTGGGTTATAGGGCTTTTTTTTAGCATAGCCACGGTGCTGCGGTGCTCATGATGAGCTGAGCTCGTTATGGCCCGTGGAACGCTCGCACGCTGGGCTAATTCCCCTGCTGTGCTGAGCGTTCCATTAAACGGGCGTGGTCGTGACACGCTCAGCTCGTCATGAGCACTGGAGCACCGTGGCTCATGACAAGCTGAGCTCGTCATGAGCATGGGGGGGCTGTGTGCGCTCCCCGCCCCCAAGCACAGCAGGGGAATCGGGCCAGCAGCCAAGGGGTTACAGGGGCTCAGGACCAGACTGCAGCAGACTTCCTCCAAAATGACTCTAAAGAGAAGTGTAATAAAAACTGTTCTCTAGTCTATTTTCCTCCAGTCACTTGTTTAAGCTCATCTTACCCCTACTTCATCCAGCCATTTTCCCAAAATGGGAATGGTAAAAGATGACAGATGGGAGAGGGGAGCCTTGTCTTTTTTACCCAGTGTGTCATATGAGCAAAGTCCAACACTGAGGGGAAGGGGGGACAGCAGAGGACAGCTAAGGGATTTGATGGGAAAAACCCAACAGCAGATGGCAGTGGGAGCAACAATAAAAACCAGGCAGCAGACTGAGGTAGAAGGGAATGGTGACATTAAAAACCAGGCAGTAGACAGCTGGGGGCGGGGACGTGACGGAAAAAGTCCGGTAGCTGGGGTGACAGGAAAAGCCTGGCACATGGGGCGACGAGAAAAGCCCAGTGACTGGGGTGACGGGAAACGCTCTGAAACTGGGGTGACGAGAAACATCCAGCAGCAATGAGGTGGGGTGGAAGACTGCTGGCAGGCATCTGGGGGCAACGGAAAAGGCCCAAAACCAGGTTGTTGGGGAAACAGGAAACGCCCAGGCATTTGCGGTAGGGGTGTTGAGAAAAGCACAGTGACAGATGGCTGGGTGTGATGGGAAAAGCCCAGTACCAGAAAAGCACTGCAACTAGAAAAGCCTGGCAGTAAATAGCAGGGACGACAAGAAAAGCCTGGAGCTAGACAACTGGCGGGGTGTTAGGGTGATGAGAAAAACCTGACAGTGGACAATTATGGGAATAGAGGCAACCCCCATGGCAAGGAGCGCCACAATGGAGCCATTTTCGCAACACTTCACAATTATAGATGACAGGTGTGAGCCACATTGTGTTTCGCCAAGTGCACTATATTAGCAAAGGCCAGCTCTGTGGAGCCCTTATGACAATGAGTGCCCAAGGGCACTTCCCAAAGCTAGGAGTGCCAGAGGGGAGGCCAACATGTGTAGCAGATGAACAGGCAGAGGGGGACACGGTTCCATGATGAAATATCGATTACTAAAACATCGACCTACAAAAATATCGCCACAAATACATCGTCTACAAAAATATCGTAACCATATACTTAAACAAGGATTTACACAAATATCGATATTTTTTTATCGACTACTCTAATATCGTTAACAATTATATCGACTACATAAATATCGACTACTACATTATCGACAATATTTAAAATAACATTACCTTCTACACTAATATCGACAACACTAATATCGAATACCTTTCTACTCATATTAATATAAATAAAATATCGTCATTTTCTTTATAACCTTATATACACATTACCTTTCTGTTATTCACTTTTTCATAGTTATTTAAATTCAAAAAAAGCTTTTCTAACATATATGTATATACAATATGTATTATTTATTTATATATAATAAGAAAAAATAAATTAGTAATATAAACTATGTATGACGTTACAACACATACTTTTACAACGCATACCTTTACAACGAAATTTTTACAATGCAAAAACCATTACAACGCATGTATTTACAACGCATATTTTTACAACACAGGTACCTTTACAACGCATACCATTACAACGTAAGTATTAGTAAATATATAATAATTTTTTTAATATAAATTAATTAAAATGAATAGATTTTAATTAAATTTAATGTAATTTCATTTAATTTATTTAATTAATATATTAAATATTTTTTTTACCCTGTACCCCTGTACCCCAAAAACACAAAACTGAGCCTGAACAATAAAAATACCCCTTTACCCAAAAACTAAAAACTAACCCTGACCCCTTAAAATACCCCTTTACCCAAAAATTAAAACTGACCCTGAACCCTAAAAATACCCCTTTACCCAAAAACTGACCCTGAACCCTAAAAATTCCCCTTTACCCAAAAACTGAAAACGGACCCTGAACCCTAACAATACCCCTTTTCCCAAAAACACAAAACTGACCCTGAACCCTAAAAATACCCCTCTACCCAAAAACTGAAAACTGACCCTGAACCCTAAAAATACCCCTTTACCCAAAAACTGAAAACTGACCCTGAACCCTAAAAATACCCCTTTACCTAAAAACTGAAAACTGACCCTGAACCCTAAAAATACCCCTTTACCCAAAAACTGAAAACTGACCCTGAACCCTAAAAATACCCCTTTACCCAAAAACTGAAAACTGACCCTGAACTCTAAAAATTCCCCTTTACCCAAAAACTGAAAACTGACCCTGAACTCTAAAAATACCCCTTTAACCAAAAACTGAAAACTGATCCTGAACCCTAAAAATACCCCTTTACCCAAAAACGTAAAACTCACCCTGAACCCTAAAAATACCCCTTTACCCAAAAACTGAAAACTGACCCTGAACCCTAAAAATACCCCTTTACCCAAAAACTGAAAACTGACCCTGAACCCTAAAAATACCCCTTTACCCAAAAACTGAAAACTGACCCTGAACTCTAAAAATACCCCTTTACCCAAAAACTGAAAACTGATCCTTAACCCTAAAAATACCCCTTTACCCAAAAACGTAAAACTCACCCTGAACCCTAAAAATACCCCTTTACCCAAAAACTGAAAACTGACCCTGAACCCTAAAAATACCCCTTTACCCAAAAACTGAAAACTGACCCTGAACCCTAAAAATACCCCTTTACCCAAAAACTGAAAACGGACCCTGAACCCTAAAAATACCCCTTTTCCCAAAAACACAAAACTGACCCTGAACCCTAAAAATACCCCTTTACCCTAAAAGCCAAAACTGACCCTGAACCCTAAAAATATCCCTTAAAAAACCCCAAACATATTACATTTTAAATATAATTATATACTTACCAATACTTACGTTGTAATGATATGCGTTGTAAAGGTACCTACGTTGTAAAAACATGCCTTGGAAATACATGCATTGTAATGGTTTTTGCATTGTAAAAGTTTGGTTGTAATGGTAGTAAGTTGTAAAAGTTGCGTTGTAAAGGTTGTATACCAATATAAACATTACCAAACACTATCATACACTCTTATCAGATTACTTTAAATCACATTTCACTAATTTTAACATTGTAATAAATATTTACCATTAAAATAAAACACATATAATACATTTGGTAATAAATATCGAAAACTATTATTGATGCTACTAACTCTTTACAAAATAACGGCTTTCAAATTCAAACTAATGTTGTCAGCCAATGAATTTAAATTATATTTAATTGAACCAATCAAATATAACCATTAATTAACTCACTACTATAAATACAATTACAAACTTAACTTAAATTACCATTTTTTTGCCAAACTTGGAGGGAAACGGTTACCTTGCTGAAAAGAAGAGAATACACACCTACTACAACGACTACAACACAGCATACTACAACTCAAGTAAGTCAAGTCCCATTTCATTTATCATACAAACCTGTCGAAATGTAGCTAAACTCCCTAAACTAAAAACATGGTCTTTATATTTGTTTAAATATAACTACAACATCCTATCAACAACCACCACAAGATAATAATTAAATGAAATTATGAACTGCCTTATCCATGTCTACTTAGAAAACTTTTAAATAATTTAAAAAAGTTGCAAAGTAAAGTTGCAAAAGACTTGATATGTTATTACCTACTAATATATCCTAATACAATAAATAACACAAATTAACTTTCTTTTACAGAATATACAAACTTCATCTACCAATCTACAACTAAACTAACAACATCTTCTACTACATTAAGTAAGTATACCCACTGTGTCTATTAATAATGAGAAAGACAAAATAAACAACTATAAAACTAAATCATTTTTTTGTACTATTCTTTACCACAACTACAGAACATTAAAGAGTGAAAATCTACATATAAGAACAGAAAACATAAAATTAGCAGGAAAACAACATTGTAAGTATGTTTTTGCACTTTTTCCTTTTAACGTACACATCTCAAGAAATGTTTTTCACTTTTACTAAAAAAACATATATATGTCTTCACAGATCTACCTTAGACATGGCAACAGGAGCTACTTTTATTACTTCTCAAAAAGGGAAAATAATGCTGAGCTACATGGGTTACACCTACACCCAAGAAAGAATAAAAGGGAATAAAACTTACTGGAAATGTAGTAAATATTACTCAACTGCATGCTATGGTAGAGCACAGACTGTTGATAACAATGTTGTAAATGTACATGAGCATAACCACCCACCCAATGTAACAGAAGTCGAAGTAAGAGAAGTACTAGAGACATTGAGAGAAGCTAGTACAGGCTCACAAGAAACAAGCACCACTATTTTGAAAAATGTTTTAAGCAAGGTGCCAGAACATGTCACAGGACAGTTACCTTCAATACCCAACTTGAAAAGATTTTTTTTTTTTTTTTTTTTTTTTTTTTTGAAAACCTTTATTGAAACAGAGAAAGCTCACAAATACGGGCCTACAACCCACCAGGGCTGGCCACCACATAGCAAAAACAGCCGGAGATATATATCAGATGTCACAATATACAAAGGCAACAAATCAGGGGAAAGAACAAGCATCTTAGAGCAATCTCAGGAGCAAACAAATAGAAAGGTAGTTTTCTTTTTTTTAAAGAACGGGTGTGGGAGGACAGGAGCTTGGCGGGCCATAACACTAGCCAGAGGGGCAGGGCCGCAGCGGGCAGCAACGCAGCGATCTTAAAAACACAGGAGAAATAAATACGACAGAGATATACCAATAAGTACCGGGCAAAACAACGGGTAGAAGGAAAAGCAATTGTACACACAGTCCACTGCCCGTCCACAGCGGCCACCACCCGTCCCACCGATCAGCACAATAAAGGACCCAAATACCAAAACAATACGAAATGCACCCCCAAGTAGAAGAAAACCCCACAAAAGGGGGGGAGGGGGAAGGGAAAGGGGGAAAAAAGGAAAAAGGAAGGGACCCCAACCCATCCACCCACCCCCAGGTGACAAAGCAGGAAAAGCAAAACTCCGGTACAAAATCGACCACAAAATAGGACGACAAACATAACAAATCACCATCTTTGTAATACCGGAAAAATACACCAGAAAGACACCCGGGGGGACAGACGGTGATACAGAGCCCCGAAAAAAGGGGATACACAAGGGCCATAGAACCAAGTAGGGAGAAAAAAGGAGGAGAGAAAAGACCCCTCCAAAAACAACAACAGACCCTCCCACCCACCCCACAAGCCCTCCCTACACCCCTGCAGAGGGCTATGGCCTACCCCCCGGCAGCGTGCCTGTCGCCCTAAATAGAACCCGAAATATAGAAGAAAAGGAACAGAGTAGAAACAAAGACAAAAGGGAAGGGGCAGGGGAGGGGAAGGAACAACGCACACGGGGGAGGGCGAAAAATCAGTATCATCTGCTTCCATCCCGCCACCTGCTACAAGGGAAGGGTATAGCCCATGGGAAGTTTACGATATTAGGAAAAGTTTCAGGAGTCCCATAAAAGTACACGAACAGCACAACAGCACTTGTCAATCACGTAACAAAGAAACCAGACTACTGCATATAAAAGTCGTTTCAGCCCTGTCCGCTTTTGTCCAAGGTAGTAACCATCCGAACAAACAAAGAGCAAACGATGAGGGACACAGGGCTCAGGAGAAAAGTTCGCGGCAGTCCAAAGAAGAAACGTGAAAGAAGATAGTGAAGCTCCAGGAAAGACACAGTACAACAATCGTATCGCAGACAGAGTTCCAAGGATAGTTCGAACGAGGCAGGCCCAGCCGGGCCGGAACATACTTCTCGGTCGGGGAGTCGACGCGAAGAGAAACTGTAAGGATCGTCGAGGCCAGGCCAGGATACAAGCGGACCGCAGCCCAGTGGCCGAGGCAACCAGACAGGACAACGAGGGGCGTCGGAGACTCTCCGAGCCAAGGATGCGGTCCCCGCCGGGGGCACAGAGCCCAGGAGCACATCAGTCGCGGACATCAACGAGGTGACCAAATCCGATGGCGGGGGCCCGCGTTGTTCAAAATGAGGGTCCGCCCCCACAGTGGAGACAGACGCAGCCACGGTAGTCCGCCAGGAGTTCAGTGCTTCCAGGACAACTCGAAGCGTAGGAAACTCTTTACAAGATCCGACATCCGGGCCATGCGGCGGGCCCCCAGTGCTCGCCCGGGCCCGGCAAAGACTCCCAGGGCCGGCCGCCATCTTAAGAGCCCAGCAAGTCCCTGTCCGTCTGGAACCCCGGCCGGGGTAACACCAGAGCAAAAGGAGGTCAGCTGGACCGCGGCAGGACGCCCCAAGGCAGGAAGGAGAGCCACCAGAAGAAGGATGTCCGTCGGTCCCCCCGTACCGCCGGCCCCGTTATCGAGCCCGGGCGGAAAAATTCAAAATGGCCGGGCCAGGGAACGGAAGGGGGACCCGACCAAACAATTGAGTAGGCTCTCCCGCGAGGAGCAGCGTTCGTACCTCCGGGTCCAGGCCAGTCGGGTCCGTCAAGGGGCACAGCCGGCCAATTCGCACATCAGCCTCCGCGTCTAGCTCCACAGCGCCAGCAAGGGCCGACCAACATGTCCCGTCACGGCCCAGCGTAGCAAGGAGGCCCGGCCAGACCGCCCCGGAGGCTCCGAGCGGGATCACTGCACAGGATCGGCAGCACTCAGGATCACCGGAGCAACGGGTAAGTGTCCGCTAAGTGACTGGAGTACCGAAACACAGCAAGGAGGGCTTCCCGGGGCAGGAGCAATACAGGATAAATGAAGATAAACAGGCGGCTGGACGGAGCCGAGCTAAAACGCGGCCATCTCGGTCGCGAGCTAGGCTCCTCCAACTTGAAAAGATTAATTGCTAAAACAAAACGAGATTCTGATCCAACTCCACCAGCACCTGAAACTTTTCAAGACATTAAAATATATCCTGAATATACTATTACACACAATGAAGATAAATTCTTAATGTATGATAACCACAGTCATGATAAAAGAATTTTACTTTTTGCAACAAATAGCAATTTGCAAAAACTAAAATCGTGTGAAACCTGGATGATGGACGGAACTTTTAAAGTATGTCCCAAACCTTTCTATCAACTTTACACCATCCATGGTGAATACCAAGAAACAAATATCCCTTTAATTTATACACTGCTGCCAAATAAAACAAATGCTACCTACGTAGAAATTTTAACAACTATCAAAGATTTTACTGATAATTACTATCCACAAAGAATAATAATAGACTTTGAAATAGCCATGATTCAAGCTATACTTAAAATATATCCTCACACATCTATACAAGGGTGTTATTATCACTACAACCAAAGTATATGGAGGCACTTACAAAAATCTACTTTAAGCATTGAATATTCAACAAACAGTAACTTTGCTTATCAGATTAAAAAGTTAATAGCATTGGCATTTGTACCAACAACAGAAGTTGCTAACTATTACAATTTACTACTTGACAGCCCTTTCTACCGCACCAATGAAAAAAAATTAACTCCCTTCTTAGACTATTTTGAAGATACCTGGGTGGGAAGATTACATCGTTCTGGCCACCGCAGACAACCTAAATTCCAAATTCCATGGTGGAATGTGTATGCTAGTACTATGGCACAGAAAGCCAAAACTAACAACGCGGTCGAAGGATGGCATAATGCCTTCCAAGCCACAATAGGAAGAACACAACCCACACTTCATAAACTAATCCAAAGCATCAAAAAAGAGCAAAGCTACCAAGAACTAAGAATAGAGCAATCTCTATCTTAAATCGGCCCTAAACTAAGTAAACAAACATTAAATATGTACGAATACCTACAGCAAAAAGTAAGAATGTACCCAAGTATCGAAGGTCTTGAATACTTAGAACTAATAGCCAAATCTATCCTTTAACAAGCAACACATAAAAACATTTCAAACAATAAATAAAACTATTTTTTTTTAATGTAGTTAAATTATGTCATGTAAAAATAAATGTAATCTATTATTACAAGACATAATAAAACGACATTTAAAAAAATTGCACAATATAGCACAATCCACCCCAAACAAAAATATAATAATAACTTTACTGTTCTGCAGCTGTAGAATGTGTTCCAAGAACATGGTTTCAAAAGGATTAGAACCAAAATCAATCCACATGTTTTACAAAAAATCCCCACAAAATGCCAAATATACAACTGTTTTATAAGGGTCCCAGTAGCAAGACTCTGGAGAACGGAACCATAAAAAACCCGAAAAATAATCACGAGAAAAACTCTCCAAAATCCCGAAAAATCAAGAAATGTAGTGAAACATTTACTTGTATTTTACAAAAAATACGAGATAAAATCCATCTGCTCACCAAAACGAACACCTGTATATAAATACAAACAAAACCCACCCACAATAAATACGAAAGCCAGAAAGCCTAAACATAACATATAAAACATAGGAAAACACCTGAACTAATTCATTTACACAATACATAAACCTTAATTTCATAAGAAATATCTAAGAAAGTACGTTATCAATAACGACCTTAAATAACACGTATTTTTCACCTAAACTGTAAAGTACAACACATAGCAACACGTACACACTACAACTAGCTCTATAATGTATTAAAATGTAGTTAAAATTAATGTAAAATAAACTTACCTTCACCAACACGAAGCAGCTCCCAACCGCGAGGTTCCGTTTTCTGAAATGACCCAAACAACGATGTAGATAGACTAAAAAGTGAAGTTCAAAAAACAAAATGGCAGCACAATAAAAATAAAAATAGGACTAAATCCCCATTATTAAAAATAAACAATAGAGATGAATAGCAATTTATTTTCCATGTTTTGTAATAATTTACTTATTGTTTGTAAATAAACATATGATTAATGTAAAATATACAATAATAAATATAATATATTTATATATTAATTAATTATTGTATATTAAAAATATGTATTTGATTGTTAAAAAATATTTTTTATATGTATAAAACTGAGCACTATTTTATGTACATACTTTAGAAAAATACAATTACATGTCAATTAATTAACATATTAAATTTAAAAAAAGAAAAATTAAAATTTAATATACTGATTAATGTAATATAACAATGTATATATGACTAAAATTGCAATGTAAAATGTAAACAAATAATTGAAAAAGGTGTATGAAAATTATGTAAATGTTTGCATCAACAAATGAAAGTATGAATAAAAAAAATGTGTACAAAACTATATTACTATTGTACTTAATAAATGTTGACACTTGTGATATGTATGTAAAAATGTTGAAAATATTCATATTTTTTTATTTTTAAAAATAATATTACAACATTATATATAATAATAATTCTAAAAATTAAAAAAAAATATTTAAATTATTTTTTTATAAATAAAAAAATATAAAACATAACTCATAGAAAATACTTAACAGTAAGCAACAATAAATAACTATTTTAACTCCAATCATACATAAGTCAGATAAAGTGCTGGACAGGAAACCATAATAAATAACAATTCTAACTCCAATCCTACATAAGTCAGGGAAACTGCTGGACAGTAAACCATAATATGTGTGATATTATAACACATAAACATCACTTTATATATATTAATAACAACTCTTATCTATTACACTACAAAATAGACTATTAAATTACAATCACAAAATATGTTTTTTTGAACATAACAATAACACATTTTTTTCACCAAAATTTACATTTCAAATTTCGAATTTTTTATAAATTTTTACATAATTTTCACAATTTTATAATTTTTAACCCAAACTTTGTTTTTAATATTTTCGAATAATTCTTAGCATATATTATAAGAAATACACAAACATAAAATATTACACACTTCACTTAATTTAATATAATTTAAAAATTAATTTTCTAATTTCAAATTTAAAATTTCAAAATTAAATATTGAAATTTCAAATCTCGAATTATTTAAAATTTTTTACATAATTTTCACAATTTTATAATTTTTAACCAAAAGGTTGTTTTTGTGTTTTTCTAATCATTCTTAGCATATATTATAACAAATACACAAACATAAAATATTACACACTTGACTTATTTTATATAATTTAAAAATCAAATTTCTAATTTCAAATTTCAAATTTAAATATTGAAATTTCTAATTTCGTATTTTTTATAGCAATTGATTTTTTTATTAAACACTATATAAATAAAACCCACACTTAATTACAAAATTATTATATAATACATTCAATTTCAATTAAATATAATATTTTTTCGTATTTCAATTTATAATTTTTTTTAATTAAATTAAAATTTTATGAAACATATTTTAATATACTACCCACCCTTATCCCCTATATCACCAACAACCCGCTACTAAATCTTTTTTAAAACCCATGAAATAAATAATTCTGTTATTTAAATTAAATTTCAAATTTCGCAATTCAAAATAAAAAATAAATTAAAATTTTCTAAATTTTTACCATTCTATACATATTATTTACACTACTTTTTTAAATTACTACCCACCCTTATCCCCTATAATACCAATAACCCGCTCCTAAAATATTTACAAACATTTAATTTTTTTTTACATTTTGATCCCTATAATAATAAAAATAGACATTTAATTAATAATATTTAAACATAAAACAAATTTTTCTACACTTATATAACACATTCAATTATTTTGTCGATATTATATTCAACGATATTTCTCTAAACGATATTCTATACAACGATATTTTATTTTGACGATATTTTTGTCATTATACAAAATCGATATTTACAACAACGATATTTACTTCAACGATATTTTTTAAATTCGATATTCTTACCTCGATATTTATGCTAGTCGATATTCTCCCGTCGATATTCCTGCTTTATACCGGGGACACCACTGTAAGGATATGCATGGAGGAGAATCCCATCGTAGGCAAGAAATAAAGGAAGACCCCACTGGAAGAAGGCGAGTGGAGATAGTCTCACTGGAAGGAGGGGCAGGGACAAGTCCCATCGGACGAAGGGAAAAAGTGGACCCCCACTGGAAAAAAGGGCATGAAGGAGCTTTACAGAAATCAATCAAATGAGGAGCTCCACTGGGAGGAAAAGCAGAAGGGAGCCAGAAAGAGAAATAGTGGAGGGACCAGATGTTGAACTTGAGGCAACATAAAAGGAAAATTTGGAAAGGGGATAGCTGGGTCAGCAACATACAATGGGGGAGTCACTGTGGGTTAGACTAGAATCACTGGGTTTCACAAAGATGAGGAGGCATCAGCATACACAAACAGCAATAAGAAAGGAAGAGCCATTTTTAGGAGAAAGGCAGCCAAACACACTCTTGAGCTGGGTCTTTCCTTCTGCGGAACATGGACTCCGCTTTAGGCCGAGCTGTATGTTAACCGAAGCTGCACATAAAGCTGATGGGTGCAGAGCAAGGAGTGGACATGCAGTAACCTCTCATCCAAGTTCCCAACTATTGGTAACTACCAAACTCCATCTCTGTCCCCCTAAGCCCTGAAGCCTAGACTTATCCTGTCACAACAGGCACCATCTTCAACAAGTAAATCACTCTCCAACAGGTTGATGTGGAGCTCAGGCTCCACTGGATACTAAAGTCAATTGATCCTCACCTCTCCCAGAGGGCCACCCCATCCCAGAAGTGGCACCACAGTGAGCTCTTGTCGGGGAAGGCAGAGAGGTCTGCAACTGACCCAATTGCTGTTTTTCATCCACCACTGCAGATCTTTTGCAGTTCTCTCCGAGAGCTGGAGAATGTTGGAGAGATTCCCCTGATGCTGCACCCTCTGGGACTTCAGAACCCACTGCAGAGCCAACATTTGCTAATGAGCAGGTGTTACAAGCAGGATGTAGGAGGCCATGTGAACAAACAACCTCAGGGTCATTCTCAAAGAATTCCAAGATAGAGGCTGAAACATCGGTATCGTAGCCCGAATATCCTGGACTCACCTGTCGGTGGGGATAGGCCTGAAACTGCTCTGTCTCTAGAACAGCTCAGATGAAAGGAGCATCTGAGAGGGAGTCACATGTGACTTTAGCATACTGATAATGAACCCCGGTGAGTGAAAGAGGTTCATCATAGTCTGTAGGTGGGAGACGACTGCCTGATTCAAGCATGCCTTCAACAGCTGTTCGTCAAGATAGGGAACGACTGGAACACCAGACTTCCGCAGATGAGCTGCAACCACTGTGAACACACGGTAAGGCCAAAGTGGAGCACGGCAAACTGAAAGTCCTCCTGGCCCACCATGAACCTCAGGTAACATCTGTGGCAGGCAGAATATGAATGTGGAAATATTTGTTGGGCAAGCCCAATGTTACCATCCAGTCTCCCAGGTCTAGGATAGCACATATGCCTCTGTCTTTCTTGGGTACCTGAAAATAGCGGAAATAGCAACCACAACCTACTTCTAGTGTTGGCACCCTCTCTATGGCTCTGTTGCCCAAGAGAGCCAGCACTTCCTGATGGAGCAAGTTGAGGTGGTCCTTCATCAGCCAGTAATAAGTAGGTGGCATGGGTGGAGGAGTAGTCACAAAGAGGAGGGAGTAGCCCCTTTGGATTATTTGCAAAACCCAGTGGTCATGATGGTCGGAGGGCGAACTAAAGTAGTTTGGAGATTGCAGCTGCCAGGGGTGGTGGGGGGGGGGGGTCGACTCCTTCCCCAGGCAGTGTGCCCCCTCCCACATTTTGTAATTCCTAAGAATGTCAATGGACTGTATTCACTGGAGTACTCAAATGACCAGAACAACTACTGTGAGTTAAGGGTGTCTACCCTAAAAGTCTACCCTAAAATTGGACTTGTTTGTCAGCCACACCTACTAAACAAAGTGAGCATTCAATGCTCGTCTCCTTGCACCTGTATGCTACACTCATGCTGTGTTCCCAGTGTTACTGTCACCAACCAACAAGTTCAGTCCCAATGCCATCGGAATGTGTTGTGACATACAATTTAAACATACACAACCACATTCCTATGCTTCATGTCATCCATATGTAGCCTCTCAGGGACCCCTATAACATGAGAAGAGTTCACCATCCTGGCATGTCCAGGGAATAATGTCATAAAGCTTGTCGTGGATTGCCTCACCATATGATGGATCTGTGTGCTGTAACTCGTGGCATTTACTTCACGTTACCTGAGTGCTCTCTCAGGCCTCGGTTCTGCATTGCCCTCCTTCGTCCTATATCTTTGATCAGTGGTGAGGCAGTCCATTACAACTGACTTTCTGAAACATTTGTGCCTCTCTAATTATCTGGGGATTTCTGGGTGTGTTTTCCATGAAGTTCGTATCTGCATTATTCCGCTTTGTTATCTGCAGGATACATTCTGCGAAACAGCGTCTTTGTTCTCCAAGGGTGTCTTATGATGTCCTTTTACAGGTTGTTGTTGCTGCCTCGTCCAACATATGAGGATGCTATAAAAAGTTTCTAATCACTTCCCTGCCTCATCCCTTATCTTCTGCTTGCACAAAAGTGCAGGTCAGAATAACTGTGCAAATTGTTGAGCTGATTTTACTAGCATGAGCCCAGTGTCCAAACTTGGAATCTGTAATCAATCAAATAGGAAACGTAACATGACCACTTTACCTTATTAAAGACGACTATTGATTACTTTTAAAAAGGTGTACATCACATATGTCTCTCTCTCCAAAGAAATTGTAGACTGTAGGGAGTAAGACATACATATTTATGAGGCTGGTTCCAGCGAGGCTGTTTCTCTTCCTCAGATGAATGTAAGGTGGAGAGAGAGAAACAGGTACTCCTTCAAACTTTAGACACATGTAACATGATTGTAGTACCATCTAAGAAGCCTGAACAAGCTCTAACATATAAAATATTTTTTTTTTCAAAGGTATGTTTATTGACATTTTAAAACACAAAAACATGCGACAATCCCGCACATCGTCCCACGCAGGGGGTAGCATTAAAAACACAGCCCGAGAGTAGTATGTTGCGTCGGACAAAGCTCCCTTTAGTCAGACCCCTAATATACCGAGTAATTCTCTGGAAGGTGAAGTTCCTGACATTTATGGGGAATACCAAACGGCTTGCAATGTAAGTGGGAGATCAGTGAAAGTTCAGGGCGAATGGCCTCATAGCGGCTCGGCTGAAAACGTATGTTCCCCAGGCAAGAATTGACAGCCGCCACCTTACGCTGAGTCAATCGGAAACTTCCCGTGTGCAATTCCTTGGCAGGCAATGTCATAGAGGAACAGTATGAGGGAAGTCACAGTGACAACAACAGTATACAATAAAATCCCCTCCCTCCCCACAACCATCCCCCCTCCCCAGTGGTGGTAGCAACTTACAGAGGACAAAGGTCGAGACGTGTATTGTCAGGAGCTCTCAGTTGAAATAGGTGGAGGGCTCTAACGCTAGGAGGGCACACTGGTGACGGAAGACCCTTGGAGAGGAAAGCGACCAGTGGGCCCCAGGTGAATTCAAAGTTCTTAAAATCATCCAAAAATATGTCAGCCATCCTCTCCATACCCAATAGCCTCCATAGTCACGAATGCCAAAGAGATGTGGCTGGTGCCTCCTTCCTTTTCCACGCCGCGGCCAGGGTGATCTTGGTGGCCCGATGCTGAGCCACATAATCCTCTTGTCTGCCTTAGTCTGATGCTCGAGACAGGGATCACGGAGACCCAGTAAGGTAGAGGCCATTGGGGTAGGAATGGGATATCCCAACATGTCCTTAATTTGGGCAAGAATTTCCTCCCAGAACGGGCGGATAATGGGGCAGTCCCACCAAATATGCTGAAAGTCCCCTAAAAGCCCACATCCCCTCCAACATCTATCTGAAGTGCCAGGAAATATCTATCTCAGCTTGGCGGGGTCTAGGTACCAGTCCATCATGGTTTTCATGTGCACCTCCCTGAGTTCCACGGAGTGATTAAACTTGGCTATATCTGACCATAGGTGTGTCCACTCCGTGTCAGAAATGTCCTGTTGAAGGACCCCCTCCCAAATGGACATGTATCGAGGCCTAGGGGAAAACGCAGTGGAAAGTAGGAACCCATATATAAAAGTGATGGCACCCTTCATGGAGGAAGTCTTGGTCAGGAATGATTTGAACTTTGTGAGGGGCCGTGTAGCTGCATCTCTCACCTGAGGGGACAGCGCCCAGTGAAGTAATTGAGCGTGGTGGTATCGTTCATTCTCCTGAATCCCGTAATCCCTCCCACAGCTGTCAAAGGTGAGCGGGTCAAGGTTATGGAACAGGTGTGTTAGTGCCAGACAACCTCCCTCCTTCCGAGCTTCAAAGGGGCCCTCGGTCAACGCCGGGGGGAAGGCGGGGTTTTAAGTGTATGGGCGTAAAGGGAGAGGGGAAGGTAGTCCACCTGTCATCCTTGGAGACTGCATCCCAGACCTTCAAAGTGGTGCTAGTGGGGGTACTGATATACGCATTTTGGGGCCTGTCGCTCTTGGGCTTCCATACCAAATCCCAGATCATCCTCCCTGCAACGCTCCGATCCATGTGTAACCAGTGTTTTTCTGTGTCTTGTTGCGACCATTCTACTAGTACTCGGAGTTGCGCCGCTTTATAATACACATTAATATCAGGTAGCCCTACACCTCCTTCCCTCCTTGGCTTGCGCAAGATGGCGAAGGAGAAGCGTGCTCTACCCCCTTGCCTGATGAAGCGTAACATCATGGATTTCATGCGCCGGAAAAATTCCCCGTCGAGTGCAATGGGGAGGGCCTGGACCAAGTACAATAATTTGGGAAGAAGGGACATTTTAACTGCATGGATCCTCCCCAGCCAAGATATAAACATCGGCTTCCATTGGGCCAAGTCGGCCTGAATCTTGGCTAAGTGCGGGGGGAAGTTGGCAGAGTAGAGTTTCCCCAGCGTGGGGGTCAAGTGGATCCCCAGGTACTGAACAGAGGGGGTGGCCCACGGAAGGGGTGTTAGCGACCTGAGATGGAGGGCTTCAGACTGGGGTAGTTTGAGGTTAAGGACGTAAGATTTGTCATAGTTGACTTTGAACCCCGCCACCGCTTCAAAGTGCTCCAGTTCCGCTTGCACGTGGGGAAGGGAGTGGGCCGGATCAGACAGGGAGAGGAGGACATCGTCTGCAAAGAGCGTGATCTTATGTGACTCCTCGGTGAAGGGTAGGCCGTGGATGTCGGGGATGGCTCTCACCGCCAGTGCTACCGGCTCTATGCTTAGGGCAAAAAGCAGAGGCGATAGGGGACATCCCTGCCTAGTGCCCCGTGAGTGTTCAAACAAGGAAGACAGGTGGCCATTCACCGCTACTCTGGACCTGGGGGAGAGGTAGTTCGCCCGAATCATTGTCAAAAATTTAGAGGAGAAGCCAAAGGCGGTCAACGTCTGGAACAAAAAAATCCCAGTCCACCCTATCAAACGCCTTCTCGGCATCAAGCCCCACCAGAACTGCCGGGATTTTGAACTTATTGGCCTTTTCAATCAGGTGTATCACCCGCCTCGTGTTGTCATGGGTCTGTCGCCCTTTAATGAACCCTAATTGGTCCGGGTGTATGAGTGCTGGCATCAGGTCGTTGAGCCGTTGAGCAATGATAGAGGAGTACTGTTTCGCATCCAGATTCAAGAGGGCAATCGGCCTATAGGAGGCACATTTACTAGGGTCTTTCCCGGGTTTGGGTATGATAGATATTAGAGCTTCAGCCATCGTGCCTGAGGTCTCGCCCTCATCCGCCATGCTGTTGAACAACCAGACTAAGTACAGGCAAAGTTCAGAGGCAAAGGTCTTATAGAAAATGGCCGTGTATCCATCCGCCCCCGGAGCCTTATGGGGTTTCAAGGCCTTAATGGCAGCCAGCACTTCGTCCCTGGTGAAGGGCACAGAGAGCGTTTCATTCCATTCCGCTGACACCTGGGGAAGCGCTAGCGTCTGCAGATAATCGTTTTGCGCGTCAGCATCAAGAGAGTCTCCCGAATTAAGGGTCTTGGAGAAGGCCACAAAGAGCTCAGCCATCGCCTCATCTTGGTGTGTCAGTACCCCCGAGTGTCCTGTATCCCCCCAATGTATTCCCGCTCCCTCTTGTCCCGGAGCTGCCTAGCGAGGTGCCTCCCTACCTTGTTACCCTGGGAGTAGGAAAGATGTCTTAATACTAGCAGAGTATATTCTGCCCTGTTGTTGTAATGCGCCCGGAGTTTACCTCTAACTGCCGTTAGCTGTCGCAATGCTTGTCTGGAGGGGTTTTCCTTGTGTGCTTTCTCTAGAGTGGAGAGCTCCTCCTCTAATTGCCCCCTTTCCCGACCTCGCTGTCTATTAAGAGCAGCATTCAAGGCCATGCACTGCCCGCGAACACACGCTTTAAAGGCGTCCCACGTGTTGAACACTGAAGTGTCCCCCAGATCATTAAATGCAAAAAAGTCAGATATGACTCCTCGCAGAGTGTTACAGGAGGATTTGTCCCGAACCCAGGATGCCGGGAAATACCATCTAGGGTTGGCCTAACTCTTCACACCCCAATGAAGGCACACTGCGAGCAAGCTATGGTCAGAAACGGATAGTGGAAAAATCTTGGCCTCGCGGAGGTCACCTCGGAGAGATTGGCTCTAGAAGAAGTGATCGAGTCGTGAATAAGAGCGATGGACGTGGGAGAAGAAAGTGTAGTCTCTAGATTGGGGGTATAGGGAGATCCATGCATCAAAAAGGCCCCTGTCTAAAATCTTCTGCTGCGTGTCAGAGGAAAACGAGCCCATGTCGGATCTATGTGAGTGAGTGCTATCTAGGTCTTTCTGCCACACCAGATTAAAGTCCCCCATGGCCCTTCAGCAAAATCTATGACTTTCCCCAAAAGGGTTTGGAGGAATCCATTCTGGCCAGTGTTGGGTGCATATATTACGAAAAAGATGCATAGTCTGCCCCGCAGTAGGCCCTTCACCATGACCCAGCGCCCCTCCTTATCACTCTGTACACCCATCGGCTGGAAGTGCAAGGCTACGCGGAACATGAGGGCCACTCCCCTATGTTTCATGGAGGTGGAGGACCTATAAATAAGTGGGAACTGTTTGTGCTTAAGGCGTGAGTCTTCTGATTTAGCCAGATGGGTCTCTTGAAGGCCAACTACATCTAACTGGTGGTCAATGATATATTTCCAAATCTTTTGGCGCTTCTGGGGAGAATTCAGCCCCTTAACATTCCATGTCCCTAGAGTAAGAGGCATCATTGATAGGACCCGCGACAGGCCACCCGCCCCAACCATCTACACTGAGCCGACGAATGGTTGACTCCCCCACCCTCCATCTCACCCCAATTACCAATTTTGTCCCGAAGCCGCCCAACCAAGCCAGATGCATCTCCCTCCGAGTGGCCCCTCCGCAGACCCCCCCACTGACCCACCATGCACGTGAGGACCCCTCAACCAGCTCCATGCCATAGATGATCAGTCCCCTGCTACTACCCCTACCCCCCCAAACCCACCCCCTCAACCCCCCCAAAACCCCAAGAAGAAAAACACAATACAAAAAACAGAGCAATACAGGCCCCAAGGATCGTGTTATCGGACTCCCTCACGATCAAGGACATAAAGCACAAGTGTTACCTCGTAGGGGTAGCGCCTTCTGGCGCCTGCAATCGACCCTCTCTGGGCCTCACGAGGCCGCCTCACCGTCGTCCGTTGCCACCTCATTCACCAGGGCCACTGAAGCAACTTCAGCATCCCTCTCCTGCATGCTTGCTGACAAGTCGGGCCTCCTCGCCGGCACCGGCCTGGCCACTCTTTGCCAATCTGCAGAGCGTCGCCGTCGTCTGTTTGATGAGCTGCTACCGTTGGTTGAAAGGTCAGGCTGCTCCAAACCCAAAAGGTCCAAGGCCGCTGCCAACGGAGCGCACCTGGACCAGCTTGTTCTCCCACCTGAAGATGAGCCGGAAAGGAAGCGCCCATGAGTAGGGCACATTTTGCTCTCGTAGGTGTGTGGTGATAGGCTTGAATTCCCGCCGTTTCATCAGAGTAGAGGCCACCAGATCCTGAAATAACACGGGCGATGATCCCGGAATGGAAGGGGTTTGAAGTTGTGTGCCTTTCGAAGGATCCGCTCCTTCAGTTGAAAGTCATGTACGCACACCAATATATCAGGGGGAGGGGCTTTGGGACCTCGTGGTAATCCAACACGATGCACTCGGTCCATCAGTATGGCTTGCAGGTCCTCCTCGTTCAGGATATGCTTGAAAAGTGCCTCCACATACTCCCGCAAGTCCGACCCCTCCCCCTTCCAAAGGCACTGCACATATCCTAATGTTGTTGCGGCGGGACCTATTCTCCAAGTCCTCGGCATGGGCTTGTAGGTCTAGGTTCTGCTCCGTCAGATGAAGCACGTCTTGCTAAAGTCGATGGATGTCCTCTGCCATCCCCATGTCGTGCTCTTCCAACGTTGTGACACGCTTCCCCACTCTATCTACGTCCCTCCGCACCTAACGCAAGTCAGACGCCAGTTGGGAGCGCAGCTCTGATATGTCTTCTTTCATGGCCACAAAAAGTTCAATCATGAAGGCTTTGGTCGCGGGTTCCTCGTTCTCACCCCGTCGTTGGGACTTGTCGGGGACCGGCGATGTGGACTGCATCGCCACCTTTGACATCCTGTCTTTCCCAGGCTTGTCTTTCTTTAGTTTGGTCGTCGCCATGATGGCTGTCACCTAGTCCCGCAGCCAGATCCCGCAATAGATAGGGGGGGGTCACTGCAACCGTCCAATGCCACCCGTGCTCCACACAGCAGTGAAGGTCTCTAAACCATACAACCGGCGAGGTCCCAAGCCCAGTGTCCAGGCCACTCCTAGCAGACCAGTTGCTTCTCAGCTTCTGTTCACCACGCAGCCCTTCCTCCTGCACACGCGTTCCAGGCGTTAAGCATACGTAGGGAGATATATGCAACACCAGACCAGCGTCGCCTCGATGTCTCCACCCCCCGAGGGTCAACAGCAACCGCCACCGGCTAGGATCAGGGGTTTTTCTGGTCTCCCCCAACAGCTCTGCTGTGCCTGACCACTGCCGCCCGACACAGGTTGCCAACCAGTAAACTTCGCCCAGGAGAGTCTCATATCATGGGGCAAAATGGTGGGTCTCCACATAACCAGGGGGCTTCTGCCATCTAAGTCTAATGGACTGCGGGGGGGTGCCCCTGTTTCCCCCTGGTCTCCCGAATTGCTTGCGTTCACTGGAGCTCTAGCCCTGCGGGGGGCAGCCAAAGACACCGGTCATTCGCTTCTCTTCTTTCTCTAGGGACGGGCATGCACCGTCCGCAGATAATGCGGACCGCGAGTAGCACGCCCCACACCACTCCTCACCTTCTCTTGAGCCCCGATGCGTGCCCGGCGTAGCTCACCTCCCGCTGGGCGCAACTCCTGCCAGGCCGCCAGCCACGCCGCTCCCGTTCCTCAAGCCGCACTGCACACCTCCTGCTGGAGAGGGTCGGGCCCCGCTCACTGAGCCCCTTCTCCATCGCCGCAGCATGCCACGCTGCAGACGGTCACCTCACCGCCCCAGCTCCTCCAGGCTCGGCGGCCGCTGCGCGTGCAGCGACAGGCCCCCCAACACCGAAGACCAGGGGAGATGCAGGCTTCCCGTTCCCGGTAAGCGGCGCCGCTTCTCATGACTTCCCTGCGTAGGCCGCAGTGCTCTCCGGAGTCTCTGGGCACACCCCCGGTCAAATTGCAAGGCCTCACCAGTGAGTCGGGGGGGGGGTTCCGCACGCTAGGCCACCCAAGGCCCAAGAGCGCTCCCGCTCAAGCCGTCGAGTTTCGCCCCACACCGTGGCCGCCGTACCGCTTTCTCCTGCGGCTCGGCCTAGGTCACCACCCAGGCCGCGCGCGGGTGCAGGCCGCACGTCTGGCTAACCCGCTTCCACGGTGGCGAAATGGTGGTCCGGAGCTCAGTGGGGCAGCAACGGGGCACCAGGGAACCCGATTTCGTGTCCGGGTGGGCGCCGAAGAGGGTGCTGCACAAAGCAATGATTCTCGAGGCACCGGAGGGACTGTAAAGCACGTCCTACTCCGCCGCCATCTTGGCCACGCCCCCCTAAAATCATTTTTTAATTGTTTATAAAATGATATTAGTGTTTATGAGCCTGCCGAAAAAATTGTGAGCATTAGACGCAATGGTAAAAAAAATACTGATGTAGATTTACTTCAAGTCAAGGATAGTCACAATGCTAAATGACACTTTTGAGTAATTTACAGGTGTGATGTACTCTTATTCTTTAGAGCAACTTTACTGCCTTTGTCTATTCAGAAATTGCGAGTGTAAAGTTACTCAAAAGTGTAGAGTTACAACTCATGAAAAATGGGTGGAGCCACATTTACGAATGTAAGGTAATACTACTAAAAAAGAGACAATAGTAAGTCCAACCTCACACAAGGACAGCCACTGATACTGCCACTCCCTCCCATGGAACATAATGGAGAGTGGAACTCAACACACCATAGAGAATAATGTTAAATTAAATTATTTAGAATAATTATAAATAAATAATTTAAAAAAAATATCTAAAAAGAAACATGTATTATTTAATTATAGAATGTGTTAAACTCCTTTTTTCATTTTTTAATTAATGTTATTTTTTATTGAAATATAATTAATGTACATGTTATTAATGCTATACATCATTCATAATAATTATTAATGCTTAATAATAACACATATATTTACATTATGTAGAATATGTTTTAATTTTAACATCAGAGACTTTAAATTAAAATATTTAAATTAATTAAAGATGTATTTCAAATTTACGTCAATAGTGCTTTTTTGTCTTTTGTTCTACATTTGAAATACTTATATAAATGGATTTTACAATAATGTTTAACAGAAAAATATCTTCACTAATTTATCATGAAGTTTAATCAATGTTTTTCTTTTCCCTATACTTACCATTGAGAGATCTCCTGCATGACTGTGGAATCTCCCTTTGGTAAAGTGTAGAGAAAAGTGAAAAGGTTTATAAAGCAGAAAAAAAATTGTAAAAATATTTTATGTTAAATATTAACGTAAATTAATTTTAAGTACTCATCTTAAACATAGAACAAAATTACAATTCTTCAGCATTAACTTAAATTTCAAATAAATATTTAAGTAATTTAAATATTTCCAAGAAAAATATTTTTCTGAATTTGAAAAAATCCCACCTAATTAAAAAAAATACATTCCTTAATTAGGCATTAATTATTATTAAAAGGAATGCATAGATTTTATTGAAATTAATGTAATTATATTTTAATAAAACAAAGTTAAATTAACCTATACAGTCAAAAAAGCTTCAAAAATATTTTATAAATAAATAATGATATGTTTTCATTTTAGTTTAGAGAAAATAGATTTATTTATATTTGTAACCGTTTTAAATAATTTGCTTTAATTTAATTCAGCATTATTACCTATGCGGTTTTATTTTAAGTCCTTCAGGCCATTTTCTATGGGAGGGTGCTGCAGTACTAATAGCTAGCCCTGTGTGGGGCTGGACTTATCGCTGCTCTTAGGTGGAGTAATTAACAACTGTTTTGGGTCTTTTGGGCTTTAGTAAATTTAGAAGTGCAGTTTGTGAATGTCAATAGGCTTACTTTTGTGGATAGGTGCATGCCCCTCCCTAAATCCCTCCCCCAACCTACCTAAATCCCTTCTTACTCCTCTCTATAGCCCTTTTTCTGGCCACTCTTCCTGATCTTTCCCACATTTACTACCAAGTAGTAAACTTACATGTCTGGGTCTCTCCTCATAGAAAACATAGGAGAGGTGGAGATGGAGATTTACACTCACTTGTAGGTTTGAGACTCTATTGTACTACTTTAGCAGTATTACTAATCCTACTACAAAATGCAGTTTGTGAATAGACCCCAAGGAAATGTACTCTTACATTTGTAAGTAACTTTACTACTCTGGGGTACTCACACTTTTTGAGTGTAAAGCTACTCAAAAATATAGAATTACCATAGGTAGTGCAGTTAGTACAGTAGGGGGTTGATGCACTAAAAACCAAACACAACTATAAATTGAAATTGTTTTGAATGTATTGAGTTAAAATAATTGTTATCAAATGTGATGTATAGAAATAATGAACATAATTATTTTTAGAAATATTAATTTTGCATATTTTTATTGTATAAAGGTTCATAAAATATTTTAAACAAAATATCAATGATATTTTATTTATATGCAATGTTTATGACATTAAAAAATGATTGATTTTTTAAATAGTTTACGTTTATATAATTTAACATATTTTAACATTACATCCTATAGGGTTTTATTTTAAGTCCCTACCTTCATTATTTTCTACGGTACGGTGTTGCAATACCAGTTGCAGTACCAGTGTTGCGCAATGTGTGATACTGGAATATACTTACCACTAATTTCGGCCCTCTTTGGCTGTAGTAACTATAAAGTGCAGTTTGCGAATAGAAATCGGTTTATTCTTTTGTGGTTGGGAAACATTACCTACCTAAACTCCTCCTTATACCTTGCTAAACCCCTCTATACTCTTCCTTCCTGTTCCATTAGGTATCTGAATAGCATTTAGTAGTACGTTGAGAGTGCTAATATAATCATACTAAACGTACAAAATGTTGTTTGTGAATAGGCCCCTGTGTCTCAAAATGTGCTACAACACATATCAGAGACTCAAAGTTTTGAACTCCCTGAAACTAGATCACAAAACAGACATATTATTTCCAACACGTATATAAATGGTGGCATCTGAGGCTGGTCATGTTGAATGTTCTTCATGTAAACAGGTTAAATTAGCAGTTGGTCTGTTAGTGCACAGCAGCTTCCAGGGCATTAGCCCAGAGTTGGTAAAGGAAAATGTTGGGCCATTTATTTAGAAGCACCTCAGAGTTTGGAGGCTGTTTAAGAAATTTTGTAAAAAAAGACAAACAGAAATACATGGGTGGAAACAATACCTACTACTTGGTAAAAAAATACAACCTTTCCCCCGTAGACCACCCTATCTAAGTAGAAATTCAGGTATTGATTGGGATTGTTATGATCATGTGTTGCACAGCAGTGTCACTTCAGCAGATATAATCAGACATTAGAAATGCCATCAAATGTAATCTTATATCAGAGAAGACAAACTGAGGATTGCTGTGGTTATTGAGGAAAGCACAACTAAAGGCAGGGGGCATTACCTGTATGATAATACAATAGGTTGAATCATTATAGAATATAGCCTTTTCTAAACTCGGCAAAACAACCTCCTGTGGTGTGTCTGATGTCTCTGCCCTGCACTGTGAAAGGAAAGAAGGAGTCATGTAAACAGAGTGCTCCAGGACTGACCAGAACTGGTTTGATCTAGACAAAGGCCTCTCTGCCTTCAGAGAACAAAGAGAAGCTGTGTATAAAAGAGGAGACCCAGACCCCAGAGAATTAGATCACTTTGGACAACAACAAGAAACATTTGCTGAGGAGTGAAACCAGAGAGACTGAGGAGAGACTATCCTTAAGCTGAAGTGTTGCTTGGGGGATTGGCCTGCAGTGGTTTCCTGACTGGCAAAGAAAGAAGAGAGGAACTTTGTGTACTTTCATCAACTTGTAAGGATCTCCAAGGGCTTAAGAATAGAGCTTGCCTCCTGCTGAAGTCTCAGGGACAACAGACTTCACCCAGCAGCTCCCCAAGATTTCTTTGGAAGTGCCTGCTGCTGTGCGGAACTTTTTGAGGAACGGTGCATCGCAAGGAGCTGGAAGCGCGACTCACAAGCAAGAAGTGTGACGTCGAACTGCTGCTGCCTCTTCACAACACGAGAGCGCCTCACATTGCCGGAGAAAAGGATCGACGTCGCAGCAGACGCCGCCGCATCACCAGGAAGCGTGTCGCAGGGGCTGTCGCGGCCCCCAAGAACCGCTGAGTCATCACAGGGCCCCCGAAGCGCCTCACATCGCCGGAGAATAGGATCGACGTCGCAGCAGATGCCGCTGCATCACCGGGAAGCGTATTGCAGGGCCTGTCGCGCCTCACATCCTTGTCAACGCACCGCGCATCGCCAGAGAAGAGGATTGATGTCTCAGCAGACACCGCTGCATCACCGGGAAACGTGTTGCAGGGCCTTTCGTGGCCCGCATCAAGAAGAAGACATCATCTTTATTTCTTTGCACCAAAACTTCATCGCATCACGGTGTTGCTCGCCGCATCGCCACGGAAGCGCAATAAGAAACCGACGCATCACCGTCCCCTACGTTGCAGTAGGGAACCGATGCATCACCTTCCTTGCAACACTTTCGTTGGTTTGCGTTACACATTTTAAGGTACATTGACTCAAAGTGTCGCATTTTAAGATCTAAAGAGAACTAAGCTAATTCTACCATTTTAAGTACAGTATTGTGGATTTTTGTCGTTTATGGGCTTGTGTTAAATCTATGTAAAAGATATTTATTTTTTAATATTCCACTTGTGTGGTGTCCATCTGTAGTGTTGTCCCTTGATTACTGTATGTGTTCACAAATTCTTTACACACTGCCTCTGAAAGAAGCCTGTCTGCTCGTGCCAAGCTACCAAGGGGGTGAGCAGGGGTTATTTTAGGAGTGTACCCCCTTACCTTGACTAGAGGCAAGGGTCCTTATTTGTCACAAGTACCTACCTGCGCCTGATCCAGCGCTCTCACCAAAATTATGCATAAATGACTCTATCTACTACCACTAAATTTACCATACAACACTAGGCCCATATCAACAAAAGAGCGACTGAATCATGAGGCGATAAGATCTATATATGTTGTTTTAAACTACCCACAATAAACAAGACCAGCTTGTCATTTAGAAAGTTTATTAAACATATCTAGAAAAACTCAGGTTTTGGAATTTTATTAAACAAGCATTAGAAAAAGTCATAAAGAGAGATTTATTCAGAATTAATAAAGAGAGCAAAATACAAGAATTATTATTCATTAGCAGAAATAAGTAAAATTAAGCATTTCCAAACCCTAACTATCTCTCTGTCTCTACCCTCATCACCTAGAAATAAAGTATTTAATAAAAAGCTCCTTTTCTTACGTATATTGTCCATCAGCATATCACGTCCCTCAGGAATCTCGAGCGCAAGCCAAATGTCTGCTGTTTGAGCTGATTCTTATACCCTAAAACTATGCTGAGCTAACTATTTTTCACATTCCAGCAGATGAATTCTAGCTCTCCATTGGCTGAGCCACCTCATGCCACAGTAAAATATGACATCTTCTTCCTCATGACCGGGTTAGTCACTAGTCTATTGTTCATACACGAAGTCTTGGCAGCACTTCCTCAGGCTGTTACATTTTGTAGCGAAAGAAGTTCAAGCAATGCAAAATCTATCACGTCTCTTCCTTCCAACCTTGAGCCTGTCCGTTCTGAGCTCCCGTGGCACGTTTACAAACCTCTCCACAGAGTCACTTTTGGCAGTCCTTTCCAAAACCTTTCAAAATAAAAGCTCATAGGCTTCTCATCTTCTTCAGAATTATTTTCTCTTGTGCCATTTTCATCAACAGGCCTCTTTTCAGAAAGCGTCATTTTTCTGCGCCACCTTTTTCATGCGTCACTTTTTAAAAGTGCACTATTTTTCTGCAGCCATCTCTAAGCTTCATTTATAAAACTATTATATAAACAAACATAAAAGAATAATTAATGCAAGAAATACAGTTCGTTCTGTTGCCACCCACCATTGCTAATGATTAACCCATTAGTCTAAATTACCTAGCTGAAGCAAACAAATAAAGCAGCATTTATATCTACCATTCTTCACTTAGTCCAGCAGAATTCTCTATGCAACTGTAAAAATAAAAAGACACCACATAGACAAAAGCATACATAAAATAGGCACATGCAATTAATTGAACTGCCGCAATTAATAAGACAATAGACAAACAAACAAGGTTAGTTAATTATTTTTAAAACGTACTTGCTGCAACATAGAGCACAAAATATTAAACCCTCATGTTGGTGTGTGCAACTTTATTCTAGGTTGGTTTAATAACATGCATGCAAACATTAGTTTTATCAAACATTATGGAAGTTTAACTTTGCGAGCTGAAATAAATATATTTCTAAATCTCGCTCCATCAACTCCCTCATCTGGTGATTTTAAATTCACCAAACACCACCAAAAATTTTAGCAAATTTTTTTAACTAAGATGAACATGATTCAATTTCACCTGTGTTAGTATTTCTAAAGACTTGTCTCATCAGTTTATCTACAACTCTCATATTGAGTTTTAGGAAACCCCTCCAGTTCTATCTCTCTCTCTTGTGCCTTACTGATTTTAAAAATTCTCTTCTTTTGCTCAAGTATTTCTTTCTCTTGTGTAACATGCAACTGATCTTCAACAAAAGTGTTATAAAAACTATAACTAATAAAGGTATTGTCATAAAATCTACAATTAATAAAGATGTCAGTATCTTGCTTGTCATATTAACCTTAAACTTCTCCTTGTCAATTTCTAAAGGAAAAATGACAGCCTAAACTAACCAAAGCAGAATTATTAGGAGCACACGTATCAGATACATCTTACAACATCTCTTAAAGATGGAGCATCTTGAGCTGTTATTTACAAAAACATGAAAGTATTTTCACTAAGCTTGCAAGGAAAAATAAAACAACATTTTAAAAAATGTTGTCTACATTTTCTAAAAATTTCTAACACCCCCTTTTTTAATTTTTTTAAATTTTTTTTTATATATATATACCCTTAAACCTTCTAACAGTTTTTCTTCAACCTTGCATCACAAATTATTTTCCAGCTAACACAATTTCTTCGACCTTGTGTCACCTAACACATTTTCTTCAGCCTAATGCCAAAAACAGGAAACCTAAAATTTTAACAGGTATGTACTTCAATCATTGTCACTATTGTCTTCAATCTCTTTCTGCCTGCTACTATTTACCTCCACTACAGGTATCACTTCTATTTTCTTTCCTGTTTCAATTTTCTTTTCAGAATCTTTTTGACTTGATATTTCATCAATCTTCTCTTTTGATCTGTGTACTAATTTGAATTTTAGGCCTTCATTTTCTCCTGGTTTCTTCTTTGACTTGGTCACAATATATTCTGTTCTCCAAGCTCTTTTTCTGAATTTTCTTACTTGAGAATCTTCATTCCTCTCATCAGTTTCAGTGTCAGAAATTTCAACTCTAGACTCAGGTACTTCTTTACTCGGAAGCTTCACTCCGTTAGGAACATCATCTTTGTAGCTGGTACTTGGTAATTAATTTTCTTCTTCTTCTTCAATTACCTTCAACTTCCCAGTTTCAGAATTCCTATTCCTGGTTTCAGAGCTTCTTTTCTGCTTTTCAATACTCTCCTGGTCTTCAATCACAACTTGATTAGACTCTTCTTCTTCTTCTCTGTTTAACAGATTTTCATCATTTTCTGAATCTTCAGTCACAACTTTCAAGTCTTCTTCATTCAAGGCTTGTTTTCTATTCAGATTCTCCAGATGTCGACCAACCTGTCGATCTTCAAGATCTGGATTTCTTTCAGGCTCTTCTTCAGAATCTGAATCAGCAATGATGACACTTTCTTCATCAGACTTTTCAGGTATAGGTACACCAAAAGTATGGCCAGTGTCAATCCACCTATTCAGGCCTTTGTACTTCACTTTTTTCTTAATGACAATCATAATCTGTCCTGTTTTCTGCCACCTGGGTACCAAACAGTTTCTTCTTTGGTGAACTTCTGTTCTCACCCAGTCACCGGGTGACAGATCATGAACTTGCTCTTTTTCTCTTGTCTGTACTTCAGTTTCCACCTGATTGGACACAGAAGTCACTTCATCTGATAAATTCCTGCAGTACTCCAAAATGATGCTATCATTAATAGTCATCATTCTTTCCATTGGTATGAATGCCTGTCTCATGACCTTGCCCATCATAATATCACGTGGGCTTAAACCTGTCCTTTTATCAAGTGTGGCATCTGTCCATTTTATACCTGTAGTTAGACTTTTTTTTACATCTTTGTTCTTTATAGTACCATTCTCTTGCTCCACAACACCTGAAATTTCTGGTCTATAGGTACAATGGAGCAGTCTGTTTTCAATATGCCTTCTGCCATCTGATAACTTTCCAACAGTAATTTCATCATTATGTCGCGTAAGAAATGTTTCAACCCATCTTGAAATCAAACAGATAATCACAAAAATGTAGCACAGTGAGTTATGCAGTGCTATCTCAATGAATTCCATTTGTAACCTGGTGAATGAATCACTCTCCTGTCCTTCTGTTCCCATTCCCACAACTGTTTTCTTAATTGTGTTCACTTGTTGGCAAGACAGACACCTCTGGTAAAGAAATTCTACAATTATTCTAAATTTTGTATTGAACCAAATTCCTCTGAAACGCTTGACCATTGAATCTTTTCCAATTTGTTCAAAACTATGGTACATTCTGTCCATGTCAGCACTCATGCTATTTGGTAAAACTACTCTTTCATCTTTGTGTGTCCAAATTTCATCCTCATCTCGCTGTCTACATTCTATTCTCAACCATGTGTTTTTCTCCTCATGAGTTGCTTCATCTTGTAAATCTTTGACTCCCTGCCATGTTTCAACTACAGATGTTAGTATTAGTGAACTCAAAGCATGTTCATCATTCATTTTGTATGCTGCACATTTTATGACAGCAATCCTTTCTGCCAACTGAATGCCATCTATCAATCCTTAAATTAAATTTGCATTTCTGATAGGTGAACTTGCAGAGGTCAAATAACCTCTTTGGGACCAGAGCTGTTCATAATCATGTACAACTCCATAACCGTAATCACTGTCAGCAACATCAGCAACTGTGCAGACACAATATGCTACTCTCATAAAGCCTTCCTCTATTCTTAGATAAGAACCATCAGTGAAATAAACATAACTTGACTCTGGCAGAGGAACATCTTTAATGTCCTGTCTGGGCTTTTTGTGAAATTCTAATACGTCCTGCCATTCCTGACAATTTGTCAAGTTTGTTTTAATCTGTTGATAAATTTCATCTATTACTTCGATGTTTTCACTTAAAAGACCATCAGATTCATTCCAAGATACTGGAAGTACATTTATTCTTTGTGGTCTGTTTTCCTGTTCTTTATTTAATCCTGTATCTGTATTGTCTATCTGCTCATTAACATAGTTTTGCAATGGCGGTGAAGCTATCTCATTATGCTGAAACACCCCCTGTCGCTGTATTTGTAACTGTTCATTTATCTCAATCTCCTTTTCCTTTGACCATTTTGACTCATCAGGCTGTGTCAAATCAATCAGATCAATATCAGACTTCTCACTAGTTAGAACTGAAGTCATCACTCTTTCTTGCTGAGTTGGAATCATTACTGGCTCATTTTCAGGTACATTAGAATAGAGTTTTTCAGTAAAATTTTGAATTTCTAAATTTAATGGGACTGTTAAAACTGTAGAATTAATTTCATCTTTTCCAAGCACAGGGACTGTCACTGCTTCCATGTATTTCATAGACTGTTTTAAGTCATTTGTAGAATTCACATAATCAGGAATATTAATTCCAGAAGTTCTATGCATCTCATCATACCTTTCTGTTGTGTCATGTTGAGAAGAAGTCTGAGCTGGGACTCTATTATTCTGAACCGGGACTTTTGGTGTTACATTCATCTGTTCTGGGGGTCTTCTTGAATTTCTGTCCTGATCTGTATTTACAACATCAATTTTACACTGATCAATATTTTCTACTCTGACACGTTTATTATTTAGATTCGCTAATTTGGGAATCATTAATTTGCTCTCACATTTAGCAACAACTTTTTTCATTTTCTGATACCAAGAAATCATTTTCTTTTTCTTTAGAAAATTGTTATCCATGTTAAAAATAGTTCAATATAATTATAATAGGTAAATGTGTTCACTTAATTGGCCTTATAGTTTTTGCTGATCAATTAACTAATTAATTTAACAATATCAAGTGTAGAAAAACCTTATAACTTGGTCAATTTAATATATCTCTTAATTTACTTGCATCACTAATTTTAATAAACCTGGAAAGAAAAACATTAATTTGCAAAAACAGCAATATAAAGTATTCAATTTGCAACAACAAAACACCTAAATGTGATTGGGTATGTTTAAAATGGTTTTTTTTGCACTTACACACCTTTCTCCATCAACAGCTGTGGAAAAAGAAAACTTGATCTGTTTGCCTTTAATTTAAATAAAATGTCTTGCTGCAAAAACCTTTAGACCCCTTTAACAATAATTTTAGCTCAAATCTGCTTTTTTCTGACCCACACACCCTTTAAGGAATTTTTTTATCTTTTATTTCAATTACTGCCAATACTGTTGCTGCACTTAATTGCCACTGGCTACTCGTTCTAATTTTTAAGAAACTGCAGCCTTCCTTTGCTCATCAGCGCTAACAAGGGAAACCAACCTCTTCAATGCTTTGCCAAGCTTTATTCTATTTCTAGCGCAATCACAGCTTTTAAATTCCCCTTCGTTAATGTAACTCCTCGGCAGGCAACTCCTCGGCAGTCAATACTCCAGTGAGACAACGGTGAGGGTAACTAGGTAAGCACAAACATAAACAAAATGTTGAGTAATTGCCAATATATTTATGTTCTGATGTCAGCTCTATACCTCATCTGGCTCCACCGCAATAAACCAGTAATGTCCAAAAATGAATTCAAAAGCACTTGAGGGAGCGACTGAGTTCAATCATGAAGTCACAAGGTCCACTGATGTGAATTCCAAAACAATTATTCTTTATTCAAGTTTGTTCAACTGAGATGATGATCTATTCATGATACATCTTCATTCTTTCGTGCATTAATATAGAACATGTACAGCCAGAACATGTACAGCCGACGCGTTTCGTCCACGGATGGACATCATCAGGGCTGTAATTACCAAAAATAACATAAAAAGAATTAATAACCTGTGCATGCATCAAACAAGAATTCCTTTTAAATAAAACATGGATTACCAATACATCACAACTATTGATCATTAATACATCTACAAAACACCTGCCTATTTGACAATCTATAAATTTGTCATTATAGAAATTCTCCCATAAACTCCCAATTGTAAAGTAATAAAAAAGTGATCCGCCTACCTCCTGCAAATATATGCTATTCAAAATATGATTAAATCTTGTTTCTGTGGTCGAAAATCCAAATGTAGTAATTCCTAGTAGTAAATGAGATTACAACCCATTGCATTATTAAACCTAATTCATCACCATGTAATCTCTATAGATCAAAAGACATCCTCTATTTTTAGTGTTTTAAATATAGTTTGCTTTGTTACTTTAATTCCAGTCCAAAGTTGAAAACACACATTGTATCATATATATATTTAAACATGAATTTCCTATACATCTAAATGAGATCATTCATAAACATCATATTCATATGTTAACAGTCAAATATACAAGAAGACAAATAATACCAGAAACAAGGCTCAGTAACATAATAACATGAAAATAATGGTTTCCCTTTGATCTAATGTACAAACTTTATGGTCTGTTGTAAAAGAGCATCTTACCTGAGAATAATCTTTCTATCAACTATTAGCCTGAACTTCCCCTTGCTTCTTTCACAATTTTAATTCTTTTCGTTTAAGTCACTGAAAGATTAAAAAAGGGGGATACATTTGTAAGTAACTGCCCTTATTAACCGGAGGAAGCATCACACTAGAGACTCAATAACTACGAGTTATACTCCTGGAGATAAGCATGCTAGAGAAACAGTGAAGGCAGAATGATTCTATTTATAAATAAAGACCCTACAACTACTATTAATACCCCTATTTATTTTGGTAAAGACAGGTCTTCTTATATAGTTAATGCGTCTCACCTTCTACCAACGTGTTCCACAAGCACCATTCCTAGTTAAAGACAAAATCAAAAATAATACTTAGAGGCCAAACTAAGGCTCAAAACCCAAGAAGAGTCAATAAAAGAAAGAAACAAAAGTGGTTCTACCCAAAAACTCTAATCTACACCTTACCTTGCATCAGTCATATATGTTTCGTATCATGGGGAGTCTCGGCAGGCAACGTCTGGCGTCCTTCTTCGACAGCGTGCAAAGACCCCATTTCAGCCGTCTCCATTTAAAGCACCTCACGGCCAATCAAATCAGCTCACTAAGATATTCCCGATTACAATCCAAACACAGTCTCCTATCAGGTCCGTCCTGCCTTCAAAACTCAATGACACTCATAATATAGTTTTCAATAATGTCCGTCATTGTATTAAGCAACCAGAATTACATCCGGTATCCAAGTGTATCCGGTAACAGATAACATAAACTATTTACATCCGGTATGGATACATTTCCGGTATAGCGGTAACCAATGAAAAGGGTCCAGGTTGACCAATCCGGTTACAGTCCAGTGCCGGTATCGAAGCCGTCACTACCCAAAAAAATCAAAGTTTTATTCGATCTATCATATAGCAGAGCCTTACTTTTAATTAATAATAGATCTGATTCTATAATTGCAACAAATTCAATGTGAATCATTAAAAAGTGAAAACAAACCAAGTATATCCGCTATAGATGCATTTCCGGTATGGCGGTAGCCAATGGGAAGGATCTAAGTTAGCCAATCCTGTTGCAATACAATGCCGGTATCGAAGCCGTCACTACCCAAAAATCAAAGTTTTATTCGATCGTTCATATAGCAGAGTCTTGCTTTCAATTGCTAATAGTCTAATTCTACAATGGCAACAAATTCAATGTGAATCATTAAAAAGTGGAAACGAACCAGATATATCCGCTATACATGCATTTCCGGTGTAGCGATAACCAATGGGGAGGATCAAGGTTAGCCAATCCGATTGCAATATACTGCCGGAATCAAAGCCGTCATTGACATTCTAATCCATTCGTAATCACTGATTAGTATGATATCTAAGTATAGACCATGTAATAAACGACAATGTACATATAGAGGTACATTAATAATCTAACTGCGCATAAAGTAGGTCATGTCTCACACCTCTATTACCGGATGACTACAATTTATAACCGGCTTTCAAATATCTCCAGGACGTTAATAACGCATAAAAATACCTTACTCCCCATAATATACATCTCTAAATTCAACCTGCAAACAACATATTCAATTGCGGTAAATATCCGGTATCGATGCCAAATCTACACTACTCTATTGAATAATATTACTTATAGTATAAGATCCCAAATGTATATCATAACACCGAGGACCATACCTCCAGAAGTTACTCTAGTCAGATAACATTACATTCCAAAACCGAGACAAAAAAACCTCAAAAGAAAGATGTAGATGTATAGGAAATTCATGTTTAAATATATATATGATACAATGTGTGTTTTCAACTTTGGACTGGAATTAAAGTAACAAAGCAAACTATATTTAAAACACTAAAAATATAGGATGTCTTTTGATCTATAGAGATTACATGGTGATGAATTAGGTTTAATAATGCAATGGGTTGTAATCTCATTTACTACTAGGAATTAATACATTTGGATTTTCGACCACAGAAACAAGATTTCATCATATTTTGAATAGCATATATTTGCAGGAGGTAGGCGGATCACTTTTTTATTACTTTACAATTTGGAGTTTATGGGAGAATTTCTATAATGACAAATTTATAGATTGTCAAATAGGCAGGTGTTTTGTAGATGTATTAATGATCAATAGTTGTGATGTATTGGTAATCCATGTTTTATTTAAAAGGAATTCTTGTTTGATGCATGCACAGGTTATTAATTCTTTTTATGTTATTTTTGGTAATTACAGCCCTGATGATGTCCATCCGTGGACGAAACGCGTCGGCTGTACATGTTCTGGCTGTACATGTTCTATATTAATGCACGAAAGAATGAAGATGTATCATGAATAGATCATCATCTCTGTTGAACAAACTTGAATAAAGAATAATTGTTTTGGAATTCACATCAGTGGACCTTGTGACTTCATGATTGAACTCAGTCGCTCCCTCAAGTGCTTTTGAATTCATTTTTGGACATTACTGGTTTATTGCGGTGGAGCCAGATGAGGTATAGAGCTGACATCAGAACATAAATATATTGGCAATTACTCAACATTTTGTTTATGTTTGTGCTTACCTAGTTACCCTCACCGTTGTCTCACTGGAGTATTGTTTGTTAGGGTCTGAGCACGACACAAAACATTGGTGAATATTTATTGAATTGTACTGACTGTTACTAATTAATTATGGAAGATGACAGAGAGAAAATGGCAGCAGAGATGTTTCAGATGAGTAAGGGTACCCCTTTGATCTCCAAGAACAAGACACCTGTTAACAGCTTAAAGGACACATTTTTGAAACTAGAAAGGCTTAAGAAAGCGGAACTTTCTAAATGGTGGGATGGGGTCACTTTACAGAATTATCTTGATTTGAGAAGAATTCCGAGAGGTCTTCGAATATTAATTTTTCCGACATTCGATGACCTAGATACTGATTTGCTTAAGGATTGGGAAGAAAATCTTTACAATTCATCTTTCACTATGATCAATATTTTGATCAAGAATGCCAATAGGAAAGTTGATAAGCAAAAACAGGAAATTTTGGATCTAGAATCGGAAATTAAGGCAATGAATCTCCTAGAACTCACTGACAAAAATTATGCGATATTGAAGGATGTTATTAACAAATTTCAACTAGAGATTAAATATAAAAAAATGAATAAAATCAGGAGGGATGAAAGAGATTATGCTCAGGGCAGGATCTTTACCTTCTCCAGAGGGTATGATGAAATGGTCAAACCAAAAGGCGCAGCGAAGGTTGCTGCTCAGAGTGATTTGAGCTCTGTTAATTACAGTAGCTCGAGTGTATCTTCTGTAGAAGATTTGGCAGGAGGGGGAGGAGCTACTGCTAACCCCACAACTAATTCGTCTTTTTTGGACGAAATTACCCGCATCAAGAAAGGCAAAAGAAAGGACACAGGAAACACAGGAGGCACAAGAATGGGGACAAGAAGTCAGGATATACATAGGAAACAGTAGAGGAAACACCAGGGATTGAAACAGGGGAATTAGAAGTCGTTAATTTGTCTGATAGGAGTCTCAACTTTGATGAGTTAACTGTATTGAAAAAAGGCCTTTCATTTTGCCCCATGTATAAGTGTAACTATACTGATTTGGAAATAGACTTGTTTCATTTTTCAAGAAGATTAAAATTGAAAACTTATTTTGCTGAAAATGAGAGACCCATGATTGTGAATCCTCAATTGAATAAAGATTGTGCCATGTCTATCAATGATCTGCGAAGTACTTGCTTATTATTGTCCATAACTGAAGGGGATGATTTAAGGGAGGAGGATGTAGCTGAATCTTTGAATATTACTACGGATTATAGTTGCTCCAGTGGTTTGAAAAGTAAATCTAAATTTGTTCCGCATGGTGGACAATTTTTTGCCATTGATATGTATATCAATAAAACTTTAGAGGAACTATATAAGATACAGGATTGTGATCACAGGAAAAGAAGGAAAATTCCGGATAATTTGTCAATAGGTGAACGAGCTGCCCTAAGGAGTTTGAGGATGGATAAAAAGATTGTAATACAACCATCCGACAAGGGGGGGAATGTAGTAATTATGAATAGATCTGATTATAGTGATGAAATCAAACATTACAAGACCTCTCTTGCTACAGGAAACTTACTTTTAATCCTATTCCAGAGGCATCCTCACTTATTAATGACAGACTCTTTGATTGGAAAGAGGTTGGTATGTTAGATGAAGCAGAATTTAAATATTTACACATCACTAAACCAACCTTCCCCTTCATCTATATTTTACCCAAATTGCACAAGTCTAGACAAAATCCGCCTGGTAGACCTATAGTAGTTGGCATGGGTAGCATTACTGAACACATGTCAGAATTTGTGGACATGTTTCTGAAGCCATTGGTGTTGAACCTGCCCGCGTATATCAGGGATACTATGGACGTCCTCAATAAATTGGAGGACGTGACTTGGGAGGATGGGTACATCCTGGTCACTATGGATGTGGTAGGGTTGTACACCTGTATTCATAATGACATGGGATTAGTGGCATTGAAGCATTTTTGGGGAAGCAGAACTGTGAGTCTAAGAGAACATTCAGATATGGTGTTGGAAATGGCTAAATTGATTTTGGAGAACAATTACTTTTTGTTCGAAGACATATGGTACCATCAGACGACAGGGACAGCAATGGGCTCCAGGTTTGCTCCTTCTTATGCCAACCTGTTCATGGGTTGGTTTGAGAGGGAGCATGCCTGGGGCCGACAAGCTGGTAAATGGCATGACAGCATTTTGTTTTGGACTCGTTTCATTGACGATATTCTTATGATTTGGAGAGGATCAGTGGATGAACTTCATGAATACTTAGGTTATTTAAATGATAATAACTTCAATGTAACATTGACACTGGAATATAGTCACACACGCATTATGTTTCTTGATGTTGAGTTGTTCATTGAAGGTGATAAAATCATGAGTACTTTGTATAGAAAGCCCACTGCCACTAACTCCATTTTGAGGTTTGATAGTCATCATACTAAATCTGTAACTAGAGGCATCCCCTATGGAGAGATGGTCAGGATTCGCAGAAACTGCAGCAAGGATAGTGATCTTTATACAGAACTCAATTCTCTACATAACAGACTTATTGAAAGAGGATATCCGGAATCTGACCTCCTTAAAGCCAAAAATAGAATTTCTAAAATAGATAGGAAATCTACTTTGACGCAAAAAGAAAGAATGCTCACCACTAAGGGACAGGTAGCATTTGTTACTAAGTATTGTACACAAAAGGGCGATATATTCAAGGCACTGAGCAAACATTGGGATATTTTGAAGGGAGTCCCGGCATTATCTAGTCTCATCGGCGAACGCCCTGAGGTCATTTTCAAAAGATGTCCCACAGTGAAGGAACTCATTAGTAGAAATTATTTGGAACCAATGAGAGATAAACATTCGCATTGGTTAACTAAACGTCCATCAGGTTTTTTTGTCTGTGGCACATGTAATGTGTGCGACTATGGATGTAACAAATTGAAGAATTTTTGTTATAATACTGATCGGACATATGCTATTAGGGAGTTCATTAATTGTAACAGTGAGTGTGTGATTTATGCTATCAAGTGTGATTGTAATTTGGTGTATATTGGTAGCACCAAGAGGAAACTTAAAGTGAGAATTCAGGAACACTTAAGATCGATTCAGAATAAAGATGAGAGATCACCTATCTATCAGCATATTAGGGTCTGTCATCCCCTCAAGACCAGGATAAGTTTTCATGGAATAGAAAAGGTACTACCGTGGAAAAGGGGAGGGGATATGATCCTTCGACTAAGACAGACTGAGGCAAGATGGATAGCGCGCTGCAGATTGGTTAAACTGGGATTGAATACTGAAAATGAATTTCATTACTTTTTATAAGCAGGGGATGGACTCTTTCAGGATAATAGGATTTTTCAGATACAGTATCAGTTATTTCATTTAGGGCATTATCCTTGAGATCATAGTATCATATTATCTCTTTCTTTTGAGTTTTTTTGTCTCGGTTCTGGAATGTAATGTTATCTGACTAGAGTAACTTCTGGAGGTATGGTCCTCGGTGTTATGATATACATTTGGGATCTTATACTATAAGTAATATTATTCAATAGAGTAGTGTAGATTTGGCATCGATACCGGATATTTACCGCAATTGAATATGTTGTTTGCAGGTTGAATTTAGAGATGTATATTATGGGGAGTAAGGTATTTTTATGCGTTATTAACGTCCTGGAGATATTTGAAAGCCGGTTATAAATTGTAGTCATCCGGTAATAGAGGTGTGAGACATGACCTACTTTATGCGCAGTTAGATTATTAATGTACCTCTATATGTACATTGTCGTTTATTACATGCTCTATACTTAGATATCATACTAATCAGTGATTACGAATGGATTAGAATGTCAATGGCGGCTTTGATTCCGGCAGTAAATTGCAATCGGATTGGCTAACCTTGATCCTCCCCATTGGTTATCGCTACACCGGAAATGCATGTATAGCGGATATATCTGGTTCGTTTCCACTTTTTAATGATTCACATTGAATTTGTTGCCATTGTAGAATTAGACTATTAGCAATTGAAAGCAAGACTCTGCTATATGAACGATCGAATAAAACTTTGATTTTTGGGTAGTGACGGCTTCGATATCGGCATTGTATTGCAACCGGATTGGCTAACTTAGATCCTTCCCATTGGCTACCGCCATACCAGAAATGCATCTATAGCGGATATACTTGGTTTGTTTTCACTTTTTAATGATTCACATTGAATTTGTTGCAATTATAGAATCAGATCTATTATTAATTAATAGTAAGGCTCTGCTATATGATAGATCGAATAAAACTTTGATTTTTTTGGGTAGTGACGGCTTCGATACCGGCACTGGACTGTAACCGGATTGGTCAACCTGGACCCTTTTCATTGGTTACCGCTATACCGGAAATGTATCCATACCGGATGTAAATAGTTTATGTTATCTGTTACCGGATACACTTGGATACCGGATGTAATTCTGGTTGCTTAATACAATGACGGACGTTATTGAAAACTATATTATGAGTGTCATTGAGTTTTGAAGGCAGGACGGACCTGATAGGAGACTGTGTTTGGATTGTAATCGGGAATATCTTAGTGAGCTGATTTGATTGGCCGTGAGGTGCTTTAAATGGAGACGGCTGAAATGGGGTCTTTGCACGCTGTCGAAGAAGGACGCCAGACGTTGCCTGCCGAGACTCCCCATGATACGAAACATATATGACTGATGCAAGGTAAGGTGTAGATTAGAGTTTTTGGGTAGAACCACTTTTGTTTCTTTCTTTTATTGACTCTTCTTGGGTTTTGAGCCTTAGTTTGGCCTCTAAGTATTATTTTTGATTTTGTCTTTAACTAGGAATGGTGCTTGTGGAACACGTTGGTAGAAGGTGAGACGCATTAACTATATAAGAAGACCTGTCTTTACCAAAATAAATAGGGGTATTAATAGTAGTTGTAGGGTCTTTATTTATAAATAGAATCATTCTGCCTTCACTGTTTCTCTAGCATGTTTATCTCCAGGAGTATAACTCATAGTTATTGAGTCTCTAGTGTGATGCTTCTTCCGGTTAATAAGGGCAGTTACTTACAAATGTATCCCCCTTTTTTAATCTTTCAGTGACTTAAACGAAAAGAATTAAAATTGTGAAAGAAGCAAGGGGAAGTTCAGGCTAATAGTTGATAGAAAGATTATTCTCAGGTAAGATGCTCTTTTACAACAGACCATAAAGTTTGTACATTAGATCAAAGGGAAACCATTATTTTCATGTTATTATGTTACTGAGCCTTGTTTCTGGTATTATTTGTCTTCTTGTATATTTGACTGTTAACATATGAATATGATGTTTATGAATGACCTCATTTAGATGTATAGGAAATTCATGTTTAAATATATATATGATACAATGTGTGTTTTCAACTTTGGACTGGAATTAAAGTAACAAAGCAAACTATATTTAAAACACTAAAAATATAGGATGTCTTTTGATCTATAGAGATTACATGGTGATGAATTAGGTTTAATAATGCAATGGGTTGTAATCTCATTTACTACTAGGAATTACTACATTTGGATTTTCGACCACAGAAACAAGATTTCATCATATTTTGAATAGCATATATTTGCAGGAGGTAGGCGGATCACTTTTTTATTACTTTACAATTAGGAGTTTATGGGAGAATTTCTATAATGACAAATTTATAGATTGTCAAATAGGCAGGTGTTTTGTAGATGTATTAATGATCAATAGTTGTGATGTATTGGTAATCCATGTTTTATTTAAAAGGAATTCTTGTTTGATGCATGCACAGGTTATTAATTCTTTTTATGTTATTTTTGGTAATTACAGCCCTGATGATGTCCATCCGTGGACGAAAGGCGTCGGCTGTACATGTTCTGGCTGTACATGTTCTATATTAATGCACAAAAGAATGAAGATGTATCATGAATAGATCATCATCTCTGTTGAACAAACTTGAATAAAGAATAATTGTTTTGGAATTCACATCAGTGGACCTTGTGACTTCATGATTGAACTCAGTCGCTCCCTCAAGTGCTTTTGAACTCCTCGGCAGTCTCAATCCCAAAACAAAGCGCACAGCCAATTACAGTGCCCACCCGAGCCTCAACCAATCCGGTCGCGGCTCCCTTATGACGCTATGACGTCATCCACCAATCAGCATACAGTGGCTCCAAAGCACGACTGTAATGCGAGCCTGTCTCTCAGTAAACTTGGGAAAGCGACAGTGTAGCTGTAGTGTAATGCATATAAAGCATTTGCTCATTTTTTTTTTTAGCATTTATAATAAAGAAAATCAAAGCATTCGTAAATGAGAACCCAAACACTCAATTCAACAATAGTAAAGTGTATCAGCCAATCACTGCGCGTTTTCTAGAGTGTTAACCAATCACAGCATAGTTATTATGACACTTTAGCCAATTACAGTGTTTTTACAATAACCTATGCTACTGCTGCAGTTTCTCTTTCTTCACTCTCGTTTTCGCGCTACAAATTAATCCTTTTCAGCAATTTAAGCTCACCACATCTGATGTGAGCAGTTCATTAATACAAAGTTCATCTGCTAGCATATGCAATTCTAGACACTAACGACGCCAAACAATTCAAAATCCAAATACTCGGCAAAACGAATAATGAGCATCAGCCAACCATAGCATATCAAATGTCTGGGCCAATCAGCGCAGCCGCCATAATGCTCAACCAACCAAAGCGCCCTGCAACGCCCAGCCAACCACAACGCGGCTCTCACAACACTCAGCCAATCAAAACACTGCTTTTTCGATGCTCAACTAATCACAGCGCGACTTTTGCCATGACTGCACTGCTACTGCTGCAGTCTTTCTCCCTTCGCGCTTAGTCCCTCCTTTACAAAATGTGTACAACGCTCGCCACACATTTCCTTTTAAATGATAATATCGTGACTAGAACTAAGACAGAACGGGGACACTCCCAAGATGTAAATAATTATTTCGGTGACAACGCGCCTCAGCCAATCATAAGGCGGTTAAAATGCTTCTTATTAACGCGCAATATTTTTAAATGTATTTAAATAGCGCGCAACACTTTGTAAAGTCTTTAAAATAGCACAGACTTTACCTTGAATGTTCCTTAGTGCTTTAAAATTTATTTTGGTACAATTTAGTAGTTACATAAAACAAACTCATCTGCCTGCTTCTCCAAAAAGTGACAGTTTTACAGTCATGCAAGAAATTCTTTGCGTGGAATAGACGACGCTATTCTCACAGAATAATCTCAATCGCCAATAGAGCAATTCTTACCCTACCCTTCTAACAGGTAATAATCAAAAGTGTTTCAGTTGAATGCAGGTACATTTAGCAATTCAAATTCAACTCAATTGACATTACAGAGCATTCACGCACTTTCAAACAGGAAAACCCTAAAACATACATACATGAAAACTTCGGTATGGACTCTAACCAACCGTAGTAATCCAGAATCGCCAGTAAGAAAACAACGCTTATTTTCTTCTTTAGGACACTAACCTTAGGACAGAAAACAACGCTTATTTTTCTTCCTTAGGACTCTAACCTTGGAAGAGAAATTTTTCTTCCTTAGGACTCTAACCTAATCTTGGAAGAGAAAATAACACTTACCCTTCACTCAAGTTTGGATATATTCTATTACTCTTTTCACAGTGAGTTTTAGAACGGGCTCATTGTCCCTATACTCAATGCTGCTCAAATTTCTTAGACAATCCTCACTATCATATATTCAATTTTACTTAACACACCTAGAACCCTAAACTTGTGTTGTCCGTCCACAACACGATGATATGCGGCGATATCACCTTTTGAAGCAGAACAAATGTACTTGTGTAACCTGATAACATATCAGCGTCCTGATCACAGCGTTACACTAACCTTGCCATGGCTAACCTGGGAATTTTCACACTGCTGGAAAAATCCCTTACATTAAACAATCTGACAAAATCACTAACTCAACATATGTTAAACATTTATCCTATGAATATACCAACATATATGTGTCATGCATGTAACATGTATGTCAAAAACAACATATAACCATCCTCTGCTACCAGGAAATTGATCCAGCGCTCTCACCAAAATTATGTATAAATGACTCTATCTACTACCACTAAATTTACCATACAACACTAGGCCCATATCAACAAAAGAGCGACTGAATCATGAGGCGATAAGATCTATATATGTTGTTTTAAACTACCCACAATAAACAAGACCAGCTTGTCATTTAGAAAGTTTATTAAACATATCTAGAAAAACTCAGGTTTTGGAATTTTGTTAAACAAGCATTAGAAAAAGTCATAAAGAGAGATTTATTCAGAATTAATAAAGAGAGCAAAATACAAGAATTATTATTCATTAGCAGAAATAAGTCAAATTAAGCATTTCCAAACCCTAACTATCTCTCTGTTTCTACCCTCATCACCTAGAAATAAAGTATTTAATAAAAAGCTCCTTTCCTTACGTATATTGTCCATCAGCATATCACGTCCCTCAGGAATCTTGAGCGCAAGCCAAATGTCTGCTGTTTGAGCTGATTCTTATACCCTAAAACTATGCTGAGCTAACTATTTTTCACATTCCAGCAGATGAATTCTAGCTCTCCATTGGCTGAGCCACCTATGACATATCGGAAATATTAGTGAGCAACCCAGTAAACCTTTGGGGGCTTGGGTAAAATATAATGAGAATGGGTAGTGTAGCCTCCAAAGGAGTTTGTTATAGAAAGTAAATTGGTAATTTTTAACTTAGTTGCAGGTAACTTAGTCAGCCTGAATAAAATTAATTAGTTGATAGTTATATGGACAAATAAAAGACTAACTAAACAAAACAAGATACAAAAATGACACAATACACTTTTGAACAAAAACTATTAAACATGTGTATAGGCAAAAAAATTGATTTTATCAAATTTAGTCATCAAGGGAAAAATACAATACAGAGAAAATATGTGTAACAGGACTACAGGATGAAAATCTGAAGTAAATCAAAGTCACTGTAAAGCCTGTGGAACACCTATCCAAAAGGATGTAGACAATTTTCTTTGGATAAGGTTGGGAGTCGACGTTTCGGTCTTTATAGGTAACTCTCTAAGACCATCATCAGGACGAAGGTAAGTTAATATTGTAACTCCCTTTCAATGGAAAAAGGCCTCTCTTTCTAGGTTAGGAAGATATGGTGCATTTAGCCCAGAAGAGTATTTTTCTCTATTGCTTCCAGAGCACATATAAATGAAGGGGTTGTTATTCTTGTGGACCGCCCCGCTTTTGAGAATATTTGGAAAGTTACACAGTCGTTATCACTCGACGATCTGTTCTCATATCGAAGGGGGAGCCTGCAACACGCTTGTCTCTTAGCTGAGTTCAAAGGAGTGCTCGGGAGGGAACAATCTGTCTGAATCTTGATCATTCACTGAACGCGGAAAGTATCAGCCGTCACTCTGCGCACGAGTGACGGCTGATACTTTCCGCGTTCAGTGAATGATCAAGATTCAGACAGATTGTTCCCTCCCGAGCACTCCTTTGAACTCAGCTAAGAGACAAGCGTGTTGCAGGCTCCCCCTTCGATATGAGAACAGATCGTCGAGTGATAACGACTGTGTAACTTTCCAAATATTCTCAAAAGCGGGGCGGTCCACAAGAATAACAACCCCTTCATTTATATGTGCTCTGGAAGCAATAGAGAAAAATACTCTTCTGGGCTAAATGCACCATATCTTCCTAACCTAGAAAGAGAGGCCTTTTTCCATTGAAAGGGAGTTACAATATTAACTTACCTTCGTCCTGATGATGGTCTTAGAGAGTTACCTATAAAGACCGAAACGTCGACTCCCAACCTTATCCAAAGAAAATTGTCTACATCCTTTTGGATAGGTGTTCCACAGGCTTTACAGTGACTTTGATTTACTTCAGATTTTCATCCTGTATTCCTGTTACACATATTTTCTCTGTATTGTATTTTTCCCTTGATGACTAAATTTGATAAAATCTATTTTTTTGCCTATACACATGTTTAATAGTTTTTGTTCAAAAGTGTATTGTGTCATTTTTGTATCTTGTTTTGTTTAGTTAGTCTTTTATTTGTCCATATAACTATCAACGAATTAATTTTATTCAGGCTGACTAAGTTACCTGCAACTAAGTTAAAAATTACCAATTTACTTTCTATAACAAACTCCTTTGGAGGCTACACTACCCATTCTCTCTACCTATGACATATGACATCTTCTTCCTCATGACCGGGTTAGTCACTAGTCTATTGTTCATACACGAAGTCTTGGCAGCACTTCCTCAGGCTGTTACATTTTGTAGCGAAAGAAGTTCAAGCAATGCAAAATCTATCACGTCTCTTCCTTCCAACCTTGAGCCTGTCCGTTCTGAGCTCCCGTGGCACGTTTACAAACCTCTCCACAGAGTCACTTTTGGCAATCCTTTCCAAAACCTTTCAAAATAAAAGCTCATAGGCTTCTCATCTTCTTCAGAATTATTTTCTCTTGTGCCATTTTCATCAACAGGCCTCTTTTCAGAAAGCGTCATTTTTCTGCGCCACCTTTTTCTTGCGTCACTTTTTAAAAGTGCATTATTTTTCTGCAGCCATCTCTAAGCTTCATTTATAAAACTATTATATAAACAAACATAAAAGAATAATTAATGCAAGAAATACAGTTCGTTCTGTTGCCACCCACCATTGCTAATGATTAACCCATTAGTCTAAATTACCTAGCTGAAGTAAACAAATAAAGCAGCATTTATATATACCATTCTTCACTTAGTCCAGCAGAATTCTCTATGCACCTGTAAAAATAAAAAGACACCACATAGACAAAAGCATACATAAAATAGGCACATGCAATTAATTGAACTGCCGCAATTAATAAGACAATAGACAAACAAACAAGGTTAGTTAATTATTTTTAAAACATACTTGCTGCAACATAGAGCACAAAATATTAAACCCTCATGTTGGTGTGTGCAACTTTATTCTAGGTTGGTTTAATAACATGCATGCAAACATTAGTTTTATCAAACATTATGGAAGTTTAACTTTGCGAGCTGAAATAAATATATTTCTAAATCTCGCTCCATCACACCAACTAGAGACCCCTAAATCTAACATTGGTGGTCAGCAGTGAGGATTCTGGACTTGCATTTGTGACTCATATACAGTGATTGGTGAACACTACTAGTCAGTGCAGACCAAACGCGACCACATACATTTTGGTAGATTGTTTTTCCTGGGATTTTTTTTTTTTGCCAAGAACTGCCAAGTTTAACCGCCATGGATAAAGCAGCATCCATCGCATCTGTTGATTTTGATTGGGAAGAGGAGAAACTAGAATGCTGCAATGTGAAACAGCTGAAGCCCTTCTGCAGGAGATTTAAAGTTACTATGACCTGTCTCTCCAATAAGGAGGAGTTCCAAAAGGTGCTGAGGGCCTGGGTCAAAGCAAGGAATACCCCTGAGAATGAGGAGGGGGCTGAAAATGCAGAGGAGCAGCTGGAAGGGCCATTAAGTCCAGGGGGAGGAGAGCACATTCCCCAGCAGCTAGCAGTGTTTCTGCTACGAGCCTGTCCCCAGAAGAGCTGGAGGACAGGGAGAAGAGTAGGATGCATGAGAGGGAGCTGACATAGCTGAGCTGGTAAGCTCTCTCATGCTCCAATAGATTTCCAATAGTATATGGGGTACAGTACAATGAGTGAATCTCGCCTATGGACCCAACCCCACTGTTGGGTAATATGGCATGTATGGTAATTCTCAAGGAGGTCTAGTGTCATCTTTATTATCAGATGTAAGGGCCAGCACGATTTTTTTCCTATTGCCTCATAATAGGATATGTCCTAAGGAGTCTAGGATTCTCCACATGTAGGGCTATACTTTCCGCCTCAGTAAATTTCAAGGCTGATGGGAGACATTATTTGACTGTGGAAGGTGGCTTTGAGACTTCTGCTAAGGGTTAGAGCTCTGATGGCTAACAATATGGAAGCATCTAAAAGTTTATACTCAGCTCTGTTGGTTTTAAAGTGTTTGAAAATTCCAACAATCCAGCATTCAAGGCAGTACAAGTTACTATATACAGTAGCCACTGAGAGAACAACACACACCTCCCTCTGGTAGGTGGTTATATGTGAGCGATCCCAGAACTTTTACTTTATCATTACTGTAGCTGCTTAACACCTGGGGCAATCAGAATTAGAAGCTGAGAAGATATTATGGGGAACCCTAGGTCCCTGTATAGTACATGGAATTGAATATACTTAAAGCGAGCATAGTATAGTATAGTAGTGTTCAAAATCAGAAGTAAGTAGGCCTTCTTGATTAATCGGGAGCTTTAGTTTGGCTATTGACACCTATGTCTACCAACATTCCAAATTACATTTTCCAATAACCTGTCAAGGGAACAAAATAATTTGCTGGGAAGTTATAAAGACTGCGTTGAAAAGTGCTATAACAGTCAGGGAAGCATTATCATTTTGACTAGGGCAATTCTGATTGTTGTGGACACCGGTAAGAATTTCCAGAAAGCAACTTGTGATCTAAGAGAGGCGATCTCCTTGTTTAGGTTGCCATCTAGTAAATCTTGATTTCAATGATATATGCTAATTCTCGTAATGTCATGGATTCCCATTTAATTGTTTCTTTCCACATCTTTCGTTTGAGTTACAACGCAACCATTACACCGCACTACACTTACAACGCAGGCATTACATCGCAACATCCTTTACAACGCTTGCACTACAATGCAGGCATTACAGTGCATACTATTACAACGCATGACACTACATCGAATGTCAGTACAACGCTGGCATTACAACGCATACCAATACAATGCATACCATTGGAGTTAGAATAGTAATTTTTAACCCCCTACACTAGCCAACATTTACCCTACTGTTGCACCCCCTGGAGTTAGAATAGTAATTTTTACCCCTACACTATCCAACACTTACCCTACTGTTGCACCCCCTGGAGTGATAATAGTAATGTTTACCCCTATACTATCCAATAATTACCTTAAATGCAATGTAATGGTATGCATTGTAATGGTATGCGTTGTAAAGGTAGTATGCGATGTAATGGAATGCGTTGTAAATGTCGTTTTTTAAAATTAAAAAGTAGTGTCATGCTATGTAATGGAATGCGTTGTAGTGGATGTTGCGATGTAAAAACTGAGTTCTAAGTGCATGCGTTGTAAATGTATGCGTTGTAACATCATACATTCGATCGACTGTCGTGCTGTCATGAGTTGGGGTGTAAAGATGTGATACAGCAGATAGCACAGCCCTGCTCCACAGACCATTGTTTTTTCCTTCCTACAGAGGCACCTGGGTGATTGTGGACGGGCAGATGGGGTGTCAGGCTTGGTTTTTGTAGCAGAGTGTTGATCATTCCAGTCCCATGCATCCTCAGGTTCAATGAAGAAGACGATGTGTTGGTGCAAAATGGTCTTAAGTGTTGCCGGAAAAAACTGCATATTTCAAACGAAGGTCCATGAGCTTCCGAATTCACACCCATGAACGATCCATGCCAATGCTGCAGCGCCAAATGCCTTCTACTGTGTAATTTACCCGTTACTAGCTTATAGTAGCATAATAGTCTAGCCACAATTGGTCTTGGCTGCGCAATGTGGGGGCGTGTGAGGAGTAGCTGGAACATAGTGCACTCTCTCTATTGTAAATATGGAAGTTAAAGCTGATGGTCCTAATTTTGTAAGTAGGCAAGTGCAAGTTTTTACTAAGGCAGCTGGGTCAATCAGTTCAGAACCTTCAGGCCTTCCCAGTATGCAAATGTTACTACGACAGGAACGCCCCTCTACATCCTCTGCCCTACCCTCCAGGTAGCACACCTGCCCGAGTTACTCCCTCACCTACTGTTTAAGATCCACCACTTGTGGTTGGAGTTCCTGCAATGTGCTTCTTCTTAACGCTCTCTGAAAGTTTCCTTTTTTCCACACAGTAAATTCAAGTATACAGCAACAAAATCAAGGTTGGCCATCAGATCATATCTAGTGTCAGTGATGGCTTGTATTTTATCAAGTCCAACGTATCAGAAAACAGTGTATCAGATGCAGATATTCCTCCAGTTGCCACAATGTGGGAGACAAGTGTATCAGGGTACTTGACCCTTTTGATCACACCCAAAGGAGAGGGCTTTCCTTGTAGGCTGGCTTCTTCCTATGCGTGCACAACTGCGAAGCAACAAGGATGTGGATTAACGGCTAGAGCGACCGACTTTGAAACTGGGGAACTAGGTTCGAGTCTGGCAGGAGGCTCAAGCATTCTGTGATTCTGGGCAATTCGCTTAATCTCCCCGTGCCTAACAAAATTAATGTGTCTGTAATGCAACTGGTGCTCATGTAAAGCGCTCTAATAACTTTGGGGTGAGCTTGCACTATATAAAACTGCAAAAAAAAAAAAGCTGGGGTCACAGGTAGTGTGCAATGAAGTAGCCCATCTTGCTCCTGAGCAGGCCACCAGTGATTGTATGAGCCGGGGATAATTATGCATACACAGGTGAGTTTTGGGCTTCCGAATGTATAAAAGTGCACATGTTTCTTTGTATCTGTTGCTGCAGTTATGCATATAAACATAATTAACATATTAACGCATAGTTTCATGGCTAGTCTTAGGCTATTGATTTTTTGCACTTGCAGTAACATAAACGTAGACTAGCATTTTACCAACATGAGACAGGTTTTAATAAATAATAGCACACCACCTCAGGGTGTTTTGTAGAAAACTGTGAATAATGCACCATTTATATTTTAAGTCACAAACAAGAATTCTCTGATCTGTAAGCCATACAATGAAAAAACATACTCTCCCTCTCCATTCTCACCCTTTGTACCGGCCCTGTATCAGAAATATCCCCTCCTGCAGAAGACAGCTTACTGGTATGCACTTTTCTTGTAAATGACCTACATAAATGAGTCCAATACACCTCAGTAATGCATCAAGGTGAAGGTGGGCGAACTCCCGAAAGCTCGAGTCAAGATAGGCCTTCATGTGGCTTTTGCCTGCTATTCCACTCTAACCTCATGCACATGGAATTAACAAGCATTGACACAGCCAAAAGGTCGCTCTCCTGTGTGCCATCTATTGGATTTGTCAATGTTTTTTAAGCCATGTTGTACCGCAGAGCGGTGGAAGGTAAAATCTACAATCACTGTGACGCGGTCAGGGCTGGCTGGCTGATTTCACTTTTTATTTACTTTCAGCCATATTTCAAAGCAGCTGTGAGGCTGTGACACATGGCTAAAACCACACAGACACACAAATGGCTCTGTGAAGTGTTCTGTTTAGGAATGCCAGGCTGTGAGATCTGTGCAGTCCCTCCCCCACCTTTTCAAAGTGTCTTGAAGGCCAATGCCGAGGTGCACAGGTAGAACTCTGTGGATCAAGAATTGAGACTATGGGAGTTTTGTTGTCCCCCAGCCCTTGAGTGGCGTCCTGAAGATCGAGTCTGCATGAAGAACACTTGAAGAGCTGGGTCTTTTTCTGGAGAGTTTGCTCTGGGAGCTGTGTTTCCCCGTCCTTGAGGGCTGAGGTGCATTGGCAGAGCTGTGGTCTAGCCACTGCTCCTGAATAGCATGGAGTGCGATAGGGCAGAGATCAGGGCGGATCCTGATCTGAAGCAGCATTCAAGACTGGGGGTGCCTACAGGACTGAGTGCAGAAGCCAGGCCAAGAGGTGTTGTGGGCGGAGCAGTGCAGGGAAGGGGGAGCAGGAGGTGCCACAGACCAGTTCTTAGTTGTGATGGCAGCAACGCCTTCAGATTCCTTGCTCTTAGGGTAACCAAGCTCCACTCGTCTGCCTTTAAATGATTACAGTAATGCATTCTGGGAGTTGTAGTCCTGATTTCCATTATTGAAACTAATTGGGCAAGGTTATCTTAACCAGTGCTTAATTTGTAAAATAAAGTAAGTGCCAGGGTTCTACTCAGGTGGCCACTGCAGATTGCATCATATGCTCCCCTTGTCAGCACTACCAATGACAGTACCAACACAACTATTACACACCACACTCCTACAAGTGTGACAATTCAGATTCTTCCAGGCCACCCATAGCTATCAAAAGGCGTGTGCAGCAGGAATTATTCATATTTGATGTTCATTGAATTATTAGACAACTCAGAATCAGTCAGACACCTCAACAATGTCATGAATGCCGGTGTTAATTAAGTGCCACTGCTGACCACCGGAAACCTGTAATTCAAATTAAGCACTGATCTTAACACTTTGGTTTGGGAAAGGAAATTCCCGGGCTGGCCCTGCGTTTTAGGAGATATATGTAAACTAACCATTCCTAAAGTATCACCTGTACTAGGAGAAGGTACTGCATAGTACAGAACATACATTCATGGAACGTTTGGCACCTGCTACTGATGTGTACAGACAGGGATGTGTGGGTGCCTAGTACTGGAACAGAAGAGAGAGGATGCATGCTGAATTGAAACTTGGAAGAAGTTATCTAGCATAGAGCAAGAAGGCATGCCCTCACACAGGAGGAGGGGTACTTTGGCAGTCGGCACACCGTGAATAACGGGGGTGGAGCAGAACAGAGACATGGCCGGTGGGAGGAGGAGAGTCGAAACAGGGACTGGAAGATTGATGGAAGGCAGCTATGCTCACCACTATACGACCAACGTTGGACGATGGATGGAATGGGAGAAATAACAGGGAGGGGGGTCTGTACCGTCTGTATTTGACAAAGGTGTATGTGCTGGGACTCTTTTGCGGGCAGCTTCAGACACTATACCACCAATTCAGGGAGAGGTGATACAGAGACTACAAATACTCAAGCACACTGTACTGAAACCAGTCCAATATATTTGCTAGCTGGATAGCGGCCCTTCAGACGGTTGAAGCAGGCTGATGCAAACCGTGGAAGTTGCATGCCACCAAAACATTTATTGCAAGCAAGTTTGAAATAACATTCTTACACACTGCGGAAGCATGCACAAAAAATACTTGCAATGTCAGTGGGGCCCATGGCATCATGCATTTGAAATGCAATAGGTCTCGCATTTACGAGAGTTTGAGCTATGGGCATTGTAAATAATAATGCCTTTTATGTATGTGTTGTTTTTACATGTTTCAACATGTTTATTTACAATACCAAAAGCTTAAACTATGCCTGCGCTGCCCAGGCTCGACCAAAAAAGCAGGAGTTGCCGGCAACGGTTTTATATTGCGCCCTGGCTCAACACCAAATAGCTCTCAGGTGTTTAGAAGTGCATGAGGAGGGAAATGCTAAGTGCATTTCGGCACATCACCACAACAGCATTCAGGGGGGTTCCCACTCTTACCACACTATATATTCCCTGCATAAGTGAGCAGCACTTGAGGCTAAGACGATTCGAAGACCGCTGTCGGTTAGGACACTTCCACCAACGAAAACCACCCGAGTAGTACTCTGCATCAACAGCACGTCGATTCATGCGCCCCCTACAGTGGGTGAACTTTTGAAACTATAGTAGGGGATTGCGAAACAGGGATGGGAGGGTGGTTGAGAGGGAAAGGGAAAATAGGAACAGGAGTGCAGGAACTGATAACGTTTAAATAAAAAGTGTTGGCCACGTGATAGGGCAAATAGTGCCTGAATCAAAGAGCGAGTGGCAGATGGCCAGCGGAGGAGCACTACATCACAGCTAATTAATCTCTACTTGGTCCATGCACTGCAGACCTAAAAGGAAGTGTCATGTGGCAAGCGCTGCCCAATGACAAGGCTGTAAAAAAGAGTGACAATGATGACAATGACTGGTGAGCAAAGGGTGAGTTTCAAGCCCATTATTAAATATAAGAGTCTTGCAAGCGGGAGTGCATGCTCTAGCGCATGGTCTTTCAGGCTCATCCTAAAAACAAAGCAGTGACCTTTGGTGTATGAACAAGGAGAGAGAAAGGTACACCATCTAGTGCCTGAATTACACAATGTGAATCTAGACAACCTGGAGTTAATCCTGTCTTCCGCGCTTGACCACCTGGGTGATCTTAGGCAAATATTTTATTTCACTGAGAACCTTTTTCTTCATTATCACATATGAGAGCACCTTCAAATACATGGGTTCAGGATATGTTTCGTAAAAACACCTCCCACGCTTGATTTAATAGACTGTATGATGCTTAATGCATAATCAGAACCTAGGCCACCTATAGTGAACACAACTTAGTTAACTAGCGGCATTGTCTGCTTCTGGGAAAGAGCCGGCATGCATGTTTTTAAATTTATGTTTAAAACCTATTCCTTTTAATAAACTCTCAGACAAGTGATATCATCTGATGTTGTAAGGTGAAATGCTTCCCGTGTTAACCTTTTCAGCGCGACCGCGATTCCCCCTCCGGTGCTGGGCCCTAATAAAAACGGGCGTGGTCATGACGGAACGGTTCCGTCATGAGCACAGCTCAACCGTAGCTCATGACGGAACCGTTCCGTCATGAGCATCGAAGGGGTTAAAGAAATACACTTTTTGGATGAGATGTCATATTTTTACATGATATCAGTTGCTTGATTTACATGCTGAATAGTTTCCAGGCTCGGCTCGTGGAAGGGCTTGTAGAGCCAGAGCCGACCCTTGGCTTGGCTCTATCCCGACTCTCCCTGATAATGTGTTGGCTTGCCCACTTCTAGGAATGCACAGCATAGTTCGTCCATGATATAATGGGCGATTTGTTCGCCTTAAGCCGAATGTTAAGTTGGGAAAGTTTAACAACATAGGTTAAATGGGTCACACTATCACAGAAAAAAGGTCAGGCTGCTCTGAAACACGCTGGCTAAGCAGCATTTGCAAGAGAGGGTCCTTGTGTTTGCATGCCAATTATATCTGTTTCCTGAAGTAGTGTAGGTGGTATTTAGTATTCATGCCATCTAACCTGCAATTTAAGACTCTTTTGGATTTTGTTAACTATCACTTACCCTAGGAGAATAAAACCACAGGCTCGAGCAAACATGTTTTTAGATAACAAGCCAGCACACATTCAAGACAGCAGCTCAGGAGCACAAAAGGTGCAGTCACTGAACTTGTTTACTTCATCCTGGATGTGAAATAATATCTATACGGCCATGTTAAGGGGAATATAAAGAGCCTACTTTCAGATTTGTAACTGGTTCTTTACTGTTTTAGAGGGATTGGTGGGCAAACATCCCATCACATGCTAGGTTCAGACGTTTACCTTGATCTCATTGGCTGGGTACAAGCATGACCTGGACACGCTCCAGCCGCGACCTCCCTTGATTTCCTCAAACATGCAGATGGAGGTGCAGGGCCCGCTACTATGGTTGTTTATGCCCCCCTCTCAGAGAGGGGAGACATCAATGCAGCAAAGAGGGAAACAAAAAAACAAAACATTACCATGCAGGAGAAGGAACCCTCAGTATTGAAGAGGAATTAATTCCCAAACGTACATCTCACCAGGGGGTGCATTTGCACAATGTGAAGGAAGGGGGAGGGGCCTGAGGTGACATGTCTGCAAACATGCCCTGTGGCGCGTTTTAAGTTGGGGAATTAATTCCTCTTCAATCCTGAGGGTCCCTGGGGGCCAACTAGCCCACCAGGTACCTCCAGTATGCGCTAGAGAGCTGCGTTTCAGAGAGGTGTTCAGAGGCCACGCCCCTTTTTACAACACTCTGCAACACAGCTCGATGGCGCTTACTGGAGGTACCTGGTGGGCTAGTTGGCCCCCAGGTACCCTTAGGATTGAAGAGGAATTAATTCCCCAACTGATACCGCGCCACAGGGTGTGTTTGCACACATGTCAACTAAGGCCCCTCCCCCTCCCTTCACCACAGTGCAAATGCGCCCGTGGTGCGTTTTCAGATGGGGGATTAACTCCCCTATAATCCTGAGGGTCCCTGAGGTGCAACTAGCCCACCAGGTACCTCCATTAAGCGCCACAGAGCTGCGTTGTAGAGAGGTGTAAAGAGGGGCGTGGCCTCAGAACACCTCTTTGCAACGCAGCTCCCTGGCGCATACTGGAGGTTACTGGTGGGCTAGTTGGCCCCCAGGGACCTCCAGTATTCAAGGGGAATTAGTTCTCCATCTGCAAACACACCAGGGGCGCTTATGGAGAGTGCTGCAAGGAGGGGTGCGGGGCCTCCGGCGCCATGTCGGTCTTTTAAAAAAAAAAAAAACAAGAAGGGGGGCTGTGTGGCCCCCATTCTTTTCCTAATTTTTTGGCCCTGGGGACCCCATCCCCCAGGACCTGCCCCTATTTTTTTTATTTAAAAATAAAAATTGGAAGGGGGCCACGTGGCCACCCTCCTGAGGCCTTAATCGGCCCCGGGGACCCCATCCCCGGGCATGGCCTTTTTTTGAATTGTTTTGGAGGGGGGCTGCGTTGCCCCCCTCCTCAGGCCACTTATGGCCCCGGGGACCCCATCCCCAGGGGCCAGCCTTTGTTTTTTTATATAAAAATTTTGTGGAGGGGGCCGCGTGGCCCCCCTCCCGGGCCACTTGTAGCCCCAGGATCCCATCCCCCGGGGCTGGCCCCCTCCGTTGGGGACCTTGGGGGGGTCCTCAATCCCCCCATGGTCCCGCCGGCTCCCGGCGTCCCTCGGGAGCCGGCATTGCTTTTCCACACGGGGAGCTGCTAAGATGCAGCTCCCTGTGTGGAAAAGCAATCGTCTTTGGTTTTTGTAAGTGAGACCAGGTTTCCTGCTCTCTCTTTCAAAAACCAAAGCAGTTTGCTATGGCAGGGCGGGAGCTGCGAGGCTCCCACCCTGCCATAGCAAACAGCAGTGTCCCAGGGTGGGCACTCCGGAACACTGCAGGAGCCGACCCTGGGGGGTGGCGGTCCCCAGGGCCATGACAGGGCTCCAGGAGGGGGGCCGCGCGGCACCCCTCCCAACATTTCCAAAACCCCAGGGAGGTGGTGGTCCCCGGGGCTTGGGGGTCCGTCACGGAACCCCCTATTTTATTATTTAGAGCTCCGGGGAGGTGGCAGTCCCCGGGGCGTGTGGGGGTTCTCAAGCCCCCTCACACAGGTTTTTTTATTTTAATTTTAAAATGAAACACGGTCCCCAGGGCTGTGGGGGGGACCATGAGCCCCCGCATATATATTCTTAAAGCCCTGGGGGGTGGCGGTCTCCGGGACTTGGGGAGCCTTTGAGCCCCCACCCATGTATTTTTTAAGCACCAGGGGTGGCCATCCACGGGACTGGGGGGATGTGAGCCCCGCAATTAATCTCATAAAGCCCCAGGGGTGGCGTTCCCCGGGGTTTGGGGGGCCTTTGAGCCCCCCTTCCATTTATTTTTTAAGCCCCGGGGATGGTGGTCCCCGGGGCTGGGGGACTGTGAGGCCCCCGCACATATTATATAAAAGCCCCGGGGCTGGAGGGCCCCTATGGGCCCCCCATTATGTTAAAAATATTGCCCCCGGGACTTGGCCCCCCTGGGGGCTAAATAGTAATGAAGCGCGCGAGCCCTTGCTTCATTTATTTTTTTTGCGCCATTGTTTCTACCCTGCCCCCTTTTCGCATTTTGTGCATTTCTTTTACAGATTTCTTGTGAATCGGTTCTACCGAGGCACAAGATGGCTGCCAACACTTCCTGGTTTGGAGGCTTGACAGCCAATTAGCATACAGCTCGTGATCGGGAGGGTGCGCGGATCCTCCGCGGCCATAGATATATAACGTTTTTGATTTTCTCAGCAACAACTAAACGGATTTACACCATTTAACAAAAAGGGATCTTTCTGACCAAGAGCTACCTTTTTGCCAAATTTGGTGTAATTCCGTTCAGCAGTTCGGGCTGGAGCCGTGTCTAAAGATTCCTATTGGAAATTGCATGGGGGAAACACGTTTTGGGACCCCCCTTTTTTCTCGGCATCCGCTTGACGAATCACCCCTAAACTTTCAAGATAGGAGAGGACCGGAGGGCCCCACGAGTTTTGAAGATTTTGCGAAGATTTGTCTATTGGTGCCAAAGTTATTAGGAATAGAATGTTGCACATTTACGGAAAATAGGTCTATAACTACCTACTTGCGACCGGCATTAGGTAATATATATATATATATATATATATCACTGCTCCACAAGCACCAGATACCGAGTCACTCTCCTGACGGGTGCCGTCACGCGTTGGTGCAAACGCGCAATATCTTTTTGCTCAAGTTTTTCCCCGTTACAGGGACACAAACGACAGCACTCACGGGATGCTTCCAGTAAGCAGTATATATTTATTTCAACAGCAAAACAGACGCGTTTCGGTGATTCCCTTCTTCTGTGTCAACCCACGCATTACAACGGGGCGTCCTTTGTAACTACAATAATGGAAACAGAAACAGGACTGATGCGACCCTGTAACTTGTGGGCGCCATCTTTAAACATTGTCTTTGTGTATCAAAACAATATGAACTTAATGACTATAATGTCATGCACTTAATACTCGTGCTCAAAACATATCCTCATGAACCCATATTGGTCTGTGGTCATCAACCTCTCGGACAAGGTCTTAACGACAACTGAGGAGACTGTTCTCAAGCTAGGTTTAACCTTTTGCCCCAACCGACGTCTAGAGTACACGCAAACTAGAATAGACTTATATAAGTTCATTCGGAAGCTAAAACTGCATAAATTTCATAAGACCAAGCCCACATCTAAAGAAGCCAAGATGATAAAATCGAATTGGAAAGATACAGATCTGCTAAATGTCAACGATTTGACATCTCTGGAGATACTAGAGGATCTGCGCAAAGGCAATGTCGTAGAGACAATTTCGCCAGTGATAACATCGACTCAGAGGATAAGAGACACCGAGGTGGCACAAGAAGCTCCACCGAGTGGTCTCAAATTACCTTCTAAATTCGTACCACAGATGCCTATGGATTCCATAGATACCTTCTCGGACCTCATCACAAGAGACCTGATGAAATTTAGAGTGAATAAATCTATGAGTAAGGGTAATGACAATCTGACGAGTCAGCAAAGAGAGGCTCTGAAGAACTTAGAGGATGATGCAACAATAATCTGCAAACCCTCTGATAAAGGAGGAAATATCGTAATCCTCACAAGAGAACAGTATGTAAGTGAAGCCATGAGGCAATTAACCGATCGCAGCTGCTATGAAGTAACAACGAAGTCACAATACAATGACAGTATCCTCAATCTTCACGCATTGTTAAATAAATGGCATGACAAATCGATGATTGACTTAGATGAATTTCTATTCTTGAGAACAACTAGTCCAATATTGCCAACATTTTATTACCTTCCTAAGGTACATAAGGACCTTAAACAGCCTCCTGGGAGACCAATTGTCTCATCGATAGGCAGCCTGACTGAAAATCTTTCCCGCTACCTGGATCATTTCTTATTTGAAGCAGTTTTGAACTTGAAATCCTATATAAGAGATTCCACAGACTTCATCGAACACTTGGAAAAATTGGAATGGCAACCTACTTACTGTCTGATCACCTTAGACATAACAAGTCTATATACCTGTATTGATCACACTCAAGGCTTATGTGCAGTAGAACATTTCTTAAAGAAAAGAAAACTGAAATTTGCTGCTCATAATTTAATGCTGTTGGAATTAACAGAATACTGTCTGTATAATAACATCTTTACCTTTCAGGGAGACCTGTACAGGCAAATCTCTGGTACTGCCATGGGTTCCTGCTTCGCCCCCAGCTACGCGAATTTATTCGTGGGCTGGTGGGAGGAGCAGGTAGCCTGGGCAGTAGAGAACAGCTCTTGGACCGCGAAAGTAATTTCGTGGTACAGGTATATCGATGATCTGTTCGTAGTGTGGGATGGCACAGTACAAGAGGGAGAACAGTTCATTCGACATTTGAACCTCAATGATAACAACTTGAGATTCACGGGTCAGGTCAGTAAGGTGTCAGCCAATTATCTAGATCTCCAAGTAAGAATCCAAGATGACAAAATAACTTGTTGCCTATACAGAAAGCCAACAGCAGGCAACAGTACATTGCACGCATCCAGTAGTCATTCTCCCAGACTAATAAATAGCATTCCCTATGGTGAACTCCTCCGGCTTAAGAGAAACTGCTCAATGGAATCAGATTTTGATGAGGCGGCTAAAGAGAGCGTTAATCGTTTTCTAGCAAGGGGCTATGATGAGAAACTACTTACCACCACTCTTCGGAAAGTATCCAACATCCCTAGAGCTGATCTTTTTAAGAAAAAGGATAGAAAGATCGATGATGGTAAATTTCGCATAATAACCACCTTCTCACAAGATGCGAACTGGTTCAGGGGTATGGTAAAGAGACACTGGAATGTCTTGAGAGCAGACCATATCATTGGCCAGGATATTCCACTGAACCCTCTTATTACCTTTAGAAGGGCACGGTCGTTGAGGGACAATCTAGTCCATAGTCACTTAGATCCAGTGATAAAAAAGAAACAGGGGACTCTTCGGGATGCTAAAGGGTTTTTCCCGTGTGGGAGGTGCAAAGCCTGCTCTGCCAGCAAACGTACTCTGTCCTATGAGGTTAAGGGACTGGAACATGGCAAAAAGATCAAAAAGTTCATGTCTTGTCAAACGACCTTTGCAGTCTATTGTTTGAAATGTCCCTGCGGGATGAGATATGTGGGTAGCACCATTAATTGTGTGAAATTAAGAGTCTTGGAGCACATGCGGGCTATCGCAAACAGGGACTTCACTTACCCAGTGGCTCGCCACTTTTTTATTAAGCACAAAAGTGACAGGAATCTGTTACAATATTTCTGTCTTGATTATGTACCAGAAAGTGCTAGAGGTGGGGATAGACTGCTTAAACTTCGTAGGCTTGAGTCAAGATATATTATTGATCTTCAGACCAAAAGTCCGGAAGGTCTGAATGCTGGAGAGGAGCTATCAGTACATTTGGGAATATAACATGGATGAGGAGGCAAATGATGATGAACTGTGAATATGTACTCTTGCAGAATTAGCATGACTTTTCAGTAAAGGTGTTGACCTTATAGCGGTGTTTAGCCTCACCGCAGCTGTATTGATTAAATGTGGGGTTATAATGTGATGCCATTTTGGCAGTTGATCAAATTTTGATGTCGTGGGTTGTTAGATAAGAATCTGTACAACAATGGAGGAAACGTTGATAGCAGGAACACTAGGCAACCGGAGGGTTGCAATTGCCGATCCACGGCAAGATTTTACAGACCAATATGGGTTCATGAGGATATGTTTTGAGCACGAGTATTAAGTGCATGACATTATAGTCATTAAGTTCATATTGTTTTGATACACAAAGACAATGTTTAAAGATGGCGCCCACAAGTTACAGGGTCGCATCAGTCCTGTTTCTGTTTCCATTATTGTAGTTACAAAGGACGCCCCGTTGTAATGCGCGGGTTGACACAGAAGAAGGGAATCACCGAAACGCGTCTGTTTTGCTGTTGAAATAAATATATACTGCTTACTGGAAGCATCCCGTGAGTGCTGTCGTTTGTGTCCCTGTAACGGGGAAAAACTTGAGCAAAAAAAAAAAAAAAAAAAATATATATATATATATATATATATATATATATATATATATATATATATATATATATGCTATCTTGCGCCCAAAGTTCATAAAGCACGCTCTCAGGACAAAACAAGGTAGTCACACAATCTCCATAGTGCTGTTTATTCCATGAAAAAGGACTTACGTATTGTAAAACATTAGGTAAAACATTTCCCTTTCATACGTATAAGTCGTGACATTGCATCATATGTGATATCAATTTAGATAAACATAATAAATAATACCATGGTTTTTAACCACAAAAAATAAATACAAAAAATTCATTGCACTTATATTCGAAACGTTCCAAAAACATACGTGCGTCTCAGAAAATGTTAAAGTTCTCAAACCGAAGTCAGTTAATTCAATAGCGTGAGAAACACATTATTTTTTAACCATGTTGTGATGTCATGGGGCATATCCTGCAATTCAACCACGTTGTCGAAACTGTCGTGACCCCTCCCATTCTCACAATAAATGCGTGTGAAACTGATTGTAGGTTCAAAACGTTCCAAAAACATACGTGTGTCTCAGAAGATTCTAAAGTTCTCAAACCGAAGTCAGTTAATTCAATATCGTGAGAAACACATTATGTTTGAACCATGTTGTGATCTCATCACCCTTTTATGGCCCCCACATCAAACCTAGGGGGTCAGGGGGGTCTACCCTGCCCCCTTTTGGTTATTTCCCCCTTTATTTTTACCACCTCTTGTGTCTCGATCCTACCGAGACACAAGATGGCGGCCGCTCAGGACTGTTTCGAATGTTTACAGACACCCGAAAGCCAATCAGCTTTCCGTGCGCAAGTCGCGTATCGCGCCCGGTGCGCTCCCCAGTGCTCGTACCGGGGCGCGCCCATAGATATATATATTTTTTTGAACCTAAATTACTCAAAATCCACTGGAGCACATATCTTGAGACATAGCAAAGGCACATCGGGCTACCAGTCCCTACAATTTTGCCAAGTTTGGTGAAAATCCATTCAGCCCTTCGAGCTAAAAGTGCGACCGACCGCCCTATGGAAATTAACATGGGGAAAACACGTTTTGGGACCCCCCTTTTATCTCGGCCCTTGCTTGAAGAATCCCCCCAAACTTTCAGGAAAGGAGCAGTACGCCACGAGGCAAAGTTGCTGAAAAATTCAGGCAGATTCTTCAACCGGCGCCAAAGTTATTCCCAATAGAATGTTGCGATTTCCCTATGGAAATCAATCCTAACTATAACTACCTACTGGCGACCGCCTGTAGGTAATATACATACATATATATATATATATATATATATATATATATATATATATATATATATATATATATATATATATATATATATATATATATATATATATATATATATATATATATATATATTCCTTTTGTCTTCACTTTCAAACAATCCCCATCACAGGTAAAACGAATACGAACTCCCTTTTTTTATTGTGCAGTTTGTTTATTTTGCCCTCACATTGCCATGACACGTTTCGGCCTCAACAGGCCTTGATCACATGATGCGCTCATAGAGGTTTTTTGCTTATTTAAAGTGCCAATGTGCATATATAAGTGATTTAAAGCATGTAGATAGAGACAAAATACTTGGGAGCGTCCGTCATAGAAAAAATACATGTTAAGATTCAATATAGGTAAGACACAACATTTACACAGTAAAAACAATTCGTTAAATTAACTAAAATCATTTAAACTTGTATAAAAACGTCAGCCAAGAGCAGCACCTTAATGTAAAATACATTAAAAAAAAATTTTATTTTCTATTTGCCTTCTCATTGCATAGCGTTAATCTTTTAAAAAAATATTATACTCCATTTGATTACCCACACATGATTTGCTTTTTTGTGGAGATTCCACATAGTGTGGTTTAGTACAGCCCAAGTGGGCATGCTTACAGTATTTCTCTGTCGACCTTCCTTATATAAAAAAAAGTGCTAAGTGCTTAAAGGCCAATGACTAAAGAATAGAATATCCTGGCGGTTCAGTGTTGATAATTTTACAAACAGAGCCTGAATCTCCTCCTTCATCCAGATTCAGTACCACCCTCCAGATCACATATTGTGTTGATGTTTCAGTCCCTATACAATTCATGGAGCCCATCCATCAATTCAGGGGTACTACAATGGAATATAATTACACCCAATCAATCAAAAATCTACAAATCCTCATCTCTCCCGAAATAGTGTGTCTTTAAAATTTCAAACAGATGAACAAACTTTGTATTGATTCCATAACATACATTCCGCTTGTCATAAGCAGAGTGACAACATCAGGTGATTCCGGTGGCACAGATTTTTATTATTGGGAAGCAATGATCACAAGGAGTGTGGCAGATCCTGATGTATTAAATATTAATTACTTTCCGAATGAGAACTGCTTGTGAATCTACACATTTTTAGCACATTCATTTGAAGATATGATGTGCAATGCATGCTTTAGCCTACTTGTTTTCTCATGGCTCAAGCAATACATCACTGATGAGGTCAAGGTAGGCTGAAACCTGTCTGATGTTGCTTTTGTTTCTGTCTAAAGGGGACCAACCCAGCGGCGGTTCCTCCTCTAAGCCCCACTGCTCTCTGAGCAGTGCAAATGAAACAAATTATAATAACACATTATTATCATTTTATTTTTTATTATGGAGCCAGGTTAGGGCAGGGCTGGGCTCTTCTCAGAGGGAGAGGGAGTGGTTGGTGCACCATAAGTGCGCATGTCGGTGTGACCGGCTGTCTTGGGCTGCTAGAATTGTCATGCACACTAAGCATTTCTCCACCTGGCTGTGTTGCACAGCTGGGTGGAGACCTGTCCCAAGCACTGCCTGAGCGGCCAAACAGGCCTCTCAGACCAATCACAACACTGCTGTCATGCTGGTGACAGCAGCATTGAGATTGACTTAGGGTAGTCTGGGAGTGTGGGTGCTGCCAGGAACAGAGGAAAGATTGGAGGAGAAGCGGCGGCAGCATGTAAGTCTTTATTTGTTTTCTTCTTTTTTTCTAACCCTCCCCCCATCAACATTGCCTAGAAGCCACCACTGGACCAACCTGACATCTCGGGTTAGATTACTTTTATTGCACTACGACCAAGACTGATTTGCATATGGATGGTCTCTGTTTAGAGTGGTATAGTGGGTGTCTGGAATGTTGCTCAAGCAGTTGCCAGTAACTGAGGTTGACTCAAGCACTCCTTCTTTCACATTTTTCTCTGTTGTTTTTCTATTTTACATTCCCCTTCTCCAAAGCCACAGGATTGAGTGATTTACTATGTATTCCCACTGCTGTACCAAACCATCTGCAGAAATGTCTCTTCTCTCTCTCTGCTGTCCCAACTGAGGCTTATCACCCATAGGTGTCTTAAGCAGAATGGCTGTTGTCATATTGCCGAAATCGGCTACCCAGATTTCAGCTCTCTTGTCAGTGGTTTAGCCATCCCACAACACATTATGCAGCTTTTCAATGTGAAACAAAATAATAATTATTTGAATAAAAGCAAGAAAGCTACAGCAACAAGCAAATCATTGCATCACTTGACAGCCCTTCAGTAATCACTTTCGCCAACCATTGCATCTTTAGTCGGTGTTAAAAGACAGCCTAGCAATACACCCTATATAAGCTGCCATTCCTTGCTTCTGAATGCAGCCCTGTCACCTAGGCAGCTCACTGATACAAACACAGTAAGAAGAGACCTTCCCTAAAATGTTGGCGTAACTAGGAAGCTGACCCAGTCATGCTACACCCCAGCTTATTTAACAAGTTAACATGAATTAATGTATGGAGGGGCTTGAGATAATTTCCTCTCTCTCCCTAAGTGAATCATAGGCCCCAAATGCAAATCTTTGCTGTATTTAAGGGGCACATGCATCAATATTGCATTTTGCGATTCCTTAATTGCGAAAAATAAGGAATCGCAATTAAGGAATTGCAAACTGCAATGCATCAAGAAATTGCTAAAAAAATTGCGATTTCTTAAAATTCCTTAATTGCGATTCTCTAATTGAGAATCGCAATTAAGGAATACCTCCCCATCCATTCCTATGGGCCTAGAGGCCCATAGGAATGAATGGAAAGACATTCTTAATTTGCAATTCACCATTAGAAATTCGCAAATTAAGAATGCAATTTCAAGGGTGCAGGGGTGTCCAAAGGACACCCTGTTGCACCCCTGAAATCTGCTTAGAAGTGCATTTTGCACACTCACATGCCCCAAGGGCATGTGTGTGTGTAAAATGGAACTTTCAAAGTTTTCGCAAATTACCATGAAGGTCAACTTCATGGTAATTTGCTCCCCTTATTTGCGAATTCGCAAATATTTAAAGTTTGATGCATTGCATTTAAGGAATCTCAATTTGAGATTCCTTAAATGCAATCGCAATTTAAGAAATCGCAATTTTGCGATTTCTTAAATTGCGAAAATTACAAAAATGTTAATGCATCCCAAAAATTGGAATTGCATTTGCAAATGGCCGAATTTTGGGATTCGCCCCATTTGCGAATGCAATTTCCTTAGATGCATGTGCCCCTTAGTGATTCTCAAAAAAATGGCCGGGGAAGGCCGATTGAAGAACTACGCACCTTTACGTGTGCCCACTTTAGGGAATAGGGGCCTCATGTAAAGGTTAAGTGAGCATCAAAGCATCAACATTAAGAAAGATGTTAAATAACCCTTAGCCCAAGGTGCAGTAGAGTGATGTCGATTCAGATGAAGCAGAACACAGTATTGTCAAATCTATGACTCTTTTACAGACTAGGGGCTTCTTTTAGTTGGCAGTATGGAATTAAACCCTCCAGTGCTTAATTTGTAAACAAAAATACAAGTGCCAGGGCCCTCTTCAGGAGGCCACGGCAGCGTATCCCATCTATTTCCCCTACCAGCCCTGCCAATAACAATTCACTGTTTCAGGCCCAAAGCTATAAGTGTGACTTCGAAGCAGCAGCTATTAGTCATTTTTTATATATATTATTTTAATAATAAACTGTTGTTCTCCTCATCTATAAATTAGACAGACAGCACCACCAAGTGCCAGTGTTGACAATTAAGTGTTGTTGACACCAGAAACTACAGCTCAAATTAAGCACGGAACCCTCAAAATAACTCAATGACTCGCTGTCCACACCATGTACATGCCATGCTTCCCCTGCACCTCCTCCCCCTGCTACCCAAAGCCCCACTCCCAATCCCAGTCTCCTGGCATCCATGCAGCCCTTGGACACCCCACAGACCTTACTTTTTGGCTGCCTGAAAAATGTGACCCCTGAGAAATGGCTATTGACTGGATAACAAGACTAATTTACATATGGCTGGGTCTAAATTGGGGTGTCATGGTGAGCCAAAGAACGATGGATTACACCAGATCTATCGATTAGGGGAGAAGGCTTGATGTGCTCTGCATTACGTCCATCCTCTGTGTGCCTATTGACTGGATAACTCCATTGTAATGTGTTTTTAGCATGTATCCGGAAGCAGAAAGATTCTTGTTCTTCACTGGCATTCCGGCCGCGCCTTTTTCTGCCTAACAATTGCCTTCTCTGCCTCCAGTTGCTGAGCTCTAATTAGGTTAAAATGAATGATTAAAGTGGCTTTAAAAATTGTATTTTGTTCTTCTGTCTAGCAGAGGTTATAATTACTAGACTAAACACAGAAAACAAGAAAAGGAATGCTAATGAAACGCCCTCTATAGATTCAATTACCACGAGGCATACTTGCCGCTTCTTTCTTCACTTTTAATTGTGTGTATGATTAAGACACAACTGGAGCACTCTGATTGTTTCTGTCACAACAGTAATCTCCAGATTCAACCACAGTGTAATTGTACTTTACCGTATAGAATGGCCAAAGCGCCCTCTTGTGGATCTAATTCAAAACTACTGCTTTTCATATTATCTTTTTTTTAAAGAAAATGTATTTTTCGGAATTTTTCACATAGAAGCCACATTACCTCATTACCTCACGAAACTTTGTAATATAAGCAAGTCAAACTTTCAGATAAATGAACATATTATTAGGACACCTTAACCACTTTGGTTCGATTTTTTCGTATTCAAGATACGCTCTGAATTAATTTAAGGTCTCCCTGCTGAAATTAAGTTTTTATTAGCAGAGAGGTTAACATCAATCATGTCAACCAAACCGGACTTGAAAGCTCGGCTTATCACCCGTGAGGGTGTACAGGTGTGGAAAAGTTGTAGGAACCCCATACCATCTAACTTTTGTATTGGTTTTAGAAGCTGGAGACCTATGGAGAACGACAAAGAGCTTAGGGTGGAAGTATGAGGCATCGTAGTGACCCGCTTATCGAGTCAAAAAAGTTCTAACTGAGTCAGTGAACAATGCATAAAGTCAGACTTCCTTGCATGTTTGGAAGGTTTACCACACCAAAAGATAAAACAAAAGGTAGTACATGAATTAGTGAGGCTTAGTTTTTAAACCAATTGTTTTAATAGGCTAAGCGATTAGCCTGTAAAAACAAAGTTCTTTGTCGTTCTCCATAGGTCTCCAGCTTCTAAAACCAATACAAAAGTAATTCGTAACGAAGCCTTACAACTCCGTGCACTGTCAACTTCCCCTAACTGTACAAGGCAAATCCCTCCAGTATACGGGGATCGTCCTGTAGTGTTGCTGATTGTGGAGCAGTCCACAACAGCACACGCCCCCTCCCACTGTTATTACCAGTTTACCCCTTGAGCGTGAGGGGACGTTGGTTCAGCCCCACGTACACGTGGGGCACGTTATGCAGCCAATAAAAGGCCCAGGGCTCTGGGCGTGGCTAGGTCACTTGCCAGACACCAACTGTAAAGCGTGTGTCCCTAGCTACCTCATTCCTAGGCCTGCACCACTATTTTACACTGGCGACGAGGGGTGTTTGTGTGCCCGACCCCCCTGCGTACCGCCCCGCAACCGTCTGCATCGTGGATCAAGCAGCGCTGGTTGCGCGACCCCCGGCGGCCCCCCGGTGCCAGCCGACAGCCCGCCGGCCCCTCACCTCAGCATTCCGCTGGCCTGCCCGCCGATCCTGCTCTGCTGCGAGGATCTCCTCGCCAACGCCAGGTACCCCTGTGCCTCTGCTTGCTGCCCGCTGCCCCGACCGAAGACCCGCGGTGCTGCCTCCAAGCCCGGTCATAGCGGCCCTCCGGAGGTCCCGCGCATGCGCTGTGTGCGCCCCGCGCCACGTGGTGGACGCGCTACGCGGCCTACCTGCCGTTTCCCACGCATTGCGCGTGTCATCCGCACCTGCCAAACCTCACGCATTTCGCGGAGAGGGTGCCTGGAGCCCCCGCTGTCCTGGCCAATCATCTACTGCGCCTAGTTCTTATCTGGACGCCGCTATCCACTACTGGACCTCTCTGCAGCCCCTCAGTGTGCCTCCCCCTGTTGGATTTTGTCCGTCATGGCTAATGTCCCGCCACTGGAGCCATTTGCGGTCACAGGAAGCCCCCCTTCCCAGGCTACCCGATGGAGGAAGTGGGTGGAGCGGCTTGAAATCTACTTCGTCGCGGCGAACATTGCGGGCTCGCGTCAGCGTGCCATGCTGCTCCATTTAGGAGGCGAAGCGATCCATGACATCTCTAAAGACATTACTGAAGGGGCCCCGCCTCACACATACAAGACCCTGAGGGATGCCATCACAAAGTACTTTGAGCCGTTTACCAGCGCGGATTACGAGCGTTTCCTGCTCCGTCAAGCGCGGCAACTCCCAGAGGAGTCCGTCGACGTATTCTACGCCCGGCTCAAGAAGTTGGCCAGCACGTGTACTCTCCCGGATGCGGAGGATGAAATTCGCGCCCAGTTCATTCAAGGCTGTGCCTCCCTAAAACTGCGTGAGCGAGTGCTGGAAACTGACGCCATGTCCATGCGCGACATCTTGGCCCTAGGGCGGTCCAAAGAACTTTCCAAAGCCCGTGCCGCCCATATGGAACCAAAGCCAGCGGTCACGATCAAGACGGAGCCCGTGTGTGCCATCAGGTCGCAACCTGCAGACTCCCGGACGAGGCCTCCCAGGAAAGGCCGACCGAAACCGGCCCAATCCACCAAAGATCAAGCATGCATGTGGTGTGGCGGGGCCACCCCCCATAAAGGCGCCTGCCCCGCCCAAGGTAAAGTCTGCAGCACATGTGGCAAAGCCAACCATTTTGAGAGCGTCTGCCTCTCGTCGCAAAGGAAGAAGCCGGGTGCTCCACCCAGGAGAGTGCGGCAAATGGCACCATTAGCGAGCACACCGACCAGCAGCGACATGGACGACGATGACGAAGACGCTGCGTCAGTCCATGTAGTACGCATGCTCAACACCTTGGCAGCCACGTCTCTGACCGAACCAATGTGCACCGTTCAGGTGCATAGCCAAATAGTCAGAGCCCTCATCGACACAGGGGCGACGATAAACCTCATGGCCGCCAGCGTCTACCAGAACCTCGAAAATGCTCCACCACTTCTCCCCACAAGAGTACAAGTATTTGCCTACGGAACCCGGCGCCCGTTGCGCCTGTGCGGAGTATTCCGGACTACGGTGTGCCACGACTCAACGCAGCTACAAGCAAAAATCTACGTCTCCCGAGAAGGGTCAGGTTTCCTCCTCGGTTGCAGAACAGCACGAGAACTTGGACTCATACACTTTGCCCTGACCGTACAAGCCCAAGGTTTGGACCATCTGGTTTCGGAACATTCCTCGCTGTTCGAGGGCATTGGATGTTTAAGAGGACCTCCCGTCCGGCTCCACATCGATCACTCGGTGGCCCCAGTAGCCCTTCGACACAGACGGATCGCTTTTCACCTCCGACCCAAAGTCGAAGCCGAGTTGAGGATGCTGGAACAATCCGGCATTATTGAACGTGTGACTGGACCCACCCCGTGTGTTTCCCCCATTGTGGTTGCCAAAAAACCAAAGCAGCCCGAGGCAGTCAGGATATGTGTGGACATGCGCCTCCCCAACCTAGCAATCAAGAGGGAGCGTCACCTGACACCGATCATCGACGACATCATCGGGGAGCTTGCGGGGTCCAAGTGGTTCTCCAAGATGGACTTGAGGTCGGGGTACCATCAGATTCCCCTTCACCCGGACTCCCGTCCGATCACAACCGTCTCCACTCACGCAGGCCTGTGGAGATACACAAGACTGAACTTTGGCATATCAAGCGCAGCCGAAGTGTTTCAAAATATCATTCACAACGTCCTACAAGGCCTCGACGGAGTACTCAACGTGAGCGATGATATTCTGGTACACGCTCTGACCTTGGAGGAACACATCAGACGTCTCCAAGCAGTATTCAATCGGCTGAAAGAGCGAGGTCTGACTCTTCACAGAGACAAATGTGAATTCCTACGCAAAGACATCAGTTTCTTTGGCTACAAATTCTCCGATCAAGGAGTGGGGCCTGATCCAGAGAAAGTAAAGGACATACACTACGCGCCTGCCCCCACATCGGTAACTGCCGTCCGCAGTTTCCTAGGTATGGTGACATATTGCGGGCGGTTCATTAAGGACCTGTCCGACCTGACAGGGCCCCTCCGCGACCTCACGAAGTCAAATGCCACCTGGACGTGGGGCCCGGAGCAACAAGAGTCGTTCACAAAGACTAAGACAGCCCTATCAGCGGACACCACCCTGGTCTATTTCAACCCGCAACACGAGTCACAGCTGCTGGTGGATGCCAGCCCCACAGGTCTTGGGGCCGTCCTATCACAACAACAGGCATGCGGAGAGTGGGCCCCAGTGGCGTATGCCAGCCGTACACTGACGCCCACCGAACAACGCTACTCACAGATCGAAAGGGAGGCCATCGCCATTCTATGGGGGTGCCGACACTTCCATATATATCTGTATGGTCTTCCTTTCTCAGTGATCACCGATCACAAGCCCCTCGTACCACTATTTCAAGGGTCTTCCTCTCGTCCACCTCCGAGAATTGAAAAGTGGATACTCCAGCTGCAGGAGTTCCAGTTCACAGTGGAGTACCGGCCTGGAACGCGAAACCCTGCTGATTATCTATCGAGGCATGCCCGGCCAGTCACCGACGCGGAAGCAGCCGAAGCAGCAGCCACGGAAGAATACGTCCGTTTGATCGGCGAACGGTCAAGACCAAGGCCGATGTCATTAGAGGAAGTGGCGGGAGCCACCAAGGATGACGACTGCCTCCAGATAGCGATCAACGCTATAGACTTTGGCGACTGGAAGGCGCTACAAAGCCCGGCATCCTTCCGCACTCCACAGGCGCAAGCTGTCCTAAAAGCCCTGTATCAAGTCAGACACAAGCTATCTGTCTCAGCCGAAGGATGCCTCCTGAGAGGCCCTCGCCTGGTGCTGCCCGACAGCCTCACCCAACAAGCTGCGGTGCTAGCCCATGGGTCGCACCAGGGGATTGTCAAGTCCAAAAATAGACTCCGGAGCAAGTTATGGTTCCCAGGACTTGACAAAGCCGTCGAGGACGTAGTCCAAAGCTGCCCAGTGTGCCTAGCGACGAGTCTACCAAACCCTCCAGCACCGGTGATCACCGAAGAAGGGCCATCTTCCCCGTGGGTACGGGTAAGCGCAGACTTCGGCAGCCTCCCTGGAGGCAAGTACATGCTCGTCGTGGTAGACGACTTCTCTCGCTACCCCGAAGTGGAAATTGTAACATCAACAGCGGCATCCGAAGTAATCCGGAAGTTCGAGAAAATCATCGCCACCCATGGGCTCATGAAAGAAGTCCGCACCGACAATGGACCCCCGTTCAATGGCAGCGAGTTCACAGAGTATCTACAGAGCCACAGTATCAAGCACAGACGGATCACACCGAGGTGGCCCCAAGCCAACGGTGAGGTCGAAAGGCTGATGAGGACTTTGAACAAAACAATCCAAATCGCAATAGCTGACGGCCACTGTTTGGAGTTGGCTATCTACCAGTTTCTCCGAGAGTATCGCCTGACCCCACATTGCACCACAGGAGTCTCCCCAAGCCGACTCTCTTTCAACCGGGCTATGGCTGACACCCTACCACACCACCCCTCATGGGAGCTAGCCCCAACCCCCAGGAACCGGTCCATGGAGCAACGCACCAAGAACAATCAGGAAGCATCCCGTAGACGAAGAGCATCCGACAGCCCGATCCAAGTCGGGGACAGGGTTCTGGTGAAAGACCGCCATCCTGGTGGAAAGTTCCGTCTGCCTTTCGAGCTGGACCCCTGGAGAGTAGCAGAGGTAAATGGAACAATGATCACTGCTGTCAGGAATGGAGAAATAGTGACAAGGAACATTTCATTCTTCAAAAAGACACCTGAAGCGGGTGAGGACTTGGACCCAGACGACTGGCAGCTGACCCCCCAGAACAGACCACCGGAGCTGACTGGAACTGACACCCTGACAAGCCAAGCCTGTAACACCGCCCGAGCGAAGAAGAGCCAGAGAGACCAACGGAAGACTCCAGTGTTCTCGAGGAGGAGTCTGAAGGTCCTTCACCAACTACGGCGGAAGAGCGGAGTCAAACAAGATACAGTCTTCGGCCGTGCCCAAGACCTTCCCAAAGATATCGAGATTTTGTGGCCCAGTGTTGGCGATGAAGTAACCGAGATGGCTGACCCCGCCGAGATTAAAGTAAGACTGTTTTTATTTGTACATCACCTGTCATGTTCCTTTCAGAGACTGCACCAGAGACATTTGGCGAACTTTGTTATATGATGCCTGCAGTGGTTGTCGCAACAACATTATTGACTGTGAAAGACTTTTGTGCATCATTGCTTCCCAGTTTGTTTTATCCCTAGGTAAAGGAGGAATGTAGTGTTGCTGATTGTGGAGCAGTCCACTACAGCACACGCCCCCTCCCACTGTTATTACCAGTTTACCCCTTGAGCGTGAGGGGACGTTGGTTCAGCCCCACGTACACGTGGGGCACGTTATGCAGCCAATAAAAGGCCCAGGGCTCTGGACGTGGCTAGGTCACTTGCCAGCCACCAACTGTAAAGCGTGTGTCCCTAGCTACCTCATTCCTAGGCCTGCACCACTATTTTACACGTCCCTCGACTCTGCATAACAGCTATTAAGTGTTGTCTCCATTTTCAAAACAATGCGGCTTTGTTTTTCAACAACAAACTTTAGTGCCTGCAACAGCGGGATACAATGAAGCCTCTTAACACTATTTACTTTGCTTTCTCTCATTTCACAGTTGCCAAGTGCCCTCACTAATCTCATTAAATCCTAACTCTAATAATAAGGGGTGAGAAACATGATGTGTTTTGCAAAAATCAATACAACAGTGTCTTGATGTTTGCCATCAATGGGGGGGCCTACTTTGTGGGATTATCTACCTGTGGGACATATACTTACCTGATGAATGAGTCTCTTTTCATAGAATCACAGCAACCTGGATACTTTACCTAGGGGTAATGTATGAACGACAGAGTAAACGTATAAATATAGAACTACACTGGCACAATCTAATCATTGATGTTATACCTCTTTATGTATGTCTGTCACTACGCTGAGAAAAATCATATTAATTAATCAAATCACTGTTATGCATGCACATATGCCAACCTATAGCGATAATACTCACGCTAAGGGTAATGCGCACCAAGCCCTCCAATCAATGACCCGGACAATATAACTACCAAGAAAAGATACTAACATTACTATACTTTTGTCCTATACTTTTTCTCTTTTCAGAAACGCTACTTCCTTCTACAAAATTAGCAGCACTGTTTAGTTCAGGCCACCACCGAAATTAAAATGGAACTTCCTTTGGTCCTGAAGAAGCGCTTTGGATATCCCTCTAAGCCCACATACAGCGCAAAACATGTTGACTTTTATGTATGCCCATTAGGGACATATACCCAGCTACAGAGAGACATAATAACCCCCAGGAGCAGCACCACCCATTTTGTTTTGACACTGGCAGAGGGATCAACCTAATAAATAATATCCACTCTCCCTCCAGTCATTTTTTAACACATCACTTTAGACTTCACTGCCGCTTACAACCACGCACCCAAACAGCTTCTCATCAAAAAATCTCGGATAAAGAGACCCATCAGGGGACCTGTAGGGTATTGCAGAGCCGGCCCGACGAGGAGCAAAGCCCAAATGATGAAGCATGACATCTTATGGAGTGTGTGAGGCATTATGATGAGGGCACACTGTCCCCCACAGATAGGGTAGCACACAACAATAGTCTCTTCCTCTTTCTTCCTCTACAAGGAACAGTGACTCCCTATGTGTACTAGGTACCATATACAGCTCTGTGTTATATTAATTTAGGCATCAGGTGCAACAAGCAATCAATAAAATCATTTAAAATTAGTTATTAATCTAATGGTTTAGGCCACCAAGTACTATTAGTAAGGCATTTCTTAAAATTCGATGTTCCAAGTTTGTATTTACTTAAGGCCTTCTTTCTTTCATTCCAAGCACATTAAAGGTAATGAGAAACCACAATAACTATTTGTTCTCTTGGATCACTTTTCAGTAACCTGTCGCCTAATATAACTGATATTGTACCCACAATATCTGCTGTGCTCTAGCGGCAATAAAAGGGTATAAGCAAAGTATTCACAATGGAGTTTCTCAGTTTTTGACTGAAGGCCTTTTGGTATCTCTCTTCTGGGACGTGGCTTGCTGAGGACATTGGTAGCATCCTCTTCACTGTCACACAGTAGGCATCCATGATAGTGGGCAAAGAATCAAGGGCAGCGGCTTTGCCTGTTAAATATCGCTGCTTGGAATAATTAGGATGCGTGGCTTGGCAAATGGTGCTCATCTTCACCGGGGGGCTGCCTCAATGCCATAGGGGGGTCCTCTGCTATGACAGTGTTGTTGGGCCAGGCATGTCAAACAGTGTCAATTGGGGATGAAAATTCTTCACACAGTTCACCAAATGAACCATGTAGGGAGGCTGGGTGACCCCTGGAAACTCTGGTCAGTGCCAATATTCCCCTGGTACACGGTGGCTCTTCTGGGCACTCCACGCCCTGTGGAACACAGATGGGATTCTTCTTGTGGGCAGTTTTCCTTCTGGTGGCTTTTCCCCTCTGATCAGACAGGAATACATGCTTCTATGTGCTTGGCTATGTCAACAGCAGGCTGTGACAGGCATTTCTCAGTCTGTGAGATTTTGATCCTGAGGTAGGGATGACTCTTTTCTGTAGCCATTGTACTGACGGATGAAAGAGATCAGCAGTTGGGAAGTGTCCTTAGAAAGAAACCACTGCTAAAGCAGCAAAAAGCCAGTGGTGTCAAAAACTTCCAGACTTAATCAACAGGGCGGAAACAGAGAGAACCAAACACTACAGCAAATGCTGCAAACAAGTTCGGTGGGAAAAAGAATACATTAAAGAGCCACAGAAAAAATACTCTTAGTATATACAACACTACTTTAATGCCAGCATTTGGGTATTCTTGAATTTTGTTATTTCTTTCTATATCACACTGTTGTTATGCTAATGGAGATGATGCAACTTGGTGAAATAATTATAGTCGATATTTCAGTTCCTTAAACCGTAGAAAATATTACATAGGAAAGTATACCCCAGAAGCAGAAGAGGTGGAACAGGAACTACATATTCCCCATCTTAATTTTAGAGCATAACCTACTACTGATACAAAGAAGGCAGCACCATCTCGGATTGAGAACTACTTTGAAATCCAAGATGGCATTTGCTTATGTCAGAACCCTGACGTGCCAGTCCCTGCCTAACTCGCTTCAATGGTGGTGCGAAATTACAGGAACGCTGCCTCTGGTACCAGCCTATCCGGACATAGTCCCAAGGACAGGACTACATTAATTCATGAGGTAATCAGGAAAATGGCATTCCCACCACAAAATCCTGCTACTCAAAACAGCTCTACTCATGAGCTTGGGACACACTGCAGGGATGCATCCCTACATGCAGACTCATTCCTCCCAGAAAGTTGCACAGACATAAGGTAAATGAAACTCCTCATCTCAAGAAGACTGGCTGTCAGACAGATACCAGATCTGAATCACATAAACTCTTTGAGTACTATTGGAAACACTTTGATTCCTCATCAAGGGGAACTTGGAACTGGAACAAAGTATGATGCTTTGTGTCTCACTGTCATACTTGTTTTCCAGACATGGACTCTGGATCCACTGTCTTAAATTCTGAAATCGAATTGGAATGGTTTCTTTTCAAATGAAATTTTCTTGTTGCAGTGCTGGCATAGCCTTTATGTTAGGTGATGGCTTTCACTGCAAGTTGTGATGATGTTGGCTCCAAGCAGGAGTATTCAAATCATGACTGCATTGACGTATGAAGACTCTGCAAATAGCAGGCATAAATCTTATTGAAGTAGTAACCACTAAAGATGAAAGAGCAGCCCCTGCATAGGCCCTTCCTCACTATTAACATAGGGCCATATGTATCAACATTCCGTTTTGCGATTCCTAAATAGCGATTTTTAAGGAATCGCTATTTAGAAATCGCAAAATGGTATGTATGTAGGAAATCGCTTCTTTTTAGCGATTCCTTAAAATTCCTTAATTGCGATTAGCAAATTGCTAATCGCAATTAAGGAATAATTTCCCACTCATTTCTATGGGCCAGGAGGCCCATAGGAATGAAGGGGAAATTTGCGATTCGCAATTTGTTAATCGCAAATTGTGAATATTTTCAAGGGTGCAGGGGTGTCTCAAGAACACCCTGCTGCACCCCTGAAAATGACATGTGTGCGCATATGGCGCACATACATGCCCTAAGGGCATGTATGAGCGTCACATGGCACCTTTTGATGTTTAAAAAAATGCTTTTTTAAAAGAATTCGCAACTTACCACCAACTAGAAGTTGGTGGTAATTTGCGATTCCTTAATGGCATTTTGGAATGTTTTTTTCTTGATACATTGCATTTAAGGAATTGCAAAATTTGCAATTCCTTAACTGCAATCGCAAAATAAGGAATGACAAATTTAGCGATTCCTAATTTTGCACCAAAAATGTTTCATACATACCATTTAGCGAAAATGGGTTCGCAAACGCCGGAATTCTGCGAATCTCGGCATTTGCGAAACCATTTTGCTTTGATACATATGGCCCATAATCTGATGACTCAACCCTACTTTCCTGTCTTCAACTAAATTGCAGCACTCAAGAAGGACTACATCAATCCTCTACTAAATAGCCATCATAACATTTCTAAAGGTAGTCTTGCTCTCACCACATCATGGAGTCTTACTACCATCCAATCTTTACATACATGCACTAGACATGCACACGGGATGCCAGCTCAAGTGTCTAAATGTCACATCAAAGTGGAATTTTAGATGAATGGGGCCAGTAAGCAAAAAGGTCCAAGGACCTGGATTTTGGAATCACCATGGACAGGCCTAAGTGCACACACTAAATTAGCATGGAAACAAGGCACCAAAATAAATCAGGGTGCCAGTTTCACATAGAGTAGGGCCACTTCAAGCAGCAGTGCAAACTCACTTACCATGCAGAGGCTACTCGCGTCCCAACAACAATCATAAAACACTTTCAGGGTGTGCCAAAATATATTTGCTCCCTTGGGGAATTTTGTGGGAAGGGTGCCATCCTAAAATAAAATTGGTAAAAATCGTGGCTTCATTCCAGTCTACCACAGTTTGCTAAAAAGCCCCTGAACCTACAGGTGATTTGGCAATCTTGGCATAAAATTTGACATTTTCAACATGTGCGGAGCATATTTATTCAATTCTACAATTCACCCACTTCTTTTTTCCCACCTTGCTCTTTCCAAGTAGATTTCGAGTCATGTACTATAATAGAGAATCTCCTTGGAAGGGCCAGTGTGTGAACATTATCATTATTAATATATAGATAAAATAACGCTCCTACATTAATTATAAAACCACAATGATTGTATCAATAGTCCTGTAGGTCCAAGGAAATAACTTCAGTAGTAGGTATCTCCCACCCAACATGATTTAACAGCACTAAAGAAAAGCCGTCTCCGCTTGCAGAGTTGTACACTATGTACAATATACACGTTGAAATGGACTACTTGCTTGAACACTAATTTGAATTTACAGTCTTTTTCCGTAAGCTCTTCTGGAAACCTGCTTCTGTCTCGGCTTTAACGGAGTACTCTCAGATACTCCTGTGAATTCTAAAAATGTACATGTTTACACTCAAATGTGAGTGCAGAAGTTCGGGTTTTTTTTTTCCGATCTTTCTTCTTCAGTCTTTCACAACAGCTTCTTAACCTAAGGTAGCCCTTTAAAAGCAATTAAATAAAAAATAAAAATACGTTTATTCCTTCTCTTTCATAACTTTTTTCTTCTCACAGCGATTTGCACAGTGGTTTGAGTTGACTTTGTTCAGCGGTTAATTACTGCCTGTTGGGAGATGGAGTGCTCTATCGGTACATATATTAGGGAACCTGGACTCCTTCAGTCCTTTTAATACATGGCTGCCCTTAGAACCTTAGGAAATGTCTTGAGTGTGGCCCAGGGCATGCTAAAGCCTTTTCAAGCTTGACTGTTTCTTTGGGCTACACAGGTGACACTCTAATGATTTTAAACACACCATCACCTATGGGATGTCACTTTGATGTGTGTAGAATAGCGCAGGCATGTTTTGTGTAGGGAACGCTGTGTACATACACTAGGAGCGGGTCTCAGCTGCCCTACCCAAGTCTGATAAAGGCTCTTTAGCATTGTTTGTGCATGTGTATTTCTTCCTCATTGTCCACTCCAACAAGAGCCAGCATGTGGGTCGGGTGTATATTTATTTTTGTATAAAGGGGTGGAAGTATTGGCGCACTACTCAGTTCAGCTTTGTAACATAGTACATTTTCTTTCAAATGTTTCACAGGCCTTTTGTGCCCTTATCCCTGTTTGTAAGTTTTCTTTACCCAGGAAATCATATTTAGGTTTCAGCCTACCAGCTATTGCAGTGGTTGTATGCAAACGACATCTTGGGGAGTTTCAGAAATTTGAACTGGGAATGCATTCTGCCTGTTGCTTGCCATAAGCTTTGTGTTTTGTGACTCATGTTTTCTGGCTTTCCATTTGCTGGCTTTTTTTGCTTTAAGCTCCCCAGCTCAAGTACCTACCTCCTCATGCAAAAGCTGTGTTTACAGAATTCTTTCATGGACTAGTTTTCTGTAATAAACAGGTCTGTAAATCTTGTTCTTATCTCATCACATTTTCTGGGCACTCAAAGACCAAGGTTAAATGTCAAGCTGTGTCTTTGAGGGAGTCTGGTGTTTATTTTGCTTTCATCAGGCTTCAAAGTGAAAGCGTTTACAGGAAAGAGGAACCGAGCGTACTCTCTCCCTGGAGCCTATTTATACATAACTGTATCAACGGGTATCTCGTTCTTCAGCTGCACAAAACATTTGTATTTCATTCATGAGGCATGAATTCACTAACAGCATTGTCAGGGTTGGTGGAAGCATGAACGTTTCTAAAATCATGTTTGAAAACTAGTGCTTACAAAAAAAGAATCCACACTGATTTGGTCTGATGTACTATTACTACTAAGAAGAAACAATCCTGCATATGCACGAAATACATTTTTTGACTATTTGCAGAGACTTTTTCATACTTACCACGGTTTTTGCAAAATGTTTTTACAAATGAAGGTGTCCAGAAAGTTAATTGTGCAGGACACCCTTGTTACTTGCTTTCTTTCACACCACTTAACTTGTAAATAAATGCTTACCTGTTTGCAATGAGGGGGCATGTAAAGTTCAGGTAGGAGCTTGCGGACCACATTGATTTATTCTGATGTACTAGTACTACTAAGATGAAACAGTATTCAATGTGAATGAAATACATTTTTGGAATTTTTGCAGAGGCATTTTCATACGTTTTTTGCAAATTTCCTCTCATTTGGTGAGTCCATTTAATTTGCAAAATTGTCTTTTTAGGCACGAAGTACAAAAGTGCATTTCAGTCTCAGCTTCAGCCTAACATATGATGATTGTAGGAAAGTAGGATCTGCTTCTTATGGTTACCCCCTCTTTTTACTTGGTGTGAAACTGTTTTTGACTAGTCTGAATGGAATCCTGCTAATCAGAACCCCAGTCTATCTGCTTTCACATTAAATTGGTAAGTTCGGTACTTAGGTAGATCCAGATTGAATACTGGGGTACCCTTGTCAGTCCCTAGTATATGGTACCCATGTACACAGGGCATAGGTACCCCAGAGGTCCCCCATGGGCTGAAGCATGGATTATGCCACCCATGGGAGACCATTCAAATTGGACATACAGGCCTTCCATTGCGCCCCGTGTAAGTTGGTGCATGCACCACTTACGAAAGATATAGGTTTAATATATCTCGGGTCACTGCACTTAAAACCTCTAAGTCATCCCTATAGCAGTCCTTTGCAATCCTGAGGGCAGGGTGCTTGGTTCTAAGTGAGAGGGTGCCACTGCATGAGCAGGACACCCCTGCAGCCTGCGGAGTCCATTCTCCCGGGTTGTCAGTGATGCAGCCATATAGTATATAGACGGGTACGGCGTAATCGCGTGATGCCCATCTTGAAAACGGCTGCAATGAATACTATCATGTTTGGTATCAAACATGTTGGAATCATACCCCCACACCATAAATGGTGTGGGGGTATGATTCCAAGCACTTGATGAGCCCTCTATTGGGCACTCAGTGTTCCGGGTACCAATTTTAGTCCCGGACAGCAGAAAAGGGTTGTTGCCGACCAGAGACACATTTCCGCCATCCTGCTGCTGAGCCAAGTTCGAGCAGGGGAAGGTGGAACAATAGGCATCCTGTCACAGGGAGGTGTGGTCACCTCACAGACAGGATTTAGTGTACTAGGGCTGGGTGGGTGCACTTGGCAGTAGCTGAAACTCTGCATAAGGAACACATTTGGTGTCCCTGTGCATAGTCCAGTTCAAACCAGTCCTGGGAGCTGCTGGCTCCCGCTCTGGCATGAAACTGGACAAAGGATATGGAAGTAACTTCCCCCTTGTCCAGACCCTCCCCTGGGTGTCCTTCCAACCCTCTCATTAGGATTAGGGTACTTAAAGGCTTACCTGGGTGTAGGTCCCTAGATTTGTCGTGGGATAAGATTCAGAACTGAAATCACTGCACTTCTTCCGTTTGGGCACTCTGGACTTCGCTGGACTTCATTTGGGCCTGACTTCATCTCCCTTCCAGTCTGCTGCATCGTCTGTGCCTGTGCATTATACAGGAACATTCCGAGGCTTGTGAAGCATCAAGAACAACCAAAGTAATCTTCCATGGAGTGAAGGAGTCACTACTCTGTATTCGCAGGAACCGCAACTAAGTCGACCGGTCTGTAGATCCAGAGCTCCTCGAGACTCAGTGGGCTCTGTGACACAGGTGGTGGTTTGCCTCAGCTCCCATGGCCTTCTCTACCCTCTTACCAAGTTTTAGGACAGTAGTCCTTGTGGGGGTTGCAATAACAAAACCCCTGGGTTCCTCGTTCCCTTTGCAGTTGCAAAGGCTTGTTGACATCTTTGCAAGAAGATCTTCAGGCTCCTTGTAGCCCCAGCCTCACATACCACCAGTGACCAGAATCTTTGGCCACACCACATCGTGTGCATCATGGCCTGCATCTTTTGGTGAGCTGCTTTAGGCCCACTGTGTATTAGTACCATTTACTGTGATCACTCTCCTGTAGTATTGTGTGTTTTCTGTCTATCTCCGTGTGGGAGATACTGTAACATACTAGATAGTGTTATATAATAAATACATATTTTTATACATACTTTGGGTGGTTCTTTTTCATTTCATCTATATTATAAGAATGCCTTCTGGTAAAACAAGCTGCAAAGCTCTCCCTCAAGACTAAGCCTGAGGTTGCTTTCCACAGCTACCAATTGGATAGCTTTCTAAGGCTGTCTGCGATCCCTGAAATCACCATAGGGGTTGTGTGGACTGGTGCAAAGTGCCCTTTTACATTAGTGGACATCAGACACCAGGCCAGGTTCTCACATTGGTGGCAGTGGTGGGTTTCAAGACTGCATTGTTTTACCAGATAAATCTTTGTATTGATTAACATAAAAAATACGCCAATTTCTCACATTGGTGGCTGAAGAAAGGGAGAAGTGCCAACAATCAACGCCTTGTAGAGTTGTTACTGTTGGATGACTTGAGGAAAGCCTCTAGGTCAGATGACAAGGACAGAGAGGGTGGGCCAGGGAATGAAGACAGGGCAGGAGGGGAACCCTTCTTTGACCTAGAATCTAACCCCGACCAGGTGGAGCCTGATGACTCCCTCCTGGACAACTCAGACCTCCCAGAGGACACTACAGGTGGCCCAGATGGAAACTCTTTGTTCCTCCTGGGACAGTGCAGAGTAGAAGGAGGAAGTCCAGATTCTCCTCAAGGGAATCAAATACCTCAGGACATTCAGTAGGGACCTCCATTTCTAGTAAGGGAGGGAACATTTTAGATAGGGAGAACCAACTTCTTGAGCTTGAGCAAGCTGGGCTTAGGCCCAGGCAAGAGCAGTTAGCCCTTGACAGAGAGACCCCCAAAGTTCAGAAGGCTAGTAAGAAATTGGGACTAGAGTCCCATGGTGTCAGCAACAGTGTCCCTAGAAGTAAGGAACATTCCTTTGACGATAAGAACCTGAGCAAGATTATCCCTCCCTACCATGTTGGGGATGACATCCACAAATAGATAACTGCTTTAGAGAGGGCCTGTAAAGTGCAGAGGATCCCTCAAGAGCAGGGGGCAGCTATCTTGTGGCTCTCCCTTGCTGACAGCGGTAGAGATAAGCTCCTCACTGTTAGAGAAGAGGATGATGACAATTACCCAATTTTGAAGAATGCTCTCATTGATGGGTTTGGCTTAACCACTGAACAATACACGATTAAGTTCAGCGACACCCAGACGGCACAGCATCAGGACTGTGTAGACTTTGTGGATAGTGCTATTAAGGCTTTGGAAGATTGGTTGCTTGGCAGCAAAGTGAATGATTTTGAAGGATTGTACAATTTGATTATGAGGGCGCAGATCCTTAATAATTGCCCAAATCAGCTATTGCACCAATACCTGGTGCATTAAGATTTGACTTCTCCCCAAGAATTGGGAAAGAAGGCAGATAAGGGGGTCACGACCAGGGTGAAGCAGAACAATCGGAACAATAGTGGTGGCCAGAAGAAGCAAGATTCTTCAAAAACTCAAGATAAGGGTGGCCACAAGGGTAAAGACAAAGACCTGCATCTGAGGAGGAGTCACAATCCAATGAGGGAAAAGGCAAAAACAAACCCTGGTGTTATCTCTCTAAACAAAAGACCCATTGGAGAAGAGATGCTGACTGTCCAAAGGCCAAGGAAACTACAACTACTACCACTGTATTGCATCTCTATCACCCTTCTCTTTATCCTCTTTTCTCTCTTCCCCTCGTGCTCTGTCCCATGCTTAGAACATGGAACCATGTACCTGTGTTGAGCAACTTTGGTTCCATGTTCCAGAGCCTTTGCGCTACAGTTACTGCCATTGCTTTGCTATGTACAGATGTACTGTGCCGCACCTCAAATAAACTTGGTATTTAATCACCATACCAGAGCCTCTCGTCTTTACACACTGCCCCTAAGGCAATTGCACCCCCTAGCTCAGGTACAAGTGGTAGTACAGGGAACAAGGGATTAGTGGGGTTAATCTTAGGATCTGAGGTGAGTTCTGGCTTAGTCAGAACTCCAGCTCAGGCTGTTCTAGTCTGTGATGATTGCATAGACATTGCCACCTTACCTGTCAGTCCCAGTAACCTGGGCCAGTACAGACAGCAGCCTTTGATCAATGGAGCAGAGGCAATGTCCTACAGGGACATAGGGGTCAGTGTCACCATGGTCACAGAGACACTTGTGTCCCCTGGACAGATCATACTTGGTGAAATGTACCAAGTGACCAATGCAAACAATGTCAGGACTGATTCCCTGGCAGTTGTTAATTTCAGCTGGGGAGGGGAAACTGGCCCTAAGAAGGTTGTGGTAAGTCAAGACCAACCAGTATATTGTTTGTTGGACAATGATTTGGAAACTTCAGCCTGGGCTGACGTTGAATTTAGTACTCATGCAGCAATGATGGGCATCTCTGCAGATGTGTTTGCTGTGACTAGGTTACAAGCCAAACTGACATCCACTGAACAGGTCCTGGATCCTGGAACAATGGACCAGGTGCCGTTCAAGAGAAGAAGCAGGAGGGATAAGGCTGTGTCTTCCCCCCAGACTCAGAGTGAGGATCAGTCTCTTGAGGGAGATGATTTCAGTCCCTATGAAGGAACTGTTCCAGATGAGCTTGAGCCTGATCAGGTTGAGTTCCTGGGGCCCCTCCAATGCAGACTTGAGTTTAGAGCAACAAACCATCACCCTCTCTTGAACCCTGCAGACAGCAAGCTAGTGCTGAGGCTGCTGGGAATGTCAGTGGGTCCCACAGGATCTACTAGGATAAGGGACTCCTTTATTCAGAGGGTAGAGGTTCCAAACCTGGTGCTACCAGGTGGTTGGTTATACCTCTGAAGTTTAGGGGCTTCCTACTTACCCAAGCACATGACATTCCCCTGGCAGGACACTTAGGCCAAAGTAAAACTTGGGACATGCTTGTCACTCACTTTCACTGGCCTCACATGTCTGAGGACACAAAGGAGTTTTGTCGCTCCTGTGCCACATGGCAAACCAGTGGTATAGCAGGTGGCACCACAAAGGCCCTCCTGATACCACTCCCAGTGGTGGGGGTTCCGTTTGAGAGAGTTGGGATTGATTTCATTGGTCCCATGAACCCTCCTACAGAATCTGGACACAGCTACATACTAGTGGTGATGGACCATGCCACTAGGTACTCAGAAGCCATTCCCGTTAGAACCACCACAGCTCCTGTGGTGGCCAGGGCCCTCTTGGGAACTTTTCCCAGAGTGGGCTTCCCTAAGGAAATTTTAACTGACAAGGGTACAAACCTCTTGTCAAGTTACATCACTGTAATATGAAAGGAGTGTGGAGTGAATTGCAAATTCACCACACCCTATCATCTTCAATGCAATGGGTTAGTTGAGAGATTCAACAAAATCCTAAAGGGCATGCCCATGGGCCTCCCAGAAAAGCTTAGGTGAAAATGGGATGTCCTTCTGCTTCGCCTTCTCTGTGACTACAGAGTGGTCCCTCAGAAGGGGGTTGGCTACAGCCCTTTTGAACTTCTGTATGGGCATCCAGTTAGGGGTCCCTTATGTTTGGTGAAGGAGGGATGGGAGTTACCTCTCAGACCTCCCAAACAAGACATAGTGGACTATGTACTTGGTCTTCGCAGCAAAATGGCAGAGTACATGAAGAAGGAAGCTAAAAACCTAGAGGTCAGTCAAGATTTGCAAAAAGTTTGGCTTCACCAAAAGGCTGTGCTGACTTCTTACCAGCCAGGCCAGAAGGTGTGGGTGTCGGAACCTGTGGCCCCGGTAGCTGTCCAAGATAGATGGAGTGGACCCCACACTTCATTGAACAAAAAGGTGAGGTCACTTACTTGGTGGACCTTAGCACTCCCAGGAGCTCCCACAGAGTGCGCCATGTAAACAGGCTCAACCCTTCTGTAGACAGGGCTGAATGGGCTTGCTCATGGCAACTGATGAGGGACAGGAGGGAGAGGCTCAACAGGAGGAAGAGAGTGACCCTCCCCCTCATCTTCTCTCACAAAACCCTGAATGATGGGTCAGTTGATGGTATAGCCTTGGAAGGCAGCCTCACTGAACAACAGCAGATTGATTGCAGGTAGGTCCTCAATCAATATAGGCATATGTGTTCTTTGACAAGCAGTTAAACCACCTTGTGCACCCATGAAGTGGACACAGGTGAGAGTCTACCTGTCAAGAATAAAATCTACAGGCAGCCTGACCATGTCAGAGATTGCATCAGGACAGAGGTCCAAAAGATGCTTGAGTTGAGAGTGGTTGAGCCCTCAGATAGCCATTGGGCTAGTCCAGGGTCTTGGTACCAAACCTCACACCCAGGGTGGTAAGCAAGAGATGACGTTTTTGTGTTGACTACAGGGGACTCAATGCAGTCACTAGGACTGATGCTTATCTAATTCCTAGAAATAACACCACTGGGTTTGGGCTCCCAACAGTAAGGCCAAGCCACTGAACAATATTAAACTAAATAACTGCCAATACTGTTACCTCAGATACGTCTGTATTCAAACCAACATTTTGGAATTTAACACAACATGGCTCCAAGACTTATAGTTCAGTCTGAATTAATCATTTTTGTTTTATTTATATTTCTCAACACATTGATTTCTTTAATATCACCAAATCTTCATTTTAAGCATCTATATCACAATATACAAAAATCTTACATTTGATAAACATTCAACTTACATATTCTAAATCATTCCATACAACCAATCACTCACCCTTGTCAAACATTCACACACATCACTCTTACATTCACAGCAACAATTATTTACTTACAGTTCATTTTTGGTTTGACTTTTTACAATTTTTACAAAAGACCATAGCAACCAATTAAACAATAGTGTTATCTACTTTCATAAATTTGGAGCATAAATGTTTGATTTTATCGTTCTTATGGCTCAACAAAAATTGGTCTACGCGTTTTGAACTCCTACTTGCTGTGGAGTTCTCATCAGGACCCAAAGGCTTTTCCAATACAAGCCTGACTTATTTTACCCGATGCTGAACAATCAAACACACTCATACAAGCGCTTCGGTATCTCTACATGATGCGGGTTGCTCATTTCATTTTGGATGTAACCTTTGAATACAGAAGAATCTGAGGTAACAGTATTGGCAGTTGTTTAGTTTAATATATCTAATTCCTAGGGCAGATGAGCTTATTGAGACTGTGACCTCAGCCAATTTCTTGAGCACATTTGACCTAACTGCTGGCTATTGGCAAATCAGACTAGCTTAGGATGCCAAACAAAAACAGAAGTCTCAACCCCTAGTGGGCATTATCAATTAATTCAAATGCTTTTTGGTTTGAAGAATACACCTGCCACATTCCAAAGGCTGGTGAACAAAGTTCTCACAGGTCTGGAAGCCTATAGTGCAGCATATCTTGATGATATAGCTGTGTTTAGCTCCACCTGGGAGGATCACCTGGTCCACCTGAATAATGTTTTGGAGGCTCTGATGAAAGCAGGCCTCACTATCAAGGCTACTAAGTGCCAGATAGGGCAGAGCACGGTTGTGTACCTGAGCCACCTTGTGGGTGGAGGCCAGGTTCAACCACTTCAGAGCAAAATCCATACCATAATGGGCTGGGTTGCTCCAACTACCCAGTCAGGTCAGAGCTTTCTTGCACCTGAATGTGTATTACAGAAGATTTGTAAAAGGATATGGGTCCAATATGACTCCCTTGAATGATCTCACCTCCAAGAAAATGCTCAAGAAAGTCTAATGGACAGTTAGCTGTCAGAAGGCATTGGATGACTGGATGACCTCAAGCAGGCCATGTGCACTGCTCCCATCCTGCCTTCTCCAAGCAATTTATTATCCATACAGATGCATCTGATTTGGGGATAGCAGCTGTGTTGTCACAACTTAATGCAGAAGGCCAGGATCAACCAGTAGCTTTTATTAGCAGAGGGTTGACCCCCAGAGAAAAATGTTGGTCAGCTATAGAGAGGGAAACATTTGCTGTGGTCTAGGCCCTGTAGAAGTTGACTTCATACTTGTTTGCCACTCACTTCATTGTTCAACCAGACCATAAGCTCCTCTTATGGCTAAAACATATGAAGTGTGAAAACCCCAACCTTTTGAGGTAGGTTATTTCCCTAAAGGGGATGGACTATATAGTGGAACATAGACCTGGGAGTAACCATGCCAATGCAGATGGACTCTCCAGATATTTCCACTTAAAAAATTAAGACTCAACTGGGCAAGATTAGTCACATCTCCTTACTTTTTATTTGGGGGGGGTTGTGTAGGAAAGTAGGATCTGCTTCTTATGGTTACCCCCACGTTTTGCTTGGTGTGATGCTGTTTTTGATTAGTCTGACTGGTATCCTGCTAATAAGGACCCCAGTCAATCTCCTTTCCCCTAAATTGGTGAGTTTAGTACTTAGGTACATCCCAGATTGGATACTGGGGTACCCTTGTCAGTCCCTAGTATTTGGTACTCATGTACCCAGGGAATAGGTACTCCAGAGGTCCCCCTTGGGCTGAGGCATATATTATGCCACCCATGGGGGAAAATTCAGATTTAACCTATAGGCCTGCCACTGCGGCCTGTGAATGTTGGTGCATGCACCACTTACGAAAGATATAGGTTTACTGTATCTCGGGCCACTGCACTTAAAACCTATAAGTCACCCCTATGGCAGGACATTGCACTCCTGAAGCAAAGGAGCTTGGTTCTAAGTGAGAGGGTGCCTCTGCATAAGCAGGACACCCCCTACAGCCTACGAAGTCCATTCTCCTGAGTTGTCAGTGAAGCAGCCATATAGTATATAGAGGGGCACAGCGGAATCGTGGGATTACTAACTCGAAAACGGCTACAACTAATCCTATCATGTTTGGTATTAAACATGTTGGAATCATACAGGTATGAATCCAAGCACTGGACGAGCCCTCCGTTAGTCTCTCAGTGTTCCCAGTACCTTCTTTCTAATCCTGGACAGTACAAAATGGTTGCTGCCGACCAGAGACACATTTCTGCCCTCCTGCTGCTGAGCCAAGCTCGAGCAGGGCAAGGTGGAACAATAGGCATCCTGTCACAGGGACGTGTGACCATCTTCCAGACATGATTTAGAACAAGTGCTGCCTTCTCCACCGCTGCACTTCCTGACCCTTCCTCTCTCCCCTCACAGGCTTCCTCTTCTCCTCACCTAGGACACTAGCACACCTTTAAAGTGTATGGATAGCCTTTTTTTCACAGTATTGGCAGCTTTTATAAAGAGCACTCAAAACCTCTATAATGTATTTCAGCGCTTTATAAAAGCAACAGTTATATTGCACAAAGACACCTTTTATGGCACTGGGGAGATTCCATGATTTGACCAGGATCACAGGATGTTGAGCCAATGCCGAGACTTGAACCTGGTTCCCCAAGTTGACAGCCCTTTCCATTACTTTGAATCTTTATTATAGTCATCTGTAACATGTACAAAAAACATTAACAAAGGCAATAGACTTTGCATAGGTGAAACCTAGTGGCTTTTGCAAATGCTTGTTCTTTATTATTACATATATTACAATCTTGAAATATATACCATCAGGATGCACGCTGTACGAAAGCTTCTCTAACATTTGATTTTAGTAAAATGTTGTCCATGTAAAATAGCAACGCAGGCCATCCAAAGGATGCACATGACTGACTTGCCTCTTAGTTCACTATTGACATTGTCAGGGTGGGTGAAAGCATGACATTTCAAAATTCATATTTGATAACTATTCCTTAAAAAAAATGCTTGGATTAATTTTGTTTGATGTACTACTGCTAATAAGATGAAACAGTTCTGCATGTGACTAAAATACATTTTTGGAATTTTTAAAGAGACAATTTCATATTTTACGTGTTTGTTACAGAATAAAGGTGGCCGAAAAGTTCTTTGTGCAGGATACCCTAGTTACATGCTTTCATTCATGTTGATTAACTTGTGAATAAATGCTTGCCTGTTTTGAACAGGGGGCTGCATTCAAGGGTCAGGAGTGTGCTTGCGGCCCCCAGGCTATAGATCTACAGGATCATTATAGTATAGATTATACAGCAGCGCTAGCTTTAATGCAACAGCAAGTTAAACAAAATATGCTATAACACAGTCAACGCTGGCCTTGTCATAAAGCTTTTATCTTTACTTTCAGCCATTTGCAATATGGCTAAAAAACATAGGCGAACCTAATAGACCTTGCATAGGCAAGACCTATTGGCTTTACCAATGCTTGTTCTTTCTGTTTATGTAATTAGCACCGTTGCAAGTGTATTTTTCTTTTTCTGAAAATGACTTTATTTTATTTATACTGAGTAATCATTATAACTGCATTTTATTTTGTCTGTAATGCAAATATAGAAATAGGCTTCAGTGATATTAAGCATCTCTTTTTTAGATATGCATTGCACTTGTTTTGTCACTGTTCACTTAGTTCTGATTGATATTTGGGAGAGGGACTGCAAATTGATGATCTGCGCTCCATGCAAAATTTGGACTTCCCTGACATGCCGACTGCTCCATTGGCTGTACCGTCCCTCCCTCTTACCCCCTCCAACCCCTTCCCTTCCGTTTCTCTATCTACTTAGTCATTCAGAAGCATTATGCTTCCAAATCAGTGTTTCTTAACCTGTGGTCCACAGACGCCTTTTCAGGGGGACTGCAACTGTTTAATTGAAATTAGCAGTTTAATAAAGTGTATATATATAAAAGAGCAAATTTGCCAATTGAAAGTTTTAAAACGTTCTGTGTATGTGAAGACAATTGAAATGGGAAGCTAAAAAATAAGTTGGTATCACTAGTTTGATTCCTGGGAGCATCGCAAGTACAGCAACATAATTTAGTATGGACTATTGGTGGCCTCAATTGAAGCAGCAGGAGTATGCACCAATAAAAAGAGAGCTTGCATGGGGCACATAAAAAAACAAATTCATATGCTAGATTTTATCATATGGCTTTGTCGTGTAGAAATAAAACTACATTTTCAAAAGCTTCAACTTCCAAATAAAATAAAATGTTAGATTTTGCATTTCTTTTATTTGGGAATCTGTTTGATATATATGTGTTGTTGTGTAGTGTTTCGAGGTTCAAATTACAGAGACCCCGGCTCCCAGTAGTGGTTCATAGTGATTCACTGATGACCCAAGGAAGTCAAAAGGTTAAGAACTACTGATCTAAAGAGTGCTTGGGTGCACAACACCACAAAGGGTTTAAATCAAGAGTGATCTTAGGATACTATTGTGACTGAATGATGCTGCGTTTCTAGACTTGGATTCTCCTGAAACTTCTTCAGATAACTTGAGACCAAGTTACCAAAGCAGGGGTTGAGCCAGAAGTGTTCCAAGTGCCTATCAGGGATGAAACTGGGGTGAAGAACGTTGGAATGCGTTCTTCTCTCTGCTGGACTCACAGAGGCAGCCGGAACCCAACAATACACAGAAACCATCCAATGAGTACTGTACCAGAGACACCAGTGCTTATTCGATGACCTCAAGGGAAGGGGGTTTGGGAACACACAATAAACTAAAATAAGAAATTCAAATAAATAAGGTAACAACTGGGGAGTGTTTGTTCTGGTGGAGAATGCAAACGCTGGGTCACAGAACTGCCTGGAAGAGATGCGCTGACCCAGACCATGGAAGGGAAAAGGAATCCAGCTCCTAATTACACAAATACGCCTGGAACCTTGTCACAAGTCAAATGACATTCATGCATGCCCTTCAACATTGAATCTGGTGGTGCCTTAGAGACAGGTACAATCTCAGGACACATACACACCAATGAATAATAAATAAAACACTTACACACTCACACACACTACAAGATTTATATAGGAAATAATCCTCAAGACAAACTTGACATGATTACCAAAAACAATAGTCCCATTAAAGATTTGGGAGCGTTATCAAGACCTTTGCAATAGAAAACTAAGGCAAAACAAGAGAAGGAGCAATTCAAACAAAAATAATTAAAAACACATACGTTGCTTGACTTAACAACTGAATTCTACATCAAACAGGCTGAGCTGAGTGAGCATGGTCTTGCATGTAAATTAGACAAAGGTTTCACTGGGCACATAAGAAACACGGTGGAATATCTTCCAGAGGTAAGAAACTCTAACAATGCTATTAGCCCTTCCTCGGTCAGAGGAAATCAAAAGCAACTGTCAAAAACGAAGGATCAAATAAGGAAATGCAGTTCGAGGACTTAACTGGCGATGGCAGGACTCGCCACAGCCAGGAACCGCCAACCGGACTTGCTAATGCATGAATAGTGTGCTGGTGGGAGAAAAAGGAAACCGGGTAGAAGCCAAACCACTATCCTGAAGCATGAAACAATGTGGTATGGAGTGCTGTAGCAGGTGGTTATGGGCGGCGTGGCAACCAGCATCTCAATTGTTTAATATATATGCCCTGTCAGACATTTTTTAAACAAATGAAGTATAGCAGGTGTCAGTAGATCGGGAGTGGGCAGAATCTGGCAGTAGGCCTGATTGGTCATTGTATGTGGGAGGCTTGAGATGGCTCAATTGGAAGTGTGCCCTTAGGTTTTGATAATACTGGTGGTCCACATTTCGTGAGCATGAATAGTCTTTCTCCTCCCTTAAACAATGTTATTTTTGTGTTGGGAGGGGAATCTTTTAAACTATTTGAGCCTAGAAATTATAGAGTCAGTTAGATTCTTGAAACTGTAGACAAAATAGCTCAAAATGCTTATCAACATTTGTAGTCATTGAAAGCCACAGTGTGGGCAGGACATCTGATTCCCCACACTATGAGAAGGCAATCGGTATTCATAGTTTGTATGTTCTGTGGAGAATACTGTGTTTTCATACATCTTCCCGCTCTCCACTGATATGTTAGTACAGGGCCCAGCATAAGAGGCAATTTGCCTTACTCCATTGAGCATGAGAAGAACTAAAACTCCCTGCTCAGAGGTGCATACAGGCGTTCAGGTCCACTCACACAGTGGCATTAACAGTTTTAACCATTTTATTATTTATGTGCCACCAGGTGCAGTGGCCTAAACATCAGTGAATTAATTAGTGCCGCTGTTCCAGCAACACATTACTGCATCCACACTCAGGAATAGTCTAAAAACTCATACATTCGCGACCATTGTATCATCTTTGTATCTTATGAAAACATCGGCAGAAATATCAGTCTTACTAAAGTGACAAAAAGTTCATATTTATCACTAACCACAAGAACCCATACATTTGAACATGTCTTTGTAAATAACATTCTTTCATTACAAGCAAAGCTTCAATTGAAAAATATGTCACTGTCTAATGAAATGTTGACAATGGTACATCATCCCATTCTGATTTGAAGTATGGGATGAAACATTGTAAAACCTGCTTGATCCATGACCACTTAGGAATGGTGCCTACTTGGCAGCTACACAGGTACATTTTGCCTACTTGTGTGTTGTAGACAATGGTTGAAGTGCATTAAAAAAAAGTATGGGAACTGCGATGGTATGAGCAGTGGGGGTGGCATGAGCGAGTGGGTACGGTCATGGTGTGGCTGAACAAACTTAATACTTTGTAACTTTTTACGCTTTTTCTCCTTTAGGTAACAAAGTATGAAAAAATGCACAACTTAAATGAAAATTAAATGCAAGTTATGTTAATTAATGGGAAATACTTACAGTGTGAAAACTCTATTAATAATACATTGCACCAGAGACCCACAGAATTGAATCCTAGTGGAGAATAGTGACTTGTGTGTTTAGTGCTGCGAGATCCCAGTCTGCGACAGAAAGGAATGTGAACAGGTACGTCATTAGTTTCAACTCACAGTATAAGATGGGCTGCTAGAAAATACCCCAAAAGACAAAAACGGCTTCCAAAATATAAAAAATAATTTTAGTAATACCCAGACTGAACATAGGGATTTTTTTTTATAACTGTCTTTTAAAAGCACACCCTTCTATGCTTAGCTATTAGCTACCGTACAATACCTCTTAAAAAGAATGCCATTCATCATGAAGCTTCAAGTGATTCCATCAATTAACCCCTTCGCTGCTAGGCCTTTCCCCCTGTGCTAAGCTTTTTTTTGGCTATTTGGGGTAGTTTGTGCTTAGGCCCCTGTAACTTTTTGACCACATAAGGTATCCATGCCAAATTTGCGTCCTTTTTTTCCCAACATTTTGGGGATTCTAAATGTACCTAGGGTTTGTGGATTCCCCTGGAGGGGACCCAGAAATTAGTCAAAATACAGGTAAATCTTTTTATTTTTGGGAAAAATGGGAAAAGAGGGCTACAGATGAAAGCGTCTGTTTTTTTCCCTGCAAATGGTATAAAAAAGAGGTTGTGGTGCTTAAATCGTCATCTTCCCAGCATTCAAGGACAAGCAGACTTTTGTCAGAAAACCAACATTTGTTATGCAGTTTTGGTATTTTTCTGGGAAATAGTCTATTTTTGCTATTTTTTGTGCTTTCATCCTCTTTCCAGTTAATGGTAGAAATGGGTATGAAAGCAATAGTTATTCCTAGACAGCTATACATTTTAGAAAAGTAGACAAAATTCTGAATTCAGCAAGGGGTCATTGTGTAGATCCTCAAGGTTTCTTTATAGAAACTAACCGTTGAATTTAGGAAAAATGTAAAATTAGTTGAAATATACAGCCCTTTGTGTCAACGTTTTCACCTGTAACTTCTTCTAATTCTGCAGCTGTTTGAAAGCAATACACTGTTACATCCACTGGACTTTTCTGGTTGTGGGCACATATAGGGCTTGTAGGTTCACCAAGAACCCGATGAACCCAGAGCCAATAACTGAGCAGCGTCTTGCAATGGTTTTTTATTTTGTACCTAGTATATAGCAATTCATTTGGGAAAATATATACATGGAAAAATCGGTATGAAAGACACCTATGTATTTCTGAGATTGGAACAAAATATAGAGTTTAGAAACAGTAGATATTTGCACATTTCCAAAATTGTGAATACACATACGAGCATGAGAATTATAGGTCATTTTTCAAAATGACTTCTTTTTTATACATTGTCTTTCATTTGGAAGGCAGAAATACACCGACAGTCAATAGGTAATAACAGTTGCTCTACAATTCTGTGTTACCCTAAGTCTCTCGATAAAAAAGGTACCCTACTTATGTGGGTAGGCCTCCTGCCCGCGTCAGGAAACGGCTCAAAACGTAACATGTACACATTGTAGTTTTACAGTGAAAACGGACCCTTTTTTTGTAAACCTGGCAAACCTATACATTTTTGAAAACTACACACCCAGGGGAATCCAGGATGGGGTGACTATACTGGCTCTCACCAGGTTCTATTACCCAGAATCCTTTGCAAACCTAAATATTTGTAAAAAAAACACACATATTCCTCACATTTCTGTGGTGGAAAGTTCTGGAAGCTGCGTGGATCCACAAAATTCCCCAACCCCATATTTCCCAAAGTCTTCTGAGAAAAATGGTACCTCACTTGTGTGGGTAGGCCTAGTGCCCACAACAGGAAACGGCCCAAAACGTAACGTGGACACATCACATTATCACAGTGAAAACTGACCCTTTTTTTGCAAAGTGCCTAGCTGTAAATTTTGAACCCTAACTCTGTCTGCACCTAGGGAAACCTAGCAAACCTATACATCTTTGAAAACTAGACATGCAGGGCAATCTAGGATGGGGTGACTTGACTGGATTTTGCCAGGTTATGTTACCCAGAATACCTTGTAAACCTAAACATATGTCCAAAAAAAACACATTTTCCTCACATTTCTGTGGTGGAAAGTTCTGGAATCTGTGTGGATCCACAAAATTCCCCACACCCCGCGTTTCCCAAAGTCTTCTGAGAAAAATGGTACCTCACTTGTGTGGGTAGGCATAGTGCCCGCAACAGGAAACGGCCCAAAACGTAACGTGGACACATCACATTTTCACAGTGAAAACTGACCCTTTTTTTGCAAAGTGCCTAGCTGTAAATTTTGAACCCTAACTCTGTCTGCACCTAGGGAAACCTAGCAAACCTATACATCTTTGAAAACTAGACACGCAGGGCAATCTAGGATGGGGTGACTTGACTGGCTTTTGCCAGGTTATGTTACCCAGAATACCTTGTAAACCTAAACATATGTCCAAAAAAAACACATTTTCCTCACATTTCTGTGGTGGAAAGTTCTGGAATCTGTGTGGATCCACAAAATTCCCCACACCCCGCGTTTCCCAAAGTCTTCTGAGAAAAATGGTACCTCACTTGTGTGGGTAGGCATAGTGCCCGCAACAGGAAACGGCCCAAAACACAACGTGAACACACCACATTTTCACAGTGAAAACTGACCCTTTTTTGCAAAGTGCCTAGCTGTAGATTTTGTACCCTAACTCTGTCTGCACCTAGGGAAACCTAGCAAACCTATACATTTTTCAAAACTAGATTCCCAGGGGAATCCAGGATGGGGTGACTTGTTTGGATCTCACTAGATTCTGTGACCCAGAATCCCTTACAAACCTCAACATTTGTCAAAATAAAACACATTTTCCTCACATTTCTGTGGTAGAAAATGTTGGAATCTGCCGGGATCCACAAAATTCCACCCACCCCGCATTCCCCAAAGTCTTTCGGGGAAAATGGTACCTCACTTGTGTGGGTAGGCCTAGTGCCTGTGATAGGAAACAACCCAAAATGCATCGTGGACACAACACATTTTCACGGTGAAAATTGACCCTTTTTTTCCAAAGTGCCTAGCTGTAGGTTTTGAACCCTTGCTCTGCCGGCACCTAAGGAAACCTAGCAAACCTATATATTTTTGAAAGCTAGACACCCAGTGGAATCCAGGATTGGGTGACTTGTCTGGCTTTCACCAGGTTCTGTTACCCCAAATCCCTTGCAAACCTCAAAATTTATTTTAAAAAAACACATTTTCCTCGCATTTCTGTGGTGGAAAGTTCGGGAATCTGTGTGGATCCACAAAATGTCACCCAGCCCGCATTCCCCAAAGTCTTCCAATAAAAATGGTACCTCACTTGTGTGGGTGAGTCAAGTACCCGCAACAGGCAATATCCCAAAACCTATTGAGGCGACTTCAAAATGACCTATAACAAAGCAACCTTGTTTTGTAAGGGGTGGTCCCATGAGTTTTTGGCCCCTGGCTCGGCGGCCATCTAGAGAAACCTACCAAATCTACACATTTCTGAAAACTAAACACCCTGGGGAGTCCATCAAGGTATAGCTTGCGTGAGTCCCCCAACATTTCCCTACCGAGAATCCCCTGCAAATCTCAAATTACCTAAAAAAATCACTTTTTTCTCAAATTTCTGTGTGGGAAAGTTCTGGAATCTGCGTGGATCCACAAAGTTCCTTCTACACAGCATTCTCCCAGGTCTCCCGATGAAAACGGTATCTCACTTGCATCGGTGGGTCAAGTACCCGTGACAGGCAAGGGCTCAAAACGTATTGAGGAGATATCAAAATGACCTATCACAAAACAACCTGGTTTTGCAAGGAGAGTCACTTGGGTTTTTGGCCCCGGGCTAGATGGCCATCTTGGAAAAGTACCAAAACCACACATTTCTGAAAACTAGACACCCGGGGAAGTCTAGTGAGGTATGGCGAGGGTCCCTGAAGAAACCCTGTGAAAGACAGAAGGTTGGAGAGCCACCCCACCCGTGGATACTATGGTACCCACGTTACCTATACCAGGGAAGCTGGGTGCATAGGTGTGAAGTGGCGTAGGACACCGCCGTCAAACCCAATGGAGGACTTCAGGAAAGTGCTGTTGCTGGAAGAAAAGAAAGTATCCATCTCAATACAAACATGGATCCTTGAAGAGAAGTACCTGAAAGCAGAGAGGACAGTGTCTATGTCACTCTGGAGGGACTTGGAAGACGGATGCCCTCCTATGTCGGGTGCTTCAGCAAGGATGACGGTGACCTTGACTCTGTAGCTGTGAGGACCAGGCAAAACTGAGGATGACGAGGTCCTGGATTTGAGCTGTCCCACAAAGAATGTCGAGTGCTGAGGGGTAGGTGTCTGGAGGGGCACCAACAAGCCTTGGCAAATGCAACCCACACAGGAAATCAAGAAGGTGCACGGTTAGGACCAGCAAGGTCCAGGAGACTAACCACAAGCAGGGGAGTCAGGGCAGGCCATGAGCAATCAAAGGAGCCCAAAGAAAACAAAAGTGACCCTCAAGTGGACCCACAGGCTAGAGGCACATAGATTGCAAGAGGACCTCTAGCAGCTCACTAAAAGGAGCAGGTCACGGTGCCCACGAGGCAATGTGGCTAAACAACTTAGTGGAAGAAGTTGCACGAGGTTGGGGCTACTTGGAGCCCAAAGCACTTGCTGCAAAGCTGCCAACAAGCATATGCACTTGCAAAAGTACTCGGTACACAGTGGTTCAGTTAATGCAGGCCCCAAAAGGGATTCTGACCTCCGACCTGGTGAGAGGGCAGCTCGGGTCTCGGGAAACATAGATAACCACCACTTGTGTTATTGAACCCTTCGGAGTCCACAGGAGCTTGGAATCAGCAGACGGGTCAGCAGTGTTGATGTATATACGGATGTAAGGGAGTGACTCATTCACTCCGAGGGAGATTAATTTGGTTGTCCTTGATGCTTCACAGGCCTTGGAAGGTTCCTGTATGATGGACAGGCCCAGATGATGCAGCAGACTGGAAGGGAGACAAAGTTAGGCCCAAACGTAGTCCAGTGAAGTCCAGAGTGCCCAGAAAGTAGAAGTGCAGTGGTTTCAGTTCTGAATCATATCCCACAATAAATCCAGGGACCTACACCCAGGTAAGCCCTTAGGTACCCTAGGGAAAGGGTTGGGAAGATTCAGGGGAACCTCCCAGGGAAGGGTCAGGACAGTTGGAGGTTACTCCTCTATCCTCTGTCCAGTTCATGCCAGAGCGAGAGCAACAGCTCCCTGGACTGGTTTGAACTGGTCTATACACAGGGACACCAAATGTGCCCCTTATGCAGTCTTTCATGTGCTGGCAAGCATACCCAACCCTAATACACTAAATCCTGCCTGGGAGGTGTTCACACCTGCCTGTGAGAGAATGCCTATTGTTCTTCCTTCCCCAGCTCGAGCCTGGCTCAGCAGTAGGAGGGCTGAAATGTGTCTCTGGTCAGCAGCAACCATTTTGTGCTGTCCGGGGCTAGAAGGCTGGTATGAGGAACACCGAGAGCCTAACGGAGGGCTCTTCCAGTGCTTGGAACCATACCTCCCACACTGTGTATGGTACGGGGTATGATTCCAAAATGTTTGATACCAGACATTATAGGATTCATTGCAGTGGCGTAACACAGGCCCCAGCAGCTCCCACTGTGTGGGGCCCGAGCTCCAGGGGGTTCCCTCAGCACAGTACTCAGGCCTGAGAGCTTCAGATTAAATCCAGAGCTTGGACCCCTCCATGTACTTTGCATTGGGGCTCTCTCAACTTTCGTTACACCACTGATTTGTTGCAGCCATTTTCTAGATGGTCATCAGGCGGTCATGCGATGCTCCTCTATATAGTATAGGGTTGCTTCACTAACTACCCGGGATAATAGACTCCATAGGCTACTGGGTGTCCTGCTCATGCAGGGGCACCCTCTCACTTAGAAACAAGCACCCTTCCCTAAGGATTGCAAAGGCCTGCCGTAGGGGTGACTTATAGGTTTTAAGTGCAGTGACCCTTAGATATAGTAAACCTATATCTTTAATAAGTGGTGCATGCACCAACTTACACTGGCTGCAATGTCAGGCCTATAGTTCCATTTTGAATGCTCATGGGTGGCATAATACACGCTGCAGCCCATGGGAGACCTCTGGGGTACCTATCCCCTGGGTACATGGATACCATATACTAGGGACTGACAAGGATACCCCAGTATCCAATCTGGAATGTACCTAAGTACTTAGCACAACATTTATTATTATATATTTTTTTATTATTATATTATTTTTATATAGCCCAAATCACCAACCGGTCTCTAAGCGCTTCTAGAGAAAGGGAGTAAGTCGCTAGAGTATGGATACCTAGCGGCAGCGGAAACAGAGCTGTCAGTGCCTCTCTAAAAAAATAGGTCTTTAAGAGCTTCCTAAAGGTAAGCAAAACCGGTTCCTTTCGCAGGTACTCCGGTAGATCATTCCAGACCTGTGGGAGGAGGACCGAAAACGCTCTGCCCCCTTTGGTTTTAAGGCCTTACATGGATGAGGCTAGCCTACAGGCCTCGGATGACCCGGCCGGGAACATACTTGTTCACCCGATCTTTTATGTATTTAGGTGCCTCCCCATAGATTGCCTCATGGGCTATGCAGAGACTCTTGAATTGCACTCGCTGTTCAATGGGCAACCAGTGCAATTTATGTAACAGAGGGGTGGCTTGCATCCTCCTAGGGAGTCAAAAAATTAGCCTAGCTGCATCATTTTGTACAACTTGTATTCTCCTGAGGAGCTTCTAGGGGCAGGCCCAAGTAAAGGGCATTCCCATAATCCAGCCAAGAGATGACCGGGCGGAAACAATTGATTGCAAGGCAGATATGGAGAGAAGGGGAACAAGTCTCCGTAGCTGCCTAAGTACCCCCGTACAGATTCCCACAACAGAGGAAACCTGGCAAGGCATGGACAATTCCGAATCAATTTTCAGCCCCAGGCTTTTTACCACTGGTACTGGGACTGGAACCACTCCTAATTCTGGGGGCCAAAAAAGGTCACACCAAGGGCTATTATGTGTTGGAATAATAAGCACCTCGGTTTTATCCGGGTTTATTTTCAAGGAGTTGGCTGCCATCCAATTTACAGTAAAACTAAGCAGATTTTTTACTGATTCCTGAGCCTGGCTGGAGTTATCAAGCCGGACCAGAAGTTGAGTGTCATCGGCATAGTTGAAGACTTGGCAGTCCCTAAGTGTCAGGGACTCCACCGAGGGCTGCAAATAGATATTAAAAAGAAGCAGAGATAATGCAGAACCCTGAGGTCAGGGAGCCCAGGGCCGACAGCTGCACATCCAATTGAACTCTGTGAGTGCAATCAGACAAGAAGGATCTTAGCCATTGGTGTGCTTCCCCCTTTATAGAGACAACAAAGAAGTGACTGGGCTGTTCCTAAAAGAATTAAGGGGAGAAAAGGGAAGGGAAGTGACGGTCACTAGGGAGGGGCTGGTGCTCAAGTGGACGACCACCCCTGGGTATCCAATTTGTTGGATATAATGGCCTCACACACCCTTGCGAGTGTCATGCTTCATCATCGGCAATGCTCCTCGTTGGGCAGGCGGTGCAATGCCCAACGGGCTCACCTCAAAGATGGGCTCTTTATCGGAGATCTTTTATCCAACTGCCTTATGGTGAAGTGCGGGTGAGGGGCCAGAAAAGAGTAGAAAGTGTGGGTGAGGGTAAAATGTGGCTCAAGGTACTGGAAACAATTTTATTCTGGTGGTCCCCTGCCACAAGTAAAATCAAGGATAGCCGGTACTCTCGTTGGGCAGGCGGTGCAATGCCCAACGGGCTCACCTCAAAGATGGGCTCTTTATCGGAGATCTTTTATCCAACTGCCTTATGGTGAAGTGCGGGTGAGGGGCCAGAAAAGAGCAGAAAGTGTGGGTGAGGGTAAAATGTGGCTCAAGGTACTGGAAACAATTTTATTCTGGTGGTCCCCTGCCATAAGTAAAATCAAGGATAGCCGGTACTCGTGGGAACTATAGTTTCCCAGAGTGATCCAGGGCTAAAAGTGCAAAAGGTGTGGTCGACATGTTTCTCGCATCTAGTTCATTAACTGCGATTCTTCAGGACCTATATAAAAACTACAATCTACTTAAACGTGATCTATTCATAAGTATCAGTTTAAACAAGGCACATTAGTTGTACTACATGTCTGACACTGTTCCTACCTAAGGGTTAGGATAAAGGGGTGTCACTATCCGGACCCGGCGTGAAGGGTAGGCGTAGCAGGCTTCGGCACAGGCAATCAGAACCCAAACACATTGGCTTCATGCCCGATGCCAGATCCGCCGGGTACTGTTTTCTCCCCTTAATTCTTTTAGGAACAGCCCAGTCACTTCTTTGTTGTCTCCACCCTTGGGGCTACGACTGTGGCTGGACGTTCCATTCCTTTCCCTGTGAATGGTAATACCAGCCCTACTGGATCGCAATTGATCCCATCCTTTCCCCTACTTGTTGCTACACTTCCCCCTTTATACCCAGATTCGAAAGACGGTTCAGCAGAATGTTATGGCTGACTGTATCGAATGCTGCTGACAGGTCTAATAAAATCAGGGCCCTCGGCTGTTTACTATCGGCCCTAACTCTGAGCTCGTCCAAAACTGACACCATCACTAACTCTGTACTATGGTGTGCTCTGAAGCCCACCTGTCTAGGGTGGAGTAATTGATGATCATCTAGGTATCTTGCCAGAGTTTTCAAAACATGTTGCACCAGAATTTTTGCTAGAAAGGGGAGCTGCGAGATAGGCCCATAGTTTTTTAAGGCTGAAGTATCCACCCCAGGTTTTTTCAACAGGGGGGTGACCCTTGCTTCCTTCAGATTGGTTGGTAGATAGTCCAGGTATAGAGACTCATTAAGTAATCTCAGGGCCTGCTTTTCCAAACCAGGCAGAGCCATTTGGAAAAGCCTCGGAGGACAAGGGTCCATTCGAGAACCTGATTTAATCTGCTTTGCTAGTGCAACCAATCGAAACATGGGAATTTCGGAATTTATGGGTGAAAGCAGATAGACTGTGGTACTGAATAGCAGGGTCCTAGTCAGACTAGTCACAAACAGCATCACATCAAGCAAAAAGTGGGGGTAACCCTAAGAAGCAGGTCCTACTCTACTACAGGGGATCTTATACATTTCCTTTGTTGTGATACTGTACCTTTCGGCGTTGATGTATTTACCGTAGCGGCATGGCTGGTTCCAGATACAGTATCACAATGACCTCACATAGATACGGGCAGCGAAAGGAAGGAACTGGACTTCTTGAACTACTTTGTGGCAGCAACTACCAACATTGGGAGCGTGGTTATATATAAGGGAAGAAATAAACCACACTGGCAAAAGATCGATACAAGAATAATTAAGTGAACAGGACCGACAGAGAAATAGCTTGGAATAAGGGAATTACTTGACCCCACGCTGCCAGAAAAGATCGTAGTGCCCTGAAGAAACTCCCTGGTAGGGAGTGAAACGCGTTGGCTGACCTCTTTTGTATACCATTTGGTGATCTGTATTTTAAGAATGGATAAAGATAAATAAAGAACTTTTCTACACATTTAAATGAAACGTTTTCTTGGACTTCTATTTGGTCCGCCCCCATAAACATTTAACAAACCATGGAAGAGAGTTTGATACCCTCTACTGTCCCATCATATTCCTGTGTAGAGAGGAGGTGGGAGAGGATGTAGCCTAACGGCTAGAGCAGTCAACCTCGAAGCTGGTAAACCGCATTCGATTCTCGGCAATGGCGCTCAACATCCTTAATTCTGGGCAAATCACTTAATCTCCTCGTGCTTAACAAAAAATAATAAACTCTACACAAAAAAAGGTCAGGGAAAGGTTCACTCTCAACTTCTACCCCCTTATCCATCACGAGGTGCATGCTCACTTCGGACCTATTGAAGTGAGGCTTGAGTTGTTCACATGGAGCACCCCTAGCGGTTTCCAAGGGCTCTGGAGGTCCACCAAGTAGGTGATGTCCCCTAAACACTCAATGATTTCATATAGTCCTTTCCAGCAGTCCTGGAGAGCCCTGGGGTCTACTGGTTTCATGACCTACACTTTCTAGCTAGGCTGATTCTACCAGAGCTTCATGACCTCCTGACTGGACTTTAAATCGTTTTTTGTCTTCTTCCGTAAGACTTGCGTCTGGATGCATCCTGGCGGGGATTCCAGGGAGCTTGATCCCACCCCTCCTTGACAAGGCTTAGAGGTCCCATAACAGGGTTGCCATAGAGGAGTTAAAAGTGTCTGAACCCTACTCCTTTTTGTGGCACCTCCCTGTAGGCAAAGAGAAGGCATGGCAAGAGGATGGCCCACTCATGCTTCATGGGCTCAGGCAGGCCCATAATCATGCCCTTCAACTCACATGGAGTTCATGTAGGCAGACAGGAAGTTAGTGCCTCTGTCAGACACTACCTACTGGGGAACCCAACATGAGTAAAGATCCGAATATGTGACGTTACAACGCATGCCATTATATCGCATACTGTTGCAACGCAAAACTTTACCCCAACTTTCTGTCGGGGGATCGCTGGAAGTAGGAATAGATTAATTTTCTATTCCAACTCCAGTGTGTGCAACAGTAGGGAAGGTGTTGGAGTTAAATCCAACACCTTCTGCCCACTGCTGCACACCTTTTGCGCTGCAACGGCATGCGATATAATGGCATGCGTTGTAACGGTTGCATTGTAAAAGCTGTTTCCCATAAAGATCCCCATTAGAGCTCTAGCTACCTCAGGTGGCCTCTGGGTAGCGGGTGACATGGTCCACCAAGCAAACACAAGGAAATGATGGACGTAGTGCTGAAACTTTTCAAACACTCACCCCAATCGAAAATCTGGGTTGAATCCATCATAATTCTATAGCTCACTTTGCCACCCCAGTTCAGACACAGATATATGCAAATCACTCTTGACCCTGTGCTTCATGGGAACAGTCCAGCCCGAACTGCCAAGCCAACGCTTCCCTAGACCAGAAACAAGCATCCTGGGACTGGTTTTCCACCAAGACCAGGACAAACCTGTTGCCCAAGGCTGTCTTGGGGTGCAAGGGTTCAATGATGTTGATATCCACCCATTCAAAGGAGGGTGCCAATGACTGGTAATGGGATCATGGGAGCTTTTTGCTTTTTCCTTGATTTTCCACTGGCCTTGCAGGTTGGACAGAACCTGTAAAATGCTGTCTTCATAGTGGGCCAATAAAAGTGGGCGAGAAACCTGGTGAAGGTCTTGTCTTGCCCGAAATGTCCTGCCAGGGCATATCGTGAGCCAAACCCAGTAGAAAGGTCCTGTAACACTGGGGGACCACCAGCACACAGGCTTCCCCAGCACCAGGAGCATTTGGTTTACTATAAAGGAGGCCTTCTCCCAGTAGATTAGTGGATCCCCAGGGGCTTCATTTCCTGCATGGGCTGAGGCCTGTCCCCATTAGCCTTCAAGAGTGTGATACTTTTTCTGCGCTCTGCAGAATTCCTCCCTGGTGGGCCCACTCTCAACTTGCCAGCTAGCAAGCTCAGGTAGGTCACCTAGGGCAGCAATGTCCTCCCGGTTGGATAGGGGGCCTCCTTCTCAGGGACTCCATCAACCTCCAGAGCAGGAACTTCAGAGGCTAGATTCCCATGGCCCTCGCCCATTTCTTTGGCAGCTGTCTGGGCCATTGCTCCAGGCTTTAAACATTCTTAACTTCCCTTTTGGGTAGCCATGGACCGTTTGGTCATAAAGACCCATTCACTCAATGCCATCATCTGTAAGTGAGACCTGAGCTGTACCTCGCTCCAGGCAGTGTGCTCCAGGTCGTCGCTTAGCAAACAATCAACAGGCATGGCAAGGCTCACAGCAACTTTTAGGGAACCTGAGATCCACCCCCTCCATCATTCAAAGGGAACCAGAGCCACGGCTAAATGGCTCTCTCGATTGTCGATGACTATAACTTGGTTGAATGTGTTTGGGAGGACCTGCTCTGCAGACACCAGCTGACACTTGACAGGAGTCATGCTGGCTCCTGAATCTCGCAGAGACTCCACCTGTTGCCTATATTTTAAAGTATTTGCAGGCATGTGGGGTTTAGGCACCATCTATTTCCCAGAAAAACTAGGGCCATCTCTGTCTGTCTCCCAAAGCTTACTAGCGCTACCTCCTCCCAAGCGATACACTCGCCAACCCAGGTGTCTGCCCACCATTAGGGGGATGTGGCCTCTTTGGACATTTGGAGTCGCTTTTGGAGTATCCATACTTCTCACACTGAGCACATTGGGATACAAACCTCCCTGTTATGATCATAGAACTTCTTCTTCTTAGTCTCAGACTAGGACTGGTTACCACTACTCCCTTGAGAATTATTTTGGGGACCTTTAAAGAACTCCTTATTTTGAAGTTTTTCTCCCCTCTCTTCTGTTGGGATCCCTGACCACCTTTGTGACAGTACCCCCAGATATATATTTTGGACACTCTTGTGATAGCCCAGGGGTCCGCCTCCTCAGCAAGCTTCTTGGGGTCAGTTAGCTTGCTGTCCACTAGCTGCTGGTGTAACCCAGGACAACAGATACTGAGCATGTGCTCTCTCATGATTAAGTGGTACTACCCATTAAAATCACTAACCTTGCTGCCCCGCACCCAGCCATTCGCCGCCTTACTCAAGTAATCTACAAAATCTACTGAGGATTGGTTGGGGAGCTTCTGGCTGACCCTCAATCTTTGTGCAATACTTTTCAAGGTTAGGCCCAAATTAGGCAATTAATATGGCCTTCTTAGGGGTATATTTTGTTTGGTCCTGAAACTCTAGTGTGAGAAGTGTGTCCCTCTCAAAGTGTTGGCATGTGCTTCCACAGACCCTACCCCTCCCTAGTGCTCCTCAGGAACCCTTTGAACCTTCAGTGCAACTTCATAAGCAGAAAACTATTTATCAATGTAATTTCCCACCACATAATACCATCTCCTTGGATATGCAAACCCTTTTGTCTCCATCAGGTACTGCATGTTTGCTGCTACCATCACTGCTGGAATCTGCCTGTATGGCTCTTATGTCCTGTTCATTTAGGCTCAGTTCATGAGCCAGTAACATTTTCTTTTCCTTAAAGGCTCTTTTATTCTCCTCTGCCTCCATTTGTAATTTTGCCATCTGCAATTTTAATTCTTTCTCTTCTCTCTCCTCTGCTAGTTCCTCTGGGGGCCGGCTGTAGGAAGAGACACTGCTCCATGCCCTTGGTGAAAGCTCCTCCCCTTTCACTGCAGGTGGTTCGTCAGAGGGGTCATCCTTCATTCCATCATCATCTCCTGTGCTCTCACCCAGCACAGAGTGAGCTTCTGCTCAGGCCCTAAGCGCCTTTTGCAAGTCCACCTTTGTGGTAGTACTCTTGGCAGGAAGTCCCACCTCCTTACTGAAGTCCTTGAGCTGGGCCAAAGTGTATACTTCTTTATTGCCAACATAGAGGGGGATTGGAAATGTAGGGGAGAGACTCATCCTCCTCAAATGCAATTGTATTCTAACTCAAAGAGCCTTACCCACTTGACTAGACTGATCAGGCATTCTACCAGAAAAGCATATCATGCTTTATGTAAATAAACTCTCTTCCACCAGGGTTGCACCTTGGTGGTATGCTACATCACTGGGTTCCTTCCCATTCTGCTGTGGAACGAGGCATGCTGCTACCTGTGAACTACACAGGAGCACTTGATGGTGTTAAACTAATGATAGAATATGAGATGGAGGGGTTATATTGTGGCTTGAAAATACCTAACTAGTGGTAGGTGAATACTTTAATATATACCCTAGTTAGAATGGTTAAAATTTGGGAAAGAGGTTTGTAAGCTGGTAAAAGGGTCCAATGACCATAGTTTCCTATTTGGTCTACATATTTCTGCTTCCCTGTGGTGTCATCAGCACTGTATCTTATACTCCCTAAGACCACTCCTTACATAGTTGCACAGTGCTGTCCAATCACACACTGCAAAAGAAGGCATTATCCTGAGAGCTTTGAGACACGTTTCTATGGGAAATACACGGAGTTAAGAGATGGGACGCATTGAGGCTTGATTTACCTAATCATGATGGTTTGATTGTGCATACCTTAACGGACGTGCAAACCTTTGACTATTTGAATTACAAGTGAACGATGCTTTACATTTATGACGATACAGATTTGGTAGTTAGTGCATGGTAAAACAAGTGTGCAAGGTTTTGTACATTTAACCTGCATGTTTTTGAATTGTTTGCAAATGCGGGGCTCCATGAAACGCTGACAGATAAGGTGGCGATGTTTTACAATTTGTGGTCTACTGAATGGGGCTATTTGGAGAACTGCTGGGTGTTAGAGTTGTTTTGGAGGGATGGAACATACGTGACGCCTTGAAGGCTCATGGGTCTTGGAGATAATTTATTGGATATCGGAGCACACAGGTCTCATATTATATATTTACGAGATGCACTCTGGCGCTTGTACTTTAGGTACTATTTATTTTTGTTGAGAGGAGGATAGTTATGTTATACTATTTATGTTTTATATTTTCTAGTGGTTTTTGCTCACAAATTGCATACATTGCACTTTCAATTGTGTCGAAAAATTGTACTGCTCTATTCGTACAGTGGTAACTTACTTTTATAGGCCTTTACTACTCAGAAATGTTGTTGTGTTTATTCAGCTGTGTTCTTTAATAAGTATAGTTGTGTCAGTGCCTGTGGTGAAGCATGTATAGCACATTAATTTACTACAAAGGTGGTTCTGTTGGGTAGTGAGAAATTACTTTAAAGGAAGGCTAGATCAGCTCAATACATATTGAAAAAACCTCTCTGAAAACATGCAACTAGGAATGAAGTCTTTATATTTAGTAAAAAGCAATCACGATACATAAGAATTACTTCATTCTATGATGCCACAGGTTTCAATAAATGGTAAAAACTTTAAGGAAACATGTGATGAACGTGACTGTTGGTGAACAAAGTGATCAGTGCATTAAATCCAGTGACACATATATACAAATTATACATAGGGAAGTAAGATGGCCAGAGTGTTGGATTAGTACTCCAAGGAGACAAGGGGTAACTATGCAAGCTCCTGGAGTGTCTGGACCAGTGGTAAGCGTTGACGTTTCGACCCTAATGCGCCCCAGTTGGTGGTAGCTGCGGGTCTTTATCAAGACAAGGGACAGTATGGGGAACAGGTGGAGATATCGCAGCCTGGTGGGTAGCCAAAAGGTCAAACCCCGTGTTCAAGTGAAGCAAATCGCGGAATAATGTGCTGTGGTTCCGACCACGATCACTGCAAGCGATGAGGAGCATGTGATTTTGTTCGCTGGCACTTTGTTTTACATCTAAAGGCACCTTTCTGGTTCTTTCTCTTTCTTCTCTATAATAGAGTGTTTGTGCTGATTGCTATATATGCTTATGTTTACATAAATAAGTATTACTATGATAAGAATTTCGCTCTTATATAATGAATGAATTTAGTCCATGGTTACTACCTAATGTAGTCACTGTGGTTACACTGTGACCCTTTTTTTTCTTTAGAAAATATATTTCGTATATGGCTATTTAGATACAGCGTTGTTATTTTTCAAGACACACTGTACATACATTCGTGAGTAACATAAATTTGCGTTGAATGTTCAAACTTCAGAGCAGTTGTTTTAATATCAGTTTATGATATTTGTTCAATGTTGTTTATAAAGAATGTCAATTGTTTTGTTGCTTATATGTGCATGCAATGTTTGTAATTTATTTTTTGCTAAATATTAGTTTTGTATGCTTGCTTATAAGTCGTTATCTTAAATGTTTCTAACAGCCCTGAAGAAGACCCCATGGTTCAGGACAAAAGACATTGGATGTGTCCATGTTCCTTTTAAAAATTAAAAAGAAAGAAAGAACACTAAGAAAAGATGTGTCTTGATATACTTTGCTTGTAACACATGAATAATTATAGTCTTGTGTGACTTTCTACTTTGCCTGAAAAAGGTAGGAGGTTACAGACAGTTTGCTAAACTATTATACACTTTTTAAGGGGAACTTTAAATATTTGCATTTCTCTAAGACATCTTTATATAAGACGTTTAATTGAGATTCAGTATAAAAACTATTCTGGGCAATGTGTAAAAAACATGGGGGTCCTATTCTTAAAGAAGGGGAAAAAGTCACCCTCCGGTCTCTAACCCTGGATGGATTCATGTATGAAATTGAGTTGTTAGTTAAGGAGGGTGATGACCTACCTACCTTAAGTAATAAACACAATCCTTGTCAGGGTGAACCACTAAAGTCAGTAAATCAAGCAAGCTGAGCTCCACCCCCTATTGCTATTGCACTGAACAGATCGCTAAGCTTGGAGGCAATGTGCCAAGTATTTATGAAATATCAAAACAGTAATAAAGTCAAAACGCAACACAAGAAAATTCACAAACCAATTTATACAAATAAGAGTAGATTTAATTTATTGTATTGATTCCAAAATGACAGAAATCCAATAAGGAGAACTGGAGATATGATTTTTCAAAAAGCATTAACTACAGTCAACTGGCCGTGGTAGACCTATGATCTATGCGTGAAGTGAGGCCATCTGCGATGGAGCGCGAATAGGATATAGAAGCCAGGTATTTGTATGGGACTTGGTCTAAAAAATAGAAATCCAAACTCTTCTGCGGGGCAGGGCAGCAGGCTGTTACCAAATGGTGCTAGAGGGTCAGTAAATTGTCACACAATGTCCCCGTGAAGCCGTTGGGTTTTTAACACCTTGTGACGGCTCCCGGCCGTCATGAGTCACGGTAGTCAATATGCTCATGACAGCCGGGAGCCGTCCGAACATTGCCAATCCGCCCACACGGGAGAATTAATCAGTGGCCGGAGTTCGGATGACTCCCAGCCGTCAGGAGCACACGCCTACTGTGACTCACGACGGCCGGGAGCCGTCCTCAGTATGGCAGCGCCACGCCAAGCCCCGCCCCCTCTCGCACCACGGGGGAATTTGCCCTGAGGCAAAGGGGTTAAGGGAAAGCTCTGAGCAGGAATAATTTGAATTTCGTGCCAAAGGAAGGTAACTCACTAGCCGAATACTTTGGGTGCCTTTGACCAGTCAAGATTTCTTTGTTCGCACTTCGCAGGGCAAGGCTACAGGCTGTAACTGAAGAGAGCTCCAATAGGCGGAATACATTTCCAGTGTGGTTTCGCTGAATTGAATTTTCTGCTGCAGAAAAGCTCCGAGTGAAAGAAAACTGAATCTCTAGCCCAGCAGCAATGCCCTTGGTTGGATAGTTTTGTTAGGTTTGCCTTGATCCTCTAGATGTCTTTGGAGCCAAAAAGTTTCTAAGTCCCAGGTTTTCAGGGGTGGTAGGAGATGTGCTGCCAGACAGCCAAGGGCTCCATGGACCCTGAAACAGCATTTTGGGATCTGAACTCACTCTAGTAGAGGCCACTTGCAGGGTTTAGGGCAGGTCCAGTTGAAATTGGTTTGGTTGGTAGTTACAGCAAAGGCATTTTTATAGCTTATGACCCTTGGAATCCACTTTTATGTCCTTGGTACAAGAGAGAGCAGGCCCAGTCCTTTAGTTCAGTGTTTCCCAAACTGGGGTCCGTGGACCCCCAGTGGTCCATGGCACATTCCCTGGGGGTCCTCAGGCAGCACTTTTAAAAGCACTGCAAAGTTCCTTGTAGAATTAGCAGTTTTCAAGCAACAATAAAAGTGTCAAGATAACAACAGTGATTAATGTACCTGCTGGAGAGAGATGAGTTTTGTCCAGTGGCAGCTTTAACTTATCTAATGTAGCACAGAGGGTTAATATACCTGCTGCCAAGAACGCGTGCCATGCATTTTAAAAAACAGTATTTTATGTGCATAGGACAGTGGGTTACTGCTTTTGTCACGGAGATTCTTTTGTTACTCTGCAGCTCATAAGAGTCAATCATAATCTAGTATAGTGACCTATGATCTGTCATCAAGGAGCTGCTTACAGACTGCATGGTAACTTATGTTTTACCCAGCCTTTCACTATCCTGATGCTGCTAAAGAGGTTCATTTGGTGGAAATACATTTTTATTGTTAGTCAATGCTAACCACTTTGTTATGTTCTGAATCCTGAGTTTGTGCTTTTCCAGACCAAGCACTCTTTAAAAATGCCTACCAGTATGAAAGACATGTGAATCCTACACCTTGTAGTTTCCTTTGCCTTATGTAACATTTTCTCCACACTGATTTACAAATATTATTCATTGACTCTTTGTGTGTGTGATTTAAAGTGCTCTGACATCCTACAATGGTATGAGAGATGCTATAAAACAAATTAAATACATGTGACAGATGTGCTATGAAGAAATGAGAGGCACTGTTAAAGGGTGATAATAAGGGAATCAAAGATTGTTGTGTCTTGGTGCACAGTAATGTCATCATTTACTATTATTTATAAGGTAATGCAATTCAATATATAATGATAAATGTGTTGTAGAATGCACCACTGTATCCTAAATATTCTTGGGGGGAGATCCTCCCAAAGCCGCCTTTGTAGTGGTCAGGCTTACTCACTGCACTTGGTGTGCACTGTATGGGACTGGTCTGAAAACATTTGACAGGGCTACTTTGGGTTTCCTGACTGGAGCAGGAGCTTTGTACTGCAAAATAAAACGAACCATCTAAAAGTTAATCACAGAGAAGTAGCACCAACCTTCCCATTAAAATGTTCAGTTTTTTGCAAACTCTTTCAATATAAAACACTAAAATCCTTAGTAATTTGAGTATTTCTTTTGTGTGCACATGTGTTTTTTTTAATTACTCTTCTAATGTTTGAAATTTAAATCATACAAATTGCTGGGGGTCCCCGGCTTCCAGTGGTGAGTCAATGGGGCTCCTCAGGAGTCAAAGGTTTGGGAACCACTGCTCTATACCTAAATGACAGTGCTCCTTCTGCCTTGGTTGAAAGTATTCTAAAGTTAGAACTTTTTAACGGTGGGCCCTGGGAGTGATCACTGTGTTACTGCAGTAATAGTGAGCCATTATCATTATAGCTGTGCTATTAGGATGGTGGAGGATATTCCTACCACCACCCCGATGATACTTCATCCATCGGCGCAGCAGTCATCGCTGTACATTGAAAGGATTGGTTATCATGGCATTTCCTTTCAATGTGCTGAAAGGTTTGTGGACTGCTGCCACCTATTCTAATGACTACCCACCAAACCTTTTACAAGTTTTTTTTCCAGAAACAAGCTCCCAAAATGGGAGTTTGTTTCAGAAAAACAAAAAAAACGAATGACTCCTAGATCCTGGAAGGTTTGTTCCAGGATATGGGATCATTATTGTTTTTTTTCTTGCTGTTCACTGTGGTGATGAACAGAGGAAATAAAGTAATTATACCATCCACCCTACTCCTTCGGACCGTCGGAGGTAGTATCCTGCTGACGGAGCCAACAAAGGCACCTTCGACTAAATACTTACGGTCTGCTCATCTCTAAATGAGGTGAGTGCACCAGGGGCATGGCAGGCTGGGTACTCCGTTGCATTTGCAACATAGTACCCTGTCTGCCAAACTCTATAACAGACATTTAGCTATTTAATTCCAACTAGCACCCTATTCTCCCTTTTCACACTGGTAATACCACTGTGATACCTTAGGTTGGGTAGCTGATGTGCTTTGCAAAATTCTCAATCATTCATGCATATAAAGATGAGCATTTTTATTTTTTTTATAGTAGATACCAGAGCAGTTCTAACAGAAAATGTTGAGTGTATAGATCATTTTAGATTAACAGATTTTTTTAGGGTAGAGCCCGCTAGGTCTTAACATCTTGGGGGATTACAGATAAAAAAGGCCTGTGCTCCCAAAACTTGAAATGAGCAACTGTCAGCCGTCAGTCTCTCCAAAGCTTGGTAATGAGGAGTGAAAGAGGCAACACAATTGACTTTACAGATCTGATACAGTACACAATATACATATTTAAATGGAGATGGGGGTCTGGTGGTTGAAAGTGGTTAGGTGAGAAATGGAGTTTGGGAAAATTACATCAGTCATATTGGTCTTCTGCCAAGAGGAGGTGGGTTTTGAGGTTGACCTTGAAGGCCAGAAGGGAGGCTGCAGCTCACAGCAGGCTGGGATGTTTGCTCCAGGAGACTGGAGAAGCTAAATCAGATCTGATAAGCGTGAGCAGTCACACACACATACAGGTGACCCAGTCACAGAAAGACACCATGTAGTGAAAAGAACCTGATGTGTGAAACACAAATGTGCAGTGGTGAATCCTGAATCTGTCCCATGTGTGTTTGCCCTTTTGTCTGTCACTGATCAGTACAGCTGATAACAGTAAGGCACGGAGAACTCACACTTCAGTGTACACTTTTGTGTATTCCGGTATAGAGCCAGTCGAATCGCAACCTGTTGAGAGAGATATCACTTAGCACAAAATAGTGTATCCGGAAAGCATTCTGGAATTGACATATGAAAGAGAACCAACCCACACCAATTCTGAAGCTTAAGACAGTGGAGCCACATCACATATCCCAATTATGTGTATAACTATCGACAATATAATATCAGTGGGATTTTGTTCCTTGATATTCTGTACGCATTATTTTTGTACCACAATTTTCTGGGGCGGTCGATATTCCATAGTACAATCATAAAAATAGGATCCAATTCCACCCCACCTTTTTACATTACCAAGTTCTTCTTGAGCAAGTTAGGGAGTACTCCACAGAGTACTCAAAGAGTTTCTGTGCAAGCCAGGTTGGTGTCAGCCTGACAGCAGGACTCCCAGATGTGATAGGACATCATCTGAAGTCAACACTCTATTGTAGATCCTGAGGGTCTGCCTAAAGAGCCTAGATGTGTGCCTGACTGCTGAGAGAATGAAGGAGTGCCCTTGGCCATCAAGGAGGAAAAGTCCATATTTTACCATTGTGAGGAGCCCCATAAAAAACTCCAAGCGAGTGATCAAGGAGTGATATGTGCTGTGAAAGTGGTCCCTTGTACTCTCTCCACAGATCACGTATGAGCTGGAGTGAGACTGAACCACAGCATGTTTTACTATGCAGATCAACAGTCTACTCTGGCTTGAGATACTAGTGCTACCACTGCAATGGAGAGGGGCACATCCCTCAGATTTCCCCGAGAACCTTGTCTAGAGTGAGGCTTTGTTATACCTGCTGTTCAGCCAGTGTGTCTGGGGTGTGGAATGTTAGTGTGTGGTGATGCTGTGGAATGTTAGATGATTGAGAGAGTCAGGTGGAGAATGGGCTGAGCAGCAGGAAGGCTGCTATTGGTGGGGCTCTTCATGATACCATCTAAATAAATCATCCTTCTTAATCTACACCTGGACTAATGGACTTCCATGTATTACTACATTTTCAACACGATTTACTGAACAAGCACCAACAGGTGAAAGCTGAATAAAAGAAAATACCTCACAGAAACATAGAAACTAAAAGTATCAAGCTTCAAGAGGAAGTTCATTAACCCTAAATAATGGGACTGCCTACAAAAAGTGAAATTTAAGGCAAAAAGCTAAAGAAGAAACTCAAGAAGCATTTGAACTACAAAGATGTTTTCTGACCGCCCTGAGCCCCACCAGTGACCTCTTCATCAGTCAGCCCACCAAGGCGTGTTTCTGTTGTTTTCATTCTGGCAAAGCTGACAGGGAATCGTTTGCGGCTTGTCTCATATGCTCTTCACTATGGTCCTGTATGATCATATGACCTGGACGTGATGCAATTGTCAACAGGGAGGTCATCGGCGGCCCGAGGGTGTTGGAGGTAGAAACGGGCTGTAGCATGAACATGAATTATACTACATATCCGGAGAACCGGTGAGCTATACTGCCCTATCCTGACATGTATTGTGTCAGGCTTGTGTGCCCTTTTTGCTGTTACTACTGGCGGCATTTGAATGGGCTGCAAGATGTGTGGCCCCCAACAGCTCATGTGTCCATTACCGTTCAACCTGGTCACATGAGGCTGCTGCATGGAGGGATCCTGAAATGTGAGCTGCAGAAGGTCTACTACAGCATCTACGTGCCCAGAACTACCTGGATCGCTTCACATTTGCGTGAAGCCATCTCGGCAGCCGGCAGTTGTACCCGAGGTTGTCTTTCTGACCACACTGTTCACTCTGTGTCACAGCACAACAGCAGGGAATAAGTGGATGATGGAAAAAAAGAAAACTGATGCTGCTTTTTTCAACAATGTATATGCTTGGAAGGAAGAATCTCAGCAATGCATTTTCTTGGAGGAAAGTAAGTTTGCGTTTGCGTTTGCGTTTGCGTTTGGTATTCGGGTAAGCAATCACTATGAAATTTTGGACAAGGGTTTTGGTGTTTTTCCTTGAGGTATGACTGCATACTATTGTATGGTTGTTAGATGATGTAAGTACATCACTCATTGTTGGTGGTGTGTGTGAGATGACGTTTCGGTGTTAAGTAACTCAGGTCTACCACTATTGTGTGGTTGTGGGACGATGTAGTTAAATCACCCACTGCTGGTGTTGTGGTTGAGATGACTTGTCAAGAGTAAGTCACTCAGGTCTACCACTATTGTGTGGTTGCGGGATGATGTAGGCAAATCACCCATTGTTGGAGTTGTGTTTGGGATGACTTGTTGAGAAGAAGTGAGAGAATGTTACTCACAGCTACCACCTTTCGGTGGTTGGGGTGGATTATAGGGTAACTTCCCACATATATACGCGTTATGGTTGAGATGACTGTATGGGAATAAGTCTCTCTTGTCTACCACTGTTGTGTGGTTTTAGGGCGGTCGTATGTGAGTATCCCACTTATAATGGTAATGGTGATATTTTAGTGTGGTATGATGGTGGAGGGTGTTACCCATCTGTGATGTTTTTTCTTTTGCTACGAGCTGGTCTCAACTGCAACTTTGGTGGTTGGTTCCCTGGGTGTTGTCTTTCATGTCAGCCTGGCCAGTTGGCATGCTCGTGGCATTAGGGGTTTGGTAGAGAAGCTGTGGTGTGGTAGAGATTTATGGTGCTTTGTGTTAATGGAAAGGGAGAAGATCTATGAGGTTTGTTTTATTTATTGAGTATATCATCATGATGGCATGTTGACGTGTACCGCCTCTTTATATTTATAATGGCAATATGCGCGCACTCAACAAGTTACTTGCATGAATTCTGATTAAATGTAAATCTTTATTTTTTATTAATGGTGATTAGCATGAATGGTCATTACAAGTAATAACTTGCATGCATGTCCTTATTACATTTTGATGTTGTGACATGTACCATCCCTATATTTAATTTGCACTATGTTCACTTAATTAGTTCAGCAACAAGTCTGCAACTTCTTTCCACCTGTTACTTACATGCATTTTCTTGCCTCTTGTTCTGCTAGTTTGTAGACATGCATGGATCAATTGCTAAAGTTATTCCAGTGTTAGTAAAGAAGGGAGATATTTTACACCTGCTGCTCAGCCAGTGTGATTTGGGTGTGGAATAATGGTGTGTAGTGATGCTGTGGAATGTTGGAGGATTGAGAGAGTCAGTTGGAGAATGGACTGAGCAGCAGGAAGGCTGCTCCTGGTGGGTCTCTTCATGATAACATCTTAATAATTCATCCTACTTAATCTACACCTGGACTAATGGACTTTCATTTATTACAACAGGCTTCCACTGTGTCTTCCATGCAAAAGAATAGCAACGAGTGCTGCTGCGCAAGCTACATCCATCACACAGCTTGGACTCCCACGAAAGAAGAGGCAAGTCGTGAGAGCAGGTGTGCAACCTGTGCCCACCGCACAGCCAAGATTACTGTGAACAAAGCAGATGAAATGCAGGGTTTAGCCTGCAACAGAGAGAAACAGGCTAAGGTGAAGGGGCAATTTAAAGAAACAGAAGAGGGTCCCTGGAGTCTCAATGTGGGGAAGGAGAGCAGGGAAAATATCAGACAGCAAACAGAACTTCCCCCATATGAATTATATAAGTGGCAATACATCCAGGATGAGCAAATCGTTGTCCCACAGACAATTATTTTTTGATTTTTATTATCAAAAAATATATATTTTTTTTTATTACATCTAATATATAAGTTAATTACTCCATGTTAACCCGGTCGAGGATGTTGCTGTATACCGCTTTTGGATTTTAACCAATCTATAGAGACCAAGTCCTAAGGGCTACAGAACCTCTATCCAGCTAAGCACAACGTCCCTTGATCACCGCCCAGCATTTCGAGTAGTTTCTATTGATTCCCAGTGATCGATTATACCTCAATTGTTCACCTGGACTGGTGCCTTGATCTCACGGACTCAGAAACCTTCTGGTACAAGCCCGTTTTTCAAGATTATCTGCATCAGTATTACCTGTATTACGGTATGCAGACGACTTTCCCGTAATCAACTTGGGTACGTTCCTAATGACATAGCAGGACTTTAATTCTTCATTTCCAGACTTCTAGCTATGCCTGGTATACCTACTAAGTCTCTTGTTAATCAAACCCTGTGTATCAACCTACTGATGGACCACATTTTGCCTGATTAGCTTGCTGCTACTGAACTTATAATGAACTCTACGTCCTGAAGAAGGAATTGTACATATACTTCAGTTTTCCGAAACACGTGTCAGTGTTTTATTCTGTTAGCCCAAATTTCTCTTTTCCGATTGCAATATTGTTTAATTGTCTTGGTGTGTATATATGTATTGTTGTCTATTACTGTTTAGTGTTTGAATTTGTTTTGTTCTGTTGTCATGTGCATATTCATTTTGTGAGTGTTTCATTATGTTCTGTGTTGTATTTTTATGTCTAGTGGGCTCTTCTTTTCAACTTATCTATGATGTTTGATTATTTAAATGAATGTTATTTTCTATAGTTAACATGGAGTAATTAAATTATGTATAAGATGTATTACATTTTTAAAATATTTTTTTGATAATAAAAATCATTAATTGTCTGTGGGACAACTATTTGTTCATCCTAGATGTATTGCCACTTATATAATTAACTAGAGGGAAGTTGTGGTTGTTGTCTAAGGTGAAGGGGCAAGCCCGACAAGCCTGCTTGAGGATTATTTTTAAATGGCTTGATGAAGACATTGAACTGAGTAGCTCCATGAACCAGTTAGAAATACTGGAGCCATCTGCACCTGAACTTGAATGGGAAATGATTAAAGTGGGATCTTGACCACGTCCAGATGAGGACCAATTACCAGTTAAAACGCAGGTTAGTACAACTCTGTGTGCTGTACCCATTGGACTGGGTTCAAGGTAGTACAGAAATCATACAAAAATAATGATTTTCCATAAAAGAGAAACACATTATTTTATTGTGTCTGTTGGTTAGCTGTTGAATTCTGAGCTCTTGTGGCTCACAAAAGCCACAGTATCACAGACAGGAAGACACCAGTAACAAATGACCTGAACCACCATGGTTGGGTACTACTAGCCCCTGCATGTTATGTGCCCCCTGCAAAAAAAAGGTTTACAAAAGCACACAAATATTTGCAATGGTCTATTAATGGTGGTGCTTGATGCTTGGTAAAAATATAAAACTGTATGTTGATTGCAGGAGGTTTCTGTGAATCCTTACATGGCCAGACCTTGGATTCTGCACTCTAAATTTTTCTATGACATAGAGCCCAAACCCTCAGTAAGTAGTAAACCTGAAATCACTAATGTATATCTATGTGTGAATGCAGTTTTACTATGCTCTGGACTTCACATAGATTTCTAGGAATTTACAACAAAAGCTGCACCAGACCCATATTCTAGGAAAGGGCAGGTGACATTCTCAGTTGGATCCTATACCTGCTGTGTGGAGCTCCCCAAATCAGACTACTTCATGCAGGGGAATTGGAAACACTGTGAAAATAAACATTTCCATGGCCTTTTTTCCTCCAAAGAGGAAAACTTTTTTTTCTGTAGGGAAATTCCTACACTTACACTCTCACCAAATTTGAGGGTGATCTATTCCCTTTCTCTTCCTGGAAAGGCATGGACGTCAATTCACTGAATTGCCAGGGGTAGTGGGAGTGACATCACACAGGCTTTGACCTCCACTTTCACTCACACACACATACTTACACATATACACACACTCACACATAAACACACTCTCACCCGCAGGGACGCACACAACATACTTTTAAAATAATTTGTTACTTACCACAGCTGCTATGGAAGGGCATATTCCAGCTTATTGTACTCAATTTGTATTAATCAATTAATGAATAATATGTTATTTATTCACTACTAGAGTAATAAAAAATGACAGAAAATAAAGAGAGTGGAGCCCCAGCTGCCCCTGTGCTCCTGGCACTGAATCTGCCACCTCTGAGGCTAGGGGTAGCACAGGCAGTGCTAGGGGCAGCATAGGGCAAGCCATGGGAAGCAGCTGCGACCACTGGGGACCCATGAATGATGTCCATGAAATGGATGCAATAATTTGCTTCACTCAAAACCCGTGCAAAGCCCCCGTTAGAGCGCAGTAACAGGAGAATATTCCCAAATGACAGATCCTAGCATTTTTTTCTGCAATATATACACATTAACAACACCAAAAAAATATGCTGAGTAAATTCGAATAAGTATGCCAATCCAGGCAGCTAAATGATGCAAAACGTATTAAATCGGTGTTCCGAGAAGGATCAGCAAAGAAAGAAGACTAGAAATACCATTGCTCAAGTGCGTGAGTTGGCCAGGACATATATACTCAATGTAAGTTGGAGACTAAGAGAAACTGAGAAACAGCTCTATAGTTTTTAAAGAATGGTACTTACTAACCAAATATTTTTAATTGACCTGTTGAAAATGAAGACAAGAATGATCGTCATTGTATTAAAAATATAGGTACAAATTTTAAAGTTGCAATAGGTGGCTGGAGCTCGTTCATCAGCTGTAGTTATCATTATTTCCACAAGGGTGTGCTAGACGTCCATGCATTTCTCGCGTTTGCCAGTCGTGCAAGAGAGGGATATAACCGCTCGGAGACAACTAGAAGGTCCCTGAATGAATAAATATAACCTTCTACAAATATTTTCATGAGCTCAGCATTTTTTCGAACAAGAAGATCCTTTTAGTAATACTTTTGAGACATGATGAAATACAAATCTTAGCTGTAGCCTATATGCATAGTTATTTGCTCTACCTCAGGATCCGATACTATAGCATGCATCTGTGCTATGACTGGAAAATGAATAAATATGCCTGATGAGAAGTATCCTTCAGATGTGTATATTTGTGGTGGCATGTTTCCAATCACTAGCAGCATGTTTATGATATGGTAGTATTGCATATTTTTTCTTATGCACATAGAATACTTGTATGGCTTTTCGTTCAGATTTGTTTTATCAAGAAAAAAACGAATTCTTTCAGGAAGCATATCTGCCAGTATCTCAGGTTCCATAAGGCGTCAATTCCGACCAAGCTGCTTGTGGGCATTTTTCTTTGCCTCTGACGGAAGTGGGCGGAAGTAGGTGGAGGGGCCCGGCTATTAAAGGACCGAGAGGCGTCGCTGCCTTCTCCGTGAGCGAGGACCATGAGCTCCCGACCAGTGACTTGCTTTCGGCAAATTGTGCTACTGGTTGGGGGGCAGGAGAACCATGGGTGGAAGGATATGTGCTGACTGGCCTGTGCAAGCACGGGGATAACTTCAGAGGGGTATGTGGGGTGTAACATCCCAAAAAATGCATTCTTGGCAGGACAGTTGGGTATTGGGGCCCATAGTTGGGTCTGCAATGCCTGTGTTGGTTTTTCTCATTGTTCTGGTTTCACTAAGGTGTTTTAACTTGTTCATTTTTTGGATCAGGAACGTAAGTATATATAGTGACCGCTTTACCAGAAAGTAGTAAATCTACATTCATGTAAATATTCTTTAAATGGAAGCAGGTTTGCTACTTTTTGGAGTTCACAAACATTGCCAGTAGTAGGCTTGGAAACTTGCGCCAGTCTCAGGTTTCTCGGCTACTACTGGCAAACAAACAACCAAAAGGTGATGGGTCAAATGCCTGTAAATGCTATAACCACTGGCAATCGCTTCGGTAGCATTCCAAATCATCATTTTTCACCAACTTGACCACTCGAGACAGAGGGCCTGGTTTAGGGTTTGATGGGCGGAGTAAAGACAGATAGGGTGGTGGAGGACTTTAAGGGGCAGATTTACAATAAGTGACACATCCCTGCATATCAGCAGGGATGCGCCACTTATTGGGCGCCACAGCTCCGCCACCATTGGTGCGCCACATTTACAATGCAGCGCACCATGGGGCAAAAACGGCACCGATGCGTCACGCATCTGCGCCGTAAAGGCTGCGCATTGCTGTCCAATGCTACGTCAATCCTTACACCTGCTTCAAGCAGGCGCAGGGTTTTGACGCAGCATGAGCACAAAAGTGACTGAGTGAAATCTTGTAGATTTCACTCAGTCACTTTTAGGAGGTGTTCCTGCGCCGGAACGCCCTCCCCTGCGCAGGAACGCCTATACGTGGCGCAGGGCTTTACAACGTGATACATCTCCCAGATGAGTCACGTTGTAAGTACCCCGCACCATGGCGCAGGATTTGCGCCGCCGCTGCGTCACAAAAGTGATGCAACGGCGGCGTAAAAGAGGCACAAGGGGCTTGTAAATCTGCCCCTAAGTCTTTTTCTGCCCCCAAAATTTAGAGAAGTCACTCATCATGGCAGTTCTTATCAATGTAGGAAAAGTTTGACAGAAGGCTCCATCAAACATGATGACTGGCTGTCATACTTTTCCCAATTTAATTTTTTTTCAAAATAAACTAACTTGAGAGATTTAATAAAAAACGAATGGTCTCCTTACCCTGGGAGCTAACTCCCATGGGGTGGGCATCATTTTTCTTTTTTCTAATGTCCCTCATCACTGAGATATAACTGGTAGTAAAGGACAGTTAAAAAAAAGCTATTTGACCTTCTACTCTGGTCAGCCGGATAGCTTAATTCCGACAGCCCCATCTCTGACAGGCAGTAGAGGAAATTGTACACTGGCATTCTAAATTTAACTCCATTGGCATAAAACTTGTGGCCCGCCTTACTCAAATTCAGGTAGGCCAACCTTGAGTTTGGAGAACATGGTGCTTTGTTGCCTTTGCGATGGTATACATTGTCCGCCAATCTCTAAATCAGTTCCAGAGAGTCCCACCTAATGCTCTTTGTGGGACCAGTCATTACAAACCTTGGCCATTTCACCCATTCACCCATTCACCCTGCACCCAACTGCTTTTTTAGTTTCACTCCCGGTATCTCATTGTCTAAGCCTCACCCCTGCATACAAGCTCAGAAACCTAGAATTATTACATTCAATGCAATAAAAACGTCTCCCAGTGTGTAAAATCCAGCATTATTGTGCAAAGCAAAAGGATACAATTGACTCAATGCAAATTTGCCCCATGTATAATATAACCACCATTATCCCCGAGCAGATAGAGTCTTTCTTTTTATATGCCAAATTTATCCAAAAAAATATAACGACCGTCCATACATACAGTGGGCAAGTACCAGATCTCAAAATTCTAAGAACAGTGCTATAGTTGCATATACCCAATTTTTTACATAGAGGCTTAATACAAACCTTTCGGGCACCAACATATGCCGGCCATCCAAATAAGACATGAGCAGAGGTTTCATCAGCATTGTTACAGTCTGGGCACAGGGCTGAGTCATTAGGTGTCCATTCGCATGTAAAGGATCTCAAAGGGGGCGTACCAACCCAGATTTGGAAATATAATTTCCTATCAGTCGGGGCAGATATAATATCCCAATAGGGTTTGAAGACACTAGCACATTTGAAGTCCAAGGACATTGCTGCCAGTGTAGCCCTCGCAGGTGCTTGGGCATCGATCTTAATTACCCAATTTCAAAATTGGTTTTTCAGCTCCTCTTTTGTTGGTAAAGATTAGCAAGACGGAGTCTCCCGAAAAGTCTCTCATGACCAGTGAAAACAATTTTTTTTTTGTGTGTGACAGCCAGCCAATTTTGTTGAACCTATCTGCATGCATAGCTTCCTGCAGGGCAGTGGCATAGTGAATAAGTTCCAGAGTAGTGCATAACCTCCTCCAGAATAGTAAAGGCTGCAGCCTTACTTTGCTAACTATTGCCCGGCTACCCATATTAAGCAACAGGGGATAAAGTAGGCTGCTGGGCGGGAGGTGGGTCTGATTCTCTCATTTCATTAGGTCAGAGCAATCACTGAACCCTAATAGTTCAGAACCGTAAAGGTAGGAACCCACAGCCCTGGCTTCATCAATCTGAAGGGCAGGAGCTATGGTTTATTAAAGGACGTACAATGTTCTTTACAGATTACACCTGTGGTCTGCCTGTGCTTTAAAGTAACTTTTTCCATGTGATGCTTCAAAGACAGGTTAATGCCCAAATAGCTGAATGATCCCACACTCTCTAATGTTGTGCCCCCTAAGGCTAATTTCCCTTTGAAGCACTTATGTTGATTGAAATACATGAACATGGAAGAGGTGTGGCGACGCGGCTAGAGTGAATGACTCCGGAATCTGGGGATCACAGTTCGATCACCGGCGGCAGATTAGCCCAGCGTCATGTGACTCTGGGCAATAGCTTGCTTAATCTTCGCGACGGCCCCCAGGCCTAGAGACACTTACGGGTGATTGTGCGCTTTACAAATGTGGATTATTATTATTAGTCTTATTCACATTCATTTCTTAACCGCGGGTGGTACCAAACTCCTCAAACCATAATACCAGATGTTGAAATCCACTAGGGGTTTTGGAAATAAATGGGGTATGGCCGCAAAGAGCAAGATAAGCATTTTTATTTGAACTGAAGTCGGGGCATATCCGGGATGATGAGTGAGAAAGAGGCAATGCCATTGAGGTACAAGGAAAACAATGTGGGAGCCAGGACAACCCCCTGACGGACACCTTTGTTGATGGAGATCCTGTCAGTGAGCTGGCCTTGGCTAGCCCATAGAATTTCTTGCATAATTGCCTTCATGCAAATGCAAAACCAGGACAAGGATATCTGGGGGCATGTCCATGTCAAAAAGGACCTGCCATAGCTTATGAGGGGGAACTAGTTTGCACTCTGATTTAAGACCGACAAAATAAATATACAAGCTACCCCTGCTGCTATCTTCCAATATAAGATCAGAAATTGGAAGACCTGATCACTCGTGCTGGCTTTCTCATGAAAACCAACTTTGAAGGGAGAGAGTGTGCTGCAGTTTGTGAACCAGTCCTGAATTTTATTCAGCAATATCCAACTAAAATGGTTTTGTACTAATTATACTTATGCTCTGGTTGTAGAAGCAAAGCCATTGCCTCTATGCTCTGCTGTAAGTTTTCTCTCTGAACTTGGGTGTGATAGTCACAGCACAGTGGCTTGTTGGGGTACCTGAGCACCCACCCATAGATTTTTGTCCGGCTGGGCATTAAGACCCCGAAATGTATAGGGTTCCTGGACACTGCACACTATTTTCTGTCTCATTCAGGGCCATGGGGAAGGCGAATAGGAAAAGAACAAAGGACAGAACAGATTATGGAGATGTAAGGCTAACATTATATAGAGAATCTCTACCATTAGTATGGTATGGATATTTGTATAGTGTCTACTAACCCTTACTGGGTGCTGAAGTGCTTTTGTGGACAGGTAGCACCCTACTCCCTCAGAGACCGGTGTTAGTGATTTAGGGCCTGATTTAGATCTTGGCGGATGTCATTCTCTGTCACAAACATGACAGATATCCCGTCCACAAGTCTATCCTATCAAATGACACTTGTAATACAGCGGATGGGATAGCCGTCACAGAATATTTCACTGTTCCAGTATTTCTTTAACAACTCCATGTGAAAGCATGCTGCATTCCAATATCCTGGCAAAAAGCTCCAGCCACCGCAACTAAGTATCTTGATTGCCTACCAAGGAAAGCTCTGAAACATGAGACACATATAACCTATGGATCAAAGATGGCTGCCACCTATGCAAGTCTTTTGAAAGTCCTAATGCACACTGGGACATATAGTTTGTCCTGTCTTTACGTGTGTGCTTGACTTACTTCAAGATTCACATCTGCTAGGAATTATGCCACATGGCACCCACTCTCTCCACGTAACGCTTACCTCTTCTTCTAGTGAACACCTGAGCACCTGTGAAATTCTGAGGAGCATGCCTCCAAGCCCACCAGGCATAAACAGGTGAGAACGGGCTGTGGATCATGACAGTACTTCAACCAAGGCTGATATCATGGTGGCACAGATCCAGGGAAATCTTGATGTTTCTGTAGAATTCTCACAGTTTAGTGTATTGCATGCAGATAAGAAGCCAGTTGCCACAATAGCTCCACAGGGCCGTACCCCTTCCAATCCACCAAATGGTTCAAATGTCTTCTGACAATTTTGCATCTAAGATCTTATATATTTTGTATTCATTTTTAGCATTCACAAGAAAAGAAATACGATTTGGAGCAAGACATGTCTTTGCAGAATAAGGTTTTACTAAGAATACCTGATACACAGATGGATCTTCATATACTGAGTCAATTTTTATTGCACGGTTAAAGGATTTAAACATTTATTAGAACATTGGAATGTGGAACACTCCATTGCAGACAACAGGAAGAGCAACATTCCAATGTTGTTTAAACAAAGGCCTCTTGGAGCCCTTTGTTTTATTTGTTAGAACATTCTGCCCTCTAGTGGCAGAATGTTCAAATAGCCTTATAGGCCCTTGTAGCAGGCCTATACCGGCTATCAAAGTCCCGCTCCCTTGTTAAAGGACCTCGCCTTCGGCTCAGGTCTTTAACGCTGGAGTGGGCCTTTAATAGCGGGCGGGCTATAAGGCTATATTCAGTGGTGAAGAGCTCAACAAACTTAGAGACTGATTTGGAATGTGCTAGACAGGGTACTATGTTGCAAGTGTGACAAACTACCCTGTCTATCAAACCCTTGGTCCACCCATCACATTTATAGACAGGCAGACCTTAAGTAGTCTGTTGACAGAGCTAACAGGGACTTTGATCGACTAGGTGTTGTAAGAGGATGGCCATTACACCGCCTGCCTTATTTAGGTTGGGCGGTGTAATGTCTTTTATTCTGCCTTTAACTGCAAGGAAAAAATTGGCAGTGAGGGGCAGGAAAAGAAAGATATACCCCCACAACCTGGGAGTGTGGGTCATTCTTTTTTGTTTTTAAGATTCAAATCCACACTTTGGGAGTTTGTTCCTGAAAAATAAACCATTTAAAAATTGTTGGTGGGTGGCAGTCAAAATGTCAACAGAGATGGCAATCGAGGATACACATTCCTAACATAATGGTCCACCTCCTTATTTATTTGTAGATGGACCATAGGTTTGGCTACAGCAGCGACTACTCGATCATCCCCATAGCCAAATGTCTCTGACGGCCTCAGGTGGTAGGGGCTATTGGAGAAATTACTACTTGCCCATCCACCTAATCAGGATGGGCGGGCATGTAGACATTTTCTTTTACTGTCAGGCAAATCCTGGCAGTGAGGGACAATAAAAACCTAATAATGCTCCCTCCACAATAGGAGATGACTCTCATGATGAGGGGAGTATTACTTTTATTATTTTAAAAAAGAAAGTCACGTTTTGGGATTTTCTTTTTTAAACTAAAAAAGAATACTGTTTGGGATAGGGTTGCTTCATACGGACACAGCAGCAAACAGCAAGATGCATCGACAGGAACCGCCGTGATGGCTGTTCGAAGGGAACCGCTGTGACAGCTGTTCCTGCCAGAGGTTATAAATGACTGTCTGCTTGGTTGTCATTTATAAATTTGATGGGCAGTCCCTCTGTCATAGAGATGGAGTAATTTGCTGCCTCCCCATTGCGGAATAGTACGCCATTCACCAAAATATAAAAGAGGCCCTTTGTCTTTAATAGTGTCATTAACCTCTGTTGGTGAAAAGTCTGGGATAAATAAGCTATTAGATGCAGCTTTCAATTGATTGCATGTACAGTGACTATATTCATTCCAAACATGGAATGCCAACTGCTGTGCACCACCCCACTGTGTGTGCAGAACTTCTGCTTTTCACTAAGTCTCTCCTCTCATGGTTGCGAGGTTTGCGGTTGGGCGGTTATTTCAATCCATGGTTGTTGCCTTCTTTACAGTCTACTTTTTTCATTTCATAAAAATTTTTCAGCCTAGCTGGGACCCTCGAATCACGCCTTCTGTGGTTTATGAATTTCTCCATAGCCTTACCCAATTGATTTCCTAGATAACTTTTAACAAACATTACTCTTGCATCATTGCAATGTTGTTAGTCCTGATCATGATCCTCAAATGATACAAGGTCAAACTGCTGACGGCGACCATGACACTGTGAACATAACATTTATAGATTGTTTGCACCTCTAGACTGGAGAATTACTCCGACCAGCATTGCTTAGGAAAGTCTTCCATTGTCATACTATTTGTACACACTTGTCCACACTATTTTGGTATTGCTCACTGTATTATCACGCAAACACACGGCACCTGATTTGCATCATACTGCCAATACACACTGTATTTTATACTGAATGTATGGGTCCTGTCTGACTGAAACAATAATAGACACATTAATTATTAGTTTCCAGGCTTTCGCCCATTAGGTATTATAACCCCTCCCCCAGGAAGAAACTTTTTGCATTACTTGTCCATTTTTGCAGAACTTGTTTTTGTTTGCCTTAGGACTCTGTGCACTTTACTGCTGTTAATCAGTGCTGAAGTGTGTGTGCTCCCGCTTCTAAACATGGTCAAATTGGCATGCACCCAATTGGCACATTTAATCTACAAGTCCATAGTAAAGTGTTACTACATGTACCCAGTGCCTGTAAATTAAATGCTACAAGTGGCCGGCAGCACTTATTGTGCCACCACTTAAGTAGCTTTCAAACATCTCAGACCTGCCGTTGCAGCCTGTATGTGCAGTTTTAAACTGCCATTATGACCTGGAAAAATAAACCTTTTTGCCAGACCAAACAAATCATTTTAAATACATATAAGTCACCCCTTTGGTACGTCCTAAACAGCCCATAGGGCAGGGTACAGTGTAATTAAAAGGTTCAACATGTACTTTTAACTTTTACATGTCCTAGTAGTGAAAAACACTTAAACGTGTCTTCTCACTACTGTAAGGCCTGCCTCTATCAGAGGATAGCATTAGGCTAACTTATTACATTTAATAAGAAATAACCTTCAATTGGGAGCAGGTAAGAATGTCAAGTTTGGTTTCTATGGAAGTGTAATTTAAAAACCATTTAAAGGTAACATCAAACTTTAAATCACAGTTCTTAAAATGCCACTTTTAGAAAGTTGCCATTTTCTTGTCCTAACCATTTGGCACCAGCTGCCTGTATCCTGGGTCATACGACTAGGTGCAGCCAGCAGTTGGTCTTTGTACATTACTCCCAGACATTGAAAAAAAGGATAATCGATGTTAGCAGAATGGACTATCTCTGACATGCATATCACAAATACTCTGCCTGGGCATACTCACAAAGGGTTTGATGCTAATCTTTTGTGACTCTAGACAAGCTGGGGCTGGGTCAGAGAGGCAGGAAATTCCAAACCCCTCTGGAGGGGTGGAAACCTCCAGAATCTTCTTCGACTCCAAAGCTGGCACCTGGTACAAATATTTGACCCTCAGACCCAACTCTTTAGTACACCTTTCGGTCTGTAGAATACTCAGAAAGACTACTGTGCTGCTCTGCTACTCTGTTGCCCTGCTGTCAGAGTCATGACTGGCTCTGCATCTTGATCCCAGGACCATCAGAGTGACTCCAAGAGCTAGCAGGCTGGCCTCCTAATCAGAGCCTCAGAGACAGAAAAGCTTCAACTACCTTGAACCCAGCACCTGGACTCTACCAGTTGTGAATCTTGCCCCCTAAGTGGTGGACCCTTGGATGAGGGTCTGTAGGTACTCCGCCCGCCCAATTGTGGTCCTGTAAAGAGACCGATGCAGTATGATGTATTTCCTTGCAGCCACATTAGAACTGCTGCAGAGCATCGCATCCCCATCTCTGAACCTCACATCGCAGCCTGTAGTCTCCACAGCGGCTGTGCGACGCTTCCTCAATGCAGGCCTTTTCATCACAAGCCCCTCGTCGACTGCATCCTTGACGATGACGCCGGACCTCACATTGCAGCCCAGCACCTTCTTCAGAACACCCGGTGCACAATATATATCTTCAAAGCTGGACTTTACATCACACGCCCCTCTTTGACAGCATCCTCAACGATGACACAGGACTCCACAGGACTCCACAGAGCAGCCTCACAGCTCATTGGAACCGCCACTGCGTGACTCATCCTTGATGTGGGATCTTGCAGTGCTTCACAAACTAGGATTTAAGGTAATTTGTTCAGGAGTCCTAACCTGGTCCCTGTATCCAGTCTGTGCTTGATTGTGGTCGGCCTGAACTGTTGACTTTGTTTAGGTCTGGCCCAACCAGATATCCACAGTTGGGCCTTTATCCTTTTAGGTGCTATTTTTTACTTACATCTTTAAAATTGCATTTATCTGGTTCTACTGATTGAATTTCTGTTGTTTTGGTCTCAAATAATTTATTACATTGTATGCTATTTTTTCAAAATAAATGTGGAATTTTTCTTCTGTCGTGTTTTCACCTGAAGAGCTGCAGAAATACTTTACACATTGGCTCTAAGTTAGGTCTGACTGCTTTGTGGAAAGCAACCAAAGGGTAAAGCACAGGCTAATTTAGGGTTTGCTTGTGTTTTACCCTGACAAAAATGACAGTTGCAGCTTGAATAGGGTTTCACTACACTCAACCACTACCTCAGTTTCCAACATTGGTGTTCAGCGGTGTCATTAGAACTTGTGTTTGTGCAGTGCCATACAATGATTTTGTGTTACACTAAAATCCCGGATAAATTATATGATTTCAATGCAAGTTTTTCTGAATTTTCCAAATATATTCTCAATTCTACCAGACTCTTTGGGACCATACCTGCAGCAATAGAATTTGAGCTGGCCAGCCTGGAAAGTTAAATTGTGGTTGAGCTCAAACAGTTCTGCAAGAAAAGGGGACTGTATGCCAAATCCAAGAAGGGCACCAAGAATGTGGACCTTCAGAGAGATCTGGGGCCCTGGATGGATGTTCACCAGTTACTGGCAGCAACTAAAGTTGGGAAGGAGGAGGATGATGTGGATGAGCAGGAGTTGGGCCTGGATACCAGCCCCGAGATTCAGCAGTCAGAGGAGGGGGATGATTCATCTCTTGAGTTGGAACTCCTTGCCAGAGTGGGAAGCATAGTATCTTTGCAAGGCCTGTACCTAGAAGAGCTGGTGGAAAGGAAGGCAGACAGGGATTTTCAGTAGCAAACGGGCAATCTTAGGATGGAGGAGAAGAAACTGACCATGAATGCTGAGGAGAGGAAAATGTCTCATGAATGGAGCATCAGAGAGTTGGACATGAGAGGTAGGCAAGCAGAGTCCAGCAACAATGGTGGCAGCTTACCCGCAATGTCTGAAGGGGACAAGAAGGTTCACAGACCCAAATATATGGTGCCCAGGTATGTGGTAGGGGATGACATAGAAAAGTGGTTTTCTGCTCATGAGGTGGCCGTCAAGATGCATAGGGTCCCAGAAGAGTGCTGGGGCTATCACTCTAGAAACACATGCCTACAATGGGAGCAATACCTTGCTTACACTGAAGGTGCAGACCCAAAGAAGTACATCCTAATGATCATCCTTGTCACCAAATGTGGACTCACCCCAGAGAAGTACCACATTAAATTCAAGGATAGCCAAATGTTGCAGAACCAGTTTTGGGTCTACTTTCTTGATTATGCCAGCAAGGCACTGAATGATTGGGTGTGGGGCAGCAAAGTTGATGATTTTACTGGGTTGTTTAATTCAATACTAAGAGAGCCCATGTTTAATAGCTGTTTTACAGGGCTGCACTAGCACCTAATTTATAGTAAGCTCCCTAGCCCCAGGGAACTTGCCAAGAGGTGGACCAGAGTGTCCTAAAAGGTATTTGGGGAGGTCACCATCAATGGGCACAGGAGCCAGCTTGACTGATGTGAGTTGTCATCTGGTGTCTTAAGAGCAGGTCCTCCCTAATACATTCCACCAGGTCATAGCCTCAGACAGCTGTGAGAATCACTACCCAGTGGCTCTGACTCCCTTTGGTGTGGGGTGAGGGGATCTCAGGTTCTCTAAAAGTAGCTGTGAACCCTACCATGCCTGTACATTGTCCTGTTGGGTAATGACCTAGTGCACTCTGTGTGGAAGGAAGTGGAGCTTAGGTGACACCTAGAAATGTTAGGCTTTTCTGAATGAGTCTGGGTGCATGCCAAAAGGTCCATGGTTGCCCAAGAGGGAGTCAAGGAAGCCTGGATCACGTAAGAATGGCCAAGGCAGCTGAAAAAGAAGGGGAAGGGCAAGGGGTGTAGGAAGCCATCCCCTGAAATTCTCACGGCCCAGGCTGATGGGGCGCCTGAGGAAGTCGCCCCTGACCTTACCGGGGAGGACACCGCTGGCCTGGGAACCCAGACTGAGCTTGCTGGATTGCAAGTTGAGAGTGGGACCACCAGGGAGGAATTCTGCAAAGTGCAGATCAAGTGCCCAAGTCTAGAGGGCCTTGAGGCGGCAAGCTGAGGCCCAGTCAGCATGTGATAACTCTGTAGATCACCCTATCTATTGGGAGAATTACCTCCTTGCAGTGAGCCCAAGGTTCCTAGACATGGGCCACACTGTGTGCTTGTAATACCCCAGTGTTAAAGGACCATCCTGCTAGCAGGACATCTGTTACAAAACAAGACCTTTCAGCCTTGTCCCACACTTTTATTGGCCCTGGATAAAGTCAGCCTCAAATACCTTTTGTAGGTCTTGTCCCACTTGCCAGTCCAGCGAGAATGCAGGGAAAAAGCCTAAGGCTCCCCAATCCCTTACCTATTGTTAGCAGTCCCTTTGAAAGAGTGGACATCAACATTGTTCGCCCCTTGGACCCCAAGGCAGACTTACGCAACAGGTTTATCCTAGTCTTGGTGGATCACGCCACACGGTACCCAGAGGCCATCCCTCTGCACTGGCTAGGGCCCTGATCGGGATTTTTACCCTCATTCAATTCCCCAAGGAAATAGTACCTAACGGAGGTGCTAACATTATGTCAGCATACATGAAGTTCATGTGGGATGAGTGTGGGTTAATCTATAAGTTCTCCACACCCTACCTCCCTCAATCAAACAGGCTTGTTCGAATATTCAACAAGACCCTCAAAGACATGATTATGGGCCTGCCTGAACCCATGAGGCAGCAGTGGAACGCCCTATTACCATGTCAGCTGTTTGCCTACCGAAAGGTGCCACAGAAGAGGGTTGAGCTCCTCTATAGCCATCCTGTTAAGGGATCTGTTAGACCTGTCATCCTTAGGGTGGTCTTTCCCCAACTTTCTGCCTGCTCACCTCTACTTTTTGGAATATCTTTTTGTTGGCCTTAAGACACCGAGCACTTTACCATTGCTGACCAGTGCTAAAGTACATGTGCTTCTCCCCTAAAACATGGTGCCATTGGTATATACTTGATTGGCATATTTAGTTTACTTATAAGTCCTTTGTAAAGTAGTATATCATATAACCAGGGCCTGTAATCTAAATGTTACTAGTGGGTCGGCAGAACTGATTGTGCCACCCACAAAAGTAGCCTTTCAAACTTGTCTCAGGCCTGCCATTGCAAGGACTGTGTATGAAGTTTACTGCCTCTTCTACTTGACATTTAAAACCACTTGCCAAGCCTTCAACTCTCCTTTTATTACACATAGGTCACCCCTAAGGTAGGCCCTAGATAGCGCCATGGGCAGGGTGCTGAGAAACCTAAACTAAAAGGTAGGACCTGTACTTTTAGGTTTTACATGACCAGGTAGTGACAACCAGCAAAAATTGATTTTCACTTCTGTGAGGCCTACTCCTTTCATAGGTTAGTACTGGCAATTCCTTAAAACACTTTTAAGCTGTAATTCATAATTAGAAAGGAGTAGCTAACTCATGCTTCATATCTTTGGAATGGTAATAATGAAACCTCTTTAGTGATACAAGTTGTATTTAACACAACTATTTTATACTTTGTGCATTCCCTCTAGACAGCCACTAACACAGGAATGGCTAGGTGTGACAGAGGACTCATCTGCATTCATCTTCATTCTGATAGACGTCCTGGGCACAAAAGGGGGAGAGGTGGCTCACACTTACATCTGAATAGGCTGTGCCCTATACTCACACAAAGGGTTATTTACCCCCCACAGATAGCATGGAAGACAAGACTGGGTTGAAAGCATTCCTTGTGCACGTCAGAGAACTCCTTTGAAGTCCCCCCTATATCAAAGGCACTTTTGGATACAAGTACCAGGAATCTGACCCTGCCAAATCAGTACACTACTCAACCTGGGAAGAACTCTGCTGGAGTAAAGACTGCTGTGCTGTAAGGATTTCGACTTTGTGTGACTGACTGTTCGGTGGAGCTGCTTCTCTGCTTTGCTGAGCTGCCCCACGGCTGCTGATCTCTACTCTGCTTTGGACAAGGACTGGACCCATCTCACTTCAACCCATAGTGACTCCAAGGGCTTGCTGGCTTCCCTCTTGTTTTCTCAAGTCTCAGGGACACAAAAGATTTCCTGAAATCGTGCAGGTGCTGCTGGACTTTGCCATCTGTGATTCCTACCCTTGCCTGAGGAGCCCTCTCCAGTCCTGGGCCTCAAAAGGGTTGATTTCTGCAAAAACCGACACATTGCCTTGAGTGCTTTAGAATTTCCACGGCATGCCCTTTGATGCCAATGCAGAGGCTGCTTGACGACGACAGATCCACAGCCTGTGCAGCTCGATGATGACGTTCTGTGCAGTTTGACGATGATACATTGCATCCACTTACAGCTCAATGACGAGGCAGGACTCCCTTTGTAGGACTCGACGACGATGTAGTAGGCTCTTGACGTTGACAAATGTTCCATCCAAGGCATTTCTTCACCTGTCTTGGTCCTGTAGTTGGCCTGCCCTCCATCGCAGTTCCTCGCGACCTCAAGTGACGATTTGACCGTTAGTGACTGCTAAGTACTGTTTTCACATTTAATCTTTAAACATTCATATCTTGACTTCGACTTATTGAATTTTTATTGTTTTGGTCTTGATATACTCAGATACATATTCTCTATGTTTCTAAACCTATGTGAAGTCTTTTTGTGGTGTTTTCATTGAGTTACTGCACATTAAGTGTTGTACAAAGACATTACACATTGCCTCTTAAGTTAAGCCTGACTGCTCTGTTCCAGGCTACTAGAGGGTGAGCACAGGTTAATTTAGGATGTGTAAATGACTTACACTGACTAGAGTGGTGGTCCCTGCTTGGACAATGTGCAAATCTCTGCCAACCAGAGATCCCATTTCTAACACAACCTCTCAGCCTTGTGAGGGAGGGGTTGGAATAAGATCCCAGGAATCCTCTCAGGATGTAGTCATCTACATGCTGGCTCTGTAACCAGATGAAGAGCTTCTGGAAGAAAATCAAAGACAATCTCAAGCCCAGTCACGAAGTGATGAAAGTCTGAAATGATTAGAGGGTACTCTGGTAGAGTTTCAGCCTGGCCGGAATGTGTGGTTCATGGGGCCTGTACAGCCAAGAGTTCTCCAAGACTATTGGACAGGCCCATATGAGCCTAAGGAGCGGAACGACAATGCCACCTATCTGGTTGATCTCAAGAACCCTACAAAACCCCTTAAGGATGCTCCACATAAACCACCTCAAACCCCACTTTGAAAGGTTCGAGGTCACCATGCTCTGGGTGACCTCCTCCCATCCAAGGTTCATGATTGGCCAGTAGAGAGTGTTAGCCTGTCCCCTACTCTGACTTAAGAACAGCAGACTGACTGTCGCTGGCTGTTGGAGCAGTTTTCTTTTCTGTGCTCTCTCACCCCTGGGCTTACCCATTTGTGTACCCATCACCGTGACACTGGAGACAGCATGCTCATCAAAAACAAAATTTACCAGCTGTCGGATAAGGTGAGGGCCTGTATCAAGGAGGAGGTCTCCAAGATGCAGGCGTCAGTGGTGATTGAGCCGTGTAACAGTTCCTGGTCCAGCCCAGTTGTGCTGGTACCCAAGGCTGCCCCACTTGGCACCACCCCAGAACTCAGGCTCTGGGTGGACTACCAAGGACTTAATTCGATCATTAAGGCTGATGCTCTCCCTGAAATGATGAGCTCATTCAGAGACTGGGCACTTTCAAATTCCTCAGTACCTCAGGCACTCACATCAGGGTACTGGCCAATTGCCTTTACTGAGGGGGTAAAAGAAAGGTCAACATTCTCAGTCCCAGAGTGCAATTTTCAGTTCTATGTGATGTCCTTTGGCTTAAAGAATGCCCCTGCCACCTTTCCGATGTTGGACAGAGTCAGGCTAGGAAGGAGTCATTCTGTGCCACTTACCTGGATGACAAAGCTGTCTTCAGCTCCAGCTGGGAGGAACACCTGTACCACCAACAGAAGGTGCTTTCGGCCCTGCAGCAGAGGTGCCTAACGATCAAGCCCAGTAACTGCCAGATAGGGTAAGGTACTGTGGTGTATCTGGGCCACATGGTGGATGGGGGCAAGATTCAGCCCTTCCAGTCTCAGAATGAGACTATCATGGGCTGGCAATCCCTCAAAATGCAAACTGAGGTGGGGGTCTTTCTGGGTCTCACCAGCTATTACAGGAGGTTGTTAAGGGTTACGGCACCATTGTTACCCCCTTATCTGATTTGACTTCGAAGAAGCATCCCAAGAAGTTGACCTGCACAGAGGACTGTCAGAAAGCCTCTGACTCCTGCAATGAAGCCATGTGTACAGCACCTGTGCTGAAGGCTCCTGACTTCTTCAAAGGATTTTATTGTACAGGCGAACAACGCATGGTGTAGAGGTTGTTGTAGCACAGAAGTGAAGTGCTAAAGAGAATGAGACCTTTACTGTGGTCTGGGCACTAACGAACCTGAGACTATAACTGTCTGGGATTCACTTCTGGGTTCAGACAGACCACAGGCCCCTCAGATGGGTCATGCAAAGTAGGGTTGAAAATTCAAAGCTGTTGAGGTCATCTGCCTCCCTACAGGCAATAGAGTTTTTGGTGGAACACCATCCTAAGTCAGACCACGCTAATGTTGATGGTCTATTCTGATATTTCTGCCTTAGCGATTAGAGCTCCCAGGAGGTCGAGTAGTTTCCCCACTTAAAGCTGAGGGGCGGGGCACTTGTTAGATCTGACAGCCTTAGGGTGGGCTTACCCCAAACTTTTTACCTTACTGCTCAATTTTTGTCATCTAATTTTTGATGGCCTTAGGGCACTTTGCCTCTGCTAATCAGGGCTAAAGTGTGTGTTTTCTCTCCTCTAAACATTGTGAAATTGGTTTATGCTGAATTGGCACATTTAATTTACTTGTAAGTCCCTAGTAAAGTGGTACCACATGTACCCATGGCCTGTAAGTTAAATGCTACAAGTGGACCTGCCTCACATATTGTGACACCCACTTTAGTATCCTTTAAACATGTTCAAAGAAAAAGGACGGTGCACCAGGATGAAGTCAAAGGATTCCGTATATATTCCAATATAGATTCTTTATTTAGTTTTCAATTAAAAACATGGACATCAGCCAACGCATTTTGTTCCAGACGGAACTTCGTCAGGGCAATAGTGTCTTTAAATCCGTCCAAACAATCAAATACTAGAATTGGAAAAAATTCCGTAAACGCCCAGGTAAAAGCAAGGATAATCAGCGCCTTTGTAATCCCAGTTTTCCAGATAGAAAGGTTTGTCTGTACAGGACCCAAGGTGTCTTTTAAATAACTTTGACGTCTATAGTGCATATAGTTAATATATATGAAAATGGAATCCAAGGGCAAAAATCACAGCCAATGTTCCTTATATTTTTCTCTTTCAAATCGCGCGTTCTCTAAAGCGGTCCTTCATTTGGACGTCCGTGGTCCCGTTGTAGATAGGACATGGTTTTTTATGTTAAGTTCCTGATCTATCTTGAGTCCTAGTTTTTTACTGCCCTGCTTGGGGTGGAGGCCTTGCCTAAGTTCGGTGGCCACCAATCTAAAGTCCACAGGGTTTGGGCTTTCCCCAATAGGATAATCTCCAATTTCCCTGGGTTCAGCTGGAGGATATTATCTGACATGCACTTAACAATCGCTTTCATACCTTCCGAAAAATTATGCTTTGCTTTGTCTAAGTCATCTTCAAACAACAGGACCAACTGAGTATCGTCTGCATATGACAGGATCTCAAACCCATATGCTCTGAAGACTTTAGCAATAGGTCCCCCATAAATGTTAATAAGATAGGGATCAAGCATGACCCTTGAGGAACCCTTTATTGATCCACTTGGGCTTGGCTTTAAGAGCTCCCAGTTAAACACCCTGCCTTCTATCTTTCAGGAAGTCCTGGAACCAGGCCAGGGCAGACCCATCAATCCCAACTTTTTGAAGTATTTGGAGTAGCTTCACATGGGACACCATATCAAATGCTGCGGAGAGGTCTATACATATATATATCTTTGTTGAGATAGACCCTCTTTGAATGAGGCCAGGCAGAGGCGCTGTGGACTCTCAGGGGCCAAGATGTCCTGACCCTTCTGCCTACGGAATCTGAAAATGAATGGTGGCATCACTGCTGCAAACGTGCTAAGACTGATCTGTGGGCTGAGAACTCGCCTTCATTGTACCTCCTCAGAGACTTCAGTGCAAACTGAGCTGTGGGTTAAGAACCCACTCTCATCATATTTGCTCAGAGACTCAAGAACACTGGTAACAGACGCCATCAGAGGTCTGTCCCTCATACCTCTGTACCTATAAGATTTACCCTACAAGTGCATCAAGGCGTGCACAGGAAAAGAGGGTGAGAAAAACATTTGAAAAACTGTTATATCAACTACGATACTGAAGAACTATAATGTCACTAGGGTAGTCTAACATTCTGAGATGGGCCAAAGTTACATTTGGGGTCTGAATGCCATGGGGACTGCCTTGGACTACTAGTCCCTTGGTGCTCCAGAAATGAGCCAGGCAAAACTGTGGGAGTGTGCCTGTGACACAAAAACAGGGTCCCTCTGTTATTATGTATTTGATATCCTTATTTAGGTTAAATTAACCTATTTATTATTGATTACTCTGTTACCCTCTTCGGTATTTCCCTCTCCTCTCCTTTCTCCATTCCCACTGTGCCCTTGTTCCATTTGGAATGCCCGGGAATGCACCTTAGAATGTTCAGGCTGCACTCTTTCATTATGTTGAAGTGACTTGGAGGTGTCTGACTCACAAAACACCTTTTCGTCCTAATGCTGAGAACTGGCAGTATATCAACACTGGCGACTGAGGATGGGATACGCTGAGCAGGGGTCAGAACGACACCTTCACCCCTGTGTTTAAAGTCACTCTATTCTGTGGCGCAATGTAGTTCTGTACATTTTTATTGTTACATTTCGAGTGAAGAACTTTCTTCAGAGTTTCACTGATTAAGTGCCTAGATTCCCTTTCTGGCACTTTATTGGTAGCCTTTGGAATTTAGTGTGTTCAGTATTTTTTCTGGAATTATATTTGGGAATGAGTTTGGGGACTTCCACCCTCTACGTGGGTTGGTATGACACTTTCTGCCCCTCACGTCCTACTGTTCAGAGATTAACACAGAAACCCTTGCATCCTGTCATGTTCATTTTTTTAGCTCCACTACCTACTGCTGGTGTGTTGCTATGTGACTCCAACATCAGGTTTTTTTTCTTTTCAAAAAACCTTTATTGAAGACCAACAGTAGATGTACATTTCCGCTTGCTGCCTACAACCGTATCTCGGCCGGCATAGAGACATTGCAAATATAAAAGACGGATGAGGTGCGGGGGAGTACACAGCAAGCCGCCTACAACCCCGTCGGGACGACGGTGTTAGTGGGAGCGTTTGGCTGTGAAGGCAGAGTCATCATTACAGACATGGTTATTGTTAATAACATTATTATTCAACTAAGGCATCGTCTGAAAGAACAATTTTCACTTATGTATCACATGTTACAAAGATCATAAACATGATAAGGAGATATTGAGTCCCATAAATAATATATCTGCAACATACATTGTCCCAATCCCATCAGTGCGCGGCAGGTACGTGTGTTGCTGGGGGGATCGTCCAATAATAGGTGAGATGTGTTATGAGGTCTCCGCGCTATGTTCTGCGGCGTGTTCCATTAAATAGGTTTGCAACGGGCCCCATATATCTCTTGGGCATGATGAGGGGGGTTGGAGTTCTGCATAAATGTGTAGCTGCTCCTGACAATATATCAGGTCCCGGAGCCAGTCCTTAAATTTCGGCGCTCTTACCCTCCCCCACCTACAGGTAATTTTCCTCTTGGCGAGTAGCAGTGCAATGGAGGTGTACTTCTTCATTTTAGCAGCAATGGGTTCGGTATAACCCAGTAGGGCAGTAAATAGGTCAGTAGGGACGTGCAAGCCAGTCATAAGATCCAGTGCAGCAAGTACTTCTTCCCAGTAACGCTGTACTGGCAGACAGTCCCAGGCTAGGTGTCTAAAGTCAGCGCCCTCCCTGCCACATCAATCACAGCGATCGTTGTCTCGCAGTTTCAGCCTGCACAGTCGTGCTGGCGTGTAATATAAACGATGTAGATATTTCTAATATATTATGCTGAATCTGCTACTGGAAGAAATCTCACCTGCCTGTGCACTGCTCATCGGTTATAGAGTGACAGAGTTCTATTTCCCATTTGCCCCGGGCCAGTGTTGAGTTATATTCTTTATTGGTTTGGACGACGCAGTACAATTTGGACAGGACATGTTCAGGGGTATCCTGTTGTAGCAGGATATGTAGCGGGGGCATCACTGGGGGTTCTAGAGGAAAAGAAGGTGTAGCAGCTTTCACATCTTGTCGGAGTCTGATATAATAAAAGGGGTCTAAAGTAGTAGGGTCGACATCTTTAAAGAATTCTTCGCTAGTGCTAAATTTCCTGTCAGTATATAGGTGTCCCCAGGTATGCATAGAGAGTTTACGAAGAAGCTGCCTACATCCACCCTCCTGTGTAACTGGGAGGTCCTGTCTCCCATGAAGGTGAAGGAGAGGAGAATATAGTGGTGTGCAATTGGTCTGTTTAGCTATGCCGTGCCATGCACTAACTATACATTGAACGGTGGTGGATGCAAAGTGGCTGGGGACCGGAGGGCGCAGATGTAGGCCGTGCTAGGGGTGGGGCGCATGTATCCCTGTTCAATCGCCAGTTGAGGAATGCAGGGGGGGCTTCATCCAGTATGTAGCGAAATGCGCCTGCGCGCAACTGAAATATAAGTTGATGTCTGGTACGGAGAACCCTCCCGCATTGTAAGGGCGCGTAAGTGTATCCCATCTGAGTCTGGCTTGCTTTCCTCCCCATAATAGTCGTATTAGTCGGGTCTTCATGGTGGAGAAGAAGTGGCGGCTGGGGGCGTAGGGAATGTTAACGAATAAATACAGGAGTTTAGGGAGGATGACCATTTTAATCAAAGATGCACTACCAGCCATGGACAGAGGTAGTGCAATCCAACGTGTAATTTTGTCGGTGATAGAGTCTAGAGCACGCCCGTAGTTAGCTGTCATAAGTTTGCCGCGTGAGGGGGACACAATGATGCCCAGATATGTGAGAGTGTCATCATACCATTTAATGGGGAAGTCTGGGGTGAATCTTGTAGTAGAGTCAGTAAGTGGATACATTTGGGACTTAGACTAGTTAATGTTGCCCCCCGATAATTGTCCAAATATGATAAACAGGCGCAATATGGGATTCAAACTGATGGCAGGATGTCGCAAATATAGAGTGATATCGTCGGCGTATAAAGAAATGACAATCTGCCGCTCTGTGTAGATGATAGCATGGTCCCAATAATGTTGTCTAATTTTAGCTGCGAGAGGTTCAACAGCCAATGCAAATAGTAGAGGGGAAAGGGGACACCCCTGCCTGGTGCCTCTCGCCAGTGAGAAAGAGAGCAGTCCATTCACCATAATGGGAAACATCCTTTACCACGCAGTGCCTTTACAACGCAGGTTTTACAACAAAAACCATTACAACGCATTGCACTGGGGGGCGCTCTAAGATAGGGAATAGTTTTAATTTACTATCCAACACCTTCCCTACTATCCACGGGGACTGGAGTTGGAATAGTGAATTAAACTATTCACTATCAAGCACCCCCCAAAGCAATGCGTTGTAAAACTTGCGTTGTAACAGCATGCGTGGTAAAAGCATGCGTTGTAACAACGTACATCCACCATAATGGTTGCGCGCAGACCAGTATACAATAAGTTTATCCAGGCCAGGAAAGGGGGGAACCCATACATACCAACACAAAGGACAGGTAATCCCATTCTAGGGAATCAAATGCCTTGGTGGCATCGAGAAATATGGCGGCCACGTTCTCCTCGGGATCAATGTTGTGAAGTAAAGAGAATAATGTCCTCAAGTTGTGAGCAGTGCTCCTAGTTGGGACAAAGCCCGATTGGTCCGGGAGGACCAGAACTGGCATTAGGGGGCTGATGCGGTTAGCAATTAGTTTGGCGAGGATTTTGGCATCTACATTTATAAGGGAGAGAGGCCTGTATGAGTCTAGTTGCGTGGGTGATTTATTTGGCTTGGGTAATGATATAATAAGTGCCTCTTGCATTGTGCGGGGCAGGATGGCTGTCTCGCGGGCTTCCTCGAACACGTGCCACAGTATTGGAATAATGAGATGTTTATATAATTTATAGAATTCTTCCGGAAGGCCATCAGGCCCCGGGGCCTTGCCAGATTGTAATTGCATGATAGCTGAGATAATTTTGTCATCTTCATGGTGAGCTAGTAGGAATTCCCTTTGGCCATCCCCTAACAAGGATATGGCAGTGTCTTCAAATAAGGAGACAAAGTCCACTGGGGTGTGACGGTGGGTGGAGTATAGACTTTTATAAAATTGCCTAAACGCCGCTAGAATGTCCGAGGAGTTTCGGCGTACCAGGCCGTCTTCGTCTTCGATTTCCAGTACTGCGTTGGTAAACTGGGGAGGGCGGATAGATGAGGCTAGCGCTCTGCCCAGTCTTTTGCCCTCTCCATAACATAGAGCTTTGTGGTATTTCCCCTTGAATCTACATTCTCGTTCTGCAGTTTCTTGATAGTCATTGAGGAGTTCGCATATTCGCGCCTGTAATTCGGGAGAGGGCGCTGATTGGAGATCAGACTCAGTTTGCTTCAGTTCTACCTCTAAATTGTGGAGTGTGTTTCGTATGGCTTTCAGTACTCCGCCGCTCTTTGCGATACAGATGCCCCGTATGGTAACTTTGAAAGCCTCCCAGATGGTAGAATATAGGGGGACAGAGCCAGTGTTACAAAGAAAGAAGTCCGATATTTCTTGTTCTACTTCATCCTTGAAAACAGGGTCGAGTAAGGTTTGCGGGCTTAGGCGCCATGCTAGGTATGGAGGTTCCCCCTGCGGCGGGGGGAGCGTCAGCAGCACTGGAGAATGGTCTGAATATGTGCGTGATAAGTAGGTGGCGTGTGATGTCCAAGTCGCTAATCCCCTACCCACCAACCAGTAATCTATGCGTGACCAGGAGGCATGGACAGAGGAGTAACAGGAGCCCAGTCGTGTCGCTAGATGGTGGATTCTCCATGGGTCTACAAGGCTGTGTTCTTCCTCAATATCCCTGAGGGTTCGCTGCGCAGCTGTTTAGTGATGTGATTGTGGGTGTGACCTGTCTAGGCTGGGGTTAAACGTGACATTAAAGTCTCCACCCCAAATCAAGTGTGTGGTATCTACATCGTTTATCTTCCCCCACAACACCCTAAAAAACTCTGGGTCATCTGAATTTGGGCCATAGCACGACACCATGGTAATGGACTGTCTCAACAGCCTGCCCCACATTACAGTATACCTACCCTGAGGATCTGCAAAGGAGCCTTTGGGAGTGTACATCGTACCAGCACCGCAGTACCCCGGGCATGTGAGGAGTAACAGGAGAAGCCTCTATGGGCTGCCCAGCGGGCAGCGAAGGTAGGGGATGAGATGAGAGACAGATGTGTTTCCTGCAGCATAGCGTAATGAACATTGTGGCGGTCCAGATAAGCAAGAATATGACAATGTTTACGGGGGTCTCCTAAGCCGCGCATATTCCATGATAGAAAGTTATATTTAAGCATATTGGGACGGGTCTCTGTCATAGTCGCAATAGAAGAAAAACGTGATGGGCCATGATGTGTGTAGTTACATGTAAATAAAACAATCAGTGGAAACATGCCAAGTGTTAGGATTAAAGGAACTTGAGGAACAGTACCCACACCGTCCCTCCTCCCACAACAGCAACCCCAACTTGGCGTGCAGAACAGCCTCCCCCCACTCAATAATCCCACAAATCCCAGTCCCAGTCCCAACAGGGGACAGAAGGGAAGCATTGCAACCACGTTGCACAAAGTCACGTTAAAGGATTTACCTGGTGGGTGGCGGTAAGAGGGCAGCCAGGTACTCCTCGCAGGGGCGAGGGCGTTCGGGCTTAAGATCTTCGGTCAATTCAGGCATCTAAGGTAGTTGAGGGGAAAGATCGGAGCAGGCCTGAAACCAATAACAGTGGCACATCGCAGGGGTCAATGCGAGCGTTACAGGCCAAGCTCGGGAGCAATCTTCTCGCCTTTGTGCAGGGGAGCATGACCAGGCTGGGTGTTATGGGTCTTCTGCGATAACAATGTTCGTGTCTCAGCGTCCACTGCATGCATATGATCTTGTCCCTGTGCAGACCAGGGCCAGGCTTTTTGTGTGGTATACGTGTCCATTCACAAGAGGGCCCAAACCGCGGGTGATTGTAAGGTAAGATATCCGATGCGCCCCTGTCCAACTCCTCCTGACTCATAGGAGAGCGGTGGTTTCCAGATGGCTTGGGCAGGGTCCTAATGAAGTCTTGAGCGTGCTGTGGGTTTGTGAAGAAGTGTTGTGTTCCTTGGGCTGTGACTTTCAGGCGAGCAGGAAACAGCATGACTCCAACATCAGGTTATTTGGTCATTCCGTCTGGTTTCCACTAACCCTGCATCGGTTTCTCAAAGGGAAAACCGCATTGTGGCTCATGCTGTTCTACATACAAATCTGGCGGGGACATCGTTCTTTTGCCCAATGAGCCATCCCAAATATAAAAGTAGTGGATAATGATAAGCAGCCTGTCATGCTGATAGGTTCAGCTTTATAGTGCAAATTCTATGTGTGCAAGAATCAACTGCTGAGGAGCGGCCATCTTTTTGAATCATACTTAATTGCTATAGGAGGAGAAAGGTTTTTTTCATACAGAAGACAGCACATTCTACTGTACAATTTAGGAACTCGTGGAAGAAAACTTTTGAAACCCTGGGAGATCCTGTAAGAGCTAGTAGCAATGAGGAGGGTGCAGAATAGTTAGATATGTACCAGGAAACTGTAAGGAAATTAGAAGACCATTTTGGCCATAACATAAATGTAGTATTGGAGTGACACAAATTCTTCAGTAGAGTGCAGGAGAAGAATGAAAAAGTAATGAGTTATGTGGCAGTTTTAATTGAGGTCTCTAATACTTGTGATTTTGGGGGTCTGTGCAATTCATTAATACATGATCAATTAGTAAGGTGCACTAATAACATGAAAATACAGGAAAAAGTACTAGCACATAATCCTAATTTGTGTGAAGCTTTAGCATTAGCGAAGAGTATTGAACACACTGCAGAATGTATTAAAGTAATGAAGTAACCAAGTACTACTGAGGAAATTAAAGCAATCGTTAAGTGTGAGGAGAAGGACGACACAGTCTTAGAAGTAAAAAAGAAAATCCTGAATAGGAGAAACAGATACAAACCTGATGCAGAAGTAGGGAAAACCAAGTGTTATAGGTGTGGCAACTCTAACCACTTAGCCAATAGTCTCAACTGTCCAGCCAGACAGTGTGTTTGTGGGAAATGTACCAGAAGAGGGCATTATGTGAAAGTATGCAAAAATACAGACTCTAAACAAGTACATGTGATAAGTGGGGATGGTTTCAGAAGTAAATGTATTTTTCAAGTTGAAACAGATGAACACTTGTACACTTGTTGCAAGATGTGTACCCTACACGTAACATAGCTGTTGAAAAACATATGTTTGAGCAGAAATTTGCAAAAAAAAGCATATAACTTGAAAGATGCTTATATCAACCCCAGTGGTTAAAGCAAAGATCCAATTCCATTACTAGGAAAGACTATAATGCGTATTCAGTTTAAGGAACATTCCACAGGAGGAAAGGTCTACATTACAACACATAGATCCATCTGATTAGGTTGGAACGATCAAAGAGAATTAGGAATAAAATTGGGATTTTAATCATCCAGATCACGTTTTACTGTGTGAAAGGTCAAACACAAGAGTCGATGCTTTTAATGAGCTCTCCGAACTGTTCCAGGAGAGGTTGGGTTGTTTAAGGGATTTCCAACCCAAAATACAGCTAAAATACAAGGCATGCCCAGTGGTGCATAAACTTAGACACATGCATCAACTCATGGAAGATCCATTAAAGAAGGAACTGCAGAAATTGGAGGAACAAGGTATAACTGGAAAAGATGAAAGCTCACGCCTACTGTAGTCACCAACAAATCGGGAAACAAAGGGATCAGACTATGTGTGGGTCTCAGGGATCTCAATGCAAGTATCTGGGTCAACCGTTTCCCATTACCAAGTATAAATGAGTTGTTGAGCACAATGGACAAGGCTAGCTGTTTCACTGCAATCGATCTCTCACAGGCTTAACACCAGGTGGAACTACACGTCGGGTCTAAGCCATACACTTCATTTATCACACCGTTTGAGCCCTTCAGGTACTGCAGAATGCCATTTGGCCTCACTTCTGCGGATGCTGGTTTTTATTGTATTATGCAGCAGATTTTGGGTAGTATTAAAAATGTTCTTGTGTTGCAGGATGATATTTTAATTCATGCTGAAACAGAAGAAGCAAAAACAACAGTTGATGGACAGAATGCAGAAAAATGTCATGCATTCACCCCAGTACAGAGATCTGGGCCTAATGTGGAAAAGTAAATTTTGCCATGTTCTGTGTCCCTACGCCCCATCCATCATATGTTATGTGTGCATGATCAATATGCATATGTTATTCCCCATTTCTGATTAAAGACGCAATTACAGTTGTGTCCACCTCTAGTATGTTAGTTTCCAGTCCTCGTGAATACTACGAATATCAGGCCTATGTAAGTAATGTTGCCACGTTTCTCAGTGTGCACGTTATTCAATTATAAAGTCCCCGTTTCCAGGCCTCAAAGGGCCCGGACCACAGATTCAGCTCTTGTCTCCTGAAAGCCTCGCTGAGGAGCGATACAGCCCCCACCTGTATCCTCGACCCTTCACTTACTTCCTGCCCCGCAGTGCCCGGTGTAGCCCGGCTCTGCCTCTGAGTCTGCCAAAAGTATGTTATAGTTCCTGCTATCAGTTCAGTCCTCCTCCTCTGCATTCCTAAGCTACTGAACTGCATCAATAGTTTCCGTCATTGTCTAGCCTTTTCGTCTCCATGTTAGAGAAATACTGTATTTAATAGTCATTTAATATTCTTCACGCACTACATGTAGAATAATGCATGGTCCAGTCTTAGAATCAAGTTAGCTTTTCCCCTCATGACTCCTAGTTTATATCAACATGTTCCCTAAACATTAGATATCAGATAGGGTTTAGGTACATGTCGCTCCGACCCTCCAGACTTTAGTCTCTGCTCCTAGCACAGAGTTCGTAGCCCCCAGCTTCTCTTAGTAACACGTCATTGCTAGTTTTCGCGCACCATTAGGTTAGAGGTCCCGGCTCCTTAGGTAGCCCCCTCCAATGTGTCCGCCCATTCATGACATATTCTGTTACGTTTTGCATCACATGTCTTAGTAAACTCCCAGTTACACCTCTTTTTACTGTTATCTCACGCGACTGTTACGCGTCACGCCTTCTACTCCACCCACTGCTACGCCTACTGCAATGTAATGCTATGTGTTTGCGCTATGTATATAAGTCAATGTTATGTTATTAAATGTTAGCGCGTTCATCCCAGACCTAGCCCCGGCAGCTGCCGGGCCTTATTGTCCTATTCCCATGCAGGTTGTCCTGACCCTGTCCTTATGCTGTAATAAACCTGCAGAAACTCCTACTACCTCGAATCTTGACTCTTATTTATTGAGCTATCTGTTATTCATTCATTCATCCAAAAATAGGGTATTATTTATTTATTTACCACATAATGGCGCCCGAATAGGGACTTGCCCTTTCCCCACGCGTCGGTGAAGCCACGCCGACCCCCTGACCCTCTGCAGTCGTGACGGAACCATACCGTGCACTGGCAGATATTTCTGCTCCAAGTATCCTTCAGGCCCACGGAGGAGACGGAGGAGGCGGTCCAGCATCCGAACGAGACGGTGGAGGAACGCGGCGAGTCCCGACCAGAGCCCAAGCCGAGAGTCCAAGGTCCGAGGTATCCGGAGGTCCACCCGTAATTGAAGTCCGAAGTCCGAAGTTTGTCGTCATAGTCCAGTCCCGTCCGAGGCCTTCCGTTCCGTGCTGCCCGGTGAGTACCATTGCTGGGGTAGTGTCTAGACAGGGTCAGTCTAAATCGACTCCTGGTCCGTGGGTTGGTGGTACCCAAGCCCACAAACGAAGTGTTCACCTAGGTGGATACGGGTCTTGATGTGTTCCTTTATGGGACCGGTATGTTCCGTACTGTTACAGCAGTGCATCCAGTAACTCTAGTCTGTTCCGTTCTCGAGAATTCTGTTCTGTTTCTGTTTTCAGTATTTTCAGGTAGTATTCTGTTCGAACTGTTATTTATAATGTTGTTTAATGTATTTCCAATGTCGTGGTATGCCTGAATTGTTTTCCCAATTGTTATTGTTTTTCGTGTATTGTATTGTGTTCCGATTCAAGTTTAGAATGCCGCTCTTTTCAAAGTTACGTCAGTTAAAAACTAGAAAGGGTCTGCTGGAAGCAGCAGTTCCTGTTCCGCCTAGGGACAGTCCAGGTCACTTTATGTATCAGAAACATGGCATAAGCGCCATATTGTATCTAGATTTATGGGTAGAGTATACCAAACAGTTAGAAGAAAAGTATAGATGGCCCGTATCGGGTACATGGGATGCCGAATGTATCATGCGAGTAGAAGAAGCATTATGGAAAAAGAAAGCCAGACAGTCACAGAAAGATGCCATCGAGTTATGGCGTAAGGAAGCGCATAGAAGAACGGAAAAGGAAGTCAGAAAGTCAGAGTTAAGTAGAGAATCCCAAGAACGAGCCCAAGAAAGAGAATTAATCGAGATAGGTGAACAAGTCAAAACCGAACAGTCAGACAGACAGAGGCATGCCCTCATTAAGGGTATGTATCCTCTCCTTGCCGAAGGCTTGCCAAAAGCGACCCCAGAGGCATCTAGTAATTTCCCGCCACCATTAGTTCCGACCAAGCTACGTCACAAACCGACCGCAGCTGATATTTTTATTTCGTCCTATTTGGACGACACAGTTCCAGAATATGCAAATCCAGTTCGCGCTCCACCTGTCCCTGTAAATCAGGCACTTCCCGTTCCTCCAGACACCGGAGTACCTGTTACGGTACCCCCGGGTCAGCCTGCCATACAAGTTCAGCCCACGTTACAATTACCGACCCTGCAAGCACGAAGAATGTCAGTCGACGATTCTAGTCTAGGGGCCGCAGGAGGAGGTCCTCCTCAAACCCCGCCGCCACACAAGCGTTTATCAGCACTCGAATTACATGCTCAAGCATCACAGCGTACTCCTAAAAGTAATAAGTCTGTTACAGAAATCAGACAAGCCCTTGCCGAATGTGTCTATGACACAGTCCCAGGCGAGTATAATATGGTTTTATATTCCGTACGTATAAGAAGGGTGACCGAGTATCTAGTCACCTTACCAAATATGAAAGAAGATCTAGACAGAATATATCGTTTCATCCGTACAGGGGATGATCCAGAAAGTATTGGCGAGATTATGTCTCAAAGGAAAGCCGAGATTCAGCTCATGATATTAAAGTTCTTGATCAATTGTCTAATAAGAGAACAAGATTATCCGTCTAAAGATCCCGCCGAAATGAGAATCCTAACAAGGTGGAGTGATAATATAGCCGAGGGTAAGCACAAGACCATTAGTGCCATGGAAAGTATGTACAAGAAAATTCGTAAAGAAATAATAAGGTTACACGAACAGCGTAAAACAGCACAAGTAAGCGAGAAAGAAAGTATCTCTGATCCTGAAGAGGAAGACGAGAATCCCGCCAGAATAGCGTATGTAGGAAAATCCAGATTTCCAGATCGCCATTTACGTCCCGAACCTAAGTCTATTTTTCATCATCCAGCACCAGAACAAGGCTCTCTAGAACAAGTATTTCAAGTTACCGATCACATCCTGAAATCACGAGTCGGTTATAGCGAATTAAGTACCATGCACGAACAAGAACTAGCCCGATCAGCAGTCCGATGGATTACTGATTTTACCACTTTTCCAGACGAAATAGTGGCACAAATGTTTCTGAAACTGCCCCCAGCCGAGCAACGACTGGTGGGTATGTATATGATCCAGCACCTCATTACCCTGTATGAGGGTCAACATTCTGATCCAGGTCCGTTACATGATATCCTGAACGAGTTACTCCAGTACAGATGGAGAGGTCTAGGTACCGATTTAATTAGTGTCATTCTAGAACAGCGCCACAAGTATAGAACGTTCTTGAACCCGCATTTTGTTCATGTCTCACCCCCAGAAAGTAAACCGTTCTACATAGACAGACAGAATCCGCTACGAGAAGTCCACCCAGTCCAAGGGGCGGGTGGCGTAATGCAACGAGTGTTTGTATACACTCCGATATCAAAGATGGAACTCCTTGAAATGAAGAAATTAATTCCCTGTCATGACAAAGATCCAGCGGGGTTCCATAGAGAATTAAAAGACATGCTCCGTATGGGAGAATACACCTACCCAGATATCATTAAAATGTTAAAGGTTCTGCTACCCGCAGGGGTGTATGAAAAGTTAAAGGAAAAAGAATGGGAGGTGGGAGAGAAAAAGATCGATTGGGCAGCTCTAGAAGCTGAAGACAAGGCACGAGTACCAGGTACCGGTCTTGGAGATAAATGTAAAGAGTTACCAGAATTATTGATTCAAGTTTTACCCAGATTATTGACAACTAGGAAAGAAGACTGGGATGCAATCTCAGCCTGTAAACAGAAACAAGATGAGGATATTAGTGATTTTTATTCTAGATTTGAGAAATGCTTCAGTATTAACAGTGGTCTCAAGACAAGTAGTGAGTCGTACCCTCACCTTTTCGTTACTAAATTAGTCGAGAATTCAAGTCCACAAATTAAAAACCGAGTTTTGAAAGTCGAAAGCACCTGGCAAGCAAATACTCCGTCCCAGATGCTCCAGATGCTTCAGTATCACCAGAATAGAATCAGAGAAGAGCAAGAGCACGAAAGAAAACGTATGAAAGACACGAAAATGAAAGTGCTAGTTGCACAATCTATTCCTCAAGACAGTCAGAAGAGGGGTCCGAATCAAGCCAGTCATCCTGCGGCTCCCGTTAAAGGGAACTGCAATTATTGTAAACAGCCAGGTCATTTTATAAACGAGTGTGCAGTTCTGAAACACAACATAGCTACTGGTAAGACTAAAGAAAGACCACGTCCGCCTAGACAAGAACAAGTTTCACAGACTCCTCAGTCACAGAATGCACCACAGACAGTTACAGTACCGCAGCCTATTGCTGCAACACAGCACGTTACATCGCAGATGTACCAGTATGCACAGTCTGAGTATCCAGAGTACCAGTCATATTCATGAAACAGCCTAGAGAGGGAGGTAGGCTTGCCTCTCATCGAGATACCTGTAGACCAAGAAGGTCCCTATGTTCATAGTCAAGTATTAGGGAAAGACAGAAAGTTTTTGATCGATACAGGGGCAAGTAGGACCACGATTAGTCACGCCGAAGTTCCAGGGGCTCCGCTCTCAGGCTCAAGAAATGTTTCCCTTGGATTTTCAGGAAAACCCATAGTTAATGAGATATCAAAGCCAGTTACTCTAGAAGTAGGTCCATTGTCCCGTACTACTGATCTGTTACTTACTAAGTCATGTCCAGAAAATCTATTAGGCATTAAGACATTGAAAGAATTAGGTGCAGTTATTTGCTGTTCCCCAGAGGGAATACGTCTGTTCCTACGTGACTTCAAGGGTCACTATGTATTACGAGATTTTGATTCAAGATTGTCTAATGTTCCGCAGCATTTATGGGCGCAAGGTCCAACTGATGTAGGTTACATGCAAATCACACCCTATCGTGTGACTCTCAAACCAGGTGTAGTGTTACCCCGAATCAGACAGTACAGATTGCCACCTGAGGCTGTAGCAGCCTTATCCAAAATTATTGACGAACTCATGGCTCAGGGAGTAGTTGTAGAAACTGACTCCAATGTATGTAATTCTCCGATCATTCCAGTCATGAAACGTACTGATCCAAATGCACCCCCAGTATATCGATTAGTGATTGATTTACGAGAGCTTAATAAATGTATTATTCCTCAGTACCCAGTTGTCCCAGACATTTCTTCCCTGTTAACAGCCATTGATTCCGAAGCCATGTTTTTCACTGTTATTGACCTCAAGAATGCATTTTTTAGTGTTCCAATTCATCCAGACAGCCAGTTTCTTTTCGGATTTTGTTTAAATGGAAGGAGCTATATGTTTACACGCGCTCCTCAAGGTTTCACAGAAAGCCCTAGTATTTACAGTCAAGCACTCAAGAGACAACTAGACAACATTCACATGCCAACTGACACTGCCCTGCTCCAGTATGTCGATGATCTACTGATCACAGCCCGTTCTGAACGTGACTGCGAGCGTGCATCACTTACAGTTCTGTATTTTCTAGCCGAGATGGGGCACAAGGTGTCACCTTCGAAGCTTCAATTCTGTGTCCAGCAAGTGGTATACTTAGGACACTTGCTGTCCAAGAGGGGTAGGCAGTTGACACCCGACCGTATTCAGTTAATAGCGAATCTTCCCCAGCCCAGAACCCAGAAGGAGGTACGTGCCTTTATCGGCCTTACTTCTTATTGTAGACAATGGATTCCCCAGTATGCATTCCTAGCCAAGCCACTGATACAGTTAACGACACAGGAGGCAGCCGTATCGACTGTCCTCCCTTGGACATCTGACCATACACTTAGTTTCAACGAGTTAAAGAAAGCCCTATGCCAAGCTCCAGTTCTAGCTACACCGAACTACAATAAGCCTTTTACACTTTTCGTTACAGAACGCGAAGGTACAGCATTATCTGTTCTCACACAAGATCAAGCAGGTCAATACAAGCCCTGTGCTTATTTTTCGAGCACATTAGATCCAGTCGCCCAGGCGTTGCCTGCATGCCTCAAGTCAGTTGCAGCCACAGCACTAGCTATCAGACAAAGTGATTCCATAGTTTTAGGACATTCCCTGACAGTACAAGTCCCACATTCAGTAGAAGTTCTTTTAAACCGAACACAAACTCAGCACTTGACAATTGCACGTTTAACAGGTTATGAATTGACACTGTTCCAGCCACACATAGAAATTAGACGCTGCAACGTCCTGAATCCTGCTACACTGTTACCATCAGTTAGTTCAAATCCCGACACACATGATTGTGTGGAAGTAGTTAACATTACGACAAAGCCAAGACAAGACCTGACAGATATTCCGTTACCAGATCCTGACCTGACACTTTATGTGGATGGTTCATGTATGAGAACTAGTACAGGAGAACTAGTCGCCGCGTATGCAGTGACTACTGACACTGAAGTTATTGAAACACACCGTATTGATAGTCTGTCCGCTCAAGCAGCAGAGCTAGTCGCTCTGACACAAGCCTGTATACATGCTAAGAACCTGAAAGTTAATGTTTACACAGATTCACGTTACGCATTCGGAGTTGTACACGACTTCGGAGTGCTCTGGCAGGAGAGAGGTTTTATGACTTCTCATGGAACCAAGATTCAGCATGGCCTCCTTATTCAAGCCCTGTTAGATGCCATACATTTACCGACGTCTATTGCTATCATGAAGTGCAAAGCACATACGAAAGTTACTGACATTATTTCCCAAGGTAATGATTTAGCAGACCGCACAGCCAAGCTTACAGCACAGACTCCAGACATTCCAGTTAATCAGACACATATTCCAGATCTGACTACATGCATGACAGTTAAGGACCCTACTCAAGATGTCATAGATATCCAGTCACATGCTACTGACGATGAAATCAAGAAATGGTCTGTACAAGGAGGGGTCCAGACCGATCAAGGATGGTTAACGAAGGGTAGAGCCACATGGTTTCTCCCCGATTCTATGGTTCAAGTCATTATCAATACCGCACATAGTCCAGCACATTTAGGAGAAAAAGCTATGTTAGACAGTATCCAGAACATTTGGTTCAACAAGCATTTACGAGCTGCAGCCAAGCAGAAAGTCCGTACCTGTATGATATGTTGTCAGTTTAATCCAGGTAAAAGTGTCCCAGTGGAACAAGGTGGTTTCCAGCCCCCTGACCACCCTTTTGAGGTCCTCCAGATGGATTATATTCAAATGGAGCGATGTCGAGGTTTCAAGTATGTCCTTGTAGTTGTATGCGCCTTGTCCAGATGGACAGAAGCATATCCAGTCCCAGATTACACAGCCGCGACCACTGCCAAGCAGTTGGTTCGTGAATTCTTCCCTAGATATGGACTCCCTAGAGTCGTATATTCTGATAACGGCCAGCCATTCTCATCCGAACTCATGAAACATGTTTCCCTTTTGTTAGGGTACCAGTGGAAGTTCCATTGTGTACGCCATCCAGAAGCAGCTGGACTAGTCGAAAGGCATAATCAGACTCTGAAAATCCGTATTGCTAAAGTCTGTAAAGACAAGGGTGTGGACTGGCTAGTAGCTTTGCCAGTCGCTCTGTTTTACATGCGTATGGTCGCACATTCCAGATCAGGTCTGTCCCCGTATGAGGTCGTTTTCGGCCGCCCCCCTAACATGTGGGGTACTCCTAGACCCCGAAGTATTACCGATGTTTCATGTAATATGCTGACAGATTACCTAGCTTCCTTGATGTCTGCCCTCAACTCATGTCGTTCACAGGTTGCCGCCGCATTTCCAGACAATACCGAGGTGGCACCGCACGAGATCGTTCCAGGTTCCCTTGTGATGATCAGAAATTTCGACAGGTCAAGTCCGCTGGAACCACGTTGGAAGGAGCCACGTCAAGTCCTCTTGACCACCCGTACTGCCGTCAAGTTGGAAGGCAGGAAGGGGTGGGTCCACCTTTCTCATGTAAAACTTTTCAAAGGACCGAAACCAGTCTTCAAAAACATTTCCAAGAACATTTCCCAGGATTCGAAGGATTGCCAGAACATTGTTTTAAAGGACTGTCCCGCACCAGACATTATTACAACCCCTCCCTTGTTAGAGAAAACTCCGCAACAGGAGTATAAGTTAAAGCTCAGGTCTAATAAGTCAGCCAGTTTGATTGTATAAGTCCTCCCCTAGGTGAAACGGTTAGACTGTTTCTGACATGTATAAAATAGACCCCCATAGTGAGAGAGTCAGTCAAAGCTCAATCAAATGTATCGTTTTTCTGAGTTTCATATTATTCATCAGCATAATGATTTCCTGCACCAGCTACGCACTTTTTCTGTGTTTTCCAGTTCCTCATGTAAATATGTCTGCTCATGCTACAGTAGAGCACACATTTAGTGATCTGCCTCCTCACGAATATTCATACCGCCTCGCCATGCGTAATAACACATTCATCCGTATGTTACATTATTCACACCAGACCAGCAATGCCACTAATTGTTGGGTGTGTGGTCGACTCCCCCCTTTCCAGACACCGAAGGGAGTTCTGCCACTCTTTCCTTATCCATTCTCACACAATGGTTCGTGTGGAGCATGGTCCACGTTAACGTCATCCTCAACAGATATGTCTTTTCTTAACAGTACATGTTTCCCAGACAAGCAAGGTTTCCCCCACAGAACAGGTTTAGATTTAGAAAATGAAGTATATAATTTAGGAAATTATTCGTCGAATTTCATGGTCCTGAATGTTCAGTCTGATACTACTCCAGACTCACCCGCTATTTCAGTACTACCAGTCAAAGGCGAATTATGTATCCGTAGTTATGGTTCTGTACATATAGGTCATAGTGAATGTACTACTGTTATCCAGTATAGTGACAGTAGGAAATCTATTTTTAAAGCTTCACGTCATTCTTATTTTATTTGTGGTCAAACTGCATATGTCCGTCTGCCCCTCGATTGGGAGGGAACCTGTTACATTGCTTTCCTACTGCCACCTGTTTTTCTAGCCCCACCTGACTATCATAGGAATTCTTTCTTAGTACACACTAGACACAAGAGAAATCTCCCGATTGTCGATTATACTGAAACCGCCGCAGAGCAATTCATTGATATAGATAAAGGTGTTTTCCCTTATTTAGGTACAGTTGTAAATAGTAAGCTAATTCGTAGGTTAACAAGAACCCTTGAAGCAGTAGTAGATGAGACTGCCTCCGCTCTAGGTAATTTAACTGAAGAACAATCCTTTATGAGAATTGTCGTTTTACAGAATCGTCTCGTCCTTGACGTCATACTGGCCGATAGGGGCGGGGCCTGTAGAATTCTCGGATCCAGTTGTTGCATTTTCATTCCAAATAACGCGCCGTCTGTTTATTCAGCTATAACCAGACTCCATAAAATTGCCCATCTGTTACACCAAGATCCAGGCACCTGGACATGGTCCGGTTGGTTCTGGAATATAATTTCCGCATGGGGATGGAAAGTCCTGTCCTTTCTAGGTATTGCAGTAGCGATTATATTTAGCTGCTGCCTCTGTATACAATGTGGCCCTGCGATTTGCAGCATGTGTGCTACCTCTTGTATTCCCCGTCCCAAGCCCCGTTCTAAATCCCGTTCCAAGACAATTCGAGACGAGCAAATGGTACTGTATGAAATGATAGACGGTATCATGAATATTGATGTTTCCTGATGAAACGTAGTGACAAGGAGGGAATGTGGAAAAGTAAATTTTGCCATGTTCTGTGTCCCTACGCCCCATCCATCATATGTTATGTGTGCATGATCAATATGCATATGTTATTCCCCATTTCTGATTAAAGACGCAATTACAGTTGTGTCCACCTCTAGTATGTTAGTTTCCAGTCCTCGTGAATACTACGAATATCAGGCCTATGTAAGTAATGTTGCCACGTTTCTCAGTGTGCACGTTATTCAATTATAAAGTCCCCGTTTCCAGGCCTCAAAGGGCCCGGACCACAGATTCAGCTCTTGTCTCCTGAAAGCCTCGCTGAGGAGCGATACAGCCCCCACCTGTATCCTCGACCCTTCACTTACTTCCTGCCCCGCAGTGCCCGGTGTAGCCCGGCTCTGCCTCTGAGTCTGCCAAAAGTATGTTATAGTTCCTGCTATCAGTTCAGTCCTCCTCCTCTGCATTCCTAAGCTACTGAACTGCATCAATAGTTTCCGTCATTGTCTAGCCTTTTCGTCTCCATGTTAGAGAAATACTGTATTTAATAGTCATTTAATATTCTTCACGCACTACATGTAGAATAATGCATGGTCCAGTCTTAGAATCAAGTTAGCTTTTCCCCTCATGACTCCTAGTTTATATCAACATGTTCCCTAAACATTAGATATCAGATAGGGTTTAGGTACATGTCGCTCCGACCCTCCAGACTTTAGTCTCTGCTCCTAGCACAGAGTTCGTAGCCCCCAGCTTCTCTTAGTAACACGTCATTGCTAGTTTTCGCGCACCATTAGGTTAGAGGTCCCGGCTCCTTAGGTAGCCCCCTCCAATGTGTCCGCCCATTCATGACATATTCTGTTACGTTTTGCATCACATGTCTTAGTAAACTCCCAGTTACACCTCTTTTTACTGTTATCTCACGCGACTGTTACGCGTCACGCCTTCTACTCCACCCACTGCTACGCCTACTGCAATGTAATGCTATGTGTTTGCGCTATGTATATAAGTCAATGTTATGTTATTAAATGTTAGCGCGTTCATCCCAGACCTAGCCCCGGCAGCTGCCGGGCCTTATTGTCCTATTCCCATGCAGGTTGTCCTGACCCTGTCCTTATGCTGTAATAAACCTGCAGAAACTCCTACTACCTCGAATCTTGACTCTTATTTATTGAGCTATCTGTTATTCATTCATTCATCCAAAATAGGGTATTATTTATTTATTTACCACACTAAATCCATCGTTTTTTTTGCACACCACACCAGTTCAGACATGGCTCTATGCAAATCAGCCTTGACCAACAAAACGATGGATTTAGGCCCAGATCTCTGTACTGGGGTGAATGTATGACATTGTTCTGCATTCTGTCCATCAACTGTTGTTTTTGCATTTGTCACCCCGAGTGGGATGGGTATGCTCAGACGTGAGTCCCGTGCTCTCCACACCACTGGAGTCAAGCTATCCTGGCTGATGACGGCTGATAGCCAGAAACCGGTCCTAGGATGCTTGATTCCGGTCCAGGGAAGAAATGGCTTGGCAGTTCGGGCTGGACTGTTCCCATGAGGCACAGGGTCAAGGCTGATTTGCATAGGGCCATGTCTGAACTGGGGTGGTGTGGAGTGCAACAAAACGATGGATTTAGGCCCAGATCTCTGTATTGGGGTGAATGTATGACATTGTTCTTCATTCTGTCCATCAACTGTTGTTTTTGCATTTGTCACCCCGAGTGGGACGGGTATGCTCGGACGTGAGTCCCGTGCTCTCCACACCACTGGAGTCAAGCTATCCTGGCTGATGACGGCTGATAGCCAGAAACCGGTCCTAGGATACTTGATTCCGGTCCAGGGAAAACATGGCTTGGCAGTTCAGGCTGGACTGTTCCCATGAGGCACAGGGTCAAGGCTGATTTGCATAGGGCCATGTCTGAACTGGGGTGGTGTGCAAAAAAATGATGGATATAGGCCCAGATCTCTGTACTGGGGTGAATGTATGACATTGTTCTGCATTCTGTCCATCAACTGTTGTTTTTGCATTTGAAACAGAAGAAGAACACAATCACATATTAAGAGTTGTCTTTGGGAAATCTAAAAAAGCAGGACTTACTTTAAGCCTTGACAAATGTTGCATTGGTGTCAGTTTGGTGGATTACATAGGATACACCATCTCCTAAGAGGGGATTAAACCAAAAATTGATTTAATAGAGGCACTGAATTAAGCACCATCGCCATCGAATAAGGATTAGTTAAGATCCTTTGGTCTGGTAGAGTATATGTCGAAGAACATAAATCAGTCTGCTGACAGAGTAGCTCCACGTCGTGAATTATTGAAAAAGGGTGTTCATTATGTATGCAATAGTGAGTTACAGAACACCTTATGAAAACATAAAGGAAGTTGTTTCTGCACCAACTTTGGGAATTTTCAATGTTAATCGAAAAACTGTTGTGCCAGCTGATGCTAGCATTAAGGGGTTGGGAGCCATTTTGATGCAAGTAGTTGATAACAAAGAACAGATAGGAAGCGGAATTAAACTATTCCACCATTGAGAGAGAAGCTCTTGTGTGCTATTGGGCCATTCTACACTTAAAATGCTATTTGTGGGGCCTCCCTTTTATTTACGTACTGACCACAGACCTTTAACACACATGTTTACCACCAAATACATGGAAAATTCTACATCTAGAATATCCAGATGGGTGTAGGTTTGGAGGGATGCAATTTCACCATGGAATATATCTCTGGAGGGATTGCCTTTCAAGAATGCCAATAAATAAATACTCTATTCAAGAGGTTAACAGTATAAGTAACGTGTTGGAAGTGTCGTTAGCGGGCATAAGCAAGGAAAAATGAGAAAAGGGCACCCAAGAAGATGAGGTCCTAAATAAAGTTAAGGACAGAATTGGACAGGGTTGGCCTAATAAAAAATATGATTTGGAAGAAGAATTACAAAACTTGAGGACAGTCTGGGAAGAAATAAATACTGAGAAAAAACATAATAAAAAGGGGTGATAAGATTGTTCCACCCAGGAAGTTGTCAGACAAAATAGCAGACTTACCTCAGGAGGGACATCCAGGTAGGAGCTTAACTAAGAATAAGGCTAGATCCCATTATTGGTTTCCTGGGATGATACCCTTTTGGAAGATGAAGTAAAAAGTTGCGCGACATGTGCTCAAAGTGATAAATCCACGATAACCAGGAATTTTCTTATGTCTCCAGTTTGAGTCCCAAATAAACCTTGGGACAAATTAGTTATGGACATAATATGTCCTCTATTGTTTTGTACTTGGTATGGAAGGTATTTGATTGTCTTGATCAATTATCATTTGCACTGGAATGTAACACTAGTTGTACCGACCATAACAACCAAGGTCATGAAGGATTTCCTTACGGATGTGTTTTGCACTGAAGGAGTTCCTAATGTCCTCATATCAGACGATGGTGTTCAATTCACATCTCAAGAGATGAAGGATTACCTGCAGCACTTGTCTATAATCCACCACACCACAGCGTTGTATTGCCCAAGAGCCAGTGGTTTAGTGGAAAGAATTAACAGGATAATCAAAATACTTGCAGTTACCCACCATTACAGAAGTACCTCTAGAAGATTCTTTAAGAGACTTGTTATGGTCCTACCACATTACCCCTAATACTATTACAGGTGTTTCTCCATTTGTGTCACTGAAAGGAAGAATTCCAGGAACTAAACTAAAACCCAACTAGTTGGGAGAGGGACAACCAGTATGGTTACAGAGAGATGAAATTGATGAAAGAGTACAACACCAGAGAGCCTATACTTCACAATACAATTTGAATCACAAAACTCCTAAAAAGACCTGGAAGGTGTTAGATAAGGTAGTTTCTCACCTTCCTGTAGCACACAGGAACCCACACAGTCTATTTTCTGTACCTACGTTCATAACAGAGGTGCAGAAAAATGCTGTGGTTTTGGATGATGGGAGATATGGAGCATGGATAGAATTGCAAGATTTCCCGATGTTGGAGACAGTAAGCCGAATAGATATGAGTCATAGGAAAATAAAGAAAAGAAGGAAATTGCACTCAACTCCAGAAGAAATAGGAGGGAACCAGAGTGGCTCAAAGACTATGTCACCACTTGATATTTTGCTCTTAAAATCATCTGGGAAGTTTCCATTCTAGATTGTTTTAAGCTCCTGTCTTGTTGTTTTATAAGAGGGACATCTGTTATAATGTATTTGATTTCCTAAATATTATTTAGTTAACATTAACCTAGTTATTATCGATTACCCTGTTAACCTATTTGGTATTAACCTCTCCTCTCATTTCCCCGTTCACCCTGTGCCCTTGTTGCATTTGGAATGCCCAGGAGTACACCTTAGAATGTTCAGGCTGCACTCTTTCATTGTGTTGAAGTGACTTGGAGGTGTCTGATAAATAAACAAAGTTTCTTCCGAATGTTGAGAACTGGCATTACTTCAACACCCTCTTTGTTATATCCAAGAGATGTTCTAATGTTGCATTCTCACTTCTGTGCTGCTTGTGGATGTCTATTGTGTAGAATGCCTGCTTAGAATTTTTCTGGGCATTTTACATGGGTGACGATTGAGGCACGGATGGATGAGAAGAGGCGATGTTTGCTGCAGGGCTTTACTGTAGTGAATAAAATACTTTGTTCTGTACTCGCCGTGTCGCGATTAATTTTTTAACCCAACACAAAGATTTTTGACAAGTCGGGCAATGTGGAGGTGAGGACATGAAGCCCTGGACATTTTCAGTTCTGTCTGGATTTCAACAACCTTTACGGCATGAGCAGTCAGTGAATCGAGGTGTGGGACCGAACGCTGCCAAGGTCCAGTCTGCTTAGGATTGGACCATACTGTATCACGGATTTTGCAGTGAGTTGATTGCTGTATGGGGCATGATGGAGCCAGTTTGTGAGTGAGCCAGCTAGTTAGGGAGCCAGCTGTTGAGGGAGCCATCTCATGGTTGTGTTTGTTCTTGGGGCTATCCTCATACTATGGAGTGCAAAAGCCCTCTAGAACCCAACACTCTAACAGTACCTTCAGACACAAGTGCCCAGCAGCAGCTCCAGTGTGCCTGTGGATTCTAAACCAGTTCCCACTATAGGCCTAATTTTAATGATGGCTGGTTGGGTATTGGCACCGTACACCCTCCTCAGTCGAGACGTTGTACTCAAATAGCCTCTTCATGTGGGCACAATCATCCACCCAGTATTAATTTAATTTGATATATCTGGCCTAAAAAAATCCAGCTGACTACTTACATAAATGTGATGTTCTCAATATAGAGATACAAACTATGGAACTCTGTCATCTTGTGAAACTAAACATATACGTCTATATCCTTGTTAATGTAAATCCACAAATGTTTGTGAAATTGATGTTGTAAGTAGAAAAACTGATTCTTCTACAGTTTGACTCCATTGTAATGTAAAATCCTGAAAGGTTACAAAAAGGACAATGTATGCTAAACAGAAATTAGTTCTAAATGTCCCTTCCTGTTTAAATAACCACATTGATGATAGCTGGCTACACTGTGGAAACTTATATTTGTTGTGCAACCAATGACGTTACAATGGTGTGTACTATGAAGGACATCACAGCCTGTATTGAGCTCCTACAGCTATCTGCTCCACATATGCCATCTGGAGGCCTAGAAAGAGTATTTCCTTGCAGTAAAATGACAGAATACGGTCTTATTGACCGATACCCATTACTGCAGACTAGCAAAGCCCATATGAAATCTCTGTGAATTTAGGAAGGTGGAGTAAGTTGCTTTCGCCGGAGTTGTAACTCTCTCTATTCTGTGTCCTGCATTAACCAACCCAACATTATAATACTCAATGTCAGTGTTCTTATGTGATACCCCATCTTTTAAAGAATTTGAAAATTGTAATATTCATACCAATATCCAATATCCCACTTCTAGTGAAAGCTTTGGAGAAATGTGTGCAACTTCAACTGAGCCAACATATCACCAACTTTAATCTGCTAGACGAATTCCAATCAGGGTTCCAGTCTGGGCACAGCACGGAAATTACTATTCTCCATATTGTGGATGATGCTTTCCAAGCCCTTGACCAAGGCAAAACATGTCTCCTATTTCTACTGGATTTATCATCGGCATTCGACACAGTCAACCACTAGAAACTACTGGATCGCCTTTAATTCAGGATGGGAGTAAGGGGAACCGTTCTCGAATAGTTTAGATCCTCCCTCCGGAACCGCACCCAGAGATTCTTAGTCAACAGTAGACTATCGGTTCCTTCCCCGATAACGATCGGAGTCCCCCAAGGATCAACTCTTTCCCCAACCCTCTTCAATTTCTACCTTGAACCATTAGCTGAATTACTACATACCGCCAACATCTCCTTCCACATGTATGCAGATGATACTCAGATCTACATAAAAATCTCATCTCTAGAGGAGATCTACTCTTTATATGAGGCCCTAAAGCTGACTGTTCAATGGTTCGCCTGCAACCAGCTCAAAATAAATGCACAAAAAACAAAGTCCCTTCTAATCTCCCCCCTAAAAGTAACACTGACATCCGGGAATGGACCAAGTCGATCACACCACTAAAATGCACACCAGTCATAGTGGAATCCGCCAAATCTCTCGGAATAATCCTAGACAGCAACCTGAATATGCAAGACCACATCAACTCAATGGCTAAAACTGCCAGGTTTCACCTGAGCTACCTGAGGAAACTAAAACCTTTCCTTGATGCCTTGTACCTAAAAATGTCAGTCCAGGCATTAGTTATCCCCAGAATAGAATGCAGATGCTCAACCCTTTCAGGCCTGCCCAAGATCTCCATGGCGCCCCTAAAAGCTTGCCTCAACGCCGCCACCAAACTATACAGAGACCGCACCAAGAATCTGGAACTTGCTGCCGACTTTCATCAGAAAAGTTCCCTCTCTGTCAATATTTAAAAAGGAAGCCATAAATCATGCATTGCACACACCGCTCAGTGGATTTGCTTAATATTGTTGCTGCTAGAGTTTGGACTGACTAGCTGCTATCCATCTTGTACTGACCTTGTACTCCCACAAATGTATTTGCTGGATTTCTTTGCATCATGGTCTGAACATTGTATACACCCTGTTACTCCCCAAATGGTTCACCTCCTACTCCTGGTATTTTTTTTCTTTGACTATTTCATACTTGTATACAACGTGTTATCCCTGTAAAGCGCTCTGATACCCTAACGGGTCACATTCACGCTCTATAAAACACTAAATAAATAAATAAATGGTTAGAGACAACTCACCCCCCACTTTGTAACTACACTACTCTATAGCATGTGGTGCTAGTGGTTTGGATTTAGCACTTAATGCTGGCAATAGAGGGATGACTGTAAGCCAGCTATGGCTATCAAATTAAGCAAGCACCATATTTGCTGGGTGTTCCACCACAAACATTGCAGAGTACCTGTCCACCAAAATCTTGGTTCCTCCACTCCATTTGAGTTGGGGGAACAATGATATTTCTTCTGTCTAGCTTCCTCTGGCTCCACCAGTTGAAAGCTTTAACCAATAGCCTGTTTTACATTGGGCCAACAGACACAGGAGCTCTGACCTTCTACCCTATTTAGGAGGGACAGTCAAATATATTGTCTTCCTGTTTTGTGTCACCAGAGAAAGCCTGGTGGTCTGGAACTAGAAACAACTAAATTGCCCACACTCTCAGGTAGAAAACTCCCGAGTGCCATGAACTATTATATTTGAGTTTATTTTGATAAACAAAAAATGTTGCTGAGTGATTGGGTCCTCTTAAGGCACAGGTATCTCGGCCTGCCAGTGATCTCTAAAAAGATTGTCTGTATTCCTCCAAGGCAGTCAAGTACAACCCCCACTGCCATGCACGAATGGAGCACAGCCCACCATAGGCTATGCCCTCTATGGTTTGTAGTTTATTTGGAATACTTAAGATTTAACATCTTATTATATGAAACTTAATATTGCATGTACTTAGATCACATTTAAAGAAGAAAAGCAATATATAATTTAATCTGGATGATTATTATAAATATAAATCATTCTAAGTATCTTATCAACAGGATATTTACTTTGTCTTTCCCATGTAGATCATACAGCGGTGGCTGTCGCCAATCTTACGTGGGGGGCAGTGCAGGGAAAAATAATAAAAACATATTCACTTACCTTTCGCTGCTGGCAGACACCTCCGTGGTCTTCTGCTTCGGTCCCACGCCACGCTGCTCCTCTGCCCCCTGCACTGCAATCCCCATGAGCACAAGGTCCCAGACGCCCCACACAATTCCAACACTGCTCTCATGCTATTACCCCTAGCATGAGAGAACCGCTGGGATTGGGCGGAGTGGGCCAGTTTCACGCTTCAGCAGGGAGTGTGAGCCTGTGCCCCTGAGCACTGCTGATATCTCCAAGGAACAGCCTGGAGGTGTCCAAGTGTGCAGGTCGGTTTGGCCATCCTAAGACGTCTGGTAAAACCGACCCATGCACTTTCGGTGCCAACCACTTCTCTGCCCCCTGCTGCTGACTCTGCGACATGGCCCACCCCGCCCTAGACTCTGCGGACTGGAAGTGAAAAACAAAATCACAATAAAATACTTTTATTGCAATTTTATTTTTCTTCTGTCTGCTGCCTTTCAGCAGTGGGGCGACGCTCCTCCGCCTTAATGGAGGTTCCGCCCCTGTATGAAGGGCCTTAATGCCAGACAGTTAAATATGATAAAGGTGTGATCGCCTTCTCTCAAATGATGGCATCTCTAAATAATGAATTGTCATATCACTGTTATAAATCTTTCTGTCTTATGATAGTTCAGCTCTATCCCAGTTGGTATTTTTTTGTCAGTAGATAGATGAACGTGTGTTATCACTTTGTAGATGATATTTAGCTGGTAGCTTTGCTCAAAGAAACATGTAGTGGTTTATGATTTTTTCATATGTCTGTAACACTTGCTAAGCCTCATAAAAATATAAAGATATATTCTGATCAAAAGTCAAAACAGTTCAACTGACAATTGTCAAGGCATGTAATGATTGGCATGTGAGCTCTCAGAAGATCCTCCAGCTCTGAGAGTGACAGTGAGTGAGAGTGTCTGACAGCAAGAGTGAGTGCAACTGAGTGTGATGGGGAACCCTGAGTACGAGACAGAGTAAATGTCATTGACAGCCGATTGAGTGTGAATGAATTAGTGAGAATGAGTGATACATTGAAGTGTTTCCTACGGTGCAAAGTATCTCTCTGTTCACCCACTGTATAACAGTTACTTGCAATAGGGCCCAAGGCAGACGGGCCCTAATGTAAGCAAAGAAAGTGATATCCATGCCATATTTAGAAGAACAAAACAGCTATAATAGGTGTCTTTAACCCACTATGCCCCTGGGATCCGGTGCCGCTGCACCTGCTGCACTATTTAGAGGCACACCTCTGCTCTAAAACTCCCCAAAACTAAAAGTGTGAAATGCATATAAGACTGATATGGATGCTGAAAATGAACCCTTTGGCTAAACAACGTCCCTTTCCCCGGTCATTTGCACCAGACCTACCCGTGGGTCTCCTCAAGTCTGCACTTTCTTTCATGAGGTGATAGATTTCAGCTCTGGAACACAATGTATTAGAAGTCTGTGATAGAACACGACTGGCCTGTTCACAACAGTAAACAATGAGGCGTTCACAGATTCCATGGTACATCCGAAAACAGACTCACTTCTGAAAAAGAATCCGTTTGTTCACAGCAAAGTCAGTGCGTATCCCGTCGAGAACAGACCAGTCAGTGGGGGGCGGTGCGGCCCAGCGTCCTGCTGCCCACGTCTCTGCATTCTTCCTGTCCCTGCAGGGCACCGGCACCGGAGGCCGCCCGGCCACTCTCCGTCGCAGACTCAATGCTGGGAGGGGCAAGTCCGGCTGGGCACGCAGGCTGAGGCCGGCTGCGAGCCTGTCACACTCATGCTCAGCAGAAACCGCTCAGGCAAGGCCGCACGAGGCAGAGACTGACCGACCCGGGCAGAGGGGCAGTTAGAGCTGCGGTGCGAGTCAAAGCAACAGCAGCGGACAGATCAGGCTGAGCCGCGTCCAGGCGCTGTGTTCGCTCCGAGGTTGCATCTCCTCCTGTGGATGGAAGTTGCCAGAAACAACTTTTTTTATATTTAGATGTTAGAAATAAACAAAAGGGTACGAATGATCAACATGCCGAGAAGATGCGTAAGATGAGAGTTCAAAGCCTGCGCGGGGCAGAAAGGCACAGAACTGGCAGCCAGGGACTTTTGAGCAGGGCTCCTACCCGCGGGATGCCCTTTGCTTTGAATGGGCCGGTGCTGTCCGGTACTTAGTACCTGCACGGTTCTATTTTGAGAAGAAGAGTCCCTGCACTTCTCAGCGGAGGTGCAATTCTTTGATGTAGAGAGTAGAAACAAGAAGGAAGTAGGTACTCTAGTGTGGGATACCTGCTAAAAAAATAATATCTCCATTTAAAGCACTGGCAGCCGGGCATAAATAAGTATCTGTGACATCCACTGCCACCACCGGCTAAAATCCACTACTAGTCACACCTCATTGTATTTCCCCCGGTGCATGCTTCAAAAAAACATGTGCATAGTTAAAACATTACCCTTGTTGCTGGGGTACATAATGTAGAAAGGGGACGTACCAGTTGTCAACTTGAGTCAAGAACATGGAAACCTGTTGCATTCCATAAGCTTAATTTTGGACACTTCCTTTCCCGAGAATGCTGAGACCCATTTATGTCAAAATGAAAGGGTCTACGTGAGAAGCTGAGATTCACTGTTTTCTTTACATTTCATTGACTTTCACCTGCAAAACTAAGGAAAAAGTCTGTTTTAGAAACGTGTTTTGGAAAAGTGTGTGTTCTATTGAAAATCACATCTCAATAAGGCCCAGAGCTACGCAAATTTTGCGTCTTGTTTGTGTTACTCTTTTTTACACACACTTGACGCACATTGTTGTGGTGGGATTTTCCACCCAATGCAAATCACGATTTGCGTTGGATTGTAACCCAGAGAAGTACAAGGATGCACAATGCGCTGCCTTGCATTAATTTGCGCCAAGGGGGCGTTCATGAAACCACCCATTAATTTTGATGCAAATCCCTATCTGCAGAGAATTGTAGACAGGGATTTACAACCTCTGCCTCCTTGAGGCAGGCATAACAAAAATAAATATTTAAAATTCTTCATATTCTTCCCACTGTACATGCTGTATTGTACTGCACAGATACAATGTGGGAAACCTTAAAAAAGGCCGGACTGGGAACCAAAACCAGCCCTGGCCCCCGGGGGCGGGGGACGAAGGTATGCTAGTTGGAAGCACCACTCCTGTTTCACTGCTGCTGCTTTTGTTACAGGGGGGCGATATTGAGACTATGCTGCAAAACAAGCCCCCGGTAGCACAAACAGCCCACGAGGGGACCAAAACCAACTCCCACCCTGGCAGCCCACCGGGTAAACACCCGGTGCCCGCTACGTCCAGTTCGGCCTTGGCCTTAAAGCATACCTTTCGTACTGGAAGAGACCCCTTTATTTACGATGGTGTGAGGGTGCCTCCGTTGGCGCATTGCAGGCAAAAATGCCCTAGCGCAAACAGAGTGCAGAACAGCTATGGATATGCCGCTGTTCTGGTCTCTACCTCGTTCAGGCAACAGAGTGCAGCAACTTTACTCGCTGCCCTTCATTTCATGACTTCTAAGTAAGTCTTGGCCCAAATTCTATCTTTATAACAAGCATAAACAAAGCCAATAGGTCTAACTTACTGAAGTGAAATGGTCGATCGGAGAAGATTGAACATTGTGGAAACTCTAGGACATTACGCCAGACCGTACCACCTTGGCATGCTACTGCGCAACTCTCCATGTTGTATAAAAAGGTCTATAATAAGTTTAGCTCTGGTAATTGGAAAAATAGGCAATATTTTATGAGTAGACAAATATTGTAAGGTTGTAATGTATACACCAAGTTACTGGCTTTTATTGTTAAGCCAGCTTTGTGCCCCTATATTTCCAGCTAGACCCCTTCTGAGTAATAGTTATACGTGTGATCTAATACTGTGCGCCTAATTCTCTTATCCCTAAAATGTTTTACTTTTCTGTGGATTAATTAGTGACGGCCGGCATGGCTGGCGTGTGGTGAGGCGGGGCGCATTGGGGTGTAGCGCATATTAAAAAAACACATAAAAAATGTAACTTATATTTACGCCGGGTTTTGTGTCTCTGCTCCTGCTCTCCTCGTGGAACTTGAGGAACAGGAAGCCGGCCCCACTGACCAATCACAACGCTGCAATCCAGCATTGTGATTGGTAAGCACCTAGGCTCCCTTAACCTACCACAACGCTGCAGTGCAGCGTTGTGATTGGTTTTGAGGGTCCTGGTTCGATGCTCAACCAGGGAATAAGGTCCTGGGCTTGTTCTCCACGTAGGCTGTAATGCAGCCTGCATGGAGAACGGGGAAAGTGCGCATGAATGGTTTGGGCGGCCCTAGAGGGTCAACCAAACAGTCATTGCACGCTTAGGAGTGGGCAAACCACTCCTCCCCTGCCCGGCTCAGAGAGCAAAGCAGCCCCGCTCACCCGCCCGCAAAGCAGCTCAAAGCATAACATGATAAAAACTTAAAGTTATTATTTTATGTTTCTTCTTCGAACTGAGTAAAAGCAGTGCCACTGGGATTAATAACTATTCTATTGAACTTCTTGTTAGAGTCCAAGTCATACAGTAGTTGCTGTAACCTGACTGTTGTGGAATCTCCTCAAACGTTAGAAGTTGCTTTACCTCACTCTCGAGGTGATTGAAAATTATTTTCTTTTTTGGTATTGCAAAAAAACACTCATCATTTTGAGTAACTGATTTGTTCCCATGTTTAAAGACTCACCTCAGGTTCAACTACTTTCTGTACCCTGAGGAAACCCGCCTGGGTGACCGTTTCGCGCTTTATAAGCCTATTTAACATAAAAGAACATCTAAGAGGACTGTGTCATCTTGTGTACTGACGAATAGGCTGATAGCACAGCCCCAATTTCAGGGGAATGGGCGGATATGACATAAAATGACCCCCTTAACTGCAGCACAGGAACTCAGCAACAGGAATGTCAAAAACACTTTGAGGGACTGGTTGGTTGGTATTCTGCATGAGAGAAAAACATTTTGTCCCAGGTTTAACCTTGCTCATGTCATAGTGTAATGATTTGAATGCCATTGAAAAGTCTTACAGAATCGCTCAACTGGATAGCTTAACACAAAGTAGTCCCTGCCATCTCCATTAAAAGCACATTTGCCCTTAAAACTCTGAATTACACACACGTTTTGCTTGATTTACGATTACACGGTATTCGTAAAAGGATACCTTAAACTTGTAATATTTTATACTCAACATAATTTATCCACAATGGTGTAATATTGAGCATGAGTAAAATTCCACTTCAGGATAGGGATTTGACATTCAAGAGCGGGATTTCTCTTGAAAGTTTAGGAACTCTCACAAACCAAAATGATTGGCTATTCTCAAACTCCCCCTTCCCTTTCCACCCTGGCAAGGGATTTACTGCTCTCCTTTGTGGGAGAAAACCAGTCTGACCATTTCCAGGATGAGAAGGGGGAACACCCACACTGCTTTGAGGATATTATTGAAGTGGCTTCTCCATGGGCAACAATATTTTCGTTTCGGAAAAAAAACATTTTGCCACTGCACAAAAGAGATGGCCTTTCAGCAGGTGTAATTCTGCTTCACATAACAATTATTTTGGTAGAAATGGTGCACACATTCATCTAAAGAAACCAAGCATGACGTTTCTCTACTCATTCAATTTTTGTTTTAAAAAATGCTTCATTTGAAATGCCACTAAATTTTAGTAATAACTTGGTCTAGCATTCACAGAGCTAATTCATGAGCACATACACCACTTAGCCCCTGCGCAATGTTTTTTTTACAGAATCAATATGATATATCACAGCAGATAAAGTTATATAAAGTTATAGCTCTTCATCCTTGGGGGCAGGCTTAACACAGGAATGGCATTGCAGGTCCTGTTATAGAACTCCGGTTATTGCCTGGCACGGCGGTCCTATCGTCCCAGTGGTGGGCTGTGATGCACCAGCCACAGTGCATCACCGGTGGCAGAGGAATCCGTGAACACCTACAATCCAGCCTCATTGTTGCACAATGGAGAGGAGTGATCCATTGGCAGAACCTCCTCTAACTCTGTCAGTGCACATTCACAGTTTGCAAAGTGAAGAGGTCTGGTGTTTCTTGGGAATGGAACCACCATTTTCAGAACAAAAGCTTCACGCTGGAAGATTCAAATGCACCATCCAATGGAAGCTATTGTGGAATTGAGGAAGCCCACAACACAGAGAATGATCATATCCTCTGCCAGTCAACATTTTTGTTTTTGCATGAAATGGTTTGGGTGTATTATTTGATTTGCACTATTTCTTACCAACAACTGTCAGCATTTTATATCTTCAGTCACTAAAAAGGGCCTACAAAAAGGATGCATTTATGAGAGAAAATCTGAAGAATGCTGTAAAGAACAGAAAAGTAAACATATGGTCTGGCTGCTTGTGCTTCTAACTCCTTAGCCTGGTGAACTTCCAGGCTGGGTAAGCAGCGGATGCTGCTTGTAGAAGGCTTTCACACCTTCTAACCTCATTAGCTCACATCTTGACAGCAATTGAGGCAGCTGCTGGTCAGTGAGTGTAGCAATAGGCAGGGCCCAGTTCTTCATGACATGGCAAGTTGCTCTCTTCTTCTCATTGTGCAGCAGCGGCAGGTGTCAGAGGCGCATCGCTCTCCTCTCCTTAAAACTGAAGAGTCAAATTGCTTCAGGCTTATAGTGCCAAGCTAATTGCCTTCCTTTCCCCATGAATCCAGCACTGGGTGGAATACCTTCAGTAGAAATAGGGGGCCTCATTTATGAGGTTTTGCCGTAGGGAAGCGCAACAGACCTTCCTGCTGCGCTACCCTACGGCAAAACAAAAGGGCAGGAATGGGCCATATCTACAAGATACGGCGTATTCCTGCCCTTTTCCCCTGCGCCGGCGCACAATGGGCTGCCTGCGCCAGCGCAGGCACCTTTGCACACTGGTGCAAGGGTGCCTGCATTGTGGGGATGATTATTTTTGTACAGGAAGGGAAACCTTTCTGTACAAAAATAATCACAAGAGGCTTTTCCTCTTTCTATGTGTGCTGCAGAATGCAGCACACACAGAAAAAGGAAAAATAAAGATATTTCTCCCTGTTGACCCTCCCTTACGCCTCCCCTGGGGAAAATCTGAAGAATGCTTTAAAGAACAGAAAAATAAACATATGGTCTGGTTGCTTGTGTTGCTAACTCCTTCCCCTGGGGAGGCGTAAGCTTTTGGCACAGTCTCAGGTCAACTATTTCTCGTAAATCTGGGGCAGTGTCAAAAGGCCATGGATGTTGCTGGGGACGCCCCCAGCAACACCCATTGCACGCCCCTTTAACGCAGAATACTGCGTTAAAAAGGGACTGATATTTATCTGGAAGCATTAAGCCAAAAAAAGTGGCTTAGTGCTGCCTGATAAATATCCTGCAGGCTTCTGCGCCACGGAATGCCACAAAAAGTGACGTTCCAGAGGCGCAAGGGGCCTCATAAATGAGGCCAATGATCTTTATCTCTGTTAGAAATGGGGTTTCTGGTTGGCAAAGCTATGCACCCTTCCAAATAAGAACCACCACTCAAGTGAGGGTAAGCTAGATACACACGAAAAGATAACCTGTGCTTACCCTCTGGTAGCTTGGCACAGAGCAGTCAGGCTTATCTAAAGAGGCAATGTGTACATTATTTGTGCAAGACACCCACACAGTAACTCAATGAAAACACCACCAGAAATACTCCACACAAGGTTAGAAAAATAGATTATAATTTTATGAGTAAATCATGACCTAAGCAACAAAAATCCAATAAGTACAACCGGAGTAACGAATGCTAGACCGGGGAAAATTCAAAGTTCAGGCTGACCGCAATGAAGGGCAGGCCGGCTACAGGACTCACGCAGGTCCCGCTGAAGAAGTGCCTTGTATGGAGGAAGCGTCGACATCAAAGACTCGATGCGAGGAGCAGAGGAGGCGATGCGTTGCCGTTGATACAATGGATGGAGGAATGCATCCGTTCCAATTTGTGCAGTTGATGAAGGCTTTGTTGGCAAACCCTTTTGTGATGAAGTCAATGCGTTGCCGTCGAGCCCCGCAGTCCATCGCCGTTGAGTCGCACAGTCCGTTGAAGCAATGTCGTCAGGCAGCCGCTACCCTGGCGTCAAAGGAAGCTGTGTCAGTTCCGAACGGCGCAAAGTTGTCGATGCGTTGATTCAGGTGAGCCAACACAGAACAAGTCACTTCCAGGGGCCCAGGACTGGGTTGGCACGGCTTGGCAAGGCATGACTCACAGATGGCAGAGTCCAGGTGTCTTTGCAGTGTTGAAAGAAGTCTTTGATGACTCTCACACTTTGGAACATGGAGGAAGCCAGCAGACCCTTGGAGTTACACTTTGTTCAAGTGAGATGATCACAGCCCTTTCCTCTGCAGGGCAGAGGGCAGCAAGTAGCAGGTAACAGGTAGCATAGAAGCACAGAAACACAGTTCTTCCAGAGCAACAGTCCAGCAGAGTGACAGCCCTTGTAGCAGCACAGCAGCCCTTCTTCCTGGCAGAGTTCTTCACAGGTCCAGTAGTGTACTACTTTTAGTGGGGTCAGAGACCCCGTACTTATATCCAGTTATGCCTTTGAAGTGGGGGTGACTTCACAGAAGGGTCTTTGAAGTGCTTAAATGTCCTTTCTTCCCATCCCTAACTCCAGACTATCAGTAGGGGGTAATCATCCCTTTGTGTGGAGCCAGGACACTACCTATCCAGTTGCAAGCGGCAGCTGCTTCCTCTCTTCCTGCCCAGGAAGGGCCATCAGAATTCATATCAGTGCTTAGACACACCTACATTTCCTGTGTTTGGGGCTGTCTAGATGAAATGCACAAAGTGAAGCTGTCACACACTTCATAAGTATATTGGAGACATGCTGCAGGCACACTGCATCCTCTCTCCAACAGCAGAGAAATGCCCACTTGCTAAAAGTGGCATTTCTAAAATAGTAATGTTAAATCCAAATTTACTAGTAAAGGGGATTTATCATTACCATTCCAATGATAGAATTATTGACCCACTACTCCTTACTAATCGGGAATTACAGCTTAAAAGTGAATTAAGTAATTACCAAAGTTACCCTATGAAAGGAATAGGCCTCACAGTAGTGAAAAACGACTGTTGGTATTTATCACTACCAGGACATGTAAAACATAAGAGTACATGTTCTACCTTTTACGTACACAGCACCCTGCCCTTCGGGCTACCTTGGGTCTACCTTAGGTGTGATTTATGTTTAAAAAAGCTGGAGTTGAAGGCTTTGCAAAGGGTTTCAAATTCCAAGTCAAAGTGGAAGTAACTGCTCATACAGGCCTTGCCATCGCAGGCTTGAGGCAGGTTTGAAAGGCTACTTGTGTGGGTGGCACAATCAGTGCAACAGCCCTACTAGTAGCATTTAATTTACAGGCTCTGAGCATAAGGTATAATACTTTACTTTACAAGGGACTTACAAGTAAACTAAATATGCCAATTGTGTATACACCAATGTTACCACGTTTAGAGGAGAAGCAATTTCCACCTGTGAGGGGGATACCAACAATAACAGGCAGCAACACAACGTCACCTCCAGTGCATCACCAGCACTGGGCATTTCCCACTCGTGAGGGGGCTACCAACAATAACCTCACCTTGCTCGAGTATGGTCGCTGGGCTTTCGTCCTCTTTTCCCGCCGCCGCTACACCATCACAGCAGCCGCAGAGTGGAGTAGGAGGACTACTAGCCCCAGGCTCCCCAGTGGCAGCCGCCGCCACCGCCAATCACGCGCCTGGAGGCGCTTCAAAGCACAGCTCTGCCTCGGTGGAGCGGGGGCATTTTCTAGCTGTGAGGGGGATACCAACAATAACAGGCAGCAACACGACGTGACCTCCGGTGCATCGCCAGCACAGGGCATTTCCCACTCCTGAGGGGGCTACCAACAATAACCTCACCTTGCTCGAGTCTGGTCGCTGGGCTTTCGTCCTCCTTTCCCGCCGCCGCTACACCATCACAGCGGCCGCAGAGTGGTGTAGGAGGACTACTAGCCCCAGGCTCCCCAATCGCAGCCGCCGCCACCGCCAATCACGTGCATGGAGGCACTTCAAAGCACAGCTCTGCCCCCGCGTCGCGGGACGCACGCGGGGTGTCGCCGGGAGAATCCCGTGACAAGGGTGGGGCAGTCTGTGGCAGTCCGGGGCAGGAGGAGGCAGGGCTGAGCCACCCCTCTTACAGTTGCATCCAAAGGTACTGTACATTAAACACCAATTATCTGTTCACCAGTCCCAAGGACTGTAACAATGGGAAAAAGGAAAATCCCCGAGGATACCAGTGAGGCTGTCGGTGCGGTGCCCGAGGGAGGAAAACAAGCTAAGAGACAAAGATGCAAACCCTCCAGAAAGCAACTGCCCCATGAGGGAGGTAATTGTCTAATGGATCGGATCGACGAATTGGTACAAGACTGTTCAGATATGTTAACACTGGCCCCTAATCCTGGAGAGATGGCCTCTGTGGGTGGTAGTAACATGGGTGCTCAAGAAGGAAGGAGTCAGAAGAGGGGGGCAACAGTTATCCCTGAAATGTTTTTAACCAAAGCCAATGCAGGGGCTAAATTGGGATTAGCCGAGGGGGATGAACTTAAATTAGATCAGACCCATCCCACCACAGCTCCTGTTCAGAGTTCTGAAGATACAGTTGCCTTGGCCTGTAGCAATAGGTTTTCTGTCTTAGCTCAAATTGAAAACTGTTATCTGGAAGTGGACCCGAAGCATTCGTCTGTGACCCTTCCTCATCAGAAGGCATTTCCCAAGTGTTTACTGCTTTGGAGGTGTCTCGGCTAGCAGAACCAAATGATAATCCCTTGTTTAAAGTTGTAAAACACCTATGTGATCTGGTGGAAAGTATGCAAGCTAAGATTGATCACTTGACTGTTGTAGTTAACAACTTGAGAGCGGACCGTGGCCAAGGCTTATGTGGCTCTACGGTAATTAAACCCGCGGGTTTAAATAATCTAAGCACAGCGGGTCATACTGGGAACGCTCCCTCCCCACTTACCCCTCCGGGTGTCCCTTCAGCTATTAGTTCCTCGTTTAACGAGGTGGTTAGGGCAGGGAGGAGAGTAACTCAAGTTAAACACAACTTCCAAAGTCGTGGTACAGTACCTGTAATACCTCCAAGTAGCACACCAGGGAATCTGGGGGTAAGTGTATACCCCAGTGCAAGACAGGTTGAAAAGAAAGTCGCAAGTAGCCACCAGGAAAAAAGATCTTTTCCATTTAGTACCAATGTCCCGCCAAACAATCCCCACCTAAGTAAATCTCCATCAGTGTACCTGATTAACATTCCAAAGTTACCTTTTGGCAGGGACTACGAATCATCTGAAGCTCTGACCAATAAAGTAATACATTGGATTGGGTATGTAAGGGGTTGTAGATCAGTCATCAGGGAGGATATTTCCAGCGTAGCGAGGCTTACTTCCCAGAGTGATGCTTATGACTGTATTGAATTACTTTTCAAAAACCCAATGATAGCTGGAGAACTATTAAACTTAGAATTTAGATCTTGTTCTCCGGACTATTCTAGGATCCAGATGAGATTAACCCCCCCACCAGAACTGGTTGACTGAAAGTGGTAATCATGATAGGGGCACTCATATGGTAAGCTCGAGATTAGATTGTAATGATTGACTAGAGCTCCAAGTCCCTCCAGTACTACATAGTGAGCTATCTAATGGTGAAAATACTGGGCAGGGTTCAATTAGTGTCCTGGACAACTCTCTTAATTCGTCACCTCTGTTGGTCTATACGTCTATACGTATGCTCGAAGCACTGGGGGGAAGAAATCTGAAGTCTTGTCACTTCTGGAAGATTTGCTTGAATGTCACTCTGTCCATTCAAACTCAATTGTAGGGGGAGATTTTAATGTAACTTTTGAACCTCTTTTATATGATAAGTGGAATATATCGGACGAAGAAGACAGGGAGTGGGGGGTGCCCAAACTCGATCTCGAACCAAATACAAAGATGGTCAGAATTAGCGATTCAAATTAATTCAATTTGTCTTAATAAAGGTGTAAGATAGACCAATGGCAGGACCGTTGGCGATAAGTCCGGGGCGAATACATTTAAGAGTGTTCCCCGTGAGAGTAGAATAGATTACATCTTGGCCAGTCTGGGTCTTCGGAGACTTCTACAGGATATGGCAATTATTGAACGGGTAGAGAGCGATCACAACCCCCTGTGTATGACTCTCACCTACTGGAAATCTTCCGACCATCTAGGAGAGGAGGTGGGTGGCTCTCCTTCCATTGATACTGTACTATCAAATGACACGCGACATATTCGCTGGTCCAAAGTTTCGATAAACCAAGAGAAGGTTGATTTTATATTTAGCAAGCTTGCCCAAGCAACATGTGAGTTAGAGGTAATACTTAAAGAGGATATATTGCAGTCGTCAATAGAGGAGGGAACCAGGATCCATGAGGCCTTTTTTGGTGATCTGAAAAGTTTGTTTGTTAGGCCTTGTAAGCAAAACGGTTCTCGCACACCCCAATCACCACGTTGGTACTCAGGGGAATGCAGGCAGGCCCGCTTGGATCTGGGCAGAGCAATTAAAAACGGGTCAAGCCAGAACATCCGGCTGGCCAGGGTGATGTACAAAAATGCCGTCTCAAAAGCTAAACGCGATTGGGACGAGCGTAGGTGGAATGATCTAAAGGAGGCAGGATCCCACAAAGATTCACGTAGGTCTACAAGTGGGGTGTGGATGGCAATCCAGACAAACCGCAGAATTAGGTTCCCCAGGAAAAATAGGTATCTTATTTCAAGCCACAATACGCGAAGGGTGATGTTACAAACCTATCTATAGAGGTACCAATCACACCTTTCGAGGAAGATGTATTCACTCTGAAAGATGTGAATTGTGCTTTAGACCTAGTGGTCCCTGGTAGAGCGCCAGGTATTGATGTCATACCCGCTGATTTATTTTTGCAGGATAGAGATTCTTGGGGCCCCTACATACTCCTTCTGTCAAACATGGTTACGAGGGGAGCTCCTATACCCCATTCATGGAATGGGGCTGAAATCATACCTGTATTTAAAAAAGGAGATAAATCCCAGCCCGGATACTATCGCCCAATCAGCTGCTCAACACCTCCCAAAAAATCTTTGGCAGGCTGATCCTTAATAAAGTACTGGCGTGGGAACGGGACTATAACATCTTGTCCCATTTGCAGGCAGGTTTCAGAACTTCCATCAGCACAGTCGACCAGGTATTGCATTTTACTATGCTGTACTGGAAGACTGTGGTAATAGGACGTGGCAGCTTATATGCTGCATTTATAGATTTAAGAGCGGCATTCGATCTGCTCCCTCGCTCTATCCTGTGGATTGTCCTCGACGATATGGGTCTGCCTGGGCCCCTCCTCTCGCTAGTTAAAAAACTTCATGAGCAGAATTATGCTCAGATTAGGTGGGGAAGCCCTGGTAATGTCACTACCCAGTATCCAGTTGAAACCGGAGTGCGTCAGGGCTGTGTTCTGGCACGAACTCTATTTTCCTTATATATTAATGATGTGGCCAGAAATTAATTGACTCCAATGTTGACGCACCTATCCTTGCAGGAGCCAAAGTCCCCATTTTAATGTTTGCCGACGACTGTCTTATAGTAGCGAAAACCCCAAGCGGGTTGCAGAAGGCTTCGTTGCTTTTGAAAGAATTCTGCTCCGCTCGTGGTTTAGAAGTTAATGTACTTAAATCAAAGTTTATGTCTTTTAATGCTTCAAAATCTTCTAAGGGTACTGTTACCATGAACAAGCAACCCCTGGAGAGGGTCCAGGCTTTTAGTTATTTGGGGGTCTGTATCCAGCACGATCTATGCTGGAACCAGCAGATCGAGCTGGCTACTCTGAAACACCGACAGCTTACAGGAGCCCTGAGTCTGGAACACTCCAGGTCCCTTACCAAGCCGATAGCGCCCGCACTAATGGTTTACAATGGTAAAGTGGTTCGTTCCACCCTTTATGGAGTGGAAATTTGGGGATCGGAGAACCTCAGGGGGATGTCAGTTTCAGAAAACTCGTTTTTAAGGAATTTAATAAAATTACCCCAGAGCACCCCTTTGAATCCTCTTTTTCTTGATTTGGGATTGTCGCCAATAGCTCTTATTGCATCTCTCTGCCCAGTTTTATACTGGAGGCGGATTTGGACTACGCCCGAATTGGAAACATACACTAGGGGATTGCTGGACATAATTAGAAATGACACTTCTCATAAAATTAAGTGGCTAGCGGACATCCGGAGTGTTCTGAGTGAGCTGGGCTTAAGGGAACTGTGGGAGGACCCGGCAAATGCCAGGTTCCCTCCAAAGAAAACTCTCAAGGAGCTGTATTTGAAGTCTGTGGCTTCTAAAACCTTTAAGAAAACTGTTCCGTGCTCTTTGACTGGCATATTCATGGAGATCAAAGAGGGACCAAACTTGGAAGCTTTCTGGGACGTCATTGCAAAACCCCTAGATCGTAAACTCTACTTCCAACTGAGAATTGGGAGTCTACCCGTAAGGGCATTTACTAATGGATGGTCTAGGGGGGCCAAAGCCGCTTGTCCAGCCTGCCCGGCACTTTCGGAATCCATTGGACACTTATTGTTTGAATGCCCTGTGTACGAGGCTCCCTGACGGATCTGGCTACGCCCAATGTGTAGGCTTTTGTGCACCAGAAGCGGATTGGCTGCAGTCAGAATAATTCGTACCTGTACAAATATGACTGTGTATGTAGCTGTGGCAAAAATTCTGGGAGGGGCATGGATTATTAGAAGTAGATTATTATCAGATTAATTTTTATGCCATGGGTGATAACATTTCCCTGTCTAAATAATGTGTAATAGTACCCTTGAGCGCATACTAGGAATGGTTTTACAAATTATTATCACTATGCGATTTTAAGAATATGTATTCATTTTATATATATATATTTTATATGTACTGTACGCTTTTATGACAATCGTCTAATAAAGCTTGCTTGACTTGACTTGTACTTCAGTACTGGTCAGCAGTGGCAAAGTGCTCAGAGTCCTAAGGCCAAACAAAAAGATACAGTTTGGAAGAAGACCACCCTAAGGATGACAGGTTAACCACCTCCTTCTCATGACGTGGCATGAAACAATATTGTTGCTGGAGTTGGTGTACAATTAGGTGTCTTGGGCCTCCTGGCACAAGTGGAGGGCAATATTTGTTATATAGAATAGAAATTGCCTCAAATGAGTGCAGATGTAGACTCATGCAACTGCTCTGCTAATGAAAAGATCATATGAAGGTAAGGAGAAAAATCAGCAAAAGCATGACTTACAGCTACAAGTTCCACATTGAGAACTTCAGACATAGAGCAAAAGTAGCTTATAGCAAGATATAAAAAAAATTAGGCATGGGTCTGAACCTGGAAGAAAACTGTGTACATGTTGTCAAACATGAAAATATTGAGTTCTAAAAACTCTCGTCAGACTTGAATACATGAACATTTACATCAAGGGAATTACCTCTTTAGCCATCAAGCCAAAGGATGTGCTGTGAAATGCAGAATTGTGTCTAATTTTTAAAAATGCATACTTAAGGGCAGATTTATAGTTTTCCACTCAGTTTCCCTCGGAAGTGTGCATAAAGCATGAACAACCATTTCTTGCAAAAATAAAAAAGGAAACCCTACCTTTTACAGAATGCTTAAAAGATTCACATTTTATTACAAATATATTTCCCACTTCTTCATAGAAAAAACACACTGCACAAACTTACTGACAAATCTGGTACATTTTTGATTCTGGGTTATGGTATAGCATAAACCCCGGGTACCAAAACATTTATCATGTTATTGCATGAAAGAGTATCTTCCTGGTAACAAAAAGTTTTGAAGGCTTGAAAGCAGACATGCCTTAATTTTAAAAAAAGTACAAAACTCCATGAAGAAACTGATAAAACAGTCTAGAGGTTGATGAGATATGGCAGGATGCCCAAATAATATTAACATTATAGGTTTCTTGTTTGCCTGTATTTTTAAGTAGTATAATTTTCTTGAAGTTTATGACAAATGAATTGCCCTTGCTGCAGTCTAAAAACCAAACAATGACAGAACAATGCTTTTCTCAAATTTCACACTATAATGATTAATAAATCAATGGTTCAGGTAGACTGAAAACATATTTCACCCCAAATAAAGAACTCGTCAACTTTGTCATGAAGAATAGTTTCTTCAGAGAAGTCTTTAAGTCAACTTTGGTGACTGTACCACTGATATCACAATCTGACTAAAACAAAAAGTAAAGAGAACTGTAGGAGTACCACCAGCGCATAAGTGACACTAAGCGGACTTTCATCAAGAACAAGATCCACACCAACGCAACCAATGCCAAGGAACTGTTCAACGTCATACAGCAATTCACCAAACCCCCACCGAAACCACGGACGTCACGGCATCCCAGGAACTCTGCAACAAGCTCAGCTCCTACTTCCATCTGAATATTAAGGCCCTCTACAACAGCTTCAGCAAACAGATGCCCGACACCACTGTTCCCATCACCACTGACAACAAGCCAACCATCACAACCTGGAATCCCGCCACTGTTGAACACACTACCACGAGTATGAAGAACACCCACTCAGGAGCCCCCACAGACCCCTGCCCACCACACATCTACCACAGTGCCGCCGCCGCCGCCATTGCACCTGAACTAGGATGGACTATCAACACCTCCTTCGAAGCCGGCATCTTCCCAGATGACTGGAAGCAGGCAGATGTTAAACCCCTCCTGAAGGAGCCCACATCCAACCCGACGGACCTGAAAAACTACCGGCCCATCTCTCTCCTCCCCTTCGCTGCCAAAGTCACAGAGAGACTTGTAAACGCTCAGCTGACTGCATTCATTGAAGAGAACTCCATCCTAGATCCCTCCCAGTCCGGATTCCGCAGCAACCATAGCACAGAGACCGCCCTCCTAGCCGCCGCCGATGACATCTGCATGCTACTCAACCAGGGCCACTCTGCGGCCCTCATCCTACTAGACCTCTCCGCAGCCTTCGACACAGTCTCACATCGCACTCTTGCAGTCAGATTCCACGAAGCGAGGATACGAGGAACTGCCCTCATCTGGATCCAGTCCTTTCTCTCCGGCAGAACCCAGAGGATCAGACTCCCTCCATTTCTCTCCGAACCCACAGAGATCAACTGCGGAGTGCCCCAAGGATCATCGCTAAGCCCCACACTCTTCAACCTCTACATGGCCCCCCTCGCCGCCATTGTCAGACAACATGGGCTCAGCATAGTATCATATGCCGGTGACACCCAGCTCATCCTCTTCCTCACAAAGAGCCCCCAAGACTCTATACTCTGCTTCCAAGAAGGAATGAAGGACGTTGCGGCCTGGATGAAAGATAGCTGCCTGAAGCTCAACTCGGAGAAGATTGATGTCCTCATCCTGGAACCCTTCACCTCTGCCTGGGACAACATCTGGTGGCCCTCCACCTTGGGAATCCTCCCACCTATACAGACCACACATGGAACCTCAGCATTATCCTTCACTCCTCCCTCACCATGACCTGCCACATCAACTACGTTACCTCCACCAGTTTCAACTGCCTTCGCATCCTCCGCAAGACCTTCAAATGGATACCCCCGGAATGCAGGAAAACCATCAACCAGGCACTCATAACCAGTAGGCTGGACTACGGCAACAACCTCTTTGCCAGAATCAACAGCTACACAAGCTCCAAACGATACAGAACGCTGCAGCCAGACTCGTCCTCGGGACCCCACGACACAAACACATGACCCAACACCTGCGAGACCTCCACTGGCTCCCCTTTGAGAAGAGAGTAACCTTCAAACTTCTCACCCACGCCTACAAATCCCTCCACAACATCGGATCCAAATACCTCTCCTTCCACGTACCCAAAAGGTACCCCCGTTCCGCCGACCTCGCCCTGGCAGAAACCCCCCGCATCTGCAGAAACAGAGCAGGCGGAAGAGCTTTCTCCTAAGTCACATCCAAGGCCTGGAACAAGCTCTCTGTCAACATCAGACGCTCCCCTACCCTGCACACCTTCAGAAAAAGCCTCAAGACCTGGCTCTTCAACTGACTGGAGCTGCATCCCCCACCCCCCAGGGCCTTGAGACCCTCACAAGTGAGTAGCAAGCTTTATAAAATCCTGATTGATTGATTGATAATAGAACCATATTAACTCTTTCCCTTCACCCTGCCCCACTGCTACAAAAAGATGGCTGATGAATTGTGAAAGAGTGGGTAAGTGGCAAAATCTGTGATGTTATTCAGGTTAAAAGTGTGTGCAATATCACTTCTGCTGCACCTGGCCTTTTGGTGAATCAGCATCCATGCAACAAATGCTGACAACATCTAGCCATCTGATTTTTCAGAAACTATCAATAACTGGACAAGGACTCTCAGTCAGACCACATCTGAAAAATACATTTTCCTCATTCCCTATACAGATTAACAGATAAACATCTATGTAATGACAAGTAAAGAACGCACACTACTTTCCATGTATAGGGATGTGATGATGGATGGAAGGTACAAGAGTAAAAACCTTGGCTAAACAAAGTGTTGGGGCCAGATTTACTTTTCTTTCAGACAACGCTAAGCAGCAAGCAACTTGCTGTGTGGCATTGCGAGAAAGGGGGAGATCAGAAATGCGCAATATTTACTAAGATATGGCTCATTTCACTCTCTTCCAGAGCTGGCACACTGTGCCCTGCCTAGTGCCAAAGCAGGCACCCTTGCACCATGATGCAGGTGTGCCTGTGTTACAGGTAGGACTGTTGTTGCACAGGAAGGAATGCATTCCTGCACAAGAAAATCTTTAGAGGGTAAATTCCTCTTTCTATGAATGCAGCACACCTGGAAAGAGGAAGTATAGTGGAGAAATAAAGATATTTCTAGTCGTAAGTAAAGAGGAGAAATAAAGACATTTCTCCTCGTTAGGCGTCTGTAGGGTAGGTGCACAATTTTGGCGCAAACACAGGTTTACAAGTCTGCAAATCTGGGTTTGCGTTGAAATACGTGGTTGAATACTTTGGGACGCCCATGCTCCACTCGCGTAAAGACTACCTACCGCAAAGTAACTCAAATCAGTGATATAAGCAGCCTTGCATTCTTTGTATTTATTAAACCATGTACAGCCAAGAAAATCAACTTTTCATGGCTTAGAAAATGCTCAAAAATGTTTGCGTCAGGCCTGCTCCACAAAAGTGACGAAACTGCAACGCAAAATGTTAGTAAAACCCGCCTTGGTATTAAAATCTCGCTCCTCTCTATCTCCGTCTCTCCAGATCTCTGATTCTCTGTATCACCCTCTGTCTTTCTTTACACACTCACACATTCGAATCCTCAACCTTATGCTTTCGTTTGGAAACAATACTTCAACCTAACTGAACCACAAATTCACACCTTCCCTCCCATGGAGCTTGCAGTGGCATGTCTCCTGATGTAAGTCTGTCAAATAGGTTAGTTATGCATTTGTAGTAAAATTACCATGTAGGTTCCTTTGTATTCTATCTGACAGCATATTTTCCAAATGAAAATTATTTTTAATAACACGAACCGGTGGAAACAGCAGCAAAACTGAATCCATCCATCTTCATATAAACACCCTTCAAAATTGACTAAAACAAGGCAATCGCTCCTGGGAAATTTCCCTGTTTTATTTCCTTTTGACAGTATTTAATTATATTTGCTTTAGGTGATTCATTGTGGAGACGCACAGTTTATTTTGTATCTTAAATTGCTCCTCAATTACAGCACACTGCTCCAAATAAATACATCTAATGTATTACATTAAAAGATATGTTTTAAGAGAATTATGTAAGTGTTGTCAAGCAACGTTTGAATACAGGTCATCATTTATAAAGGATGCTCTGAATGATATAATATTGCTTTAAATTTTAATCCGCACAAATAGAGTTACCTCAGACTGGGCTCGTTGCCACTCGCTAAAATTACAAGCCTAGCTTGAATCATTTACATTTTAGTTTGGTTCAAATCTTTGATATAACAAGTTTCTATTTTTCAGATTCTTTCTAATTTATGTCTTGTATCTAAAGTATTGTAAAATATATCTTAAAGGCAGTCCAATTTTATACACATATGTGAAACATCAAAACATGGGGCATCATTTATGAGTTGTTGCCGTATTGCAGTGCCACAGGCCTTCCTGCTATGCTGCCCTAAGACAAAAGAAGAGGGCAGGAATGTGCTGTATCTATCAGATACGACGCATGGGCTGCCTTGCGCCAATGCAGACACCTTTGCACCATGGTGTACGGGTATCTGCGTTGAAGGGATAATCATTTTTGTACAGGAAGGGAAAGCTTCCTGCACAAAAACAATTTACAAGAGGCTTTTCCCTCTTCCTATGTGTGCTGCAGAATGAGGAGAAATAAAGATGTTTCTCCTCGTTGTTCCTACCTTATACCTCTCCTGGGGAGCTGTACGATGCTGGGGCTGTCTGAGAGTTATGATGTCTCATAAATCCGAGGCAGTGTCAAAAAGCCATGGATGTTGCTGGGAATGCCCCCAGCAACATCAATTGCATGCCCCTTCAACGCAGAAAACTGCATGAAAGGTGACCATATTTACAAGGCAGAATTAAGCCAAAAAAAGTGGCCTAGTGCTGCCTGGTAGGAACAAGCTCCTGCGCCACTGGAGCGTCACAAAAAAGTCACGCACCAGCGACGAAAGGAGCTTATAAATAAGCCCCTGGTGTTTATCCCATTTGTGGTATTACAAGGCCATGATGCATTTATCATTCGGCGGATGGGACATCCACCATATTAGTGATAGAGTATCCCAGCCACCACATTCTAAACAAGGCTATAACATTCTATAGTAAAATGATGTTAATAGCAGGGGCCATGTTTGATATGTTTGATATGTAACAATCTAGGCAATCATAGAGAACACAGATCAATATCAATATTAGTATAAAGGAAATTAAGCTACAACAATGGAGTAAAATTCCAGTATTTTATTGAGAATTAAGCAAAAAATCAAATTTCAAGACTTAAAAAAGGTTCAAATTAAAAAATTCTACATTTAGAGAATTGACAACAATTCATGAAGTACATTGTACTTCATGAATTGTTTTTAATCAGTGTTGTTGGTAATTTTCTTTTCTGTATATTAATTTTACTCTATAGAATCATTCGTGGCTGCTCCAGAAGAAGGCGCTGGTCGCCGAAACGCGCGTAGAGTACCAACTTGCCACTCATTCCCCCTTAACTTGTTGTTTACCAATATAAATGTTTTAATATATAAAATGTGTTTATTATTATGTCAATTCTCTAAATGTAGAATTTTTTAATTTGAACCTTTTTTAAGTCTTGAAATGTGATTTTTTGCTTAATTCTCAATAAAATACTGGAATTTTACTCCATTGTTGTAGCTTAATTTCCTTTATACTAATATTGATATTGATCTGTGTTCTCTATGATTGCCTAGATTGTTACATATCAAACATTGTTTATCCCTGGTCTAGGAATCTGATTCTTTTTGAATACAGGGGGTCCTTGCTACATATACACTAATAGCAGGGGCCATGTCATCTAAAACTCCTCTGGCTCAGCACAGAGCACCTGTGCTTTTTGAGGTGGAAGTGTCTAAAGTTTAAAATACAACTCAAAAAGTTTCTGAGTTATTACATGAAATTAAGACTATACAAGTCGAAAACAGTGAGCAGATATTGCCTCACTGGTTCTGGCTTGTGCTTTATAAAGTTCATGACTTAAGACTGATAAATTCTGAAATACATGGAGGTAATTTAGGTTTTGCCAGGAGTCCTACCTGCCATTATTGGGTTGCTACTTGCAGCCCCAGGCGCAGTCTTTGCGACCCCGGTGGCATAATTAGTGACAAGAACACCGAAATGATGGCCATTGAGGCTGCTCCCTCCTTGTTGCCCTTTGTATTATACTAACAGTGAGTAATTTTGTCCATTGCCTAATCACTGTTAAGAGTGGCCATTCATTGCCAGGTACAAACATGTCGAACCTCTTTATGTCTCTGTTGTGAGTGCTCTGTACTGGAGGCAAACTTGTGGTGAGAAGCACAACTTAACACAAAGGCTGTGTTGGGGGAATAGCCAGGAGACGAGACATGAAAGAAAAAAATGACACCAAACGGGTTGTGAGATTAAAGACAGAATCCACATCACTTGAGCCGCTGATCCACTTGCAGCTGTAGTTTTAAGTTCTCTTTGACCCTGGAAGGGCGTATTCTGCAGAGTACTCTGAAAACTGCTGTTCATCCAGAGCTGGTCTCTGGCAGACAGCCAACTTCCCAGAGGTGAGCAGACACCACCTGGAGTCTGATCTGCAGGGCAGATCTGTCACCTTGTCCTGAAGCATCTGGAAGGTAACCTACCTGCTGAGAGAGGGAAGCAGTGCACCACCCCTGCTGGCGGTGATACCATTGAGGGTGAACCAGAAGTAGCCGGCCCTAGAGCTGAAGGTCCATCTACCCAGCGAGACTCAAGAGAGTGATCTCTCTTCTCCTGTATTAGAACGCAGTCTCTCACATTGAGAAGTCTGCAACGCAGTATTGTCCTGAATTTTTACCAAAGTGTCCAGGCTACCTTCAATGCAGCATTCTCCTGAAGATGCACCCAGGCAGACTGCGCTCCTGCGAAACCGAAGTGATGCCTTAGTGGCCTGCACCACAGCAGTGTCGTGAAGCTGTGACAAACTAGACATGTCGCTGTGATTCTGAAGTTGCACCCAAGCATACCATGCCTCTGCAAAGTTCCAAAGTTGAGCTTAGTGAAACTGCATCTCTGCAAAACCCTGAAGTGTGTCTGATTTGGCCACTGTGATGACTGACTGAACCTGAGTGGACCTAGGTTGTACTTCATATATAAGAGTGCCTCGAGGTGGTGTTGTGACCTCTGCTTTCCACTCAACTCCACCAAAGCTCAGAAACGAGATGCTGACCAGCCGGAGACCTATGATGATGCAAGAGCCTGCATGCCTGCACAAATTTCATGGGGCAGCCTCGCCTGGTGCACCTGTGAATTTGACACAAGTTCAGCCTGAGTGTGTTCTCCTCGAAGAGGGAAGGAGGGCCAGCCATGCTGCAGGTCTCTACTGTGGATGATATTTTGTTGGAGCTCTACAGTATTGAAATAAATGAACTGTTGGGATTATTAAGAGTAACTGAGAGCACAACTCTAGAGAAGGGGTAGCACTACACCGATGCCTGATACCACACCTGCCCACATAGAGACTGAAACCCAGGGGAGAGAGTGAGGAGAAGGGGTAAGGGGGAATTACTAATGCCTGAGTACCGATGCCCTGCAGTGGTGGAATGTTTGTATCTGTGTGTTGTAGTGTGTAGTAATATGTTTTCTATAGGTATTTAGAAATACAGGCACTGGGTTTGACAATCAAATTATTAGACCGGTGGATGATTCTTGAGTCCTGAATTTGATGCACCCCCACACAACCACCCGGAAAAGCTTTTGTCTGGTCACTATCACTGTCTATGAGATCCAAGTGCTGAAGGGATTGTACTTGCCACAGTTTTCAGAGCCATAATAGAACAAACCTCTGAACATCAGAGAAAATCAACCATGCTCCCCTACGGCTTCTTCCCAGAACCTTTTATTTGCACCATGACCCCTTGAACAGGGTCTGACAAGACACAAGTAAGAATGTATTGAATTATCCATGTTAGTACAAGGGGTCTTGCAGCATGGCTGGGAGATCCAAGTGAAGCTTTTCAAGATGAATTACATTGATTGTAAAGAGTGAGGAGTTCTAGACCCTCCGCAGCATCTCAGATAAAGACACATGCCTAGATGTGCTTAAGGAGTATCACAGGCAGATCAGACTATCTTGAACCCAATTTTTGGCGCTAAACACAGGTGAGGCGAAAAACTCCTCTTGTAAGATTTTTAGAATAGTTAAATCTCCCACAACACTGGTTAGGGCCCCAAACACCAGTAACAGCAATCAGATTGCTCATTTTTTATCTGACAAAATATCCTCACTGAATGCTTCTTTCCCAGAAAAGGCTAAGAAGTATAGTTTCCCTCCTCCTAGAACATCACATTTTCGCCTACTAGAAGACACCTTCAGCATAGAGAACATTTCAGTAAGAGAAACGTGCTCCCTCACTGCTGGAACAAGGCTGCTGAGTAGGCTGCCGTCTCGCCTTCCAATGCGGCTCTCGGTGCGATGCATTGGAAGGCAAGACGGCAGCCTACTCAGCAGCCTGCCATTACACCCGAACGGAGATCGATCCGTTTTTCTCCAAAACTTTGATACCATCGGGTGTCAACATTGAAAAATGATCACCACCTAGTTAACAGGGACTGGAAGAGCCCTTAATCTATCACAATCAGAGCCAGCTTCACAAAACCTCTTCACTGTGAGTACCCGGCTGGGTCCTCACGTGAGTTCCCTTTCCTTCCCTTCACCACATATGGGACACCACCAATTCACCTAGGCTGTGCCCTTTCTAGATCCAGATATCCCCACAATCTACATCCTGAGGAGACCCCACTTCCATTGGAGGGTTGAAACGTCATCGACAAGTGTACAGAAAGGACCATTACATAGCCAGTGTCACTATACACTTAGGCTGTTCCCATGTATAATTGAATGGTCGCTTCTTGTAATTATGGAAACCTCTCGCAAAACTGTTCACTGTATATATTCACTTATGGTTCCATGCTTCACTTGGCGATACACTGCACAAAGTATACTGCTTTTTGATTTTAAGAAAGTGATTTATACCATTCTTGTGTGCATTTATATATAAAAAAAACGAGAAGACCAAACTGTGCAGAGAGCTCTTTTTGTCCACATACATTACTTGGTCCCTTACAAACGTATAGCCATTGTGCATGTACATTGCTTAAATTGTTGGTCCATTTTTCCACTGGAATCATTGTATCATCAGCAGGACAGCAGTGTAGCGATTGGTCTGAGAGCCATGGTTCGGAGCTCAGACAGGGGCTGGGAGCCTGTGCATGTTCTCCACCAAGGATGTGCAATTCTGCCCGGTGGAGAACATGCTAAGTGTGCATGACTGTTTGGTCAACCAAACCATAATGCACACTTACGAGAGTGCCCACCACTCCCCCCCTGGGGTGTAACAAACACCCCCGCAGCCCCCGCGGTGCAGGGGCCCCCCAGTCTTCAGTATGTGAAGGGGCCCCCTCAGCTCATCTGTAGAGAGCTGTGAGAGGCATGCACTAAAACAACTGCAGTGTGCAGCCTGCTCTGAGCTCCTCGCGTTGACCCAGGACTGAAGAGAAACAAGGTAACAAGTTACATTGTTTGTCTTCAGTCAGATCCTGGCCGAGGACAAGGATGGGGGTGGGGGCCCTCTGAGAGAGAATTCCCCACAGGGTACTGCTCCTCTGAGGCAGCACAGAGCTGACTTGGGCCAGAGAAAGTTTGCAGCTCCAGAAACAGAATCTACTCGGACGCATTGGAAGGTAAACAAGCATGTGCAATGCAATTGGTCTCGCATTTGTGAGAGTTAGAGCTATTGATGTTGTACAGGACAATGTATTTTACCTATGTGTTTTCTGTTTGAAGTGGAGTGAATGTTTGTGGCATCAAGTGAACATACGTGATGGATTGGAATTGTTATTTGTTGAACTGTGTTGTGTGGATTGGATCTGTGTAGTGAAATAATGTGGCATGGTGTGCAGTGTAATTATGTGGTATTGAGTGGAGTGGGATTGTGTGTCATGGAGTGGGATTGTGTGTCTTGGAGTGGGATTATCTAGAATTGTATTTCGTGTTGTAGAGTGGTATGTAGTGAAGTTTACTTATGTGGCGTGCTGTTAAATATTGTAGCATGATGTGGAATTTTGTGGTGTACATTGGATGTATGTGGTGTGTTGTGCATTTGTGTTGTTAGTTTGAATTATGTAGTTTGTTGTGAATTATGTGGTGTGGAATGGAAATGTGTAGAGTTGAATAGTGTGACGTGGAAGTGTGCAGTCTTGAGTGGAATTTTGTTCAGTGGTTTTATGAGGCATAGTGCGAAGTGCAGCTATGTGGAGTGTTGCTATGTGGCTATGTGGCATAGACTGGATTTATGTGTCTTGTATGTATGCAGTATGGAGTAGAGCATAATTATGTGGATGTTAATTATGTTGTGCTGAGTGGTATTATGTGGAGTATAATTATGCTGAGTGATGAATTGTGTGCGGATGAATTGTGGAATTATGTAATGTGTGAAATTATGTGGCATGGTGTGGTGTATAATTGTGCGGAGTGGAATTATGCAGCATGTTGCAGAGTTGTATTTTTTGGAGGGTAATTATGTGTTTTGAAGTTGAGTGTAAATATGTTGTGCGAAGTGTAATTATATAGGTTGAAGTAAAATTATGTGTAGTTGAGTTGTGTTGTGTGGAGTGTAATTATGTGGTTTGGAGTGGTGTTAGGTTGTGTGGAATGTTTAATATGTGATGTGGAATTATGTGGTATGGAGTGAAGTGGAAATATGTGTTTTTAAAATTTTAGGATTGTAATTATGTGGTATGGAATGTTGTAGGGTTAAAGTATTTATAGTTGAATTGTGTGGCATGGAATTATGAGATGTTCAAATGTGATGTGTGTGGTAGAATTAGCATAGCTGCCAAGGTTTCAGATTGCTATGTGTGACATTTTCATAATTTCAGTGTAATTATGAGTGAAATTTCAACGACTATGAGTGACACTTTCTCGTGAGCAAAACCAAGCAATGAAGAGGAAGGAAACATATAAATATCAGAAATTACACCCATTTGAGCAACCAGAAGCTCGAAGAAAGTCATTGAACTAAAGTGCGCTAACAGCAGGCGACTGAAAATTGAGCAGAGTCAGACTGCGAGAATGTCATCCTTTCTTAGAGTTAAATTATGAGAACGTCACAGTTACCAATCTAAAACCTTGGCATCCATGAGTGGATCAGTGTGAAAATGTGCTCTAATTGAGGTGTATTCCTCTGCACCCTCATGGTGTTCAGGTTGGCAGGTGTCTTTGCAAATTTGAAAGCGCCAAGCAGTTTTCCATCAGATACATGTTAATATATCTCTACAAAAGAAATACATAGGATGTTCTCTGCAGAAATCAGAGGTTTGCCTGCGCCAGGTTACATTTACTTCATCACTTTAAAAGTGGCAGTTCATTCAAGGTCCAATCAGGCCTCTCATAATGTCTGGTAACTCTACGTAGAAATGCTGCAAAGTTTTCTTTAAATGCTATCCTGTGGTCAGATTAAACCTTCCAAAAAGAGCTGCTTTCATCTATGAGTATTCAGTCAGTTTCTAGGACGTTAAAATAACAATAAGACCCAGTGATTTACCCTCTAGTGCCTCCTCAGTGATCTTCAGTCTGAGGCAGTGTGCAACTGGGATCTGACATGTTTTAGGACTATGTGATCTAGACTGCCCTGGGCTGAAGTGTTTCGTTCATTTAGCCAGGAGTTTTAGAGGAGGGGAGATCTGAGCCTGAAGCAGTATGTATCAATACAATGTCACCTGGGTACAGTAACGGTTTTGGAAACCATTGTCACGCATTTAGCAGTGACTCAATCTAACACCACTAATCAGTGCAGCTGTTTATCTATCTTGCATCCGAAGAAATCAATGCTCCGACACAGGTAAGAGTTACCAATACACCTAGGTCACAGGAGTTACGGGACCTTCACAATTAACGTTGTTTTTTATTCCGGTATGTCTGCTGCCGAAAGTAGCTATTACCGCCATGTGAAAGTTTTGAAGAAAACAAGTAGGAATTAGCCTGGAAACAGACTCCCACATGTTATTCCTTTAATACACATTCACCGTTATTTCTGTTTCCCCAACAACAAAACAGCAATTAAATTGGGCACTTCAGCGCTGTGGTATCATCGTGTTGGAATCTTAGATCCCGGCTCCTCCATGCAGAGCGGCCGTTTTTGCACATCGCTCCCCGCAGGGAGACGGAGGTTATCCCGGGCCACACCACTCTCTCCAGAGCTCCGGTGCCATCTCAAGTCTCTAGCTCCCGTCAGGAACTAGTCCCTGCAGATGTCACACTGGAAAGCGGCTGACATCGTAGAGCTGCAACAAATCCACACAAGACCTAACTTTATGGACACACTACAGAACTATGGCAAAATGTTGTGGGCATAGAAAAGGGACATTCATTACAGGACTACCACACAGGCAGCCGTACTGCATAACGAAATTGACTGTATCGCGTTTAGGAGATGGCAGAAGCACCAAAAAACAGACTGCCGCCACATGGAAATAATACTACACCAGCATTGATTAGCAGCACTGGTACCTGAGGAGGGGCGATGCCTGTTATGTGTGATTTTGCATTTCAATGCGGTAAGGCTTTTATGTCATGGGGTATAAAGTGGACGTTTGTCTATTTTTCTTTGTAAAAATAATATGGGCTGTTTCTTTACATTCCGGTACAGTTCTGAACAATTTGTTAAGCTAAATTGTATTGTCGCATTGTGTGCGCATGCAGGAAAGAACGAGTGTCTGGCAGACATGCAAAAAATCATCCTACATCTCAGTATTAATTTCCACTCTTTGAAGCATTAATTCCAATCCTAGAATGAGTTGCCTGTTTGCCTGTATAAGTAGCAAAGGTTTTAAATGGGCTTGTTTTTGTGCACGGTATTGCTTTTCCCAGTTTACGGAAGGGATAAAAAACATCTCCAGATAATAATAGGGTTGACAGGATGGTGCAATAGCAGAATATTGATACGTGTGGATCTGGTGAGGACTGCGCGAAGCAAGTGCTTGATACGCTATTTGCATAAGAAAATACTATATATTTTTTCCATTATCCTCCATTAGTTATTAGTAAGGAAGGGGGAATAGAAGCGTTCACCGACAGCATTTGATTAGTCTTAGGGAGACAAAGAATGCTGTGGTCTGTTGTAGATGCCGCCCAGAAGTCATAGGTGTATGTATCAGAAGCTGCCATTGAAAGGTAGTGGAGGTGCGATTTAGATGTTGCCGGAATTGATGGCTACTGTGCAGTTGCAGACTTTGCTGGGCTGACAGTGGGTGGGGACTGTTTAATGATATGAATCGTGCATTGTCTCTGGTGTTTGTCCTTGGGGTACTTGCTGACTGGTGCTACACAAGGGATCAGGTTTGCCTTTGACAGGAGGTATGGTCTAGTGGGGTAAATAGTGTAAATTACTGTTGGTGTGAGGACACAAAAATCTGACCCTTTGTACATTTAATATTATTGTGTGCATCATGCAGAGGATGAAAAGTAGCAGGAACAGCTTTGATGCCGTAGAGGCTAGCAGAAAGAACTGTTTTGGAGTGATCAGTTGAAGAGGTTGTTTAATATGTTTTAAATTACTACAGTGGCATTGGGGAGAGCAGCAGCTGAAATACTCTGTCTTTACTGGTAGGCAGTGGTTAGATGGGGCCCAGCCATCTTTCTTTCTGTCAGTGGTGGACAGGGGAGCAGTGGGAGGGGGGTCACTGGTTGTGTTTGGAGGTGGTCAACTGAACGGGCTTCGCTTGAAGGTGGGTCATCAAGTAGGAAGATGTGTTTGGTGGGCCGGCTGGGGGCAGTGTTATGTAACTTTGCTGGAGGGCACAGCAGCAGTATTTACTGATGTATGTACATCGCCCGATCAAAGGGCGGATGTGCCCAATGGAGGAACCAAAATCCTTTTTTTATGGCTGGGGTGAGCAGTATGGCGGGTCACTGACCTGAGAGCTCTTGACTGATGCAGAGAATGGGTGGGCCCCCTCCATGTACTTTGCAGGGGGGCCCCCTCAAGTTTTGTTACGCTACTGCCTCCCCCTGCTGACTGTGAACACAGCCAAGTCCTGCCCTCCTCAAAACTGGCTACAGCACAGAGGAATAAAATGATAGTAACATTGGGTTATTATCATTTTATTTTTCCTTTTTTGCACTGCTGAAAAGCAGTGGGGGGACACTCCTCCACCTTAGTAGAGGAGCTGCCGCTGTATGCAACCTGTTCTAAAAGCAGTTCGGCATCCAGACATTATTATCAAGTCCTCTATAAATACAATTACAGGACAATACCATTCATATGTAACTGATTATTTGATTTGCCCTTTAACGTTTTTTAAGCTATCACGCTTTAGGTAGACCAGATTAGTAATCTGTAGCATAATATATATGGCCTTTAATAGACAGAGGTGTCAATGATTTATTATGTTTCAATTTAGTATCAAAAGTAAGTATTTGGCTTCAATAGTGTACCGCAGCTTCTGGTAGGAGCACACTAACGCAATGTCACCGATAGTCCAGTCAAGTTTTTAAAGTAGTGCTTATTATTAAACATAGTTTGAAATAGCAGCAGTTCTTAGGAAATGTTGCTATTTAGTGAGCCTATGAAATGCCAATAGGCAAAGTTATTAGGGGTCTGGTTTAATGGAGTTTGTTAATGCATCCCTCTGTGGAGGGGGCTCTAGTGTCCTGTGTTTCTCCTCCCAAAGAGCAGCCTGCGGTAGGGGTGGGATTACAGTAAACACACACCTTTCTCAGTAGTGCACAGTTAGTACAAAGTTTATATGACTTTAGAGCACTTCCAGAGACCTTTCCTGTCTGTTCACCAGCATTAGTGATCTGATATGATCAAACATGCAAAGGCAGCTTCTTATTTGCATAGTACCACACAGAATACAAATGAAGTAACAGCCCCTTCCTCTTGGGTAGGCGTGAAATGTGCACCTCTGCAATGGGCATTACAGCAGGGGCCTGTGCGAGCATCTGGAACCTATTTTGGATATCAGCTAGAGTAGCCAGGATCATTTGGCTGGAATTTGACTGGTGGGTGTTCTGTTGATCTGTTGCCAGGGCAGATTTGTCTGCCTGACAGAGTTTTAGCCATCCATGGAAATTTTATTTTGTTTCCTGGCCTCAAAATCAAGTGCTGGGTTGTGTTCTGCAGTGCTCTATGCTACACAGGCTGGCTTGATTACATCTATACTTGCTGATTACCATTGCATGTGTCAAAGGCAGAAACCATGCATGCAGCTGAGGTAGTGGATATCATGGATATTTGACCTCACTCCTTGTGCCGCACCTTCACCATCTGAAGGAAATGATAAGACCAAAGCTGAATCTAAGATGAGAGGATAATGTGATTGAGAGAATGTTAGCCATCCTTTCCACAGACAGGAGCACGTAGAAGTTTTCACCCCCTGGCTGCTGTCACAGAGGTAGGTTTTCCAGCAAGCACCTGAGGACAACAAACACACGGTTACATTCAGTCAGTACTAATAACAAACGTATTTCACACTTTCTGCAGTTCTGCTCCCTGTTTCTCATTGATGCCTGTTTGTGTTCTTTTGTTCACTCTTCCTTGAAGATTTAATAATGTTACATTAAGTGTACAACATGATGAACAACAGTGTTTGGCAATGTTCATACTCTTCCTTTATGCAGATATGAAAGACTTGCATCTCCCGTGCACCACGCAATGGGGCTCAAGAGCAACGTCACTCTTAAGTTAGATTTATTAAGCAACACAAGGCCACCTTGTGCGACCTTCCATGGCTTGATAAATGTAGAAGAACGCAACAGCGCAAAACGCTGCGTTTCTTTTCTCTTCCCCAGGGAGGAGTTCCATGGGTGAAGCGTGGGTGTTCCCACACATTCAACCATGGATTATGGCTCATTAGACACACTAATAGACCTGGGTGTGTGCCAAAATGCTACGCCTCCTCAAGTGAAGTGTAACGAGGAGAAATATCTTTATTTTTCCTGGTTACTTCCTCTTTCAATGTGTGCTGCATTCTGCAGCACACTTAGAAAAGGGAAAATGCCTCTTAGGATTGTTTTTGGCAGGAAGATGTCCCTTCCTGCACAAAAACAATCCTGCTTTCAAAGAACCATGGTGCAACGGCCTGCATTGGCGATAGGCAGAACATTTTACGCCAGTGCAGGAGAATGACAGGAATACACCGTATTCCTGCTTTGGAATTGGCCTAACAGCTAGGGCGGTCAACCTCGAATATGGGAAACTGGGTTCGAGTCTCGGCAATGACACTGAACATCCTGAGACTCTGGGCAAATCGCTTAATCTACCTGTGCCTAACAAAAATTAATGTGTCCTCATGTATTGCAGCTGGTGCTCATGTAAAGCGCTCTGATACCCAATCGGGTCAAGTTCACGCTATATAAATCTCTGTAAAAACATAATAATAATGTTAGATACAATGCATTCCTGCGCTTTCCCCATTATGTAGCATCGCAAGGTGGCTTTCTGTGCTGCATGATATTCCTTGATGTAGCTTTTCTACAGCATGCTTACTCCTGTTTCTTTTTTTCTAGTAGATTCTGCTGCTCTTACAGTACAGAAAGATACCGTGGCTCATGCTTAGCTCAGCAAGCATTAACTGTATATCTAAGTCTCTTTAAACAGATTTAATTTGCCCTCCTCACTGTTCCATTTAGTGACACAAGATCCTGAAGTTCCTAGTGATCAACCACCCCAAAGAGAGACAGTATTGTTTTGTTGCTAAAGGTAGTATGAGTTGGGTTATGGTTTGTTAGTGAGATTGTGTAGAAATCCCTAAATGCTTACACAAGCAGAAGTTATTTTTGGGCACGCCCATTGCCTTGTAGTTGTGGATAGTCTAGACCTGTGGTATTCATAATACAGCCCGCGGGCCACCAGCAGCCCGGCGGGCCTTCATTGGTGACCCGTGACCTTTCCTTTCAGTTTCTACGTTTCAAGTGAGGCTGGCAGTAAACACAGAAGATGACCGAGGAGCATCGTAGTGAATACCTATTAAATATGTATTCACTACGTATGCTCCTGCAGCCATCTTCTGTGTTAACTGCCGGCCTCTGTGACGTCATACGGTGCACAGACATAATATCGACTCCAAAATATCGTCTGGACAGAATATCGAGGAAAAAATATCGTTTGGACAAAATATCGACTGGACAGAATATCGACAGCCAAAATATCGTTTTTAAGGTAAGTGCAGTAATATCGACTGTAAATAATATCGAAAGTGAAAATATGTAAGTATATACTATAGATAGTAAAAAAAATTGTTTTTATTTTTAGGGTTCAGGGTCAGTTTTGGGTTTTTGGGTAAAGGGGTATTTTTAGGGCTCAGGGTCAGTTTTGGGTTTTTGGGTAAAGGGGTATTTTTAGGGTTCAGGGTCAGTTTTGGGTTATTGGGTAAAGGGGTATTTTTAGGGTTCAGGGTCAGTTTTCAGTTTTTCGGTAAAGGGGTATTTTTAGGGTTCAGGGTCAGTTTTCAGTTTTTGGGTAAAGGGGTATTTTTAGGGTTCAGGGTCAGTTTTCAGTTTTTGGGTAAAGGGGTATTTTTAGGGTTCAGAGTCAGTTTTCAGTTTTTGGGTAAAGGGGTATTTTTAGGGTTCAGGGTCAGTTTTCAGTTTTTGGGTAAAGGGGTATTTTTAGGGTTCAGAGTCAGTTTTCAGTTTTTGGGTAAAGGGGTATTTTTAGAGTTCAGGGTCAGTTTTCAGTTTTTGGGTATTATTTTATTATATTTTATTACTATATATATATGTTTAATAAATATGAAATAAAAAATATGTATTTAACTTTCATTAATTATTTAATTATTATAAGTTAATTTAAGTAATTTTAAGTATGTTTTAATAATTAATTATTAATATTAATTTAATTTAACACTGGTTTTAGTAAATACGATATTTTTTACAACTATATTTTTGTAAACAATATTTTGTACTCGATATTTTTGTACTTACCTGTTTGTACATACAAACTCGATATTTTTGCTGTAGATATTTTTTCCTCGATATTTTGGGTAGTCGATATTTTGGTAGTCGATATTCTTTCAGTGATCCACGTCATACATGGGACCGTCGGAAATCTTCTCAATATGCCCTTTAAAAGTCAGTTGAAAGTGCTTTCTCAGCTGACCTTTAAAGGGCCTTTAGGGAAGCTTCCTGTGTCGTGTTGCAGTCGACATCCTCTTCTCCCGCAGCAGCTTCATCTTCGAGTCACTATCCCTGAACAGTAGATGTAAGCACATTCAGAATTTGGACAATTGCACCTGGAGAGAGAGACAGACAGAGAGAGACAGGGAGAGAGGCAGACAGACAGACAGACAGAGAGAGACACAGAGAGACACAGAGAAAGACCGACAGAGACAGACAGACAGACAGAGACAGACAAACAGAGACAGAGAGACAGAGACAGACCGACAGAGACACAGAGAGAGAGAGAGACATGCAGAGAGAGACATAGACAGACAGACAGAGAGAGGCAGAGAGAGAGAGAGAGATAGACAGACAGACACAGAGTGAGAGAGAGACAGAGAGGGAGCGACAGACATAGAGAGACATCAAGAGACGGAGACAGACAGAGCCAGATAGAGACAGCGACAGTGACAGATAGAGACAGATAGAGATAGAGATAGATAGATAGATAGATAGATAGATAGATAGATAGATAGATAGATAGATAGATAAATAGATAAATAGATAGATAAGGTGTGACTAGACAGGTGTAGGTCAGTTGCAGGTGGAGAAGTAGGATCAGTTGCTAGAACCACGAAAAGAACGTGGTCATTGTTGTTAGAATCCCTTTTTAAGTTCAAGAATAGGTTTATTTGAGAACATTAATAAGGTAATAATAACAATACTTCATACAAGTAAACATTCACCATTGCATAAGTACAAGGGAGAGAAATAAATAATAATAATGGTGTGCAATGAACTTGGATAATAGAGAGAGCAAAATAAGTGATATAAATGCAATCAGAATACATAAAATTGGTTCACAGTAATCTTAGAATAGTAGTACTTGTTAAAGATATACAGTCGAAAACATGTCACTAAAGTGTTATGTTTAAAAAGAAACATAGTCAAAAATTAGGAAGTCATTTTAGCGAGAGATATGAGATGTACAAGTGCTGTATCAAACCAATGATCATGGCAAACAGCATACCACCAGGCTAGATAAGACAATTTGGAGGCATCCTTCTATTTTTTGTTATCTGCTGAAAGGCCATCGCTAGTAACAAATCAATAAGTAGCAACTGGGATTGCCCCCTCTCTCAGACTGGTGCCAAGCTACCTAAGCAAATATTTGTAAAGGAAAGGGGGGCATGCTGTTAAAAATAGTGTTGATTTGAAGCCAGACCTGATCCCAAAATTTAAAAACCTGCGAACATGTGTTTCAAATCAGCATCATCTTGAGAGCACGTCCAGCAGGTATTGGGACTTGTATTATGTATCCAGTGTAAGTGTGCAGGGGCAAAAAATCTTCTGTTATATATAAAAGAAAAGTGTTTGTGTTGTGCTGGCCGCTCTAGATGATTTTCTAATTTTTATCCAAAGTCTGTTCCACAGGGAGATAGGCCAATCCATTTCCAAATCCGCTTCCCAGGAAAGTTCCAGTTTTGTTTTGTCCCGATTCTTTGGGGGGATCCATTAAGCGGGAGTAGATGGTAGAAGCTTTAGGGCTTATACGTAAGAAGTTATGCCACAGGAAATGAGGTTGGGAAGGAGGAGAAGGTGTACTTGAAAGATTAGAATATACATCAAGTATTGCGTTTCCTAAAGCTGAGAAATTTTGTTGAAAGGAAGACGGTGAATGATAAAGGGTCTGTAACTTTGTTGTCAGGCACCGTCTCAATGCTCCTCGGGGCTGTGTCGAAAGGCCTATACCCACACCCACACAACGATCCCGGAGCCTGAAGTGATTAACACAGACTCACAGAATAGTTCCGTGAGCGTGGGAAAGGAAGGGGACAGCGGGAAGGGAGATCTGAAATGACAAAGACAATTTGTTTAGAACAACACCCCCCTTTCTATCTCCCTTGGTTCCTTCTAGCAACCGGTTTTATACCAAAAACATGTGTCTCCGAACCCCTACCTGAAAAGGAAAATAATGTAGTCTTTGTATACAGGAGAGATAGGCTTAGGGTAATACCAGAGACTGCAACCAACTAGAAGAGAGCAATGAATAACATAAGGTGATCCGATACTACTTAAAGGTTGCATTTACATCAACACCAATACATTACATACCACATTAGTTCTGTGTTCTGTTTTAGGGCTGCACCTTTCTCTCTGATTAGATACCCCCCTGTAGTTTCTCTCCTGCACTGAAGAAAGTAATGAAGAAATGTTGTACACAGAAAAACAAATAGGAACACTGTAGGTTAATTCACCATCATATCTTTCCTTCCCAGAAACGAAGTGCTCTAACAGTTTGTGTGCAAAAATATAATAGTCCTTGCGACTCCTTCGTAGTCTTTAGAAAGATGCAAGTTTGATCGCCTAGCAGTTTGAGCCCAAACCGCCTTAACCGTGAGGAAGTGTTGAATTTCCCAAAACCCAATACTGTTAATGGTTCAACTCCAAAATAACATCGGACTGGTAACTAGATTTTCCCTGCATGAGAAGGCAGATGATCTTCTCTTCCAACAGGGAAAACAAACGTTGGTTCCACAGTATATAATGCCAATGAGAGAGTTTACGACACACACAGCCGCGTGTACCTCCGGACGGCACCACTCAAATCAAACCCGACACCAAGCCGGGTGCCTCCAAATCAAGTTCCAAAAGAACGTTTTTACTCATGATTGTACCGCTACTCTCTCATACCAACCAGACCACCAACTCGGCAAGAATTATCGGCACCGACAGCAGACGCCACAAAGCTTTAGTTCCTGGAATTGCGTGGCTTGCGTCGCTACGTTGCTTAGCCGCTTGGTTTGCTGGAAAACGTAGTTCTATCATGGAGGACTGCCAAACCAAACGCATATTGCGGACAGCGGCGCACTATGACCATAGTTCTGACATTTGTAAATTGAATAGGTGAACCTTGATCAAATAATTGATGAACCCAAAGTAGACCCTTATTTCTCAAAACTTTCCAGTATAACATTTTCTTATTGATAAGGATCAGTTTATTGTGCTAGATTGTGGACTTGAGAAAGGTATTCAAGTCATGTGCAGCTAAATGGGGTATTGCAACTAATAACTTACAGGAATGCTTAATTACTGGGGTAGAAAGCTTTTGTGGCTTTCGATTGAATGAGAGATATTCCTGAAATGAATTAAATGAAGTCTCAAGGTCAACCCATAAAGGATTATCAGTTGGCTGATCAGTAACCCAATTCGATAGTTGTCTTAGCGGGAAGGCTCTGTGTTAATTTCTGCAGCGCCATTCTTGGTTTTTTTATCATTCCATAAAAAGGCTTACAAAATAGTGTTAATCGTGTGAAAGGATTTAGCTGGAATGGATAGTGGAATATTGGATAAGATGTACAAAATTAAAGGAGTGAGCATCATTTTAATTGTGTCTAAACGACACTACCAAGAAAGATGAAGGGGGCCATTTTGCAGTCAGTGTTTTAAGTTTATCAGTGCACTTGCCTATATTTAGAGAGATAGATGACTTTATAAAGGGAGAAAACCATCTACCAAGGTATTTAATGTGCTTGGGTTCCAAGTAAAATTAGAGATCTTAAAGTCGTCCTCAAAAGTATATTTTGTCAAGGGCAATATCTCACACTTTCCGCTGCTCAGTTTGTAGCCTGACACCAATCCATAAGCTTCAACCTCTCCATAAATGCTGTGAGTGAAGACTGTGGTTGAGAGAGAAATACTAAAATATTATCAGTATCATCAGCATATGCTGCTAATTTAATCTGCTGAGAACCAGAAGCAAGCCCTGTTATATTATGATTCTGTTGAATTCTAGACAAAAAAGATTCTAAAGCTAAGTTAAAAAGAAAAGGGGATAGAGGGCAGCCCTGGCGTACTCCACTTTGAAGATTAAAGTAAGGGGAAATGAGGCCATTAGAGGATATGGCAGCTTGGGGTTCAGAATAAAGTAAAGCAATTAAAGAGGTGATTTTCGGTCCGAATCCGAACCATTTAAGGGCATGGAACCTGATTGTTCTTTGCCAAGCAGCAGGGGAAGATGAGGTTCTAATCTTAGGGCTAGAGCTTTCGAGTCCACATTTACTAGGGATATAGGACTATAATTCTTACAAAATCGGAAGTCCTTATCATCTTTTGGTTTCAAACATATCAGAGCTTCGGAAAAGGAGCCTGTAGAGTTGCTGGAAGTAATGAAAGAAGAAACAAAAGTGTGTAAATCAGGAAGAAGTAAGTGGGCAAAGTGTATATAGAATTCCACTATAAAGCCATCTGGCCCGGGGCTTTATCCTTTTTGAGAATTTTTAGGGCATTTGGCAATTCTGCCTGTGTGATATCAATTTCTAAAAGATCAACATTCATTTGGGGATTAGTTTGTTTCTGGATTGTGGAAAAATACTGGGATATATCCTTCTCTGAAGGTACTTTTTCTGGTTTGTATAGAGATTTATACAAATGTACACATTCTTGGAGTATTTCAGGGTCTTTGAAATGTGGTTGTTGGTTATCATCTATAAGAGAACCAGTATGAAGTTTATGTTGCTTAATCTTTTGAAAGTTAGCTAGTAGTTTGCCTGACTAATTCTGGCCACCATAATACTTTGCAGAGGACTTTAATAAATATAGGGAGACATGCTTGGTGGAGTTTTCAATAAAGGCAATCTTAGCATTGATAAGAACCTTAAGTCATTCTTTTGACTTGGAGGTATAAAAAGAATGCTCAAGTTCCTTGATTTTAGTGAGAAGTGCATTATGTAACATATGTGATGTTTTGCATCTATTTGACACAAATCTGATGATGAAGTCTCGAGCGGTAGCCTTGAAGTCATCCCAAACTGTATGAAAGGAAACATCAGTCGTATGATTTATACGAAAGTATTCATGGAAAAAATAAATAAAAAGAGTATTGAATTTAGGGTCACGAAGTAAGGAGTTGTTAAAACAGCATCTTTTTGGTTGTGTGGATTTATGCAAAATAACGAATTGAATCGAAATGGAAATGTGATCTTATATAAGAATAGGGCCTATGTCAGCTGAGCGAAGGATTGGGAGACGTTGCGTGAGATGCAAACGTGGTCTAGTCTAAAGTATGTTTGATGTGGTGGAGAATAAAAAGAGTATTCTCGTGTGGACGGATTGCAAAGTCACCAGGTATCCAATAAATTCCTTTGTTTAATAGTTTGTAAAAAAGCTTTGTGTGATGTGTTGGGAATGAAGAGAGACTTAGAGTTCCTATCAATAAAAGGGTCCCTCACTTGATTGCAATCCCCTGCTAGAAGGAAATTTCTTGAAGGATATTTTAACAGTAGTTGAGAGATACATGACCAAAACAGGGCATCTCCATTGGTGGGGGCATATATGTTAAGCAAAGATAAAGGAGTTTTTCGCAGCAATAGGTTAGTGAAAAGCCATCTGTATCCGATTCTGGAGAAATGAGTATAGCGGTCAACGCTTTATGGCAAAGAGTTACAACACCATTCCTTTTACCGTCCCCGGGTGAGAAGAATACTTCGCCAACCCAGTTTCTTTTAAGTTTTAGTGACTCGCTTTCTGTGAGATATGATTCATGTATTAACACAATACTAGCATCAACTTAGAAAGGTGGGATAAAACTCTTTGCCTCTTGATGAGGGAATTTAAGCCATGTGACAATTTTCAAAGACATATGTGGAATAAGAATATTGAAATATGAAGAGAACCATTGAAATTCTGCATATTGTGAAATATAACAATTGTAAAAAACATGGAGTGCGAAATAAATCAGTAGTACTCTGCATGCTATGAAATATAAAACATGTAAGAAACACTGAGAAGTGAAATATGAAAACAATTTAAATAAACTTTGTAATAAGTACCCATGCAAGAAGTAGAACAACGATGATGAGAGAATAGAAAAGAAAAAGGGATGAAAAAGAAAAAACCAGGTGAGGAAGAAGAGACATTTGATAGAAGAATGAATGAAGGAGAGAAGAAGAATGGAATATAAAAGAACCAATGAAAACTGTTGAAAGTATTAGAAGAAAAAAGTCCGTACCTTCATAAAAATCAAAACACTGACAGGATGGGTGGGGGATGAGGCCACTCAGAACGATGACGGGTCTAGACTCCATGAGGTAATGCAGGGGAGATGTCGGGATGTAAACAAGATACAAGACGAACAGATCAGATACACTGGGTTGGAACCTATGAAAAGAAAAGTAATTAGTACAATCACAATATAACATAACATAACATATCCTGAAATCAAATGTAACAAGGTTATAATATGAAATGGAAAGGTTAATAAAGACCTATAAAACAGTTTACTGCAATATAGTCCAGGCTATAGTCTCAAAAGTAGAGCATCAAACTTAACACCTGAATCTCATATATATGAACAAAATAAAAAGATTAATTAAAGACGCGTATTGGAAGTGTCCATCTGTTTGGGGCAATGCACGTTGAGGAAACTCTTTAGCCTAGTTATTGTTTTGTTGTTATGAGTGAACTTAAATAAGCAAGGATGGAATAATCCAAATTGAGCTCCAGTAGAATGTGGCGCTGGTCTCATGGCAAGGAAGTCTCTACACCTGTCTGCAGTGGATTTAGTATAGTCCTGTGAAAAAAAACAGTTGTGTTCCTGAGAATGATATGCGCTTCAGGTGCCTAACTGCGGATAAAACCTTGAGAAGATCTATGTACTCCAAAAAATACAATATGACACCTCTTGATGATGAATGCGGTGGGCCCAGTCTATGAGCACGTTAAATGTTGAGATTCGTATCTTCCGGTAATTTTAACATCGTCGGCTAGAATCTTTTGAAGAAAGAAATAGGATCCGGTCCCTCTGAGCCTTCTGATAGGCCATAAATACAAAGATTATTTTGCCTGTTACTGTTTTCAAGGTTTTCAATTTGTTTTTGTAGAGATGTGAGTTGGGAGTGAAAAGCTTCAACTTTAACGCAAGATGCATTTAACGTTTCAACGTTATGTTCAACCTTGGTAACTCTTTCTTCCAATTTTCCCCAACCATCTGTTAGGATTTGTATTTTGGAATTTGTCTCTTCGACAAATGGTCACAGGGCACAACATTCCTCCAAAAGAAGATCAATGGAGACAGATGAGGGTTGCTTCAGTGGAGAAGGGGGATCCTCTTTCAAGTGTTCAGTTGGAGCTTTGTTAACTGCAGAGGAAACATTGGCAGTAGAAGGAGAAGCAGCTGATTTTGCTGGCGAGACCAAGGATTCTCTATCTGGGCGCAATGAATAGGAAGCCTTGAGCGGGCAATGAACATACGGTTTATTGATTGTTCCAGAGAAAGAACCTTTTTCAAACTGCCTATATAGGGTAGAAAAAACAAGATCCTTGTTCAAGACACCTGCAAGAAGCCACTTAAATGAGCAATTCCATTAACAAGCATGTATAATATATACTGATATGGAAAAGGTACAAAACAAGGATCTGGTCTCGTTGGAATAACTCAAATCAGCACAGGAACAGAAGATGAAATATGCAGGTAATAACTTACAGCCCAAAAGGAGAGAAGTTGAAAATATCGCTTTGCAGTTCTGCGTAAAAGTTTTGAGTAAAAGTGAGTTATCTCCTATAACCCAAAAATGAATAACCAAAGTCTCCTTAGTAAATTAATTCAATTCACCATAGCTAAAAACATGAAATTATTAGCAAGATAACAAAATATTATAAATTGTTGACCCCAGGCGCCATAACTAAGTGTTCGAATACCTGGCAGGGTGTAATTGGAATACACATGAGGGAGGAGGATATTAAGATCTGCCACTGAAGAGTGCAACCCTCACACGTGGTAAAAAGTGTGAGAATAAGTCAGCAAAAAGGGTCTTTTGAAGGAGACCACCCCATAATTAACACGTTTTGAGAGGCACTCAGATGAATGAAGGCAGTCTCAGTAGACCAGCAGCACGGTAAAAGCGGTTCTCCTCAGAGCATACTCAACATTCCTCAGCGCGCGAGCAGCACTGAAATGACGGCTGGCGTGTCAGATGATAGCACATGTCATGGCAAAAGGAGGAAGGCGCGATAGAAAAGAGTCAGAAATCATGTCACCTCAGAGTGCGTATGTTCCGACCTCCGTTCTTTAAATTTGTCAGGTCGCGTTCAGCATAGAGAAATCCCTCGGACTTCCCCGCTTCCCCGGGCTAGTCACAGGAGCACCGCCATCTTCCTTGGGTGCTAGCCATGCCCCCGTTGTTAGGATCCCTATCACTGCTGAGCAAGGCAAACAGGGACCAGAGTATGGTATATATACCACCTGGATTCAAGGTAGCAGTGAAAAGTTTGTCGTCCTCACAAGAGTTCAGTTATGTGAAACACCAGTTGCATCCAGTCTTCTGAACCCGAAGAATCTGACGGGGCCATGACACTTTTACCGGTGCTGTCCTTCCACCTATTCCCACACCAGCACCTGGGATAAAGTGAGGCACTCTGACAGGTCATGACATCATTTATGACAACTCAGTCATTTTTAGTATCCTGTGCCCAGTGCTCAACTGTTTGCATTTCAATAGGGGGCCTTTTGATTAGCATACCTATTATATTTATTTTGGTTATGTAGGAAGGGCATATACATTCTAATACTCTTGTAGGGGATACCTAAAATGATGATCCTTATATTATTATTGTAAAACTTCAATAAAAAAATTAGACGTTTACCACGTCAATGCTCAATGCTTGGGATCATAGGTGTTTAAGATTGCCTGCAATGTTGATTCTGGTACTGAGATGTAAGAAGAGATCACCTTTCTGGTCAAGTATGTATTTTTGCATAACCCATCCATTTATCTAATACCACAACTCTGAGAAGGCTCACCAACACTAGGTTTGGGAAATGCTGACTTTCATTTAGGTTGTCATATTGAGGACAAATAAGAGACGGAAACAGAGGACACAGAGGGCACCCTAATGACTCAAAAATCTATAAGTCCCTTGAAACAGTGGAAAGCTGTCATTTTAATTGATATAGGTTGTGACATTTTCATGAGCCCCTGCGAGACAGGGAACCTGGGCTCAGATTGTAACAACCAGAGCATTACTCCAGTGGCATCTTGGGCTTCACATTGCTATTCAACCCAAAATTGAGTACCAAGTACACTCCATTAGCATTTGGCCCTCCTTGTAGCAATGTGGTGCAGTCCAAAGCTTACTTAGGGTCATGAATTAACGCTCAGAATTAAATGCCACATGTGATGTCACTCAATAGCTCTTTACACAACAAGTGCTTTTACTTTAGATGAAAAAGTGCTTTACTCTCCACACAAAAGGCAACTCTGTAGTTAAAACTCCAGGGGCAAAAACATGAAATGCAATCAGAAAGATTACTTCTTAAGTCGACTGTGTCTATTGAGACTGATCCTATGACAGAGGTATCACCTTTTGAAGTTCAATTCCAAAAACGTTGTCCTCTTAGGGCTAATAGAATTCTGCAGTAGTTACTAATCCATCCCTGGTAAAGCACAGTGACTACGTGGTGTTTAATACTTTTTAAATATTTCTCCCCGGAGGGTCCCAAATTTGCACTATAACTTGTCCAGTCCTCTAGTCTCTGTAGGACAGATGCTGTAATTGCTAACTGAAGGGTGAGACATGCCTGTGCCTAGTGGTTTCCCATCTGCATAGTCCACCAAGTGGGATCTACGTTGACTCAGCCTGAACAGACTGAGTTTATTGTACCCTCTCATGCACAAACACATGCCATGGATAGAGAGAGATAGTCTGTGGATAGATGTGATCCTGTTGCGTGAATCCTCACTGGGGGATCTTCCTTGGGCTCAAGCAAAATCCGCCACCCAGAGTGAAGAGTCCACCCCAGTTGCTGTAATGACCCAAATAAAGGTCCCAATTATAGCGGATTATGGTGAGCAATCTGGGTCTAGAACCAAGCCTTTTTTAGTGCCTTAGTTCCTTCTGATGAGTCCGTTGACTGCAGTCACAATTTTATAAGCACTAGGCCTTCCAGCATCAGACAGTAAGGAATAATTACCAATTTATAGATTCAAAAGCCTTGGCTGCATCTAAGAAGACTGTGGTGGCTTGGATGTCAGGGTTAGTTTGGGGGGTTATGCTTAAGAGAGGTCGACACTGACTGATGTCGATCTGCCAAGTATAAATCCAGACTGGCCAATTAGGTTGGGGAATAATGGAAGCAGTCTACTGGTGATCATTTAAGATAGTATTTTGTTATCAAGATTAGTGAATGATTATGGTTAATAAGATTCACATATTTGTCGAGGTCTGCCAAGTTTAAGGAGAGTTATTACCAACAGGGGCGGCTCCAGCTGTTGCTCCACTGCCTTTCAGCATTGCAAAAAAAGAAAATGATAATAATGCAATGTCATTATTATTTTATTTTTTCATGCTGAGGCAGTTTTGTGGGGCAGGGCTAGGCTGGACAGCACGGGGGTAGGAGTGATCGTATCCTCCTAAGTGCACATGAATGTTTGGCTGGCCCTATTGGGCCTGCCAAATATTCATGCACAATTTGCATGTTCTCCACCCAGGCTGCATTACAGCCTGGGTGGGGAACATGCCCAGGCACCAATACCCCATCTGAGCACTGAACCACGGTGCTCAGACCAATCACAACGCTGCATTTCAGCATTGTGATTGGCTTAGGAGAACCTGGGTGCTTCCTTCTTCATGTTCGAACAGAAGCCAGGAAGAAGACAGAGAGGACGGAAGAGAGGCGATGGTCGGCCAGCCAACCAGACTGCAGGTAAGTGATCTTTTTTTGTTTTATTTTTTAACCCCTCTTCCTCCCCCTCCCCCCAACCCACTACTGCTTCCCGGAAGCAGCCAAGACTGATTACCAAAGCTTCCCTTAGTGTCGAGGGATGCTCACCACACTCAAATACCTCATTGTAAGCTTTAAGAAGAAACAAGGTTAGCTCATCCGCATACTCTTTAAAAAATTTCACAGGGAATCCATCTTCCCCAGAGACCAGGGCACTATGCATAGGTTTTAAAAACCCTTAACATTTCTAGCAGGGTAGTGGGAGTGCACAGCGGTTCCTGTTTATATAGCTCTAACCAGCAAGACTTGCTCTATTAAGATGTTCATGTATGTCTGATTCGGTTATTCCATCCTCAGCTGTATATCATTTGCTGTAGAAACCAGTAGCCTGTAAGATGTAATTGTTACTATAATGGAGTGGGATGTCTGGAGATTCTATCTATATTATGTCTGAGGTAGCTCTGCCAGCTGTATAAGTCCTGCAAGTATATAGCATGGCCTCTCACCCACTCCATATCTCATAGTAGCTGAATATTTGCGCAAGAAATTAATCCTCCTTTTTGCTGCCTCTCAGAAGTCTATGTGTTTCAGATTTAGTTCTTTCAATAGGTTAGATCTGAGCAGCCAGCTTTCTCCCACTCTAGTGTCTCAGTAAGTGGCCTTGAGGTGCAGATCTTTCTTTGTACTACATTGAGGAATGTTCAGTTCTTACTGCCTCATATCCCCTCAGTCCTCATTTTCAAGGTAGGATGTGTTTTATGAAAGGGTGCCTTCAGTGCTCCTCCTCAGCAGCCAGTCTGATCAATCCCTCAAGGCAGACTCAAGGTAGTCCTTCTCCTGGCAGGTTGCATTGTTCCAGGTTCCTGCTCCTGAAAGTGCTAAAGGGGAGTTGGCAATCAGCGACCTCAAACCCAGAGCACAACACGTTTTTTTTTAGTTTCCTTTGTAGTAGGATCCAAGATTCTTGTTTTTAGAAAAATGTTTGAACTTCGACTCATAGTTTTTGGCCCATACTTATACCAAGTTTGAAGGCACTCTGCATATTCCATAAACCCAATCTGCGATCCATTTTAGCAGTCCCTGACCAATTTGTATCCCATCCAGACTCTTCCATCCAAAGCCTTTATCTCTAAGTAACAGCAGGAAGGTGGAGTGGAGTTGGGAGCCTCCTATAAAAGAAGACCCCAAAAACAAAGGTACAAAAGAGGTGGAGGCTTCCCCACTTAAACCCTTCTTAAGTTGTTTGTGGGTAACAACTTGGGTGTAGAATTAAGCAGGAAGAGGTAACACATCTTCATACACTACGAATGGACCCTCTGCCTCCTACCATACAAAACCTAGGGCTTGGCCAACGCCATAGGACCTCAGAAATGCTTTGGTTAAACACTGCAATTCTCATTGTTTTCAGGAGCTTCAGGAGCTATCTCGAATTCAGGAAATGGAAATGGATTTCTGGGTTGCCACTGTAACATGCCGCACCACTCACTCCCCAAAAACATTCTACTGCACATGTATAAATTACACATAAATGTGCCACCCATGTCTCACATAGATTGAGTGAAAGGACAAGTTGCAGGGGTGTGACAGACCATTTAAAAACAAGTAAGATACTAGTAGGCAACTCTGCCTGGCAGACAACAGATGATTAAAACCTCACCTCCTACTATAATTCGCTCTTACCAGACTTCTACATCCTGGTGAGCTGATGGTAGTCACACTTAGTAAATGAAGGTACATATATTGTGTCCTTACAGACTACAGGGTCTAAATCCTGGTCTCATTCTGTGTCATAGGGATCCCTCAGCGCATACATGTGATTGTCATATGTGCTGATGCAAAACTCATAGGAGCTTGAGGCAGAGGTGCAAACTCTCCAGTGCTATACAAGGGACCTTTTGCATGCAAACACAATACAAAACCAATAAATTAATAAATAGAGTATACTGTGGCCTCCAGTGTATCTTTTCTATGTTCAGAAGAATTTTATTGAGATTTCAAAATGAAGACATAAAAGACAATACCGAAAATCAATACATATCAATAAGACACAATTGAGTGATTAAAGCAAACAATGAAAAGAACAGAATAGGTCATGAAATTACTCTAAGTAAGAAATCAATCAAAGGAAAAATAAAATGATGGTATGGGTAAGGAGAAAAAGGGAAAAGGGAGTACAAGATATCAACACACAGGTAATGCTGAGTTGCTGCTAACATCTTAATACCGTAAATCTAAATACATTAATTCTCACTATTGTTGTAACAACATATATGAATCAATAGGAGACCAAAAGGATTGAAAAGGGTCAAGGTTATGATTAACTCCATGTAAAGATAATTGGGCACCTCTTCTTGTGAAGATAATCCATGACCACCAAGCATGAACAGAGAGAGAGGAAGCATCTTTCCAACAAAAAGTAATTGATTTTAACGCAGCTGAAATTAAAAAATTAAACAATTTTGCATTACAGTCTGAAAGTTGATGACTAAGCATGACTGATTTACAAATTAATAAGTGATATGATAAAACATCGCAAATAGGTAATATTTTTAACAAAACCTCCCAAACATCTGACCAAAATTTCGAAATAATTGGGCATTCAAATAACATATGACGTAAGGACCCAGGTTGTGAATTACAATGCCAACAAACATCCGAAGGAATTAATTTAGCACGATGAAGACGAACTGGCGACCAGAGTGAATTAAACAAAATATATGTGTTTGTCTGATATAGCGACACTGGTAACCACCCAGAAATACTATTAAGCCAAATAGATTTCCAAAAGTCAGTAGATAAGTGGATAGAGAGTTCAATATTCCAAAATGTAGAAATAACAGCAATATTGATACCTAATGAAATAGAAAATTGTTTATACAAAATAGAAACAACATGAGAAGATGAAGAAACAGCTGCAAGATAAATTAACAAATCATGTGAAACAACAGAGGGAACACCATTCGGGAAAGAATCTAAAATAGAATTACATAAAGATTGATACTCATTCTTAGGCAATTCGAATTGTGATTGTAACTCATGAAAAGGAATAAAAGCATTGTCATAAAATACATCTTTAAGATAAAATATGCCCGTCTTAATCCATGAGTGCCAAACAGTCACATTTCTATTTAGTTTGATAATAGCACTATGCCATAATGATATATGCATTGTAGAAATTAAAGGAGAAGCAAAATTAACATCTAAATCATTGAAAATTAATCTGGAGGACTTAAGTATAGATGAGTGGTATACAACAGTAGATTTATGAGACATTGTGAGTAAGGAGGGTAATGGAAAAGGAGCAATAAGTGATTTTTCAATATCAAACCAAATAGGAAGTTTAACCACAGGTGAAATAGTAAACCACAAGGAACTTTGTTTCAATATGAATGCCTTATGGTAAAGAAAAAAGTCAGGAATGCCAAATCCAGCATTACATTTGGGTATTTAAAATTTTTTATAAGCACTTCGAGGACGCTTGTTAGACCATAAAAACTTAGACAACAGCTTATCAATATCTTTATAAAATTTTAACGGAAATTGAGTGGGTATCATAGCAAGGGAATAAAATATTTTAGGAGCAATATTCATTTTCATGACTTCCATTCTTCCCCACCAACTGAGATGAAGAGCAGACCATCTAGCAGTTTTAGTTGTAACAAAATCAAGAATAAAAGTACTATTTAATTTTAACGTTGATGGCAAGGAGGATGCAAACAAAATTCCTAGATATTTCAGTTTATGTTTCTGCCAAACAATATCAGATAAAGGTAACATATCAGGGGTACATAGCATATTTAAGAGGAAAAATTCTGTTTTATTAACGTTAAGTTTGTAACCTGAAATTACCAAATATTTGTCAATAATGGAAAATAAGGAGGGAAGAGATGAGATTGGATTACTAATAAACAATAACACATCATCTGCATAAGCCAAAGTCTTAATGGTAACATCTTTAATTGTAATACCCTGAATATTATCACACTTACGTATATAATTAAGAAAAGGTTCAATTCCTAGAATAAACAAAAGAGGGGAAAGGGGGCAGCCCTGACGTGTTCCTCTAAAAAGGGAAAATTGAGTAGAAATTTGACCATTAATAAATAAACGAACAGTGGGAGCACAATATAACGCAGAAATCATACGAATAAAGGAGGGACCAAAATTAAATGCCAAAAAAGTTGAAAATAAAAATTGGCAATGAATCTTGTCGAAGGCTTTTTCTGCATCCAAAGCCATAACTCCAGCAGGGACAAGAATGCTAGGACTTTGTTCAATAACATTTAGTAGGGTTCTGGTATTATTGGTTGAATATCTGTTTTTCATAAATCCAGATTGAGCGGGATGAATAATAGAAAGGAGTATTGGAGCTAATCTAGTGGCCAGAATTTTAGCATATAACTTACAGTCCTGATTTATTAGGGATATAGGGTGATAGTTGGAAACTAGGGTGGGATCTTTATCGGGTTTGGGAAGAACAATGATTAAGGCATCAGTAAAAGAGCCTGAAATGGTCCCAGAGGAACTAAAATGAGAAAACAGCTGAAATAAATAAGGTAAAAGGTGGGGTTGAAATTCCTTATAAAATTCAGCGGGTATACCATCAGGGCCTGGGGATATATTTTGCTTAAGCGATTTAATGGCTGCCAAAATTTCCTGATTAGAAATAGGTAAATCCAATTCTATCTGAGGAAGAAATTTGTGGCAAATCAGAATATTGTAAAAAGGCATCAATTAAGGATTTATCACATAGGTCAGGTTTACTATATAAGCTAGAATAAAAGTCAAGAAACTCTTGAACAATATCATTATGGGACAATGCAATTTTACCGTGGGGATTACGAATAGAAGTAATTTGTGTTCTATCTCTTTTAATACGTAGGTAATTAGCAAGGAGTTTCCCAGACCTATTGGAGCTAAAACAAAATCTAGCATTGGATTTGGAGATTTGAACTCGAGCTCTTTTACTAAGAATAGAGTTAAACTCGTAACGAAGTTTTTGTAATTCTAATTTGTATTGGGGATTAATGGAGGTAATAAATAATCTTTCAAATTTTGTAATTTGTTTTTCCAGATGCTTAACATTCGTGTTAAACAATTTATTCTCATGAGCCATAATGGAAATTGTAGCCCCTCTAATGTAAGACTTAAATGCATCCCATCTATTGACTACAGAAGTTGAGTTTTCTGGATTAAACAAAAAATAATCTTGGATAGCTTGCAATAATTTAGGTTTATTACGCTCATGGAGAGCAATACTAGTGTTCATTCGCCATCTGGTTTGTTTAGTAAAGTTGGAGGAGATATTTAAAACAAAAGAAATTGAAGCATGATCTGATATATCAATATTACCAATCGCTGGAGTAGACGTTGTCTGGAGAAGAGATGGGGAAATGAGAAAGTAATCAATTTGTGAATGAGAATCATGAGGGTTGAAAAAAAGGTAAAACATTTTTCAGTAGGGAAATGAAGTCACCAAATATCCGCTAATTTGGTGGTTTGCTTAAACAATTTAAAGGCATGAAATTCTTTGGGAGGACGAAATTTAGTGGCAGACAATCTATCCAACAATGGATCAGCTAACATTAAAATCACCCCCAACAATAATGGGAACATTACCCAACTTCAAAACCTCTGTAGTAATAGTAGACTAAAAAGTAGGATCATCTGCTGTAGGACCATAAATATTAAACAAAAAGAAAGTAGAGTCATGAAGTTTAACTTTAGCTATTATATATCTACCCTCAGAATCCGAAAATGTATTCAGAACCTGGCAATGAAGCCGTTTTGCAAAGAAAATCGCCACACCATTTTTCTTTCCTTGAGCCGGAGAAGAAACAATAGTGTCAACCCATTTTTTATTCATATACTGAAGAATTTTATCATCAATATGAGTTTCTTGTACAAAGCAAATATCAGCTTTACAACTACCTAGATAATCTAAAATGTTTGTACGTTTAACTGGGTGTCTTAAACCTTTTACATTAAGAGAAACAATTTTAACATTATGAACAGCAGCCATTATGGAAGGTAAAAGAAACAAGAAAAAGGAAAAAAGCATTAGAACAAGAAGAGCTGAGCAAAAACAGATAGAAAAGATGGATTAAAACAGCAACTCCATAAGTAGGAACAAAAAAGGAGGAAAAGAAAATATGGAGAAAAGAACAAACAAGGAACATAAATAGAAACATAGAAACGCACACACGTTCCACAAGCATTGCCAAAACCGTTGGAGCCCAGAAAAATATAAAGAAAAATCAAAAAAGTGGCAATAAAGTTCTAACTAGCCAGAGTCAAGTGTTAGGGTCATGAGGGTCATGAGTATCCATTGAAGGTGGAGATTGCTGGTCAAGGAATTGCCTCAGATCTTCAGGACGTTGAAAAGATTTGGAAAAGGTATCCTTCCAGATGCGCATAGTAGAAGGATCAAAAAGACCATATTTGAAACCAAGGCTCCTAAGTTGCGGACGACAAGCAGAAAATTCTTTGCTGATAGCAACTGTCTCTTTGGCAAAGTCTTGATGGATACATTTTTTTTTTACCATTTACCAAAAGTGAGGGAATGTCTCTTGCAGCTTTCCGAATCAAAACTATATGGTGATGACGCAAAACCTTAAGTATCATTTGCCTGGGTTTAGTGTGACGAGGGTTACGATGAGAAGGGATTCAATGGGCTTTATCCACTTCAAATTTTTCCGGAAACTTGAGGTTCAAAAGACCAGGAAGCAAAGATTCCAAGTACAATCGACAATCAGATCCCTCAACATCTTCTGGCAAATTAAAAATACGAAGGTTATATTGCCTATTGCGATTTTCAAATTCCAGAAGATGAACATGCATTGGATGAATTTGAGCCACAAGAGGAGTAAAAGAATCCACTTTACTCTTATTATCCTGTATCTTGATAGAATTATCTGAAATTTTCATGGACATAGAAACCATATCTTTGCGCACAGATTTAATTTCAGAGGCAATAACGTCAGTGTTAATGCGTAAAGCCTTAATTTCCTCTAGAATTAAAGCAAGAGAGGATGACTCCACCACCTTAGATTTAACTGGAGGAGGGGAGACTTGCTGTCTCCTTTTATTATTAACTGGAATTTTATTTTCCATTGTGAGGTAAAAAATTCCATAAATTGACAAAAATGAGGCTGAAAAGTGCAATATAGCACTCAAATATCCTTCAATAAGCGAAAGAGAGCAAAAAACCAGTGTAAAACACTGAAAAAGCACTGGTGCAGCAGCTAAATTGGACTGTGGGCGTGTCTAGGCCCAAGCCAGGCCCTTTCCTAAGAAGCACTCTGCCCCCTGGCCTCAGAATACAGGCAGTACCTCAAGATGCAGCTGGGAGCAGGAACCAGGAGGCTGAGAAACAGGCTTCTAACGCTCCAAATCGCCCCAAATTCGGCATACAGGTAGGAGACCAGATGATTAAGCAAGCGCCCTCCTTAAATGCTAATTTTTTACATGAAAATCATCGTTTTGGAAGAGAAAGTGCCGACAAAAACCGGAGCTCACACTGCGGCGGCCATCTTGATTGACGCGCTCGCGCGTCTCCTCCAGTGTATCTCTTCAATATGTAAATGGTCTGAGCATGCTCACAGGAGGTTCTCTCCCATTTCGTCATCCACCACGCTGCTATGCGCTGCATCTCATAACACTAACTCTGCACCTTAGTGGTCATCACGACAGACATGGAAGTAAATCCCACACAGGATCAAAACATAGACAATATACTGGAATCACACTCCCTATACAGTGTAGCCTGCTAACCTGGTAGGCATATGGTTCAGAGCACTGCATAGGGATAGTAAGCATTATCTAAATGCAGCAATTCAATACACATTCCTTAGAGCAGAATGGGGTATATTTACAAGAGGATAGCGCCACCAGAGCGTCACTTTTAGCCACGGTCTGGTGGCATAATGCCCTTCTCCATATTTACAAAGCGGCGTTAAGCTTAATGGCACCTTGTAAATACAGCCCCTTTACACGCATTGCTTAAGTGAAAGGGGTGTGCAATGGGTGTTGCTGTGGGCATTCCACCACAACACCCATTGCTTTTGAAGCTGCCCCAGATTTACAAGGATGTGTAAATCTGAGGCAGCACCAAAAACTAAAGCCATGCAAGAGCAGGTGTTAGAATGGCAAAACGAGGAGAAATACTTTTATTTCTCCATGTTTTTGCTTTTTCTATGTGTTTTGCATTCTGCAGCAATAGAAAGAGCGAAATGTAATTCACTGCAACGCAAGCACCCTTGAACTACACTGCAAGGGAGCCTGCGTTGGCGCTAGGCAGCTAATGTTAGTAGCAGCACTATGGAAAACATAGGGTTGCACCTATTGTTGTAAATACAGTGGATCCCGGCGCTTTGAAAATGTCAGAGCGCTGCGCTGACAAATTGTAAATATGCCCCAATGTGTTTGTGATAGCCTTTGTGGGTGTGCGCAATCCCTGCGGTTACCTCTCACCCGAGGGCTGAACCACCTAATAGTGTGGCTATATGTTACCAGGTAGTAGCAAGTACTTACCTAACCTCATGGCATTGGTAAATCCGGGTGCCATGTCACCACATTGGTTTTTACTTGTAACTTGTCAAGAAAAGCTTGCTAATGTTAGTTCACCTAGTTAGGGAAAATGCTTACCTTTCAGTATTTTGGCCTTGCTGAGAAAGGCATTGGAAAGGTGAACTAGGATAACTGGTGATACAATTATACCTCGACACCCTGCTGGTCCATTCTGACAATACTTTTTGCTGAACTGGTATTCTGCATGTTATTCGTGCGTGATTGATTGTGTTCCTAGTCCGGTTTGTTTTCTCTGAAATAAAACTTTCCGTGGAAGGTAACAACACTTCCCTGTACAACCATTAAGATTGCAAGAGTCAGCCAAGTATATGAGAGCCCTGAGGCTGTAAATCTATTGTTACCTTCCATTGCCATTTCCTGCCTCTTGCAGCTGGTGCACAAGCTTAAATTCTGCTCGTCACAGCTCTTGCAATGTTATTGCGTGCTGAGTCGAGATTATGAACTACTAATACATAAATTACACAAATGCGTTTGAAAGTGATCTGGATTTTTTTTTTCTTGGAAACCGGGCTCCAGGTTATAAAATAAACAGTCCCCCGGATGCGGTGCCATATACTTCAACTGACAAAGTGCTGGCCACATCCGAAGGAAACAGGAACAGGTTTTCCTGCCTGATTTTCATTGTAGTTCATTATTTGTGCTTGCACTGAGATTACGAATATTGGAGCGAAAGCTTACTTTTTTGACACACATTCTTCAATTTAAAAAAATGAACCCCTCGAATATGAACTGCTGTAGTTTTGCAGTGAGTGGACCAGCCCCAAAATAGGATGGCCACCAAGCCACTTTCATCAGTGCTTAATTTGAGCCGGTGGTTGCAGGTTGGATCCATCCATCCACTGTCATTTCAGTTAGGAGGAGGAAGAGAAAGATGGAAAAACAGTGACAAAAGGAGAAGGCAGTGATGAAAGTGAACCTGCGAGAATGAAATAAAGTGTTACGTAGTGTATGATGGAAAAAAGTGGCTTGAGGTGGTATCAAGACTACACAGTCTTGGTGTCAGCGTTGGCTGTGTGCTTCTGAGAAAAAATTTGGACTCCAGCAATTATTGTTTAAAGTGTAAGCACTGGTGTTTCTGATGATTTATTTATTTGCAGTTGTGTAAAAAAGAAAATGCCAAAAAAAACAGAATAACATTCTGCAAAGCAAGTTCTTCTACTTGGATATGATATTGAATGACAATCTCTTCAAAATTTGTGATGTCAGAATGATAAGAATACGAGTTTTTGTACTTCTTTTCGGGAGCTTCCTCTGTGTGCCTGTGGTATTTATGACGTCATTAGCAACTTACAAAGTGTGACAGCTGTGCCCTCAGTTGTCATGCCTGGCGTCAATGGAGTCGTACAAAAGGGGGTGGTGATGGACGGAGAGTCTGAACCAATCAAACACTCACACCCAGTCAACAGATCTGGATTTAATCCATCACCATTCTTTAGCCCACTCTGCCACCCCAGTTTAGACATGGCCATATGCAAATCAGTTTGACCCTGTGCCTCATGGGAACAGTCCATCCCGAACTGCCAAGCCATGCCTTTCCTGGACCGGAAACAAGCTTCCGAGGACCGGTTTCTGGAATTTCAGCCGTCTTCAGCCCAGCTTGCTTGAATCCAGTGGCAAAGTGAGCAAGGGACTCCCGTCTGAGCATACCCTGCCAACTTATGGCGAACAAAGTGGTGCAAAAGGTAGCATACCCTGCCAACTTATGGTGAACAAAGTGTTCGCCATAAGTTGGCAGGGTATGCTCAGACGTGAGTCCCTTGCTCACTTTGCCACTGGATTCAAGCAAGCCGGGCTGAAGATGGCTGAAATGCCGTGTTCGCCATAAGTTGGCAGGGTATGCTCAGACGGGAGTCCCTTGCTCACTTTGCCACTGGATTCAAGCAAACCGGGCTGAAGACGGCTGAAATGCCAGAAACCGGTCCTCGGAAGCTTGTTTCCGGTCCAGGGAAGGCATGGCTTGGCAGTTCGGGCTGGACTGTTCCCATGAGGCAAAGGGTCAGACTGATTTGCATATGGCTCATGCCTCCCACAGAAATATTCATAACGTCATAAAACGTCCACTAATTTATATAATGAACTGGCTCTACAACAAGGAACGACTTTGGTCGAAGCTGCCGGTGGACAGTTGGGCGACAGAGCTAGCAAGAACCTGCCCTCCCCCGGTTGCTGATCCCACTATCGCCGATCAAGATATGGGAATGTGGCTGACCAATGCATTGGACTCGTTGATTCCAAAAAAACGGAGACCTGTCAGGGAAAGAAGAATTGGCTCAGCTCCATGGTATACCCCGAACTTAGGGGTCTTAGAACCTCATGCAAAAGATTAGAACGTGCATGGAGAGGGGACGAAAGAAAGGCTAGAAAATTATAAAAGAGAGATGAGGAAATATAAAAATGCGCTTAAGGATGCCAAAAGGAATTTCTTCTGCGTCAGGATCGAGAGGGCAAGTAACTCACCAGGGGAATCCTTTAAAATTTTTAAGGAACTTCTGAAGGCCCCCGTCCCTCCAGTTGTATATGACAATCCTAAAGAAAAGTTTGAAGAACTGGCTCTCTTTTTTCACTCAAAGATAGAGAAGATTTTGTCCTCTCTGCCTGCAATTCCTCAGACCCTGGTCTCAGATGTCAGTCCAGTTATTTACCCGGACGAGCTATCTTCCTTTGGTCCTTTTTCTGAGGAGGAGGTCATTACAGCTTTGAAAGAGATGAAGAGTGGATCTCCTAGTGACCCTGTCCCCATGAAATACCTTAAACTAGTAGCTAACACTCTGTCTACTCCGCTTACTGACCTAGTTAATCTGTCACTCTCTCAGGGCATGGTGCCACAGAGATGGAAAAAGGCAGTGGTGAAAGCACTACTGAAAAAGCCAGGACTGGATTCTTCTAATTTGGCCAACTTCAGGCCTATCTCACTTCTGCCTGGCTTTTCTAAAGTTACGGAGAAGTTGGTCAACCGGCAGCTCTCTTGTCATCTAGAGTCCCATCACTTGTTGGGAGACTCCCAGACTGGCTTTCGTCCCGGCCAGGGGACTGACACGGCTCTTCTGGCAGTGGTGGAGGAAGCAAGGAGCATTCTTGATACAGGAGGGTCAGTGGCAGTGATCCTCCTGGACTTGAGTGCTGCCTTCGACACCGTAAGTCATCAGGTGCTCCTCCAACGACTGTCAGAGGTGGGGGTGTCAGAGACGGCCCTAAAATGGCTAGAATCTTTCCTTTCCGACCGTTTCTACCAAATTTGGGAAGGAGCAGAAAAATCGACCCTCTTCCCTCTTCAATGTGGAGTCCCGCAGGGCTCATCTTTGAGCCCTACCTTATTTATTATATACATGACTCCTCTTGAAAGAGTGGTGGCCCCCTCAGGAGTAAAGATCATCAGCTACGCTGATGATACTCAGCTGGTGGTAGGCCTTACCAAGCTAGGGGAACAACCCGAGGTTTTGCATGACTGCCTCGCCAATGTCCATCGTTGGATGTCCCACTCTGCATTAAAGCTTAATGGAGAAAAAACCGAGCTGATGCTCCTAGGCAAATCTAGTCCCTCCATTGTTCCTAGTTGTTGGCCCCGGTCTTTGGGTGACCCACCAGCTCCCAAAAAGGAGATTAAGACCTTGGGAGTTTGGTTGGATGAAGATCTGTCCTTTAGGACCCACGCTAGGAAGACCGCGGGGGTCTGTTTTGGGCTGCTGCGGTCAGCCCGCAAGGTGCTGCCTTTGCTTCCTGATCCTGCAAGGAAGCTGCTGATTCGCGGCCTAATCTTGTCAAGGCTCGATTATGGGAATGCGTTGTTTCTCGGCGCTCCCGAAGCGACTTTTTAAATTCTCCAACAAACACAAAACGCAGCTGCTAGAGTGTTGATGGATGTGCCCAGAAGACACTCTGCTGCCCCGGCCTTGAAAACGCTGCACTGGCTCCCAGTCAGGGAACGGGTGAAATTTAAAGCGCTGTGTATGGCCCACAAGATTCTACATGGCAAGGGCCCCCCCATTCTTTCCACCATGGTACGCCCCTATAAGCCCACACGGCCCTTGCGCTCGGATCAAGGACATCTTCTGCAGTCATTTAGAGTTAGGAAGGCTCGCTCTGGAGGCAGACGTTTCCCAGTGCAAGTGGCGTCTTCGTGGAATTCCCTGCCCCTTAAGATTCGTTCGGAGTCTAAGATCCTTCCTTTCAGGAAACTTCTCAAGACTCATTTGTTCCCTGTGTAGCCTTGAGCAGCTGTTTTTCTCTTCTTCTGTTTCGCGCCGGGATGCTCCTGGGTAACTGAGCGCGCTATAAATTTTGTATAAATAAAATAAAAAATAAAATAAACGACTGAATGCTTGCTTACTTAACCAGTGATGGTCTTGAATACATTCCAGCTTCTCCGAACAGATGTTAGTGTCTAATCTATTAAAAGTAAATGTCTTTGTACCAAGATTGTGTAAATCTAGCAAGTGTTTTCCTAATGGGATTTCTGTTTCCTTGGGAACTCTTCTCAAATTACCCAAGAGGAATTTGGTGCTGAAGTGAAAAGGGATACCAAACAAGAGTAGTAGTGAAGCTCAGACCACCCTCATCAACCCAGTACCTATCCCCTGGTGATGTGCATGCATTCACTGTCCTCTATAGAGTCATCAGGGGATGGGTGTACCTCATTGGATGAGTGGTTTGACCTGAAACGTTTCCTCAGCTTCTTTAGGGCAAGCAGGTTACTTGTCTTGACAGAAAGCCATGCTCACAGATTTTAAAGGCTGCCTGAGTGACATGGATCAGGGTTCAGTTCAGTTAGACAAATAACAGATGACATGCATTTTAGTAGAAAATATTCCTACCATATTTGAGATGGCTCAGACCCTAGCTTTAGTTCAGGTTGACTAACACTCCTTGAAACTGGGAAATCAGTCTCAAATTGCTGAGTTAAGTAGATAGAAAACAGGGATGGCGCTTGGTGATTCCCCCTTGCTAGGGTCACTTAACCAGTTTTCAGCCAGCTCGGTTTGTAATTCCAAATGCAGTAACCCTCCCCCTCTGACGGGTTCTACAATACCAATCCCAACCCTGTATAGTAGCCTGTGAATATCTTTATGTCAGCTCCCTCACCAGTGTCTTTAGTGCCACCAGAAAGATTTAATCGGGATAGTTCAAAGTTGACTATTTTTATAAACCAGTTCCAGCTTCAGGTCCTTTGTAGACTGGCAGCATTCCCAGATGATACGAGTAAGGTATCCTTTATTCTATCTTATCTCGTAAGGAATGCTGCCTTGTGGTCAATTCCCCTTGCTGAGTCTGACGGTCTAATCCTGTATAATATGCCAACCTTTAAACAGACAATGACTAAACCTTCTGCAAAGGATACCTACATGTAGATACTGATGTTTTGGGTCACAGATAGAGAGGCAAAGATCTTTTAACTTTTTTTGTTTGAGTTTAGATTACTAGTTGTCAAAACCAATTGTCCAGAACAAAAATTAAGTTAATTATTTTATTGCGGCCTGAATGATGATTTGAAAGATGCTGTTCCCAGTTTGTTGTCCCCCTGAGAATTGGAGGAGTTGATAGACATAGTAGTTAAAAATGAATGTGAACCTATGTAATCAGTGGGGTGCGTGACTCATTATTAATAAGAAAAAGACAAAAGAGGACATTTGAGTTTGTCTCTATCTTGTAGTAAGCTTAGCCATTTTGCCAGAATTTTTACATTGAAACCTAAATAGTCTACACCTGTTACTGCAATCCAATAACCAACTCTGGAGAATGAGGATAACTTGAGTCCTTGTTAAAAGTTGTCACAGCTTTCATGAGAAAAACATTGGTTTGTTCTTGCAAAGTTTAGCCACCATAAGGACAAATGTTCCAAATCATTTGACTATTCTTGTAAAATTAATCTTCTCATCCTAAAGAAGGAAAGTTTTTAACATCATGTTAGCTTCTGGGGTTATGGCAAATTTCCCTCACATTTCTTTGGCTAAAGATTTAGAAGTCCCATGATAACATAGGAAATGTAATAAGCCACCTACCTGGATCCCAGGTGATTTCAATGGGGTGCAAGTTCCTCTCGAGACTTGCCCTCGGTTCACAGAAGGAGACACTGCTCCGGTGGCAAATCCTAGGGTAAAGGGGGTTGCGATGGACAGAGAGTGTGGAGTCAAAAGATGCTGTGACTCTTCTACCCTACAGCCAGACTGAAGCAGGCATTCACATCAGTCTTATGAATAGTACAGGCAGATATGTTATCTACAAACAAACAAATAATAGGGCTTTTGTCCAGTATGATCTATATATTTTTTCTGGTATCACCTCATGAAAGCTTTTCATATCTCAAGCAACCTTTAGTTTTGTTATCAGTTGTTTTTAGATAGTCCATAGAGGTTCCTTCATCAAAGTTTCAAAACTTTAGTGAGTATGATTCCAGCATCAAACCTGCAAACTAATTTGGATGGGTTCACTTCACCCAAGTCCTTTCTGGCAGGGCCCTGTAAACAGCATGTTCAAGTCGAAAGAAATGTGGTTACCTTGTCTGCAAGCACGGTGTTGTCACTGAGCTCAGTAGGTAGCAAAATCAAGTCTGTTATTGCATCTCTCCTTTTCTTCTTGTTCTCCCCTCCAGGTGCGAGGTTGATGCAGGATTTGTTTGAGGTGAGGTCAAAGTGGGAGGATCAAGGGAGCTGGCAAGACAGAGTCCTGGAAGCCAGGAAACAGGTAAGTGGCTGGAGAAGAGGCTAAGCGAAGGGGAGGAGTGTGGACGTTCTTTATATAGGACTGCTTTAGAATGTTCACATAGGTCGCATTCTAATTGCTTATCGAAAGGAACAGGTGCAGGGGATTACTTTGTTGAGGGCAGTCTTCCAGAATGTTCATGTTGAGGTCATCTATGCCATTTGCTTGATGCCTATTCTCGTGGATTTTCTGAATGTTTCGTGGTGCTTGAAACCTGACCTTGTATATGCATGGCAAACATTCGTAAAATCTACTAAGCAATTTCAAACAAACCAGGGTACATCAGCTGCAGCTAGCTATTTCAAACAGCATGTAATATGGTCAAAAGTCAGGGTACAAGAAGTTTATTCATTCATAAGTGTTTAGAGGAACGATATGAGTTATGCCGGTAGATTGTGATAGTCAAAAGAGGTGAGAAGTGGCAGGAATCCTGACAGGAAATACCCAAACCTGTACAAGCTGTAGACAGTTCTGAACTCTTGTCTGTGTCAATTGTCTTCCACACCCAGAAAAAGACTATGATACATGGGCGTCCGCAGAAATGTTTCCAGGGAGGGGCAACATTTTAACTTCATCACCATCCTCGGACATGATTGAGCACAAGTATTGAATACATTTAATAAAAATCTAATAAGACAAAGAGCTTAAATAAACAAAGAAACCCATAGGGGGAAGAGCAAAATCTTGTGAGGAGCCACAGCAGACGACCTGGAAACTACAATAAAACAGAGGGAAAAACTAAAAATGGCCAGAAAAACAAAGAAATTCTATATCAGTTTGATGTGGTTCTAGAGTATGGGTACTCGCAAACTTTCTCTTGGGGAGCAAATTTACAGTGTGGTTTGTTGCCGAGGGCCGCACCGGTGGGGTCGGGGTCAGTAGGGGAGGGGTTTGGGGCTAGAGCAACAAAAAATCACTTTGACCATGAGGTTGAACACATGCCCCTGCAGCGGACGCCTTCATCCACTGGGCCACCAGACTCAGCATACACACATCTCTCTCTCTCTCTCTCTCTCTCTCTCTCTCTCTCTCTCTCTCTCTCTCTCTCTCTCTCTCTCTCTCTCTCTCTCTCTCTCTCTCCTCCCTCTCACTCTCCTCCCTCTCTCCTCGCTCTCTCCCTCTCCTCGCTCTCTCTCTCTCTCTCTCCCCTCCCTCTCCTTCTCTCTCTCTCTCCCTCCCCCTCTCTCTATCTCTCCCTCCCTCTCTCTGTCTCCCTCCCTCTCTCTCTCTCTCTGTCCCCCACCCTCTCTCTCTGTCTCCCTCCCTCTATCTATCTCTGTCTCCTTCCCTCTATCTATCTCTGTCTCCCTCCCTCTATCTATCTCTCTTCTCTCCCTCTCTCTGTCTCCCTCCCTCTCTCTCTCTCCCCCTCTATCTATCTCTGTCTCCCTCCCTCTATCTATCTCTTTCTCCCTCTCTCTGTCTCCCTCCCTCTCCCTCCCTCTGTCTCCCTCCCTCATTCTCCCTCCTTCTGTCTCCCTCTCCCTCCCTCTGTCTCCCTCTCTCTGTCTCTTTCTCTCCCTGTCTCCCTCTCTCTCTGTCTCCCTCTCTCTCTGTCTCCCTCAGTCTTCCTCTCTCTGTCTCCCTCTGTCTCCCTCGCTCTCTCTGTCTCCCTCTCTCTCTCTCTGTCTCCCTCCCTCTGTCATCCTCTGTCTCACTCCCTCTCTAATTATCCCTTCATCTCCCTCTCTGTTTGTCTTAGTCCCTGCCTCTATCTGTCTGTCCCTGTCTCTGCCTCCATCTGTCTGTCCCTGTCTCTGTCTGTCCCTGTCTGCCCCTGTTTCTCTCCCTCTGTCTCCCTCTCAGTCTCTCTCTGCCTGTCTGCCCCTGTCTCTGCCTCCATCTGTCTCTGTCTGTCTCTATCTCTGTCTGTCTCCCTCCCTCCCTCCCTCTGCCCCCCTCTCTCTCTCTCCCTCTGTCTCCCTCTGTCTCATCACTCTGTCCATCTCCATCTCCCTCTCTCTCTGTCTCCCTCTCTCTGTCTCCCTCCCTCTCTCTCCCTTTGTCTGTCTCCCCCCTCTGCCTCCCTCCCTCTGTCTCTCTCCCTCTGTCTCCCTCCCTGTCTCCCTGTCTCCCTCTCTCTGTCTCCCTCTCTTTCCCTTTCTTTCTGTCTCCCTCCCTCTGTCTGTCCCTCTCCCTCTGTCTCCCTCTATCTGTCTCCCTGTCTGTCTCCTTCCCTCTGTCGCCCCCCTCCCTCTGTCTGTCGCCCTCTGTCTCCCTCCCTCTGTCTCCTTCCCTCTGTCTCCCAGTAAATCAACTGCAGCTCTGAAGCCCAATCAATCATTACACAGAAGCCATTTATTTCAGGATCTATTCATAAAATATGATCCTAGTACATTAATAAATCACTGGATACATTTTTCATAATCCTTCACCTATCAAAGTGTTTTATGTTAAAGAAGAGCAGATCGGATCAGATAAATTGGTCTTTTTAATTAGGGAAAACCGCCCTGAAAGAACAAAAGGAAGGTGACTTGGAAGGCTCCGGCCTGCTTCTGCGTAAGGATGCTGTGCGTTCTGTGCATTGCCCGCACTCTGAACCCATGTGGATGCTGCCATTGCAGTGAAGCTTGCCAGTGAATCCCCCCTCCCCCCACCGTTTGCTGCACGCATGTAACATACCTACTTCAAGACTCGTCTGCAGCGTTCCCATGTTCCTTCAGGTCTGCGTTTCTGCACACTACATCCTGCCACAGCACCATGGACGTCATTTAGGAGTCGCCAGGGGCCGCGGCGGCGACCCCTGGCTCATGCCTTTCAACCCATAACACTGTCTTTGCAACACCTGGCCTGACAGATCACAAAGAGTGAGGGAGGGAAACAGACAGACAGGGAGTCTTTAAAAGACCATTTACTTGTTAATGAGGCTAAGTTGTGAATCGCCTGGCCCCCATAGAGCAGAGTTTGCTGACACTCTTTAATGAAAAATAAAAAAAACACAGGTAGGATGTCTGCAAGGCACCTTAATTTTTATGTGATGATCAGCAGTAGACAGAATGGGATGTATGACGTTACAACGCATACTTTTACAACGCCTACCTTTACAACGCGATTTTTACCACGCATACCATTACAACGCATAATGTTTTTAGGCGCTGGATAGTGAATAGTTTAATTTACTATTCCAACTCCAGTCCCCGTGGATAGTAGGGAAGGTTATTGGATAGTAAATTAACCTATTCCCTATCCTAGAGCGCCCCCCAGAGCAATGCGTTGTAATAGTTTGCGTTGTAAAAGTTGCGTTGTAATGGTAGTTCGTTGTAAAAGTTTCGTTGTAAAGGCTGTTTCCCGAGATAATGACAATGGGCCTGTCCACAGTCTGCTCGAGGTCGGGGAGGGGCTGCTGCAGCCTCTAGAGTTCAGAGAGAAGTATGAGAGGCCCCAAGTGAGAGAACTTTTCAACTCCTGCGGCTTCTCACAGGGGAACAGCACAGCCTGCTGTAATTACAACATTGTCACTGGGCCAGCACTGGACGGACTGGCGATCCAGGGGGGGCAAGCGACCCCCCTTGTCCCCCCCTGCGGACGCCCATGCTATGATATGTGACAACAGTCCCACTGAGATGATCACTTTAGATCTTTTATGCACCCCCATTGTTGCTGCCATTCCAGGGTTACCATAACTTCAGTTTCGCAATCCTAGCATAGATTGGCAAAAGAGAAAAGTGACCTAGGATTTGAGATTTTGCACCCACTCTTGCTTCCGTAAAGCTTCAGAGTTGATAACAACTCTGTTTTTTGCACCTACTGACATTTGTAAGGAAGGTCAGCTCCCAGAGGAATATTCACATTTTTGGGATGTATGTAATAAGGTTCAAGCCTCAACACTTCCTCCTCAAAAGTGATTTGGCTGGCAGATAGACCTATCACCAGCGGCTAGTCTACCTTGCAGTAGAATATATGCTTTCAATGATAAGAAAAATTAAATTTAAAGGACTATTTAGGGGAAGTACTGGCTATTGGGTTAATTCATCACACAAGCTCCCCCTTAGTGTCACCTTTATTTTTTTGTTCCAAAAAGGAATGCAGAACTAAGAATGTCTATTGATTACTGTGTCATAAATAAGGTGACAGTGAAAAATCAGTACCTGATACCCCTAATTCCTGTACTCTTAGATCAAGTGTGACGCTTCACAATTTATACAAACTTGATCTTCCTGGGGGTATACCATCTTATCAAAGCCCGAGAGAGAGATGAGTGGAAGACGGCATTTCACACAAAATAGCCTCCCTTCTAGTACTGTGTTATGTCTTTTGGCTGCAATGCCAAAATAGTGTTCCTGTTTTAAAAAAAATCTTTATAAATGAAGTCCTGAGGCAATTCATGGACGTATGTCTCATGGTTTACTCTGACAACACCTTGATCTATTTTCAGACAGAACAGGAACATGTCCAACAGGTAGAATCACTACTCCATTATTTATGAAACAACCATTTATTAGACAGATTTGAACATTTACTTTTCAGACCAGCTAAGTGGAATTTGTAGGTTTCTTCATTACACCTGAAGGAATAAAAATGGCCAATAGAAATGTGAAAGCAATCTTGAATTTGCCTGTTCCATCTAGTGTCAAAGAAGCCTAGAGTTTTCTGGACTTGGCCAATTTCTATAGGAGTTTAATTGCCCACTTTTCATAGACTATTACTATTATAACTCATGTGTTGCATGAGTCTGGTTAAAAGAAACAGACAAAGCTTTTGCTTTGCTAAAAAGACATTCACATCTGTAACCTATTTTAAGACACCCCAATTTGTATTTCCCTTTATTAATAGAAGCTGATGCCTCTCAGAGCTCAATAGGAGAGTGGTTTTCTCTTTTTTCCACATTCATGCCATCTTCATGGTTATGACAAGTAAGGTCACCTTTTATTGAGTAGAGTGGAGCCGCCCTTGGATAAGGAGGTAGGACCATGTCTTAAGAACCTACAAATTCTTTGAGTTTACCCATCACAGATCCTCCATTATGATCCCCTTGAATTTGTTGGATCGCATTTGTTAGAATCATTGGACATCCCTTCCTACCCTGCTATATAATTCTAGTCCCAAAGTTCCAAAAACTTAGTACATTTGTTTTCCCCTCTAGATTTAGCCAGTTTCCTGACCTTATCAACTGAACAAAGCCAGTCTGCCACCTTAGGAGGAGATGGAAGAATCCAATTTATACACACCTCACGCCTTGCTAATAAGATTAAAGTAAACAATAGGTATTTCTAATTTTACTTAAAACAATAATAGGTTCATTTGTCTGCAGAATGCCAAAAATAACAGTAAAGGTGCTTACCTTAATATTTATGCCTAGAGCTTTGCCAATAATCTTACCAATTTCATTCCAATAGGTATCAAGATGAGGGCATAAGTGGATCATGTGGATATCATTTGTCGTTATCTCACCGCATTTTGGACACATTTTCGTCACCTGGTTATCCATTTTAGATAATTTGTCAGGCATCCAATAGGACCTGTGTAAAGTAAAAAGATGTTTTTCCCTCAAGGGTGCAGAAACTATAATATACCATAAAAAAGTGCAGGATACTTGCCAAAGTCGTTTCAAGTCTTGAGCCGGAAAAGCGTTCTTCCAGATGTTATCTGGTGTGGTGAATTCATCCTCGTCTCTCTCGATCAGGTACCAGTACCACTTCAATGTTTCTTTTTGAGCAGGGTTTTTAGAATTCTTCATCCATTTCCCCAATATGCTCTGGATTTGTGTCTTGTGCTTTAGACCAACTAGCCAATTGATAATATTTGAATCTTGAGATTTCGGGGTTGGTTCTTTCTGATAATAAGTCTCAACTTTTTAAGTTCCCACACTCTAAAAGTTCTCCCCATTTCATTATCCCTGCTTTTTTTAAAGGATCTGCTAGAGAGTCTTTCAGGCATTCTGGTGTTCCCGGTGAGTTCCATATTGGTGCTAGTGGACTATAGTACGGAAACTTCCATACCCTTCTAATCTCGTAACAGAGTTTGTACGCTGATCCCAGTACCTTTAGTTTGATTTTTTTTAAACTTGGGGTGACCAAACTTATAGGAGATTTGTTTTCTCAACAAAATTTGAAAGATGAAAAGATCCAGCTCATTGCATTCTTTTCCTAAAAACTTTTGCCAGCAGACAAAAATACACTAAGGCCGAGCATGAACTGTTAGCCATTAAGAAGATCTTTTAAGAGTGGCTCCACAGCTTACTTAGAGCTCAACACAAAGTTATGATCTTTTCAGATCATAAAAATATTAAATATTTATAATCTGCCAGGGCACTTACTATATGAGATAGATGCTGTTTTCAGCCAATTTGGCTTCATAATCATATTTCAAGTTGGAGTCAAGAATGTAGAAACTGATCCTCTGTCTAGGATAACCCCTAATAATCTTAACAAAAACAGCCAGTAATCATTCCTGAAGATAAAATTGTAGCATTTATTGGCTCTGAAACATTCAACGCAAACCCATGTTGTGAGACAAATACACTAAGTTATATTTATTGGGTAAACTTAAAGAAATTCAGTCGAGGGTGGTCTGTTTTTTTAGAAAGAGTTACTGTTTGTACGGAACTCTGAACTCTAGTGAATATTATTAGACCGGTGTCATTTCACCCTGCTAGCCTGTTGTCTTTGGATTACAAAAGCAATCGAACTATATTAACAATCATTTTGGTGGGAGATAGTAGTCAAAGATGCATTTAGGTTTGTTGCAACGTGTGCTACATGTTCAAGAAATAAAGATTCCCACTCATGTCTTGCAGGACAGTTGCAACTGATGCCTATGCCCATTATCCCTTGACATAAAATTAGCCTGGATATTATTACAGATATGCCTATAAACCATGAATATACACAGTTTTAGTGATGGTTGAATCCTTAACCAAGATGGCCCATTTAATAGCATTAACAAAAATCCCATCTGCCGAAGAACCGGTTACGATCTTTTTAGACAACATTGTAAAACTACATTGTCAACCATCTATAATTAGTTCATATCATGGACTTACATTTTTATCCAAATGTTGGCAATATGCAGTTTTAGGGATTGATACCTGTTTGTCACCAGCATACCATCCACAAGAGGAGCAAACAGAGTGTACTAATTAATCGATAGAGCAATATTTGTGTTGCCTACTTGCCACACATAATTCCAGCTGGGTAGAGAACATGAGCATCAGTGAATTTACTCACAATGACAATGCTAATTCTAGTACAGGTGTTTCACCTTTCCACATTTTTACAACTAACTGGCATATATCCTACAGTAATCCCATAACACTGTAAAGCAAAAATTCCGAAGCAGAGAGCAAAACTTTCAAAAAGGAGACCGAGTTTAGTTAGCCAACAAAAAATCTGAAGCAGAAAGGCCTGCAAAATCTGCAGCCAAGAATTTTGGATCCATCTAAATCTTACAGATCACAAGCCCTGTGACGGGTAAACTGCAACTTCCAGAAGACTTAAAAATGCACACTGTATTTCATGTCTTTTTGATTAAAGCCATTTATTTGGCTGATATCTGACCTAAACCCCATCACCAATATTAATAGGGAAATCTATGGACTATGAAGTAAGAGAAATCCTAAATTACAAATGTGAAAATGGAAAACGTTTTACCTTTTTGAATGGAAGGCCTAATTGCCCAAACACCAGTCCAGGAAACCCACTGGTCATATTCACTCACCCAACTGGTACGAGCTTTCCACCTAATCAATCTTACAAAACCTAGACCTGTAGTTTGGTCTTTGGGAGAGGGCACTATTAAGTCTGCACTCATTGTATCCAGAAACTTTATACCAACCAGCCTGTGATTTCCCAAGTTACACGCCCACCCCCCTGAGTAAAATAGTGTTACTATTCCACTAAAATATGTCTCCAAAGCAGTCCACGGTCACATAGCCTTGAAAAATCCACAGTCAAGCCCAAAACTATGTAACTGAAGGAAATCATGTGAGATTTCTAAAAGTCACATGGTGCAGCGGCCATCTTGGAAGAAGGATACTACCATGCTCTGTGCACTTACCAATTGTTTGGCTTTTGTGTGCAGCGGAAGGAGGGCCTGACATTGCTACTCCTGGTCACAAGCTTACCTGAGCCTTCAGGAATTGCAAAGCCTTCTCCCCTGGGGAGTGCTTGAATGTCAAAAATTGTCAGTCTCACATCAAACTACAGAGTTGGTTACACAGAGATGTTACAAAGGTATGGCCATTCACAATTACATGTTAGTTCATCATGATAGCCAGAGAGATAAAATATAATAAACAGGGTCCCCCGCAAGAGCTAATCGCAGGCGCAGGAGTGGGAAAAATGAAAACCGCAAATGCCAGCCCTACCCACCTCAAATAAACACTAGGGGGCAGATGTATCATTGTAGCAGTTTGCGAGTCCCTAATAGCGATTTTTAGCAAATCGCTATTAAGGACTTGCAAAATGCTATGTAGGTAGTAATCGCATTCATTTTTGCAATTCCTAAATATTCATTAATTGCACATCGCAAATTGCGATTCGGAATTAAGGAATCCCTTCCCATTCATTCCTATGGGCCAAGAGGCCCATAGGAATGAATGGGAATTGCATGCGCAATTTGAGAGTACCCAATAGGTACTTGCAAATTACGCATGTAATTCAAGGGTTCCAAAAAGAACACCCTGTTGCACTCCTGAAATGTGCATGTGTGCACATATGGTGCACATACATGCCCTAAGGGCATGTATGTGTTCCACATGGCACTTTGAAAAAAGCAAAAAAACGTGCTTTTTTTTTCGAGAAAAACGCAAATTACCACCAACTTAAAGTTGGATGTAATTTGCGATTCCTTATAGCAATATCACAATTTGCGATGGCTAATAGAATAGCAGTTAGGGAATCGCAAATTGCGATTCTCTAAATGCATGAGCAAAATAGGGAATTGCAATATTTTGAGATTCCTTATTTTACGAGTAGATTTTTCTTTCTTACATTGCACACAGCTAAATTGCGATCGCAAACGCTGAAATTTAGCTTGATACATCTGGCCCTAGGTACATTAAACAACTAATGCAATATCAATTCAGAGTAAACCAAATCATTATACATATGGATGATACTAGTATTTATTTCAATAATAACATTAGGTAACATTGAGGCAAATTCCAATGTTTTTTCCTAGTTTTAATTACACAATTTTATCATAACGAATTGATACGAATAGAACAAAATAAAAAAAGTGACAATAAAGAAGAAAATGCTTTATGAAAAAAATCTTTATGAAAAAGCCCACTCACTCATTCCAGCAGGACCATTAAAAAACACATCATTCATGCATCTATCAACTTAGCCACACACTCTACCATATTTTAAAATCTGTCTCAAACAGCTCCCATGAACAGCCCGAAGTTAATAATACATACAAAAACAATTGAACACATTTTTTTAGTACAAACTATTTTTACATATTTGTTTGTAATAGCAGATCCCTTCTACATATGGGTTTTTTAATGTCTGATAGTTGGTGGTAACAGTTCCGTCATGCATATAACTTTTTCCTGCTCCCATAGAACGGTTGAACTCAGCTTCTGTGGAAATGCGCTGGGTGTCCAAGGGCAACGGTCAGGTGTGGACCCCATACCACCAGGAGGCATCTGGGGCTAGCGTCACTTGACCCCATCCACTCTGGGCGGACTACTGGGAGGCATAGAAGCAGTCCATGTGGAGTGGAAGCTCTGAGTCTAAAATAACAGAAGCAGCTAGCAAAACAGTCCATTCCTAACTGGACCAAGTATGCCCAATTGATCAGAGTACAGTGCTGGCTAGACCATCCCTGAGCAGGCCGCCCTCACATTCGTCAGCAATACATCTCTGCCTGCTCTTTAGGAAGGCAGACTCCGAGGAAATGCCCATCAGCCAGGTCATACCCAGAAGTGTGGAAGTTCGAGCGAACAACCGGAAGACAAGGGGGTCCCTTATATCTTAGAGGAAGGCTACCTACCCTTCTTGTAATAAGTGCACATCGAGTGACCAAGGTTGGTCAGTGCAAATGCATCAGACCTCCTTGAGCCCTGGCTGGCCATGGAAAGTCAAATGAGCCTTCATCTGGATTTTCAGGGCAGCCAGTCGTCTGGTCATGCAATGCATGCCTATGGAAAAGACACACAATTGATGGACTAAATGGAGAACACATCAAAACATTCACCCCCCTCAAGAGATCTGGGTTAAATCCATCATTCGTTTGCTCACCATGCCACCCCAGTTTAAAACTGACCATATGCAAATCAGTCTTGACCCTGTGCCTCATGGGAACAGTCACAAAATGTGAGAGGTACACTTACAAACGTAGGGGATAGGGTCTGTGACAAAACAACAAAATGATACCCCCCACGTGCCTCATAAGATCCCTTACACGCTATTCACTATTCTCTACACTCTTCACACACTAAATTACTGAACCCGTTGACATGTGACAATGTTTACTTTATTGCTGTTTTAATATTCATACAAAAACACTATTAAAATCTTGGAGCAATATTAGTTAAAAAATTATTTTATATATATAATCACAAATTAAAAATGAGGCTTTGTATTTACTAGTATTCGCCTACAGTTTATCAGTGATATTTGAATACGATCACATAAACAGTGCGAAAGTTACATATTTGAAACTGGCCTATGGTCACTTTAGTTTAAAAACATGTAGTTGTTGACGCGGCGTTTCGGTGAATGATATTCAATAGAAAACCTCCCTTCTTCAGGGCATCATCATCTATTAAAAGATATATAAAACATAAGTTCTCCTTCTTAATAATTGACATTAGTCACATATAAAGAGTTCAGTCAGTCAGTCAAAGTTCTTTATTTCGATTAGTTAAAACCATAAAAAGCAGTACAAAACTTCATCTTCCGCACATTACAAATGTATATTAGAAATTAAATACATGTGTAGTTGTTACAGTTCAGTTCATAAAACCTACACCTAAAATACATTAAACAAATTGTTTAAAAATTATGCAATATAAAACCAAATATCAAAGAAACCTTGGCCGACGGCAGTTTAAGTCCATACAAAGTACATTATTGGGTATATTGATTTAAGGACCATAACCCCCTTTTAATCTTACAAGAAAATTATAAATGCAGTAGTCTCCTTTTATTCAGACGGGCTGCTGCCACCAAAAAACCGGCTACGCTGTAGGTGACCTGAACAGAACCAAGCATTTGTAAGTGTAGGAGGGCAGGTCATAACTGGACAAAACCAAGTTCCCTCAGGATTGGATATAATTTTTTTTTACGAGCCACCAAGTAATGCTCACAGAACATCACTAGGTGGAGCGTGTCCTGTGGGGAAAAGCTGTCACATATGCATGGTGTTGTATCTTCTGGTTTCCCCCATTTAGGGTATAAGCCTAACGTAAGATGGATGAGGTTGAACCGAAATCTGACCAGAAGAAAGCGATGGAAGGGCTTGGTGACATACTTCAAATACGGTTCAATCACTAAAGTGGTTGATAGGCCATAGATAGTTCTCACCATAGGTTTTCTAAGTTCTGCCTCCTCCCTCTCTGCCTCCAACAAATTGCGAAAATTGAGCTTGATCCACCCTACGTCCTCTTTCCTGATGCCCTGTGGTGATAAATATATTTCAGGACGCCCTAACCTGCCGCATGCCGCTCTAACATACGACAGCCAAGGAATTCTGTCCGCTTTGTCTAGGGCAACACAGTCCTTCAGTATCAGGTGGTTTAATGTGATCTCCTCGTTCAACCAGGTGTTAACCCAACGTAACAACGGGGTCATTTTCAGGTGATCAGAGACGTAGAATCAATCCCACTTCACAGTGTATAGAGAATGTGGGGGATGATTGAGGGAGTGACAAAAGGGATCTAAGAAACTTGTTTTCTGCGATTTGTATCCCGGGGGATGGTACATAGCCCCAGATGTCCGACCCGTAGGCGGCAATTGCCAAACACTTGGACTTATAAAGCTTTAGCATTGCCTCCATAGGTCTTGCCCCCAATCTCCTAGAGAAGTTCAGGAGAGCTGTGGTAGATCTTAAAGCAAAGTTAGGTGGACAGGTGCACAGCTACAGGTCAGCTTGATTTGATGTGGGTATTCAGAATGTAAGGTAGGTGCTCCCAGGTGTCGTCCTCTGCCCTGTGGACGAGTGGTATTCAAAGCAAAAAGTGCTATCAATTGAAAACTAATAGCATCCCTTAGGGCACACTAAGCGGCGATTCTTGCCTCCAAAGTTTATAAAGAACCGAGGTAAATAAATTTCATTAGAACCAAATGAATTTTAATCCGTTGTACTCGATTTTAACATGTTTATCCACATATTATATAACATGATTTCTCTTGCTCCAATGCATTTCGGACATGGTCCTTCATCGGGGAGCATCTAAAAAAGAACGACATACACAAAGATCTGTATATATTCCTAGTAAGTAAAAGTACCAAAGTGATCCAACAGCCTCTGTAGGCCCATGCCCGTGCGTGCGAGGAGGACTGCATCATCCACGTACAGGAGGACCGGGATACCCGATCCGCCTATACGCGGGATATCCAGTGTGGCCAAGTCCAATGATTTCTCGAGGGCATTGATATAAATAGTGAATAGAAGAGGTGCCAGAATGCAACCTTGTCTGACCCCCCTTCTTGAACTAAATTGCCCAGTACACCTGCCTTCCCTTGTTACCCTAACGGAGGCAGACAGGTTCTGATGAAGGTCACTTAAAAAATTAACTAAAGAAGCATCTAAACCCATATCCCGCAAAATAAACCAAAGCTTTGAACGGTTAACCAAAGCAAATGCAGAAGATAGGTCCATGAAACCCAAATATAAAAGTCCTTCCTTCACCACTGTGTATTTGCTTATGAGGAAGTGTAAATTCAAACATTGGTCCATGGTACCCCTGTGTGCTCTAAAGCCATACTGGAGATTAGAGAGGACCCCACTCCACGCAAGCCAATCCCCCAGTCTCTTTAGAATGACTCTGCCCAAGATTTTTACCGCAGAGTCCAGCAGAGAGATAGGCCTGTAGCAAGCGGGGTCCCCTCTGTTCCCCTTCTTAAAAATAGAAACTATAACAGAAGAGAACCAGGAAGAAGGAAAACCCACAGTAGACACCGCATTGAATACGTTAGTCAGGATTTTTGCCCAAAATTGTGGGTACAGGATGTACAGATCTGCGGGGACCCCGTCTGGACCTGGAGCCTTGTGTCTTCTTGTGTCCTTATGTGTAAGAACAACAGGAGTAAACCCATAGACCACGTCGGGATGGGTGTGTAGTATAAACAATAACAATTCCCAACAGGTGTCAGTTTAAGGCAGTTAAACAATGTATGCAATCAGCATTACATGAACAAGAGACAAGGAGGCTCGAAAAGTTTAAAAGCTTGTTATTCACCAATTCGAGGAATGGATTTTCACATGGAAATACAGTTAAACAGCACTGTACAGAGAAAATCATGTGACAACCTGGAGGCACTTGGTGAGTGGTGATATATACAATTAGTGAACGTTAAGGTGCAAGTGCTGAAGGTGAACGGCATGGACGGCGCAGGGTGACAAAGAAATAATACAGTGATGGCTCCACAGGATCAAGTTACAGTCACTTAAATCATGGTACAAACAATTTTATAGGAGCACAAAACGTAAAGTGCGCCATATAATTGCGCTGTGATGTCGACGGCGTTTCGATCCCCGTGAGTCGGGATCGTCATCAGGACAGGGTTGTCGAAGTCGGACAGTGTTATGCACGCAATCAATATGGCGTGAATGGCTGGAAACCGGGCGGTGGCTCAGGCTGCGGCGTCTGGTAGTGAATATGGAGCCGTGAGCAGGACCAGCGGGGCAGCGCCTGAATAAAGCAGGGCGGCCAAGGGCGATGAGGGCTCTCAAGAAGCGGGCAGATAGCAGTAAATGCAGGGGCTCCTGCTTTATTTTACGTCCTCGCTGTTCACCTTCAGCACTTGCACCTTCACCTTCACTAATTGTATATATCACCACTCACCAAGTGCCTCCGGGTTGTCACATGATTTTCTCTGTACAGTGCTGTTTAACTGTATTTCCATGTGAAACACCCTTCCTCGAATTGGTGAATAACAAGCTATTAAACTTTTCGAGCCTCCTTGTCTTTTGTTCATGTAATGCTGATTGCATACATCGTTTAACTGCCTTAAACTGACACCTGTTGGGAATTGTTATTGTTTATACTTGTGTCCTTAATCGCCCGTTCCACCTCAGCCATATAAAACTTAATGGGCATAGCGTACCGAGCCACAGCAGTATCAGAGGAAGCTAAAACTCCTTGGTCTGTATCATAGATACTTTTAAAATGTTCAAGCCAGCTCTTGTCAGGAATTACACAATCCATATCAAGATTAACCTGGTCCGAGAAAAACGGCTGATTAATGACGGCCCAGAATTTCTTACTATCCCTTAACGCGTCCGTGGATCGCAGACTTTCCCAAGCCTCCTCCTTAATTTGACGCTTACGTGTTACAAGTGCAAGTTTATACTCCTTGCGGAGGTCTGCCACTAGTGCTCTATTCCTAGGTCTGTGTTTTAGTGCTTTAAGTAGAGCACCATGGGCAAATGAACACTTTTTGTCGAACCACTTATAGGCCCTCCTTGAGTGTGCGGTGTCGCCAGCCTCTAAATCTTTGGAAATCTGCTTGCAGACTTCTACGTAAGCGGCCACAACCTCCGCTCCTGCTGCGGTGTCATCCAAACAAACAGCCATATTGGCCTCAGTTTTCAGTGCAAGGGACTCAAAGAATGCCTCTGGGATGACCTTATTCCATTTAATCCGTCTCCCCTGATCTGTAGTTGACAAATGCCTAGGCGCCCCCTCTCCTAGGTCCTTCTCCTTCATAAAAGTTGTAAAGTCCACTACCAGCAAAACCGGGTTATGGTCGCTGAAGATAGCAGTCACTACACTATAGGCCAGAGTTTTAGCCAAAACCCCAGGGGATAAAAAAATGTAATCAATTACGGTATTTGCGCCTCTCCCTATAAAGGTTGGTGCTCTGGCCTCTCCATTACCCAGTCCTGGTTCAAGTAAATTCAGGTTAGAGAGAAGGCCCTCAAGGGCTTCTCCTTCCTTACTATGCTCAAAGTGGGGCACCCCCTCACCAGGCGACCCTCCATAGTTATCATTATAACAATCCCCGAAACAGGGATGAATGTTAAAATCTTCCAAGAGGACCACCTCTGGGACAAAATAACGATCTTGTTTATAGACTGACAGAAATTGCTCTAGGGTGGTCAAATACTCATTTTGAGAAGAACCCTCCCTAGAGTTATAAAAGTTATAAAAGTTAATAAATAAAAAATTCTGATACTTAGAAGTGGACCATTCACTTATGAGGGAATTCCGTGGGGCCGATTCTAATTTCTTAAAGACCCCTACCAGGTTCAATGAAAAAAGGACAAGCAGACCCCCTTTGGGTCTTTCCATTAATCCAGAAACTGCAGGAGAAGAGAAGCTAAGATACCCGTCCAATTGAAAACTGGACGAGGTGTCCCAGGTCTCTTGGAAGGCAAGTATGTCATACTGTTTGATAAACTTCTGCCAAATAGGATCAGTAGCTTTAGATCGGATTCCCGCCACATTCCAGGTAAGAATTTTACATAAGGACCTCTGGGAGCCTAAATCCAGCCTCTCCTCAACTAAACTGGAAGGTAGTCAGTCGTTCGTCTCCATGGAGGCCAAGGGAGAGAAACGATTAGTGAGCCCTATCTCTGCTGGGGGAGAACCACCCTGCTGCAAAACTCCTAGTAGACTGGGGGAGCCTCTATCTGCCCTACCTGACAATTCTCGTATGGGCCTTTGTTGTACGACATTGGTGGCTTGATGATAAAGTGGGCATGGAGTAATACGCCGAGGCCCCTCCCGATGGATCACCAGAGATTTGTTAAAAGGTCTTATTGGCCTATCCGGGGGATAAAAAAAACCCAAGGGGACAGGTCTGATGCCATCATGTGTCAGGTCTGAGGCATCCCAAAACAGTCTTTGAGCGCTGTCATAGTTGTTAATATTTACCACGAGGCAATCCCCTGGGAAGCATTTTGGGTGGCGCCCTACCCAGCACACTCTCCTTGCCATGATAATAGTACTTGTAATATCTGTGCCCCCACTGCTAAACTCTGCACAATGTTCCCTAGCCAGTGCCATCACTTCATTGCTTGTTTCACCTGGGTGGTCCCTTGCCCCTCCAGAACATCCCCGTTGGCCTGGTTACCTTCCCTAGATACTTTTTTAGGATTATTTACAATTTTGCCCCCAGGCTGAATAGCATTTACATGTTGAGGGTTGACCAATTTCTCGTTATGGCTTGAATGTTGTTTTAAAAAGGTATACATTTTTTCACATTTCACCATAAGACCTGCTGCACATTCGTTAAGAGTGTCCACTATATCTTTAACTATGGCCACCAGTGCAGGTTCAAGTCTTGATGTAAACAAGTCTTCAACAATGTCACAAACATAGTCCTTAGGCTGGCAACTTGATGGACAGACTTACCCTGTACCTTGCCCCTCTTGGAGCCCTTAAAATGGGTTCTTTGTCTGCGTGTCATCACAGGTGGGGGGGCTGAGTGGGTTGTGACCCTTATTTTATTTTTTATTTATTTATTTTATAACACTTATAAGGCGCACAGCTACCCACAAAGGGTTTCCCGGCGCCGAACCAGCAAAACACAAAACACATCTGGAGAGAGGACAGTCAAGCACTTATTTGTCGAACAACCAGGTTTTTACGCTTTTTCTGAATTTCACATAACTTTGCTCCTTGCGTATATGAATGGGCAGTGTGTTCCACAAAATTGGGCCCAGATAGGAGAAAGATCTCCCGCCCATTCTGGCCCGTTTAAACCTCGGAATCGCAAAGTTCGGAGCTGTACCCGAACGAAGACTGCGATTGGGGAGGTAGGGCTTAGCAAGGTCCTGTAGGTATTTGGGAGCAGTGCCAGCTTTGATTTTGAATAGATAGTTCAAGGTTTTTAAACGAATCCGGTTTTCAACCCTGAGCCAATGCAGGTCCCTAAGATGTTTAGTGATCCTAGCGGATCTCGGGATTCTGCAGAGCAATCTGGCAGCAGCGTTTTGCACCAGTTGCAGACGTTTTATTACTGCTTTGTTTGAACCCAGGTACAAGATGTTACCGTAATCAAGCCGAGATGTCACTAAGGCATTGACTACGGTCTTCTGGGTAGATGATGGTAACATCCAGACAATTTTGCGTAGCCATTTAAGAATGGCAAAGCATATGCCTGCCACTTTATTGGCTTGCTGAGTCATAGATAAATTGTCATCTATGATGACCCCAAGGTTTCTAACCTGAGAGGCTGGAGGTGGAAGTTTACCTAATGATGATGGCCAGTGGGGATCACTCCAGAGGTCTTTGCTGTTCCCTAAAAGAAGGACCTCTGTTTTCTCCCCATTTAATTTAAGTTGGTTGGCTGACATCCAACTAAATATTTCCTGAAGGCCTATTTTTAATGCAGATGGAGCAGATGATTCAGATTTGGAGAGTGAAAACAGAATTTGCGAATCATCTGCGTAGGTCATCAAAATGAGACCAACATTTTCTGCCAGATTGGCCAACGGTCGCAGGTACAAATTAAAAAACAAAGGGCTCAGGATCGATCCCTGTGGCACACCATGAGGAGAATAAAATACCTCAGAGCATGCCTCCGAAGAAGAGATCTGGAAAGTACGGAGGGATAAGTATGATCTAATCCACTCCAGTGCTTTGCCCTCGACACCATTCTCCCCCAGCCTGCCAAGCAGTATGGAGTGAGAAATGGTGTCGAAGGCCGCACTTAGATCCAACAAGACCAATGCAACTGTTTGACCATCGTCCATAAGCTCCCTGATCTTTTCTGTGACCCCGAGCAGGGCCGTCTCGGTGGAATAACCGGTCCTAAACAGAGATTGGGACGAATGAAGAAGCTCGTTTTTTTCCACATAGGCTGAGAGTGCCTTATGAATATGCCTCTCTAAAATTTTAGAAAAGGCAGGCAATAATGAAATTGGACGATAGTTGGCCAATATCATAGGGTCTGCGGCCGGCTTTTTAAGTAAAGGAGTGACCAAAGCATGTTTCCATAGAGCAGGAACTGTGGCCTGCTCTATGGAGGCATTCAGTATCTCTGCTATGGAAATCATGGCGGAATCCTCTAAATTACTTATAATACTGATAGGAATAGGGTCACGAGGGGAACCAGATTTGATCGATTTTAATGATTCCTTCAGTGTATCCAGATTAATAGGAGGCCAGGCTTCAAGATGACAATTTCCTCTGGGGATTTGGGGGATTTTATCTTGCTTGTATGTAATTGTGCTGTCCTTTTTTATATTAGAGACAATATTCTCAATCTTTCCGGTGAAAAAAGAAGCCAAGTCCTGGCATTGCTGGGTATTGAGAGGAATAGGTTCCGCTCTTGATTTCTCACCAGCCAGCTCTTTAACAGTATTGAACAGAGTCTGAGATTTATTTATAGCCATGTTAATAGTGGTGGTAACATAACAGGCTTTAGCTTTTATACATGCTGAATGATAGCTATTTCTGGCCTTTCGGTAGACTTCCTTTTGATGAAGTTCATAGTTTTTACGCCACTGCCTCTCCAGAGTCTTACATATAGATTTTTCTTTTTTAAGAGCTTCTGTGAACCAGGGGGCTGGAGGGCGATGTACTTTTCCCTTGCAACGGGATAGGGGCAGGCAGGTATCCACTGCACCAGTTAACCATATTTGTGTAGACTCTGCTATGCTTTCCATATCTCCATCTAAACATGGATGACCCTTCTTCAAACCCTTATAGGGGGATATGGGGGTTGAGGACTTAAGGGAACAGTCAGTGGGGCCACTAAGGGGGATGTGTTTGTAATTACAATTGTGGGTTCCAGAGGTATACTCGGGGTGTGGTCAGGGGCAAGTGCTGGGTCTGAGTCTGGGTTAGTGTTAGCGGAGTCCAATCCGAGTTCCTTCTCAGCATGGGCTATTTCCTTGGTCAGAACTCCCACCGCAGAAGTCAAATAAGAAATTATAGATTCAGATTTTCGGGGAATATTAGCTTCTTTACCTTCCTGGTCCGCCCGGCATAGCTGTATTCTCTTCCCCATGGCAAATGTTGGAGGGGTAGCCCAGCCCTGCCTCTGTCGGCCGCAGACGGACCGCCCTCTGCCTGGGCTCCGTCCGCGAGGCGGAGGAAGCTACCGGTGTTTAAGCGCCTCCGGGCGCGCTCTGGCGGAAGTGGGCGGTGGTGTTCCCGTGGCAGGCTGTAGTCTCCCCCCTCAGCGGCCGAGCGATGGAACCAGCACGGCGGCGGGGGAAACTGAAAGCGTTAGGGCCCCAGCGATGTGCGAGTCTGGAAAGCAGAGGTGAGGCTTGTCGCTGCCCCTTGCCGGTTTCAAAATGCCCCCGCTCCTCTGTGGGAGCCACCGGCGTTTAAGCGCCTCCGTGTGCCCTCTGGCGGAAGTGGGCGGTGGAGTTCCCGTGGCAGGCTGGGAGCTGCAGTCTCCCCCCTCCGCGGCCGAGCGATGGAACCAGCACGGCGGCGGGGGAAACTGACAGCGTTAGGGCCCCAGCGATGTGCGAGTCTGGAAAGCAGAGGTGAGGCTTGTCACTGCCCCTTGCCGGTTTCAAAATGCCCCCCGTGTTATAGTAATTTATGCTTTCCAAAATGCTCACCACAATATTGTCTGAAGTCTGGTTTTCAGCGAGATACCCAGCGTTTTGTAGTCCAGCCTCCCTTGGACCACAGGGACCACAATGCATCTGTCGGGCTGCTATGTCCACTGAGCTTTAATCCCGGACTCCATTGCTGTTGACTGCCTGCCTGGTTGTAATCGCTGCTCTTCTTACTCTCTCCTTCACCAGGCTGGTCGTCGAGGCTCCAGTGCTCCAGGGAATGAGATGACAACGCCTGCCTCCTCACCTGCAGAGACCGTGATATTCGTGTCAGTGCAGTGCAGTTGATTTCCGCGCTCCAGCGTTCCCGGGTCCATTGATGTCAAATGCCTTTCCCCCAGCACTCGCAAACCCAACCTCGGCTGCGAGTAAGATTACAAATTATAAAGAGTTCAGTTTTCATTAGGGTACTTATTCAGTCAACCATTCACGTCTCCTGATGTTCCACATTCATTCTCCCTTATAAGTTTAATTTCAATCACAATGCGAGTGAGCTGCTCTCTTAGGTCCATTCCCAATTAGGTTCCACTCTCATAGTGCCTGATCCCATGGATTTAATCAGGGATTCAAATTGAGGTCTATTTCAATCAGGGACATCTCAACTTGTCTATTTGGATACCTGCATAATTGTTATTCACAGGAAGCACTCAGTGTCAGAAACACAGTATTGCAATACTAGAATAAAAACACACAATGACTCAGTGTACTCAGATTCAGTCTACCATTATCACTTCTTATATTTCAATCTGGGGAAAGAACTCCTTACCTTTCTATTAACTCTTTCTTAACCCATGGCCAATTTTTCCCAGCCATGCTCCCATGTGTTCTAGAAGGAGAGCATCAGTTCAGGCTGGACTGTTCCCATGATGGATTTAACCCAGATCTCTTGACTTGGGTGAATGTTTTGATTTGTCATGCATTCCATCCATCAATTGTGTGTCTTTTGCTTTCTCTCCTTAAGTGCGCCAGGTATGCCCAGATGTGGGTCCCTGGCTCACTGTGCCACTTGATTCAAGCTATCCTGACTGATAAGGGGTGAAACCCAGAAACTGGTCCTAGGATGCTTGTTTCCAGTCCAGGGAAGACCTGGCTTGGCAGTTTGGTCTGGAATGTTCGCATGAGGCACAGGGTCAAGACTGATTTGCATATGGTCAGGTCTAAACTGGGGTGGCATGGTGAGCAAAAGAATGATGGATGTAACCCAGATCTCTTGACTGGGGTGAACATTTTGCTTTGTTCTGCATTCTATCCATCAATTGTGTGTCTTATGCTTTCTTGCCCTAAGTGTGCCGATATGTCCAGATGTGAGTCCCTGGCTAACTGTGCCATTGGATTCAAACTATCCTGGCTGATGAGGAGTGAAACCCCGAAACCGATAGTACGATGCTTGTTTCCAGTCCAGGGAGGACCTGGCTTGGCAGTTCGGGCGGACTGTTCCCATGAGGCATAGGGTCAAGACTGATTTGCATATGGCCAGGTCTAAACTGGGGTGGCATGGAGAGCAAAAGAATAATGGATGTAACTCAGATGTCTTGACTGGGGGTGAATGTGTTGATTGTTCTGCATTCCATCCATCAATTGTGTTTCTTTTGCTTTCTTGCCCTAAGTGTGCCGGGTATGGCCAGACGTGGGTCCCTGGCTAACTGTGCCACTGGATTCAAGCTATCCTGGCTGATGAGGGGTGAAACCTGGAAACCAGTCCTAGGCTGCTTGTTTCCGATCCAGAGAGGACCTGGCTTGGCAGTTCCGGCTGGATTGTTCCCATGAGGCATAGGGTCAAGACTGATTTGCATATGGCAAGGTCTAAACTGGGGTGGCATGGTGAGCAAAAGAATGATGGATTTAACCCAGATGTCTCGACTGGGGGTGAATGTTTTGATTTGTTCTGCATTCCATCCATCAATTGTGTGTCTTATGCATACCTATGGTGCAAGACCAAATAGTCAGGTTTAGAGCAATCAGATGGATGGCCATCTGGTCGCACTGTGTTTTATGTCGAAGATTTTGCTGGCCATTGAGGGGGCTAGCGACTTTGCGGGCTGGGCTCTTCGAGCACAGCTAGGCCTCAGGCAAGGAGCTTTGGAGGGCATGTGGGGCCCAACAGAGCTCTGACCTGGGGCCCAGTCAGAGCTTTTTAACCCAGGCAGGCAGGCAAAGCCTCTATGAGCATGTGGGACCCTATCCTGGGCACTTTCAGATATGGCAGACAGGAGAATGCTACCCCCCATGGGCCTGCTTGAGCTCTGATCATAGGAACCAGTCAGAGCTTTTTAACCAGGGGAACCTTCGCCAGGCCTACAGGACCCTTACCTGGGCACTTTGGGACACGGTGGGGCAAAGATTGCTGAGACTGCTGGAGTGCTGACCCGAATGCTAGTCATGGGCACTTTGCATCATGGTTGACCAGTGAAGGGAGCCCAGCAGTAGGGGCCTAATTTTCTGGGCATGCTGAAGCTCTGAATGGGGGCTTGGTCAGAGGTTCTTAACCTGAGCAGGCAGAGGAGACCTCCTTGGGCCAGCGGGACCCCATCCAAGGCAGTTTCAGAGCAGAGCACAGGGCCTGGGGCTTCCACCCCAGTCCCACTGGAGTTCTGGCCTGGGCATTGGTCAGAGCTGCTTAACCTAAGAAGACATTCCTGTGTCTGGGTAACCCTATCCAGGGCACTTTGCAACTTGGCTGGTGTAGGAGAGTAGGGTCTGCTATCCTATGGTCACCCCAAATTTTTGCTTTTTGCTTCACTGGTTTATGACTTAATGTGGCTGTGGGCCTGCTAATCAGACCCACAGCCTGCTGTTCTCTCTCTAAATTAATGCCAATGCACATTAGGTGCATTACGAAATTGGAACTGATTCACCTTATTGGCCCCTGTAACAGTGTACCCCAGGTACCCAGGGCATAGGTGCTTCCAAGGCCTACAAGGGGCTGCAGCACGTATTGTGCCACCCCTGGCCTGGCCTCCATATTTGATACAACTGGCTGATCACTCAGCTGGGGTAAGTCGGTGTAATCACCCCTTACTTAGGTGTAGTATGCCTTTGCCTAACCTAAAATGGACACATATGTTCCTATCAGCCACTCCTATGGAAGGCCTCATCAATCCTGTAGGCAGAGTGCTTGGAAATATGTGAGATGGTGCTCTGGCATGAGCTGAGCCTGTCTGCAGCTTTCAGAACCATGTCCTTTAGCTGTTTCATGATACTGCCATACCATATACTCTTAAGTGCATTATGAACCTCACGGTTAAATGCTATCTTTGGTTTGGCTTTATCAAAACATGTTGAGTAAGGTGTCATACGAATTGGAATACTACCCCCTTGCCAGTTCTGGCGACGAGGGTAGCATTCCACCCTTCTAGAGGGATACGACATGTACCTAACCTGAACCCCGGTTAAAGTTAAACAGAGCCTCAGCATCACAAAATGGATGCTGCCACCACAGACACAAGTCTGACCTCCTGCTGCTGGGAGTCCTTCCAGCGAGGGCAGCTTGGACAAATGGTGTCCTGCCTTGGGAGGTGCTAGCACCACCCCAGACAGGATTTTGTGTATTGGGTAGGACAGGGCTGAATAGAATCAGACATGCCTGGGGCACACAAGGTGTCCCTGTGCATATGCCAGTTCAAACCGGTGCTGGGGCTCTCCAGCCCCAGTCTTGGCACGAAGCTGGACAAAGGAAAGGGGGTGTAACCACCCTCCTTCCTGGTCCCACCCAGAGGAGGGACCTAGCAGGTAATCCGGCCCCTAGATTTGGAATAAGAGTAGGAGCTGTGTCCCAAGACTTCAGATCATCCTGAACTTGACTTGAAACTAAGAAAAAAACTGGACTTCGACATTCTGCTGCACAGAAGACTGAAGAGAATCTCCCTTATGGCCAAAGAGTGACCACCCTGTGAATACAGGCACCAACCAGCAACTCAACGTCTGCTTTACCGCTGCCTCCTGCCGGAGCCCGAGCCCAGAGCCCAACAAGACCCAGACTCCCAGACATCTAAGAGCCCGATCCACAGTCCCTGCAAAGAAGGCACCCGTGGGGGCACCGAGAGACGTGGGACCGGACATCTCGGAAGACCCTCGAAAAGCTGACTGCGCAGCACCTGAGGCACCCTCGACGCTGTGCTTTGGGGTTTGAGAAGCCCAACCCCGAGCAGCATTTGCACTGAAGATCAGCCCCCCAGCATCTCCACGATCTGCGTGGGGCCCTTTTGCACTTTGCCACTCGACGCGCCATCCCGGTAACTTGCCACGCGGCTAGTGGCCATCTTGGCGACGAAAACTACAACTTGCACCACTGGTCTGGTTGCTCCAGACTGGCCCTTGCTCCCCTGAAAAGGAACACTCGCTCTGACCTTGCTGGTCCGAGTGTTAAGCTTTTTCCACTTCCTGCATGGCTTGCATTAGCCAAGGCCTGTTTGCTCCAATCAAGTTGCCGACACTGCCATCAGCTAGAACCTTCGTGGGACAGCTCGTGATCGACTCCTGGACGTCCTTGACCTCTTCGTGTCCACGTGGCTGCGGAGACAAGCTTCACTTCTTTACCTGTTTGCACCCGACATAGCCTGGTTCCATCCTGGTTCCACGGTAGTCACTGGCTAGTGACTTTGAACATTGTCCCCTCTGCTTTCAGGTCTTCACCTCTTCAGATCCACCCTTGGATCCACCGGAACTCTCCTCGACGACCCGCCTGCAGCATCTTCAGCTCCAAGCACCATCGACCTGCGTGACGAAACCCGACACTACTTCGCACCTGTGCACCCGCTTCCTGTGGGTGAGGTAACTCAGCAACGCCGGTGTTCCCACACTGGTATACACCTCTAGTGCCTGTGTCTAAAGTTTTATCCTTGTAGGTCCATCGGAAGGTTCCTTAAACACTAACTTTGACGCACCATTGACTTAACATTGGTGAATGCGTGCACTTTAAGCACTGCACCCGAGTCCCGCGGGCCTTTCCCGACTTCATCACTGCAGGTCCCGAACAGCTCCAGCGATTCCCCAGGCCCTCGGCCTCTTTCCTTTCCCCATAGTGGTTCTTATACCACTATTTTAGTATATGGTTTAGGTGGCCTCTAGGGCTCATCCATATTGTGCAACTTTTGTATATTTAAACTGTGTTTTGTTTTAACGCATTTGCTTCTGTGCTCATAAAGAGTATAGGGGATATTTGTAGAAATAAATCTATATATATTTTCAATATATATCTGTGTGGTGTCCTTTCATTTGCTATTCAAGGGGATTGTGTATGGTAAAACAGCTTGCTTCACATGCCTTTACAGAGTTTAGCCTAAGACTGCTTAGTCCATGCTACCCCTAGGATAGCTTGTCTATAAGGTTGACTTACAACCATCACCATAAGGGTTGCTTGGCATGGTACAAGGTGATCACTAGAACTAGTGAACCAGCTGAAGCTCAACGGGGAGAAGACGGAGATCCTTCTCCTAGGTAAAAACAGAGATCTGTGGCAGGATACCCATTGGCCGCCATCCTTGGGTGCTTTTCCTATCCCGGCTACCCAGGTCAGAAATTTAGGGGTGTGCATCGATGATTCACTATCGATGAAACAGCAGGTCAATAAAGTGGCTGGCACTTGCTTCACTATCCTCAAATGGCTGCGGAAGATTATCTGGATGCTGCCTGTGGATACCCAGAAGACCGTAGTCAATGCACTGATTACATCTAGGCTTGACTACGGTAACATCTTATACCTGGGTTCCAACTTAGCCGTGACTAGGCGGCTTCAGCTTGTCCAGAACTCCGCAGCCAGGCTGCTGTGTAAAATTCCTAGGACAGCAAGGATTTCGAAGCACCTTAAGGACCTGCACTGGCTCAGGGTTGAGAACCGGGTCCGGTTCAAAGCTTTGACCTATATGTTTAAGATCAAGGCAGGGACCGCACCAAAGTATCTGCAAAAACTGGTTAGGCCCTACGCTCCTGCACGCAACCTCCGTTCTTCAAATGGAGCAAACTTTGTGGTTCCTAGATTTAAACTGGCCCGAGTGGGAGGAAAATCCTTTTCCCATCTGGGACCAGTCCTTTGGAACTCCCTTCCCTCAGCCCTACGTAAGGAGGAAAACCTTGCCAGTTTTAAGAAAAGCGTTAAAACCTGGCTTTTCAATAAATAATTGTGGTCTTTGACCGTGTTGCTTTCTGTGTTTTCGGCCTCTCAGTCCTGGCGCCGGGAAACCCTTTGTGGGTATCTGCGCGCATTATAAATGCAAAAAATAAATAAATAAATAGTGAGCATCATATACCAGGCCAACTTCTCACAGCGGGCCAGATAGATGAGTCCAGAGTTGGCAACTTCCACTGCTGTGTGTGCCGGAGCTGTGACCCGGGGCTGGGTCAGAGCTCTTCACATGGGCAGGCAGGGGAGACATACAAGGCATGAACAACCCCGTCCGGAGCGCTTTGACACACAGGGGGCAGAGAATGAAGCGCAGTGCCAGAGGATCCACCCCTGGCCCTGCTTGATCTTTAACCTGGGTCTCAGTCAGGGTTTATTAACCCGGGAAGACAGGGGAGGTCGGTCCGGGGGCTTCCACCTCCTGGCCTGCCAGAGCTGTGCCCGGCAGAGATTCTTAACCAAGGAAGTCAGGGGAGGCCATCCCAGGCCTGAAGACTGCCTAACAGACACTTAGCCACATGAAGCCCAGGACAAAGGGCTTCCACCCCTAGGTCTGTTATGGCTCTGACCCAGGACCCGATTACCAATTCTTAGCCTTTGCAGGCAGAGGAGGCATTCCTGGGTCTGCGAGACCCCATCCCAGGCACTATGTAACACTAAAAGCTGGGGAAGGAAGCCCAGGCCTGTGGGCTTCTACCACCAGGCCTGCTAGAGCTCTGACCCAGTGCCTGGTTAAAGTTTCTTAACCTGGACACGCAGAGGAGTTTTTGCCGACCTGTGGGACAGAGTTCTGGCCACTTTGAGACACAATGTGGTGGAGAACATAGACAAGCACCAGGAGCTTCCACGCGGGCCGTCTGGAGCTATGACTAGGGCCCAGTTGGACTTTCTTAACTCGGACACACAGAGTATGTACTCCTGGGCCTGAGGGACCCGTCACAATGGGACACAATGGGCTGGGGAAAGGAGTCCATAGCTGCAGCTGTTCACCAGTGAGTCTGTCCGGGTTCTGACCCAGCCCCCGTCAGAGCTTCTTAACCTGGGCAGGCAGGAGAGACCTCCCTGGTCCTTTGGGACCCATCCACAGCACTTTGAGACAGAGCTGCCTGGTGAGCAAAGCCCCGAGCCTGGGGCTTCAACCCCTGTGTTTATCGGTGCGCTGTTCCAAGGCCAGGTCAGAGCTTCTTAACCCAGACATGCAAAGAAGATCTTCCACGGCCTTTGGGATACTGTCCCGGGAACCTTGTGACATTGTGGACTGGTGAAGGGAGCCCAGGGCTGGAGGTTCCATCTCAGGGCCAGCTGGAGCTCTGACTCAGTGCCTGGGCAGGGCTTCTTCACCTGGCCAAACATGGGAGCCTTCCAGAGGACTCTGGAACCCCATCCCTGGCATTTTGCGACACAGTGACCTAAAGAATGAAGCCAAGGGATAGAGGCTTCCATCCCCTGGCCAACTGAATCTCCGAACCTGGGCCTGGTCAGAGCTTCTCAACTTGGCCAAGCAGAAGAGCCCTCCTCGGGCCTGCAGGACCCTGTCCTGGGTGACATAGAGGCTGGAAGAATGGAGCCTAGTTTGGTACTCCCACTAAAAGGCCAGCCATAGCTCTGACCAGAGCCTTAGTCATAGCTTCTTCACAGGCCTAAGCAAGAGAGCACTACACAGGCCTGCAAGTCCCCATCCCGAGCAATTTGCAACACGCGGCCCAGAGAATGTAGTCCAAGGCTGGGGATTTCCACTCCAGGAGCCTGGTCAGAGCTTATGAACCCAGCCAAGCACGGAGTCCTCCTTGGGCCTGCAGGACCATGTCCCAGACAATTTGTGACACAGTGACCCAAAGAGTAGAGTACAGGGCCAGGGGCTTCCTCCACCGGGCCTGCCGGATATCTTTCACTGGCTCTGTCATAGCTTCTTCACTCGACCAAGCCAGTGAGCACTCTTGGGCCTGCAGAATCAAGTCCTGGGTGCTCTGTGACATGGCAGGATGGCCTTGGGCTTCATTTCCGGGGCCTGTTAAAGCTCTAATACAGAGTCCGGTCAGAGTTTCTTAACACTGTGGTAAATAAATAAATAATACCTCTATTTTTGACTAGATATACAATAACAGATAGCTCAATAAATAAGAGTCAAGATTCGAGGTAGCTGGAGTTTGCAGGTTTAATACAGCATAAAGGACAGGAACAGGACAACCTGCACGGGCAAGATCTGGGATGGCTAGCAACTTTTAATAACAGTGCACAAGCATATATAGTTACACAAAATACATGGTATTCAATACAATAGGCGTAGCAGTGGGCAGGGCCTGTAGCAGTCGCGAAAGATAAGGTAGAAAGTAGGTGTAACAAGAGGCGTGGACAGGGCGTATACATAGACATGTGATGTAAACGTAACAGAATATGTCATAAATGGGGCGGGAACATGGAGGGGGCTACCTAAGGAGCCGGGACCTCTGACCTAGTGGTGCGCGCAAGCTGGCAATGACGTGTTACTAGGAGAAGCTGGGGGCTATGACTTCTGCGCTAGAAGAGGAGACGAAAGTCTGGAGTGTCAGAGCGACATGTACCTAAACATTATCTAGTATCTGATGTTTAGAGAACATGTTGATAGAAACTAAAAGTCAGGAGGGGAAAGGCTACTTCACTCTAAGACTGGTGCATGCATTATTCTACATGTAGTGCGTGTTGAGGAATATTAAATGACCATTAATACAGTATTTCTCTTACATGGAGACGTAAAAGCTAGACTGTGACGGAAACTATTGATGCGATTCAGTAGCTTAGGAATGCAGAGAAGGAGGGCTGGACTGATAACTAGAATCATAACATACTCTTGGCAGACTGGCAGGCAGAGCCAGGCCGAGCCGGGCACTGTGAGGCAGGAAGTAAGTGAAGGGTCAGGAATACAGGTGGGGGCTGTATCGCTCCTCAGCGAGGGTTCAGGAGACAGGAGCTGAATCTGGTGTCCGGGCCCTTTTGAGGCCTAGAAACAGGGACTTTACAATGAAATAACGTGCACACTGTGAAACGTGGCAACATAACTTTACATAGGCCTAATACTCGTAGCTTTCACGAGAACTGGAAACTGGCATACTAGAGATGGACACAACTAGAATTGCGTCTTTAATCGATCATGGGGAATACATATGCATATTAATCATGCACATATAACATAAGATGGGGAACACGTAGGGACACAGAACATGGCAAAATTTACTTTTCCACATTCCCTCCTTGTCACTACGTTTCCATCAAGAAACATCAATATTCATGATACCATCTATCATTTCATACAGTATCATTTGCTCGTCTCGAATTGTCTTGGAACGGGACTTAGGACGGGGACTTGGAATACAGGATGTAGCACAAATGCCGCAAATTGCAGGGCCACATTGTAAACAGAGGCAGCAACTGAAAATGATCATTACTGCAATACCTAGAAATGACAATATTTTCCATCCCCAGGCAGAAATTATACTCCAGAGCCAACCGGACCATGTCCAGGTGCCTGGGTTCTGGTGTAACTGATGGGCAATTTTATGAAGTCTGGTTATAGCTGAATAAACAGACAGTGCGTTATTAGGAATGAAAATGCAGCAACTAGATCCGATGACTCTACATGCTCCTCCTCTATCGGCCAGTATGACGTCAAGAACGAGACGATTTTGGAGCACGACAAATCTCATAGCAGATTGCTCTTCGGTTAAGTTACCTAGGGCAGAGGCAGTCTCATTCACTACTGCTTCAAGGGTTCTGGTTAACCTACGTATTAGCTTACTATTCTGGATAGGGCCTATAAAGAAGAAGAATCCTTTATTAAAATCTTGATACTGTTCTAGAGTAGTTTCAGTTTGATCGACAATCGGGGACTCAATCTCCCTTCTATGTCTAATGTGTACTAGATGTGTGTTTCTATGATAATCGGATGGGGCTAGGAAAACTGGTGGCAGTAGGAAGGCAATGTAACATGTACCATCCCAATCGAGGGGCAGACGAACATATGCGGTCTGACCACAAACAAAATAAGAATGACGTGAAGCTTTGAAAATAGATTTCCCACTGTCACTATACTTGACAATAGTAGTACAATCACTGTGTCCTACATGCACGGAACCATTATTTCTGACACATAATTCGCCTTTGACTGGTAGTACTGAAATAGCAGGTAAGTCTGGAGTAGGATCAGACTGAACATTCAGGACCATAAAATTCGAAGAATAATTACCCAAATTATAAACTTCATTTTCTAGATCTAACCCGGTTCTATGGGAGAGACCTTGCTTGTCTGGAAAACATGTACTATTCAGAAGGGACATATCTGTTGAGGATGACGTTAACATGGACCATGCTCCACACGAACCATTATGCGAAAACGGATAAGGAAAGAGTGGCAGAACTCCCTTCGGTGTCTGGAAAGGGGGGAGTCGACCACACACCCAACAATTAGTGGCATTGCTGGTCTGGTGTGAATAGTGTAGCATTCTTATAAATGTATTATTGCGCATAGCAAGACGATAGGATAGCTCGTGAGGAGGCAGATCACTGAATGTGTGCTCTACTGTAGCATTAGAAAACTTATTTACATGAGAAATTGAAAAACATAAATGCAATGCATAACTTGTGCAGGTAACCATCAAACTCAAAAATAAAAGAAAACATAGAACAACGATACATCTGATAGAGTTTTGACTAACTCTCTCACTATGGGGGTCTATCTCATACATGTCAGAAACCTGTCTAACCGTTTCACCTAGGGGAGGACTTAGACAATTAAACTGGCTGACTTATTTTACTAGACCGGAGCTTCAACTTATACTCCTGCTGCGGAGTTTTCTCTAACAGGGAGGGCTTGGTATCAATGTCATTTGCGGGACAGTCCTTAAGAATAGTATCTTGGCAGTCTTTAAAATCTTGACAATCCTTGGAAATGTTCTTGGAAACAGTTTTTAGTCGGAGTCCGTGAAATTTCTTGACATGTGACAGATGCACCCAGCCTTTTCTTCCTTCCAACTTCACGGCCGTACGGGTGGTCAAAAGGACTAACTTCGGCTCCTTCCAGCGAGGTTCCAGCGGACTTGAACGATCAAAATTGCGGACGAGAACCAGGTCGCCTGGTATGACCTCATGCGGTTTCACCTCGGTATTGTCTGGAAATGCGGCGGCAACCTGTGAACGACAAGAGTGTAGGGCAGACATCAAGGAAGCTAGGTAATCTGTCAGCATATTACTGGAAACATCTGTAATACTTCGGGGTCTAGGTATACCCCACATATTTGGGGGGCGGCCGAATACGACCTCGTAAGGGGACAGACCTGATCTGGAATGTGCGACCATGCGCATATAGAATAGGCCGACTGGCAGAGCTACTAGCCAGTCTACACCTTTCTCTTTACAGACTTTGGCAATACGGATTTTCAGGGTCTGATTATGTCTCTCTACGAGACCTGCTGCTTCAGGATGGCGTACACAATGAAACTTCCACTGGTACCCTAACAGAAGGGAAACGTGCTTCATGAGTTCAGATGAAAATGGCTGGCCGTTATCAGAATACACGACCCTAGGGAGTCCATAGCGGGGGAAGAATTCACGAACCAACTGCTTGGCAGTGGTCGCGGCTGTGTAATCTGGAACTGGATATGCTTCTGTCCACCTGGACAAAGCGCATACAACTACAAGGACATACTTGAAACCTCGACATCGCTCCATCTGGATATAATCCATCTGGAGGACTTCAAAAGGGTGGTCAGGAGGCTGAAATCCCCCTTGTTCCACCGGGACACTTTTACCTGGATTGAACTGGCAACATATCATACAGGTACGGACTTTCTGCTTGGCTGCAGCTCGTAAATGCTTGTTGAACCAAATGTTCTGGATACTGTCTAACATGGCTTTTTCTCCTAAATGTGCAGGACTATGTGCGGTATTAATAATGACTTGAACCATTGAGTCGGGGAGAAACCATGTGGCCTTTCCCTTCGTCAACCATCCCTGATCTGTCTGGACCCCTCCTTGTTCGGACCATTTCTTGATTTCATCGGGAGTAGCATGTGACTGGATGTCTATGACATCTTGTGTGGGGTCCTTAACTGTCATACATGTAGTCGGATCTGGAGTGTGTGTCAGTGTCATGTTAACTGGAATGTCTGGTGTCTGAGCTGTAAGCTTGGCTGTTCGATCTGCTAGATCATTTCCTTGAGAAATAATGTCTGTAACTTTCGTATGTGCTTTGCACTTCATGATAGCGATAGCTGTCGGTAAATGTATTGCATCTAACAAAGCTTGAATGAGGAGACCATGCTGAATCTTGGTTCCATGAGAAGTCATAAAACCTCTTTCTTGCCACAGCACTCCAAAGTCGTGTACGACTCCGAATGCATAACGTGAATCTGTGTAAATATTAACTTTCAGGTTCTTGGCACGTATGCAGGCTTGGGTCAGAGCAACTAGCTCTGCTGCTTGAGCGGACAGAGTGTCAATACGGTGTGTCTCTATAACTTCAGTGTCAGTAGTCACTGCATACGCGGCTACTAGATCTCCTGTACTTGTTCTCATACATGAACCATCCACATAAAGTGTCAGGTCGGGATCTGGTAACGGAATATCTGTCAGGTCTTGTCTTGGCTTTGTCATAGTGTTAACTACTTCCACACAATCATGTGTGGCGGGATTTGAAGTAACTGACGGTAACAGTGTAGCAGGATTTAGAACGTTGCAGCGTCTGATTTCTATGTGTGGCTGGAACAGTGTCAATTCATAACCTGTCAAACGTGCAATTGTCAAGTGTTGAGTCTGTGTTCGGTTTAAAAGAACTTCCACGGAGTGTGGAACTTGTACTGTCAGGGAGTGTCCTAATACTATGGAATCACTTTGTCTGATAGCTAGTGCTGTGGCTGCAACTGACTTGAGGCACGCAGGCAGAGCCTGGGCTACTGGGTCTAGTGTACTCGAAAAATAAGCACAGGGCTTGTATTGTCCTGCTTGATCTTGTGTGAGAACAGATAATGCTGTACCATCACGTTCTGTGACAAAAAGTGTAAAAGGCTTACTGTAGTTTGGTGTAGCTAGAACAGGTGCTTGGCATAAAGCTTTCTTTAACTCATTGAAACTAAGTGTATGTTCAGATGTCCAAGGGAGAACAGTCGATACGGCTGCCTCCTGTGTCATTAATTGTATCAGTGGCTTGGCTAGAAATGCATACTGAGGAATCCATTGTCTGCAATAAGAAGTGAGGCCAATAAAAGCACGCACCTCCTTCTGGGTCTTGGGCTGAGGAAGACTCGCTATTAACTGGATACGGTCTGGTGTCAACTGCCTACCCCACTTGGACAGTAAGTGGCCTAAGTAGATCACTTGCTGGACACAGAATTGAAGCTTCGAAGGGGACACCTTGTGCCCCATCTCGGCTAGGAAATACAAGACTGTAAGTGATGCTCGCTCGCAAGCACGTTCAGAACGGGCTGTGATCAGTAGATCATCGACATACTGGAGCAGGGCAGTGTCAGCTGGCATGTGAATGTTGTCTAGTTGTCTCTTAAGTGCTTGACTGTAAATACTAGGACTTTCTGTGAAACCTTGAGGAGCTCGTGTGAATTTATAGCTCCTTCCATTTAAACAAAAACCGAAAAGGTACTGGCTATCTGGATGAATTGGAACACTGAAAAATGCATTCTTGAGGTCTATTACTGTAAAAAATGTAGCTTCAGAATCAATGGCTGTCAATAGAGATGAGATATCTGGAACAACTGGGTACTGGGGAATGATACATTTATTGAGTTCTCGAAGATCGATCACTAATCGATATACTGGGGGTGCATTTGGATCAGTACGTTTCATGACTGGAATGATAGGAGAATTACATACATTGGAGTCAGTTTCTACAACTACTCCTTGAGCCATGAGCTCGTCAATAATTTTGGATAAGGCTGCTACAGCCTCAGGTGGCAATCTGTACTGTCTGATTCGTGGCAAGACTACACCTTGCTTGAGAGTCACACGATGGGGTGTGATTTGCATGAAACCAACATCAGTTGGACCTTGCGCCCATAGATGCTGCGGGACATTAGACAATCTCGGATCAAAATCTCGTAAAACATAGTGACCCTTAAAGTCACGTAAAAACAAACGTATTCCTTCTGGGGAGCAGCAAATAACTGCACCTAATTCTTTCAGTGTCTTAATGCCTAACAAATTTTCTGGACATGACTTCGTAAGTAATAGATCAGTAGTTCGGGACAATGGACCAACTTCTAGAGTAACTGGCTTTGATATCTCGTTAACTATTGGCTTTCCTGAAAATCCAAGGGAAACATTTCTAGAGCCTGAGAGCGGAGCCCCTGGAACCTCATCGTGACTAATAGTCGTCCTACTTGCCCCTGTATCAATCAGAAACTTTCTGTCTTTCCCTAATACTTGACTATGAACATAGGGACCTTCTTGATCTACAGGAATCTCGATGAGAGGCAAGCCTACCTCCCTCTCTAGGCTGTTTCATGAATACGGCTGATACTCTGGATACTCGGTCTGAGCATACTGGTACATTTGCTGTGTAACATGCTGAGTTGCAGCGATAGGCTGCGGTGCTGGAACTGTCTGTTGTGCATTCTGTGGCTGAGAAGTCTGTAAAACTTGTTGTTGTCTAGGCGGACGTGGTCTTTCTTTAGTTTTACCAGTGGCTATATTGTGTTTCAGAACTGCACATTCGTTTATAAAATGACCTGGCTGTTTACAATAATTGCATGTCCCTTTAACGGGAGCTGCAGGATGACTGGCTTGATTTGGACCCCTCTTCTGGCTGTCTTGAGGAACAGATTGTGCAACTAGTACTTTCATTTTCGTGTCTTTCATACATCTTCTCTCGTGTTCTTGCTCTTCTCTGATTCTATTCTGGTGGTATTGGAGCATCTGTAACATCTGGGACGGAGTACTAGCTTGCCATGTACTTTCGACTTTCAAAACTCGATTCTTAACTTGTGGACTTGAATTCTCGACTAATTTAGTAACAAAAAGATGAGGGTATGACTCACTACTCGTCTTCAGACCACTGTTTATTATAAAACATTTCTCGAATCTGGAATAAAAATCACTAGTGTCTTCGTCTTGTTTCTGTTTGCAGGCTGAGATTGCATCCCAGTCTTCCTTTTTAGTGGCTAATAACCTAGGCAAAACTTGTATTAATAGTTCAGGTAATTCTTTACATTTCTCTCCAAGACCGGTACCTGGTACTCGTATCTTATCTTCAGCTTCTAGAGCTGTCCAATCGATCTTTTTCTCTCCCACCTCCCAATCTTTTTCCTTAAGTTTTTCGTATACCCCTGCGGGCAACAGGACTTTTAACATTTTAATTATATCTGGATACGTGTATTCTCCCATACGGAGCATGTCTTTTAATTCTCGGTGGAACCCTGCTGGATCTTTGTCGTGACAGGGAATTAACTTCTTCATTTCTAAGAGTTCCATCTTGGTAACTGGGGTGTAAACAAATACTCGTTGCATTTCACCACCCGCTGTCCTAACTGGGTGTACTTCTCGTAACGGATTCTGTCTGTCTATGTAAAACGGTTTGCTTTCCGGGGGTGAGACATGAACAAAATGCGGGTTCAGAAACGTTCTATATTTGTGGCGCTGTTCTAGAATGACACTAATTAAATCGGTACCTAAACCTTTCCATCTATACTGGAGTAACTCGTTCAGGATATCATGTAACGGACCTGGATCAGAATGTTGACCCTCATACAGTGTAATGAGGTGCTGGATCATATACATACCCACCAGTCGTTGCTCGGCTGGGGGCAGTTTCAGAAACATTTGTGCCACTATTTCGTCTGGAAAAGTGGTAGAATCAGTAATCCATCGGACTGCTGATCGGGCTAGTTCTTGTTCATGCATAGTACTTAACTCATTATAACCGATTCGTGATTTCAAAATGTGATCAGTAGCTTGAAATACTTGCTCCAGAGAACCTTGTTCTGGTGCTGGGAGATGAAAGACTTTCTTGTGTTCTAGGCGTACATGTCGGTCTGGAAATCTAGATTTACCTACATACGCTATTCTGGCGGGATTCTCGTCGTCTACCTCTTCAGTAGAGGAGTCATTTTCTTTCTCGTTTCCTAGAGCTTCTTTGCGTTGTTCGTGTAACCTTATTATTTCTTTACGTATCTTCTTGTACATACTCTCTATACTATTGAGTGTCTTGTGCTTACCCTCGGCTATATTATCACTCCACTTTGTCAGAATTTTCATTTCCTTCAAATCTTTAGACGGATAATCTTGTTCCCTAATTAAACAATTGATCAGAAACTTTAATAACATGAACTGGATCTCAGCTTTCCTGAGAGACATGGCTTCAGCAATACTTTCTGGATCTTGTCCTGTACGAATGAAACGATACATTCTGTCTAGATCTTCTTTCATATTCGGTAGGGTGACCAAATACTCGGACACCTGCCTTATACGTACGGAATATATAACCATACTATCCTCGCCTGGGACTGGATCATAACAGCATTCAGTAAGAGCTCGCCTGATTTCTGCAATGGACTGATATTTGGGCGTACGCTGTAATGCACGTTCATGTAACTCGACTGCCCCTAGACGTCTACTTGGCGGCGGGGTACCAGGAGGACCTCCTCCCGCGGCCCCTATACTGGAATCGTCGACTGATACTCTTCGTGCTGGCAAAGTGACTGATGTGGCGGGAATTTGTACCATAGGCTGAACCGGGGGTACCGTAACAGGTTCTGTAACGGGTGCCCCGGTGGCTGGAGGACCATGAATTACATTATTTATATGAGCTGGCGGAACAGGATTTGCATATTCTGGGACCGTGTCGTCCAAGTAGGACGAGAGAAAAATATCAGCTGCGGTCGGTTTGTGACGTAGCTTAATCGGAACTAATGGCGGCGGAAAACTACATGGTGCTTCCGGGGTTGCTTTTGGCAAGCCCTCGGCAAGAAGAGGATACATACCCTTAACAAGGGCATTCCTCTGTCTGTCTGACTGTTCGGTTTTAACTCGTTCACCTATTTCGATTAGTTCCCTTTCTTGGGCTCTTTCTGAAGATTCTCTACTTAATTCTGACTTTCTGATTTCCTTTTCTGTTCTTTTATGAGATTCTTTGCGCCATAACTCGATGGCATCTTTCTGTGACTGTCTGGCTTTCTTTTTCCATAATGCTTCTTCTACTCGCATGATGCACTCGGCATCCCATGTACCCGATACGGGCCATCTATACTTTTCTTCTAACTGTTTGGTGTACTCCACCCACAAATCTAGATATAATATGGCACTTATGCCATGCTTTTGATACATAAAATGACCTGGACTGTCCCTAGGCGGGACAGGAACTGCTTCTTCTAACAGACCTTTTCTAGTTCTTAACTGACGTAATTTTGAAAACAAAGGCATGACTGGGCTGGAGACCAGACACAATACAATACACAATGAACACGATAATTACTGAAGGACAACACATTCATACCACGACATTGAAATACATGAATGACATTTAGGATAACAGTTCGGACAAAATACTACCTGGAATACCAAAAACAAAATACACGAATTTCTCGAGAACAGAATAGACTCGAACAGAAACTAGATGCACTGCTAAAACAGTACGAAACTTACCGGTCTCATAGAGAGACACGTCAGGACCCGCATCCACCTAAGTGGACACTTCGTGTTGGATCTGTGTACCCAAACCCACGGACCAGAGACAATGCAATTGACCCTGTCTAGATACTACCCCAGCAACGGTACTCACCGGGCAGCAAGAACGGAAGGCCTCGGACTGGACTGGACTGCTACGACGACGGACTACGAACTTCGGACTTCTGTTACGGGTGGGCCTCCGGATACCTCGGACCTTGGACTCTCGGCTTGGGCTCTGGTCGGGACTCGCCGCGTTCCTCCACCGCCTCGTCTGGATGCTGGACCGCAACCTCCGTCTCCTCCGTGGGCCTGAGGGATACTTGAAGCAGAAATATCTGCACGTGGCCGGTATGGTTCCGTCACGGCTGCAGAGGATCAGGGGGCCTGCGTGGCTTCACCGGCGCGTGGGGAAAGGGCAAGATCCTGTTCGGGCGCCATTATGTGGTAAATAAATAAATATTACCTCTATTTTTGACTAGATATACAATAACAGATAGCTCAATAAATAAGAGTCAAGATTCGAGGTAGCTGGAGTTTGCAGGTTTAATACAGCATAAAGGACAGGAACAGGACAACCTGCACGGGCAAGATCTGGGATGGCTAGCAACTTTTAATAACAGTGCACAAGCATATATAGTTAAACAAAATACATGGTATTCAATACAATAGGCGTAGCAGTGGGCAGGGCCTGTAGCAGTCGCGAAAGATAAGGTAGAAAGTAGGTGTAACAAGAGGCGTGGACAGGGCGTATACATAGACATGTGATGTAAACGTAACAGAATATGTCATAAATGGGGCGGGAACATGGAGGGGGCTACCTAAGGAGCCGGGACCTCTGACCTAGTGGTGCGCGCAAGCTGGCAATGACGTGTTACTAGGAGAAGCTGGGGGCTATGACTTCTGCGCTAGAAGAGGAGACGAAAGTCTGGAGTGTCAGAGCGACATGTACCTAAACATTATCTAGTATCTGATGTTTAGAGAACATGTTGATAGAAACTAAAAGTCAGGAGGGGAAAGGCTACTTGACTCTAAGACTGGTGCATGCATTATTCTACATGTAGTGCGTGTTGAGGAATATTAAATGACCATTAATACAGTATTTCTCTTACATGGAGACGTAAAAGCTAGACTGTGACGGAAACTATTGATGCGATTCAGTAGCTTAGGAATGCAGAGAAGGAGGGCTGGACTGATAACTAGAATCATAACATACTCTTGGCAGACTGGCAGGCAGAGCCAGGCCGAGCCGGGCACTGTGAGGCAGGAAGTAAGTGAAGGGTCAGGAATACAGGTGGGGGCTGTATCGCTCCTCAGCGAGGGTTCAGGAGACAGGAGCTGAATCTGGTGTCCGGGCCCTTTTGAGGCCTAGAAACGGGGACTTTACAATGAAATAACGTGCACACTGTGAAACGTGGCAACATAACTTTACATAGGCCTAATACTCGTAGCTTTCACGAGAACTGGAAACTGGCATACTAGAGATGGACACAACTAGAATTGCGTCTTTAATCGATCATGGGGAATACATATGCATATTAATCATGCACATATAACATAAGATGGGGAACACGTAGGGACACAGAACATGGCAAAATTTACTTTTCCACAACACGAACAGGCAGGGGAGGACCTCCCAGGCCTCAGAGACCCAGTCCCAGACTCTAAGTAATATGGCAGACTCGAGAAAGGAGCAAAGGCAAGGAGCTTCCACCCTCGGGCCTGCCGGAACTCTGACCTAGGGCCAGGTCAGAGCTTCTTAATCCATTGATACAGAGGAGAACTCTTGGAGCTGAAGCACACTTTCTGGGCACCTTGAGACATGGCAAACTTGAGAAAAGATCCCCTAGCCAGTGTCTTCCACTCCGGGCCTGCCGGAGCTCTGACCCAGGGCCAGGCCAAAGTTTATTGACCTGAATAGGCAGAGGAGGCCTTCCTAGGTCTGAGGGTCCCCATCCCGGGAACTTTGCAAAATGGCTGCCCATAGAATGGAGCCCAGACATGGAGGCTTCCAGGATCAGGCCAGCAGAGCCCTGCCCCAGTCCCTGTCAGAGCTTCTGTACCTAGCCAAGAAGAGGAGCACTCCCGTCACATACTGATTCCTGCTCATCGCACTTTCTGAAACACCGGCCTGGAGAGTTGAGCCCAGGACAGGAGCTTCCAATCTAGACCTAGCTGGAGCTCTTAAACAAGGCGAAGGAGTAGCTTTCTCACCTGGTCAAAAAGGGGAGCCCTCCCATGGCCTTCAGGACCCCATCCCTGGCACTGTGCAACACAGCAACATGGAAAACGGAGCCCGGGGCCTGGGGATCCCACATTCGGGACTGTCATAGTTCTTCCTCACCTGGCCAAGCCGTAGACCTCTTCCGAGTTTGCAAGACCCAGTCCTGAGTGCTTTGAGACACAGCAGCTAGAAGAATTGAGTCCAGGACAGAGGCTTTCACCTCAGGGCCAACTGGAGCTCTAACCCGTGGCCTGATCTCAGCTTTTTCATCTGGCCAAGCTGAGGAGCTGTCCCAGGCATGCAATACCCTATCCTGGGCACTGGGCCATTTTTTTTGTTTGAATATTTTTATTAGTAAGTTTTCAACACATAGTCACAATACAAATCAAAACATTGAGGAAATGTGAGAAGTCATCTTTTCAGTTCACAGTAATGATAATGCACATCAATGGAGTTATACATTGGATTTTTCCCACATCACAACCATCAATGAGGAAAGGGGAAAAAAGAATGTGCAAATAAAACAACAGTTTCTCATAGTACAGTATATCTAAGAGTGTTTCCCATCTTCACAGAGCAATGGGTCATCGGCGGGGAGGAAGATGGTGCCCAGGAACTGTGTTGACGGTACATGTCGCAAAACTATGGCCCATCGGGTGCGACAGTTGTATGCCCAGTGGGGTGTCAAAGAGCAGGCTGTCATCTGGATTGGCTACAGATGTGGCTCATATCATATGAGCGTGTCATTTTAAGACACAGCATCATGGTTGTGGGACATTTCCGTTCTTCACTTATCATGCCTAGAAGGCTCATCCTGTGGAGTGGCCCCTCAAGTTTAGGTGTGAGTATTGCGAACCAATCAGGGAACGAATGAAGTGCGTTCAACACGGTGCTTTTCAAACAATTTAACTATCGTGTCCGCTAAGGAACTCATCGGGACACCACTAACTTGGTCAACTGGGGGGAAAAACGAATGTAAAGACTGCTAATAAAAAAGGCCAATAACAGTGTAAAAGGAAATAAAATAAAAACATTATTCTAGGAGAAGTCTAAAAGGTGAGCAGGCAGGCAATTCATTCAAACGTGTCTATTGGTGTGTGTTACTGATCCCAATTGTGTGAGTTACGAAGTGGGGGCGGAGGTGGGCATATCATCAGTGCTTTGTTGTAGATTATTGGCATCTGGTCTCGCATGCAGGGGATGGGTCGAAGTCAATTGTTAATGATGTGTGAGCAGTATCTTGTATCGTGAGCATTACATTCTGTTGTAGTCTGGGACAAGACCCCCTCCCATAAGTGCATCACTCTCCCTCCCGTTGGTCATTCCAAAGGCGTCCAGTAAAACGGGGGCCTAGGTGACTCCCTGCTCAAGACACGCCTGGTGGAAGGATTTCAAGGTATCATCCCAGGGTTTTGCTATTGGGATAGCCCTCAATCTCACTGTTTCCTCCCTGTGAAGGGTTACGCTTTCCGCTACCGCCAAGGTATTAAAGGAAGTGCGCAAATGCTGAATGTGCGGTGTGTCCCTGCTCTTCCAATGCTTGGTGAGAAGTCTCTTGGCTGTAATGAGTCCTAAATCCCAGAATCTAGCATGGAATTTATTATCTTTCGTCCTTTTATATAAGCAAAGCAATCATGCCTCCCACGTGTGCGGCAGCTCCACGCCAGCCCCTTTCGTTAACAGCGTTGTTATGCCGTGCCAGTATGTCAGCAGCCTAGGACAAGCCCAGAGCATATGAAGGATGTGTGCACTCGTCAATGAGCATCGTGGGCACATGGATGTGTCGGTTGCGAAATATTGGTTAATTTTGTCTGGTGACAAATACACTCTGTGTATTATGTAAAATTGGATAGTCTTGAAACGCGAGTTGCGCAGGATATTAGTGGACCCTTCCAGTATCCTTGCCCATTCCTTATCTGTCCAGTCTCTGCCCCTGTCTGCTGCCCATTTGTCTCTCAATGGTTGGAGGGTGCTAACCGTGTGTAACAACAGTGCTTGCGCTAACCAATGGATCACATGGGATCCATTCTCCATGACGTGTAAATATTGCACCAGTAAGTGAGTCTGTAGTTCCTCGGTTATATCTCCCCAGGCCTTTGTATACGTGCGTATTAAAGATGCATGTAGTAGAAATTGCCCTGCAGGTAAGTCCGTGGCCGCCGCTAGCCTATCAAATGGGAGCAGAGCGCCATCTGTGTACAACTCAGCCATCGTGTCCATCGTTCCAGAGTAGTCATAGTTACAACCCCTCCATCTCTGGGAGTACTCAACAAAGGGAGTGCAGGAGCATAGGGTGTCCCCGCTCGCGTGAGCCGCAAGCTACTTGTATAGCACTTGTGAGCCACTGCTAAGTGTAATTGTGCCGGGCAAGGTGTCTTGGCTAGGGGGTGAAACAGTGTGAGGATCTGTGTATGGGTCAGAGTTGAGGTGTCGGAGGTCGTGTCAGTCAGACACTTCCCACTCAGCCATCCAACCACCCACTGTAGCTGCGCTGCTAAGTAATAGAGTTCCTGATTGGGAACCGCTAATCCCCTGTGGCCACCGGTGCGTAAAGTTTCGTCAACGCTACTCGGGGTCTACCGGCATTCCAAATGAGAGCTCTGACCATGGTTTCCAGTTCTCAAAAGATGCGGGTCGGGACATACACCGGTATGTTGGAATAATAATATAGCAGCCTTGGTAATACTATCATTTTCGTTAGGGTTACCCGGCAGGGCACATTGAGGGGGAGCGTTTTCCAAAAGGACATTTGTGTTTGTAAGGAGGAAATAGCCCTGACCAGGTTACCCTCTAATATGTCCGTTTGAGATCGGTAGATATGGATACCCAGATATCTGAACGTGGTAGGTTGCCAGGTTAGCTGCACTCCGCCAAGTCGCACCTCGCATTCGCACCTCACATTCCTGCATGTCTGGGCTGAAGGAGTACACCCCGGACTTGCCCCAGTTGACCTTGAGTCCTGAGAGGGCCGCAAAAGGTGCAAAAGGTGTCCGTTAGCGCCTGTGGCACATAAGTGAGATCCTTAACATATAAGAGCAGATCGTCTGCATATAAGGAGACCGCATGGATTCCGTCCACCAAGGGGATACCCCAATCCGCACTCTGCTCCCTCAATAGTTCTGCCAGTGGCTCCATTGCCAGTGAGAAGAGCAACGGTGACAGGGGACAACCCTGCCTTGTGCCTCTCCAGATCCTGATGGCGTCAGACAGCAGTCCACCGGTGCGGACCCGCACTGTGGGTGTCTGGTGCAACAAGTTGACCATATCTATAAAGGCATCTCGAAGCTCATACTTCTGTAATACCGCCCTAAGGTATGGCCATTCCACTGAGTCAAAAGCTTTTTCTAAATCAAGCACTAAGCACCCCGACCTTGGCCTTTGGTGCACTGCATATTCTTGTATTCTGAATAATCGGTGGATGTTGTGCGAGGTGATTCGTGTGGGCACAAAAACATTCTGGTCAATGTGTACCAGTGTGGGTGTGAAGGCGGCCAGTCTCTGCGCCAAAGTAGAAGCCAATATTTTATAATCAGTGTTTAAGAGAGCGAGTGGTCGGTATGAACCCAATTGCTTGCCATCTCTGCCTGGTTTCAGGAGGGAGATAAGGGTGGCCTCATTGAGCATGGGCGAAAGGGAGGAGTTCTCTATTGCAGAGCCATACATCTCTATCAACTCCGGTATCAGCAGATCCGAGTAAGCCTTATAAAACTCCGCTGGCAATCCATCTGGTCCCGGGGACTTGCCATTGGAGAGCGCAGTTATGACCATGCGGAGCTCCTCGGGTGTTAGAGGTGCTTCCAGGTCTCCACGTTGGGCATCCCCAAGGATGGTAGGGGTATATTTGTGAGATATTCAGCAATGTCAGGAAGGGGAGTTTGCAGGCGGGAGCGATACAGCGCATTGTAGTGGGTGGTGAAAGCCTCGTGTATCTCGCCTTGTGTGTATAGCATGTCACCCTGGCTGTTTTGTATCGCCGTTACCGGCTTCGTTCGGTCTTCTCGGCTAATCAGCCAGGCCAATAGTTTGCCAGGTTTATCTCCCATGCTGTGAGTGCGTGCCGAGTGGGCTGCATAGTTACGGCAGCGCACCCTGTCTAGCAACCGCTCACATTCCGCCCGAGCCTGTAACGCGCTCTCCTCCCCACTCTCATTTGCCACCTGTTCCTTCTGCATGAGGCCATCCTCGATCTGCATCAGGTCTTTCTCTAGTTGTCTCCGTAGGTTGACCTGCGTGCCTAAGCAGTGGCCCCTGATCACGACCTTGAAAGCATCCCATTCTATTTGGGGGGCGGATGCAGTGCCTGTGTTGTCTTCAAAATAGTGTACTATTTGCGCAAATAAAGAGTCACGAAAAGGGGCGTCAAGAAGTAAATCTGGTTGTAATCTCCAGGTGGGGACAGGGGGGCGTGTTCGTGTCCATGCAAGTTCCAGTACAGGTGGGTTATGATCTGAATGTGTACAGCCCATGTAATAGGCGTCAGTTACGTGTGGGTGTAAGTCGCTGGACAACATGTGTCTGTCCAAGCGCACGTGTGGCTCATGGGCGCCCGAATAGAACGAATATATCCTGACATCGGGATTGCGACACGCAGATCCCAGTGCGTGGCCCAGGATTTAACGGCTTTCATGGCTCCCAGTATAGGTGCACCTGGCAGAGGTGGAAAGGAGCGATCTAATGTGGCGTCCAGGATGCAATTATAATCACCGCCCAATATCCAGGGGGACCCATGCCAAGGGGATAGGACAGTAGAGAGTTGTGCAAAAAACCCTGTTGGTCTGTGTTAGGGGCGTATATCGATGCCAGTACTACAGGGCGCCCGTCTAGCCTTCCCCCCACTACTACAAATCTGCCTTCCTTGCCAATGTAGGAGTGTTTCACTTCAAAGGGAGTGCCTGGCCTCACCCATATCAGTGCGCCGTGGGCATAGGAGGAATAACCCATGGCGTAGAGCTGCCCACGCCATCTACGGCGTAACGTGCATGCCTCCGTTTCATTCAAGTGAGTCTCTTGCCGGAGCGCAATTTGAACTCGGTGTTGTTTTAAATCAGAATAAATTTGATATCTTCGTGAGGGTGTGTGCATGACACGTACATTCCATGAGTTTGATTGTCGCCATTATGTCAGCTCAGGTGAGCCCCTTCCCCCGCCCTCCCAACACCGCCATACCATGCGCAAGAGCATTGACACCCAGAGGTCCCCACATTTGTTCACCAAGGACACTGTTATGATTACCTGCAATGCAAAGATAAGGATACAATAAAAAAGCAAACGATCCAGACAACTCAAATAAACCTAGATAATAATCATGGGGAATAATACCAAAAGGTCGGCTGCAAAACGTGCAGACGTCCAAACACTCTATCAAGATAGTTAACATTCAATTCTAGGGGGGTTGCTGCGTGCCAAGCAAGGTTGGATTATCATGACAAATGGGTAAATGATATTGAGCATCTTCCCTCCCAGGGAGCAAAAATAGAGCACAGCTGGCACGGCAATATAGCATACAGCAATAATTACAATATAACTGCTTCCATGACTTCACCCCCAGTTCGGCAGCCGCTAGCATAGGCAATACAGTCCCGGTAAACCCATCTGGCCAGGGTGATGGTGGATTGGGCCCTGCCGGCCGGGGCAGCCATCTGTCCTCGTCCGCCTGACTTCCTGCCAGGAGCCATACATCTAGAATCGATACTCACTGTGTCTCCCGATGGGTAGCCAAGTGTCCCCAGGGTGGCCTCCCGTTATGTTGATCTCGCACCAACGACCAGCTGGAATCAAACGCGACCAGGCGCCCCGGCCCACCTGTCAGGCGCCCAGAACAGGCACAAAGGGGAAAGGGTAGAGAGGTTCGCCCTGGTACCTCAATTGAACAGGTCTGCCGTTTGCGGCGTGACATCCGGTAGTTCTGAGGAAAACTGAGAATCCAGTAGCCCATAGATCGCTTCATCGTCACTGGGCAGGGCCCGGGGGCTAGTAGTCGGGATTGATTGTGAGGTCGGCGAGTGGCTGATTTCCGCAACTACATGTAGGGCATCTTGTTGTTTCTGGTGCATTATATTCTCAGGTGGTCCAGCGCCCACCCGTGCCCGGTCATTCGAGACCGGTGTCGACCTATTCCTGCGCCTCCTTCGTGGACCTCGGTTCCGTCTCATGTTAGATGGCTCTGTGAGTCGTCAGGGAGCTGTATCCGTCCCACTGTCCAACCATGCCTCCACTTCCTCTGAGCTAGTAAAAAAGTGCGTTTTGTCGTGCGCCACCACACGGAGCTTAGCGGGGAACAAGAGGGAATACTTGAGATTAAGGTGGCGTAATCGCTGCTTCACTACCAGGAAGGAGTGTCTTTGGCGCTGTACCTGGACCGTATAGTCAGGAAAAAACATGATTTTGGCATTGTCTACCTGGATGTCTTGTAGCTTGCGTGTTTCTCTTAAGATGGAGTCCCGGTCTCGATAATTCAGGATGCGGAGGAGGAGCGGCCGAGGATTAGAGCCCGTTGGGAGAGGCCTCGTTGGTACTCGGTGCGCCCGTTCCACCACGAAATGGGGCGACAACGTTCCCTCAGGTAGTAAAGTTCGTAACCAATCTTCCATGTGCATTGTGGGATCCTTCCCTTCCCATCGTTCTGGCACGCCCACTATCCGCACATTGTTCCGTCACGCCCGTCCTTCCGCATCCTCTGCCCGATCTTCTAGATATTCGACTCTGTTGAGGAAATCCCTCATTTGTTTATCCGTCTGGGTGACCCGGGGTTCCAGTTCCGATACGGCACTCTCCAGGATCGTGGTTCGCTCTGCCAGTTTCTTGTGGTCAGCTCGCAAATGTGTGAGATCAATGGCAACTCCATCTATCTTCGTTTCCAGCGACTTGCGTGTTAACTGTACCGACTCTACCAGTCTCTCCATGGCCGCCAGCACAGTATCAAGTTTAGTCATCACTTGATCGGCCTCCGTGTGTTTTGTAAGTTTGTCCATCTTGCCCCGCAGTTGCACTCCTCCGGAGCCAGTACGCGCCCTGGTTCCTCCAGACATGAGCAGCGCTGAAGGTGTACGAGTTGTGTTCGTGAGCGCTGTGTCCGATAGCCCGCTCAATACCATTCGCAGTCCCAAAAAGTGTGGGCAGGGAGGCACTCGTGTGTAGGGGATAGGCAGGGATATGGGCGGCACCCTGGCATGTGGTTGCGATGTCCCGTTTCCAAGTAAGGGCAGCCAGGTATTATCTGGTGGGCGAGGGCAAAACTTCAGCGGCCAGAGATTGTCCGTTGGATTGTTTCAGGCCAGTCCACGGGTCCTAGCACTATACTCCCGGTAGGTCCTCCAGGCCTGTGGCTCCGATTCCTCCTGCAGCGCAGCGCTATCGGATACCGCGGTGTGCGTCTGCTCACGGTGGTCCGTTCCCCTGTGCCATGTGGGGATGTGCCAGCCAGCAATTCCGCTCCGTTAGTGTCCATGGCGCTTTAATCTGGTGCGTTCCCTAGGCAAGGTTCGGCCGATGCGCGGTGCAGACCTTCATTGAGGCATGCCCAGTGTATTTCAAGGGCTAGGTCCTCTGCCGCCTCCGACTTCAGCCGCAACCTCTTTCTGCCATATGAGACATACCACCACCGGCAATGAATCCCCAGCAGCTTGCTTCCGGTTCTGGAGCCCCGTGTCTTCGTCCCCCAGCTTCGCTGCACAGTGCCGCCAGTGCCACCGCTAGGTCTGATGTTCGTGTCTCCAGGCGGGCTCCGCTTACCGGAGTCGTGCTGTAGGTGTTCCGCTCGCGTTTCTCAGCCGGGAAGTAGCCAGGGGGTGAACCGGTCACTCGTGTAGGTAAGATCTCAGCTAGAGGGCACCACGTTGGGGCCAGGGTACCGTGCCCCAATCCCGCTGCCTCCGCCACACGTACAAGGCCTCTCCTCGTAGCCCCGCCCGTCGCCACAGACCCCGGGCTTGCATAGTTCCTGCCGCCAATGCGGCTTTCAGGAGCACGGCTGTCATCGGGCAGGAAATCCCGGTGCGGCCAGGGGTCACCCAGCAGCGCGAAACTCGGCAGGGCGATGGCCGGGAGGTCCGGGCTGCAGTTGCCGAATTATTGACCGGCTGTGATCAGTAATCTCGGATAATTATCCCGGGGAAGGGGAGCTCACGCCGGAGCTCTACCCAGAGACGTCCGACCTTGCTGCGTGCATAGCCACACCCCCCCTGGGCACTGTGCCATATGGCATGTAGATCGAGTGACAATGTAGGGCATTTGAGAGAATGTATCTAGGCTCTGGGAGCCCAAATTGCCTTTAACGTTCAAATGACCCTCATTGGGACTTTCAGGGAAGCTCAGAAATCTGAACACTGAGTCGTGGGATGGAAATTATGGGTTTGTTTTATTTATTTTAAGGATAAATGCCACCAGTAGCAATAGTGTGGCACATTTTGCACCAATGATTTTGGCGGGGTTAATTATAAGTAAACACAGTCCTAATGATATTATGCATAAGTAACATATTGATTCCAGGTACCTGGGGTAAATGTAGGCATAGGACTCTTGCCATTTATTGAAGGGTATATCTACTTTATAGTGAGTGTATTGCCACATGTACTAACAACCATCTTCACACGTTCTGCATAGTTTTGGACACTTACCTGGTGTTGCATGCTTCAACTCCATGTTTCTGTAACACTTATTTGTATTGTGTTTCACTCTTGCTGCCTTCTAGTGTTACCAGTATCAAGAAGTGCAATAAAAAAGCATAAAGCAACATTTCAGCCATTCCTGTCATGTCACATCATTTCTTCATCTTGATATATGCATATTGCAGAGATGGGTGTAATGTGCTGCAAAGGTGTAGCACTGGGAGAGGGGTTGGCCTAACGGCTAAGGCGCTCGATCTCGGACCTGGGGATCTGTAACGACGCCAAAAACCCTGTGATTCTGGGCAAATCACTTAATCTCCCCGTGCCTAAAATGAAAGTGTGTCCTCATGTAACGTAACTGGTGCTATGTAAAGCGCTCTGATAACTGATTCAGTTCGGTTCTAGTTCGCGCTATAGTCAAGTCAAAACATTTTTTTATTTGCTCTGGTAGTTCGCGCTATATAAAACTCTGCAAAAAAAAAAAACTGTGTCTTTAGAACAGGAGCCACATGTATTAGTTTGGAAAACCATCCTGGTGAAAACTGGTTAGAATTAGATTTTGTAGAAGAAGTAGATTTTGTACATTCTCCTGAATGATATCAGGTTTTCAGCAATTCTTACACGTGGAAGGAAAGACCAAAGCACTGGGAATAACGAGCAGCAAGGATCTGGGTATTCGTGTGGTTCAATTTCTGTTCAGAGGAAACAACTTGTTTGCGAGATAAGCAAAGTCTTTGGTGTGTAATTGTTTTCATACAAAGCTTATGCTTTTCGATTAATTTGTCCATTTTAATTGAGTTACAGTTTAGTGGCAGCAAGGTTTTACAGCTGGACCTTGCATGAAGGTTGAGATAGGAGTTCTGCAGCCAAATTCTCTACAATCAGAAAGGCTTTAAGCCAGTGTCATGAACATCCATATAGAGTACTGTGTGCTACAGCATGAGAGGGGGGATTAAGAGCACTTGTACAACTGTAGCACAGAACTTGAAGAGTAGAAGCAGGTCCAATGTATTTATTAGCCTCACTTGTTTAAAATAAAGGCCATTATTAAATGCATATGAAAGTTCAAGATAGCACCCAATGTTTTTGGGGCCATATGTATCAAGGAACCATTTTGCGATTCTGTAATAGTGATTTTTAAGAAATCGCTATTTCAGAATCGTAAAATGGCATGTATCAAGAAAAATGCATTTTTTTTTGCGATTTCGTGATATTCCTTAATTGCGAATTCACAAATTGCGAATTCGCAATTAAGGAATACTTTCCCATTCATTTCTATGGGACAGGAGGCCCACAGGAAGGAATGGGAATTTTCTCTCAATTTGCGATTCGCAATTTGCTAATCACAAATTGAGAATAATTTCAAGGGTGCAGGGGTGTCCAAAGGACACCCTGTTGCACCCCTGAAATAAGCATAGGTGCACATGTGGTGCACATACATGCCCTAAGGGGATGTATGTGCGTCACATGGCACTTTGAAAAATGCAAAAATTTGCATTTTTCAAGGAATTCGCAACTTACCACCAACTAGAAGTTGGTGGTAATTTGCAATTCCTTAAGGCCATTTAACACATTTTTTTGCCTTCTTACATTGCATTTAAGGAATCGCAAAATAAGGAATCGCAAATTTTGCAATTCCTTATTTTGCATCGGGATTTCCTTCATACATATCATTTTGCGAATTCGCATTCGCAAAGGCCGAAATTCTGCGAATTTCGGCCTTTGCGAATTTCAATTATACATATAGCCCTTGATTTGTAAAAGGTTTAAGGTTTTCGAAGAGAGTGTCATCATGTTTTAGAGCCCTTGCAGAATACCTGATAGCGGGTAAACATGCTCTGGCCTCATGTGCTGCCTGCTTCCCAATGCCCCAATGCCCCAATTCCCACAGCTGTCATTCTTAAAAGGGGAGAAATATATCATGGGCAGATTCCACGTCCATACCATCTGCATGTCAGTACCTGATCAATTGTTTGTGACTGGAGCGATGGCCCAAACCATTGATACATTCCATTGTTATTCAGAAGGAGGAGGGAGACACCTCTTTTCTGCCCTGTCAGAATTCCAAATCTCTGTTTCCCAAAGTTTGCTTTTGAGTTGAAAAGACATTCCCAGCTCGCAAAGTTGTTTTGCAAACCTGAGGCTTTGGTTTAAGTAGTTGCAAAGCCTGTGATTTTGCAAATCACAGGATTTGTAACCACAGAATCCTTCAGTATGTTTGGCCATTCGACCCCAGATTTGTGACTGGCTTGCAATAAAAGTAGTAACGATAAAGAGATACTAAATATTGAATATGCATTGGTGGGAATTTGGTAAGTAATGGAATGGTTTAAGTTACAAATTTCAGGTCTTTTGGAAATAAATATGTAGATATATAGTTTTTTTTATTTGCTTGAGTTATGAAGAGCGCATTAGTGGGGGACTGTTTAATGTAACATCAATAAACATTATCTATAGATATCAAGAAATCAATACCTTAATTTAGAAAACATAATTAATTATCTCAAAGATTTCACGATTAAAGATAATTTCATGAGGCTGCCTGCTGTGGGGCTGCTAAACAATTGTGAGCAATGTTTCACCCACAAGCCTTGTCTCTGCTTCCCTCAGTTCCAGAAGGTAAAAGTAAGACATTTCAGTAAGTCAGGTTGGTTTAACATGACAAAATAGGTAATCTGGAGCATTCCAACATCAATCAATAATCAGTTCCTGTATGTTCAATCATCTTAAATTCTTTATTCGTTCAGCCAACGGTCAGTGTATCTTTTTAACCTCCAGTACATACTAGCCAACACGTGTTTCGTCTCAGGACATTTGTAATCCATAAGACTTCATCAGGGCTGAAAAAAAGAGAGGAAACCCTTCAGGATAAGGGGACAGGGTTTAAACAACCGAACAGCTGGCACGGCAATATAGCATACAGCAATAATTACAATATAACTGCTTCCATGACTTCACCCCCAGTTCGGCAGCCGCTAGCATAGGCAATACAGTCCCGGTAAACCCATCTGGCCAGGGTGATGGTGGATTGGGCCCTGCCGGCCGGGGCAGCCATCTGTCCTCGTCCGCCTGACTTCCTGCCAGGAGCCATACATCTAGAATCGATACTCACTGTGTCTCCCGATGGGTAGCCAAGTGTCCCCAGGGTGGCCTCCCGTTATGTTGATCTCGCACCAACGACCAGCTGGAATCAAACGCGACCAGGCGCCCCGGCCCACCTGTCAGGCGCCCAGAACAGGCACAAAGGGGAAAGGGTAGAGAGGTTCGCCCTGGTACCTCAATTGAACAGGTCTGCCGTTTGCGGCGTGACATCCGGTAGTTCTGAGGAAAACTGAGAATCCAGTAGCCCATAGATCGCTTCATCGTCACTGGGCAGGGCCCGGGGGCTAGTAGTCGGGATTGATTGTGAGGTCGGCGAGTGGCTGATTTCCGCAACTACATGTAGGGCATCTTGTTGTTTCTGGTGCATTATATTCTCAGGTGGTCCAGCGCCCACCCGTGCCCGGTCATTCGAGACCGGTGTCGACCTATTCCTGCGCCTCCTTCGTGGACCTCGGTTCCGTCTCATGTTAGATGGCTCTGTGAGTCGTCAGGGAGCTGTATCCGTCCCACTGTCCAACCATGCCTCCACTTCCTCTGAGCTAGTAAAAAAGTGCGTTTTGTCGTGCGCCACCACACGGAGCTTAGCGGGGAACAAGAGGGAATACTTGAGATTAAGGTGGCGTAATCGCTGCTTCACTACCAGGAAGGAGTGTCTTTGGCGCTGTACCTGGACCGTATAGTCAGGAAAAAACATGATTTTGGCATTGTCTACCTGGATGTCTTGTAGCTTGTGTGTTTCTCTTAAGATGGAGTCCCGGTCTCGATAATTCAGGATGCGGAGGAGGAGCGGCCGAGGATTAGAGCCCGTTGGGAGAGGCCTCGTTGGTACTCGGTGCGCCCGTTCCACCACGAAATGGGGCGACAACGTTCCCTCAGGTAGTAAAGTTCGTAACCAATCTTCCATGTGCATTGTGGGATCCTTCCCTTCCCATCGTTCTGGCACGCCCACTATCCGCACATTGTTCCGTCACGCCCGTCCTTCCGCATCCTCTGCCCGATCTTCTAGATATTCGACTCTGTTGAGGAAATCCCTCATTTGTTTATCCGTCTGGGTGACCCGAGGTTCCAGTTCCGATACGGCACTCTCCAGGATCGTGGTTCGCTCTGCCAGTTTCTTGTGGTCAGCTCGCAAATGTGTGAGATCAATGGCAACTCCATCTATCTTCGTTTCCAGCGACTTGCGTGTTAACTGTACCGACTCTACCAGTCTCTCCATGGCCGCCAGCACAGTATCAAGTTTAGTCATCACTTGATCGGCCTCCGTGTGTTTTGTAAGTTTGTCCATCTTGCCCCGCAGTTGCACTCCTCCGGAGCCAGTACGCGCCCTGGTTCCTCCAGACATGAGCAGCGCTGAAGGTGTACGAGTTGTGTTCGTGAGCGCTGTGTCCGATAGCCCGCTCAATACCATTCGCAGTCCCAAAAAGTGTGGGCAGGGAGGCACTCGTGTGTAGGGGATAGGCAGGGATATGGGCGGCACCCTGGCATGTGGTTGCGATGTCCCGTTTCCAAGTAAGGGCAGCCAGGTATTATCTGGTGGGCGAGGGCAAAACTTCAGCGGCCAGAGATTGTCCGTAGGATTGTTTCAGGCCAGTCCACGGGTCCTAGCACTATACTCCCGGTAGGTCCTCCAGGCCTGTGGCTCCGATTCCTCCTGCAGCGCAGCGCTATCGGATACCGCGGTGTGCGTCTGCTCACGGTGGTCCGTTCCCCTGTGCCATGTGGGGATGTGCCAGCCAGCAATTCCGCTCCGTTAGTGTCCATGGCGCTTTAATCTGGTGCGTTCCCTAGGCAAGGTTCGGCCGCTGCGCGGTGCAGACCTTCATTGAGGCATGCCCAGTGTATTTCAAGGGCTAGGTCCTCTGCCGCCTCCGACTTCAGCCGCAACCTCTTTCTGCCATATGAGACATACCACCACCGGCAATGAATCCCCAGCAGCTTGCTTCCGGTTCTGGAGCCCCGTGTCTTCGTCCCCCAGCTTCGCTGCACAGTGCCGCCAGTGCCACCGCTAGGTCTGATGTTCGTGTCTCCAGGCGGGCTCCGCTTACCGGAGTCGTGCTGTAGGTGTTCCGCTCGCGTTTCTCAGCCGGGAAGTAGCCAGGGGGTGAACCGGTCACTCGTGTAGGTAAGATCTCAGCTAGAGGGCACCACGTTGGGGCCAGGGTACCGTGCCCCAATCCCGCTGCCTCCGCCACACGTACAAGGCCTCTCCTCGTAGCCCCGCCCGTCGCCACAGACCCCGGGCTTGCATAGTTCCTGCCGCCAATGCGGCTTTCAGGAGCACGGCTGTCATCGGGCAGGAAATCCCGGTGCGGCCAGGGGTCACCCAGCAGCGCGAAACTCGGCAGGGCGATGGCCGGGAGGTCCGGGCTGCAGTTGCCGAATTATTGACCGGCTGTGATCAGTAATCTCGGATAATTATCCCGGGGAAGGGGAGCTCACGTCGGAGCTCTACCCAGAGACGTCCGACCTTGCTGCGTGCATAGCCACACCCCCCCTGGGCACTGTGCCATATGGCATGTAGATCGAGTGACAATGTAGGGCATTTGAGAGAATGTATCTAGGCTCTGGGAGCCCAAATTGCCTTTAACGTTCAAATGACCCTCATTGGGACTTTCAGGGAAGCTCAGAAATCTGAACACTGAGTCGTGGGATGGAAATTATGGGTTTGTTTTATTTATTTTAAGGATAAATGCCACCAGTAGCAATAGTGTGGCACATTTTGCACCAATGATTTTGGCGGGGTTAATTATAAGTAAACACAGTCCTAATGATATTATGCATAAGTAACATATTGATTCCAGGTACCTGGGGTAAATGTAGGCATAGGACTCTTGCCATTTATTGAAGGGTATATCTACTTTATAGTGAGTGTATTGCCACATGTACTAACAACCATCTTCACACGTTCTGCATAGTTTTGGACACTTACCTGGTGTTGCATGCTTCAACTCCATGTTTCTGTAACACTTATTTGTATTGTGTTTCACTCTTGCTGCCTTCTAGTGTTACCAGTATCAAGAAGTGCAATAAAAAAGCATAAAGCAACATTTCAGCCATTCCTGTCATGTCACATCATTTCTTCATCTTGATATATGCATATTGCAGAGATGGGTGTAATGTGCTGCAAAGGTGTAGCACTGGGAGAGGGGTTGGCCTAACGGCTAAGGCGCTCGATCTCGGACCTGGGGATCTGTAACGACGCCAAAAACCCTGTGATTCTGGGCAAATCACTTAATCTCCCCGTGCCTAAAATGAAAGTGTGTCCTCATGTAACGTAACTGGTGCTATGTAAAGCGCTCTGATAACTGATTCAGTTCGGTTCTAGTTCGCGCTATAGTCAAGTCAAAACATTTTTTTATTTGCTCTGGTAGTTCGCGCTATATAAAACTCTGCAAAAAAATAAAACTGTGTCTTTAGAACAGGAGCCACATGTATTAGTTTGGAAAACCATCCTGGTGAAAACTGGTTAGAATTAGATTTTGTAGAAGAAGTAGATTTTGTACATTCTCCTGAATGATATCAGGTTTTCAGCAATTCTTACACGTGGAAGGAAAGACCAAAGCACTGGGAATAACGAGCAGCAAGGATCTGGGTATTCGTGTGGTTCAGTTTCTGTTCAGAGGAAACAACTTGTTTGCGAGATAAGCAAAGTCTTTGGTGTGTAATTGTTTTCATACAAAGCTTATGCTTTTCGATTAATTTGTCCATTTTAATTGAGTTACAGTTTAGTGGCAGCAAGGTTTTACAGCTGGACCTTGCATGAAGGTTGAGATAGGAGTTCTGCAGCCAAATTCTCTACAATCAGAAAGGCTTTAAGCCAGTGTCATGAACATCCATATAGAGTACTATGTGCTACAGCATGAGAGGGGGGATTAAGAGCACTTGTACAACTGTAGCACAGAACTTGAAGAGTAGAAGCAGGTCCAATGTATTTATTAGCCTCACTTGTTTAAAATAAAGGCCATTATTAAATGCATATGAAAGTTCAAGATAGCACCCAATGTTTTTGGGGCCATATGTATCAAGGAACCATTTTGCGATTCTGTAATAGTGATTTTTAAGAAATCGCTATTTCAGAATCGTAAAATGGCATGTATCAAGAAAAATGCATTTTTTTTTGCGATTTCGTGATATTCCTTAATTGCGAATTCACAAATTGCGAATTCGCAATTAAGGAATACTTTCCCATTCATTTCTATGGGACAGGAGGCCCACAGGAAGGAATGGGAATTTTCTCTCAATTTGCGATTCGCAATTTGCTAATCACAAATTGAGAATAATTTCAAGGGTGCAGGGGTGTCCAAAGGACACCCTGTTGCACCCCTGAAATAAGCATAGGTGCACATGTGGTGCACATACATGCCCTAAGGGGATGTATGTGCGTCACATGGCACTTTGAAAAATGCAAAAATTTGCATTTTTCAAGGAATTCGCAACTTACCACCAACTAGAAGTTGGTGGTAATTTGCAATTCCTTAAGGCCATTTAACACATTTTTTTGCCTTCTTACATTGCATTTAAGGAATCGCAAAATAAGGAATCGCAAATTTTGCAATTCCTTATTTTGCATCGGGATTTCCTTCATACATATCATTTTGCGAATTCGCATTCGCAAAGGCCGAAATTCTGCGAATTTCGGCCTTTGCGAATTTCAATTATACATATAGCCCTTGATTTGTAAAAGGTTTAAGGTTTTCGAAGAGAGTGTCATCATGTTTTAGAGCCCTTGCAGAATACCTGATAGCGGGTAAACATGCTCTGGCCTCATGTGCTGCCTGCTTCCCAATGCCCCAATGCCCCAATTCCCACAGCTGTCATTCTTAAAAGGGGAGAAATATATCATGGGCAGATTCCACGTCCATACCATCTGCATGTCAGTACCTGATCAATTGTTTGTGACTGGAGCGATGGCCCAAACCATTGATACATTCCATTGTTATTCAGAAGGAGGAGGGAGACACCTCTTTTCTGCCCTGTCAGAATTCCAAATCTCTGTTTCCCAAAGTTTGCTTTTGAGTTGAAAAGACATTCCCAGCTCGCAAAGTTGTTTTGCAAACCTGAGGCTTTGGTTTAAGTAGTTGCAAAGCCTGTGATTTTGCAAATCACAGGATTTGTAACCACAGAATCCTTCAGTATGTTTGGCCATTCGACCCCAGATTTGTGACTGGCTTGCAATAAAAGTAGTAACGATAAAGAGATACTAAATATTGAATATGCATTGGTGGGAATTTGGTAAGTAATGGAATGGTTTAAGTTACAAATTTCAGGTCTTTTGGAAATAAATATGTAGATATATAGTTTTTTCTATTTGCTTGAGTTATGAAGAGCGCATTAGTGGGGGACTGTTTAATGTAACATCAATAAACATTATCTATAGATATCAAGAAATCAATACCTTAATTTAGAAAACATAATTAATTATCTCAAAGATTTCACGATTAAAGATAATTTCATGAGGCTGCCTGCTGTGGGGCTGCTAAACAATTGTGAGCAATGTTTCACCCACAAGCCTTGTCTCTGCTTCCCTCAGTTCCAGAAGGTAAAAGTAAGACATTTCAGTAAGTCAGGTTGGTTTAAAATGACAAAATAGGTAATCTGGAGCATTCCAACATCAATCAATAATCAGTTCCTGTATGTTCAATCATCTTAAATTCTTTATTCGTTCAGCCAACGGTCAGTGTATCTTTTTAACCTCCAGTACATACTAGCCAACACGTGTTTCGTCTCAGGACATTTGTAATCCATAAGACTTCATCAGGGCTGAAAAAAAGAGAGGAAACCCTTCAGGATAAGGGGACAGGGTTTAAACAACCGAACAATATAAAGGATTTTGCTTGCTAAATACTTGAACATTGAATACAATCACATTCAGTCACCCCAATCAAACTAGTTTGAAACCACAGGAATTTTGAAAACATTTTTTTTTTTTTAAAGTTTTTATTGGCATTTTAGATGAAATACAATACATAGAAAATAAGAATAACAATAGGGATTACTGAAACTATTGCAATTAATAAACACAAATAATAAAATGGATAGTTATCGAAGGAAATAAAAGGAAAAAGGGAGATACATGAAGAACAAAAAGAAAGGAAGAAGATAGAGAGAAAGGAAAGAAAAAGGAAAAAGAGGGGAAGGGAGAAGAAAGGAAGGGAAAGGTAAGAGTAAGTGGGAAAACTGATAGTATTTTAGGTAAGAGTAAGTGGGAAAACTGAGAGTGATTTAAGGAAGAGAGTTGGAGGAAAGATAAGTGGTAAAAGGGAGCCAAAGAAGATCGGATTTAATTTTTAGGGGAACAGAAGAGGAAGAAGCGATAGCAATCCTATGTTCATCACGGAATTTTGAAAACATACACAGATTATTTAAGTATATATTCATTAAATATACATCTGAGCAAAAATTATTGCATAGCACAATCAATGTACCAGATTAACAAAGATAACATTAAAGACAAATATACAAAATAACATTAGAAGGGGATGAATTTACAACCACACTCAAATCAATTTCTTAATGAAAAGATACACTCACACAGTGTGTCACTGAATGTGGCTTGAATATTTTCAGTGACATATTGAAATCAAACATGCACTGTGGGTCGTGTTTGTGTGTTCTATTGGCGCGTTTCAGTGGTCTTAAACCATGTGTACCACTGTCAATTAAAAACATATTTCAGGGAGCTGAAGCCAAGCCTGGGGCTAAGTCAAATACAAGCTATGCTGATTTTTTAGTATGAATCATGTCAGACATGGTTGTACGATGGTACACCACATGCTTAAACAACTCATTCCTGTACTATGCGGTCTCTACCATAGCTGTGTATTTACCACGCATGCCTTAACCACACAATTTAGTGGTAAAGACATGAAGGGTAAAGGGACATTCATGCTAAAGATCATACCCCTGTCCCCTGCCCTGTAAACTGCCCTTTAAACTGTCCCTTTTCCCCCTGCCCTGAACCCTAAAAATTAACCCCATGCCCCAAATACTTCCCGGACACGAGCCCCCTGCCCTGAGCCCAAAAACTGCCCTCTACATCCCTAAAGTACCTCGGGCAGGGTCTAAAACTTCCCCCTCCCTGTAAACTGTCCCTTTTTCCCTGCCCTTAGCCCGAAAAATTGTCACCCCTCCTAAAAACGACCACGACCCCAGCACCCCACCCTGAGCCCTAAAAACTGTCCCCTACACCTGCTAAATGCACGGACCCAGCCCCCCCACCATGAGCCCTAAAAACTGCTCCCTACCCTACAAGCAACCCCAACCCCCTCCTGTGCCCTAAAACCTACCCCGACTCCGAAAAACTATCCCCTACACCCTCAAGACCCGGCCTCAGCCCCACTTATCTCAGCACATCCTCTCCTGATTCCTAATAATCCTTCCTCTATCTGCCTTCTTATCCCGCCCATTGACTCGACATCTAGACCGTGCATTGCCTTAACCACGCATATGCGTTGTTAAGGCATATGCGTTGTTAAGGCAAGCGTGGTTCTGCTTGTGTGGAAACAGCCAGCGTGGCCGAGCCCGCGTAGTAAAGGCCGTTTTCCATCAGGCACAGACACGAAAGCATGTTTTATGTCTGTTGCACTTCTGAGAGTCCACGGGGCAATATTTGTCATGTTATGCCTGTGTCTCTGAGGGGCTCAGAGCTAATAAAACGACCGACTGATGTCTCTTTCTGAGAGGTCAAAATGCTAAGTGCCAACTTGGTAAAGTGTCATGCCATTGCCTCTAAAATATTACAGTACCTTGAATAGAGTAAATCACCTAAGATCTGGAGGCCTCTAGATGACTAGAACAGATGCAATGCAGAAGGTTTAAGGTACCACGTGGGGCATTTTAGGGTGATGTGCTAAGGAGTCCAAATGTAGCCAGTGCTTTTGGAAGGTTGGCGGGACGTGATGGACCGTTCCATGCCAGCCTAATGCTGAAGGGCCCAGCACAGTCCAGGCCATAAGGGCTAAGGTAAATATAGTGACATATCTAGTCTTGGTCTCCCTAAGTGATGTAAGTTGCATCTGGAGCATGTTGCTGCTCATGGTTAACTATCCGTGCAGGAGAACCATGAGTTGTGCTGATTCCTGAAGGACGAGCACTCTCAGGTGAAATCAGTTACCACTCTGGCCCACCTCTCATTGAGCCTGGAAGGGTGAGAGAGGGGCTTGGCACGATTGAAATGCTGCTGTCTACCTGATACATGTTGTGCAGCTGGCAGAAGAGGGTGGGTGTTGCTAGGTTGAAAGGATGTTGTGCTGTGGCCAGATCAGACAGATGTTGGACAAGTCCCTCATCGAGGGCAAAGTGTCAGGGCAAAATGATGAAGCCTCTGCCTCTGTGAGGGCAGATGTGAGGGGTGTAGAATTCCAACAGTTGGGATATTTATTCAAGAAGCTAATATGCCTGTCAGTTTAATAAAGAGTAGCGTGCACTTACTTGCATGGGTGTTCTATTTCTTTCTATCCAACAGTTGCATCTGGGTACCATCATCTTTAGGTCTTGAAAGCTGGGCCCCTGCCCCCTAAATAATCAGCCTCTCACCTGGCCCTCATTTCTTGTAATGGTGAAATTGGTGATTCGTTTGTTCCTGCAATTCTTGACAAGCTTCGATTCGACTACATTATGGCTATCACTAGGTCATTTCACACTTGTAAATAACTAAACCCCATATTTTGAGGCAGTTATGAAGCTCCATTTTGTTTGCCACTGTGTTCAGTCATGGGTTAGAGTTTCTCCTGTTGTCTAGGATGCTGAACGTGGTTGACAGGAAAACGTGGAAACATTTGTTGGCAAAGCGGTAAGAGATGTTGATAGAAGCGCTATGTACCGAGTTTGATATGATTGGAGTGACGCCAAAGGGCTAAGTGCATAGAATTAGGCCTTTGCGTCATTCAGTATATTCTGAGTCTGAAAATGCGAAGAGCTGTAGTCTTAAGAGAGCTGAAAGCGGACAACTAGAAAAGCCTCCAACTTAATTCTATTATGATAGACACTGGATTTCCTGGAACTGAAGTGAAGGAGGATGTCATGGTAAATTGCAAAATTAAAGTGAACTTCGTAACAAAGAGTGCAGGGCAGCAAAACAGCCATTTCGGAAACAGAATATGAACCACCGAAGCAATTCAAAAGAGATGCTGTTTAGTTATACTCTATTTAATAGGGCAAGTGCAATTCTATTTAAGAGCAACAAAGGTCAAAAGTTAGACTTTTCTCTAAATGTGATATGGGCAGTATAATGATTTACACAAAATGAAGTTGAAATCAAAACATATTTATATAGATAAGAATTTCTGATTATGCAAAATTTAAAGGTATAGATCATCTCATAGTTGTAAACTTTAAAAGTATAGAACATCTCATATTTGTTGGTCACTATTTGAAAGGAATTTAAAGGCAATTCTTGAGATCTATATTTTTATTAAAAATCAAATCAATTATTTTAAATAAGAGTCATATTCAAGAAGACCTGCATCATATATACAGCCCTTCACCTTCAAGAAAATGCATATCTTCTTACTTCCTTGATAAATTACGGCCCTAACATATACCCAAGTACCAAAGACACTCTCTAGAGAAAAAGATTCAGGCATCACTAAAGCAACCCAGTCATTCTTAGGAGCAATCCCACACTTCACAACTCACAGCTGAAGAGCTGACATGCACAGGGTCCTTCTTTAGTTATGATACCAACTAAAACCCCATCTTTGTATATGATACTTAAACAGTTAACTACTCTGAAACTCTTTGCAAACTACCTGTCCTGTTCTTTTATTGTCTATCTTCCTTTAGCGACTCATCTAACTTGATGTCCCATCCATGTCTCCCACCGCTCTGATATTTTACTTGTTCCCATCTTCTTGCTTCATCTTTACTCTCTTTCTTCCCTGTTTACCCTACCTCGTCCCTTAACACACCTAGCACACTTAGCAGAATTACAGACCACTTTCCTACCCACTGTCAACAGGCCAGCAAATCACTTACAGGCGCAGTTCAAGGCCTAAATAGCCCTTTCTTTGTTTCTAGTATCGCTTTGGATCATGGGCCATGTAGTTGTGTATGATATTGTTTCTTTCCTTGTAGCACAAAAAATATGTTGAGTATAATTAATAATATATATTTAGCTTTTTTGTAGTTCAAAGCATAGTAACACAACTGGCCTGAATGCTTTTCATGTTTTTATTATGCACAAAATAGTGAGAACACCTGCCCAATAACAGAATTCTTTCCTGAGTGTGCAACCACCTTTTGCCCAATGAAACCACATTGGAAAATTGAAAAAAATATACAGAATAGATCACACACACCAGGAGGCCCGCAAGTGACTTACATTTCACTATATTAATTCACCACTAATCTTTCATGGGTTCCGAAGTAGCGTGCTACTTGCCAAAAAAGCGTTTTAGCACCTCATCAGGAGTAGCAAGCGCTATATAAATACAAACATTTTTCCTTTTTCCTTCTTCTATCTCTCCACTATCCTTCTCAATCGAAATAACTGACTAACATATCCAACACTCAATTTGCTTTCATCTTTCACTCTACTAATTCACCACTAATCCTTTATAATTTCTGGAGTAGCATGCTACTTGACAAAAAGCGCTATATAAAAGCAATTACAATACAATACAACGTGTAGTTCATGGGCTTAAATAGGCCTGTCTTTGATTCTACTCTTACTTCGGGTTATGGATTATGTAGTTATATATCATAAAGGTTATCTTTCCTAATAGCATTATATCCCATCTTTTTGGTCGGTAGCCCATTCCAGTGTATTATGGCCATTGTAGTACAACAAAAATGTAGCGTGTAATTTCTGATACATATTTTTATCTTTTTTTTTGCAGCTCTTCCAAAGAATGTAACCACATTCTGTTATTTTCAGGTTTTCCATTGTCTTCCTAGGGGTAAAAATTGGCTGCTTAGTGGGGGAAGATGATCCACTACAGAGAGACTGTATTGAACTATTTTGTGGAAAATCGAAATTTGAACTGTTTTTAGAACAGCTGTGGTACATTCCTTCGAGGAACAATTGCATCTCAAACTAACCACCCTGTGTCAACCTCAAGAGGGTGATTACCAACCGCAGCAGCTTTGTACCTGACACCATCCCTCGAGCAACCTGTTGGTAAGGATATTACTACTGTTAGAGCATGCACCTGTGATCTAACCCAAAGGCATTTTGTAAGGCCTAGTGAAGTTCAAATACCAAATCAGAATCTCATAGATTTCACTGCGTCACTTCTACGACCCTTCCTTGCGTCAATACGCCCCCTTTGCATACATTATACCTGGCGCAGGTATAATGTGGCACAGAGGTTTACAAAGTGACGCATCTACCTAGATGCGTCACTTTGTAAATATGAATCAACAAGGTGCAATTTTTACACCACTGGTGCGTCACAAAAAGTGACGCACCGGCGGCGTAAAAGTGATGCATGCCCTTATAAATGAGGCCCTGAAATGCATCACAGGAAAAAAAAGTGTAAAAAAATGTAATAAAAAAATAATTTCTAGCAGTGCATCCTTTCACATGGGGCAAGCCTCATGTGAAAGGGTCTGCGTCAGTCTTACGCCTGCTGTGAGGCAGGCGCAAGATTTTGACGCAACGGTGTCCTAAAAGTGATGAAGTGAAATCTCATAGATTTCACTGCGTCACTTCTACGACCCTTCCTTGCGTCAATACGCCCCCTTTGCATACATTATACCTGGCGCAGGTATAATGTGGCACAGAGGTTTACAAAGTGACGCATCTACCTAGATGTGTCACTTTGTAAATATGACTCAACAAGGTGCAATTTTTACACCACTGGTGCGTCACAAAAAGTGACACACCGGTGGCGTAAAAGTGAGTGAAGGCCTCATAAAAGAGGCCTTCAGTCTTCTACTCATGTGTCATATTTAATGTATGACGCATTATGTCGCAAGGAGTTACAGATACGTCAGTATTTCTGACGTATCTGTAAGCGCAAAAGTGATGCATTGCTGGAGTGTGTCACAAAAGTGACGCAACTCCAGCAATGCATCTTTTCACATGGGGCCAGCCCCATGTGAAAGGGCCTGCATCAGTATTACGCCTGCTGTGAGGCACACGCAAGATTTTGACGCAACGGTGTCCTAAAAGTGACGCAGTGAAATCTCAGATTTCACTGCGTCACTTCTACGACCCTTTATTGCGTCAATACGCCCCCTTTGCATACATTACACCTGGCGCAGGTATAATGTGGCGCAGGGATTTACAAAGTGACGCATCTACCTAGATGCGTCACTTTGTAAATATGACTCAACAAGATGCATTTTTTACAGCACTGGTGCGTCACAAAAAGTGACGAACCGGCAGCGTAAAAGTGACGCATGGCCTCATAAATGAGGCCTTCAGTATTCTACTCTTACTTTTTCTTTCACTTTCTCTGTTTCTTCGCTGCCTTACTTGCCTGGTCTCACACTCACTTGTCTTTATCCAGTCTGTATCTCCACTCTTTCCTAAACATCGCTGCTCTTTTCTTACCCTTCCACAGCCCTGTTCCTTTACTACATTTTCTTCACTTATCCACATTCCCCATGTTCACTCTCCTTCTCCTCACTCTCCTTCCCCACACTCACCTTCTTTCAGTCCCTCTACTTCACATCCCTTCCCCTCTCGTCCCTTTCTTTGCTTTCTCACTCATTTTCCTCTCCTCTCTCACTGCACTCCACTTCACTTACTCTTTTTCATTTTTTTAAGAATACAGCTCTTTGATGAGAATTGGAGGTAGTTCTGAAAATAACTTTTTTTTCTTCTTTTTTCCTTTTTTTTGAACAAAAACAAAAACAGGGAATGGGAAACTGCTCAACAGGAGCAAAAATAAATAAAAACAAAATTAGGGCTGGTGACGGCAGCGGTGGTTGTCTAATGCTCGAACCATGAGCAGAACACTTTGTTACCCATAGCAAAGTAGCTGATCACAATTTCTGCATTTAATTACGCCTTTATTAAAAGCAGGCTGAATATTAGGGATCAGCTCTTCTGATCGCCCCCTCACTGATGTTGTTGGTCCTCCGGTTGAAGTAGAAGCACCATCCCTGGGAGCCTCTCGTGCCAGAGCTCTGACACTCTCCCGGGCATAGTTCTGGGGATGCCTTCTCAGCACGTGGCGCATTATGGTCGAATTACCAAAACTGTACTTCCTTGTGGGGGTCTCCTCTGGAAAGTACAGTATGGCAGATCTTACATTCCACCTTTGGAGCATTTACTTTTTTCCGTCCCTCAGGTATGTCAAAAAATTTCCAGATAAAATGTTCCTTAACTCTAGGCTGAGGAACCTCTTCATCTATAAAGCCATCTGTGTCATCACTGCTGCTGGATGGTCTGGCAGCCATGGTAATCCAACAAAGATTAAGCAGCAAAAAGACAGGTCTTGCAGTCACAATAGTGAAAGAAGAAGTGAAGGAAATGGGTGGGGATGTCATTCATTGTAAAAAAAAACTGTTAGCAACCAATGAAAAGTGTTATTTTAAGGTCACATGACTTGACGCGCTTACGCTACGTGCACCGGAGCGCTTCCGAGGGCGCTGACGCGGCGCGAACGTAGGCGCTTCCGGGGGCGCTTACGCGGAGCGCCTCATTGACGTTTTAGTAGCTTTACGGAAATGCAAAATCATTTTCATTTCGTAAATCAAAAATACTGCTTTTATAAGTATAGTACTGTATGTCTTGCATTATTATTTACTTTTCATACATTTTTTTTTTACAAACGCAGAAATAGCGCTCTCGGGAGAGCTTACCGGTGCGCGCACCCTGAGCGCACCAGGAAAAAATGATTAAAAAAAAATATACTTTGAACAAATAATTTTATTTAAAAAAATATATAATTAATAGTTATAAAAAACAGCTAATAAAAAAAGAAAAATAGTAGGTTACAAAGTTGATATACAAAGGAATTAGCTTTTAAAAAAACTATGAAATTCACTGAAAAAAACATAGTTTCACAAACGTTATAGTTAGGAATTAGCTTTTAAAAAACCTTTGAAATTCACTAAAAAAACCATAGGTTTCACAATCGTTATAGTTAGGAATTAGCATTTAAAAAACCTTTGAAATTCACTGAAAAAACCATAGGTTTCACACTCGTTATAGTTAGGAATTAGCATTTAAAAAACCTTTCAAATTCACTGAAAAAAACATAGGTTTCACACCAGTTATAGTTAGCTAAACATTTTACTCATACAAAACCATTGAAATTCCCACGTTATAGTTAGTCGGACTCAATATAACTCGCGCGCCCGCAATCCACTGCTGATGATGTCACATATTACATCATTCATGACATGGTCAGTGACATCACTGATGACATCACTGATGACATCTCAAATGACATCACTGATGACATCACTGATGACATCTCAAATGACATCACTGATGACATCACTGATGACATCATCCAGTGAATGTGTGTTTCTGAAAAATATGTTTTCTATATTGAAGAATGAGTGCATGTATGAGTGTTTGGATGAAGGATTTAGTAGGTGCGTGACTGACTGTATGAGTGAGTGATTACATGTGTCTTACTGAATGCATTGGTTAGTGACTAAACTGTCTGAATGTCTGCATTAGTATGTCTGTTGTTGTGCAAGCTGCATGTGTTGATCAGTAGCTATATGAGTGGTTATATGGGTTATTGGTTGGTTGCCCAAATATTTGTATGTGAGGGTGAGTGTGGGTGGTTGGGAGTTGTGTGACTCTGTGCATATATGTGTGAGCAGCTGATTCACTTGGTATATGGGTTCAAGAGTGCATGTGAAAAGAGCTGTATGGGCATGGATGTGTTGGTGAGTGAATGGCTATCTCAATGCTCCATGTCCAAGTAAGTACATATGTAAAACACAGTGCTTGTGAGAGTTGGCATATATAAATGACTATACATGAGAGCCTGTGATTGCGTAAGTGACTGTATAGATTAATGTGTACTTGTATCAGTGATTGTAAAAGAGAGTAAGTATGTGTTACTATATGTTTGAATAAGTAAGGTTTAGTGTGTATAACTGTGTAGTTGAGGAAATGGGAATGTGATTGATTTTTTGCATAACTGACTAGGTGTTTGAGTAACTCTGTGGATGAGTGTCAGTGTGTAAGTGTCTGTATAGGTGTATGACTGGATATGATAGTGTTCTATTGATGAGTGACCGTATGTATGAGTGATTGTATGGGTGAATGAGTGGATGTGTCTGTAGACCTAGAAATCAGTGAGTGCGTATGTAGTTACTCGTATTGGTGTGTCAATAATTTCATTAATGGTAGTTTGTATTTAACACGGGGTGTATCAAAGGTTAGATTAGAGTGTGAGGAGGTGCATCGTATTATCACATGGATGATATCAGTAGTGACGTCATCAGTCAATCAATCAATCAATCATACCATTTGTATAGCGCACTACTCACCCGGGAGGGTCACAAGGCGCTTGGGGGAGGGGGTATGCTACTGCTCGAACAGCCAGGTCTTGAGTTGTTTCCTGAAGGCGAGATGGTCCTGGGTCAGCCAAAGGTGGATGGGGAGGGAGTTCCATGTCTTGGCAGCCAGGTAAGAGAAGGATCTTCCTCCGGCGGTGGCTCTTCGGATACGTGGTACAGCTGCGAGGGCGAGGCTGGTAGATCAGTCATGTCATTTGAGATGTCATCAGTGATGTCATTTGAGATGTCATCAGTGATGTCATCAGTGATGTCATTGACCATGTCATGAATGATGTAATATCTGACATCATCAGCAGTGGATTCCGGGCGCGCGAGTTATAGTGAGTCCAACTAACTATAACGTGGGAATTTCAATGGTTTTGCATGAGTAAAATGTTCAGCTAACTATAACTGGTGTGAAACCTATGGTTTTTTCAGTGAATATATATATATATATATATATATATATATATATATATATATATATATATATATATACATATATATATATATATATATATATATATATATATATATATATATATATATATATATATATATATATATATATTACCTACTGGCGGTCGCCAGTAGGTATATATAGTTAGGATTTTTTCTCTATGGGTTTTTTGAAAATTCTATGTCTAATAACTTTGGCGTTTGTGGACGGAATTGGCTGAAATTTTCAGGAAAATGGCACATTTTGTTTCTGAGCAGCCCCTGAAAATTGGGGGGGTTTCGTCCAGGGGGGGTCGAGAAAAAAGGGGGGTCCCAAAACGTGTTTTTAACATTGAGTTTTCCATAGGGCGGTTGGCCTCACTTTTAGCCCGAACGGCTGAATGGATTTGCACGAAACTTGGCAAAATTGTAGAGACTGGTAGCCCGATGTGCCTTTTGTAGGTCTCAATATATGTGCTCCAGTGGATTTTGAGAAATTAACGTTTAAAAAAAGATATATATCTGTAACAGCGGACCGGGCAGCGCTCCAGTTCGCGTACTTTTCGCGCAACGGAGCTTTGTGAAGCGAAGCTGATTGGTTCTCCCGCGTCTGTAAACATTCCAAACAGTCCGTAGCGGCCGCCATCTTGTCTCTCGGTAGGATCGAGAGACAAGCGGAGGCCAAACCGAAGGGGCAAATGACCATAAGGGGGCATAGTAGATCCTCCCTGACCGTTTAGGTTTGATGTGGAGGTTTTAAAAGGGCCCCGCGGGGCAAAAAAAAAAAAAAATTAATAATAATCGAACAGCTGAATGGATTTGCACGAAACTTGGCAAAATTGTAGGGACTGGTAGCCCGATGTGCCTTTGCTAGATCTCAATATATGTGCTCCAGTGGATTTTGAGAAATTAACGTTCAAAAAAAGATATATATCTGTAACAGCGCACCGCTTCGCGTACTTTTCGCGTTACGGAGCTTTGCGAAGCGAAGCTGATTGGCTCTCCGGTGTCTGTAAACATTCCAAACAGTCCGTAGCGGCCGCCATCTTGTCTCTCGGTAGGATCGAGAGACAAGAGGAGGCCAAAGCGAAGGGGCAAATGACCATAAGGGGGCATAGTAGATCCTCGCTGACCCCCTAGGTTTGATGTGGAGGTTTTAAAAGGGCCCCGCGGGGCAAAAAAAAAAAATAATAATAATAATCGAACGGCTGAATGGATTTGCACGAAACTTGGTAAAATATTAGGGACTGGTAGCCCGATGTGCCTTTGCTAGGTCTCAATATATGTGCTTCAGTGCATTTTGAGAAATTAACGTTCAAAAACAAGATATATATCTGTAACAGCGCTCCGCTTCGCGGAGATAAAATTATATCTGTATTACCTAGCTGTTGCTAACACCAGTTAGCGACGGCTAGTAGGAGATAGCGACCATCTTGGGCCCCACTTTGCATGTGAGTGATATTTATCACTAATGACATGCAAAGTGGGCATGCCAAGATGTTAGCGACTGGAAACAGTCGCTAACATCGCTATCTCCTATTATCAACTTTTGGAAATATTCGAGATAAGCGCGAATATCTCCAAAAGCTAGCACCTGCCCTGAGCAGTTCTTAGCCATGTTATCCAATGGGAGGTGGATAACATGGCTAAGAGCATTAGCTCGGTAATGCATGAATATCGCTGAGTTTTCAGCGATATTAATGCATTGCGGTCGTTTTTTATCGTATTTGCGATAAACCTTGATAATAGCAAGGTTTATCTGCGATAATTTCTGACGGTAAAAAAATCGTTGCTAAGCATCGTTAGGGATAAATATCGCTTAACTTTGGTAATATGCCCCAACGTCTGTTAACGTTCGATTCGAAGGAAATCAGGAAGTGTTGAAAAACATTGTCTGAGCCATCTTGTCTTTTTTCAAATGCCACACTTTTGTCGTGCACGGCAGCCATTTTAGATGCCTTGACCAGACCCACTCTGTGCACGCTGTCGATCCTTAGCATGGCTCCCCACCCTCGCAAGCATCTCCCCCAGGCAGTGGTCACCCCCGCTCTCTGTCTTATGCATGGGTAATAAACCTCCCCCCATCTGCGCTGCTCTTCCCTGAGAATGACACCCTGTGCCCGCCCGACACCTCCCTTTCGCCCTATTCACTACCGCACCCTCTGACACTCCTTTTCCTCTGTGTCCGATTGTCCAGGCTGGTCCTAGGGTATCAGCTAGCCCTGCAGATGTAGTTTATGGCCACAGCTGTAAAGAATCACCCCTCTTCAAAGGAGTTATAGTAGATCAAGGCCCACACTCGATGAGATCCGTCAGAGCAGAAGCGTTGCTATTATCTGAAAACCATCCTGTATTGTGATTGGGGAGGGGACCGAGCCTGAAGCGGAAGATTCCAGGGATGACTCTTTGTACATCAAAGTTTTTACAATTATGTGTCACATTAAAAATATATAGCACTCCGACAAAGTAGTAAGATTATAAAACTTTAATAATTTATAAATATATACAAGAAAACAAAAATAGTAATAACATATAAACATTTTTAGGGAAAAACAACGAAGTAGCGGTCGGCTGTGCGAATAGTCCCAACGCAGCACAACGTCCAGATTTCCGGCGTGGGGCGTTGCGGGGGGTGGGTCATCAGTAGCAAACTGTTGTGCGAATAGTTCCAAGGCAGCAGAACGCGCTGAAATCTAGATCACACGAAAGTGATGTCTAGTAAGTTGCCACCCAGCAAATAACGGCGTGGGGCGTCGCGGGGGGTGGGTCATCAGTAGCAAACTGTTGTGCGAATAGTTCCAAGGCAGCAGAACGATGGCACCAAGGTGATGTCCAGTAAGGTGCCGCACTGGTTTTGGTATCCTACAATGCTGCTCCGAATAACGGCGTGGGGCGCCCCGGGGGAGGCGGCGTGAACGGGCCTCTCCAGGTGGAGTGTCATCTGTTGTAGTGGGGCGCCCCTTTACCGTTTCAGTTGCCATTCCGTCCGTTTTTGGTCCACTGTGTCAAAAGCCGCAATTCAGCTGAGTTGCGCCCACTCTTGCGGTGCAGTGATAGGCGGCTGTCACAGGACTCTCAAAATGGCGGCAGGCTGTTTCCTTTTTGGGCCTGGTCCACTGAAATGGCCCTGGGACACCTTGGAAATCGGACGCTTGTCTGCTAGGTCTTGGACCCCATTCTTGAAAGCGTCCCCTCCGCCTTGAGAATTCATCAAAAGTTTTGGGGGCCCCGACTCCTGCAGGCTTCTGGTGGGGAGCGGCTGCCATGATTGCTCGCGGAATGACCACGACGGAGCTACGAGATGGTGGTGCTCTCATGCTGACGCCAGCTTCAGTCTGAAACATCCAGAAACAAGGTGGGGCTTTCATCGTTTGGGAAAAAAAAAAAGTTTTCATCCAATGAAAAGTGTTGTTTTTAGGTCATATGATCAAGCCTTCCATCATTAGGAAACCAAAAGTAAAATGAACCAATGAAAAGTTTTATAAACAAGTCACATGACCTGTTATGCGGCATAGGGTATAAAATGCGGAGAAAATAAGTTGGCACGTGAGGCGGCGTCAGTAGCGGACCGATGTGCGAATAGGCCGAAGGCAATACAACGCGCCAAGATCCGGATGGCACCGAGGTGGTGTCATAGTTGAGAGTTCTGAGCAGCGGTTGTAACACTGTCTGAAGCTTATTTGCAGCTGCTGCAGCTTCACTACGCGCCAAGATCCGGATGGCACCGAGGTGGTGTCTAGTAAGGTGCACTGGTGTGGCCATCCTACAATGCTGAAAGTCGGCGTGGGGCGCCCCGTTGGCCTGTGAGTTTGCGTCAGTAGCGGACCGATGTGCGAATAGGCCGAAGGCAGCACAACGCGCCAAGATCCGGATGGCACCGAGGTGGTGTCTAGTAAGTTGCCGCACTGGTGTGGCCATCCAACAATGCTGAAAGTCGGCGTGGGGCGCCCCGTTGGCCTGTGAGTTTGCGTCAGTAGCGGACCGATGTGCGAATAGGCCGAAGGCAGCACAACGCGCCAAGATCCGGATGGCACCGAGGTGGTGTCTAGTAAGTTGCCGCACTGGTGTGGCCATCCTACAATGCTGAAAGTCGGCGTGGGGCGCCCCGTTGGCCTGTGAGATGGCGTCAGTAGCGGACCGATGTGCGAATAGGCCTAAGGCAGCACAACGCGCCAAGATCCGGATGGCACCGAGGTGGTGTCTAGTAAGTTGTCGCACTTCTGTGGCCATCCTACAATGTTGAAAGTCGGCGTGGGGCGCCCCGTTGGCCTGTGAGATGGCGTCAGTAGCGGACCGATGTGCGAATGGGGCCAAAGGCAGAGCAACAATATTTTCTGATTTGAAGACACCACAAGGCGCTGAGATGCCAAGATCCGGATGGCACCGAGGTGGTGTCTAGCAAGTTGTGGCACTGGTGTGGCCATCGTACAATGGTAAAAGTCGGCGTGGGGCGCCCTGTTGGCCTGTGAGATGGTGTCAGTAGCGGACTGATGTGCGAATGGGGCCAAAGGCAGCGCAACAATATTTTCTGACTGACACCACAAGGCGCTGAGATGCCAAGACCCGGATGGCACCGAGGTGATGTCTAAGTTGCGGACTGATGTGCGAATGGGGCCAAAGGCAGCGTAACAATATTTTCTGTATGGAAGATACCACTAGGCGTTGAGATGCCAAGATTCGGATGGCACCGAGGTGATGTCTAGCAAGTTGCTGTACTGGTGTGGTCATCCTACAATGCTGAAACTCGGCGTGGGTCGCCCCATTAGCCTGTGAGATGGCGTCAGTAGCGGACCGATGTGCGAATAGGCCGAAGGCAGCACAACGCGCCAAGATCCGGATGTCACCGTGGTGGTTTCATAGTTGAGAGGCACTTCATCTGCAGTGGGGCGCCGAGATCCGGATGGCACCGAGGTGATGTCTAGCAAGTTGCTGTACTGGTGTGGTCATCCTACAATGCTGAAAGTCGGCGTGGGGCGCCCCATTAGCCTGTGAGATGGCGTCAGTAGCGGACTGATGTGCGAATGGGGCCAAAGGCAGCGCAACAATATTTTCTGAAGAGAAGACACCAAAAGGCGCTGACATTCCAAGATCCGGATGGCACCGAGGTGGTGTCTAGCAAGCTATGCAGTTGAGTTGTGTGCGCACTTGCGGCGAATAGGTCGAAGGCAGCATAACAATGTTTTCTGAATAGAAGACACCACAAGGCGTTGAGATTCGGTTACCACCGAGGTGATGTCTAGCAAGTTGCCGCACTGGTGTGGCCATCCTACAATACTCCTCCGAATAACGGCGTGGGGTGCCCGAAGGGGGGGGGGGGAGCCGGTGTGAATGGGCCTTCCTAGGTGGAGGCTCGTCTGCTGTAGTGGGGCGCCCCTTTACCGTTTCAGTTGCCATTCAGCTGAGTTTCGGCTGCTCTTGATGCTACAGCGACAGGCGGCTGCAAGAGGACTCTCAAAATGGCGGCCTGTTCTTTGGATTTGGGCCTGGTCCACTAAAATGGCCCTGGGACACCTTAGAACTCGGACGCTCGATTTTTTTTTCCTTTCCTGTACATGCAAAAAAAGGTAAATGCCCGGTACGTTACACGCTTCATCTGCCACGATGAACTCTCCAGAGGAACCGAAAAAAAATATAGTTGTGGTAACTATACCATGCATCGTCATATGGAGAGGTGGCACCAATTAATTATAGTGCTGCATAAAAGAGAGATTTGGAGGAGAACCCCTGACCTGCTAGTACATTCATCAAAGAAGTGGCACTGAGAGCTTCAGAGGCAAGGGAAACGGTCCCAAATATTTAGAAGAACTTTGGAAAGATTAAAATGACATGTTTAGATTGTGGCAAATTAATTTCATGTGGACAGATGAGTGTTACTCTAATAAATACAGCATATGAACATCATCATAGTCGATGGTTGGTAGAGACATTTTGACTATATCCTGGACCTGCCCGTCCTCGCCCAAAATGGCGCCGGAATAAAAGGGACTCGTAACTCCTTGTTGTGTACTGGTTGCAGAACCTTGAAATCACGAGATACGTATGCAGTTTTGAAGCACATGGCGGGCGGGGACGAGAATTGATTGAATATTTCGACATCCCTATTGATATTAAGTTCTGATGTGTTATTGATTACTGTACTGTTGAAAGTTCGAATTAACGTCACCCATGGTACTTGCCCGCAAATGTATATCTAGATAATTTTATTGTAACTGGCCCTGTCGTATTTTAATTATAAAATGTACGTCCACCGATTCTGTAACTGTTAGACACCTTAGTTCTTGCAACCTAATGGCCCGCCCGTTACGTTCCTCTACAGTGTAAATGTCTATTCATCATATACGATTACAGTTTGCTCCGTGGCAGGCCCACGTGGTTATAGGCTCGTATTTGTATAATGAAATTTTCACAATAAAGGTTTTTAAAAGAAAACATGGTAGTAGTATATACATTGGTAAAGTTTTTAATAATAGTCACTGTTTTAGAATCATTAAAAGGCAAGTGAAATAAAGCAGACCAATTACATGAAGGGTAAAAGGTATAATACGAAGGAACGCAGTAAAGATAAATGGTCAAGGGCTGTTGTGTTTTCTATTCCTGCAACATAAAGTGATCGATAAGAATCTCATATTCAGGCGTATTGGCGACTAAGACAGCAGGTCGACCCTCTTTTGCTCAACGGCTCCGTCATGGGACGAAGAAACGCTCTTTTTCTCGAAAAAAGAATATATTTTACTTGCAGGACAGTTGTAAAATTTCCGGGAAAGTACATTAGCCTGGAACATTATAACATATATTTAAGAAAAAATAATGTTCGGAAGTAATGAAAAGCGTAATTTTTAGGTCATATGACCAAGCCTTTCATCATTACAATAAGAAAAGTAAAATGAACCAATGAAAAGTTTTATTAACAAGTCACATGACTTGTTATGCTTACGTTACGCGCTGCGCGCCCCGGATGACTTCCGGAAGCGCTAACGCGGCGCGTCATATGACGCATTACGCGACAACGCAGGTCCAGAATATAGTCAAAATGTCTCCACCAACCAGCGGTCGGAACACAACCCCTTTCAGCAGGCTAAATAGTTCTGTTAAATGACAACAGAAGGGACAGGCAACAAGAACCATCAGTCAAAGAGGGGAGGGCTAGTTCTTCTCTACCGGGTTACATTGGGGCGCTACCGGAACTGATCGAATTGGTAGTCTACAGTGTTTCTGGATGTTTCAGACTGAAGCTGGGGTTAGCATGAGAGCAGCACCATTTCGTAGCTCCGTCGTGGCCATTCCGCAACCAATCATGGCAGCCGCTCTTTATCGTTATTTTGGGCGGGGTGGGTGGCGGAGCCGAGCTGTTTTGCAGCCATCATTGTGTGGAGTTCAGTTCATCTCACTAGTTTTGTATTTGTCATGAGGGGTTGTTCCTAATGTTTCTATTTTAGCGAGGTCAAAAAGAGATCCCATTAGTGGCCTACTGATTTTGCTCGATTCCTTTTCTTTTTTTTTACACGATTTTTCGTTATCTGCAAAGACTAAACAGAGTATTGCGACTCTGTGTTTGTTTGTAAATAGAGAATGAACCAAAGAGAACTAATTCTAAAACAGTAAATACTTGGATAACAATCAATCAAATGGAGAGAGAAGCAGGCACGACGGATTACAACGGGGGCAAAGGCCTGCGTTAACTACCTTTCACTATCTGCAAAGAGAGAGTACTCCTAATAGAAATGAGGGGGGGGGCACCATTCAAAGCAGATCAGTGTGCATAAACACGAAAATGTTTTCACTTACCACGTACTTGACATTCGACAGCTTATGATATTTGCTATTAAAAAACCATTGAAATTCACTGAAAAAACCATAGGTTATAGACCATATATAGTTAGGAATTAGCATTTACAAAACCTTGAAAATTCACTGAAAAAACCATAGGTTATAGACCATATATAGTTAGGAATTAGCATTTAAAAAACCTTATTTTACTCACACAAAACCATTGAAATTCCATATATAGTTAGTTGCACTAACTATATATCGCGCACCCGCAATCCACTGCTGATCATGTCACATATTACATCATTCATGACATGGTCAGTGACATCACTGATGACATCACTGATGACATCTCAAATGACATCACTGATGACATCACTGATGACATCTCAAATGACATCACTGATGACATCACTGATGACATCTCAAATGACATCACTGATGACATCACTGATGACATCTCATTTGACATTACTGATCACATCACTGATGACATCATTCATGTGATAATACGATGAACCTCTTCAGACTCTAATATAACCTTAGATACACTCAGTGTAAACAGACACTCATAGACTGTCACTCATCCATGGAGTTACTCAGACACTTAGTCAGTCATGCAAAGAATCAATCACACCTCCATTTCCTCAACTATACAGTTATACACACCTTACTTATTCAAACATATACTAAAACATATTTACTCACTTATACAATCCTGGATACAAGTTCACAATGATCCATACAGCCACTCACACATTCACTGGCTCTTATGCACAGTTATTTATATATGTCAACTCTCACATGTACTGTGTTTTACATATGTACTTACTTTGACATGTAGCACTGAGATATCCATTCACTCACCAATACACTCATGCACACAGTCAACCGCCCATACAGCTGTTTCCACATGCACTTTTGAACCCATACATCTAGTCAATCAACTGCTCACACATCTATGCAGAGAGTCATACACCTCCCAGCCACCCACACACACACTCAGTCTCCCATACAAATGCTTGGGCAACCAATCAATAACCCATACAGTTAATCATATAGCTAATGATCAACACATGCAGCAGTTTACAGAACAACAGACATAATGATGCACAAATTAAGACAGTTTAGTCACTGACCCATGCACTCAGTGAGACACATTTAATCAGTCACTCATACAGTCAGCCATGCCCCTACTAAATCCTTCATCAAGACACTTATACATCCACTCATTCTTCAATATGTAAGACATATTTTAACTTTACAGAATTATACAGTCACTGGATGTAGTCATCAGTGATGTCATTTGAGATGTCATCAGTGATGTCATCAGTGATGTCATTTGAGATGTCATCAGTGATGTCATCAGTGATGTCATTTGAGATGTCATCAGTGATGTCATCAGTGATGTCACTGACCATGTCATGAATGATGTAATATGTGACATGATCAGCAGTGGATTGCGGGTGCGCGATATATAGTTAGTGCAACTAACTATATATGGAATTTCAATGGTTTTGTGTGAGTAAAATAAGGTTTTTTAAATGCTAATTCCTAACTATATATGGTCTATAACCTATGTTTTTTTCAGTGAATATATATATATACATATATATATCTGAACACCAAAGTAATCCCGTTACCAAGGGCACACTTTTGCACAGCTGGTGCGAGTTCAGAGGGACGGGCTTTCCCCGAAATGAATTCACCTCCAAACAATTATACTCGCACTCGTCCAGGAATATTAAATTGGCAGGTTTTATTTTGTCATTGTGCCTTCACAGCACACAGCATAACAACCTACGCGTTTCGATCACTAGATCTTGGTCAGGGTTACAAACATTAGTCCTACTTCACTTTCAGACTTTTATACCAGTTCATCATATCTGCATTGTTATGATGCATTATGGTTATGGTAGTTGCTTTTTACAAACCTTTTCTTTTTTTCCCCCATTTTTCAATTATTTTCTTAGTTTTCACATGGCATAATATCGTGCTTGATTATATTTTCTCATACCTGGCAAGATGTTTGAAACGTATATTGGTCACAGTTCATTTTGAACCAAGATCTTTCTAACTGCGGCGCTTTTATCGCTTAAAGCAGGAATTTCTCAACAAATCTCTGATTGCTATATGCATTTTTACATCTTGCGTTTCAGTTATTTTTACCCATGTGGCAAAATATCCGTTCAATTCGCAGGCGATTTACGGGACTCAGTGCCCTCAATATGATATATGCATATGACTCATAATCAAAGTTTAGTATGCTTTCTAACATCCGTTATATCATTGCATACACCCATTCCATATCACATTCTCTTGCTTCAATTATGCTCTTCATTTTGCGCATATACAAAATAGTATTTTAAGACTTAGTGTCTTCCATCTATGACAGATATACGTTTTTTAATAGATTTAGTGGTGTTAGCCAGTTTTTACGAAGAAAGTTCAAATCAGAGGTGCACATAAAGTTCTTCATCCCTGTTCAATCCATAAGGGACCTTTGTTTTAAATCGAATGATTAGTCTAGATTCTAGACGTCGTAGTGTCATTAGTCTATTTCCCCCTCTTTCTTTTAGTGGTACTGTTGCCAGCCCGCTGTAAGTTATATTTTTCCATGTCTTCTTGTCATGGGTCAGCATGTGTTTGGCCATTGCGTACTTGAGATCACAATTTTCAATTGCTCGGATGTGTTCCAATATTCTTTTGTTCAATGAGCAAATCGTACTTCCAATATATCTCTTGCCACAAAAACATTACAGTAGATATACAACATGTGTTGTCTTACGTGCGATTGTGCTCTCCACATTGAAGATTTTTCCCATTGGATCTTTTAGTCTTGACAAGTTTCTTGACATGCCTTACAATGGCTGCATTTTGTAAACCCATTTTGTCTCCTTTGCAGCCAGTCCTTTGATTTCTTCTTGTTCTCGAAGTGGCTATTTACCAATTTGTCGGACAGAGATGGCGCTTTTCTAAAAGTCAATTGTGGATATTTGCCAAGATCCTTGCCAATGTCGGGATCTTTTTGCACAATGTGCCAGTATTTTGCCAATGTCTTTCTTATCTTATGGCTTTCTTTTGTGTACGTGAGTATCATTCTGATTGGTTCCCTTGTATCGATTCCTTCCTGCAGGTCTTTTTTCGGAATCAGTGTTTCATTTCGACTTTTTTCTCTCGCTCTCTTTTCTCCTCGTTCAATGTCACATTTTTTATATCCTCTTTTGCTGAATCTCGCTGCAGTCTCTTTAAATTTGATGTTCATTTCATTTTGATTTGAGCAGTTTCTTTTCATCCTGATAAATTCCCCATAGGGTATGTTCTTCTTCACCCCTTCAGGATGAAAGCTCTGTCCATGCAGGATGCTATTCGTTGCTGTTGCTTTTCTGTGGACTGTTGTTTCCAGTTGACCATTTTGCACATAGACTTTTGTATCCAGAAATACTACTTCACTGGCACTTATACAATATGTGAATTTCAATCCCACCTCGTTAATATTGAGGATTTCCATATCTTGAAGAAATTCATCATTGGATCCATTCCATATTACGAATAGATCGTCTAGGAAACGCAGCCAGAGAATAACTCTGACTACGTATTGGTCATTTCCTTCTCTCCAAGCTACCATTTTCTCCCACCATCCCATTACTAGGTTGGCGTAGCTTGGAGAGAAGGAAACTCCCATTGCTGTCCCACAGATTTGAGAGTAGTGTGATTTGTTAAAAAGAAAAACATTATTTCTTAAACACATTTCTATCATTTCCGTTAGCATCCTGCAATGCTTCAGTTGTTCAATTGGTTTCTGTTTTAGGAAGTACTGAACCGCTGTTAGGCCCAGCTCATGACTGATTGAGGTATAGAGCGATGTAACATCGATGGTTACCAGCCGGTAACCATCCATCCATTCAATATTCATCAAGTGTCTGAGGAAGTCCCCAGTGTCTTTTATATAAGACGGTAAGGTAGGCACTATTGATGCTAGGAAGTGATCCACATAGTTAGCAACATTCTCATAAAGAGACCCACAACTGGAAATAATGGGCCTGCCCGGAGGTTTCCTTAGAATCTTATGCACTTTCGGAAGAAAGTATATTGTTGGAGTTATAGGATTTTGGTTATTGAGGAATTGCACTTCATTCTCGTTTAGCAGGTTTGATTCTTGCCAATTTTTCAAACGTTTTTCCAAATCCAATGTCATTTCCTTCATTGGATTCGTACTCAGTTTTTTATAATTGCTTGTGTCATTTAACTGGCGTATGGCTTCCTTTATGTAGTCCTCTTTCTCTTGGATCACTATATTCCCGCCTTTGTCGGCGGGTTTTATTTCCAGATTTTCATTCGCCATTAGTGCCTCCAGTGCTGTCCGTTCATCAGTTGTCAGATTCTCTTTTTTCCGTGTCTTGACATTGCTTAGTCGGTCCAATTCCTCATTTACCAGATCATAAAAGATGTCAATTTTGTTCCCTGGATGCAAAACCGGACAAAATTTAGACTGTTTTCTGAAATTTGTTTTTGGATGACTACTTATTTCTTGTTCCATTTCAGTCAGGACTTGGGTATCTGAGATGTTTTACTCATCTGTTTCATTAATCAGATCCAGAGCAGTTCTTAATGCTGGTATGTCTTGAATTCTTAGGCCTTGATCTTCATAGACGGCCATATCGTTGTTTACAGTGTTCAATTCCGTATTTGCGCTCCCCTGTTTTTTAAAGAATTTTGCCAACTTTATTTTTCTCACGTATTTGTACAGGTCTATTTTCGTTTCCACTAGATCCCAATGTTTTTCTGGACAGAATGTCAGTCCTTTGTTTAAAAGAGTCTCTTCTGCTCTAGTTAGTACGTGTTTTGATAAGTTTATAATCAGATATGGCTCGTTTTCCTCAGGGTGACTTAAGCATTCGTTACTCTGTTCCTCAGATTGTATCCCTTGTTTTTTCCTTTTGCTTCGTCTGGTTTTGCGCTTGGTTCTCCTAATGATTGGGATCCTCTCCCTCTTCCACGTCCTCTCAAAAACCCCCTTCCTCTGCTCTTGCCTCTGCCTTTTGGCAACTGCTGGTCGAAATATACCAATTTCATCTCCTCTAAAAAAGAGGGTTTTTGACCTTGGGGCCCAGATTCTTCATTTTCACTGAAGTCAGTATCTGACTCGCTTGGGGTCGTGTACATTGACGGCATCTGTGGCTGCTTGTGTGCTTTCAGTTGTTGTCTTAATGTTATGAATCGCTTTGCAAAGGTTAGGATTGTCCCTGTGGCATAATCATGCTCATCTCTTCTGTATTTTCTTTCTTTTCTCTCTTCCACCTCTTTCTCATGTTTATCCAGGTTTGTTTCCATTGTCTTACGTAGTTTCTTTGCTTCTTCGTCTTTATTTGTTTCTTGTATTTTTGTTTCAATATCTTCCACTTTTTTTCGAATCTCATCAATGTCTCATCAATCCTAACCTAATTCCAATGTGATGTCCAAAAGCCTTTAAAAGCTTGAAGCAGGGGATTTGAGACTCTGATGTTTGCCTATAAAAAAGACAAAAATGTAAAAGATCATTTGGTTCGTGCTGCTATAGCTATAACGAAACCTATGCTGACTCTCACTGATCATTGGGGTATCCTCCCATCATCGGCCATGATAATTGTGGTTGCTGCAGCATCTGTCAAATTATAATTGAGACACAGGTGTTCAACCGTAACAACATTATGTACAATTGCAAACATTGTCTGTGAGGATTTGGGTATATTATAAAGCCGCGGCCGGTAGTAGGTTTTCCTGCACGGCGGTGACGTGGGGAGGGGGAGGGGCAGGGTGGGGGGTTGTAATGTATGGATTACGGACTTTAACAGGTAAGTAAACATATAAATAAAGGATGTATGACGTTACAACGCATACTTTTACTCCGCATACCATTACAACGCGGTATTTACAACGAATACCGTTACAACGCATAGCGCTTTGGGGTGCTGGATAGTGGTAAGTATAATTTACTATTCTAACTCCAGTCCCCGTGGACCCTAGGGAAGGTGTTGGATAGTAAATTAAACTTACCTCTTATCCTAGAGCGCCCCCCAGCGCAATGCGTTGTAATGTCATGCGTTGTAATGCCCGCGTTGTAATGGTAGTGCGGAGTAAAAGTTGCGTCGTAACGGGTGTATACCATAAATAAATACATTGAATTTCGTTGTGTGCACTGCATCACCAAATGCGATGCAGTGCGCGCAATGAAATCGCAAGCTATGGCTTATAACAGCAATGCTTGAACAAAGGAACTAGATTAAAGCACTTAACGGTACCAAACAACAAAATAAGAATGCCACCACACTATGAAAGAAACACATCAATTTGTAAAAATATATTTTATTTTTATGAATTTTCAGAGTCCAAGATGAGCAAAATCTACCAGAGGGTTCCAGAGAATCAATTTTTTAAATAAATCTTAATTTTTAATCCTACTTCAAACAAGCATTGGCAACTGTAAAGTTTGGAACCTTTTGAAAAGTTTGTAAAAGTTAGTTTGACTACTCCGGCTGGTTTGGGTGACCAAATCATACAGGGAGAATGTATGGGGAGCCAATAGGGTAGATTTGGACAGTTTCATGGCCACCAGAGCGTTTTCTAGTCCAGTTTCACACTTACAGCACAACCACCATAGACATCTATTGAATGGTACTGATGCGGAGGATGCAGAAGATAAAGATGATCAAGGATGCTCCGGGTGCTGTGTGGTCAATGGGGACGCCATTGTGGTTATTCCTAAGTCCACGGGTCAAGTGGGACAACTTGGCCACAGATGTTGGGGTCCCTTGTAGTCCTCTTTGAGATAGTAGAAGTCCAGCTGCAGCTGAGCTACAGCTGTCCTTCAAACTCTCCTGTGTCGGGGTATTCAAGTGCAGCATTTGACTATCGAGAATAAGACCCCCTATTTTTGCGCTTATGATTTGTTGTGGCAGGCTGTGCTATTTATATTTTGATGCAGAAGATTTGCACTGGCATTCACTACTATGTTTTTGCTACTTTGATTAACTGTTTGATTAAAATTGTCATTGAGCTGCATATAATCTCTGCATATTCTTGTAACAGGGACCACTGTTCCTTGCTTAACTATTTGCCCCATGTCCCTGTTGATTCCTGGGTTTCCTTTTTGTAAATATAAACTACTTAATCTATTTCCTCATCATCCTAATATTCACTATCTCAACCTTATCTTCTGCTAAGATGGCATTATACGGCTTTCATGACACCTCTGCCCTCCTTGCAGTGTGACAAGGTTACATGTGTTCAAGATTTGTTTATGTTCACTGGTTTTTGTTGGGTATATTATTTAAAACAACAAGGGAACCCAAAAACAATAGGTCAGGGACCTTGGGTGCGTAAACTATTGCTAAAGACAGTGGTCCCTAGAGAGTTACGGAGTTTAAGGTACTGATGAACATAAGCTAGATAGTCTGTATGTTCTTTGTCCAGCCGGACAGAGTTTTAATCGATCAAATAAGTGCATTGAGGTAAAGTCACGTACAGTTGCAAGTGGGACACAGCCTGTGCTGTGTCCAATTAACATACAAAAAGCACACAACAGAGATTTTTTAGAGAAAGTTTTGCAGGGGAGAAAAGAGTGGTAGATTCTGCATATCATACAATAAGGCAGATTAGATCAAATTAGAGTACCATTGTATAACATAATATACATTATTTCTGATACATATGGTACATTGGGTGTCGACGATGTTTCGATCCCTAGGGCAAGGAGTCATGGGATCATCATCAGGACTTATTAATAAAACAAGCCTGCATGGGGGTAGTACACAACATAAGGTACAACCATTTCTATTTACAAGAGGAAGGAATTGGGGGAAAAAAAGGAAGAGGGAGATAGGCATTAATGGGTGGGCAGACCATACTTACAGTAACTTACATAAGTGACAAGGGTGACATGAAGGCATAATTTGTGCACACCTTGTGGGGGGAAACAAGACGATTTGTATTAAATTGCACGGTAGCGCCGCTAGTCAGTGTAACTTGAATTGTACAATTTTCTAAGATAAATTGCTTTGTGCCTTTACAAATACCAGGCTTCTGTATAGTTTGAATGGCAGTTTTACCTTAAAGAGGGCAAATTGGATTTTTTTATTCAGTTATTGCAGTTTTACATTTATTCCATTGTACTATTTTTTTCTTGAGGGGTCTCTTTTTCACCTGTTTTACATTCGCAGAGTGGGGGCAGTATCTTTTCTACCTTGTTTAGGAATCTCACAAAGAGGCATTTTAGTTGCGTAGTGGTTGGATCGAAACAGGCCAATACCGATTTTCTTCAGGTTTCAATGACTCTTTGATTGAAGAGGGAATGGAGCATTGTTCGCCATCCTCCAATAGTTTTGTGCAAATGCAGATCAGGTGCAGAAGGTCGTCACGCTCGATCCCACATAAGCGCAAGAGGTGTCTTGTTGTGTTCTGCCTCCAAAGCAGTAAATGTGGAAGAAGAGGTAGCATGCCCAGATGATATCTCAGAAATGTCTCCTTTGCTGCCAAGTCAAAGCGTGTGTCAAGGTATGCTTGCAGCTTTGCTACGGTATAGGTGTGCAGGACAAGCCAGCTTTGAGACCTGGCCGCCAGCGCTGACTTATCCTCTATTAATGTCGCCATTTAATGGCTTTGGTGACAAGTTTCTTCAAGCTGGCAGGAGTTACTGGAGTTTCCCTTAGGGTCTGGAGTCGTGAAGATATTTCCTAGCTGGGGATCTTTCTCGTGATGTTAATTCCACCCAGAGCTGATAGTTCAATGTATTCTGTTCAGTGCCCCTGATCTTGTGCGACCACTTTCTGGCCAAGGTTTGTCTTTGAAGGCCGAATTCCAATATTATGTGCGTGGGGAAGAGGATCTTTGGGAGACTAAAGATCATTCTGTATGCCCCAGTGATGATACTGTCCAGGGTGGATGCATCTCTCCCTCGCAATGACTCGCTCCCATATTATATTATTGGCAAGAGTTTCACTTGAAGTACCTGGAGTAGAGGAGCTTAGGTGGGGCCTGCCATTTTCTTTGCAAGGATCTCAGTGCCAATGCTATCATGATGCCTTTTTGCCGCCACACTTCTTTATGAGGCTTAAAAGATCCCTTATTGCCCATGATAACCCCTAGATATTTGTATTCTGTCACGGTTTCCAACCACTGTCTGCCCAAATACCAGTTTGTTTTTCACCTTTTTTGTATAATTTATTGCCATTACTTATTTTTTTTTCCAGGTTGGTTTGCAAGTCGTTTTTCAGCAAGTACTCTTGAGTGGCATCGAGTAGATGCTGCAATCAAACTGATGTGTGGCTTATTAGTACTAAATTGTCTGCGTAGTGAAGACTTGAGAGGACCATATTTCCCAATTTTGGCGCATGTGAATTATAGTTGTCCAGTCTCGCCGTCAGGTCGGCCATGAAGAGGTTGAACAGAGTGGGGATAAGAAGGCACGCCTATTTTAGCCCTTTGGTGGTAGGGATGCACCTGGACAGGTGCGTCCCCACCCCCAGCTTGACTCTTTCCCATGTGCCTATATGCATTAGGACTAGCTGCCTTAGGAAGGCTGGAGACATTTTCCAGTTGCTGAACTTCTGCTACATTTCCTTTGGTTAACATGACCGAAGGCGGACAGGTAGTCAATGAAGCATAAATGCAATGTTTGCTTGTTTTCTTTGGCAGCGTCAATAAGCAGGGATGAAGCCAATATGCTGGTGGGGGTTCTCAAGTGCTTACAGAACCCTGCTTGGTTTAATGGTATGATGGAGTTGTTTGCAGCCCAGGATGTTAATTCCTCCAGAATTGTTCCTGCATTGTATTTAACAATGTTATCAATCAAGGCGACCAGACGATAGTTCTTTGTATTGCTCTTATCATCCTGATTGGAGATAGGGGATATTGTAGATCCCTTCCAGGAGGCAGGGATCGATTCTTCTGTCCATAGCTGTTTGAATATGGCTTCCAAGATTTCAGACCAATATGAATGATCTTTCTGAATTTTCACTGATGCTCCCTGGTGGAGCTGAAGAAGCAAAATATCAATGGAAAAATACAACAAGTGAACATTTCCATTCTGACCTGAGTAGACCCATAGAGCGTTGCCCTCCCCTACAACCTTATGCTGTATCCTCAGGAGGCCAATGAAGTCCCAAGACAACCCCAGTAAGATAGGCAGTGCTCAAATATGTGGTGTTATCTGTTCTTTCTGAATTTGCACAGGACAAACACAATTACCAAACCTACCTGGTCTAAAGTAGTACAAGCTATTTCCATTCGTTACAGAAGGACTTCACCCACTCAAGCTAACCAGTGGCCAAACGTGGTGCATATGGTTCAGTAGACTGACACATCACTGTTACAGTTAGCGAAACCAAACTGTTTCTGGGACCAGCTCCCACTCCAACGGGGACAGAGTCAGGCTGAGTTCCATGTGTCCTGGGAACAAAGAGTCCCCCTCACAGGTCTCTTCTTACACCATACTATGAATAACCAGGCCTCACCCTTGCACCTTTGAAGTAAGTGAAACTACTGAACCATCCCAGCTGCTCTTCAGGGCTGACTGGTGTCACCTAATGCATCCCCATCCCAGGCTGTCATCAGGCCTAAGCCATTATTTCTGCTTTGGGGCAGTTTTCAACATTAAGATTAAGCACTGGCAGGGCAATGCAAATCTTCTGGAGCTTCAAGCAGGGAAAAGTAACTTTTGATAAATGATGTTTCCTAAATATTTATAAAACTCTAATTTCACACTGAATATTAAAATAGTGGTTGAACCATTTCTCTAGCTTGGCCCAAACCTGAGACAGCAACATTAATATATTAATCTGCCCTCTAGTTTTCCCTATATGCCAACCAGAGTCTTGCACAGCAAAAATAGCTTTAGAGGGCTTGTCACTGTAAGAAAATGCCAACATTAAATGTATACATGTCCCACTTTTAAATGGAAGGCAGCATACCATCTGGGTTACCAGGCATACTTAGAGGTGACTTATTAAAATGTAAAAGTGTTTTTCCCCCATCAAAATGGTAACTTTGACAGACTTAACTCCAGGTTTAAATCTAAAATGGTAGGCCTAATGCAGTGATGTCTTTGTCACACTAGTGATGGCACAATAAGTGCTGCAGTCCACATGTAACAAATAACTTTCCATGCCATGGGAGTAGTTTCTACACAGTATGGTATGACCTTATAGCAGAGATAGACATGTGTTAGACCTGACACCCTTGGCGTGGTTTTCCCCCATCTTTTTGCCTCTGCCTCCTGTATTTTTGATGCTGTGCTGGATTTCGTTTTTGCTGGTTTAGATGCTTTGGACACTCTGCCACTGCTGATCGGTGCCAGAGTGTAAGTGCTCCCTATGTAAATTGTCATATTGATTGGGTATACCTGATTAGCATATTTGTATCACCATGAAGTCCCTAGTAGAGTGCACTGTGTGTGCCAGGGTTGGTGATGACAGATGCTACTAGTGGGCCTGCAGTGCAGATTGCGCCACCCACATGAGTAGCCCTAAAATGGTGTCTCAGGCCTGCCAGCGCGGTGCCTGTGTGCAGTCAGTGGACTGCCATGTCCGCCTGGCCAGTGTCCCCACTGGCTGGGCCTAACCCTTCCCTGTCTGTGCACATCAGTCACGCCTATAGAAGGCTCAAGGTGCCCCCCTGGGCAGGGTGCAGTGATGGGTAAGGTAGAGCATGTACTAGTGCAGGTCACATTCTCTGGTAGTGAGCGGCAGCCATTTTGTGTGCTCACTGCTGCAAGGTTATCTTGCTCCATAGACTAACATGGGGGAGGCTGGTCCCAATGGATACCAGCCTATCTTCCCATAGGAACAAGATGGGACATAAGTGATTGATATCCCTGAACTCAGAATTTATTAACACATCTTTTAGTAAAGGTTGTTTTTAAATTCTGTGTTTGAGAATAGTACTTTTAGAAAGTGGCTGTTCTCTTGTCTAACCTTTCTGTGTGCCTGGGCCTGCTTGTGGATTGACTGTCTGGTTTGAGGGTGAAAGGGGCTGCAGAGCCCCCAGGAGGTTGTCTGAGTCAGCCCGTGGATGAAAGGCTGCATCTGCTGCCAGGGAAGTGGGAGGAGATAGCACCTGGGAGTGAATAGGGCTGCGCCTGCCTGACCACAATGCTGGCTTCACCTCCCGCTGGGCGACTGTCACCTCTGTCCCTGATACTGAAAGAAAGAAGGAAGCCAGGAAGCCCAAGGGGTCCAGCAACACCCAAGAACTGGTTTAGACCGGGCTCAGGGCCCACTTGCAGAAAGACTTCAAAGAAACTTCAAAGACTTTTAGGGGTATAAGAGAAGGACCCCTGACAACAGAAAATCAGATTCTACAATCAAGAGGAACCTCTGCTGGAAGAAGGACCGCTGAAGAACTGAAGGAAGATTGCCTTGCTGTGTGCTCTAAGGGCTGACCTGTTCTGCTGTTCAACTGAAGCTGAGGAGAAGAGGGACTTTGCTGTGTGCTGTGACCCTGCCTGCTTGAACTAAAAAGACTTTGCTGTGTGCTGTGTCTTCAACTTGAATCTCCAAGGGCCTGAGAAGAGCTGGCCTCCTGTTTGGCAACTCAGGGACAGAAAGGTTGCCAAGGACTACCAAACTCTGCTGTGTCTTCTAAAGCCGCTGTGGGCTGAAGAGACCGTGGGCTGCTCTCTAATCTGAGTGGGAGCGCCGCGCTGATAAACTGCCGCCAGCCCGGGAGCCTCGAGGAGGCTATGATTGTGCCCAGCTCCTGACGCTGTGCTCACCAGCATTATTCTGCCGTGAGCGCTCCCCGCCGGACCTCCAGCTGTGTGTCTGAGGCAGGGGGCGCAGAAGCGTGTAGCTGACGAAATTCGCCTGCCTGCAGTTCATCGCCGCGGCCCGGTGCCCTGAAATCGCTTAAAAGCGGCTGTCCCTGCTCCCACAACACCGAACGACGAAACGAAGGGGCCGCGACCTGATTGGTCGTTCTTCGCCAAGAGCCGCGCTCTGATTGGCCATTGCTGTAGGCCTGTCCCCGCGAGCCGCGCTCCGATTTGCTGCGTCGACCGCAGAAGCTGTGACGTCAGAAGGGCTTGTCCCGGGAGCCGCGCTATCATTGGCTGACTCCCGGGTGTCTGTGGAGGCTCGTCTGTAGAGCCGCGACCTCATTGGTCTACCCGAGTAAGCCTGTGATCGATCGTCGGAGCCGCGCTCGAAGCGGAAGGGAGACCTGTCCCCGAGACCCGATCTCGCCGAGGGAGCCGTGTGTGTTTTCACAGCCCCTGGCCTGTTGTCCCTGAGAAAGAGTGCTGCTCGATATCCCCGCCGCTCGTTGGATTGTCGAGAGCGGGCGGGAGAGCAGTCGGGACCGGCCGGGGCTGTCATTGAAGGTTCCGCCCACGCCGAGGCTCCTAGAATAAACACGACAGCGAGGGAAACGGGGTAGTAACCCCCTGACATTGCGTTGGCTAACAATATAAAGAGCTGACTGAAATATATAGATCAGTGATAATACTTTCACTACTGATTTAAAGTGACACTGAGACTGATTTGTTTTTAAGCGTGAGAACTTCCTAAACACTAATACAACCATCAAGATTACGTGCAACCTTATGAGACAGAGCTATCATCGTATAACTGCTGATTTTTACTGAAAAACTAGATAAAGTTATATTTTTATAAATATACTTACCTGTGTGGTCTCAGTATGTGGTGGATTGGGGGTCATTGTCTGTGTTAAGTGCATTTATTATACACATTGCCTTGGGGATAAGCCTGTCTGCTCGAGCCAAGCTACCTAGAGGGTGAGCAGGGGTTATCTACTGTGTGCATTCCTTCACCCTGACTAGAAGCAAGGGTCCCTACTTGGTCTAAGGTAATTACCTCTGCCAATTAGAGACCCCCAGATCTAACATTGTTGGACAGCGGTGTGGATTCTGAACTAATATTTGCACTTGACCTACAGTGATTTCTTGTACATCACTAGTCTAGTTTTAGCGGCACAGATTGCACAAGATTTTTCTTTTTGGCGAAACCTATTTTTGAAAGTCTAGGAAGCATCATGTCTCAGAGAGCAGTAAGGGAAAGAGTAGAATTGGAATTTGAAATTCAGGAGTTGCTCATCTATAAAAAGGAGCAGCTGAAGCAATTCTGCAAACAGCTTGGATGCCCAGTGAAGGGCAGCGCAAACAAGGAAGAGCTACAGAAAGCTCTAAGGGCCTGGTGGGAGGCCACACATGTTCCAGAAGATGTTACTTGAGAGGGAGGCACACAGAAGAATGCTTTTGTATCGAGTGATTTGCCAGTGAATAGGCCAGCTTCTAGGGTTGGCAGCAACCATTCCAGTAGGGGTCTTTCTCCAGAGGAGCAGGAGAAAAATCAAAGGGCTAGAGCCCATGAGATTGAGCTTTTTAAACTCAAGACCCAAGCAGAAGAGAGAAAGTTTCGCCTTGACAGTGAGGAGAAGGCGGAGGAGGGAAGAAATGCTCTTGCTTTGGAGGAGAAGAAACTCCAGTTGGCTCATGAGTTGAGTCTGAGGGAGCTGGACCTTAAAGCTAAACAAGGGGAGTCCAGTTCTAATGGTGGCAGCGTACAGCCTGTGCAGGCGGGTAAGGTATACATACCCAAAGATTTGGTGCAGAATTCTCAGAGGGGTGAGGATGTCTATGCATGGTTTAGATCCTATGAGCTTGCCTTAAAGATGAATGAAGTGCCTGAGAAGAGTTGGGGGGCAGGTTTGTGGAAGCATTTTGAGGCCTCTGGGAGGGATGTCTTGGCACCCTTAGAAGCAGCAGGTACCTTGACCTACCCTACTATGAAGGAGGCTTTATGCCTCAGGTATGGGCTTACTCCAGAACAGTACCGCTAGAAGTTTAGGAACTTCAAGAAGCTTGATTCTAGTACTTGGGTGGAGTGTGTGAGTATGTACACGCGTGCACTGGAAGGTTGGATAAAGGGCAGCAAAGTAACTGGTTATGTGGGGTTGTGTCACTTGATTAGTTGGGAGCACTTGAGTAGTTTATGTGTTCCAGAGCTGCGCCAGCATCTTTTTGACAGCAAGTTAACTGATCCCAGTGAGCTTGCTAAGGAGGTGGACCGCTGGACTAGCACCAGGGTCCACAAGGGGATGGTAAGTACCCAGGCCAAGGGTGGACAGGGTCCCCAGCAGAAGGGTGGGGAGGACAAGGGTAACAGTAAGGAGTCTTCTAAAGGGCCCCAAACTAGTTCAAAGGAGAAGGAGTCCCAACCCCCCAAGCCTAAGAAGCCTTGGCCCCATAAGGGCAGGCAGGACAACAGAGCTCAGCCTACTTGCTATGCATGTAGGGAGGTGGGGCACATTGCCCACAAATGTCCCAACAAAACCTCAGCGCCCACTGGTGCTCCGACCCCAGGGTTAGCAAGTGAGGTTTTGGGAGGTGATTTGGGTTCCAGTGGGGAGGTGGGGTTAGCAGTGATGACCCTTGTCTCTTTAGGAGACCAAGAGATGGTCCAGGAAACCTTGCTGCCCGCTAACACTAAAAAATACGGGCAGAATGTGACCATCAATGGAAGAGAGATAGAGGCTCTGAGAGACACAGGGGCCAGCGTGACATCTGTCAGGTGTCAGTGGGTGTCTGAAGAGCAGATCATTCCCAATGTACTCCGTCCTGTGGTGGCAGCTGACAGTTCAGTACGCCTCTGCAAGTTGGCACGTGTTCCCTTTGAGTGGGAGGGAGTCTCCGGTCTTTTGGATGTGGTTGTCAGCGATGCCTTGCCTGTAGACTGTCTATTAGGTAACGACCTGGAGAGCTCTCCATGGAAGGATGTGGAGCACACAACTCATTTGGAGATGTTGGGCTTGCCTGCGTGGATCTGTGTGACCACACGTGCAATGTCAGCCAGTAGGGGTGGATTAGCAGAACTGGAGCCTGGAACAATGGCCCAGGGACCTGCCAAGAGAGGAAGGGGTAGAGGGCGTGGGAAACCAGCCCCCGCCGTTCCCACGGTCCAGGAGGATGCAGAACCTGAGGGGGATGCCCTGGAACCTACAGGGGAGCAGGTGGCCGAACTGGGGGAATTGCCTGAGCTGTCCCAGTGGCAGCAAGATGGTGGTCCCTCCAGGGAGGAATTCTGCCAGGCTCAGAGGGAGTGCCCTTCTCTCATTGGTGTGCGGCAGCAGGCTGCAGACCAGGCAGCAGGCCTGGGGTCCAAGGAACATTTGATTTACTGGGAAGATGACTTACTTTATAGTGAGCCTAAGTGCGCTGAGCCCGTGTGCTGGTGGTACCCGAGCGCTTCAGGAACTTCCTACTGGGTCTGGCTCATGACGTGCCTCTTGCAGGACATCTGAGGCAAGACAAGACCTATCACAGGCTTGTCACCCACTTTTACTGGCCCCAGATGAAGAAGCAAGTCGCTGCCTTTTGTAAGTCTTGCCAAACTTGTCAGGCCAGTGGCAAGAGCGGAGGGAAGTGCGTGGCACCCCTCCAACCCTTTCCGGTGGTGAGCACCCCTTTTGAGCGGGTGGGCATCGACATCGTGGGGCCCCTGGATCCCAAGAACGCCTTAGGCAACAGGTTTATCCTGGTCTTGGTGGACCATGCTACCCGGTACCCGGAAGCAATCCCTCTCAGGACAATCACAGCCCCCGTGGTGGGCCGTGCATTGATGGGGATCTTTTCCCGAGTGGGATTCCCCAGAGAGGTGGTCTCTGACCGGGGGATAAACTTCATCTCTAGGTACATGAAGTCTCTGTGGGAGGAGTGTGGGGTGACATACAAGTTCACCACTCCTTACCACCCTCAAGGAAATGGGTTGGTTGAAAGGTTCAACCGCACCCTAAAGGGCATGATTATGGGCCTAGAAGAACCCATGAGGCGGAAGTGGGACGTCTTTTTACCATGCCTGTTGTTTGCCTACAGGGAGGTGCCTCAGAAATCCTTAGGGTTCAGTCCCTTTGAATTACTGTATGGCCACCCTGTCAGAGGACCTCTCACTTTGGTGAAGGAGGGGTGGGAGAAATCCCGTGGGAAAAACCCCCCAGGATGTGTTCAGCTATGTGCTGGCCATCCGCAACCAGACAAAGCGCTTCAGGAAGCTCGTTCAAGAGAACCTGGAGGCTAGCCAGGAGGAAATGAAAAGATGGTACGACCAAAATACCACTCTGGTTGAGTTCCACCCTGGTCAGAAAGTGTGGGTGATGGCGCCGGTGGAGCCTTGCGCGCTCCGTGCCAAGTGGACCGGGCCATATGAGGTGGTAGAGCGCAAGAGCGAAGTTACCTATCTGGTTAACATGAAGACTCCCAAGCAGCCCCTGAGAGTGTTGCACGTGAACCGCTTCAAACCCCACTTTGAGAGGTCTGAAGTGACTATGCTCCTGGCTACAGATGCTGGAGGGGAAGAGGATAGTGATCCTCTCCCTGACCTCCTGGCAGCCAAGGAGCAAGATGGGTCAGTGGATGGTGTGGTCCTCTCGCCCACCCTGACCCCAGAGCAGCAGAGGGACTGTCGCCAGGTCTTGGGTCAGTTCGCCCCCCTGTTCTCCCTGACCCCAGGTGTCACCAACTGGTGCGTCCACAATGTGGACACTGGAGATAGTCTGCCTGTGAAACAGAAGTTTTACAGGGTGGCTGACAAGGTCAGAGCTAGCATCAAGGAAGAAGTTTCCAAGATGTTAGTGCTAGGGGTAATTGAGCCCTCCAGCAGCCCCTGGGCTAGCCCAGTGGTCTTAGTGCCTAAGAAAGCTGTTACCCCCGGTGGCCCCCCAGAACTCCGGTTTTGCGTGGACTACCGTGGGCTCAATGCGGTCACCAAGACTGAGGCGCACCCCATCCCCAGAGCTGATGAGCTGGTGGATCGGTTGGGAGCTGCCCAGTACCTCAGCACCTTTGATTTGACTTCATCGTACTGGCAGATTGCCTTAACTGAGGGGGCCAAGGAGAGGTCAGCATTTTCAACGCCAGAGGGGCACTTCCAGTTTCGTGTCATGCCCTTTGGGTTGACAAATGCCCCTGCCACATTCCAGAGACTGGTCAACCAGATATTAGCAGGGCTGGAGGAATTCAGCGCAGCATACCTGGATGACATTGCTGTGTTCAGCTCCACTTGGGAGGAACACCTGCAACACCTCTGTGAAGTGTTGAAGGCTCTGCAGAAGGCAGGCCTCACTATCAAGGCCAGTAAGTGCCAGATAGGGCAGGGATCAGTGGTGTACTTGGGACACCAGGTGGGGAGCGGCCAGGTGGCGCCCCTACAGGCAAAGATTGATACCATTCTGGCTTGGGAACCCCCCAAGACTCAGACTGAGGTGAGAGCCTTTCTAGGTCTCACCGGGTATTACAGACGGTTTGTCAAAGGATATGGCACCATTGTGGCCCCTTTGACAGAGCTGACATCTAGAAATCAGCCCAGGAAAGTGAATTGGACCGAGGCCTGTCAAACTGCTTTTGACGCCCTCAAAACTGCCATGTGTACAGCACCGGTGCTTAAGGCACCTGACTTTTCCAGTGAGTTCATTGTGCAAACTGACGCTTCGGAGCAAGGCGTGGGAGCAGTACTCTCACAAATCAACGATGAGGGCGGAGACCAACCAGTAGCTTTCTTTAGTAGGAGGCTACTCCCCAGGGAACAGAGATGGAGTGCAATTGAAAGGGAAGCTTTCGCTGTGGTCTGGGCTCTGAAGAAGCTGAGGCCCTACCTGTTTGGGACTCACTTCCGTGTTCAGACCGACCACAGGCCCCTCAGATGGTTAATGCAGATGAGGGGTGAGAATCCAAAACTGTTAGGTGGTCCATTTCCCTACAGGGGATGGACTTTACGGTGGAGCACCGCCCTGGTACAGAACACGCCAATGCTGATGGTCTGTCCAGATTCTTCCGCCTTAGTGATGAGGACTCCCAAGAGGTTGGGTAGTTCTCCCCACTTTCAGCTGGAGGGGACACGTGTTAGACCTGACACCCTTGTCGTGGTTTTCCCCAATCTTTTGGCCTCTGCCTCCTGTATTTTTGATGCTGTGCTGGATTTCGTTTTTGCTCATTTAGATGCTTTGGACACTCTGCCACTGCTGATCAGTGCCAGAGTGTAAGTGCTCCCTATGTAAATTGTCATATTGATCGGGTATACCTGATTGGCATATTTGTATCACCATGAAGTCCCTAGTAAAGTGCACTGTGTGTGCCAGGGCTGGTGATGACAGATGCTACTAGTGGGCCTGCAGCGCAGATTGCGCTACCCACATGAGTAGCCCTAAAATGGTGTCTCAGGCCTGTCAGCGCAGTGCCTGTGTGCAGTCAGTGGACTGCCATGTCCGCCTGGCCAGTGTCCCCACTGGCTGGGCCTAACCCTTCCCTGTCTGTGCACATCAGTCACCCCTATAGAAGGCTCAAGGTACCCCCCTGGGCAGGGTGCAGTGTATGGGTAAGGTAGAGCAAGTACTAGTGCAGGTCACATGCTCTGGTAGTGAGCGGCAGCCATTTTGTGTGCTCACTGCTGCAAGGTTATCTTGCTCCATAGACTAACATGGGGGAGGCTGGTCCCAATGGATACCAGCCTATCTTCCCATAGGAGCAAGATGGGACATAAGTGATTGATATCCCTGAACTCAGAATTTAATAACACATCTTTTAGTAAAGGTTGTTTTTAAATTCTGTGTTTGAGAATAGTACTTTTAGAAAGTGGCTGTTCTCTTGTCTAACCTTTCTGTGTGCCTGGGCCTGCTTGTGGATTTACTGTCTGGTTTGAGGGTGATAGGGGCTGAAGAGCCCCCAGGACGTTGTCTGAGTCAGCCCGTGGATGAAAGGCTGCATCTGCTGCCAGGGAAGTGGGAGGAGATAGCACCTGGGAGTGAATAGGGCTGTGCCTGCCTGACCACAATGCTGGCTCCACCTCCCGCTGGGCGACTGTCACCTCTGTCCCTGATACTGAAAGAAAGAAGGAAGCCAGGAAGCCCAAGGGCTCCAGCAACACCCAAGAACTGGTTTAGACCGGGCTCAGGGCCCACTTGCACAAAGACTTCAAAGAAACTTCAAAGACTTTCAGGGGTATATGAGAAGGACCCCTGACAACAGAAAATCAGATTCTACAATCAAGAGGAACCTCTGCTGGAAGAAGGACTAATGAAGAACTGAAGGAAGATTGCCTTGCTGTGTGCTCTAAGGGCTGACCTGTTCTGCTGTTCAACTGAAGCTGAGGAGAAGAGGGACTTTGCTGTGTGCTGTGACCCTGCCTGCTTGAACTAAAAAGACTTTGCTGTGTGCTGTGTCTTCAACTTGAATCTCCAAGGGCCTGAGAAGAGCTGGCCTCCTGTTTGGCAACTCAGGGACAGAAAGGTTGCCAAGGACTACCAAACTCTTCTGTGTCTTCTAAAGCCGCTGTGGGCTGAAGAGATCGTGGGCTGCTCTCTAATCTGAGTGGGAGCGCCGCGCTGATAAACTGCCGCCAGCCCGGGAGCCTCGAGGAGGCTATGATTGTGCCCAGCTCCTGACGCTGTGCTCACCAGCATTATTCTGCCGTGAGCGCTCCCCGCCGGACCTCCAGCTGTGTGTCTGAGGCCGGGGGCGCAGAAGCGTGTAGCTGACGAAATTCGCCTGCCTGCAGTTCATCGCTGCGGCCCGGTGCCCTGAAATCGCTTAAAAGCGGCTGTCCCTGCTCCGACAACACCGACGACGAAACGAAGGGGCCACTACCTGATTGGTCGTTCTTCGCCAAGAGTCTCACTCTGATTGGCCATTGCTGTAGGCCTGTCCCCGTGAGCCGCGCTCCGATTTGCTGCGTCGACCGCAGAAGCTGTGACATCAGAAGGGCTTGTCCCGGGAGCCGCGCTATCATTGGCTGACTCCCGGGTGTCTGTGGAGGCTCGTCTGTAGAGCCGCGACCTCATTGGTCTACCCGAGGAAGCCTGTGATCGATCGTCGGAGCCGCGCTCGAAGCGGAAGGGAGACCCGTCCTCGAGACCCGATCTCGCCGAGGGAGCCGCGTGTGTGTTCACAGCCCCTGGCCTGTTATCCCTGAGAAAGAGTGCTGCTCGATCTCCCCGCCGCTCGTTGGATTGTCGAGAGCGGGCGGGAGAGCAGTCGGGACCGGCCGGGGCTGTCATTGAAGGCTCCGCCCACGCCGAGGCTCCTAGAATAAACACGACAGCGAGGGGAATGGGGTAGTAACCCCCTGACATTGTGTCGGCTAACAATATGAAGAGCTGACTGAAATATATAGATCAGTGATAATACTTTCACTACTGATTTAAAGTGACACTGAGACTGATTCGTTTTTAAGCGTGAGAACTTCCTAAACACTAATACAACCATCAAGATTACTTGCAACCTTATGAGACAGAGCTATCATCGTATAACTGCTGATGTTTACTGCCTAAACTAGATAAAGTTATATTTTTATAAATATACTTATCTGTGTGGTCTCAGTATGTGGTGGATTGGGGGTCATTGTCTGTGTTAAGTGCATTAATTATACACATTGCCTTGGGGATAAGCCTGTCTGCTCGAGCCAAGCTACCTAGAGGGTGAGCAGGGGTTATCTACTGTGTGTATTCCTTCACCCTGACTAGAAGCAAGGGTCCCTACTAGGTCTAAGGTACTTACCTCTGCCAATTAGAGACCCCCAGATCTAACAACATGCCAGTCAGGGATTAGGCCTTTGTTACATGTTTTAGGTGTCAGAGCACATACACTGGGCACTGGACAGAGGTGCCCTAGAGTGCAGAGTCTAAATACCAGCATTAAAATTCTGCACAAAATGGGGGTGCTTATATTCAACTATTTTTAATTCCAAGATTCTTGCTGGAGCATATTTATTAATATCAGTGCACCTGACTAAATTGTCAGCTGTTTAGCTTAATCACAGAAGTTTCTTTCAAACTGTTTTCCAGTGAAAAATTCACAATGACACGAGTCTCATAAAGGGGCAGCAGGGTTTAATTACCTGTTGCTGAAAGAACTATTGTGGACAGTACCAATACTTACAGTGAGCTTTGGTTCAAGCCATTGCATATTATTAGTACATTTGTTTGTGAATCTCATTTGCTTATTTCTTATTTGATGTTTTTCCTACTTCTTCTTGTGTTTATCCCTCCCCTGGATCATAGCTTCTTTGCCATCTTTTCAATTAGATGATTTGCATTCCTCCACTGCTTGCATTCAGGGAATTGCTTTTCTCTTTTGATTTTAGCTCCTCATAGGAGTGCATGTTTTTTCTCCCTCCTTTCCTTTCTGTGCTTAATTTGAGCCAATGATTTCCGGTGCTCGGCACTGGAACCTAATTGTCAACACTGGCGGTTGTGACAGTCTGACAGCCTGCCACAAGGTGGCGATGTCTGGCTAATTTAGAGAGGTCCACAACAACAGTTAATTATTATTTCAAGATACATTAAACATTTCTACTATCTGCCGCCAAAGACTTTTGTATAGCTTTGAGGGCCTGAAATAGTCCAAATTGTCACACTTGTAAGAGTGTGATGGTTAGTATTTGCGCTGTTACTGTCACTGTCAGCATTGCAAGGGTGAAGTGTGGTAATGCAAATACAAGTGGGTTCCCCTATTAACGAATGTGGTTCCATAGACAGGGACAATTTACTTAAATATACAAAAATCCTAGGCAACTCTACATTCATGAGGTGTAAAATCCATCATAACAAAACTTGGGGCACAATGTGCAATGACCCGTTGGACAATTATTATCAAATTCAATACATTTATATTCAAAACATATATAACATTCCGTATATAGTGTTAAAATAGCCTGTATATCATCTAAAAAGATCATTAGCATTTCAGTTCATTGTTATTACAACCATACAACTCTCATACCCTCTCATCCTTCCACAGCATACAACTAAACAAAAAAACAAAACTAGTTCAATAGTGGTAGTGAATACAAATAATGTGTATGAAACAAAAAGACAGTTTACAATAATCTTCGTTTTATTTATTTATTAGGCAGGACGATTATACATATAGTTTACCGAACAGTGAGTGGTTCCTATATAATATATTTTTCTCTTTTACATTATATTTCTCAAACAATGGCTATGATATAGTATATTTTTCTCTACACCTGTTTTGGCTGGAAGCTTTCTTCAGGAATCTACGGGTTGTCGAACATGTGCGGTATCTGTGGACACAACAAATCTTAATCAGGGCAATGTGTATTGCAAGCTGCAGTGGTCTCCTGACGAGAGCTCTGCCGCCTATTTATTTTTACAAACTAAGCACTGCTTCCTTTCCTGTGTGATGTTCCTCCTCTAATCTCCGCACTCTCATCACATTGCAAAACTTCACGTGGCGACTATCTTGAGAGTCTAAAAGTTTCAGAAAACCATGTGTTAGAAGAAAGTTTCAACGGCAGACTTATGTCTTTGCTCCTCACGCAGAGGTAAGTAAGCAGTCCTGTGCACTGATACCCCAGCACCAGATCCTGAAAGGTCAGCTACAAATGGGGTTGCACCCGGCAATGAAGTCCAGAACACTTTTGTTGTATCAAACGCCATTATTTTAACTCAATTCTTTCCTTAAGTTAAAAAAATAAACAGCTCAGGCAACACATTTCGTTCCCACAAGGAGAACTTCATCAGGGCTTTGTAACACAAAAAGCTCAGAAAACTGTGCTGCTAGAATCCAAGCAAAATTTACTTGAAAACTGACGAACGGACTGAGGTTACATGTTTTTTCATTGTTGGGCATTACCTAGCCCTGGGAATTTCCCCTTGCATCCAGCACAATACACTGTATCACCAATCTTGGATTCTAGCCACACAGTTTTCTGAGCTTTTTGTGTTACAAAGCCCTGATGAAGTTCTCCTTGTGGGAACGAAACACGTTGGCTGAGCGGTTTATGCTTTTAACTTATAGAAAGAATTGAGTTAAAATAAAGATGTTTGATACAACAAACGTGTTCTGGACTACATTGCTGGGTGCACCTCCATTTGTAGTTGCACTTACAGAAAATCATGTTTTCTATACTTTCCTAATTGCTACAAGGTTGCATTGTCGTGTTGGGTCATGCAGTGGGCTGGCCATTGTGAAAGTATAAAAAACAATTCCTAAAGCTAACAGCCAAAGTCAAAATGCATAGGCAAAGTGAGGCCTTGACATTCTGCCTGCATATCACAGAAGCTATAGTAAATTCAGTTCTGTAGTTACAGTAATGCATCAAGGAGTCTGAAATAAAACAGTGAATATAATTTGAGAAGAAACATTTCCCGGTCAGGAAGTTATACCTAGATCATTCCAGATGATGGTAATCACTGCGGGAGAAGGCAGATGTAGGAAGATAACTGTAATTGTCATGCATCATGCTACTAAGTGCTATCAGTGCCAGTCATAGATCAAGAATAAAAGCACCTTTAATGAAAGTATTTAATCTAAAAAAGGAGGTTCATAATAAGTATTATGAGAAAGACAAGTTCTATGAGACCCCTGGAGGTAGCCAACTAGCTAAGGCTGTCGGTAAGATGCCAAGGTAAGCATCCCTCTGTTGAGGACCGTCCATCTTATCGAGAGATCCCCTCCTGACTCATCTCTCTGCATTGTTAGTGCTGCTCAGGATACCCTGAATGCAGAGTTCAATGTACAGTAAGTGCCCTAATCTTTGCCCTTTTTATAAAGGACACTTCCATAAAAGGAATTTCTTCATCAAATACCAAACAAAATAAAAAACTCGGCCTGGCAGTCCAGGGCCAGGAAATTCAAGAACTGTTATCCATGTTCTAAATGGGAATAAATAGGGGAGGGCTACTGCCTCTGTGGCCTGGCCATCCTGTGAAAAGCAAGCTTCAGGTCAAGGATTTCTACCTGCTCACCTGGTTCAGGCTCAGCTGGCAGAAATGTGGTTGTTGATTTATTTCCTCAATACATTCGACACTGCGTGCACTTGCTGGGCTGAAAGAAAGCACAGAGATAATTAATACTGCACGGACACAGTGCTTTCTGCCTCTAATGCATTAACAGACTTAAAAACAAGCATTTACAATGCAACGGTCTCGCCTTTGCAAATGTTAGAGCTATTGGCATTGTAAATGACAATTTTTTTGATTTTGAAAACAGATAAATAAATGGCATTTTCATTTACAATGCCAATAGCTTAATCTCTCACAAATGCGAGACCTATTGCATTTGCACCCACACATACACTCAGAGCCACACACACACACAGAGGCACACACACGCACACACACACAGAGCCAGCCACACACACAGAGCCAGCCGCACACACACACACACACACACAGAGCCAGGCACACACACACAGAGCCAGCCACACACACACACAGCCAGCCACGCACACACACAGCCAGCCACACACACACACACAGCCAGCGGCACACACACACACAGCCAGCTGCACACATACACACAGCCAGCCGCACACACACACACAGCCAGCCGCACACACAGACACACAGCCAGCCAGCCACACACACACACACAGAGCCAGCCGCACACACACACACAGAGCCAGCCGCACACACACACAGAGCCAGCCACACACACAGAGCCAGCCGCACACACACACAGAGCCAGCCGCACACACACACACAGAGCCAGCCGCGCACACACACACACAGAGCCAGCCACGCACACACACACACAGAGCCAGCAGCACACACACACACAGAGCCAGCCGCACACACACACGCACAGAGCCAGCCGCACACACACACACACAGAGCCAGCCGCACACACACACACACACACACAGAGCCAGCCGCACACACACACACACACAGAGCCAGCCGCACACACACATACACACACACAGAGCCAGTCACACACACACACACAGAGCCACACACACACACACAGAGCCACACACACAGAGAGCCACACACACAGAGAGCCACACACAGAGAGCCACACACACACACAGAGCCACACACACACACAGAGCCACACACACACACACACACACAGAGCCACACACACACAGAGCCACACACACACACGGAGCCACACACACACAGAGCCACACACACACACACACAGAGCCACACACAGAGTCACACACAGAGAGCCACACACACACACAGAGCCACACACACACACAGAGCCACACACACGCACACAGAGCCACACGCACACACAGAGCCACACACACACAGAGAGCCACACACACACAGAGCCACACACAGAACCACACACAGAGAGCCACACACACACACACACACAGAGCCACACACACACACAGAGCCACACACACACAGAAAGAGCCACAGACACACAGAGCCACACACACACACACAGAGCCACACACACACACAGAGCCACACACACACACACAGAGCCACACACACACACAGGGAGCCACACACACACAGAGCCGCACACACACACACAGAGCCGCACACACAGAGCCGCACACACACAGAGAGCCACACACACACAGAGAGCCACACACACAGAGAGCCACACACACACACAGAGCCACAGACACACACACACACACAGAGAGAGCCACACACACACACAGTGGCCAAGTTCCTGAAACACATACAATGGTGGGAGAGCTGTTAAAAGAATACACTGTCCTCTGAAGTACTCTTCCTGCAATTTAAAAATTAAATAAATAAATAATCAACCCAGCTCTCCCCAAGACAAACACAAATGAAAAACCACAAAAACTCAGAGACATGCAGATTTTTCCCATGTGTGCAGTGCATGTCCGCAGACCAAAAAATAAACATTTCAAAACATGCATTAACCTGAGCACCCTGACAATGGCAGGTGAATAAGAAATGAAAGTATTTAATCTAAAAAAGGAGGTTCATAATAAGTATTATGAGAAAGACAAGTTCTATGAGACCCCTGGAGGTAGCCAACTAGCTAAGGCTGTCGGTAAGATGCCAAGGTAAGCATCCCTCTGTTGAGGACCGTCCATCTTATCGAGAGATCCCCTCCTGACTCATCTCTCTGCATTGTTAGTGCTGCTCAGGATACCCTGAATGCAGAGTTCAATGTACAGTAAGTGCCCTAATCTTTGCCCTTTTTATAAAGGACACTTCCATAAAAGGAATTTCTTCATCAAATACCAAACAAAATAAAAAACTCGGCCTGGCAGTCCAGGGCCAGGAAATTCAAGAACTGTTATCCATGTTCTAAATGGGAATAAATAGGGGAGGGCTACTGCCTCTGTGGCCTGGCCATCCTGTGAAAAGCAAGCTTCAGGTCAAGGATTTCTACCTGCTCACCTGGTTCAGGCTCAGCTGGCAGAAATGTGGTTGTTGATTTATTTCCTCAATACATTCGACACTGCGTGCACTTGCTGGGCTGAAAGAAAGCACAGAGATAATTAATACTGCACGGACACAGTGCTTTCTGCCTCTAATGCATTAACAGACTTAAAAACAAGCATTTACAATGCAACGGTCTCGCCTTTGCAAATGTTAGAGCTATTGGCATTGTAAATGACAATTTTTTTGATTTTGAAAACAGATAAATAAATGGCATTTTCATTTACAATGCCAATAGCTTAATCTCTCACAAATGCGAGACCTATTGCATTTGCACCCACACATACACTCAGAGCCACACACACACACAGAGGCACACACACGCACACACACACAGAGCCAGCCACACACACAGAGCCAGCCGCACACACACACACACACACACAGAGCCAGGCACACACACACAGAGCCAGCCACACACACACACAGCCAGCCACGCACACACACAGCCAGCCACACACACACACACAGCCAGCGGCACACACACACACAGCCAGCTGCACACATACACACAGCCAGCCGCACACACACACACAGCCAGCCGCACACACAGACACACAGCCAGCCAGCCACACACACACACACAGAGCCAGCCGCACACACACACACAGAGCCAGCCGCACACACACACACAGAGCCAGCCACACACACAGAGCCAGCCGCACACACACACAGAGCCAGCCGCACACACACACACAGAGCCAGCCGCGCACACACACACACAGAGCCAGCCACGCACACACACACACAGAGCCAGCAGCACACACACACACAGAGCCAGCCGCACACACACACGCACAGAGCCAGCCGCACACACACACACACAGAGCCAGCCGCACACACACACACACACACACAGAGCCAGCCGCACACACACACACACACAGAGCCAGCCGCACACACACATACACACACACAGAGCCAGTCACACACACACACACAGAGCCACACACACACACACAGAGCCACACACACAGAGAGCCACACACACAGAGAGCCACACACAGAGAGCCACACACACACACAGAGCCACACACACACACAGAGCCACACACACACACACACACACAGAGCCACACACACACAGAGCCACACACACACACGGAGCCACACACACACAGAGCCACACACACACACACACAGAGCCACACACAGAGCCACACACAGAGAGCCACACACACACACAGAGCCACACACACACACAGAGCCACACACACGCACACAGAGCCACACGCACACACAGAGACACACACACACAGAGAGCCACACACACACAGAGCCACACACAGAACCACACACAGAGAGCCACACACACACACACACACAGAGCCACACACACACACAGAGCCACACACACACAGAAAGAGCCACAGACACACAGAGCCACACACACACACACAGAGCCACACACACACACAGAGCCACACACACACACACAGAGCCACACACACACACAGGGAGCCACACACACACAGAGCCGCACACACACACACAGAGCCGCACACACAGAGCCGCACACACACAGAGAGCCACACACACACAGAGAGCCACACACACAGAGAGCCACACACACACACAGAGCCACAGACACACACACACACACAGAGAGAGCCACACACACACACAGTGGCCAAGTTCCTGAAACACATACAATGGTGGGAGAGCTGTTAAAAGAATACACTGTCCTCTGAAGTACTCTTCCTGCAATTTAAAAATTAAATAAATAAATAATCAACCCAGCTCTCCCCAAGACAAACACAAATGAAAAACCACAAAAACTCAGAGACATGCAGATTTTTCCCATGTGTGCAGTGCATGTCCGCAGACCAAAAAATATACATTTCAAAACATGCATTAACCTGAGCACCCTGACAATGGCAGGTGAATAAGAAATGTGGCGGCTCTTTTACAGACACCCGAGACCAAGCCTGCACCCAGGAGTGACCAAACACCGGGCACACATACAATACGAAAATATCAGGTAACTGCGTTCGTACTGGTACAAGAGGAACTCTGGCCAGGTAGTCTTGGACCCAGTCACCTGGTACGTGTGCCAGGGAGCTGGGGTCCCATAGGAGCCCCTAGCTTTGGAAATTAAACGTAAGCTCCTGCAGAGGAACTTTGAGATTTGAGAACTGTTGTGCCTTCCACATAATTAATGAGTTACCGTATTGGCCACATAATTATTCATCTACTGCATAATATGTAGAGGCCAACCAAAAAAACTGTTTCTATCTCAAACAGAAGGGAAGTTAATAACAAAAATAAGGCTGCCACACGTTGCCATGCAATGGCGAGCCTACTGCAAGGGTCATCTGGTCACCTTCAATTTGATGATTGTTGTGTTTAGTTATTACACTGATAATAGAGGTGAAAACTCTACCCAGAAAGAGGTAACGTATGTGCAAATGTCAAAATAGTCCATTAATACTGCCCCAAAAAAGTGCCCCATTATGCACCCCTTCAGATCCTGCCTGGTTACCCCCTACTGATGCGCTTTGGGCACCAGTTTATTCCTAACCTCACTACCTACCTTTGTCTTCATAGCACTTAGATGCTGAGGACAAGTGCCCATTTGCATCTAGTGTTGCTGATGCCTCCTGTGCACCTGCACTATACATGTACAAAATCTACACATTGCACAGTTTTGCCACCTAGCTGAATCACTCATCTATCACCAGCTCCAGGCCATGATCTCCGAATGCTTGGAAACCCCGTGTTTAAGCGGTACACAAATACCTCGAACACAAATTAATACAAAGCTGCTTGTATACAAGCAGAACTGGATAGCCGGGAGGGTTAGTTTTCTTAAGCCAATGCTCTTAAACTCAAATAAAAAATAAGTACAAGCTCTAAGGCTCCAAGAAATAAATGAAACACTGTTCTCCTAGTAAAACGGCAGATTGGTCAAGATGAGGCACCTGGATTCAGCCCAACCGGTGCCCACACGGAGCAGTGCAAGTTCTTTATGTGTTTTATGGTTATGTGCTAGAAGCAGCAAAAGAAGTAAATGTGAGTTGGACACTAACTGCAGGAAGCTGTGAAACACGTTTTGAATGAGGTATCAGGGTAACACCTGTTGAAAGTGGCACAAGAAGGTACCAGTGGAAGACGCCTTAGAGGAGATAACGTGTTTAAGATTAAAGAAAGAAGTGGTCAAGAAAATAAAGAAGGGAATGTTGCTGCAGGTGCTTAAAAGTGTAAGAAAGAATCAGTGGAACAAGAGATTAATGATGTGAGCGGACGAGAAGTTGAGTCAGTAGTGCATGGGCTGAGAGAAAGGAATGAGTGGCCACCGTTTGAATGGACAGAGAGAGAAGAAAGGCAAGACATTTTAGGAGCGGTGATTAGCAGAAGGGAAAAAATCAGGAAGAAGGAGGGACAGAAATGAATAGTCAGATGAGGAAGAATGCCTTACAAAGGAGAACTAAGAAGGGGTAACACTAGGTGACATCACAAGAAACAAACTGCCCTCTACTTGCTAAATTATTGGAGGCAAAATAAATTAGGGAGCAGCAGTTCAACAATATAGACTTTGTGTACACATTTGAAACCTCTGTCTAGTGCAGTGGTAATGATAGCACCATTCAAAAACAAAAGATTTAATTGGTGGCACAAGTCTCCTGCACTTTAAGGCAGTGTGGCCAGCTAGACCACCTTCTTATGCATTTCCCCCCAAACATCACCTGTAGAAATCATGATTACACCCCATGGTTCAAATGATCACCTCCCGGGATACCTTGTAATTTGCTTAGATTCATTGTCTCACTGCAGTTTTTCAACATGCACCAAAGTTTTATTGAGGGGAACAAAAGGCCTTTCGCCAACTGTTCCAACGCAAAATGGGTTGAAACACGTTTGTCGATTTGCAACTTTACTGTTTTCGCCTTATATGTCTGATTTCTCACAACAATTTCTGCAGTTGAATAACTTTCCTCACAAATCGGAGTATTATTCGAGCAGCACACTTGTGTATGCTGAAAATATAATTCTGTTCGAATTGACCCCCTCATGTGTGCAAATACATTTGCTGGAATTAAGAGGTTTATTTATGAGAGCCTTGTGTCACGTTTGCACCACACAAAGTGGCACATGTGTGATACAAGCCTCTAAGTCATATTTGTGAAATCATGCTAAACCACACTGCATGGCTTCGAATGGCTTCAAAAATCTGGAATAAGGCAACGCAGCACAAATCGCTGCGTTGCCTTACAGTGCTCAAGGGAGGCGATCCATGGGCATTGCGTTGGGTGTCCCCATGCATCCCCCTCGGTTTCTGACATATTCCCAAATTTACAAGGACTTGTAACCCTGGGATTGTGCCAGAAATCTTTTTATTTCCCTCTTTCTACGTATGTTGGATTCTGCTGTCCACACATAAAGAGGACACAGCCTGTCAGGATCGTTTTTTGTGTTAGCAAGGTGCCCCTTCCTGCATAAAAACAATTCTGACTACAGCAGAAGCACCCTTAAGCAAGGGTGCCTGCGTTGGCGCTGGGCTGCCAAAACTGTGCCAGCGCAGGGGGGAAAGGACAGGAGGGCGCGGTATTGGATAAAAAAAGCGCATTCCTGCCCTTTCCCAGGGACGCAGGGCAGCACAGCTGGGAGCCTCAAGCGCTGCTCTGTGCCTCTATTTTCATAAATATTCCCCTAAATTCCTATGCAGAAAGGCATCTTTTGAAAATAAACATCAAAAAACAAAGGTGTTAGTTTTCAGGGGGAAAAAGAACGCTGACATGCGATTGGCATTTGGCTCATGTCGGCAGACAGGTTTATTTAGGCCGAATCGTTTCTAGTGCCCGCTCACATAACCTGCAGTTTGCTAATCTTGGCCGTAAAAGCTGTGGTCCACATAGGGAGCCTGCAAAACCTTAATAACGGCATAGGGGGGAAGCATTTTACTCGTGTATTACATATTTAATAACGAAGACACCACCAACTCTTGTTTATGCCTTGGAATATTCTCCTTTTCTGAGCTGGTCCTTTTCAGATCTATATGAAGGGAAGATCTTACGAAAACATTGGGGTCTGAGCTCGGCTATCCCACTGCAAATGCTTGGATTAAAATTTGGATTATCTCGTATCTATGTGCAAACTGTCGCTGGAGCTGTGGGCCACCAGGCAGTTGGACCATTTTCATAAATTTACAAATGTTAGTTTAAGTTCTTTCCGCCATATAGAATACTGGCGGAACTTGAAAATGTATAGAAGTTTTATTATTAATAATAGTCTTGGTCAAGCTCGACCATATCTCTCTTATCAAATTTCCCATAAGGCAACACTCTTGCCCCGGGTGCTGCGAATAGATAACCTTCCCTTTAATTCAATCCAATTTATTCCATGCACATTAACCCTTACCCGCTCTAAAATACCCTAGAAAATTGTTCTTATGTCCTTTAATTCTGATAATTAAAATGTCAACACATGGTGAAGTATTGCAAATTATTACACATCGCCAGCTGCTCAAATTAGTTTTATGGTGTTTACATTTTTTAGGTGGTTTTAACATTTCAGATGCATTTTAAATGTATGAATTGCCATTTATTAACTGTTAGAATATAGTTGGATTTCATATTTAATTTGTAATGAGTCTGATCGTATTTACATTGTTTATCTCCGCTGACCCCTAACTCAATTTAAAAAAAAATGAATTTGAGGCGAGGTGGCCTGTGAAAAGTCAAAGGTATTAATACATTTTATATAGTATTTGTCTTTGAACGTTGTAAAGAGAGGATGCGGTGAAGTGAAAGTAAACGCCAGTGCACGAGTTGGGGAGGTTGAGTCACAAAAAGCCCCTCTCGATAGGAGGTTTTGCAGGCTCTGATACTGGAGGAATGCCTCCTCCCCTCCCCCCTCACAATCTGACACTCACAGACACACACGCACACACACACACACACACACACACACAGACACACACACACACACACACACACTCTCACACACACACTCACACTCTATCTCTCTCACACACACACACACACACCTGGAACGTCCTCCGTGTTTCCACCGGTCATGGGTCCGAGGCTGGCGTTTCCCGCGGGTCACTGATCTCAGGGCCGGGGGGTCCCCGGCATGATTTGGACCCGTGCCCGGTGCGAGCCCTAAGAGGCCAGAGCATCCCTGAGGTTACGTGTTGCATGCTGTCGCCCCTCTGTGGCCTCTCGTGGCACTGCAAGGGTTACTGACGGGTGACACAGGGGTCTTAGGAGCGCCCCGAGGCCAGCACTCTGTCCCATATCCGAGGACAGACATAGGGGTCTTAGGACAGTTGGGGTCCCATATATCAGGCCAGAGGACAGAGCAGGGGTTGTAATGGCGCCCCGGGGAGAGTGCTCTGATATGGGACAGGACACATTCCATATCTGAGGCCTGAGGGTAGACACAAAACCTTAAGGTGCGCCCCGAGGGCAGTGCTCTGAAACGGGGGGGGGGGGACAGTGCTCTGATGTGGGGCAGTGCGTGTCCTGTATCTAAGGCCCGAGGACAGAGGCAGGGGTCTTGATGGTGCCCCGGGGAGAGTGCTCTGATATGGGTGGGACAGGACACATTCCATATCTGAGGCCTGAGGGTAGACACAAAACCTTAAGGTGCGCCCCGAGGGCAGTGCTCTGAAACGGGACAGTGCGGCGGCTGGGAGGGGGGGTCGGGGGGATGCGCCGTGGATCTTCTTCAATCCGTTTTGCTGCTAACAAGCAGCAGATGGTGTGAGGGCGGCGCCTGCGGGGGCTGAGTAACAGGAGAATAACAAGCTGGAAGTGGGGAGGGGGGAGGTCTCCAGATTAGGAGGGGGCCCTGGGCAAAGAGAGCCACTGTCACCCGGTGTGAGGGCACAGAATGCCATGACGAAAAAAGGGGCGGGACTTACAAAAAGACCGAGAAACGCCCCCGAATCGCGTCGTGACCGGGGAAAGAGTAATTGACAACGATGTCTTCCAATGGCTAGACTCCATTTATGGAGCTAGCCAATGGAAGAAGGGGCGGGTTCAAGTCCCCAATACTGAGATAACATTACATTTCTCCTGCGCGAGCACTGCTGCGCAGTGCTACGGCCAGGCGAAACCTAATAAGGTCACCAAAGAATGCTATTTTTTTGACGGCCTGCCTCGAGAAGAGTGGTGACAATGTGATTAAAATACATCCTGATAATACCGTCTTAATCTTCTAAGCTGTTAATAGCATTTTAATGCTTTTCTAGTAATTACTGTAGAGTGGATACTTTCTGTGAAAGATGGAGCAGCTTCTCACCATGCAATGTTTTATAGAAATCAAAACAAGCTGGGCTGGTAAATGCCACACGCCTTCAGTTTGCTTTTGAAAATATCTTTGTCGTCTCTGGCAGGCTTTTGCTGAAGCACTTTCACGGTAACCATGGCCAGAAACTATGGGCCTATTTTATATTTTGGTGGGCAGACAAATGTTACAGAAAACGCTGTCCACTAAACTGATAGTTTGTCCTCCTTATTTGGGGTTGGTAGTGTAGCCAGCTTTCAGGTAAACGATCCCCTATTGAAGAAAAGCTTCCTCCAATGACCAAACTGAATATGGTCCATTGGAGGAAGGACATTATAGAGCTCGCCCTGATTAGGGTAGATTGTGCAATGTCTTTTTTTCTGTTCAACACTGCCAGTGAGGTACACATAAATAAATAAATAAATAATGACCCCCTCACCCAGGGAAAAAATCTATGGGTGTGGGGGATCAATAGTTTTTTTGTTTTCAATAACAAATTTCCACTTTTTAGGGTTTGTTTACGGCCCATCAAAACCAAAGGTGGCCGTTCACCATCATTTTTAAACCATGGCAGTCACTGCTATGATGGCCATTCCTGTCAAGGTACCAAGTTCACTGCTGGGCCAACAGTGATCTCTAAATTTGGCAAACGGTAGTCCATCAGGGTGGTGGACAAACTATAAAACAGACCCAATGCTTATTGATGGTTATTATTACAAAAATGTGGCAAGATTTAAATATGGCAAATTGGTGCGTGGTAAGGCATAGTTCACATACTAAAATCTGTACACATTTTACACAGTGTTCTATAACTTAGCCTGTGGCTTGAGAGTTTAGAATGTTTGAGTTGAGATCCTGTAACAGGACTGGTTGAGGAAAATAAAAGCCCCTGGAGACACCTTTTGGTGGAAATTTACTTATAAGTCATGCAATGCTGAATTACAACCAAAGGTGCTGTGCTGCATTGTGTGAAAGAGAATGAGCTGGATAGCACCATATCTACAAAATATGGTGATTTCACCCTCTCCCTCACACTGGTGTCTTGCACTCTGCACATGTCCTTCCGCCATAGTGAAAGGGTGTCCGTATAATGTCTGGCATAGGAACTGAAAGAGTACACATCCAGTGCAAAAAGCTATCCTTAGCCATTGTTTAAACTTGTTTCCACTTTGTATGTGAGCTGTACAGTGCAGCACACATGCAAAGTTTGAGAAGTTTGGAGGAAAAAACTTTTCTCCGACTTTACACCTGCCTCAAGGAGGAGCGTATTTTTGGCATAATGCCCTGCCAACAAATTTAAGTAGATAGGGATTTGTATCAAAATCCATGGGTCATTGCATGGGAACGCCCTTATACCACCCAAGGGATGCCCCCTTGACGCAAAGTAGCACAAACCAGAATCAAGCAATACTTTGTGTTACTTGAGGTCTTATTTCCAATGCAAAACAAACTTTACACTTGAAAATAAATTCCAAATTAATACTATGCGCTGACTTGTGTCACTTTTGGAAACAGTGCACCAACACAAAGTGTATACATTTGGCCTGTTCAATAGTAAGTTTAAGAACAGACATTTAGAATGTAATTTCACTGTTTGCTCTTTAATTAAATTGTAATAGTGTATTGTAACTAAAGGAGGATGCTGTTTCCCCTTTTGGGCTAATATTGGGGGTTTGGCATCATTTGCGCAGTTTATTGCTTTTATTGTTTGTGAGACTGAAGAATATGAAATAAAGTAAGGGAAGGAATACAATTTTCATGTAACCCCATTTAAATACAATAGTATTTCCATACACATCTTTCCACTTGAGAAGTGAGTAATGAATGAATGGGATTTTTTATTTATATTGCACAGTTACTTAAAACCATTTGCAATACTACTTGTATGCCAATTATAAAAGGTTTAAAAAAAACAGCGGTTTATAAAAGAAAATATTTGTGTACAACAGTCTCGAAGCAATTAAAATACAATAAATATGTAAATATTTATGTCTGTCCATTGATGACATCACAAGGGTCTGCCAATGCATCCTTTTTACGAAGTTTTCTTGCAGTATTTGGCAAAAAAAAAAAAATTAATACTTTCTGCGTCTGATTTAGTAGGGGCACATATTACTTATTCGGTGAAGTTAACTTTACATATTGCATGGCCCATCTTCTTCCGCAAGCCTTTTTCGCAGCTCTGCCATATATTTCCCAAACCTAGCCAAATCTGCTGGACGAGAGCAAGAGAAAAGTGCCTCCACCGCTTCTTTTACTGTCCGAACCCTGAGCCGTAGCCAAATTTGTTTTAAGTGGGTCTGACGGGGGAGAAGCATTACGGGGCAGTAAAAAATCATGTGTAACAGAGATTCGTGTTTATAGTTGCAGAGTCTGCATCTTATTTTGTGTTAGAGGGACTTCCATCCAGGGTTTAGTTCCTTAATTTGAAGGGGCACTAATCTGGCCCATGTAGTGTTTTTAAGTGCTTTCCTTCCCAGCGCTTGGTTAAGGTAGGGCTGGATCTTATGCCCAATGTATGATGTTGCCAACCCGGGTGGCTCTCTTCTTGACACATATTCTGCTAGATCATTTGTGTGTGACAGGAAAAAGCATTGTTTGTTTATTGCATTTTTGATCGCCAGATAATTTACTGATCCATCCTGCCAATTTTCAATTGCTAACCCCAAGGTTTCCACTGCTGTTTCCTTATAACCTTGAGAAGTGAGTAAAACCTTTGTTAAAACCCTTTTACCTTTAGCTAACATTTATTACTGTGGTTGCAGGAAACCAACATAAAAGAGAGATTATAATGGGAAGCTTTAATGCAAACATACAGGCCTCAGACCATTGCTCAAAAGTAACACGCATTTTGCTTTCTTTTGGAATATTTGTCAAGTTAGCTTTTGGATGAGACAGCCATCTTTGTTTACTGATATGCCTTCCTGGCGCAGAGATAAAAACAATTCTCAATATTGTTAAAACTGTCAGCAGACAACAGTAGAAACATTGCACATATTCTCAGCCATACTTTAATGTTTTCAGATTTCTGACAACAATTCCACTGGTGATCTCCCTTTGCTTCCCTGTCTGGCAGATTTAGAGCCTGTCACAGGATTCTGTACTCTTTAGAGTTGCCTACTCCTCAGGATAGGTGGGGGCTTCTTTTAATGACTGCATTGCATTTCCCCTTGGCAGATTCATAAGACACATTTCTCATCAAAGCAAGCTTCTCGGCTGTCAGTGCTAAAACATGATACTTTAACATGATTATGTCTAGGTATATTTTTTGCTTATGAGTCACTTTACTTCGACCTGAAGACAAGTCCTTACCATGAAAGGAAAAACATTTGAGGCAGTCCTCCCTCAGGCTTTATTTACTTTTGTTGTCTATTAGTTGCGTTCAGAATGTTACATAATCCTGACTTTCAAATGTTGTTTCAGATTCATAGCATCATTTATACTAGTTGTCTTGCAAATACATTGAAGCACAGAATGCAGTGGCAGCTGAGGCGTGTTAATGGCATGCGTTCTGCCCACCTCCAAGCCATTTCCTAATAATAAATGCTCTACTTAATTGCCCCTGCTCTTCGCCAGCTACCCTCTTTCTCTGTCTGTAGGAGGATCTGTAAAGTATATATTTTTAAATATGGTTGAAGTACAAATGGACATATAGAATGCTAGCTATAATTCAGGTGACAGCATTGTGAATATTTGCAATCTGGAAGGAACACAGGGTAACAGCAAAACGTGTAATACAAATAGAGGCTGATGGAGAAGTGTGTAGGGTTTTATGAAGGGACCTTAATGACTGGGTGGCAAATGATGGGGCCACAATTGAGATCCACCTGCTTTCTTCTGACCTCCAGTATATATTTACTTCATGTCGATCTCAGTTAAAGATCTTGGCCTGTTCAATGTACCTGAGCCTTACGTGTGTTAGTATAAAGATGAAACTCAAGTTTACAAGAGGATTGGATTAGTTATCCTTCAGAAATAACTACGTGCAAACTCTGCACTACTACAGTGCAAATATAAGTGTTACTAGGCTGCACGCACGCTTTAGAAATGTTAACAATGTCCCCTTGTACTGTCTTATCAAGCAAACAGAATACCACGAATGTTACATGTTAAATAAAGTCGCTATTTGAAACTTGAAATTGTATATCAGGTGGTTGTGGCCTCTCATGTATTGCAAATGTAATGGATAGCTAGAAATACTAATACAATTTAAATTTCCACATGCATTTATTTTCAAAATCACAAAAACAAATTTTGTGAAAGGCCGTTTGCAGTGGTAAGAGGTGATTTTTTTATGTTAACAGTAAATCTTTTTGTATTTTTCCTGTTTGCAAAATAATGCCAAAGGGCAAGATGATTTTCAGCAAAGTCATAAAGGCAGTATAAATATGATGACATGGTTTGTGACAGCATGACGTTCAGACCGCTGTGTTTTTCAGGTACAAAATAATCCAAGGAATAATTTGGACATTGATAAGCAAAAATCTTTGGGAAGTAAATGTGCGTGATCCAGTCTTGAAAATAATTTGGAACGAGAAATACCAAAGTTTAAAGGGAAATGTTAAAGAGCCTTGGCTGGACTATTGTAATTCACTATACCTGGGCACCACGAATGCTACCACAAGGATCTTCAGGTGGTGCAGAATTGTGCAGCCAGGCTGCTACACAACATTCCCAGAAAACACTCGGCTGAATCAGCACTAAGGGCACTGCATTGGTTACCCATCTCAGAACGCATAATGTTCAAGTCACTCTACATTGCGCACAAGACCCTCTTGGGTACAGGTCCAAAACTTAACCACTCCTTAATGTCCTTTCACCGGCCCTCTCACAGCCTGTGATTGGCCAACCTATTTTAAGCGAAGGTTTCTAAAATCTTGAGATCACGTTCGGGAGGGGGCATGTTCTCATACAATGCATCCATTCTATGGAACACACTTCCAATTAGGCCATTTTAAATTTAGGAAACTATTAAAAACGTGGCTCTTCCAGAAATTGCAGTGAGACCGAAAACTTCTTGTGGTTGCAACTAGCGCTAGGATGCCTAAGGATAGCCATGTGCTCTATCAAGAATCAATTAATAATAATAATAATAATAATAATAATAACAATAATAATAATAATAATAATAATAATAATAATAAAGAGGAGAATGTATACTTTATCATTTTTTAACCTGTACATTTAAGACCATCAAATGAGCTACACAAATACGAACAGTTTTTTAATACAATTATCAAATTTTACAAAGTCAATAAAATGTGAAAAAATAAATACATTCTAAAATATAAGCTTTACAAATTCAGCAATAAATACAAATCTGTACTTTTCTGTATACATCATCAGGTTATTTGCAGAGTGGAGTATTTATCCACATGAAGTAATAATCACACAATCCTTGCTAGGATAAACACTAAAAGTCCCTAAATTAAACTGAGCTCAACCCCCTGGTAAGTATGGCATAGTGCAGACAAGGTTAACTTAGAGGCAATGTGTAAGATCATTATTCAGTCCTAAACACTAATAAAGTTGAGATGGAAAACAACAAAAATCCGAAAACAAATTAAAATCATAGTGAAATGTAATAAATAGAATAACACTAAGATGACAGCGATGCAATAAGTGAAACTGAAGATATGACTTTAAAGTTATAAGTAGAACTAGCGCCAAGAACCCCAAAGTGTCAATGGTTGTCAATGATTGTGGTAGAACAGGACCTAGGGACAATTTGAAGCTGACCGCAATGGCTCATAGGTAGGATACACTAATCAGTTTGGTCCTGGTCAAAGATTTTACCTTCTGACTTTAGCCCTGTAAGACCCAATACACCACATAAGTATAAACTCACAGGATGGCAAGCAGAGGCCTTGGCAGGCAGAGGTCTGAGCGGTGTCCACTTCTATGTCATGAGTACAAGTGGTGGAGCAGGTCCCATCTTCTAGTCTCTTATCAGGTCTCTGACAGAAGGTTCAATCCCCTACTTATCTTCCACAGTTCCAGAAGTGTTCTGATGTGGGTGCCTGGAGGTGAACGTTTTGCCTGCCACATGCTAGTTAGTGGGTTTGACTCATTGGGACCCCCAACAAATGTGTGTGTATGTGTGTGTGTGTGTGTGTGTGTGTGTGTGTGTGTGTGTGAGGGGATTGTAGTATGTTAATCTCAGTGTCCTCCCACCAAAATCTAGGCTGATGCTGTCCCTGTAACCACAACAATCTTGGAGACAGACATGTATCACAAAGCTGAGCTTTTAGCAGCTAGACAGTGGCTATGCACAAGTTGTTTTAGCATTCTGGTTCCCACATTTGAAGTGTCCCCCAAAAACCTCAACAGACCTGCCAAGCAGGATGTGACATTCAAGTAGAACCTGACACTAGAATGTCAAAAAGGATACTTACAATTGATCCCGGATGGTCACTCTAAACCATTTCTGGGGCAGCTCACCCTGCCACTGGGGTTGGTTCCTGGCTGACTAGAAGGACAAAAGGGAAGGCAGGCCGGGATGTGTGCTACATTTGCCTGCGACATGGGAGGGCCCTGTGAAGTGCATTAAGGGTCTGGGCACAGTTCTCAGGTCATCCTCTCAACAAGAGGAGAACTCGTCCCCACACTCAAGATCCATAATCCCTGTTCTGGCAGCAGTTCACACCTCACCATATGGGAACCATGAAGCTACCAGGTGAAACTTGAATACTTACCTACAGGCTTTAGGCAGGCAAAATGTAAAATGTCTAAAACACCTTTTCTGTAAGAATGAAACAAAATTCAACTTTAGCAATCATCTGGAATTTGTCTAACAACAAAAAGAGTCTTGAAATATTTCTCTGCCTATTTCCAAGGCAGAGACAACATTTATTAAACTTAAAATTGTTTCATAATGCTTTCCTATGGAATAGCAAACCTGCTACGGTGAAAAAAGCTTAGACTTTACATCTCCTACATATAAATATCATAGACCTTGCCTTATTGCGTAGTAGGGCTTACTTAGGGCTGACTTGTAAATATGTGAAAGGAGGGTTTTAGGCCTGTCAAAAAGGGTTATTCTGACAGTCTGCATTTGCATTTTAAACCTGCACACTGTGTTAAGCATGGCAAGCTTGCAGTAATGTTTGTCCTGCCATTGCATGGGGTGACACAATGTGTGATGCAGTCCACTGGTAACATTTAACTTACAGGTCCTAGATATGCTTTAGTTACTCAAGCATCAACCGCAATCATTCCAGGGTTAAACACAAAAAGTCACATAATTAACCTGTGCTTAACCCTCTGCTAGCGGGACAAAAAGCAGGCAGGTGTAAATTAGAGGCAATGTTTTATGCAGTACTTAAACAGTAATAAAGTTAAACCACAACAGAATAAAAATCCCACACCAATTTAGAAAAATAGAAAAAAACTCAAGCATTATTTGACATCAAAACAACAAAAATCCAATTCGTAAATCCAGAGGTATACAAAACAATTTTGGTAAAAAATAGTGCCTTGAAGCTCAAAGAGCCAACTGGTTATCTATTCCTGTTGGACAGCACAAAGTCACAAGTTCAAGCCAACAATGATGGGGTGCGGCCCGGATACAGGGACCAGGTTAGGCCTGAGGCAATTGTACCTTATGTCCTCGATGTGGGGTGTTGCGCCGTGCAGCAGTAGCTCTGAAGAGCAATGCGGGATCCTTGGTCGAGTTGCAAGGGATGCGAGGTGAGGTCTAAGTTAAGTTACGCCGTGCTGCATCATTTCCAATGGGGAACTGTGAGGGCTGCGATGCGAGATCCTGCATCGAATTATGTTAAGCTGTGTTGGTTCCAATGAGGAGCTGCAAGTGCTGAATCAGTTAGTGTCACACAGCACTGCATGGGTTCTGATGGGGACCACAGCTCGGTTGGCAGAGTACCTTTATCCCCAAGTCCAAGGGTCTAAGACCTGGGAGGCACTACTTGGGGAGTTAGGACTCACAGTAGGAGAGTTCAAGGGTGTTGGAGCCCTTAGAGTCACTCTGGTGGTCCTGGGTTCATGTTACAGGTCCAGTCCTGCCTCAAGCAGCAGGGTAGCTGACCAGTCCTTCTTGAGAGCTTTACACAGGTTCAGAAATTTACTGAAGTGTTGGGTCTGACAATCCTGCATTTATACCTGGTGCCCATTTTTAAGTGGGATAAGGTTCTGAAATTTCCCCCTACAGAGGTACCAGGACGTTCCTCTGTTCCTGCCCTAGTCCCAGTCTGTCGGGGAGCACAATAGGCTAAGTGTGCAGTCCTATATGAGTTTTCTGGGCCAGTGCCCTTGAAGTGCAAGTTGGTAGGTGACAGCTCTGTCTCCTCATTAAGCCAGAAGGGCCCATCCTGCCAACACCAATACCTTCTATTATGATACTGTCTGGGAGGAATACACAAAGGCCAACTGTGGCTAGTCATGTGACCCAGGAAAAGGTTGGAGGCACCAAATGTTTAGGACAGGAAAATACAAACTCTCTAAAACTGACATTTCAGAATTGTGACTTAATATCTGACTTTACCATTAAAGAGGGTTTCAAATAATTACAATTCCTCAGACACCAAACATTACTTTCCTACCTGCTCCCAATAAAGAGTTATCCTTTATTAGATGTAATAAAGTACCCGAATGTTATCTTATGGGAGCGGTAGGCCGTGCAGGTCTGAAACTCGAATTTTAGAGCTTTTCAGTACCAGGAAATGTAAAACTTAAATCCACATGTCCTTCATTTTAAACATAATGCATGCTGCCCTATGTCAATTTAGGTTCTACTTTAGGGGTGACATATGTATTAAATTTAATTTGCAGGCCCGGACTACAAGTAGTACCATATAGTACGGACTTATATTATATATCATATTATAAGTAAATGAAATGAGCTAATCTGATGTAAACCAATTTTACTATGTGTTAGGGCGAGAGCACAAGCACATTACCACTGGTAAAGTGCCAGAGTCCTAGTGCCAACAAAAGCAAATTCAGAAAAAATTAGGGATAAAGCCAACAGGTTTGGGGAGTGTCCCTGCAGAGAGGGCCAAGTCCAACAGCTTCCTCCTCCCGTCACGGACCAGTGGACCATGAACCAGGTTTAAATGCCCCCCCCCCCGAGTATTTATATTTGTGTGGAGCCTTCATTACTTTTTCAGTTCTGATCATCCTTATCTTCACCCCGGAATCTTCCTAATCCACAATAGACAATTTCCATTCACTTCCCTTCACTTGATCATCCAACTCCTTGTTGGTCCTTTAATTCTTTGAATCACAATCATCCCATTTTCTTCTTGCAACCACCTGCTTCATCTTTTATTTCAGTTCAACCTAACTCTCTATCCCCGCAATACTCATCCTTTTCATCCTGACAGTCCAAAATAACTCTATCACCATTATCTACCACCTCTCTTTCTTCCCTTGTAGTCTTTCTTTCATTGTCACACTATTGTATGCAGCTCAAACCTTCCTATCACTTAAACTCAGTGAATTGCACAACAAGTTCACCACAGTTATGGGCTTAGAAGTTGTGGTTTATTCTTTACACCCTTTTGCTAATTTTGTCACTGTAATCCACTGTCTGGCTTCAATAAATACTTATTTCACCCTTCTTTTATAGTAGAATTTGTATGCCTGTTGGGACCTTTTCCTTTCTCTATTCACCACCATTTGTAGAACCTATTGTGTCAATGGCAACTCCATCATAGGGCATTCTGGGACAACTCATGCAACTCAACACAATGGCGGTCTAATTGTCTTTGCATTTTGTCTGCATGTTGCACTTGATACAATTTCTAACAATTGTTTCTGTCTCTAGGTCAACACCTGGGAAGTAAATATGTCCTTAACCCTTTTTGTTGGTGCAAACAAAACCCAAATCACCATTAGGATTCCTCCTTGTAATCCTTGCTTTCAGCAGCTGCAGGTGATTTACTTTACTTTTACTCAATAAAGACATTTGCTGTTGGGTAATTCAACTCTCTACTGCCATTAGGTTTTTCCTCTTTACTAATATTTTCTTTTTTTGTCCATCCCTTTTTAATACAATTCTAATGATTAAGCCATTCTACCCAGAAGATGGTTCCATGTGCCCTGCTGCCATTTGACAATCCTCCCAAAAATCTTCCCTACTTATTCCATAGGAATATATATATATTCTGGACAGGAAGTCCCAAACTAAGGTTTCTACTTCAAGAACATAATTGACTTGTTTTTTTGTAATTTTGGAGGGGCATGGAAAGCCTTGTCATTCCAGCTGAAGTGTGCAGACAATTCTAAGCAGTTGGGTTAAGGATTATCTTCACTCATTAATGGGAAGACATTTTCTCACATAAACTTTCAAAACTGATCCATTGCCCACACACTTTGTGCTCATTCACTGAATACCTCTCATTTGTAGAATTCAGTGACTGGGAAGCCAAATCATTCACTCTCTTAATGTTGTGCGTTCACTTTGACAATAGGTGTGCACCCTAAATATCAACAGCAAAATATCTATGGGACACAATATCAAGGAAAAAATACAGAAAATAACAATATTGACATTTAAGTCTAGATTCTCTATACCTAACTCCACATATATGTACCTTCGTAATGTATATCTTCATGATATGTGGATATAGAGTTAGGAATAGTAAATCTTTACTTCCCTATGTGCACATACCTTTTGATATTATAGCTTTTGATATTCTGTCCTCGATACTCTTGTAACATGATATTCTGCGGGTTGATACAGCAATATAACTGTGACAATACACCTCCTAACCCTTTACTACTGGCATTGGTAATTATAATGTTATTCTGTTGTGTATCAAAACCTTGTAGAGGTGAAGTTGCACTTACGGATTTTATATTTTCAGACATCAACTTGCAATCTGATGTTCAAATTCTGCTTTATTTTTCTTCATTTTCTGCAACGTATAGTTTTTCTGCCAACTTGTTGACATAGTTGAAGTACAATTCTCCTAAGCCTGGAACAGACCTAAGATCTTTTCCCCCCTTGGGCTTCTCTTACGACCAAAATATGTCACAAAGGATTCTGAAAATTTGAACTTTAAAAATTCTGTCAACCTCTTCTTGTCCAACATAATTGCCACTGCTTTCAATCTGCGAGCATGTTTCTTTTTGGGAGATCTCATGACGAAATAGCATCTTCAAATACATTAAGAGGTTTATCTAGAGTTTGGTGGATAAGGTATTCCACCACAAACATACCCGAGAACCCCCAATGCCAAACTTGCCTTTCCAACATTCTTCTTAGAGTAAGGGAACTTCCATGTTTCTACTAGTAGAGCCTCCGCTGGTTCCAACAGTGTAAATCTGTGACCACTGGCCCAACTAACATTTAACAATAGATTAATGGACATTAGACCATCTTCTCTATTGAGGGTGGACGTTCTGATATAATCATGTCCTGTTTGGGGCCACCAGGAAAAGCCTGATAGTCCCAGTCAAGAAATATGAATCATTACCCCATCACACGCAGATCTCTGCCTGCTTGGCAGAGTACTCTAAACATAGTAGACTACAGTCCACCAGGCTACCAAAATACATCCCTCGGCTGACCTACCACAATGGAATACAGCCAGTCAAACATTCAATAAGCCCCTGTGACTCCCTCAAGAAGTTTTCAAATTAATCTGTGACATATTGTTCTAGGGAACTCCAACCCAAATGACATATTTTTTAATTTAAATACAACACTGCAGGTATGAATATAGGCAGCCTGCATGCCATTAGCATACAAAGGTACAAGGTAGTTTGCAGCAGACATATCAATTGCGGAAAACCACTCACTCAGCATCACTAATCAATGGCAGCATTACACTTATTTTCAGTAAGGAACTGGTCTACTAGAATGTTGTTGTTCATATCCCTAAGGACCACACACAATCTCATCTTACTATTAGCCCATCACACCACTACAAGGGTAGCAAACCCTGGTTAAGTTTCAATAGATTCATTGATGAGGGCGGAGCCAGCTGCCATGCTTTAGGGAGAGCTTGTTCTCAGCTCCTCGGCTGCGAGGCAACATCTGCATTAATCCTGTAATACCGAAGCCACAAGAAGAAGAGGAAATTAGTGTCAAATTACTGAGGTTAGCAGTGCACCTCAAGAACATGGCCAGAGCAGTGTTGATGTGATGGTGGGGACCGCTGGAGGAATCAACCACTGGAGGAGTCAACTACATCTGCTTCAATTGAGGCTAAATGGTGGCAGCTCACACCCTGTCACAGTGAGGACAGAGCCTCATAAAAGATGGCCATCATTGCTTGCACTACCTTGGCCTGCAGTGATTGGTGGTTCTGAGGAGAAGAGATGTGATTCCCATGTGATGATTTGAGTGCGCTAACCTGCCCAGAGAGAGCTGTGTGTGGGGCACTGGAGCCAAAGAGTGTCCAAGATTGTTGGGGCGGGGACTCAACCCACACTGCCTGGTAACTGCTGGAGTCCATGATCAGAAAGGTTTGTGATGTGACCACTGGACTGCAGTTGAGGAGGCAAGTACCCAGATCCTGTCAGAATACCTGTGGGGTGCTTGCATTGGTGAGAACATGTGCTTGTGTGTGCCGTCCCCTGGAAAAACAAGTGTCTTCTTAGCAGTTGGGCTATAGCATACCAGCAAGGGGGCATCTGCCTGTGAGTAAGTATTCATGTGCTTAATTGATCCGATTGTAGTGGATTGAGGAGAGGCACTTCAACTTTATGTATGGCTGGTCCTCAATGGATCTCTCACTGTAGATATTTGGCTTGCTATCCTGTACAATTAGAATCAACACATAACAATACTGTGAAGTGTCAGGACGCTCTGAAATATTGTGCTGTGCATGGAGTGCAGTACTGACAACACACAATACGTTGGTGTTCCTCCACTGCCTCCCTGTAATCTGAAACCTCTTGCTAGCCCAGTACCGATGACTGAAAAATGTCATCCTGCAACTTACATCTTGTTGTTTGTTTATGGGTGGCTCAAATGGGTTGTAGGAATGTATTCGCAGATGGACATTTGCACTGGGAAGCCATGTGACTGACTCTCATTAATGCTAAGATCTAGCTGACATTGAGGTACTCTCTTTTTCCAGAGTGCAGGGCCCTGCTCACAAGAGCCTCTACACTTTCTACTGTAGTCATTTGGTATGCTGGAAGGCTGGGCCAGTGCCCATGCCTTTGCAGAGAAGTTTGGGTGAACTTGAGCAGCACAATGGGGAGGATACAAATGCATAGAAAACACTGAAGTCGAAGCCTCAGCAGAGAGGAGCAAAACTGCGCTGGCCCTGGGTGATCCAAGGACCAAAGTATCCGTGGACAAACTGCATGTCATTCTGATGGCCACTGGCTCCTCCAGAGACTCTTAGGAAAGTAAGTCAGACCTGACAGACCTTTTAGGTGTGGGCCAGGTGAAAGATGTCAACATGAAAATTGTGGACCGTGTACATAAGGTGGAGACTGCTGTGACTGACCTAGCCCCTTTAAAGGACACTACTAAAAGGCTACTGGTGATATGACAGAAAATCAGTGTGCTGGAAAGCACACCGGAAGGCCGGACCAGGAGCAACAACATACAGTTAGTTGGTCTCCCAGAGAAAATTAAAGGGAACGCCATGATACTCTTCCTGGAGGACTGGCTGCGGGAGGTGGTTGCCCCTAAAGGGCTGTCTAGGTTTTGTGCTATCAAAAGGAAATACAGATTCCCTGCATGGTCCCCCAAAGCTGGTGCACACCTGCTTCGCTTTCGCGATCGGAACTACATATTTCGAGAGGTACAATCCGCTTGCCCCTTCATGGTTGAAAATACTCAAGAGTACTTTTACCTGGATTTTACTGCTTTAGTACAAAGAGAATGCTCATTATTTATTGCAGTAAAGAAACTGTTCAGTGAACCTGGGCTTATGTATTCATTGCTATTCCCGGCCCATTTGTAGATATGGGCAGAGGGAAATGTTTTCCTCTTCACTGACCCGGCAGAAGAATGAGACTGGATGGATAGCTACAATTCAGGAGGCCCATCAGTGATGAAAAGTAGCCCACCACTCCTGAGCCCCTCACAGGATGCTGTTCCAGGTGAAGTAGGGACAGCCAACCTACAAGACTACAGGTTGAAGCATTTACACCATTTAAATATGGCGGACATAGTTCGCATGTAGCACCGATGGACCTGTGGCTTAAACCGGATTGGAAAGCCGGTGTTTATCTATCTGGCTTCCGGGTCATGAACGCTGGCGTGCACAATACAGCAGAACGCTCGAGTAGAATAGTGGGACTTCGCCGCCATAGGACTCCAAAATAATAGGAGGTAAGCGCCGCACCTAGAATGGGTCATTCTGATACAGCAGATTCACGAATTTTTATTTTAGCAACCCAAATCGGTATCTATACTTAAACGAATATATGGTCTTTATTTGGACAGTGGGAAATTGACTTCACTCCACAAATACCACTGGAGGAAGGACATCAGGAATTTTAATACATCCCGGGATCAAAACTTGAGATTACCGGTGAACGGGGAATTTTCTGAGTTACCGATTTGAAGTTAAGCTCTTGATCCTTTACAGGCGACAATACTTAATTTAAATAAGGTTGAATTTACCAGATTAGGTGAAAACTTATTCGTTTTATGAATTCTAGCGATCTCTTGTGACACGAACGAAGTCCTGATTAAGAAGTATTGCCCACGCCGCATAAGGCTGGGCCGGAAATATAACCAGCTAGAAGGTACGTCTTTTACCTTTGAGTACAACTGTATTGTGACTCTGCTAAATTTATACTCATATTGAGAACCGTTCAGGAGAGTAAATACCCTTTATAATTTGATCAATTCAGGCACACAGGTCTACTAGTATTCGATATCAGGTAAGCCTGAGTATTTGTTTACTCAGCCCCCTAAAAAATTACAACAGAGCACTTTTATAAATACATTGTGATGAATGATTCGTAGACCCGGCACGACTAGGCACGTTAATGATCACCAAACGGGTTTAACAATACTGGGGCGAGCACAAATCCATTTCTTTGAATTTGTTATAGCACGAGATATATGGCAATAACTATCACGAACTGTGGGGTGATCTTGTCTTTGCTCGACATTGAGATTTCTCATCTTACTTATCTAAGGGAGATTATCGTCACTCCCACCTCCGTTTCCTCTCCAAACGCATGTATGTATATTGCACAACGTTATCCAAGGGAAATGTTTTCCCCCACTTATTTCTATGTAAATATAATGACTTAATGTATACTTGATGATAACGAGATAGTGTATCTCGCAACTCCAACATATTTTCATATTGTATCTTTTCCCAGCCCTGATGAAGTCGTGGGTATCCGCCCTATCGACGAAACACGTGTTGGCTGGACTGAGGGAAAGCCTTTGAGATTAAATGAACACTATTTTCTTTCACTTTGTGGATTTGTGTTGAATTTGAAAAAACTGCATAACATATCTCTGTTTAATAATTTATGTTGGTGTGATAGGTTTTTTACTTATAAGCCCTCAAAATGCTTTGAAAATATAATGTCTCAGGGAGGAGACCAGGGCCGGACTGGGAACCGAAACCAGCCCTGGCAGAGTGGGTGAGGAGGGGTGCTAGTGGAAAGCTTTGTGCTGCTTTTTGCTTTTGTGGCTGGGGGCCGATATTGCAGCATACCGAAACCCCCAGGGGTCTAAGACTGGCTCCCACCCTGGCGGCCTACCAGGTAAATGCCTGGTGCCCGCTATTGCCATTCCGTTCCTGGAGGGACTCGGGCTCTGGAGCAAAGAGCATGGCAGAAAAAGACATTAGCCAAAATTACTCCTCCAAAGGCAGAAACAATCATGTAAGAGAGAGACGTTTGCCACTACTTGAAATGTATGCTTTAAGCTCCGCTGCTAAAGGCCTGAATTAACTAATGATTTTTTTCAGGGGGTAACTGTGAGTCAGTTGGTGGTCTGATCATTGCTTTTCTATCTCCTCCATAGCACTCCACTAGTGGGGCTATTTCTTGGAATCCACTCAGTGTTCAGAGAAAAACATGTATCTTTTAAGGTTGGACAGTGCTGGGCTGAAAAAGTTGGGGAATGTTGATGTTATCACTCCACAAGTGTTGTTCACTGTTTGTTCTTTATACCGTAGTGGAAATGTGGAACAAGGTAGCACTGTGGATATTGGAAGGGCGCAGGGAGTGCTCTCATCCACTGTGGTATATTGACTGATGCCTGCATTGATTTATAGGATAGGTCAGGTTATGATACTGAGAGGGAATATGTGTGTTCTCAACTCCCCTACTCAATGGTGTATTGTGCCTGACTATATCAAAATAAGGGGGCTCAGATAGAATTCCTCCAAGAAACCCATCTCACAAAGGCAACAGGACAGGCAGAGGGGATGGCGTGGGCTTGCATATTGCACAAATAACTTGGTGTACCCCAGCAGAGTATTGATCTGGGTTAGACCTAGCACACCTTTTCAACCTTTGACTGAGCCAATATACCCAGAAGGAAGTTATATAATAGTGCGAGGTATATGAAAGGGCAAAGATATAATGCTTTTAAACATGTATTCTCTAAATGTGGACCAATTGTCCTTGTTGGAGTCTTATCCCTGCACCTGACTACTCTACCACACTACCTACAAATAACTAGGAGAGGTTTCAACAGGGATAACGGATGTTAACCAGAATAGATCATACACTCCTCCCCACATTCCGAATATATTGATGGACCAGAGCCTATAGTAGTTGGATTTTGGGATGGAAGCTGACAGATAGCTGGAGAAAACACAACCCTGGTGGTGAGGAATACTCATATTACTGCGGTCTACACGACCTGCATGTTAGGTTGAATAAGTTCTTGTGCTGTCACCAGCTACACACTAGGGTCACACAGGGAACAGGAGTTGGCCTAACGGCTAGGACGGTTGACCTCAAATCTGGGGAACTGGGTTCGAGTCTCGGCAATGACAGTGAACATCCCGAGATTCTGGGCAAAATCACTTAATCTCCCTGTCCATGACTAAAATGAATGTGTCCTCAAGTAATGCAACTGGTGCTACGTAAAGCGCTCTGTTACCCGATTCGGGTCAGGTTCGCGCTATATAAAACTCTGTAAAAAAATACATGCAGAATACTTGTCCACGACCTACCTACCAGGATCATAACATCTTGCTTGTAAAACTTAATTGGGGTATCCCTAGAGTGGCTTTACCCACTTGAAATTCAACATACACCGATTCGAAAACACCGTCTTCAAAACTACACTGGAGGAAGTGATAACTAACTATTTAAATGGCAATCCAGTGACAACATCCTCGGTACTTACAAAATGGGAAGACTTCAAATAGTAGTGAGAGGTCATTACATAGTCAATAGCGTTTGGATTAGAGCTAATTTAAGTGAGAGTAACTCCTGAATGCGCGCTCAAGAAATACTTTATGAGTGGTATTCCCTGCAGATACTGTCTTTGGGATGAAAAAGAGGAACTGCTGATATTGAGAGGTTGAAGGGTTACGATTATAGGGGTAATCTTTAGTGAGGTCACGAGGGGCATGACAAGGCTGGGCAGCTACTCTAGTGGTTAGTCAACCAAGACAAGAGAAATACTTCGGATCCTTAGCATACCTACTGTTGAGGACCGTTTGGTATTCATCAAAGTGGAGATAAACGGACCTTTAAAGTCTACTATGATAGGCTCTAGTCATCCAGAGATGGCCTAAAGAGCTCTTGGATTGCATACAGGCTGCTTCCCCCCAAGGCTCCCCCAGGGGGCTGTAGCCTTTTGGAGGCTTACATCATGGTGCTAGAGGTGTGGGCTGCTGTAACAGGAATAGATAGGGGAAAGGTGCCTGTGTCAGACAGTCTGCCAAGTGACTTTTACATGACCTTCATTGACCTGCTTGCTTACAAACTGTCTGAAGGCTACAATAAGTCTAAAGCACTGGGTTGTCTGCCTCCAACATTGAAAAAGACTGTCATAGAATCTCTTCCAAAATAAATAGTGTGTGGCTATTTTGCCTGGGCATTTACAGGGACTGGCAGATCATGTGAGCTGGGAAACCTCATAAAATGGGAACCTACCATTATGAAATACCTGGGCGTCTTCAGCTACAGAACAGAATAAAGCCTGCTTGAAGGAAACCTAATGGCGGCCCTGGCCTCTCTAAGGCAGGCTTTTAAATTCTGTCTTACACTGTCAATCTCAGTCATGGAAGGGATAGCATTGTACAAAATGGTTCTACTCCCAAGAGTATTGTACTTCTTCACCCCCCTGCCCATCTAAATTTTTATAAGCATCTTTGCCGAAATAGATTGTATAGGGTGCAAAATGGCATTGAGTACCTCTGTCCAAAATGTGGCTACCATTTAGTGAGGACGGCCTAGCATTCCCAGACATAGAGGTTTACTATTTAGCAGCACAATTACAATGAGCTGCTAGGTGGCAGGCTGCCTGCTGGGATGGGGCAGGCAAAGCGGGCTGGACAAGCTTTCAAGTGCCTTACTGACACAATTGTTGCCAAATCAATTTAAGAGGCCTTTGTTGCCCATGAGGGTATAATGATTAAAAACCATCTGTTATGTCTGGTTCAGGGTGCTACAGAGAACTCATACTAAAAATCCATGCACAAAAGAGATTTCCCTCTTCTATTTACCAGCCTTTCCTTCCCGGGCAAACTGGAGTGGCCTCCAAGATTGGGCTACAAAGTGCATCACACTACATGGTAACTTTTATGCTGGAAGCGCTGGCTTAGAATTTCAGGAACTTTGTGCAGATATTTCACAGAGCCACTTTCTGCTGTGTGGGCCCCTTCTGGCAACAATACGCGAGTGGTGGAATATGGGTACTGTGGAGCCCCCTGAACATGGATGTGTACAAAACATCTGTAGCCTAGATTGTGCATTCCAATATTACAAATTGCTGGTGGCTTCCAAGGGAGACTTAGGAGCATATTTACAGGGGGTATCGCCACCAGAACATCACTTTTAGCAACATTCTGGTGGCGATTTTCCCTTCTCCTTATTTACAAAACAGTGCTAAGCCACTACATGTGGCTTAACGTCGCCGTGTAAATAAAGCTCCTTTTCACGCTTCACATAGTGTGAAAGGGGCGTGCAGTGGGTGTTGCAGTGGGCACTCCACCGCAACACCATTGCTCTTTGTCGCTGCCATATTTACAAGGCTGGGCCAGCGCCAAAAACTAAGACCTGGGAATACCTGGTCTTAGACTGGTGATACGAGGCAAAATTATTAATTTCTCCTAATTTTTTGCTCTTTCCATAGAAAGAGCAAATTGCCATTCAAGATTGTTCATGTACAGGAAGGTGTCCCTTATTGCACATAAACAATAGCCCCTGCAGTGCAGACACCCTATGAAAATGTTCCTTTTTTAGGGGCACACCAGTGCAGAGTTCACCCTTATCTTGTCCACGGGTCCAGACCAACAAAATAGAGATTGACACTGAAGCTGAAATTCAAAAAAACATGAGTTAGATCATGTCCATACAAAACCCTCAAGTGTTCCAGGAGGTAGTGGCTTGAATACACAGACCATGGTGCTTATATACAGAGTTTTCTTCACTGGTAAGCATGTAGTTACAAATAGGAGGTACAAGCATACTTAGGAATATTTTCCGCCAAAGATGGGCGGATGGGAAATCACTTAGTCAGCAAAGTGGGAGGGGGAGCAGGAGTGCTTATGGCAGCACTAAGAGATTGACAGTTGAGTCTGAGGACAGGTGTTCTGGCAGCTACAAACTATTTAGCATGTATATTGCTTTTAGCTGAGTCAGGAAGTCAACTAAAATAGACAGCACGGGCAGGGAAAAAGACGAGCAGCAGAGGATGGGAGAATTACATAGCTGACACAATGGATGCCACAAACAAGATGGTTTCAGCTTATGCTAACAGAGATCATCTGCGATTTCCACAGACGTGCCTTTTTAGCATATGCTGAAGACATCTTACTATACCTTTGAGGGAGTATGGAAAACATTGTGCACATCTATCTGCATTAATTCAGTAATTTCTTGGTCCATTGCCAAGCGAGCATTTACATTCTTAGTGCCAGATGTAGGTAAATACCATTTACCGATTCTAAAATACCAAATTTTACCGATTCAGTATTTTAAAATGGGTAAATGGTATGTAGGTATTTATTTGGTAATTTTTACTGAATCAGTAAAATTCGGTAAATACCGATTCGGTATTTACCGATTTGGTATTCCCTATTCATTCCTATGGGCCTGGAGGCCCATAGGAATGAATAGGGAATACTGAATCGATAAATACCGAATCGGTAAGAGGGGGAAGACCTACAAGGGTGGCAGGGTGGCACATTGACACCCTGGTGCACCCCTGAATAGTGCAATGGTGCACATGTGGCACTCATACATGCCCTAAGGGCATGTATGTCTGCCACATGGCACTGGTAAAAAAGCACAAAATAGCTTTTTTAACGGTTTTCGTTATTTACCACCAACTTGTAGTTGGTGGTAAATAACGAATTCTTACAAGTGAAAAGCACTCACTTGAGTGCTTCCTACAGTAAGGATTCGGTAATTTACCGAATCGGTATTTAAGAATTCGGTTTTTACCGATTCCTTAAATTACCAATTTGGTAAATTACCAAATCCTTAAATTAACCCCTACATCTCAAAGGCCTAATACCGGTCGGTAACGGCTGAAATTCGGTCATTTCGGCCGTTACCGACCAGTATTAGTCTTCCTACATCTGGCCCTTAGCATTTTGTGTAGTCGGTATACACGAGGTACAGGTAAAAATACAAAGGGAACTGAGCATCGGGCCACATTGAATACGTAATAAATAAATAAAAATAATCGCAGCAAATATACATGGAGCTGACAGTAATTTCCAGCCCTATACAGTAAACATAGATCATAGCCATCCAGTCAAAGTCCATGTTCCTGAATCCTCATGGATTTCAGTGGCAATTTTGTGCAATTTAGAAATTGCTTCAAAAACAGAAAGGGCGTGGTCAGGGATGTATACACGCAGCTGCTCCCGATGATGCAGCATGCTCAACCATGATCAGCCAGGACAACATCCAAAACCATCCTGCTTTGGAGCACCACCATTCACGCAATTTGTAGTTCTTCTGTGATATTTCCAAGTGCCATGGCTGTCTGATTGGTTACAGCCTGTACAACACGTGTCAAACGTCTGATCTTTCTGCTATTTAAGGCCGCACCAACAAAGAAGAATAGTCCCAAATTAAAGTCAATGTACTGCTGCAGTGCAGTATCAGTTTGATCCACCTCATCATTGTTTATTGGCCTCTTGAATCGGCTCTTAGAAATGTTATTATACAGTTTATAGTCTTTATGGTAGGATGCAGGTGCCAAAAACACAGGTGGTAGCAAAAGGGACATGTAACAGCTTCCAGACCAACCAATATGTGAATGATAATAACCTTTACTTCCACAAATGAAATAGGTGTTGTTTGATGACCAAAAACTACTATTGTTCGTTCCAGTAATATTTAACACCATAGTACAGTCACTTTTCCCCACAGGAATACTGCCAATATTGCTCACACAGAGATCCGCTCGAGCTCTAGTAACAGCGATAACAGGAGGTCCATTTCCGTTGATTGTTCAAATGTCGGGGAAAACCGAGGAAATTCCTTGACGATACTCCTCCATTTCCCATACAGTTCCTTTAGGTTGTTGTTCTCCTTCCTCATCAGGGTAAAACACTTTATTCAATTGAAAGTTTAGTCTTCCTACATCAGCATAAGTAATGTTAGCAACTTCATAGGCCCACAATAATGCAAACCAGGCTCTTCAGGAGCCATTGTGTGAAAACGGCAAAGGAATGAAAGGCGTTCCTCCCTTTTTCTGATGTGCTGGCATCATTCCACACACCCAACAGTTGGTAATGGTTGTAGCATTGTGTGTATGGTGCAACATCTGAATAAAAGTATTATTGAGGTAGGACATTCTGTGCTTCTGTTCATGATAAGGAAGAGTAAAGTAATGGTGTTCAAATGGGGACAGGAGTAGTAGCAGTCAGCAAATTTCGACCAGGAGCTACTCCCTCTATTACCCATGTTATTGTAGCAATAATAACAACAATCAAAGTGAGTCCAATAATGAACATACTCTTTCGATCACAGAATCTTGCAGCAGTTTGCTTCTTCTCCTTAGCCATGTTAATCTCGTCATTGTACAATAAAACAGATGGTGCCCTAAGGTTCTGGGCAGACATTGGTTTCTTCACTGAGGTCGAGACGAGCAGTCACTAAAAGGCTACCCCCCCCCTTTGTAATCAGTCTTTAACCACCCAGGGCAGTGGCTCAAACAGTCTTTTTCAGCAACAAAGTATCTTTCTTCCAGGGTCGCAGCTGATTTCGAGATGTACCAGGGATCATGTGGTCCTGAGAGACTTCCTCAGGTCCTTCAGGTGACGTAGCTTGTCCTTTCTCTGTGACCAGGATGTCGTGGTGATTTTCCAAAACTGCTGGACTCACTAGGTCTTGCATCACCCTCCGACAGTGTGTCGCTTGAACCCAGTTCTTCCAGGTGGTCACTCGAACCCCAGTCCTGGTAGCCAAGAGCACCTGCCCAGGGCCTTGCCATCTGGGTGCTAGGGAACTGGCTCTCTGGAAGGATTTTGTCACCACCCAATCTCCAGGGCGCAAGCAGTGGCCCTCACCTTGTGACCTGTCTGGAAGAGTCTCTCGAACCTGTTGAGAAATAGAAGACAAACTGTCATTCAACTGAGACAAACAGTAATTCCTCAATACATAGGGTACATCATGTATAGGCGTGGCTTAGGAATCCCCAAAATATTCATTGGCCTTCCAAAAACCACCTCATATGGTGTGAGGCCAGACCTTGTATGAGGTATTGATCTAATGGATAGCAATGCCATTTCAAGGATGTGGAAGCCTGTATTTTTGCCAGTTTTAATTTGAGGGTAGAGTTGTAACATTCCACTAGCCCTGCTGATTGTGGGTGAAAAGCAGCATGAAACTTCTGCTTAATTCTCAACCCTTTCATGAGATACTCAACAACTTGCCCAATGGAAAGCGGTCCGTTGTCATTCCACAATACTCAACAAATGCCGAATCTGGGGGAAAACTCCTTTAGGAGCACCTTTGCTGTAGTAAGAGCTGTATTATCTTTCGTAGTGTATGCCTCCACCCATTTACTAAAGGCACAAACCACTACCAAGACATACCTCAGATTATTACAGCGTTCAAGATGGATATAATCCATTTGCAGAACCTCAAAAGGTGCAGTAGGTATTGCAAACCCTCCTGTTGGAGTTCCCTTTCGAGGATTATTCTGAAGACAAATCAGATAAGACTGGACTAGTTTCTTAGCTGTACTAACAATCTCGGGGTGATCCCAAACTTGCGTAAGTTGCTTTGCTATTGAGGATGTTCCAACATGTGCTGGCCTATGTGCCATGTGAATCATAGTGTGTAGTCTGCACCATTGGTCTAATTCATCGACAGAGGCAGATTGTTGCATGTCCATCACTTCTTGCCTGGCATCATGCCATCATTCAGCCTGTGATTTAACTACATACATAGATGTAGTACTTCATTACATTGCAGTCTCACGAGCTGTGTACTCTGCAAATGCATTGCCTGCTCCTATTTTGCCAGTCACTTTCTTGTGTGCGCTACACTTAACAATTGCCACTTTCTTAGGATATGTCAAGGCAGTAAGGAGATTATGTACTAATCTCCATGCACTATTTGTGTCCCATGTGAAGTGAGAAAACCTCTTTCCTTCCAAAGGTGGGCATAGCTATGTACCACGCCAAAGGCGTATTGGCAATCAGTGTAAATGTTAACAAGCAAACCTGTACTAAGCTCACATGCTCTTGTCAGTGCTATCAACTCGGCAGCTTGAGATGACTTCTATGGGATATGAGCTGTCTCAACTACTGTCTGAAGTGTTGTAATTGCATAAGCAGCACCATCAGGCAACTTCATGCAAGACCCATCAAGCCACAATTCCCCCTCAAACCTAGAAAGAGGTGTATCTTGTAGGTCAACATGACCCTTTGTTCAGTAAGGGATATACGGTCATGTAGCTCTTGTGACTGAGACTGAGTAGCTGGGAATGGCAATAATGTAGCGGGATTCAGAGTCAAACATCTTGATTGATTTGATTTTTATATTTGTAAAGCATGCGATTACCCGGGGGCGTCTTGGCGCTAAAGTTTAATGATCTTCGGTTTACTAATGTGGTGAAATAATTGACTTAGCAGAGAAAGAGACATGTTTTTACTGCTTTTTTGAATGATATAAGCGAAAGGCTGCTTTTAATTGTGATAGGCAGGAGTTTCCACATTTTGGCTGTCCGCACCAGAAATCTTCTCCCGTCCCACCTAACATGCTTAAACTTAGGTACTTGCAAATGTTTTGCGTGAGCAGATCTCAGACTTCTTGAAGGTACATACCATTTCAGGTATGTTCTCAAATAATGTGGTCCTGATCCATGGAAGGCCTTTTTGGCCAGACATAAGGTCTTGAACATAATCCTTTTTTCCACCGGTAACCAGTGGAGGGCCTTTAGTCTGTGAGAGACTGGCTCAGATCTGGGAATATCCAGCACCAACCTTGCTGCTGCGTTCTGCAGACGCTGGAGTTTTGTTAGGTGTTAGGCTTGTATCCCTGAATACAGCGCATTGCCGTTATCCAGCCTGGACAGGGCCAATGCCGTAACTACTGTTTTACGTGAGTCATGGGGAATGAAAGGATGTATTCTTCTGATCATTTTTTAAATGTACAAAATTGTCGAAGACAGGTTATTTATCAGGGCATTGAAAGTCAGTTTTTCATCAAATATGACTTCCAGATTTTTACCTTTGCCCACTGGGATTGGGCAGTCGCCCAGACTAGCGGGCCACCATTTAGGAGACCAGAAGTTAGCATCTGATCCTAGTAGCATAACTCCGGTTTTGTACCCGTTCAGTTTCAGGCAATTATGCTGCATCCACTGATTAACCTGCAACATGCAGTCATTAAAGCGGTCGGCTGTTTCCTCCACTTTGCTAGAAACTGACACCACTATTTGGGTGTTATTGGCGTACAAAACCGGCAAAAACCCACACTGCCTGATGATCGAGGCCAAGGGGGCAACATAAATATTAAAAAGAGTGGGGCTCAAGGAGGAGCCCTGAGGCACTCCACAAGGCGACCTGAAGGCTTTGGATGCAAAGTCTCCTAATTTAACTGAAAATGTTCTGTTCATTAAAAAAGATGACATCAACGTTAGTGCAGAGTCTTGGATCCCCAGTTTTTTTAGCCGGGTGTGAAGTAACTTGTGATTCACGGTGTCGAAGGTCGCCAATAGATCCAATAGGATCTGGGCGGCCTTCCCTCCTGCGTCTAGTATGTTCCTGAGTCGCTCTGCTGGCATGACCAGAGCAGTCTCTGTTCCATGCTCTTCCCTGAACCCATACTGTAATTGGTCCAAAAGACTTCTGGAGGCTATGAAATCTGTCAGTTGTTTATTAAGCAGCTTTTCCGACACCTTACCTGGAAAAAGAATTCTCAAAATTAGACGATTACTGTTAGGTTCCAACTGAGATTTTTTTTAAAGTGGGAGTACTGACAAGTAAAATTGTTGCTGTTTTAAAAAAGGGGGGTCCGGTCTGTCTGTGGACCTAGAAGATATACTCAGCTCAGATCCAAAAGCTTCTTTTATGGACATTTTCATGTTTGGCGGTATGCACTCAGGCTTATCATAAAAATCTTCTAACCCTATTTTATAAAAAGTTTGTTTAACATAGCATAACCAGGGTTCCACCATTGCATTGTCTAGATTCATGCAATCTTTTAAGGCAAGTCGGGAAAAATTAAGTTCCTCTGAAGACCAGATTTTCCCCCATAAAAACAGGGGTGCCATGTGTATTCTGTCTGTAATATAATCCATGCCCACCTCTGAGTGACAAACTAGTCGGGATAAATAAGAGTCTCTTTACAAATTTGTTCTCAATTATTTGGATCTGTGTACTCTTTTGGTATCCCCACACTCCTGCACCATACGTTGCTCCTGACAGACATTTGGATTTGTATAGGGTTATCAACTCTGCAACAGGCTTATGACCAAGTTTGACCGCAAATCTAAACAGACCCTCAATAACTCTTGAAGCTTGTTGCACCCGAGATACTAAAAGTTGGTCCCAATTTAGGTTAGAATTAAAAACATTCCCCAGATAACTAAAGTTTTTTACCTTCTCAATAGCTATCCCATTCACTGTGTATTTTCGTGTTTTCGTTAATTTGGGTCTGCATACCATGACAAAGGATTTCTTATAATTCACCTTCAAATCTAGTGACGTCATATATTCGGTGAAAGCTGTTGGCAGTCAAGGCCATCAGGACCGTATCATCAGCATACGACAATAAAGGTACTTGGGCACCTGCTATTTTTGGGAAGTCTAAATGTTTGTTTAACAGAAACTGCTCCTATACATTATGGAAGAAATACAGTATTTAATATACATGCACCTAATCGGTGTCCCCTCTGGGGGAGCCGGCTGACTTCTTTCGAAATCCATTTTGGTACCTCCAAGATAGCAAGACAACCTACGAAGTGTGCTAGGAGCAGGCATGCTACCAAGTTGTAGTAAAATATTACTAATCAAAAATCTTCCAAAGTAGAGAAAAATCTCCACATTACCTGCCGTTATCTAATGCAACAGATAAACAAACAAACAAAACGAGAATCTTGGCCAAGCAAATCCAAAATCAAGCGACCTAACAAAACAAAAGTATCCAACCTCCAACTGCCAATCTCTTGGTCGACCTAACTGGCGCCAAAGGAAATCTCAGTCGGGACCGGCCAGCACCTGGAGGGTCAAATAGAGAAAACTAGAAAAACACTTCGGTGTGGAAAGACAAGGATCTCCTCATCCAAGATGTCTCCTCAGCAAGATTCCACTCTTCCATCAAGACCACTTCTTCGGGTGGCCACGTCTCCAATGAGCGCCACGAGTCAGGCGCCAAACTGTGGAAATGTTCCTTTTTTAGGGGCAGACCGGTGCAGGGTTCACCCTTATCTTGTCCACAGGTCCATAAACCAACAAAATAGAGATTGACACTGAAGCTGAAATTCAAAATAACAAGTTTATTCACTCATGAGTGAGACCACGTCCATACAACACCCTGTTCCAGGAGGTAGTAGCTTGAATACATAGACCATGGTGCATATATACAGAGGTTTCTGCACTGGTAAGCATGTAGTTACAAACAGGAGGTACAAGCATACACAGGAATAGTTACCGATAAGCATGGGCAGATGGGAAATCACTTAGTCAGCAAAGTGGGAGGGGGAGCGGGAGTGCTTATGGCAGCACTAAGAGATTGACAGTTGAGTCTGAGACCAGGTGTTCTGGCAGCTACAAACTCTTTAGCATGCACATTGCTTTTAGCTGAGTCAGGAAGTCAGCTAAAATAGACAGCACAGACAGGGAAAAAGATGAGCAGCAGAGGATGGGAGAATTACATAGCTGCCAAAATGAATGCTATAAACAAGATGGTTTCAGCTTATGCTAACAGAGATTAGCTGCGATTTCCACAACCCTTGCAACATTGCAGCAGGATGCCTAAGCTGGTGCTAGGTAGCTTTTGTAGCAGCAGTGCTAGGGGAAACAAGGGGGTGCGCCATATTTTTGTAAATAAGGTGCATCCCTGCATTTTCAAAAAATGTCGAAGCGCGGTGTTACTAATTTTGGCATAACACCGCCCTCCGACACTTTGTTGTAAATATCCCCCTTAGTGTGTCTGCTGAAAAGTGCTCTGAATATCTGGGGGTATATCAGATCCCATAGGGTATCTCACAACTCCAGATTTAACCTCATACAATATTACTAACCACACAGAGTTTATATTGCCCCTCGGGGGATTAGTCATATGTTCCATGATGTTCATACTGGGTACCTAGATGTCAAGAGGAGGGAGTTGAATCTTTCACATGGTCTGGAGCTATCCTTTATTAAGTCTCTTCTGGGGCAGTATTCTATCAGCAATATTTAGAGTCACAGCCCCCACTATCCCCAGTACTCCAGTGGCGTGTTTGCTGTGTCATTTTTCACAGACTAGAATGAACACTATGACCAGCAGATGTATTCATTTTACACTCATCTTGACCAAATGCCAAAATCCCATGAGCTGGAAATGCTCACTGGGATCTGACCTGTGAGGATGGAGTGAAGAGCTTTACAAATGGGCTGGATGATGAAGCACAGAACTCAGAAGGGAGGACAGAAGGGGCCTGCACCGGCACAGCATGGTGCAGGCTTGCGATGTGATAGTGGAGTCCTGCCCTTCTCTACACTGCACGGGAAACTAATATCTGTGCAAAAGGAGGATGACTGGAAGGGGCGAAGGATGGTCAAGTGGTTTGTGTTTCCTCCCATTGTCAGGGATGCTGAAACTACCACCCTCTCACGGACACGAGCCTCCGGAATGACAGTGAATATTGGTTGATTGTATATGTTATGATAAACATGGTGAAGATTAATATGTACATATGTAAGGACTATCTACTCCATTGTTTATGTTATCTTTAATAACTTGAGTTGACCCCATAATAATCTTGCTGAAGTAAATGTTAATGTTATGCCACACAGGATACTGTCATAATGTGGCGGATGTACAATTTCTCGGCTCACAAAGAGACAATAAACACCCAGTTGTTTTACAGGAGGGAAGTAGGCACTGCTACTAAAATTATTGGTGACTGATGGAAATATCTCTACTGCATTTGGAGGTATCTGTCTGACATGGCATATTGCACTGACGGTATGCTTGTGAGCAATATCCACTAACAGATGTGTAGAGTGCCCTGCCATGGGTATCTATCGCACCAACCTAGAAATGTATGTAGAGTCAAAGGACTCCAATGAACTCCCACAATTTGAAGGAATACATTTATGTTAGGCTCTGGGGGTAAGAGGAGAGGAGATTTGTTGTCAGTGGCTCAGACCCCATTACAACACAGAGTTCCCACTGGGTGGGTTAGTTGAGGGGTGTAGATTCGATTGAGAAGCCCTGCTGAAGACCCTGCTTGTTCTGGTGAAAGGGAAGTGGTTGGAGTATCTGAATTTTACTGTTTGCGATGCTTTATTGGAAGTGAAGATGATCACTTTGAGTATTAACTTGTTGACGAAGAGCTTCCCTGCAGCTCCTAGCCGGCTACATACTTTATACCACTTTATATATTAATAGATCATTCAAACAGCCATTTACCTCCCACAAAACCATCAAGGCAACTACTTTTTTGTGAGTCCTTATCTGGAGGGAACCCAATTACATCCCAAAAACAAAATAAACTGTCAGAAGTTACCTTAGATACTACACTGAGAGAGATCACCACCTTGGGTGCCAAGATGGGGGACACTTGACTCTCTCTCTCTCTCTCTGTTTCCCGTCTGCATGCTTTCTTCTCCTTTGGAAGCGATATATATATATATATATATATATATATATATATATATATATATATATATATATATATATATTACCTACTGGCGGTCGCCAGTAGGTATATATAGTTAGGATTTTTTCTCTATGGGATTTTTGAAAATTCTATGTCTAATAACTTTGGCGTTTGTGGACGGAATTGGCTGAAATTTTCAGGAAAATGGCACATTTTGTTTCTGAGCAGCCCTTACAAATTTGGGGGGGGGTTCGTCAAGGGGGGGCCGAGAAAAAAGGGGGGTCCCAAAACGTGTTTTTAACATTGAGTTTTCCATAGGGCGGTTGGCCTCACTTTTAGCCCGAACGGCTGAATGGATTTGCACGAAACTTGGCAAAATTGTAGGGACTGGTAGCCCGATGTGCCTTTTGTAGGTCTCAATATATGTGCTCCATTGGATTTTGAGAAATTAACGTTTAAAAAAAGATATATATCTGTAACAGCGGACCAGGCAGCGTCCCAGGACGCGTACTTTTCGCGCAACGGAGCTTTGTGAAGCGAAGCTGATTGGTTCTCCGGCGTCTGTCAACATTCCAAACAGTCCGTAGCGGCCGCCATATTGTCTCTCGGTAGGATCGAGAGACAAGAGGAGGCGAAAGCGAAGGGGCAAATGACCATAAGGGGGAATAGTAGATCCTCGCTGACCCCCTAGGTTTGATGTGGAGGTTTTAAAAGGGCCCCGCGGGGCAAAAAAAAAAATAATAATAATAATCGAACGACTGAATGGATTTGCACGAAACTTGGTAAAATATTAGGGACTGGTAGCCCGATGTCCCTTTGCTAGGTCTCAATATATGTGCTCCAGTGGATTTTGAGAAATTAACGTTCAAAAAAAGATATATATCTGTAACAGCGCTCCGCTTCGCGTAACGGAGGTTTGCGAAGCTGATTGGTCATTCTGTCACTGGGCTATAGTTGGGCTACATCTGGCTGATATTTGGGCTACATTTGTTTTTTTGTGTGTCTGGCGGCCATCTTTGGGCTACATTGGGCTACATTGGGCTTCATTGGGCTACATTGGGCTACATTTGGGCTCCAACATATATATAGGCCAATGTAGCCCAATATATATTTTTCAAAGTTAATTTTCGTAAAAACCACTGGAGCATATATCTTGAGACATAGCAAAGGCACATCGGGCTACCAGTCCCTACAATTTTGCCAAGTTTCGTGGAAATCCATTCAGCCGTTCGAGCTAAAAGTGAGTCCAACCGCCCTATGGAAATGAAGGAAATGAATGGGTAATTTGTAATTAGCAAATAGCTAATCGCAAACTAGGAATGGTAAAGAATCGCTATTTATTCCTTAAAGTTCGTTATTTAGGAAATGCAAAAAACTTTGATGATACATATTTTGCCAGCGTTTGTTGGATTGGCTGGAAGCCCGCCAGTGCAGCCGAGGAGAAAAGCGAGCAGTTTTGGAATGGACAATTTCATGCTGGGTAGAACACATTGCGGTTCAGCCCCTGCTTTAATGACTCTTTAGTGTTCGTGGCTGTGACGGTCTTGGGGGACCGGAGGAAGCACCGGATGACTGGCACACCAAAGCGGTATTTCCATCATAGCAAAATCCAGAAGCTCACGCTGTTCCCTGCCCCTCCGCCTTTGACATTTCACCATTAACGGTAACATTCCTGCACCTAGGCTCCAGGCACCACTGAGTTGCATCCTGGGTTCTGTAGTCTTGCACTACATGCGGGACTACACAGGTGTGGGGACTTAACCCTAGGGGCGGAGCTGGCTTGCATTAGCAGGCGTTTAAAGGAGGGACTCACCTGCAGCATGACATCTCGCTGGTTGGACGCTTTGGGCGCTGAGGAAGGCAGAATTGCTGCCGAAATGCATTCGCATCTGTGCCATTAAAACCAGTGTTTCCACCGTTTCCTCCTGGGTCGCTGTTTTTCTTTCGTCTGGAAGAATATGTGTGTACAAATTACAGCGCTTTCCAGAGGCGCTTCCGCAGATGACCCCCGTTACGTTTTAAAGGGCGACCAGCGACACTGGAACTTTCGGACTCTTGCAGTCCGGTCTATTTTGCCAGCGTTTGTTGGATTGGCTGGAAGCCCGCCAGTGCAGCCGAGGAGAAAAGCGAGCAGTTTTGGAATGGACAATTTCATGCTGGGTAGAACACATTGCGGTTCAGCCTCTGCTTTAATGACTCTTTAGTGTTCGTGGCTGTGACGGTCTTGGGGGACCGGAGGAAGCACCGGATGACTGGCACACCAAAGCGGTATTTCCATCATAGCAAAATCCAGAAGCTCACGCTGTTCCCTGCCCCTCCGCCTTTGACATTTCACCATTAACGGTAACATTCCTGCACCTAGGCTCCAGGCACCACTGAGTTGCATCCTGGGTTCTGTAGTCTTGCACTATATGCGGGACTACACAGGTGTGGGGACTTAACCCTAGGGGCGGAGCTGGCTTGCATTAGCAGGCGTTTAAAGGAGGGACTCACCTGCAGCATGACATCTCGCTGGTTGGACGCTTTGGGCGCTGAGGAAGGCAGAATTGCTGCCGAAATGCATTCGCATCTGTGCCATTAAAACCAGTGTTTCCACCGTTTCCTCCTGGGTCGCTGTTTTTCTTTCGTCTGGAAGAATATGTGTGTACATATATATATATATATATATATATTACCTACTGGCGGTCGCCAGTAGGTATATATAGTTAGGATTTTTTCTCTATGGGATTTTTGAAAATTCTATGTCTAATAACTTTGGCGTTTGTGGACGGAATTGGCTGAAATTTTCAGGAAAATGGCACATTTTGTTTCTGAGCAGCCCTTGAAAATTTGGGGGGGGTTCGTCAAGGGGGGGCCGAGAAAAAAGGGGGGTCCCAAAACGTGTTTTTAACATTGAGTTTTCCATAGGGCGGTTGGCCTCACTTTTAGCCCGAACGGCTGAATGGATTTGCACGAAACTTGGCAAAATTGTAGGGACTGGTAGCCCGATGTGCCTTTTGTAGGTCTCAATATATGTGCTCCATTGGATTTTGAGAAATTAACGTTTAAAAAAAGATATATATCTGTAACAGCGGACCAGGCAGCGTCCCAGGACGCGTACTTTTCGCGCAACGGAGCTTTGTGAAGCGAAGCTGATTGGTTCTCCGGCGTCTGTCAACATTCCAAACAGTCCGTAGCGGCCGCCATATTGTCTCTCGGTAGGATCGAGAGACAAGAGGAGGCGAAAGCGAAGGGGCAAATGACCATAAGGGGGAATAGTAGATCCTCGCTGACCCCCTAGGTTTGATGTGGAGGTTTTAAAAGGGCCCCGCGGGGCAAAAAAAAAAAATAATAATAATAATCGAACGACTGAATGGATTTGCACGAAACTTGGTAAAATATTAGGGACTGGTAGCCCGATGTGCCTTTGCTAGGTCTCAATATATGTGCTCCAGTGGATTTTGAGAAATTAACGTTCAAAAAAAGATATATATCTGTAACAGCGCTCCGCTTCGCGTAACGGAGGTTTGCGAAGCTGATTGGTCATTCTGTCACTGGGCTATAGTTGGGCTACATCTGGCTGATATTTGGGCTACATTTGTTTTTTTGTGTGTCTGGCGGCCATCTTTGGGCTACATTGGGCTACATTGGGCTTCATTGGGCTACATTGGGCTACATTTGGGCTCCAACATATATATAGGCCAATGTAGCCCAATATATATTTTTCAAAGTTAATTTTCGTAAAAACCACTGGAGCATATATCTTGAGACATAGCAAAGGCACATCGGGCTACCAGTCCCTACAATTTTGCCAAGTTTCGAGGAAATCCATTCAGCCGTTCGAGCTAAAAGTGAGTCCAACCGCCCTATGGAAATGAAGGAAATGAATGGGTAATTTGTAATTAGCAAATAGCTAATCGCAAACTAGGAATGGTAAAGAATCGCTATTTATTCCTTAAAGTTCGCTATTTAGGAAATGCAAAAAACTTTGATGATACATATGGCGGTTCATCTCTAACAAGATAAGAAGCATAGGGATACATTTATGATGACTGGCGCATCACCAGGGATGTGTTAGTCATTCTGTGCCGCTGTTCCGTCACCTATGGTGTGCTGCATTTACAATGCGGCGCATCATGGGGCAAAAACAGCACAGATGCGTGATGTATCTGTGCCGTAAAGGTGGCGCATTGCTGGAGTTGTATCGCAAGTGTGATGAAGCTCCAGCAAGGGTCGGGGGTGCCCCTGTCGCAGGGTTTCTGTTCTCACACAGAACTGTGGACAGAGGATTGGAACCTCGGCGAATTAGGGTGTCCCAAAACTCACGTTAGTAATCAAAAACTCCTTAGCAAGCTAGGTACAGTGTCACATTGGATATAACAAACTCTCAATGTTTAGACAATCCAGAATATGAACTTATAGTACCTCAGGATACGTGGAACTCATGAACAGTCGGTCGTTATATATTTCTTAGAAACCAGAACATGGAGTTAAGAAGAACACATGTGTATTTGAAATGTTTATTTACTAATGCCGTCTTCTCAGGCGTAGTACCTTAGATAATACAAGTACACATATTATCAGTAGCAAAATTACCAGCATAGTTACTAGTACATAAAAAGCGAATGGTGATAGTATGTTAACATGCTGTAAATGAATAAGAGTTAGCAACACTTATAAGCAGCCGCGGGCCGTGGAGGGAGTTACGGTGAGGCAGGGAGGCGGGGAGGGGGAGAAGCAGGGTGGAGAATACAAGTACACATATTATCAGTAGCAAAATTACCAGCATAGTTACTAGTACATAAAAAGCGAATGGTGACAGTATGTTAACATGCTGTAAATGAATAAGAGTTAGCAACACTTATAAGCAGCCGCGGGCCGTGGAGGGAGTTACGGTGGGGCAGGGAGGCGGGGAGGGGGAGGGGCAGGGTAGAGAGGGCTCCACCCTGCTTCTCCCCCTCCCCGCCTCCCTGCCTCACCGTAACTCCCTCCACGGCCCGCGGCTGCTTATATCTTACCCTCCCTAATACACATATTATATTATTTGCTAAGAAGGTCTCTTTGTGTTGGTTTAGGGCGTGCCCATACTTTAGTGTCTTAGATTTGAAGGAATCACATCAGCATACACCAGCTCTCTCTTCATGTGAACCGCATCAACTGTTGTGTATGTGTGTTCGGCAAAGCAATATAAAACCCGCCTCATGCCCAGAATTGGCAGAAGTTGCACTTATGTTATGAGTATGAAGTCGTGGAGATCAGACCTCATAACAATTCTGTATCGTGTTGTTCTTGAAACTTTAGCACTCGCTGTACAGATATAGTTTAACAAGCAAAGCAGATAGTAGAGCAATAACATATTATTCTCATGTAAACCACGATGAACTACTAGGTGGAAAGCTAAAGCAACAACTAAGTGTCGTGTGCAGAAGTTGCAAAAAAGGAAAAATGGCGTTTAAACCGGTAATGAGCCCATGCTAACTTAACACGGTGTAAAGATATCCAGGACCTAGATGACACCTCCCCATGATCCGGAAACGAACTGAATAAGATAATAGAAGTGCCATCTCATGAGAGCAGATTGCAAGTTTATATGTGGACGGTCCGCAAGGCAAAGCATTAAAAACTAGGAAAATTTAATGCTAAAGAAAAATAAAACCGCCAAGTACTTTATCGAGTCTTAAGCCAATAGGCAAGGTAAATAATAAAAAATTGAAAAATAAGTCAATGAATTGTCAATGAAATGCTACTACTCAGCATATCAAACATGAAAAAGGTCTATGACATAACTGTGTATGCAAAATAAGCTGCAACAGCCTCCAATAGGAAGTCACCGTCTTCATCCGAAAACAGTTCAGCCATCCAATTTAAAAGCGGAAAAGAACATACGTGCTCTCCCAGCACCGGATCCTCTATCACCATCAGAGGACAGCTCGGTGGGTTTTCAAGAAAGCTCTGTTCCAAGAAAGACTGTGCTGCCGCCAGTAAATTCCAGGGACCAAATAGTCCATGCATCAATGCCACAGCCATAATCCTTTCGCCAGGACAAACCAACTCGTGAGTAATGATAGGAGTCATCAGCTGATTAAAGTCGACGTCAGGAGAAACCGGTCCGCAGAGACACAAATCAATGGCCCAATCGAAATCACAGGTCAGGCAGTGAAATACAGGCTGGACACAGGTGAAGTAGGAGAATCGAAAAGATAATCCATATGCCGTGCTTAATATCGCCAACGGCATTGTGCCATAATATTCTAGCATGCGATTGCGGAACAGTGTCAGCAGCTGCAGGGTGGGAGGTTGCATAGGAGGGACATCCATATTTAAAAATGTAAAAAAGCACAAGAGCGTCCGCTGGTAATGCAAGTAAAAATGCCAATCCACGAAGCAGAGTGGAGAAAATACAATGAAAGAAAGCAGGGATGACTCCAAAGATTTTCTCAAATGAAGTCACGAGACCACTGGTAACAACTTTAAAAAAGTGCGCCAGGGCCTTTGTGGAGGATGCGTTAAAGATAGTTCGAACCATCTTGCTGAAATTGAAAGGCAAATGTGAATTGAAAAGGGTCTGCACCTCTGTACGGGTGTTCGCTATGTGAAGCACGAAAGTTTCACGGGCCGAACTCAAGGCCACCTCTCTCTGAGACAAAAGAGCTCTTATTCTTGCCATGCCGTTGAAATCTCTCCCAAGGTTGGTATTTGTGGCCAAATTGAAAACTCCCTATGTTCATGTGTGGGAGGAAATAGAACATTTCTGCAGCAAATAACCCGTTCACTTACTGTTACGATAAAAGGACTACTTTTAATTAACTCAGAACAATCTTCATTATTGAGCATCAAATAACTACCATTTTCCAACAACTTGAACGTGGGGATGATAGCAGGAACTGGCCATATTTGGTCGGTGTTTGTTGCATGAACCGTGTAACTGTATGTGCCTACACATTAGTGAATGATCTGGCGTCTCAGTGCATTCCTCTCCATTCAGATAAACTTCTTGATCATCTTTGAAACATCTGTATGTGTATGGAAGCGACCAGACCTCATGAAGAAAAGCACTACCTAAAGGTTCATAACGACCTATTGGTATATATTTCATACAATTTGAAAACTTATATAAAGCAAAAGGCAGCGTTATTAAACCGCGGATAAGGCACGTTGCCAAAAAACCCGCAATCCTCTGCTGATGATGTCACTGAGCATGTCATGAATGATGTAATATGTGACATCATCAGCAGTGGATTACGGGTAATAGTATCTCTAGTTTACTCCCTTATAGCTGTCTTTCTTTTAACATAAGTGTCTGTTTCCTTCCCTTATACTTACTGTTTTTGGTTCGCTTCCGGTTCGCGTACCGGCGAGCGAACTGGGAAGCGAACTAAGAGAAATAGAGGTTGGCACAGTTCCAAATATTGTACCAATTTTTTAATAACGGGGAGGTAGTTCTGAAAAGAACTTTTTTTTTTATTTTTCTGAACATTTTTTTACTTTTTTTGAATTTTTCTGAACAGTTTTATATTTTTTTGGGTTTTTCTTGGAGGGGGCAATGAAAACGATTCATTGTAAAGGGCTCAACAGGAGCAACAAAACAAAAAAAAGTATTTATTATTTTGGGCGTTTCGTACAAACTTGCATATGATAGTCAATAGCTCTGTTGATCAGAGTGATGCTTCTTTCTCCGTAGCAAATGAATCCATCGCAAAATACGCAGATGTGTTTTACTTCACCAAATCTCATTTGTATATTTGGCACCATCTCCCTGCCCTCTGGTCCCGTTACTTCCGGTACAACAGATCTTCTGGCCATAATAGGGAGATTATCTAGGTCGTTCCGAAACTGTGCAGCACTGTAGTTGTTAGGATGCCACCTAGTCATATGGCGATGCATTGTGTAGTTTCCGAAACTGTATTTTTTCTCGGTTCCTCTGGACAGTCTATCTTGACATATAAGGCAAGTTACGTATCTTGCATTTACTTTTTTCTGACCTTTGGGAATTTTAAAAAATTGCCAAATGAAGTTTTCTTTCCGGTGAGACGTCCTGGGCTCCTCAGGCAAAAACTGCCTCTCTTCGTGCTCGTCGTTCTGTTCCTCTTCTTCCTCTTCTTGTTGAATTATAACTTGAGCAGGTGGTCCACTCTTCCTTGGAGGTGGTGGAGGTGGTGGGGAAGCACCAGCTGAAGCTACTAAAGAAGCCATTGCTCAGTGATCACAAAGGGTCTTTCTCTCACAATGATGAAAGTCAGAGTGAGGAAAGAAGGAGGGATTTTCATCATTTGGGAAAAACAAGAGTTCTCAACCAATGAAAAGTGTTCATTTTAGATTATATGACCTAGTCTTACATCATTAGGAAACCAAAAGTGAAATGAACCAATGAAAAGTGTTATTACCAAGTCACATGACCTGCTGTGTTTACGTTAAGCGCTTTGCAGGGCCTCCCGGTTTGCTTCCAGAAACCTGCGCTTTGCGACTCGCTTCGCGTACCAGTTCGCTAACGTAGCACGTCATATGACGTATCACGCGACAACGTGAAACGTCATGCGGACGGGAGGCGTCACGATGTTGTTTTCTAACGCGGCACTTGCGGTAAAGAAACGTTTACCGGCTCGCGGTCTATTTCGCGGCATCAAGGTCGCTGCTCAGAAACCAAATGTTCCATTTTCCTGAAAATTTCAGCCAATTCCGTCCACAAACGCCAAAGTTATTAGACATAGAATTTTCAAAAATCCCATAGGGAAAAAATCCTAACTATATATACCTACTGGCGACCGCCAGTAGGCAATATATATATATATATATACATATATATATATATATATATATATATATATATGTATATATATATATATATATTCACTGAAAAAACCATAGGTTATAGACCATATATAGTTAGGAATTAGCATTTACAAAACCTTGAAAATTCACTGAAAAAACCATAGGTTATAGACCATATATAGTTAGGAATTAGCATTTAGAAAACCTTATTTTACTCACACAAAACCATTGAAATTCCATATATAGTTAGTTGCACTAACTATATATCGCGCATCCGCAATCCACTGCTGATGATGTCACATATTACATCATTCATGACATGGTCAGTGACATCACTGATGACATCACTGATGACATCTCAAATGACATCACTGATGACATCTCATTTGACATCAATGACCACATCACTGATGATATCATTCATGTGACAATACAATGCATCTCCTCACATTTTAATATAACCTCTGTTACAACCAGTGTTAAATACAGAGTATAATTTTTGAAACCATTGACACACCAATACTAGTTACTACATACGCACTCACTGATTCCTACGTCTACACACACATTCACTCATTCATCCATACAATCATTCATACATACAATCACTCATCTTTACAACACTATCATATGCACTCATACACCTATACAGACATTTACACTCTGTTGCTCATCCATGGAGTTACTCACACACCTAGTCAGTCATGCAAAGAATCAATCACACCTCCATTTTCTAATCTATACAGTTAAACATAGAGCACCTTACATTTTCAAACATATACTAACACATACTTACTCTCTTATACAATCACTGATACAAGTACACATTGATATGCACAGAGTCACACACCTCCCAACCAGCCACACACACACTCAGTCTCCCATACAAATACTTGGCCAACCAATCAATAACCCATATAGCCACTCATATAGCTACTGATCAACACATGCAGCAGCTTGCACAACAACAGACATACTGATGCAAACTTTCACACAGTTTAGTCACTAACCTATGCATTCAGTAGGACGCATTTAATCACTCACTCATACAGTCAACCACGCACCTACTAAAACCTTCATTCAGACACTTATACATCTACTCATTCTTCAATATGTAAAACATATTTTAACTTTACAGAAACATACAGTCACTGGATGTTGTCATCAGTGATGTCATTTGAGATGTCATCAGTGATGTCATCAGTGATGTCACTGACCATGTCATGAATGATGTAATATGTGACATCATCAGCAGTGGATTGCGGATGCGCGATATATAGTTAGTGCAACTAACTATATATGGAATTTCAATGGTTTTGTGTGAGTAAAATAAGGTTTTCTAAATGCTAATTCCTAACTATATATGGTCTATAACCTATGGTTTTTTCAGTGAATTTTTAAGGTTTTGTAAATGCTAATTCCTAACTATATATGGTCTATAACCTATGGTTTTTTCAGTGAATATATATATATATATATACATATATATATATATATATATATATATATATATATATGTATATATATATATATATATTACCTACTGGCGGTCGCCAGTAGGTATATATAGTTAGGATTTTTTCCCTATGGGATTTTTGAAAATTCTATGTCTAATAACTTTGGCGTTTGTGGACGGAATTGGCTGAAATTTTCAGGAAAATGGAACATTTGGTTTCTGAGCAGCCCCTGGAAATTTGGGGGGGGTTCGTCCAAGGGGGGCCGAGAAAAAAGGGGGGTCCCAAAACGTGTTTTTAACATTGAGTTTTCCATAGGGCGGTTAGCCTCACTTTTAGCCCGAACGGCTGAATGGATTTGCACGAAACTTGGCAAAATTGTAGGGACTGGTAGCCCGATGTGCCTTTTGTAGGTCTCAATATATGTGCTGCAGTGGATTTTGAGAAATTAACGTTCAAAAAAAGATATATATCTGTAAGCGCGGACCAGGCAGCGCCCCGGTTCGCGGACCTTACGCGTATCGGAACTTCGCGTAGCGAAGCTGATTGGCTCTCCGGTGTCTGTCAACATTCTAAACAGTCCGGAGCGGCCGCCATCTTGTCTCTCGGTAGGATCGAGAGACAAGAGGAGGCCAAAACAAAGGGGGAGATAACCATAAGGGGGCATAGTAGATCCTCGCTGACCCCCTAGGTTTAATGTGGAGGTTTTAAAAGGGCCCCGCAGGGCAAAAAAAATAAAAAAAAAATTTTGTTTTTTTTCGTGGTTAGCGCCCGGTCCGCGAACCGGGAAGCGTTCTGGGGAGCGTACTACAATGAAAAATGAATGATAGTCTTTTTAAATGCTGTATGTTAATTGATTGTTGGATTTGTTGATTATTTTTTATTTCCTTTATCTTCCCAGGGAGCGACCCGGTACGCGAACCGTTGAGCGCCTCGGTTCGCGGACCTTAAGCGTTCCGGGAGTCCACCATTTTGTGTTTCGGTCGAATTAAGATACAAGATGGAGGGCAAATAATGTTCAGAATGGGTAGAAGGGGGCACGGTAGAGTTATCTTGACCCCCTAGGTTTTCTGAGGGTGGCTGAGGAGGCTTATATGTGCGAAAAAAAAACATTTTTTTAAAAAAATTTCGCGAGGTTAGCTCCCGGTACGCGTACCGGGTAGCGCCCCAGGGAGCGTACTTTGTTGAAAATTAGTGAAAAAAGTTAGAGTAAAATAATAATTGTGAGTGATTAGATGTAGGGTAGCTCTGAGAAGAGCTTTTGGGTTTATGGTACATTTAGGTACTTATAAGTAGGTACCAATGCACATTCTTAAATTCAGAGTGAAAACTCTGTTGCCCTCATCTGAGAAGTGAACTCCATCTCCTCTGTAGATATCTTGCATGTAGTAACGCAAGTTATTGTTGTACAGGGAGCCCATTCCATGGTCTCTCATGTAAGCTGAAACAGATTTGTTTACATGCTTCCTCGACTTCTCAATTTGTGGACAAAATTGGTTTGACCACCTCCATTTCTGTCTTTGGCATATATTTGAATATACCAAGGCAGTCTGAGGAAAAAGTGCCATTAATTGCTCAAAGGTGTCCTTTAAAAGCATTTCCAGACCTACACCAGTCAAAGTGCCCAAGTCATTACCTCCACAGTGCACAATTAACAGGTCAGGTTTTGGCAAATGCATAAAGGTTTTCACCAATGGTATCAATTGGTGACATTTTAATCCTCTGTGGCCAAACCACTTAATTTCCACATCTTGTAAATTGAGGTTAGGTAAATTCCTGCTTTCAACGTACCTTTGAGCCCAGTGAATATAACTATGACCAACAATCCAGACAGAAAACATGGTGAGAGAAGGTTCTCCTGCAGTCAGATGAAGTGTGGCAATGAAATGGCAGTTGAAAAAATGAGAGTGTAAAATGAAAAAAAAACGGTGGAGTTTCTGTGTTCATGAAGCAGTAACAGTGATTGGTGGATTTTGATTGATGAAAACAGAAAGTTAGGGTGCACAGATGTGTTCTTTGAAAGATGTATTTTGAGGGGTCAATAAAAAATCATTAAATGAAAGAATGCACTGGATATGCAGGTGCACTGAGAGTTCAGAGTTCAATTGCAACATTGTTGTGTGAACTTGCAAACACCAGAGGTATTCCAGGAGGTGGTTGCTATGGAAAATAGGCAGAAAGGGCAGAGGGGGAAGGGTTTTCATTTGAAAAAAAGTGAGGGAAGAGTTTTGATTGGGTGACATGAGAAATATGTGTGAAGAATTACAGCATTTCTGTGCTTTTGATAGCTGCAGACTCTGGAGTGCATACCTTTTGCTCTGCTCAAGACAAATTGGTGTGTTTCTGAGACTGTTTTCAAACTCAAAGTATTTGCTAAGGTGAGAAAATATTTCTTTAATTTAGATAGAGAATAGTGTGCTTTAAGGAGAAAATTATGATTTATGTGGCGCAAATTGCTTGTAGATATGCTCTCACATGTGTATGGAAAATTTTGATTTTGAATGTTTGTGTTACATAGCCATGTTAAAAGTGACCCAACCATGCTGGAAAGGCAATCAAAAAATGCTTTCATGTGTTTTAATGACATTTTAAGTCATTTTCCCATGTGCAGTGTTTAGAAATTATGATTTGAAAATCGTTTTTGGGGAAAAGGAATTGTTTTTAAATTCATGACAAGGACATAATGGTGTATGCTTCTTTATAAGGCAATTGACTGTCCCTGATGTTATTTTTCTCATTTTAGTGTAAGACCTTTCTCTGTGGCGCAAATTGCTTGTAAATATGCTTCCACATGTGCATGGAAAATTTTGATTTTGAATGTTTGTGTTACATAGCCATGTTAAAAGTGACCCAACCATGCTCGAAAGGCAATCAAAAAACGCTTTCATGTGTTTTAATGACATTTTAAGTCATTTTCTCATGTGCAGTGTTTTGAAATTATGATTTGAAAATCGTTTTTGGGGAAAAGGAATTGTTTTTAAATTCATGACAAGGACATAATGGTGTACGGTTCTTTATAAGGCAATTGACTGTCCCTGATGTTATTTTTCTCATTTTAGTGTAAGACATTTCTCTGTGGCGCAAATTGCTTGTAAATATGCTCCCACATGTGCATGGAAAATTTAGATTTTGAATGTTTGTGTTACATAGCCATGTTAAGAGTGACCCTACCATGCAGGAAAGCCAATCAAAAAACACTTTTATGTGTCTTAAGGACAATTTAAGTAATTTTCCCATGTGTAGTGTTTTGAAGTTATGATTTGAAAATCGTTGTTGAGGTAAAGGGATGTTGTTAAAATAATGTGCGCCATATGCCCCCAAATTTCTTTTTTAGGGGTGCAGCAGGGTGTTCTTGAGACACCCCTGCACCTTTGGAATAAATTCCTAATTTGTGATGAGCAAATTGTTAATCGCAAATTGCACCTTCATTTATATGAGCCTCCTAGCCCATGGAAATGAATGGGTAATTTGCAATTAGCAATTTTCTCATCGCAAATTTGGAATGGTAAAGAATCGCTATTTATTCCTTAAAAATCGCTTTTTTGGAAATGCAAAATAGTTATATGATACATATGGCGGTTGATGTCTAACAAGATAAGAAGCTTATGGATTCATTTATGGTGACTGGCGCAATGAAGTAGACATCACTTACTTCATTGGTAGAGCTTAACATGTATTATCTCCTCTGTATTCTTCATCAAGCGTAACTTTAATCTGCAATCCTGAGTAGGCCTCACTTTAAACAAACCTCTGGATAGGCTACATCTTATTTTTATCCTGTATTAATCATTTAAAATGCTAGGGACAGATTTATGATAGGTGTATGCCTCTTTTGCGCCACTTAGAAAACATTGTCCATGGGGAAATGACTTAAAATGTCCTTAAGACACATGAATGTGTTATTTTAAAACGTTTGCAATTTTTTTGGGTCACTTTTAACATGGCTCTGTGACTCAAACAGTCAAAATCTAAATTCGCAATGCACAGGTGGGAGCATATTTAGAAGGAATGTGCTCCATGGGGAAAGGTCTTATAATGTAATATGGGAAAAATGACATCAGAGACACTGAAATGGCTTATAGAGAAGCATACACCATTATGTCCTTGTCATAAATTTGCAAACCATTACTTTTCCCCAAAAACGATTTTCAAATCATATTTTGAAAACACTGCACATGTGGAAATGACTTAAAATGTCAATAATTCAAAATTTGCGATTCCTTAAATGCAATGTATCAAACAAAAAATATGTAAAAAATGATATTAAGGATTTGGAAACTACCACCAACTTCTAGTTTGTGGTAATTTGCGAATTCTTTTCAAAAAGCATTTTTTTCAACAAAAAAAAAAGGTCCCATATGACGCCCATACATGCCCTTAGGGCATGTAGGTGTGCCATATGCTCCCAAATTTCTTTTTCAGGGGTGCAGCAGGGTGTTCTTGAGATACCCCTGCACGCTTGAAAAAAATCCTATTTTGTGATGAGCTAATTGCTAATCACAAATTGCAACCTTCATTCCTATGAGCCTCCTAGCCCATGGAAATGAATGGGTAATTTGCAATTAGGAATTTGCTCATTGCAAATTAGGAATAGTAAAGAATTGCTATTTATTCCTTAAAATTTGCTATTTAGGAAATGCAAAATAGTTTGATGGTACATATGGTGGTTCATCTGTAACAAGATAAGAAGCTTAGGGATACATTTATGATGACTGGCGCAATAAAGTGCACATTACTTACTTCATTGGTAGGCCTTTATATGTATTATCTCCTCTGTATTCTTCATCAAGCGTAACTTTAATCTGCAATCCTGAGTAGGCCTCACCTTAAACAAACCTCTGGATAGGACACACTTTATTGTCATCCTGGATTAATCATTTAAAATGCTAGGGACAGATTTATGATAGGTGTATGCCTCTTTTGTGCCACTGTGCGTCACTTTTATGATGCAGCGGTGGTGCAAAAGATTTGCTATGAGGCGACAACATTACAAATTGATGCATTTAGGCAGATATGGCATGGTGTAAAAAAAACGTACCACATAAAACCCAAGCAGCAGTGATGCAAAAGATGCACCATGTCGCAAGACAGGCCTCACTTGGGGCCATATGTATCAAGCTAATTAGCATTTGCAAAGATCAAAATTCTACGAATTTCGGCCTTTGCGAATGTTAATTAGACAAATGGTATGTATCAAACAAGTTTGATGCAAAATAAGGAGTAGCAAAATTTGCTATTCCTTATTTTGCAATTGCACTGAAGGATTTGCAAATTTTGTGACTACTTAAATGCAATGTATCAAACAAAAACTATGTAAAAAATGACATTAAGGATTTGGAAACTATTGTGGTAAATTGGTGGTAATTTGTGAATTCTTTTCAAAAAGCTTTTTTTCAAAAAAACAAAAGGTGCCATATGACGCCAACACATGCCCTTAGGGCATGTATGTGTGCCATATGCCCCCAAATTTGTTTTTCAGGGGTGCAGCAGGGTGTTCTTGAGACACCCCTGCACCCTTGGAAAAATTCCTAATTTGTGATGAGCTAATTGCTAATCGCAAATTAAACCTTCATTCATATGAGCCTCCTAGGCCATGGAAATGAATGGGTAACTTGCAATTATCAATTTGCTCATCGCAAATTAGGAATGGTAAAGAATCGCTATTTATTCCTTAAAATTCGCTATTTAGAAAATGTAAAATATTTTGATGATACATATGGCAGTTCATCTGTAACAAGATAAGAAGCTTAGGGATAGATTTATGATGACTGGCGCATCACCAGGGATGTGACAGTCATCCTGCGCCGCTGTTCCGCCACCCATGGTGTGCTGCATTTACAATGCGGCGCAGCATGGGGCAAAAACGGCACAGATGCGTGACGCATCTGTGCCGTAAAGGTGGCGCATTGCTGGAGTTGTATCGCAAGTGCGATGCAGCTCCAGCAAGGCTCAGGGGTGCCCCATCTCCACAATGCTGCGTCAAGACCTATGCCAGCTTCAAGCAGGCGCAGGGTTTTGACGCAGCTTTCTCCTATCTGATTGTAAATGCGGCACACCATGGGTGGTAGAGCAGTGGTGTACATTAACTGGTGCATGCCTGGGGATGTGCCATTTAATATAAATCTGCCCTTTAACATTTAAGTATGTGCAGGGGACACAGAGTCGGTGAGGCTTATCCAAGGTTAAGAAGAGATGAGTCCTGTTCAGTGAAAAATTAGACATAGGCTTCACCTGCTCAGCATTGCTGGACATGGCTAAATAATAGCTGCAAAATGTTAATCTTGTTAAACAATTTTACTATTATAATCTCTGAGATTTGTTTCTTACTCTGCAACATCTCATTGTTGTTATCTTTCTTTAAAGATAAAGACAACCTCAACATGAGCGACAATCTGCAATCAGTTGATTTTGACCTCATCATTGAACTTGTAATTGAAACATCAGTGGATGTTGATCCTTTGGATGATTTAAATCCTGAGGATGAAGAAGAGCGTGATGAGGATGCAGATTTGTCCGAATTATATGATATAGGATGGGAAGCTGACCTGCTTGAGCCTTTGGAAATATAAACATTTATTTTTAAAACTTATAATCAATAAAAAGTAAAAAGGTAAACCGTTTAATTTAAAAATAAAGACACCTTCAAAAACAGGTTATGTGTAGTGTCTTCAATAAAATATTAAAATATGCTCATAAAATTAGATCAGATTCACATATAAAATAGCATAGGTAACATAAATATAAATGTCATTTCTTTTCTGGTATTTCTGTATTGTAAAATTGCCAATGACTAAAAAATCTTCAAATTAAAATGTCAAGTAGTGTGTTAAGTTTTTGATCACTGTTACTGATTTACTGTTTGGTAATAATGTTTAATAAAATTTTTTATTATATTTTTCCACAGATTCAACTGCAGATCATTTCAAGATTTCACCATGCCTACAATACAAAGACAGATAAAGGCTGCAAAACGTCAAAGACAGCAGGTGAAAAAAAAAACGCAGCAGTCCTCTAACAAAAAGATTTCTCAAGCCACGAAGAAAGCACCGGGTAAGAGCTCTAAATATTTCATAAGAAATATTTGTAGTAAAAAAAATATTACTACAGAAAATGTTTCAGTCCATAAAACGAGAAGGAAATCAAATGGAAAGAAAAGGACAATGAAAAATGTTACTGCTAGAGCAAGAGATAAATCTGTGCATGATAGTAGAAGGAAACAACAGTTTAGGGAGATTCGTAAACGAATGTTCCGCAACAGGATAATTGGCAATTTGTTAAAAAATATTAAGAAAGGTCAACAGAAACTAGTTTTTTATAAGAGAAAAAAAAAAGTTGAGAAAGTTATTGATCAGGCATTTGAAATTAAACGTAAGTTATTTATTTTGATAATCAATAGAATTAGGAAGCTAAACAAGGCAATTTATGATTTCAAAAGAAATAGTAGATGGAAGAGAATAGTTAATCGTAGTAATTTTTGTGAAGTTTTTTCTGGAGAATGGATGCATAGTTCAAGCTGTGAGGCATTTTTTAATGAGGAGAGTTATTTCCAGGATAATGATTTGGTGGATGCAGTTGACACCAGTGGTCGTGCTTATGAAGTGAAAGATGGTTGTCCAGTTGAAAAAGAAAAACTTGTGACAACAGAGGCAGAAGAGGTGTTAGGTAATGAGGTTTTAGGAAGACGTGCTAAGGGTCCTGTGTACACCTGGAAGTGTAGTAGTATTTGCAGTGTGCGACAGGATTCCATCAATTTGCTTTGTGATTTTGTACGGTCATTTAATAAGAAAAGTTTGAAGCAGAAAATGATGTTGTTGCAAGAATTAGATCCTTGCAGAGTGAGAGAAGTGACAGGTTTGCATGGTCATTCACTGGCTTGTCTTTCCAGGAGAGTATGCCAGAGTGTTTTTCATCATTTCAGGATGCTAGCAGTGCATCATAATAAAGTGAGGAAATTAGTTAGAATGTTGTATTATGCTAAGAGTCCAGCAATTATGCTTAAACAATTATGCGCTGCTCTTTTGCATGGTTCTGAAATAGATGTGAAGAATATATGTGAAGAAATTGAGTTTTGTTACTTTGGAAGTAAAGAGGAGAATGTTGAAATTGACCAAGAAGAAGCGGGTAATGTGGAAGATAGTGTACAGGTTTCCAGTACAGATAATTTCCAGAGGGAAATTGCGACGTTTCAGGTCAAATCAAGTGAGAGGCCAAATTTCACTTGTGTGTGTTGTCGACGCACTTATTATAAGAATCAGACTAAGTTAGTGGATTTATATGCAAAAAGTGAAAGGGAAAATAATAGTGAATGGAAGGATTTCGCAACATACTTGATGGTAGAAAATTGTTTTGATTTGGGATTGGATCAACGTGTGTGTACTTATTGTTGTAACAAATTAAATCAAAACCAGATGCCTGCTAGAGCAGTTCATAATAATCTGGAATTGATTGAGATTCCTTCTGAATTGAAGGATTTAAATACTTATGAATCTATTTTGATTCAAAGTATCCATCCCTTTCAGGCTATTATAAGAATGGAGCCAAAGACAGGGAAATTGCCTCCATCAGATTTACAGAGAGGATTAAAGGGAAGAGTTGTTTATTTGCCTCTAGATTTGAAGAAAAACATTAATACAATTGGAGTAGAGAAAGTGGAAGAGGAACCTCTGGTTATCTTAGTTAATGGGGTTCCGACAAAGAGTAAGAAAATCTGGCAAGATTTAGTGGATGTTAGGAAAGTCAAAAAGGCAATATTGTATTTGAAGAAAAACAATAAGTACTACAAGAATGTATATGTTGCAGAAGAGGAAGTAAGTGAAGAAGAGGATAGCGATTTGTGTGCTGGTCAAATTGAGAAAGTAGAAGCCTCTAAAAATGAAGAAATATATGAACATTATAGTGTTCATCCTTTGATTCCAAAGAAGTCGTTTTTCTATTTAGCACTTTTGCAACTTTTCAAGCCTTGGCGTGCAGAAGAGGAACTGCTTGGAGATTTCCTCTGTTACAAAGATTCTTTCAATGCCGCCAAGGAGACCATAGAATGTCCTGCTTTTCCCAAATATGTAGAAATGTTGAATGCGGAAATTGAGCAGGAAGCAACGATTGCAGCCGAGATTGCCAGAGACAGTTCTCAGGACAGTCAGAGTTCTGCTTCATTGAGTCAGGATCCACTAGGAGGACCTGTTATTGAAAATGAAGCTGCCACTGCTATGAATGAAGTGGAAAGAGCCATGGCACATGCTCAAGAGGATGCGGTTAACTTAGAAGAGTTGGAAAGACAACTCAACGTTGAGCAGAGGAAAATATATGACGAAGTTACCATGCAAATTGATCATGGATTAAGTCATGATAAGAAAGAGTGCTCATGTACGTCGTTGAAGCCTGTCCGACTGTACGTGAGTGGAGAAGCGGGAACTGGAAAAAGTTTCCTCATTAAAGCAATTTCATGCTATTTGCAGGAAAGGACAGAGTCATCGCTGTCTTGTGTTGTCACTGCTCCAACTGGACTGGCAGCACATAATATTAAAGGGATTACTTTACATCGTTTACTGATGCTGCCAGTGGAGCATGACAACAAATTACAATATCACAAGCTATCTGGAGATGCTTGTTTTGAAGTTTCAAGAATCTTGAGGAAAATGAAACTTCTTATCATTGACGAAGTAAGCATGGTTTCCAATGTCATGCTTGCCTTTGTGCATTTGAGGATGCAAGAAGTTCTCAAAACAGAGTATGATGTGTTATTTGGTGGCAAACACATCATTGTTTTCGGAGATCTTCTGCAGCTGACACCAGTGAAAGGGCAACCTGTGTTCAAAATGCTCACGCATGAAGATACCAGGAAGTGCCTAGGCAGCATTGGCAACGTCAATATATGGTTAAACTTCAATTATGCTGAACTGCATGAAAATATGCGTCAGGCGAAGGATGAAGTTTACAAGACTATTCTACAAGATGTTAGAATTGGAAAAGTGACTGAGCATGAGAAAGAAGTTTTACATGCACGATTACTGTCAAATTTATATCCAGAACAAGATGTTGTGCCTGAGAATATTTTTCAGAAAATTACTGAAAAGAAATCTGGAATATGTTTGATGCCAACTCTTGCAGAATGTGCCAAATTTAACAACAAAATGTTGCATTTAGAAAAGCAAGAGATTGTGAAAATGGAAGCTATTGATAGAGTAGAGCATATGGGATCAACAATTATTTTGTCTGAGAATCTGAAAACAAAATTGGATTCATTAGAGAAGAGTATATCTAAAACTGCAGGTTTTGAAAAGACTCTGAATGTGTGCTTGAACTGCCGTATAATTTTAAGAAGGAATTTACATGTTGAAAGAGGCCTGGTAAATGGATCAATGGGTAATGTTGTTGATTTTGTGAAATACAGAAATAGAGATGGAATTGAATTTTTAAAAATTAAATTTGATGGCATTGAGGAAGTACAGCTAATTGCTCGTTGTTCTGCTAGATTTTTGCTTGTAAAAGACTTATATGTTCGCCGTAAGCAGTTTCCTGTTTGCTTGGCATATGCGGTGACAATCCATAAATCGCAAGGTTTAAGTGTAGACAGTGCATTGGTGAATATTGGCAGTTCTGTGTTCAAGGAGGGTATGGCATATGTGGCATTGTCACGAGTTAGAACTTTATCGGGATTGTACTTGATTGAGTGTGATGTCACAAACATTTGTGCAGATCTAGATTGTGTTAAGGAATACAATAGGTTAAGAAGAGAGTATGCGCCACATTTGCCTCAGTTTCCTTTGTTTGAGAAACGTGTGGTAGGCCGGAAACGAAGAAATGAGAACAATACTGGGGAGGTTGTAGCAAAAAGACAAAAAGTCAATGAACCTAAAATTACAAGCAGAAACAAAAAGGATTCTGTTGAAGATGTTGTTGGTTTTCAGTTTGAAAACAGTTCTGGTGTCAACTGCTATGCTAATGTAGTAATTAATGTTTTGTTTTCTCTAAAAAATGTAAAAGAAGAGATTGTGGTCAATTCTGATCAAAGATTTTGCAGTTTGTTAAATTCTGTGTTAGAGAAATGTACCACTGATAGAAGAAACATAGAAAGTGTGTCTGAAATTCGAAATCTGTTAGACAGATGTTCAGGCCAAACACAATTCTCTCAAAATATTCAGCAAGATTGTCAGGAGTTTTTAATGTATATGCTTGATGTATTACATGCTGAAGGTGTAGATGTAGATCAGCTGTTTGGGCTTTCTTATCAATGGCAGCATGACTGCGAGAACTGTATGGTATCAAGTACTACTAGTGTAGACTCAGAAAGATTTATATATTTAACTTTGCCAGACAGTAAATCAGTCTCCTTTAATAAGCTAGTAAAAGCTGCTAATCACAACATGGAGTGTAGCCAATGTAAATCTGAAATGATGTCCACATTATTTATACGAACATATGGCCAGTACGTCATTTTAATGTTCCAACGATGTAGGCCTGATGGAACAAAATTGACAACTTTAATAAAAAAATTTGTAGCTTCGCAGTTGTCAATATCAGGAAGGACTTTTGTACCTACAACAATTATATATCATGACGGCCCTTCAATAACATCAGGACATTACACAGCTTATTTAAAGTCTAGAAATGGCTGGTCATTCTGCAATGATTCTGTTTTAATTTTCAAAAAAAAATTGCCGTATGACCTTAAAAACTCTTACCTGGTGTTTTTAAAACCAAAATTTTAGGGAAATAATCTCGGGATGTGCTCTGTGGAATTTGAAGAAGTTCTAATGGCTCCTACACAATTTGGCCTTGAGGATAAGTGTAGTTCAGAGACATAACTTCTAATCATAGGACTGGACATCATGGAGATATATGTGCACTTTGAATGAGTTCAGAAAAACTGTTTCTTTTTATAAGCTAATTGAAGCAGCCAATCAAAACATGGAGTAGAGGGAATGTAAGTCTGCAATGCTGTCTACTGTTTTACATTGCTTTGTGATTAAAAGTGATGTAGAGAATTAAATAATTGTAGTAGTCATAGAGGTAGTGTAAGTCTGCTTCATATTAAGCAGTATCAGTGTCATAGGAAATGTAGAACATGACTGAGCAAGAAGGGGAAGATATTACTATTCCAGGATTGTGAAAATGATCTTCAACATTTTAATTCTGAAAGTTACGGAAATGCCAAATGATGGGATTGGCTTACAAGAAATCCAAGAGTTATAAATGGCTCTGACTAGATTTGGCCTTGTGGAAAATAGTGGTAGAGAGCAAGAAGTCATTTATTGCATGTAACGTGTTTTTAAAAACGATGGAGGTTTTCTTTCAGAAAGTGGCGGGCTGAAAGTAATAACAGCACAAAAGAGTGTAAGCTGTTCATAGGACATCCTTGGACGTCATGGAAAGTAAGTTAACTTTAAGGAGTTCTGAATTTTGATTTCTGATGTTGTATGGGTTTTTTAAACACAATCATTTTGATTGTGTTTTTTTTTCCCCGCTGTTACATGATGAATACCTTCAAGTCACTGTTTTTAGTGAATTTTGATACATTCTGAGAACAGCAAAAATAAACCATTTAACATGTATAATTAATTCTGTACTGTTTGCATTTATGATGTATATGTAGAACTGTGTAGGAGGCATGGAGAAGTGTGAAAGTTGTTGCATGCAGTGCTGCACTTCTACGTATTCTTTCATATGCTGGACTACATCTGCACAATGAGATACCTAAGCAAAGGAAACACAAGTGATGTGATTGTGAAATGAACAAAATAAATTGCACATATTTCAATTACATCACCTGTGTTTCCTATCATTATGAATCACATTGTGCAGATCAAGTTTAGGTCTGTCCAGGGAAACATAGGAGGTTTCTACTTTGTTGAAGAGTGCAGTGGACATGACTCACTTCATTGGTAGACTTTCACAGATATTATCTCCTCTGTACACTTCAACAAGTGTAAATCTCATCTTGAACTCTGAGTAGGCCTCACCTCAAACAAATCTCTGGATAGGAGACATGTTATTGGCATCCTGAAGCGACACTTTTCTGAAACAAGAGCAATGCAAAAGATGCACCATGTTTTAAGATAGGCCTCACTTCATCTGCATCAAGATACTGTTAGTTTAAAATGTATATCTTTAGGACTGTGTAGGGGACCTGGAGAAGCAGAAGCTTCTGTCAGTGTCAAAGTTGTTGAAAAACTATTTGTCCTTCAATCTTTTCCCTTGTCTTTTGTAATTTTTAAATACATGTTTTAATATTTTTCAAATGTTGGTTCTCTCTTTCACAGATTGAAAGTATAAAAATAAAAAGTGATTAATTTAACGGCAATTATAAGGTAAATATTTTGTACTCTTTTCGTTACATTTCTATCACATTCACCTACTATTAGATCCACTGCTTCACTTCTTTAACCCTCAGTTTCCTGCCTTTGCTACTTTCCTCATTCCTTTCTCTATTACCTACTTACTCAACTCCTTCCACTCTTTTTCTCAGTCCCTCTGTTCTCATAGTTCCTCAGTCTTGTTCACTCACTCCGTCTCTATTACTCTTAGTGTCTGTGAATTACTTTCCCACCTTTTTTTTGGACCGCTTCCCGGGAAGTGGCCCGGTTCGCAAACCAGCAGCGTTACGGGAGTCCACCATTTTGTGTTTCGGTCGAATCAAGATACAAGATGGAGGGCAAATAATGTTCAGAATGGGTAGAAGGGGGCACGGTAGATGTATCTTGACCCCCTTGGTTTTCTGAGGGTAGCTGAGGAGGACCATAGTTCTTCACTCTTGTTCACTCTCTCTGTTTCTATTAATGTCACTGTTTATGACTGATCAAAAAAAATAAATAAAAAAAAGAACAGTAACTATAAGGGAAGGAAACAGACAGTTATGTTAAAAGAAAGACAGCTATAGGGAGTAAACTAAGGATACTGTTACCCGCAATCCACTGCTGTTGATGTTACTGACCATGTCATGAATGATGTAATATGTGACATCATCAGCAGTGGATTGTAGGTAACAGTATCTCTTGTTTACTCCCTAGAGCTGTCTTTCTTTTCACATAACTGTCTGTTTGCTTACCTTATACTTACTGTTCTTTTTTTTAAAAAATATTTTTTTTGGTTAGCTTCCGGTACGCGTACCGGGTAGCGCTCCGGGGAGCGAACTAAGAGAAATAGAGGTTGGCAGAGTTCCAAATATTCTACCAATTTTTTTATAATGGGGAGGTAGTTCTAAAAAGAACTTTTTTAATGTTTTTGTTGTTTTATATTTTTTTTAGTATTTTTTAAACATTTTTTTACTTTTTTTGTATTTTCTGAACGTTTTTATATTTTTTTTGGTTTTTTTTGGGGGGGGAAACAAAAACGATCCATTGTAAAGGGCTCAACAGGAGCAACAAAAAAAAAAGAATTTATTCTTTGGGGCGTCTCGGACAAACATTAACATGATTCTGAATAGCTCTCATAATCAAAATGATGCTACTTTCCCTGTAGCAGATGAAATCGCCGCAGTGCACGCACACTTGCTTCACGTGCCCAAACAACATTTGGATGTTTGGGATCATCTCCCTCGCCTCTGGTCCCGACACCTCTGGAACAACTGATCTTCTTGCCATTGGGAGGGGATTTTGTTGCTCATCACGTAGCTGGGCAGCACTATAATTATTTGGGTGCCACCTACTCATATGCCGATGCATAGTGTGATTGCCGTAACTGTATTTTTTTTCAGTTCCCCTTGACAATCTATCACCGCATATACGGCAAAACACATAGCGTGCATTCACTTTTTTTTGCCCCTCAGAAATTCTATAGAATTGCCAAATGTAATTCTCCTTTCGATTGTACCTCCTGGGCTCCTCTGGCAAAAACCTTGGCTCTTCCTCCTCTTCCTCCTCTTCCTGTTCTTCCTCTTCTTGCAAAATTACTTCTGCAGGTGGTCCTCTCTTTCTTGGATTTGGTGGAGGTGGTGGGTTAGAACCAGCTGAAGCTACTAATGAAGCCATGTCAAAGTGTAAATAAAGGGTCTTTCTCTCACCAAGATGAAAGTCAGAGTGAGGAAAGAAGGAGGGGTTTTCATCATTTGGGAAAAGCAAAAGTTGTAAACCAATGAAAAGTGTTCATTTTAGATCACATGACCTAGTATTACATCATTAGGAAACCAAAAGTGAAATGAACCAATGAAAAGTGTTATTACCGAGTCACATGACCTGCTGTGTTTACGTTACGCGGTCGGCGCCGCGCCGCGGATCGCTTCCGGTTCGCGTACCGGTGCGCTTCCGGGTACGCTAACGTAGCACGTAATATCACGTATTATGCGAGAACGCGAAACGTCATGCTGACGCGACGCGTCACAATGTTGTTTTCTAACGCGAGAGGTGCGCAAACGGAACGTTTACCGGTTCGCGGACCGGGTCGCGCCTCCGGATTGAGCTAACGGGAAGCTAACCGGTACGCGTACCGGGAGCGAAACAAAAAAAATAATAAAAAAAAAATTGTATTAAAAACATGTAAAAAATATTTTTCTATTTAAAGAAGAATACATTGTAAAGGTTTTGATATTAGCTGTTAAAAAACCAATGAAATTCACTGAAAAAACCATAGGTTATAGACCATATATAGTTAGGAATTAGCATTTACAAAACCTTGAAAATTCACTGAAAAAACCATAGGTTATACACCATATATAGTTAGGAATTAGCATTTAAAAAACCTTATTTTACTCACACAAAACCAATGAAATTCCATATATAGTTAGTTGTACTAACTATATATCACGCACCCGCAATCCACTGCTGATGATGTCACATATTACATCATTCATGACATGGTCAGTGACATCACTGATGACATCACTGATGACATCTCAAATGACATCACTGATGACATCACTGATGACATCTCAAATGACATCACTGTTAACATCACTGATAAAATCTCATTTGACATTACTGATCACATCACTGATGACATCATTCATATGATAATACGATGAACCTCTTCAGACTCTAATATAACCTTAGATACACTCAGTGTAAACAGACACTCACAGACTGTCACTCATCCATGGAGTTACTTACACACCTAGTCAGTCATGCAAAGAATCAATCACAGCTCCATTTTCACAACTATACAGTTATACACACCTTACTTATTCAAACATATACTAAAACATATTTACTCACTTATACAATCCTGGATACAAGAGCACAATGATCCATACAGCCACTCACACATTCACTGGCTCTTATGCACAGTTATTTATATATGTCAACTCTCACATGTACTGTATTTTACATATGTACTTACTTTGACATGTAGCACTGAGATATCTATTCACTCACCAATACAGTCATGCACACAGTCAACCGCCCATACAGCTGTTTCCACATGCACTTTTGAACCCATACATCTATGCACAGAGTCATACACCTCCCAGCCACCCACACACACACTCAGTCTCCCATACAAATGCTTGGGCAACCAATCAATAACCCATATAGTTACTCATATAGCTACTGATCAACACATGCAGCAGTTTACAGAACAACAGACATAATGATGCACAAATTAAGACAGTTTAGTCACTAACCCATGCACTCAGTGAGACACATTTAACCACTCACTCATACAGTCAGTCATGCACCTACTAAATCCTTCATCCAGACACTTATACATCCACTCATTCTTAAATATGTAAGACATATTTTAACTTTACAGAAAAATACAGTCACTGGATGTTGTCATCAGTGATGTCATCAGTGATGTCATTTCAGATGTCATCAGTGATGTCATCAGTGATGTCATTTGAGATGTCATCAGTGATGTCATCAGTGATGTCACTGACCATGTCATGAATGATGTAATATGTGACATCATCAGCAGTGGATTGCGGGTGCGTGATATATAGTTAGTACAACTAACTATATATGGAATTTCATTGGTTTTGTGTGAGTAAAATAAGGTTTTTTAAATGCTAATTCCTAACTATATATGGTGTATAACCTATGGTTTTTTCAGTGAATTTTCAAGGTTTTGTAAATGCTAATTCCTAACTATATATGGTCTATAACCTATGGTTTTTTCAGTGAATATATATATATATATATATTTTTTTTTTTTATTGGATTTTCAAAGTACATAATCACTACAGTCGATAAACCCCCCTCCCCCCAAGTGGACCAGCACAGTGTTACCAATTAGCATTACAACACACCAGTCCCTCCACCGAACCATACACAGCCGTTCAGCCAACAACCCAAAATTGGGCAGGCAGCAAATATCCCCTATTCAAATGAGGATCACAGAGAGAAGAAGAAAAACTAATAATGAAATATGAAGTAAAAGTGGAGGAGCAATTTGCATTCAATCATGAAAGGAACATTTTATCTTCGCCTCACCCCCTCCCCACTCCCCATATCCAGTCCTACACCTTCCTAGCCCGCTATCAATCGCCAGTGACTTTGAGAGAATTATAACCATCCTAGCACGTCCAGAGGGTGGTCAATGCCTGAGCTCCGAAAAAAAACATTGGTGCCAACCCGCCAAAGTGGCCCCTATGGGACCACCCCAGCGCCGGCGCCGGCCCAGGTCCTCAGCCCGGTCATCCGACTCCCCTTGTAGTGTCTAGTGGGCCTATGTGATCCCCACAGCCTCCGCCCCGCCCTCTCCGGAGTCCACCAAGGTGTCAGCAGCACCCCTGACACTAATATATGTCTGACCGCTCAGCCCTCCACAGGGCTTGGTCGCCCCACTCACTGCTGCCGCTCCTGCCTGCCTTTGCCGCCTCCTGCCTGCAGATTCCTTCGCTCGCTGCCCGCTGCTCCTGGGAATTTCCCGCTGCTCCTGGGAATTTCCCGCTGCCCGCTGCTTCTTGGAATTTCCCGCCGCTGCCTCCCTGCGGCCCCGCCCCCCTGTGATTCCATTCGCCGCCCGCTCCCACCACCCAGCTGCTCCTCCCTCCCGGCTCCTTACTTATGACGCCCCCAGAGCGACCGCGCAGCGGACGCGTGCAGCGGGAGCGCCGATTGAGCGCCGAAGGTGCGCCAAAGGTAAGCCCGTCTGCGCCCGTCCGCGCCTGGCTCGCGCCCAGCGCCAGGACCCCTGGCCCTCCCCGCCGAGGCAAGACGACCCGACTGACCTACGACTCCGCCACTCTCAACGCACTCAATGCCGGCCGGACCCACGCCTACTGCCGAGCCACCCCGAGACGCACCCACGGACCCTTCACCTGCTGCACCTGCAAGTTCTCCTGCCTCCGAACCTGCCCCGCACCCGCCAAGACAAACACCAGCAGCAACCACCTCAAGTGCATCCTGATCAACACCCGCTCCGTCCACAGACACGCCGTGGAACTCTGGAACCTCCTCGATGCTACATCACCGGACGTCGCCTTCCTCACGGAAACCTGGATGAACGCCTCCTCTGCACCCGACATCGCCATCGCCATCCCAGACGGGTACAAGATCATCAGGAGGGACCGCATCAACCAGACCGGAGGTGGCATCGCCATCGTCCACAGGAACACCATCCGCATCACAACCGACGCCAACGACTCCTTCGCCGCAGCCGAACATCTTCACTTCCAGATTCACACCGACCCTAAGACGACCCTCAGAGGCACCCTCGTCTACAGACCCCGGGACCACGCACACAATTCAGCGAAGACATCACAGACTTCATCAGCCCGCACGCCCTCCCCTCCACCGACTACATCCTCCTCGGGGACCTCAACTTCCACCTGGAGAACAACAAGGACCGCAACACCACCGCCCTGCTGGAAAACCTCGCCAACCTCGGACTCAAGCAACTGGTCAACACCCCCACCCACTACGCCGGCCACACGCTTGATCCCGTCTTCTCTTCCAGCAAGTACATCACCTTCAGCCACGCCACCGGACTCCACTGGACCGACCACAGCTGCGTCCACTTCAGCTTCAAAAGATCCACGACCCACCACCACCCGCAACAGGTACCTCACAGGAATTGGAGCAAGATCACCGCAGACCAGCTCACCACCTCCCTCAGCCAGAGCCCACCCGCCAACACAACGGACCCCAACGAAGCAGCCCGCAACTTCACACAGTGGCTGACCGCCTGCGCCGACAACCTCGCGCCACTAAAGAACCCTCCCAGCAGACCCAGAAGCAAGAAGGCATCCTGGTTCACCGACGACCTCAAGAACTCCAAGAAGACCTGCCGCACCCTCGAGAAAGCCTGGCTCCTCGACCGGACCACCGACAACATGATCGCCCTCAAACACGCTACCCGCAAGCACCACCAGCTCATCCGCACCACCAAGAAGAAATCCCTGAAGGAACGACTGGACAACAACGCCCACGACAGCAAAGAGCTCTTCACTATCGTCAAGGAGTTCTCCAACCCCAGCACCGGCACCAACGACATCACTCCGTCACAAGACCTCTGCGACTTCCTCGCCTCGTTCTTCCACCGCAAGATCGCCGACATCCACAACAGCTTCGGCGCCCCACCCAACCGTCGAACCAACGCCCCCCCACCGCCACCCTTCGCACCTGGACCACAGTGACCACCGAAGACACAGCCCGCACGATGAAAACCATCCACTCGGATCACCGACCGACCCCTGCCCACACCACGTCTTCAACAAGGCCGACTCCACCATCGCACCCCAACTCCGGAACATCATCAACGCCTCCCTCAACACCGCCACCTTCCCGGAGAGCTGGAAGCACGCCGAGATCAGCGCCCTCCTGAAGAAACCTACAGCGGACCCCACCGATCTCAAAAACTTCCGCCCCATCTCGCTCCTCCCTTTTCCTGCTAAAGTCATCGAGAAGATCGTCAACAGACAGCTGACCGCCTTCCTCGAGACGAACTGATCCCTTGACCCCTTGCAGTCCGGCTTCAGAGCCAACCACAGCACCGAGACCGCCCTCATCGCAGCCACCGACGACATCCGGACCCTGCTCGACAAGGGGGAAACAGTGGCCCTCATCCTCCTGGACCTCTCCGCTGCGTTCGACACAGTCTGCCACCGCACCCTAGTCCAGCACCTCAGCAACATCGGTATCCAAGAGAAGGCACTGGAGTGGATCATCTCGTTCCTCGCCGGAAGAACACAAAGAGTCCGCCTCCCCCCGTTTCGCTCCGAGGCCACCGAAGTCATCTGCGGCGTCCCGCAAGGATCTTCACTCAGCCCCACCCTCTTCAACATCTACATGAAACCTCTCGCAGCCATCGCACGCCAGCACAACCTCAACATCATCTCTTACGCCGACGACACCCAGCTGATCCTCTCCCTCACCAGAGACCCCGACACCAAGGGATGAAAGACGTCGCCGAGTGGATGAAGGACAGCCGCCTGAAACTGAACTCGGACAAGATGGAAGTCCTCATCCTGGGATCTTCGCCCTCCGCCTGGGACGACTCCTGGTGGCCCCCAGCCCTGGGCACCGCACCCAAGCCAACCGACCACGCACGCAACCTGGGCTTCATCCTGGACCCCTCCCTCTCGATGACCAGACAAGTCAACGCCGTCTCCTTATCGTGCTTCAACACCCTGCGTATGCTTCGCAAGTTCTTCCGCTGGATCCCGACCGAGACCAGGAAGACTGTCACCCAGGCACTCGTCACCAGCCGACTGGACTACGGAAACGCCCTCTACGCCGGAACCACAGCCAAGCTACAGAAAAAATTCCAGCGCATCCAGAACGCCTCCGCCCGACTCTTCCTGGATGTCCCCCGACGCAGCCACATCTCCAGCCACCTGAGGAACCTGCACTGGCTCCCCGTCGACAAGAGGATCACGTTCCGGCTCCTCACCCACGCACACAAGTCTCTCCACGACCTGGGCCCCAAGTACCTCAACGACCGCCTGACCTTCTACACGCCCACCCGCCAGCTACGGTCCACCAGCCTCGCCCTCGCAGCCGTACCACGCATCCGAAGAGCCACCGCCGGAGGAAGATCCTTCTCTTACCTGGCTGCCAAGACTTGGAACTCCCTCCCCATCCACCTTCGGCTGACCCAGGACCATCTCGCCTTCAGGAAACAACTCAAGACCTGGCTGTTCGAGCAGTAGCATACCCCTCCCCCCAAGCACCTTGAGACCCTCCCGGGTGAGTAGTGCGCTATACAAATGGCATGATTGATTGATTGATTGGTACAGACCCCAAAAGTTCTTCGGGTGACTCATGGGGGAGCAGCTCACTGTAGTGTTCGGATTGTGTACAGCAATAAAGCATATCGTGCGCCCATCGTTTAGGTGTGGGCACCGGCCCTCTCATCCAGCATATTGCCACCACCCGCTTAGCCATGAGCATCCCCATATCCACAAGTCTACGCGCTGCAACTGGCAGCCCCCTGGAGTGTCCCAAGAGCGCTAGCGCGGGATCCGGGGCGAGGTCAGTCTCAACAACCTTGCTCATCTCGGTGAAGATGTTTTCCCAGTATTCCCGCATCCTTGGGCACAGCAACGCTAAATTTAGGAAATATACCTCCGGCACGTGGCACCTCTAAGACTCAGCCGATTGGCGGAGACCATATCTGTGAAGTCTCTCCGGAGTATAGTACACTCTATTGAAAAAAATTGAAGTGCACCAATCTGTGCTTACCGTTTAATGATATTTGCCTGGTATTGCCACAACAGTAGCGCCACATGTCGTCATCTATTGTGGCTTGTAGGTCCCGTTACCAGTCCAGCCTAGCTTATGTGAATTGGTGCTCTCTATGTGACATAGCGATTTTGTATAAATTGGTCACCAGTTTACGAGAAGTCTCAGTTTTTACTATGTAGGAAAGTTCGGGGACTTCCGGTGGTTCCGCCAGATCGTCACCCAGCTGTTTTAATAGGGCGCTGCGCACTCTGTGGTACTGAAAACGGAGCAGCAATGAGGCCGCCTCCCCGCTCTCCTCTACCTGATCCCAGGACTTAACAACCTCATCCTGGAAGAGGTCCCCCACGCATCGAATGTTAAGCTTGTGCATGGCTTGTATCACACCCTTATTCCTAAGGGGGGATAGCCACTGGGCCCACTCCACTGGCATAGCCGGCGAGTACAGCAGCGCCCCTCCTTGCAATTGTAGAAGGCTGTGCCAAGCATGATTCGTCGCCGTGAGAGAGTCTAAAATCCCAGTCCTACGGTCCGTTGGTGTAAATACCGTCGCCAGGAGCAGGAGAGGGTCAGCGAACACCTTTTCCATCTGCACATGAGGAATACTTGCATCCCCGTGCACCCAATTGTGCAAATGTGACGCTTGGGCTACTCTGTTGTATAGCTCCAGGTCGGGGGTGCCAAGGCCGCCCATGCTGCTCGGCAGAGTGAGGAGCGACCATTTCACCCTAGGCTGCTTACCCGCCCAAGCTAGTTTGGTTAGGTGCTGCATCAGTTTTCGGAAGAAGATTTTAGGCAGCACGATCGGGATAGCAGCGAATAGCAACAATAGCCTGGGAAGCACCACCCTTTTCATTATGGAGACACGACCCATGAGGGAGAGCGGGAGCCTGTTCCAGGCCTCCACATTATCCTCGAGCTTGCTAAAAGCAATCCCGTAATTTTCATTGAATAATACCTCTGGATCAGTATGGAGCCGTATACCCAAATATCTGATAGAGTTCGAGGTCCACTGCAGTGGGTACTCCAAGTCAAATGGGAGAGTACCCGGGGTGAGAGGGAAAGCTAAAGATTTCGTCCAGTTGACTTTAAGACCTGAGAGGGCTACGAAGTGTACCACCTCTCTGAGCATTGAAGATAAGTTTTTTTCGGGGTCACGGACATATAACAGGGTGTCGTCCGCGTACATTGAGACCACTATCCTATATGCGGGGAAGCCAATACCCTCATTGCCGTGGTACTCACGCAATGCACATGCCAGTGGTTCCTCCACAAGTGCATACAGCAGGGGGGACAGCGGACAACCCTGTCTTGTCCCACTGCCAATTGGGAAGGAGTCTGTAACCAGGTTGCCAAGTCGCAGTCTGGCCCTGGGTTGGTGATAGAGAGAGCCTATCATTTGGAGGAACGGTAGACCCAGTCCCATCCTCTGCAGCACATGTCACATAAAAGGCCACTCCACCGAGTCAAAGACCTTTTCATTGTCGAGGACCACCGCTATGGCCTTCGTGTCAGGCCTACCTGCTGCATGGTACCGAGGACAGTGCAAATATTGTATGTCAGATTTCGACTTGGGATGAAACCCGCCTGTTCCGACGCGACAAGCAAAGGGGCCAGGAGCGCCAGTCGGTTCGCCAGCACTTTGGCAATGATTTTCGTGTCAACATTCAGCAGGGAGAGTGGTCTGTATGAGCCACACTCGTCGTGTGCCTTGCCGGGCTTAAGAATAGCTACTAGGAGCACCTCTCTCATAGTGTGCGGCATTCACACTTCCACGCAAATGTCATCGAACAGCGTCGAAAGATGCGGCAGCAGTGTGTCTTGGAAGGCTTTATAAAATCCCACCATGAGCCCATCTGCCCCGGGGGCACTGCCTGACCGCATTCCGGCAAGAGCCTCAACTATTTCGTCTTTCTCTATTAGTAGCATCAATAATTCCCTGTGAGTATTAGTGAGCATAGGCAGTTCTATGTGTTCCAGGTAATCTAGGATTTCGTCGTCTAGGTCGCCACACTTAGAGGAATATAAAATTTGTGTAGAAGCTGCAAAACTCCTGCGCGAAATCAAACTCGTCCGTGAGGACAGTGCCCTCCTCAGTTCTAAGCTCCGTTATCTGCTGTCGTCCCTTCCGCCTCCTCAAAACCCTCGCGAGGACCAAGCCAAGCCGCTCCCCCTCTCCATTAGCGCGGGGGTAGCATATTTGCCCATGTGCTTCACTTCCCTGTCTGCCTCCTCGTGATATTCAGTTAAGAGGGTCTTAATCTCTTCGTCCACCGCAACGTCCCGGTGCGTCCGCTGTTGTTCCTCTAACTGCGCCAGTCGCCGCTCCAACTCTGATAGCCTGCACCTTATTGACTCAAGTACCCCCGAGTGCTTGGACATAGCGATACCCCGTATGTAAACCTTGAATGCCTCCCACACCGATTGGAAACTTTCTACCGAGCCTATATTGGCCTAAAAAAAGACATCAATCGCCTCTGCCAGCTCTCCTCTGTACTGAGGATCTAGGAGCGAATACGGCGGGAAACGCCACGTGAAAGGGGGGATTGTCCTCCCAGGGGCTTCCAGCTCCAGTAGGAGCGGCGAGTGGTCAGAAAGAGTGCGCGGGAGGACCTTACAATCCTGTATCCGGCCCATCGTCGAGGAGGATGCCAACCAGTAGTCAATTCTAGTATGAATATTGTGGTATGTTGAATAATGTGTGTACCCCCCTGCGCGGCATGTCTCGACCTCCACACATCCTCTAAGTCTAGGCTGACGAGCAAACTGTGTAGTGTTAGCGCGGCTGCGGCTGGCCTACGCACTGGACCCGCAGATCTATCCAGCGCCGGGTCAAGTACCAAGTTAAAATCCCCACCCCACAGGACCTGTGCTGTGTCAAATTCACGGGTTACCGCTGCCAGGGACGTATAGAATTCCGGGGAGTCATAGTTTGGAACGTAAACATTCACCACAGCGAACTCCATCCCCAGGCCCACGCATCTTGAAATGACAAAACGGCCCTCAGAGTCCGCTCTCAGGAGCGCGTGAGTAAGTTTCGATTTGGGATTCACCCAGGTGAGCACACCTCTGGCATGAGTCGTGAAGCCTGCCACAGCGATGTAGCCCTCCAAGCCCCTACTGTGCAAAATTCTACTCGATATTGGCAAATTGGTCTCTGTAGGAGTGCCACGTCAACATGCTACCGCTGGAGGTAGCTCAGTACTTTCCTCAACTTCTGATAATCATTAAGCCCCCTGACGTTCCATGTAAGTGCCCGGATCCCGAACTCCCTGGATCAGCCATACTCATCGCCCGTCCCCATCTTGAAAGCCATGTATATGTGGTCACCTTGTGAGGTTGTAATCGACTGTGCAGTCAAATGAATAGACAACCCCCCTCCCCCCAACCTCCGTCCCAAACTCTGAAACATTCCCAACCCCCACCCACAGCAGACCACCCCCAACAAGGCAATGCAGAAATAATACCCATCCGCCCCCCATCCCAGATCCCCAACTGCGTGACCTCCCGTGGGTCAAATGGTGTGCATTGCGGGCGGGGGCCGAGGTCGTCGCACAACCAGCAAGTAATACAGTTACACAACTTGCCGGGTGCCCTACTCCAACTTCCCGTCATACCATTGTACATGCATCAGCAAATGATAAGAAAGACATATATGGAAACAGTTCTGGCAGTTCAGGTCGCATCGCCTGCAGGTAAATACTCCCCCTTACTTCTTCTCAGCACGCCAACCAAGCATGAGTTAGTCGCACACAGAGGACTCCAAGTGACAGCCCACGGCCGCATGCCGTGTGTCCGGGAAAGGTAGCATCTCCGATGTACACCCAGGGAACAAATAACCATGGTGCCCAGTCCCTGCTGGCCCTCGGCCGCTGCATCTCCAAAAACAAGACAAACAGGCGCATCGCTCCCAAAACCAGTCCTCTCCACTCACTGTGCCTCGATCACCCCACGAGTTTGCGGGGCACACGAGAAGCTGCGGGTCACTCCTGCTCGTCCAGCTGGCTGCTCGGCTCCTCCCCCGCCGACGGTTTGTTGGCAGCGCTGCGATGGTCCCTCGACCATCCCTTCAGGGCTTGCTGCAGGGCCCTTGGGTCAGTGAGGAGGTGGGAGTGCCCCTGCCGGTTCATAAAGAGATTTTCAGGGTACAACGTTGCATAGTCCAGGCCAAGGTCACGGAGCTGTCGTTTAAACGGGGCAAAGTGCTTGCGGGCCTCCTGTACCTTTGCAGTAAAATCCGGGTAGAGCGAGATCTCTGAGCCCTCGAACTGCAGCGACTTCTTGTCCCTGGCCAGTCGCAATGCCACGTCTCTGTCCCTGTAGTTGAGCAGCTTAGCGATGATGGGGCGCGGCGGTGCTCCTGGGCGCGGGCGTGGGCCCAGCGAGTGGTGCGCACGCTCCACCACAAACATTGGAGAGAATGCACCTTCTCCGAGGAGAGTAACCAGAAGCTTTTTGACTAACTTCTCCATGTTCCCCGTCTGCATCGTCTCCGGCAGGCACATGATGCGTAGATTAGAGCGACGAGAGCGGGCCTTCAATTCTTCCGTTTTCTCCTGTAGGGACTGCATAAGCTTCTCAATCTTTTTATGATCAGTGTCTAGCTTCGTTTGCGCTTCTTAGACCTCCGTTAGTCTTCTTTCGGACATGTCGAGTCTTTCCGCGTGTTTGTCAATGCGCTCCGCCATGTGATCCATTCTGTAAGTGAGGGCATCGATATTTGTGCTTATGGACGTCATACTGTTCTGGAGGCCTTTTTCCATTGCCAGGAGCATGCTTTTGATGTCTGAGGCCTCAGTGGCTTTATCCGCGCCCGGAGCCTCCTGTGACTTAGCGCGCCTCTGCTCAATGGTCAGCTTGCTCTGAGTCTTGTCGCCTCTCCCCATGGTACCAGGCGGTGCCGAGGGACAAGGGTGTAAAGGTCAACCAGGTGTGTATCACTTTGATTGGGCCAAAGCAGTCCGGACTTACAGTGTCCTCGTGCAAGCGCCGGAAGTCGTCTCAGCTCCGTCGCAGGGATGTGTCGTGCCGCAAGCCACTAGGCTGCACCCGAGACCCCACAGTTGCCCGGCTCCGTCTGAAATTCAGGGCCACCCCTCGATGTCGCCACTTCTGTGAGTCCCCTGGCTGCGTGTTCCTACCTCACTACGGGCTCGCAATAAACTCCAGGAGGCGGCCCTGTAGTTCTGCCAATGTCCGTAATGCCCTCGAGTTCCTCAGGCTGGCTGGTGTCTTCCTTGACAAATCGGCAAATCAGGGCCACAAGCTTTCACCCTGGCTGTACTCCTGCCGGTGCTATGGTCGCACAGCCACCACATTGCACTGCCCCCAGGGCATCCCCAGGGCCTCGTGTCTCTGAGTGGGGGGGTCGATGGCAATCCACTTTGCGCCGCGGCCTCCACCAGGCAGTTTCCCCCCAAGACTGCCAGGGCCCGGGTATCAGCAGCAGGCACCTGGCCGGGTCTCTCGTGTCTAGACCGCAGTAGCAGTGGCCAGCCCGCAACAACGCTCCACGCCAGGGGGCAAGAGGAGGGGTGGGGAGGGGGGGCTGGGGGGGGGAGAAGCAAGGCTGCTCACCCGCGCTGAAGATTTGCGCCGGCCGGTCTAGTCTTTCCGGTCCGCCGCCGAGCACTCTTAGGGCACCTCCGCTCTATCAGGCTGCACACACTGCTACGCAACTCAGATCAGGGCTGCACTGCAGGGCGCGGTTCTGTGGCCTACCACGCCATCCGCTACTAGTCAGGGAAACTGGATAATTCCGGCACCGTTACTCATGCGCCCAGCCTCCGCCGAGGGCCCACGCTGTCCACAAGTTGGGGGAAATCTGCTGCTCCGCTAAACTGCGTGCTGATGAAGGATAATGCAGGATAATTCGGGACTCAAGCGGCCATCACGGTTGCCGGCAAGCTCCGACCCCCTCCTTTGGAAGCGATATTTTCTGCCTGTTCCCCAAACCAGTCCTCGTGTTTTTTGTTTATGTTTTCTTTGTCTCTTACTGCTTTTTCTTCCCCACATGCTTGCGCTTGCTTGAACTCCACTGTTTTCTGATGATTCCCATCCTGCTCCTCACGCAGCTTTAGAGTTATTATTTTTTTTTAACAAGGGTCCAAAGTATTTCCCGTCTGCGTGCATTTTTTTTGCAATTCTCACACACATCCTTCTGAGTTTTTATATATTTTAATTTATTGTTGTAACATGGTCCTCTGCATGTTAGAACCACAAATTAATAAATATGTTGCCAGGCAATATTCACAGCCATGTGTATGCATGCGTTTGTCAAAATATATTGGCTTTTTGAAAAAAGGATTAGCAAAACCAATAGCTCAGCATTTTAGAATCAAAAACTATTTGCTTTGCTAATGGTTGTTAGCATCTTGGGGGTGGTTTTTTGCATCAGAATGTCTTTCCCGTGCTCCTTTGAGTGCTATATAATATCCTTTACGTGTGATGTGCATCTATGACATTAATTCCCATGGAACTTGTTTTTGCTTACCGCTTTCTTCGTTGTGTTCTATTGATGGTAGGGGTTTAGTTATTAAACAAGTTGCCAGGCAAGGACACCCTCCTGCACAAAAAAACAATTCTGCCTGTAACACAAGCACTCTTGCACAGTGGCCAGCACAAGGAGGGAGCAGCAATGCTCAAGAACTTACTAAATATGGAGCATTCCTGCTCTCTTCCTTTCACACAATGCAGCAACTTTGCATGCTGCCCTGCGTTGCCCGAAAGATTAGAAAATATGCCCCCTGGTGACCACTTTCACAGTTCTGTTCATGCTCTTTTGGTCAAATCATTTTTATGCTACCTCTATCATGTAATATTAACTTAGAGGAAAAGTAAATTCCAGTATCAGTGTTACAACTAATTGCTAAATGAAATTACCGACTTTTTTGGCCATCCATAAGAAATGGAGAGTGAAAATGGAATCAGAATAGAGACTACTGATTAAAATTCCTTATTTAACTGGTCTATAAGTAAGTCTGGGAGGTGTACTCAGATTCGCATGCGGAGCTTGCAGAGTTTTCTGCACTCCGCATTATGCGGAGGTCGCGGAGTTCCAAAATACTCACAGAGCAGAATATTTTCCCTTGCTCGCATTTGGCAACGTCAAGTCGGCGAGCGCGAGCAAGGAAAATCCACCTCCCGGCAAGATTCTTTCCTAGTTCCCGATCGCCAACATCAAGTTGGCGAGTGGGAGCGTGGAAAATCTACCTCCTGGCGAGATTTCTCAATGTGGGTGGTCAGATTTCTCCTATGCTCATGTCCGCTTGCGTTGAGAAACCGTCTGTTTGCATTGAGAAAGCTGCTGCTCGAGTAAAAACCATATTCGAGCAGCAGAAAGGAAGCAGTGCCCTCTTGCACTGTGCATGGTGCCATTTGCGATGATTACACAGTGCAGACAAGCACCTGGCACTGAAAATCACCACGAACTGCATTTATCAAGCGCACTCCGCCGCTTACGGAGCTCCGCGTAGCGCGGCAGAGTTTTTTTTTGCACTTCGCAGAGTTCTGCTCTTCGAACTCTGCCCAGGCTTATCTATAGGTTAGTTTGCTGATGACTTACTGAATCCACATCCAGACTACAGGAATTTAAATACCGCCACTGTGGGAACTGAAGTCGAAATCCATCACCACAATACTATGGGCTCCATTCTGTGAGGCCAGTAAGGAGGTTACTGACTCCATTGGGTTACAAATGTTGTGGGCATTTGTAGGTCCATGGGTTTTCAGGCAGGCACATCGCCTGCTGAAAGCAGGTAAAATATCTGGTCAAAAAGTGGTGAAAAATATATTTAATCTAGGACAGAAATCTTGATTCCAGCATATTTTTCTCTAAACATGTATGGGTATTTACGTCCCTACCAATTACCAACGACGGCTGTAATGGCAATTCCGTATATTGTGTGTGGGGGGAAATAAGTTATGTAGATTTCCAACCAACTTGTAGTGGGCCACATAAAAATGTGCGAAAGAACATGAACATATGCATAGGAAATGCAGTTTTATTACATGGAAAATGTTCTGTGAGAGCGGCAGCTATTAAAACAAATACCAATATTAGAAAGTGCCTTGCGTTTTATGTTTACATGCCTGCTCATGTTTCCAAATTTATTTTAACATATTGGGATTCATTTTTTAAACTGTCCAATGTAGCAACATTATATTAAATGTACATGAATTTATATCATTTTTATACGGAACAGTAGAAAGCCTTTGCGCAAGTCAAAACAATTGGCTTTATATGTGCTTGCATAGTTTCTCTTTTCCACTGAACCACACCAAGGTCTCAAAACTTTCCATGTTCATTTATAGTTGTCACATACCTTAATCTGTTGTATATCGTTTTAAGCGGTCACTACTCTTTTATTATTTATAAATTACATTCAAATGACCTATAAACTCCCTTTACTTTGTCATTGTTTTGTTTTATCTTTTTTAGGTCGAGCTTAAACAGCGCTTGCGCTGTAGGTGATCTGTTATTATCTACTTTGTGGGCTCTGACTGAAAAATTGTCTAGCATTCGCGACAAAGAATTTTCAATTCTATTAAGGACACGGAGGCGAGGATTATGCTTCTCTTATCTTTACTGACCAAAAACAGCAGCCAATAATAAAACTTTAAACTTGCATGACCCCGGAAGGACAACCCCCTCCAACAGTCTGCACCAATCACTACTCAGTCCATGCAATAATAGTCCATGTAAAACCGGAACCTTCCTCTTTCTTTGCGAAGTCCTCCGCAGTCCAACCAAGACTGTAGCCCAACGTGGCAACTATCGCAATCTCTTGTCCGAAGGGGAAAACTGCTCCACAGCTGAGATCCAGCTCAGTCCACAGGAATCATACTCAGGTCTGCTTGTGCTGATCACCTGAAACAAAAAATATGTCGTAACGGCTATTCCAACAACAAGGAATACAATCAGTCATAACATAATCCGGGTGGGAAAATACATCACTTCTGAAACATTGACATAGCAAATACATCACTGACAACTCGGGTGGGATAATCCTCGCCTCCGTGTCCTTAATAGAAATGAAAATTCTTTGTCGCGAATGCTAGACAATTTTTCATTCTATGTCAGTCCACGGAGGCTCTGATTATGCTAGTTTAAAGTTTCTCCACCACCACCGAGGCCACATCCACAATAGGTTTATGATAAAACGTTTTAAAAGTAGATTCAGAGGACCAATCAGCCGCAGTCATGATGTCCTGAAGCCGGGAGCCGGCACCAAAGGATTTTGAGGCCATGGCCCCTCTTACAGAATGAGCTCCGAATTTGGAGGAATCAATACCAGCCATACTCAATAACCAGGAAACCCACCTGGCCAGAGTAGCATTGGCGACTGGGCGGAAAGGTCTCTGTAGAGAAATCAATAACTGACCAAAATCGTTCCTAAATTCTCTAGTACAATCCTCATAAACTTTCAGACATTTAACCACACATAATTTGCTGTGATGAGAAAAAGCAGGATAAGAAATACATTTTGAATGTGTTTTTGTACGTTTTGAAATGGTAAAGGAAACTCCCGTGGGAGTAAATACTCTACCTGCCAAATCCAGTGCTCGAATGTCCGAGACTCTTCTACAGGAAATCAAACATAGCAACATAGTAAGCTTCGCCGAGAGTTGTTTCCTAGACAGACCCTCATTCGCCGGCCATGCCGTCAAAAAACGCAGGATAACCGAAACATCCCAAAGCTCCGTGTACCTAGGTTGAGGAGGGTTCACCAGTCGGATCCCCCTGACAACCTTACACACCAATGGATGTTCCCCGACCGGCCTACCATCCACGTGAGGGTGTCCCGCTGAAATAGCTGACCGGAAAGTATTCACCGATCTGTACGCCAACCCTGACCGAGCCAAATCTGACAAGAAATTCGCAATCACAGAGACATGAGATCCCACCGGATCTCCTTGTCGCTCGTTGCACCAACCAACCGAGCGTCTCCAAGCAGACTCATAGCGTTTGTGGGTGGAAGGAGCCCATGCCTGTGACAAGAAAAAGAGAGTGTCTTGAGAAACTCCTGGCATTTGCCAGCGTCTCCTGAAAGTCTCCACGCCATGAGAGACAACTGCTCCAGAAGGACCAGCGGATGTCGAAGGCCCACTGGGTCCGTCAGAAGGTCTGGGAACGATGAGATTCGCACCGGAGGTGCACAAGCCAGACTCATCGCGACCGGAAACCACGCTTGGGTTTTCCAACATGGTGATATCAAAATCACCTCTGCTCTCTGCCTCCGGATCTGAGCTAGAACCCTCGGGATCATGATGAACGGGGGGAAAGCATAAAGAATGCCCATCGTCCATGACTGAAGAAAGGCGTCCGAGCTGATCGCCAACGGATCCGGGCGCCAACTGAAAAACTGGGGTAACTGTCTGTTGAGACGTGAAGCAAACAGATCTATGACACACGGACCCCACAAGCGGTCCAAAGCCTTGAAAATCCTGGGATGCAGCATCCAATCGCTGGCATCCCTCAAATATCGTGAGTTCCAATCCGCTGTCACGTTGACAGAACCCGGAATGTACTACGCCGTCACCGATATCTGATGGTCCAGGCAATAGTGCCAAAAGTCCTTGGCTATCTCCGCTAGGAGACGAGACCTGGTGCCCCCTAGGCGATTTATGTACCGTACCGCGGACACATTGTCCATGCGTAGGAGAATACAGCACGAAATCTTCTGAGGGGACAAAGTCCGCACTGCAAATGAACCCGCCAGGAGTTCCAAACAATTGATGTGGAGATTCAGTTCCTCGCGGGACCAACGGCCCCCGGTCTCCACCGAGCCGCAACGGGCTCCCCAACCCCATCGGCTCGCATCCAACTCTATCACAACCTCCGGGGTGGCCGCAAAGATGGCTCTGCCGTTCCAGGCTTCCAAATGTTCCAACCACCAGTTCATCTCGGTGCGCGCGTCCGTCGATAACGAGACTTGCTGGGCGTAAGTCACACCCCTGCGAAGATGCAAGGCTTTCAAACGCTGCATCGCTCTGTAGTGCAAGGGACCCGGAAAGATCGCTTGGATGGATGAAGCTAAAAGTCCCACCAGGCGAGCTAAGGTCCTCAAGGAAATTGTTGGAGAGACAAGTGCTTTCCTCAACTCCTTCTTGATTGCCACCCGCTTCTTGAGCGGGAGGAGCAATTGGGCCTTCACCGAGTCGACCTGGAAACCCAGGAATTCCATAACTTGTGAAGGTGTCAGAATGGACTTCTGCAAATTCAACAGGAAGCCCAGGTCCTGAAGGAGACAAATCGTCCACGATAAATGAAGTGAGACAATCTCCGGAGAGTCTCCCAGGATCAGGATGTCGTCTAGATAGATGATCATCCGCACGCCTCTCTCCCTCAAGTATTGAACTATCGGTTTCATCAGTTTGGTGAAACACCAGGGAGTGGATGAGAGGCCAAAGGGCATGGCGGCAAACTCGAACCACTTGTTGCGCCATTGAAATTGAAGAAACCGTCGATGCGGTGGAAAAATGGGCACCGCCAGGTAAGCGTCTTTCAAATCCAGACGTACCATCCAATCCTGTTCTAACAGGATGTCTCGCAGGAGGTGTATGCCCTCCATTTTGAAGTGTCGATACACCACCCATGCGTTGAAATCTCTGAGATTTAAAACTAACCGAAAGCCCTGGTCCTTCTTTGGGACCACGAAGACCGTGCTCACAAAGCCGTGAGCGTGTGGCAAAGTCTCCACAATTGCCCCCTTCCGGAGCAAAGCCATCACCTCTGTGTCTATGAAACTCTGTTCTTGTAGGGAAAAATGTAGAGGCGCGGGCGCTTGACGCTGCGCGGGGGAGGCATAAAATTCTATCTGATACCCTTGGACGGATTGCAACACCCAGGGATCTGTTGTGAGCTCCCGCCACCTGTGAAGAAACAAGGCCAACCTGCCCCCCACCATGTGTTCCGACGCACAAAGAATTCGTACCTGAATAGGAGTTGTCTCCGGAATTATTTTGCTGTCCTCTGTAATTTCCTTTCTGACCTCTGCCACGGCCTCCTCCCCGGTTACGGGAGGGGTAGAAATTGGGACGTTGGTATCCTCGGCCTCTCTGGTCACCTCCACGTGAGGTCTGATTGAAGCCTCGGCCGGACCCTCGACCTCGCTGACGTCCGGCCCTATCAAAAACACCGGTGTGAAGCACCCTCTTGATAGTGGTTTGCGCCTTGTCAAGCGCGGAAAAAGTGGCCACGTACTTGCCCATTTCTTTAACAAATTTGTCTCCGAAGAGCATGCCATTAGCCATCGAACCAGGTTCGTTGGTGGCCATCTCCGCTAACTGGGAGTCAATGCGCATCAGGAAAGAGCGTCTCCGCTCCGTGGACAACGCCACATTCGCGTTCCCCAGAAAGCACATAGCACGCTGGGCCCATTCCATAACATCAGATGTGTCCATAGGCACGCCTTGTTCTTTGGCCTTGACTGCAGCATCCAGAATTTTAGTAAGGGGGCCAGAGACATCCAGTAACTTGTCTTGGCACCCCCGCCACGCTCTATCCAGTCCTTTTTTAGGGTCTTTAGCGAATTTTCTCATAAACGCCGTCATGGTGGGGTCAAGGTCCGGAGTATCCGCCACTTTCCCTAGCACCGAAGGTCTGGGGCATTCCGATCTCAGAGTGGCACGAACCCCACTCTCAAAACCTTGTCGCAAATTATTGGTGACATAATGTGCAACCTCGGCACAGGGCACCCACTCCGTGGATCTAGGGTGAACAATATTATTGGGGTCAAAGAGAAGGTTTCTAGGGACTTGACTATCGTCCGGCTTGTAAGCCGTGTGCTTAGTCTTCTTGAACTTTTTTCTAGGAGCAATAGAATCCACCTCAGAGTCCGAAGTACCAGGTGGTGTCGAGGAGGAGTCCCCCGAGGTCTGAATAGCCATAGAGCCATGGTCCCTCATCACTGATTTAGCCATTTCCGCCATTCTATGGGACTGGGGATGGTCTGAAGTCTCACCCTTGCGTGAAGACTTAGCCTTCCTTTTGCCCGACGAGTGATGGGACTGTGTAAAAGGCTTTAACGCCTTAATCAGGGCTTTACTGACCGAGCTCTGGTCGTGGGAAGCCAGAGCCTCACCTAAATTCTCCTCCAGCTGTTCTTCCTCAGGCTCATACTGTTCATATTCATTAAATTCGACCCACTGGTCGCCCTCCTCGGCGTAATACGCCATAGCCAAGTGCACAGGAGGTGAGGAGGAGATTAAAAGGGGGGAGTACCCAGGGGTTTAGCCTCTACACACACACAATGCAACCCCAGTTGCCACCACACACCACAGAGGCAGGCTGATAATTGGTGGAAGGAGACCCCTAGCACACTAAAAACTCCCCTAGAGCAAAGCTCTACTCCGGACACGCTCCGGTCAGCGTTAGAATCAGGCCAGGGATTGATGCAGCCAGAACGCGCTAAACGCGAGGAGCCGGTAACCTAAAACGAAAACTCGGCTTCCCGCGCATGCGCGTTGACAGGGGACACACACTCGACTGCTCCCTGTGCGCGGCAGAGCCGCGTCTGCCTCCTCCTACTCCACCGCCCCTTAACGCGCTCAGGCACACAGCGCACCCCGCCGGACAGCGGAACGAGGCGGAAAACCGACGCTCAACACTCGCAAGGAGAAAATACATAAAGCGTACTAACGCCACAATCAGACGCGCATTCGCGCATAAGCAGTACATGAAAAAACCATAAAACACACCATAAACCCCTATATCAACAGAAATAAGGGAAAGGCACTTAACTCGCTGCTGCAGCAGCAAAGAAAGAGGAAGGTTCCGGTTTTACATGGACTATTATTGCATGGACTGAGTAGTGATTGGTGCAGACTGTTGGAGGGGGTTGTCCTTCCGGGGTCATGCAAGTTTAAAGTTTTAATATTGGCTGCTGTTTTTGGTCAGTAAAGATAAGAGAAGCATAATCAGAGCCTCCGTGGACTGACATAGAATTCTCCTTGGCTTAGGATTGGGTTTGATTGGCTTTTGTGTGTGTCATCTAAAAATAATTTGTGCTATTTGGTTTAGGCTTAGAGCATGTCCCACCGTTTTTTTAAAAGTTTCCTCCCCTGGAGTATTGCCGCAGGTACGAACAGGGACGCGCACGCAGTCCCTGCCCTTCCATTTCCAGCGCCATGCTGTCTTCTGCATTGCGTGCACTTTACAGTGCCCCTGGGGCACGAGCAGGTACATACTAGAGTGCTTCTCTATCGGAATGCACTCTTTGGTCCCCCAGGGGCACAAGCAGGCATCCACTTCAGCATGCCTTTCTAGCTGGGAAACCCGTGTACTATAATAACCATTTAAAGTTGTAGATACTTTAATAAACGCAATTTTAAATATCGGCCATCACAACCGTTGCTTTACCCTCCAAATGAAGATCAGCCCAGAAACCATCATAGATCTGCATGTTTACACATGCTACTACCCCTGCTGACTGAGATATGCTGGCTCCAACTGAGCAGTTTATTACAAATACAGAGGACACCCTCGCCGGTCTGAGCACATAGTGCTCGACGTGATCAGCTGCTAGACACGGAACCCAGAATCGGATCAGCAATTACTTTTTCACGCCTCAATGCGTTTCTGTATGCCTAGCACACTTGGCGGAGGCACCACTTTTTTTCCCAGCAGTTTTTTAAAGCGCAAACTCGACACAATGGTATTGGAGCACTTTACATGAACACAAGTTACAAAGGACAAGTTCATGTTTTAGGCATGAAGAGATTAAGCGATTTGCTGAAAATCACAGGATGTTCAGCCACCGCCTGTAGTGTCCTGTTGGGCACGGTCTAGGTGTTCTTATGATGCAACCTACACTCTACACCCACCCACCCACCACTGGTGTCACGGGTCAGGTGACCCAGTCCATAAAGGGGACGGAGCGCACGTGCTCTTGGCCCATTAGCTAACCACTATCACTGTGTCGGTGTCTGATTTCTCATCAGCATAATGAGGGCCTAGCGCCCGTCATTACAACGCCGAGACTCATAACTGATTCCTCAGTTCCAAAATTGGCAGTTCTGGCCGTAACGCTGCATCCTCTCCTACATCCTGACTTCTGTAATGTATATTTTTCTATGTTAAACACTGAGTTTATCTTAGCAGCCAAATATATATAACAATGGCAGGTGGGATGAAAATGCAAGAAAAATGGTCAGAAAATGTTTCAAACCTGGGTTACTGTTTTGGAGCCTGTCTTCAGTGTGCACGCGTGAATGACCTCAACTCGCTGCCTCATCTGAACAGCACAACAAGGTCTTAAAATTAGGTAAAAGAAATACAGAAAAAATGGACCGCAGACTACAAATTGCTTACAGTTACCGAAAACTCTAACCGAAATAAGCATATTCGGGGTCTTCCGGAATTATCAACGGTGTTTATGCAATTTACTAACTCTGTGCCCCAAATGATTGGGGAATCTCATTGGCTCACATGTTGCAGAATTGTCAGAAAAGTGCATTTAGTGCTTTATGGAGAAGTAAAAAGGAAATACGCATTGGCAAACCTAATAGTCCTGGCTTTAATGCGCTAATGCACGTAAACCGCATTGCCTCATTCATCCATGTGTTTGGGTAGTTTAATATAATAAAGCCAGGTAGATTAGCTTTGCCAGCGCTTGTTGGTTCTGCACATCATGAGAGTAACTGATAATGTGAACACTGTTGCTATCCCTCCTTTCAACGTACATGGGATTCTTGGATTCTTTCTGCCATTTAAGTATGCACATTTGACAAATTACTTAGTATTTTGTATGGTCTTGTTGCTGTGAAATAATAAGAAAAGCTGCTCCTTTGTGTCTGTTGCTCGTCAGCTAAATAGGTTTAGTTGTAAGGTTCTTCATCTTTCTGCTGTGTCTGAAACGTTGACAAATGCATGCTTTGACACGTCTGCCTACGTTTGCCATTTTTATGTCAGGCTTGAAAGTACTGCTGTTTGCAACTAGTTCTTTAAAATGTAGTTAGAGAGAATTTGGCTTTGCCCAGAAGAGTATTTCTGTCTCAGCTCACTCTATTGGCTGTTTCGTGCACCATTCGCCCCCCTACAAAGCACTTCCATTGGAATCCGTGAGGGATTATTTCAAATATGAAAAGTGCACTCAGTCATCACGCTGTTTGTCACATTACATTTTCTATCGCCTATATCCATTCTATACAGAAAGCAATGCTTCCTTGTTACCCCCCCACACACACACTGCCAATAGGCCTGACTCTAATGTAATAAACATAATTTTTGCATGCAACACGTGAATATTTGTACTTACATGTGTTGGCACATTAAAGCCTGTCCCTTGGCTTTACCAATGCTTGCTATCTCTGAGGCTTTGTGTTTCTAAATGCAGTACTTCATCGTACTGACACTTGGAAAAAGTTGATATTCTTTTCAGTTATCCTTATCTGTAGTCCGAGGTCTTTTATCATATCAGCTCGTGGGAATGAAGACTAAAAATGTGACATTTTAGTACATGCATCTTGTGATGTGGCACTGCGCGCATTGGGGGAATCCTTCACAGATGTATTGGAGATGCTCTGGTGAAGATTTGAAAGAATCACTGGTAAAATGCATGCAGCTACCTTCCAGAAAGCGTGGGGCAGTAAAATCAGGATTTCACAAGCGCTAAAGGAAGATGGAGCCCCTTGACCCTAAGACAGCCACTAAAGTCTCACAAGGTTGCTGCTTTTGTTGTTAATCTTGCAAGATTTTGGAGCTGCCATCTTGATGGCAGGCTTCACCGATCTACTAAGAGACCATAACTCAGCGGACCAGCTAGCTGAGGAAGACCAGACTTTTATTTATTTATTTATTTATGCATTTTTATATAGCGCGGACTTTACCCGAAGGTGTCAGAGCGCTTCACACTAGGAACAGAACTGATACATGAGAACATTACAAGTGAGCAAAATACAAAGGCAAACGCTACATTAAATGAAGCAAAATTACAATTGTGCGCCAACAAAGTATAAGAGGTAGTAAACGGTGCATTACAAAAGTGACAGTCGTGAGTCAACAAAATACAAGAGGTAGCAAACGGTGCATTGCAGGAGGAAAAAGTGACGTGTGCAGGTTACAAAAAGCGTACAAAATAAATATAGAGGTATAATACTGCAATATATGGAGGACACTCCAGCACAAGAACAAACGTTACGTAGGCAATCAAGGCCTAACAAAAACATTTAAGAATGCCTGCTGCAGTGAAAAAAATATATACAGAATGCAGATATGAAACCTACAATTAAATGTGACAAAAAGTGTTATGATTGAGATTATTTCAGATGTAAAATAGCACCTCCAGCATAGCACAGTCAATAATACACCAAACACCTGAAATCATGATCGTAAGACAAAAGTATTTGCAATGCAATAGATATCGCATTTAAGCTAGTTTAAGTTATTGACAATACCTTTTATTTATGTTTTAAAAACGAAAACTAAAATAAAAGGCATTGTTATTTGCAATATCAATAGCTCAGACATGCCTAAATGCGAGAACTAATGCATTGCGAATGCTTGTTTTTAATTATTTTGCTGTTTGAGTTACATTTTCTCTTGAACTCTTATCTGGAATCGTGGACTTTTGGAAAGCGCACTGTGACCCACTAGTCCATGTTATAGAAAACTGCTAATGAATGAATGAACACATAGCCACTCCATTTGCTCTATCTATCTATCTATCTATCTATCTGTCATAAGACCGCCTATTACTGAATTGCCTGCCCATCGTCCTCTGATACTCTTCGAACTTAAGACAAGAAATTGTCATAAATCAACGCCTCATGGATCATACCGTTGTCCTACATTGCAATCAATCAGGCTTCTGTCTTGGACACAGAATTCTCACTGCATCTGTGTAAGTTCTGCATTGCTTCCTAGAGGGTCAAGCCAAAGGTTGTCATGTGCTCTTGGTGGGTTTTACCACTGACAGTAAAACTCTGCTAAAAAGTTGCCAGTGCTGTCTGAAAAGCCTTTGAATGAGTCGCCTCCTTCCTTTCCAGGTGATAGAAAAAATCACCTCAAGCCGTGACAAAGCCAACAGATCTCCTCTTTTGGCAATTCTGTGCAAGATGCTGTGAAGCATGATCATAATTATATGAAAAAAAGTGATATTACATGGCCACGGCAGTCATGTCATTTGGTAGGTACGCACATGTGTCATTACACGAAATGATGCAGGCGCCATTATTTTTATCAACCAATCCCAGTTGGAATGCAAATAAAAATATAAAAATTAAATTAGCATGAAAGTGCTTTTTCTTAAGGCAGAGTGGCTGGCAGCAGTTTGGTGCCTGGTCTTCTAAAAAATAATATGTATATATTTTTTTAATAAAAGGACTATAGGGTTGGTAGAAGGGACCGTAGGAGTGGAAGGGAGGAGATCAACAGGGAGTGGGCAGAAGGAAAAGCAAACCAGAGAGAAAGCAACACGGGTGCGGTGGAGGTGGTATTTGATGAGGGAGTCGCACACGAGAGAGAGAGCTTGCAGCAAACGTTGGAGAGAGCAACACAGAGTATTGGGTGGATATTTGGTTAGTTCGAGAAGCACACAATCAAGGACCTGGAACACACATGTACTCTCATGGAGTGCTTGAGTAAAAAGGCAAAAGTAGGTGCCTAAAAGTGAGCTGTGGAAGGGTACAAGTGAGACTAGCCAAATGAGGGTAAGGAGGCTAGGCTCAATGAAGGGAACAAGCACAAGATAGACCAAACAATCCATTGAATGAACACATAAGTGTCAATGAAGTGAACTAAAGGTAAACAATGCGTGGGTTGTAAGGCCACTAAGTTCTTGGTAAGCCGTCAACAGGTCTTTTCCAACCAGACAACTTGCACTCTCTGGTAGGGGATACCTAAAAGATACATTCTTTTACTCTTCCTCTGCAGTTTTTCTAGTCGATGCACTGCAAGTTTCAAGGCTGTCTCCACTTGAATTGTCACCAATTGCCATTTTCTTTCTTCATTCATTACTTCTATTTTCACTTTCAGCTGTTTACAGATGGCACCAAACTGGTTGTAAAGCATGAGATGCCCTCTGGTGACTACTTCCGCTACCTTCTTCTGACCGTCTGCACTTGATTGAAGCGAAGCTTTCTACAGATTGTGTAGGCACAACACTGAAGTCCCTATTGTTGGTTCCACCAAACTCTCTTAACTACTTTTCCCTCTTCTGCAGCCATGCCATCAATGGTATCTGAGATGGAGAAACATTAGTGTTTTAAAAAGGAAAGACCCTCTGTCAGTTAACCAGCCAAATGTTCATTTCATGCAGTCTTCACCTCTTCCTCTCTATAACCATCCCCCTATTCTTCGTCTGCAAAGATTTTTAAACATATTGTTCATTTAGAGTTGAGAGAGAAAGAACACAGAATTGCATCCCCTCCTCTCTTTCCATTACTCCCTGGTGTACTTGACTATTGCCTACAATAGTGTCTGTGAACAGGAGAGAAAACTACAATTGAAAATATTGAGTTGTAACCACTTGAACCTTCAATATCTGATAAATTGGCAGAGAAGAAGTACTAGCGCAGTGGTCTTATTGCACAACAAGTGACCCAGCCAAGTGTCTAGCATTGGAGGTTACATTAAGATTTATCAGGCGGCAGAGGTTAAATAAGCTAGAGCAGCCTCTATCAAATTCCTTTGCAGTAACCAGTCATTATATCTGCCCAGTACCATTAAGGCAGTAGTTACATAAACAAGATGATTAATCTAGTTGTGTTTGAGGGTTATAAATAACCATAACAGTATTCCCTTAAAAATATATATTTTATGTGTAAAAAAAAAAGTGTAATTAAACAGTAGCATGTAAATATATTTTTAGAGCACCTTTCATTTATTCACTCTACCTTTTTCTTTGACACATATGTTGCGTCAATTTTCAAGTTAATTTCCAGTCAAAAATACAATTCTCTCCATGACACAGTTGCCTTCAAAACGTGCTATGTGATCTACAGCCAACGTGTTGTGCGGTATGTGTTATGATAATCACTTATTCAGGGCTGTAAAGAGAACAACATATTTTGTGTACCTAAATCAGAAAATATTTATATAAAGTAGTACTTTGAAATTACAAAAAAAAAAAAAATTATTACAGATAAAAACCAATAGTACTCAGACATAACAAACATAAATGAGAAACTAAGTACAGACAAAAACCAGTAAGAAATATACATATTTACAAAAATGAACAGTGCTAATCAAATGTTTTGAGATGCTGACTACAACAATCCATCATTAAAGAACTAAAGAAGATGGTATCATAGAAGGCAGGTTCCTGTCAAGAAGGTGGCCAATGAGCAAAAGAAGCCTGTTGCCACCGCTCGCATCAGGCCCACCTCCTTTTTCCAGCAACACAGCATACCAGCTGCATCCTTCTCTAGACAGGAAGAGGCTGAGAGGAGGATCACTCCTGAATCAACAGCTGTACCCCCATCACCAAAACTGAAGTTATCTCTCAGCGCTGCAGTGACTTCAGTCATGGCTGAGAACAGTGAGTCTGAAATAACTTTGTCCCAGCAGCAAAACAAATCTTCTTCATAGGAAACTCAACAGCAACCACAGTCTGCTATGCCTGATCTTCCAGAGCAGGAAGTTGAGTTTTCTACAGAGCTAGATGTTGTTGCTCTTCTACTAGACACACCGTCTTGACCATCTCTAGCAGGGAAAAGAAAGAGCATTTGCCATTTTCTCCAAGCTCCCCTTCTGATTTTCTTGACATGGATTGGACCTCAGCTGTGACCCAACACAAGATACAAGTGAATAAAAAGGTTTCTGAATGTCTTGGAAGTGATGAAGATGATGAACCGATTATTGTTTGGGTGAAGGGTTAGCTCAGGGTTATCCTTTCAATTAATTGGCCATGCTTTTCAATGTACTTTTATTAATTTATGGAATTTGTGATACAAAATAATATGCTGGATATCAAAATAAAAAATATGCCAAAAATGATGGATGGAATGCTTGAATTAATCTCAGCTGCTGGTAATCATTCGGGCCTGCATCCCGGTCCATCGTTATTTTGCACACCATGCCACCTCAGTTTGGAGCCAGCCATATGCAAGTCAGTCTTGACCCTGCTCCAATTGAAACAGTCCAAAATGAACTGTCAGGACAGGTCTTCCCTGAGCAGGCATACAATCAACCCAGGACCAGTTTCGCCCTAGTTAGGGCTCAATCCAGATGCAGTTTGGTTCCAGTGGCGCAGGTTAAGGGTAAGCATCATGATTCAGCATCCATATTAAACAAGGTAGCTTTGAGGCCTAATTGAGGCCTAGTTAAATCTAAGCCAGGAAAACACACTATAACACATCACAATCCATTTGTTTCAGTTGCCATAACTCCTTGTTAATATGCATGTAGAGCAACTAATTTTAATGTTTCTTTTAGGTCGACACAAAATACAGAGATAAACCATCTGTGGTGTAAGACATGTTTACTTTGATGGACTTACACCCCAAAGACCCACCCCAAAAACTACCATATATAATAAAAAAAAAAAACGGGTGCCCAGTCCTAATTGATTCTTAACAAATATTTATATGTCATACTAAATTAGAAGTATTTTATAAAAAAGCATTTTGCAAAACAGAAGACAGCATCATACATTGTTACAAAACATACTCAATGATGTGAATAAAACGTTGTATATTGTATGTATTAATGTTTAGTCATAAATATTTGTTAAGTGAATTTTTATTGTTCCACACCCATGTGTAAACATACAAACTTTCCATGTGATTTATATTTTGCCGATATGTCCATGCACCAGTACAGATAACAAAATTCAGAAGGCATCAAGAACTTTTTGATGTGGAATTTATACAGGAAAGGCACAACAAGAAGTACAAGCTGAATCGTGCCACAATTCAAGCCTTAGCTCAGCATTGTAGATCAAAACTGTTGCCATGCATTAGAAATCCATCTACCATCCATCCTACTGTGAAGATAATGGCAGTGTCACATTTCTGTTCAAGTGATTTCTTCCAGTACATTATTAGTTTCAAATGAAACAGCCAACTGTTTCTGCTGTCCTCCGGAGGTTCTGGATGTTATGCTCAAAATTATGAAGGATACATCCAATTTCCTACCGATAATGCTACACTGAACAATACCAAGGCTGAGTTCTGTAATTTCGAATGGATATCACATGTTAGTGCCATAGATGGAGCCCACGTTGCACTGGTGTCACCTCAGGACCGAAACAAGCATACCAATATTGGAAGCATTTGCATGGCATCCATGTGCAGGTGGTTTGCATACCAGATCTCTACATCACTAGTGTATGTGTATGAAGGAGCAAGAATTCCTGACTCGACCAATGACTCACTAGTGCTGTGGAACAGCTGAAAAAAAAACTGCAACAGGTGACAGACCTTGCAGCAATGAGAACCAGGCTGTTTGGTAAGTGTTTAGACTAGTTTTGTTGTGAAAATATTTGCTCAAGTGCGGGCATTCAGACATACATAAAATTATGTTTATATTTTGATTTATATTTTTCTGGAAACTCAGCTTATCCTAGCTACACATGGCTTTTAACACCACAGTGAAATGCAACAACGCCAGGGAAATCCTACTTCAATAGGGTCGGTGTAGCAAGCTTTTCGGCTCCACAAGGCACAGTTCCAGTTTCTGGACAAGTCTGGAAGGGCCCTTCACTATTCCCCTGAGAAAGACTGCAAAAATATCGTGTAGTGTTACATGCTGTACAACACAACCCAGTGGAGAAATATCCCTTCATTCTTGAGGATGACTACCAATGGAAACCACAAGATTAAGTTGTTAAAATGCATCAGTTAGATGACATTGATGAAGATGAAAGCTGTGACCTCAGGCATGGACTCATTCGAAACATATTTGCCTGACAGTAAGTCTGCTGAAGGCAATGATAATATATAGTTACAATATGTACATAGCCTATTTTATAATGTATTCTGTTAGTTCTATAATTTTGATACAGGTTATGTCACAAACATTTTGGTATATAAATTAAACTAATTTGTAGTTCAGTTGTCATGAAATAAATGACGGGGTACTTGAATGTGACAATATAAAGATGCACATTTTATATGAGATTTTATATATTACAACTCTTGATGATGAGTATTTGAAGTAAATCACTCTAGGAATGTTAAGAAAATGAAGGCTTTTCAACAAACATATCAATATGTCTGCTTAATCCCTCCAATGCCATCTCATCCTATCATCTGTTGCAGCACTAGCAAATCATTGGAGGGTATAATTAACCCTGGGTGGGTAACTCCGCTCCACCAGCAGAGTTTGCGGAGATTTGCCTACTCCGCGCTCTGTGGCGAACGCGGAGTAGGCAAAATCTCCGCCTCCATGGCGGAGCGGAGTTAGTTGCTCCCTCCTTCCAAATGCTTTAAAAAGATATAAAGAAGGCTCTTACCTGTGTTACTGCTGCCTCCACTGCCTGGACGCTCTCCTTCCTGCTCCTCTCGCATCCTCGATGTCCTTCTTCATAAAAAAACACTACGCTGTACGTCTTGTGAGTGCGACTTACAATGTAGTGTTTTTTTTATGAAGAAGGTTGTCGAGGACGCGAGAGGAGCAGGAAGGAGAGAAGCCAGGCAGGGGAGGCAGCAGAAACACAGGTAAGTGCCTTCTCTATATTTTTATAAAGTATTTGGGAGTGGGGAGGGAGTGGGGAGGGAGCAGGGAGGGAGCGTAACCGGATCTACGAGTAGCTCCACAGAGTTTTTTCAAACTCTGTAAAGCTATGCTTAGAGGCACTACACCAGCTCTGCCAGTAGTCCCACACAGATACTGAAGATGGAGAGATATTCATTGCAAGTTGCATGAAAATTGGAGTGATGTGTTTGCGGTTAATATATGTACACTTCCTCTCAGTCATGGAGTGATAATACTGACACATGTTGCATTTGTCAAATACTATAGATCAGCCCCCTGAGTTCATCCGTACTATGGGGTCGATTACGATGGCGGAAGGAAGGACGACTGCCGTCCTGGAGTAGGCGGAAAATGCCTTTTTACAGTCCGCCAGCCACGGCCATTCCCTCTGCCATATTAGGATGGGAAGCACTGTCAAATGTCCGTTCACCGCGGAAGAACATGCACCGCCGCGTAAATACACCCAACCCCGCGGCGGACGTAACCAATCTAGAGACACCACCGTATGGAAAGACGTCTCCGACCGTCCTCTAAATCACGATGGCGGAAAAGACACCGCAAATCGCAGCGGAAAAACAACCTGCCTGAACACAGCGGATTCACCACAGCGGAGAGACAAAACATTGCAGAGATACCCACCACAGGCAGATCGCCGTCATGGACCCAGCTCTACACGCATTTCTGATACTCTTCGTGCTTCACCACCAGCAAGTCATGGACCGTCGCCAACGACGACGCAGGTACGCAAACACACCAATTGCTGTTGGAAGGGGAGTACCTGCCGGGGCCGTGACGTGGGGAGGGGGAGGGGCATGTTGGGCAAACAGCATTTACGATAGCACCAATATATCAACAATGCAAGGAGACAACCAGGAATGACAAAGAGAAACCACTACACACAATTAACTTGCTTTATTGCACATAATAGGGGTTCAATCCTAGAGTAGCCAGGAGCATGGGCAGTGGATAGAACAGAGCAGGTACATCTGAGGCAGCACATGAGGGCACAATGCAGCATCCTAACAGCAACAGGGCAGTGTTCACAACAGAGCAGGAACATCTGAGGCAGCACCTGAGGGAACAATGCGGCATCCTAACAGCAACAGGGCAGTGTTCACAACAGAGCAGGTACATCTGAGGCAGCACATGAGGGCACAATGCAGCATCCTAACAGCAACAGGGCAGTGTTCACAAAAGAGCAGGTACATCTGAGGCAGCACATGAGAGGGGCACAGAGCGTCAACAATCCATGGCACAGAGCAGGTACATGTGAGGCAGCGCATGAGGGGCTAAGTGCATCAACAGTCCATGGCACAGAGCAGGTACATCTGAGGCAGCACATGAGAGGGGCTAAGTGCATCAACAGTCCATGGCCCAGACCAGGTACATCTGAGGCAGCACATGAGAGGGGCTAAGTGCATCAACAGTCCATGGCACAGAGCAGGTACATCTGAGGCAGCACATGAGAGGGGCTAAGTGCATCAACAGTCCATGGCACAGAGCAGGTACATCTGAGGCAGCACATGAGGGCACAATGCAGCATCAGGTATTCGGGCCGTGGTTTTGGACGCTGTAGGTTTCCTAGAGGGGAGTCGCCAGGGAGAAAATGACCCAGACGTGAAGATTTCCCCATACCACGTGCCCATGGGGCTCTATCCGTGAGTTTCACGAAAACTCCATCTCTCACACTTTGGGGAGGACGCACGAGGAAGTACCTGTGCCTTGACTGCATACAAGTTTGTATGTTTGTTGTCTCGCTGTAGTTGATTTTGGCGCCTTAGAGTGCACCAGCCACCAAGCAAGTTTTTTTCTTCTTTGGTCCTGATGAATGCTGAGCTTACTAGTAGCTCGTTATAGCAGAAACATGTCATGTCGACCTATGTTGTTTTTTTATGTATAGGACTTCTTGGTTTAAATTAACACGACCAAATGTATGTCCACTATCACTAATGTTTTTAACGGAGTTAGAACTACCCCTTTATTAAAATAATCTTCTGATCAAGGAAGTAGTCCACACTCTTTTTATTAGTCACTTTTTCTATCACTCGTGGTTACTAAATCATGTTTTCCATAAGAACCCAAGTAAGACAACTGGCATCCAACTTTTAGTTGGTGCCTGAGGGTTCTTCTTTATCACCTTATTACTGCACAATTTACCGTTTCCCTGTTTCTATTTAGTTTTCTCACTTTGGTGGTAGCCATTGCTCTACTGCTTTTGTCTTGTATTTGAATATTTATTGTCACTCTTTTGTTGGTTTGAAGTGTTCACAACAGAGCAGGTATATCTGAGGCAGCACATGAGGGCACAATGCAGCATCCTAACAGCAACGGGGCAGTGTTCACAACAGAGCAGGTACATCTGAGGCAGCACATGAGGGCACAACACAGCATCTTAACAGCAACAGGGCAGTGTTCACAACAGAGCAGGTACATCTGAGGCAGCACATGAGAGGGGCACAGAGCATCAACAGTCCATGGCACAGAGCAGGTACATCTGAGGCAGCACATGAGAGGGGCTAAGTTCATCAACAGTCCATGGCACAGAGCAGGTACATCTAAGGCAGCACATGAGAGGGGCTAAGTGCATCAACAGTCGATGGCACAGAACAGGTACATCTGAGGCAGCACATGAGAGGGGCTAAGTGCATGAACAGTCCATGGCACAGAACAGGTAGATCTGAGGCAGCACATGAGAGGGGCTAAGTGCATTAACAGTCCATGGCACAGAGCAGGTACATCTGAGGCAGCACATGAGGGCACAACACAGCATCTTAACAGCAACAGGGCAGTGTTCACAACAGAGCAGGTACATCTGAGGCAGCACATGAGAGGGGCACAGAGCATGAACAGTCCATGGCACAGAGCAGGTACATCTGAGGCAGCACATGAGAGGGGCTAAGTGCATCAACAGTCCATGGCACAGAGCAGGTACATCTGAGGCAGCACATGAGAGGGGCTAAGTGCAGCAACAGTCCATGGCACAGAGCAGGTACATCTAAGGCAGCACATGAGAGGGGCTAAGTGCATCAACAGTCCATGGCACAGCGCAGGTACATCTGAGGCAGCACATGAGGGCACAATGCAGCATCCTAACAGCAACAGGGCAGTGTTCACAACAGAGCAGGTACATCTGAGGCAGCACATGAGGGCACGATGCAGCATCCTAACAGCAACAGGTCAGTGTTCACAACAGAGCAGGTACATCTGAGGCAGCACATGAGGGCACAATGCAGCATCCTAACAGCAACAGGGCAGTGTTCACAACAGAGCAGGTACATCTGAGGCAGCTCATGAGAGGGGCACAGAGCATCAACAGTCCATGGCACAGAGCAGGTACATCTGAGGCAGCACATGAGAGGGGCTAAGTGCATCAACAGCCCATGACACAGAGCAGGTACATCTGAGGCAGCACATGAGAGGGGCAAAGTGCATCAACAGTCCATGGCACAGAGCAGGTAGATCTGAGGCAGCACATGAGAGGGGCAAAGTGCATCAACAGTCCATGGCACAGAACAGGTAGATCTGAGGCAGCACATGAGAGGGGCTAAGTGCATTAACAGTCCATGGCACAGAGCAGGTACATCTGAGGGAGCACATAAGAGGGGCTAAGTGCATCAACAGTCCATGGCATAGAGCAGGTACATCTGAGGTAACACATGAGGGCACAATGCAGCACTAGTGACTTGACACATGAGCCATAGAACCAGACACACTGCCAGCACCAGAAACAGGAGTGTGAGACACAGCCACAGCTCTAGTGACTGACACATGAGCCATAGACCCAGACACACTGCCAGCACCAGAAACAGGCGTGTGAGACACAGCCACAGATGTAGTGACTGACACATGAGCCATAGACTCATACACACTGCCAGCACCAGATACAGGAGTGTGAGACACAGCCACAGCTCTAGTGACTGACACATGAGCCATAGACCCAGATACAGGAGTGTGAGACACAGCCACAGCTCTAGTGACTGACACATGAGCCATAGACCCAGAAACACTGCCAGCACCAGATACAGTAGTGTGAGACACAGCCACAGCTCTAGTGACTGACACATGAGCCATAGACCCAGACACACTGCCAGGACATGTCCCTGTACAGTGACCAACAAATACCATGCCAGCATCTGAGACATGAGAGTGGCGGACACACACAGTGGCAGTACCTGAAACAGGAGAGGGCACAACTGACACAGTACTACTATTTGAGGCATGCAGTACACAAAGGAGGTATCGGGTCCTACCACTGGCTAGCCTGGACCTCAACAAGTACTAAACAGAACAAAAGTGGCTAGTCAGGTTTGTTTTGTAGTGAATTATAGCCACGCAACCAATTTGTATTGCGTGAACCAGACGTTTTTTTTTGTCACAAAATGATTTATTTTCATTAAAATAAAGTTTCATTGTTCAGTCCGTATGTTTTCAAAGGAAACTCATGTCAAAACAGTCGAATCAATAACATACAGTGATGTGCGCAATATATACAAATGTGCAAGGGTTCATAATAGATACTCAAAATTCATGACATCAAATAACTTTTTACATGACCAATACATTCAAAATAAATTGCAACATCAAAAACATTTCAATTAAGAAAACTGATACACATAGAAAACCAGTCCTTTCATTCAAAAACCAGTGGACAGGCGGAAGTGAGGATGGAATTAGACTGCCTGCCTGTCTCACAACACCTCTGACGTGTTTATTAATTTAAGGATTAACAGCGGGTTCCACCAGAGTGGTATTAGTCGATCCTCGCTGCACCCTTCTTCCTTGTCACAGGCTGGGGGTCAACGCGTTTCGAACCATATTGAATCGTGGTTCTCCTCAGGACAGGGACTGGATAAGTTCCTCACTGCCCAGCACACACAGGGGCTGCGGGGGTGAGGGTTAACTGCACATCGAGTAAGCTTGTCTGTGCTGGATTGTTCACGCCGGGTGACAGACACTATTTTCTTCAAAAACGCCCACGAAATGGTGCGAAAAAAATCAATGGGATGGCTTGCCTTGTCTTGTGGCTGCGCACGAAATGTAGCTGGCGGTAAACTGAAGTACCGGGAAGAATTCTTCTACATTCGGCAAGGGGCAGGGTTCCTCTACACCAACACCATCTGACAGATCTTGGACTCAATCCATGATACCGCCGCCATCAACATCCAGCGGATGGTATCATGGATTGAGTCCATGCAGTACTATTTGAGGCATGACAGCGAACAACAGACACAGTGCCACTATCTGACACATGGGAGTGAACTGCAGCTGACCAACTAGGACCACTGAAATGATGAGCCACAGGGCTGTATGGGCCAGGAGGCAGGGTGGCTCTGGGAGCTGGTGACAGCTGTACTGGAGCGACATTGGGGTGGTCAGGTGTCACTGGTGTGTATCTCCGTCTCTTTGGGATATGTAGGGGCACACTGGACATAACTAGACTGGTAAGTGGTGTGGCCTCATCAGAAACATTACCCATCAAAGGTGGATCACGTGCTGGTCGGGGTCTGCTCTCTGGGGATGTGCTGGACCCTGCTTGACGTTTGCTGTGGCCCTGCCTTCTGCCCTCTGCATCATGTGTAATGTGGGATGCAACAACAGTGTACTCCTTCCTCTGCTTCAGCGGGGTGTGGATGGGAGTAGAGGTATTGGGGGACTCCAGCGCTGACACATGTGTTTTACGTTCCTTCACCAACACCAGCCTCAGGGGGCGCAGGGGTGATGTATGCCTGGCCTTGGCGGAGCTCGTGTCCATGGGAGAGCCCTTGGCCCTGGGAGGTGCCTTGGCCGTAGGAGGTGTCCTGTCTCTGGAACGTGCCTTATCCGCGGGCGGTGCTCTGTCCCTGGGAGTTGGCTTGTCCTGTGTAGTGTCCCTGTCCATTGTAGTGTCCCTGTCCTTTGAAGTGTCCTTGTCCTTGGGAGTGTCCCAGGCCTTGGGAGGTGCCCTGTCCTTTGAAGTGTCCTTGTCCCTGGGAGTGTCCCTGGCCTTGGGAGGTGCCCTGTCCTTTGAAGTGTCCTTGTCCCTGGGAGTGTCCCTGGCCTTGGGAGGTGCCCTTTCCTTTGTAGTTACCTTGTCCTTGGGAGTGTCCCTGGCCTTGGGAGGTGCCCTTTCCTTTGTAGTGTCCTTGTCCTTGAGAGTGTCCCTGGCCTTGGGAGGTGCCCTGTCCTTTGAAGTGTCCTTGTCCTTGGGAGTGTCCCTGGCCTTGGGATGTGCCCTTTCCTTTGTAGTGTCCTTGTCCTTGGGAGTGTCCCTGGCCTTGGGAGGTGCCCTTTCCTTTGTAGTGTCCTTGTCCTTGGGAGTGTCCCTGGCCTTGGGAGGTGCCCTTTCCTTTGTAGTGTCCTTGTCCTTGGGAGTGTCCCTGGCCTTGGGAGGTGCCCTTTCCTTTGTAGTGTCCTTGTCCTTGGGAGTGTCCCTGGCCTTGGGAGTACCTTTTGAGGGGGATGCCTGTGTTACATGTGAATCCCTGTCCCCCAACACCCCTTGAGGATCCTGTGTGTCAACTCCAGGGTAGCTGATGTCGTTTTCTGTGAAAGATTTCCCTGTCCTAGGGAATGGTGTCCGTGCCCTCCGTGCCCTGCCTTGCTGCCTGTGGCTGCTTCTAGTGCAATACCCAGAAAATAAGGCCTGGTCAAAAATGTCACTCTCCCCTGAGACATCAAGTGGTGTGGATGGGGGAACTGAAGTAGAACCTTGTCCATGCGACTGTTGAATGGCTGCAGACACTGTATTGGATAATGACTGAACTGTTCTGTGGAGACCAGCAACATCGCCATGCATCCCCTCCATGAATGCTACCACCTGCCCCAACTTCCTATCGTGGTCTAGGAATTCATTGATCATGTTGGTCTGCCCTACACACAGCTGTCGCAGCAGATCAACCGCCTCAGCACAAAGGGCACTTTGTGTCACAGGGGCAGAGGCAGCTGTGCCTGCACCGAAGGCCACTCTGCTCCCCCTCCTCTGGCGAGCACGAGCAGTACTTGTTGCAGTTGGTGGCAGTGTGGGCCCTGTGTGCTGAGTACCGACTGAAGGTGTAGATTGCCCACTCCCTGTGTCTACCAACAGTGCTGACTCACCACCATTGTCTGAAGATGAGGACGATGGTGTCTCCACATGTGAGTCCTCAGGGACAGTTCTGTCCCCCTCTCCGGGGCTGCTCTCTTCAGTCTCAGTCTGCGTGTGTGTGATCTCAGATCCGGATGCATTGCCACCACTGAGCTCCGTCGTTTGTGGGTCAGTGCCCTTGGCCAAAGCTGAAAGAGAGAGAAAAGAGGTATACCTAAGTGCCACACTCACGTACTGAAAGTTACAAAATCAAAACTTCCTTGACTGCTGACCAACATGTAGCACCCATCCTGCACACGAACAACCCCTACCAGACATCCTCATGTCAAAGAACCGGGGGTGCCTGTGAAACATGTACATCAAACAAACAGGGCAAGTGCATGCAGACCACCACACATGTGATGCCATGGGACCACAGACCTCAACGGCATGTCCTGGGCCCCTGCACTATAATGCAACTGGTATGTCCACCTGGCTGACATGGATGCTAATGCTCACTCCGCTAATGGCACCAACATGCAATTGCAGCACAACATACACACCACGGATGTCACTACTGTGTCTGAGCAGCAATACATGCATGCACTCACAAGTCAAAAACACATTCAGTGTGCTTACTGCTAGTTTGCTGGGTGACCGGCCATGGCCATCCATGCCAGGGTAACATCAATACACAGGGCGGTCACCCACCGCCGGCAACCGGCGGTGGGTGACCGGCCAGGGCCGGCGATGGGTGACTGGCCATTGCTGGCGGTGGGTGACCGGCCATGGCCATCCATGCCAGGGTAACATCAATACACAGGGCGGTCACCCACCGCCCGCACCCGGCGGTGGGTGACCGGCTGTGGCTGGCGGTGGGTGACCAGCCATGGCCATCCATGCCAGGGTAACATTGATACACAGGGCGGTCACCCACTGCCCGCACCCGGCGGTGGGTGACCAGCCAGGGCCAGTGGTGGGTGACCGGCCATGGCCGGCAGTGGGTGACTGGCCATGGCCAGCGGTGGGTGACCGGCCATGGCCATCCATGCCAGGGTAACATCAATACACAGGGCGGTCACCCACTGCCCGCACCCGGCGGTGGGTGACCAGCCATGGCCAGCGGTGGGTGACCGGCCATGGCCATCCATGCCAGGGTAACATCAATACACAGGGCGGTCACCCACTGCCCGCACCCGGCAGTGGGTGACCGGCCATGGCCGGCGGTGGGTGACCGGCCATGGCCATCCATGCTAGGGTAACATCAATACACAGGGCGGTCATCCACCACCCGCACTTGGCGGTGGGTGACTGCCCACACCCGGTGGTGGGTGACCGCCCGCACCCGGTGGTGGGTGACCGCCCGCACCCGGCGGCCTGCGGTGGGTGCTGCTATGTGACTGAAAGGGGGATACCAACTGCCACTTCAACTTGCACATTCAAATGTATGTGTTAGCTTGCCCCGCCCCCGCGAAATACGTGCTCCGCCATTGCGATGCCAGTGAGTGATGAATTGCATCCATGCCAGGGTAACATCAATACACAGGGCGGTCACCCACCGCCCGCACCCGGCGGTGGGTGACCGGCCAGGGCCGGCGGTGGGTGACCGGCCATGGCTGGCGGTGGGTGACCGGCCATGGCTGGTGGTGGGTGACCGGCCATGGCCATCCATGCCAGGGTAACATCAATACACAGGGCGGTCACCCACCGCCCGCACCCGGCGGTGGGTGACCGGCCATGGCCATCCATGCCAGGGTAACATCAATACACAGGGCGGTCACCCACTGCCCGCACCCGGCGGCGGGTGACCAGCCAGGGCCGGCGGTGGGTGACCGGCCAAGGCCGGCGGTGGGTGACCGGCCAAGGCCGGCGTTGGGTGACCGGCCATGGCCTGCGGTGGGTGACTGGCCATGGCCAGTTTTGGTTGACGGGCCATGGCAATCCATGCCAGGGTAACATCAATACACAGGGCGGTCACCCACTGCCCGCACCCGGTGGTGGGTGACCAGCCATGGCCAGCGGTGGGTGACCAGCCATGGAGAAGTGTGGCTCAATGGTTAGAGCGGCAGAACCTGATGCAGAGGTCTAGCCCGGGACCAGGGTTCAATTCCCCGCCTCGCCGGGTCTTGGGCTCAAAAATTCCACGGACCACATAATTCTCGCCTCGGTGCCTATTCCAATCATGGAGTCCCACTCTGCAACTCTGGGCAATAGCTTGCTTAATCTCCACAACGGCCCCCACAACGCTAAGGATGCCTGGCCTCCACCTTGGGGGTGCCCAGGAGTGGACACCTCACAGGGAAAGCCAGGATGGGTTCCACAGCGGTATTCGTACAAGCGCCTTGAGACCCTTGCGGGTGAGTAGTGCGCTATACAAGTATCAATTTACATACATTACATTACATTACATTACATGGCCATCCATGCCAGGGTAACATCAATACACAGGGTGGTCACCCACCGCCTGCACCCGGCAGTGGGTGACCGGCCAGGGCCGGCGGTGGGTGACTGGCCATGGCCATCCATGCTAGGGTAACATCAATACACAGGGCGGTCACCCATCGCCCACACCTGGCAGTGGGTGACCACCCCCACCCGGCAGTGGGTGACCACCCACACCCGGCGGTGGGTGACCGCCCGCACCCAGTGGTGGGTGACCGCCCGCACCCGGCGGCCTGCGGTGGGTGCTGCTATGTGACTGAAAGGGGGATACCAACTGCCATTTCAACTTGAACATTCAAATATATGTGTTAGCCTGCCCCGCCCCCACGGAATGCGTGCTACGCCATTGCGATGCCAGTGAGTGATGAATTGCAAAAGATGCACCGTCGCGGTAGTGCGCACATGCGGTTGGCGGGGTGTGACCGTGATGGTCCTTGTCCATGCAGAAAATGTTATGCACAATTGCAGTATCAAGGATCATCTTCTGTGTTGGGGTAAGGCGTACCCGGATGGCGTGTGTACACACACCTCATGTCTCCGCACACATGTAATGTTCATAGTTGTACATGTGTGTTAGGACATGTCCTGAATGCGTCAAGAATCATTATGTCATGTCAATGGCCTGTGTACACGTGTCTCATTTATGTCCATTAGTTGCATGTGTCGTCATACCATTGACCTTGCCAGTGGTTAACAAAGGCCAGTGATGTGAGCTCAAGTTGCGTCAGATGTGCATGGCTATGTGTTGACGTCTTGGTTTTGAGGTCACACGTTTCTATTTGTACACATCTACACAGTACATCATGGCTGTGTACCCACATTCTGAAGCTGTTGTGAGTGTGTGGTTTGTGTGTGCAAGTAGCAATGATGGGGGTATACATGCATTCTGTGTATGCGTATGTGTGTCACCTGTTGTATGCCCATGCCTGTCATGTGAGGATGCACAGCATTGTAGGTGGGGTCATGGGTGCATGAAGACAAGGAGGGTGTGTTCCATGTTCGTGTTGTGTGTGCACGTCCATGTGTGTCTGTGGGGACGCTTGTCCACACTTGGGCCCTCAGTCATGTGATGTTGGCTGTTCTTTCAACATGTGTGCACGTAACATTGGACATGTTTACACACATGATGTTGTTTGTGGGTGAACATTGTGTATGTACTTATCTGTAGTGCCTTATATTTCGGTCACGTCACACAAACAATCAGTGTCTGCAACATGTATTATTTGTATTGTGTTGGTCAAGATGTGATAGTGTGGCACAGCTGTGCGGTGTTGGTCAATTGACATCTGCTCCCACACAGGAGGGCTCCAAATGTGCATCGACCATACACTGTGCTGGAGGACATGGTTGAAGAGGAAGTAATGTGCAAATTCCGGCTTGACCGACGGAGATTGCAGGACCTTGTAGCCCAATTGGCACCTCATCTGCAGCCACGCAGGGCATATCCAGGAGCTATTACACCCACAGCCAAGGTAATGGCGGCACTTCACTTTTTCGCGACAGGCACTTTCCAGTACACAGTTGGTCATGCTGGGGGGATGTCACAATCCATGTTCAGCATGGTACTGCTGGATGTTCTGGATGCCATGATGCTTTACAAGGATGATTACATCCATTTTCCACGTCCGGCAGAGCTGGCTGCAGTGAAAGGTGACTTCTATGCCCTGGGCCAGATCCCACACGTAGTGGGTTCCATTGATGGCAAACATATTGGTCTGATTCCACCCCAGGCACGTGAACCCGTATATCGAAATCGGAAGCACTACCATTCTATCAATGTGCAAGTGGTGTGCCTGGCTGACAACATCATCTCCCATGTGTGTGCCAGATTTCCTGGATCCGCACATGACTCCCACATCCTGCGGCTAATCTGCGTCAAGAACGTGCGTGGCTTGTAGGTGAGTGTGCTGTGATGACTACTGTGTTGTATGTGTGCCATGCTGTTCCCACCAATCCTGGTAATGATGTATGTGTCTGTCATCCCCCCACCTAGGCGACTCTGCGTACCCAAACCGCCCGTGGCTGCTAAGCCCCCTATGGTATCCTACTACCCCAGGTGAAATGCGCTATTATGAGGCCCATGGGAGGACACGTCGGGTGGTGGAACGTACATTTGGACTTCTGAAGTCTAGGATTCGCTGCCTGGATAAAACCAGAGGGGCCCTGCCATACTCACCCGGCAAAGTATGCAAAATAGTGATTGCCTGTTGCATGCTCCACAACCTGGCCTTACGCAATAATATTGAACTGATCATGGACCCTGCAGACCAACAGGTTGCTCCGCCACCCATACCACCCATGTCCAGTGATGAGGAGAGTGGGGAGGAAGAAGGTGTGGACCAGAGGCGTCAGCTCATTGCTCACTACTTTCCTTGAATGTGAGTAACTACCTCTTGTGCTGGTGGTCAATGCATGATGTATGTTTGCTGGTGATGTGTGGATGTGGTGGGTGAATGCTGCCTGTTCTGGTATGTTCTGTTCGCAAATGGGTGTGGGAGATGGTGTACATGCAATGCTCCCTGATGTGTGTCCTGTGATCCACCTAATTAATGATGAGTGTGGTTTGTGGGATGTTGCAGTACGGTGTGGTGTGATGGGTGTGATTCAGTTTCCTGACCTGTGCTTGTTGTTCTCTCATTATCCCTAGGTCACTCCCACAGAGGCATGATTCTCAAGAACATTGATCCCTGCACCTGGTAATGACAACTACTAAGACAAACCTGTGTTTAAAACATGGAGGTCACACAGCATTGAGTGTTTACGTGGTGTTTATTTACAGGGTGTGGATCACTGTTAGTGCATATTTACAAATAGGTGTTGGGGGGAAGTGAGAGTTGAAGGTCATGTCAGATGAAAACACCGTGGGGACACCACATTGTGTGATGTACACCTAGTCCAACAGACGTGTGCCAATGCTTGGCATTGTGGGGCAAGATAGTTTGCTGAGTGAATGCCAGGCTCAAGGAAGGGTGAAGTCAGTGGCGGCCTCTCTTCAAGCGGGTGGATGGTGCATTGCTACTGCTCTCAGCTGGATCCAGCCTCGGACGGCCCCTCCGTCTTGGAGCCGGAGCGGAGCCAGCTGTGGGTGCAGGTTGTTCAGGGACGTCCTCCCTGTCAGTGGCCTCAGGTGATGGTGGCGGTGGTGTTGGTGCCCTGTCCTGCTCGGCACTTGGGGGAGGGGGAGGTGGTGTGGCGCGGGATAACCACTCCCTCCAAAGAGCTGTTTGCTGCCCCATGAGGTCAACAATTTGGCCCATGCGGGTGTCCATGGACCGCAACAGCTGGCAGTTCTGTAGCGAGTCTTGGTGTGCCCGATCCGCCTGTGCCTGCGACTGCTCATAGGAGGCATGGACTCTGGCGATGGCATCCAGGGTCTCAGTCCCAGGATGGGCTGGGTCTTGTACCCGACCTCGCCTAGCACCAGCACTCCTGTTTGTGAGCTGTGTCCTCACCTGTGTCCTCCCCCGTCCACTCTCCCTGCTAGCCTGAGATGTCGATGGCCCATCATCGGACGATGGGTCAGGCAGGGTGGCACAGGCAGGAGTGGTGGCGGGGGTGGTGGTAGCTGCACAGCTCACAATGGCAGGTGTTGGTGTTGTGACACTGGCCAAGGTGGTGGAGGCAGGGATGTCCTGGGAGGCTGATGGCCCTGGGAGTGTGCTTGGGCCAGCATCGTCCTCTGCACCCGAGGTGTTCATGGAATCTTCACCGGAGGGTCCTGGCTGTGAGGGGGGCGACTGGTGCTGGCGGTTGCTGGTTTCGCCTGTCAAGTTGCGATCACCTGAGGGACAAGAATTTAAGAATCAATGCTGTGGACATGACAGGTTTGTTGTTGTTACATTACAAATTACTATTGAATCAGGACATGGTTGTTGGTGTCATCATGTTGGTGTGGTAGACAGTACTGGGCATTTTGGTGGTGTGGAGGTGGGGAGACAATACTTGGATATGTGTCCTGTATTGGATGGTGCCCCTGTGAAGATGGCTACCTACCTGTAGGTTTGAAGGAAGAGATGCACTGGCTAGCAAATGGTGGGCGGACTCCATCTTGCTCTGGGATGGGACATGGGGGCCTGTTGGGAGTTGTAGTGCTGGACCCACCGACCCATCCACCCCCACCCTCCCTGTAGACATTGGGGCCTGTTGGGAGTTGTAGTGCTGGTCTCTCACCCCCCACCCACCCCCACCCTCCCTGTAGACATGGGGGCCTGTTGGGAGTTGTAGTGCTGGTCTCTCACCCTCCCCCAACCACCCCACCCTCCCGTAAGACATGGGGGCCTGTTGGGAGTTGTAGTGCTGGTCTCTCACCCCCCCCACCCTCCCTGTAGACATGGGGGCCTGTTGGGAGTTGTAGTGCTGGTCTCTCACCCCCCCACCCCCGCCACCACCCTGCAGACATGGGGGCCTGTTGGGAGTTGTAGTGCTGGTCTCTCACCCCACCACCCACCCCCACCCTCCCTGTAGACATGGGGGCCTGTTGGGAGTTGTAGTGCTAGTCTCTCACAATGGGAGGGAATCATTTTATACTCTGTGTGGTTGTTGTGTCCCAATGGTTGTTGCCAGTCAGGTGTTCTGTGGGTGTGGTGACTTGGGTGCTCTTGTTTGTGCTGCGGGGGTGTCATTGGGGCATGTAGTTGTTGGGGGTGGGTGTTTCAGGTGGGTGTGTGTCCTTTTTTGTGTGTTTTCTATTTACTTCCGTCTGCCATTTTTGAATCGGTTTGACGGCAGGGGTGATGTTCGTTTGGTCCTTCCGCAGTCATGCTCTGTTTGTCGAAGCTCTTTTTCCGCAGCAGTCGAGGAAGGTGGTGAGTTCCGTTGGGATGGCGGGGTTATCCTAATCGTGTGGCCGGACCCTCCGCAGGTCTGGCGGCGATTGGGCCTGTTTCCGCGGTCAAATCGTCCACGGCGGAGGGTGTTTCTGTGGTACCGTCTGCTTACGGCGGTCTTTGGTGTGATCCATTCGCCGCGGACGGTGTTTAATGTGATCCGTCCGCCGCGGTCGGTGTTTGATGACAGAAATATCCTAATCGCAACCGCGGATTATCCGCAGTGCGGTCGGGAGTATTTTTGCCGCGACCATGGCGGACGGAACACATTTCCGTCCGCCATCCTAATAGGCCTCTAAATCTCTAGAAATGTAATGTATGTTATGACTACATCTGAGCACATTATGTGTGAAAAATATGAGGACAAAACAAAAGTGTGGTTGAAGGCTCCCATTCATGTTGCTAATGTAATTAGAGGACCAGTTGCTACATTAAGGTAACAATTGCTTATTTCGTCACAGTAGGTGTTTTTGTTTTAGTTTTGCATTGTCTACCTTTTTTGTTTTCATTATGCATAAATATTTTGTAACTTGAGTACTTCCGAATCCTGTGTCTTCTGTGCATGGTTTCCATTTTGGTAAGTTTTTGTAGACGTATGTTATGTTATGTTATGTTATGGGATCTTTTATAGGGCATGACTCACCCAGGGGCATCTCAGCACTTTACCAATGGAAGTCCCCGCACACATAGACAGAAAAAGGGTTATAGCATGGCCAAATTAAAATAAAAATGTTTTTAATTGTTTCCTGAAAAGCGTGTAAGTGCTAGATTGTCGTAGATGAAAGATACTTCTCCATTTCTGGGCAATTTTGAACAATAAATACTATTATGTTTATATAAAAAAATAGTAAATCCATGCAACTGAACCGATAAGAAGTGTGTAGCCAATATAAGTGTGTTTTGATTGATAACTTGATTACACGCTTAGTATGTGTAAAATATTATTAAAACATCATTTCTTTAGTATTGGAATAATGTCCCAACCAATATTATTTTATACACTAGTTTTTATCAAATTAGAAAGATAATAACAAAACTATTCTAATTTTCAGAAAATGAGTTAACAGGATAGGTGTATGAGAAATGAAAGAGGAGCCTACAATTGGTTAAAGCCCCTTTTCAGGAAAACAATCAATAAGTGGATTGCAAATGTGAGAAACAGGAGGTTAATAGGATGAATAGTCTAGACATTCATTGAAAGGGTTACATTTTTGTAACTCTTGGTGGTGGGTTGTCGGTCGTTGTCCTGAAATGCTTTGGATGAACGATCCCTCCTAAGGGCAAGCGGCCTGAGTGTCAACTGGGGAGGTGGTGGTTGGTTGCTCCATGGGAAACAGTGTCCCCACCTTTCTCTGAAGCTTCCAGCTGAAGATGTTTCTGGAACCAAGATAACAGTTGATGATAATTGACTATAGGAAGGTTAAGCTAAATTGGACACTTATAATTTAAAGCAATCCTGTACCACCCCAGAATGTAAAGTAAAGGCACCCATGTGCTGCTTCAGTAGATCATTTTGGGCCCTCTGGATGCCATTCTAGGCCATACGAAGATAATTGTGGGCCCTTGAAGGTCTATAATCAGGCCCATCTCTTCTATGTAGCACCACCCATCAGGTTTTGGCCCATGGTGTTAGTATTTGTAGCGGCACACTGAACCTCTCTTCTGCAGCAGATCCTGCTCCACCTCTGTCAAAATGGTCCCTTGTCTTTGGCTGGGCCACAGGTATTGAATGTTCTAGCTGCACATCAGTTGTAATGGCTGTGGTTGTCATGGGAGCCAGGAAAGGGATGACTAGACTACAATTTATATTGGTGTGAAGTCCTGGGGTCTTGTGGTGGCAGGGTAGACGTAGGTCGCAGTCCGCACAAACCTGATGGCCTCAGCTGCAATTCCAGATGTTCGTCATTCTCAGGAGAGCTAAACCCACTGAAAATCTTGATGGTGAATCCTGAAGCAGAGTGGCCACCAGATTAGAAGATGTTGTTTGTGCTCTGTATGATTGAATGAAAGTAATAAAAAAAAATATTTTAGCAAATAATACTTATTGGACTTGGCCCTCTTTGATGGGTTACCCCCAAACCTTTTGCCTTCACCGCTCCTAATTTTTCTGAATCCTTTTTTGTTGGCCATAGGACTTTGTGTACTTTATCACGCTAACCCGTGCTAATGTGCTTGTGCTTACTCACCAAAACATGGTAAAATTTGCTTACATATGATTGGTATGTTTAATTTTCTTATATGTCCCTGGTAAAGTGGCATACCATATATCCAGTGCTGATAGCTTAAATGCTACTAGTAGGTCTGCACCACTATTTGTGACACCCACTTAAGTAGCTCCGTAAAACATGTTCCAGAACATTGCAGCCTGCGTTCTGTTTTTAACAGCAAATTTAACTCGGCAATATAACCCCCTTCCCAAGCCTTAAGCTTCCATTTTATTGCATATAAGTCACCCCTAAGGAAGGCCCTAGGAAACCAAAAGGACAGGATGAACTGTATTTAAAAGGTTGTACGCTTTAGTTTTACATGTCCTGCTAATGAAAAACTCCTAAAAAAATTTTTCAGTACTGTGAGGCCTACCTCTCCCGTAGGATAACATTGGGTTGCCTTATTATATTTAATACGTTCTAACTTTTTATTGGAAAGAGGCAAAGATTTAGGGGTCCATTAGGATGGCGGGCGGACTTTGTCCGCCCGCCACCCTAACGGAGATCGGGTTCGCCCGCCATAAGGGCGGGGGTCCCGTTGTGGGTATTAGGATGTGCCCGCCACAGTGGCGGGCACATCCTATATGTTTCACATTGTGGCGGGCGGTGCTCTCTGCACCGCCCGCCACAATGCAAAACATACGTTGACGCTTTTCAAGATGCAAAGCGGCAGGCACCGTGCGGTGCCTGCCGCTTTGCATATGTACATGTGGGGGGGTACCATAGGTACCCCCCCATGTGCCCCCCGACAGTGGTGGCAACCTGGGGGCCCTGCAGGGGGCCCCCACAGCAATCTCCGCCTGCCTTTCTGTGGCGGCATTGCCGCCGCGGAAAGGACCCTAATTTGTGCCATCGTAATATGGCTGGCGGTGTCCATTGGACACCGCCACCATATGAATCTATTACCGCCGCGGTCGCGGCGGTAAAGCGGCAGACGGTCTTTCCGTCCGCCGCTGTCCCCTCCGCCATCCTAATCTGGCGGAGGGGAAAACGAGAGTGCTTGTCGGGCGGATTGCCTCCGCCAGGGTGGCGGTGGCCACCGCCACCCTGGCGGAGGCAATCCGCCCGACATCCTAATGGACCCCTTAATGTTTGTTGTCTGAGAAATTGTAATTTAAAGTCCTCTTTAGCGGTAAAGTCGGACTTTACATTACAATTTCGAAAATGCCACTCTAAGAAAGTCTGCATTTTCATGCCCTATTTGGTGCCTGCAGCCGCCAGTTCCTGGGCACATGACTAGGTGCAATTGGTAGATGGAATTTGTATATTCCTCCCAGACAGCACACAATGGAGGGATTTGGTGTGCCTGGATCGGCCATCATGGGCAAGACAGAAGGAGCAGAACTGGGCACAGCCCCATTTGCAACTGAATAGACTGTGCCCTGCCTTCACACAAAGAACTTGTCACCACTGCATTGTTCATCCAGCCTGGAGCCAGGGCAGGGGAGGCAGGAAATGTCAAATACATCAAAGGGAATACTATACTTCAAAGAAGGCGCTAGGTATAAAAATAGGATCCTCAGACCCACTCTTCAGTTCACATTCTGGATCTGCGGAAGGACTCTCAGAGGACTGCCTGCAGCTGTGGCCTGCTGTGCACTTCAAAAGACTGTTTTGCTGCATGTGAAAGGACTTCTCTGTTACCTGAAGCCCGGCTTGAACCCTCAGAGGCCTGGCTAGCTGTTTGTTTTGTGTTCCACTTCTTGAATCCTGGACAACTAGAGTGACTCTAAGGGCTAGTTGGCTGGCCTCCTGAACAAAGCCTTATGGCCAGAAAAGTCTCCAACCAGCTTTAACCCGAACCTGGACCCATCCTGAGTCAGTCCTATCCCCTCAGTGGTGCCTCTCTAGTCCTGGGGCCTTGATCGTGGTACCAAAGGTGCCCAAATAGTCAAAATCAAAAACTTGGGATTTAGAAAATGTTGGACTTACAAGTGATCTGAGAACAGAGATGAGACCGGAACCAATTTGCTCGTCATCTGCCCAAGGTGCTGTGCTAGTCAGCCTGAATTCACGGCAGCACCCACTACACTCTTCTCCCCAGCAGCAAATGGTTTTCAGCGGTCCTTTACCAAAGGGATATCCAGCATTGTGTAAATATCATCGGCTACAGCATCCAGCTTCATCTCACTGGAGAACTCTTCATCATGACTTCATCCAACAGCTCTCTGATGATAGACCTCTGCCACAATGTGCAATGTTATGTTCTATTGTATTTTGTTCTGCTTTAAATACAATAAAAAAGTCATTAAAAAAATTATATAGAAGATAAATCCCTCTTGTTTGCACAAACAAAACTATTCAACACACTAAATGATTGGCCATAGTGACTGTTATGTTTTGAAATGCTGTTTCAAAGTCTGGGACTGCAAGGTTGTGTTAGAACTTCAGAAAGGCAGCTTTGGACACTTTTATCCCAGGCTCTATCTTAATATGCCGCAGCAAAAGTGTGAAGTAGAATCCTTAAAAGAATATTTATTTCAGTATTAATATTTCATCATCATAGAAACTTTTTATTCGTTTTTTTGGTAACCATAAAAGTCACATAGAGAAGAATACATAAAATACATTAAAAAAAACATAAAGCTAACAGCGCAGCTTAACACAAGTAAGATCCATGAAAGAGAACACTCATAACCATCCGGGTCAGGTCACAAAAAGTTCATTATCAGCTTTCACCCTCAACAGGGGATTTTCTATTTTTCAGGCACAGCCAGACCCCACAAGTAAGACAATTATTCCTAAGAGTGCATAGTGCCTCTTGTTAATGCAATACTTTCCTAATGAACAAAAACATAAACAGAGCTTGTTGACATTCAATAAAGTGCAAACTAGTTTTTCAGAGTGACGTATAAGTTTCCATCACATGGAATCCATTATCTTATTTTCATTTACTTTCAAAATAAAATTTGAGTTTCACCCAAGACATATTATCTTGTAAACGGTCATTATTAAACTGCACAGTGCATTTTTGACCTCAAAAGTAAGACGGTCATTCTTAGAAGTGCATAGTGCCTTTTGTTGACACAAAAACTTTCAGAATGAACAAAAATATTTAAACAAAGCATATAGACGTTCAAAAAAGTGCAAAGTGGCTTCTCAAAGTGGCGTGCAGGTTTCAATCAAATGGAACCAATTGTCCTGTTTTCATTTACTTCCAAATAAAATTTGGGTTTCAGCCGAGAGATACTAGCTTGTAAAAGTCATTATTAAATGCACTGTGCTTTTTTCACAGTACCGGAAAACAAATGTAAAATATAAAAACCACCACAAGTTGCAGGTAATCGTTTTAAACATACTCAGAGGGAAAAAGGCAACACAAGGTCTTGGAGAAAAGAGAACAACTATTTCCAACTTACCTCCTTAAGCGACTAGCAGCAGAAATAAATCTATATATCTTTTCGCAAATATATTCTGATTGAAGTAATCGGAGATAGAACAAAGCTGGCCTACATTTTCTGATGTTCAAAACCCCCAAGAGTGGTAAAATGAATTCCCTGCATGGTTTATTGTATAACTCACAAAAAAAAAAGGCAACATGCTCTGGCTTGAATTACAGTCACAGGGGGAGGGTTCTAGATGGGCATCATGATATGTATGGCTAGGATACGAGACCAGTAAATGAACAATGCCAAATCTGAATCTAGTGAGATAAAAAAATGTAAAATGGCTAAAAGGGTACAAAAGATATGGCTCAAATACGTCAGTGGTAATCAGTGGTAAATATTCGATTATCTGCTTTTTACTGCGCTCCACATATTCTCTGTGTTCACTTAAAATATTTAAAATGTATCATTTTAATTGGAGTTTCGTGACAGAGGTAATGAGAGAAGGGTCTGTAAAAAAATCCTGCCTCCCCATGCGAGCCAACTGGGTCTTCACATTACTGAGCCATGGTAAGTTGTGGGCATGGCCACTGTTTAAACAATCTTGAATTATTTCTTGGTTGAGGACCAGTTCTTCATTTACCCAGATACAGTGCCATAACATGATTGGGGCACTTCTTATTCGATCCGCCAAGGGGGTTAACCCCAGTTGACGATGGCATATGATAGAGGGCAAGCTGTGGGGGCAGACAGTAACCACCCCAGCTCCGTGAAGAAGCACAGCATCGGCAGTATAGATGTTAATGAGGGACTTGATTGGTCTGCAGCCAAGTTTCCTAGAGAACCTGAATAGGGCTTTAAGCGTTCTGTCGAAGCTCCTTTTCTTTACCTCTAAGAGACGGGCCCAGGAGCCTTTTTTGGTCAAATGGGATGCCTAGATAGCAAAAATGTGAAACCTTAATAATTTTTCATTATTGATGAAACAATGTCTCATTTTACAATAAACTTTCCCCACTATCATGACCTGTGATTTGGCGATGTTATTCTTTAGACCCAACTCCCTTATAAATTCATTAAATCGGTTGACAAGGGTTTGCAGACCCACACCTGTTCTTGAGATTAATACACAATCATCTGCATATAATAACGCAGGTAGGTTTCTCCTCCACACCCTTGGTACTTCAATTGCTCCTTCATTCAAAAAGCTCTTCAAATCATTTACATATAATCAAAACAGAAAAGGGGCTAACACACACCCCTGTCGAACACCACGGTTCATTTTAATCGTGGTGATAATTCTCCATCTGCCCCATATCTCACTCTGCCCGAGACATCCTCATGCATCTGCGCTAAAAAATGAACCTGGGGAGCATCTATGCCCATACCTAACATCATAGTATTAATATTTGTAACACAAATTAGCTTGGCTATGGATTTTATGTTGAGCATTCCACACCTTAAAATAGTCATCTTGATGGTTATGAAAAAGTTTATACATTTTTTTAAAAGAGTGATATAAGAATTTGGATTATTATTAGTGGTGGGTGACTTCTCATCTCAATAAATAAGAACAACTCTTTTCAGGGTGAACCCTCAAAGTCACTACATTAACCAGAGTTCAACCTATGTGTAGGTATGGTGCATTGCAGACAGACTTAACTGAAGGCAATGTGTAACGTACCAAAAAGTAATAAAGTCATAACTATAATTTAGAATATAAAAAATGGAGTACATTTTAATGAACAAAATGAGATCACAATCACAAAAACAATAAGTGGAACTGGAGCTATTTGTTTTTTTAAGTTTTAAATAAATGTACCACCAAAAAGGGCAAAACGTCCAGAAGACTGGGATCTAGGTGCAATTTCAGGCCAACTGAGATTAAGCTCTGGGCGGCTACAACAAGAAGCTCTTGAACTTTTATGGTTCTTGATTTTATTTTTTTAAGTACCAGTGCAGAAAGGTACTTAGTCATTTTTTGGAGTTGGAGGGACCGTTGATCGGGACAAATCTGAAACTCAATCTCACACTGTGGCACTGCCAGTCAAATACTTTCTGCATCAGGTCCCCTTGAAGCTCTGTAGCTCTTGAGGATTTGTTTTAAAAAATTTCATAAAAAGAGTGGAACTTTGACTTTTTTTTAAAGAAAATCGCTGACATTTCTTTTAAGTCCCTTTCCTTTTTAATGTTTTGTAATTTCTGATATCCAGGCTTTTACCAGGACCAATCCACTTGGTATGTCTGTCCAGGGCTCCATCGTGGTCTGCTCCAAATCATGCTTCGATCCCGGTCTACCAATTCCATAGACTGCCAAAGGTGCTTTGGACTTTGGAACCATGTTAACTTAAATACTTTAAAATTCATAACTCTGGTACCTTTGATTGGGTGTTTGTTGTTTTGGTATCATTTAGCGTATTACATTTTTGACTATTTTCAGGCATTTGATTGGGGTTTCGATTGTGCTGTGTTTGGGACTTTTTTTTCTTTCAACTTCTAAATGATTTACATGGTATCTTTAAGTTACACCTGTCTGTTTGAGCTGTAGCTTCCAGGTTTGGAGCTCACATTTAAATGTTTGAAACCTTTGACTACACCAAACTGGTTAGTGAATTCATTACTTCGGATGAACTACCATCCACCAGCATTAAAAAACACTTTCATACAATGAATATGTAAGGTATGCATTTAGTAATACTGTATGAATGTTATGTGAGTAGGTTGCCATTAGTGGAAAGATTTGAGTTATAAGATAAAGGTGTCAGAGTCGAGGTATGATGAATTGGTTATATAGAGATATTATGTGGACATACCAATCTCTATGCTACATGGGATTCCCACAATGCCTCCAGTGTGGAGTATGGACAGCACCTTCTCCTCCCAGAGCATGAGGTTGAGGGGCCTGGGAGAACCACCACCAGTTGCCAGAACATCTCAGTGTGCCCTAAAAGTGAGGGAACATACTTCCCCCGCAGACAGCCGCGGCCGGTAGTGGGAGTATCGGCCGGGCGGTGATGTGGGGAGGGGGAGGGGCAGGGTGGGGGGTAGTATTGTATGGATTATTGACCTTAACAGGTAATTCAACATACAAATAAATAAAACAAATTTTGTTGCACGCACTGCATCGCATTTGGTGATGCAGTGCGCGCAGCGAAATTCATTTTATTTATTTTATGTTTACTTACCTGTTAAAGTCCCTAATCCATACATTTCTACCCCCCACCCTGCCCCTCCCCCTCCCCACGTCACAGCCCGGCCGGTTCTCCCACTACCGGACACGGCTGCCCGCAGATCATTCCATTGCTTGTGGATGTCCTGGTGTTGGATACAGCATTCACCTTAGCCAATTATATGTCCCACATTTGCCTTCTTTGATTAATGGTTGTTCGGACCAGGGCTCCAAAACATGGGGCACACTCCTCACTATCTCAGTTACAATTATTATTAACTCATTTCCCGAAAATCTATTGGCTCTTCTACCAAAAAGCAAAAGAAAAAGTACAGAAGTGTGTCTAATGCTGGTGTGAGGTGAGTGTTATATGGTTTGTGTGGTTAAATTTGTAGCTTTTGAAGTCTGAGGTGAAGGTATGATTGATACGCTGATGTAGAGCAGCTGTCTGTGTGTCTTGATTCATTCATCAATATGACGTACATGTCTGCTGTCCGAAAACACGTGTGACATTGATGTACTCTGTACTCTGTTGTGATGTTACCCACATCTCACTCTGATGGCAGACAACTCTAAATATGCTGGAAAGATTGTAGCTGGAGATGTATCTGTCGACACTAGACTGTGAAACTAACGGCAGAGTATTGAGAATTGGCAGATGGACCATACTCCATCATGATGGATGGTTGTTCTTTAGCACCAATTTTAAATACAGTGGATGATATTCCGTCAGCCTGACGGACGGATCAGTTTCACCATAAAGAAAGAACCAGAGCCCCTACTCCAAAATGGAAACCAGGCCCTTCGATTCTAATACCAGAGTTTTTGGAACCTTGAGGAGGGATCCAGAAATTATTACTCTGTTACGAAATATGTGCTGCTTCCGAGGAAAGCTGGGTGTTTTGAAATGTGTGGCTTTTGAAGGTGTGGGTCTTGGGAAAGGGCACGCACTCACAGGATTGCACACTAAGGATCTCTTGTCCAACTGTCCTCGATTGTCAGATGAAGTGGCCAGACTTATAGTACAGCTCTGACATAGCAAAGTGCCAAGTCGAATAACTCATTCCCAACAGATGGATGTCACACCCCTTTTTTTAACTGTGCAAAATGTAGTCTTATAAAACAAAGAAAGATATATGAAATAGCAGGGATTGTTGGTTAATTTATGTTGTAGGGAATCATATATTCGTACTGGATGAATAATTACATCATTGTTAAAACACTGACATATCCAGATTACGTATTGCAAAACAGCACATACATCTGCAGAATTTGAGCCCTGATATGTACATGATTCAAAGTGCCAGACTGATACATTTTCCTTTGGAAAGGACTTAGTGGCATTGAAAATTCTTTTCACATACATCTGCGGGATTTGGGTCCTGATATGTACATAAATCAGGCAAAGTGACCCTTGTTGAGGTAGGGGTCACATGTTAGTCTGGTTTGATGTTGGAACTAAAAGCTCTGTCAACTCCTTCAACATGGACATTACATTTGCCATCACTTCTTACATACCTGTGACATATGTTATACCACTAATGGTACATAGGCTATACAAATCAATCTAGCATTTCAATACAGCACCAAGCAAAACATAAAACTACCCCATTGCACATATGTCTCTTGTGAATGAATTACTGCAGTAAAATGCCTAAAGCGGCTGTCTGCAATTATTGAGTTGCCAATATACCCCTACTAAGGAAGTTATAACGCATCTTGTGACGGCCTGAGCATGTTTGCTAACAAAGTGCAATTTTAGTCTGGCACCTCACCGCGGTGGACGTTTGACGGACGTCTGAAGGATTCATGGTATGGAAATATCTGTGCAAAATGAATACTTCTTAGACATGCAGAATTTCGTATTAGGAAAAACAGCAGGCCACTTTTTGGCCAAGATCCTTAATGGAGATAACTGCAATAATGAGGTCAATGTACATAGAGTGCTAACTAAGTAAGCCTTGCTCAAGGACTATGCGTCATCATTTGGCCATTTGTGTTGGCTGTTTATCACCCACATCTGAGTCTTAGATGAAGTTCATGAGCTGCGGGGGCATTACTGCAAGCAAGTCTGGCCAATAATGTGGAATGGATCTGTGAGCACCGTGCTGTAATGTCTGACACCGCGGTTACATGTAATTATTTGATATTTGGGGAATTGTTCGTTTCCTGTTTTCGAATGAATGAACCTTAGCAGATGAATATGTGATGTCTGTTCTATGCACAATGTTATGATGAGCCTGTCTCAATTCGATAGCACACACGACTGAGAAACAAATGCCCTTTTCCGACAAATATGTTATTGTTTTTTATATTTCACAACATACAATCTGGGAAAATATATTGTGCAGTCCTAGAGTTCATCGAGTTAATGCAGCTAGGAGCAATCGAACTCGCTATAGCAGTACTTATCTGACAAACACCATTATGATTTGGTCCCAGGATATAAAAAGAAAATTGACACAAGAGCTTCGGGAAACGAGAAAATATTACATAGAAACAAAAACAGGTTTGTTTATTTATTTTATTGTCTCTCACAGAACTTTATATTAGCAGGTTAATGTTAAAAGACCTGACATATTAAGGTTTGTGAATTTAAATGTGGTTAAAAAGAGTAAGAATTAGACAGAGAGGCAAAAGCTGTGTTTGTATATAATATTTACATTTACATTTGCACAGGTGGGCGGCAGAGGGGGAAGTGGAAACAGTTGAAAGAACCGAGAAGAGGACTGCATGGAAGAAATGAAAGAGAGGCAGATCTAAGACATAGAGTGAAAGATTGGAAGAGAGAGGGAGTGCCCGCTAGCAAGAAGGTATTTTCGCGAGGTAATAAGAGGTAAAGGGGAGAGGGAAACAATGTGAGATAGAATTAAGGAAAATGTGTGAGTGGGAGACAGAGACAGAAAGAGAAAGAAATGAGCCCATTGAGAGAAAAGGGGTTAGAGAGTGTGAAAGAGAGGAATGAAAAGAGACAAAGGGACAGGGGGAAAGGAGAAAGAGAGAAAAGTAAGAGAGCTCCATGTAAAGAAAGACAGAGGGACTGAAGAAGAATTGATGAGAAGGATAGTGGGCAGAAGTAGGATAGAGAAAAAGATACAGTAACAGACCGACAGGAATGATTATGAGGGTTAGAGCGGGAGAATAAAAGAGAGGAATTGAGATTTACCAGGAGACAGGGGAGTAAAAGAAACATGATCACGAGAAAGGGAGAGTTGGAGGGCGTTAATCCACAGTAAATACACCCCAGTACCATGCAATTAATAGTTAATCCCCCTGGAATGGAGAATTACCGTGTGGGGCCAATTGTTCTGGTCATATAAACAGATGAAATTCCTAATTCCATAGGGTTTACGGAATACATTTACCACCTACACCTAAATGTATGGTAATTGTACGTCGAGAGCTCTAGGTGAGTTTTGGTAGGCTGTAAGGGAGGGTGATAGAGTAGTAGGGGAGAGAAGGGGGATTGTTTTTGTTATAAACAAAAGCAGGCTGCACACTTCGATCACTCGAGTTCTTAGTTTTATTGAGAGACAGCGTAGAGAAAACCCAACCAGCAAGACCGGGACCTAACGGGCATCTAACTGCCGTTGGTCCGAACGCCCAACCCGTGACAACATAGACAGGTCACGAGCTCAGCGCGAGACCCATGCTAAGGCAAATGAAAGTACAATGTAAATATAACACATCTTTTTTCCTTAAACAACAAACAATAAGAATAATCATGAAAATTTGTTCAGTCAAGAAACGAAAGAATATACTCATACACCCTGTAAAAGACAAAAGATGTATGAAGGTTACCACTCTAAATTTTGAACATCACAAAGTATAAGGTTTTTAAGATTTCATTGAACAATGTAACCCCACACCCTTCTTTAACCAAACCACATTACACAAAATCTTTTAAATAAGCAGGTGAAACTCTTTTACGAACTGGTCTGCATATCTTTTCCTCAACAATTTTCTTAGTGGCCGACACTGAAACTGTTGGCTTGTCTTTCTTTTGGTAAAGTGCTACCCTGCGGAGATTCCAAGTCTGTCCATTCTGTAATTTTATGTAGTTACCAACAACCGATTTCACTTGATAGGGCCCTCCAAATTTGTTAAACATACTCTGATTACCGCCAGGTTTCACTTTAACCAAATCACCTTCTGCTATATTAGTTGAACCATTATATTTACTTGACATATTGCGATCCACCTCGTCCACTACTTTCCCATGTAGCCAAGTGGGAATCAATTTCGTACCTGCTGATCTCCCCCTCATGAGTTTAAAAGGTGTCATGGACATATTGTTATGTATTGTTGTGCGGTATGCCCACAGCATTTCTTTTATCTCTTTCTGTACTGAACGATTTGAGGCTAAAGCAAGTTGCATGGTACCCTTAACCAGCTTATTCACCCTCTCGCACAATCCGTTACCTTGTGGGTTGTAAAGTGATGTACGTAAATGCTTTAAACCCAAAAAGGTAAAATAATCTTCCATGACCCCAGAAGTAAGCTGTGTGCCATTATCTGTCAGAATCATAGAAGGAATTCCTTCACGTCTAAAGATTTCATCAAGGACCTTAACAGTGGATTCAGCAGTGATATTTTTCATGAAAGCAACTTCCACCCATCTAGAAGTCGAATCCACCAACACCAAAGCAAATTTCTCAGTATCCAACTAGTCATGAAATGGACCTATAAAGTCGATGCAAATTTTCTGCCACACACCTTCCTCAGAAACAATTTGTCCCATAGAACTTTGACTAGTACGAACTTGTAACCTCTTCTCAGATTCTTTGCAGGGTTGACATTGCTCAACCCAAGTCCTGACCTGTGCATCTATTCCCGGCCACCAAAAATTAGCTTTAATGCGTTTACCAGTGAGGGTTTGGCCCAAATGGCCCTCATGCGCCAACGCAATGATACGAGGTCTAAGAGAAGTAGGTGGTATATATTTTTCACCCCTTACTACAATGAACTCACCCTGCAAAGAAATTTCATCTTGTAATTGTACGTAAGGCCTAAGACTAGGTGAGACAGTACTTTGCCTGGATACACCTTCCCTACACATCTTAATCAAACTTTCCATGACAAGATCCTTTTTCATTTCTTCCACCCACTCCTGCTTAGATATAGAACTAGGTAAATCACTCTCCAAGTCATCTAAGAATGCGACAACACTCTCAGTCACCATTTCCTTTGCCTGTATCTTTGTGTCTGGCAACCTTGATAAACAGTCTGCAACATTGTTGCACCATCCAGGTAAATACTCCACGTTGCATGTGAATTCCTGCACACTAACTGCAAGTCTAGCCAACCTTCCTGAGCAATTTCTAATTCCCCCCGGAGCTAAAACTTTTAACAGAGGCTTGTGGTCAGTTCTTAGTGTAAATGAAATTCCACATAAATACACTCTGAAGTAGCGTGTTGCCCATGCAGCTGCTAATGCCTCTCGCTCTATGACCGAGTAATTTCTCTCGGTCTCAGTCAGAGAACGCGATGCAAACGCAACAGTGTTTTGTATTCCAGGACCCTTTTGTGTTAGGACCGCTCCGATTCCAACAGAGCTCGCATCTACAGTGAAGATGGTGTGCAATGACTGCATCCAAAATATTCTGTTTGATTAACTTGAATGCATTTCTTTGTTCAGTCCCCCAAATAAAACCTTTCCCTTTTCTCAAGATGTTTCTCAAAGGTTCTACTTTTTCTGCAATTTTTTTTACAAATTTTGCATAGTACTCTACCATGCCCATAAATGATCTCAACTTTTCTTTGTCATCAGGTTCAGACACATTACATTTAGCGCTAACAAGATCTTGTTTTGGCTGTATCCCACGCCCAGACACATGGTATCCCAAATAATCCACCTCCTCAACGGCAAATACACATTTCTCCCTTCGTAATGTTGGGCCAGCTCTTGAAAGAGAGGTTAAAACTTTATCCAAAATCATATTATGATCATTTGTATTCAAACCATAAATCAAAATATCGTCTTGGAAGAAGACAACTCGTTCAATGTCTTTCAGAACATCAGTGATGATCCTCTGAAATGCACTCGCTGCTGAACATAGTCCAAATGGGAGTCTCTTAAATTGATAAGTTCCTTCCGGAGTGATGAACGACGTGTATTCCTTGGAGTCCGGATGAAGTTTTATCTGGTGATATGCGCTTCGAAGGTCCAATTTGGAAAAAAAATGTTCCCCACCCAAACTTAATACTATTTCGTTTATATTGGGAAGCGGAAAAGTATCCATTATCACAGCTTTATTCAGACTACGCATGTCTACACAGAAGCGCAAAGACTTGTCCGGTTTCTGAGTGATCACTACTGGACTCAACCATTGTGTGGCCTCTACTGGTTCAATTATGTTATCTTCCAATAACTGTTTAATAATCTTTCTCACCTCATCTCTAGCAGATAAAGGTATTTTCCTCGCAGTGTGTTTTACAGGTGTAACACTTTTCTTGGTCTTTATGATATGTTGGTAACCAATAGCCTCTCCCAATTTCTCACTAAAGATGTTCTCATGTCTTTTAAGAATAGTTTCCAAATCCCCTTGGATGCTATTGCATTCATTTTCACCCTCTACACACATTACTGGTGGATCTGCTCTTGGATTCACCCTAATATTTAATTCGTACTGGTGTAACCACCCCAGTATTGCAGGACCATGCGGAGATACGTAAACCTTTCCTTGTGTAATCCTCCCCTTAAACTTAACACTAGCTTCAAAGAAGCCAAGAACACCAATGCTCACCCCTTGATAACCTCTCAATATGATGTCAGATGTGACTAATTTAGACTTTGAGCATGAACAATCATGCAATTATTTTGGAATAATTGTATATAAAGAGCCGGTATCCACCATTAGGTGCAAAATACCTCCATTTACTTCAAAATCCGCCTTAGGTCGAGACAAAACAACTTCTTCCGTTATCTTTTGACTCTCATCACATGTAGGGATGCAGTGAGCTAAAAAACGGTGATGGATCAAGCCTTGATGTTTTGACTGGGTATGAGTGTTCTGTTTAACTCAGATGCTCTGTCCATCACCACCCCCTTTTATGAATCGTTTTGGCCACTATAGGAGTGGCAGGGTATGCTCAGACATGAGTCCCTTGCTCACTGCGCCATCAGGATTCAAGCAAGCCGGGCCGAAGACGGCTGCAATGCCAGAAACCGGTCCCCGGAAGCTTGTTTCCTTTCCAGTAAAGAATTGGCTTGGTAGTTTGGTCTGCCCTGTTCCCATGATGCACTGGGCCAGGGCCAGACTAATTTGCATATAGCCAGGTTCTGAGCTGGGATGGTGCAGTGAGCTAAAAAACGGTGATGGATCAAGCCTTGATCTTTTGACTGGGTATGAGTGTTCTGTTTAACTCAGATGCTCTGTCCATCACCACCCCCTTTTCTGAATCGTTTTGGCCACTATAGGAGTGGCAGGGTATGCTCAGACATGAGTCCCTTGCTCACTGCACCATCAGGATTCAAGCAAGCCGGGCCGAAGACGGCTGCAATGCCAGAAACCGGTCCCCGGAAGCTTGTTTCCTTTCCAGTAAAGAATTGGCTTGGTAGTTTGGTCTGCCCTGTTCCCATGATGCACTGGGCCAGGGTCAGACTAATTTGCATATAGCCAGGTTCTGAGCTGGGATGGTGCAGTGAGCTAAAAAACGGTGATGGATCAAGCCTTGATCTTTTGACTGGGCATGAGTGTTCTGTTTAACTCAGATGCTCTGTCCATTACCACCCCCTTTTCTGAATCATCTCATCACACGTAATCATCATTACCTCCGCCTCATCATCTGTGGCTTCGCTTTCAACCATTGCAACCTTTTTGGATGTGTTGGTTCTACACATATGTGCAAAATGCCCTTTTCTTCCACACTTCAAGCAATCTCTAGACAAAGCTGTACAATTCTTAGAATCAGCTAGGTGAAAAGGACTACCACATCTGTTGCAAGAACGTGTATTCTGTCTGAACTTGTTTGTTGCTCCACTTTTATTATATGAGGTTGTGGCTTTCCCCCCTTTACTCACTTGTTTCCCTTGTATTAAACCAATACTTTCTGAAGCATCACCTTGCAAAGTTGCAATTTCTTGACTACTTGCATACCCATGTTGTATTCTTTTCAATTCTTTCATGCACCTGTCACTCTCTTCAGCAACTTTAGCAATGGTGATAGCCTCTGTTAAGGTAGGGTTTTTTGCTGGCCATAATTTGTCTTGTGTCTTTTTGCTAAGACACTGTACAATCAATTGATCGCGAATCATTTCATCTTGTATGTTTCCAAACTGGCATTTCACTGAAAGTTCTCTTAACCTAGAGACGAAGTCATCAATTGTTTCATTTTCCCTTTGAGGAGCAGTGTAAAATTTATGTCTGCGCATTACCACATTTTCTTGTTTAGCAAATCTAGTATATAACTTAAACAAAGCATCTTTATATACATCATCAATATCTAGAGGTGGATTTGGTAAATACTTGAAGATTCTTTGTCCCTCCTTTCCAAAAGCACCCAGTAACAAAGCCTTCTTTCTAACAGCAGAGAATTTTGTGCCATCCAATGCTACAATATAGTTTTCAAACGCTTCACACCAATCATCCCATTCCATGGATGGTTCACCTGGGACGCTTAGAAAAGGAACAGGGGCTTGTATAGTATTGTTTACATTCATTATGTAACCTAAAAACAATAATAATTGACCCCTTATAGTTATATAATCACTTTGAATTGTGTATATTAACAACAGTTTCAGAGCAATATGTCCAAATCAAGATATCAGACTTCGAAAAGTGAGTGTATCACTGTTGTAGATAGTACTCTTCATACACCAAGTATTTAAGTGTGTGTGTCACTGTTATTACTCTGTAGTTGTAAAATACGTGACACACTGCGTTTAAAGTGTGTGTGTCACTGTAGTCAAAGTTTAATTTCAACGCTTTTTCGTGGGAAAATTAAAACAGGCAGGCTATGAGGCTTGGCTGCTGCTTCAGCCATAGCCTTATCTAAGTTATCTGATTGTGTCTGGTTCTCCCAAACCCAGAACAAGCATTTGCAATGCAATAGGTCTCACATTAGGAAAGTTTGAGCTATTGGTATTGTAAATGACACATTTTGTATTTATGTGTTGGTTTTGAAAATAGCTAAATTAATAGCTTTGTCATTTACAATGCCAATAGTTTTAATTTTCGCAAATGTGACACCTATAGCATTTGTAATGCAATATGTGTTGTATTTACGTGACTTAGATGTATTGATATTACAAATAACAATGGCTTTTATTTTTTTTAAATAATTAATACTTAAATAAAAGTTATTGTAATTTATAATGGCAATAGCTTAAACTTTTGTAAATAACTTTTGTGAAGATTATGTTCAGTGTATTTTATTGTGACGAAAATCCAAGAACAGAAGTGAAATAATAACAACATTTTGTGACATTTGTAATAAAGCTTTGAACATTGAGAGTACATTTTTGAACCAGTTGTTGTTGAATGGTTGCACAGATTGATGCTGTGGTGGCGCTGAGTGATGTTGTGGTGGCGACGAGTGATGCTGTGGCGTTCAGAGATGCTGTGGTAGCGCATAGTGATGTTGTGGTGCCCCTGAGTGATGCTGTGGTGGTGCTGAATGATGCTGTGGTGATGTGATAGATAGATAGATAGAGTGAGTGTGATAGATAGATAGAGTGAGGGCGATAGATAGAGGGAGGGCCATAGATAGATAGAGGGAGGGCCATAGATAGATGGATGGATAGATAGATAGATAGATAGATAGATAGATAGATAGATAGATAGATAGATAGATAGATAGATAGATAGATAGATAGATAGATAGATAGATAGATAGATAGATAGATAGATAGATAGATAGAGTGAGGTCGATAGATATATAGACAGATAGATAGAGTGAGGGTTGTAGATAGATAGACAGATAGACAGAGTGAGGGCGATAGATAGATAGACAGATAGAGTGAGGGCGATCGATAGATAGATAGATAGAGTGATGGCGACAGATAGAGTGAGTGCGATAGATAGACAGATAGAGTGAGGGCGATAGATAGATAGACAGATAGATAGAGTGAGGGCGATAGATAGATAGAGTGAGGGAGATAGATTGCCCCTCCCAGCCAAAATCATGGAGGGTATACTAAACACGCAGCTGAGCACCTTCCTGAGGACAGGAGAACATCTAGACCCATCTCAGCATGGATTCCAGGCAGGGCACAGCACGGAATCGGCACTGATCAAGTCTGCGGAAGACATAAGAAGAGTGATGGATGCAAGAGGCAGATCCGCTTTGATCCTGCTGGACTTGTCCGCGGCCTTCAACACGGTCCATCACAAGTTATTGGTGGACCGGTTGGGGGCCTGCGGAATTCAAGGAAAGGCACTTAAGATCTTGCAGGCTTTCCTCTCCAACAGGACTCAGACGGTGGCCCTGGGGGACTTTGAATCACGCCCATTTGTGCTTCCATGCGGAGTTCCCCAGGGGTCCTCCCTGAGTCCGACTCTTTTTAATGTGTATGTCTCCACCCTAGCGCCAGTGATTCGATCCTTTGGTTTTAATCTCACATCATACGCAGACGACACGCAGATTGTGGTGTCGCTGCTCCCATGTGAAACAGAAAGCACAGCTGACAGATTCAGAGGCTGTATGCGAGAGGTCAGCAACTGGATGTCACAAAACTGTCTTAAGCTCAATTCAGCAAAGACGGAAGTGCTTCCCTTTGGGTCCAAGGACAACTTCTGGACCCCACGCTGGTGGCCAGAGGAATTGGGGACCCCCCCTGCACCGGTGGTGAAGGTTAAAAACCTGGGCGTACTTATGGACGAGTCGTTGTCCTTCAAACCACAAATTAATGCTCTATCCTCAACAACCCACTACGTCTTAAAAACCATTCGTAAAGTTCTGCCGTTTCTGGCGGATGAACACAGGAAGTGGTAACAGGATTGGTGTTGTCCCGATTAGACTACTGCAACAGCCTCCTGCTGAATGCCCAACAGGGACTACTAAACAAACTCCAGATCCTGCAGAATGCAGCAGCGCGCCTGATCACGGGTACCCCTAAGTTTGCCTCGGTAGCACAGGATCTGGTGAAGCTTCACTGGTTACCAGTTCGTAAAATAATGGTTTTCAAAGTGCTCTGCACGATCTTTAAGGCACTGCACGGCCTAGGCCCTCAATGTATGAAGCAGCTCTTCCACTGGTATAAGCCTGTAAGATCCCTAAGGTCAGCCGAGCAGGGACTGGTGACAGTCCCAAGAGTCAGGAAAGCGCGTTGGGGGGGCAGGAGCTTTTCGGTGGGGGCAGCTAAAGCCTGGAACGCACTGCCACAGAGCCTCAGACAGTTTCATGACCTGCTGGCATTCAGGAGAGCCCTCAAGACACGGCTCTTTACGCACTAACTCCGCTCCACACATTCACAAGTGATCATCCAGCGCCAGGACACCTCCAGGTAACAGTGGGCTTTAAAAATGTGAAAAATAAATAAATAAATAGATAGATAGATAGATAGAGTGAGGGCAATAGATAGATAGAGTGAGGGCCATAGATAGATAGATAGATAGATAGATAGATAGATAGATAGATAGATAAATAGACAGATAGATAGAGTGAGGGCGATAGATAGAGTGAGGGCGATAGATAGAGTGAGGGCGATAGATAGAGTGAGGGAGATAGATGGAGGGAGGGCGATAGATAGAGAGATAGAGTGAGGGCGATAGATAGATAGATAGATAGATAGATAGATAGATAGATAGATAGATAGATAGATAGATAGATAGATAGATAGATAGATAGATAGATAGATAGATAGATAGATAGATAGATAGATAGATAGATAGATAGATAGATAGATAGATAGATAGATAGATAGATAGATAGATAGAGTGAGGGCGATAGAGTGAGGGCGATAGATAGAGTGAGGGCGATTGATAGAGTGAGGGTGATAGATAGATAGAGTGAGGGCAATAGATAGATAGAGTGAGGGCGATAGAAAGATAGAGTGAGGGCGATAGATAGAGTGAGGGCGATAGATAGAGTGAGGGGGATAGATAGATAGATAGAGTGAGGGCGATAGATAGAGTGAGGGCGATAGATAGAGTGAGGGCGATAGATAGAGTGAGGGCGATAGATAGAGTGAGGGCAATAGATAGAGTGAGGGGGATAGATAGATAGAGTGAGGGCGATAGATAGAATGAGGGGGATAGATAGATAGAGTGAGGGCGACAGATAGATAGAGTGAGGGCGTTAGATAGAGTGAGGGCGATAGATAGAGTGAGGGAGATAGATGGAGTGAGGGAGATAGATAGATAGAGTGAGGGCGATAGATAGATAGATAGAGTGAGGGTGATAGATAGATAGAGTGAGGGCGATAGATTGAGTGAGGGCGATAGATAGAAAGATAGAGTGATAGAGTGAGGGAAATAGATAGATAGAAAGATAGAGTGAGGGCAATAGGTAGATAGATAGAGTGAGGGCGATAGATTGATAGATAGAATGAGGGAGATAGATAGATAGAGTGAGGGCGATAGATAGAGTAAGGGGGATAGATAGATAGAGTGAGGGCGATAGATAGAGTGAGGGGGATAGATAGATAGAGTGAGGGCGATAGATAGAGTGAGGGCAATAGATAGATAGATATAGTGAGGGCGATAGATAGATAGGTAGAGTGAGGGCAATAGATAGATAGAGTGAGGGTGATAGACAGATAGATAGATAGATAGATAGATAGATAGATAGATAGATAGATAGATAGATAGATAGATAGATAGATAGATAGATAGATAGATAGATAGATAGAGTGAGGGCGATAGATACATAGAGTGAGGGAGACAGATAGATAGATAGATAAATAGATAGATAGATAGATAGATAGATAGATAGATAGATAGATAGATAGATAGATAGATAGATAGATAGATAGATAGATAGATAGATAGATAGATAGATAGATAGATAGATAGATAGATAGATAGATAGATAGATAGATGGATAGATAGATAGATAGAGTGAGGGCGATAGACAGATAGAAAGATAGAGTGAGGGTGATAGATAGATAGATAGAGTGAGGGCGATAGATAGATAGATAGATAAAGTGACGGCGATAGATAGATAGAGTGAGGGTGATAGATAGATAGAGTGAGGGAGATAGATAGATAGATAGATAGATAGATAGATAGATAGATAGATAGATAGATAGATAGATAGACAGATAGAAAGATAGAGTGAGGGCAATAGATAGGTAGATAGAGTGAGGGCGATAGATAGATAGAGTGAGGGCGATAGATAGATAGAGTGAGGGAGATAGATAGATTGATAGATAGATAGATAGATAGATAGATAGATAGATAGATAGATAGATAGATAGATAGATAGATAGATAGATAGATGGCGATAGATAGATAGATAGAGTGAGGGCGATAGATAGAGTGAGGGCGATAGATAGGTAGAGTGAGGGCGATAGACAGATAGATAGAGTGAGGGTGATAGATAGAGTGAGGGCGATAGATAGATAGATAGATAGAGTGAGGGCGATAGACAGATAGATAGAGTGAGGGCGATAGATAGATAGATACAGTGAGGGCAATAGATAGATAGAGGTGTAGAGAGAGAGGTAGAGAGAGGGGTGTAGAGAGAGACAGGAGTGTAGAGAGAGAGGTGTAGAGAGAGAGAGGGGTGTAGAGAGGGGGTGTAGAGAGAGAGGGGTGTAGAGAGAGTGGGGTGAGAGAAAGGGGGGTGTAGAGAGAGAGGGATGTAGAGAGAGAGAGGGGTGTAGAGAGAGAGGGGTGTAGAGAGAGGGGTGTAGAGAGGGAGTGTAGAGAGGGGGGTGTAGAGAGAGAGAGGGGTTTAGAGAGAGAGGGGTGTAGAGAGAAAGAGAGAGAGGGGTGTAGAGAGAGGGGTGTAGAGAGGGGGTGTAGAGAAAGAGGGGTATAGAGAGAGAGTGGTATAGAGAGAGGGGTGTAGAGAGAGGGGTGTAGAGAGAGGGGTGTAGAGAGGGAGGTGTTGGAGAGAGAGGGGTGTAGAGAGAGAGGTGAAGAGAGAGGGGTGTAGAGAGAGGGGTGTAGAGAGAGAGGGGTGTACAGAGAGGGGTGTAGAGAGAGGGGTGTAGAGAGAGGGGTGTAGGGAGAGTTTGTTTATCCTACTTACCGCTGCTGTTCCTTCTGTTATCGAATTACAACAGTCCATTACTCAGTGAAATGATTTATTCATCAGACTGACCTTTTGCATGAAGTGTTTTAATGAGTCTAAATTTCCGGTGTATGATATACGATTTTACACAATTGTTCTGCGTTCCGCAATTCTACATTGTGCTAATAAGTACTCAATGCATAAAAAAATATAGTCACATCTTGAATCTGCTACCATTAGATTAATAAAAAAAAATGATATTTTTGTTGAACAATTACAATATTGTTTTGCTTAGACAACTCAGCGTTTGAAAAAGAGCATTTAAAGTTGAATTAAAAAGTGCGTCAGCTGGCTACTTAAGTACCTGTTAGTTGCTTGATATGCAACAGTTTCAATATTTCAGAGTCTTTTCGTGGCTGTGTGCATCTTAGACTTAAAACGTTTTTGCCCACACCGAGTGAACTTCACAGCAAAATGCGCCATCGCTCTTACATGTCAATTATAATGAAGTTGAAAGCCTTCTGTATTTTCATACTTTCTTCATTTAAGTGTTTGATGAAGAACAGCTGGCACCACTAATAACACAACTAATGCATGCCTAAGGTAGAGCTGCTGACCCTGGAACTGGATTCAACTCTCAGTGTTGAACGCAGGCGCAGGTCATAGCTGAAGCAGGGGGCTGAGTAAAACAAAGCATGGAAAAGGACGTGGTGGATCAAAAGCAGCTGGGGTGTTGCTTGTAAACCACAAGCTCGGGCACTACGCGGAGGGGTGCGGAGAGCGGATTCCGGATCAAAACCAGCTGGGGTGTTGCTTGTTTTTATCCCTAGTATTTTCTTTAGCTGTTGAGGAGGTCCTTTATCTAAGATGACTTATTCATTACACTTCCTTAATTCAGCAAGAAAACGCGAGAATATATCTTCACATTACCATACATTGAAAACGTCTTAAAGTATGTGCTTGCAACAAAGTGTAAACCGATCAGTGGCCTGTTCGCTCACACCACAGATTTTATGTTTATTCTCCTTGCCTGCGACCAGAGGATGTCTGTTATAAGAAGGTGCTAGAGGGAACTGTGTGGATGGGGTTTATAGGGAGTGTGATGGAGTGTGAAACAAACCTATAAAGAATATAATGCCTCCTGCCATACACATAACAAGGTAACCCTATGGTCGCAGAACTCATGACTTGCAGAATCTGGAAAAATAGCGAACCCCCACAGGCTATATACTGGCGCCATTCATTTAACAATTGGGCAAGAGCAGAGAGCGTGGCGTTGCACAGGGAGGAGACTGCAGGTCTCCGTAAATACCCTATAGCCCAGACCTGGGATGACTTCTTGGCTGCTTTTCACCGAGTGTGCGTGCAGAGAGGCATTACTTAGACGTGTTTCTCCTTCCCTCCCCGGTCCTGGGCTGACATTGAGACAGGGAAACTACTTAGATGGCATTCCCAGGCTTGCATCCCTTTAAAGATCGCAGTTATCATTCCCGTTTGGACACATGGTCATGTCCGTGCGATCCCGACTGAAGCAGAGCAGATAGTGTTTCCCTCTTCCCCCCTCGCTCCTCCTCTTCCCCCCCCCTCCCCCGGGGGCTGCCGTTGTATTAGCCACTTCACATTATGGACGGAGACACATGGACCCTACTCACACACATGTTTGATATTGATCTGTTCTGCTTTATATGTTGTTCGGTTCCCGATTTCTTAAGCATAGGTTTGGATTATTATCCTTAGAATGGGATATTGAATGTTGCCTCAGTTCTGACTCCCTCTGGGCTTAGTCCGAAGTCCACTAGTGAGATTTATATGGTGGCAATGCACAGGGGCTCCCGGTAGTGAGTGTGTACTATTTGGTTGCTGAACAGATGACATAATAGCATGTACGGGGGCATTATGACGGGGCAGCTGCGCCTGAACATATGGGTACGTGCCTAGTCTCCAAATCACATGTATTCTGACGCATCTTCTGCCCGACATGATACCTGTAGACAAAACTGGGCCAGCGCTGCCGTGCCTTGGGCATATCTGCTGGCTAATATACGCCTCGCCAAGTGCCTGTACTGTATGGTTTTGGCGCAAGATGTCTAATATTATTTCCTTGCCATGAAGGGAGAATATGGTACTGGCGCCAACTGTCATGGACTGTTGTTGTTTATAGTAATCCTTGTGCCTAAGAGGCAGCTGAGACTAGAAATATCAGTCACTTTTTGCACTGAATCGAATAATTTTTTTAAAATTGAAATTGTACCTGTACTTGTACCTGTTTGCTGTTTTTAATTGGGGCACTCATTAATTTGCTGCTTTAGACCTACCGAGGGCCGATTTGGGGCTCTGCTCGGTTCGCAGGCAGCTTCCTCGGGGGTGACGACTTTGGCCGCCATCTTGGGGTGGAAGGCTAGGTCAGCGATCTAGTGGTCGGGCGAGTGGCGGCCCGAGCGCTACAAAAGGAAATCTTAGTGCTAGCATTCGGCTTGGAACATAGAGCTCCTGAGGCGGAAAGCCGGGAGTTAGGACCCCATCCCCATTACTTCTCTCACCCTGACTAAGAGGCAGCTGAGACTAGAAATATCAGTCACTTTTTGCACTGAATCGAATAAATTTTTTAAATTGAAATTGTACCTGTACTTGTACCTGTTTGCTGTTTTTAATTGGGGCACTCATTAATTTGCTGCTTTAGACCTACCGAGGGCCGATTTGGGGCTCTGCTCGGTTCGCAGGCGGCTTCCTCGGGGGTGACGACTTTGGCCGCCATCTTGGGGTGGAAGGCTAGGTCAGCGCTCTAGTGGTCGGGCGAGTGGCGGCCCGAGCGCTATAAAATGAATGTTATTCCCCGTCCGCGCAGCGGGCGCGCCGATGGCGCGCCAGAGGCGCGCCAGAGGCAAGCCCGTCTGCGCCTGTCCGCGCCGGGACCGGGCCTAGGGCCATAACCCCTGCCCAACAAGTGCTAGATACCAATAAGAAGTATACTAGTCAAGGCTTACTGGCACTTCGGCCACCCACCAGTACCAGCTGTCTCAAAATAATACCCTCTGAGATTCACAGACATCTGGCCATCTCCTGCCCTCATTGTAGCTGCACCATTCCGTTACGATTATCTGACGTTAATACTACACCAACTAAGCACGATGAAGGAGCCGTTATATCTATTGCCCTCATCAATGCGCGTTCACTCGGAAAGCACAGGCAGGAGATCTCAGATCTTATAACAGATTTTAAACTAGATGTTCCGTTTGTCACTGAGACTTGGACCGATGACACATCTCAGCCAGACCTAGCCATCGCAGTACCGGACGGATATAAAGCATACTGCCAGAACAGGCCCAGACAAAGAGGGGGTGGGCTGGCCATAATAGCTAGAGACTCATATCCTGTCAGAACAACCCCCATTCCATCAACTTCCTGTGAGGCCATGCAATTTGCTATTAACCCTTCACCTTTGTTTAATTTTAAGGGAATACTGATATACCGCCCTCCGGGATCCAAAACAGCTTTTTTAACTAGCATTAATACCATGATGGAATCAGTAGCCACCGAAAGTGCCTTTACGGTTCTAGGTGACCTAAATTTTCACTTGGATCAAAGTCACCTAACTGATTCGGTCAGCCTCATTTCCGCTCTAGAAACTCTAGGGCTCAAACAACGGGTTACGTCCCCTACCCACCAAGCTGGTCACATCCTAGACCCCATATTTTCCAACTTAGAAGGCTTACAAATATCCAACATCTTACCTATTCCTTGGACTGACCATCATGCAATCTTTGCAACCATAGCCACCAACATTCGTCGTAATAACAAACCCCTTCCCATCCCCAAACAGCCCTTTAAAGATTGGAAAAATATCAATCAGGACGACCTAAAACTAATACTGGATCATACCCGTCCAATGCTGTCTACAGAGCCTAACTTAGCTCTTCAGCAATTTCACACCTGGTTGGGCCAGGCCACAGATCAGTCAGCCCCTACCAAAGAACTATCCAGAAATAGATCTAAACCTACTGCCCCCTGGTATAATGAACAACTAAGGACACAAAAGCAAATCAACCGAAATAAGGAAAGACAATGGAGAAAAGATTATGACACAGCTAGCAAAGCAGCTTACAAGGAAGCCTTGGCACTCTATAAAGCCATGATCGTTAAAGCCAAAAAAGACTATTACACTGACCAGATCCAGAAAGCCAAAAATTCTAGCAGATTATTGTTTCAAATCACCAAAGTATTGTCAGGCAACTCCTCCGACCTCACTCCTCCCCCATCGCAACTTCTATGTGATTCGCTAGCTTCCTTTTTCTTTACCAAAGTGGATGATATTTACCAGGCTTTTTCCGCTAACTCACTTGTGAGGACAGTCAACGCCCCCATTTTAGCTCCAGTTAACATGTTTCCCAGCTTCCAACCAGTCCCCTCCGACCAAATAAAAACGACACTGTCCACCATTAAATCAGGATCACCCCTGGACCCCTGTCCACTCTCAGTACTCCTGCCGGTAATGGACTCTATCATACCACTACTGACTCAGGTGTGCAACTCCATTCTCCTATCAGGCAACTACCCAGACCCCCTTAAAAACACTCTACTAAAACCCCTGTTAAAAAAACCATCCCTGGATAAAAGCGAGTTAAAAAACTACCGTCCCATCGCAAGTCTCCCTTTCATGGCGAAGGTGATTGAAAAAACCATGAACATTCAGATTTCCGAATTCATTGAAAAACACCATCTCCTGGACAACACGCAATTTGGATTTAGGAAATACCATGGGACAGAGACAGCCTTGATTAAGGCTGCTGATGACATCAGGGTAATCAGGGATCAAGGGGGCACAGCCATTCTAGTAATGCTGGATTTATCAGCGGCTTTCGACACGGTCGACCATACCATCTTGGTCGACCGTGTCGAGGGATTTGGCATTTGCCACACTGCCAAAGACTTAATTGCGTCCTTTCTTGTCAAAAGAACGCAGGCTGTTATTTTAGGACCCTTCCAATCAGCCCAACTTTCATCTCCATGTGGAGTACCTCAAGGCTCATCCCTGAGACCGACACTCTTCAACATCTATGTGTCGGACCTTGCTAAAACCATCAAAGCACACGGGATGAGCCTAACCTCCTATGCCGATGATACCCAACTTGTGTTGGCGATTAAGGGGGATGGAGATCTAGTGGCTGAAAAATTTAAGAAGGGACTGTTAGACATAGGAGAATGGATGGCCACCAACTGCCTCAAATTAAACTCAGAAAAAACCGAGGTACTCATTTTCGGACCCCTTTCGCCAGCCTGGCCATCAAGCTGGTGGCCAGAGGCTTTCGGCACTCCTCCCATTCCAACTGCTAAAGTCAGGAACCTCGGTATCATCTTCGACGAGGGTCTAAATTTCATGGATCATGCCAACAAAACAGTGTCCATAGCACACCTGAAGTTAAAGATGATAAGGAAAATACGTCCTTTTCTTCCTGACTCAGCCATCAAAACACTGGTTACCTCTCTTGTCCTTTCTTCTTTGGACTATTGTAATGGTCTCTTCCTTAATGCTCAATCCAGAGTAATTACTAAACTACAGACTATTCAAAACGCAGCTGCACGTCTGCTTTCGGGCAAAACAAAATATGAATCCATATCCAACAATATAAAGGACTTTCACTGGCTCACTGTGCGAAATAGAATCCACTTCAAGTCCCTCTGTATTGTGTTTAAAGCACTTAACAACCAAGGACCCCACTTTTTGAAAGAACAGCTACAACAATACAAACCTAACAGAGTTCTACGATCAGCCACCCTCAATCAACTGGTCATTCCTCGCACTAAAACTGTCACCTGGGGCGACCGCCGCTTTTTGGTGGCCGCCCCAAGGCTCTGGAACACGCTTCCCCCAAACATCAGGGACAGCTCCTCTCTTCTCCAATTCCGCAAACTTTTAAAAACCTGGCTGTTTGCTCAATGATCATCCCTTCCTCATGTTGACCGTCATAGATAAACTGGTTCCACTAGCGCCAAGACGCCCAAGGGTAAATGATGCGCTTTATAAATATTAAAAATAAATAAATAAATAAATAAATACACTATTGGATGCGTTTGTCAAAGTTCATTTCCCCTTGCTAGCGCATGAGAAATGTGTATAATGTATGATGAAAGAACTAGCCTGAATGGTGTGATATTTTATACTATGTGTCGCATTCATGTAACCTTATATCAAAAATGCATTAATAAAAATATTCAAACAAAAAAATTAACAAGAATCATGTTAGCAAGCAGGAAAAAAAAAATTTAATGGGTTCATGTGTGTACGGTTAACAGCTCCTTATCATAAAGGTTTGCAAATATCTAAACAAATTACGACCGAAGCAAAACACCAAGGCAATTCAGCAAAAGGACTGATGGTAACTGTAAAGGAATAGAACAGTGTCTCCCTCTGGTTGCCTATATTAAGAAAAGTAGGTACACACCCAAGGGCACACAAGCGTCGACACATACCACAATGGTCTCTGATTCCAGCTAGCAAAACAACCAATCAAGTGCAGAGCCGCTGCACTCTGCAGCGTCAAATAAACCAGAGAAATTAGAAAAGTTGCTGCAATGGGGAAAATTGTCATTACATCAGAGAGAGTGACTATCATCCTTACTAGTCACTGTCAATCTCTCACACAGACCTCATTCATTATACCTGGGTGGGCTGGTTGGGATCAGCACTTAATTATGAACATCACTTGTCATTGAGATTGTTTCTTCAGCAGCCCAGCTCCAGTGTTGTGGGGAAGGGTAGAGCAGGTGTCAGATTTTTTTTAAAGTGTCTCAAAGATTCTTGGGTTGGTTGGCTCTTCCTTATAGTGTAGGGTCATTGCCAGCAACAGCCAAGGAAGCTGTTGTAGAGCTTTGACAGGACCGTCAGACCTACTCCTAGCCAGGAGGAAATGGGTAGAATCATTGCTCCCAAATCAGGATGCAGTACATCAACAGGGTGAATGTAGGGCCAACTCTACACAATAACCTGTGAGCAACCAGGCTGTACACACCAAGCCAAGAACACAAACAGCAGCCTACTGGTAATTACAGTCAGTGCATCAGGCTGAAGCAACATTTACTTCCTCAGTGAGGCTTCTTGGATATCTCCCTTCACATAATCCTTCATGCAGCAGCAGAAGGAAAAGAAATGTTTCCACTGTGAGAAGCACTGATACTCTAGCTTGCAAGCACCATTTTAACAGCAAACTAAATGTCCATAAATAGCTATATTTACCTCTTATTTCAAGTTCACCTGTTAGGATCGCAAATCCTTAAACCATCACTCACTTCAATGATTTCAAATATGTATGCGAGTGATCACTGTTTGCAATGTACACAAATATCACATTAACCCGTTCGCTGCTTCTGTCGGCCAACGGCTGTCGCGAGCACTACCTCCGTAGTGCTGTGCACGTCTGTTGGCCGACCTGGCCCCGCCCGCTTAATAGAACGCTCCGCACCAATGCGGAATGTTCGAAGCACCAAACGGTTTAAGTAAAAAATACAAGTACAAAGCCTTCACCGGCCTATAAGAATCGCTTGGCAGGCAACACACTGGGGTGCACTTAGCCCAACCCCACCCAGTGGTGTAACTTAAGCCCTGAGCCTCCACGATGCGGGGGGACCCCCGAGCTCCAGGGGGGCCCTCATCAAATCTGGTAGGTGATGAGTCGGGGATGGTGGCCCCTTCATGTACTTTGCAGGGGGCCCCCTCAAGTTTCGTTGCACCACTGCCCCGCCCAAAAAGAAATCCACTGCCACAAGCCAGGGTATGTGCAGAAGGGAGTAAAAGGACTACCCCCTTAAGGCTACACAAGGTGGGAACCAATTGCAGGTTCTCCAATTATCAGCCATTATGACGGTCTGCCTCACAATCGTCAGATCCGCTAAGAAGCATTAATCCGGCCTGTAGGGAGAAAGGGAACATGGGCAGCCTTTTACAGTTGCGTTGCTAATTCTGGACTTAGTTCCCCACAAAAGCTATTGTTTAGAAACTAAGCATGGTTATGATTTGTACACAGGGACTTCTGATGCTAAGGAACTGTTAAGCAGTATTCGGAAATGTAAAGCTCAGATCAAAGGCTTATTATCAGACAGCATTTGATGGGTGAAACATTTTTTACTGCATAAACCCATACGAGGATGCTCATCCAACCAGAAGAATTATATCATTTAAGGGTAGGGAGTAAGCCTCCGTTGGAAGTGAGGCAGGTTTTTAAACAACTGTATTAGTGGGTGATGCTACTCCTGCTGGTGTAACCAAACTAGTATAGATGGACTCTCGCTTGAACATATGTCCAATTCTGTTACTGGCTGATGCTAGTGGAATCACTTTGGAAAGCATCCAGCCATTTAAGAGGTAGAATGCTTATTGCATTCCTTTCTGGACATTGAAATAACTGCAACTCAGTTTGGACATACATCCTCCTTAATCCTAACACTGCAAGAGCCCAATACATTGAATTTAAAAATCAAGGCCCTGGATTTACCAAACAAATTATGAAGCATATTTTAGACAAATTATATACACTCAATGAAGAAATTGAATAAAAGGCAAGATTTGCTTAAGATGAGGATCCATCAAATTGTATCTGTTGTTCCGGGTTCTGCCTTTTAATGTACCTCCCAATTCTTTCAGAGGCCTGATTTGTGTATTGTGTCTTTCATCTAGGGACACGTGAAGTCACGATGCACAGTTCTCCAGCTTCCGCTCGCTAAAGACAAACATGGGTAACATAGTATTGCCCAGCATAAATTAAAACCATAGCAATACATAGAGAGAAATTACAATAAATTTAATACCACGGTGTAACATTAAAAACGCAATTTCAACCAGAGAGAGATAAACAATGTTTATTTCGACCATAGTCTTTAAAACCATACACAGCTTTTGGATCCTCATAGTGATAACATAATAAAAGACACATTTCATTTTAACACAATTTACAAAGAATATAAATCCATAAAATTCGCATCCATTAAATTCCCAATTTTGGGAGAACATTTTAAAAAGATTTAAAAGCAGCATCCCTCTTTTAATTTCTCCTTTATAAAGTCGTATATCGCTTTCAGGAACTTCCCCAAAGCGATTGTAATATCTAGGGATGGCATATCCATAAGAAGACAAGCCGCTTGAGAACGTGAATTTACGTTATATTTTAAAAATATAGGACTTAAAAATACTTTCCGTATCACTAAAATCAATGTGCAATCCAGAAATATATGCAAAATATTGTTTCTTACTCCTAGGCCACATTTACAGATACCATCCATTTGGATCAATGCTGCTTTTATTTTTCCTTCCGACTTCCAGGGGTTAATACCCACACGAACCCATAGGATTTCGTGTCCTAGCCATTTATTGGGCAAAAAGTCCAAATATGGAAACCATCCTCCCTTTCCGATGCGCTCCCTACCCAGTTAACCGATTTTTTCTCCCTCAAATAGTCAAGGTCTTGTGGTCTAGAGTATTGCAGCCCCTGTTCTCTAAGCATTCTCCTAGTAAAGACTATGTCCAGGGATGGCTGCGAAAGGCTCAACTTTAGATGTGCCGCTACGGTCTGGAGGGTTTTCCTTACATCCCGTGCCCAACCAAGGCTACTAGTCAGGATTTCCTCTCTGCACCATGTTGAAACCTTTTGCGCGCCGCCTAACTCCTGGCATTTCCAGAATCTTAGTAGGGACATTTGGGTCTTTACATTCCAGACTGTTAGCCCTACCTCCATTCCGATTGCATGAATCATGGTACTATTTGGTAACGACAGCAGCATTTTAAAAATCTTTCCTTCTTCACGATCCCACCCCCTTTTGCCACTCAAATAGAGCACTTCTGCGCCATACAGAACTTGCGGGGGGATCATAGCTTCAAATGCATTTAACATGGGTCTATGTGACATGTCGCCGTATTCTTTATTACATTTTTTTCAGGCCGCAAACTAACGAGAAGGCTTTTGCTGCTTGTGCCTCCAAGTGAGTGCCCCACTTCAATGCACTATCAAACCAAAGGCCTAGGTATTTATATTCACTTACGATTTCTAGTTTATCTTGTCCTAAAAACCAATTAAAATTTTATTTTTAACTCTCTTCCCAAATCGTAAGACCTTTGTTTTTTCCATGCTTACAATTAAAGACTTTCTATCACAGCAATTTTTAAAGACATTTAATTTTCTTTGGAGTCCCATTTCGGTTTAGTCAAGGATCACAATGTCGTAGGCGTATAAAAGACAGGGCACTTTATTCCTATTTATACGCGGACTCGCACTTCTTCCTATTTCTAGCAATGTGGGGAGGTCTGCTAGAAAAATTGAAAAAAGCAGGGGTGCCAAAACGCACCCCTGTCTAAGACCATTCTTTACAGGTATTTTGTGAGTTAGTGACCCCTTTGTATCTCTAATGACCTGGGCCCAATTGTCACTATGTAACTATTTTAAAATATTCAAAATGCCATCCGGTATTCCATAATTTTCCAGGGCTTCCCAGAGGCTTTTTCGATCCACAGAATCAAAAGCCTTCCGGAAATCGACAAAGCAACAGAACAATTTACTATTTCGCTCTATCGATTTCCTGGCCAATGCCCACAGGGCAAAGCAATGATGTATTGTGGAGTGACCTTCTTTAAACCCTCCTTGTTCCACTGGCACAATAGATCCCCGTTCTGCCCAATCTTTTAATTTGCTTAATATTATTTTCGCAAATATCTTTTTTTCCTATATCTAGCAGGTTAATAAGTCTGTAGTTCTTAGGGGCATATACATCCCCTTTCTTGTGAATCGGCCTGATTATTGCACCCTTACAATTTGTGGGGATCCTCCCTAGTTGTAAGATTACTAAAACATCTTGGAGAAGAATTCTGCCCACCAGGACTGGTGCTTGAATTTATTATCAGGGCTGGTAGGTTGTCTGGGCCTGCTGCTCTTGTTAAGTTCAAAGTCCTTATTGTACTAAGAATGTTAGCTGTTGAGCAATCTGGTTTTAAGTTCTCTACTAGGCCACTCCAATCCTTGGTCTCTCCTCTACATTTTCCCTCCCCGAGGATTAAAGTTCCTGTAGATAATCTTCGCATGCCCCCTCTTCCACTACACAATTCATTGGGGCAACAGAAGATACTGTAGCTGATTTTATTAGCATCCAGAACTGACGAATATTCTTAGATTCTATTGCCTCCAATAATTTTCCCCAGCATGATTCTTTGTGGGCCCTTTTGGCATTATGGATTAGTGAGGTAAATTCTCTCTTTATTTTAGCGAGACTTTCAGCCCTAGCCTAGCCACATTTTTTGCGTAAACTACGTTCTTCTCTCCTTAGTTCTTTTTTCTTATTTAAGCAATCTATATTAAACCAATTTACTTGTTTGACCTGCCTTCTTTATTTATCCTTGGGTGCCCTTACATCTATTCTTAATTCTATACTTATACATTTAACTACTTGACCTATTTTGTCAACATACCTTGATGAGTTTTGGCCACTCACGCATCCTAGCTTAACATTTTGTTGCCGACTAGTTAACCTTTCTATAAATACATCCAATAACCGGGTAGTTATCCGCCTCGGATATTCCATCTCTTGTAAGATGACTTTGTCGCAAGCAACCTGAGGGGATATTACCATCTCTAATTTTATTAGGTTATGGCCACTACATTCCGAAGGGCTAATCCTAAAATCTGATACTAATTCGAAGTTCCATCCCACAATGAAAACGTAATCAATAGGGCAATTTTGAGTCCCATATTTGAAAGTTTTCTTTGCCGGGCAATCTTGAACTAGCCTGCCATTTAAGCAGAAAAGGCTTTTTGACGCTAGATAATTACCCAGCTTAGCAGCATCGATCGATATTATATTTTCAGAGAACTCTGCTTTTTTTATGTCGTATGAATCCAGAATTTCTGTGTACCAAAGATCTAACAATTTTGGGTTTAATTTATGATTAAAATCTCCCACCAACAAAATTAAATCAGTCCCATATTTATCACATGATGAATCCAAATCGTTCTTAAAATCAATTCAACCAGCAATATATAAAGGACTAATTAGTACACAGCAAGACTCCTAAAGTGCATTATTCCTCAAACACAAGTTAATGCATTCTAACAAATGTCTTATCTTTTCTTAGAAAAGTATGGGTGCTGAAGTTACACCATTAATATTTAGGCTTAAACAGTGATGGCCTGGAGCCCAAGCATTACAACACTTAATACCATACGATAGAAAATAATTGTTCACTACTTGTAATTAATGTACCCAAAAGGTTGCCATCAAATAACCAAAATTAAATTGCAAAGGAAATCTCACCATTTGGGGCTGATAAAGATAAGTTTCAGGTGTACTAAAATGTATCATTTTGGATTCCATGGTCCTAACACATTAATTGTTGAAGTGACATCAATCAGTTCAGAGGTTTGTGCAGCTAACTGTACTTTTCTTTTCATAAAAACAAGCTGCAGTAGCTTCCCGGATGGTCCTGATGCCAATAACCCCAAACACAGCTTAATCCACATTCTAGCTCAACAGCCAATGCAAAGCTATTGGGAAAAATCCTCCCATTTCTCTCCATGAGGTAGACAAAATGTGCATTTGACAATTCACTATTTCGCTTCTAATCTAGTTTCTGCAATAGTCAAACAAGAAAACATAAATGTTAAATATGTTATTTTATTGGTTGTGTTATATATGTTTAGAGCAACACAGGTTTATGCGTATGCAGACTAACTTTCTTATTTTTCTTAACTTGTTCTTTAGTTTCTGATAGGAAAAATTTGATATAGAACACAATATTTGAAGCACCAGCAGATCTTTGCTCGTTTGCCTATCTGGCTGTTTTCGGGGCTCATTTTCCGCAGGTTGTCGCCTGCAGATTCACATATATGTCGACTCTGCATTATTTTGGAGACAAAGTAAAATGGAGAGCAGCAACTCATGAAGCCAATTTTGTTTACGTAAGTATCCAAAAAGAGAAAATGCCACAAATGTAAACACCATAAATACAGACATAAAGCAGAAGGGGAAAATAGTTGGAATTTCAGCTAGTTGGGATAGGGGTAGAGAAAGTACGGTATGGATATGGGAAGAGGCGCAAGGGTACAGACTGACATGTAGGTACTAGGGTATAGGTTGGAGTAGAGGTTTTAAGGTATTTGTACTGGAATATAGGTTAGGGTAGCGGTATAAGTCATCATCATCATCATAACATCTTTATTTCGGTAAAAAAAATACCATAAAAGCACAGGTTAAAACATGGACAGATGTATAGATGTTACAGTTTATACATGACAATTAATTATTGCAAATCACATCCAAATTAGAACAATAAAATTGAAGTCTATTTAAAACATGTCAGTATTTTCAAATGTTAAAAAAAGAGACGGAGCAAGGTTATCAATTAGCCCATATACCATGCATTAACCCTGGTCAATTAAAACAGTACGAATACGCCACATAGCTGCCAGAAACTTCAAAACATCAAAAACAATTGGTCCAGCGGTGTCAGTTTTTAATATTCTGAGTACATGCGCTCATTGCGGGAAACCAAGGTTTTTGCACAATGGGATACGCCAATGCCTCCTCGATTTTAAATAGGCAGGCCAAAAAAAGAAGACATGTGTCTCCGATTCACTTTCACATTCGCACTGAGGGCAGTTTTTCGGAGCAGTCATGGCCCATTTGCATGTGAAGGTTCGTAGGGGTAGAACGCCATATCTCCGTTGCACATACAGTTTTCTGGCTAACACAGGGTAAATTATATCTAGAAAACGATATATATCTTTCATCAAAAGAAAAGTAGCAGTTCTGGAGCCGATATTGGGATTACGCAGGGCCACGTTCAAGTTCTCAGCGCGATATACCTTCGCCAGCGTAATGGCCGAAATTGCTTTGCAACCCTGCTCAGGGTCAGACCATAGGACATAAAGACCCAACCTGGTCAATTCCTTTTTGATATACATAAGCCAGGGAATTATGAGTATGCTCGGAGAAGTGAGTATTTCCCTGAGCTCCTGCCTATTGTTAATCAGCACTGGCGTGGCCCAAAGCCGACGCCAGAACCTTAGTGGTTTTAGGGCTAACTCCTCCTCGATTGGCAAAATCCCCAGTGGGAAGAGCGGGGTACTGGGCGGAAGGGCTAGCAAGTGCCTTAGAAAGTTGTTCTCTACCCTAGTGAATTGGGTGTTGTTACAATGACCCCATAGTTCACCTCCGTACATACTTGCACCCCTAGCTTGAGATTTGTAGACCTCCAAAGGGGGGGGCAAGAGGTTTTATCGTTGAGACATTAGATAGTTTAAGGATCCCATCAGATAATTGGGCAAGTTTTAGTTGGGATTTAGTTTGCTGGGGACCCCACGACAGACTCTCATTAATTGGTACCCCTAGGGAAACAAAGGTGCTTACCCTTTCCAATCTTGTTTTACTTATGGCGGGATTGGGTCTTGTGGTTCTAGGCGGGTTGAAGATCATGTATTTTGTTTTAAGTGATTTGATCTCCAGTCCCCGAGCAACACAAAATTCTACAAAACCATCCAACGTCCGTTGAATGCCCATTGGGGATCTAGAGAGCAAGAGGGTATCATCGGCGAACCTTATCTCCGGTACCCTATTCCCTGCTAGCTTGGGTGCATCATTATACTGGACCCTGTTAAGGTGCGCGATTACCCCATTGACATAGAGGCAAAAGAGGGTCGGTGCAAGCACACAGTCCTGCCTTACCGCCCGGTCAACGAGGAATCTAGATGTTACTTCGCCACTCTTCCCGCATCTAACTTGCGTGAAGTTAGCCTCATGTAGCCTTATCAGGACTGAAAGGAGGTGGATGGGAACACCCAGCTCGCGAAGAACACTCCAGAGTTTGCGCCTGGGTACAAGATCAAAGGCGGAGCGTAGGTCAACGAACACCATATAGAGGCTGCCACCCTCTATACGTGTCGTTTTCCAGTGCAATAGCACTCGTCTAAAGATTTGATCCATGGTTGAGGTGTTCTTCCTGAACCCCGCCTGATAAGGGCTGAGTATTGCTTGAATCCAGTGGCAAAGTGAGCAAGGGACTCACGTCTGAGCATACCCTGCCACACTTAGGGCGGCCAAAGCGGTACAAAAGGGGGTGGTGATGGACAGAGCATCTGAACCAATCAAACACTCACACCCTGTCAAAAGATCTGGGTTTGATCCATCACCACCCCCTTTTGTACCACTTTCTTGACCATAAGTTGGCAGGGTATGCTCAGACGTGAGTCCCTTGCTCACTTTGCCACTGGATTCAAGCAGGCCGGGCTGAAGACGGCTGAAATGCCAGAAACCGGTCCTCGGAAGCTTGTTTCCGGTCCAGGGAAGGCATGGCTTGGCAGTTCGGGCTGGACTGTTCCCACGAGGCACAGGGTCAGACTGATTTGCATATGGCCATGTCTGAACTGGGGTGGCAGAGTGGGCTAAAGAACGGGGATGGATTAAACCCAGATCTGTTAACTGGGTGTGAGTGTTTGATTGGTTCAGATGCTCCGTCCATCACCATCCCCTTTTGTACCACTTTCTCGGCCATAAGTTGGCAGGGTATGCTCAGACGTGAGTCCCTTGCTCACTTTGCCACTGGATTCAAGCAGGCCAGGCTGAAGACGGCTGAAATGCCAGAAACCGGTCCTCGGAAGCTTGTTTCCGGTCCAGGGAAGGCATGGCTTGGCAGTTCAGGCTGGTCTGTTCCCACGAGGCACAGGGTCAGACTGATTTGCATATGGCCATGTCTGAACTGAGGTGGCAGAGTGGGCTAAAGAACGGTGATGGATTAAACCCAGATCTGTTGACTGGGTGTGAGTGTTTGATTGGTTCAGATGCTCCGTCCATCACCACCCCTTTTGTACCAGATTGGAACCAGCAGCAGTTTTCGATTGACCTGTGCCGTTATTAACTATGGACCAAAATGTTTTATAATCTTTGGTGTCCAGGGCGGCAGATAAACTGGTCCAGTTACCTGCTCCCACTCTTCCCTCGCGCACTTTTTGAGCCTTTTATAACGAGCCCTCCTGTCTTTGATCGCTATTCTATTATTATCTTTGAGGGCCATCACTAGCTCTGACTTGGCTTTCCTGCATGCCTTATTATACCAGGAAGAGCAGGGGACCCCTTTATCCTTCTTAGACACCCTGGGATTCAATACCTCAGCTAGATTAGTTGCTAGGTCCCCATAGAGCACCTCAAGTTGTGATAGAGAATCCACAGACAAAAGGGGTTCAGGTAGGGCTGCAACCTCTGTCAGAAAGGGAATCGCCAATTTTTACAATTTCGCTATCTGTTCTGGGTTTTTCTCAAAACGAGACCATCTAATACTGCGCCTATTATTAGTCAGGGTGAGGTCATTGTAGTTATTTTGACCATCTCCCATCACTGGAGCTCCGTTTCCACCAACTTTTGGCAGGCCCATTTCTAAAATGAAGGCGTTATGGTCACTATCCACTCTAGACACCACAGTGAGATCAATTGCCCTCGGCCAGAGCCTAGTTTCCAGTAAGATGTAATCAAGATGAGACGTTTGCCCTGGTTTATTATATGTACATTTGGCTGGAATGTTCGAGTCAGTATGGCCATTACATGCATGTAGAGAGTGGGTGATGGTTAGTGCCATGACCTGAACTGCTAGTGGGGACCATGCCCTAACAGGCGGGGCCAGAGTCATAGAGATTGACCAGTGGTCATCCTCTGCCATTAGAAATCTTTCATTGAGTTCCTCTAGGGGCTCAAAGTGGCAGTTTAGATCCCCCCTTCTACTATATTGAATTCATTCAGGATAGATGAGATAAAGATGGAAAGGTCATTAATAGTGCTGGACTCTTTGCCTATGCTAACGGGACGTGAATAGACATTAATCAGTGCTAGCTTATAGGCATTTGGCCAGCCAAGAACCACGCACTGAATGTCTCTAGAGTGAGTAGTGAGTGTTGTAGCTTTACATCCCAGGTGTTATCCCACCCAGATAGTGAGGCCTCCCAAAGGACGACCTCGCCCTCCCCAAACTGCCGGGATATGGAAAGAGGCGAAGCCCACCCTGAAATGCTCCTCGCGTGCCCAAGTCTCCTGGAACATGCACACATCGTTTGCATCCACAAAGGATCCCCATGCTGGGCAGGCGAGTTTGTTGGCTAATCCTGCCAGATTCCCGGACAGTCATTTTATTACATGTTCATTTTGGCCCCTGGCTCTTCTCTTACATTGGTCTATGTTGGCCTCCTCAAGTGGGCCTGTTTCACCTATAGAACTATGGGTAGGCTCCCTCTCCCCCATAAGATTAAACACAGGCTCCTCATGCAACAGGCAGCTACTTGCAGCCACTATAGTCAATGCAACCACCTCTCGGCTTGTACTCTTCCCATCCCCTATTGCTTCCTGTGTCTGTCTACCTGGATCAGTCCCCTATTCCCGGTCTTCCTCTGAATCCACCTGATTTATACCCCCAGTACTGCTAACCAATTTGCTCGGATTCAGTCAATCCAACTGCGTCTAAATAACTAAATATATTGTGTAGGGAAACGGCCTCAGTTACCCTATATTCTCTGGGGCTTCTCTGGTTAATGCCAGTCCTAGCTAAGGGGCCTACCAGGTTCCATGATGAATCTCTACCAGTACTGTGCATGCTGGAGCCCGGGGCTAGAAATACGAGAGGGGGAGGGACTGTATGGCTGTCTCACCTGTGGCTGTAACCACTGACATATATGAGACACTGTCCGTGTGTCCCTAAAATTTATTATGACACAATCTCCCGTATGATCCTTAATTTTATGGCCCACCCATGAAACCCTACGGACAAGCAAAATTTCGCTTTTTACGTTTGGCGGTAATGGTCTGTGTTTATTAAGCCAATCAGTTGCTTTATTCTTTAATGAAGTGTGTGTCTCTTCGTTGCTATTCATCAACGGTGGGGCTCCTACTAAAACTACAACAAAGGGGCTACATTCTGGAGGGAGATCGATTCGCATGCTAGATATTTTGGTGTTACAATGGGGATTTGGGGCAGCGTTCTGAGTATTTCTAGTGTTATCCTTACTCTGGAGGTGCCTATCTGACTCGTTCATGGGTGGCCAAGGTTTGGCCGGGTGTGAACCCTCAGACCCCTGGCCCCGCCGCTCTTGCGTTGCCATGATGGGCCCGGGTGTAGTCGATCGCACGCTCTCAGCCACCTGGGTCTTTTGATGGTCTGCCATTGGCAGTGACCTTCCCCTGTTTGTAAGGTTTAAATATCAATGGGGGTTGGGAGAGAATACTCAGTACTGGGATTGCTAAAGTTTGTTACAACACCAGAGATCTGGTCTAAGGCGTTAGTAATTGTTTGTAAGTTTGCCTCAATGGCTGACATTCTATTCATTAGGGGCATTAAACAATCTGCAACAATGGACCCCACTTTCTCCCAAAAAGCACTATTCAAAGTAACCACTGGAACCACAGGAGTATCAGGGGCATTTGGAGTCAATACAGGTATCACAGTCTCTGGCTCTACATTATGTTCCACGGTTTTCTGGCCATCTTCAGGCCGCCTTGGTGACCTAGTTACAGTAGAGCATTTTTCATTATGTTGGCCCCCAGCCCTCTTCTTGTTTTTCGGGACCTTTAGTGGCTCCTTTCTGCCCTTTTGGGGTGCATTTTTAGACCTGGTTATTGCTCGGGCTGGCTGGACCGGTGATTTGTTTTCTGCCACCGAATCCCCCAGTGTCAACAATGTAGCATTGCCCAGCAACAGAGGGTCATGGTGAGATTAAAAGGTTGGGGGGGGTGGGGAGTCCCGTAGATGTCCATCCTCCATTGGGGATGGACATCCCCATTGGGACGCCGGTCCCAATGACAGGCGTCATTCCGTTACCGCGATCTCTTGGCAATTACGTTAGATGCTCTTGTGATGAAGTAGTCCAAGGTTCCCATGGGACCCACCCCCCTTAAGCCCTTTCTTTTCCTTTGGGACACCACTTGCATGGCTGAATATGCAACCCTCTGGGACAGTTAGCTAAATCCAGAAGTATAAAGGCCAGTCAATTAGTCTTACCGGTAAATTGCTCGACGGCCAAAGTTCCAACGGCGATGTTAGAGGGTAGGCCCTGCCCGGCCTACTCCGGCCTCAAGCGGGCCCGCCCTTGGCCCGGGCTTCGCGTTGCGGGGGGTGTATACAAATATATAGGATAAGAGCAGCAAGCAATCAGGCACAGGTGATACAAGTGTGGGGCTCCTGGGAGTTGGAGTCCCGGTGACGCTCCCCCATAGCCTCGGATGCAGCAGGTCCCAAGCTGGCAAAAACCGCTGCGAGCGGCACCCAGTCCACATAATCTCCTTCAAGCTCTTATGCCAGCAGTACTTATAAGCTTTACCAGCAGTAGCCTAAATGTCAAAAACCCAGCCAGGCTGCGCAACCTATTGTGCCAAAAGTGCCTCCAGCAGGAATTTAAGTTGGGCTAAGCAATGGATTTTACGCTCTTTATGCTCTCACCGAGCACGAACACAGCTCCTGCCAGCGCCCACCAAAAGCCTCCAGCAGTTTAACAACTCTGGTACCTCCTTAAAGCTGGAGGATTCGATCTCCGCCTGCCGTGTTCCCAGGCTGCGTTTTTCATCGGAGTCCCGAAATAACAATTAGCTCTTTTTAGGCCCCCAGGCTCGGTTCACATTAGCTTATTTCCGCCTCTCCTGACCGATAAAAAGTCCTGGCAGCTTTTCCGCATTCTCCGCGCCTCGGAGTAATCCACCATTCCACCCTTCACTGTCGTCTCCTCTAAGTAAAGGTGCTATGGTGTAGGTAGGGGTACAGAGACTCAGGTGTAGTTAGGGGTACATGTGGATATAGGTTGAGGTAGCAGTATTAGCATATGGGTGGGGTAGATATAGCACGATATGGGTCTGAGGAGAGGCACTAAGGTATATGTTGGAGTAAAGATGGAAGGGTATAGGTACTTATGTATAAATAGTGGTACACACAACTGTAGATGCACAAGAGCATAGGCTGGGATATTAGGCTATAGGCTATAGGTAGTGGTGCAGGTATAATGGGAGATGTAGTTATGTTATGTTATATTCATTTGTAATGCGCACAACTCACCCTTGGGCATCTCGGCGCAGTCCCAATGATACAACCCTAAACTATTCCAGAAGCAGAGGGTACCCAGATTAAAAAAGAAAGGCTTTAAGATGCTTCCTGAAAGCGGCGTAATTGGGGAGTTCCCTTATGGATTGGGGTAAAGTATTCAAATACTTTGGGGCCAGGAAGGAGAACGCCATTCCTCCCGTTCTTTGTAGTCGGATGCGAGGGACCTCAAGAAGCCCGGCCGTTGAGGATCTAAGCTGACGGCCTGGCGCGTACCTTTTTAGCTTCAATTGTAAGTACAGAGGGCCTTGACCCTTCAGTGCTTTAAAGGATAGTGTGGTTCTGAAATTCTGGACCCTACTGTTGTCCCGGTATCGAGGTCCGATACCCGTGTCCCGAAACATCAACGTACCATGACGAATTTGGTGTCGACGAACCGATAATGATTAGGACATCATTTCTATGCATTTGCGTCATGATCAAGGCATGCTAACACCCCTGAATCGTAGTTTCCGTCCCGATCCCTCAGACTCCATTTTGTAAACGGTATCCATCTTGTGTCTTGCCCTCATGATAAGTCAATTAAAGGTCGAGCTTGATCTAAAAGGACACGTCCACCTTCCCTGACTCCCCCCTGACCTGTCCCAACTGACTCCCTTGCCTCCAGCCAAACCTGTTTGGGCAGCTCCTCGCCCAGTGGCCTAATACGATAGCATCAATGCATAACATGCCCCAAACCATTCACTACATCCAGTTCATGTTTTCTACACACACGCCTGTCCGCGTTCCCTGTTTATGGCCAGTTTTATGACTAGGAGGTGCCTTCTTTTATTGGGGCTTCACCGATATCTGATGGGAGTTCCGGGCTTGGCTGGGTAATTTATCACGAATTGGACATCTAAAATACGGGCTTGCCTACATGACTTCGCTCTTTTGTATTATTGTAGAAATATGTGTATAGCCATATCATAAAGTCAAGAATTCTTGCTTGCAGCTATTATTTTTGTATATAAGGAGAAGGCTGGTTCTGTAAAAACGAACAGTCTCCTGAGAACACATGACCCGTGTTTGTCGTGCTTCTAGGACACCTGTTACTTGGTAGCTGCCAATAAAACTTGATCTCTGACTGCGACTAGAAGACTCAGTGTTTCTGTGGTCCGAAACAAGGGAGAACTCAGAGGTCTTCGGGTGTTATCCCCTGGCACCAAACGGGTTCCTAAAAACCCGTTACCTCAATAGGCAGCAAATTTTGAAAAAAGAGCGTTTCTTAACTGGCAGCCAGTGAAGTGATTTTAAAAGCGGCAAAGAAGGAGTGCCTGCCGGCATATTAAGAATCATTCTTGCCGCAGTGTTTTGTATAACCTGTAATTTTTTCAGGAGGGTGGAACCCACGTCCGCAAGAAGTGCATTCCCATAGTCCATGCAACTGGTAACCATTGCATGGATGAGTGTTCTGCGATGGTTAGTGGGAATGTATGGAAATTTTTTCCTGAGGAGGGGAAGTTTATAATAACAGGAGCTCACTGTGGCAGACACATGATCACGCATGGAGAGTGCGTGATCCAACTGCACTCCTAAATTCCTTACATGTTCCTTGGGGACCGGGGGCACTCCCAATATCTGTGGCCACCATTCGTTGCTCCAGCTGTTGGTTGCTTTTCCCAGCAGCATTACCTCCGTTTTTCCCGGATTCAATTGGAGGAAATTTAGGGACATCCATTCGGATATAGCAAGCATTCCTGATATGAAGCGAAGCCTGTCCACTTCTGGATTAGGGCCAATCTTGAACAACAGCTGGGTGTCATCAGCGTAGGAGACGGTCTCAAAGCTGTGGGCTTCCACTACCTCAGCCAAGGGGGCGAGATAAACATTAAAAAGCATTGGACTGAGGCAGGAGCCCTGGGGGACACCCTTATCCAGCGTTGTTTTCTTTGATGTAAAAGGGCCGAGAGTGACTGTCTGGGTTCTATCTGTTAGAAAATTTGTAAGCCACTTCAGGGCAGGGCTTGGATGCCATAGGATCTTAACCTCTCTGCTAGCCTGGCATGCGATACCGTGTCAAATGCCGTGGAGAGGTCAAAAAGGACCAGAATGGCCGAGCCTCCAGCCTCCACTGTCAATCTGAGGGAGTCTGTAACTGCCAGGAGGGTGGTGTCAGTACTTAAACCCGCGCGAAAGCCTGACTGGCTGGAGGCCAGAATGTCATTAGCTACCAGATAGCTACTCAGCTGTTTGTTAACATTGGACTCCAGAATTTTAGCCAGCAGTGGCAGAAGAGATATTGGCCGGTAGTTGCCCAACTCATTGGGGTCTGCCGCAGGTTTCTTCAGGATGGGTCTAACAAAAGCTTCCTTCCATGGACTGGGAATCTCTCCTGTTAGTAGGGAGAGATTAAAGATGTTCTGAATTATCGGAGCACAGCATTGGGCCAAAGCTGACATGTATTTTGGAGGGCAAGGGTCAGCTTGAGAACCCGATTTGGCCTTTTTTAGCGCCTGGGTCACTTCGCTCCGTGTAATCGGGGCGAAATGGTCCAAACAACGGGCAAGGCGCGCCGTGGGTCCAAAGGGACTAGTTGTGTTGGGGGGGTTAAGACAGCTCGGGAGGTCAGGGACATTAATCTGGAGTGGTGGAGTGGTGTGGCTCACTGGTTAGAGGCGGCAGACCCGTAAGCAGAGAACGACCCGGGACCAGGGTTCAATTCCCGACGCGGCAGGGTCGTGGACCAGGGTCAAAACGGACTCGATAATTCTCACCTCGGTGCCTACTCTAACCAGGGAACACACTCGGCAACTCTGGGCATTAAGCTTGCCTCATCTCTACAACGGCCCCCCACAGACGCCGGGGATGCCTGGTTTCACCTTGGAGATACCCAGAAAGGGTCCATCTCACAGGGAAAACCAGGACGGGTTCCCCAGCGGTCTTCAGCGCCAGGATACTCCATGGAGTCGCAGTGCGCTTTACAAGTACACCCACATTTACATTTTATTTAATCTGAGGGAATTTGGAGTAGATAGCCGAAATTTTTTCCTGAAAAAAGGTGGACAGATCATCACACAGTTCCTGTGATTCAACCAGGGATTTCTTACAGACTTCGGGGGAGATGAAGTCTTTAACTATGGTAAAAAGGGTTTTGGTTGAATTATCAGCGCTCTCAATTTGATTAAGGATGAACTGTCGCCTGGTGGTTTTAAAGCTACGATGGTAATTTGAAAGTACAGTTTTGAATTTTAGTTTGCTTGCAGAGCACTTATTTGCTCGCCAAAGTTTCTCCATTTGCTTACAGGTAGTTTTTTCCTGGCGTAATTCCGGAGTATACCAAGGGGCCGATGCGCGATTCTTAGGGGGCCTCAAATGTCTACTAACTGGGATGGTTTCATCAAGTGCTTTAGTTAGGACTTTATTGAAGATGACCAGCATTTTATTCACCTCAGGGTCTGGGTCTGCCGGCTGGGCTAGTACCTCCGTCTGGAATATGGGAGTAAAATTTGGAAGTGACAATTTATGCCAGGGTCTACGAAATTCCGACTTCCTTTTTGACTTTTGGGGGTCGGAGGGGTGAGATGAGGTGGTCGTGATTTCAAATTTAACCATATGATGGTCAGACCATGTGAGTGGCCAAGGTGGTTCACATTTGAGCTGTTCCACATTTGAAATGACAAGGTCCAAAGTATGTCCTGCCTGATTAGTGGGACCTGACACCCTTTGTGTGAGTCCAAGGTGTTCTAACTCGTTTAGAAACTTGGTGGCTTCTGTGTTAGATTTCATCTCACAGTGAAGATTGAAATCCCCTACCATAAGGAATTGTTTAGAAGCTAGGGCGTGGATAGCTATAAATTCAATTAGTGTATCAATCGAATCAGTAGAGGAGCCCAGAGGACGGTATACCAGAGCTCCCAAGCAGCTCTCTGTGGGAGAAATAGTCAGCCTAAAAATACCTATCTCAAGGTTTTCCTGCATCTTAGTGGCAATCCACGAGATATTTAAGTGGTTTTTGAAGGCGATAGCTATTCCGCCTCCTATTTTCCCAATGCGATCTAAATGACTAAATTTATAGTTCTCGGGTATGGCAATGTTAATGGCCGGATGATTTCCCGGGTTTAACCACGTTTCAGTCAAGAAACAAATTTCTGGTGCATGTGTGGTGATCATATCCCAGATTTCATATGGGTGCTTTACCAGTGAGCGTACATTGCATAAAATGTGTGCACGCCCTTCTACAGGGAAAAATCTTTGAAATCTAGCCGCGGGGGTAGATGAAAGATATAAGTTACTTTGAAAGGCACAAAGTCTACATGCAGCGGGTCCCTCCAAAGTCTGTGGAAAAATGTTATGACAGCCAGGGGGATAGAGTTGGGAAGGAGTCAGTTTCTCTCTAATGGCAAGCAGGTCATCTTCTGTGTAGGTTAAGCGAGGTAATGAGCCCGTTTTTACCTTAGTTCGATCAGGGATCTGCGCCTCTAGCCTCGTCCGGTCGCGGACGGGCTCAGATGGGCTTTCCTTAGGCGCTCCTTTGGCGCTAGTTCGGCACGTCCGCTTTACGCGTCCGCTGCGCGGAGGCATGCCCGTCTGCTTATGTAGGAATTGCCGAGCGCGATTCCCCCAACTAGACCGCCACCCAGCGTACCTGACCTAAGATGGCCGCTATGTTAGTGCGGCAGCCTCCTGGTACAAGTGGCAACTCAGCGCCTGATCGGCTGAGGGGTGAAATGCGGCGAAGAACACAGAGTATTTTAAGAGGTAGCAAATTGCACAAATAAAAGTTTTAAAAATACACAGTATACAGGTTCTAAATGCAATTATAAAATCAACTGCACTGCAGAGCTCCCGGCCAACCGCCTCAGGAGTAACTAGGACTGGTGAGCTGCGCGTTTCCAATTCTAATGTTTAAACACGCGGTATTAAAAAGTTAGCAAATTGCTCAAAGAATAATTTTAAAATATACGATACACAGAATCAGAATGCAAGTATTAATCACAAGCACTACAGAGTATTTTAAGAGGTAGCAAATTGCACAAATAATAAGTTTTAAAAATGCACCGTATACAGTTTCTAAATGCAATTATTAGTAGTGGTATGGTAGTTAGGGAACAGGGAGTAATGTAGGTGTCAACAGGGTCAAGGTGCAAGTGAATAGGTAGAGGTAAATGTATTAGGGTACATTTAGGGGTAACAGAACTATAGAAGTGAGGTACGATATAATAAGCAGAGGTACTCCAGGATAATTGGGGAACAGAGAATATAGTATTTGAATAGGTACAGGGTAGGATTAGAACTGATATGCTAGAGGTGGTGGTAGACGTAGTAGAGTATATGTATGTGTGGAGGTGCTAAGGTAGGGGCAGAACGATTAGGGTATAGCTCTCTCTTCGGCCTTTTCCTCTATTTTCCCTCTGGTCAGCCATGCACCACTCCCATTGGGAAAGGAGCTGCCTCAGAACAGGCTTTGAGTGACCTTATGCAAGAGTTTGCAAATCTCCCTGGCCTCACATCTAGCGCGGGCTCTGAACAGGGGAAAATTGGTTCTGCCATCTTGGTTTTAGGTAGAGAGCGGCACTGTGGTATCATTAGTAGTAGGGCACACTGATTCAAAAGTGGGTAGAGTTACCCCTGGGAACTATTCGCCTTGAGTTCAGAATAGCACCGCTTAGTGGATAAGTCCAAACAATGAGCAAGATCACTTGATTAGTGTCCTTATTGATACGCTGAGTCTTGGTATATATTTTCAATATATATTTAATGTTCCTTTGAATTTGTTTTTGAATAATAGCCAGCCAACACGTTTCGTTCTAAAGCAGAACTCCTTCAGGGCTGAAATATTAAAAACACATAAAGAGCAAAATTTATAACCCATATGCCCATTGGCAAGCAAAGGTATAAAGCTACTATATACATCAAATCCTACATACACTAATGAAGACAATAGATAGACAATATACACATAACATGTACAAGAATTGCGTATATATACAATGTGAGCATTTATATACAGTGTAAAAAATACTTACATTTATATTTAAATTTAAAACTAGTCATTGTATATATTTCCAAAATAATCCTACTCAGTTTCAAAAACTAAAGTGAACGAAATGTAAAATACCAACACTCACTATCGCATTTCCAAAGATAAGATTGTGCAATGAAACAATAAACACTTAATTTGAAGTTACTTTGAACCCCTACATTCAGAAGTTGTCATCAGCAGAAAAATGTTGTTGTTTTTTTTTTAATGACACGAGGCATGTACACTAAGCTGTATATTCAGAAAGAACTTTTTTAGGGAAAAAAGATACCAGACCTGACTATTATTTCATCATGTTATTATGTCAGTTTCAATGAAACTATTGGCATAGGGGAACGTATAACGCAAATCATGACCAAAAAATAAGTAAACAAGGGAAAAGATAAGGGAAAAGAGAAGAGCGAAAAGAGAAAAACAAATGACCAAGGTATCGGGTACAACATATCAACGGTACTAAGTGGTTTGTTCATGTCTAGACCCGAAGTAATACAATCGAGAACAAAGTCACATCTAAATGCACAAAAAAATGCAAAAAATATAAATAAATAAATAAACGACCATGTTAATGGCCATTATAAATTACGTACCAAAAGGTTGCGTCAAACGCGGTTAAATCCAAACAACTCCTTTATGTCAAATGATCTGGAGCACCCTCCATGTTAAGAGTGATGTTCCAATGCCAAGATCTATTCATCGTATAGTGGTAATATTTTCCAAGAAAAAGTCTTCCTGTTTGTCTATTGGTCAGGATGGATTAGGATTCACCCCCACACCTACAGCCTAGTGCAGGTATGAATATGGCACCCCTAGGCACTCTCTTAAGAGCAGTACTGAACCTGCAGAAGACAGAAGAAAGACTGCACCAGCTGTTGAGACCTGTGAGGAGAATCCTAGGGGCTGGACCTACTCCCACTTGTACTAAGGACAAAGGCGTGTACTCCAAGGGTCATTTGGCTGACCTCCTGTTAAGCTACAGAGACACAAAAGCTGCAAGAAGCTTTCTTTCTCAAGATAGTTTAGTTTCAACTAGACTTCATTATACCTTGCTGGGGTCTTCTGTGATGTGAGTCATGATCACCAAGTGCTGTTCCTGAGGTCCTGGTTTCCTTTGCTGTTGTCAGAGTGTACTCCTCCTGCTTAACCATAAAGTCTGGAACTTTGAAATCTTTTCAAGGATTTTTGCCTGGCAAACAGACAGTAGACCAGGACCAACTTGCCTAGCTGATCCACCGAAGGTGCATCACCGGTGGACAGATTATCTGACCCCAAATTACAGTTCATAGCTTAGATCCCACCAAAGCATGTTCAAGAGCATGGCACAATTGATTAAGTCATCCAAAGTGCCTAATCAACAGCATTCTGAGGCAGGGATTGCATCATCAAACTATGTAATTTATGACTACAGACAAATAATTGATACAAAATATCCCTAGGAAAAGCAATATTTAAGGTAGTTTTCCAAACCAACAGAATATATGTTCAAGATGTGATTACTATAATGACAAAATACAAACAAGACATGTCCCTCATGGTGTGGAAAATATGAGAACTGTGGGTACTTTGGCAACTTTGAAAAAATTTGCAGAAGAAGTGAACCCAGAACATAATAGATATTTACAATTGTATTGTAGTAGTTGTCATTGTAACTGGGGATAGCCTCTGTGCATTTTGAACATACAAAATAGAAACACAGAATGCATGGATGACTCAGGGTCATCCATTTCAATCCTGAACATGAAGGACTTTTCTGATGAATGATCTGATATAAAAATTTAAATGAGCCTGATCTCAAGTCCAGAGTATACAAGCAAAGGAGCATACAGTTGAATAGATTTTTTTATGGAGGAGATATGCTTTCAATGAAGAAGAGTGCCTGTTAAAATATAAGCAGCTGACAAAGGATATTCTATGTAAGGCTCAAATGAGGCCTCAAAGGATCAAAGTTGATCCTTGTCCGGAAAAAGAAGTGTCAGCAATTGCTGTGCCAAAATCAGCTTAGGAAATAGTAGAGAAATATAGTGATGCATTGGGTGAGAAGTAGCAAGATTGGTAGATTTTACATATATTATAAAAATGAGTTACCTTGTAAATTTGAGAGAGGTTATGACACCTTAGATGATGAAAATGTGTGATGAAGAAATCACAGAAGAAATAGATGAACCTCTATTGTTAATTCTTGCAGTCTCAGCAAGAAAGAAAACTGTTGGTATTATATTACAGATTGAGTATAGACTGCTGAACAGAAGCATCCGAGCAGTCTGGGACCCAGCACCATCAATAAATGATCGTATACCTACTCTCAGTGATGCATGTGTGTAGTGAACCAAAATAAGGCAGATTATCAGAGCCTCTTAGAAAAAAATGCTAGATCTCATGGTATTCGTGATGCTTGAAAGTGTATTTACATTTTAAAGAATGCTGTTTGATCCTGCATAGGCCAAGTCGCTAAGCATACCCAGACTTTGTTCAGTGCTGTACGCACTATTGTTTGGAAAGAATAACATCTTTCCAAGGAGATATACTGGTGTATGATATCAGTGCATCGGAATATGACCGAGCACAGCAGAAATGTTTGCTTATTCCCAGAAAAATTGAAATTTGCCCAAACTTTACTTGGTTGAGGACATTAACTCAGCCCCAAAGCCTGAGATCGAAGAGCTATTAATATCCTCCTCAAGCTTATGCAAATGCAATGCCAATTTTATACCAGAATTTACAAGCAAAACTTAAGTACTTAAACAATTATTGAAGAAACATGTGGCCTACCCCTGGAATGAAACTGGCCAACATGTGTTAATGCTATTAAGAAATCTGTTGTGTCAGCAACTGCTTTACACAGTTTCAGCCCTCCTCTGCAATGCTTTTTTAATGTTGATACATGCATAAATGATTGACACACAATGACCTCTGCCCAGCGCAAATACTTTATAATAGAAAAAGAGGCACTAGATTGCCCAGGCCGTTGAAAGGTTCAGGCAGTTGTGTGCGTTAGTTTATTTTTTGCACAAATTTCTGGCCTTTGGGGCACTTCTCGTCTTGCGTGCCTTCTGGCACACATTCATTAGCATCAATTCAAAATTCTATATATTTAAGTTGATATGCTGATTGTTTCTCCAGATTTCCAGTGCTAAATCAACATCAACCTACGGTTGAACAGGAGCAAGCTGATTACGAGATTGTCAAGACTGATGCTAAACAGCTGGTAGAGAGCGCAGTAGACCAGGAATGTGTTACTGGATCAAAGCAAACACAAAGAGATGATGGACGGAGTGGTGAAACTTTTCAAATGCTCAAACCCAGTCATGGATCAGGGTTGAATCCATCATCGTTCCTTAGCTCACTACGCCACCCCGTTTTGAACCCAACCATATGCAAATCAGTCTTGACCCTGTGCCTCATGGGAACAGTCCAGCCCGAACTGCCAGGCTAGGTCCTCCCTGGACCAGAAACAAGCATCCTGGGACCAATTTCTGACACTGATCTTGGAACAGCTATGCAGTGTAAAGTGGATTGAAGGCCAACAGAGTGATCGCCACGCCTATTGGAAGGTTACACACAAATTATCAGAAGTACAAACTATTCTGCAAAGGCTAAAAATCAATTCACACTAGTTAGTTGAGACAAATATTAATAGGAATGACACACTGTGGACTGTTAGGGCAAAACCAGACAAATCATATATTACATCAGATTATTTTATGGCCATGCATATCTTCAGAGAGGCACCTTTAGGAAAAGCAGCACATTTGCTTGTGGGCCAATTCTATCCAGGTACCCCCGTAAGCCTTAAGATATGTAAACTTAGTCACAGCGCACACTTACCGTTGACTTTACAGGGCCCCTTTAATAGATTACCAAAAACCAAACATATATTATGGCTGTACGAAAGTGGATTATTCTTTTGGGGGTGGGCGAGTGCCCATCTCATGGAATAATAACACTTCTTATAAAAGTGAACTCTCAAATTCATTAAATTAACATGAGCTCAACCCTCTCGTAGCAATGGCACAGAGAAGACAGGCTTTACTAAGAGCAATTTGTCAAGTATATATGTAGTAAAAAACCAATAAAGAGGTTGAAACACCAAACAATGCAAAAAAAATTAAAAAATAAAAATTAGAAAAGTAGAGGAAGGTTTAATAAACAAAATCAGACCAAAATGGCAAAACCTATAACAGGAACAGGAGATAGGATTTTTTAACTGTTTAACTAAAAAAAGTGGCAATGATAGTCTATGAAAGCAATCTAGGTGTGATTTGAGGTTGACCACGATGGAGCCCCAAGAGAATACAACAAGAGGATTGGCTCCAGTAAAAGGTCTAGAAGTCAAAAAGTTCAAAAAAGTGTCAACATCCCTCCTCAGAGAGGAACTTTGTGACTTTCTTAAAGAAAAGCAATTAATTTTCTTTTAAGTCCCAGTGCAGAAAGGAACTTTGTCGCTTTTCAAGAAGGCTAATCCTCCCTAAGTGGGCTACTGCAAAAATTGTAGCACCTTCATTGAACCAAAACTGGATACTTAAATTAAATTTGTCCAGCTGGAGCTCTGGAGCTTTAAAGATTTCTTGGTGAAATGGTTCTAAGACCAAGGGGCTGATTACGATGTTGGGCAGAGTTTCCTCCATCCGACATCGTCTCAGTCAAGGGACCGATCGAAACCCAGTTGGTAGTACCGACCGACCAATTAGCATGCAACTGAACACTGTTCGGTCGCAGTCCTATACTTTACAATGTGAGCATGTATTCCATCTGAAAAGCATGCTCTCATTGTAAAATATGAGGTGCAGCTCATCCCTGCACCCCGTGGTGCCTGCCACAGGGTGCAGGGATCAATAGGAGGGCACCGTAGGTGCCCATAGCAGCCTCCAACCAGAGGCCGTCCACCCAAGGGGGCCCCCCAAACTCGAGTTCCTGAAAGGCTGCCGAAACCCGACATCGTAATCCCAGGGGCGGAAAGAGCCTCCCTTGGGATTACTGGCCACATTCTGACTGGCCCATCGGAAGCCAGTCTGAATGACCATTTGGATTCCTTTCGAAATGCCTCCATCGTAATGAGGCAGTCGTAAAGGAATCCGACCGGCATATTACGATACAGTCGGAAAGACTCGACCTGATGGTCAGAGCCTTTTACGACCACATTGTAATCAGGCCCCTAGTGTAAAATTGGACTTAGTCATTTTTTGGGAGGTAATGGGAGGCTTGAGTAGAACAAAGCTGAAATTCAATCCCATGCCATGGAACTGCCTGATGGATACTCTTACACGAGTCCCACTGGAGCTCTGGACGAAAAGTTCAAACATTTTCAAGCTTTCTTTTTGTACTCGAACAAACACAGAAATACATTTCCAAGGCCTACAGGACCTCAGGGGAGGGCACTTAGAGAGTTTCAGTGTTCAGGCAAAGTTTATGAGCAAAGTCCAGTCCAGATCCAATTGCCACTAGCCAGCTGGGCACATCAGGGATAAGTATTTTGTTGTGTCCTTGTAGTCACACAGGAGGGCAGTCAATGGACCCTTGAAGTCCACTTCTTTGTCCTGGGTACAAGGGGAAGAATGTTCAGTTATTTAGGGCTCCTCCCTGGTCACAGACAACAGGTCCAGTCCTCTTCCACAGGTCCAGTAGGATATCTGAGAAGGTGCATTAGGAGCCACATTTATTCCTAGACCAGCCATATTCAATGGAGTAAAAGCTCCCAGGGGAAACCCTACCCCCTTTTTCAGTAGTTCCTTCCTATTTGACTTACTGCAAAAAATCTCACAGTGGCCATTACTCTCAAAATCCAAGATGAGGAAACCCTTCTCCCCTTGTGCAGAACATATGTTCCCATCAGAGGCTTGGCCAGGTTAATAAGCAGTTTGGGCCACTGTGGTCACTTAAAACCGGTATAGGGTATACGTTTCTTCCCACTGGTTTTGGTGCCAATCTCACTATGGAAACTAACATGGGCTCCTATATAGATGTCGACTGACAGGAAAGCCGCTGTTGAAGTTTACTAAGTTAATGTGGCCACCCCAACAGGTATCCTGCCAGGGAAAGAAAAACATCTCCCCACTTCCAAGCCATTGTTACTGCTGTGGTTCTGTTTTCACACCTGTTTCATTTGGGCCAAATGCAGGCTGGGCCATGGCTTGATAGCTAATGGAGATTAGACTCAGCACCTTTATGCAGTTTAAAGGTAACATCTCCAACATATTTAATACAATTCTGACTTCACCATTAGATTAAATGTTTATTAAATATAAAAATATATCTTTGAATGGAATCTGTATCAGGTACCAATTAAAAGCTAAAGTGTATAATCTATGCTTCAACTTTTCCAATGTGGCAGTTATACCCTGACCAATGTCAATGTCATTTTAGGCTTAGTCACTGGGAGATCATGCTATTTCACACCTATGACACTCTTAAACACAATATGCCATACCTTGCGGACAGCAAAGTGTACTTAGAGGTAACTTATTTAATATTTAAAACCTGGCTTTCCTACCAGTGAAACAAGTTATTGTGACATGTATTTGCAGCAGGGTTCAAGCTGCTTCTGCAAGTTTACACAGGGTAGGCCTGAAGCTATGTTTTCACTGCCACTGTTGTTAATTGCACCATAGGTGCTGCAGTCCATACATGGCATTAAATTTCCAGGTCCCAGGGTACATTTTCTGCGCCATGTACTAGGGACCTCTAGGTATGTTAAATACGTCAATCAGGGGCCCACCTATTTAGCCATGTTCAAAGGTGAAACACAGGCACTTATAATGGACAAAATAGGGTCCAGAAAAAAGCTGAGAATCTGGGGTGACAACAAAGAGGAGGAAGATTTTGTACAATAGCTTATCAAATTAATGCTGTATGTGGTATGAGTTGAGTCTTGTAGAGCAATCAAAACATCTATTATAATTGCATTCCTGTATGATACCTTCAACATAAATTGATTGTATGTCGTACTTATTAGTGACAATTGTGTCCAATTCACATCAGAAAAAACATGTTAATTACTGAAGATATCTGGCATCTGTTACCATCACTCTTCATGATATCACCCTCAGGCGAATGGGATGGCTGAGAGAGAGAATCAGCTGTATCTTTCCATCCAATGAACATTAGCGAGTGATATTGAGTTTGCAATCCTTTTGTTCCATAGCATTGGCATTTCACATTGCTACGCGTTGTATGACTTCCAAAATCCTTTTTAAACTTTTTTAAGAGGACAACAGGTGCCAGGTCCCCGTATCCTATGTGGTTGCAAATATGGAATGATCACAAGAGCATACAACATGACAAAACTAAAGTACAATGTAAAGTAACACAATTGGCTAAAGACCACTAAGGCGAGTGTCAGTTATACAGTGTGACAGAAAATGTCTTCATAGACCCTCTGATGCAAGTACTGGGTTAGGATTGGAAAACATACACTATGGAATGAGGCTGACACTTTGTTTTATCCATCATGCCTTGTGTGTGCATGCTGGGGAAATATCCATGTGTGCTAGAAGGGGAAAAAGTTGAATACTAGTAGCGTGTGTAATGGAATAGCTACTATATTCAGAAATGGAGGAAACAACGAGTCCATCTGTAGGGGACAACTTGCAATGCACACTGGACATCAATAAAGGCTTAACTCAAAGATGGGGTTATGAGAAAAAATACCTGTTGCATGCTCAAGTGTAAAAGAGAGATTGATAAACATGGCACACTTATGGTAGGTTCTCCACTTTGGAATGCTAGGCAATATTATGTGACAGCATCTACATTCCCTGCACCAAGTATTAAAATTGAGGACACTGTCATCTTCCACACCCAATTAGCATGATCTACCATACTAACATGTTATTAGTTGTAAATAAGGAAGACATATGTTATTGGCTCCTGTCTCCATATGCCCCTTGGAATATTTGATCAGTGTGCATAGGCATTGCAAGTCAGTCTGTAAGGGGCTTGATGGTCTGCAACACTTGTGACCTTCACCGGCTGCCTTCTCCCCTCTCCACATTTTCTCCACATTTGAAGTACTATTATTTTTTTGTATGTTGTATGTATATCTATAGTGAAAAAATAGCCAAAAGCCAAATAGAGCATTGTACAGGGTCAAAGATAATCATAAAGCCCACAAGTGATTGGAGAGGTAGCTGAGTTATGGACGCTTAATGCACTGTGATGTGGCATTCTTTAAAACAGTAAGTCTTCAACTCTTTCCTTATTTATTGCAGTATTGGGACAGTCCTGATAGATGCATGGATATTCTTCCCTATTCTGGGTTCATAGATAGAAAATGGGTGATACCTTTTATTTTTTTACTTTTTTATACATTGTGGGATATTTACAATAAAATGTCGGAGTGCTGTGTTTCTCCGAAATTGGTAACGTTGCGCTCTGACATTTTTTAAATCCAGGAATGCGCCATATTTACAAAAATACAGCACACCCTTGTGTTTTTCTTAGCACTAAAAAAGCTGCCTAGCGCCAGCGCATGCACCCTTGTGCCATGTTCCAAGCATGCCTGTTCTGCAGGGGTGATTGTTTATGTGCAGGAAAGGACAAGTGCAGGAAGGGACACCTTCCTGCACATGAACAATCTTAACAGGCGATTTGCTGTTTCTATGTGTGCTGCAGAATTTCCTGGTCTTTTTCTTTTATGCTGCCCCAGTCCTTGTAAATATGGGGCAGAGTCAAAAAGCAAAAAACCTCCCTGTAAATTAGGCGAAGGAGTTAACGCCACCAGAACATCGAAACCAGGGATTTTCTGGTGACATTAACTCCTTGTAAATAGGCCCCTTAACCCCTTGGCTGCGGCGGTAATTCGGCCGTGGCGCTGGAGGGGTGGGGGGTGAGCGCGGCGCTGCCATGCTCGTGATGGAACCACGCCATCATGAGTCACGGGCGAGCTGTGCTCATGATGGCGTGGTTCTGTCATGACTAAGCATGGGCGTAAAATCCGTTACGCTCGCGGATTTTTCGTATTTTCGGGGAATCCGCAATCCGCGAACTCTCGCGGATGCGGCGAGAATACGCAAAATCCGCGCGAAGCGGATTTTTTGTTTGTGTTCGCACTGCTCGCGCTGCTCGCGGTCCGCGGCGCAGGCAGGAACAATCTCGCACTAGCGAAAGTACAAAAATTACTTAGTAAAGGAAGTGAAGGAACCAACTTCCTGTTCCTGTCCAGCAAGCTCCTCCCATAGGGGTGGGGTGAAGGAAGTGCCCCAGTCTCCAACTTCCTGTTCCTGTTTAGCAAGCTCCTCCATTTCCTGGCCACTTTTCGATCATTCTTGACTGGGAAGGATTACTTTTTGTGGTTGCTGCTGGATATTTGGATTTGAGGCTTTTTGGATTAATTTTGGATTCGAATTTTGATTTCACAAAGAAGTAAGTTGATGTTGTTTGTTTGTGGTGATTTTTGTGTGTGTTTTTTTTTTCGACTTTTTGGGGGGAAAATCTGCAAGTTCGCGAGCTGAGGATGTTTTTGCTTGTGTTCGCACTGCTCGTGTCCCGCGCAGCAACAATCTCGCACTCGCGAAATTGTAAAAATTACAATTCTGCTGCTTATGAATTGAAAACCACCAGGCCCAGCCCACTCACTAATTCCCCCGCACAGGCGGGGAATCAGTGCTGCTTGGGCGGAGCAGCCGCAGCGGGCGTGAGCAGCCGCAGTATGACGGAACCACGCCGTCAGGAGCACCCGCCGCCAATGGCTCATAACGGCGTGGTTCCGTCATGCGCAGGCAAGGGGTTAATCTGCAGTTGGATTGTGTTCTTGCTGTGGGTGTGACGAAAATCACCAGAGATGGTGAGCTTGTCTGCCAGATAACTGGGTATGCTGGTTAGGATGGCTTTGTAAATGATGCAGCTTTATTTTGGAGATGGTGTGGGCCGGCAAGATACGCCAATCGAGTTCTATCAGGATTGAGGTAATGTGATCATATTTCTTTATGCTCTGGGTGAGAATTGCTGTGGCTTGTAGGATGTCTTAAGGGGTCCAGGTGTGGTGTATGGAAGGCTGTGGAGCAGAGCGTTACCACCATCCAAATGCAAGAGCACAAGGGCTTGAGCAGCAGTTCAGAGAGTTTGAGAGTTTGGTTGCTGTCCAAGATAAAACCAAGGGGCATATTAACAAGAATCTCGTTAAAATTATCACCGTTTTAGTGGCAGGAAACTGTCGCTAAAACGGCGATAATGGGCTTGCTAATATGCGTTATAGAATTCCAATAGAAGCCCAGGTTAAATTCCTGCACATCTAACCTGGGCTTCTGTTGGAATTCTATAACGCATATTAGCAATCCTATTATCGCTGTTTTAGCGGCAGTTTCCTGCCACTAAAACGACGATAATTTTAACGAGGTTCTTGCTAATATGCCCCCAAGTGACTTGGCATTCAGTGAAAGTTGGTGTTCGAAGCCGTCAAGGTTCATGCCATTGAACCAGGTTTTTACTGTTTATAACTTCACCACAAATTTAAACAGCTTCTTGATGGATCAGCCATCACTGCGCAAGTGTCTAATTTCATAGGACTACAGTTCAACAATGTAAATGGTTATTCAGAGATAAATGCATCTCAAAGCAGTCCCTGTAGAAATGGAGTATTATGGGCCCTAGCCCAGCCTGTAACAACTCACCCTGAAAGAGCACTATTATCTTTAAAAAGCCGAAAGTTTGATGTGACTGGTAAATACTACACTACTTGTGTTGTGCCTAGTGAGCTTGAAAACTAACACCAACGCACACCAGCTATAAGGCATATAGGCTCTTTCCACAGTGCTGGCTTGGAAGAAGGGGGCAGTGAGTTAAGCCTGGAAGAAAGACCGGGTCAAGCGAAGGTCAAGATAGCTCCTTTACAGTAAGTGATCACACGTTTTGACTACTTCGAGCAGATCTAGATTATTAAACAAATGAGTCAGACACAATTAAACAAAGTGCATATGATAGCTGTGAGCACAGTGAACCCGGCCGGCTTAATAGCTTAACAGAACAGACTCGCAGAACAGATGCTCACGATCACCGAAAATACAGAAAACATGTTTCATACATATAAGGCTTAAAGTCTATTACACATGTAAATCCGCAAGAACAATTGACATTGCAGAAGTTTTTAGTAATTCCTAAACATGAAAACATTGCACATTGATTAAATACACCCTACTGTGTTTAACGTCTGTTTTCCTTCACTCTTTTCGTCCAAGTTTGGTTTTATTGTCCTGGAATAGTTCTGACAATCTTGCTTACTCTGTAAGATCATCTTGCCAGTGAACAGATCTTCTTGCCAGTGAGTGACTTCAGTGTACTTATCTACAGTTCGCTGTTGTACTTTGAGGTTTTTGCCACTTGTAGGCGTATTAGTGGTAAAGGTTTAGAAAGCCACTCATGTTACTATGTGGTTCTGGTATAAGTGCACACCAGCAGGACTTAATTATACTGAAACGAAAAGCCTTCCATCATATGTTTTTTCATCAGAATTGAAGCCATTACACTCCCAAAAACATGCACATACATCAAAAATGTGAATGATTGTATTAACATTTCGAATTATTCGATTTATGCAACCAGAAGATATACCACAATCTATAAAAAAAAAAAAGCGTTAGCAAAACGAATAGGTCTCGCCTATACATGCTCTATTGACTTTGTCACTGTTTTTTAGCCATTTTGTTCAGCAGTGCTGGCTTCAGTGCAGCATGGCTGAAAGTAAAAAAATAAATAAAGTGCTATGACGCGATCAACGCTGGCTTTTTTTCTTTACTTTCAGTATGTTGCAACATGAGTAAGAAACATTGGCAAAAAAAATAGATCTCACATAGACAAGATCTATTGGCTTTGCCAATGCTTGTTAAACAGGGCTCATTGATCCCGGGTGCCAGATGCGCAGCCACATAGAGAAAACTGATTTTTCTTTCGTCCTCAGGGTGTAATGTGAATAGCAAAATATAAGGGGCCTCATACGTAATGGCGTCTCTAATCATAATGGATGTACAGCTATTGATTCCACCCTTATGTTTGTTGATTTAGCACGGTTTCATCTTATTGTATCCATGCTGTAGGTTACTAACATTGTCATTGATATAGGTAGGCAAGGGAAAGTAACATAGTCACATTCTTCTATGGGCTCCCTGTGTTGGGCTATCCCTCCCCTTAGACTGCAGAAATAACACACCGTCTGTAGATGATTCCAGTACATATATTGATGAAGGACTTATTTTGTAATTGTCTGGCTCGGTTGGGAACACAAGGTAATTCAGTCTGAACCATTTCCTCCAATGCCTGCAAAGGAGAGTGACCGACGTGACGACGCCATCTTGGGAAGGCTGTTTCCTTCCTTTGACTGGGGGTTAGCGCGCTAGCGCTTTTCACCGCCACTCGCCTACTTAAGGTGAGCCTTGACTCGGGGTCAGCCTGGAGAAGGTGACCACCGTGTTTGCAGAGTTTACTGGATCAGCGCTGTGCTGTGGCTCGCGCTTCTGTTTTTAACCTCACCCTATTTTTGTATTTGTGTTTATTTGTTTTTATTCCCCCTGTTTTTATTGTGATGCCGCAATCCCCCCCTGGCCCTTACCGCATATAATCACAAATTCAAGCACCGCTATTTTGCGGGTCCGGGCTCCGGGGCTCCTGGGTCACGTGACTACGACGTGACGACGCCATCTTGGGAAGGCTGTTTCCTTCCTTTGACTGGGGGTTAGCGCGCTAGCGCTTTTCACCGCCACCCGCCTACTTAATGCTCGTCTGGAGCGTAGCGGTCCAGCGCAGCGGTCGCGCCCTCGCTACGCCTGAGTCTCGCCAGAGTCCTGCCCGTCTGCGCCCGTCAGCGCTAAGGCAGGGCTAGGGCAGGGGACTCTGGCTTCCTCAGGATGATCTCTGCTGGGAACCTGCGTTTATTGCGCCATGAGGTAAGAGACTGCCTTCATGGCGCCCTCGATCCTCTTAATGGGCCCTTTCAGTGTCCCACCTGCTCCTTTAAAATTCCTAAGCCGCAGCCTATTTTAAGTCTTCAAACTAGACCTCCCTGTGTCCACAAGCCTGACTTTGTTGTAGGCGGTACTACTCAAACTACCCTTAAAATTTTTCATCTGAATGTCAGATCGCTGACATCCCACCATCAAGAAGTACTTTCTTTGATTACAGATGACAATCCGGACATATTCTTCTTCACCGAAACTTGGCTGCATGACCAATCTATGGCTGTCATTAATTTAGCCCTCCCTGCGGGATACTCTATGCACTCTCTCCACCGTAATGCTAGAGGCGGAGGCATCGCAGTGGCGGTAAAAACTTGCTATCCCTGCGCCTGGAAACCCATCATCATAGCAGGATGTGAGAGCGCGCATTTTAACATCACAGTGAATCCCCATTTTACCTTTTCGGGACTACTAATCTATAGGCCTCCCGGTCCCGACGGCGCCTTCCGTCATAGCCTCCTGGAGGTGGTCTCCTCTTTAGTCTTGAAAACTGTTAATTTCACGATTATTGGCGACCTCAACCTGCATATGGATGCTCCACTCACCAATTCGGTCTATAGCTTGTTAGCGGATCTCGAAGCATTTCAATTAAGCCAACTGGTACAACTACCGACTCATGTAGGTGGACACCTGTTAGACCCCTTCTTGACGAATCTCGCCACTAATATTTCAGTGCTCCAACCTAGACCTATGGCCTGGACCGATCACCATTTGATCGAAACTCATATCATTACTTCTATTCCTTCCCCTAGAAACAATACTTCTGACATTCTCAAACGCCCCTGGAGAAACTTGAATCTTGAACATTTTCATCAGCTTTTGATGAAACACCATCCTCAACCCCCTATTGAAGTCTCTCTTGGCTATGATAGCTATTGTGAATGGCTAAATCACTCATTAAATACTCTTATACCGGCCAGGTGGAGTAAGACCAAATCAAGTCCCTCTAGTCCTTGGTATGACGATTCCCTTAAAACGCTCAAATCTTCCTGCAAAAAAGCGGAACGTGCATGGCGCAAAACTTATGATGCTGACCTCAAGTCGGCCTATAGGGCCTGCACTAGAGTGTACCATCGGGCCATATGTTCAGCTAGGGCTGCCTTCTACTCTCAGGAGATAAAGAACAGTACGAATCCTACCAAGGTGATCTTCAGGGTATGCAAGGAACTCACAAGTAAAAAGACCAATATTACTACTAGTGAAGCCTCTTTGGCTCACTGTGAGGATCTGGCCTCGTTTTTCGTTGAAAAGGTGGAGGCCATCTATAGGTCATTCTCTCAGTCCCCCATCAGGGAGAATATTGCTGCACCAACGGTCTCTACACCACTGTTAATTATCCCCAGCCCTACTCTGGAGGAGTTCAGAGCCTTGACGACTAAAGTCAAATCTGGCTCACCGGATGACCCTATGAGACCCATTCAATTCCGGGAACTCGCCGAGTGCTGCTACCCTGCTATGCACAGTCTTATTGATCTGTCCTTTAACACTGGCAGTGTTCCCAGAGCATGGAAGCAGGCTACCATCATTCCGATCCTTAAAAAGCCTGCCCTTGACCCTACCAAATCAGAACACTATCGGCCTATCTCCCTTCTCCCCTGGCTAGCTAAATTAGCAGAATCACATGCTAATCACATTTTATCATCTCATCTGCAGGAAGTTAATATACTGGACAATTCTCAGAATGGGTTCCGTGCGGGCCACAGTACCGAGACTGCTCTCTTGGCTGTGGTGGAGCACATCAGGAAGATGCTGGATCAGGGTCAGACGGCGGCACTGATCCTATTGGATCTCAGTGCCGCCTTTGATACGATTTCCCACCAGATCCTTCTGCACCGTCTTGAGGAGGTTGGTGTTGGAGAGATAGCTCTTGAGTGGTTCCGATCTTTTCTCACAGATCGAACCTTCAAAGTATCCACACCACCCTTTGTCTCTGCTCCTCGCCCCATTTTTCAGGGTGTCCCGCAGGGATCGGCCCTGAGCCCTACCTTATTTAATTTGTATGTTCAGCCGCTGGCGGAGGTAGCCCATAGATCTGGTCTCACCATGGTGTCATACGCCGATGACACACAGCTGGCGCTGGCGCTCAATGGTGACTCCAACATGGATGCTCCTACTTTTCAGTCCGCCCTTAAAGCTGTGGCAGGTTGGATGGCGAATAATCGACTCCAACTTAATGCCTCTAAGACCGAGGTCATTATTTTTGGAAGGGTAAGTGGGCTCTGGGGAGATCAATGGTGGCCATCTGAACTGGGCCCTGTTCCCACCCCGGTGGCCGAAGTTAGAAACCTTGGGGTTTGGCTTGATGACAAACTCTCTTTCACCTCCCACACTAAACGTGTAGCTGGTACTTGTTTTGGTGCCCTTCAGTGCCTTCGACCTATCTTCAAGTTTTTTGATGCGGACACCAGAGAGATCATTGTCCAAGCTCTGGGTCTTACCAGATTGGACTATGCCAGCTCTCTGCTTCTGGGTGTGAATCAGGCAGAACTAGCTCGCCTTCAGAGGGTGCAAAATGCTGCGGCCAGGATGCTGGTCGGCCTTCCGAAGTCTGTCTCTGCCCGTCGAACTATTCAAGATCTGCATTGGTTGCCTGTCGGGCAAAGAATTAAATTCAAAGCTCTTTGCTTAACTTTTAAAATCCTTAAGTCAGCCTCCCCCCTATCCTTTCGCAGACAATCCTTCACTATGTCCCTTCCAGAGCCCTCCGTTCCTCAGGGTTAAATCTTGCCATCGTGCCACGCTTTAAAAGAGCTAGAATGGGTGGTCGTTCTTTTTCAGTGTTGACGGCAGCTCTCTGGAACTCTTTACCTGCTCCTCTCCGTTCCATCCCTGATCTGCTCCCTTTTAGGAAGGCATTAAAAACCTTCCTATTTTCCACAGTTTAGTCCCATTTCTACCTGGTCATTCCTGCTGTGTTGTGTTTTACCATCTCCTAAAGCGCCGGGACGCCACTTGGCTGCGGCATCTGCGCGCTATACAAAATAAAATAACATAACATAACATAACACATAATACCAGTCTACTCTTCTTGTCAGGTGGTCATCAAGAGCTTGAACACAGATCCACATCTGATTAGAGCTGCCCCCTTTCCAGCTGCTCTGAAAATTGAATACATTCTGCACCTCTTGGACCAGTATTTTGAAGTCTTCATGACCAATGGTGTGCATGAGGGGACGCAGACAGTAATGAATGGAGGAGACTGCAAGCAACAACAACGAGGAAGCAACTATGGGGGAAGCAGTGATGTATTCCAAGACAGAGTATAGGCCGGATGGCTCAATTAATTTCAAAGCACCAAAGGCTGTAAAATTGCACGGACAGCCAAGTTCGAGTCTCGGCATCGGGTCAACATTCTGTAATTCTGAGCAAATTACCTAATCTCCATGTGTTTTAAAAAAAACTAAAAATGAAAGCAATGTTGTTTAATGTGTCTCCGTGCCCAAATAAAAAAACAAAAATAAAAAATATGAATGTAACTTAGGTGGAGCTCATGTTAAGTGCACCAATACCTTCGGCTCGAGTTTGCACTAGAGTGGAAAGAAGAACCAGACACAAGGGCGAGTGGAAGGCGGAAAAAAAGAAATACAGCCTGATTCATCATGGGGCCGTTTTGCGTGGCCCTAATAGCGAATCATAGCGACTCGCTATTGAGGACACGCAAAACGGTATTCATGTAGGAATTGCTAAATAAATAGCGATTCCTACATGTTCTCTATTTGCGAGTAGCAATTTGCTACTCGCAAAAAAGGAATAACTCCCCATTCATTCCTATGGGCCAAAAGGCCCATAGGAATGAATGGGGAGTGTCCCTTATTTGCGAGTAGCAATTTGCTACTCGCAAATCAGATAGCGTTTTTAAGGGTGCCAGGGGTGTCCAAAGGACACCCTGTAGCACCCCTAAAATGCACATTTGAACAGGTGTTGCGCACACACATGTCCAAAGGACATGTGTGTGTGTAACATGCAAAAGAAAAAAATGCACTAAAGTGCTTTTTACACTATTTACGCAATTTACCACCAAGTCAGACCTGGTGGTAAATTGAGACCAAATATTGCGATTTAGCTATTTCTATTTGGTTGATGAATTGCATTTAAGGAATCTCTATTAGAGATTCCTTAAATCCAATTCCTCGCAAATATGCGAATTCTTAAATAGCGATTTTTGCATTTGGGATGATGAATCCCAAATGCAAAAATTGCACTCGCAAAAGGCAAGATTCTGAGAATCTTGCCCTTTGCGAGTGCAATTTAGCTTGATGAATCAGGCTGTTAGTACCTTAATCATAGTGCGAGCACCGGACGATGAAGATGGAGCAAACGTAGGGTAAGTAAGGGTGGGCTTCAAGCCCTTGACTGTAAACAATACCCCTTGCAGCAAGCAATACATGAGCACTGTTAGGCGAGACCTAAAAATGAAACTTTAAATATTTGTATGCATATACAAAGAGAAAAATGGCAAAATTAAATATCTTCATTTGTACAAAAAGGGCAACATGAAATAGCGTCATACACCCAAAAAAATCAAAAATGGCAGCATTAAATATCTTGAACATTTCCAGGCACACAAAAAATAAAATAAACATGAATAAAGCTGGCTTTTTAACATGCTTTTCACTGATTGGCAAATTCCCATAGAAGGCTGTGAGTGGGGATGGTGGTAAAGAAGAAGATTAGTCAGTATTTTGATGCATGGATGGATAAAAGTCTGTGAACTGGAAGTGGCTGATGACTGAGGGCTGTTTGTAATGTTTGCTGCCTGACTCTGCCTAACATAAATTTCCTCTTGAATGTATCAGTCTGCTTATTGCTGGCACATCTCTTTCCTCAAGGATTGGGTTTCTAGCTGAGTTTCCTTTCTCCTATTCTCCACTGAGATCTGATCTATGGGACTAGTCCACTGTCTCCATTGCTGTCTGACCGTTGGGACTTGACCACTCACCAGTCCGCAGCGAGCAAATGAAATATGCCACACACAGAGCTTGGTATTACACGTCTTTATTTCTCATAGTGTGACCGGTAACTGACATATACTGCATCATGAACTTTATTAACCACACCCAATCACTTACATCACTAGACTACGGAGTCCATTAGGGACCATAAGGGTCCCGCACTCTATAAAACACAAGGCACTGCTTCTCCCCCTTGTAAAATAAAAATTTAAAACAAAACATACATACATCATAGTTCCTCAATGAGTCATAGAGGCACTTGAACTACTCTTCCACATCTTATGATGTTAGATTGAGCAGACACAGGAGAAACATCTGCAGAAGGCAACAGTGAGCTAGCCATTGAACCAGTCATGGGGTTCTCCTGGCCCTCTGACCACAAAGTCTTACTCCAGGTGTCTGGAATCAGCAGACTCTGTGGCAGGTGCTTGAAATGTGAGCAGTCACCATGTGTCCATTGCTAGACACAATTTGCAATGGATCGGCATCGAATGGAGCATTAGAACTGTGTTTTCGCCTCTGCCTGACAAGGACATGATCTCCTTTCTGAAATGTGATGTCCCAAGCAGATCAACGCTTGTCTGCATTGGTCTTCATTATGGACTTGTGAGATGAATCGGGTGAGTTGAATGAAGAACTGACTTGATCTCAAGTCTCACTAGTGCAGTGCACTGGACAGCCTTCTGAAGGGTGATTGTTAGACCTGGCTTTTCCAGCGGGTTTATCCCCAGACTTATTGCTTTTAGTCTTCTGTTTCTGATCTGTTTTTGTTGGTTTTATGACTCTGGGCACTTTAGCAAAGCTGATCAGTGCTAAATTGCATATTCTCTTCCTGTCAATTGTTATGATGGATTGGCGTTTCCATGATTGGTTATTTGGTTTACTACTGAGTCCCTAGTACAGTGCTCTGTGTGTGCCCAGGTCCTGTAAATCAAATGCTGCTGGAGGGCCTGCAGTACTAATTGTGCCACTCACATGAGCAGCCTGTAAATGTAACTCAGACCTGCCACTGCAGTGTCGGTGTGCAGTCTAGTACTGCCATGTCGACCTGGCAAGTGCACCCACTTGCCAGGCCCTAACCTTTCCTTTTAATACATGTGAGTCACCCCTAAGGTAGGCCCAAGGAACCCAGTGGGCAGGGTGCAGTGTATGTGAAAGGTAGGACATGTCCTGATGTGTGTGGCATGCCCTGATAGTGAAATCCTGCCAATTTCCGTTGGTATTTCTCGCCGGCGTCCTAGCCGACTCGTCGGACGCCGGCGAGAAGTACCGAAGACAGAGCGGTGTTTCCTCTCCCTGAGCCGCAGCAAGGTAAGGCGAGGCCTTTTCTTCCTTTAAAATAGTGACAAATCAGTCCATATGCAGAAAGTAATCAGTAGACACCTAGGACTCCAGGTGATATCTTTCTTATTCTTTATTTGTTAACACAATTTTGTTTATATTGCACATTGCAGTAGCAATCATTATTAAAGGTCTGAGGAAGGCAAGGACAAAAGGGTCCATTTACATAGCTGAAACATGTTGACCTATACTCTATCTGAGCAGATATTTGTTTAAAACTGCTCTTTTTTTGCTCTGTTTTTAATCTTGGGGAATTGAGTAAAAACAATAAAATGTAGTGTTGCTCATTCACCCAATCTTAATACACTTTTTTTTACACTCACATGCATTGCAATTTTGTTCTACCCACCACACTAGATCATTAGTTAACATCAGAAGGACTGTACTGTGGTAAATAAATTATTTACACTATCATAATTTCTATAGATGCAAAAAGGATCAAATATAAATGAGGAGCAGAGTCCGTGGTGTTAGAGTCAATGGGCTTTATTGCATTAACTCGAGTTAAGGGAGAGCTCCAGGACCAAGCGGGCACAGGAGTGGTCTGAGCTTTATTCACAGAGTACAATATTTATACATTCTTTGCATACATAGGGAGGAGCCCTCCAAGCAGAAGGAAAGAAAAAGATATGAGCATGTAGGCGTTCACTGTAATGAGTCATAGGTGGGTGGGTGCATAGAGGGGGTTGCAAGGTCAGCTAAAACTTGCCCTGCCTGTTTGCGTACCTTTATCTGACTTTTACACGAGGGCTGTTTCCTTTCTGTTGGTCAGGGAGGGCCCTGGGTGTCAGAGTGACTAGCATGTCTGGTCTTATCTCTAGCTCGGGGCAGCATGCAGATTGCTCTCATCTGTAGAAGTGTTGCTGCTTCATACTAGCAAGTTGGTTTGGCCCTTCCTGTCCACCCCTTGTGTAACTGTCTTGGAGGTTTCCCTTGACATGGGCCCCACTTATCTCTGAGAGCCGACAGCAAAACTGGGCCTTATCTCTGCAGAGGGGCTTCTGCTCGCCTCCTGCTCAGGGTCGGAATGCAGCTTTATCAGGTCGACCCTTGTTTGACACTGTTAAGACACCCCGGGCTGGGCCTCTTCTCCGTGTCTGCTCAGCAAAATATCTAATGTGCTGCAGAGAAATGTAACATGTGCCTTTTTCAGGGTCTGGCATGGAGGGGCCTGGTGACAGAGAAATAAGGCCTCTGAATGTGAAGTAATGCAGGGGTTTTTATTCAACATGGCAGATGGTGAGAGGGTAGCGCGTGGGGGCACAAATACATATAAATATGTAATTTTCTTCATTCCCTCCTTGTCCCCAAGCGCACCCCTCTAATACACCTCTATTTTCATCAGGCCGTTAATGTGTTCTTGCAACATGATCTTTTCATTTTTTCTGCTCTGCACATGTGGACAGGGGAATGCAGGCAGTGGCGCACAGACCGCAGATGGCCGGGCCGCATTGGATGCAGAGGCAACAACTGAAGATGATAAACAGTATTGATCCTACTACAGTCAACACTTTCCATCACCATGTTGATACTAATCCCCACAACCAGCTGCTTAAGGACCATTCTCCTTTATCCAGGTCTAGCTGACTTGACATCTTGTGTAGCTTGGCAATGGCCTGGTATACCGTAGGTGCGTTATTTGGAATAAACACACAACAACTCGTGGAGATCAATCTGCATACACCACCACGGTCAGCCAGAACGATGTCTAAAACAATGCGATTTTGTAGGGTCATGAGTCTATCCGCGACCACCTCGGCTGTGATATTAGAGAGGGCACCTGCCGTTGCATCTATCGTATTTTGCACCACTCGTGTGAGGTGGCGGATGTTCCTGCTGTTTACCATTGGACCCCAAAATGGAATGACTCCGGCAAAGAAGTCTCCCGCCTCCTGCCCTGCTGTATCTTCTGTATCTATGACCCCCCTTCGCCGTCTGTTATAGACAGTCAGAGGCTCAATTTCATGATAGTCCGCAGGGGCAGTGTAGGTGGGGGGAAGGAGAAAAGCAATGTAACAAGTGCCGGACCAGCCCTGTGGGAGCGATGTATAACCTTTATCCCCACATATGAAGTAGGTGCCCTGTGCGGCTATAAGCCGTGTATTGTTTGTTCCATTTAAATTGACTGTGTGATTGCAGATGCTATCACCCATACGTATCTTTCCTTTACTCTGGACACAAAAAGGGGCTTTCGTTGATGCCACAAAAACAGGTGAAACGGATCTTTTTCTCCTGTCCATATACTGATAATATAACTTATTAGATCTGTTACCGTGGTCAGCATAGGCTTCCTGCTCTAGTGGGGTACCACATGTCCTGTTCTTTTCACCTCGCCAACATAAAATGTATAGGTGATATCGGAGCTGAGACTGCTCTTTTGTATCCATATTGGCCATATAGGAAGCTTTGTTTGTTTCCCACCAACCGGTACAAGAGCCTTCATAAGAAAAAGGGAGAGTGATGAAAGGCATGCCTTTGGCAACTGTGTGGGGAAGAAGACCGCACACCCAGCAGTTGGATGTGTTTATGGCCAGTTGATGTTGTTGTAAAAGGGTGATGAAAGTATTGTTCTTAAATTCATTTCTTCTGTTCTCTAAGTGTACTGGGAGCTCAACATGTGAGTGTACTGTGGTGGCATTCTGTGAGACAGCAGGTGGATAGAGAACATGTAAGAACCAGCCTATACTTATTACCACAATGCTCATAAAAATTACAATAATCAGAGACACTATACATCTGCTGTGTAATAGCTTGCAGTATTTCTCACTCATATTAGTCATTTTTTCTTTACTGTTCACTAGTTTATTCAAGTCAGACATCATGTTCAACCGCTTCACCACCGAGTGGACTTAGACAATCAAACGTCGACTGACCTTCTAGATCTCAGTTTGGAAGTGTACTCTTGCTGGGGAGTCTTTTCCAAAAAGGGGGGCTCAAAGTCTGTACTGTCTTTGTTTTTAGCAAATGTTCCAGTAGTCCCAAAGTATTTTTTACAGTGACTGGCATGCAGCCACCCCTTTCTTCCCTCGACTTTGATGGCCGTCCTCGTCGTCAGGAGGACTAATTTTGGTGCCTTTCACCTGGGGTCCAGAGGGCTCGTCCGGTCGAAGTTCCTCACTAGCACCCAGTCCCCTGGGGCTATGGCATGGTCCTCGACCTGGGTGTTGTCAGGGAAGGCAGCGGCAACCTGCGAACGGCAAGAGAGTAGTGCAGACATCAAGGAAGCCAGGTAATCTGTGAGCATAGTACTGTCAACATCAGTTATTCTTTTAGGCATTGGTGTACCCCACATATTCGGCGGTCTTCCAAAGACCACCTCATATGGGGATAGGCCGGTTCTAGAATGAGCTACCATGCGCATGTAAAAGAGGGCAACCGGTAAGGCTACCATCCAATCCACGCCCTTTTCTGCACAGACTTTAGCTAATTTTGTTTTGAGGGTCTGGTTATGTCTCTCTACTAGACCTGCTGCTTGGGGATGCCTTACACAATGGAACTTCCAGGTATATCCCAACAGAAGGGACACCTGTTTCATGAGCTCAGAGGAGAAGGGCTGGCCATTGTCTGAGTAAATGACACGTGGCAACCCGTATCTCGGGAAGAACTCCCTCACTAACTGCTTGGCTGTTGTAACTGCAGTATAATCTGGGACTGGGTAAGCTTCTGTCCATCTGGTTAGGGCACACACCACTACCAGGACGTACTTGTGACCTCTACATCTGTCCATTTGGATATAATCCATTTGGAGAACCTCAAAAGGGTGATCAGGGGGATGAAATCCACCCTGTTCCACTGAGATGCCTTTTCCAGGGTTGAATTGGCAACAAATCATGCAAGGCTTCACTTTCTGTTTTGCTGCCGCTCGCAAGTGTTTGTTAAACCAGATATTCTGCAGGCCATCCAACATTCCCTTCTCTCCCAAGTGTGCCGGCCTATGCGCTGTCTCTATTATCACCTGTACCATAGAATCTGGGAGAAACCATGTCTTTTTGTTTTTAGTCATCCAACCCTGGTCAGTCTGGACCCCTCCTTGTTCAGTCCATTTCTTTATTTCATCTGGAGTGGCATGGGTCTGTATATTTTGTACATCTTTGGAGGGATCCATGACTGTCATAGTCCTTGTCAGTGGTAATACCTGTGAGTTTGTTATGTCAATTGGAGTCTGAGCTATCTGTTTAGCAGTTCGGTCTGCCAGGTCATTACCTTGGGAAATGACATCTGTGGCCTTGGTGTGTGCTTTGCATTTCAGGATCGCTATGGCTATAGGTAGGTGTATTGCTTCTAACAAGGCCTGTATGAGAGGGCCATGCTGTATCTTGGCCCCATGTGAGGTCAGAAAACCTCTCTCCCTCCATAGTACCCCAAAGTCATGAACTACACCAAACGCATATTGTGAATCAGTGTAGATGTTAACCCTTAACTGTTTTGCTCGTTTACAGGCTTGCGTCAAAGCAATGAGCTCTGCTGCTTGTGCTGACAGGATATCTATTCTTTGTGTCTCTATGATCTCATGGTCAGTAGTTACGGCGTATGCTGCCACTAATTCTCCTGCCCCTGTTCTCATGCATGATCCATCTACATAAAACGTTATGTCAGGGTCTGGGAGTGCAACATCTGTCAAGTCTTGTCTTGGCTTCGTCACTACATTTATTACTTCCACACAGTCATGGGGTGTGGTGTCATCTGTGCTTGAGGGTAAAAGAGTGGCAGGGTTGAGTATGTTACATCTTCTAATCTCTATGTGGGGTTGAAATAGTGTCAGCTCGTATCCTGTCAATCTTGCTACAGTCAGGTGGTGCGTCTGTGTCCTATTCAGGAGAACTTCCACTGCGTGTGGTACTTGTACTGTCAGAGAGTGTCCCAGCACTATCGAGTCACTTTGTCTTATGGCCAAAGCTGTGGCCGCAACAGATTTCAAGCATGCTGGGAGAGCCTGTGCTACAGGGTCCAATGTACTAAAAAAATAAGCACATGGCTTGTGTTTCCCTGCTTGGTCTTGTGTGAGAACAGATAGTGCTGTTCCATCCCGCTCTGTCACGAACAGGGTGAAGTGTTTCTTGTAATCAGGAGTGGCTAAAACTGGCGCTTGACATAACGCCCGTTTTAGTTCCTCAAATGCTAGGGTGTGCTCTGATGTCCAAGGGAGGATGTTAGAGGTGGCCGCCTCCAATGTAGTCAATTGTATGAGTGGCTTGACTATGTGGGCATACTGGGGAATCCATTGTCTGCAATAGGAAGTAAGGCCAATGAATGCACGTACTTCTTTCTGTGTTTTGGGTTGTGAAATGTTGGAAATCAATTTAATTCGTTCTTGTGTCAGCTGCCTACCCTCCTTGGACAGCAAGTGCCCTAAGTATGCCACTTGCTGTTCACAGAACTGTAACTTCGAAGGGGACACCTTGTGCCCCTTGTCCGCCAGAAAGTGAAGGACCGTGAGGGAAGCCTTTTCACAGTCAGGTTCTGATCTTGCTGTGATGAGAATGTCATCCACGTACTGTATTAATGCTGTGTTGGTAGGCATACTTATACTGTCAAGTTGTCTCTTTAATGCCTGACTGTAAACACTGGGGCTTTCTGTAAAACCTTGGGGAGCTCTTGTAAATTTGAAGCTGCATCCTTTTAAACTGAATCCGAAAAGATATTGACTGTCAGGATGTATTGGAATGCTGAAGAATGCATTCTTCAGGTCAATGACCGTGAAAAATGTTGCCTCAGAATCAATGGCAGTAAATAATGAGGAAATGTCTGGGACCACTGGGTATTGTGGGACCACACATTTGTTCAGTTCTCGAAGGTCAACTACTAGTCTGTAAACTGGGGGTGCTTGAGGGTTTGTGCGTTTAAGAACAGGGAGGACGGGGGAGTTACACACAATCGAGTCTGTCTCCACCACCACCCCCTGTTCAATGAGTTCTTGAATTATTTTTATAAGGCTGTTTCAGCCTCAGGTGGAATCCTGTACTGTCGTATTCGGGGTAGGACTACTCCTTCCTTAAGATTGACCTCGTGTGGTGTTATATCCATGTAACCTACGTCAGTCGAACCTTGTGCCCATAGATACTATGGGACATCCTGAAGTCTGGGATCAAAATCTCTAACCGTGAAATGCCCTTTGAAATCACGCAAAAACAGTCTTACTCCTTCTGGTGAGCAACAGATAACTGCTCCCAGTTCTTTTAGGGTCTTTATACCTAGTAAATTTTCTGGACATGTTTTAGTGAGTAGTAGGTCTGTGGTGCGTGTCAGTGGACCCACCCCTAAAGGGACTGGTTCTGATACTTTGTTGACAATTGGCTTTCCTGAAAATCCCAGGGATATATTCTGTGAGCCCGAGAGAGGTGCCCCTGGGACCTCGTCATGACTGATGGTAGTCCTGCTTGCCCCTGTGTCAATCAGAAACTTTCTATCTTGCCCCAGCAAACGAGCATGTACATAAGGACCCTCTTGGTCCACAGGAACTGGGATAAGGGGCAAGCGATCTTCCCTCTCGAGGCTGTTTCATGAAAAAGATTGGTATTCTGGGTAGTCTGACTGCGTGTACTGATACATTTGAGGTGCAGCGGCAGCGGGCGTCTGGACCTGCTGCGGGGTGGGGGCTTGTGACTGCTGAGTGTTGTACTGTCTAGGTGTATAGGGCCGTTCCTTTGTTTTACCTGTGGCTATATTGTGCTTTAGGACGGGGCATTCCCTTACAAAGTGACCCTGTTGTTTACAATAATTGCAGGTACCTTTAGTGGGTGCAGTACCATTCTTGTTCGTGTTTGCAGGTACTGTTTGGGCAACTAGCACCTTCATTTTTGTATCCTTCATGCGCTTCTTTTCTTGTTCTTGTTCTTCCCTTATTCTATTTTGATGGTATTGCAACATCTGTAACATTTGTGAGGGGCTATTTGCTTGCCAAGTACTCTCAACCTTCAGCACCCTATTCCTAATCTGAGGAAGGGCGTTATCTACCAGTTTGGTCACAAAAAGGTGGGGATAGGCCTCACTACTGTGTTTTAAACCACTGTTGACAGCGAAACATTTCTCCAACCTAGTGTAGTAATCGCTTGTGTCTTCCTCTGGTTTCTGTTTACATGCTGAAATTGCATCCCAGTCTTCCTTTTTGGTCGTCAATAGTCTTGGTAAAATTTGTATAAGGAGTTCGGGGAGCTCCTTAATTTTTTCACCAAGGCCATCCCCCGGGGCCCTACCTGCATCTTCAGCTTGCAACTCTGCCCATTTCAAAGTTTTATCTCCCGCATCCCAGTCTTTCTCTTTAAGTTTCTCGTAAATGCCTGCTGGTAACAAGACCTTTAGTAACCTTAGGATATCAGCGTAAGTATAGTCTCCTATACGGAGTATATCTTTTATTTCTCTGTGAAACCCCCCCGGGTCTTTATCATGGGAAGGTAACAACCTCTTCATTTCCAGTATTTCTAGCTTGGTGAGAGGGGTATAGACATATACCCGCTGGACAGTGCCATCTATTTTTCTTATGGGGTGGACCTCTCGCAGAGGGTACTGTCCTCTGGGGCGAGGGTCGGGTGTCATTGAGGCGGACAGGAATTGTTCATATTGGAGACGCAAGTCTAAAATGGTGTTAATCAGTTCTGGGCCCTGTTTCATCCATCTATCTAGTATTACCTTTTCCAGTATTTTATATAATTTGCCAGGGTGGTGATATTGGCTCTCATACAACGTGATCAAGTGTTGGACCATATAGATGCTGGCCAGGCGTTGTTCGAGTGGTGGGAGGCTCAGGAACATCTGGGCCACTATGTCGGGATTATATACATGATGTTGGGACACCCACTGGGTGGCCGACCGAGCCAACTCCCTCTCATGTGGCGTGAGGGGTGGCTCGTCGTCCATCCAATGGTCTAGGGCCTTTTCAGTTGTTTGAAACAAATCCTCAGGAGAGATGTTTGTTTCCTTGTTAACCCTTGTTTTCTGAGGTCGATGGTGTTTGGCGCCATTACAGTGCCGTGCTACGCCTAGAAAATTCATTTTGTCTGCCTACTCGTTGTTATCCCCTTCCTCTGACACACTATCCCTGCCTTCCTTCTCGACGTTGCGTACTGCTAGTATTTTCTTTTTAATCTTGTTAGTCATTGCTTCTGTCTGCGCTGCCTTATCATGTTTACCGTCATTGATGTTGTCGCTCCACTCTATTAAACTAGCCTCCACGTCCCCATCACCCCCATCAAGTTCCCTGATCAGACAGCTGATAATAAAACAGAGGATGTTGTTCTTAGCTTTTACTTTTCTATTTTCCATAGCTTGAGCTACGCATTCATGGTTCCGTCCTGTTCTGATGAACTCATACAAGGCATTTAAATGTGTATTCATATCAGGCAGTCCATCTAGCTCTGCGATGGCTTGCCTTACTCGTATTGATATGGCGCGCATTGGACCAGTAATACCTGGCTGTAAATCATATATACATCTAGGGAGTTCGACGTCATCCTTTATTTCCTTATCCCCCCCCCTTCCGCACCCCCGGAAGCCTGTTGTTGGTCCTGGACTGGCTGGGGCACGGCCTCTGGTGGGAGCGGGGGTAATGGTGCGTCTATGTAGGCTGGGGGTGGCTCTGCTAGGTAGGTGGAAAGGAACGCCTCTGGTGCCGTTGGTTTAATTTTAAGGGGTACATCTTGGGGAACTTCCTCCTTGATCTCCTCTGAGAGTACAGGGTAGATACCAGTAACAAGAGCGTTTCTCTCCCTATCCATCTGTTTTGATCTGACCTGTTCACCCTCATCTTGTAACTTCTTTTCTTCAGCCTGTTCTGACATCTGTCTACCTTTCTCAGCTTTGTTGAGTTCTTTCTGGGCTCTCCTAATCGCTTCTTTGCGCCATAAGTCAATGGCTTCTTTTGGAGAAGGCCTTGATTTCCTTTTCCACAGTTCCTCTTCTACTCTCATGATACATTCTGCATCCCATGTTCCCGTAACAGGCCATCTATACATTGCCTCTAAATCCTTTGTATAATCTACCCAGAGATCAAGGTATAAAACGGCGCCTATGCTATGTTTGTTATACATAAAATGGCCGGGGGTATCTCTTGGCGGGACATTAACTGCCTCTTCTAATATTCCCTTTTTAGTGCCTATTTTACGCAATTTTGAAAACAACGGCATGCTGGAACCTAACTAAAACAATTTCAAACTCAAAACATATACAACATATACCTATGTACTGAAATACAGTACAACCATACCGGACTCGTGAAGGAGACACGTCTTTACCGTGTTCATTAAATGAACCCGTCTTTATCCGTTCTCAGTGGTACTCACCGGGAAGCAGAACTTGAAGACCTGGTCATCGGACGCTTGACGCTTGCGCAGGAATGGCGGACCTCTGAAGACCTCGGACTCGGCTCTCTCACGGGTTGGGCTCTGGGTCAGGACGCTCCGCAATCTTCCTCACCGCCTCGTGTGGATGTCTGGTCGCAGTCCGCCTCCTCCGTGGGCCTGAGGGAGTTTGCGGGAAGTCCCGCTGGCGTGTACACTTGAAGTCCATCTAGGCTGTAGAAGGGGGCAGGGGCCGGACCTACATCGCCGGCGCGTGGGGAAGGGGATGCGTCCCTAATCTGGCGCCAGAAAATGTGGTAAATAAATTATTTACACTATCATAATTTCTATAGATGCAAAAAGGATCAAATATAAATGAGGAGCAGAGTCTGTGGTGTTAGAGTCAATGGGCTTTATTGCATTAACTCGAGTTAAGGGAGAGCTCCAGCACCAAGCGGGCACAGGAGTGGTCTGAGCCTTTATTCACAGAGTACAATATTTATACATTCTTTGCATACATAGGGAGGAGCCCTCCAAGCAGAAGGAAAGAAAAAGATATGAGCATGTAGGCGTTCACTGTAATGAGTCATAGGTGGGTGGGTGCATAGAGGGGGTTGCAAGGTCAGCTAAAACTTGCCCTGCCTGTTTGCGTACCTTTATCAGACTTTTACACGAGGGCTGTTTCCTTTCTGTTGGTCAGGGAGGGCCCTGGGTGTCAGAGTGACTAGCATGTCTGGTCTTATCTCTAGCTCGGGGCAGCATGCAGATTGCTCTCATCTGTAGAAGTGTTGCTGCTTCATACTAGCAAGTTGGTTTGGCCCTTCCTGTCCACCCCTTGTGTAACTGTCTTGGAGGTTTCCCTTGACATGGGCCCCACTTATCTCTGAGAGCCGACAGCAAAACTGGGCCTTATCTCTGCAGAGGGGCTTCTGCTCGCCTCCTGCTCAGGGCCGGAATGCAGCTTTATCAGGTCGACCCTTGTTTGACACTGTTAAGACACCCCGGGCTGGGCCTCTTCTCCGTGACTGCTCAGCAAAATATCTAATGTGCTGCAGAGAAATGTAACATGTGTCTTTTTCAGGGTCTGGCATGGAGGGGCCTGGTGACAGAGAAATAAGGCCTCTGAATGTGAAGTAATGCAGGGGTTTTTATTCAACATGGCAGATGGTGAGAGGGTAGCGCGTGGGGGCACAAATACATATAAATATGTAATTTTCTTCAGTACGGTGAGTCATAGTTTGATGGAGAACATTCCATCTAGTCCTGATTCATCATTTATGTCTTAATGGGAAGGTCCAAAAGGTGTCCCAGATGATGACCAGGGCGGTACCGTGTGGTGACTGATTGGTATCCTTATTTCTTAGGAGAATTCCAGGATTAGTTACACATTTTTTATCCTGTGTTGCTTTTCACATCGCATCTTTATTAAGGTAGTATGTTTGTTGTACTAAGACCCATTGGACATTTTTTATGTGAGACATCACTTTGTGGCCTTGTACCTTGTGTTTTTTCTTGCTTTCCATAATCAATGCCGATTCACTCTGGGCTCCTCTGTCCTCCATGTCATCGGCTTGATTGTCAGCATGTTCTTCAGTTCTAGCTACCATGAGCACAAGCTCCAGACAGAGCGTTTTTCTCAGCATTCGGTACCTGAAGGAATCAGACAGGCAACCATCTATGACTCTGAGGCGAATGGCTTCTTTGTCATTGAACGCATTAAAATTACAGTTTTTCAGGTCTTTCAGCAAATATATCCATAGTTTCACCAGTTCTCTGTCTCTCTTGATTGAAGATGTACCTTTCATAGTCAACGTGCTGCATCTGAATGAATTTGGTGTTCAGCACTTCTTAAATTTGATGGTATGAAGTTTCTTTGCCTGTGGTATTTTTTGTATCACTTCCTGTACTCTATCACCTGTTAAGTTTTGAGATATGTAATGACCCTTTTGTTATCTGCCTCTTCCAGCGCATCAATGAAATCATCAAAAGCTTTTGCTTGGGATGTGAAAACTGCATTGAAAATGACAAGATGGCGCCCACAGGAGTGGACCTGTAAGCTGCCCACTCTCTGCCGCTGCCTACAAGTTACTGTTTTTCGTGCCGGAGAAGCGGGTGAAGTAATGTCTACCTCAGCGGTTTAAAAATAGCATCAATATCTCACCTTTAAAGGCAGCGCTTCTATATGACAGCAAAGATTCTTTTTTCTCGAAGCTACGTGAAGCGATACCGGATGTTTGCAGCCTGGCGTTTCTTTGCTGTAGGAGTCCAGCAGTATCGGCGGAGATGCTGGGCGGTCCCTCTGGCTGGTGGCTTGATCGCGTACACCTGCGGGGGCTTACCGAAACGCTGTTTCGACAAACACGGAGGAGAGATGCCGCCTAAGGGTGCGCGAGGGAGACCGAGACTCATGGAAGAACAAAGTGCGAGTGGTGGTGCAGAGGTGAGCAACATAAACCCCGATAGCCCACCTAAGGTTGCTAAGAGTACTAAGGGTGATTTAGAAAATAAAAAGAAAAATGCTGCAGTTGATAAAAAAATACCAGCGATTTTTTCCGCCTCCAAAGATAAATCTAAGGGGAAAAAGGGCTCACCTTTGCCAGGCAGTGGATTATCTGTGATCTCGCATCTGCGTGCAGAGAATGATTTAACAATACAGACTGCTGATCGTTCGGCGGGGGGTGTGTTGGCTAATGTACAAGTGGAGTATCCTCAGAATGCAGTACCAGTGATGGCGATAACTTCAACTTCAACTGCAGAAGGAGGTGACCCCACTGTTTTAGCTATGGGGGAGGCTGAGCACACTGAATAGCACAGCAAGCATTATCATCAATGGGAATGTACTTGCTATTAATTCAGACAACCTAAATACGCCAATGGAAGAGGCTCAAGGTCAGACACATGAGGTTGAGTCTGGGGATTTTTATTCATTATCTGAACAGTCGACGACCTCATCATGCGAGGATTTCGTGTCACAATATGGGCAGCAAATGAGCTTAACTGGTGGCAGCCCCCATAGTAGTGTGTGCTTGGATGACTCTGCTGATTTTGAGACTGGCCCTCTTACTGTTCGCAAAAAAACTGTAATAACAGTAAATAAAGAGGCTGAGCAAGGTCGGAAGGACCAAACTGATACTGAGCTGGTAGGGCATAGGGAGGAAGAATATCCCTTTCGCTGATATACCAGTCAAATATGTCTTTAAGGGATGAAACAAGGGTAGAGAGCCAAAGAGCTCAGAACTTGTGCCGCAAACTTCAAAACTCTGTTCGCAGGCTCGCAAAAACACAATCCAATTTTGCTTTTAGATTCAACGAGGCAGAATCTCGGAAATCTGTCTTGGAAGACGAAGCTGCACAACCAAAGGCCAAGAATGAGGCTCTACACGCTATTAAAGAGGACACACAATGCAAATTGGCTGAATTGGAAAATAGATCACGTAGGAACAATTTCCGAGTGCTACAGATTCCGGGGGGAAAGGAGGGGCAGGATCCTCGCAAGTTCATTGTGGACCTATTTAAAACTGCATTTCCAGAACTCAATAAATGGGACTGGGATAGGGAGATGGAGAGAGCCCATCGTTTTCCATTCAATAATCGGTCTCGGTCAGATCAATCTGATGTTAAACCTAGAGCTTTCTTAATTGCCCTTAATAGTTTTTTTTTTTTTAAAGAACCTTTATTGTTATAGTACGGAGATACAAACATGGGCCTACAACCAGTCCGGCCGGCCGCTATCCAAATCGATTAAAAAACAATGCAATAGAAAAACATACAGCGGTCCGGAGTACAAAGGCTAAATAGCATCCAGGATATATCATACAATGAAGCACAATGTGAGAATAATGAGCTGAGACGGTTCATTTTGTAATAACAATAAATAAAGTAAAAATCAATGTCGCATAATCACACACACCCCTCATACAGCTATCAAAAGCAAAAGATTTTACGCCAATGATGTACATAAATGAAAGGAACGGGGGAGGGGGTATGCGAGTCAGGATAGATGCAATAATACGAAGCAATCATGGCGAACTAGCCCCACCCCTCAAGGCGAAACACAACATGGGAGACATGGAAGACGACGACATCGAAAATAAGAAAAGGGCAAAGGGCCATAGAAACAAAATAGAACAAAATAACAAACCCATCCCCCAACCCTCAACCCTGCACCCCTGCAGAAGGCTACGGCCTACCCCCCCAGCAGCGTGCCTGTCGCCCTAAATAAGAGACCCGAAATACAGAGAAGAAAAAGAGAAAAAGAAGAGAAAGAAAAATACAGGAGAAGGGCCCACGATCTGGTTGTCCGGTCCCTCCCACCTCCGCGTGCAAAAATCGTATAAACAGTAATAGGCGAAGAAGTACAGGTAGCAGCAATCACATATAACGCAATCAATGACATCCCCGCTAAGCGCCCCTCAAAACACCATCAAGCAGCCGTGAGTCCCTCCATGTTCCAAGCAAATTCACCCCTGGCCTCATTTGTCAATAGTACCAACGGCGGACCATCCCTCAAACGGGATACAAAGTAGCACAAAGGGTCCGAATACACCGGGAGGGTCAGGCAGTGTCTCCGCTCCATAGGACCCCAGCCACCGAAATTTCGCCGATGAGGCATGGCGGAAGTCTGAGAGGAACAATGTCAACACCGCCAAGAGTCTCAAGTCCGAACACAGTCCCACCAGACACGGAAAGGGAAACACACTATGCGGGAAGCGCCAAAACCCCAGCGGGGCCGCCCAGACCGTGTATCGAAGCTGGTCCTCCAATCGCCGATCAGAGAAAGGCCCCGGTGAGACAATAACATGTGCCACCGGGGCACCCACAGTAAGCTCACGAACCAAGGCTATTCACGTCTCTAAGAATGGAGACTCATCCGGGGAATACGACGATGAAGCAGAGGCAGACACATCGGCGCCTCCTTGAAAGCGATCCGTGTCGTTACAAGATGGCGGGACAACAATGGCGGACATCCTTTGTCCCAAATCTCGGGCCTCCCGGATCAGGGCCGTCTGCAGAGTTGTTAGTGCAGCCAAGACATGGTTGAGCGTAGGCGGTTTCGCACATGGCCAGACCCCGGGATTCTCATGTGCACTGCTATCTCTGCCTGGGCGAGGGGTGCACGGGATAGCATCAGCCGCCATTGCAGCCGTCACGTTCTCTTTCCCCTCCACCTCACCTCAGGAGCGGGTCCGACCCGCGGAATCAGCAGGATGCACAGCGGGATCTCAATAGTCAGGGCAGGCAGCAGAAAGGAGAGGCACCGAAAGGCTAAACAAGCTCCCCGCTGCCCGGGAGTCACCCACCGGTTTCCCGGGAGGGCTGTTAGCATAACCGGGTATCACACCGAAGGGGAACTGGGCATCATGGACTCTCTCCGTCCCAGCCACGACGCACCTCCCGTAGGGCAACCCACTATTGGGAGTGGGTTGGTATCACCTCTTCCGGCTCGCAGATCTCAGGTTCTCTCCGACTGGCTTCCCATCGCAACCAGGGGCCGCTGGCGTTGCAATCGCGGCCGGACACTCTCCGCACTCGAGATCCCGGCCTCAGCACCTCGAAGGCCGCCAAAGAGACGGGGACAGTTATTCGGGTCTACTGCGCGGTGGAGCCTTAAAAGCAAACGGTAAGTGAATGCTTCCCTTCACCTACTCAAATTAGCAAATGCTGCTCAGGGGTATCGCCAGGATATATGTGCGGGGCGGGAGGGCTCCCGGAGCCAAGCGGTTATGCAGCCATCCCGATCGCCATCTTGGCTCCTCCCCCCTTAATAGTTTTTTGGTCAGAGAGGAGCTATTTAAGTTGGCTCGCCCAGATAAAAAAAGAGCTGGCCCAGATTTTGAATTTTTTGTTCGACCTGATTTTTGTAGATATACGGTCGAGAGTCGCTGGCACCTACGGCAATCTCTCAATTCCAGGCCAAAGGGGCGCAGGCCTTCTTACTGAACTCAGCCAAGCTGAAGGTTATCTTTCAGGATCGTACACGCTTTTTCAATGCTGAAGGTTCCGCAAAAGAATATTTGAATACTATTAAGGTTTGATAGTGTAAATAGTATTTATGCTATTCCTGCTAAATGTGGTACACATTTTGATATTTAGACTAGTTTTCTTTCATTTTCAGAGTTATTTATATACTTCCCAAGCTTGCTCCCTATTTCTTTTTTGAATAAGTATAAACTTGGAAATTTGAAGGTCATCAATCTTATTGAGTAGGATTTTTTTTTTCTTTTCTCTTCCCAGAGACCTTTTAGGTGGGCAGAGTACAGAGTATAGAGACAATTTGTAGGCAGAGGCAGAGAATTGCGGTAGCTGACATCTACAGGACAATAAGTCCTAAAGCCTTGTTAACGGGAGGGGGTGGGTGGTCTATGGGGGGGTTGAGGGGAGCGGGGGCGGTTGGGGGGTTGGTGGGGTAAGGGTGCAGGGATAAAAAGGGGGAAAAATTCACAGTTCCAATGAGGGAGAAATGTAAGACAGAGGGAATAGTTGGAAATGTATTAGCCAGATCTGAATGTTTTTTTTATCAGCGCAGTACTCAATGTTGATCCCTTATGGCTATTAGTGGGATGAAAGTATGCTCTGTAAATGTTTCAGGCCTTAATAATATTAATAAAAGGAGGAGGATGGCTGCTGAACTTCGTAACATTCACCCAGACTTTGTTTGTCTGCAAGAGACGCATTTACCTTGGAGTAAACGGCACATGTTAAGTGATTTAGGATTCACAATAGCTGTTTCTTCACAGCAATCAGTGATGGTTCGGGGGGTGGCAATCTTAGTCAAATCTAATACATATATGTATATTCGAAGCTCAGCAGATAAACTCGGCCGTTGGGCCGTTGCAGAATTTCAGGGGGCACGTGCAATTTTAATTTTACCTTATGTACTATTTACGGTTCTAACTTAGATGAGGCTATAATTTTGGAAGACTTGAATTTAGAGCTAGCGGCCTGGCCAACTCCGCTGATCATTTGTGGAGACATAAATATAAATTTAACTAATCAAGCATTGGTGGGGTCCAAAAAATATAAGGGACGGAAACCCCAGGTTTTTAGGGCTTTAGCTAATCTGTTACGGGATCACGGTTTGATAGATGTATGGGGTAAACTACATGTAACAGACCCAGCATATACTTTTTACTCCTATACTCATAAAAAAATGGTGAGACTAGATTATTTCTTCACATCTTCTTCTCTGTTGACTGGGGCAGAAATGCAGATATATCCCAGAATTTCATCAGACCATGCCCCTATTTTATTAGTACTGACTGGCTTGGGAGAGACAGCAAGGTTTAACAAATTTACTTTTGATCGGAAATTATGCCTTAATGATCAATTTAGAGTACAGATTGCTAGGTGGATGGGGGAATTCTTTGTGAATAATAGACAGTCGACTAGAATAGATATAGTTTGGGATACGTTCAAGGCTTGTTTCAGGGGTGAAGTAACGAGTTTTGGGGTGTTCTTTCAAAAAAAATTAAAGAGGGAGATGCAAGATCCCTATTCTGCTTTGAAAGAGGCAGAGGAGAAATTGACCCAAGGCATAATACATCAGGGGAATATTCAACACCTAGAGGATGATGTAGCCAGGAAACAGGCTAAAATAAGGGTGGTCTGGGATCAAGAAAGCAATGCCATCAATATGGGGAAATATTTAACAACAAGGGGTGGTGATGGACAGAGTTTCTGAATTAAGCAGAATACTCTCACCCAGTCAAGAGATCAGGGCTAGATCCAACACCGTTTTTTAGCTCACTGCACCATCCCAGTTCAGAACCTGGCTATATGCAAATTAGTCTGTTCCTGTCCCAGTGCATGATGGGAACAGGGCAAACCAAACTACCAAGCCAATTCTTACACTGGGAAGGAAACAAGCTTCCGGGGACCGGTTTCTGGCATTTCAGCCTTCGTCGGCCCGGCTTGCTTGAATCCTGATGGTGCAATGAGCAAGGGACTCACATCTGAGTATACCCTTCCACGCTTAGGGTGGACAAAATATTTAACAACAAGGGGTGGTGATGGACAGAGTTTCTGAATTAAGCAGAATACTCTCACCCAGTCAAGAGATCAGGGCTAGATCCAACACCGTTTTTTAGCTCACTGCACCATCCCAGTTCAGAACCTGGCTATATGCAAATTAGTCTGTTCCTGTCCCAGTGCATGATGGGAACAGGGCAAACCAAACTACCAAGCCAATTCTTACACTGGGAAGGAAACAAGCTTCCGGGGACCAGTTTCTGGCATTTCAGCCTTCGTCGGCCCGGCTTGCTTGAATCCTGATGGTGCAATGAGCAAGGGACTCACATCTGAGTATACCCTTCCACGCTTAGGGTGGACAAAATATTTAACAACAAGGGGTGGTGATGGACAGAGTTTCTGAATTAAGCAGAATACTCTCACCCAGTCAAGAGATCAGGGCTAGATCCAACACCGTTTTTTAGCTCACTGCACCATCCCAGTTCAGAACCTGGCTATATGCAAATTAGTCTGTTCCTGTCCCAGTGCATGATGGGAACAGGGCAAACCAAACTACCAAGCCAATTCTTACACTGGGAAGGAAACAAGCTTCCGGGGACCGGTTTCTGGCATTTCAGCCTTCGTCGGCCCGGCTTGCTTGAATCCTGATGGTGCAATGAGCAAGGGACTCACATCTGAGTATACCCTTCCACGCTTAGGGTGGACAAAATATTTAACAACAAGGGGTGGTGATGGACAGAGTTTCTGAATTAAGCAGAATACTCTCACCCAGTCAAGAGATCAGGGCTAGATCCAACACCGTTTTTTAGCTCACTGCACCATCCCAGTTCAGAACCTGGCTATATGCAAATTAGTCTGTTCCTGTCCCAGTGCATGATGGGAACAGGGCAAACCAAACTACCAAGCCAATTCTTACACTGGGAAGGAAACAAGCTTCCGGGGACCGGTTTCTGGCATTTCAGCCTTCGTCGGCCCCCCTTTTCTGAATCGTTTTTGGCCACTATAGGTGTGGCAGGGTATACTCAGACATGAGTCCCTTTCTCACTGCTCCATCAGGATTCAAGCAAGCCGGGCCGAAGAGGCTGAAATGCCAGAAACCGGTCCCCGGTAGCTTGTCTCCTTTCTGGTGAAGAATTGGCTTGGTAGTTTGGTCTGCCTGTTCCCATGATGCACTGGGCCAGGGACAGACTAATTTGCATATAGCCAGGTTCTGAGCTGGGATGGGGCAGTGAGATAAATAACGGTGATGGATCAAGCCCTGATCTTTGGACTGGGTAAGAGTGGTCTGCTTAATTCAGACACTCTGTTCATCACCACCCCCTTTTCTGAATCGTTTTTGGCCACTATAGGTGTGGCAGGGTATACTCAGACATGAGTCCCTTTCTCACTGCTCCATCAGGATTCAAGCAAGCCGGGCCGAAGAGGCTGAAATGCCAGAAACCGGTCCCCGGTAGCTTGTCTCCTTTCTGGTGAAGAATTGGCTTGGTAGTTTGGTCTGCCCTGTTCCCATGATGCACTGGGCCAGGGACAGACTAATTTGCATATAGCCAGGTTCTGAGCTGGGATGGGGCAGTGAGATAAATAACGGTGATGGATCAAGCCCTGATCTTTGGACTGGGTAAGAGTGGTCTGCTTAATTCAGACACTCTGTTCATCACCACCCCCTTTTCTGAAATGAATATGGGGAAGCAGTTGGGAGATGTCTCGCTCTCAAATTGCGTATGAACGAAGCAGCCAGATGTATCTTAGGTTTACAAGTTGGTGCAGGGTCATTAAGAACTGACCCACCAGGTATCTTGGCTATTTTTCATCAGTTCTATACTGAGCTGTACTCACAACAAAGCGAAGGGGGTGATGAACTAGACTTTTTGCAGAATCAATGTCTTCCCGAATTGGATCCAGACTTGGCAGCGCAGCTTGATACTCCTATTACTATGCAAGAGCTTGAATGTGCAGTTAAGTCTCTAGCAATGCGGAAAGCCGCAGGCCCTGATAGAATTCCGGGAGATATATACAAGCTCTTTTTTAATAAATTAAAAGATATGATGCTGGCAACATTTAGAGCAGCTCAATTGGGAGTGGCTCCTAAATCCTGGGATGAGGCAACAATAGTTGTATTCAGTAGGAAAGGTAAAGACCCAGAGCTAATATTGCCCTATTTCATTACTTAATTGTGATGGGAAAATGTATTCTAAAATATTAGCTAATCGTCTTTCCAACGTTATAGCTTCTTTAGTTTCAAATAATCAACATGGATTCATCCCAGCTAGGGGTACAGTGTCACATATTGACAAAGTAATTACCATGTTTGATATTGCTCAAACTGAGAAGCGTCAACTGGGGCTTATTTTATTAGACGCAGAAAAAGCGTTCGATCATGTGGAATGGGGTTATTTATTAAGATTGATGGAAAGGGTGGGTTTTCAGAATTGTTTTATGACAGCCTTGAGGGTTTTGTATGCCTTCCCAGTTGCGAGAATAGCTGCAATGGGAAGGATATCAGAGCCGGTAAAAATTACTAGAGTACAAGGCAGGGATGTCCTTGTTCCCCTTTACTTTTCGCCCTATACATTAATCCTTTTGTTGATATGCTTTTAAAGAGTCAGGGGATTAAGCCTTTCCTATTTCATGATGTTCCTCATTCTGTGTTTGTGTATGCAGATGTGCTCGCAGTGATTTTGGAGGATCCGGCTACAGCACTCCCAGAGATAGAACGCCTAGCACTTGAATTTGGACAGACGACCGGTTACAAACTTAACGTCAATAAAACGCAAATAGTGTGTACAGAAAATACCGCATTTCAAGATCCTAGAGTAGTTGCTGAAGCCACATATTTGGGCATTAAAATTAGGACATCAATGATGGAATTAGTAGATGCTAACTGAGGGGCATTATTAGGGAATGTCAGGAACTCTTTGGAGAGGTGGGGACGGCTACACCTTACTATAATAGGTAGAGGGAACATTTTAAAGAAGAATATACTCCCACAGGTACTCTACCTGTTCAGATCTATTCTACTTGAGATAACGGCATTGCAATTGCAAAATTTGCAATCTCGTTGTGTTAAATTTCTTTGGGCCCCCGGGAAGCCTCGTAGAGCTACCAAATATATGACGTTTCCAACTGTAAGGGGGGGTTAGGCATTCCCTAATTTTGTTTTCTATTATTATGCTTGCTTTTTGCAAAAAATGTCCATATTATTGACTGGTAATGAGGTTGGCACTATAGCAGAAGCCCCTTAAATTTTTCATTTAATTTTAGAATCTGAAGCAAAACATTGTTTATTTAAAGAAATAGATAGAACTATTATAAAAGAACTCGTTTTAAGGTTCTGGAAGCAGTGTTTAAAGTTTGGAGGAAGATACGTAAACTATCCTTGTTAGAAGGTTTGGCTATTATACACCATTAAATGCGGCAAAATTACTACCGATCATATTTCGAGACAATGTAATCTCCGCTTGGAGAGACAAGGGCATCTGTCAGTTAGGAGATTTTTATGATAACGGGGGACAAATTATTCAGTATGAGGATTTGTCAAGACAATATAATCTCCCCCAGTCACAATTTTTTTAATTTCTCCAAACTCGGAACTTCCTTACTCGTAGAAATGTGAAAGTCAGTCCAAACTTGCTCATTGAAGCTGTAAGGGTACAGGGGAAGATAGGATCATGGTATAAAATACTAGCTTCATTTGCAGTGGATGACTTGGCAAAGCACAATACACAATGGGAGGTAACATTGGGGGAAACTGATATATCTATTGCAGATGCAATGGACAGGGCTAATACAGTTTTTCTGTTTGAAAATTTGAAAGCACCATTTTTTAAAACAGTATTTAATTTATATTATACTCCTGCGCGCATGTATAAGTGGGGTGATCGCTATGAAGGAAGATGTTATCGCTGCCGGAGTGAAAATGCAGACAGTCTCCATATATTTTTTGCTTGTGTTAAACTTCATTTTTTATTCAGGGTATTGAAAAGTTCTTCTCTAATATGTTTGGGCAATCGCTAAAAATAACACCTGCCCTAATGCTGCTAGGGATGGGACAGGTGGTCAAGAAAGGGAGTCCCCTGTACAAACATCAATATTCATTGTTCGTAGTAATGACTGTGGCCCGATTATGTATAGCCTCTGAATGGCTTCGCCACGATCCCCCAGTGTTTGAGACCTGGCGGGCAAAAATGTATAATTTAGCTAATTTAGAACTGAGTCTATATTCTATAAAGGGAGCACGGAAACGAAAAATGGGATTGTATATATGGGAAATATTTTCGGATTATATGAATGCATGATGTAAGGCCACTCTGATTAATTTATTATTCTGTCATCAAGCTTTATGTATTATTCTTTACATTTTGATTTTTGTATGGTGTTTCATATTCTCTATCTTGGAACTATGTTTAATAAATAAAATAAAGAAAAAAAAGAATAAAAAAAGAAAAAGGCAATTAGCCAAAATGCAACTGCCACATGTTTAAAGAACCACATATGATATAAATGTATTCACATTCATTGTGGTGAAATAAAACTCACAGACTGTGAAAAAAAAAAAAAAAAGCTTTTGCTTGGGTTGGTGTGCCTGACCATGAGGTCAAATGTCTCTCTTTGCTCTAGATGTTTGGTAAGTAGATGCTCATTTCTTGTATCTGAGGCACATCGCCCTAGGCCTTTCTTACACCTGCCTCTTAGGGCCTGTTTGTGCTTTCTTTTCGACTTCTGCTGACAGTGTTCTCTTGCACCTGGCTGTTGCCACCTGTTGATCTTTCTGAAGCTGGTTGATACTGCCTTTGACGTTTCCACACTATAGGAATGACGGCATGGTGTTAGGTTGTGGCGTCGCTCTCCTTTTCTCGATTGTATTAGCAATTTAATTTTCTGATAACAATAAAGGAAACTTTCTGTGGAGCCATCACTTTCTTCAAAGGTCTCATACTGGCTGCAATTGCGCTTTGACTCCACATACACGTACTGTCGATTCTTCACCTCGACTGAGGAGCACATGGCATGATCAAGCAGCCTGCTGGACCTCGGGAAACTCTCTCTGGGAGAACACTATCAACTCTTCGGGTAGTGGGGTTTACCTATCCCCTATCTTGTCCCCAGATGTAGCGTCCACTCCAGCCTGGTAGCCTGTAAATGAATTACCCTACACACAAAGCTCTGTATAACTGGTAACGGACATGTACTGTGACATGAATTTTACTGAGCACACGCAATCACTTAGTCCATTAGGGACCTTAGGGGTCCCGCGCTCTACAATACACAAGACACTACAACCACTGTCATCTTATTTGCCACCATAGCTCCCTGGAGGCTCCTTTCAGTTTAGAAATTTCTATTGGCTGTTGATTGAAGGATCAGCTTTTGTGTGTCTGCATGGCTGAATCTCAATTCACTTTTATGTACTGCCTGTGCTTCACTACTGTCTTTACCACTCGGTGGGTCTGCTACGTCAGTGCTGGCTTCCATCTTCTGGTGTATTGACATGCCCTGGTGACACCTTATCTTTCCAACTCAGTACCCAGCGACTTTGAGGTGTCGATAAATTGAAATGGCTTGCTACCGCTTTTGGTTCACAGATCATTGATACATATCACTGAAAATCGCAATTAGGAGATGATGCCCCTGTCACTGCCCCTCCTAACTGCAATTAATTCATAGTGAGTCCTGAAAGGAATTTTCCGAGTCAGAAAGGCTTTTCTGACTTGCGAATTGACTTGGAAAATTCCTTTTATACATTGCTGCCTTCACTGGTCCAAAGCCTTTGATTTTGAACTCGTCAAACCCAGCGCTTTCTATGATACAGCATCCCACTGGTTCTGGGAATCACAGGTTTTGCTACCGCAAAATCCAAAGAGACAACAGACACCTGGTGGTTTGGATTCAACTTACACTCATGTCAGAGAGGAACATTTAGGGTTTTCTAGCTTCATTATATTACGGGTGTCTCCTTAGTGGGTTGGGACTGGACTGACAGGAGAAACAGCAATAAATGCATAGAAAATGCTCATTCACAATTTAGCGCGCTTGACTTATTATGAATACTTGCTGTTTGTCTTGAAGATGTTGGCAGTGGTTCTATTCCAGAGCCCCATTCTTGGTCAAAACTCAGAGGACTCAGTGACTTGCCAATTCTTTTAATGTCTGACGTCAGTCAATCCTCCTGGTGACGTTGCTGAAGACACAAAATCCTTGCATATGGAGTAAGTGCAAGTCCCCCACGTACAATGAAACTAAAATGTCGCTCATCATAATAATAATGCCAAAAACGTTAAATATTGATAAAGGATTAAAAGGTGTGTGCTGTGTATACTTTAAAGAGTGTTGCAAAGGCTAGGTTCAAGCCAACACCCCCAAAGTACATGAGACGGGTTAGTTGTCGAGGTACTTATTGATGAATGTTTATAAGCAGCACAAAGCAGGAGGGTAAAGCTCCCATTCTATTGTGTCTTCAAGGATATAAACACTTATTTACAGAGGAGAAATAGAACAATGGTAACTATAATATATGTATACCTTCTTAAAAGGTCTACAAATAGCTAACGCACCAATAGCAGCATGTGCAGGTTGAATGTGTTTTAGAATAACCTGGTGAACAGGGAGGAACAAATTGACTACAGCTGAACTTTAAAATAGAAAAAAAATGCAACATTCACGAATATTACCTTGGTCACAGCGTCATAAAACAACTTAGTTGGCAATATTCACGTAATAAGCAACAGAGATCGTTGTCTTGACTTCAGTGTAAAGTCACATTTTCATGGCATAATGTAGATTTACATATGTTCATCATTTTGCATAAAACCATGTTAATTTTTTCCCTGAATGTGTGACCACCACAAGAAGGCTAATGTGCCAGGGAATAGATTAACTATGCGCTGCATTAGAGCAGGAAAAGTAAAGGCAAAACCGTTAAATAGACCTTATTTGCCCTTGGATTTTAAGTGGGGAACTCATTAGCAGCATGGGGGAACGGTTTTGGAAGCTTCATCCAAGCAAAGTTGCGCTCGTGGTCTGTGTTTTGGCAAAAATAAAAGTAAGCAATGGAACACGGAGTTGCACATTTAAATTTATTGTTCCACTGTGCTATATTTTATTTTTTTACTATTGTATGTTACGACCTCTGGAAAGCAGCAGGGCTTATGCGAAACACGTGTTTTATTAAACAGAGTCCCTTTACGAATTATGACATTGAATTCGTCAATTATTGTGCTAAATGAAAATTCACTGCTGCCACTATCTATGTTATGTTATGTTATGTTATTTTTTATTTGTTAAGCGCGCATACGCCCGAAGGCTTCTTGGCGCTGGAAAGAATCAAACATAACAGTGCATAAAAAGACACAAATCACTACTTACAGTAAACCTGAGAAAAAAGGAAAGTTTTAAATGTCTTCCTGAAGGTAAGGAGGTCCCTACTGTGTCGCAAAGTCAGGGGGAGAGAGTTCCACAATGAGGCCGCTAAAAATTGGAAACTGCTGCCTCCCTGACGTTTCCTTTTAAAACGAGGGACCTCAAGTAGGTTATGCTGGGCAGATCTCAGACTGCGAGGGGGTTGGTATCTACGCAGTAATTGTCTAAGGAAGATAGGGCCCTTACCCTCCAAGGCCTTAAATACAATGCAGCCTACCTTAAACATTGCTCTCTGCTCCACAGGCAGCCAGTGCAAAGTCTCCAGTCCATGTCTAATCGATTCCCACTTCGGGACTTTACAAATGAGTCTCGCTGCTTGATTTTGCAGATATTGCAATCTTTTCAAGTGGCCGATAGGAGCCCCCAAATAGAGGCCATTTGAAAAATCGATGTGGGAAAGGACAAGAGCACTGACTGTTTGAATTAAAGCCATACCTGTGAGGAGATGTGCTATCTTCTTGATCTTCCTCAATTGGAAAAATCCCGTGGAAACCACTGTTCCAATTTGACTTTCCAAGGAAAGATCCTCACTGAGAGTCACTCCTAAACTTTTAGTTGTACGAGATTTTTTAGGAGGCGAGCCCATGTCCGATGGCCAAAAACAAGGGTTCCAACTGATCTCGCTCTTCCCAGGTAGAATGAGCTCAGTTTTTCCCGGATTTAGCTTAAGGTGGTTTAGCGACATCCACCTTTGAATAAAAGACATGCTTGCTCGAAAATCCTCAGCCGCGTTGTCTGCGTTTAAAACAAAGACCAACTGCAGATCATCTGCATAATTGTACACATCAACATTAAACTGTTGTAGGGAGAGCAAAAGAGGCCGCATATACAAATTAAATAATAAAGGGGACAAGGAAGATCCTTGGGGAACCCCACAGAAGGAGATATTTTTAGGGGCTGTAAAGGAAACAATTATAGTGACATATATTGGACAGTATATGTTAGCATCTGATCAGTTGCCCCAATCACGTTCTTTTTAACTACTTAAATACTGAAGGCCACATTTATGAAAATTGTGGAGCAGGGCAGCGAAGCAAGTCACCTTGCTGCACTCCTTGCTGTGCTACGACACATGGAAAGGGCAGGAATGAGCCATATTTATCCAAAAACTGCGCTTTTCCATCATTTCCCCCTGAACTGGTGCCGTTTTGGCAGTCTATTGCTAATTCAGGCACCCTCCCACAATAGTGGAAAGGAGTCAGTGTTGTATGCAGGATTGTTTTTATGCAGGAAGGGGCACCTTCCTGCTCAAAAACAATCTTAAGAGGATTTTTCCTCTTTCCTTGTGTGCTGCAGAAGACAGAAATAAAGGACCCGATTGTGACCCTAGTGGTCTTGAAACCGCCGTTGCATTTTGGCAATTCAACCACCCGCTACCCTTGTGATCCGATCACCGGATCGCGAGCAGGGCATGTGAACCCCCGTCAGGCCAACATGTCTGCTATCGTAGTGACAGTTTCAGTGCCAGCCCATAGAGGTGGCCCCGATATTTCCACCGACCTTTTCATGGCAGGGACACCACCATCAAAAGGTTGGCAGAAAAGCTGGTTTTAGGACACAGACATGTCTCCGTGGCGAGTGTGTCCGTGAGACATGTTACTGGTTCCAGCTGTGCTCGCCCCCATGCCATTGTCACTGTTGCATGCACTGTTTCTCTTGCAGGCCATGCTGCAGGGAAATAGTGCGCCCTAACACCCAGGGGCATGGCAGCAGGCCGGCATTGGCCACAGGCTCTTTCGTAGAGCCACAGCATGCCGCCACCATGTCTGGGCTGCCGATACACCACCAGTCCTATGGTAATGTTGCAATAGGGCAGTCAGGTTGCCGCCTGCTTTGTGGCGTGTTCCCAACCCCACCATGGCGGACTGGCAATGTATCTGCCAGGGTCATAATCGGGAGCAAAGAAATTTCTCCTTGTAATGCCTGCCCTGGGGAGGCATATCTTTTAGGCACATTCGCAGGTTTAACAGGTTTGGCTAATCTAGGAATGCATCATAAACCCCGGTAGTCGTGTGGGAACACCCACCGCAAAGCCCATGGAACGCCTCCCTTGCAAAGAGTATTGCAACGCAGTGATTTGTGATGCAGTGTATTACTCAGTATTTTTGAAGCCATTCAAAGCCTCTCAAAGTGGCTTTGCCACACCTGTATTCCCTATGTTACAGCCTGTGCTAGATGTGTCCTTGTTGTGTTTTAATCTTGTGCTTTATTATTCCTAATAAGGTGTGAGTTTTTATATTCTTCAATGGTATTAATGCCTTGACTTGTCAAATGTATTAATTGGCATGTGGCATGTGTACATGTCCATGCTACTTGGGATAGGGAGATATAAATGAGCAATGTGTTTGCCATTCCGTTAACATTTATTGGTCATTTTTAGACACTGAGTGCTTTTTTAGGTCTGTCTGCATTCACACTGTGTTCAGAATGATTTTGTTATTCTTGCAGTATTTTTCGGATGAATGACGTTACAACGCATACTTTTACAACGCATACCTTTACAACGCATTTTTTACAACGCAACATCCATTACAACGCATTCCATTACAACGCATTCCATTACAACAAATTTTTAAGAACTACCTTTACAACGCATTCCATTACAACGCATACTACCTTTACAACGCATACCATCACAATGCATAACATTACATTGCATGTATGGTAAGTATTGGATAGTGTAGGGGTAAAAATTACCATTCTAACTCCAGGGGGGTGCAACAGTAGGGTAAGTGTTGGGTAATGTAGGGGTACAAATTACTATTCTAACTCCAGGAGGATGCAACAGTAGGGTAAGTGTTGGATGGTGTAGGGGTTAAAATTACTATTCTAACTCCAGGGGGTGCAACAGTAGGGGACGTGTTGGATAGTGTAGGGGTTAAAATTACTATTCTAACTTCAGGGGGTGCAACAGTAGGGTAAGTGTTGGATAGTGTAAGGGTACTATGCGTTGTAATGTTATGCGTTGTAATGGTATGCGTTGTACTGACATGCGTTGTAGTGGTATGCGTTGTAGTGTCATGCGTTGTAATGGTTGTGTTGTAATGGCACGCAATGTAATGGATGTTGCGTTGTAAAAGTTTCATTGTAATGGTAGTGCGTTGTAAAAGTTGCATTGTAAAGGTTGTTTCCCGTATTTTTCAGTTTCTGATACACTGTACCCATATTTTATAGCATGTGAATGGGCATATTTATTTCTAATATATTCATGGGCATGTGTATATGTGTGTGTGTGATATCATATTCAGTGGGGCTTTGATTTGCAAAATTTCTATTCTTTTTTCGTTTTAACTTCTTTATTTGATTATAGTAGTGAAACATCTGTGCAATCATATACTTATTTAAACACCATACATGTGTTGTATACATTGTCCACCTCCTTACCATTTTATCACTGACAATCAATTGACGCTTGCCAAGCATAAGAGGAAGTCAGCTTTGCTTTTAGGCTCACATCTTTGTTTCCAGAGTGAGGGTTGGTACAACACCAAATGTCCTGTCAGCCAGCCTGAGCGACTTTCACAGGTTAGTAATTGTGCAGTGTACACGGTGACAGGACTAGCGATCCATGGTTTCCTAGTGTATCCTGCTCCACAGCGAACTATCCTCCATTGTGGTGATCCCCATGCTGCGGGGTGTTGCTGTAGTAGAGAACTATGACCTTTGAGCCCATCTTCGCAAATCCATGATGCTTGCCTGGGAGGGCAAATCCAACCATGAGCCCCCAACACCACAGACCAAGGAACCAGAGCAGGCAAAGGATAGAAACCAGCCAGATAGCAGAAGGCACAGCAATCCACCGTGGACAGGAGTGCGCAGGGGGCCAGTCAACTCAGACTGGGCCATTTAAACAAAGCACTACCTTTGGCAGGCTATCTGCTGACTTACCAGCGCCGAGGAGACCACATCAGCCGTGAGGGGATCGGCCGCACCGGGGGAGTCCACAGCGCCGTGAGGGGAACGGCAGGCAGGACTACATCCCCCAGGTGCCCCGGCGCACACCTGACGCCACCAACAGCGCGCCCGGAGGCGCATGATAACGAAGGAGCGCCGAGCGCTCAGGAGTCCACAGCGCCGTGAGGGGAACGACAGGCAGGACTACATCCCCCAGGCGCCCCGGTGCACACCTGACGCCACCAACAGCGCGCCCGGAGGTGCTTGATAACGAAGGAACGCTTCCCGCAGTCGCGGGACGCGCGCGGGCGCCGGGCTAAGCCCGGGCAAAGGGCGGGCCCTCTGAGGCCCTCAGAGGTCAACAGTGGTCGGGCGGGCCACCCATCTAACCTCCACTGAAAGGTGAGCCATTGTTTCCACTATGGGGAAACGCAATAATATCACCACCATTACAACCAACATAGACACACAGGCTACTGAAGTCCCTGCATCTCTACAACTCTCCTTTGAGAGTCTTCTGGATAATGCCTTTAACGAGATTGCAGAGACTGAAAGGAGGCTGTCTTTGGTTTCCCAAAATAACGGCCAACCGACCATCACCTTTAGCCCTAAACACACTACACCCCTATTGCCAGAGGTAATTGTAGTGAAATCTACCCCTGCGGTGAGCTCATCCGAAGTACCACAAGAAGGATATACCCTTGTCATAGCCACTGATGCTGCTTGTGATCCTGCGTCGCCATCAGCGCTTCCCTCCGCAAACACTAAGATCACAGGAGCAAAACGTAAAAGGGGCCCAGCAAAGACTGAAATAAATAAGAGGAAGCAGCCTCCTAGGAGTGATAACCATCCAACCCCACAGAGTATGTGGACTAGGGGGAAGAAGCGCCAAACAGAGGTCCCAACAGCCTGTTCTGACACTGGGGATCATTGTGATACTGTTATAATAAATGAGGGCACAAATTCAATCTGCACACAGACGGATTTCCCTAATGAAAATGTTCATCAATTCAAACCACAGGGAAATTTTATAGAGACCATTGCAGATACAATTTTTAAACAACTTGAATGTCAAATGATCAAACAATTTAATATCATTTTTAAGAGGTTTGCTAGACTGGAAACCCTTGTGAAAAACGATGAAGCCAAGAGGAAAGGTATGGTTTGCTTAGACCAAATTAGAGGTGATCGCCTGTTAAAAGACTTAGAGTCTATCACCAGCACCCTATCTAGCGGAGAGCCTAACAAAAACTGTAATTCAGCTACAGCTAAAGGGGTCATAGGGGCATCAAATGTTAATACCGCCTCCTTGACACAACCATCTGTGGAAGCAAATACAAGGCAAAACCATTCCCCCACAACTCCGCCTCTCATTCCTTCACCATCTTCCGGTCTATCTAACACCACAAACACTACTAAAAAGAGTAACCCCCCCCAGTGGTACAGCTAAGCAGAAAGTACTCACCAGGCCAGGCCAGCACAGAGGACAACCGGAGGATAACAGACCGATAAAACATCAAGGTCCTGCCTTACACCTTCCTCCAGAGTCGTGCCCATATGTTTTGGTTTTGGCCGGTATACCACCGCTTAGGGAGGGTCAAAGTGAATCTTGGGTACAGTTACACAACAAATGCATTGACTGGTTAACCAAACACAAGGGGGTCGGCTACGATATATCAAATGAAATTCTCTCTGCTCGCCGAGTGACCTGGGTTGGACCCCTGTTTAAAAACATCAATGGGGATTGTATCACAATCAACTTTAGGAACCCGGGTATAGTAAAAATTTTACTAAATAGGAAGAATACTCAGCATGGCCCATCCACCGTGGTGACCCCCTTACCTTTGAGTTATTTTTACAGACCCCCTAACAGATTGTTGCAATCACCTCCTATGTTTCCGTTACATAATAGATTTTCAGCACTATCAGACCAGGGCACTTTGTACTGACTGCCAGTAACTCAGGAAGACCCTGTCGCAGCGGTGCCCAATGCTGATTCTTTAAAGATTGTAGAGCCCGAGGTGACTTTGATACTACCCGACCCTTCTTTGCCATTAAACCCTCAATGTGATCAACCGGTTCACCCAACAGCCATTGCCAGGGTGACCGTTCATGATGTTTGCCCACGTCCTAACGAGAATTTGTCCATTATAAGTTGGAATATTGCAGGGCTGAAGGCAAAACTGGAAATTAAAGCCTGGAAGGACTGGGTAAATTGTTATGATGTTCTAATGTTTCAGGAAACTTGGAGTACAACCAATCTGTTATTGGAAGGGTATAGCTGCCACAATAGGATTGTACCGTCTCCACCTTTAGGTCGTCCTAGTGGGGGTTTATCAATTTGGGTAAAGATAACAGCAGAGGTAAAAACAGAAGTAATAGAAACCAATAACCCAAGTTTTATGGCACTGGTATATGCAGGAGAGGTAAAATTATGTCTGATTAATTTTTACAATAATGATTTTTTATCCTATCCCAATTGTAATTTTTTAGACTTGTTTAATTTCTTTGATGATATAGCGGAGGGACGTAAATATGGGAAGTTTGATGGCATTTGCTTAGGAGGGGATTTCAATGCACACATTCATTTAAGGAATCCCCCTTGCAGGAGAGGTGTTGAACTATCTGATCTCCTTGCAACTAGAGAACTCGTAAACTCTATGGAGTTTGCTGGCAATGAAATAAGCACCGCCCCGGTCCCAACTTACATCGGTCACGGATGTGCAACAACTATGGATTATATATTTGTTTCACCCTCCCTTGCCGATGTTTTATTAAAAGCAGAGGTAGTGTGTAATGTATATAGTGATCACTACCCAATTGTGATTTATCTAAAATTGTTAGGGGAAAAAAAATCACATAGGGAAATTGGGGCATCAAATTTGGTTGCCTCAACGGATGGATTAAGGGTCGTTTGGAGGGGGGTGGACAATAGGGGTGTCCTGGCCACCGTTATTAATAAACATCCTGTATTGATCTCGAATTGTCTTGCCATTGATAGCTGCGGGGGCAACTTGATTAAATCATTTAGTGAACTTTGTTTCGCAATAAAAAGCGAGATCTCCAAGCCAACATCCAGGAAAGTTGAGGATGCCCCAAAGTGGTTTGATGCCTCTTGCTCGAAGGCAAACCGGGATCTAAGGGCTGCTCTCATGGCCAAACCGCGGGATATTCCCCGGGTAAGGCTCTTGAGAGCAAGGTATAAATCCACCCTACGTATTAGATCCAATGAATTAGTTAAAGATCATTGGGAATCCCTTGTACGTACAGCCGCCCTAAAAGACACCCTAGGATTTTGGAGGGAGGTAAAGAACCTAAGATCCCTTGGTTCAAATATAACATCAATTAATTGTAACATCTTGGGACCTGTGTGGGTGGACCACTTCTCAAAGATCTACGCTGTATCTGGCTACCCTGCAGTAACCCTTCCTCCTCCAACTCCTCTGAACATCACATTGCTTGAGGTAGAGGATGCCATTGCAGAATCTGCCAGTAATAAAGCACCTGGCCCAGATGGTCTTTCCATCGACCAATTGAAATGTGAAATTAATTTTTGGGCACCGCTTCTATGCAATGTATTTAATAACCTAACATACGAATCCATCCCTGATACATGGTCTAACAGTACTATCGTCCCCATCTTTAAAAAAGGCGACAGGCTGGATCCCGGGTGTTACCGCCCAATATCACTAATTGATAACACCCTGAAAGTCCTGGGTAGGGTAATCTTTAAAAGAATTAGAACCTGGGCGGAGGAAAGTTCCATCTTACACCCGAGCTAGCTAGGTTTCTGTAGTAAAGTGGGCACGGTAGAACAATGTTTAAACCTAAATTTGATAATGGCTAAATATACAATCGCCAAAAAATCCCCCTTATATTTATGTATTTGAGTTATGCTTTTGATTTTGTAAACCGCTCCCGTTTATGGTCCGTCCTTCTTAATTATGGTTTAGATGATACCTTGGTTCATTTTTTATCTTATCTTCACAGCGACTTAAGAGCTCGTGTGCGTATTAACTCCACTGGCGAAGTCTCCAGTGACATTTTAATTGGCAGGGGGGTCAGACAGGGTTGTGTTCTGGCCCCTCTGCTTTTTATCTTATACATTAATGAATTGAGTAGCTCATTAAGTACCCTAACAAAAGATGTACCGTATATAAACGGCACCCCCATACCCACCCTACTTTACGCTGATGATGCGGTCCTAATGGGCCGCATTCCAAAGGCACTGCGTATTTTAATTTCAGGCTTCGTTAGTTTTATGGCTGACTTAGGCTTAAGTACAAATTTTAAAAAATCCCTCATTATGACCTGTGGCCCAAAAAAGTATAAAATTATCGAGATTAATTCAGGGGAGAATGTTCTAAAAAGCACATGCACTTTCCCATATCTGGGGCTGTTGTTCTCAAACAGCGGTTCTTGGCAACCGCATGTTTCTTACGCGAGGAACAAATTGGGTAAAGCTATCAACTCAATAATTTCTCTACGCCAACCTAACCATGCGGATGTGATTACGCCATTAATAAAGATTTATCAAACACAATGCATCTCTACCGTTACTTATGGTGCAGAGGTTTGGGGATATACAAACTGTCTCCATATTCAGACGGAAGAAAATAGATTCTGCCGGAAGGTGTTGGGTGGAGTTATCTGTGCTTCAAATTATATATGTCACAGTGAACTAAATATTCCCTATATTGAGGATTTTGTTACATCAAGGCCACCCCTTTTTTGGTTAAAGATATGGACGAACCCGGCAGCCATATTGACTCGCGACATAATCTCAGACTGCTTAAAATGTGATAGGGCACATTACATACCATGGCTGAAAGCAGTAAATGGATGTCTAATAAGTGTAGGGCAAGGTCATCTGTTTACATCTCCCAATCTTATAGATCGTTCAGATAAGAAGTGTATTCAAAGGGCTTTGTACAACCTCTATAGAGAAAAACGGGAAAGGACAAATCTTCCAAAGCGTACAGTCGCAAAGTATATGGGCCATTTAGAGCCCGCTTCTAGTTACTCTGCTCCCCCCCAGGAATATCTACGTCTAAATCTCGGTAGATGGAATAGAAGTTTACTGTTCCGTTTCCGGTACGGGAGCATAGTAAATTTGGTAAATTTTCCTTTGGGCTACAATAAACATTTGGAAACCGTAGGCTGTCCATGTAATCCGACCATGAAACAAAGCCTTATGCATTTTATGTTCTTTTGTGATTTTTATAAATTTTGTACTGTGCACTTTTTAATGCCATATTGTCGGAAACACGATCTCCTAGATTTTAAGACTGCAATGAGGAATCTACTAATGTTGGGTACAGATGAAATAATATTTAGAGTGAACTGTTTTCTCAAAGCTGCTGTTCGCTCACGAGCTACTTTGCACATTGATTGATAAGAATCTGCATATTGCATATTGCACTTTATATTTATCATCGTTTTGCACATTGTAATTTGCACATAAATCTGTTCGGATTTCTTTTCTCCATTATCTTACACTATAGTTGTTGCTGTTTTTAATAATTAAAAAAAAAATATTGTATATATTGTCTTTTTAACATGTTTCTGTATTTTTGTAGATCAGACAGATTATATTTTTGGCTGTTTACTCTTGTATTGTACTGTATGCCATTGCACTTGTTGTGTACTTTTATGGATGTATTTTATTCCGAATAAAGGTCTTTGACTTGATCTTTGACTTGACTTGATGCTTGCCTGGGCTCATCCTACTCAGCCTCTGAATGAAAGACTTACCAGGGACTCACCGCCGTGCCATATATTTCATGGCTCCCTTATTTAACTAGGGTATTCTGGAGTAATTTTTGCTTTCAGTTTTGGGATGTACACATCTCAAAAGAAGGCTTTGTCTTCCCCTCAGTCAAGTAAGTCTGTGTTATTACTTCTGTGTCCGCCCTAGCCCATTTCTGAAAATCGTGCAACCATAGTGCCACATCCTGTGCCATGCATACTTTCCACAATATCTTAATGCATCGTTAAAAGAGTATCAGAACCAGGTCTACAAATCTGGACAGTAATATGGCATTTTTAGATCCAGGCATGAGCCCTAGGAGACAGACCTCAAGAGTAAGAGGTAGCCTATGATCCATCAATTCTGAGATCGTTTCCAGCAGGGCCGGACTGTAAACACTAACGGCCACATGCATCATTGTAGGATTTTGCAATTCCTAAATTGCGAAAATTAAGGAATCGCAATTTAGGAATTGCAAAATCCTATGCATCAAGAAATCCTAAAAGTTTTTAGGATTTCTTATTTTTCGGAAATTGTGATTCCTTAATTGCGAATCGCAATTAAGGAATGGCATTACATTGATTCCTATGGGCCTAGAGGCCCATAGGAATCAATGCCTTTTTGCGAATTTTTTTTGCCAATGACATTTTGTTGATGCATTGCAAGGGTGCTGAGGGGGGTCCAAAGGACCCCCCCCTGCACCCTTGAAATGTTTGTTTTAGTGCAAGTTTCACACACATGTCCAAAGGACATGTGTGTGTGTAACATGACACTTTCCAAAATGCATTTTTGTGCTTTTTTAAAGAATTTCGCAAATTACCACGAGGGTCAACCTCGTGTTAATTTACACTTCCTATTTCAAAATTCGCATTTTTTTTACAAATTCATGCATTGCATTTAAGGAATCGCACAAATGTGATTCCTTAAATGCATTCGCATTTTTAGGAATTGCAAAAAAATGCGGATTTTCAAAAATTGTTTCATGCATCCCAAAAACTTATTTAGGAAGCGCAAACGGCCGAATTTACCGATTCGCACCGTTTGCACTTCCTAAATAGGTTGATGCATGTGGCTGTTTGCAACACTGGCAATTCTATTGGACCGGGCCTCGGTGGGGGGCCGGGTCAGGGGGTGGGTGAAGGTGCTAGTGTGAAGCACTCGTGCTTAACTAAATCAGCACCCAGGCACTGCTGCTTTTGTTATAGGATGCTGATATTGCAGCATTGCTGCAAAACCAACCCTCAGTAACAAACACGCCCCCCATTGCTTCTAGCCCACCGGGTAAAGGGCCCGATGCCCGCTACGAGCAGTCCAGCCCTGGTTTCCAGTACTGTTCCTCCACGTGCGCTGCAGTACCTGGCATTCCCACATCATTTGATAGGAACTGGCATCAGTCTGTCGGCAACAGGGACAGTCTTGTGGTGAGAATTGGAACCTCGAGTTCTGAGAGACGTACTTGACCTGAGCTATGCATTCAGTGTGTTATACAGCACAGCCACTGATTTTCTGTCAATGTCGTGGTTAAGGAGGCGGGAATGTGGCTGGCTGTGCTTGACCCTCTCCCCATCACATGCGTATAGCATGTTGGATTGCATTGCCTGTTAGGAAGTAGCTTGCTGCTATGTTGTGGATAACCCTCATGTCCTGAAATGTAAGCAGATTGCCGTCGGGGAAGAGGGATCCCACCTGTGTCATGGCAGCAGCCCTCCATAACTGTTTGCAATGACTCTGTGCCACCTTCCAAAGCTCTGGTAGTGCCAACAGCAAAAGCTGTGGGGCGTAGGGAGGGTTGATGGCTGTTTGTGTTTCTTCATCAGTGCCACAAGTCTCGGAAAGGTCTCACATGCATTTTGGGGGTAAATCAGGGCGTAATCTGCGTACAGAGCTATCACATTCCATCTCCCGGCTGCATGTATTTGCTACTCATTAGCTGTAACAATGGTTCCATGGACAAAGCAATGATCAATGAGGAGAGAGTGCAGTACTAGCATGTTTCTCTGCCTATTTCAAATTGATCCAAGATAACCCATCCTGTCCTGACTCTGGCCACTGGGTGACATTATAATGTGCGTATCCAACTGAGGAATGCAGTGAAATGCAGTGCCCATGCCCTTTATCTTGAGTACCACCAGCAGATGGAGCCATCTGAGCGTATCAGTTAAGTTTTCTATGTCTAGAGATACTACCGGCCAGTTTACCTTGGTGGTCAAGTGCTTTGCTATGAAGCAAAATTATCGCCTGACAGTTACACAAGTATTCTTGTCCGATATAAATAAGTTTTGTTCTGAATGAGCCAGAGACTCCCCAATTGGTGATAATCTGTTCAACAGAATTTTCCACACTATCTTATAGTCGAGGTTAAGCAGGGACAGAGGTCTGTATGATCGCATGTCAGCAGGATTACATCCCAGTTTAGGTAGCACCACTATAAGTGACTTCCTGAGGGAATCTGGAAGCATTTTTACTGCTCTCACGTCTTCATACAATCGGAGTAATTTTGGTGTCAGGTGAGCACTGTATACAGAGTAGAATTTGTTGGGGAGGTCATCTGTCCCTTGTGTTTTATTTTGTGCTATTTGTATGATGGCAGTTTATGTTTTCTTGGTTGATGCTGCAGGCAGGTATGTCACAGTCATACTCGATTAGTCATTCATCTGCAAACATGGGGCCCTCTGAACAGAGGGTATTATAGTACTCATCATAGGCCACATTTATATCTACATGTAAAGTAACTTCCATGCCTGTGGGTAGTGTTACTGTCCCTATAGAGCAACATGTCATGTCCTTTCTCAAAAGCCATGCCAGCAGCTTCCCTGCTTTGTCTCCTCCCCCATTTTGTAGGGTTGTGTATTGCCTGTAGTACAGTGTCCCTAGTCTGCCTAGTAGTTGTGCATGTTCTCACCTTAAAGTTTGGAGTTGTGAGGGATTTTCTGGCTTTATCGGTGTATCAGTTTCAACTCGTTGCATGTCCCTTTCAGTATGAGAAATGTCTTTGGGGAGGGACTGTTTTGTCCCTACCATTGTGGCAATGCGGTGACCCCCACTACCACTTTGAAGGCCTGCCCTTCCATCGACCTAGACTGGGATGAGCCCTCATTCTCAGTGAAATGTTGTTAGATGTGGGCGCTACTGTAGTGCCTGTGAGTGCAGCCTCTAAGTCAGTATCAAAGAGCTGATCCTACTCCACAGCAGTACCAATTCTAATGGATAGTGGTCCAAAATAGTTCAAAACAGATATTCTGTATCCATTATTCTCATGTACAGTGATTCGCTGCAAAGGAACATGCGCAGCTGCATGTGTAGGTAGTGCACTGGGGAGTAGAATGAGTTCTCTAAGATCAGGGTGCATCATCCTCCAGAATCGTGCACCCGCAAGCTCTCCATCCAGAGGTGAAAGTATTGCATCAGTCTGGAGGAGCTTGTGTCTTGCATGGGCAGTGTAGATCTGTCCAAATCTATGTAACACAATTGAAATCTACTGTCATACACTATGGGGTCGACTCCGATTCGGGAAAACAAACGTCCGTACGATTGGTATCCGGAGCCCTCGCCGTATGAATCGTACCCGCCCGTCCGAGTCGCGTAGTACGATCCGTGTTTCGCCAATCCGTCCGAATCGTCGCGATCCGTACATATTGCAAGGCTGAAACCGTGAACCGTACGACTCGTACACATGCCGTACGACCCGACGAGTACGATCCGGTCCGGGGTATGAGGACGCGATTCATACGGCCCACGTCAGGTAAGGGCGATTCGTATGGAAAAGCACACAATCACATACACACCATACGGTGCGTACACCCCATGATCACAGTGGTACGGTGCGTACCCCTGCAATCATGGGGTGTACGCACCATACCCCGCGATCGCATGGTGTAGGAACCCTACACCCAGCGAACATGGGGTACGGTGCGTACACCCCAACATCGCGGGGTACGGTACGTACACCCCATGATCGCAGTGGTACGCACCGTACCCCTGCGATCATGGGGTGTACGCACCATACCCGGGGAGGGGGGCATTCCGTACCTGTTTCGAGGCGAACTCTGCTTCTCCGGATGTTTTCGGCTCCCGTAGAAAAAGCGGTGTACGGTGCGTACCCCACACGAATTGTACTTGCCGGGTCAGAAAAAGCAGCCGCGAACCGTACGGATGTCGTGTACAGCAGGTACCGAGGGAGATTCGTACGGGGATTTGAGTCGTATGGGTCTCTGTACGATTCGTACGAAGTCCAGCTCCTGGTACGAATCGCACTTCGTCGTACGTACGGGGACGCTGCAGCGTATGATTCGTATGGGAAAAACGCTCCATGCGGCCGTATGGAGCGTTTTTTCCCGAATCAGAATTGACCCCATGGTGTTAGTGGGTTGTGTGATAGAGCTGGTGTCAACCGATCCAGAAAGCCAGAGTGTTTGCTGCATATATTGCCACCATCTAATCAAACCTCCACTATGACATATCTACCATTTGAATCTATCCTTCTTTTTTTGTTTTACTTTATTTTGATTTTGATCAAATTATAAGCATCACATTTAACAATTTTCACAGTCATAGAAAAGAAACAAGTTGCCAAGGTACAGTATTAATAAAATGCCTAGGGTGGCCAGCTAATCAAAGCTGTGGTGCATCAGGTGTCCAGTCTATGGCGGATATCCGGGCCAAAGATTTACAGAGTCCACTGTCTGTGGCAGACAGTCTTCAAGCGTAGAGGCACGTATCCAGGTTAGGATTCTATTGATGTTCACAAATAATACAAACATTATACTATCTTTGGTACAGCTAGAGATTACAGCGGAGGATAGTAGCAAGGGGAAAGGAAAAAAAGTCACCCCACTCCAGTAGGCACTACCCCGCTGATCAGCTGCTATGGCAGGTCTTTTTGTTAGGAGGCAACATAAGTTTTCAGTGGGCCCAAACATCTTTAGGTCATGAGGAGGATGGGATAGTCGTGGCATACATATTGCTGTGTGTATTGCAAGTAACCATTCTTCGTAGCCAGCTCTGCAAAGTGGGGACTGATTTATTACCCCAGTGGAGCGCTATCTCTCTTTTGGCCAATAAGAAACTAATAGCTGCAAATTTCCGAAGTTTTTTGGGGAAGTTGACCATGTAGCCTAAGAGTGCAATTTCGGTAATTGGATTAAGTGGTAAATGGAGCATGTCGCCAAGTGCCTTGTGAATCGCAGTCCAGTATGGTTGCAGACGTAGGCAGGCCCATGCCAAATGTGTGCAAAGTCAGCTTGTGGCGATCCGCCCTTGCGACAATTATGGGGTTTTGTCGGATCTAACCTTTGTACTTGGGCGGGAGTGCTGTACACCCTGCTCAAAAATGTAAAATGAAGCAGTTTATGTCTGCTGTTGAGGGAAATATCTTTAGTGAGGGTGCAGCATGCGGACCATTGGTCGTCCGTGATCGGTCCTCCCAGGTCTACCTCCCAATATTTTCGGAGCTTGTCGTCTCGTGCAGGAAGAAGCTGTGCACATCGTTTATATAGTTTGGAAACGAGGTGAGAGCCCTGTTCACTTTCATTGATCAGGGATAAAGGAGCGACTGTGTCAAGTTCTAGGGGATAGCTAGGCAACGTGGCTTTTAGTGCTGACTGCATGCGTCTGAGAATGAACCAGTCCATGAAAGTGGGATCCGGGAAGTGGAGTTCATCTGCCCCATTGTAGACATGTCCATTAGGAAATAGATCACCTACTTTTGCAATCCCAAATTTAGCCAGAGTACGTTGTACTATTGCCTTGCCTGTAATTGGGAGTCAGCGGGTATTCAGAAGTGGGAGTGGAGTCGAATACGGTCAGTTGTGTGTGTGTAGCGTCTGAACCGTTCCCAGGCCTGGTTGTGAATACTGTTTGTATGTCTGTTGGGTCCCTTGGAAGGCCTTTGGGGAGGATGGTGGATAAACGTTCAGGGAGGACCAGGTCTGATTTGGGCGGAGATAAGGAATCCTAGCGTTGTGGTGATACCATGTGTGGGTATAGCTACATTGAGCAGCTAAATAATATGAATGAAAATTGGGGACTCCGTAGCCTCCCTTTTCATAAGGGAGTGTTAGAGCCTGCCACCTCACCCGTGCCCGAGCTTTTCCCCATACCAGGCGAATTAAATGGGATCGTAACGTCGTAAAAAACCTGTTTGTTAGGGGATGGGGATACTGTTGAAGAGGTATAGGAACTTGGGGACAACCACCATTTGAACTATAACAACTCTGCTCGCCAATGATAAAGGCAACTGCAGCCAGCGTTCTATTTCTGTTTCCAGAGCGGAAATTGCTTGTCCATAATTGAGGCAAATTATCATGTCCGTATGTAAGTGGATATGTATGCCAAGGTATTTAGTGGAGTTGGCACACCACTCTAGAGGGAACTCCAGTTCCCACGGGGTCGTACTGGGTGTGAGGGGGAATATTACGGACTTGTGCCAGTTGATACCTAGTCCGGAGTGTTGGCCAAATCAAAGTATTTCATGAATGAGGACGTCTAGATTAGTTTGAGGTTCTCTGACGTACAGTATAGTGTCATCTGCATATAGGGAGACCAGAAGGGGGCCAGTGTTAAATTGTAGGCCTCGTTGTGAGTGCTTTTCTTGGATGTGTCTTATTAAGGGGCCATCGCCAGAATGAAAAGCAATGGCAAGAGCGGACAGCCCTTTCTGGTGCCCAGAGATAAGGAGAAATGCTGTGACAGTGTACCATTTAATCTTAGACGAGCTGTCGGCAATCGATCAAGTATGGCCATAGTGGCCATGAATCTCATTGGTATTCCCATAAGGCGCTGTCATGAAAAAGGGTCATTATAGCGAGGCAAAGGCCTTTTCTGTGTCTAGGAGTATTGCTGCTGCCGGTACATCTGGATTAATTCTATGTAATACTGAAAAAAGTGTTCTGAGGTTCAGGGATGTAGAGCAGCGAGGGACAAATCCTGATTGTGCAGGGGCAATAATAAATTCCAGTAATTGCGACAGTCGTACCGCAATGATCTTGGCAAGGATCTTGTAATCAAGTTTAATAAGGAAAGGGGCCTGTAAGAGCCGCATATTTGTGGGTCTTTGCCAGGTTTAGGTAGGAGAATAATGACTGCTTCTCGCAGGGTTAGAGGGAGTACCTGTTTCTCTAGAGCTTCAGCATATACTTCTATGAGTTGCGGGGCCAATAGATCCTTAAAGGCTTTGTAAAAATCCCAGGTGAACCCATCCAATCATGGAGCGGAGGATGATCGAAGGGAGCCGATAGCCTCAAGTACATTAGTTACCGAGAGGGGTTCAGCTAAAAAAAGTCTTGCATATATTTCTGGAGATAGACCAAACCTATCTTAGAAACGTAGGATTTCATTGCAGTGTGGTCAGTCCCTAATCTGGAGGTGTATAATGTGTTGAAATACTTCAGGAATTCGTCCCTAATTTCTCTCATCCTTTGAAGTGATTTTCCCGTAGGGGTACGAAGTGCGGTGATGTAGGCCTTACAATAAGGGGGTCTAAGCAGTTGTGCTAGGACTTGACCTGGTCTTTCTCCCTCTCCATATTGCTTAGCCATATGGTATTTGCCCATATATAAGATCTCGCAGTCAGCAGTGTCTCTATAGTCTGCGAGTAGCCCTATTCGGGCCAATTCAGTTTTCTTATCGTGAGTTTGGGCAAGTGTGACGTCTAGTTCTGCTAGTCTGCATTCCAGCCTAGTCAGAGTGGAGCGTAAGTCAGAGTTGTTTAGAGATACAGACCCCGCGGATGTATGCCTTAAAACCCTCCAGTAGGATTGCGTTTGTATCTACTAATTCAGTGTTTAAGGTGAAATAGTCTTCAATCGCTTCGCTGATGTCATGTTGAAATAGGTCATCTTCTGATGCGCGGCTTGGAAAACGCCCTCAGGGCGTAGAATCTTTAGCGTCAATAGTATCGGGGAGTGGTCTGAATATGTGCGCTGGAGGAACTGTATCACGTGGCACCTACTGGAGATTTTGGGGGTCAGTAACCAATAATCAATCCTGGTCGAGGTGTTATGGTGCCCTGTGTAGTTTGTGTACATCTTGTGAGTCAGTCTATGGGATCGCCATATATCAAATAATGACAGTTCACATAGGAACTGCAGCACTCGTCGAGCATGGGGTTTGGAATCCCGGGCAGTGAAACCGCTGTCTATATTCAAATCTGGTGTGATGTTAAAGTAAATAATATAATAATAGGTCCATTTATAATGCGCAATGGTTACACTAATGCCAATGTGTCCCCGCGCTGCGGTAGAGTTAGCCAGAATACAGAAACCCCCTACCCTCACCCTACTATGCTTGGGGAAAGAGAAACGTTTTTTCCTGAAACAACTCTCCTGGGCCTCCATCCGGAGCTCCATTGGGAGAGTATTCCATTGCTTGGCCGCCAGTAGGCGGAAAGACCGACCTCCCATCCTGGCTTTCTTGATAGCAGGATCGCACACCAAGCCAACCTCCCCTGGCCTCAGCTGACGTGTGGGGAACACAGGGGGTAAGGAGTTCCGACAAATACGGAGGGGCCTTTCCCTGCAGGATCCGATGGCAGACACAAAGTGCCTTGAAAGTGACTCTTTCTTTTATCGGCAGCCAGTGTAGCGCAGCCCGAGCTGCCCTAGCCGATGACCTTCTCGGGCGCCTCAAGATGAGGCGAGCTGCCGCATTCTGCACTCCCTGCAAACACTTCGCTGGCGCGCCTAGATAAAGGATGTTACCATAGTCCAGGCGCGACATCACCTAAGCATGAACCAGGATCTTCCTAGATCTTCCTAGCCGACACAGGTATTAGATCCAGGGTTTTTCGCAAGACCTTCAATATCCCAAAGCAGGCGCCTGCCACCCGCCTGGTTGGATAGTCGAAAGAAAGGCTGGGGTCTTGCCAAACGCCCAGATTCTTTGCCTGCTCACAGGGCGTAGGTGCCACCCCCAAATCCTGGGGCCACCATGCCGATGATCACACAGTCGGGGCCCCTCCCACCACAAGCACCTCCATCTTGTCGCCATTCAGCTTCAGGCAGTTCTTAGCCATCCATGCAGCCAATTCTTGCATGCATGCCGTGAAGTTGGAGGCGGTTCACTCAGGTCCACTCAGGCGCCTGGGTGAGGGAGACCACCAGCTGCATGTCATCGGCATAGGATACGACCCTGATCCCAACCCCTCAGCAAATCTCCGCATTGGGAGCCGCATAAAGATTGAACAGGGTCGGATCCTGCGGCACCCCCTGGTTCAGCTTGATGCCCCTAGAGTAGTGTTCACCCTGTCTCACCTGGAAGCAGCGTCCCGACAGGAAAGATTTCAACCAATTCAGGGCACTGCCAGACACCCCACCCTTCCTCAGACATTGCACCTTTGTGTGATGAGCTACAGTGTCAAAGGCGGCACGTAGATCCAACAGGATCAAGGCCGCCGTTTGACCTGCGTCCACCAATTGCCTGATGGATTCAGTAGCAAAAAGCAGCGCCGATTCTGTCGAGTACCTAGCTCGAAAGCCGGACTGGGTGGGGTGAGGAAGATCATATTACTCCATAAAGGATGTTAGCTGAGTATTCACCACTTTTTCTGCCACCTTTGCAAAGTACGGCAAAAGAGAGATTGGGCGTAGGTTATCTAGACGATCTAACCCAATGTGCGGTTTCTTAGGGAGCGACAAAACCACTGCTTCCTTCCAGCACCCGGGAACACGGCACGTTCTGAAAGAAGTCGCCACCAGATGTCTTATAAAGGGCTCCAGGCATTCCAAACTCCTTATTAGCCTTTTTGGAGGAGCCGGGTCCCTAGGGGATCCGGATTTTATGCTACTGCAGATTAATCAGTTGTTCTGGGAGGGGCATCGAGAATTCCTTCAATCCTCCACCCTCCCCCACAGATTTTCTTTCTTCCAGCCCTTCCTCCTCAACTCTGGCCGATTCTGGGAAAGTGGAATACATTTTTTCCACCTTCTCGGCAAAGAACTCGGCTATCTGATTACAGAGCTCCTCTGAGCCCACAGCCGGTGCAGCTGAGCTGGTGATGGAGGTTAACTACTTATAAACCTTAAAAAGGTCCCGAGTAGAGCTACTAGCTGAGTCAATTCTCTCCAGAAAGTGATCAGCCTTAGCCCTTCTGATTAGCTTGTGGTAGTTCCTTAGCACCTCTTTATAGTGCTCTTTCCCCTGCTCTGAGAAGTCTACCCTCCAATGCCTTTCCCGTCGTTTGCACCCCACTTTCGCTGCTCTCAGGGCCTCTGAGTACCACGGGGCCGATCTCTGAGTTCTGTACTGTTTCCTCTTAGCCCATGGGGCCGTACAGTCCAGAGCCTCCGTGATACGTCTCTCTAAGTTTTTACATGCCGAATCGACATTGTTGCCCCCGGTGGGCCATCCTGCACCAGGGCCTTGCTAAATAGTCCCTGAGAGAAACCCCCCCACCTCCGACAGACCGCTATCTTATTACCGGAATCCGATCTCTTAAGCCCAGGGCGTATAATCGCGAATGGCACTAAGACGTGATCCGTCCATGCAACAGGGAAAGGGGTATGAGCAACAATGTCCTCCCAATTCGTGAACAAGGGGTCCAATAGATTACCTTTTATGTGAGAAGGGGCTGTGGATCTAAGTCCTAATTGCAGTGTGGCCATTTCCTGACAGAGTTCAGTGGCCATGGTGCAGGCCCTGTCCTCAAGATGCAGGTTAAGGTCCCCGAGCACCATGGATTTCTCATATCGCAAAGCTGGTTGCGCAAGGTGATCCAGCATGCTGGACACAAAGCCCTTGGCGTGGGCCAGAGGTCTATAAATTAGAACCCCCTTTACAATATAGCTTTGGTCAACCGTAAGCGTGAAGGTCCCTGCCTCACAATCGCTCAGATTGATATCCTCCAAAGTGCAATGGACATGCTGTTTATAAATAATCGCTATGCCAACCCCCTACCATCTCTCCTGTCAAGATGGCTAATCGCATAGCCCTTGGGGACAGCTTCAACAATATCCGGGGCCGACTCCTCGTCCAGACAGGTCTCTGTAAGAAACAATATGTCGATCTGGTCGTCTACCAGTTGGTCGTAGACCTCCAGTCTATGTTTCCTTAGGGAAGTCCTAAGGGAAGTCACCTCCCATTATTATGGCCGCCTGCTTCAGTTTCAAGAGTTGCGCTAGAAGCGCGTGGTAAAATTCAGGTGAGTCCACATTTGGGAAATAAACGCACACTAGGCATACTTCGTGTCCCAGCAGTGCCCCTTCAACAATGATATATCGGCCTTCCTTGTCATGTGTAACTAAACACAAGATGAAGGGGAGTTTTTTGTGGATTAAAATTGCCGTGACCTGGGAGTAATTGCTGAAATTAGCAAAATACCTGTGTGTCCCCCAGCTGGTGGCAAATCTGTTAGGGTCAGAGGGGGGTAAATGGGTCTCTTGTAGGAAGGCTATGTCGGTCTTGAGGCGCATGAGATAGTGAAGGAAATTGCATTTCTTGAGGTTATCATTGAGGCCACGGACATTCCATGACATAATGATTAGATCTGAGGGTTCACTAACGTTACCTAGGCTGGCCATTTCGGGGTTGGAGAAATAGTAGGATACCTCTTAGCAATATTTCAATAAAAAACCTTACTGCGATCAAGCATGTGAACAACCAAACGTGACTTATCAATTGCAGTTCCCCCCCACCCACCACCCAATGAGTAAGGTAAACCCATCATATGCAAATATACCAAGAGTGTCAATTGTATCAACACTGAAATGCAACTAGCCCAGGAGAGACACATCCAGGGATCAAAAGGGGGACCTTGGTATACACCAATGGGTGGGGGGGGGGAACTCTCCACAGTGTCAGCATTCCAGGTTCACTTTTCAGTCATGACCAGTCCCAAAGAATAGTTCCAGACTGGCTACTGAGGCTGAAGGAGAGGAACCTTCCTGCTCCAGTTTGCAGCACAGTGCATCTTGATGAAAAGTGCCTGCTCTCATCACATCCGGATCCTACTAAGGATTTTAATTGACTCTCTGAACTCTGTACGCACTGGAACCTCCTATAGGTGCTTAATGAAAGCTTGATGTGGGGGGCGTGGCTAAGCACGCAATGGCGGCAGACGTGCCCTGGTAGAGCTCCGTGTGAGACTCCCCTGCCACGGGCCATTTCTCCGTCTAATTAGCCCGCATTCGCCTGCAAGTGCTGTCGAGTGCCTGCCGGGCACTCATCTGTGGGCCACCGAAGTTTGAGCCGGCTGCGACATTCGGAACTGCTCGAGTGGGCACGGGAACTGCCTGTCCGCTCGGGGCTCGCCTGCGGAGCGGAGAGAGGAGCTACGTGAGGCCGGGGATCCGGCCGGCCCTGCAGGCCCGCCGGAGTGGATTGCTGCCTCTCGCCCCCTTTGCTCATGCCTGGACACTGCCGGACCCTCCCTCCATCGTGGGGACTGCTGGGGAGACCGGAGCGCCGGAGCGGAGCCACCCCCTGTGGGCCCGCGTGGCGGTGGAGACCGGGTGACCGGACCGACCTGGAGGTCCCCCACCCTTGACGCAGTGCCTGAGTGAGTCGCCCCGCCACTTCCCTAGGGGCCTTGCATTGCTCCCTGAGGCCCCTGCCGCTAGACAGACGGACCTGCCCGAATCTGGAGACACGGCTGCCTGCACGGGCCCGGAGCTGCGGGGAGCCGACGACCGGGCCGTGTGAGGTGAGGAGTGCGGTGGGGTGTACCCCCTTCCCCCCCCTCGCGCTTGCTGGGACTGCAGAGCTGTGCCCCACAGCGAAGGCGGATTGCACAGAAGGAGGGAGACGCGGCCTACACGTTGGGCCAGGTGGCGGGGGGAACAGTGTGGCGCTCCCCCCCCCGCCGACTACCAACAACTGCGGCGCTCTGGCAGATTCTGGAGACGGCATACGCTGCGGAGGTGGTTGGGCGCTGACATTGTCCTGCAGGCACTAGGCGATTTGAGCTGCTGGGGGGTACCCCCTGACCACACACTGCCAGCTCTGAACTGACCAGGTTCTGGGACCCGATTCAGGCCGTGCAGCGCATCATTGCCCCTACTGAGCTGAGATGAGGAGGCAACGACGACGGAGGCGCTTGAACACTCGCAGAGCGGCCTGCCAAGGCCCCGAGGCGCCCGGACCGGACGGTGGTACCTATACGACGCACGTTGCTGCTTTAAAGATCTGAAAAGCGCGCCAGACCGCACTGCTTGGACTTATTCTGCCCCCCCTTCGGGGAGACCTCCAGTCACTTGTTCCACAGTGGGACTCTTTACTCTCCGCCATTGGCCGGCTACGACGTGATCGCTCATGTCGGGGGGACCCAAAACGAGAGCTGTCACAGGCAACGCGTAGGTTAAGGGGAAAATGGCGAAACAGGTTGAGGCGGACCCCACTGCATCCAAGCTGGACACAATGTTGGCGGCCATGGAAAGGCTTGAGGAATCGATGCAACAGACCAGGGCCTCCCTAGAAACGAAGATCGACAGCATGGCCATAGACATGACGCATCTCCGAGCTGATCACAAAAAGCTGTCGGACAGGACGACGACGCTGGAGACCGCAGTAGCAGACCTGACCCCCAAGGTATCCCAGGTGGACAAACATGTGCAGAACCTCCTCAACAGGGTGGAGTTCCTAGAGGATCGCGCGGAAGATGCGGAAGGACGGGCGAGGCGGAACAACATCCGCATCGTGGGTCTGCCGGAGCGATGGGAGCCCCGGGAGGCTCCGGAACACTTGGAGCGGTGGCTTAGGGACATTCTCACCGGAAGATACCCTTTCGCAACACTTTGTGGTGGAACGCGCTCATCGTGTGCCATCGAAGCCCCCCCCTGAAGGCTCTAACCCCCGACCCCTGCTTATCCGAGTGCTGAACTATCGAGACCGGGACACTATCCTGCGGGAGGTTAGGAAGTTGGAGGAGGTCAAGGTGGATAACGCCACAATTATGTTCTTCCCAGACTACACGATACAAGTGCAGTGACAGCGGCATTCCTTCCTGGAAGTCAAACAACGGCTCCGTCGCATGGCCCTCAAATACTCCTTGCTATTCCCTGCTCGTCTGCGCGTCATAGCTCAAGACAAAACGTATTTCTTCAACACTCCGGATGCTGCTGAGACTTGACTTGACTCGGGAATTGTTCCGGACCCAAGTGGCCCCCCCCCCGAGATCCCGCCGCGGAGGTGGCGCTCGTTGACGCCGGCGCAGGAGACACTCGACGGCGAGCTTGGGGCGTCCAGAGGCGAACATCGGCCCTACTCCAGAACACCGCCATGAGGAACAGCAGGAGGCGATCCGCAGGGTGGCAGAGATCAGCGGGTCACAGCAGGACGCTCCGACAGTGGGTGCTAGTCCTGGCGCCACGGGGAGTGATGATGATTATATATATGGCCTACAAGATTCACAAGTCTCTGTTGAACTCCCGGATGTCACACCACAGACTGCTGATTTGCTCAATTGATAATGCTGTAGACTCCCTGCCTACAGGGGTGTAAAGGGCTACTTTCCCGCGATTTCTACACCCCCGCACCACTGTTGCACGGGGTGCCTGCTGCGCAGCCTCGGAGGTCACTGGGGTGTGACCTGAACACGGTGACACAGGCCTCAAACACTGTCCAGACTGATGGCCCGATGATACGGGGCAGCCCTGCCGCTGGTGGGTCGTGAGGGGGGGGAAGGGCGTGCTGCCCCCCGATGGTAAGTCCTTGCGAGTGAACTTTCTGCTGAGTCTGTGAGCTTGCTGCCGATCCGACGGCGCTTGGGATTGTGAGCCTACATCGACAGTGGGCTGGGTGAAAATGGACGCCTGTAGCATGGGTGGAGTGCCCTTGTCAACTCTACATGTCTTCTACATACATTTAACTCACGTGCTTAGCAAACCCCCCCTACATTGTTTTAGAACGTACGAACAGTTAGTGCTTGCTAGAGCGTTTGGACGACGACATGTTTTGCAGTTGCCCTTTTGGCATTATTTTTCAATGTTTACTGGTTACAGGACTGGTGTGAATTTCCCCTTCCCTTACTGTGTGTTGGAGTCTTGAAGTGTACTGGTGGGCAATGTATTCGACATTAGGCGATGGTTTGAACTGGTGGAACGCACTTTGCAGTGCGGTGGGTGGGTGGGGATCCGGGGTGGTGGAGAAGAAATGTTCTAATGGCTGTAGTTAAATTTTGTACTTGGAATGTACGTGGTATGCACACCCCCTCACGTCGTTATCAGGTGTACTCGTACCTCAAGCGACACCAGGTACAGATAGCACTGTTACGAGAGACGCACCTGACCGGCCCGGAGGTACATACCCTGCGACGCCGCTGGAGAGGGCAGATATATGCTACAGGCTTCTCGGCCTATGCGCGAGGGGCTCTCATATGGATTCGCCCGGGGGTCCCCTTTGCTCTGACGCATAGCAACATAGATGAGGAAGGCAGATATGTGCTACTTCAGGGCAACCTAGACGGCCAACACATAGCTCTGGCATCCATATATGCTCCCAATATCGACCATGGGCGCTTTCTCACACACTTGTCGACAGAACTAGCAGCATGGCCGGGAGTGCCACTTCTACTGGGAGGCGAATATAATTGTGTCCTGGATGTGGTGCTAGATAGGTCCACCCCTCCTCTGGCAAATGCGGCGATGCATGGTACTTCGCGCACATTTGCTAACTGGGCGAGGCAGTGGGACCTTGCTGACGCTTGGCGCTGCCGCAATCCCACCACACGGACTTATTCGTACTATTCCGGTGCCCACGCATTGCATGTCAGACTCGACCGGTTCATGCTATCCAGCGATCTCTTTCCGTTGGTCACGGACTCTCAATACCTGGGTCGCACTCATTCGGACCACAATCCACACACACTTCACTTCGCCTGGGAACGCCCACACCCACCGATACCCACGTGGCGTCTCCAGCCTGACGTACTGTTAGATGCTCCCTTCCGGGAACTGCTATCGAACCGGATTTTGCAGTACTTTGAAGACAACACTGACACTGCATCCACCCCGCAGGTCGAATGGGATGCATTCAAAGTGGTGGTGAAAGGCCACTGTCTGGGGGCACATGCGGGACTGCGACGCCAGGTAGATAGAGACCTGACACAAATAGAGGCGGAACTACTGACGGATGAACGAGAGGCGGTGGAGGGAGACGACTCGGCCTTACTAGATGCGCGCGGACGACACGCGCAGCTCCTTGACAGGCTGAAGAACTTAACCTATGCAGCCCACTCGGCGCGCATGCATCACGCTGGAGATAAAGCTGGCAAACTTCTGACTTGGCTCATCAGGAAGGACACCCAAACACTCCCAGGGATGTCGATCCGCACGGCGCAGGGAGATGTGGTCTTCACCCAGAGGGCTATTCATGAGGCGTTTTCGAGCCACTACAGGTCCTTGTACTGCTCCCGATTGAGGGTGACAGATCACTGAGTACTTATCCGGACTCCCGTTGCCGACGGTCACTAATGGGCAGTGTGAGGAGCTGGGGGCGCCATTCGCTGCGGAAGAACTCCGGTCTGTCTTATTCTCGCTCTCGAATGGTAAATTCCCCGGGCCTGATGGCCTGCCGGCGGAGTTTTATAAGGCGTACTCCACCGTCCTCATTCCCGAATTACTGCGGATGTACGCGGCGGCGATACGGGAAGCAACTCTTCCTTCGTCCCTGAACGAGGCCAACGTGATCTCCCTATTGAAACCGGACAAAGATGCACTAAACATGGGATCTTATCGGCCACTTGCACTCCTTAACACGGATTATAAGATCCTGGCATCTGCGCTGGCTCAGAGATTGGCGCCTTTAGTCCCTGCACTTGTGCACACAGACGAGAATGGATTTGTCCCTACCCGCAGCACGTCTTACAATATTAGGCGACTCTTTCGCGTGCAGAGTCAGGCGGTGTCCCGGTGGCCACGTTCGGGGTGTGTGATCCTTGACCTTGAAAAGGCGTTCGACTCGGTGGAGTGGCCCTACCTGGCGCTGGTGCTGGAAAAGTTCGGACTGGGTGCGGCGTACCTCCAAATGGTGGAACTCCTCTACTCAGTGCCGGTAGTGCGGGTTCGAACGAACAGGCTCTTCTCGGACCCGATTCGAGTCCGCAGGGGCACGAGACAGGGGTGTCCTCTCTCCCCACTGATATTCGCGCTCATGATGGAGCCACTGGCGACACTACTGCGAGCTTTTGGCGAGACATGGGGGATCAAGTTGATGGATGGGATGCACTCAGTATCGCTATATGCAGATGACTTGTTACTCTATGTCAGGGACCTGACCTGTTTCCCCCGCGCACTAACGGACATCTTTTGTACATTTGGCGAAATGTCTGGGTTGCGCGTCAATTGGGCGAAGTCGGGAGTCTACTCTTTTGCAGCAGACACCCCTGAGTGTGATGTTGCGGTAATGGGCGAGCGACTACTATGGTACCCCACAGTATTCCGATATCTGGGGATCCGGGTGTACCGCGAACCTGCGGACCTGCTGGATGGCAACCTCACGAGTGCGATTTCCTCGCTCACAGCGCAAGTTTCCTTCTGGAACACTCTTCCGCTAAATGTGCCCAGCCGTATTGCTCTGGCGAAGGCGATCGTCCTGCCTAGGCTCCTATATTTCTATGCAAATTTGCCGGTCTATGTGCCAGTTCGCACATTTCGCGAGCTAGACACATTGCAAAGGCGATTGATTTGGAGCAAGGGCCGTCCCAGGGTGGCGTTGAGGACCCTTTATGCTGCAACAGAGAGTGGTGGACTATCGGTCCCGAACCACGAGCTATATTACTTGGCTGCGCAACTGCAGTGGGTAGCTTACTGGCTGAGCGGGCGTAGTCTGAGTGACTACAGAGACTATCATGTCGATCTCCCAGATTCATGCGCTGTTTCATCCCTTGGCTGGGTCGCGTGTTCAGGACCAACTCCACCTAGAGGTGGCGAGGAAGTGCTTCCACAGAGGCCTGAAGCTCACTGCGGCGGTAACGCCATATGCACCCAACCTGCCATTACTGGGTACGCCCTGGGGCTCCGAGACACTCACGGCACCTCTGCTGGACAGCTGGGGAGCGGCTGACTTAGAAAGCTTAGGCGACCTATTCGTGGATGGTGCACTGCTTCCTTTCGAGATGCTAGCAAACAACACAGGGTTACCGGTGGGGCAATTCCTGACTCACGCAAAACTCCTGCACACATTGACGAGGGCTTGGGGACCACTGGCGGAGGAACCACCGATACACCTGCTTATCCAATACTTGCATGTGATGGGCCACGGCTCTCATCTTGTACACTGGATTGCTCAAGCATTGCACACACATACACATTTCTCCCCTCAACGCCTACGGGACAAATGGGCGACTGATAGAGGACGGGACTGGACTGACAAAGAATGGGCGAGAGTGCTGGCTGGATCGCAACATGTACCGCGCAATGCACGCTTCAAGATTATACAGTACTATGTGATCCACTGAGCATATCTGTCCCCGGACAAAATTAATCGGTACTTTGGACTCACTGCGACAGCATGCCCTAAATGTGGCCTCGTAGACGCACAGTTTTTACATGTCCTTTGGTCCTGCGCTTTGCTGCAGCTTTACTGGGCGGCATTGTCGACTACTTTGGAGAAAGCGACAGGGGGCACCCTACCGACTACCTGGGAAGCTTGTCTGTTGGGGTTATTTAGAAGAACGAAACAGACGAGGGTGCAAACGAGATTCTGGGATCTGGGGTTGATTACGGCAAAACGTCGTATTACTAGACGTTGGAAGCTTCATGTGCCCCCACAAACGGTGCAGTGGCGGCGCTCGCTGGATAATTGGGCGAGAGCTGAGAGTGTGGCATTGCACCGAGAGGAAACGGCGGGGCTCAGGATGTATCCTATTGCGCAGGAGTGGGATGGTATCCTGACGACCTATCACCAGGTGTGTTTGCAGAATGGGATTGTGTGAGTGACTTCCCCATGCTATTCAGCACCACTATCGGCATTGCCCTCGTGCCAGGCCCCCCCCTCCTTCCTTGCTGCCTCCCTTACCGCTCCCTTCGTCCCCCCCCCCTCTCGCCACGGCATTTCCCACATGCTCTACCGTACATAAGAAGTCTACCGAGCTCACCATGTTCCTGTCGACATGTCACACTTAGTCACACTCCTTTCGGTATCCCAAGCTCCATACACACACACATGAACACAGTTAGGCACCACCTGGTTAATGGTTTACTATATGTCTAGCATTGTTCCTTATGGTTGATAGTTTTCGAATACAATTTTGAATGTGCAATATCTTGGTAATGTGAATAACTGACCTGCTTTTCCGGTCATGGTATACCTTGAGAGCTGTATGGAATGAGACTAGGCTATGCAGCCACTATACAGAGGTTCTTTGCATCACCGCTAGGCACTGTCGCTACTGAGCGTTATTGTTTCATGCATGTGCTGGAGCTATGTGAACCTGTCATGCTGTTTACCCGTGCTCCTGTTCGGTTGGCCCTTTGCTGCCATGCCTCCACGGGGGGTGGTGATTCGCGAAGCCTGGGTCTTCCTGTCTTATGTAACAGCGCAATTTATTCGCAATGACTGCATATGTGTAATTCTGTACTAGGTCAAAATACAATAAACATATTCAAACAAAAAAATGAAAGCTTGATGTGACTACACATCCCAGCATGCTGTATGAAGCAATTAAGTACGTAATTGAACCCATGAGGGGTTTCAACTAATCAGCATGCAGTATAAAGAGCGCTCTAATGCGTACAGGACAAATGCCACTGATGAAGTGGTACGTTGGCCACAGAAACGCGTCAGGCAATACAAAGAACTTGGATGAGTGGGGCGGGCTGAACCGTGATGCAGGATGGCAGACGCACTGTCGAGTGCATCTTGAGAAGCTTCGGCATTAGTTGGACTATATATATATATATATATATATATATATATATATATATATATATATATATATATATATATATATATATATGTATACACACACACACCCACATACATAAATATACAGGTGCACATTCTCACATTTACAAGGCTACATTTACTATGGCTGTATGGCAGGGCCTCCACCCTGAGCCCCATAACCTTCTCCCTACCCTGTCTCCCCTCTGCTGGAAGCATGCAGCCGAACCCCTCCTGTGCTCCATGACAGAAACAGAATAAATAACATAATTTCTTTTTAGTCTTCTGAGGCACCTGTGAAAGGAGAGCATACCTTTCAATTCTCCTTACATTTATAATTACCTGACCTTTGTCCCAAAAACTGGGACATTTATGTAAAATGAAGAAATGTGTCGGGACACCAGGAGAGTCCACTAAATATGGGGACTGTCCACGGAAATCTGGGACATTTGGTCACCCTAGTCCTACCTCACATGGTAGGAAAATATGGTTCAGGAGGACTGCCCTAAGTAGGAGTTCATGACACGTTGAAAGGTGACAACCCTGTGGTGGATGTGTTGCCATCTTAAGGACTCAACTATTGCTCACTTAATAGTTTCTCTAACTTTGGGGGAATCACAAGTTTGCAGGGCAGGTGAGTCACAGATTTTCAGGTGTTCTACATTGCTATCAGCCTTTTAATGACTCCACTTGCCTTTTTTGGTTTTTGACTGTTTAATTATAATGTGGCATTGACACATACAATAAAGCATTGCCATTATTGCATTCATGTCATAGTATGTATGAGACACAATATATTCAGCATTTGTTTTTTAACAAACAACTATTGTCTTAATAATAAGCACTTTCTCATAAATCCCCCATGTTATACAATACACTCTGTAAATCCAGAGTAGTGTTGCAACACATTGTCAGACGTGTTGTAGCCTCACTGGGCCCATTTACTCTGTCTCACTTTATCTCCGAGCACCACACCTCAGGTTTAATTACTTGGTCCTCCGATGGATTTTGAACCATGCCGAGAGGGGTCGGATATAGGGGGCCAAATCCTGTTTTCCAGTGAGGACCAGGACTTGAGTACCTGATCTACAAACTCGTAAATAGATTCACATATGTGAATTTAAAGACTACGTTGTACAAGTACAGGATTATCACAGCTAGACCAAATCTCCTGAAGAAATTCAGCTGAACTAGGATCATGGAAACTAATAATTTGGTTAAAGCTATGCAAAATAGTAACATTAGGATCTGCTGCACAGGGATCTCTATATTTAGATTTCCATCTCTCAATAATTCATGCACAATCAATAATTTTAGAGAAATAATGGAGAGACTGAAACCAGGATTTATTTGAAATTAGATTGTTATCAGTAAATTAAGAAGAGTAAATACATCACTACCAGTCATTAGGTTCAGGAGTGCAGAATAATCAAGTAAATCTCTAGAGGGCCATCAATTACCAAAGCTCTAGAAGAGTTCTGGAAGGGACATGAATCATATCAGCTCAAAAGCTCTCTCCCATGCGGAAAGAAGTTCGGGAATAGCGCGCAGAGTGTATGGGTCAGCCAAAGGATAGCCAATGGAGTCCGCAAGGAAACAAATGATGTGTCTCTTGATCCACCAGGGCCAAGATCTCTCTGAAGAATTGTGTGTTCTTTTCGTCACTCCAATGTATAATATAATTTCTCAAGTTCCAGGGTGACACCTTCTGGGTCACCTCATCTGGACAGACCACTCAGTCCATTGGTCAGTTCGTATAGGGTGATTATCATGCAGCATGAAGAAGACAGATTTTACTGCAAAAAAGGTGGTGAACATCAAGCAAGCTGTGGAACCATCCAGAACGCATACATTCTGAACAATAGTCTTATAGCAAAAGCACATGAGTGAGCTCAAGAAGACAGTTTCTCATGGCATTAACAAAGTAACAAAAATGTTGCAAGCAGTCATAGTACTCTCCCTATGAGACATAGTTTCAGTTCACATTGTAATTTTACGAAAAAGAACTAAGCAAAGTAAGGGAAATGGAGGCCTAAATTGCATTCGGTTCATGAAATACAAAATATAATATAATTGGAATATAAATTTCATTTAGAATCTTTGACACCTTATATCTTTACTTTCAACTTATTGGCACTCATAAAGCATTTTAGATTCATTGCAATTTGTAAGTGTAACTATAACATATTATTTAAATTTCAAAGTACCAAAGTATAAAATGATTTTAAAACATAAAATATTAATATTGTTTCTAGTAATTCTCATTAGTACATATATGAAGATTATTCCCTAAAACTTTCAGTGCAATTGACATTCATATAAACGTGCAGCACCATTTTCTAATTTCTCACTTGTTGCACATTTTCACACTTAGACACAGGGGGCCTCATTTATGAGAAGTAGCACATCGCTGCGTGAAAGCAGCGATGCGTCACTTCTCAGTGCGCCCTCTTTGCAACGTGATTGGTGCGTCATATTTACTGTATGATTCAGAAAAGGGGGTGGTGATGGACAGAGCATCTGAATTAAACAGAACACTCATACCCAGTCAAAAGATCAGGGCTTGATCCATCACCATTTTTTAGCTCACTGCACCATCCCAGTTCAGAACCTGGCTATATGCAAATTAGTCTGACCCTGGCCCAGTGCATCATGGGAATAGGGCAGACCAAACTACCAAGCCAATTCTTTACTGGAAAGGAAAACAAGCTTCCGGGGACCGGTTTCTGGCATTGCAGCCGTCTTTGGCCCGGCTTGCTTGAATCCTGATGGTGCAGTGAGCAAGGGACTCATGTCTGAGCATACCCTGCCACTCCTATAGTGGCCAAAACGATTCAGAAAAGGGGGTGGTGATGGACAGAGCATCTGAATTAAACAGAACACTCATACCCAGTCAAAAGATCAGGGCTTGATCCATCACCGTTTTTTAGCTCACTGCACCATCCCAGTTCAGAACCTGGCTATATGCAAATTAGTCTGACCCTGGCCCAGTGCATCATGGGAACAGGGCAGACCAAACTACCAAGCCAATTCTTAACTGGAAAGGAAGACAAGCTTCCGGGGACCGGTTTCTGGCATAGCAGCCGTCTTCGGCCCGGCTTGCTCGAATCCTGATGGTGCAGTGAGCAAGGGACTCATGTCTGAGCATACCCTGCCACTCCTATAGTGGCCAAAACGATTCAGAAAAGGGGGTGGTGATGGACAGAGCATCTGAATTAAACAGAACACTCATACCCAGTCAAAAGATCAGGGCTTGATCCATCACCGTTTTTAGCTCACTGCACCATCCCAGTTCAGAACCTGGCTATATGCAAATTAGTCTGACCCTGGCCCAGTGCATCATGGGAACAGGGCAGACCAAACTACCAAGCCAATTCTTTACTGGAAAGGAAAACAAGCTTCCAGGGACCGGTTTCTGGCAATATATTATATTTACTGTATGACGCATCATGTCGCAAGGAGTTACAGATATGTCAGTATTTCTGACGAATCTGTATGGTGCAAAAGTGACACACTGCTGGAGTGTGTCAAAAAAGTGACGCAACTCCAGCAATGTGTTCTTTCACATGGGGCAAGCCCCATGGAAAGGGCCTGCGTCAGTCTTACGCCTGCTGTGAGGCAGGCATAAGATATTGACGCATTTGCATCCTGGAATTGGCGCAGTGAAATCTTATAGATTTCACTGCATCACTTCTATGGCCCTTTCTTGCGTCAGTATGGCCCCCACATACATTATACCTGGCGCAGGTATAATGTGGTGCAGGGGTTTGCAAAGTGACGCATCTACCTAGATGCAGCACTTTGTAAATATGGTGCAACAAGGCACATTTTTTACGCCGCTGGTGAGTCACAAAAAGTGACTCACCAGCGGCGTAAAAGTGATGCACATCCTCATAAATAAACCCATGGAGTTTGCACATTAAACTTTTCAATATTACATGTTAGACTTCATTAATTATTCTCATCATCATTAGTTTGATAAGAATTGTTAGAAACCTTGTAACACTTAAATACATCACATTTACTCTTTTTATTGATACACATTAAACTAGTAACTGAATCAGGTTGAACTATGAGCCTAATTTATTTAATTTATGTTTCCATCTACCCTACACTTTTATCTGCATGCTTTTATGATGCAGTAACTAAGAGCCTCATTACAATGTCAGGTGGAAGGCCATCCGAAAGCTCGTCATTGGCGTTCCGCCCGACATCTGAGGAATCTGTCCGACCACCCTATTAGGGTATAGGCAGTCCAACCGATGCCTGCAGGGGGAATCCGCTCCGCTCCCAGCAGGCTCAAGGCCGGCGGGTGGATCGTAAGCCCCAAAATGGAGGCAGTGCATGCTCAGACACCGCTGTGGGGATTACGATACACCTTTCCGACAGTATTTTCATGTTGGATCTTCTGCATTGAAATGGCTGGAAGAATTATTCTTTTGGGGCCCCTAGCAGGACTCCTGTCCCCTTGGCCCTTGCTGTGGGCACTGGGGAGCACCTGTGGTGCCCCCCTAAACATGCATGCATTGTGTGGCAGGCATTCGCGTTTCAGGCGTACTGTTCCCTTCAATGACGTCGTAATTATGCCTAGTCAGCTCTTCCTCTCGTGACCCTTCGGTACATACAAGAGCTGACTCTCCCGGACCTCCTTTGGAACCATTGCACTAAGTCCCAATAGCTGGTGCCCTCTCTACAGTTTGTCTAACCTGAGACAGTTGTCTCTCTGTAACCACCGGCACGTCCAAAACAGGCAATGTATTGTCAAGAGTACATGGTACTCTGAGATTATGGTCAGCATGCACCCAAAACGGAAGACCACCACACTTAACAGCCGTTGTGGTTTCCAGGATCACCTGGAATGGCCCAAGACCAACGAGGTTCCAAACACGACTTGGGCACATGGTTTTGCACCAGGACCCAGTCACCTGGACTCAGGTTGTGCTACTACTCCTATTGAGGTACAGTAGCAGCTTCCTCACCCTGCTGAGACACAGAAAATACTATGTCAGCCAGTCCTTTACAATAATCTAGCACCAAATTGTCTGTAATATTCATCAATGTATTTGCTGGGACTGCAGGCTGTCTCATAGCCCTCCCCATAAATATTTTGTGAGGATATAGTCCTGGTCTTCTGTCTGGGGTACTTCCGAATCTCATCAATACAAGAGGCAATGCATCAGGCCATTTTAGCGAAGTCAAAACACACACCTTTGCCAATCTGGATTTCAAAGTTTTGTTATCTGTTCCACAATTCCAGATGTTTCTGGATGATAAGCACATTGGAGCTTCTGATCAATTTGTAATGAAGACATAACATCTTTAGGACTTCATTATTAAAGTGAGTGCCTCGGTCTGACTGCAAAGAGGCCAGAAATCCAAAACATAGTATCAACTTCCTGAACAGCAACTTGTTGGCTAGGCTTCTATCCACCCAAAAAGAAACAGACAATTACAATAATGTATCTTAAGCCTTTACATGTGTGCATCTCAACAGAATTGAGCTTCATTCGATTAAAAGGACCTCCTGACCTCCCTACTTGACTCATTGTGACTGATGTCCTTTTTCCTACATTTTGATGTTGACACACTATATAGCGGTGACACAAAGCTTCCGCCATTGGTCTGATCCTCGGGTTAAACCATGTCTGACAAAAGAGACACATCATAGCATCCCTTACAATGTTTGCAGGACCATGATATTATTGCTCCATGGGAGTCAGCAAACCATCTGGTAATACAGGCCTCTCATCAGTGTACACCCACACCTCATCCTCCTTCCTTTTGGAGCAACTTACTCTGACTCATCCTTGTTTCTCAACTCTGGTACCTCATACTGTATGGCTTTCACTTCCCCCCAAGTGTCTACAGTGGATAACAACAGTACCCTTTTGGAACTCAGCTCCATGCCAAAACATGACTGCCGAACCAGAAAGCGAAGAGATATTAACTGTCCTCATGCAATGGAATGGAAAAGAAGGCTTGGTACAAATCAATGCCCAAAAACTACTCAGCTGCACATGGAATCTGGAATAAATATTTACTGCATTTGAAACCGCAGGACAACATGGGACAACAATCTTAATAATGTTTTTGCAAATCCTGAACAATACAGTATTTACCGTTGAGTTTCTGCAAACCCATAATAGTAGAGTTACATGGACTTCCCATTATTTCTTTCAGGATTCCTTGCTCATTTACAGATTCAATCAAATAAGTAATCACTGCAATGGTTTATGGTCTCAAATTGGATTGTGGGGTTCATGAAAATTCAGCATTAGGTTTCACAATAATTGTTACTGAAATCACTCTTTTTATCAGGCCAATGTCTTTCCTGTAAAATCCCAGACCTCTGGAAATATGGTGTCTCTCAATTCCAAAGGCAAGTCATCTCTCGTTAACACGGGAAACAAGCCTTTGCTCCCTGACGTCTGCTTATCAATTTAAAGACAACATCCTCATCATTTGGGTGAAATATGATTCCCTTTGGGGGACAATAGATTGAGCAATTGAGTTTGCACAATAGGTCACGTCCTAATAAACTTACTGGACTTGAATCACATACAACAAATTGTTTCAAAACCTTGAAAGAGTCTATTTTTACAGGTACAGTTTTTTTTTTACTGGGTTTGACATCTACAGGTTTGCAACTCCTACAACTTGGATTCTTTCTCCAGAGAGGGGGATGTTTGGAACTTCTTTTGCTCTTACAGTGGAACAGGTAACACCAGTATCGACAAGCAATAAGATAGGAGTCCCATTTACCTTGCCATCCACATAGGGACCTCTCTTGTCTACCTTTAAGGATGCGCCAAGCATGCATTCCTCCTCCTCTCTCTGGCACCATCATTGTGACTGGTCTGAGTCTGCATGGGATTCTGCGTCTGTATATAATCTTTTATTCGAATTGTATCTCGGAACCTAACCGTTCATTTGAGGCATCGGGGCTTGGGGCACATTTTGGGTTTGATTTCTTTGTCGGTAAACCTGCTAAGTCTGCACCATGCCATCTCCCTGTGATTGTTCATTACCAACATTCTGAATCAGTACCCCATTTCCTTGATTGATTTGATTAAATCGACATTTGCGCTTCCAATGCCTCAACTTGCTGCAAATGTGGCACAGGTATGCCCTCTTCAACACATCAATTGGAACACTGGACCACTACCTTGGAGCTGCTTATCCTGCTTTTGTACTGCATTTACCCCTCACATCTTCCGGGTCTGCTGGTAACCTCCCTGCACAATAAACATGGAAGCAACACCTGTCCCACCCTGACCTTTCTGTACTGCTTTCATCTATGCACTCAACAGCTTTTCCTTGAGCTTCTTGTGTTTCAAATTAATTTCATCTCCACAATACTTCGAATAGCAGAGCCTTTCATCTATTGGCTCACTTTGCCAGAAAATTAAATTCTGCTGAATCATGCAGCTAATCTCAGGTCTTAGTTCGTAGACAAACTGATAAACAATACCAAGCCAGCACCCAGGGATGTCAGTATCACTCCTAGCGGAAGCTACCCCTCCTATGAAATCCTTCATATGTGTTTTGTCTAAACAAAAACTTTACACAATGCAAGCTATTTTAAAAACTCTGTTTGCTACCCCAAAGAATGATAGATCCTTTCGCAATCAGTGCAATCTCATTTCGGCTGATGCAATATGTACCCCATACACTGAAAACAATTGTAACAACCGTAATCCTCACTCAAACAAAGAAATTTCCCTTCTCTTAGTGGTACTGCTGATGACACCCTTGAAACACAGCAGACAACTGAATCAGCATATGCCACACTGAGACCAACTGTAGGTGTGTTTTTTCCAGGATCTTCTGACCTGATAACAACTTCAACTTTCCTGCACAAAGCGCATCACTGAAACATAGACTCTAACCACTTTGCATAACCTCAGACAGCCATTTCACAATACCGCAATCGAAGCTTTAAGCATTTGCAATGTGCAACCCTATTGATACTCACTCCACTGCTTTAAACCATCTTTGTTGCACTTTTTAATCGGTACCATCGCTTGGTTTCCTTCAAACAGACACTAGCTTTGAGCTTGGGCTGGTGTAGGCAGTATTTGGCCAGGGAACTTCATTAGGGACCTCAGTAGGGACCCTCCTATATCCTAACTTTATCAGATGGATAACCCATCCAACACGTCACCAGAATAACTGGTGTAGCATCACTAGGCCCATTTACTTTGTCGCAGTTTTGTCTCCTAGCACTACACCTTGGGTTCATTTACTTAGGTCTCCGATGGACCTTGAATTGTGCGGCGAGGGGTCAGATTTAGGGGATCCAATTCAATGAGGACCAGGAATCGAGTAACTAACCTACAAACTTGTAATTAGATTCATATATATGACTCTCAAGACTACACTATACAAGTACATGATTATCACAGCTAAGCCAAATCTTCTGTAGAAATTCAGCCGAACTAGGATCATGCAAGCCAATAATTTGGTTAAAGATATGCAGAATTGTAACATTAGAATCTGCTGCTCTATCTCTCTATTTAGATTCCCATTTTGTTTTTCCTGTAGGGTTTTATATAGCGCAAACTTGACCCGAGGGTACCGGGTATTTCGAGCGCTTTACACAAGAACCAGTTGCGTTACATGAGGACACATTCATTTTTGTTAGGCACTGGGAGATTAAGTGATTTGCCATGAACCACATCCCTCATTAATTCTCAATTTAGAATGCACAATCAATAATATGAGACAAATCATGGAAAGACAGAAAACAGGATTTAGTTAATGTTAGATTTTTGTCAGTAAATTAAGAAGAGCAAATACTTCACTACCAGGCATTAAGTTAAGGAGTGCAGAATAATCAATTAAATCTCTTGAGGGCCATCAATTACCAAAGCTCTAGAAGAGTTCAGGAAGGGACATGAACCATATCACCTCAAAAGCTCTCTCCAATTGGGAAACAAGCCCGGGAATAGCGCACACAGCATATGTGTTAGCCAAAGGAAAGCCAATAGAGTCTGCAAGAAAATAAATTATGTGTCTCTCAGTACACAAAGTCCAAAGTCCCTCTGAAGAAGTGCCTGTGCTTTTCATCGGCCCAATGTGTAATATAATTTCTCAAGTTCCGAGGTGTCATCTATTGGGTCACCTCATCTGGTCAGACCACTCAGTTGGAATAGAGATATTGTCATGCAGGATGAAGGAGGCCCATTTTACAACAAAAAGGTCGTGATCATCACTTAACCTGTCAAACCATCCAGTATGTATACATTCTGAACAATAATCTTTTAGCAAAAGCAAAAGAGTAAGTTCAAGAAGACAGTTTCTCATGGCAGATGTTCCCAAAGTAACAAAAATATCGTGAGCAGTCCTAAAATGCGCATGGAAAATCTTCCTAAGACATAGTTTCAGTTCACATTGTAAGTTTACGAATCCTTTCCATGAGAACAGAATCAAGCAAAGTAAGGAAAATGCAGACCTAAATTGCATTCAGTTCATGAAATACAGAATGAAAAATAATGGGAATATACATTTCATTTAGAATCTTTGATAGATTTTATCTTTCATTTCAACTTATTGTACTCATAAAGCATTTTTTGTTCATTGCATATTGCACGTGTAACTATAAAGTAGTATGCAATTTCAAAGTACCAATGTATAAAATTATTTCAAAACATAAAATATTAATATTGTTTCTAGTAATTCTCATTTGTACATGTATGAAGATTATTCCCTAAAGGTTTCAGAGCAATTGGCATTAGTATAAAGTGCAGCACCATTTTCTCTTTCCCCACTTGATGCACATTTTCACACATGAAAACGTGGAGTTTACACATTAAACTTTTCAATATTACACCAACATATTTCTCCAGTTCAAAATCAAGTTTATTAAAGAAAAGCATGGTAATAATACAAATCAGGGACAAAACTAATAAGGGAGCAATGGTGAAGAAATAATAAGAGGGGAATGGGGGGAAGGGAAATAAAAACTTACAGTGGTGGAATAATAAAAAGGATAGCAATGCAATGCAACAAAATCAATACATCATGCAGAATATAAAGGTGAATCATTTTGAAAAAAGCATAAAAATAAAGGGCGCAATAAATAGGTAATGTAATAGAATGCAAATATGGCTATGCAGTAAAATAGAGTGGTTAAATAGAAAATAATGTGAAGGGTATCAAGGAGGTTTAGGTACTTCCTGCTGCGCAGGTCTAGGGCGGAAAGAACAAAGTGCACATTTATCTAAATACAATGTAATAGGAAGCCATAAGTCAGCACGTTTAGTTGCCAGCTGTGGAGGATAAACAAAAGCAGTATCGAGTCTGTGGTTGTGAAGTACATTAAACCACCAAGCTTTAAAAGTAATACTAGATGCAGACTTCCAATTGACCGTGATCTGTTGAAAGGCAACCGCTAATAACAAATCAACAATTCGAACATTAAGGTCATGACAGTCCCAACAAGAAGACAGGCTACCCAGGAAAACATGAGCATGTGAAAATGGAATAGTAGTAGAAAAAATGACATTAATTTGTGCCCAAACTTGTAACCAAAAGGTATGAACATCCTTGCAAAGGAATAACATGTGAAACAAGGTAGCATGTGGGGAAGTACATGACCAACAAGTGTCGGGTGTGTTAGGGAAACGTTGGTGAAGGGTGGAAGGAGTGTGTAATAGACGGTTATAAATAAAGAATAGAGATTGCGTTAAGGAAGCAGCCCTGGAGGATTTACGAATCTTTAACCAGATCCTATCCCATAGGGGGGTCGGCCAGGAGAGGGAAAGATCAGTCTCCCACTGCTCCTCAACTTTGCTCTTAAGTCTGGGAATAGCGTGTGCATGAAGCTGTTTGTAAAGAACAGAAGCTTTTGGAAGGGTGAGTAGAGTGGAATGAAGGTGAGCAATAGGGTCTGGATGAGATGTAGGAGGAGGAGTGGCAGGAAGTGTAACATACACGGCCATGACTGACGCCTTGAGGAGAAGATATTGGGGAAGACAAGTAAGGGGTAGGTGAAAAGTGAGACGAAGAGTGGAAAAGGGTAAGAAGGTGGAACGTGAAAACAATTGGGAAATCCACAGCAGTCCTTTGGATCTCCAAGACTTCCATAGAATGGGTTTGCCCCGGATCAGAAGGTACTTATTATGCCATATAGTAGAGGAGAGAAAGTCAGCAATGCAAGCAGGAGCCGGAGGGTGAGAGGAATGGAGGAGTTTGAGGGTGAACTTATGAATAGGGGTAAGAAGTGAGGCAGGCTTACGAGAAAAGGAGATGCATTCAGCAAAAGAAAAAGGTGAAAGAAAAAGGCGCTCTATCTTTGTCCATAGAGGGCATGGAGACTCAGGGTCTTGTAACCAGAAGGAAGACTGACGAAGCAAAAAGGCCTTATGATAAGCGGAGAAATGTGGAAAGTTGACCCCACCCTCGGAGGGAGGACGACAGAGTCTAGCCAAAGACATTCTAGGTTTGCTTTTATGCCAAAGAAAAGAAGATAAAACTGAATTTATTTTTGTGAGGAATTTAGCCGGAATGGGGACAGGAATATTGGATAAAGTGTAAAGAATAATAGGGGAGATCATCATCTTGATTGTATCAAGGCGGCCCCACCAGGATAAATAAAGGGGATGCCACCTAGCTGTGAGATCGGATATTTTCTGGATGCACTTGGTTAAACAAAGGGAAACAGTGTCACGAATTGAGGGGGTAATATGTAAGCCGAGGTATTTAATATTGGAAGGACTCCAGGTGAAGTTTGAGGCAGTGAAATCAGTTTTAAAAGTAAACTTTGTTAAAGGTAAAATTTCGCATTTATCGTTATTAAGTTTATAGCCAGAAACTGAGGAAAAATGTTGTACTTCCGCTAGAAAGGCAGGGATGGAAACAGTAGGATTCGAGATAAATAATAAAATGTCGTCCGCGTAAGCAGCTAGTTTGACGGAAAGCTCTGTAGTACTAAAACCAGTAATGTTAGGGTTTTGACGGAGTTTGGATAAAAAAGGTTCGAGGGCCAGGTTGAAAAGGAAGGGTGAGAGGGGACAACCTTGACGGACACCTCTACCGAGATCAAAATAAGGAGAAATATGGCCATTAGCGAAAACTGAAGCTCGAGGATGAGAGTATAACAAGGAGATTAGGGAGATAAATTTAGGACCAAATCCAAACCAATTAAGGTTGTGAAAAAGGTACGACCATTCGACTCTGTCGAATGCCTTTTCAGCATCTAAAGCTATGGCTGCAAGGGGAATTTGGAGATGAGAAGATTTCGTTAAGATGTTAAATAGGAGCCTCGTGTTATCTGTAATATAGCGGCCTTTAACAAAGCCTGATTGTTCATCTCCAAGCAGGTCGGGGAGCAGATGATCTAATCTCATTGCCAACATTTTAGCGAAGATTTTGTAATCTATATTGACTAGTGAAATAGGTCTGTAATTTTTACAATATTGGACATCTTTGCCAGGTTTAGGGATTAGACAAATATGGGCGTCCGAAAAAGTACCAGAAGAAGTGCCTAAATCAGTAAAAGAGGAGATAAGTGAGTGGAGTTTTGGAATAAGAAGCTTCGAAAAGTGGAGATAAAACTCAACGGTGAAACCGTCAGGGCCGGGGGCTTTGTTCAGTTTCAAACGATGAAGAGCAGCAACCAATTCTGGCTGCGAGGCATCGGATTCTAAGGAGGACAAGTCAAGAGGGAAGGAGGGGGGGGGTCTGAATGGTAGAGAAAAAGTGAGTAAGAGACTGAGGAGAAGTGGGTGTATCTGAAGTGTATAAGGACTCGTAAAAATGTGAGAAGGTAGCAAGAATGTCAGCATCTTTATGGTGTAACTGGGCAGTATCATCATAAATTGATTCAATAGTGACTTTATTTTGTTTGATTTTTAAGTAATTTGCAAGAATCTTCCCGGCCTTGTTCCTACCAGCATAAAACTTGGCACTAGATTTAAGCAAGTACAGAGAAGCATCTTCAGTTGACTTTTCATTAAATTTAAGTTTGGCAGCAACCAGAGATGTCAGACTATCTGAGGAATGGGAAGTGAAGTAGGCGTGTTCCAATCTTTTAATGTCATGAAGGAGGGTTTTGGTAAATTGGCGTGCAGATTTACGTTTTTTAGCAACAAAAGTAATAATAAAATCACGAGCAGCTGCTTTAAAGGTATCCCACAGGGTGTGTTTCGAAATAGGTGGGATATCATTAAAGAGGAAAAACTCATCAAAAAAGGCAGAAAAAGAAGCAGAAAAGTTGGGATCCAAAAGAAGGGCATTGTTGAAACGCCACCGTTTAGGACCATCAGTTTTGGGTAAAATTTCGAGATTGACCAGTACAGGGGCATGGTCAGAAAGTAAAATCGGGCCAATTTCTGCAGCATGAAGAGTTTGAGTAAGTGCGTGGGAAACAAAAATGTAATCAAGCCGTGATTGGGACCGATGGTGAGGGGAGTAAAAAGTGAATTCTCGTAAAGTTGGATTACATAAACGCCAGGAATCCACAAGCTTATGTTGCGAAATAGTTTGGGTAAACAATTTGTGCGATTTCGTAGGAATATAATTGGCATCGGACTTCCTGTCCAGGAAAGGATCAAAGGGGTGATTACAATCTCCCGCAAGGATGAAGTTATCATCCATGAATTGGGTGATGCGAGGAGAGAGATCAGCCCAAAAAAGGGGTTCACCGGCCGTGGGGCCATAAACATTAAGGAGAGAGATTGGAACACCTCTTAGGGATAGTCTGACATGAATCCATCTGCCATTAGTATCCGATTCTTGAGAGAGAACCGTTAGAGGAAGTGACCTACGACATAAAATGGCAACACCATTACGTTTCCCATCACCCTGTGAGAAAAAGACGTCACCCACCCAACCTCTTTTGAGTTTGTCAGATTCTAGGTCAGAAAGGTGGGTTTCTTGAAGAAACGCAATGTCAACATTCAATTTAGCTAAGTGAGATAAAATGCGTTGACGTTTAATTGGGGAATTAATACCCTTAACATTCCATGAAACCAAATTTAGAGACATAGTATGTACATGAAAGCCATAAATTCCTTAATCAACGATGCATAGAAGTAATGAGGAATAGAAGAAAAGAAGGTATAAATAAAGGAAGGAACAAGGAAAAAAAGACGAAAAAAGAAGACAGGGAACTGTGGAAGATGGGAAAGAAATACATGAAGAAAAAGATTATAAAGAGGAGAGAGATCAGAGAGTAACGAGTAATGAGTAATGAGCAGAAGAGGAGTACAGAAGAAAGAAGACAGGAGCAAGAAGAGAAGAGGAAAGAGAGGAAGGAAAGGTGTAAGAGAACCTGAGGAGAAAAAAATCCTCATTGCAAAGCAAATCATGAAAGTAGTGATAAAGGAAGGGAAAATAAAGAGAAACAAAAAACAAGGAAGGTACAAAAAACATGCAAATAACATACCTACTAAGGGGAGGTACGAGAAGAGGTTGAGGGGGGAAGGAGCCAGATGGGAGAGGCAACACAATCGAGGGCATCCGGGCAAGGAACCAGGGAGATGACATCATACGATGAGGGGTTCCTGCGGGAAGAAAGACGGGGTATGACTGAGACAATAATACAAGGAACAGTAGCAAAAAATGAGGAGAAGGGAGCGAAATGATAAAAAACACATTACATTAGAGAAAGGGAATAGAATGAACAAGTAATCAAAAAGTTTCAAAAAGTGAAAAAAAAACACGTTAATTGAACATATGAGGAGAACAAGAACTTCGCTAACATAACCAGACAGTCAGCCAAAAACATGAAGCGGACAACAGCGCATCAACATGAAAACTGGAATCTTGAGACAGACTTGTGGTGCAAAAAGTCAGCCAGGAGAGAAGGACGAAGGACCAGAGGTATCCATGGTAGAAGTACGATGCGCATTAATGAAACTCTGCAGTCTCACAGGATCCTCATAGGTGGTGGTCTTGTTATTGTAAGTGACCTTAAACAGACATGGATGGTACAGGCCATAGCGGGCGCCCATGGCACGGAGGGCCTCTCTCATGCTGAGGAAAGCTTTCCTACGATTAGCAGTTGCTTTAGCATAGTCCTGGGCGAAGAACAATGGAGAGTCCAGCCAAGACAATTTGGGAAGAGCCTTGGCAGCTGCTAGAACTTTCAGGAGGTCAGTATATTCCAGGAAATAAAGGATGACACCTCGTGGCCTTTGTGACATGGAGAGGGATGTAGGTAAACGGCCTAGACGATGCGCCCGTTGAATGTTGAGAGAGGTATCCTGTGGTAAATGGAGCAGTTTGGGAAGGAAGGACTTGAAAAAGGCAAGCGGATCGGACCCTTCAAGATTTTCCGCCAGGCCGTAAATGCGAAGATTATTACGCCTGCCTCTATTTTCCAACTCCTCCACCTGCTTCTGAAGAGCCCCTACCTGTGAAGACAAGTAGGTGACTTTAGTTGGAGATTCTGGAAAAGATGCAACAGATTGCTCCACCGTAGAAACTCTCGTTTCAATTTGAGACCAATTGTCCGTTAAAACTTGGAGTTTGGTATTAGTTTCCTCCATGAAGGGGCGTAAAGTTCCAATTTCTTCAAGAAAAGGACGAAAAGAACGAATTTCCTCCAATAATAGTTCCATGGAAACAGGTGACGATGGTTTAGGTGGAGACGGAGGATGCTTTTTGAGTCGTTTGGCCGTTACTTTTCCTGAAGAAGTAGGGGATGGCGTTTCCAGGAGTGCCTCCGAGTCAGAAGGTGGAAGGGAGTCTTCCATTTGGGACAAAGCTGAAAAAACTTTAGAGTTCTTGACAAAAGCCACCTTTGTAGGTGGTTTAGATGAAAAGCGAGACATGTGTTGTTGTTTTTCCATGTAAAGGAGCCTGGGACGAAGAGTGACAAACACTTGATGGTAGCAAGCAGAAGCACTAGTCACAACCTTAATGAAGAAGGTGCGCTGCTGAAGAAAACAAAGAAAGAGCTCATATAAAGATAACCCACTCCGGCATATTGAGAAAAGTCAATGAGGATATACGTGCACACATAGAGCGCTCAAAGCATGAAGGTGGGAGCGTGCGTCCAGTTATGTCACAGAAGAAAATGAAATTCTGCTTTAAAGTTCATGAGAGGCTTAAATACAAATAGAGCTCATCAGAAATGGAGAGAGAGTCAAAACCGCAAAGCTTGTAAATAGGACACATTCCCAGTGCGCCACCGAAATTAGAAGAAGGCAGGAAGGATGCATCTGCAGCATTGAAGGACATCCCCTGTAAACATAAGGACTGGTGGGAACATTAATCAAACTGTTGTCCCTGCTGGTATTAAAATGAAAAATGAATACCAAAAGACGTTTTAAAAAGTATCCAGATAGTAAAAAGTGCAGGAGAAGTCAAACCTTGAGGGAGAATGAAAGCTTGACAGTCATTCCGCTTTCCAGGCTGAAGGACTCCGTAGCGCGCAAGATGGCGGTCACTCTGTGTGAGGAGAATCTTTTACTGCCGTCGGACGGCGCAGAGCAGGCGAGACATGCAGCGCGGTCTTGGAGAGGGAGTCAGAGGCGGACTGCAGGCATATTGAGGAGAGCGCTCACATTGGGGAAAATCACATTCGCCCTCACCAGGGGACTGCTCCGTGACTGGAGCCGCGAAATGGCGGCCACGAATACCGTAGCGTCCCTGAAGGCGGACTCGCAAATACCTCAGCCTCCGACGTCGGAAAAAGGTCCACGAAGGTGCCACTACATGGCGGAAGTGTTCCGACGGGGATTCAGGACCAAAGGACAGGAACTGTGAATGGAGAAAGGGAGTTCTCCCGGTGTCCAGCCGGAACCTCACTCAGGCGCTGCCATTGCCCACGGCGCCAAGCCACGCCCCCTCACACCAACATATTTCTAAACCATTTAGACATAATCCTTCCCACACATCATTACTTTGATAAGAATTGTTAGAAACCTTGTGACGTCTAAATACATCACATTTACCCATTTTATTGATACACATTAAACTTGTAACTGAAAAAAGTTAAACTAGTCTATGTTATTAAATGTATGTTTTCATCTCCTCTACACTTTTATCTGCATGCCTTTACACAATCCAGTAACAGTTACTGGATTGTGTAAAGGCATGCAGACATTTATTGACCACATGTAATTTTCAATGTATGGTTAGCACAGATGGTGCACTTGTCATTTGTCGCTCAATAGTGTCAAAATCGGTATTATGTGTCAGCTAAAGGGATTCAGCAGTTTATATTCTTCATCACTTGTTTAATCATTATCTCTGTTACAAATCCGACATACAGGAGGTTTTGGTCTGTAACACAATCGCCCTCTATGAGGTATTGCTACATAATATTTTACTAAATAAACCGTTACATACAATGTCAGTTTCCTCAAGGCATGTAATTCCCCACACTTGAATGATGGATGTACCTAATTGGAAGTGCATTAAAGAAATTATGCTAAATTAGCATGATGTCATGATAATAATGTCAAAACGAGATCCTACTTTGTGTTTCCTGATTGAATGTGGTAACTAAGAAAGTAAAATTAAAAGATCAAAGAATATTTCGTGTCTTTAAACATCTGATGCAATTAACTGAAACCTAAACTACCTGTTATTACCTAGCCCCAAATAACTGGAACCTGCTGTGATTAACGACTACAATGGACAAAGGGTAACTTTCCCAAATATTTCTGCAGATTGGTCATGTCTGGTCTGGACAAAATGTTTATCAAAAGTCTTCAGGCAATTACAAATGAGTAATTGAGGTTATGTGTGTAAATGAAAAATCCGATTTTTTTTCTTAACAGAGACATGTTTCGTTTTTCACTTAATTTGATTCGGTTACCACATATGCTGCACGCTCACTATGGAACTTTTAAAAAGTAACTCTTAGTTTCATATAATTCTCCTAGTCCATTTAAAATGTAGCATCGGAGCAAAATATACTTGTGTCTCTTCCAGGAGTTAAAAAGAGATTTCCCCTGATTATTCATTGTGAATTTGAAAAGTACATGGAATAAAATAGAATTACAAACCATATTTAGGCCCTCATCATGAGCTGGCCATTATTGCATGCGAAGTAAACCAACAAAGAGGTGTTTGGCATTGGTCAGGTGGGATAATCTTGAATAATCTGGAGGCTCATTCGATATCAGAAAAGCAAAAGGTCAGTTCTGAGTAAGGGCACTTAATTGTTACCTCACGTACATCCTGAAGATATTCAAATATTCTCTGATTGCTTTACATCCATATCAGGTGCTCTCATAAACGCACATGAGGCCATGATAAGGCTGCACACAGCATACACGTTCAACTAACAGAATTGAGATTGGAAAATAGAAATCGAAAAAGTATACAAAATATTGACTTTGATAAAGGGTTTTTTGGTTGATGTATCCATTTTGCAAAAAGCTGTTTATCAGTACTTAATTTGTAAAACATTAAGTGTCAGGGCTCTGACCAAGAGCCCAACGCAGCTTGCACCACTCATCGCCCGCGTCATCGCTGCCAAAACAACTATTAACCATCTCTCTCGCATGTAAATGCAACAAATCAGATTATTTCAGGTCCCCAAAGCTTAAGGAATGACTGGGTAGGCAGGTATTAGCAATTTTAACGTACATTGTATTCCTAAACAACCGTTATTCTTCTCATCTCTAAATTAGATGAGCAGTGCCACCATTTGGTAGACTGTTCTAAGTAAGGTGTTGACAATTAGGTGCCAGTGCCCAGCACCAGAAACCAAATAAGTGCAGGTGCTGAGCTCAAATTAAGCACTGCCGTTCATGATTCATAGGGTATTGGTGCTTCCATGCTCACTTCATAATACAATATGAACCAAGCCATCCTCGACGCTGATCTCTAGATCCACTGCCTTCCTAGCTTCACCCTTCAATTAGAGGGGAGGACCAAGAAGGTGGGTGAAAGGTGAAATGGATGGGAGAAGAGAAGAGACAAGGTGGGATCATCAGGGGGCTCCTTCCACATGGTGTTCGGTTTGGCAGTCCAGGGGCGTCTCTTTCGCAATGGCGGAGAAGCGTCATCCCACTGGCTCAGTGCCAGCATGTGAAAAATAAAATAATATATTATAATCGTTTTATTTCTCATTTGCCAGCTCTGAGCCAGCGTGTGCAGGGTGGTGCAGTGCTGGGGCCTTGGGAGGGGGAGGAGGATTGGTGTGTGCACTTATAAGTGCGCATGTGTGTTTGGCCAGCCAAACACTCATGCGCACTTAGGTTTCTCCAACTGGCTGTATTGAACAGTCGGGTTGGAGAAACAGCACAGACTCCATGTCCTAGTGGAACGTCAAACCCACCTGCTCAGGCCTATCCTCACACTGCTCTCATAGCATGAGAGCAGGGTGGGATTGCAAGACAATCTCTTCTGCTGTCCCGGTGTCTGCTGTGACCAGAAAACAGCAGAATACTGAGGCAAAAGTAGCAATGTGGCCGGCAGCGTCTATTACGTGTTTTTGTGAATTATTAACCCCTGCTCTCCCCTCACGTGCACTCCGCGCCCCTTCTACCTGCCCCACCATCATTGGGTCGGCTGACACTGGGGCATTCCCCCATGTGGTTTTCCAGATAGACCTGGTGATGATTTCCAGAAGAATGTGTGCATCAGATGATGTACTTCTAAAACAATATTTTTTCGACATTCTTACATTGGACACAATGGGCTAGATGTGAGAAGCTGCCCGATTGGCAGAATCGGGCCGTTTGCAACCAGAAAGAAGCATTTTCTGATGTACCAAACCCTATTCGTAATTCAGGAATTTATTACCGAATCGCAAATAGTGTTTGTGATTCAGTGTTAGGTAGGGGTGTGTTTAGGGCGTCACTTCCTAATAATGAATTGCAGTTGAATGTAAGAATGATTTGCGACCTAAATGCGGTTGTGAAACATTTGCATTTTACCAGTAACTTCAAGTTGGTGGTAACCTTTCGCGAATGGGAACGGGTCCCCAAAGGGACCCCTTTATGAATAGTAGTACAAATATTTTTTTAGAGCACAAACCACTGCCTGCTCTTAAAAAATGAAAAGGAAACTTTCCATTAAGATTTTTTAAATGCACCCATTTCCCTTTAATGGAAAACTGGCTGCATTTAAAAGAAGTATTGCTTAATTTAATAGCAATCACGGACATGGTGGTCTACTGACCCCAGCAGGCCACCATCAACGTGACTTTAGCGATTCCCAATGGGTAGCAATTTGCGACCTACCTCATTATTATTCATGAGGTAGGACCATTTGCTACCCACTGGGAATCGCTAAATGAAAATCATGGAGTATTATACATTAGGAACAGAGATTACCTAATTGCGATTCGCAGAAAATCGTTATTAGGTCATCTCGATTTCTAATATTGATACATGTTGCCCAATATCTTAATCAGTCTCTTGGCCTGCTTTACCTGTTTTGACAGTCTTTCACCCTTGAGAATAAAGGATTCAATAAACTTTAAGTTAACACCACTCAGCATTTATATGTAGTTGAAATAAATCTCCTTCCTTTGAGAGCCAACAATGCTCTGTTTGCTTGTAGCTTCCAAAAATGCGTTTTTGCTATGGACTTTCATAAGAAAACCTTGTATCTAGGTTTTCCTTTTATGACCATTTACACCACAACCTTTTAGTTCAAAGTTACTAGGGCTCTCCTATATAAAGCTATGTCATGGTCGGTAAGGCTTAGATTCATAAAATCAGAGACTTTCTGACAGCAAAATGGCATTTTTTTATTTGCCAAATCCAAATTTGCAATTGAGTAAGATGTTACCGAATTTTACCGAATTGCGAATTGGTTTTGGGAATAAATACCGATTTGATATTTGGAAGAGGCGTGTTAAGTCTTTCCTTTTCAGAAACAGAATTTTTAGGTATATATTAATGTTTTATGAACACAATCCTGTTGCAAAACATTAACACAAGAGAAGTGGTGAGCCATTGGTAAATGGGAAGGAGTCCCCATGGGACCCTTTCGGCTTTGTGAATGTTCGCAAAAACGTTTTTTATGAGCAGGAATTTGGCCATGAGACCACTGCAGGCTCAAAAAAAGGTTTGCGTACCTTAGATTTTTTTTAACGCATCCTGTTATCATTTAAGCAGCTGCTTTAAAAAAAAAAAGGTTTGGTTTATTTAAAACCAGCATCAGACATGGTGGTCTGCTTACCCCAGCAGGCCACTATGCCTATCATTGTACCCAATCGTAGTGGGTCTCATTTTATGAATTATCTCATGCATATTAATGAGATAGATTGAATTGCCACCCACTATGAATTAGTATTTTGAGAACCAACCTATTAATACAAAGGTTGCTTGTCAAAATACCAACGGATTCATCAGAAGTCTGTATGTAAATTGCGACCACTTCTAACCTGGCCGGACTGGCTGTAGCAGGCACCGGTTGTTTTCCCATTGGGCCGTAAGGGTGGGGGCCAGTTTTGTGCCCATGTGGGACAACGTTGTTACTGGGGGACGGTTTTGCTGCAATATTGTCTCCCTGTAATAAAAGCAGCAGCACTGTTCCCAACAGTCATCCTCCTCTCCCTCGCCGGTCCTATTTAATTGCCATGGCTGGTGTGCGTTCTCTGTCTGGCCATGCTTCTAACAAATCCATTTCAACACATTCCATTTAAGGAGTCACACATTGTTTTTTGTGACAATTTACAATTCCTTACATGGAATCTTTGTACATGAAGGCCTATGTTTCTTCAAACAAAGCTATTGAGTACTAATGTCTTTAGAAGGTTCACAGGTACTAGATTTCCTCTAACAATAGATCTTTCTCCTTTCATAATTTTCCACTCCTTTGTATTGCAGTTTTCACGTGAGTGTTACACTTCTTTTAATATAGGTGTCTGTGCCTTACCATTACTGTAGTTGAGACTGGGTTTGAGTTTCTTGCATCAGTTTTTTTTTTATTTTTAGGATTCGCAATTTTAGTGAATGCAGCACATTTTCCTAATACATTTTCTAACAACTTGCAGGATTGTGAGGCAATTGTAAATGGCCATGAATAAAATAGTTCAAATGGTTAAGGACGTTCACTGAGGCTGATCTTATCCAGACATGTTTTGCGGTCATCTTCATTTTAGTTTTCTTTGACTCCCAATTAACAATTGTTTTTCTTTAGCTGTCTACCATTTGCTCTTTTTCACTTTTTTCAGTTTTTTGTGTGCTTAGTTTCTACTTTACATGTCCAATGTTCTATGCTACCGCCACGTCCCAAATTTGTCAAATTTTTATGTCTTACAGTGCATTATGTTTTTCTTTGTGGGCTTTCCTTCTCCTTTTTTGCTTTTTTTCCTTCTTGATACATTTTCCTTTACACGTTTTTTTTTCTTTATTTTTCATTTTTCCTTATCCCCACACTCCTTCCTGGCTGTCATTGAGTCACTCGATCACGACAAAAGCAATTCAAAGTATGTAAAATCATCAAGAAATAAAAGCAGAATAGCTCAATGACATATATGACAAGAGGATAATTAGATGAGGAGTAGTCCAATGAGTCCAAAAACATTTTGCTATAGCCTGCAGCCTAATAGATTTAGCCTGGATCTGGTGACTTAAAATGAACTGTGATAGCAATGGTCAGCCAATGCAATCCAATAGAGAATGAATTAATGCAGGGGTCTCCAAGCAGGTCCTGGAGGGCCGGATCCATGCCAGATTTCTAAAATAACTACATGTATCTAAATGGGGATATGCACAAAATCTGGCAGGGATCCGGCCCTCCAGGACCGGTTTGGAGACCCCTGATGTAATGTAATTCTTACAAAGAATCCTGTGTAATCTTCCAGCAGCTAAAGATAGGATTTGATGAAATTCATATGTTGGTTTCATTGGTAAGCCTATAAACAAGATATACAAATTAAAAGGGCTCTGATGATGTCTCAATAATTTCTCCTAAGTAATTGAATATAGAAGTACAGCATTTGATAGCATTATTGATGTGATGCTTTATTGATAGGTGATAATATCGCTTTGCCTCTAGTGTTCTCACTTTTTGAGCATTTGACTGTCCTAAACATGAAAAGAATCATATTCCCAAGACAATCTGTAAAGAAGAAATGATGGTCCAGTCACCATGAGCTCCCTCTTTGTAACATTATGTTCCAGTTGTGAACAACAATCCCTTTTTTCTATTGTAATATTCACTCCGTACAACACCAACTGACAGTATCAACACAACCTCTACAAGCCAAAAATATTCTTGCAGTGCAAATGGACCATTTCTTAGATCCATTAAATGGCTTGACAACCATATTCATTGTCTCCTTTAGAAACAATCAATCCACAGAACTGAATGTTGCCAACAGACATACTATTACAGCTAGTGGTGCCTGCTGTCTATCAGTAAGCTTTAAATGTCGAAATACTGCGTGAGTACAATTGTAGCCCTTTTTGGAGAAAAACCATACTGCAAACCTCCAACACAGGATCCATATTCTAAATGCTGTCCCAATTGTCGTTTCACTACTATTTCTAAATATTTCTCAATAACAGACCATTTGGGTCTATAACTGTTGGTGTCAAGGGTGTTCAACTTAGGCATAATTTCATGGTCGATTGAGTTAATGATAAATACACAGACACTAGGAGCAAATAGAACACCATTACAATAACTGACTTTGAGAGCAAGTAGTGATATTTACCTCATGCCCTGCAATCTCAGCCACAGGGAAGTCTGTAGATCTATGTTAAGTTGTACCATTGAGCTTCTGACATCTGGTCAAGAGTATGGTTTATAGAACAGAGATGGATGAGCACAGTTCAAATGGCATAAAGATAACGATGAATGGCAAACTACCCAATAAGTAAATTATGAAAGGGAAAAATTCCAATGTAGATATAAGTATCACTTGGGTTTATTACTTGAGCGTTTTTCAAGTAGCAGTCATGCCATGCTGATTTGTGTGCCATTGACTGAACATTATAATACAGTAAGCCAAATTAATAAGCATTAGCAATAAAGAAAAGGAATGAGCTTGAGGATTATGATGCATGATGAATGGCCAAAGTTGTGTACTGGATTATGGGTGATATGGCTGTTCAATAGTGATGTTTTACTGTGGCTTAAATGAGTCATATGTAGTTCAGTATTGTTCTAAAGAGTACATGGTTCCATATGTGATCAAGAATTAGACTATAGTAACAATCATAGGTTTGAAAACAAAGCAATGTATTAATATCCAGTGTTATTAATACTTGTTTCATTAACATCCAGAACAGTGCGTGGTGAGTCAAACGTGATGTGACCATGTGCTCCGTCAAACAATGTGATACATGTGAACTTAAGAGTGCAATCTTTGTATCACAATCAAAGTAACTACAATTCAGTCCAACACATTTTCATGGGTTTAAATGCAGAGTAGGGCTTGTATGCAATGTCAACAACATTTCAATCCTTTGTAAATAGTGGGATAATCATCAGGACAAGAATAAATGTGCGACTGAGATGCTACTTCATACCAACCAACGTACAAATTTCCTTGAACTTCAGACTGACATACTGATATTTTTAGAAAAATGTTGTTACAAGCATTTTTCTATGAGTGCCCCTCTAGATTCAACAACACTGGCTAATGCCACTGCCCACCTTCTGTCCTTCCTTCGTGTAACATTCCCCCAGAGATTCACATTTTCAAGAAACTTGTCTTGGAAGAAATTTTCAACATGGAACAACAATGGATCTTTACTTTAATTTGTGTAATATTTCCCTTGGACATAGAACCGCTGGAAAGACACTTAAAAATATTAATGCATTGGTAATAAAGCCTGCTGATAAAGGAGGAGGAATAGTACTCCAAGACATGAAGGACTACCATATGAAATTATGAGACAATTGATGAACTTCATATCTGACAAAAGAACTCACATACATAATTCTCACCGTTACTATTGAGACAAGTCGGAAGGCTCTTTGATTGAGAGTTACATTCTTTTTATAAGCACCAAAAATACTCTTACTCCTGTGATGTACACATTGCCAAAGGCACATAAAAACGGAGAGTCAACCCCAGGAAGACCCATCATTTTTGGATGTGGTTACATTCTCGAACACATTGGGAAGTATATTGATTGCTTTATTAACCCGTTCTGTGCTACCTCCCCAGTGCTGCTGTCGGCCAATGGCCAACGCGGCCCCGCCGGTTTTGCGGAAGTGTTGCACTTCTGCAAAATCGCGGCCGCCGTTAAGGCGTTAAAGATTATGGGCTAGATGTAGGTGGCCCAATACCGGTCGGTAACAGCCGAAATTACCGAATTTCGGCCGTTACCGACCGGTATTGGGCATTTGGGATGTAGGTGGCTACATTTCAGATTCGGTAATTTACCGAATCGTTAATGTAAGGAATCGGTAAATTACCGATTCCTTAAAATACCGAATCGGTAAATTACCGAATTTGAAATGTAGGGAGCACTCAAATGAGTGCATTGCACAGTTAAGGATTCGGTATTTACCACCAAATAAAGGTTGAGGGTAAATATCGAAAACCTTAATAAAAAGCAATTGTGTGCATTTTTTACTGTGCCATGTAGCAGACATACATGCCTTTAGGGCATGTATGTGTGCCACATGTGCACCCATGCACTATTCAGGGGTGCAACAGGGTGTCAATGTGACACCCTGCCACCCTTGAACATGGTCCCCCTATTACCGATTCGGTATTTACCGAATCGGTATTTGCCAAGGTAATTCCCAATGGGCCTCCAGGCCCATAGGAATGAATGGGAATTACTTATTCAGTAAATACAGAATCGGTAATACCGAATCCTACCGATTCGGTAAAATTTACCGAATAATTAGCTACATCCCATTTACCTATTCTGAAATACTGAATCTGTAAAATTCGGTATTTTAGAATCGGTAAAATAGGATTACCTACATCTGGACCATGGTCCCTAATACCATTTGCTATTTTATAGACAGCATGCATTTTATAAATATGGCAGAACATCACTCCTTTAACCAATCAGATTTCTTTTCTAGGCAATAGATATTGAATCACTTTATACCAATATCCCCCAGTCGGAAGGCATTGATATAATCAAGAAAAACAGTAGACCAGAGACCTAGACCTCATCAAGTTCCGACATATATCATCTAGGTACTTCAGTTAGCATTAACTTGGAACTTATTTTTGTTTGACAACAAATTTTATCGACAAATCAAGGGAACATCAATGGGAGTGCTTTTCACTCCCAATTTTGCAATTCTTTTTATGGATAGTTTGAAGTCTGAGATTAGTTTGACCCATGCAAATCCCTTTCACAGTCACATACTAATGTGTTATATATTTACGGAAATGTTCTCATATGGCACAGGGCATGGAGAACAAGACATTCTGATTTGTCAACTGGATAAAAACAGATTTTAAAGGTCAGAGATTTCCTTTGCTCTGGAACGGATCCAGAATAGTATTACTGGACCCTATGACTAAAACTAAGAATGGGGAATTATATACAACTTCAAATCATAAGCCCACAGAGACAAATTCTCTCTTGGCATATTCAAGTCACCATTCTTGAGTCTTACAAGATTCTCTTTTTTTCCAAATTCCTGCGAATCAGTAGAAATTGCATGCAGAAAAAAGATTTCTTAGATGAAGCACTGTAACAAACATGTCTATTTAGAGGGTATGCTAAATGTTGGGTTGAAAGATCTTTAAAAAGGGCATGGTGTTGGCCAAAGGAGTAGTTACTTATCTAAAATCGCAAGAAAGTCAATGAAAAGCTAGTATGCGTAAATACATTTTCGCCTTTTTCGAACAAAGTCAAAAAATGTATTCTTAAACATTGGAATGTACTAAATGCTGGTGACCTTTCACTTGGGAGGCCAATTTTTGCATTTTGATATTTGTTACTGATTTTAGAATAGTTCAAAACTCCCGATGAGCAAATTGCCTGGCTGTGAGGTGAATCTGTTGGTTACTCAATTTTTTCACCTGGTCTTTTTTTGCGTGCTCTAATTACTCAATTAATGATCCTTATCAAGGTTCTTTTACACTTCCTATTACATGGCTACTTTATGATGGCATACACTTTGGGCCTCTCTTAGAGGTGGCACATTGTTCCTCTAGAGAAGTTCATCTCACAGTATGGCAGCCATTCTCCAGTACTCCTTCTATGCCCACCACCTTTCACATTGGGGACAGATTTCTCCTCCTCCAACATGGCAACACATGCTGAGTCCTATTTCTTTGACCTCTTCTGGTCCTTAAACGCCCTCACTCTTCCAGCAGGGCCTGTTTGCATCTATTCTTGACACACAATAGCTATATATAAAGATTCCTTGAGTGACCCTGCAGTGATTCAAAGTTTGTACATTTATTCCCCCTTTGAGTCTCATTTTTCATCCTGAATGGATTCCTTTCCATGTATATTGTTGACCATGTAGTTTCTGTATCTGCACCAGTCTAGTATCTTATTTAGTTTCTCATGACCACTCTCTTCCTATAGAACCTCCCAGGACTGATCACAATTGGGAATCTCCTCTTTCCGCACTGCCCACACTTCAGGAAATTAAATTATACCCATATTTCCTTTCTCATTCCTCATTCTCTTAAAGATCTTTCCCTTATGCACAATTTTTTTACAACAGTGCCTCCATTTCACTAAGATTGGCACCATGACTTTCCTCTAAGCCATGGCATTTGGTAAGCAGCCTCTGCGGAATTTATTTGAATTTGTATCAATTTCCTAATCTAAAGTATACTAATGGAATGTTTTTCATGTACATTCGATTTTATGTATGTACCCTCTGTAGTCTTCTCATATTGATTATGTTTTGGTTTTTTTGTGACATGAATTTAACTTTTTGTGACTTATTTTTATATTTTGTCTCTTGTTTATGTATATCGTTTTATAGACTTAAGTAGCATCTTAAGCACACACTCATACTTTTCCTTATGATGAGCCTTCTATTTACAAAGGATAACGTGTGGTCACCATTGCATACAGATGCTACACTACATGTAAACGATTGAACATTTTTAGCCTGTATTGCGGTTACTTTGATTGCGATACAAAGATTGCATGTTTAATTCACATGTATCACTTTGTTAGCCAAAGCACATCATCACTTCATGTTTGACTCACCACCCACTGTTCTGGATATTAGAGAAAATGTATTTATAACTTTGGATATAAATACATTGTTTTGATTTCAAAAGATTGTTACTGTAGTCTAATTCTTGTTCACATGTTAACATAGGGACTCAATACTCCTTAGAACAATATTCTTCCTAGGTTCCTATGTAAGCTAGGATCATGTTTCTTGATACATATGTAGTTGAGAACATGGTGTGAACGGGCTGCTGAGGATTAAGGGAGGAATTTGCTCACTAGGAAGGACTTTGCTTCTTTTTTCATATAGAATTAGATGTGATTTTTCTGATGCTTGGTGGGAGCGAGTACCATATTCTTGGTGCAGCTCCAGGCTGTCGTATGTTTATATCTTATGGAAGAGTGGAGGTTTTAGAAGAAGAGTACTGGCGCTCCGTGAGAGCCTACTTCCTCCAGAAATTGAAATGTTCTGTGCTAGGTACAGTGGAGTTTTGTGATAGATTGCTTTATGAGTGATGCAGGCCATCTTTAGTTGGATTCTTGCTTCATAAGGCAGCCAGTTGAGAGCTTTCAGATGTGATGTGATGTGGGCACATTTTTATGATCCTGTTAACAGTCTCGCAGCTGCATTAAACCAGGCTTTAAGCGGGCGGTTGAGACTTTGGGTAGTCCTGATAAAGTAGTGCACCCATATTCAAGTCTCAAGATGGCTAGTGACTGAACTGCAGTTTTGTGGTCTAGTGGTTTGATGTAAAGTTTCATTTTTCTAAGATAGCAAAGGTGAAAACTGGCATTTTTAGCCATCAATTTGATGTGAGATTGAATAATATTGTTCTTGTCTAGAATGATTCCTAGCAACTTGGTAGAGTCCAACAGGATCGGAGTGCAGTTTAGTGCAGTGATCAGCTTGGTCCAATCTTTCCTCACCATGGAGTTTGTTTGGGGGAAGATTAGTAGAAATTAGTTGTTTTTGAGAGTTTAGCTTAAGATGGCTATTTGTTAGCCATTCAACGGTCTTTTTGAATACTTGATTCATCGTCTTAATCTCTTTTAGGGAAGTGGTCTGACCCTGCTCACAGGACGTTCGCTCCCCACACTGACGCATGGCCAGGTCTGACTGTCCTTGCACTGCTGTTGCTATTGTACTGTTCTTGTGGTTATCGTGTGACCACTATTGTGATTACTGCTGTGCTGTTCCCATCTGCGCACTGCCTAAATTGTTGTTTCTCTCTCCCTCCTGACATTCTAATAATGCTTTCCCCCTGCCTTTTCTTTATTCTGTGCCCTTGTTGTGACTGGTTTTTTCCACCCGTCTCCCCGCCGTACTCCTCCCGCTCTTTTTCCCGCTGCTGCGTCCCTGCAGCCCCTCCCCCGCATTCCCATTCACCGCCCCGCTCCCGCCTCCCAGCTGCTCCTCCCTCCCACATCCCCTCTTATGGAGGCCGCGCAGCAGTGAAAGGAGCAACCTCTGACCCTGCTCGCATGCACGTCGCTCCCTGTTGTGTTGTGGTTATCTTGTGACCACTATTGTGATTACTGCTGTGCTGTTCCCATCTGCACACTGCCTAAATTGTTGTTCCTCTCTCCCTCCTGACATTCTAATCGTTCTTTCCCCTGCCTTTTCTTTATTTTGTGCCCTTGTTGTGACTTTATTCCGCCCGCCTCCCCGCCTTACTCCTCCCGTTCTTTTTCCCGCCGCTGTGTCCCTGCTGCCCCTTTCCCCTGCATTCACATTCACCGCCCGCTCCCGCCTCCCAGCTGCTCCTCCCTTCCACATCCCCTCTTGTGAAGGCCGCGCAGCGGGGTGCTGCTGGAGCGCCAAAGCAACCCCGTCTGCACCCGTCCGCGTCTGGGCTCTGCCCAGCGTCAGGACACCTGGCCCCCACAAGCGTCACGACACCCGCCTCCGTTATGACTCCAGCACCCTCCATGCACTCAACGCCGGACGATCATGCACCTGCTGCCTGACTGCTCCGAAGCGCACCCAAGGATCCTTCTGCTGCTGGTACTGCAGCTTCACCAGTATCCGGCCCACCAGCCCACCCACCGAAGAACCCAACTTCCTCAGATGCATCCTGCTTAACACCCGCTCTGCCCGCAGACACGCCGTCGAACTCTGGGACCTACTCGACACCAATGCCCCAGACGTCACCTTTCTGACGGAGACCTGGCTGTACCCCTCCTCAGCACCAGACATCGCCATAGCCATCCTGGGAGGCTACAAGATCACCTGCAAAGACCGCACCAACATGGAGTAGGAGGAGGAATCGCCATCGTCCACAAGAACACTCTCAAAATCTCGACAGATACCAACGACACCCTGAACACCGCTGAACAACTGCACTTCCAGATCCACACCGACTCCAACACCACCCTCAGAAGGACCCTCGTCTACAGACCTCCCGGACCATGACCGCAGTTTAGAGACTCTATCACCGACTTCATCAGCATACACGCCCTCGCCTCCACGGACTACATCCTTCTCGGCGACCTGAACTTCCACCTCGAGAACAACAACGACCCCAACTCTTCCACCCTGATCGACAACCTCGCCAACCTTAGACTTAGACAACTCGTCACAACACCCACCCACACCGCTGGCCACACGCTTGAACCCATCTTCTCAGCAAGCTCCCACGTCTTCTTCAACCGCACCACGGAACTCAACTGGACTGACCACAGCTGCATCCACTTCACCTTCCGGAAACCTACCATGCGCCACCGCACCCATCAGATGCCTCGCCGCCGCTGAAGCAAAGTCACTGAGGACAAGCTATCCACCGCCCTTGCCCAGAGCCCACCCGCAGACCCGACCGACCCCGATGCCACAGCCTGTAGCCTCCGACAGTGGATCGACAACCGCGCCAACACCCTTGCCCCGCTCAAGAAGCCCTCCAACACCCACACCAGCAAGAGAGCCACCTGGTTCACCGAAGACCTCCAGGCCTCCAAGCAAACCTGCCGAAAACGGGAGAAATACTGGATCCGTGAACAAACACCAGAAAGCTACACAGCCCACAAGAACGCCACCCGCAGACACCACCACCTCATCAGATCCGCCAAACGCACACATCAGCAAAGAGCTCTTCAACATCGTGAAGGAACTCTCCAACCCCAGTTCCAACTCTAACGACATCCCACTGTCACAAGGCCTGTGCAACTCGCTGGACACCTTCTTCCATTGCAAGATCGTAGACATCCACGAAAGCGTCGACGCCATCACCAACCAGGCAACCGCTGAAACCCCCGCTCCCATGACCACCACCCACACCAACCACCTGCTCGCCTGGACCAACATCACTGACGACACCATCAAGATCATGAACACCATCCACTCCGGATCCCCGGAATACCCCTGCCCACACCACATCTTCCAGGGAAGGCATGGCTTGGCAGTTCAGGCTGGACTGTTCCCATGAGGCACAGGGTCAGACTGATTTGCATATAGCCATGTCTGAACTGGGGTGGCAAAGTGGGCTAAAGAACGGTGATGGATCAAACCCAGATCTTTTGACTGGGTGTGAGTGTTTGATTGGTTCAGATGCTCTGTCCATCACCACCCCCTTTTGTACCACACCACATCTTCAGCAAAGCAAGCAGCACCATCGCACCCCATCTGCAGAAAACCATCAACATCTCCTTCGAGACAGCGTCCTTCCCGGAGAGCTGGAAGCACGCAGAAATCAACGCCCTACTCAAGAAACCCAAGGCAGACCCCAAGGACCCCAAGAACTTCCGACCCATCTCCCTGCAAAGGTCATCGAAAAGCCGTAAACAAACATCTAACCAGCTTCCTCGAAGAGAACAGCATCCTGGACCCATCCCAGTCCGGGTTCCGCAGCAACCACAGCACCGAAACTGCCCTCATCGCCGCCACCGATGACATCAGGAACCTGCTCGACAATGGAGAAACCGCGACCCTCATCCTCCTGGACCTGTCAGCGCCTTCGACACGGTCTGCCACCGCACAATACGGACACGCCTCTACGACGCCGGAATCCAAGAGAAGGCCCTGGACTGGACCACCTCCTTCCTCTCCGGCAGAGCACAGAGCGTCTGCCTCCCCCTTACGCTCAGAAGCCACCTAGATCATCTGCGGCATACCCCAAGGCTCATCCCTCAGCCCAATGTTGTTCAACGTCTACATGACACCACTCACCCACGTCACCACGACCTCAACATCATCTCCTATGCTCACGACACCCAGCTGATCCTATCCCTCACCAAAGACCCCTGCACCTCCAAAACCAACCTCCACAAAGGAATGAAGGCCATCGCTGACTGGATGACAAACAGCCGACTGAAGCTGAACTCTGACAAGACGGCGGTCCTCATCTTCGGATCCACCCCCTCAGCCTGGGACGACTCCTGGTGGCAGACTGCACTAGGAGCACCCCCACACCCACCGACCATGCACACAACCTAGGGGGTCATCCTCGACTCCACCCTCTCCATAAAGAAGCAGGTCAACGCCGTCTCCTCCGCCTGCTTCTACACCCTTCGCATGCTCCGCAGGATCTTCAAGTGGATCGCCACCGAAACAAGAAGGACAGTCACCCAGGCCCTCGTTAGAAGTAGACTGGACTACGGAAACACACTCTACGCAGGAGCCCCGGCCAAACTCCTGAAACGACTCCAACGCATCAAGAACGCATCCGCACGCCTGATCCTCGACATCCCTTGCCGCAGCCACATCACACCCCATCTGAGAGACCTGCTCTGGCTCCTCATCAACAAGAAGATAACCTTCAAATACCTCACACACGCACACAAGGCTCTCCACAACACCGGACCTGAGTACCTCAACAGCCGACTCAGCCTCTACACCCCCACCTGCCAGCCCCGCTCCGCAGACCGCGCCCTAGCCACTGTCCCCTGCATCAGAAGAGAAACCACCGACGGCAGATCATTCAACCAACTCGCTGCCAAGAAATTGTGCACCCTCCCAATCCTCCTGCGGCAGACTGAAGACCTTCTAACCTTCAGGAGACTCCTTAAGACCTGGCTCTTTGAACAGTAGCAGCTCCCCCCCCCCAGTGCGTTGAGACCCTCATGGGTCTGTAGTGCGCTTTGTAAGTGTCATGATTGATTGATTGATTGATTGATATATAGCTGAGTGCTCTTCCGCATACATGTGGAAGGAGATGTTAACCTGCTGTAATATTTCAGTTAATGGTTCGATGTAGAGATTAAATAGTGATGGGGATAGTGTTGAGCCTTGTGGTACTCCCAATAGGTTAGGTAATGGTGAGGATAGATTTTGATTCACCAGAAATCTTTGTGTTCTGTTATCTAAGAAGGATTTAAACTATTTTAGGACCGTTCCCGATATACCCATCTTGTTCTCAAGTCTCTCAAGTATTTTGCCATGCTTAACAGCATCAAAAGCAGACAAGAGGTCAAGCAGCACATGCAGACATGTTTCATTACAGTCTAATGTGAGTAGGGCGTCATCTACTTTATGTAGAATTTCTGTTTCGGTGGTGTGCTCGGGTCTGAAACCTGATTGGCAAATGTCAAGTAGCTTGAATTACATAATGTGTTGGTTAAGCTGTTGTTGAACACATTTTTCTATTACTTTAGCTAGCAAGGGAAAGTTGCTTATCAGTCGGAAAGTGTTTGGGTCCGAAGGGTTCTCTGTTGTTTTTTTTTAGGATGAGGATGACTTGGCTGGTTTTTAGGCAATCCTTGCGAAAGCGATGCATTGATTATTTCGGCATAAATGGGGATGACAGTATGGTTGATAGAAGACAAGCAATTTGATGGGAGGGGGTCATTGTAGTGGTTGTTCAGTTTTATTGTTGATAAGGTTTTGGTGATGTCTCTGTGGTAGTAAAGTTTGAAGGAGGACCACTGGGTTTTTTCTTTTTTTGACCCTGACTAAGTAGGTTGGGTTGGATGATCGGTTGGAGAATTTTTAGGGGTAGTATTGTTGCCAGCTGCAATCTTGAGTTCATTCTCTAGGGAAGTGGCTTTAGCAGTAAAGGAGAAGAGTTCTTCACTGCTTAAATGGGATTTTGATGTCAAGAGTGCGAATTTGTCCATTTTGTTTGATTGTTGTTTTAGTATTTCAAATAGTTTCCTCGGTCTGTTTTTGGCTCTGTCAAGTTCCGATCTAAAGAAGTCTTTGTTAGATTTTAGGATACTTTTCTTGGAGGAGTTTCTGGACTTTCTTAGCAGTCTTAAGTGAGGGATGAAGGATGTTGTCTCCATTGCTGTTCAGTTAGTCTCAGTTTGCGTTTTTTCTTCATTGAGAGAACCATTGAACCAAGGGTTTTTGTCTTTGTCCGGTATCCTTTTGAGTTTTGGCGGGGCTAAGGAGCCAATCATTTTTGTCATTGTGGAGTTGTAGTGTTCTGTACGTTTGTTGATCTGCTATTATTAGGAGGAAGAAGTTCTTTCTTGCATAGAGTAGCTAGTATCTCCAACTTTAGTCTTTTAGTGTCACAAAACCATTGTCTGTGTTTGGTTTATTGCGAGTTTGGTTTCTTTCTTGTGGGGGGTATTTGGAAGGTGATAATATGATGGTCTGACCAATCGCAGGGGTTGATTTGAATTGTTTTAATCATTTTCTCTTTGGAAATGATCCAGGCTAGTGTCACACCTTTATTGTGGGTTGGAGGGGTACAGGCTTGGACTAGGGATTGATCTGCAAGGAAATCTTTGACAGCTTGACCTGAGAATCATAGAGGTCTTCCCAATGAAGATTTAGCTGGTCAACAAACAGGGTGTTTTTGCATGGGGGTGGTAAAATACATGTAGTTTGAAGAGTTGGTTATCTGTAGATTTTAAGGAGATCCCAACGGTATAAACATGATTCGAGGGGGTTGGACTGAAGTATAGTAATGGAGATGTCATCTCGATGGATACAGGCAATGCCTCCACCCATTTTGTGTGGTCTGTCTATTCTAACAATGTTGTAGTCAGGAGGCACAAGAAGGTCTAAACATGGGGAAGAAGATTCAGTAAGCCACGATTTCGTCAGGATCGTTATATCAACTTCTTGGCTCAAAATGAAGTCAAAGGCATGTTTCATTGCTGAGCAGCAGTTGAGTAGACAGTTGGAGATTGGTTTCAGCGAGTTACCCAGCTTAGTTTCATGTTTTTCATGGGACAAAGTTACATTTTTCTTTATGTTGTTAAGGTTAACCTTTCTGTGATTTGGCTGTGTTGATCTGTTTGCATTGATTGGGACTGATCGAATTATATGTTCATCCACCATGGCTGGGGTTGGGAGATTCGTAAGATAGCAACAAGGATTGTGTTTCAAAGTCTGTCAGGTACTGATGGTGTTTGCATGTTCGGAATTGGCGATTGGACAGAGGCAGGGGGATAGTATTTAGCCTACTGTGAGCTGAAATTTTGATTTTTGAAAATGGTTGATTTTTTAGAGATAATTTTCTGAGGTGAGTAAAATATTCTTAACTACTGAAATGGCTTTTTTCAAGTTCAGATAAATCCTATCCGTTTGGGTTCTGAGTGATTCTAGTTCTACTAGGGATGAAGGGGATGGTTGGAATAGAGTGCAGGGAGTTCGGGGGCAAGGAATGTTAGACCGTTCAACATCCGTGTGAGAGGGCCTGGTTGAAGTTCCATCTGACCTTTTTAGATCCTTTAAGGGTGATAATTTGGGATTAATATAGAAGTTAGGTTTTAGTCTTCAGTTATCCTGGGTAGTGTTAGATGGAACTGAAAGGAAGGTGTTTTGAGTGGTTAAAGTATTAGTGTTCAGTGGTATGTGATGTAGAACTGGGTGTATAGGTTTTTTTCTTTTTGCTTTCAGGAGCTTATCACTGTGTGATCCCAGTGGTATCCATAGTCGATTAAGGGGGGTAGAGCAGGACCTTGAGATGGGGCTGGGAGTGTTGATGGTAATGGAAATGGGAGGTGATTTAGGATCTAAGAGAAGGGAGTTGCCGTCCCGTGTTTCAGGAATTCGTAGGTGTAGGTTGCTGCAGCTCCTGAGAAATTATACATTCTATCATGTCAGAGTGACATTTGGGTTGAGTGTCAGATTGCGAAGTATCGTCTTGATGGCTTGATGGTGTGTAGTATATGAGCTGTTGCGTACAAGGTATTTTACCATGGCAAAATAGTTGATGAATAGTTTGAGATCCTTATTGGCTGCTTGGATAAGAACTGTGCCATTTTTGTAGGAAGTTATATTCTGATTTGCTCTAAACTTTTGTGAAGGTGCCGTTAGAATCTTGGAGCTGTATGGGATGTTTTTCTTTTCCTGGATGTTTAGCCACTTGGTGAAGGTAGTATGCCATTTTGCCATTTTTCTGGTGAAAAATATTCCCTCATTGATAATGGTGCCTTTTTTATTTTGAAGGAAGGGCCTAGGAACAGTATGTCTGGGTTTTTTCTAAGCAGGATGTGTTTGAAATTTCTGGTTGCATTTCTAAAGAGGTTAGAGGGGTAAAGAATAGTGAAGGAATTCCTTCCTGCCGGTTTCTTATAATCTGGTCATGTTTGTTGAGGAGAGTTGGAATCTGTAACTATTCTAATTATCCTTAGCTGCCTTAGGATCACGAGATCAGGAAACAGGGCAGGGCCAGTTACTTCAGATCAGTTTGGAGTCATTTCAAAATGGCTGCCTCTTGCATGTAGTTAATCACAGAAGTCCTTTTTACCCTCTTTCTATTTCTACAGATACATCCGACTCAGTTTGAGTCAATTCCATTTAAGCTTTATTCGGCATGTACAAACAACCATAACACAATTACAAGTTTAAAATATTGCAGTTATGCATAAAACACTCCATATCAAAGACATGTTGATCAATTATCAGAAAACAATGCCTTTTCCTAAATTAATTGCTTTTAGAATAAATAACAAAACATTGAAACATATCCAGAGATCATTAAGGGCAGCAAGTAATTTCATACCAGCTATAAGTGTTCTCACATTGTATTTTATAAAAAGTGGTTTAATATAATAACACCTAAAATACAGATTAAATTTACAAAAGAGCATAAGGTGCATTGTGCTTTGCTTAGAATTCTTGTCACAAGGGCAGGGGTAGAATTTAGTGGGCACATTTTCATCACAGAAAAAGCGACTAAATGATGTACTATTCCTAGTCTCAGTCTAATCAATACAAAACGATGTGTTAGTTGAGTCAGATAGTCTTGGACTCCCTTCCTAGATTTGATTGTTTGGTAAAACATATACATTGATTGTCTCCATACCCCTCTTATTCGGGTCTCTGTTTTATATGTTAAAATTGCATCCTTAATTTTCTGTTTAGTTAAGGTAATTACTTGCCCTGGGTTCATTTCAATGTTTAACTTAAATAAATTACTGTATGTGTGACATATATATTCTAACTAAGGAATACACCATTTTTTCATCCAGGTGGAGGCAGTCCTTAATGATTGATTTTGTAAAGTTAGTTTCATCTTTGGCCCAGATAGAGCTCCATAACAGCAGCGGATGCATGAAAATCAGATCGTCTAAGTATACTAATCCTACTTCTTGACTAATTACTCCAGTGGACGCTGTTGGGGGTAAACTTAAGAGATGTTTTAAAAAAGAGTTTTCTTCTCGCTGCAGTATCTGGCTACAGTTATGGCCCCACACCCCTGCACCATAGAGGACAGTAGCAACAGATTTAGCCTTATACATTGCTAACATTTCCTAGATTGGGTGATTGCCTAATTGGATGAAATCTAAAAAACCCATATGCGCTGTTAATCATCTTAAATCGAACATTGGTTAATTCATGTGTCCAATTCCCACTGCCCGAGACGGTTACTCCCAGGTAGCAGAAAGTGTTAACAGTTCTACAGGGGTGCTATCAATAAAAAAATTTTTTTAAATTCCTTTGGTTAAAGACTGCATATCATAGTAAAAGTTTTTGTTTTGTTAATTAGCAGTTTCCTTGCGGCAATAAAATTCCTATAATGATCAATTAATCGATGTAGGCCTACCAGCATCCTAGAAAGCAACACAGCATCGTCTGCATATAGCAGCAGCAGTATATAACTACCGGCGATTTGTGAGGCGTCCTCCTGGACAGATTATAAAAATTTGTCGACCTCATTTATAAATAACGAAAAAAGGAGCGGCTCGAGGATACAGCCCTGGTGAGAACCTCGTTTTACATCAAGATTTGGTGCGCACTCACCCCGCTGCCTATATCACACTTTGCATGATAGCATCTCATAAAGCCTTGCAAGGAAACAGATGATCCGTTTAGGCATGCCAAGGTTAAGCAGAGTTCACCAAAGAATTGTGTGATCAACAAGATCAAAAGCGCTGCTAAGACCTGCAAAGCTATAATCCTCCCTTCTTTGGGGCCCATATATTTGCCTATTAGTTTTTTCAAATTAATGCATTGCTCTACGGTCCCTAACCCTTTCCTAAAACTATATTGTACTGGGGAGAGTATCTCATTTTCATTTGCCCACTCTTCTAATCTCACTAATAATAGCAAGCAAAGCTCCTGCACTGTGTTGCAAGATTTTGAGAGAGCAGAATTCTCATAGTCATATCTACAATGAAGTGGCACAGTTCAGTTCTCTCCTTGTATGACGCACTTTAAGCAGACATTCGACAATGCAGGTACCCTTGAGCCTAAATGGAAATGGGTCTGTGTTGTGGCCAGCAAAGTTTGTGTACAGGAAGGGATCCCTAACTGCACAACATCTATGCTTTTAAGGCAATTTTCTCTTTGAATATGGGCTGCAGAATGCAGTACACATGGGAAGAGGAAAAACGAGGAGGAATACAAATATTTCTTCTCGATACACCTTCCTAAAGGAGCCACAAGATTTCGGTGTAAATCCATGTTTACAGTTCTTTGTAGAGATGGATTTGTATCAAAACCCATGCGTGGATGCGTGGGAATGCCCCCTTGATGCAAAGTAACGCAAGTCAGTGCATTGCGTTGCCTAACCTTTGGTAACAAACCAACTCAAATCACAATTTGCGTCGGTTTGTAAAATACCAACCTGGATTTTGTGTCAGGTCTCTGTTAAAAAGGTAGCACAAACCCATCACAAAATCTTTGTAGATCTGGGCCTCAGTGTGTATAGACAAAGGTAAGTCACCATAGTAAGCATGTGTTGCTGTCATTTTGAAGATGGCTACTGCAGAAACGTTCAGACAAATATTAAGGAAGAAGCACCTTCTGGCCCAACATTATGGAGAAGCTTGCACAGACAAATATTCAGGGGCTTACATGGCACAGAAAGTCAGCAGTGAGACATGCTCTTTTGATAGAAGCGAAACCCGCTATATTCTAATTTTTGTGGTCACTACTCTAGGAGTGATACTTATTTACTGTAAAAGAGCATGTTTTCAATAATCCCCGCTTAAGCAAATGTTTCCAAACCTTCTCTTATTTCGTAAACGTCATCTTTTGTTACCGTGTACAGGAGTTATGGCACAGTTTTAGACCGTATGAATTATTATCCTAGGTACTTGAACTTAGTATTAGATATTTCTAAGTTCTTAATGCTCTACAGCAATCTTCAGATCAAATCAAATTTAAATAACATTATTTACATCCCGCAAACTATTTTTTTCCGCAGAGAGCACTCATAGTATTTATATTGCTGTTATGATAGAGGGTGTTAGCTTACATCAAGATGGGGAGGTTGTTTTTAGCAAGAACAGTTTCTAGTCATTTATATATTTAATGAAGTGTGCATGATATTTTACATTACAATTAAGTGATTGCTTGGCTTAACATTATAGGGACTTCACGTTTTCAGACTGTGTACATTAGGTTGTTTTGTCTAATTCCATCCAAAATCCTTGATATCTAATTTCTTCAGACATTACTATTTTTTACACAGCACAAATCAATATTTTCTGGAAACATACGTAAGCACTTGTAATGATATCTAGCACGAGGAAATATTTTAATACTGGGGTGTAGTCAATTTCACACATTGGATCAAATGAGGCACGAACGATCTGCGGAAATCATTACATTATGGAACATGATTGTGATTGTGTACCTTGTTTTCTGTCACGGGTTGTAGCCAGGAGACAGCTATCTTTGCTGCACGCAGTGTGCCAGTGAAATATCTGGGTGTCAGATCTTACTCTTTAACATTCATTGTGTTTCTGCATGCAATATGAAATACATTAAATAAATCAACCATAGTTCTTGGCGTGTATTGGCGCTGTCTTCATTAATAAATGACAACACTCATATTGTACGTAATTATGGCCCACATGCATCATTGTTACATTTTGCACTTCCTAATTTGCGAAAAATAAGGAATCGCAAATTAAGAAGTGCAAAATGCTATGCATCATTATTTTCGGTATTCATTTGTGATTCGGTAAAAATCGCAATTTTTACCGAATCCCAAATGAATACCGAATTCTTAAGTTAATTTTCGCAATTCCCATTGATTGGCCCATAGGAGTGAATGGGAAGGCATCAGCAAATTGCGAGTGGCACTTTGAAAATTTCATGGGTGCAGGGGGGGATCCAAAGGACCCCCCCATGCACCCCTGAAATGTTTTTTTCGCATCATGTTTCACACACACATGTCCTAAGGACATGTGTGTGTAAAACATGAATGTTGAAAAAAAACCATTTTCAGCATTTTAAACACTTTTTCCAAATTTACCAAGTGGTTCAACCACTCGGTAAATTTGGCACCCTAATTGCGAATTTGCACTTCTAAAAGTAATGATGCATTGCTTTTAAGAAATCGCACATCTGCGACTTCTTAAAAGCACCCGCAATTTTAGAACTCGCAAAAATGTTACGAATTCTAAAATTGCTTCATGCATCCCAAAAAGCACTTTTGCATTCGCAAACGGACGATTTTAAGGAATCGCACCGTTTGCGACTACAAAAATGCTTGATGCATATGGGCCGTTGTCTCTTACAAGATAATTCACCAAACTTTATGAAGAAAGGGGAACCATATATACAGGTTGGCGGTCTGTACTCTGTTGCATCAGGGCAGCAAAGAACTGGACTCTGCTGCCCTGGAAATCTACATCCCATCATATTTAGAAATCTCCACCTGCGTCGGGGAGATCACTGTGACTTGAGAGAGTGGCTACCATGGTTCATGTTGCTGCTAAGCAAACTTTTGTTTTCCAAAAACAAACTCCCAAAGTAGGAGGTTGTCATTGAAAAACAGAAGTAATGGCCCTGACACGCTGAGAGTGATCTCACAGTGTTTGCTGGTTATTTGTATTTTTTTCTATTCGTGACAGCCAGGCTTCTCTTGGTGGTCCAGATGAGGAAAAAAGTATGTTAGAATGTTTACCCTAAAAAAAGACCGATGGTCTGAAGTATTTGAAGCAAAAGGCCAAACTCTGGTGGACCATTATACTAAGATTTCTGCTGACGGGGCCACAGGAGGCACTGCCAGTGGAAACATTATCATCTGCCCAACTCTAAAGGGAGTGGGTGGACCATCACTTTATTGGACAGGGTACTCCAACACATTTGTGACCGAGTAACCCATCTACCAAACTCATCAAAAGGTTTTATTAGATTAGTGAATTGTGAAGAACATGTTTTGATTAGTAACTGTAGCTCCCTTTTCCATATTGTCTTTGGAGTAGAAAGGATAAGATGCAGATTACTGTTTTGTCGATTGTCGATCAAGTCGGATCTCCTTTTGATCCTTGCCCCCGTATTCTCTTACAGGCCCTTGTAGATATGGTTAACCCCACTATTAACAGTATCATCAACTCCTCACTGTGCACAGCAATGATTCCAACGGAGTGGAAACTTGCAGCAGTAAAGCCTTTACAGAAAAAACAACTGGCAGACCCTACAACTCTGACAAATCTCCGGCCTATTTCGCTTCTTCCTGTCCTATCTAAGTTAACGGAAGCATTTGTGAACAGACAGCTCACAAACTTCCTGGAGGAAAATAATGTCTGGCACCCCAATCAATCTGGCTTTAGAGCTCAGCAGTCCACAGCATCAGCCCTTCTGTTCACCACGGATACCATACACGCTGCTATGGATCAGGGAAAGAAGGCTGTTTTGATATTATTAGACCTGTCTGCTGCCTTCGATACAGTCTCACATGCCATCCTTATAGATCATCTAGTAACATCTGGCATAGCAGGAGACGTATTGGAGTGGATCAAAAATTTCCTGAGTGACAGGTGCCAAATGGTCACCCTAGGAGAGTTTTGTTCAGAAGAAAAAGCCCTCACGTCAGGAGTTCCTCAGGGATCTAGCCTGAGCCCGATGCTTTTTAATGTTTACACGTCCCCCCTGATTAAGCTGATATCGTCCTTTAAGATTGGTACCATCTCTTATACGGATGATGCGCAGCTTATTCTAGTCCTGGACAAAGACACAATGGGTGGGGAAGAAAATCTTAAGAACTGCCTCTCAGCCACCTTCGAGTGGATGAGTAAGAACAATCTGAAATCTAATTCGGGAAAAACGGAAATTTTGCTATTTGGCTCACAAAATTACTTTGTTCCTAAACAATGGTGGCCTGAAGATGCGGAGGTGCCTCCTAATACAATTAATGCAGCGCGAAACCTAGGAATTAAATTTGACGCTTCCCTGTCCTTTAAACAACAGGCTTTGGCAGTAGCAGGTACCTGCTTTAACATTATAAAGGGCTTGAGGAACATTTTTGATCTACTTCCACTATCAGCCAGAAAAATGGTGGCGGTCGCCCTTATAACATCGAGACTGGACTACTGCAACGGCCTGTATGCGAGAACAAACAAAGTAGTCATACATAAGTTGCAGATGGTCCAGCATGCAGCGGCCAGGCTTGTGCTGAAGTGGCCTAGGAAATCCTCTGCCTCAGCTGCATTGGACACTCTTCATTGGCTACCAATTCACAAGCGGGTGCTGTTTAAAGTCCTAGTGATTACCTTTGGGGCTTTTCACTTACGAGGGCCAAAGTACCTACAAAAGAGTTTTGTGCGGTACTGTCCATCACGTAACCTTAGATCTTCTAATGCGAATTTGCTGGCCATCACTACCTTTAGACTCATCTAAAAAGGGAGGGAAATCCCTGGTCATTTTAGGATCTAAAGCTTGGAACAAACTCCCCCTCCATCTTTGTCTTATCGGTTCGGAATCAGTGTTCAGGAAATCACTGAAGACTTGGATCTTTAGCCTTCCTGATACTTGCTGCAAAGCTTTAATATGAGTATCTTGACCTAACTAATAAAAGCAGTGTGACCAGCCTTTTCATGTTCTCTGGTCTCTAGCGCCAAGATGCTCCTTAGAGTGAAAGCCGCGCTCTATAAAAACTCACTTACATTACATTTGTCTTTTCTCAAATAATTATGTATGTATGCATATTGAATTATAGCAGCGCAAACCAAGCTAAAAGGCAAAAGAGCACTGTACATGGTCCTAGGCAAGCTGAAAGTCAGCAAGTAATAGGAGAAGAAGCTGGGCATTGTGAAGAAGTATTCTTTAAAGAGGTGAGTCTTCAACTCTTTCCTAAATTTGAGCCACATTGTAGCAGTCCTGATGGATATGGGTTGGTGTTCCAGATCCTGGGTGAAAAGGAAGAAAAGGCCTGTTGTCTTTTTTTTCTTTTTTACACTTCTTAGTATGTAGACTGATGGTGTCTCGGCTGTGGGTGTGGTTAGAATCACCAGAGATGTTGAGCTTTTCCACAAGATAAACTGGTTCTGACAGCTTGGAGCGTGGCCAAGTGCCGTGAAAGATGGCCGCTCACTGAAGCAGCTCCTGCCACCGCCACTTAAATCCCATTCCATCCATATGACAATCCAATATCCACAGCAGAAAACACTTGCTGCCTGGCTTCCATAAACAGTGGGGCATGCTGCTTGATAAATACGGAAAACCTGTGTTGGCCGCCAACTGAAAACAGAGGTGTGGCCGGGGTGGTGAGGTGTGCCTGTGGCATTTAGTGGGCCAGTGACTCGGAGAACAAGGGGCTGACATACACTGCCAGCAGAAGGGGCGGTGTGGCAATTCTGGTGGAGAATGCTGTGGCACCCCATGCAGTTTAGGACTCTGCTCCTGACCGCAGATGGTGTAAAATCCAACTACCATTCATCCTCGTCGGAGACAGCGGCATCCACCCAAGGTCAAAGAGGAGGCCTGTATATCCAGAGAGGCCGCGACCTCCGAAAGGCCTGCTACAGAGCTGACAACTGCAGACCTCGGAGGAGTGGGACTGAGAAAGGTGGGGGACGACCACTGAGACTGCCCACTGGGCTGTTTGCAGCCTGTGACTGCAGTCTTAACAGCAGGAAAAACAGCGACAATCTGGAGGTGCTGGAGGCATATGGGATCTGCTGGCGGAGTCCACTACAGCTTCCAGGCAAGTGAAAGACATCCAGTGCACAGGAGGTGAGAGCGCTTGAGCCCCCCTGTACCTGAGTGGTACCTGGACATCGCTGGTCCCCTCGACTCGCAACTGAGAGGGCGGCTGCCTGTCTCGCTGCTGGGGTGGTGGCAGCCTGGGTCTATTGGTGGCTGTCTTTGACTGTGGCCTGGGGGTGCTCATTGAGCATCACGGTTTGGGGCCTTTCGTAGTGTGCTACGGACCTGCACCATTGCCATCAGGGTGTTGATTGTAATGAAAACACCTGAGTGCCCTGAATGAGAGAAGCAATCATACTGCATACAACTCTCCCCTACCACAACACTCACTGTGCAGACTATACCATCTCCCCTGGAAGTCTCACGGAACATGCCACCCCTGACCTGACCCTGTGATAGTGAGTTGAGCGGTAAGAGGTACGAATGGAGGTAGTCCTAACACCTCGTGGATTCCCTGAGTGACCGAGCCCCACAATAAAAAGCTCTCAGCACCCATTCCAACTTGAACTCCTGGACACCCTGCGTCTCTAGGTAACCTCGGGAACTAGATGAAGAACCTCCTACCACCTATCATTGGGGGAGCGTGTGACATCACGACGAGGCGAACTGCATAGTGGCTCATTGGGGCTGACGCTGGGGAAGGAGGAATGAAAGCTGAGAGGCCGCAGGAGAGTTAATTTTATGCTCCTTGGCAGGCAGTGATGAGTACTAAACTCCCTATCCCCCACTCATTGCAAAGGGACACTTAGGACAAGGAAAAGGGTAAAGTCCTCCACTGGAGATGACTGGCGGCAAGGGCCCTTGCATAGTCAAGTGAACTAAACTCAACAAGTTCACCCAGCAGAGGGACAATACAACTGTGCCAATAGTGGAGGAACTGCGTGCCTACCAAATTCGGACAGCTCCAGCAGTGATGCAATTGATACGCACAGCCCTTGAGGCCAACAGAGACTCAGTCTCCACAAATATTGGCCTGGTGTGTGCCAACCTCTGCAGCAATGGGGGCCCGTGTCAAGGAGGTGGAGGATGGGGGGCGCTAGAGAGCGCCGAGCAAGATGGCCGCATGAATGTGAGGCTCTGCCGGATCGAAACAAAATCCTGCATAAATCCTACTGATTCCGCCCCGGTGCAGTGCCTGGGGTCGCGGTCCAACATAGAGCGTAGCTGGGCGCCTGATCGGTGCCGACGAACTGGCTGTTTGTGCCGTTTCAGTGGGAGATAGCGGCGAGTGGACTGCCGCCGGGAGGCCCGCCACAGTGCAGAGCGGGAGAGAAGACGTTCCCAGGAGCCCGTAGCCAGGAGAGTCCCGGACGATTGAGGCTGGGGCGGCGGTTGCTACCTGCGTGCTGTGCTGTTTCATCGGACTCTCGGAGGGGGCGCGCAGCCGCAGTGGTATCGAGGAACAGCGGGGCCTTGTCCGTCTTCCGCCGGTTGCAGTGAGTGGGGTTGCGGCCTGGGAAAGCCCGAGGCTGCGGAGGTGGTGTTGGGCCGCGCTAGGCGGCGCCGCGCGAGCCGGGACTGGTGGGGGTGGGGCGGGTCTGACTGGGCCGGCGGGGGCTGCATTTGCCTGTGTACGCACTTGAGGACACCATTGGGGAGACGAGTTTGGGCGGATGCACCTCTGAGGCGCTGGCAGCTAAATTCACCGGGGCTGAGCTGTGAGTGCGGATCGCATTGCCGACGCGGGACCACGAGGGGTCAAGCGGGAACTGCGTGAGCAAATTGCTGTGCCTGGGCTGCTGGCTGTACAGCGTGCACGTTGAGGGACAAAAAAAGGCTCTGCTCGCACACGTACTATCCTGGAGGTGCGGTGTCTGGGCCTTGAAGGTGGTGAGCTGTTCATACACGTGTCCTCCATTTTGACGCTGGGGTACCGTGGGACCACAGTGCTATCCCTACGTTGTCAGCTGCTGAGAGAATTGCGACATGGGCAGGACGGAGAGGAATCAGCCTAAGTTAGTGTTCGAGGCAAAGAAGGCCACCATGTCCGCAGTACAGGAGCCACCGGTCACTGATGCTGCTGGTGCGACGGGTGGTACACCGAACTTGGAAGTGGTCCTGGTGGCTATGCAGAAGCCGCTGCAGTCGATCGAGGGCACTATGGAGGCGGTTAACCACAGGTTGGATCACATGGCGACTCAGTTTGACAGGCAAAATGAGCGGATGGGTGAGGTGGAACAGAGGGTATCGGCCACGGAGGAAGGTTTGACCACAGTGACCACGAAAGTGTTCAACATGGAGCGCGTCCTGGCAGTCATACAGGCCAAGAACGAGGAGTTGGAAGGGAGGTCCAGACGCAATAACATCCGCGTCACGGGCCTTCCTGAATCCACGAATGTTGGTCGCATGGAAGATTTCATGGAGCGGCTGATCACCGACATATTTGGGACGGAACAACTGTCTAAAGTGTTCATCGTTGAACGGGCCCACCGCTCCCTGGCTAAGAGGCCGGTCTCTGGGGCACCACCGAGGCCAGTTATTGCACGCATATTGAATTATAAAGACAGAGATGTGATCCTTCGGCTGGCGCGTGAAAAAGGCGCAATAGACTGGCAAGGTAGTAGATTGGAGTTTTACCCCGACTTTACTGTGGCGGTGCAAACGACGAGGAAAGAATTTCAAACTGTGAAACAACTTCTTAGGGCTGAGGACATCCCGTACGCAATGTTGTACCCCGCCAGGCTCCGGATAGGATCGCCATCGGATAATAAGATCTTCACCTCGTCACGGGCAGCTATGGAATATGCAAAAAAGCAGAAGAAAAGAAAGAGAGACGCTGCTGCTGCGGGAGGCGGGGATGGTGATCTTCAGGAAGATGCTGAGTGAATGGTGCATTTTGGAGGACATGATCGATGCATGCTGTCTTCTATATTGGCACGGGTTGGAACGTTTGATCTGCTGGTTACGGACAGCTCTAGCTCTAGAATAAGAAGACACTGATGACTGTTTATACAATCCTGGAGGGTGTATGATCATGCGTATATGACTCATGTGTGCGCTTACGCTACTTGATGGTGATACTCGGCTGGAGTAGGCAATTATAACTTCTCTGGCGGAGATGTGGTATAGGACACTGATCACTGTTGGATATAGAGATGTTATGTTAATTGTTTGATGCCGTATGATAGCTTTTGGGGTTGCGCCTGCCGGTGTGGTCTGGACCCTGCATAACTTATGACGGGCAGCGATGCTGGGTAAACTGGGGTGGAAGTTTGATTGTGTATTCGATCCCTTCTTCCTACACATGTAGGAGGTAGTAGGGCATCTCTCCACCCCCACTTATGGGAGTTCCCCACGGTGTGCTGCTAATAGGGGATCTGGTTGGGAGTTGGGAGGGATGGGGTCAGCTTTGGCAGGTTCGGGGTGCTGAAGTGGGTGGGGGGTGGATGGGGGCAGGTTTATGGTTTCACATGAATACGAGCATAAATAGATGTGTGCGCGAAAGGGAGGACTATGATTTCGCACTGTGGGCTGATGAAACGTAATAACTGCTGGTTGAAGATTGCAATTCCCTACGTGATGTGTGACCATTTTTACGGTGAGGAGGTGAGATATATTTACTGGTGGTTGGGATGTACAGTGGGTGGTCCAGATGGCTGAAAATGGGAAACTCTGCTGGATATCGTGGAATGTGCGCGGACTAAATAGGCCACAAAAGTCTAGACAGATGCTGTCATTTCTCTCTAGGCATGAGGCACACGTGGTCTTTCTTCAGGAGACACATCTCCGGGGGAAAGCTGTTAATGCTGTGGCTCGACAATGGGCAGGGGTGCGAGTTGCAACGGACTACTCCTCCTATGCACGTGGGGTGATGATATTAATCAAAAAAAATGTCCAATTTGAACTGCTACACAAAGAAGTGGATAAAGAAGGCAGGTATGTTATTCTGCAGGGGAAATTATATGGCACGCTACTAACCATGGTGAATGTATACGGTCCAAATGTGGATGATCCCGATTTCTATATTGCTCTATGGAACAAGGTGTATGCTCTTCCACCGTCGGCAATTTTGTGTGGGGGAGATTGGAATGTAACGTTGGATGCTACGTTGGATAAAAAGGATGTGAGATTAAATGTGCACAGGAAAGCTGCGGATGTGGTCCGTGACGGGATGCAAGACTTTGGTTTGGTGGATGTGTGGAGGCTGGGACACCCGGGTGTTAGAGAGGGCACTTGCTACACTTCCGCGCATGACACTTGGTCAAGATTAGATTACTGGCTAGTTACCCGGGATGTCAGTGGGTGGGTCAAGCGCAGCGCTCATCTACCTAGGACCCTATCGGACCATGCGCCGGTGCTCTTGGAGGTGGGCTGGCCGTCGCACACCCCGGCACCATTCTCATGGCGCCTGACTCCAGGCATGTTACACGACCTGGTGCTGCGGGAGGACTTGCGAACTTGTATTGAGGACTTTTTTGTTAGAAATGTGGGGTCGGTTGAAAGCATGTGCACTGTTTGGGAGGCGTTTAAGGTTACAGTTCGAGGCGCTTGTATCGGTATGCAGTCTGGGGTGCTCAAATCGCTAAGGTACTCGATGAGCAAATTGGAGGAAGAGTTGGCGGCCTTAGAAAGGCAGCAGGAGCACGAATCCACACATGTTAGGCTGGCTGAGATCAGAAGGAAAGTTACTGAATATAACGAGTTGGCTGATCAAGAGATTAATTTTTTGTCTAAACGCACTAGGGCGCGATATTATGGCGAGGGAGGGAGAGCGGGGCGAGGTCTGGCAGATAGGATTCGAGAACCATGGGCGAAGCACTGCGGGGTTCAGGAGATACTGCGGGAGGGTGATACAGTGACAGATGCTGTGGGTATTCTGGACTGCTTCGCGCAGTACTATGAGCGGATGTATAGACATGTGGACACGGCGGATGAACCGGACCTGGCACAATACTTGGATGACGTAGCATTAGTCTGGCTGTCTAAAGGGCAACAAGATTTCTTGATGCACCATATCACGGAAGGAGAGCTCCGAGATGCGATTTCGGCCCTACCTAATGGCAAAGCGGCAGGCACAGACGGTTTGCCGTCAGAATTTTATAAGGAGTACGCCGATTTGTTGGTACCCCGACTGGCGGCTGTACTCGAAGACGCCATGGACCAGGGACAACTACCAGCCACTATGAGGGAAGCACTATTGGTGGCTCTACCGAAGCCGGGCAAGCCCCCCGATCTATGCGAGTCATATAGACCGTTGTCACTGATAAACACGGATATTAAAATTATTGCTAAAGTACTAGCGACACGGCTCCGACTGGTTCTACCGGTTATGGTGCTGCCGGATCAGTCTGGTTTCGTTCCACTACAGTCCACTACTCACAATCTGAGGGCCTTGTTCGCGGTCTTGCATCTTCTCAAACCAGAGCTCCCTGCGGTGGCGGTTCTGTGGACGCTGCCAAAGCTTTCGATTCGGTGGCTTGGCGATACATGCTAGCGGTGCTGCATCGAATGGGGGTGCCATATTTTTTCACATCACTGATTACTTTGCTGTACACTAAACCAATGGCCAGGGTAAGGATCAATGGCCATGTGTCTTCACCGTTCTGTATTCAAAGAGGTACCCGGCAGGGGTGCCCTCTTTCACCCCTGCTGTTTGCTCTTGTATTAGAACCATTGGCCTGCATTTTACGGCAAAGATACGCTGATGCAGTGCTGCGCTTCCCCCTTAGGTCCTTCGCAGTATCTATGTATGCTGACGACATGGTACTATACATTAGAGACCCAGCCACGCATTTGGAGAGAGTACTGAGGGAGTTCATAAGATTTGGGCACTATTCTGGTCTCTCCATCAATTGGAACAAATCCATACTCTTGCCACTTACTGATGCCACCAAACCGTTTCTGCTAGACTTCCCATTGGAATGGGCGATGGAACCGGTGCGCTATCTGGGAATCTGGGTCCATAGGGACTGTACCGAAGTTCTGAGAGCCAATTACGGAGTGGCAATATCGAAATTGGAAGACCAGGTGGAAAAATGGAGAAGGTTACCGCTATCGTTTGCCGATAGGATCTCCATCATCAAAATGGTGGTGCTACCTAAATTTCTGTATTACTTTGTCAATGTGCCCATTCTCCTGACGTCGCACTTTTTTGCACAACTCCAATCGTTGCTCACCACGCTGGCCTGGGCCGGTAAGAAAGCACGGGTGAGTTGGGATGTGTTGACAAAGCCATACGAGCTGGGGGGCTTTGCGGTACCGGATATGAAACTGTACTATCTATGCGCACAGGCACACTTTGCTGCCTACTGGATATCGGCACCGCCATACACACCACATGTAGCGCTCGAAGCCAGTGCAGTGACACCACGACCATTGAAGGCCATGATAGCTAATAGGTACTCTGTATTCGAGAGGGGGGAAGTGGATACGGTGCGTAGCACACATCATGCTTGGCAAGAATTAGGCAAAAGATCGGATAAATTACCGCTGTATGCCCCGGATATGCCACTCTTGTATCATGACAAGATCTCGGTATCTAATGAAATTGGTGCGCTGCAACTCCTCCAAGGTGCTGGTATACAAAACATGGGGCATGTGTTCCCTGCTGCCACTTTCCTTCAGCTGCAGACTCTCCTAGATAATACAAATAACCCCACTATGGCCACATTCCTCTATGCTAGGCTGCGCGCAGCGCTGCGGGACTTATATCCATCTTTCCCGGATGAACCCCCTGTGTTGAATGCCTTACAGTTACTTTACACGTCAACGACAGGTGTGAAACTGATCTCACGACTGTACCGGGCCTCACAAGAAGACAAAGGTGGGGGTGGCAAGCTGGCAAGAGCGCGATGGGATGCAAGTCTGCCTGAGCCATTGTCGGACGAAGAATGGAGTGAATGCTGTACTGGGACGGGTGGCTTTGCAGCTAATGGGAATTTTCGTCTGATACATTATAAATATCTACAACAATGGTACTACACCCCTGCGCGACTGTTGAGATATGGGCTACGCACGCACTCCAGGTGTGTGAGATGCAATGAGGACAATGCTGATTTCATACATTTGGCGTGGGGCTGTGCTAAGATATATGAGTTCTGGACTGTAGTAACGAGAGCGCTGTCAGAAATGACTTCCACGGTGGTGCCTGCGGAGCCACGATTGTGCCTCTTGGGGATAGCGTCGGGTGTATCTGTAAGTTATCGACGTTTGATAGTGCTGGCGTTGCAAGTGGCTAAGCGCAGAGTTGCTATGATGTGGGGAGGGAGGCAGGCACCGACTGTCGCATTATGGTTGCGGGATATGGCGTACTGCCGTGACCAACTCACCTGTTACTATGAAGAGTTACCGGACACCTCAAGGCCTAGGGATATCTGGGGACCATACACACTGTATATGTTATCGAGAGAAGTGGAGGAGGGCAATTCATAGATCGCACTAGATGGGACTGATATAATCAGATGAATGTAATTGACATGTGAGTGAACCCTCCATGAAAGGGATAAGGGTGGGGATCAAAGACTGTTTATTGTTTCATCAATACCCGTGGAATGTTAGTTACACGCGACTCAGATAGTGATTTGGGTACCTCACTGGATGCGCAATTGCACTTGAATCGTGCCGGACTTGGACCTGAAACCTGCATTTTTGGTTGGGGGGTTGTTTATGGTTCAGTACGGTTAAGTTACCTATGGAAAACAAACAGAAAATAGAAAGACTGATTATTGTATATGTTTGAATACTTGTGAGACTCAGCCTCCGCTTTTTGTTTTTTTTTGACTACTCTTAATGCTTTCTCATATGGAGGAGATGATATGCTTTTTACATGTGTTGCATTGTGGAAAAACTTAGCGGCCGGCCCATAATTGGGTTGTAGGCCTCAAGCTGTGTTCTTGTACTTTACCCAATAAAAGTCTTTACTCAAAAAAAAAAAAAAAAAGGAGGTGGAGGATTCAATCACCACCCTGAAAGCCAACAGCAAGACTTTGCAGCTCAAAGTTAAAGAGTTAAGTGCAACCTTCCAAATCCTAGAGTCCAAGCTGTAAGATTTCGAGGGGTGGTCCAGGAGGATTTTTTTATTTTATTTATAATAGGCGTACCAGAACACTTGAAGGGGTCAGTGGTAGACCTTTTTGTCGAGTATCTTGTCTTTAATCAACTGCAACCCGTGGTCTTTTTAAATATTTCTCTGTTGAACATGCCCCCAGAGTCCCGGGTGCTCCTCCAAAGCCAGGCACGCCACTGAGCCCCATTATTGTTTGCATTTTCAACTATTGCGATCGCGAAGTCATTCTTTAAGCTGCTCACTGCACACCACCAGTCAAATGCGATAATACTGCGATTAACCTTTTTCCTGGACTTTACTCTCTGATTGCAAAGACTGCGCCAATCCTTTCTTGAAATTAAAATCGAACCGAGGGATCATAACATAAAGTACTCCTTGATATTTCTGGCAAAAAGACGAGTAGTGGCGGGTGGTAAAACCTGGTATTTTATTAACCCGGAGGAGAACTGGGAATGGCTAGATGGTTGGAGAGTGTTGGGAGATGTAGCACACCAGTCCCCCATGAAGCTACAACAAGCTGGCGGTAAGACCAAAAATGAGCAGGGTGCTCAAGCCAGTTAGAGGCACCGCAATGAAGTGCAGGAGAACTAACTTCCTCTGTGGGTTTTTCCAAGAGCACTGGCCTCACGCTAAATAACTGTAGTAACTCGGCGCCCATCTCTTGTAACTGCTGGAACTATTGAACTGATGCTGAAATGACGAGGGATGAGTCCCTGGGCCTAATTGATGGAAGTTCTCCACACAGGGAGAGCTGATACTCTGCATGCTCTCAATAACTGTGGTAACATTACCTTTTCTTCAATGGGGGTGGCGGGATGGCTTCTAGATGGTATCCACAAACTCCTGTAGTTTGTATCATATTTTGGGGCAACAGGTACTCTGCACAATTGGGGGGGGGGGTAGTTTTAGGTCCATCATCCAGGGAGGCAGGGTGATGATGTAATATTGGGTTTTGTGAGGATAAGTTTGTTTTATCAGTCTTATGGTGATATCTTTACATTGGTACAGCTGCAGCACAGGATAGGTGGTCCTGTCTACCTTCCGCTGACTGCTCATCCCGGTCGGGCGGTGTTGGTCCACACTTGTCCTGTAATAAGCCATTGTGGTCTCCACTGCTCCCTACCCATCTACCCCACACCTTGATGACAGTTACGCACTGTAGGCTCTCTCCACTTATTACTACCAGAAATTAGCTGTTGCACTAATGGTAGGTACTCCTAGTGTTAGTGTGGTGTTAAGATCCTCTCCTGGAACGTCAACAGACTGGGGGACAAAATTAAGCATGGGGAGGTCTTGCAATACCTCAAATGACACACACCTGAGCTGGTCCTAATGTAGGAAACACATCTGCAAGGCAACACCTATCATGCCCTAGTTGGATGGGGGTAAAAAATGGTCACTCATGCGGGATTTACGATGGGGGCCATAGGGGCTGGTATCCTTCTGTACAGATCGCTCCCATTTATTGTACTTGTGACCATTTTTTAAATGGGGGTATGTCAAGGTGGGGGACTGACCACAGACAGTCCTCCTCTCCCTCTTCACAGGCATCCTTCCTATCCAATGGCTCAAATGTCACGTTAAAGTTGCTCGCTAGGATTAAGGGTTAAGAGGGGTCCCTTTCATCTAGAAGCTCTTCCAATTCTTGTAAGGTAGCTGATCTTCTACCTCCCCTGGTTCCACTGGTGTAAATGTTATAAATATCTAAGCTGTAGCCTCATTTGCCCTTAAGCTGTATTCCTAAGATGTCAGGGCTATGTGAAGGGAGCTGTCAAATTTTGCAACAAAGCGCTATCCTAACCCATATAAGTAGACCCACTGTGGGGTGCCCTAGTTTTTTAGAGGTGGCAGGGCAGTAGTATGTTACATAGCCTGGCATATGTACTGGTGTTGCACGATCAGGCATTCACACAAGGTATTTTTCGTATGTTCCTGTACCTTAATTGAACGGAGTGGGAGGTTCGATTCCCGGCCACCACCCTGGTTTTCTAACCGCAGTCTAGGTTTTTTCTTGAGTGCGAGGATGCAACGTCCAAGCACTCCAAACACAACTTAGCAAGCCAGTAGATACCGTGTCAGCAATATGCCGTCCCTGGCAGTGCACCAAGAAGGTGACAAGGCAGAGGCTGAGCCTTGGAGTGGTAAGCGCGGAAATTGCCACCCGCTTTTCCTCATTTCTCGTTATCGGTGAGCAAATGTAGACCTCACTAAAATCCCCCATACTGACTATAGAAACTTCTTTCTCCTACCATACTTCTATCCTTAGATTGTGACTACAGGCTAGCCTCTCGCGGAGGAACTATGATGCGAAATTCAAGCATCTTATATATAAGTGAGATATTTTTTGTATTAAATGTGTGTGTCTAAAAGTGTTTTTGACATTATATTCTGAGACCACAGAGTGCCTGATTCAAAAGCTCAATCTGAGCTACATTAGATGTGTCCACTCACTAAATGTTTTTATCTCACGTTTCTTCACTTGGAGGTGATCACTATGACAAGATTGATATTGTTAAATATAAAGAAAGAAACATACATACGCCCACAGGGCTCTAAAGACTAACTCTCCATTTATATTTCCACAGAAATGCAGACCGTGATCGCCAAATGGTGGTTGATGTATATGCACCATTTTCTCTAGCATGCAATGGGTGTGCGTTCAGTATAAGGTAGAAGGAGTGGTACCAGGGCGATAGTTTCCCTAGGTGCTAATGAAAAGCCAATAGAGGTATGGCTTGAAACATGTCAATCTTTAAGGAAAGCAGGCACATAACATCCTCCTTTCCTATCTTCCCCCTTTTTAATAATACAGACTAGAGGCCAGAATAAATAGGATACACCTATGGATGTATGTCATTACAACGCGGGCTTTACACCGAGCTACCATTACGACTCTGCCATCACAACGCAAGTCGTTACAAAGACTTGCGCTGGAGGCGCTGGATTTAGGAATAGTATGATTTACTATTCCAACTCCAGCCTACGTAACAGTAGGTAAGGTGTTGGAATAGTAAACCATACTATTCCTTAGTATATAGCGCCATCCAGCGCAAGTCGTTGTAACGACTTGAGTCGTGAAGGCTGCGTAGTAATGGTAGCACGGTGTAAAGCCCGCGTTGTAATGGCTGTCTCCCACACCTACTAGCCAGGTATTTTTAAGATATACTCCAGCACAGAACCCCCACTTCTATTTTTTAACACGGTTTTCTTTATCATTGCGTAGTCACTTAAGTGCTACTGCGTAGTCCGTAGTTCACAGCACGTCCACTTCATAGCAGAATAGGATAGACCCGATGATCGAGCATGCCACCAAGGGGTAACCCTGGTGGGTGAGGAGTTTACAAGAAAGCTTTGCTAACTCCAGTGGAGGGTTAGTCTTCGTAACTTAGCTGGGTTTTCATTTTGTGATGTAGTACTAGGGCATGCATCAGAAATTTGTGAGGATGCCCTTGTGCTGTCGCTTGACGCACAGATGATTTTTGACATAGTGGAATGGCCCTTCATGTGGGGCCGGCTTTAGGGCAGTTTGACTGGTGCGGATGCACTGGGTGCTGACCTGGACGGGGGTACTGACCTCAAGGGGGTGCTCTGTAAGCAATAACTTAAGATTTAAAAACACCTGCAGCAGAGTTTCTTTGTCCAGCTTTCATTCAGCAATAAAAAAGTCAAGATAACTCTTGTCATTAATGTTCCTGCTTCATAGAGAGTTCTTTCTAGTGAGTTTTCACTCGCCATAAAGTAGCACATAGGGTTAATATGCCTGCTGCAAAGAACGGATCTGTATGCTATGTTGATAGCTGAGTGGATTAGTAAAGTGAGCATTTAGCAGGGCTTTAACATAAATTACATGTATGAGTGAGAAGGGCTATTGAAAGATGAGGGGCACTTTTGTCAGATGGCAGTGAGCTACCAGATCTAAAGCCTACCCTGACTTCATGTATGCGGCTTTAGGAAAGTTAGGATTTGGCCCCTGTTTTATCTCCTGGATCCAAGCTCTATATTCGGACTCCCTCACCCAGGGGGTAGTAAATGGAGGCATATCTGCGGTATTTCACCTTCAACGGGGAGAGGAGTTGGCCTAACGGCTAGGGCGGTCGACCTCAAATCTGGGGAACTGTGTTCGAGTCTTGGCAATGACGCTGAACATTCTGTGATTCTAGGCAAATCACTTAATCTCCCCGTGCCTACCGAAAATGAATGTGTCCTCATGTAGTGCAACTGATGCTATGTAAAGTGCTCTGATACCCAATTCGGGTCACGATTGCGCTATATAAAACTCTGTAAAAATAAAAACGGGGCACGACGCAGAGTTGTCTGCTCTCTCCCCTCATTTTTTTCTTCAGTCCTGGAGTCATTGGTGTCCTGGGTCTAAAGCGATCCCTTGAACAGAGGGATGAGATGGACTCCATATTGATAGAATCTCCCTTTATGCAGACAACATCCTACTTTAAATAGCCTATCCATCTTTCACGCTCAATAGGGTAATGCATGTATTCCCAATCTAACATAACTACTCGGGCTTCACAATTAACTAGAATAAGTCCCTGATCTATATGCTTCATGGGATGGCCCCGAGTTTGCCTGCCAAATGTGAGGCCAAAGTAGTTATAAAGGGCTTTTGCTATTTTAGCATTTTTATCACCAGAAATACCAATGCCTTTTAAGTCCACAAACTTCAGCGACCCGCTTACACGCTAACGTAGAGATGTGCAACACTGAAGAACCTTTGCTGGGGAAGGCAACTTTATTTAATATGATGGTCCTCCCCCATTTTATTTATGCACTTCAGATTATGCCCTATCCAATACCACAGTCCTACTTCCAAGCCATTGATAGTGTGGTTAGTGGACTCCTCTGGGATGAGGGCCCCCCTCGGATACCACATCAGAAAATGACAAGGGGTAGGTATGATGGTGGGAAAGCCTTCCCCAACGTCTTGTAATACTATTGAGCATCACAACTAATCATGATTAATCAATAGGTTCACCTCCTGGAGGACGAACCAGCCTACAGGTTGGATAAGAGAAACATGCAACCTGGGGGCCACCTGCGAGCCATTTTGGGGGGAGAGCGCCACACGTCCCTCTTCAACCCTACGGCTGTCACCAGTTCCCTGTGGTACACAACATTGGCAGCTATGGGCTTGTGGGGTAACGTCACTCCCTTGTGGGACACAGCATGTCTCTGCACTCTGGCCCTACAATGGGGCTTTGATAAGTGGGACTCCATAGACCTGTTTTGGTTGAGTGACTTGTGAAGGAATGGGGAGGTTCAACCATTTAGGGAGTTACAAAATGAATACCAATTAGCGCCCACTGAGGAATACAGGTTTCTACAAATCCGTCATGCGCTGTATAAAGTGCTTCCAAAGGGAGAGGGCTTTAATGAGTCCTCCCCACTTGAGGATAATCTGTTAGAAGACTACCTAGCCAAAGAGGCGATTTCACATACCTACAAGCAGTAAAAACATTCCGCCAACACCCAACTGCAAGAGGTCTGGGAGTGGGATCTGGGTGGTTTAGCAGATGGTGAATGGTCTGCGGGCTTGGCCTCCCCTCAAAAGATGGCAATATGCTCACAATTTTGTCTTATACAGCTTAAGATCTTCCATAGATGTTATTATGCAGCTACAGCATTAGTGAAGATGGGTAAAACTGACATGATACTAGGTCCCAAGAAATTTGGACAAGAGGGCACATTTTATCATATGGTATGGAGTTTTCCACTGCTCCAGAGGTTTTGGATTGCAGTAGGTGACTGTCTTAATAGTGTCTGTGTGAGTGAAATAGAGCCAGCAGAAAAGTGGTGCCTCCTAAACCTTTGGGGTGAAACTGATCGTACCCATATGCACTGTCTTTGGATTACACTGGGGTTGATGGTGGCCAAACACAACATAGCTAGACGTTGGGGAGGTGACTCAGCACCGCAATTAAGTGACTGGAAGAGGGACATGGACTGGTGTATGTAAGCGGAGGAGGTGGTCTACAAATGTAAGGGTTTTCCGAACAAATGGACCAAGGTATGGGGGAAATGGAATGCCTATTGGGGATTCCGAGTACTCCTGTTGAGAATGCCACTCAAAATGCTTGAGATCAGGAGCAGATGTACATCTTTCCTGCCTAGTGGGTTGTGGGGGGTGGGACGGGCGATATTGAGACTCCTGAGATCGATTGAGTCTCTACCACTGTGCGCCTAAGTACTTTTCCCATCATGCTTCTTCCAAAATGTTTTTTTTTTTACCCTTTGGCCAATTCTTGCGGATACGAAGAAATTGCTCCTCTAGGGATGACTATAGGCAAGAGGCTAACACCCTCCAACACAAATTGATGGATAGAGGGTATCCCACCAAACTGATACGCGACTCCAGTAAGAGAGCACTCAACAATCATAGAGAGGCCCTTCTTGAAGTACATCAGAAAGAACGTGATGACTTGATCACCTGTGTCACTAGCTTTACGAGGAACTCCAACTTCATTAAAAAAAACGTGAACAAACACTGGGGCATCCTAAACTCAGGGGGCGCTGAGCTACCCAAACCCAGGTTCGCCTTTAAACGAACAGCAAACCTTAAAGACTCCCTGATACATACACGCCCGAAGAAACAATATAGCAGTGGGCAGCAGACATTATGGCACCTCCCCCCCGTGGTTGGACACTACCCGTGCGGTGGTTGTGCAGTATGTCCTTAGTCCAGACACTATAAAGAAATCAGACTTACGGACTCCTTCACATGGAAACTCAATAGACACACCAATTGTCTCAGCACTAAATGCATCTACCTCCTGATCTGTCCCTGTGATAAATTCTATGTAGGGATGACTATGAGACAAGTAAAGTTGAGAATAACGGAGCACAAAAGTAACATACGGTGCTCTAGGACCCACACGAGACTTTATGAACACTAACAACATCACAACCACTCTGCAGACAGCATTCAGTGGCTAGTGCTTGAGTCCCAACCAGCCATGTCCAGACAGGCACTGTTTAAACTGGAACAGAGATGGGTGCATCGCCTACAGCTGGACACAGTAGGACTCAACGATGCGGTCCCCTGGGCCACCATCTCTAGGTGAACCCCTATTTAGTTCTGATAGGCTCTCTACCCATGCCTGACTAACATAAGTGAGCATCAGGGATTAGTGGCCATACAACCCCATCCCCATCCCACCCCATCCCACTGCCCTCCCCTCCATAGTTCTCCTTCTCTTTCACTTAGCGGTCATGCAGCCTCTCTGCATGAGTGGTGATCTGACTGGACCCCACACTTACTGTTTAATCAGCCTGAGCGGTGCACAGCACCCCATGTGCCTCAAGCAGTCTACACACCCTACTACTGCTACCATAGTTCTCCCCCCTTCCACTTAGCGGTCATGCAGCCTCTCCGCATGAGTGGTGATATGACTGGACCCCACACGTATTGTTTAATCAGCCTGAGCGGTACACAGCACCCCATGTGCCCCTAGCAGTCCACACACCCTACTACTGCTAGCATCAGTGACCTGTTCAAACATGGCCGCCACGAACGCCACCATACAGTATAGACTTCCTTAGTTCCTGGGTCCTAGGTGCGCATGCGCTTGACGCGCAACAATCGCCACTGTACCATTCCAACATGGCCGCCACGATCGCAACCCTCTCCTCCCCACTGCTCCGAGTGTTAGGATCCTGGTGCGCATATGTGTGACGCACGTTAGTCGCCACTGCACCCGTCGCGTGCAGAGACAATCGGCCAGCCTCCTTATAGGCAGTAACCACTGGGACTCCCCACCAGTTGCTCCGCACCCTGACCAGGTGCCGCAAGCGTGAGGGGTAGGTGTTTCCACCGTCCCAGCGCCCGGACTGAGGTAAGCCCGCGTGCTCTCTCTCTCCCTTGCGCTCCCCTCCACTGTCCCTCCCCTCCCCTCCCCTCCCCTGCCTTCTCCTCCCTCCCCTTCCCCCTATTGCCACTTGCCTCGAGATCTGAAGGTTGCCCCCCACTCTGACAGTCCCGCCACCCAGTTGGGTGCGGGCTCAGCCTACTGCACTCCCTGGGACCCCCCGCCCTCTTGCCACTCTACGGACATCAGTCCAGAAAGCTGGGAGCGTCCTCCTGTCCTCAGTTCCACCATTGCCCCGGAATCTGTATCATGGGAGCTTTGTTTTGTTGTGTTGTGTGTTGGGTTACCTTGACGCTGTGCAACGCGGGACTTTGGTGCTTTTAACACTAGCGCCAACAGACGGTTGGCGCGAGATGCCACATGGCGCCCGCCGTGCGGACGGGGCCCAAAGCTGGGGACGCCTCTGACATAAAGACTCCCTGCTTAGACAGAGGCTCTGCCTACATACTTACCAGATTACCAATCCTATGTTACTAGGCATTTTTACCTGGGAGGGCCATTAAGTATCCACCTTTTTCCCTCTAAGCGCTTTTTCAATGATTGTTCCTGGGACTTCCCCCCTCGGGGGAGCCCCCATTATCAGGCACTTATGACTTACCCTATGTCCTTTTACAAATGCATACCTGCTCCTTGACATTCCGCAAGTATAATCATCAGACAGCGCTGGCCTCACGGGAGCACACTGCGAGGCCTTTGTTACTCTCCCTTAGGGTAAGATCTTCCTGTTTTGTCTTCCTTCTTGTCTCCCTGGACAGGGTGCTGCTTGGATAGATTCGGCTACACAGCTAAGATTTATGTATTCACTAAATTCTGAGGTCTCTATTGAGAGATTATAGTCGTGCCATACTTAGACCGATTATGAATGGCCTGTATGAATGTATTCCCTGCACGTTCCCCCCTCACACCCCACAGTGTGGAGAGAAATATACCTAACAGTCACCCTACACTGTCTCAATTCATAATCATAATCTTGAGATATGGCTTAACTTGCATTCTTTGTTTCTCCTTCAACTCTTAGGTCGCCTAACTAGAGCAGGACCCCTGGCCCTCTTTTTACCCGACCCAGTGAGGTTGTATTTGTTTGTTTACTTTGTGAATGAACCTTCTTATCACTTTGTTTGTGTAGTACTTTGTCTTGGTCCTGACGAATCGCCGGATGGCGAGAAACATGTTGACCACACCAGGGGGTTGAGTTAGGTTCTGAACCCTACCTCAGTCTCTAGCTCCCCTCTCTCACCCCCTTTTAATTAGGGAAGCAGCCACGCCAATAAAACCTATTGTGGACTGGTTACCCTTTTTTAATATTCACTCACTTTGCACTGACTACACCACCTTCCTTCAGACTCACACACACCATCGGCAAGGAACAAAAGAACTCCGTCAAAAGGGTGCCTCCTGGCACTCCGTCAGACATTGCAGCACCGGTCTGACAAGGAGCAGTGAGCCGATGATGACACTGGACACCCTACAGTCAGGGTGTGTTCCACACCTTACGCTCTGGGTGTGTGAGGCTCTCTAGTTCCGACAGAGGAACTCCCTAGTTCCTTGACTGTACCCTCCACATTTACCTCTCCACAAAGGGGGAACAAACCCCCCCCCCCCCCTCCCCCCCCCCCCGGGGAACTTTGTATCCTTCTGTGCGCTCTTCCAAAATTTTACCATGATTCTGTTGGTTTTGAAACCAAATTAAATGATCTTTTAAAAAACATAACATCAAGGTTCATGTCATTGTGCCAAATTTGTACTGTATCGTACTTGCTGTTCTTGGCAAATATTCGAAATTCTGTCTTGGCTGGGTTAAGCTTCCGATATGCACTAGACATCCAAGACTGGATGATGTGCAAGCAGTGTTTGATGTGTTGGACGTCTGAAGCGGAGTAGACTTTCAAGTAGAGTTGTGTATCATCGGCATAGTGATGAACCTTGATGATGTTATCTGTGAGAAGAGCCACAAGTGGCCCCATGCACAGTTTGAAGATGGCAGGCAGTAGTATTGAACCCTGGGGGACTCCACAAGTGACAGTGATATTTTGTGCCCATGTGAACAAACTGGTGTTGGTAGGAAAGGTAGGAGAAGAACCAGTGAAGCACATTGCTGGTCAATCCCATTCACAACTCTAGGGTGCGTATGGGGGTGGGATGGTCAACTGTGTCAATAGCAGCTGAGAGGTCCAGCAATTGTCGAAAGGCAGGGGTCATATTCATCCATGGTCAAGAGGGCATCGCCTATGATGTGTAAGCTAGCCATCTCCATGCTGCAGCGTGATCTGGGGACAGACTCGTAATCGTGGAGGGGATGGTTAGTATTGATCTGATCTTGGAAACCAGACTGCTTTTATAGTGATCTTGCTGATGAATGGTAGGTGAGTGATGGACCACCGGCTGGCCAGGTTTTGTGTGTGTGTGTGTGTGTGTGTGCGTGTGTGTGTGTATGTATATTCACAGAAAAATGCAGAGGATAAAGTGACGTTTTGTTAGCTGCTGACATAAAACAGAAACTGACATTTAAAAAAAACACTGAAATTCACCAGCTATAGTGTACCGTGCTAACTATAACTTGCACCCCCAGCTATTCAATACTTATCACCTCACATATTACATCACTCATGTCATGTTGAAAGACATAATTAATGACATCACTGATAAAATCTCAAATTATATCATTGATAATAAGACTAATGACATCACTGATAAAATTATAGTCATAGACCCCAAAGAGTTACTGTCTGAACAGGTGTGGATGTAATAGCATGGAAAAAGGGTAAGACCTGGAGGCTGCTGTTGTTGTGCATTACAAAACTTATATGGTGCACTGTTTACACTGTTTACACTGATGTTTGGGGTACAACTATTACTCCATGTTAAACAAGGGAAAGTCTGAGCACACGGGGGTATAATTAATATTATTGCACATGCAGACACAGACGTTGTGTGAAAGGGAGAGAGCAGAAACGCTCCATATTTACAAAGATAAATAGCATTTATACTCTTGCCTTGTGCTGGTGCAATGTGTATTGTCTACCGTCAATGCAGGCACCTTGCACCATAGTTCAAGGGTGTCTGCGTACACCTGGGAAAGAGGAAATAACAAGGCGAAATACAGATACTTCTCCTCAATATGCCTCTCTGTGGTAGGTGCACCATTTTGTCGCAATCCCAAGATTACATGTATTTGTCAATCTGGGATTGTTTTAAACTCCATTGATTGATGCACAGGAATGCCTGCTCCGCCCATGGAATGCTTACCACAACTAAATGTAGTACAACACAGTGCATTGCAATACATTTCTTTAAAAAGTCACGCAAGGTGACGCAAATCGCCCCTTGCATGGTTTTGTAAATTCCAGTTAAGGGTTAAGGCGTTTTGTTGCCTTGTGATGACTTGTGTCACTTAAGGACAATGCAAGTCCTTAGTAAATCTGGGCCTTGATGTGGGTTGCTTGGGTATGTTTCAAGGTAGGTAGTGGTTAAAGCCATAACCTTTTACAAAAATATGTGAGAACAGGCAAAGCTTTTGTTGGCAATAGATTATCCACTGGTTATATCTGGGCACATGCCCTCTTTAAATAGTTGTAATATAGTGTTAAAGACAAATTTGATGTAGCAAGGATGTTTATAATGCATGGATGTTTATCGCCAGAGATACACTTAAGGCTTTGTTGCATTGAAGACTGTCCAATATTATAGAATGTAGTTGTGACCCACTTAGAGATGACTTATCCAACAATGGCGTTATAAGCATGGCTCTAAGGTTATCTGCCATTGTGTCCTTCTCAGGAATGTTTATAGTGTACTTAACGAAAGTATGGAGTGTTTTCCATAGGGACTAAGAGAAGGTGTCTTCAGTGGCAAGTGCATGCCTGTCAACCTCTTGACTCACAATCGTGGGGCACGTGAAGTCTTTAAGAGAGTGATCCCATTAAGGTGAATAGTAGCATGTTGAATTACTTCAAGCCCACAAACTCTATGAGACCCTATAGCAATGACTTACTGGCGTCATCAATGACGTCATATGAAATGTCAACAGTGATGTCATCAATGATATCATTTAACATGTTATGAGCGATGTAATATGTGAAGTCATGAACAATGCATGGCGGGAGCTAGTTGTTTTAGCTAATTTTACTATGACTTGTGATTTTCTGTGTTTATTTTTAGTTCTAAACGTTTATCCTAGTTCAGCACTTAACTATAATGTCAATCTGATGTTTGTTTTTTTCAATGAATTTCTGGGATTTTTTATTGTAAGCTCAGATCTTATTACCATACGAAACCTTAACATCACTTTAGCCTTTGTTTTTTTTTCAGTAAAGTTCTGTCATTTTTTTACATCATAGACAGGCAACACCCTGCCGAGCCTCTGGACAAGCCTTATGCCCAAATCTGTTGCATGTGTCCAACTGCCTGCTGTGCATGGCCTTAGGATGGGTGCAGCTGTGTGTTGGCTGTAGAGCCAGCCTCTATCCAGGCCTGTTCCCAACCTAGCCACAGGCTCCTTGGCTGCAGAGCCTCTTCTCCACAGGCTGGCCCAACCTACCTGCATAAGACGTGTGCCCATCTCTTCACAGGGGCCCAACCCCCCATGTGCACCCACACCACATTTTCATTTCTTTCTCTAAGATTTTGTTTGGGTTCTGAGGTATTTCTGGAGTACTTCCACAATACCTATCATGCAAGCTTCCACCTCATGGTGCTGAAGTTCCAGGCAACCTTTCTCTGGGAAGTATCCATGCTACTTGGATATAATCGTCGTGAAGCTTGAAAAGTGGCTCCTGAGGGAATACCATGCACAATTTGTTTTACTTTTATCCTCTGAGAGGGGTCCCTCCCACAAGTGCTTGAGGTTAAGATTGCCTCTACCCTGCCCCCTTATGCCTTTTTAAAAGACTGTTTTAGGACACAGGAAATCCTGTAATGATGACAGCAACCTTTTCTTCTGAGTTGCAGTCAGCCAATAAAGTCACTTCAGTACAATTGTACCGAAATGACCAACAGAAGAAGAAAATCCCTCTGCAAATCAAAATCATGCTTTCTGAGTTAAGTTCTAATGTTTTGCCAAATTTGGTGTCCTTCTGTACAGCCATTTTTTTAGACACCTGCAATTCCATCAGCAATGGTGCATACTGGGGATTTCCCAATGAAGGCTTTCTCTCCAATGTTGATACAGGGACTTTGCAGGAGAAACACAGAAGAACACTTAAGATATGCTAAATGTTCCAATTCTGCCCTCGGTGAACTATTAATTAACCTCACACAAGGGATCACAAGTGTGCCAGTGGAGCTCAAAATAAAATAAGTTTAAATGGGCCTTGAAAGTTGATGGGATGAACTACAGAAGGAAAATAGTTACAAAATATTCTGACACACACTAGAACATATTTTACTTAATGTATACCGTTATATTACACAAGTGCACTAGTGTGTGTAAGATTGTTTCTGGGTCATTTTCATTTCGATGGAGACAAGATATTAAAATGTATCTATATCAGGAATGAGTAAATAACAAGAGCCATGAAATATATGAACGATGCATGTTTACAGTAAGTGCTGGAGCCTTCCCAGGCCCTGTATTTAGTTTCAAAGTCTTAATTTATTTTAGCAAGCTATCTATACTTCCACATACCTTTTATGACCAAGAGTTTTGATTTGGTGACAGATATGTTGTGTTTTATAGAAGAGGCTGCTGGAGCTTTGACAGAAACTCCCATCATCTAAGAAGATGTTTATGCTAGTATGGAATACGTGATTAAACCATCATTTTGAAAAAAGCAACAGTTATAGCTGTTAATGTCCTGGCTGTTCTAAACTACAGTTATCTTCCGCAGACCCCATGCTATTGGTGTATGGTACAGAGCCCATAAGCTTCTCCAGCATCTGCTTTCAACATTTGAAATTAAGAACATTAAACATCAACATGTTTCGTGGGGCTGCTACTAAGGGTATCTACAATTGAACCATTTTAAAGAGATAATTTCAAAATAATGTTAGAATTAAGTGATCCAAACAATGTTATTTACTTTATTCCCATGTTCTTTAAATGAACATATATGTAATGCATGTGTTGAGCAATCAAAACATGCTAACGTTAGCTATATTCTAGTTTGTGAGTTGTTATACTGCAACACAGGGACTGGAACCAAGCAACACCCAACTGAAGAACCGGTCTTGGGTTGCTTGTCTTCCCGTTCAGGAAGGACCTGGCCTGGGATACAGCTCCGAGTAATTATCAGTGGCAACAATTAATTCAAACATTTCATTTAACACTTTTTTGTGTACTTCTGTCTGACGCCCTAAGTGTGAAGGGTATGCCCAGATGTGGGTCCTGTCCTCATTGTGTTACTGAAAACAAGCTACACCCAACTGAAGAGCCCCAATGAGGATGTACCCAGTCGTGGGTTGCTTGTGCTGTGGTTCAGGGAGAACCTGGCCTGGCAGGCTTTTCCTATTGCAAAGGGGTCAAGACTGATCACCATAGGGAAACATCCTTTACGACGCAACTTTTACCACGCAGTGCCTTTACAACGCAGGTTTTTCAACGCAAGTCATTACAACGAATTGCGCTGGGGGGCGCTCTAGGATAGGTAATAGTTTAATTTACTATCCAACACCTTCCCTACTATCCACGCGGACTGGAGTTGGAATAGTAAATTAAACTATTCACTATCCAGCACCCCCCAACGCAAGTCGTTGTAACGACTTGCGTTGAAAAACCTCCGTTGTAAAGGCATGCGTAGTAAAAGCATACGTTGTAACAACGTACATCCGTTTCCATATGGCCGTGTTCAAACTGAGATGCCATGGTGTGCAAAATAACTATGGATTCGGATACGGCCTGAGTAATTACCAGTGGCTGAGATTAATTCGAACATTCCACCCATCGCTTTTTGTAGACGTCAGTGGAACAAAGCATTTAACACTTTGTACAAAAAAATTAAAGAATTAAAAAAAAAAAAAAATACAACCACATTAGATAAAGCATGTTCCTCTGATGCCACGTATATATTTTCAGTGTCTAGCTGAAAGGGTTAACAAAAATTGGATGGAGTGAAGGATAGGAAACCTTGGTATTTGAAGATACATTCCAAAGCAACTGACTGTGGAACATTGAAAGATGTGTGGGTGAGGCATTGGGGAAAGAAGGTGACTGGTGAACCCTGTAGATATATGGACCCGCTCTCTTCTATATTATTCATGCTTTGTAATAAGTTATCATGGAAATTAATATTTCAGATGGATTCAGTATGTGTTTTGCCTAGCACATCAATTAGTGCAGTACATGGGGGATGTTACTGGCTGTGTTGTTCAGCTTAACTGATTATTTTAAGTGGATTTTGTGTTGTAGCCATACCTTCCCTTTAACTGAGAGGATAAAAGAGTACATTTGATGCAGGTTGAAAAAAGGGAGACTTTACATAAGGGATCATCAAAAAATGGTTTGAAAGGAACTTTAGAGGAACAAATGCCATATAGCCCGTGCATCTGCATCAGTCAAAAATGGTGCAAATTGATTAGCAGGTTTTCTTTATAATGTAGAAAGTCCCATGTGTTTAAAAAAAGAAGTCTGCCATTGATCTCAAACATTGGGAGGAATACATAACATAAAATGAGCACAATGGGGAGGCTGATGGTGCACCATGCAGAGGTGAATCTACTTGTACATGAACTCAGCTTAGAATATCATAGTAAGTGGGTGAAATGAAAAAAAGCAAAGAACCTGGGAGGTTAACATCTGCCCAACCTTGCAAAAGAGCGAGGGTACAATATTGAATCCTTCCTTTGCCTTACTCAAGAACCTAGGAAGAATTTGCTAGGTTAGAGAAATCCCACCATGCTCACCAGCCTTAGTGAGGGGGCAGGGAGTGCTGCTATCCTGTTATCAAAGACCATTTCAGCTTTACCTAAGAATCAGTTAGAACATTGAAGAAAACATCCGGACCTTTACCAGTGGTCAGGTACAAAAGCACAGGTCCTGCTAATTCTCTTCCAGCACCCATCATTCCCTAGAGGTTGGTGAGGAACCTCTAATTTCTGTTCCTACCCTATCAAATGAGCATCATTAGCATGTTCTTCCCTCCCCACACTCCCTGCCAGTTCGCCCCTGCCAAACTCTGAGATAACTTTTATCTATCAGGTTCCTCAATCTTCTGCACATCAGTGCATGAGGTGGAGTAGATGAATGCTGCCCAGCATCGACTTTATGAATTAGAAATGAGGGCTGCCCCAGTCTCTTTCCCTTGTGTCCATATGTGGGAAATGGAGGATTGGGAAAGCAGACAGCCTCCTCAGTGTCCCATTCACAATTATAAATTTGAAAAAAGGACAGCTGTCAGCTACCCCATCTCCCTTCTCTGGCAACCATATGTGGTAGGGGGACCAGTTTGGAGATAGCAACCATTTTAAAATAAAGATGGCTTAATTTGATTGTGATTACTTGAAAATTGATGTGATTTTTAACCTCAACTGGGAACCGACATTTTAAATGTTATAACAAAAAATCCTAATACACGCAAAAGGCGAAGTAGACTGGTGCATGCCGTGGCTTCAGTAGTAAGATGACTAATCTCACGGCATGGCCTGGTTATCCCTGCACATAATATGCACAGAATATTGGGGACCTCATTGACTGAGCACAAGGTGTGTGAGAAAGCCAAATCTTGCATCTAGTGGCCAAACACCATGCAAAGTGGGGTTGGAGTAAAATTGCTGGATGCAAGCAATGATCCAAGCAGTGCATTACACACAGTGACTCCTGCACAAAGCCAAATGCTATGTATATTTTTTTCCCATGAGGAAAAGTGTGGTGTGTGTCTAAAGAACTCCCCTGAACCAAATGGCTGATGTACATGGCCGAAGGCCTTGTATTTTGTACTGTGGCCTAATGCAACTTCCTCTGCCCAGTGGCAACTGTACACAGTTAGAATGGCTAAAGCAAGAGTGGGTGCAATGCATGACCAAGCACACTCCTTGTGCCCAGTGATCATTGCACGCAGCCATAAATCATAACCAGTAGGCTTAGGGAAACGAGGACTGTGCACAAAGTGTTGTCACAAAAACTCCTGTTTAAAGAACTGGGAGAAGGATATGATCAAGGACTATGCTGAATGCCCAGTGCCAGATGTGCACACCCGAGCATATGCAGTGATTTAGTAGCATATTATATAGGCAAAGGGCATGCCTTGCACCCAATGGCTGCTGTTAAAAATCCAAGAGAGGGAGTAAGATATGTTTGTAGGCTTTTTGCATATGTTCCCAATAATAATTTCATAGAATGGGCGTTTTTTTTCCCCCCACAAAATCTGGCTGCAGCCCACACAAATACTTTAAGGCCACAGCCATCTACTTTCATGACCATACACATTCTGCCAAACTCCACACTAAGAATCGCATTAAGCATGCTACATCTTAGCTTTATTAACTTCATTACTCATTAACTTCAATTGTAATCAAAAGTGATATACATTTCCCATGGTGTACCACTGATCATTATCCGAAGACCGAGTTTACTTTACAGTGTAACACATTCAGTATTCACATACACAATATAGTACCATATGCTAATGAGAACTTTCCTAGATATTAAGAGGTTTATTTACTAAGCTTTTGTGGCGTGTCACACAAATCGGAATCAATGTAAAATCCAATTTACTTTCCAGCACAAAAAAATCACTTAAAAGTCAAGCAAAGGAGCTGTTTTGCCCTACGTAGTGTCAGGAGGGTGCTCCATGGGTGGTGCATTGGTGTTTCGATGCGTTTCTATGAAACCACCCAAGGTTTTTTTTAAACTAAATCTTTTTATTGAAATTAAAATTAAAAATAGCAAAACCACATAGTGCAGCATCAGGACACCAGAAATTGGCATTTTTCTTCCCTCAATTCCCAACAGACCCCTGCTAGATCTGGCTTTGTCAGCGGATTTAGCCCCAGACTTTTCACTTTTTGCCCTCCTGTTTCTGACCTGTTTTTGTTGATTTTATGATCTACCTGTAAATTGTGCTTATGGATTTGGCTTTTTCTATTATTGGCTTATTTGATTTACTATTAAGCCCCTAGTACAGTACACTGTGTGTGCCGAGGGCCTGTAAGTCAAATGCTGCTAGTGGGCCTGTAGCACTGATTGTGCCACCCACGCAAGCAGCCTTTTAAAAGGGGTCTCAGACCTGCCACTGCAGTGTCTGCATGCACTTTCTACTGCCATGTCAACTTGGCAAGTGCACCCTTTTATTACATGTGAATCACCCCTGTGGTAGGCCCAAGATACCCCTGTGGGCAGGGTGCAGTGTTTGTGAAAGGTAGGACATGTACTGGTGTGTGAGACATGTCCTGATAGTGAAATACAGTGTATTTCGTTTTCCTCTATGGAACGGCTATCTGCCCCATGGGATAGAAGGGGAGTATATTTATGACATATTATAAGTATAACTTCCAATTGGGACAAGATAGAACGTTGGAGATTATAAAAATGCATCTTTCAGTGAAGATGATTTTTTATACTGTGTTTGAAAATACCACTTTTAGAAAGTGGGTATTTTCTTGCTTAGCCATCCTGTGTGCCTCTGCTGGTTTGTGGATTGACTGTCTGGCTTTGGAGTGACATGCACTGTGGATGTGCATTCTCTCAGACATCCACTTGGCGGGTTGAGGTGTGTCCTGCCTATCCTGAATTGATCAGGGCTGGGCTGAATAGACCTGGGCAACATTTAGAGTAGTGGGAGGAAAGTTCCCTGCACCTGATTAGGCCTGGTATGCCTTGGACAATGCTGTCTACATCACCTGCCAGGAAGCTGGGCCAGAGAGGACAGAACTGATTTGAACTAAGCTAAGAGTCTTTCTGCCACAAGAGAACAAAGGAAAATGTGGTATAAATATTGAGCCCCAAACCCCAGAACTTTAAAACTCGCTTGTATCGAGGAACCTGCCAAGAAGAAGAGCTGGGGAAGCTGTCAGGAGAGAATACCACTTTGCTGTGTGTTTAGGTGTGTTGGTCTCCAGTAGCTCCTACTGTCTTAGACAGTGAAAGGACTGGACTGAACTTTCTGCAACTTCTTTGTTTAAGTTTCTCCAAGGGCTTGAGGTAGAGTTTGCCCCTGTTCAAGAACAGCAAAGGCTTCCCCTTCCTCTGGGTACCGTGTGTCTCAGTTGCCACAGAGGGAAACCGCAACTGGGCACCGCCACCAAGACTGCTGGTGGTTCCATGACCTGAAGGCACCTCAGAGGGCACTGCCGCATTTCACTGATGACGACCACCGCCACTGAACCACTGCTTGCATCCCGTTCTGTGGGCACCACACTCTGCACCGCCTCACTTCACTCTACCATTCTGTTCTCACCAACAACCCTGTTGCCAGCTGACATCCCCGCTTTCTCTGCACCATTGTCTGGGGGCACCACTCGAAAGCTAAACGAAGCACCACCCTGTCCCACACCGCTGCTGTGGGCCCTCGACACCAGCTCCCATCGACCGGCAGAGCTGCCTGAACCATGACCTGACAGCCCTGCAAAAAGCAAAGCCCCATTTCACACCGCTGCCCTGTTCTCATCGACTCCGCTGGACGACCGTCACTGGGTCGCTGTCTGCGCCGCGACCTGAGGGCACCGCACGCCGCACCACTCCACTTCAGACTGCAACCGCGAGAGGTTGCCTCAACCGGCCCACACCGATGCAGTCAGCTGGAACCAAAGGTACTGTTTACAAGGCTTCCGCACCGCTGCAGCGCCAGACGGTGCTGCCGACCTTATGGAACTGCATATTTAAGGTTAATCTTGCAAAGTGTATATTTTGATTAATGCATGTGGAATTTTTGTTGTTTTGGTCTTGTTTGGTTTAGCTAAAGATTACTTATTTTTTTCCAAACTGGTGTGGTGTCCATTTGTAGTGTTTGCACTGTATTATTGTATGTGTGCACAAATGTGCAAACCTAAAACAGCAACATCACTTCTTGTCTTTAGAAAACAACACAAAACCTGGCTTTTTAATCAATGACATTACACTACGGTTATTTAAATACAGGATTCTGATAGCCTCATCCTTATTTTGCACAGTGCTAAGACGCCTCTGGGCATTCATTGCGCTTTATAAGACACTTCATTCATTCATTCATTCAAATGCTTTACACACTGCCTCTGAGATGAGCCTGTCGGCTCGTGCCCAGCTACCAAGGATGTGGGTAGAGGTTGTCTAAGGGTGTAACTTCCTTACCCTAACTAGAAGCAAGGGTCCCTACTTTGACAAAGATGCAAACCGTTGCCAAACAGATACCCCCACTTCTAACAACCCCCATTCCACCACCCACCATGGAGACAAGTTACTAAACAATAGCAGTGACTTTTCATGTGTGCTACATTGCCCAACACACATACAAAGTGGGAAGCATTTTAAAATTAGTCTAAGCATAGTATTTTGTATTGGAAGGGTATCCTTTTCATTTTAAATATGGCGCTCTCGTGCTCTCTCCTCACGCAGCACAGCACTGCATTTTTTGCTGCACTATTGCACTGCATGAGAATCTAGTAAATCTGGGCCTTAGAATCTAACACTACCCAACACATCTAAAAGGATCTTGCGCTTGTTGATAAAACATGGAGCAATGGTGCATGTAGGTATCTTTCAACTAATATTTTCTTAATTATTGGACAAGCATTGTCCACAATCACGTTATGAAACTAAACCATGGAAGCCAAAAATTACAACAGATATAGTCTGAAAACTGATTTAAATACTTGAAGTATTTTATGGTGCAGAAATACTGTGCTTGGTGCTCAAATTGATAAGCAATTAAGTGCAAAAGTGTGTATGTGCACAGTGTGCAGATTTCCACAGGTCAACAAATCTGAAAACTAATCTAATGAGAAGTCGTAATGAAGAATGTATACAATTTATACAGTACATTTATTTCCATGTTATGGGAATATAAAAATATGTTGCCAACATAGCAAGGCCTATACTTTTCCAGACCTCAGATAATGGCAACACACTTTTTTCAACAGATGTCAATTTTCGATCTGTCAGCAGTAACTTCCTTCTCATGAAAACTAGCAGTTGACCTTCTTCCCTTTCATGTAACACAGCAAACACGACCACAACTCCATGAGCAACTAAAACTATTCGCAAAAACAAACTTTTACAGTAGTCAAGGGCTATATCTTTAATGATGTACAAATGGGTTTCCTAAAGGACTTTATAGCATTGTGGTAGTCCGGGCCTCGTTTAATAAACCTGGGTAGCCTTTGCAGAGGCAGATGGAGAACTTTGAAAGAAGTGGAACGAAGTGAGCAAGGTTGACACTCTAAAGGAGAATTCAGAGGGGTTCTACACTGCAAGAACATTTTGGAAAAAAACAAGGCCAAAATAGAGCATTTTCCTGCACAATTGTATACATAAATTGGCTAAAAGTCAAAGGGCCTATACAAAATATTCCTGTGCTTTTGTTATGTGCTAGGCAAGTACCACTCCCAGCCAGAGTGCTGGAGCTCAACTTCCCAAAATATTGTTGAAAAAATGAAGGCAACATAGTAGGTTTGTCTTTACAATTTCCCTTAAAAACTGGGCAAAGAGCTGTATATAATACAAGGAGTAAAATGGCTTTGCCATGCCACAAGACCCATCATTTATTAAAGTGCACACATCAGCTTTCTTCATTTTTCCATGAATCTGAGTCATATGTGTGACTGAATTTCTGTTTGGAAGGGCTTAACAGGAACAGCGGGAGCTAGCACTCTTAGAAGCACACCTTGGAGTCAACAGCAATATAAATGCAGGTATAATTGACTGCAAGTAAGTTGACAAAGTCCCAGTACAGCAATAAAACACACATACACGCAGACAACCATACATGCACTCAGACAATCACTCACCCCATGCAGCCACTTAGACACCAACTGACAGACTGATACAGACATTCACACAACCAGTCACTCACCCATACATTCACTGAGACACCTAATCACTCACTTGTACAGTCAGTGACCCACCTACTGAATCATCGATACAGGCACCCATACACCAATTGATTCATCAATACACCTTGGTATATATAATTAAGGCTCAAACATTTTGAAAACACTCACATTCATTGGATGATGTCATCAGTGATGTAGTCAGTGACATCATTTGAGATGTCATCAGTGATGTCACTAACCATGCCATGAGTGATGTAATATGTGAGGTCAGCAGTGCATTGTGGGGGCGTGAGTTGAAGTTAGCTCAGCTACCTGTAACTGCTGTATTTCACTGGTTTTGTATGAGTGAAACCTAAGCCTAACCATATTGACCCTGTAAACCTTTGTTTTTTTCAGTGAATTTTTCTTGTTTTTCAAATGCTAATTACTAACTATAATGTCCATGTAACCTTTATTTTTTTCAGTGAATTGTTATGTTTTTTAACTAGTAGTCACATTTGCAGAGTAGTGGAGTAAGGGGGGTCCTCCAACTCGCTCACAAAAATCCTGCTTTCTGAGGCTTAGTAGAGGTAAAATAAGAGGTACCTGGCCCGAGGACCCTTAGCATCGAAGGGGACTTCATCCGTCAAGTAGCAGTGCACCAGGAGTCGTGTTTGCAGATTGGTGGAGAAAGGGGTTGTGGCCCCTGAGGACCTCTCAGCAATCTGGCAGTGTGGGACTTACTGGAGTTAACAGGAGAGGTAGTTCACCCCAAGGAAACTCTGTAGCCAAGAGGACTACATTCCTCAACCAGCAATGCACCAGTAGGCACGTTTGCACAGTGGTGGAGAAAGGGGGCATGGCCTCGGAAGTTCTTCAGCAATTGCACTGTTTGGGGCGCAGGAGGGCTTGTTGGCCCCAGGGACCCTCTGCATTCAAGGGAACTTCCTACCCCAACTAGTATACTCCAACCACCTCTTAGAGGGAGCAAGCGGACTTCCTCCCCCAACAAGTACTGTGCAAGTAGGCACGTTTGCAGAGTGGTGGAGAAATAGGGGGTGGTCTCCGAACACCTCTCATTTCCCAACGAACAGTGGACTCGGAGGTGCATTTGCACAGTAGGGGAGAAAGGGGGCACGGCCTCCAAAGTCCTCTCAGCAGTCTCACTCTATGGGATTCACTTGTGGTAACAGGTGGGCTTCTTGGCCCCAAATAACCCTATTCAGCCAAGGGGACTTCATCCCCCAACCAGCAGTGCAAAAGGAGACGTGTTTGCAGAGTGGTGAAGAAAGTGGGTGTGACCTCTGAAATCCTCCCAGCAATTCCACTCTGTGGGACTTACTGGAGATAACAGGAGGGCTTTTTAGCCCGCAAGGGCCCTCTGGAGCCAAGGGGACTTCTTCCCCCAACCAGAGCATCAGGAGTTGCGTTTGCTGAGCGGCGGAGAAAGGGGGCATGGGCTCCAAAGTCCTCTCAGCAATCCCACTCTGCAGGGCTTACTGCAGGTAACAGGAGGGCTAGTTGCCCCCCAAGGAGCCTTTGGAGCCAAGGGAACTTCATCTCCCTACCAGCAGTGTGTCAGGAGGTGTGTTTGCAGAGTGTTATAGAAAGGGGGAGGGGCCGCTGTGGACCTCTCTGCAATACCGCTGTATGGGACCTACTGGCGGTAACAGGAGGGATACTTGGTCACCAAGGACCCTCTGCAGCCAAGGGGACTTCATCCCCCAACCAGTTAGCAGTTGTGCACCAGGAGGCACGTTTGAAAGAGTGATGCAGAAAGGGGTCAGGGCCATTTTTTTTATTTATAAAGGGAGGGGGCTACGTGGCCCCCCTTCCCTGGGATGATTTCAGCCCTGGGGACTCCATCCCCCTGGGCCAGGCTATTTTAATGGGGAAGGGGAGGCACGTGTCCCCTCTCCCTCACCGATTTCGGCCCCAGGGACCCCATCCTCATGGGCCCAGCATTTTGGGCTGGGGAAGGGGGAAGTGGGCTGCATGGCCCCCTTTTGGGCCGATTTGGGCCCCAGGGACCCCATCTACCAGGGCCTGTCCTTTTAAGGGGATTCCTCCGGGGCACCCACACACCGCTAGGACTGAGGAAGGAACCTCAATGCCCCCTGTGTCCTGCTGGAGCTGGCATTGCTTTTGGACAGTGGGCTGCTGAACATGCAGCTCCCTTTGTCTAAATGCTATTCTGCTCTGCTTTCAGCAACGAGAGCGTAGCGAAGCAAAGTTTGCTATAGCTTGGCGGAAGCAGTGAAGCTCCCACCAAGCCATAGCAAACAGCTGTGTCCTGGGGGTGGACACCCCGGTACATAGCAGGAGCTGGCCCTCGGGTGGCTGTTCCCAGGCCCATCGATGGCTCCAGGAGGGGGCCCGTGGGCCCCACTCTTGCTTTAATTTTTCCCTAGGGAGGCGATGGTCCCCGGGGCTGTGGGGGACCTCCAGTAGCCACTATACATTAAGGACTATGAATTGCCATCAGATATAATTCGAAATAAAACTGATTAGCCATTTTTTATGGCTAAGGACAATTTCATTTGCTAATTTGGAGATTTGTGTTTTTCAATTCAACCTGTTTGACCAGAATGATTATTTTCCTAATCACTTTTCTTCTGCCTTTCTGTTATCATTTCACCTCTGATGTTTGCTGGTTTGTAGGTATCAAATAGCCTCATACCTTAACTTTTATTCTGGAGCTTGTTTTCGTTTGTGTTGCACAAGCCCCATACAACCCAAACATTTGCTAAGAGTAAGTTTTACCTTGGCATATGTTATCAAAAGACGACTGTCAGGAAAAGGTTTGATTTACCTTTGTAGGCTCGTCCTGAATGTATGCATGTTTGTATGCATGTGGAACTTATATAGAGTAAACTTAGCCATAAGCCAAAAAGCGGGTCAAATGTTGATGCTGACTTTCTTTCAATAATTATATCTTTGGCTGTGTTGCTCTCTCACTCTGCCAAATGGTATCATTTTGCGGCTTCATTCACCATCAAAGTTTTATTATATGTTCCGATTTCAAACGTCTTAAGTAAAATATAAGTACATTAAAGACAAGTTTAGTTTGTAAAATGTACTTATTCAGTTCACTATATATGCTTTGGGGCTAGAACAATCTGTACATTTCAATATAATATAAACTCTGTAATTTTTCCGCATACATTGTAAGATGCCATTTGGTTAGAATTTAACTCAGAAATAGACCAGGATGATAAAGCAGCTACTTTTTTAAGTAATCTAAAATTCTATGTATTGCAGAAGGTATCTCTTTTATCTTTTGTTTTTCCCCATACCTTCTGACATTAGACGTGTCTGTGAGAAGTTAGTGTTTCATCAGATAACACTGACACGCCATCCCATATTTTCTGGACAGCTTTTACATTATCTCACATTTTGAATAGTCCTGATTCAAGCCTCAGCGGGGTGCAGGTCTTCCAACTCATTACGTAATATGTTTTTAGCAACCATTAGACCTCTAATGATCTACCGTTTTTGGAATTTAGTGCGTGGAGGCCTCATTGAATCGTCATCGCCGAAGATTGCAGTCCGTGATAAACTAATATCAAGGGATGTTGTTCAGTTTAGTCTCTCCACAACCTCAGCCAATCAATCTGTGATTTGTCCAAGGCCTACAGGCATGTGAACTAGATTTGCGTCTGGGCACTTGCTCCTGCAGTCTCCTATTTCTGGCTTACCTTCACCGTTTTGCTTGGCACCCAATAAGATCTGATTTTACTGTGTGTGTATTGTTTTTATTTTCATACTTGTTTTGCGCACTTTTATCAGGTATTGGGTCCAGATTGCTTCAGGTATTTGCGAACTTTTTTATTGTTCTTCTTATGCTTCGTTACATCTGTAAGTTATTTGTTTGGCGTGTGAAGCACCGCTTGACTACAACTTTAACTACAACTGAGCATTATTTAGAGCGAGGAAAATATAAAGTGAACATGCTATGATAATAAAAAAGAAGCGTCCATCTTCAACCAGCAGAGTTAGCAAAGTACACCTGTATGTGGGACATCAAGACCTAATTAACAGCCTGTCTAAGGTCTATGCATAGCAGTGAGGTGACAACTGACATCCACAAGGCCCTCACAGAGTTTGAAAATATTTTACTTAGGAAAAAAAGTCTTCTTCTTTCTTCAGGCAGACACCACTAGTTTTGCCTTTCTCTGCTCAGTTTGTCTGTCCATTCTCTTTAATCAATTCAAGAAACAACTCATTGCTGCACCAAGCAGCGCTGCATAAAAATTTCTTGTGCCTTCATCAGAAAACCTTACAGCGCCATGGATGCACCGTATTTACAATATGGGGCTCCATGGCGCAATGTCCCAATGTGCGTGAGAAATTCTGACTCATCCATGGTTAGGATGCCGCAAGGCATCTGGCTCAAAAGTGGCGCATTGCTATAGTTGGTTATAAGACAACCGCAACTACAGCAATGTGTCACAAATCAGAGGTTATGTCTCAGTTTAGACTGGTGCAAGTAGCCTCATGTGTGGGGACCAATATAATAGAGTGTGAAAAGGTGAAACACTCAACTTGCACTCCATTACATTGGTCCTAGATGTCATGTATACAAGTGGGCATAGTATACTTATGTGTACCATTATCCCTACGTATGGGTGACATATTATGTGAAAGTACAATGTGAGTGCATACAAGTCTGTGATGGTGTGTGATGTGATATTTGCTTTGTTATCTACCTTATGAGTGCACTTGAGGGGATGTGACTTGATTGCAGATTACACTGTTTCAAGTCACTTCAGTTTGTCAGATACCTATGCCACAGCCAATGTGTCACTCCTACGCCTGAGTTTTAGAGGCATAGGAATTTTAATGCGTATGAAGCTCAACAGATGCTTCCCAAAGATGCGCCACTTTTACAAAATGTAATAAATACCACCGCGTCAGTTTTACATGGGATTTTACGTGGGATTGCCTACCTTGCATATATTAAAGCCAACCCGACGCAGCCAATTCTGACGAAAGGAAAAACCAATGCAGGCCAATGAAAAGTGATGCATCTGCCTAGATGTGTCACCTTGTAAATATGGAGCAAAGAAAGTGCCATCGCTGCCTCAAAAAAAAATCGTGCTTGTGGAGCAAGCTCCTCATAAATATGCCCCTTGGTATTCACTTACTGCTATTCTAGAGAAGTGTAGTTGCATCTCGATAGATGCTGGCCATTCAGTTTATGTTTTTTAAGTCATGGATACAAGAATCATGATTCCCCAGGAACCACCAGACAGAGAAGAGGGTTACACCAAGGTAGGAACCCTTTTATGAAGTGAGAGGGCTGTCCTCCACACTACCCACACATGGGTGAAGTCTCAGTTTGTAATGATCATCCACAACGCCACATGTCCTGGAATATCCCATCATATCTTCGTCAAATCTCGTACCACACTTAGCTCCATGTGTGTAGGTTGGGAACGTTTTTCCTTGGTAAGTTTTCTGTATCATGGTACGTTTGCTGTTCTACATCTATGCCTTTGTGAATGTGACATCCTCTTAACATCCCTCTTCATGCTGCTGAGACTGTGTCTGATAATTTTGCAGTCACACAATACATGGGAAGTCTTGTCATTCTCAGCAGCCATGATTGTCAGCAAATTGCTTTGACGGTCATATCCCACAGAGTGTCTGTGCTTCACATGGAGCTGCTATTCTGGACACAGCACCTTAGACTCCACAGAGAAACCTGCAAGACCACAGACCAATAAGGTCCACAGACCGTTAAGTATTATTGTGGGCATACAGTGCATCTTTGAGTTTTTGGTTGGTACTGTTAACTGGTATTACTTTAGAGAATGTTATGCAGCCACCAATTTGTTGCTGTTAGTTTACTGGCGATCGTGTTGACACTAGTGAATGCTAAAGGTCTACCTGCACACCCTGTGCACCTAAAGAGAAACATAAAGCTTGTGAGCAGCGTTGCGTTGAGCATGTTATTCATGGAGGTAGAAGTGATTATTTTTTTTGCAGCACACTTACAGCTTTCTAGCCTAGTGAACTGTTGTATCTTGAGTCTCCCTGCTGCTCAGCTAGAATGCATGTGATGTAGAATGTTGGATGAGTGGAATGCTAGTGCTTCATGAATGTCAGTTGGGTGAGGGCTGAGCAGCAGGGCAGCTGCTCCTGATGGGGTTGTCATTATAACTTACTGGTTAACATTATAACTTATTACTTATCATCTTAATTCAATAAAGTAACTTGCTTAATCAACAAGGAAGATCCAGCTTCTTTCTGATTACTTCATTTGGCGACATTTTTGGGAGAATCTACGCGTGCAACACAAAAGAAAAGGAAAAGCTAAGGAGTACTGATAAGGAAACAGGCTGAGAAATTCAAGCTTGAAGAGAAAAAGTTCATGAAAAGTAAAGAAAATCGAAACCAGGTTATCTCGAGGTAAATGAATCTTAATTTAAGTGTGTGTGACGTAGACTGGCAAACTAACCCCATCAGTGACCCGTACATCGGTCGCCCTGAAACCGGAGTTTGCCAGATCCATCACCGTGTTGTTAGTTGTATTCGGGGGCAGTAAATCGACCTCAGTGTAAAGCATTTACACTTTGACAGCTGCTGTGTCATGATATGTAGATCGGGGGCAATTAAATCGAGCCTCGGTGGAGAGTGATGATAATTACAGTTCTGCTGTTCATTTGTAATCAAGGGCGAAAAAGGAGCCTCAGAGAGTGGTGTGAGCATTTGGTGAGAAGAGCTGCTTTGCCGTTTATTTGTACACGGGGGCAAAAATCGGGTCTCAGTGAGAAGTCTGCGCATGGATTTTCAGGAGCAAAGATTGACACTTGCTGACCTTTAATTAGTTTGAACTTCGGGGGCAGAGAATCGAGCCTCAGTGAGGAAATGAGTCTAATTCTTGAAAAGCATTTTGTTATTCTTGTTGGAAGAAGGAGGATTTATTAGGAAAATACTCTGTGGGGAATGAAATTAAAAACGAGTGACTTATAAGGTCTGTGAGCCTGTGGAACAAAAGTTAAAGAACAGTGAATTCGAAGGAAATACAGTTGTTTAGTAACAGCGTATAATTGGACTTGGGTGAGTGTTCTTACTTGGTCCCAACTGCCAACTGCTGTGTTCTTCGTGTTCGGAGAGATCCTTTCACTGGGAAATCGTCTGTTGTTTGATGACGTGTCAGAATTTTCGGGGCTCATGGTGGACAAGCTGCGTGACCCACGTCACTCGTTTTCCTCTGTTTTCCTTCGAGGATTAGAAACTGCAGCTCCTGGCGTCTCATTCCATTACGTTCTGACGTGCTGACGTCTCTTTTCCCTACGTGATGGGAACCATTTGCATTTATATAGCAACAATGAGGGTTGCTAAGTAACGCGCGGCTCGAACTTTTTATTTATCGTGAGGAAGCTCCGTAGCAGTTGTGGGATGGAGAGACAGTTCATGAAGTCCATGTGCATGTACAGCGGTTTTGACGGTTATGTGCTCAGATTTTGAGACAGTTGAGACCGAGGATAAGAAATTTTGTGGAGAATAAGAAAAATGGAAAATGGAAAGCAACAGTGTGTTATCAACATGACTTTCTTCTGTGTGGTTCATTGCTTTGTGGATATCGCCGGCGTGATAACAACTGTGTGGATGCAGTTTTGAGAAGTATTTGTAAAGTTCAACTGTCCTAGAAATAGTTGCAGGACTGTTAGCCAAGGAGTGTCTGAATTAGACGAGGGTCCAAATAATAGTAGCGACTAAGTGAAACCATGTTCGGGACCATTTTACAGAGTGGAAAACACAACGGGGAACCGTAATATGGGGTCCAAGAACCAGGCCTTTCTTTGGTTTGTGTTGTGTATGAGGTGACTGCTGTTTAGTCCCTCAGTTTTAGTATAGTTTGGTATGTGTTCGTTCTGGTGTATGATTGAGTCATGTAAGTGCTTGATCTGGTGTATGAATGAGTTATGTAAGGGCTTGTTCATTTGTGTGTGAATAAATTATACAAGTGCTCGTTCCGGTGTATGAATGAGTTATGTAAGGGCTTGTTCATTTGTGTGTGAATGAGTTATGTAAGTACCCGTTCCGGTGTATGAATGAGTTATGTAAGGGCTTGTTCATTTGTGTGTGAATGAGTTATGTAAGTGCTCGTTCTGATGTATGAATGAGTTATGCAAGTGCGCGTTCTGGTGTATGCTTGAGTTATGTAAGTCCTCGATCTGGTGTATGAATGAGTTATGTAAGGGCTTGTTCATTTGTCTGTAGTGTACACGTTGATTCCTGATATTTAGTGTTATGGTTTGTTCCTGTGGGTGCTGCTTGTTGTCCTGGTCTGGCCAACTGGTATAATTTGTGGCATTTCGGTTTGATGGTGTATGATGAAGGATAGTGCTTTATTTCAGGGACCTTTTGTGACGTTCTGCTCAGACTGTGGTGTGTGAGATGAGGCGTTACATAGCGCCTCGAGTTGTATTCCTTTTGTTGTTGGGTGAATCGTGGTATAGCGATTCAGGATGTATCTTCTTTATAAGTTGGTTAGTAGAATGGTATTGCGTATATTGTATATTCATTTTATGAGCATTGTTTTAAGATTGTGACCATGTGTACTTTACATATGGTCATTATCTTAATTAATTCATCTGTTATAATTTACAATGTAATTGTTCCCATAACGATGGGAGGTATGTTGAATTTCATTATCTTAATTAATTCATCTGTTATATTGCGCAATGCAATTGTTCCCATAACGAAGGGAGATATGTTGTATCTTGAGTCTCCCTGCTGCTCAGCTAGAATGCATGTGATGTAGAATGTTGGATGAGTGGAATGCTAGTGCTTCATGAATGTCAGTTGGGTGAGGGCTGAGCAGCAGGACAGCTGCTCCTGATGGGGTTGTCATTATAACTTACTGGTTAACATTATAACTTATTACTTATCATCTTAATTCAATAAAGTAACTTGCTTAATCAACAAGGAAGATCCAGCTTCTTTCTGATTACTTCATGAACTCCAAAAGAACCTTACAGATCACCCGAATGGTGTTGAAGCTTCAGAACGGAATTCCGAAGTTTCAGAACAGTGGTGTGAACACTGTATTTTGCGGTACTCAGCTATTGCTGTATTTTCATTAGAACTTTCAGGCTATGCCACCAATAATCGATCATCTGGCTCTGAGAGGCCAAAATCGTAAACAAAGTGGTATCACCCGATCGTCAGATAAAACGCCAAGGCCACAGGGTAGGGGAAGTTTCCTCTCTCCTCCATGGTAGGTTGGGAGAGGAGTTGGCCTAACGGCTAGGGCGGTTGACCTCAGAGCTGGCAAACCAGGTTCGAGTCTCAGCAGGGATGCTCAAAGGACCATATTATCAAGAAAGGGCGATACTTTATCGCTGCTTTTATCGGCAGGAAACTGCCGCTAAAGCGGCGATAATGGGCTTGATAATATGCCCTTGTGAATTCCCATAGAAGCCCAGGTTCTGGTATTAACCTGGGCTTCTATGGGAATTCACAAGGGCATATTATCAAGCCCATTATCACCGCTTTAGCGGCAGTTTCCAGCCGATAAAAGCGGCAATAATGTATCGCCCTTTCTTGATAATATGGCCCATCATCCTGTGATTCTGGGCAAATCACTTAATCTCCCTGTGCCTAACAAAAATGATTGTGTCCTCATGTAATGCAACTGGTGCTCGTGTAAAGCGCAATGATACCTGATACCTTCGGGTCAAGTTCGTGCTATATAAATCTTTGTTTAAAAAAAAATAAGTAAAACTTTAAATGCATCCACAGCACATATAATTCACACGACAAAACATTTATGGCCCTACAGAGAGTGAGAACTTCTCAGCAACTTAGGAGGAATCAATGTAAATACGTGCATAAACACATGTAATCATAAATAGAACTTCTAAAATCTTCAGTCACAATACAAGTGGCAGCCTTTGCATAAGTGGGTAGTTCAGTGGCACCATTGCCGAAGCTTGCATGCTGTGGTTATGCAGCTTTTGTGTTGCACTGTTCATGTATTTCTGTATAAGACATTCAGGCCCACATTTATAAGATTTCACACAATGCAGCTTAGCATCACATTGTGCTGCGCTGCAATGCATTGTGATAGGAGAATAACATAGCACTGGGCAAGATCAACAAAGTTTGGTTAATGTCGGCTTTGCACTGCAGCATGCATGCACAGCACAAGTTTATGAGGGAAATCAATGCATTCCTTCTGGTTTGCACCTGCTTTCACTATGGCCCTGATTATGCGCTGAGTGGTATATTCTGACCGTGAGTAAACTCATGTTTACTCACGGGTGAATTACAAGTTGATAGATATTTAACACATACAACAGTTATCATATGAGTTAAACACCTCTATCTTCATAAAGGGTCGTGGAATATGGTTTTCACCACTACACACAGTTTTTGGTGCATCAAACACCAAAATTCACGTGTTTTCCCCCAATAACTCATAATAGGAGTTAGTTATCAAACTCAATAAATAATATATCCATTGGTATCATTATTTATAAGATGCAATAAACAGCTCCTAAACTCATAATCAGCCCTTTAGTGCCAGATGTACAAACATTAGTAATGTCAAATTCCCAATGGCAATTGTCTCAAAATCGCAATTAGGAAATCAGTATTTCTCAATGTGTGAAACTCATCAAGTTTCATTTAGGGATTCCTTGTGGGTTGTAAATTGACTTACCTCATTAATATAAACACAGTAGGTCACACTTTCCGACCCATTAGGGATCCCAGTCATCATAGGGATAGTGGCCTGCTGAAAACAGCAGGCCAAAATGTTGGTGATTGCTTTTTAATAAACAATTGTTTTTAATGCATCCCATTTTCCTTTAGGAAAATGGGATGTGTTTAAATAGAAAAAAAAGAAACCTTGAAATTTCATTAGCTCTCGTCTAAACAGCACATGCTCTGTCTCAAAGAGATATGTGTTGTTTAACCTGTGGGCTTCAGCCCACCCACAGGCTTCCTATTTGCTTGCTCCATCATCTGTCTCATATTCTTTGTCACCATTTGTCCCTGGCATTTATGGTCATGTCTCTTCTTTTGTTTAACCCTACCCCAGAGCATGGACGAAGTACTTGTAAACATCCCCAGCTCTCCTTTTCCGACCATTTTAGGACCAACTTGTATCTTTTTCTTTCAGCACTCTGCGCAGTGCTCATGTTTTTTCCAGCTGCATCTACTCCCACCAGCCCTCCTACCCTATCCTCAGACCAAACCATCCCCCTTCACTGCTTTTCCCTTTATTGCTGCTTTCTGGTTCTGACACCTCTTCCTTCCCATCTTTGCTTTCTTCCTCTCAACTCCTGGATCTTACCTCCTCCACAAATCACCCTCTGCCCCTGTCACTGTCACTGCTTTAAACCCCATTGTAGTGTATTTCGTTATAGTGAGTGGTAGGGTTCTGCCTTTTTAATGTCCTGTTAATGTATAGCTGACATGCTGATTTGAATATGTGTGCACGGCTGCTATTACTTGCCACATGTGAAGCCTTTTTTTATTTTCCGCATATGTGGGCACTAGGTGTGTGTGCATGTTGGTGGTTCGGCAATGGTGGTCATATCTGGAAAATCAGACATCAAGCGAATCAGGTATGCATTATCATAGGGCATGTCTCATAGCTTGTAAAGTACCGGTGTCCTCTGTTATAATTGTATAACCACTTTTCTCCTATGAGAAATGATCGACCTGCTCTTGTCTCACCTTGTTGCTTCTCATTTCATAGGGAGGGATTCTATTTCTTCAAATATCTCCTGGCAGGACACTTTCTTACTTTTTACGCATTCACCAGTGAATTGTTTCTGTGTGCTGTTCAAAGGATCTAGGTTGACTCTTGATGGCATCAAAGTCTGCCTGCGCTTGAGTGTCCAAGGCAAAAGTAGTCCTTTTAATCTGGTTGCCGATGCAATGTATTTCCTCATATTCACTACTGTAAACCAGCCTATTACTGTAACTCTTTCTAGTTTTTTGTGCAGTTTTATATAGCACCAACACCATTGGAAGATATTGGAGTGCTTTACATTAGCACCGGTTCCTTTACACAAGGACACATTAATTTTTGTAGGCAAGGGGAGATTAAATGATTTGTCCAGAATCAAGGATGTTAAGCCGACACCAAAACTCAAACCTGGTTTCCGAGCTCAATAGTCTGCAGGTGTCGCTCTTATGCCACATCCTCTTCCAAGAGTACAACATATTTTTTTGGTATCTCCCTAAACTCAGCCTCAGTTCCAATTATGGCTAAAACACTTAATCTCACGTTTCTAAACACAACAAGCATTGCAAAGCCAGTAGGTTTCGCCTGTGCAGAATCTATTGTTTTTAGGTCTCAGCTAAACTGTGCATGTGCAGTTTCAAAAAGACATGTTGTGTTGTATCAGTGGGCTTACAGGCCACCCATCTCCTACCAATGGTAAATTTGAGCGTTGCTCTCATTTTCTTTGATGCCATTCATCATAGAATGCAGACTTCATTCCCTCATCTTGTATTTGGCCCTCCCATAGCTCATGGACCAAGTACATGTCTCCTTACACAGCTCCCGGTTTGTGATTATGGGCAAGTCAATTAAGCTTCCTGTCACTTTCCACATTTGCTGTTGGTTGCCCGTCCACCTCCTCCCCATCTTTGCTTGCATCCACTGAACTCCATTGCACAGATCCCCTCCTTTACCGCCACATTTTTTGTGCATTTGTATGCAGTGCCAACACCACCCGAAGGTATTGGACCACCCTGCATAAGCACCAGTTATTTTTTTTCCTGCAGTTTTACATTGCACCAACATCATCCAAAGGTATTGGAGTACTTTGCATTAGCACCAGTTACTTTTGTGTGCAGTTTTATATAGCACCAACACTACCCGAAGGTATTGGAGTGTTTTACATTGGCACCAGTTACTCCACACAAGGATACATTCATTTTTGTAGGCATGGTGAGATTGAGTGATTTGCCCAAAATCAAGAATGTTAAGCCGACGCCAAAACTCAAACCCGGTTTACCAGCTCCATAGTCGGCAGCTCTGGCCCTTACGCCACATTCTCTCTCAAAAGGACGTCATATCATCTCCCTAGCCTCAGCTAATTTCCACATTTTGTGGTTACTAATCAATCACTTAATCGTTCCATTTCTAAACACAACAAGCATTAGGTAAACCAGTAGTATTCGCCTGTGCAAAATTTATTGTTCTTAGGTCTCGACTAGACAGCGCATGTGCTGTCTCAAAGAAACATGTTAGGTTTGATCTGTGGGCTTACAGGATGCCCATCTCCTGCTACTGGTAAACTTCAGCATCTCTCTCATTTTCTTTGATGCCATTCATCATGGCATGCAGGTTTTATGCCCTCTTCTTGTGTTTGGCCCTCCCACAGCTCATGGACCAAGTACATATCTCCTTACTCTTCTCACAGTTTTTGCAGCTATTATTTCTTTTTTCTTAAGGACTCCATAGGAGTAATTTTGTTTTCACGCTGTCTCCGTTGTACACATACCACTAAAATGTATGCACATGTACATAAAGGAATGCAATTCTTATTGGAGCACTCATTCTATCCTCCGTCTTGCGATAGAGCACATATGAGCCGATGGTATTTGAGCAACTTAACAGCTCATTGCTTACATTCCACACTGACACATTCATTCTTTGTCACTGATCCTTCCTCACTACCTACCTCGTCGCTGCTGCTTTTATTTGATGTATTTTTTGTACGATTCGATGGTATAGCAGCGCTTGTTCCGACCTCCATCATTCCATATTCTCCCTTGTACACATACACAGATACCACAAAAATGCATGCATGTGTACATAAACAAATGAATTTCTTAAAAGGTTGTTAAAACATACTTTTTTTGCACAATCGGATTTTATTGGAGTGCTCGCTACATCCTCCGTGTGGCCATAGCGGGAACACTAGCTGATGTATTGGGGCACTTTAAGAGCTCACAAGTTACATTTTGATGGAGCGAGATAGAAAACAGAATTTTGTTTAAACTCGCGAAGTCACATTTCCATAACATGAATAATAAAATTAATGATTTGTGATGTATCGTGCTAATTCAATTTAGATTAAACTTTACACATGGGGGGACTAACATGTGTGCTCATAAACGTGCATAAGTGTTGCATCTTTTTGTTCGTGCAAAATAATAAAATAATTTGTTGTTTTCGTTTTTGTCATTACTAACTGCAGCAAACCTAAAAGAAGCATGTGCTTATTTTGCTTTTCCTTGTCTATGTGATGTCATTTCTACTATTCTAGGTGCACATAAGTTTCATGGATTCATGAAGACTGGTAGATATAAATGCTGCTTTATTTGTTTGCATTTGCTAGGTAACATTAGACTAATCGGGAGGGTTAATTAATTAGTAAACCTAGGGTGGATACATAATCAACATTATTTCTTACATTAATACTTTTCTTGTGTTTGTTTATTACTAGAAAGCATAAGTTGCCTGCTTTTGGGCCTAGTTTGCTCGAGTTTGTTAAAGCTGAATTTTACTTCTGCAAAAGTCACGAGATGCCCATTCTGAAAAAAGTGTTCGTCAAAGCTGCATTCACTAAGCAAATCTGACATGCTGTCATCATTCTGTCGGACGTGGCCAAGGTCGGAAACCAGTGATAAAGGACAATTTTGTCAGCTCTAACTTGGCACTCGCGGAAGTGAAATGAACGCTGCGAGAACATTAATTTACACATGTTGCAAACCAAGGAAGCTCATGGTTGCATTCGGAAAAGACAATGGTCCTTAAGAAATGTGACCTAATGGAAGTTTTGAAATGTGGGTGACATGTCACTTGTCACTCTCAACCAATGGGACATCGTGGATTTATGAAAACTTTCCTTCGCTTAGATTAGCTAGCATAGAAAGGTATAAAAAGTCATGCCCTTAGGGATGGGCTGGCTGCTGCTTTCTGACTTTCCGATGAGGGTGAAGTGCTGCTGGACTTTGCGTGGAGCACGTAAGAATCCTCAAAGAACTTTACTTTATTTTCCATTTATTTAGCTTAGCTAGGGACTTAGGCTTTAGAAATGCTAAACTTTTAAATACTTACTTAAACTTTGATTCACTTGCTTTAACTGTATTTTTCTCATGATTCTTTTCAAACATGCTTACTTTAATGATAATAAAATTGCGTTTATAAAACTACATTTTGAAATACCATAATTTAGTAAATAAAATCTTACTTTTGACAACAAGCTGGTCTTGATTATTCAGAAGTGCAGGTTACTATTAGCTAGATCACATCGCCAATGGTGGTCGTTTAAATAGTTAGGATTTGTTATAATGATAACATTCTTTCCACAGATGTATAAAATTGTATATAGTTTGTAAATAGGGTGTATATAGATTAGATCTGACCACCTGATTCAGTAGGCCCAAATATGTCATGTTTATAAATGGGTCCATAAGTTAGTGTAGAATTTGTTTATAGGTTATGAAGTTGGGTAGCGTTGTTTATGATATATTTTCTATAGGCCGCTGGATCAATTCTCTGGTAGCAGAAATTGATGGTTGCTAAGGGTAACCAAGGTAATATGTTGGTTGCTAAGGGTTACTAAGGTGTTATGGTATGGAAATAGGATCGATGTTTTAACACATGTTGAGTTTAGTTTGTTTTTCGTGCTATCTGTAAGCTATACCGGTATAGATTGTGTGACGAGAAATTAGTCACGCAAGTCATCTGTTCTGTTTGCAGTGATATCGCCGAGTATCACAAGTGGTATCGCCGTGTACCATAGTGTTGTCGCCGTGCAGCACAGTGTTAGGGCTAGGTATGAATCTTGTATAGTGAGGGTTCTCTAAGAAATTAGAGCAGCATGAGAATAGGGACAAAGCGCCTTCCATAAAACTCACTGTGATAAGAGTATTAGTTATATCCGAGCTTGAGTGAAGGGTAGAGTAGCGTCGGTGCATGATTATCTATAAACAGGTTAGAGTCCTGTAGGGGTACATGTTTTATATCTAAAAAAAGGTGAGAGCCCTGTACGGATAACGTCGTTATTTTGCTAACGGTGCATGATTTCTATAAACAGGTGAGAGTCCTGTACGGATTTCATGTATGTTTGAAATTAGGAAATTTTCCGTGTGAAAGTGCGAGTTTGAATTGTAATTTATGTTCAAGTGGAACTCTTAGAACTGTCACTTCGCGGTGCGTTCAGAGGAAAACGAGTTCATAATTTTACGTGTTAGAAGGGTAGGGTAAGAGTTACTCTACTGACAATTGAAAATTATCCTTAGTGTGAATAGCGCCGACTATTCCGAAGTGTGGATACTTGAATGTATGTAAACTATCCTAAATAGTGAAACAAACAGATGAGTCCTTATTGTCATTGTTAAGAATTAATTTACACTGAAAAGTGTTCTTAAAATGGCGCTGTGAAAAGATTTTGTGAAGGAGGGGTAAGCGCCAGGAGTGAGAAACGAGAAACCGCAGCTACTGTGTACGTCACAGAGCCGTGCTGGGATTGGGTGACCTACGTCACAGACTGTACTCTGATTGGCTCCTGAGTCTCCGACGACCTGTAAGCTAATTGGTTCTTCAGGAAAACTCCATTTTTATTAGTTGAGCAGAAAAGTGACGTAGCTCAACTGTCATTGGCTTGTTGGTGTGTTTCGCGTACGGATTGGTTGTTTTGCGGAACATCCCGGAAATATTTTACGAACGATTTTGTGAATTAGATTTAACTCTTAAAAATGAGTTATCATTTTAAGCATGTTGAGAAAAAGCCAACATTATGTCAGAAATTTAAAAATTTATTTTCGCCTGACAAGAAAATCGAAACGCGAGGTGGTAAATTACTTCATAAGTATAAAACACCTGCAGCGTACATGGAAGGTGAATATGGATATCATACTGTTTTATGGTTTGATAGCTGGAAACGATATACAAAGAACGATGGTGTTTTAACTTGGCCTGATGATGGTTCATTTAATGTAAAGGTCTTGAGAAATTTACGAGAGAAAATGAATGCTCTTATTCCAAAACCGAGACCAACTCAATTTGAAGCTTTAGTTGAGTGGGAAGATGAGATGTATCAGTTACAAAGAGAAGCCAGTGGAATTAAAAGACCTTCTAAATCTCCAGCTTGGAGAAGAGATACTCATGAAGACAGGTTGCGAATGTGGAGGCAGGGAAACATGAGTGAAGGATTATATTTAATTCAGGAAATGGTTATGGGTACTCCTGCTGGGAAATCTATAGAAAGTGAATCTGAAGATGCAGTTATGGAAGAAATATACACTACAGCTAGAAAGAATCAGCCTTTGAGACCTCCTAGATCATGGTCTACTCCGGTGGTTTCTACAGAAACTTCACCGAGTGCACCTCCAATTAATGAATCTCCTAAACTTTATCCAAATAATTGTGAAATTATTGAAACTCCTAGAAGGCCAGAATTTAATAATGCTCGAAATGAAGGTAGACATTTTGCAATGACTCCAAGAACAAGGGAAGCTCCAAAAGATTATACAAGAGAGACAAGAAATGTTGAAGCTGTTGATTCTGCTGAATATTTAAGATCTAAGGAAGAATTAATTAGAAGAATGACAAAAGGCATGGAAGCTGTGACAGTTCCAGTTACGATTGGTCCTGTTCAGCCTGTATTTGACCAAAGAGAATCAAGCAAGACAGGGTTAACTATTCCTTTAAATGCAGAAATTCAAAAGGTTGCTGAAAAATTTTATTCAGACATATCTGAAATAAACTCTTCGAAATCAAGAATGCCAGATTTAACTTTTAATGAGGATTTATCTCCAAAAACACCAATGGGTGCTATATCAGATGTAGGGAGTCCTGAAGTCAGGGTGACCACACCAAAACTTGATGTGGCCAAATTAAAAGCAAATATTGAAGAATTAATAATTGGAACAATTGGTCCAGATAGTTTAAATTACTATCGAGATGATGAACTACTATTCATTTGCAAAAGTATTCAGTGGAAAACAAAGAATAAATATGATCAATTAGAGGATCTAGCAGCGGAACTTGAAATCGATGTGAGTAAACAAAAGAATTTTGCAAAGCATTACAGACTAGACTTTTCAGAAAGTGACATTGAGAGTTTGAACTCAATGGGAAGAATACTACATATAAAAGATTTGATTGTTTACATCAAAAAGTTGGGAGAACTCAATAAGTGGAGAGTGAAATGAACGAAAAAGAAGGAAGATGAAAGATTGGAAAAATTGTCAAAACAATTTCCAATGAGAGAGATTGCAGGTGGAGGATATGTTCATGTCCCTTGGTCGAGACAGGACATACTGTTGTTTACAAATGACTTTCCGAAATTGAGGGAGAAACCAGTAGAGTGGTATAGACAAGTGGATAGGTTTATCAAAGTCTCAAAAGTTCTGTGGATTGATTTAGATGGATTTTTCGACATTGTCGTTCCATCAGATCTTTGGACAGAATGTAAAATATCAATAAGTTGGCCAAAAACAGAACCTGAGCGAATCAAAGAAACAGGTGCTCCAAATCCTCTTGTAATGGATTTTTACGAAAAAGTGATTGTTTGGATGAAAAACAAAATTCCACCCAAAGAAGTTGATTGGGTTAAAATAGAAAGAACAAATCAGGAAACAAAAGAATCAGTTCATTCTTTTTATGAGAGGCTACTGTTAATTTTTAAACAATACAGTGGCTACGAAAAGCTGGATGAAAAAGATATGAGTCATTTTGTCTATAGATTTGTTTATGGACTAAAACCTGAAATTGCAGACATGATCAGGAATAGCATTGTAGGATGGCAATCACTTTCTGTAGATGATATTCTGAGGAAAGCTAAGTATTGCAGTGATGAGTTGGAAGTGAGACAAAAGAAGCTCAAAGAGAAAGCCATGTGGGCTCAGGTAAAAGTGGCTGAGCAACAAATTGCCAGCATGGGTAATAAGAACACAAATTTTGTTCAAACTGGAAATACAAACCAGTTACAAGGAAAACTTAAAGGTAATATTTTTCCGAGAAAATTTAGTCAAAAAATCGAGGAGATGAAACAAAGATTACCTTGTTTTAATTGTGGCGAATTTGGACATTGGAGAGACGAGTGTCCTAAACCTCCTAAAAATTTAAAGAATCCCTTATTGAATCCACAGATGCAGAATGGTGTTGACCTGCAGCAACAGCTACAGATGCAACAGGGGTTAAACGAATTAAACATTCAGCGACAGTTGCAGCAACAGGTGAATAATCGTCAGGATCAAGTGCCACAACCACCTTTTCCGAATTGTGGGGGAGTTCAAAAATATAATCCAAACGTGGGATTTCAGGGAAATGAACAGGTAATAAAACCGCAAAAACAGCAAAAGCAGCAAAGAGCGCAAATGCAAAATGCTTCACAACAATTTTTGTTAACAGAAAGTCAAGAAAGTGATTCTGATGATTATTGCTGACGGTGCCCGGGAGAGGAGGAAGAGTGTGTCGTTGGAGCCACTCTTGAGGTTGACCAGTCTGGTCCATTTGTAAACGGGAAAGTTAATGATGTAGACATTACTTTTCTAGTGGACACTGGTGCTACCCGTTCTACTGTTAGATCAGTGGAAATTGAAAACCTACCTCTCTCTAGGGATACCATCCAAGTTGTTGGAGTAAGTAATCAGCAAATTAAAACTGACTTAACTGATCCAGTACCAGTTGAAATTGGAAATTACAGAGACAAACACAGATTTGTGGTTTGTAATAGTAGTCCAGTGAATCTATTAGGCAGAGACATTCTGTGTAAAATGAATTGCAGAATATATTGTTCTCCTGATGGGGTTGAGTTACAAACAATGGAGGAAGATGGTTTGTACAGGATGACAATGATGATGATGGAAGCAGAAGAAACAAAATTGTTTCCTGCATTGGAAAAGAAAGATTTGCCTGAAGAGCTTAAAGAAACAGTGAAATCTGAAATATGGGATTTTACTGGGAATGAGATGGGTCTGATGAAAAACGTAGATCCAGTAAAAATTACATTGAAACAGGGAATAGAATTTCCTAACATTCCACAGTATAAAATGAAAGCAGAAACAATTGAAGGTGTTATGCCTATAATTGAAAAATTCATCAAACAAGGTGTATTAAAAGAAATGGAGAGTAGTCCTTGTAATTCACCAATTATGGGAGTTAAAAAGTCAAATGGAACATTTAGGATCGTACAAGATTTGAGAAAGGTTAATCAAATTGTCGTTCCATGTTGTCCTGTGGTTCCAAATCCAGCAGTAATTTTGTACCAGATTCCACATGATGCTGAATGGTACACTGTCATTGATCTTTGCAATGCATTCTTTACGGTTCCTTTACATCCAGATAGTCATGAAATCTTCGCTTTCAGATTCCAAGGTAGGACCCTCGGATGGTGTAGAATCCCTCAGGGCTATACAGAGAGTCCTTCAATCTTCAATGAATTGTTAAAAAGATCTTTAGAAAACCTAGACTTACCTGGTAGGTCTACGTTGGTGCAGTATATTGACGACTTGTTGATAGCTGCAAAGACAAGAGAAAATTGTGTGACAGACACAATAATACTGTTGAATCATCTTGCAGATGAGGGACATAAAGTGTCTCCAGCAAAATTACAGTTTTGCAAGCAAGAAGTAAAATATCTTGGTCACAGAATTGCAAAGGGAAAAAGGCAGGTGACAGTTGAGAGAATAAAAATGATTCAAGTGATGTTACCTCCAAGGACACAGAGGCAGGTCAGAATGTTCTTGGGAATGGTTGGTTGCTGTCGACAATGGATAAGTGGATTTTCAGTAATTGCAAAACCACTACAGAGATTGACAAAGTCTGATATAAAAGATCCGATTATTCTCAATGAAGCTGAGATGGAATCTTTTGAAAACCTGAAAAAGAGCTTATGCCAAGCTCCTGCTTTAGGTATGCCGAATTATGAGAAAGATTTTGAGCTGTATTGCAGTGAGAGAGAAGGATGTGCATTATCTGTGTTGATTCAGAGACATGGAAATCTAAAGAAACCTATTGCATACTTCTCTGCAGTTCTTGATCCCATTGCAAAAGCATTACCAGGTTGTTTGAAAGCAGTTGCAGCTACAAGTGTCAGTCTTGAACAAAGTGAGGGAATCATTATGGGATTTCCTGTGAAAGTTTTTGTGCCTCATTCAGTTGAAATATTGCTGACAAGAGGTAAAACTCAGCATTTGACAAGTAGCAGATTGACAAAGTATGAGAAAATCATACTAGGAGCAGATAATGTTTCGATTTCAAGATGTTTGAATCTGAATCCTTCTACATTACTGCCTGATTCTGAAATCATTGATGACATTGAAATAGAACATGAGTGTTTAGATGTTATGGAATTCTGCACTAAACCAAGAAAAGACATCAAAGATAGACCTTTGTCTGAATCGGATTTTGTCTACTTTGTAGATGGATCATGTTTAAGATCTGAAGGAGGTGTCTTGAAAGCCTCATATTCAGTCTGTACAGTTGCAGATGTTGAAGAAGCATCATGTCTTGAAGGAGTTCGTTCAGCACAAGTGGCTGAATTGATTGCTTTAATTCGTGCACATGAAATATCAAAGGATATAAGAGTTACCATCATTACTGATAGTCAATATGGGTATGGAGTTGTGCATGATTATGGACAACTCTGGTCTCAGAGAGGCTATATGACATCAGCAGGATCACCGATTAAAAATGCAGTTTTCATTAGGAGATTAATTGAAGCAATACAATTGCCGAAAGAAATCGCAATTGTCAAGTGTGCAGCGCACACTAAAGGAGTTGATTATATCTCAAAAGGCAATGCCTTTGCAGATGAAACGGCAAAATATTGTGCAAGAAAAGGTTATGCATACAATCGGGAAAGGAGTAAAGAAACTGATTCAAATTCATTAATGCTAACAACAGTTGTAGAAACATGGCATGAGATTAGGGATTTACAAAATGAAGCAGATGATGAGGAGAAAGATCTGTGGTTAAGATCAGATTGTAGACCACGTGATGAAGATGGAGTGTGGGTTTACAAAGATGGCAGAGTGGTCTTACCAAATTGCTTGATTGCTGATATGGCCAGATTATATCATGGTCCAGCGCATCTTGGAAGAGATTCTATGATTAGACTTTTCCGAGAAACTTGGTTCAATACTAAATTCAGAACAATTGCAGAATCTTTTTGTCAAAGGTGTTTATCATGCCAACAAATGAATCCAAACAGAAAATCAGTGGTGGGGACAGGAATAATTGGTCGAGAGGGTGGTCCCTTTACCAGGTTACAGATGGATTTCATTGAAATGCCCTTACACAATTGCTTAAAATATGTTCTTGTGATTGTTTGTTTATTTTCAAGATGGGTAGAAGCATTTCCTACACGACATTGTGATTCAATTACAGTAGCAAAACTACTGCTCAGAGAAATTATCCCAAGGTACGGTTTTCCAGTCACTATTGAGAGTGATGGAGGAAGCCATTTTGATAACAAACTGATGAAGTTAATTTGTGAAGCTTTGAGTATTGAGCAGAAGATACACTGTGCATACAGACCAGAGGCATCTGGGGTAGTTGAACAGATTAATGGAACAATTAAAAACAGAATTGGAAAAATGTGTCTTGAAACAGGTGTAAAGTGGACAGATGCTCTTCCACTTGTTTTGATGTCATTAAGAAGTACACCAGATAAAAAGACAGGTTTGAGTCCTCATGAAATTTTAATGGGAAGAGTTATGAGGCAAGCTTTTGTACCTGTAGGTAAACTGTTGAGCATAAATGACAGTGCTATTTTGGATTACTGTAAAAGGTTATCTGATATAGTGACTTCTGTGTCTAATCAGGTTGGAACTGAAGCACAAACAAATGAAAAGGTTTTGACACATGATCTGAGACCTGGTGATTGGGTCAGAACAAAAGTACATCGGAGAAGAAATTGTCTGGCTCCTAGATGGCAGAAACCTAGGCAAATAATTTTGATCACTACTAATGCTGTAAAATGCAAAGGATTGAAACGTTGGATTCATCCTAGTCATACTATTCCAGTACCAACTCCTGAGAGTTCTGATGTTGAAAGTGATACTACAGATGATTCTGATTCTGAAGCAGAAGGCGAAATAAATCCAGATTCTGAAGATCGACAGGGAAGTCGACATCTGGAACCTGTGCCCGTGAATGGAAATTTGACAAGAAAAGACTTGGAAATTATTGAAATAGATTCTGAAGGTGAAGAGAATCTGTTAAAAGGAAAGATAACTGAGGATTCGGTTGTCTCCGTTGAAGACAGAGAAGCAGAACAAAAAGAAGTTTCAGACCAGGAGAGTATCGAAAAGCAGAAAACAAGCTCTGGAGTAAGGAACAGAAATCCAAAATCTGGGAAGTTGGAGGTAATTGAAGAAGAGGAAGAAGACGAATTACCAAGTACCAGTGTTGGAAAACAAAGTGGTGTTCCTGAAGGAGTAAAACTGCCGAATAGAGAAGTTCCTGAGTCAATTGAAATTTCAGACTACGAAACAGAAGAAAGTGACGTGGATGGTGAAAGTGAAAACAGAAAGAAAAGGACTTGGAAGTCAGAATCAAATGCTTCTGAACCAAAGAAGAAATACGTGAGAAAAGCAGACTACTGGCCTGGTGGAAGATTGAGAGTCAGGTTGATCACGAAACCTAAAGAGCAAGTTGAAGAAATCAGTAGTCAAAAGAGTCCTGGAAAAGAAGTTGGAGTTGGAAGGAAAATTGAAGTGGTGTCGAGAAAAGGAAAAAGAATAGTAAGACCAAACCAGAAATACAAGTCTCCTGAGTGGACTTATTTAGTAATTCCACCTGTTATTGATATTTATGGTAGTAGTGAAGAAGAAGACGAAATTGAGGAAATTAGTGACAATGATTGAAGTACAGAAATTTTAATTTGGCAAAAGGCTGAAGAAATTTTGTTAGTTGACACAAGGTCGAAGAAAAACTGTTTAGTTGAAGAAAACTTATGTATGACATAAGGTCGAAGAAATCTTGTTTAGGGTTTAAAAAAAAAAAAATATATATATATATATATATATTTTAAAAGGGGGGTGTAAATATAATTTTAGATTTTAAAAAAAATTTTGTTTTAATTTTTAGGCAAAACTAACCAAAAATGCCTTATGTTAAGGAGAGCACTTCAAGGTGTTCTGTTTTTAAGAGATGCTGTAAGATGACTCTGGTGTGTCTGCTCATTTTAATTCTGCTCTGGTTAGTTTTAGCTGTGATTATCCCTTTAGAGATGAACAGAGAATTACACAAAGTTAACATGACAAGCAAAGCTTTGGTTAGTCAAACTAAACATAGTGCATCTGCAAAAGTTATTGATCATCAGCCTAACATTCATCAAGATAAATCTATTAGTGATTTTTCAAGCAATACATTCACAAAGCTTTTGAGTGAATATGTTAAGGTAATGGATGCAAAAGACTGCTACGTCTGCGTCAAGTTACCTGCTTCTGTTTCTGAGGGAGTAACATACAATATGCTTCCTCTTACATATGGTGTAACATGTAGTGTGTTAGCTAGCTTATTTTATCAAACTGGACGCTTAGAATATTACTATTCAGATTTTGACGAGATTTTTGCAAATGTAAAGATTGAGAATGCTTTAAATAAGCATAAGAAAGCTAAACAAATGAGAGAATTTTTCCTTGTTACTAATGAACTCACTTATGAGTATGCTTACAAGAATAATCTAACTTGCAAATTAAGTGCTGAGGGAAAGAAATTTTTGAATATGGTTGAGGAGAGGAGAGCAATTTACAAAAGGAATGAATTAGTCAAACAGACTAAGTCAAAATTTTGGCAGAAAGAGGATGAGAAGTTAAATGGCAAAATGCTCGAAAATGTTGCAATTCACATAGATAAACCAGTTAGTGGAAAGCTTTGCATTAGAAGAGATAATACACTTTTTGATAATTATTTCGTAGGTGCAAGTAATTGTGAAGATACTTATCAGATTCTGGGAGGTTGGGGATTCAAAGGTGGAAAGGATCCAATCTTTCCTGGGATTAATTTTGTTTGTGGTGACAAGGCCTACTACAACCTTCCAGACCACTGGTATGGAACTTGTTATGTGGGAATTGTTTTTCCTAAAGTGTTTCATGTTGACAGGGATTCAGAAGGATTGTTTAAAATTCATAATTATGTAAATAGAGTCAAAAGAGAAACTTTCACAGAAGTTATGGGAGATATTTTTCAAGCAGTGATACCTTTTGTTGGTATAACCCTAAATGCAGGGAGAATCAGAAAATTATCCACAATTGTTGATAGATTATCAACAGACACAGCTGATGGATTCCAATTAGTGAATGTTGAAGTAGTTGCAATCAGATCCATGGTGATTCAAGATCGCCTTGCTTTAGACATACTCCTAGCAAAAGAGGGAGGAGTCTGTGGCATTTTACATGTACAACATTGTTGCACATATATACCTGATGAAAGTAAGAATATTGAGATGTACATTAAGAACATTACACAGATGCATTCAGAGATAATTCCTTTAGAAGAAGATGATTTCACAGAAAAACTTTCAAAAAGATTCCAAGCAATTAGAAATTGGTTTCATGACATTGGAAGTTCAATTCTTGGTAAGATTTTGGCACCTTTGATTATAATAGTATTCATTTTTATTTTGACCAAAATAGGTTGTTTGTTGCATAAAAGAAAGAAGCAGTTGAAAGAAAAGAGAAGGATCTATAAACTTAGAAAAGAAGAAGAAAGGGAGATTGAATTACAGGAGTTACACAGAGAACGTTATGCAAATTCCGAGGATTATGCAGACACAGGTTTTTAGGATTACTGACACAAATGAATTTGAATCACTTTCTCGGAAGTTTAAATTACCAAATTTTGGGTGGTGGTGTGGTGATTTGTTAATCACCAGATAAGGGAGTTGATGGAGCGAGATAGAAAACAGAATTTTGTTTAAACTCGCGAAGTCACATTTCCATAACATGAATAATAAAATTAATGATTTGTGATGTATCGTGCTAATTCAATCTAGATTAAACTTTACACATGGGGGGACTAACATGTGTGCTCATAAACGTGCATAAGTGTTGCATCTTTTTGTTCGTGCAAAATAATAAAATAATTTGTTGTTTTCGTTTTTGTCATTACTAACTGCAGCAAACCTAAAAGAAGCATGTGCTTATTTTGCTTTTCCTTGTCTATGTGATGTCATTTCTACTATTCTAGGTGCACATAAGTTTCATGGATTCATGAAGACTGGTAGATATAAATGCTGCTTTATTTGTTTGCATTTGCTAGGTAACATTAGACTAATCGGGAGGGTTAATTAATTAGTAAACCTAGGGTGGATACATAATCAACATTATTTCTTACATTAATACTTTTCTTGTGTTTGTTTATTACTAGAAAGCATAAGTTGCCTGCTTTTGGGCCTAGTTTGCTCGAGTTTGTTAAAGCTGAATTTTACTTCTGCAAAAGTCACGAGATGCCCATTCTGAAAAAAGTGTTCGTCAAAGCTGCATTCACTAAGCAAATCTGACATGCTGTCATCATTCTGTCGGACGTGGCCAAGGTCGGAAACCAGTGATAAAGGACAATTTTGTCAGCTCTAACTTGGCACTCGCGGAAGTGAAATGAACGCTGCAAGAACATTAATTTACAAATGTTGCAAACCAAGGAAGCTCATGGTTGCATTCGGAAAAGACAATGGTCCTTAAGAAATGTGACCTAATGGAAGTTTTGAAATGTGGGTGACATGTCACTTGTCACTCTCAACCAATGGGACATCGTGGATTTATGAAAACTTTCCTTCGCTTAGATTAGCTAGCATAGAAAGGTATAAAAAGTCATGCCCTTAGGGATGGGCTGGCTGCTGCTTTCTGACTTTCCGATGAGGGTGAAGTGCTGCTGGACTTTGCGTGGAGCACGTAAGAATCCTCAAAGAACTTTACTTTATTTTCCATTTATTTAGCTTAGCTAGGGACTTAGGCTTTAGAAATGCTAAACTTTTAAATACTTACTTAAACTTTGATTCACTTGCTTTAACTGTATTTTTCTCATGATTCTTTTCAAACATGCTTACTTTAATGATAATAAAATTGCGTTTATAAAACTACATTTTGAAATACCATAATTTAGTAAATAAAATCTTACTTTTGACAACAAGCTGGTCTTGATTATTCAGAAGTGCAGGTTACTATTAGCTAGATCACATCGCCAATGGTGGTCGTTTAAATAGTTAGGATTTGTTATAATGATAACATTCTTTCCACAGATGTATAAAATTGTATATAGTTTGTAAATAGGGTGTATATAGATTAGATCTGACCACCTGATTCAGTAGGCCCAAATATGTCATGTTTATAAATGGGTCCATAAGTTAGTGTAGAATTTGTTTATAGGTTATGAAGTTGGGTAGCGTTGTTTATGATATATTTTCTATAGGCCGCTGGATCAATTTCACAATGACACATTCATTTTCGTAAGTGATCCTGCTTCAATTAAGTTATTTTTTCCTCCTTCATTGTTGCTTCCTCCTACCCTCTCCTGTCATTGCTTGCCCATCCCGTCATGCTTCCCTGCTTGACCCATCACCGCACTACCTCCCTCGTCACTGTTGCTTTTATTTTTATTTGTTTTTTTGCATGACCCAATGGTGTTTGAGCGCTTGTTCCATCTCCATCTTGCCATAGTGCTAACACCAGCCGATGGTATTGGAGCGCTTTAAGTGCTCACCAGTTACATTACACAATGACACATTCATTGTTGTACGCAGGGGGAAGCGTAAGTGATTTGCTCAGAATCAAAAACTGTTCAGCCGACGCCGAGATTCGAACCTGGTTGCCCAGTCCCCCTGTCAGTAGCTCTGGCTGTTACACCACATCTTCACTTCACTTTTAGTTTCTCAATAGCACTCCCACATTTGTTCAGAAAGACCCCGTCAATACAGAACAAGCATTGGCAAAGCCAACAGATCACGGGGAATGCCTGAGCTATTAGCCTTGTTTTTAAAAGTGTGGAGTTGTCCGTGGGACGGCTGCCTGCTCTTAAAAATATTTTTATATACATACTCAAAGAAGAAGGGATCCTTAGGGAACCCCTTCCCCTTTGCGAAGTTTCAAACTAGCAGTAAAGTATTACTGTTTTACGATCGGATTTCAGTCGCAAAACAGTAATGTATACCATAACAATTCAGTATTTGAAAGGGACGCCCTAAATATGCCCATTCCAAATAATGAATCACAAATGCAAAATGTAATTCGGTAACAAGTTACTGGATCCCAATTTGCATTTTGTACATTAGAAAAAGTATTGTTACAGTTGTTAACGGCCTGATTCTGTGAATTTGGCTGTTTGTGACCGGAAAAATTCTTTGTACATCTGGCCCTTTGTATTGTAACACAAAGTTCAGCTAGGCTACTTTTGTTGCTTGGACTCTGAGTGAAAAGCTATGGGTATTTGTGTTGTTTAGTCCAGGAATGTCCCTCAAAGCAAAGTAGCTTGTGGAAGATCACATGAAACACTCTTACTCCTACACAAAGTCTGCACACAATTATTCCACAAAACATGCACAGTGCAATATCACTATCCACACAGCATTTACCTTCTATCAGCTAGTGAGCATCTAATGCTAACCCCTCCACAATTTGCATGACTTTTCATAGGTTTTATTCATATATGCTTTTAGTGAGAAATTTCGGATGCTTGATGCGCAGCTTTTTCAGTAGTACAAAAAACGGCTTTGAAAGGATACAAGATACAATGTCAACATTTAGATTTCAACCTATTCCTTTGTGAATCCTCAAATAATAGTGCCAGGCACAAGAGTGATACTGAGCACGACAGTGGCGAGACAGCAGTACAGGAAAGACACAACAGGAGTAAACACGATGGGAGCAGATTTTGTGAAATTTCTAAGGCGCAAAGTGAATTTATGTTGTAAAAAGTTAGTTTTTCCAGGGCAAAACATCTTTTGTACGGAACTGCAGCTTGCAGCTGCTACTTTGCACTTCTTTGCGTCACTCTGAGTGACACTAATTCCAGCACAAAGCCTTAATAAAACTGGACCCCAGTTTCAGCATCAGTAGAACACAATTTGCCAGTAGACAGGCTGTGTGAACAATCTGTGGTGTTTTCATGGGCAAATGACTTGAAAGTATTACACTTCTCATTTGGTGATATGCCTTTAGTGCTTTCAAGGAAATGCTGCTCAGAGCACATCATGTTAAAGCAGAGCTCTTCAACAAGCAGTTGAGCAAGGCGTTTGATGTTGTACCAAAGATCTATTGGTTAGAAACATTACGTCAGAAGACATGGGAAAATGGATGCTGTTAAAATTACCAACATCTGAAGCAAGAACCTATTATGGCCTGGCTGCCTTTTCATGGCAGGAGGGGAAAAAATGAGGGTAGAATTACAAACTTTAGCAATCTTTTGACAATCAGTAAAAAAGATGGATTCGTGACTTCTAATCAAAACATAAAACTTGCCATGTTTTTGAGTAATGTAAGCATATAGCTACTAGAGGATAAGAAAAAATAATACATGCCATTGAAACAACATTTCCTGGACTTTCTGTAGCATATGTAATTTCACATTGCTCAGCATTGGCATATAGAATAAGGGCTGTAGTTGGCCTCATATAAATCCAGTCTCAGAAATCCCATAAGGGAGAATGTGTTTAAAGAAACCTATCAGTCTTTAGTGAGCATAGTAATTCGATCTGCGAAGGGCATAATAAATGAGATTGCAGTACATCACCAGTCCATGTGACTGAACATCATAAATGGCAGTGACATTAAAACGGGACCAGAAAAAAGCAGAAGCCATATGGTAGAATAATTATGTTCATTACTTTTCAACCTCCACACATGAGCTTTAGAGTATCCTTCAGTAAATCACTGCTCACAATCACATACACAAAAATGTCACGTCAGTGTACCAACCCAGAGTTATTAAGAAATGTAATAGATAGAAATATAATTGGAACCAATGTCCAATAGTGGTCTAGCACAAATGCTGAGCGTGTTTGTTGCTGCAGTCTTACTTAAAAAAGAAAGCTTTCACTTAAACCGTTTAATGAGATACTTAAGTCCCTATCCTCTCTGCCTCTTTTTAAAAAGGCTCTAAAAACATGGTGTTTCAAGAAAGCCTACCAGTAATTCAACTCTTGGGACATGGAAATATTTTTGGTTAGGCGCCTTGATGCCCGACGGGCTGAGTCTGCGCGTTATACATTTGCTTTCATTTCATTTCATTTAACAGGCACAGTGACCCCATCTGCTATAATATTTTTCAAATAGGATTGTCCTCAAATGGAAGTTCACTATTGTGAGAGGGTAACAAACCAATAATTGGAAACTCAGTTTGTGAGAAAATTACCCCTTTTTCCTGGTCACACCCTTTCAATGCTGACTTTTATGTCTGATATTTAGACTCTGCACAATGGGGCACAGCTGTCCAGTGCCCAGTGTATGTGCTCTGATCCCTAAAACACACAGAAACCGTCCAATCCAGTCAGTTTTGCTACACTAATTAAGCTGCTGCTTTTTCTGTTACTTCTTGCCTACTCCACTCTTTCTCTTGTTTCTTTTTACAAAAGTGTATGATGTTTGCCTGTATCTCCTTCCAAGGTTTGGCTTCTAATGCCACTATGTTGCTGAGATTATCCTGCACGTAAGAGGGTAAACCTTGGTTTATGACATTATAAAACAACACAGCATTTCCTCATGTTACTTCCCAATTTTGGCCTACTTCTTGAATCCATTTCTCTTTCATCCTCCTGATTAACTGGGTGGGGTACTGACTTGGATGCATTGATTGAGCCATGAGAGACCCAATGTCTGGACTATCGATATACATTTTCCTCAGCAGGTTCTAGACTATTGTCTGGACTGAGTTAAATGCGGACCCATCGCACCTGGTTTCAGTAAGGGTGACATTTCTCACTCCAGCTTCACGGAAGACAGTGTTGGTATCATCTCCTATAAGGGAGCTAAGTAGACTTTGTGTCCCCTATAGCCAGAGTGCCACCTGCAGGTTTTTTAAAATGTCCTAATCCATGTGCCTGCTTTCTCTGTGAGTGATGGTAAAAACTTTTTGAGGGTTTCCTTATCCATTTGTGGCTATGGAACATAATGAGATGCTCCAGGTTCCTTACGTATCAAGGGCCTCTGGTGCACTGGGGTAAAGGGATGTTAGGAATTATGCAGTCTAGCATACTTTTGCCATATGAGCAGACTTTGTCGCATATAGGAATAATCCCACTCTGTATCTCCCTCACCGTAGAGGATAAAATCCTCAGCATTTGCCATGTCATGTGGATCAAAGGACCCTTCTCTCTGCCCTGGGATCATCTGCCGCGCTAAAGCTTCAGTCCATCCTATTAAACTGTCTGTATAAGGTACGAAATTATACCAACTATTCTCTCCCTGGTCAACTATCTCATTGGGGTGAGACAATTGCTGTGTGAAGCCAATTGAACAATCAGCTGTGCCATTGGTCCGTCATTTAGTGTCAATTCCCCTGTAACCTCACAAGATCCTTTCTGGGATATGACTGACCATGCGCTACCTTAAACTGTAACTGCTCAATCCCTGTTACTCAGGGTTTCCTAATATTGGCAAAAACACCCTGCTCTCCGTCTCTAGTTGTATTTATAAACATTTTAGTGTGGCTAGGAGAACCTACAGATCTACCCCTATTGTCAAAATTGATGAGGGGTCTCTCTTGGTTGCTAGTGTTGTAAGTGGGGTGTCTAGCCTCCTGAGATTGCAGCATTTCACCCATCATCACGTACATGTGTACTTATTCTATTCTGATATGTTATTGTGATGTCCTTCTCTGCCTGCGTCTCTCTCATCTTTTCTATCTACACTTTGTGACAGTCATTTCTAAATGGTCTCTGGTATATTTATAACACTTCCTTTTTCCTTTTGCCTAGGTGGTAAATCATCCATAGTCTTTTTAAATTCCTCATCTTTTTCTCGAGGTACTGACCATTGGGCCATACCAACATCCCTATCTACATAATCATTCTACCTTCCATCATCTGCATCTCTCTCTCTGTTTTGGGGTAGAGACCTGCTCTTTGACTACCCTTCCTGTTACATCTCTTTTTTGTAATAGGCATGACGTAGCTGTTTAGATGAGTGACAAATCGTTATTGTCTCCTGTACCCTGTCCTTTGTCTCTAAGTTCTTGGGAAGAGACCCGATCTAAAGGTAAGGTGATCTGTACTTCCAAATGTCCTGAGACCTGAGAATCACCTGCACTTGTTTGTTGTTTATGAATGCTTGTGTATTTCAGCTTTGATGTATGTCAGGCAACACTAGGTGGTACCTTCAGAGATAGCAGAAGGGTCACAACCTCTGTATTCTCAAATCCCACTGCAGCTCCCTGTGACTGCGCAAATGGATAAATACTGTGAACCTTGGGACAGTTACTTATTAAGGTGATATGGGGTGGGGGAGCGGACAATGTACAAGATGTGTCAGTATTTAAAAAGTTTTTAGACTTCTCACAAAAGATTTGCCACAAGGCTAAGGAGGCTTCCGCTTCTTTAATTTAACTCCTCAATATTTACATTTGAGGTATGTGGTAGCATGTTATAATTTTTTATCTTCAAATGTCCCTTCCTTCGGCCAGGGATATGTGTGTTTCTGGGTAGCGTTAAACCTCTCTTTACAATATTTCTGTACGTTTTTCTGATTTCCAGGAAATGTTTTTTCCATATACTCTAGGAGAGCATCCATAATCCCCATGTTTCAAGAAAACCTTTTACAGTAAATGTTTATCTTTTCATCTATTCACTTAATTTGTTACCTACTTAAAACTCCCTTTCCTGAAGTTTTACACTATCCTTCACAAGATAGGGAATACGAAAATGTATTTCTTAGTTATACATTATGCATCATAACTTTATAAAATACCATGACTCTGTGGCCACATTTCTATTTACATGCACATACACACATTCATCACCAACATATTTAAAAATATAGCAACTTTTACTATTTTTAAAATCAATCAGTTTTTCAAACTCTAAAATATATACCTGGTCGGTAGCCATTGGTCACTTCCCTCTACACTGAAGAGAGGATAACCCTGAAATGCATGTGACTCGTAGGCCATGCAATGACTTCCAGACATTAAATATGGGATAGTGAATTGAGTGTTCAGTTCTTACTACAGTTGAGGTTTAGTGACATCAGCCTTTCCGCTGACCCTCTATGCCAACATGTTGGAACACATATTAGACTCTCAGTTTCGAATTGCCCACACTTGATCACTTCCAACTCTATATTGGGGAAAACTCTCTACAGAATACATAGCACATTAACCTGATATTGTGCAATGTTCATACACAATCTTGCATGTGATAACCCATTTACATTTCATCCACATTTACCATTGCCAAAGAAACAAGTCATATAATATAGTAACATGGAACAGAGTAACATGGTGTCTGCTTAACTTGTCATAAATGTGCATATTCTATGCAGCGGAGGGTCGGTGGTGTTCCTGTGACAGCAGTTGGTTGAGGGACTCCTGGCTAGGCTCGCCACATGTTGGAGGAAAACTAGAATAAAAAAGAGAGACGACTTCACTCTGCAAGCAAAAGTAGGTTTACTGATCACGGCTGGGAAATCAGTCACCTCTGTGGAGCTGAAAAAGCTGATCTCAATTTGCTGCTCGCAGGCAGCTGTTTATATAACTGAAAAAGTAATAATCTATGCACAATGGTCTATAAAAGTCAACAACAGGTCACAGCAGGTTTATAAGTTAATAATATGCTTTTTTTAAAACCTCACATCACCTGTGTCCTTTAAACGTGTAACCTTTTGCTACATTCTCTTTATTATACTTCTATCAAAGCTTTAATGAAACATTAACCTTCTCTCCCCAAGTGTGTTAATTTGTATTGCTCTGTTCCCAAGACTTCCTATCTGACTCTGTATGCTTTAGACTAGAGTGACCTTTGGCCAACATTTTCTGAAACATGTTTCCATTAACAACGAGAACGGACTCTGCTTGTGTGCTGTGTTTATAATCTCTTCAACGCTTGCAAACACATTTTTCTATTTAACTGAAAACCTGCATAACTCTTGTTTCTCCTTTTTGATGAACTTTAACCTACATTGCATCTTTATAAAACCAAGGCATATATTTCTCTTTAACCGCGTATCGCTCTGTTTGCCCTCTACTAATGTCTGCGGCAGCGGGATTTCCTCGCATTTCATTTTCTCCTTAGCAATTTTTACAAACACCATAAGACTGTCCATTGTTCTACAACTACCGATTTGTTTTGAGTATGGAGGCCCACTTGTACACATAAGTAGAAACCTTATATCCACCTCAGTTTATGGTAATTTGTTCAACTATTTTTTTATGAATTGTTCTGTTATTCACCAATATTGCCTGTAACCTTACGCTCCCTCTTTCCTGTGTGTGCAGTTTCAAACCAAAGACCTGGTGTGTCCGAAAATGACAAGTTCAATTATGAGAATGAGATCTATAAAGTGGAGATGCAGACATACAAGAAATATTTACCGACCTCTTTCAGTTATCAAATATATGACTTAAGCATTACTGTTACCAGGTTAGTGCAACAATAGCTGTTAATCACCATCCTCACAATTGTGAGCCTGAGCTATAGTTGGGGGCGATAATGAGGAGACTGTTTAACTGTTATGTGTCTTTCTTCTTTTTTTTAAGTTTGAGTTTATTAAAGATTAAAGAGGCAAAGACAGAAAGTGAAAAAACAATCAAAGATTACAATCAATTGAAGGTCAACTCATGTAATAAGACTAAAATAAACATTAAAAAAGCAGAAGAAACAATTGAAGATAAAAAGTATACAATATAGAAAGAGGCAATGGAAAAAACATAATAATTGAAGGCAAATAAAAATATACAGTCATGAACAATATTAAATAGCAAAATCAATGGTGCAGTCATTGAAAGAAAATCATGGTGGTTTACGAACTTCAACAGTTTCAGAATGAGGATATTGAGGGGAGGACGCAACTGAGGACAGATAGTTGGTCAATGGGAGCCACAGGAGGTCTCGTTTGACTGCAAGGGTAATGGGAGTAACAAAATTGGTGTCCAACCTGTGATTGAAACAAACCGCATTCCACCAAGCTCGAAAAGTGACATCAGCAGCTTGTTTCCAGTTAGAGGTGATGAGATGAAAAGCAATAGCTATCAGGAGATCCCCTAGAGCGCAGTGTTGTGAGGTTTGAGAGTAAATAGGGGAAAGGGAACCTAGAAAAATGTTAACAATGGAGAAAGGGAAATGAAAGGCAAAAATCTTCTAAAGTTGAGACCATACCAGATTCCAAAAACGAGAAATGGGTGGGCAATCAAATAGCATGTGTTTTAAATCTGCCGACGGGTGGGAACAAGACCAACAAGTGGCAGGAGTGGCAGGAGAAAAAGTCGATAAAGTTGATGGGGTAAATAAAGTGCGGTTATAAATAAAATACAGAGTTTGGGTAGTATTAGCAGCTCTAGAGGTTTTATGTATTTTTGACCGGATTTTATCCCATAAAGGAATGGGCCAATCTTGCAAAAGATCTCTTTCCCAAGCCAATTCAACCTTGGATTTCGCTCTATCTAGGACATATTGAAAGGATTTATACAAAAAGGAGGCCGAAGGCGCGCCGTCCAATGCAGAAGAAATGGGACGGAAAGAAATAGGAATATCATTGGAAGGGGGTAGTGAACGAAGATATTGAGTGAGAACGGGACAAAGCGAGAGATATTGCGAGCGAGAGGAAGAGGGAAGGGAAAACCGTGATTGTAGTTCAGAAAAAGAGAGGGGAAGATTAGAAGAGGTGAGCTGGGAAATCCATTTGAGACTGCGAGAATGCCAAGAGTCCAGAAAATGGAACGGTTTCGAATCTTAAGAAGTCTGTTGTGCCAAATGGGCTGTAAATGAATAGAAGCGGCAGACGGATAAGAAGAGGACAAATAAGGAGTAAGAAGTTTACGAGAATGAGAAATGATAGGATTACGTAAAGAGGTCATAGAAGAGGTAAAAGCTAGGATTTCATGAAAATCAACAGGAAGAAGAAAGGAGGATTCTATCTGGAACCAGAGAGGAGGATAAAAGGGAAGATCAGAAGAAAGCCATCTAGTTGCCTGTTTCAAAGAGAAGGCTCTGTGATAAGTGTGTGGAGAAGTGTGGCTCACTGGTTAGAGGAGGCAGACCTGGAAGCAGAGGTCAGCCTGGGACCAGGGTTCAATTCCTGGCTCAGCGGGGTCTTGAATCCTAAAATGTCCATGGACTTGACAATTCTCGCTCCGGTGCCTACTCGATTCACGGGTTCACACTCTGCGACTCTGGGCAATAGCTTGCTTAATCTCCACAACGGCCCCTCGCGGTGGGATGCCAGGCTTTCACCTTGTGGATACCCTGCCGGGGTTATCTCACAGGGGAATACCAGGACGGGTTCCCTAAGCAAGCGCTTAGAAACCGCTCGGTGATTTGCGCTATATAAATTCCTGTACATTTACATTTACATTTACATTTACATAAGATTTAAAGTCAGGAAATTTAAGACCGCCAACAGATTTATCTTTTTTCAAGGAAGCAACAGCAATGCGTGAGCGCTTCCCTTTCCACAAAAACTTAAGAGAATGGAGTCAATTGTTTTAAAATAGTGAACAGGAATATGAATGGCGATCATAGAAATAGTATACAGTATAATTGGCGCTAGCATCATTTTAATAGAATCGAGGCCACCAGGAAAGAAAGAGAGGAAAGAAAGAGAGGATTCCAACGTGTGATAGCAGTGGTCAATTTCTTGGAAATGCAATCAAAATTGATCTTAAGAGTGTCAGAAAGACGAGGTGCGAACCAAACCCCCAAAAATTTAATTTCCAGAGGTTGCCACGAAATGCCAGAGTGCTCAAAAAGATGTTTTTGACAAAGAGGATTTAAGGGCAAAATTTCACATTTATCAACATTTGAACGATATCCAGAAACTGCAGAAAAGGAGGAAACTTGTTGAAGGAAAAATGGAAGAGCGGATTGAGGGTTAGAGCAATATAAAAGAATGTCATCAGCGTAAACTGAGAGTTTAACTTGCTAAGAACCGAACTTAAATCCAGAGATATTATCATCGTTCCTAATTTTAGTGAGAAAGGGTTCTAAGGCTAAAACAAACAATAAAGGGGATAAAGGACAACCTTGCCGAACTCCTCTCTGTAACGGAAAATAGTCTGAGACCATACCATTTACAAATATTGAAGCTTGAGGAAACGAATAAAGTAATGAGATAAAGGAAATAAATTTAGGAGGAAAGCCCGCCCACTTGAGGGCCTGAAACATAAAATCCCATCCTATCCTGTCGAAAGCTTTGTCCGCATCCAAGGAAATGGCAGCCAATGGAAGAGAAAGTGAAGAAGCTTTGCTCAAAATGTTATGTGTCTTTCTTCTGACTGCTCAGTGGCAATCAGGCTTAGAGTCTCAATACTCAAAGGCATTTGACAAATTTAGAATGGCACATTATTTTTGAGGCTTCTTTTATTGTCACACTCATGACTACAGCCTATAAAGCAGATACTGTTAAAGACTTTTATGGATTTATAATTTTGTGCAATATTAACAATAGGTAAAATACAATCTCACACTTGATTTCACAGGTACAGACTGATGTACTGCAATAGCTTTTGAAACACATTTTTCGATGATTAGCTGGAATGCATTTTTCTAATGTATATAAGTAGGCTCCGCTTTAGAGTAAAGCGCCATTTTTACTGAGACGAAAGTCATCTCTGTCACTCACCTTGTGTTTTCCCCTCTGCACACATCCTCTCCCAACAGGTTCTACATCACATAATTAGTCTGAAATATAATGGTAAATTTCCACTGTTATTGTTCTGCTCACAATGAACCTTCCCCAGTTCAGCTGTAACTTGCAACATGTTACAAAGTGTTCTGCTAGCTCACTGATACCTATTTATGCACATAACACATTGTTGTTATTGTCTCTTATTATGGAAGCTTGTTTCCGGTCCAGGGAAGGTATGACTTGGCAGTTCGGGCTGGACTGTTCCCATGAGGCACAGGGTCAGACTGATTTGCATATGGCCATGTCTGAACTGGGGTGGCAGAGTGGGCTAAAGAACAGGGAATTATTTAGAAAAGCCACCGCATGCAGTTCAATCTTGCATGCAAACAGTGCTCATCCCACACTACAGAAAACAGCTATACCATTTGGCGAAATGACTAGGTTACGTCGCAATTGCAGTTCTGAAAGTGACTTCCAACGTGAAATAATCAACTTGAAAGAACGTTTCTTAATGAGAGGTTATGACAAATCAATTCTTGACCTAGCCAATAACCGCATCAACAAAATATCTAGATCAGAAACCCTTAAGCGTAAAAAAAGACAAATGAAAAAAGAGGATAGGATATCCTTCATAACTCAATTCAATTCGCACAGCAATCAAGTTTATAGGACTATAAACAAACATTGGAAAATCCTTAAAATGGATTCTGATTTGGATGCTTATCTAACTACAAAACCTAAAATCACCTATAGGGGGGGAAGAACTTTAAGGAATATCATCAGTCCCTCTATAGTGAGTAAAAGTACTGGAACCACATCTACTAACATTTGGTTCCCAGTGAAACCTAAAGGCTTTTACAAGTGCACCCAATGCTGTGTGTGTCAGTTTGCTGAGGATATGAAAAGAACATTCAAATACAACACTCGACAGACTCACCACATTAATCAGTTCATCAACTGTAATACTAAGTTTACTGTGTATTGCATTATATGTCAATGTGGTAAGATATATGTTGGCAGCACCACTAGACCACTCAAAGAGAGAAAACAAGAACATGTACGAGCAATTCGTAATTGTAATAAAAACTACCCACTTGCAGTGCATTACAATACTGTGCATACAGAATCAGAGATACTTGCTATCAAGTTTCATGGCATTGCTGAAGCTAAATCCAACCTCCGTGGGGGTGACAGAGTGTCTGTACTAAGAAAGTTGGAATCTCAATGGCTAATTAAATTGAGAGCTGTAGATAGGGGATTAAACACTGATCGAGAACTACATGTATTTCTCAAGGAATGAAATCCCTTTGATATGCAACTTTCTAGTCATGATGTCTTCTCATTGAGTATGCTACCACGCTATTGTCATGGCTTGGATGACATAAATATGTGAGGTGTCTGAACTGGTGTTGTTGATGCTATACACCATTGGTCCTCGTCATATGATCTCATATTTCAGGATATGCCATCAGTTATCGCTGGATACTATGGGTTATGTATTATGCCTCATTATTTTTGTTGATGTTTGGGCACACTAATACGTATTTTCTATATCAGTTTATGCTTAGCATTGACAATATCTATATCTATATAACATTGGCATGATGATAGCCCAATCGAAATGCTAAGTGAACCGTTTTCTATTCTTGAATTGAGAACTTGCTACTGTTTATCCATTTGTTTTGCTACATTGATTTAGACATTCAAAGATGGCGACCGGTATCAGCACGATTATAATTACGTAACAGTCAGCTCTCTATCTTTATATGGACAAACTGCTGCCTAGTCACATGACACAGGGCTCACTGATATAGACATTCAAAGATGGCGACCGATTTCAGCCCGATTATAATTGCTTAACAGTCCGTTCTCCATTTCTATATGGAGAGAGTTCTGCTCAGTCACATGACACCCGGCTCTTGACTGCCGATACGTATATATAATGCAGCTGGCTCACTTATCACGTTTGACGTGGGGGTGCTCGAGTACATACGAAGCACGACATTTCTTTATGGGTAAGTTAGCACGCTACTGCAATGTTCCCGTTACTAGGTCTTCGCCTGATAGTATAATTATAGCACTTATTGAGTGCGTATAGCTTAAGCCTGGTGCTAATAACTATCTAATGATATATTTATATATTTTTTTCTATGTCTCCTCTCTTCTAGATAGCAACTTATCAGGGCTGCTAAAACAAAATGGCTTTAATTATTCGCTGGTAGTGTGTGCCGCGCTCGGACCCTTCTGTATACAGGACTCCCACTTTTATGAGTCTTTATTTCATGTGCTAAGGTTAGTTTCCTTTTGCATGTGATTTGTTCTTTATACAGTTGCGTATAACTTGACTACTTAGAGAACGATTTTATGAACTGAACCAAGTTTTTACCAAGAATTTGGTCAAAATGGCCACCGGAGCAGGAGCCTGCTAAGAGCTCCTGGTGCTTGGGATCCCTCTTGTTGGATTTATCCCTGCCAGCGCCCACCGCTCCGGGGAACCGAACGCATGAGAGTAACAGGATTGCAACCAGCATCTTTTAGTTCTTCCTACCTTATCCGGTGGATGGTTGGAGCCGCCCGTCTCAGCCCGGGTCACCTGGAGACATCTCCACTCTCAACGGACGCCTGCAGACCACTGGTTCTGGAGTCTCGAGTCTGCGGAGGGTCGGCGCTCTGAAGCTCACCCCCTCCGGCACTGGATTGTGGATCCCGTGAAGGGCTCTAGCCACCGACGAGTCTCGTGCCCACCGGGGGTTGTTGTGCGATCTGGAGCTCACCCCCTCCCCCACCCCTGCAGCGGAGCTGTGGAGCGGTTGAAGGGCTCCTGCACCCGACGAGCCTCGAGCCTTCGGAGGGTTGGCGTCCTGAAGCTCACCCCCTCCCCCCTGCACCGGTCCCCCTTCACCGGACCGGACTGTGATACCTTGGGAGCAAGCGGATACTCTATACTATTTGGCCAACAAAGAAGAAAATCAGCAGCCACGGCGTGCGTTCCAACGAACCACGTAAAAACAAAAATGGCCGCCGCAGTGGAACGCAAACATTCGGAGCTTGGAAACAACCTCCAATGACCCCGCGAGGAGTGCTTTTCTACCGTCTAAGCTCGGCGTTGTAAACCCTATGCGGTAAGCGGCTATCGGCGCACTGTTGAAAACATAGAGGTTACTTTGCTGAGAATAACTGTAGTATCAGACAGTGCAGGTTCTACAGCGAGCGTCCTCTCCTAGTGGACTGGAGTTTTTTCTGTGCCGTTTGTGACATCGTCTTCCAAGCGGGGGTACTGCCACCAGCAAGCCTCATCCTATCGTTTGGTTTACAGCTTTTACAACATTAAATGCACGGCAGGGAAAGGGCTCTTATTTAAAAACACAGGTCACGTGGTGGATGATCCCCTCGGCTACTTTATGTCCATGATTCAGCTCTGGAGTGCCTGAACTGCGGCGTGGGGATGCCTGCCTGCTGCACAGATCTATAGCCTGGCTCGTCATTATAGGGCTGGTACATCGTGTTGGTTATCGACCTCAATGTCTCCTGAGATTATAAGGTACGCACTTTCAAACAGTAACCGCTGACTCTCATTACATTCTTGTCCTCTTTACTGCCCAAAATGGCCTTAAACCTGGAGCAATTAATCACCTTCATGGCCCCCAGATTTCCACGAAGCTACGCAACATCTCGGCTAGGGTTCTCCAATAACAGATAAGACTTTCTCCGCCCCTCTTAGCAGCTGGATTAACTCGACCTGCCTCAGATTAGAAAGGGAAACTAAACGTAACTACAACTGACAGAGGACTTCCATTCTTGTCTCCCCCTCTCCTTCATGGAAGCCATCTTAGACTAGCTAGTCTTCCACTCTGCTGATACTATTTTTACTAGTCTATCTTATCCCCACAGCACAGCACTACACCCTCCCCCTACTTCCAACATGGAACCCATGGGAAAACACACTTATAAAATAAATTACCCCACCGGGCTCACCAAAAAAAACGCAAAACAGTTTAAGCACAACTTCTTGAAGTCCCACCCTGAAACCCCCTTTGTAGACACCTACATCTCCCTCAACAACGGAACAAGGAGCACAGATATCATCCTATACACTGCACGCAGAACACAATGGAGAAAAGCTCTCCTTACCCTACTCACCGTCTCGACCACTAGGAAAACTGCCTATGGTGTAACACTCTCAATCACACCTTCACAACGCTACCCTGCTAGAGCAACCATCACCATCTACAACAACGGCACCATCTTAATTCAATCCACAGACAGAAACCTAGACCTATTTGACATCCTGTTCCCCACCTTCAAAGAATACCTCTCTAAACCTCAGAGCCCACGCCCTCCAGCCTTCACTCCCAACACCATGGACTCATCAGCACCTCCTAACACTAACACTCACCCACTCCCCCCCATTACTCTACTCTATAACCCTCCGTCTACAGACACCGCACACCCTTCAACCTTAAAAGCCGAACCCGCCTCTTCTTGCGCCCCACACACCGCCACAGCCTCGCCCCCTCCCCTACATATCCCGCCAATCACACCTCCGACTAGCCTCTCAGAACACCCCCCCTCCCCTAACTGCACCCAACGCAACATGATTCGTGCTCTTCCCATATCCCCCCCTACACTTTGCACTCCCGTCCCGCCCCGCACACCAGTCTTCTCAGAACACTCCTCCTCCCCCAACTGCACCCCACACAACATGTCGCTCTCTCCTCCTATCTCCTCCCCCACTCGTGGCCCTCCCGCCACGCCTAGCCTTCACCCCTCCCTCAACCTCCCACCCCCCATTCTCACTCCCTACTATCCCACCTCCACCCCCACAACGCCCAGACTCCTCACCTCACCCACTTTCCCTTCCCCTCTTAGCACTGTTGCCCTGCCCAATAACGCCAACACCCACCCTAACACCAACCCTCTCTCTAACTTTTCCAACCCCTTCCCCAGCACCGCCTCTCCACCCAGTCTCCCCCCCTCTCCAGTAACCTATACTCCTGTTCACCGCCAATACCCTTCCCCAACTCCGTACCCAACACCAAGCTGGACATGATTATGTCCACCCTCCTCCAAATGAAAGAAGAACTACACACCGTCAAAGAGTTGCTCATCACACACCTCAGACACCCCCTCCCCATCACCACCAGGAGCATAACTAAAAACACTCTCCCCTCACTTCCCACTCGCCTTACCACACAACAACGTACTAACTCTCTCCCCTCACTTCCTACTCGCCTTACCACACAGCACGCCCCACTCCGGACCTCTATCCCCTCCCGCAATACCACCAATCACCCCAGACGCACTACCAATACGCTCTCAGACCATGACTTACACACCCTTCTCCACTCTTACGCCGCGGCTCCGCAAAATCGCTTAGCCTCCAACCACCTGTCCATCCCAACGATTCTCTCTAACCCCCTCAGGCACCACACGCATAACACCAGAGGCTCCGTCTCCAACAACCTCACAAATGTACCCCTCACTATAAAACCTTCCTCCGCCCTCTGCGCCCCCAGACTCAAATGCATACTTCTCAATTGCAGATCGGCCCAAAGGCATTCCGCGGGGGTCGCCGATCTCATCATGTCTCTGGAACCGGATCTAGCCATTCTGACTGAAACTTGGTTGTCTGATTCTTCTACACCTATCATGGATATCCTAGTCCCTCCCAACTACAGTATCAGTAGACTTGACAGGTCCAAAAAGACAGGCGGTGGAATTGCATGTATTTATAGAGGCAACCTCTCAGTTATTAAAGCGTCCGTACCCTCTCTTACCTCTTGTGAATACCTCTGCCTGGATGTCATCAGCGAAAACAAACCGGTATGCTCACTACACATCATATACCACCCACCTGGAGACAAGCTCTCCTTCTCCCAACAACTCATGGACTTAATCTCAACCAACACAGGACGGCAACACACCCAAATTTTCCTTGGCGACTACAATCTCCAATGGAATGATCGCTGTGACACAGTGGTGAATAGCCTCAAAAATTTCCTCGACGCCCTTGATCTCACCCAAATATGCAATAGCCCGACCCATGAGAAAGGCTCTATCCTTGACCTCATCATTTCCAAAGAGGACTCTATTCAACTTGAATCAATCCAACCTTGTGACTGGTCAGATCATCATATTGTCTCCTTCGTCATCAATGAAAAAGTTAAATTTAACCCAGTTCAACCCTCAAAGCCCAAAGTTTGGAAAAGAGACATGAAGAAAATCAACCCAAATTCCTTACCGCCTAACAGCTGTAATCTCTTACTTCCTCCGTCCGGTGTTACGGACGTTCAACTACTGACTGATCACTATTTCAATGCTATGACCACAATAATCGATGATGCTGCACCCATGCAACTGAAAAGAGTCGCGTCCAAGATCTCCAACCCATGGTATGACGGGAGCCTCAATGAAGATAGACGTGCCATGCGAATGGCAGAGCGCACCTGGAGATCAGCCCCCTCTGCACTGCACCTAAAAACTCTGAAAAAACAGAGAAACGCCTACTTCAGGAAAATAAAACGCTCAAAGAGAGACTTCTTCAGCCTCCAGCTCGCCCAAGCAAAAAGCCGCCCAAGAAAACTGTTTGAGCTAATCAAAACACAATCCAAAGATCAACCCCAGACACTCAGAACCAGGGGCACGACACCTTCCTGTGAAGACTTTTCTGCTTTCTTTAACCAAAAAACAGACAACATAAGAAGTGATCTCCTCAATGACGCTATCCTATACTCCAACCCTCAACACACAGCACCGTCTGAACCAAAGAACAATGCTACATGGTCATCCATTGGCACCTACTCCGAAGAAGAAATTGGCAGACTGCTCAGCACCCTGAAACCATCCAATCACCTCTCTGACCCCCTTCCGGCTAACGCTTTAAAAGTCTTTACTCCGTCGCTCATCCCACTCTGGACGAAGATCATCCATAACTCTCTTCAACAAGGATCCATCCCTAACGCCCTCAAAGTCGGACAAGTCACACCGTTACTAAAAAAAACAACAGCAGATCCCACTGATCTAAACAATTACCGTCCTATTACAAATATTCCCACGCTCGCTAAACTGTTGGAAAAATGTGTACAGCTACAACTGGCTAATCACAAAAATAATTTTGATCTCCTCAACCCTCATCAATCAGGCTTCCGAGCAGGGCAGAGTACCGAAACTGCTATGACTCACATAGTTGATGACGCCCTCCAAATCCTAGACCAAAATGATACCTGCCTCCTCATCCTTCTTGACCTCTCTTCAGCATTCAACACAGTTAAACATGAGAACCTACTCGAACTATTAAACACAAGAATGGGTATATCTGGGACGGTTCTCAAGTGGTTCACTTCCTTTCTACACAACCGGTCTCAGCGATTCAAAAGCAACAACCTGATGTCCTCCTCGGTACCTGTATCGTTAGGTGTCCCTCAAGGTTCCTCCCTCTCCCCTACATTGTTCAACTTAGTCATGGAACCTCTCACTACTCTGTTACAAGCATCCAAGGTGCAATTTCACATGTATGCCGACGACACCCAACTTTATCTCAAAATTCAATCCCCCAAGGACATCTTGCTTCTGAACTCCACGATCAGAAGCACCCAATCCTGGCTGGCAGAGAATCACCTCAAACTCAATGCGATGAAGACTGAGTTCATCCTGATCTCACCACCGGCAAAAATCTCTACCGCTCAAACTTGGCTCAAGCACCTAACGGCTCTCAGTGTACAACCTACCATCGTTGACTCAGCAAAATCTTTAGGCATAACACTTGACGCCAATCTCAACATGCAGCAGCACATCAGCAAGGCAACCAAAGGAGCGAACGTCCAAATCAATACCTTGAGAAAACTCAAACCCTTCCTTCCAGCCAAAGACTTTCAAACTGCAGTACAATCTATAGTCATCCCGCACATAGAATACGGCAGCATCTCCCTCTGTGGGCTCCCCCTAACCACAACGGCACCCCTAAGAACATCCCTTAACGCTGCAGCACGACTCATCACTGGCTCAAAAAAACACTCGCATATCTCCCCTGACTTTAAATCCCTGAACTGGCTGCCTTTTGAAGCCAGAATACATCTGAAAATCGCCTGCATGACACACAAGGCTATACACACAAACTCACCCGCCTACCTCTCTCAAAAGCTGACAATTCCGGGCGGCTCTAGAACTACTAGAAGCACAAACAATCTTCTGCTGAAGCCTCGAAGATTTCGGAAGGTAAAAACCTATAAACGCTCCTTCTCAGGAATGGCGCCCAGGATCTGGAACTCACTCCCCCCTGAAACAAGGCTCATCTCCTCCAACAAACTTTTTAAGAAAGAAGTAAAATCGATCCTCATGGCGAAATACACATGAACTATTATTCTGTACCTCCAGGACTCCGCGTTGTACTACCTTCCTGGCCCCTTGGTCTATTTGTATTACTTGTATTATCGTCTCACTTGACTGTATACGTTCCCTCTCTGCATATCTTATCTTATATTATTGTCGTGCCTATCTGACTTTGCACCCTTCACCTACACCACCTCAAATATTACCTACTGTTATAATATTGATTCTCCGGCGTGACTATGCACCCTGTACTCTCCTACCTCAACTATGCCTACCTCTATGCTATTTACAAAAGTAGTTTAAGCACGCTTAAACAAGTATATGCTCCCTCTTTATGTATTTTTATATTATTGGCGCACCTGTTTGACTATGCACCGTGTACCTCTATGCTATTTACAAAAGTAGTTTAAGCACGCTTAAACAAGTATATGCACCCTCTTTATGTACTTTCTTATTATTGGTTTACCTGTTTGACTTTGCACCGTGTACCTATACTACCTCAACTATGACCTACCTCTTATGTTGACCTACCTATGTAATTTTGCATATCGTACCTAACTACCTCAACTATTACCTACTATTATGCTATCACCCCATGTCCATGTAAAGCGCTCTGATATCTGCAAAGATCTTGTTCGCGCTATATAAAATTTTGAAATAAATAAAAATAAAATAAATAAGTTGACTGTTAGTGGCAGACGCAATTATACATGGTGTCTTGACTCTTGGGTTTCTCCATGTTTGTGGGCCACTACTTTATTAGTCTGCACAATCAATTATCGGATGGACTGCCCGTGTTTTGATTTTAAACGATAATCTACTGCATATACATTAGTGTCTATATATTGAGGTGCACCATATATGTACTGCTTAGAGAACGATTTTATGAACTTAACCAAGTTGACTGTTAGTGGCAGACGCAATTATACATGGTGTCTTAACTCTTGGGTTTCTCCATGTTTGTGGGCCACTACTTTATTAGTCTGCACAATCAATTATCGGATGGACTGCCCGTGTTTTGATTTTAAACGATAATCTACTGAATATACATTAGTGTCTATATATTGAGGTGCACCATATATGTACTGCTTGATTTATATCTTTGTGCCTCTACTGATTTATATATATTTGAGTCGAGAGGAAGGATCGACTGGAGACGCTGTGTTGGTGCTATACTGTGAGAGGCTGACAAGGCACTGTGCATCCACTGCAGCCCTGAGATATCCAAGCCTTTACTGAAACACACGCCAAATTTAAATGCGTTCACGGTGAAGCATTTTCCAACGCCCACACCGGACACTCCAAGCGACTTCCAGAGCTTGTGAGTGTCCACATGACATCGAATCACACCAGTCCTGAGAGACGTTACACAGAGGATTTCTAAGAATTCATACTGATCCTGAGGTAACCACATAAATTAGGGAGTTCGAAACGCGTCGATCATTTACGGTCAACTGTCAACAAAATAAATAGATTTTCAAGACTGGATTAAGACTGAATATAATGGTTCTAACTACTAGAACTTTTGTAAATCTGGAATTTATTTAATGTTTCCAACTTTTTTCAATGCAAATAGTTTACGTTGACATTGACCCATACCTCGGAGGTATTATTTTGTTTTTGTTTTTTTCTATGCGTGTGATTGCGAATTGAGTGACTGTAGTGTGGTTGTGTTTTGTAAATTTAGACTTTGTCTTTCACATGGTTTTTGTAAATTCTGTATAAAGTTGTATATTTTGTATATTTATATCTGTATATGCACAGAAATTGAACTGAAAAACAAACTGTGAGGAGGGTCAAAGGGGAAATGATTTAAAGACCTGTCAACTCATGCCCCTATAGTCAGAATTAATACACAGAAAGAGTTGACCAGGTCTAAGGTGGTGTGCTGCCCTGAACAGTGAACGAGGGTCACAGGTACATGTGTCAAAAGGGTTTTATTGAGTCACACTGGGCCAGACAATTCCCATCAGACCACCCTTGTGGCGGCATTTCATCATATGGGGATAAGTGGTCGCTCCATAAACCGCCCATATCTTTGCGTGGCGGTGCGACAGTGAAGAGCGGTACACTGAGCCACAGTCATGCTCCAAGAAAAAGAAATGGTGAGATAAGTGCAGTGCTCTAGAAAAAATGTGCTAACTAAAATTGACTACCTAAACTAGGGAGAGTACCTATAGAGGTTGGCGTAGGTGTCAAGATTAAAAACACGCCTAGTAGTGGATGAGTGAAACTACATATTGGCGTTGTGTAGAGTGGTCAACTAGTTTCAGCTTAGCGGAGTATTACTCCAGCTTTCATCAGGACCTTATGGTAATAAGCTACTGCGACAAGGTGTGTTAAGTGTACAGAACAAAATGTAGGGTACATGCATTTACGCTGAAGGAAGTCATATATCTCCCCAAAGCTTGGAACTTCAATGTCCACAGGAGACAGAAAGGGAATCTTCTTCCTGTCTGGAAAATACAAAACATACCATGTAACCCATTACACACATGAAACCAACTAACCCCACACACACCATCAAAACAAAGCACACCTGCAGGAACAATTTGCGTTCCGCACAATACATAAGCATACTAGCTTCATCACATGGAGGCATTTCCTCCTAGTGATACTCACCCAGCTTTGTGTGGGTGAAAGCCCCACCTCGCCCGGCAACCGCTCGGGAGAATGAGGCCCCGCTCTGATGTGTAGAAAAAAGGACACAATTAGTATGCGATACTTATGTGTCCAACCTAATAGTTTTACACATACAACCCAATAGACGTATGATAGACTAACCTCTGACCTACCATATTAGGTTGGTATGTTTTGTATTTTCCAGACAGGAAGAAGATTCCCTTTCTGTCTCCTGTGGACATTGAAGTTCCATGCTTTGGGGAGATACATGACTTCCTTCAGCGTAAATGCATGTACCCCTCATTTTGTTCTGTACACTTAACACACCTTGTCGCAGTAGCTTATTACCATAAGGTCCTGATGAAAGCTGGAGTAATACTCCGCTAAGCTGAAACTAGTTGACCACTCTACACAACGCCAATATGTAGTTTCACTCATCCACTACTAGGCGTGTTTTTAATCTTGACACCTACGCCAACCTCTATAGGTACTCTCCCTAGTTTAGGTAGTCAATTTTAGTTAGCACATTTTTTCTAGAGCACTGCACTTATCTAACCATTTCTTTTTCTTGGAGCATGACTGTGGCTCAGTGTACCGCTCTTCACTGTCGCACCGCCACGCAAAGATATGGGCGGTTTTTGGAGCGACCACTTATCCCCATATGATGAAATGCCGCCACAAGGGTGGTCTGATGGGAATTGTCTGGCCCAGTGTGACTCAATAAAACCCTTTTGACACATGTACCTGTGACCCTCGTTCACTGTTCAGGGCAGCACACCACCTTAGACCTGGTCAACTCTTTCTGTGTATTAATTCTGACTATAGGGGCATGAGTTGGCAGGTCTTTAAATCATTTCCCCTTTGACCCTCCTCACAGTTTGTTTTTCAGTATTTAGAGCAACTTTTCAGTTGCGGGTCTGTATATTCAAGTTGTAAACTCATTGTTTACATCATCAGCTCACCCAATTCATGTGTGTGCGACTCCCTCTGCCTGCCTGCTACCATCTCCCCCCCTTTCCATTCTTCCTAAACTTATTAAAGGTGTACTGACACGGGCTGACCTATACATTTATAAATTCTATTATGTGAAGCGCTCCGTAATAGCTAGGCGCACGCGCGAGTGTGTAGTATCAATCTGACTTCGCCCGAAGTCTTCTGCGCATGCGCGGTAAGATTAGCACCAGGCTCACTGAGTCTGGCGCCTGTGTGAGGTCCGCTGCGCGACTTTAGCTCACAGAGGTGATCACACTTGTATTTTATTTCAAACAAGTTTTGCTTACTCTGAAGGGCTCGGCCACAATTGGCTGCACAGTCAACAAGCCCCGGTACTTAAATGGAGTAGGCGGTTCCCTCAGTGCCTTCCCTTCCGCTCGACACAGAGCAACGGGTACCGACGGATAGGTAAGTCTAGTGAGGATGTATTAGCAATACTGCCCTATACGAAGTAGTTAACAATTCGCTCAGACTTGGGTCTTTTGTGGCTAGCTATAGCAATTTGTTTCCTGCAATCTGTTTGCTGCTATATACCATGTGACACGCAGTCCTAGTATTATATATGGTGACACATATGGTCGTCTGTGGCATGGATATTATCCTCTCCCCTAGGCCAAGGTTCCTAACTTGAGTAATCAGTGTCAGTTGAGGGATGGGGGTGGTTTATGGTAGGTCAGAGGTTAGTCTATCATACGTCTATTGGGTTGTATGTGTAAAACTATTAGGTTGGACACATAAGTATCGCATACTAATTGTGTCCTTTTTTTCTACACATCAGAGCGGTTCCTCATTCTCCCGAGCGGTTGCCGGGCGAGGTGGGGCTTTCACCCACACAAAGCTGGGTGAGTATCACTAGGAGAAAATGCCTCCATGTGATGAAGCTAGTATGTTTATGTATTGTGCGGAACGCAAATTGTTCCTGCAGGTGTGCTTTGTTTTGATGGTGTGTGTGGGGTTAGTTGGTTTCATGTGTGTAATGGGTTACATGGTATGTTTTGTATTTTCCAGACAGGAAGAAGATTCCCTTTCTGTCTCCTGTGGACATTGAAGTTCCAAGCTTTGGGGAGATATATGACTTCCTTCAGCGTAAATGCATGTAGCCTACATTTTGTTCTGTACACTTAACACACCTTGTCGCAGTAGCTTATTACCATAAGGTCCTGATGAAAGCTGGAGTAATACTCCGCTAAGCTGAAACTAGTTGACCACTCTACACAACGCCAATATGTAGTTTCACTCATCCACTACTAGGCGTGTTTTTAATCTTGACACCTACGCCAACCTCTATAGGTACTCTCCCTAGTTTAGGTAGTCAATTTTAGTTAGCACATTTTTTCTAGAGCACTGCACTTATCTCACCATTTCTTTTTCTTGGAGCATGACTGTGGCTCAGTGTACCGCTCTTCACTGTCGCACCGCCACGCAAAGATATGGGCGGTTTATGGAGCGACCACTTATCCCCATATGATGAAATGCCGCCACAAGGGTGGTCTGATGGGAATTGTCTGGCCCAGTGTGACTCAATAAAACCCTTTTGACACATGTACCTGTGACCCTCGTTCACTGTTCAGGGCAGCACACCACCTTAGACCTGGTCAACTCTTTCTGTGTATTAATTCTGACTATAGGGGCATGAGTTGACAGGTCTTTAAATCATTTCCCCTTTGACCCTCCTCACAGTTTGTTTTTCAGTATTTAGAGCAACTTTTCAGTTGCGGGTCTGTATATTCAAGTTGTAAACTCATTGTTTACATCATCAGCTCACCCAATTCATGTGTGTGCGACTCCCTCTGCCCGCCTGCTACCATCTCCCCCCCTTTCCATTCTTCCTAAACTTATTAAAGGTGTACTGACACGGGCTGACCTATACATTTATAAATTCTATTATGTGAAGCGCTCCGTAATAGCTAGGCGCACGCGCGAGTGTGTAGTATCATTCTGACTTCGCCCGAAGTCTTCTGCGCATGCGCGGTAAGATTAGCACCAGGCTCACTGAGTCTGGCGCCTGTGTGAGGTCCGCTGCGCGACTTTAGCTCACACAGGTGATCACACTTGTATTTTATTTCAAACAAGTTTTGCTTACTCTGAAGGGCTCGGCCACAATTGGCTGCACAGTCAACAAGCCCCGGTACTTAAACGGAGTAGGCGGTTCCCTCGGTGCCTTCCCTTCCGCTCGACACAGAGCAACGGGTACCGACGGATAGGTAAGTCTAGTGAGGATGTATTAGCAATACTGCCCTATACGAAGTAGTTAACAATTCGCTCAGACTTGGGTCTTTTGTGGCTAGCTATAGCAATTTGTTTCCTGCAATCTGTTTGCTGCTATATACCATGTGACACACAGTCCTAGTATTATATATGGTGACACATATGGTCGTCTGTGGCATGGATATTATCCTCTCCCCTAGGCCAAGGTTCCTAACTTGAGTAATCAGTGTCAGTTGAGGGATGGGGGTGGTTTATGGTAGGTCAGAGGTTAGTCTATCATACGTCTATTGGGTTGTATGTGTAAAACTATTAGGTTGGACACATAAGTATCGCATACTAATTGTGTCCTTTTTTCTACACATCAGAGCGGGGCCTCATTCTCCCGAGCGGTTGCCGGGCGAGGTGGGGCTTTCACCCACACAAAGCTGGGTGAGTATCACTAGGAGGAAATGCCTCCATGTGATGAAGCTAGTATGCTTATGTATTGTGCGGAACGCAAATTGTTCCTGCAGGTGTGCTTTGTTTTGATGGTGTGTGTGGGGTTAGTTGGTTTCATGTGTGTAATGGGTTACATGGTATGTTTTGTATTTTCCAGACAGGAAGAAGATTCCCTTTCTGTTTTCTGTGGACATTGAAGTTCCAAGCTTTGGGGAGATATATGACTTCCTTCAGCGTAAATGCATGTACCCTACATTTTGTTCTGTACACGTAACACACCTTGTCACAGTAGCTTATTACCATAAGGTCCTGATGAAAGCTGGAGTAATACTCCGCTAAGCTGAAACTAGTTGACCACTCTACACAACGCCAATATGTAGTTTCACTCATCCACTACTAGGCGTGTTTTTAATCTTGACACCTACGCCAACCTCTATAGGTACTCTCCCTAGTTTAGGTAGTCAATTTTAGTTAGCACATTTTTTCTAGAGCACTGCACTTATCTCACCATTTCTTTTTCTTGGAGCATGACTGTGGCTCAGTGTACCGCTCTTCACTGTCGCACCGCCACGCAAAGATATGGGCAGTTTATGGAGCGACCACTTATCCCCATATGATGAAATGCCGCCACAAGGGTGGTCTGATGGGAATTGTCTGGCCCAGTGTGACTCAATAAAACCCTTTTGACACATGTACCTGTGACCCTCGTTCACTGTTCAGGGCAGCACACCACCTTAGACTATGCACAGAAATGTCTTTGAAAAAATGAAAAAGCTTTCTGATTTAAAAAAATGATTATAATAAATGAAGAATAAAAGTGAGAATAGACTGCTATGTTTGATTCATGGCTGTTGGTTAGGTAAAGAGGAAAAAAAAGTCTTCCCAGTACTGGCAGATGTATCGTTTTTGTAGTTAAGTTAGGTTTAGCCTTACTGTTGAGGAGCCAAGACCCTGTTTTGTTCCTACGATCTACTGATTTATACAGCCTCATCTATATAACTCGATTGATGCTTTGGTTCAGTTTATCACGATCGCTGAAGAATTTTCTGTTGCACGCACAGGCTCACCAATTTATAACTTTGATGGTGAGTTAATATTATCTATGTTGTTACTCTTCCTCCATTTGTGTTAGAGTGATCTTGTATTTACCCTTAATTATGTGGCACACCTACTAATAGTTATATGTGACCCTCATTCGTTTTGAAATGGTCATTAGTTCCTATGATATATGGTTGCCATGTCCTCTTTCTTATTAGCTTTGCTTTTTACTGCACTTTAAATAGTGAGCTCTCTACTCGTGATTCTATAGAATATGCCTTTGTTTCAGCCCTTAGTCCTTATCAGTCATCCACTCGTTGTGACTTTAGACCACTTTGGCAATCTCCTTTTTAATTTTTCAGACGCCCTGTCTTCCCATACCCTATATTCGCTCATAAAGATTGGATGGACTAGCAATCTTCATCGATCATATTGATGGTGAGTGATTCTTAGTCTTATGAGCAATTCTATTTTGAAAAACAGGGAAATGATGTACAATACTTTATACTGAAGTTGGCTCTTATTTGGGCGGACTATCTATCTGACTGTTGATATTGGTGGTGGATGCACCACAGATCCGCTAATAATTGTGTTGGACCTTACGAAACAGGTTTTTTAACCCATGTCCTGTATTGGATACATCTGGTCTAATTGTTTTTAAATATGTACAGTAGGATGTTGTTCCTTTTTTCACTGTGGTTCTGTTTTCGTATTCGGGATGATGCCCATTTTCAACGTTTGTCTTATATTGAATGTATTCAGTTCAACTGTTTTTTTAAATATGCACAGTATGATGTCTTGTTTTCTCACCATGGTTTTGTTATTATTTACGGGATGATATCCATCTTATTACCACTGTGGTCTTTCTTTCATTGTTTTATTTTCACATGTTTTTATATTAGTTCAATCTGCAGATAAGCTTCTTTCACATTGTTTATGTACTTTAGATATTAGGTTTTTCTATGTCATGATTAATGATATAAATTGACTAAATATTTCAAAATTGTAATTGTAATTATATATCTATGTTATTTAATATTTCCAGCCTTGATGAAGTCTCTGTGTGAGACGAAACACGTGTTGGCGATGTATATGCTGGGAGAATCTTTTTATGGATTATGAACACCAATAAAGAAAACTAATGAAATCTGAAGAGGACTTTCTTTGAATCCATCTTAAACAACTTGATTCCCATCTGATGCCATTATACATGATTATTTTTCTAATCTTTTTGTCTACGATTGTTAGATTTCGTTCATTATAGAAAGCTTAATACTCAAGCTAAAATCATAATTATATTTGAATATCAGGTGTGCTGTAATGAGAAGCCCAAATCTTTTTTACATCACATAATTAGTCAGAAATATAATGGTAAATTTCCACTGTTATTGTTCTGCTCACAATGAACCTTCCCCAGTTCAGCTGTAACTTGCAACATGTTACAAAGTGTTCTGCTAGCTCACTGATACCTATTTATGCACATAACACATTGTTGTTATTGTCTCTTGTTATGTTCAAGCGTCTGCAGATGATATTAGTATTGAGGGTTTCAATAATTTTTTAAGTAGTGGATTAGTATTCACGTGTAATGTGCTGTTCATTTTTCATATGGTCTGATTTGCTATATAAATTATACGTTTAATCACACCATGATGAATTTGATGATGTTTGTGTTTCCTATGCAAAATTATAAAAACCCTTGATTTTCGGGTGAGCCAGACAACCTTGTTATTATACTAGGGATGCTGTCAGGTAATCTCCTGATTTTGCTGCTCATTGAGGCTTAGAATATTTCCAGATTTTAAAATACATTTACATTATATTTGAGGGCCTTCATGGCATTGACTCTGTGCTGCTTAATTTTGAATTTTTGTATTGAAACCCTTTAACTTTTCATTGATCAAGAACTTGATGGTTTAATGGACCCAATTAATTAATGTACTGTATTTTCCCTGAGAATTTATGTATGGTTGGTGCCTTAACATGGGGAAGCATTGCCATATGAAAAATGGAGGTTCAGGGAAGATTGAGGCAAATTTTGAGGTGTCTTAATTTTGGGGTACCAGTTTGCTCCCGCTATACTCTGGGCTTTAAATGCTTGTGCTAGCCTGAACTGGGGTGGCAGAGTGGGCGGAAGAACGGTGATGGATTAAACCCAGATCTTTTGACTGGGTGTGAGTGTTTGATTGGTTCAGATGCTCCGTCCATCACCACCCCTTTTGTACCGCTGTGTTCGCCATAAGTTGGCAGGGTATGCTCAGACGTGAGTCCCTTGCTCACTTTGCCACTGGATTCAAGCAAGCCTGGCTGAAGACGGCTGAAATGCCAGAAACTGGTCCTAGGAAGCTTGTTTCCGGTCCAGGGAAGGCATGGCTTGGCAGTTCGGGCTGGACTGTTGTGGAAAAGTAAATGTTGCCATGTTCTGTGTCCCTACGTGTTCCCCATCTTATGTTATGTGTGCATGATTAATATGCATATGTATTCCCCATGATCGATTAAAGACGCAATTACAGTTGTGTCCATCTCTAGTATGCCAGTTTCCAGTCCTCGTGAAAGCTACGAATATCAGGCCTATGTAAAGCTACGTTGCCACGTTTCTCAGTGTGCACGTTATTTCATTGTAAAGTCCCCGTTTCTAGGCCTCAAAAGGGCCCGGACTCAGATTCAGCTCCTGTCTCCTGAACCCTCGCTGAGGAGCGATACAGCCCCCACCTGTATCCCTGACCCTTCACTTACTTCCTGCCTCACAGTGCCCGGCTCGTCCTGGCTCTGCCTGCTAGTCTACCAAGAGTATGTTATGATTCTAGTTATCAGTCCAGCCCTCCTTCTCTGCATTCCTAAGCTACTGAATCGCATCAATAGTTTCCGTCACCGTCTAGCCTTTACGTCTCCATGTAAGAGAAATACTGTATTAATGGTCATTTAATATTCCTCAACACACACTACATGTAGAATAATTCATGCACCAGTCTTAGAATCTGTTAGCCTTTGCCCTGATAACTTTTGGATTCTATCAACATGTTCTCTAAACATCAGATACTAGATAGTGTTTAGGTACATGTCGCTCTGACTCTCCAGACTTCAGTCTCTGCTTCTAGCGCAGAAGTCATAGCCCCCAGCTTCTCCCTAGTCACACGTCATTGCCAGTTTGCGCGCACCACTAGGTTAGAGGTCCCGGCTCCTTAGGTAGCCCCCTCCATGTTTCCGCCCCATTTATGACATATTCTGTTACGTTTACATCACATGTCTATGTACACGCCTCCTGTTACACCTACTTTCACCCTTATGTTTCGCGACTGCTACGAACCCCACCCACTGCTACGCCTACTGTATGCACTGTAATGCAATTGTTTTAGTATATATGCTTGTGCACTGTTATTAAAAGCAGAGCTAGCCATCCCAGATCTTGCCCGTGCAGGTTGTCCTGTTCCTGTCCTTTATGCTGTATTAAACCTGCAAACTCCTACTACCTCGAATCTTGACTCTTATTTATTGAGCTATCTGTTATTGTTAAATCCAGTCAAAAATAGAGGTATTATTTATTATTTACCACATAATGGCGCCCGAATAGGGACTTGCCCTTTCCCCACGCGCCGGAGAAGCCACGCAAGCCCCCTGATCCTCTGCAGTCGTGACGGAACCATCCTGCGCAGTGGCAGATATTTCTGCTTCAAGTATCCCTCAGGCCCACGGAGGAAACGGAGGTTGCGGTCCAGCGTCCAGACGAGGCGGTGGAGGAACGCGGCGAGTCCCGACCAGAGCCCAAGCCGAGAGTCCAAGGTCCGAGGTATCCGGAGGCCCACCCGTAACTGAAGTCCGAAGTTCGTCCGTCCGGCGTCGTAGCAGTCCAGTCCAGTCCGAGGCCTTCCGTTCTTGCTGCCCGGTGAGTACCGTTGCTGGGGTAGTATCTAGACAGGGTCAATTGCATTGTCTCTGGTCCGTGGGTTTGGGGTACACAGATCCAACACGAAGTGTCCACTTAGGTGGATGCGGGTCCTGACGTGTCTCTTTAAGAGACCGGTAAGTTTCGTACTGTTTTAGCAGTGCATCTAGTTTCTGTTCTAGTCCGTTCTGTTCTCGAGAAATTCATGTATTCTGTTCTCAGTATTCCAGGTAGTATTCTGTCCGAACTGTTATCCTAAATGTTATTCATGTATTTCAATGTCGTGGTATGAAAGTGGTGTAATTATTGTGTTCATTGTGTATTGTATTGTGTCTAGGCTCCAGCCCAGTCATGCCTTTGTTTTCTAAATTACGTCAGTTAAGAACTAGAAAAGGTCTGTTAGAAGAAGCAGTTCCTGTCCCGCCTAGGGACAGTCCAGGTCACTTTATGTATCAAAAGCATGGCATAAGCGCCATATTATATCTAGATTTATGGGTGGAGTACACCAAGAACTTAGAGGAAAAGTACAGATGGCCCGTATCGGGTACATGGGATGCCGAGTGCATCATGCGAGTAGAAGAAGTATTATGGAAAAAGAAAGCCAGACAGTCACAGAAAGATGCCATCGAGTTATGGCGCAAAGAATCTCATAAAAGAACCGAAAAAGAAATCAGAAAGTCAGAATTAAGTAGAGAATCCACAGAAAGAGCCCAGGAAAGGGAACTAATCGAGATAGGTGAACGAGTTAAAACCGAACAGTCAGACAGACAGAGGAATGCCCTTATTAAGGGTATGTATCCTCTTCTTGCCGAGGGCTTGCCAAAAGCAACCCCGGAGGCATCCAGTAATTTTCCGCCACCCTTAGTTCCGACCAAGCTACGTCACAAACCGACCGCAGCTGATATTTTTCTCTCGTCCTATTTGGACGACACAGTCCCAGAATATGCAAATCCTGTTCCACCAGCTCCTGTAAATAATGTAATTCCTGCTCCTCCAGTCACCGGGGCACCTGGTGCAGTACCTGTTACGGTACCCCCGGTCCAGCCCGTAGTACAAATTCCCGCCACATCAGCCACTCTGCCAGCACGAAGAGTATCAGTCGATGATTCCTGTATAGGGGCCGCAGGAGGAGGTCCTCCTGGTACCCCGCCGCCAAGTAGACGTTTAGGACCAGTCGAGTTACATGAACGTGCGTTACAGCGTACGCCCAAATATAAGTCCGTTGCAGAAATCAGGCGAGCTCTTACTGAATGCGGTTATGATCCAGTTCCAGGCGAGGATAGTATGGTTCTATATTCCATACGTATAAGACAGGTGTCCGAGTATTTGGTCACCCTACCAAACATGAAAGAAGATCTAGACAGAATGTATCGTTTCATTCGTACAGGACAAGATCCAGAAAGTATTGTTGAAGTCATGTCTCACAGGAAATCCGAGACCCAGTTTATGCTATTAAAGTTTCTGATCAATTGTTTAATACGGGAACAAGATTCCCCGACTAAAGATCCGACCGAAATGAGAATTCTGACAAAGTGGAGTGATAATATAGCCGAGGGTAAGCACAAGACACTCAATAGTATAGAGCATATGTACAAGAAAATTCGTAAAGAAATAATAAGGTTACACGAACAACGCAATGAAGCTCTAGGGAGCGAGAAAGAAAATGACTCTTCTACTGAAGAGGTAGAGGACGAGAATACCGCCAGAATAGCGTATGTAGGTAAATCTAGATTTCCAGACCGACGGTCACGCCTAGAACACAAGAAAGTCTTCCATCTTCCAGCACCGGAACAAGGCTCTCTAGAACACGTATTTCAAGCTACCGATCAAATTCTGAAATCACGAATCGGTTATAGTGAATTAAGTACCATGCATGAACAAGAACTAGCCCGATCAGCAGTCCAATGGATTACTGATTCTACCACTTTTCCAGACGAAATAGTGGCACAAATGTTTCTGAAACTGCCCCCAGCCGAGCAGCGACTGGTGGGTATGTATATGATCCAACACCTCATTACACTGTATGAGGGTCAGCATTCCGATCCAGGTCCGTTACATGATGTCCTGAACGAGTTACTCCAGTATAGATGGAAAGGTTTAGGTACCGATTTAATTAGTGTCATTCTAGAACAACGCCATAAATATAGAACGTTTCTGAACCCGCATTTTGTTCATGTCTCACCCCCAGAAAGTAAACCGTTTTACATAGACAGACAGAATCCGTTACGGGAAGTACACCCAGTTAGGACAGCGGGTGGTGAAATGCAACGAGTATTTGTTTACACCCCAGTTACCAAGATGGAACTCTTAGAGATGAAGAAATTAATTCCCTGTCACGACAAAGATCCAGCAGGGTTCCACCGAGAATTAAAGGACATGCTCCGTATGGGAGAATACACGTATCCAGATATTATTAAAATGCTAAAAGTTCTGTTGCCTGCGGGCATATACGAAAAACTCAAGGAAAAGGATTGGGAGGTGGGAGAGAAAAAGATAGATTGGACAGCTCTAGAAGCTGAAGAAAATACACGTGTACCAGGTACCGGTCTAGGAGGTAAATGTAAAGAATTACCTGAACTATTAATACAAGTTTTGCCAAGATTACTAGCCACGAAAAAGGAAGACTGGGATGCAATCTCAGCCTGTAAACAGAAACAAGACGAAGATACTAGTGATTTTTATTCTAGATTCGAGAAATGCTTTAGCATTAACAGTGGTCTCAAGACGAGTAGCGAGTCATACCCTCATCTTTTTGTTACTAAACTAGTCGAGAATTCGAGTCCACAGGTTAAAAATCGAGTTTTGAAAGTCGAAAGTACCTGGCAAGCTAATACTCCGTCCCAAATGTTACAGATGCTCCAGTATCATCAGAATAGAATCAGAGAAGAGCAAGATCATGAAAGGAAACGTATGAAAGACACGAAAATGAAAGTACTAGTTGCACAATCTGTTCCTCAAGACAGTCAGAAGAGGGGTCCGAATCAAGCCAGTCATCCTGCAGCTCCCGTTAAAGGGACATGCAATTATTGTAAACAGCCAGGTCATTTTATAAACGAGTGTGCAGTTCTGAAACACAATATAGCTACCGGTAAGACTAAAGAAAGACCACGTCCGCCTAGACAAGAACAAGTTTCACAGACTTCTCAGCCACAGAATGCACAACAGACAGTTCCAGCACCGCAGCCTATTGCTGCAACTCAGCATGTTACACAGCAGATGTACCAGTATGCACAGTCAGAGTATCCAGAGTACCAGCAGTATTCATGAAACAGCCTAGAGAGGGAGGTAGGCTTGCCTCTCATCGAGATACCTGTAGATCAAGAGGGTCCCTATGTTCACAGTCAAGTATTAGGGAAAGACAGAAAGTTTCTGATTGATACAGGGGCAAGTAGGACGACTATTAGTCACGACGAGGTTCCAGGGGCTCCGCTCTCAGGCTCAAGAAATGTTTCCCTTGGATTTTCAGGAAAGCCTATTGTAAACGAGATATCAAAGCCAGTTACTCTAGAAGTAGGTCCATTGTCCCGAACTACTGATCTGTTACTTACTAAGTCATGTCCAGAAAAGTTGTTAGGCATTAAGACACTGAAAGAATTAGGTGCAGTTATTTGCTGCTCCCCAGAAGGAATACGTTTGTTTTTACGTGACTTCAAGGGTCACTATGTTTTACGAGATTTTGATCCGAGATTGTCTAATGTTCCGCAGCATCTATGGGCGCAAGGTCCAACTGATGTTGGCTTCATGCAAATCACACCCCATCGTGTGACTCTCAAGCAAGGTGTAGTGTTACCACGAATCAGACAGTACAGACTGCCACCTGAGGCTGTAGCAGCCTTATCCAAAATTATTGACGAGCTCATGGCTCAAGGAGTAGTTGTAGACACTGACTCCAATGTATGTAATTCTCCGATCATTCCAGTCATGAAACGTACTGATCCAAATGCACCCCCAGTATATCGATTAGTGATTGACCTTCGAGAACTCAATAAATGTATCATTCCCCAGTACCCAGTAGTCCCAGATATTTCTTCCCTATTGACAGCCATTGATTCTGAAGCCACATTTTTCACAGTTATAGACCTCAAGAACGCATTTTTCAGTGTCCCCATTCATCCAGATAGCCAGTACCTTTTCGGTTTCTGTTTAAATGGAAGGAGCTATAAATTCACACGAGCTCCTCAAGGTTTCACAGAAAGTCCTAGTATTTACAGTCAAGCACTTAAGAGACAACTAGACAATATTCACATGCCAACTGACACCGCCCTGCTCCAATATGTCGATGATCTACTGATCACAGCCCGTTCTGAACGTGACTGCGAGCGAGCGTCACTTACAGTCCTGTATTTCCTAGCCGAGATGGGGCACAAGGTGTCTCCTTCAAAGCTTCAATTCTGTGTCCAGCAAGTGATCTACTCAGGCCACTTGCTGTCCAAGTGGGGTAGGCAGTTGACACCCGATCGTATCCAGTTAATAGCGAGTCTTCCACAGCCTAAGACACAGAAGGAGGTACGTGCTTTTATTGGCCTCACTTCTTATTGCAGACAATGGATTTCTCAGTATGCATTTCTAGCCAAGCCACTGATACAGTTAACGACACAGGAGGCAGCCGTATCGACTGTCCTCCCTTGGACATCTGAACATACACTTAGTTTTAATGAGCTAAAGAAAGCTTTATGCCAAGCACCTGTTCTAGCTACACCGAACTACAGTAAGCCTTTTACACTTTTTGTCACAGAACGTAATGGTACAGCATTATCTGTTCTCACACAAGATCAAGCAGGACAATACAAGCCCTGTGCTTATTTTTCGAGCACACTAGATCCAGTAGCCCAGGCTCTGCCTGCGTGCCTCAAGTCAGTTGCAGCCACAGCACTAGCTATCAGACAAAGTGATTCCATAGTATTAGGACATTCCTTGACAGTACAAGTTCCACACTCCGTGGAAGTTCTTTTAAATCGAACACAGACTCAGCACTTGACAATTGCACGTTTAACAGGTTATGAATTGACACTGTTCCAGCCTCACATAGAAATCAGACGCTGCAATGTTCTGAATCCTGCTACACTGTTACCGTCAGTTACTTCCAGTCCTGCCACACATGACTGTGTGGAAGTAGTTAACACCATGACCAAGCCAAGACAAGACCTGACAGATATTCCATTACCAGATCCTGACCTGACACTTTATGTGGATGGTTCATGTATGAGAACTAGTACAGGAGAACTAGTAGCCGCGTATGCAGTGACTACTGACACTAAAGTTATTGAAACACACCGTATTGACACCCTGTCTGCCCAAGCAGCAGAGCTAGTTGCTCTGACTCAAGCCTGCATACACGCCAAGAACCTGAAAGTTAATATTTACACAGATTCACGTTACGCATTCGGAGTCGTACACGACTTTGGAGTGCTCTGGCAGGAGAGAGGTTTCATGACTTCTCATGGAACCAAGATTCAGCATGGTCTCCTCATTCAAGCTCTGTTAGATGCAATACATTTACCGACATCTATCGCTATCATGAAGTGCAAAGCACATACGAAAGTCACTGACATTATTTCCCAAGGTAATGATCTAGCAGATCGAACAGCCAAGCTTACAGCACAGACACCAGACATACCAGTTAACAAGACACCGACATCCACTCTCGAACAGACTACTTGTATGACAGTTAAGGACCCTACTCAAGATGTCATAGATATCCAGTTACATGCTACTCCCGAGGAAATTAAGAAATGGTCCGAACAAGGAGGGGTCCAGACAGATCAGGGATGGTTGACGAAGGGAAAAGCCACATGGTTTCTCCCCGACTCAATGGTTCAAGTCATTATCAATACCGCACATAGTCCTGCAGACTTAGGAGAAAAAGCCATGTTAGACAGTATCCAGAACATTTGGTTTAACAAGCATTTACGAGCTGCAGCCAAGCAGAAAGTCCGTACTTGTATGATATGTTGTCAATTTAATCCAGGTAAAAGTGTCCCGGTGGAACAAGGTGGATTCCAGCCTCCTGACCACCCTTTTGAAGTCCTCCAGATGGATTATATTCAGATGGAGCGATGTTGAGGTTTCAAGTATGTCCTTGTAGTTGTATGCGCTTTGTCCAGGTGGACAGAGGCATATCCAGTCCCAGATTACACAGCCGCGACCACTGCCAAGCAGCTGGTTCGTGAATTCTTCCCCCGCTATGGACTCCCTAGGGTCGTGTATTCTGATAACGGCCAGCCATTCTCATCTGAGTTAATGAAGCATGTTTCCCTTCTGTTAGGGTACCAGTGGAAGTTTCATTGTGTACGCCATCCTGAAGCAGCCGGTCTCGTAGAGAGACATAATCAAACCTTGAAAATACGTATTGCTAAAATCTGTCAAGAGAAAGGTGTGGACAGGCTAGTAGCTCTGCCAGTCGCCCTATTTTATATGCGCATGGTCGCACATTCCAGATCAGGTCTGTCCCCGTACGAGGTCGTATTCGGCCGCCCCCCAAACATGTGGGGTACACCCAGACCCCGAAGTATTACAGATGTTTCCAGTAATATGCTGACAGATTACCTAGCTTCCTTGATGTCTGCCCTCCACTCTTGTCGTTCACAGGTTGCCGCCGCATTCCCAGACAATACCGAGGTGAAACCGCATGAAATCGTTCCAGGAAGCTTGGTTCTCGTCCGCAACTTTGATCGTTCAAGTCCGCTGGAGCCTCGCTGGAAGGAACCGAAGCAAGTCCTTCTGACCACCCGTACGGCCGTGAAGTTGGAGGGCCGTAAGGGGTGGGTCCATCTGTCTCACGTCAAGGAATTTCATGGACTAAAACCTAAAACTTTTGCCAAGGATTGCATTTTACCTAAAGACTTCCAAAATACTATTCTCAAGGACTGTCCCGCAAATGACATTGATACCAAGCCTCCCCTGTTAGAGGAAACTCCGCAGCAGGAGTATAAAAAGATGCTTCGGTCTAGTAAAATAAGTCAGCCAGTTTAATTGTCTAAGTCCTCCCCTAGGTGAAACGGTTAGACAGGTTTCTGACATGTATGAAATAGACCCCCATAGTGAGAGAGTTAGTCAAAACTCAATCCGATGTATCGTTTTTCTAAGTTTCATATTGTTTTTAAGCTTAATGATTACCTGCACGAGTTATGCATTTCATTTATGTTTTCCAATTTCTCATGTAAATAAGTCTTCTAATGCTACAGTAGAGCACACGTTTAGTGATCTGCCTCCTCATGAACTATCTTATCGTCTCGCTATGCGCAACAATTCATTTATCCGTATGTTACATTATTCACACCAGACCAGCAATGCCACTAATTGTTGGGTGTGTGGTCGACTCCCCCCTTTCCAGACACCTAAGGGAGTTCTGCCACTCTTTCCTTATCCGTTTTCACATAATGGTTCGTGTGGAGCATGGTCCACGTTAACGTCATCCTCAACTGATAAGTCCTTTCTGAACAGTACATGTTTTCCAGACAAGCAAGGTCTTCCCCACAGAATAGGGTTAGATCTAGAAAATGAAGTTTATAATTTGGGTAATTATTCTTCGAATTTTATGGTCCTGAATGTTCAGTCTGATCCTACTCCAGACTTACCTGCTATTTCAGTACTACCAGTCAAAGGCGAATTATGTGTTAGAAATAATGGTTCCGTACATGTAGGACACAGTGATTGTACTACTATTATCAAGTATAGTGACAGTGGGAAATCTATTTTCAAAGCTTCACGTCATTCATATTTTGTTTGTGGTCAGACCGCATATGTTCGTCTGCCCCTCGATTGGGAGGGAACCTGTTACATTGCCTTCCTACTGCCACCAGTTTTCCTAGCCCCGTCCGATTATCATAGAAACACACATCTAGTACACATCAGACATAGAAGGGAGATCGAGTCCCCGATTGTCGATCAAACTGAAACTGCTCTAGAACAGTATACAGATTTCAATAGAGGATTCTTCTTCTTTATAGGCCCTATCCAGAATAGTAAGTTAATACGTAGATTAACCAGAACCCTTGAAGCAGTAGTTAATGAGACTGCCTCTGCTCTAGGTAACTTAACCGAAGAGCAATCTGCTATGAGATTTGTCGTGCTCCAAAATCGTCTCGTTCTTGACGTCATACTGGCCGATAGAGGAGGAGCATGTAGAGTCATCGGATCTAGTTGCTGCATTTTTATTCCTAATAACGCGCCGTCTGTTTATTCAGCTATAACCAGATTTCATAAAATTGCCCATCAGTTACACCAGAATCCAGGCACCTGGACATGGTCCGGTTGGTTTTGGAGTATAGTTTCTGCCTGGGGATGGAAAGTATTGTCATTTCTAGGTATTGCAGTAGCGATCATATTCAGTTGCTGCCTCTGTATACAATGTGGCCCTGCGATTTGCGGCATTTGTGCTACCTCTTGTATTCCCGTCCTAAATCCCGTTCCAAGACAAATCGAGACGAGCAAATGATACTGTATGAAATGATAGATGGTATCATGAATATTGATGTTTCCTGATGGAAACGTAGTTACAAGGAGGGAATGTGGAAAAGTAAATTTTGCCATGTTCTGTGTCCCTACGTGTTCCCCATCTTATGTTATGTGTGCATGATTAATATGCATATGTATTCCCCATGATCGATTAAAGACGCAATTACAGTTGTGTCCATCTCTAGTATGCCAGTTTCCAGTCCTCGTGAAAGCTACGAATATCAGGCCTATGTAAAGCTACGTTGCCACGTTTCTCAGTGTGCACGTTATTTCATTGTAAAGTCCCCGTTTCTAGGCCTCAAAAGGGCCCGGACTCAGATTCAGCTCCTGTCTCCTGAACCCTCGCTGAGGAGCGATACAGCCCCCACCTGTATCCCTGACCCTTCACTTACTTCCTGCCTCACAGTGCCCGGCTCGTCCTGGCTCTGCCTGCTAGTCTACCAAGAGTATGTTATGATTCTAGTTATCAGTCCAGCCCTCCTTCTCTGCATTCCTAAGCTACTGAATCGCATCAATAGTTTCCGTCACCGTCTAGCCTTTACGTCTCCATGTAAGAGAAATACTGTATTAATGGTCATTTAATATTCCTCAACACACACTACATGTAGAATAATTCATGCACCAGTCTTAGAATCTGTTAGCCTTTGCCCTGATAACTTTTGGATTCTATCAACATGTTCTCTAAACATCAGATACTAGATAGTGTTTAGGTACATGTCGCTCTGACTCTCCAGACTTCAGTCTCTGCTTCTAGCGCAGAAGTCATAGCCCCCAGCTTCTCCCTAGTCACACGTCATTGCCAGTTTGCGCGCACCACTAGGTTAGAGGTCCCGGCTCCTTAGGTAGCCCCCTCCATGTTTCCGCCCCATTTATGACATATTCTGTTACGTTTACATCACATGTCTATGTACACGCCTCCTGTTACACCTACTTTCACCCTTATCTTTCGCGACTGCTACGAACCCCACCCACTGCTACGCCTACTGTATGCACTGTAATGCAATTGTTTTAGTATATATGCTTGTGCACTGTTATTAAAAGCAGAGCTAGCCATCCCAGATCTTGCCCGTGCAGGTTGTCCTGTTCCTGTCCTTTATGCTGTATTAAACCTGCAAACTCCTACTACCTCGAATCTTGACTCTTATTTATTGAGCTATCTGTTATTGTTAAATCCAGTCAAAAATAGAGGTATTATTTATTTATTTACCACACTGTTCCCATGAGGCACAGGGTCAGACTGATTTGCATATGGCCATGTCTGAACTGGGGTGGCAGAGTGGGCTAAAGAACAGTGATTGATTAAACCCAGATCTTTTGACTGGGTGGGAGTGTTTGATTGGTTCAGATGCTCCGTCCATCACCACCCCCTTTTGTACCGCTGTGTTCGCCATAAGTTGGCAGGGTATGCTCAGACGTGAGTCCCTTGCTCACTTTGCCACTGGATTCAAGCAAGCCTGGCTGAAGACAGCTGAAATGCCAGAAACCGGTCCTAGGCAGCTTGTTTCCGGTCCAGGGAAGGCATGGCTTGGCAGTTCGGGCTGGACTGTTCCCATGAGGCACAGGGTCAGACTGATTTGCATATGGCCATGTCTGAACTGGGGTGGCAGAGTGGGCTAAAGAACGGTGATGGATTAAACCCAGATCTTTTGACTGGGTGTGAGTGTTTGATTGGTTCAGATGCTCCGTCCATCACCACCCCCTTTTTTACTGCCGTGCTAGCGTCATTGCATAATACTAGCCTTCCAGAGGTTATCACTAAAAAAGACAATGAAACACAAAGCGACTAGTGAGAGGATAACAGAAACGTTACAGCCAACATGGGAGTGCATGCTGACAAATTGGTAATAAATAATACTAATACAAAACTTAGTGGTTGAAAGGTTGTCATTCAACAGAGCTAAAATGACAAGCAGGAAACATCACCACAAAACACAAAATGCCCCTCCTATGATCTTGGGTGAAACCACTTTTCTGGAGATCACTAGATTAATACAAGTGGTTCTCCTTGATTGGCATAGCTCAAATGTCTTCCATTGTAGAAGAGAGCATGTTAAGTGAGCCGACTGTCATTCAGAGGTATCAGCAGCATGACATTCATCTCTTCAATGAACTGTTGAGCATTTTCAAACATAGACAGCAAATTTGGGAACGGGTACTAGCCTCATCCGACCAAGCCAGATAGGAATTGCCTGCTCATCCTCTCCATGTCTGGCATCCTATTTGTCTAGCTAGTGGATAGGATGCTGGAAAATGAAAAGGGACCCATGTTCAAGTCCAATGGCAAGAGGAAACTCAAAATAAGGGACAAATCTTCCCTAGAGATTCAAGTAGGGATAAGCGCTAAGTGAAGTGTTAGTGGCATTGATGCGAGCAATTAGCACAGGCAGGCTGAGAATTTCCAGCTATAGAGGGGCATATGCTTGGACGCCCCCGGGCAACAATTCGCACTTTATAAATTCACAAGTTTCAAGTTTCAAGTTTCAATGTGTTGCATCGCTCTTGCACAATGCAATAGAGGGAGTAAAGACGACACAACCCTAAAATATTCTTTAGCGAACCACGCCGGGCCCTATGTGGCTTGATCATTTGGGAGTAAAGCAATGGAGCACAGATCGCTGGATGGAGAGTGAGTGTTCTCATGCATCTAACCATGGCTTTTGGCACAGCCACAGATTTACCAACAATGGTAAACCTCGGAATGTGTAAAAATGATGCGCTTTCCCAAGGGAGGTGCAATGAGGAGAAATATCTTTATTCTGCTTGTTGTTTCCTCTTTCTAAGTGTGGTGCATTCTGCAACGCACTTAGAAAGAGCAAATTGCCTTTGAGGATTGTTTTTGTGCAAGTAGGTGCCCCTCCCTGCACAAAAACAATTCTGCCAACAACGCAGGCACCCGTTCACCATGTCAAGCGTTCCTGCATTAGCACTAAGCAGTCAAAATGGCACCAGCGAAAGGAAAGAACTGGAATGTGCTGTTTAATGTTAAATATAGTGCATTTCTTCCCATCTCCTTTCATGCAGTGCAGCAAGGGTGTCTTGCTGCACTCCGTGAACGTTTGATTAAGATGCCCCTCAGTAAGTACCTCTTTTTATTAGTAAAGTTGCATGTTGCGCAGTGACTACTGTCATGCAGAATGCACAAAACACAACATGTCCCAACAATTTCCATGCAGTCCATTGTAAACAGAACGTATAATGGAATATCCACCAGGCACAGAAAAAATACCTAAGAATATCTTTTTATTTTGTGGGACTTTTACTTAGAAGATCATTAATATGAAAATTAAAATCACCTAAAATAATTTGTCTGCCGGACTCTAAGTATGCCAACGCCTCTGACTCATCCATAGAGTTTATAACTGGGGTGGGCGGGCCAGTTGGTCTATAAATTAGTGGGAACAGAACCGTTTCCTGAGCCGATAAATTAAGACCGACTGCATGGGGTTCTGCTTCCTTCCCGTCTGTTGCTAACCAAGTTCTAATTCATATGCTTTTGCCACTCCCTCTCCGCCTGCTTCTGGCGATTATCATTTTGTATACGTTTTTCTGGGGTAAGGGCTTGTACTATAACTGGTGTCGGGTAATGTTTGAGCCAAGTCCCTGTAATAAAAAGTAAATCAATACTATTGTCCTTGATAAACTTTCTTATCTCTAGTGCGTGTATTACATTTTTTTACGCATTTTCTTGCATTTCTCAAACATGAGCATGGCATTTCACCACAGTTTATGGTTTGCATTGTGATATATGTACCTTTAGAGGCCAATCCCTATGTAGAAGTCAAGTGTGCTCACATTGATGGCGATGAAACTAGCACAGTGCATACAACCATAATACATTAAATGATCTACAGTATATTTAAAAATAACGACAAGTGAGCCAAAAACTCCTATCCCCACTCCCGCCCAAACCCATCCACCAAGGTCCGGTTGCCAACATACAAGTAACTTGCTGGAGAAGAGCATGAGTTGTCCCAGCTTATGAAAGGCTCGAGTAATCAATAACTAGGGCCTCATTTATGAAAAGTGACGCATCGCTGCGTGAAAACAGCGATGCGTCACTTTTCATTGCGCCCTCTTTGCGACACCAATGATGCGTCATATTTACAGTATGACGCATCACTGCGCAAGGAGTTTCAGATACGTCAGTATTTCTGATGTATCTGTATGGCACAAAAGTAAAGCATTGCTGGAGTGTGTCACAAAAGTGACGCAACTCCAGCAATGTGTCCTTTCACATGGAGCAAGCCCCATTTGCGTCCTAGAATTGGCGCAGTGAAATCTTATAGATTTCACTGCATCACTTCTATGACCCTTTCTTGCGTCAGAACGCCGCACCCCCCTGCATACATTATACCTGGCACAGGTATAAAGTAGCGCAGGGGTTTACAAAGTGACGCATCTACCTAGATGCGTCACTTTGTAAATGTGGTGCAACAAGGCACATTTTTTATGCTGCTGTCACTCGCAAAAAGTGACGCACCGGCGGCGTAAAAGTGACGCACCAGCAAAATAAATGAGGCCCCTAGTGTAAACAGTGAATGTCAAAGGCCCAAGACCAATTGTCTGAAGCTTGAAAGAGCGCATCGGGTATCATTCAGTGTCCTCCACCTGCGCCTTGAACCGCTTCAGGAGAGTGTCCTACACGTACCTATAGGATGTTTGTGTGGCCCTCAGTATTGCTCACTAGGTAGCACCGTCCTGTCAGATGAACCCTACCGATAAACTTCCTCACGCCAGATCTGTACGGGAGGCGGCATGGTAGACTTCCAATCACACCTAATTGGCCATTTGAGTGGTGCTAAATCAACAAAACGAAATTCAGCTGTGTAAGTTTTCGGCCTGGGGTGTAGTCCCAGTATGCAATGCTCCATTGTGTCCCAGTGTGTGTTCTCCGGGAGGGTTCTAAGCGAGTCCCGGACCCCCTCCCAGTAAGATGACAGAGTGGGGCATGCCCATGACATGTGCAGAAGGTCCGCATCCTCGGCGGGGCATCTAGGGCAAGAGGAAACTGCTGCAGGTAAGACTTTGTGAAGTTTAGAGGGTGCTAAGTAAGCTCTATGTAATAATGTTAACTGAATAAACTCGATTCATGTGTTGCAAGGTATCATGCTAGGTCCAGGATATTCCAAGAGGAGCTGCCATTCTTTATCATGGAGTGGGCGGTCCAGGTCTAACTTCCATCGGTCTCGAAAAGGAACCAGCTTATACGTAGTTGGCAGAGAAGACCTTTGTAGAGACACTGAACCAAGTGTCTGCCCATGCTCATTTCAAAAATTGGTGGTACCAGCGCGTGTGTGGAAGGTTCTGTCCCCGTCGGAGACCAGTGGCGATGCATGTAACATTAGATATTGGCTGTGTAAGGAAAAGGGCCCCAGGAAGTGCACAAGATTGTATAAGGTATCGATGAGAAAGCAATATTCCATCTTCAAAGAGGTCACTGACCATGGAGACCCCTACTGCTTCCCAAAGTGATAGTTTAGTGCCAATGAGAGCACTCGTTGGGGTGGGGAAAACCACATAAAGGACTGTTTGGGGCAGAGGAGTTGGCCCAATGGCTAGAGCGATCAACTTCGAATCTGGGGAACTGGGTTCGCGTCTCGGCAATGACGCTGAACATCCTGTGATTCTGGGCAAATCACGTAATCTCCCCGTGCCTTACAAAAAAATTAATGTATCCTCATGTAACGCAACTGGTGCTATGTAAAGCACTCTGATACCCGATTCGGGTCAAGTTCACGCTATACAAAACTCTGTAAAATAAAAAACATCCAGTATAAAAAAGCACTGTAGTTGGGCTGCAAGGCAATAAGAACGGAAATTTGGGGGGACCCATTCTGCCACTCTCTGTCGGCAGTTGTAGCTTAAGGAGAGCAATGCAGTGTCAGCCTGATCCCTAGATGAGGTCAGTCACAAGAGAATCCAAAGTCTGAAAGACAAGTTGTTGAATAATTCTAGGAAGATTTACAAAATAGTAGAATAATTTAGGAAGCATCACCATTTTGTCAAGGAGCAATTGGCCTGTCACCGATAGCGGTAGGGTGACCAAGAATTTCACCTGTGCTCACCTAGCTGTGAGTAAGTTCCCTTCAAGTAGATCTGTCTGGGAATTATAGACCTGGATGTCCAGATATCTAAACGTGTGGTGGGCTACTGGGCTAGTTTGTATGCCTAGGGAAATCTGATCATGGGGCATAGCACCCCGGAAAGAGGATATTTGTGATTTTGCATAACTAACGTGCAAGCCAGATAAATCTCTGAATGTTTGAAGTATAGTAGAAGTAAGTGTGAGGTTCATTCTGAGGTCTCAGGTGTATATGATCATGTTGTCTGCATATAATGAAACCACGCGTGATCGGAGCCTGCATGGGATGTCCCAGCCCACTGCATCCTGTCCAAGCTTCTGCACTAAGGGTTCCATTGCTAGCATAAATACTAAAGGCGATAACGGGCCTCCCAGGCACAATCCACAGGATATCAGGTTTTGTGTGGATATGTGTATGCCTATTTTGGCCCGGGCATTTGGATTAGCGTAGAGTACCTTGACCCAACTAAGGAAGGTAGTAGGTATATGAAATTTCCGTAACACCGAGAACAGATAGCCCCAGTCCAGGGAGTCACACGCCTGTTGCAGGTCCAGTGAAAGGCAGCCGGCATTAGGAAAAGGTTCATGCACTATTTTCATAATTAGATATAGGTGCTTAATGTTCAACCAGGTGCTCATACAAAGAACAACGCCACACTGGTCTAAGTGTACTAAATCGGGGAGCAGCTGCTAGGCTAGCACTTTAGTAAGGATTTTGTATTCAGAGGTCAAGAGAGAGCGGTCTGTAAGAGGAGAGCTCATCTGGGGCCCAGCTGGGTTTAAGCTTGGAGGTGACAAGGGCCTGACTGGCCATTGAAGTTAAGGAGCCTACCTCTAGAGATGCCCTGTCGAGCTTCTCCAATTGAGTAACCAGCTGTCGGCAAAAGTGGAATGAAGTTCGATGGGCTGACCATTTATGTCTGGTGTCTTGTTACACAACATCCCCTTAATTGCGTTGCGCAATTCTTCCAGTGTTGCGGGAGCTGCTAATAGAGCGTGCCGACTCCGGGATCTGTGGGAGTCTCAAGTTGCCCAGGAATATCTCCCTCACCAATGGGGGTGGTGTGGGCCTAGCTCTGTACACAGTCACGTAATAAGAACAAAATGTGTCCCTGATGTCCCTGTGTAGTGCAGTGTGTTCCTGTAAGTGAAGTGATGGATAGGATTGGTGTAGGAGATATTTGATCATGCGGGCAAGATATGTGCCACCCTATCTCCTTCAGATTGCAGCTTTTAAAAGTATGTTGTTGGGTAGTCAATATGTCTCAGTTGCTCTAAGGTTTCCACGTGTAGTATCCTTGTGTCTTTTAGCGATGGTGAGCATGTGGAGTCCTGTACTGCCTCCTGTTCAAGGATTCCCAATTGTGCCTCTATGTGTTGTAGTTCATGAAGAACGGTATGGCTGACTCCTATTGCAGTAGCTATGTAAACCCCCTGACCAGGACCTCAAATGCCTCCCATTCCACAAGTGGTGTGCAGGCTGAGCTGTCATTATCAGTAAAGTAAGTGTCGATGGTACTAACCATAGTGCCCCTAAACACCGCATCTTGTCTGAAAGCATCTTGCTCAGTGTTTGATACATATACACTACCCAAAACTACTATCTCCCCATTCAGTAACCCACGGGCAAACGTTCCAGGGTATCATTTTAAGTGGCCTGTACCTCAAATGGAACACCCTTCCTCAACCAGACAGCTGCTCCGTGGGCGAACCCTGAATACTTCGTAGCTACTACCCTGTAAGTGGTTGTATCTGTGGAAACATTTCCTATATAGTAAAGGATACAAGAGGCATATATACATATCAGGTGAAAGAAAAAACATTTCCCCAAGTCTGGGTCCAACAAGAAACAGTTGCTCTACCAAAATAAAGTTGACAAACAAAACATAGTAACTAAATAACAAATTGTGCAATTGCTGAAGAAGGGGACCAAACGTGGAATAGATGGGACCCTATAACACAGGGGTGGATAGGCACTCATGCTACGCACTGGCGCTCCAGGAATCCCAGATGCTAACAACTGTAAGGAAATATTGCAAGCATATGGCAAAAATTAAATGCACACCAAACATAGGAGGTCACCTACTTGACGTACAGGACCAACAAGGAGCATGACAGCTAAGGGGGGGGAGGAACACCAGGAGAGAAGGAAGGGTAGGAGGGGGGTGTGGGGAGAGGAGAGGAGAAGGAACATACATCTGGGCAAGCAGGTGAGAGGAAACGATTTAACAAAGATTGGACCGAATCAGACTGGAGACATGACAACAAGAATCACAAGGAGGCACAGAATCCTACAAGGATCAAATCATATTGTCTGTGATTTGCGGTGTCACATTAGGGAAAAATATTATAATTGTGTGGGCGGACACTCCTATTTTAACAAATGTTGCACTAAGAATAAATTCTAGTAAGGCTTAGTGTGCTGCGTACCCTAGTGTCTACCTAACACGAAACTTGAAATATCAATGGTTACCTGTTGACTAATTTATTGTATGTACTGTAAGATTTTGACATATAAGTGCCTGCCCTGCCCTAGCCACACTCATTAGCTGGGCCCTTAGTTACATTAGGGAAAATTGCCACACTTGGAATCTGAGACAGAGTTTGCACTTGAAGAGGAGCTTCAGGAGGGTTGTTGGTGTCATCAGCACTGCCACCCTTCCCTCCGTTGCCTGCTAAGGGGAAGGCACCGCTTTTGTAATTGTCTGCCGTGCCTATCTACAACGTTGTGGCAGTCCGTGCTCCCCCTTCTGTGTGTGCTCAGATGGAGGCGGGCGACACACAGACATATACTGATGTGTTCCAGCCAGTCTCAAGCGGCATTGGAGATGTCAAAGAACAGAGAACGCCCATCTTACATAACCTTCAGACAGGCTGGAAACATTAAGGTGTGGGTAAGTCCCTTGGTCCGCAGCAGCCGTTCCACCACCTGGAAGGAAGCAAAGCGTCTCTGCAATTCTAATGTGTGGTCTGGAAAAATGGGCACCATGACGATGTCTACAATTATAGAAGGTACCTCTTTAGCCTTTTGAAGTAGATGATTACGATCTCTGTAATAAAGTATCTGTGCTATCATGGGTCGAAGAGGTGTTCCTAGGGGAGGGCATCGGGAGCAGCACCCTGTGTACTCGCTCCACAGTAAATAGGGGTGATAGGCCCTGGGGGGGCACCCGGCTTTAGAAACGCTGCTCGACAAACAATGTTGGGTTGGGGCCCTCCTTGCCCTCTGGCATCCCCACTATTTGTACGCTATTCCGACATGTGAGGCCTTCAGCGTCTTTCGTGCTCTCATGTAAGGTCAACGTTGCTTCTAAAGTTCAGCAGTGGAATGAGAGGAGTTTTGGGGGACAAGCTCCGATGAAGTAGCTTTCACTGTTTGCATTTTAAATGACAATTTATGATGATCCTCTCGTAATATGCTCAGGCCTGCCAATAGGGAATCGATACGGTGTTCAATGGCAGACCTGGAACCTCGATTTTCTCGCTGTAATAGATTTAGTTAATCCGGTGGAGGTGCCTGGCTCGTGAGTTGGATACAGTCGTCAAGGGTGCACGTTGAGGGACAATCATACTGGCTTTGCTGTGAAGGTCCACGGGCCTGCCGGGATGATGAATAATCAGAGTTAGTATGCCCCATGGTGAATTATTACAGAGGGCAAGGGATGTCGACATCGTGTTCAGGACAAAGGCGTACCCCTTCAATAAGGCTTGATAATGGCCAGTTGTCTCTCCAGCAAGGCCCCACATTTGTCTACAGGTGTGAGGGGGCTAGGCACAATTACCCGTCGGAGCCATTTCAGTGGGCCTGTGCAACAGATAGTTCAGAGATGCAGACAGTGTAACGCAGCTGATTGCACCCGCCAGTGGAGGGCCATGCACAGGCGTGCCCATCAATCACCATCACCCCAGAGAAATGTCCACATCTCAGGGAATGAGGCATCAACCTGTAAAGGGGCCCCTTGCAGTGTGAGTTGTATGTCAAATGGATGCACAGGTTCGGCAGCACTGTGTTATTGCAGACATGATCCCAGTTCAGCAGAGGTTGCATGGAGCTGCTTGCCAGGGCCCCAGGAGAGCATATCTACAGCGACCCGCCCATCAAACAATATGACAGATGGGTAGGGAAGGCAGCAGAGGCAGCTGAAACCATCCAGGCAGTTAGGTGTGGGCTGTTCAGGCCCCGTGTGCTATTCGCCGCCATTGTTCTCGCCTCCACCCATGACACCCAAGTACTTGTTGGCTGCTAGAGGGGTCCAGTCTCAGTCCAGCAGTATAGTTCAGGGCAGTCACATCAAGGTCCAAGGGAGGCTCAGTAGGCAGCGTGAGCTCCTGCTTGTGCCAATGCAAACAGCTCAAGGCGATCCGTTATATATAGGTCAGGGATGTCCACTGCTTCACCTCTATCCAGGCAAGCCTCACACTCCTCCCTGTGCATACACGCCACACAGGTTCCCAGCTGGTGCCTCCATACCTCATCCCCGTTCATTCATCATGGACACGATCGACTCACATGCGCTCGGTGATCAGATTAGCTTGGCCTCACCGTGTTGGGCAGGGGAATCAGCACCTCGCAGCCCCAGGCTCTGTTTCAGGCCACGCTGGGGCTAGTATTCCAAGGCAGCCACGGGAGAACAGTGGACAAGACCCACCCGAGAGTCACCAGCAGGTCGCCTTGAAAATGTCCCCAGATCGCTGCTAGGGTAGGTGCTATGTGCAGGGGAGTCAGAGCGGACGGTGGCATAGGTGAGGCATGGCCCATTCCTTCACTGGGCCCGCTCTCCATGCTGGAGACAACTTCGGGGCAGCCAGCCTTGCCCCTCTGCAGGCAGGCTAAGCAGAGGATTTGTCTATGGGGCTGGTAGGGACTCAACCATCCCACAGCAAGTTGTGCTAGAACAAACCACAGTGTTAGGATTCCCGTCCCCCATAGTCCTCTTTCTCTTGCCATGTCCAAGGAACCCATGTGACAGGCTAGGTGGGGATATAAGGCTGTTCTTCCCTACCCTCGGTGCTCGTTATCTAGTCGTGTGGTTCCTGGTTCTTGGCTAGGGGCTATAATTGAACTCTGGGAAATTTGCAGTTTATCACGGGCTTGTGATTTTTCCCTTCTTGTTTTTTGACTCTTTGGATTCCCCTTCCCTTCTTTAGTTGTTTGGGCGCTTACTTTAGTACCTTCCTGGGTTTGTTTGTGATCCAGCTTGTTTTTGTCTTTTCGTGTTTTGTTGTTTACCTTGTTTGTCCTGTGTGTTTGTGGAGTCATTTTATCCCGGCTGGGAACAAGGAGTGGCTGGGGCTCCGGCGCTTCTTGCAGGAATCGGTGATCCGGCTGGATTACCCTTGTGATTCCTGGTTGTTTGTGTCCAAACGCTGCCCCGCACTTCCGCCCCCTTGTGCATTCCATCCACATCGTTGTGTGGAGGCGGAGTGCTGATTTGGGCGTTTCCGGGTTCCTGGCCAGCGCACAACGAAGCCAGTGTTGTGCAGTGCTTTTTTCCCTATTCTGGTCCCCATCTGCGGTACGCGAGGAGAAATTGACTTGGACTGTCCATAACGGAGGTTTTTTTAGTCGTTATCACGACTTTTTCCTCCATACCCCCATTTGCCTCCAAGTCTCCGGACGCGTGATCCCTGCCTCTAAGCCCTTCCCTCCCCTGTTCCCCTTCCTGCCTGCCGGACAGAAAGCATTATCTCCTGGACGGAGCTCTCCACCCGGTAACCACCACAGCATTCGTGGGTAAGGAGGAGTGTATTGGGGCGGTGTGTGGGGGCATGAGAAGAGAAAGAGGGTTTATAGTATATATATCTTCTGTTTTGTGTGGCAGACGGTGATTTATCAAGTCCTCTGTGGTTACAGCACGTGGAGAATCTTGGTCCTGGCAGAAGGTCCCTGGAAAGAAGACCTAGGATCCCTTGTCTGTCCACCCCTTTTTTCCCGCCCCCTGTCCCTTGCCAATCTGTTGACCCATGGTAATATCTATGGTGTGGGTCACGGAGTGGTAGGTTGAGAGGAACGGGATTATCGTCGCTCCTGCATTGCACGGGCATAGTTGGGCAGGAACCAACAGAATAACGAGCCCACGTATTAATTGCATTGCCTGAGCGACGATGGATGAGGATGTGGGGGCTACGGCAGGTACATCCCCCACTTTACAAGATGTTATGGGTGCTTTGTCTGCCCTACAGAGTCAGATACATGACTTACGGCAAGAGAATGTAGCCATGAAGCAAGAGGTTGTGGCACTACTTAGTAGGGAGAGGGGGCAGCTTAGGACTCCTCAGGCTCAGGTGATACATCCAGCCACTTTCCAATATGGTAGTGGGCAGGGATCCGGTGGTGGGGTACCGGTAGCAGTTACTGTGAATACTCCTGTTCCTGTACCATTGGCACGCCAGAGAGGTTTGCAGGGGATAGCGCCAAGTTTGGCACTTTTATGAATCAGTGCCAACTGCACTTTATGTGTAAACCAACTGCTTTCCCCAATGATTCGGCCAAAGTGGCGTTCACGATATCATACTTGGCTGGTACAGCGGCTCAATGGGCTATACCCCTGGTAGACAGGGATGATCAGGTATTGACCAACTATCCTGCATTTAAAGAGTTGATGCGCGGTTTGTTTGCGAAACATGCCTTTATGCAGGCAAGTGACACAGAACTATTGAAGTTAAGGCAAGGACGACAGGACCTGCTGACATACATCTCTACCTTTAATCGTTTAGTGTCTGAGACCCATTGGCCCGAGGATAAGAGGACCTCTTTGTTTTACCAGGGATTGTCCGAGGATCTGAAGGACATAGTTTCACAGGTAGTAGACCCCCCAGTTGATTGTGCAGCCTTCATTGATCTAGTGGTCAAGTTGAATCATCGTCTTGCAGAGAGACGGGGGGAGAAGAGTCGTTATCAGATGCCACGGGGAGGGTTTGTGAGGCCTGACAATAAGTTCACGGGAGCTGGAGAGACGAAAGGAGTGTCTGAGCCTATGGAGATAGGCGGAGTAAGAGGGCCTTTGTCTGATGATGAAAAGAAACGCCGGAGAGAGATGGGCCTGTGTTTGTATTGTGGTCAGGGTGGGCACTTTGCCAGAGAATGTCCTGTGAAACCCTCTGGATCTTCTTATGGAAAGAAGGTGGCCTGTTTGTATCACGAAAGGAAGGACCGACAGTATCAGGTGCTTGGAGCGGTAGATAGGGCCCCTAGGCACTTCATTATCAATGCTCATTTGTTACTCGGCGGAGAGTGTAGAGTGCCAGTATCGGTATGATTGGATTCGGGGGCTACAGGGAACTTCCTCGATATCACGCTGGCTGAAAAGCTGAGGGTTCCTTGTTGTGTAAAAGACCAGCCCGAACCCGTGCGGGCAATTGATGGTACCGAATTAACGTCGGGTTCAATCACTAAGAGGACAGTACCTTTGTGTTTGGTGTTTGAGAACGGACACTCGGAGATGGTGTGTTTCGATCTCATTGACGCTCCTTCTTTCGGGATGGTGTTGGGTGTGCCATGGTTGCAGGAGCACAATCCCAGGATAGATTGGGTACAAAGGCTAGTGTCTCTTGACTCATCGTATTGTCTAAAACACTGTTACAAGGAGGCAGGTGAGAAGGAGTTGTCGTTGTCCTGTGCTGTCACTGACATGGATACAGTACCATCGCAATATCAGGAGTTTAAGGAAGTGTTTGACGTAGATCAGGCGCAAGGCTTACCCCCTCACAGATCCTTTGATTGTAAGATCGATCTCATTCCTGGGGCGTCCCTCCCTTGTAGCAGGGTGTATGCTCTTTCTGAACCTGAGGAGCTGCACCTTAAGGTGTATCTTGATGAGATGTTGCGTCTGGGATTTATTCGTCCCTCATGTTCGCCCGTTTCTTCGGCGATCTTCTTTATTCCAAAGAAGGAAGGCACTTTGCGGGCATGTGTGGACTATCGAACGCTAAACAAGGCCACCGTAAAGAACAAATATCTGCTTCCACTCATCCCCGTGTTGTTAGATCAGCTCCGCAGCGCAAAGGTGTTCACCAAGTTGGACTTGCGGGGCGCCTACCATCTGGTGCGTGTGCGAGCAGGGGATGAGTGGAAGACGGCGTTTAAGACAAAGCATGGCCTGTATGAATACTGTGTAATGCCGTTCGGGCTTTTTAATGCGCCGGCGGCATTCCAGTTTTTCATAAATGAGGTACTTCGGGAGTTTTTGGATCGGAGCGTGATTGTTTATCTGGATGACATCCTGATCTTCTCTGAGACAGGGGCCGAGCATCAACGACACGTGATCCAGGTACTGCGCAAATTGCGGGAACATCATTTATACACAAAGCTAGCGAAGTGTCAGTTTAGCACCACGCAGGTGGAGTTCCTAGGGTTTGTGGTATCTGCCGGAGGGGTTCGGATGGATCCGAGAAAGATCGAGGCCATTACTACCTGGCCTGTTCCAACGTCAGTAAAACATATACAGGTGTTGTTGGGATTCGCCAATTTTTATAGGCGGTTTATCTCACATTTTTCGGACATCGTGGCCCCCCTGACTCAACTGTTGAGAAAGGGTGTTTCTTTTGAGTGGTCCCCAGAGGCGCAGGGGGCTTTCCAGCGGTTGCTGGGGGCATTTACATCGGCACCAGTGTTGGTCCACCCTGATCCTGCCCTGCCATTCTTTGTGGAGACGGATGCCTCGTTATGTGCAGTAGGAGGGGTGCTGTCCCAAAGAGTGGTTGAGACAGGTTGTATGCATGCTATCGCCTACTTTTCTAAGACCTTGCTGCCTGCAGAGCGCAATTACACTGTGGCTGAGAGAGAGCTGTTGGCAGTTAAGCTGTCTTTTGAGGAATGGAGACATTATCTGTGGGGGGCGTGGCACACCGTTACTATCTATACGGATCATAAGAACCTGGAGTTCTTTCGTTCTGCGCGAGCTTTGACACCACGCCAAATGCGATGGGTTCTCTTTTTTAATGAATTTGATTTCATTATTACGTACAGACCAGCAGCACAGCAGGCTAAATCTGATGCCTTGTCACGTATCCATGTAGACCCAAGAGAACTGGGCCAGGGTAGGGAGAGTAGGCCCATGATACCTGAAGACAGAATTATTGGGGCGGTGGATGGGGAGGTGTTTTTGGCATCAGTAAAGGAACAACTACATAAGATAGATCTCACCCCATGGTTGTCATTGTCCCAAGCATCCGTTCAGGATGATTTGTTGTATTATGAGGGCCGGTTGTTTGTTCCTCCTACATTGAGAGACCAGGTATTGGAGTGGTGTCATTCGTCTGCCCTGGTGGCACATCCCGGGATACCTAAGACGAAGGAGATGTGTGCAAGGTGGTTTTGGTGGGATACATTGGTTCAGGATGTTCAGGGGTATGTTGCAGCATGTCCGGTATGTGCCATCAGTAAGCCCTCTCATAGTAAGCCATCGGGTCTGTTGCATCCCTTGGAGGTACCTCCTTCTCCCTGGCACACCATTAGCATGGATTTTGTGACCGAGCTTCCTTCTGTTTCTGGATTCACTGCTATTTTGGTTGTGGTTGATTTGTTTACTAAAATGGCTCACTTTATTCCTCTTCCTAAGATCCCTACAGCCAGAGAGATGGCTTTGGTATTTATGTCTTCTGTAGTGAGGATACATGGGTTGCCATCTGCAGTGGTGACAGACAGGGGGGCTCAGTTTGTTTCCCATTTTTGGAAGGAGTTGTGTTCAGTGTTACGGGTGGACGTCAGATTGTCTTCCGCATATCATCCACAATCTGACGGCCAGACTGAACGAACCAATCAGACCATGGAACAATACCTTAGGTGTTTAACATCATCCTTGGCATGTGATTGGGTTACGGCTCTGCCCATTGCTGAGTTTGCGTATAACAACAGTCGGCATTCAGCCTTAGGCATGACTCCCTTCTTTTGTTCATTAGGCTACCATCCCAGGGCGTTGGCCATCCAACCTACAGGGCATGTACCAGCCATAGATGATGTGTGTAACCGTCTGGGCAAGATATGGGATATCGCCCGGGAGCAGTTGTTGTGAGCTAAGGCTGCTATGAAGTTGCAGGCGGATAAACACCGTGTTCCCGCACCTGGTTATCAAGTTGGTGACCAGGTGTGGTTAGCTACGAAGAACCTGAGGCTTGGGGGATCCCGCAAACTACAACCTAGATATGTGGGACCATTCCCGATAATACAGATCATAAATCCCGTGGCTATGAAATTAGATCTGCCCGGTGATTATCGGGTTCATCCTGTGTTCCACACGTCCCTGTTGAAGCCCTATGTGCCATCCTCACAGGTATTACCTCCTCCTCCCCCTATAATTGTGGATGGACAGAAGGAGTATGAGGTCCGGGCCATTCTGGACTCGGAAAGACGGAAGGGCCGTCTCTTCTATTTAATCGATTGGAAAGGGTATGCCCCTGAGGACCGTACTTGGGAGCCGGCTGGGGGAGTACACTCACCTCGTCTGGTCCGTTTGTTCCATCGTCAACATCCGTCTAAGCCATGCCCTGTGGGGAGGATTGTTGGGAGGGGGTACTGTTAGGATTCCCGTCCCCCATAGTCCTCTTTCTCTTGCCATGTCCAAGGAACCCATGTGACAGGCTAGGTGGGGATATAAGGCTGTTCTTCCCTGCCCTCGGTGCTCGTTATCTAGTCGTGTGGTTCCTGGTTCTTGGCTAGGGGCTATAATTGAACTCTGGGAAATTTGCAGTTTATCACGGGCTCGTGATTTTTCCCTTCTTTAGTTTTTTGGGCGCTTACTTTAGTACCTTCCTGGGTTTGTTTGTGATCCAGCTTGTTTTTGTCTTTTCGTGTTTTGTTGTTTACCTTGTTTGTCCTGTGTGTTTGTGGAGTCATTTTATCCCGGCTGGGAACAAGGAGTGGCTGGGGCTCCGGCGCTTCTTGCAGGAATCGGTGATCCGGCTGGATTACCCTTGTGATTCCTGGTTGTTTGTGTCCAAACGCTGCCCTGCACTTCCGCCCCCTTGTGCATTCCATCCACATAGTTGTGTGGAGGCGGAGTGCTGATTTGGGCGTTTCCGGGTTCCTGGCCAGCGCACAACGAAGCCAGTGTTGTGCAGTGCTTTTTTCCCTATTCTGGTCCCCATCTGCGGTACGCGAGGAGAAATTGACTTGGACTGTCCATAACGGAGGTTTTTTTAGTCGTTATCACGACTTTTTCCTCCATACCCCCATTTGCCTCCAAGTCTCCGGACGCGTGATCCCTGCCGCTAAGCCCTTCCCTCCCCTGTTCCCCTTCCTGCCTGCCGGACAGAAAGCATTATCTCCTGGACGGAGCTCTCCACCCGGTAACCACCACAGCATTCGTGGGTAAGGAGGAGTGTATTGGGGCGGTGTGTGGGGGCATGAGAAGAGAAAGAGGGTTTATAGTATATATATCTTCTGTTTTGTGTGGCAGACGGTGATTTATCCAGTCCTCTGTGGTTACAGCACGTGGAGAATCTTGGTCCTGGCAGAAGGTCCCGGGAAAGAAGACCTAGGATCCCTTGTCTGTCCACCCCTTTTTTCCCGCCCCCTGTCCCTTGCCAATCTGTTGACCCATGGTAATATCTATGGTGTGGGTCACGGAGTGGTAGGTTGAGAGGAACGGGATTATCGTCGCTCCTGCATTGCACGGGCATAGTTGGGCAGGAACCAACACACAGGATGAACAGTAGATAGTTAATGATTCCCAGGCACGTAGCAGGAGCCTTAGAGAGACACATTCGACATATTTGGAAGTTGGCCAAACCCTAGTCAAGTTCAAAATAAGTAAATTAAATAATAATTAAAAAAATACTATTTTTTAAAACATAAAGCATTCTCTGCCCCACAAGTCCCTGCATCACAAAGGAATACTTTTTCGACAAGCAATAACCTTGTGCTTGGGCAGAATGCTGTTGATCACAGAAAAAAGGACCCAATGGCTCAAGTGGGCTAACCCATTGTCCAGGTTGTATGCTGTGGTGGACGGAAGCTAAATGTGAATGATGATTGATCAGATCAGTAGTTAAGGGAAGGGTGAACGGCCCAGAGATCCTGATACTGGATATGAATCCCTACTGAGCGTGGAGGAACTTTACTCAAGGCTATGGACCTTGACAGCCTTGAAAAGACAGTTGTGGGAAGGGTTGTGGGCAGGTGTTCCTCCTTTCCAGCATTATATTCGTATCAAAAGCGTAATTCCTTGCTTGAAATCAACACAATACTCCAAGTTGGTTTGAGTGAAAGTGATTCTTTTTATTCACCACATTGTTGTGTTCATTTCACTCATTTGTTATTTTTCATAACTTAGAGTGTGGGGAAAAACTTAACAGCCGACACGTGTTTCGCCCTATGTGGCAGGTAGAGCCAGGGATTTCTCAAGGCTAGTCATTACAATCCAACATCATAGTATCAGCGAATAGTCTGTGCCTTTTCAGGTTTGTGATAGAACAATGTATTTAACATTCATTTTTTGTTGGTTGTTAACCCCTTCCCTGCTCATGACGGAACCACGCCGTCATGAGCCACGGGCGGTGCGTGCTCATGACGGCGTGGTTCCTTCATGCTGTGGCCGCTCCGCCCACGCGGCACTGATTCCCCGTCTGTGCGGGCGAATTAGTGAGTGGGCCGAGTCGTGACGGAACCACGGTGTCATGAGCACAGCTCGCCTGTGGCTCATGGCGGCGTGGTTCCGTCACGAGCATGGCGGTGCCGCACTCACCCCCCACCCACCTAATGTAAATGTAAATGTTTTTGTACTTATATAGCGCACAGCTACCCGCAGTGGGTTTCCCGGTGCTTGTACGAATACCGCAAGGGAACCCTTCCTGGCTTTCCCTGTGAAGTGTCCACTCCTGGGCACCCCCATGGTGCAGACCAGGCATCCCTCGCATTGTGGGGGCCGTTGTGGAGACTAAGCAAGCTATTGGCCAGAGTTGCAGCGTGGGACCCATGATCAGAATAGGCACTGAGGCGAGAGAATATCCGGTCAGGGGAATTAATGAGCCCAAGACCCGCCGAGGCGGGAATCGAACCCTGGTCCCTGGCCAGAGCTCTACATCGAGGTCTGCCTGCTCTAACCATTGAGCCACACTTCTCCACGGCCGCGGCGGCCAAGGGGTTAAAGTGAATGAGTCTCTTCGGGTCCTTGAGTAAATCCTTGAAATATATCAAGGATTTACCCGAGGACCCGATTTCAAGCAAGGAATTGCCCTTTTGATACAAATATAATGCTGGAAAGGAGGAACACCTGCTCACAACCCCTCCCAAAATTGATCAGACCAGTGAATGGAGAGGACTGCCTGAATGCCAGCCTCTATCTTTAAGTACGCTATAAATATATATTTTTTTTAAATCTAAGGATTTTGCCTAACACCAGACACAAAAAGTAGCTCCCTGTGCTAAAGCAGTGGAAGGATAGACACATTTGCACCAACAAAGCACTGCAAAGTATAGTTTTCATTAGTCAGAAAATACAAACGTTGGCTCAAGACTAATGTAAAAGTGCCCTCCATCAGAGCAAAATAGTTCGGTCCTGGTGCAAAACTGCACAGAATTGTGTATTCTGGTCCACAGCGGAGTTCTGATTCACGCAGAGCCCTAATGTAGTGAGAAGGTAGCTGTGTATGGAGGAAATTGCACACAATTCAAATCGCATGGAAAACAACAGTCACCAAATCGTGGGAAAGGTTGTTAGTCCGAGTCTATTGTTTGAGCATGCTCAAGTGGGGTGACTGAGGTGAAGTACACCAGGTGTGAAAACAAAATGTGGCCTAATGGCTTTTGGTGGAAAGTAATAGTTTGTTTTGCGCAGCGTTAATGCTGTTCACGTGCTCTGTTTCTGCCAGGAGAACTTCCTTTCAAATACTTTATATATGGTATTGATACAGTTCATTCTAATAATAGGCGTCCTTAATAAACACAGTACGGAAATCTATGAAAGGACGCCTATTCCTGCAACTCTCTGAAAACAGTGGCTTTAAGTACATTGCATAAATGCCATGCCTTTTATAAATGATTTGCTTTTCATGCATTCAACTTTAACTGCTGGTAATTATTTTTTTTACAAAGCATGTAATGCAGTATGAAAAGATCAAATTAGAATGGTTAAATTATATGAAAGCCTTGTTTAACTTTTGTCTTCACAGATTGTCATCCCTGCTCTATTCCTCTTGCTAAAATGAACTGACTTAAGGGGGGAACAGTGGTAACTGAAGCTTCTTGAATAAACCCTCTAGTCTGTCTCTCAAGGTATAACACGCATTTGCAATGCAACAGGTCTCGCATCTACGGAAGTTTGCGATATTGGCATTGTAAATGACAATGCGTTTTCTTTATGTGGTGTTTTTAAAACAAATAAATAAAAGGCATTGTCGTTTACAATGCCAATAGCTTAAACTCTCGCAAATGCAAACCTATTGCATTGCAAATGCGTTTGGCGCCCATGCTATAACAATTTTTAAAAAGTGGTAAGAGAGAGGGTGTCTGGCCTGCAACAGAGCTATTTGCGAAAATAGTGCTCGAAGGCTGTAATTAAAGCCTACAGAATAACAACACACGTAGTGTTGCCATGGGACGTTACAAAATGAGACAAGGCAGTAGTAAGGAGGGACTACTAAGCCAACGAAACATGTTGGCGATCTAGACTCACATGAAACTTGGTTCAACGTGAGCCTTTTAATTTGGAGTACTCACAGCCCAGAATAAAAGCAGGAGTGGCCGGTGAGTTCTGCAATTTTAAAGCGTGAGATTCACTTTTCCTTTTCTCACATGGGGTTAATGGTGAATGTGTACACTTAACAGCGATTTGTATTTGTTATTCGCTGGGGCACGGACACTCAGTATTTCGTTTGTCTGTTGTGAAGTAAAAGGATTACTACATGTTGTTTGTCCTTTTCTTCTATGTCTTTGTCTTTTTCTTTCCACTTTCACAAGAGTGAGCAACCGATGATGATAAGTGGGTACACTGGTAATTGCTAGCCAGATAACCCCAATGGTGGTTCTACCGTGAGGTGCTCACTCTCTTTCTCCACATTTTTTGTGGTATGGGTGATGGTTGCTTGGCAATTTTAACGCCACCTTGTGTGTACTTTGACAACGAGTGACACTTGCGTAGGAACTAAAAGAACCCTGATATAACAGGGAAGGGGTAGTGACAAGATAATGCACACACCTATATAGATCCTGCATTCAAACGGAAAATAAGAGTGTCTTGAGGAACAGGCCCTAATTTGTTTGGCACTTTTTGAGTGGGGGGCGGCCTGTGCTCTTTGTTCCCCCTAAGACTCCAAGGAGTTGGTGAATAGCAACGTCACAATAGTCCCAAGATGAGACCATATTACATCATCACAACACATCTTCCCCTTATACAATCGAATTAAAATTAAAAAATAAATAAATCTGGAATGGACATACTAGTCCAAGCTGAGAAAATCATAGCATTTCCTAGGTTTGTTGATTGGTCTTCCAAATCTGCCAGTAGCACCCTGATTACGCAACATGCATCCAGTCTCTGATGAAGTGATGTTTGCACCACTGTGGTCAGACCTGTGACTACAGCACTCTCCAGAATATGAGAACTGTTAGACCTGGCATCTTTGGCGTGGTTTCCCCTATCTTTTTGCCTCTACCTCCTGTATTTTTGATGCTGTGCTGGATTTCGTTTTTGCTGGTTTAGATGCTTTGGACACTCTGCCACTGCTGATCAGTGCCAGAGTGTAAGTGCTCCCTATGTAAATTGTTTTTCTGATTGGACATACCTGTTTGGCATATTTGTATCACCATGAAGTCCCTAGTAAAGTGCACTGGGTGTGCCAGGGCTGGTGATGACAAATGCTACTAGTGGGCCTGCAGCACTGATTGTGCCACCCACAAGAGTAGCCCTAAAATGATGTCTCAGGCCTGACACTGCAGTGCCTGTGTGCAGTTTAGAACTGCCTTGTCCTCCTGGTCAGTGTCCCCACTGACCAGGCCTAACCCTTCCCCTTTTGTGCACATCAGTCACCCCTATGGAAGGCCCAAGGTACCCCCTGGGCAGGGTGCAGTGTATGTGAAAGGTAGAGCATGTACTGGTGCAGGTAACATGTTCCGGTAGTGAATTACAGCCATTTTCGTTTTTCACTATGGTAAGGCTATCTTGCTCCATAGATTAACATGGGGGATGCTGGCTACAGTGGTTAACAGCATTTCTTCCCATAGGAACAAGATAGGACATAAGTATCTAGTATCCCTGAACTCAGAATTTAATAACACATCTTTTAGGAAAGGATGTTTTTAAATCCTGTGTTTGAGAACAGCACTTTTAGAAAGTTGCTGTTCTCTTGTCTGACCCTTCTGTGTGCCTGGGCCTGTTTGTGTATTGACTGTCTGGTTTGAGAGTGACTGGGGCTGGGGATTCCCCAGGAGGCTGGATGAGTCAGCACTAGGCTGAATGACTGCAATTGCAACTGGAGTGGTGGGAGGAGTTAGCACCTGGGCCTGAATAGGGCTGTGCCTGCCTTCCACAATGCTTGCTCCACCTCCTGCTGGGCGGCTGAGGACCCTGCCCCTCACTCTGAAAGGAAAGATGCAGCCAGCAAAACAAAGTACTCAGGAACCACCCAGAACTGGTTCAGACCGGGCTCAGGGCCCACATGCACCAAGAGAACAAAGACTTTAGGGGTATAAGTACAGGACCCCTGACAACAGAAAATTAGGTCATCCTGGAATCAAGAAGGAGCCTCTGCCAAAGAGAAAGCTGACTCTGAAGAAAGAAGTCTGTCCTGCTGTTGCTCTGCTGGACTGACCTGCTGTTGCTTCGCTGCCAAGGAGAGGGGAAGGACTTTGCTTTGTGCTGTGTCCCCTTGCTTGAAGGAATCTCCAAGGGCCTGAGAAGAGCTGGCTCCCTGTTTTGAAGTCCCAGGAACAAAAGGACTTCACCCCCAGCTTCCCTGAACTCTGCTGAGAGAGTTCTGTCCTTCCTAGAGTGCTTGATCCAGTTGTGGGGCCTCTCGAAGTTGTACCTGAGCTGGGAAGCTTGAAACTAAGCTTGAGAGACTTTTGAAACTGAACAGTGTTGGATCGCTCGCTTGCGGAGCGCATCCCCGACAGTGCGAGAAGTTTCCCGCCGCTACGAAGGTCGAGATCGTCACAGCGCCTGACGCCGCTGCCAGAGCCGTCGCATCCTTCGAACATCGCTGCGAGTGTCGTCGCAGAGCCTGTCGTCGCTGGGTGAGATAGCCGCACCGCTTGCTTGCGGACCGCATCACGTCGCTGCGAGCATCGTCACAGAATCATCGCATCGAGGAGCTGCGAGAGAGAGGATCAGCGCTGGACCGTGCATCGTCGCCCCGGAGATCGTCGCAGCCCCTACGAGATCGTCGCATCGTGCCTTTTGCGAGAACAGACTTCCTACGGAACCTACGCACCGGAATCCATACAAGTAGCCTTCCTCCGCCATACAGACCGGATTCATTGCAACACGCCCGCTGCTGCAGCGGGGCTGTCGCAAACGCCTCCCCAGGGTCTCAGGAGCAAAGCATCGCTTGTTTTCCACCGCACCAGCTTCTGCTTTTGGAACTTTGTTGCAACAAAAAGGTACTGTGAGTAAACGTGACGCAACTGTGAACTTTTCACGCATCTGTAGAGAATTCTATCGCAACCTAAAGAATTTTAACACAACCTTAAGAACTCTTTTTAAAACCATAATCTTGAACTGTGTATGTTGGATTTTGGTCGTTTTGGTCTTGTGTAGTTTAGATTAAAATACCTTTATTTTTCTAAACTGTTGTGGAGTGAGTTTGTGGTGTTTTCACTGTGTTACTGTGAGTGTTGGTACAAATACTTTACGCATTGCCTCTGGTTAGCCTAGACTGCTCGTGCTAAGCTACCTAGAGGGTGAGCAGGGGCTATCTCAGAGGATTATCTCCTTGCCCTGACTAGAAGCAAGGGTCCCTATTTGGACAGTGGTACCTACCTCTGCCAACTAGAGACCCCCAGTTCCAACAAGAACCTATCGACAACAAGGCCAATTCTGCTCTTAACAATTCTGAAGATAGCGTAACCATTGGGCAAGTCACATTCCCATTTTTTGCGGTGAGTGCGTAAGTCCATAGCATATGGAAATGACTTAATTGGTTTCAACCCGAAGCCCACTTTGATCATGATATGTGGCAACTGTCATCCTGCATCATGGGTACCAGCGCATCTTTCTGAGGCATGCATATCGGTGACATGTGAGATGGGGTGCAAGAGGAGAGATTGGCAAAGTCGCATGGTGGTACAAAGGAAGTTGTAATTAAATTCAATGTGAACTTGGAATCGGAGCAATGAACTTCCATCTGCCTGTCTGCTGCACATTGCTACGGTTTGTGTACACATGGTGATTTATGGAACTCTTTTGTGTGGCAGGTCCACACAGGCTGTGACGAATCCTACACCAGTGCAGACTGAATAGGTATGAGTGGATGTGGTCCATACATGGCAATGCGGTTACATGCCTGACCCCTGCCCCATATATCCAATGGCCTGGAATAGACATATTTCCATACATTTGTAGTGTTTTGTGAGGCACAAAGGCAATGTGTAAAGTACCACAGGCATGTATGCACTGTGTTGTCAGCAAACAGGCCATTCCACATTGCACAAAATGCTTTTGCTACCCATACTTTATCCCCAGGATTTCTCTGGCATGGAACAATTTTTGACCAGCATGTACACACTCATCACATGGAATAAGTATGAGGTGATGGGCTTCTAGGTAACAATCCATACAGGAAGGTTGGGAAAGACTATTGGGTATGTCAAGGAGCATATGCTCTTGTCAAATTTTCATTAGATACTCTATGTTATAGTGTCCCAAGTATGTCCATGTATCTTATTTAGAAAAGTATCAAAGAGGCCTGTTGAATAGGAGGTTGCTAGCCACACTCTGTTTATGTTTCAACTACCTGACACTGAGTCAATCTATGCTTCAATGTGTGTGGCCTTGTGTACATGCCATAACAGTAAAGCATTGCTGAGCACAATACATGTAATTGCTACACATCACTCATTTCACATAGGTGATTGGCCAGAATTTTACCCTCTTGAATGTTGCATGACTTTCCCAGGGGAGCACCTATTGGCATGGTTACCCCCCTCCCTTTTTGCCTTACTCTGATGCATCTTTGACTGAATGTGCACTGGGTACCTTCTAATCAGGTTCCAAGTGCCTGTGTCTCTCTTAAAACTGTATCTGTTTGCACAATTGGCACACCTCTGGCCTACACACAAGTCCCTTGTAAAAGGTACCAGTGGTACCAAGGGCATTGTGACCAGAGAGGGTCTCTAAGGGGAGTAGCATGTATTGTGCCACCCTAGGAGACCCCTCATCAAACATGTGCACATGCACATTGCCACTTCAGCCTGCGTGTTTTGGTGCAGATACAAGTGGAGAGTGGACCTGGCACACATCTCTGAGTGCCAGGCCTAAAAGCATTACAATAGGCATATGTAAGTTACCCCTACAGCAGGCCATACAGCCCTGAGGCAGGGTGCACTATACCTCATGTGAGAGCATAACTTCATGAGCAGATATTATAGTGTCTAAGTCGATTCTTAACATTATAAGTGCACGGTGAAGCCATACTGAGTACATGGGCTAGGAGCTTGTCACTACGAGTTCCACAGCTCCATGACGGCTTCACTGAATTCCAAGATGTTTAGTATCAAACATCTCAGATTAATGAGCCCACACTGATGCTGGTGTTGGGTTCATTAATACATGCACTCAGAGGGCACCTCAAAGGTGCCCTGCAAACCTACTAAACCACTATTGTGTGCTTGACTGGTCTACACTAGCCTGCCATCTCTAGCCATGTGTGTAGCCCCTGCTGTGGTAGCCTTTTGCTCTTTTGGGTCCGAAGCAAAGCCTGCTCAGAGTGGAGGTGCTTCACACCTACCTCCAAGTAGGTACGACATAGAATGGTGGTGAGCCTCTAAGGCTTCCCTCCCTTTTTTATGCTGACCAGGGCCTTTCCAGCTAGTGGAGATGCCCACCCCCCTGACCAAGCCCCACATTTGGTGACAAGGTCGGCAGGAAGATGAGTAAACAAGAGTTGTGTGTCCCCTCTCATCCTGGACCATTTGCTACTACCTTTTAACACCTGTAATGCCCCTAAATTGAGTATTTAGGGGCACCCCTGAACCTTAATCCTCATATTACCAATGACCTACGAAGAAGAGGACAAGGAAGAGCTGTGCAGCAGCAAAGACCAAAGACACCAACTGACTTGTCCCCAGCCCTACCGGACTGTCTACAGCCCTCAAACACCCTGCTACAGAAGAGCGACTCGTCCCATGGCCCAGCAACCTCCAGAACACTGGGAGAACTGCCTGCCTTCTACAAAGACTCCCGATCGCCCGTCCAGAAGGAAACCAACTTTAAAGAGCAAGTGGTCTGCCTTTGGAACCGCAAAGTCAACCACCTTTGCATCCGACGCCCACGGCCCGAGTCCAAGAGGCTGACCAGTCTAGAAGAGGTTCCAAAGTGATCCTGAGCAAGAGTCTCGCGTGGGTTGAACCCTGATGGACTCAACGTTGATGCCTGCAGCCTCTGAGGGACGACCCCTCCAACAGCGAATGCATTGGTAAGTTGACTTCCGACGCCAAAGGACAACCCTACACCCAGTGCCCCAGGGTCTTGGGGATATCTACCAACGTTGTTCTGAGGCTCCAGCACATCCCAGTTTACCTGTTCTGCTGTAGGTTTCCATCAATCGGCATCCTGGCCTGAGCCTGAAGCCTTTTTCCAAGTTTAAGATTCCCTATTGGTTTGTAGTGGGCGCCCGGCGCTGTGTTGGGACTCTGCACACAGCCGCCCCTGTGCCACCAGAGGTGTAAGTTTGGTGCTGCCTTGTCGCCCCCTGTGCTTTTCTTAAACCCCAGGGACTGGGTGCCCAACCCATGCTACTCACCTGCAAGTAGTACCACTCTGATTGCCCCCTTTCTCCATTGGATAACATTGGCACCAGATCCCGAGTTTGACCTTTGCACCCTGCCGTCCCAGTGCCATTGGTTGTGCAGTGAGGTCACTTACCTGAACCTTGCTTGGTACTGATGCTTCATCCAAAAGCTCAATACAGTAAATTGTTTACTTAACTGCATATTGCTTATTGTGTTTCTTCCCATAGGATAACATTGTACTGATTGAAAAATGCACTGCGTCCACTTTTTACAAGGAAAAACAGCAATATTACAAAATGTATTTTACTGCAACAAGGTATCTCTGGTTCTATAAAATAAATATACTAAAAGTAATATTTTTGAAAACCAATGGTCTCAGATTTAGTCATTGAGTGGTGGTAATCATTTCTTCCCTGTGTGTGTACAACAAATGCTTATAGTGCCGTCTGATAAGCCTAACTGTTCGCCCACGCTACCACAAAAGAGAGTGATGAACATCAATACAAAATGGTCAGGCGATTTAGTTGATGCTTCCTAAGTTAAATTTGCCCGGCGTTAAACGCCTCTAATACCATACGAAGTTATCCAATAAAGAGGCAGGCGCTGGCGACAGGAAGACAGGAAACACGTTTTATTCCGACGGAGCAGAACACGTCAGATCGGACAACAAGGTATTGTCTCGAGGTGCTCTCCCAACCTCTCTGAGGCCTGGTCTTTTATACACTGGTTTAAGACATGTGAACGCTCTTTATTACAACAAAGACATTGTGAAGTATGGGGATGACATCCCCAGCACCCCCCCAGTTCCGGCCCATTCCAACATGACAACAGTAGAGGCCCTTACCCCTCATACAATAGGAGGGGGCTATCACGCAGCTGAGTGTTCTGCCGATTCCTTTGGAATGTGTGCGCCTGATCGAATCTCATGGGGTGGGGAGGTCATGATCAATAGTAGCTCCGTTGAAGAGGGGCGAGTGCATACAGTAGTGGGCAATAAACTGTATCCTCAGGCTGAGGGATGACCAGCAGTCCGTGCAGACAATCAAGCTCAGAGGTCGGGGTCATCAAAGGAGGGGTATTCATGGAAGGAAAGCAGGTGTTGGTCAGGCGCGGGGTGTGATTCTCAGTGACAGAGTCATGCGGGAGGGGAGGGCTCATGACTTGTGCATGTGAGAGCGGGGGCAGCCATGGTGCGTGGGGGTTGCTTACAGGGTCAGGGAAGTGCGCCAACGATCGATCGTGAACAGGGAGACCATGATACCTAGAATGGCTGTCGTGTATGTTCATACGTGAGTCTGCAAGATGGCGCAGATGATGTTCAGTACATGAACTAAAATTCCACAGTCCTCCCTTTTAACATGTCTCGCCAGCTTGTCAGTTCGGATTGATCCCCATGAGACCACGTACCTCTATCTCGTAGAGGGGACACATGTGCTCAGTTTTAAAGTCCAGAGTCTTAGGGCACATACAGTTGGAAATGAGTGAACACAAAGGTGGTAAACATTGAATACCCAAGCAACACCCACACAGTATCATGATTGGTATCAATATAAACGTAAACAATCTCCATCCCCAGTCCTTCAAAGTGTCCCAGAACCAGCCTCCAAGCGACCATCCTTCCTGCTCCTGGTGAACCTCTGTGGACAGTCTGTGAAGGTGTTCGATTGCCTTGTAGACTGAAGGCGAGTTATCTGGCACGTAGGTGCAGCAGCTGGAGCCGATGATGCGGCATGCACCTCCACGGTCGGCCAGAACCACATCTAGAACAAGGCAGTTTTGAAGAGCCACCAGGCGGACTGCCTGAAGCTCAGCCGTGTTGTTAGCAAGGATGCCAGCCGTGATGTTAATGGTTGTTTCCACTGCCTGAGTCAGGTGTCGGATAGCATGGCTATTTGCCATTGGGCCCCACAGAGGAACAAGTCCCTTCGCCGCATCCAGGAACTGTGCTCCGGTGGAGTCGGCTTGTCCAATGTCTCCGGCGCGCTTTTGCCGGTGATGGTAGGCTGGAGCCACATACGTGGGAGGAAGGATGAAGGCGATGTAGCACGTACCCTTCCAGCCTTTCGGGAGCCAAGTGTAAGCTTTGGTGCCACAAACAAAGTACATATTCGGAGAAGCAACAAAGGAGGGGGGATCAACTGAGACCAATGTTCTGGTGATGCGGCAGGAACTGTGACCCACCAGCTGTGTTCCTTGGCCTTCGAGGCATACGAGGCCTGTGACATTAATGACAGACAGGGCCACAGTCAGAGTGGCAGCCGTTCGTTTCCGCAGGTTGGAGAAGGCGGATCTAGCTGGATTGTGGAGCACTTGCATTTCAACTCGTTCTTTGGCAGGGATGTTCATAAGGAAGGCTGAACCTGAAATTACAGGGCAAAAGGGGGCAGACGTTCTTCCTGTTTTGTTCAGCCAGAACCCATAGTAGAAGTGCGACACTGTTTGACCAGAAGTGGCGTTGTCCTTGTGGCTTTCCTGCAAGAGGATCAACCAGGCGAGGCAGGAGCCGTGAACTGAGAAAGGAGAAGGGATGAAGGGGATGGAGTGTCCGGTGGCATGCGGGAGCAACCCGCAGATCCAGCAGTTCGTGGCATTTGCAGCAAGGTTGTGCTGGTGGAACAGTTGCACGAAGGAATTGTTCCAGAACTCCTTACGCCTTTCTCGGAGCTGAGGTGAAAGGGTGATCAGGTGGTGCTCTTTCATGGTGGTTGGCTGTGCAGTGGTCGGCAACATCTGATGAGCGGGTGTGCTTGTAGTGTAGTTCCTATCATCCCAATAGGCTCTGCACATTGGAATAATACCTACAGCAGTAAAGGCCTAGACCAGACGTTAACTAGGTCTACTACTGTCGATACTAGACTTAAAGTTTTGGGTTTGCCAGCTTAGCTCAGAGTTCACTAGAAACATTTCTCGAATGTTCAAGGAGGACTTAACTTCCCTGATTAGACAAGAAGGGATTTAGTTTCTGACAACCATAGAACATGACAACTTTGCTCTCCCCTAATCAAGAGTAAATCTCGAGAGTCGTGTGAACAAAAGGCAATTTATTTTACTCAGTCAGTACGTGCATTCTTAGTCTCATCAGAATGTAGAGAAAAGGAAGAGACGGGCGTGTTCAATAAAAAGGTGTTATTTATTGATCAGTCTCTTTTCTCATACAAGAGAAATGGATCGATATTATTGCAATACTTATAGTTAAGTAAAGTGCATACATTAAAAGCAATAGTATAAAATAATACTGTAAAAACATTGATATGGTTTCTAAGCCATATGATGTTTTAAAATGAATAAAATATATTACATACACATATACATTTGACTAAACGTACTCAACTGGTGTTTCTAAATACGCCTACCCCGTGTACCTGACCTAAGCCTAATACGTGGGCGGGAATAGAAAGTTACAGTTTAAGTTAAGTTTGTTTTTGCCAAGTGAATAACTAAAGAATTCTCTGTGAGGGGTTATTCAGTTCTGTACCTGGAAGTTAGGATGAATGAGGAATGGTATCTCTCTCTCTGGTCTCGATATTCCAGGCGGCCTGCGAGGGCTACCCAGAAGCGCCGGTGCTGGATTTCTCGTCAGGAGAAAGCAGCGCGTCTCTCAGCGCGTCAGGAAGGCGGGGCTGCGCCAGCGGGGTCTGCTCTGCTCTTCGCTTCGGCAAATACCTGCTCCGTCTCGTCACCACGCGTGTGTTTGCATAGGGCAAGATCGGTAATATTTATACCTTTAAGGTGCCGAGATTGACGTAAGGATGGACATAGATACGTCAATAAGGATGTCATACGACTTGCTCGTTAGCACATTCTTTTACTGAAGTTCTCGGTGAAATCAAAACAATGGCCGCAGGGTTTTGCCCAGGTTGTCATAGGTTTGATTTGTTATGAGAACTCCGTATGCCTTATCAGGGGCTGGAGGAATATCGCTTGTCTAATTAGATCGCAAGCGTTATGACCTAATCAGATAACACGTTCCTGTGCCGTAGTGTGACTGCGTCAGATAACGGTATCTGCATCATGGGGATTTTCTGCCTCATGGGCTGATTACTAGTTAACTTGTTAGTTTGCTAACCAGAATAGGGTCAGGAATAGGGGAATCGATTCAGAACCTATAGGAATACATCACACCCACTCCACGCTAACTATGGTCATATTTACTAATCTATGCATAGTATAACATAGTACAACATACTATAGAGTATAGTGTATACCTTACCACCCCAAAATACATAAATGCATTTTGAAATTTTCAAATATACGGAAAAATTGTAGTCATATGTAATGTATGCACTCAAGCTATGGAATAATGCTAAAGTAATCACGCATTTGTATACATTATTGCTTATTTGGTATATGAGAATTACACATGAAATGGCTCTTAATACAGAAAAAAAGTTTGAGACCATTTCATCACAGAATAAAATATTTATGAACATACCAGCGGGCAGCTAATGTCTATATGCTATCTAAAATATAGTAATTTTAGTTCTTTAAGAATAGTTCTTACTTTAAGCAGAAGATAGTATCCCGAAAATTTGTAAAAATATTTGGGGCTGCTGGAAAAATTGCTGTCCGTGAACTGGAGGTAAAATTGTTCATGTGACTTTATTTTTAAAGTTGAAGGCCGAATTCAGGGAACGCCGTGTGCGAGCTTGCTCAAAAGTCTCTATTTCTGTTCTGGAGAGAACATCATATCATTTAGGCTTTCGAAAAAACTGTCAACAGCTTCCTGGGAAAGTTCCACTAACTCGGATATAGGTGTAATCATGCATTCGTGCGCATGATTGTCTCCATTGACATTCTGATTCGCATTGCTGACAGAAGGTCGTACCTGATCGATGCTGCTTTCATCTTGAACTTCACTACCCATCAATCGTAGTGGTGAAGCTTCCACGAATGCCGTCATCAGGATTGGTAGCCTTTGAGGGCAGCACAAAGCGTGAACCTTGATCGGGCACAACAATGTTTCTGCATCCATTGGCGCATCCGATTGTAGCGTCAGACAGGTGTCTAACACGCATTCTTCTCCGCATAGCAGACACCTTAATACAGGTAAAACACATCTTTGCCACATTGGTCGAAATGATAGAAACCAAGTCATGTTCAGGTCTCTAAGCCGGGAGAGTCCCAGGATTTTTGATATCCGGTCCCGGTATCCAATGGCTAGGATTGTTTCTTCCCTTGTCGCAAGAGTTTTGTTTGTGACATGGGTTGCCATAACGAAAAATAAGGACTAAGAATAGGATTCCTGCAATTAGTCCCAAGATCAGGGGAAGTCCGCCAAAAATCGAATGGACGAAATCTGGAAAAATACCCAGTATGGCTTTGAATGGTGTTAATGCCATCGAAAATACTGTCTTAAATACCTTTGAGACCCCATTGGTATCAGAAATATTTAAGATTTCATTTAGGATTTCCGCAAAATGTATGGGGGAATTAGTTGATAACAATGAATGTATCTCTGCAGTCGTCCTTGCGACTTGTAGATCATACGTTTCTTTTGATGACGTGAGCCTTGTAGGCGTCTGAAGAAGCACTGTTTTCATTCTGCTTAAAGTATCTATTCGAATAGAAGTAATTTTCAAATCGGGCCATGCCCTTGCCTCCCTGTCTGGGAAGGAGCTGGGGAACAATGAGCGTCCACAGCACTTGACCTTCGCAGTCGTAGTTACTAGATAAGGAGTCCCGGGCATAAGACTACAACATCTGCGGTCTACAATTAGAATGTAACTCCCATTATAGAGTCTTTGAAAGAATGGTTCTATTTCTGTTGCAGGTGCGCCTTGCTGGTGACATGAAAGGTTGTATGAATTCCCTTCACAGGCTCCATGCAAACTAATTCCGTTACACAGAAGTGTGCCACTTAGTGACATCGCACAATTGTTGCCACTAAGAAACACTTTCTGTCCTTTATTACTGACACATGCATGTGAATAGGGCAGGTTCCAAGTTGTTTTAAGGTACCCCTTTCCCAATTTCTCGTACATGCCAGCCTGTATATATTTTTGGCAGTATTGAAACCTGAAGGTTGAGATTGGAATATTTATTATCCCATGTATTATCCATTCACTGACAGGTCGTTCTGACATTGTCACTGGTAATCTTTCTAGTTTTTCAATGCTCAAGATTGTATAATCAGCACCCTTTTGTGCCATACTGATTTGTCTATCAGTAAGGTTAAAGATTTGAAATAGTGACGTTGTGTTGATTAAACGCCAAGGCACATAGCCTGAACGCAGGTTTTGTAACGTCCAGCCAAGCTGTACAATAGAACGCAATTGTGACTGACCGTGTTGTAATAACAGTAAGTCCTGCGATAATATGTCGATTGCTGAAGACACAATGCTGTCCAAAGAAAAAATTCTGGAGGACAGAGTCATTAACCCATTGTCCACTACTGAAAGTGATTTTTCCAAATGAATACGGTCAATTTCCTGTATTCTCTCTGCTGTTTCAATTTGAGTAACCTTCCAGGCCTCATTGTATGCTGCATATACAGAGGCTGCTATGAAACGCTTTTGACGCTGTTTGCGTGGTCCCATAATGAAATCACGCAAGTCAGCACCATCAGTAAGTAAAGTTAGGTGTTGCTTAATTTCTGCCAGTGTGGAAGTTTGTAGCCATTGAAGGCATAATTTGCCCACATTGTAGGTTGTTATTATCCCTGGGTGATGTCTTTGGGGATATCTAGGGTCTGGCCTGGTCATTTTGAACCCCTGTGTTTTATTCAGGAATCTGTCTTGACAGTTATTAGTATCTGTGGGCCAGATCAACCACTGTTTCCAATCAGGATGTGTTCTGTTTTGGTTTAATATATGGTTTACGTCTATCTCTTCATCTGTATCAGAGCTATTGCTAAACATTGTTGGCTTTGGAATAGACGGTTTATTTAAATCTTTGATTTTGGCTAGGCCAAGACAGGTGGTTTGTTGAACAGTGTCATTTAAAAATATCATTTGTTCTGGGATCATGCAGGCTCTAAACAAAGCTTCTATACCCTGTACTTGCCAATCTTTTGTACCCCAAACACTTTTCAATTCAACATTTTTGTCCCAATAATCAAATCCAAAAGTATTCATTTGTTCAAAAAAGGAATCTGAATATATTAATTTTGTGTTTGTTATCATGGTCTTGGTCCCTGTTTTGTTTGACAATTTAAAATAAAATGTTTCAGCATTACTTGTGTTAAAACCTGAAAAATATGAATATTTGTCGTATACGGTTCTTGAGCTCCCTTTTGGAGGTGTTGCACAATGTTCCCATTGATTATAATTTAAAACATTTCTAGGTTGTGCAGATTTATGTAGAAATTGGTTACCATAGTGGTTATAACAGTACATACTATCATAATTTGTAGAACCCTGCAAATAATCATGTTTGGTAAATTTAGCAGACATTACTAAGTCAGACATCATATTATTAATGCTTTCGAAGTCCCAATCATCAGCAAATGAGTTTGGTTTTACAAAGTCACTCAAGGAGATCTTAATTTGGTGTGGATATTTCAGGATCTCGACCGGACCATAAATTTCATAGTCAGTGTTGTCCCAGGCTACCCCACCAGGTATCGGATTGGCTGTGAAGTTGACTGAAGAAAGTTCTCTTTTCTCGACGTGTGAAGATGTGTGTGGTTTGAGGATCAAGTTGATTTTCTGACTTGCTGTGTCCATTTTAGCATATTTTCCCTCAATGAAGCGTCCCAAAGTAAGTACCATGATGAGCCAAAGTATGAGGACAAATGCACCAAAACCCACCCAAAATTCAATCCATGGAGAAATCAGATATGTTTCTTTCAGTTGTTTCAAAAGTTCTTTAGCTTTATCTTTAAAGGTTTTTGATGATGGCTGTGTCTTTGATTCACTGAAGCCTTCAGAGGAATCATCGAAGTTTATGAAGTAGCCGGATGCAGTTCTGTCAATTGTTCTAATTGCATCAGGATTTCTGTTTCTTGCATTTTCACTTGGTACTTCATTATAGATTGGTGTGTCTCTGCTAAATGTTTTTATTTGGGTTTTCAGAGGTCTGAGTTCTATTGCATTGTTGCATAGTCCTTGTTGTTCTTCTGTAGGCGTTTCGAATGTGATGAGCCTCTTCGTTAGGACCTCTGTACTGGTAGCAAACCTTGGTGTTCTGCTACTTATTGGGAGTCCACTTGGCCTACTGTTTGTTATCGGCCACATGATTGTGGTTTTACCAGGTCGATGGATACAACTCGGTTCTCCTTTTTACCAGCAAGTGGCGGTAGTACAACTGATCTTGTCCCGTTGACAGACAAGACAGGAACTGCTTTTCTGTAAGAAGGCCCAAATTCCTTCTTTACCGCGATCTTTTCCCTGACTAGATCCCCGACTTTTGGAATCCAGACAGGTCTTGCTGGGACAGGTGGTGGTTCTTCAGTGGTTGTTGGCTGTTGTTTCAACTTTATGTTGCTCAGGTCTTTTCTTGTTTTGTTTAAGTCCTGCAAAATAGCCAAACGGTCTTTGATATCAAAGCTTTTTTCTTTCACCACTGAAGTCTGACTATCAATGTCAGAGATCATCATCCTAGTTCCAAATAATAATTCGTACGCACTGAATCCCTTCAGAGAATTTCTTGGCAAGTTATTTAGACTACGTTGGACACTTATTAGATGTTTGACCCACCCAGCTCCCGAACCTAATATCTTTTCCGTTATAGATTGCTTTATGCCTTGGTTTTTTCTTTACACCATCCCGTACCCTCAGGAAGGAAGTGAGAAGATTCCCGCTGGGCTATGCTCATTTGGTCATGTTTCCCCTCAGGCTGGAGGGCTAGAGTGAAAACAATGGTCAAACGTAGCATGCTCTTAGCGTATATGCCATTTAGACTCGCAAATCTTTGTATAACAGTCCAGACGTCAGCCGAGTGCTGGTGATCTACATTATAAGTGGAAACTAGCCTGTATATGTTAATCGCAACCCTTCCTTTTTACTCTTGATTTTTTCTGGAGCAAAACGACGAGGTATTAAACTGTTTCTCTCCCCACTGCGATCTCTGTTGCAGTTTGGGCAGTTTTTTACAAACATGGTGTGACGCAGGCTCATGCCTGGCCACCAGTACCGTGATTGTAATTCTTCCAGAGAATCTTTTAGTTTAAGGTGTCTCAGACCCTCGCCCATATGTGCGTCTGCGATTAACAAGTTTCTCCTGTCCATGTTTGGAATCACTCTATCCCCCACTCCAGGGATTCAAGCAAAAGGGACGGAGTTTGCATCGATTATGTATGTATAATTGAGTGGATAGTTGATCGGTAACGCTGAGCAGTCGCCTTTTGATGACGTTTTCACCGCCAGCACTGTTTCACCGTCAATGTATTTTAATGTACGCTTTTTTCGAACTACGGGAGCCGATTTAGTGGCTTCCGCGGTGGCTGTTTCAGCCAATGAATTCCCTGCAACGTGAACGCCATCACGCTGATGACTCAGTGAGTGTGTCACGTGAGTCTTTGGTAGCTCTTTCTGTAAAAGAGCTATTTGTTCCCAGAGCAGTTTTTGCTTTATTGGTGCATCTGTGTCATCTTTGTAACCGTTTTGAATCCATGTCTGCAAATCCTTGTTATATGATTGGACGCAGTAATATGAATCTGACACTATAAGTGTCGGGAATTCGCGATCCGCATTATCTAGCGCCATTTTCAATGCTATTATTTCAGTCTGTTGTTCTGAATTAGTTTCTACTGAGTGTGTTTTTGTTAATAGAGGTTTTAGTTTACCTCCGCGCCACACTTCTTTTGTAATCCCACATGTGGGGTTGTATGCTTGTTCTCCCCAAACGGGGGGTTGAGCTTGTCCGTCTGTATAAATTACACAGGCGTAATGTCGTAAAGGCAGAATGTCGGTTGGCAGAGGATATGTTTTTTCATATTCTAAATTTTCCATTTCTTCTAGTTCTGGATCAAAGTAATAGTATACTTTGTCCGTTGTGATTGAATTCACCCATTGTATCCATTCCGGATTCAATGTTGTTGTTGGTAAATTACACGGTGCTGTTAGTGCCTCAAAGGCTGATTCAGCTGTTCTGACTGTGATATGTCTACCGTCAGCTATGTCTTTTTCTCTAGCTATTGCGGTTTGAACTGCATGAACAATTTTTTCTTTAATGCTGAATTTCTGTTCAGCTTCTGTGTATAAGTGTGATTTGAATGCAATTGGTACCTTTTCTCCCTCATTAGAGGTCAGGTATGTGAATCCGCATCTTCCTGGGATGACTCGAATCACAAGATTGCGTGTGTTATCACGTGTTTCTAATTTTGTTTTAATTAGCATGTCTGTTTGTAAGGATCTCAAAATTTCTGTGTGTATTTGAGTCCAATTGGATCTTTTAAAATCTGGTTTTATCAGATCATAAAGGGGTTTGACCCTTTCTGCGTAATTTGCAATGTATGTTCTTCCGACATTTAGGAAGCCTAGAATTGACTGTAGGTTTTTTAGTGTTCTAGGTGCTTGGATTACGGCGCATTTCTCTAGGAAATTGTCAGCCAGGCTTTTGCCTTCACTTGATAATTCATATCCTAAGAACAGGACTGTCAGATGGGCAATTCTGGATTTTTTAAAGTTGAATTTGTAACCCTCTACAGCGAACCCAAGTATTATGGTGTTCACTCTCTTCAAGTGAGTATCCAAGTCATCATCTGTTAAGTATATGTCATCGACATAAGATAATGCTTCATCATCATATATTTGTAGTAATTCTGTTACTCTCGCTGAGAATACTCCCGGGCTGTTCTTGTACCCCTGGGCTAACCGACAGAATTGTTTTTGAGTGCCATTTATTGAGAACGCAGTTAAATATCTGCTCTCTGGTGCTATGTTTTGACAAAAGAATCCATTAGAGATGTCTAATGTTGTTTTGTATTTTTTGCGCACTATGTTATTCATTAGTGCAGCACTATGTGAGTTTTGCACTGCAAAAGTTTTGCAACATGTGTTAAGGTGTCGGTAATCCAAAACTAGACGATATGAATTGTCTGGTTTGGAAACCGGAAACAAAGGGTTGTTCATTTGTGAGGTGCAAGTTTCAATCACCCCCTGGTATTCTAGCTGATCTAGTATTTCATTTACCTGTTTTTTAGCTTCTTGCTTAATTGGGTACTGCCTTTGTGCAGTAGGTTGTGATTTTAACTGGATTTTGTGAGGAGGAGAGTCCTCATCCCATCCCACGTGATTTTTATATAAAGCAGGAGCTAGAGCCACTGCCCATTTTCTGGCAAGTGTGTATTTTTTATGAATTGGAATTTGATTTGAGAAGGCAGGCATAATTATTTCTTCGCCATGAGGACACTCCCTGACAAACTCTGGTGGCCAGTCCTTTTCAGCTAGAAGGATATCATAGCCCTTGGAGAGATTATCCCAAAATAGTCCCCTTATTTTTCTAGTCTTATCCCCCTCTATACGCAATGTTATTTCATATATTTTGTGAGGTTTGCTAACTCTGGTGTCCGCAGTTTCCACTTGAAGATATTCATTCGTGTCCACTGTCTCCAGATGATTCATAAGGACTTTGCGAGCTATGCTCACTTCTGCTGCGCTGTCTAGCATTGTCTGAGCCCACTCTCCGTTCTTCAGTTGTGTCCTCAGTATTCTTGGCATTGTTAACTACCTTGATACTGGCTACCTTCTTTTTTGGAAATTGTAATTTCTTTTTTAGCTGAGCAGGTTCCTTGTCTTTGGACTTGGTGTGCTCTTCTCTTTGTTCTGATCGTCCTCTTCTTTCCGATTTCTGCGAGGAAGTCTGAAAAGATTGAGAGGGACGTGTATCAATGTCTTGATATCTATCAGGCTTTTTTATATTATCCCTATTTCTAAGGTTATATCTATTCCCAGAGGGGTCACTCTGGGGTGACCTGTGTCTTTGGTTCGGAGATTTTTCTCTTCGCCTAGGAGACCTTCCTCTGGACTGGAATTTCTTTTCTTTAGGATTGGATTGTTTGTTTCCATCCCAGTTCTTTTTTGGTGATGTAGATTTATTATTAAAAAATATTTTTTCAGGACTTTCAATTAGTTGCGGTTTTACTGGTATCCCACCTAAACTATCTCTGCCTAGTTCCTCATAGGATTTTTCTATGATTCTGGCAATTTCAGCTGGTTGGTCTGCTATATCTGTCTCTTTTAACCTCTGGCGGATCGCCACGTTTGCTGCTTCTCCCTTTATGTTGGCTAGTAATATAGCCGAGACCTGCTTGAAGTCTTTTAGTAATTTCATACCAAGAGTTAAAGCGGGTTCTGGACCGTATTCATCTTGAATTTGTTTTAGCACATCTGGTATTACCGAAATGGATGGAACACCGTGCGTTTTTGTGTAGATGGAAGCAAAGACTGTACCCCAAGTGTCACAGTCCTCAATGTGTGGTGCGATTCCCATTGGGAGACAGATAGTCAGAATCCTGTGTTTTTCTAATGGGGTGGTGTCAGGAAACACCGCCTCTATTTGGGTGATTTTCTGTGCCAACCAGAATGGTATTTGTTCCCGTTTAGCCGGTACTTTACCTAGGCAGGACTGGATGTTCTGTGGTGTAATTTTATTTGTGTTCCCCTGGTGAGGGGTCAGCTGTGGAAGTTTAATCGCTGGCTGAATTGTTGAAGTCCGCATCACATACTGGACTAATTGTCTATGTATTTTTATTAATTGTTTTAGCTGTGTTAACAGCTCTGCTGCAGACATCCCTTCGATGTCTGGATGTGGTGTGTATCCGGCTAGGACCGACCACGTTGCTCCTGGTCTACCTAAAGGACCGAGCCTGGTGATGTGATTGTTATGTTTTAGGGCGCCATTAAATAAGAGCAAATGCTCTTGAAATTTAAGTGGTACTTCCACCTCCTCGAAAGGAGTGTACATTTCAGGAGGTTCCTCTATTTTGTAATAGTGGAAGTACTTTGTTACAGGATTTGCAGCTGGAAAATGTATCCATGAATAGTATACCTCTGTCTGCCGATATTCGTGTGCCTCAATTACGAATATGACTGTGCCACCTCTAGGTGTCAGTCCATTTTCTATAAGTTTTAGAGTTATAGATCTCCTTTTGATGACCGGGATGAGTATTATATCCTCGTCTGCTGCTTGCATGGTAGCATCAGCTGCTGCGAGTTCAGTTGCTAATCTAACTGCCTCTCTTTCATCCTCATTGTCTGACATTTTACTGTCTAAAAGGTTATTTTGTTTGTTTGCAGATCAGGTTTCTTATGGAACAAAGATTGGATGCACAATGTTTTGGAACAGTGTATCCTTCAACGTTGACTATACCAAGAACCATACATAGGAGTTCCCTCCTGCGAGGTCTGGCGGATATAACCTTTCACCCACTCCAGACGTCTTTGGAGTATTTGGGAAAAGGGGTCTGAGTGAGAAAGCACGACTGAGTTACTCTAAATGTCTTACGTTAGTTTTATCGCCCTTTCCAAACGCGTTGGGCGCCATGTAGTGTAGTTCCTATCATCCCAATAGGCTCTGCGCATTGAATAATACCTACAGCAGTAAAGGCCTAGACCAGACGTTAACTAGGTCTACTACTGTTGATACTAGACTTAAAGTTTTGGGTTTGCCAGCTTAGCTCAGAGTTCACTAGAAACTTTCTCGAATGTTCAAGGAGGACTTAACTTCCCTGATTAGACAAGAAGGGATTTAGTTTCTGACAACCATAGAACATGACAACTTTGCTCTCCCCTAATCAAGAGTAAATCTCGAGAGTCGTGTGAACAAAAGGCAATTTATTTTACTCAGTCAGTACGTGCATTCTTAGTCTCATCAGAATGTAGAGAAAAGGAAGAGACGGGCGTGTTCAATAAAAAGGTGTTATTTATTGATCAGTCTCTTTTCTCATACAAGAGAAATGGATCGATATTATTGCAATACTTATAGTTAAGTAAAGTGCATACATTAAAAGCAATAGTATAAAATAATACTGTAAAAACATTGATATGGTTTCTAAGCCATATGATGTTTTAAAATGAATAAAATATATTACATACACATATACATTTGACTAAACGTACTCAACTGGTGTTTCTAAATACGCCTACCCCGTGTACCTGACCTAAGCCTAATACGTGGGCGGGAATAGAAAGTTACAGTTTAAGTTAAGTTTGTTTTTGCCAAGTGAATAACTAAAGAATTCTCTGTGAGGGGTTATTCAGTTCTGTACCTGGAAGTTAGGATGAATGAGGAATGGTATCTCTCTCTCTGGTCTCGATATTCCAGGCGGCCTGCGAGGGCTACCCAGAAGCGCCGGTGCTGGATTTCTCGGCAGGAGAAAGCAGCGCGTCTCTCAGCGCGTCAGGAAGGCGGGGCTGCGCCAGCGGGGTCTGCTCTGCTCTTCGCTTCGGCAAGTATGGCTGCTCTGTTTCGTCACCACGCGTGTGTTTGCATAGGGCAAGATCGGTAATATTTATACCTTTAAGGTGCCGAGATTGACGTAAGGATGGACATAGATACGTCAATAAGGATGTCATACGACTTGCTCGTTAGCACATTCTTTTACTGAAGTTCTCGGTGAAATCAAAACAATGGCCGCAGGGTTTTGCCCAGGTTGTCATAGGTTTGATTTGTTATGAGAACTCCGTATGCCTTATCAGGGGCTGGAGGAATATCGCTTGTCTAATTAGATCGCAAGCGTTATGACCTAATCAGATAACACGTTCCTGTGCCGTAGTGTGACTGCGTCAGATAACGGTATCTGCATCATGGGGATTTTCTGCCTCATGGGCTGATTACTAGTTAACTTGTTAGTTTGCTAACCAGAATAGGGTCAGGAATAGGGGAATCGATTCAGAACCTATAGGAATACATCACAGCTTTCCTCCAAGATCCAGAAGGAAGTCATGAGGAGGAGGCAAAGGAGGAAGACAATGAAGAAAGTGATTGTCTTTGATTTGTGCAAATTATCAGTCTTTGGGTTCCTGTAGTGGGTATTTCCTGGTGCTTCCGACGTCTTCTTATCTGGCGCTTCCATCATCTTCTTATCTGGCGCTTCCATCATCTTCATCTTCAAGGTGCTCGGTAGTGGGCAGAAACACAGACTTTGTTTAGCTTCTCTCCGGGTAACCCTTGGTTGCTTTGGGCCACCGTTCTGAGATTTTTAACTTAGTCAGTGGCCTACTTAGCCGAAGCTCCCTCCATTCGACGCAGGAAATACCCTTCCCGGGATGGCACAGTGGGATCAGAGTGCTTTGCAAGTTCAAGTGCCTCGGTATCGGGATAGCAGTACAGTGATGGTTGGTCTTTGTCCAGGAGCTCTTCTTGGGTGCTGACGTTGTCTGTCGTGGCCAGGGTCGAGGAGACCTTCTTGCAGTGGTGTGCGTGCAGCCAGTGCTTCTTCCCCTCTACTCGAAGAGCCGTCCGAGGGGTGATCAGTACTTGCCAGGGGCCCATCCACCGGGGTTCCAGACTCTTTGCCCGTTGGAAATTTCGGATTAAAACATAATCTCCCGGTTGGATATCGTGACCGGGACCCCTGGAAGCATCGGGGATAGCCTGCTGCACCTGTTGATGAATGACAGACAACGTTTTAGTTAACTTGTATAAATAATCTGACAGTAGGACGTCGGGGACGTCGTGAATGGAGGTCGGTTTGGGAGCAGTCCAGAGGTTCATTGGTCGCCCAAACACAACCTCGTAGGGGGTCAAGTGGTGCTTAGTGGGAGTGGAGCGCATCGATAGTAATGCCAGTGGGAGGGCATCTGGCCACTTAAGTCCTGTGGTGGCCACTATCTTTGACAGTTTCAGTGTAGCATTGTGTCGCTCAACCAGGCCAGCGGATTGGGGGTGGAAGACTGCATGGAACCTTTGTTTTACCCCCAACCCCTTCAGGATTAGTTGGATAACTTCAGCTATGAAGTGGGGGTCATTGTCGCTCCATAAAATTCGACAAAGGCCGTAGCGAGGGAAAAACTCTTTCAGTAGTACTTTGGCAGTAGTCATGGCAGTGTTATCACGGGTCGGATAGGCTTCCACCCATTTGCTGAAGGCACATACAATGACTAATACGTACTTCAAGCCTTGGCACCTCTCCAGCTGGATGTAATCCATCTGGAGGACCTCAAAGGGGTGGTCGGGGATCCCAAACCCTCCCCGGGGTACCACAGTTCCTTTCCCGGGGTTGTGTTGTAGGCAGATAAGGCACTGCTGGACTAGGCGTTTGGCTGAGTCGGGGAACTTGTGGTTGTGCCAGACTTTGGAAATGAGTTCAATCATGGGGGCAGAACCTATGTGTGCAGGGGAGTGTGCCATTGTCAGTATGGGGATCAAGTATGAGTTGGGCAGCAACCATTTGTTTGTGTCTTTTGTCCGCCAGCAGCATTCATCGTCCCTTAGACCCACCCGTGCCCATTCAGTCAGTTCGTGGGGTGTGCTGGCCGACTGGATGTCCCTAATCGTTTCCCTAGCGTCGGTCCATTTTTCTGCTTGTGACCTGGTCACATACACGCGTGTCGTCGTCCTATTCTCAGCTGTGGTTCGGGCAGTGATGTCGGCTAGTGCGTTTCCCTGTCCGACTAGGTCTGTCCCCTTCTTGTGTGCCTGGCATTTGATTACTGCTAATCGTTTGGGGAGGAGAACTGCTTCAATCAGGGCGGAGACTAGATCTCCGTGAAGGATGGGCGTGCCGTGGGACGTCAGGAATCCCCTTTCCCTCCACAGGAGCCCAAAATGATGAACCACCCCGAAGGCATACTGGCTGTCCGTGTAAATGTTCGCCGTGGTTCCTGCTGCTATGATACATGCTCGTGTGAGGGCAATTAGCTCTGCCGCCTGTGCGGATCGTTGCGGGATGCGGGCTGTTTCAACTACGGTTCGGGCTGTCGTCACCGCATAGGCAGCTGAAGTGGTGCCATCTGGGAGTTTGATACAAGAGCCATCTACCCATAGTTCTCCATCAGGGTCTGTAAAAGCAATGTCTCGGAGGTCAATTCTACTCCTAGTCTGTTCGTCCGTGAGGGTCACACAGTCGTGTGTGGGGGGCACATCGGGGTCATTTTCAGGCAAGGGCAACAGTGTAGCAGGATTCAATGTCGTGAATCTCTTCAACGTGATGTGGGGGGCAAGTAGAGTCAATTCGTACCCTGTCAGTCGTGCACTAGTCAGGTGTTGAGTCTTGGTCTGGTTCAAGAGGGTGTCAACTGCGTGGGGTACTAATACCGTGAGAGAGTTCGAAAGTACAATTCCCTCACTCTGGCGGATAGAGACAGCAGCAGCGGCTACCGCTCGAAGGCAGGCAGGTAAAGCTCTGGCGACTGGGTCAAGAGTGGCAGAGAAGTAGGCACAAGGGCGTTGTTTGGCGCCGATGGGCTGAGTTAGAACAGACAATGCGCATCCCTCCCTTTCGTGAGTGAAGAGGGAGAAGGGCTTGGAGTAATCTGGCGTTCCTAGGACGGGTGCCGAGCAAAGGGCATCCCGCAGCTCCTTAAAGGACGCTTGGCATTCGGGGGTCCAAGGGAGTGGGAAAGGGACATCTTTGGCCAACAGGGAAAGTAGGGGTTTTATAATGAGACTGAAATTTGGTAACCATTGTAACGGTGAAGGTGGTGGCAGTGGACGGGATGAGGGTCAGAATGGTGGTGATCTCTGAGACCACGGGGTACTGTGGCACCACTATTTTGTTGACTTCTCGTAGGTCGATGATGAAGCGGTACGCTTTCTCATCTCCCTCACCTTGCTTCTTAATAATGGGTAGGATAGGGCTATTGCAGACATTCCTAACCACTTCCTCTACCACTCCTGCATCTACCAAGGACTGAATAATCGCTACCAATGCCTTCTCGCCTTCGGGCGATATCCGGTACTGTGGGAGTTTCGGGAGTATTGCATCTGGTCGAACAGTTATGTGTACAGGATCGATCATCATTCGTCCTACATCCGAGTCGTTTCTAGCCCATAGTTACAGGGGTAGAGTCTCGAGCAAGGATAGGTCAGCATTAGTTATAGAGTACATATGTCGTGCGGGGCGGGATCTGGACATGCTCGGGTTGTCGTATAGGATGACTCGTACTCCGTCTGGGGAACACCTAATAGTAGCTCGGAAATGTTTCAGTAAATCAATACCCATAATGGCGTCAGGGGAGTTGGAGGAGAGTAGAAATGTTGTGTCAGTGGGATTGTTTCCTAGGTCAAAGGGGATAGGTACAGACAGGGGATTAGTGGAGGGCGTTTCATCGAAACCTATCGATGTAATGTGTGAGCCAGACAAGGGTGCCCTTGGAATCAGTCGCTTTGATAATACACTACGTGTCGCTCCAGTGTCTACCAAGAATGGAGACTTTGTACCCAGGACCTTAGCAGTGACGTAAGGACCTTGCTGGTCAACAAAGAGCTCGACTGGATCCCTCCCTTGCCCCTGGCAGTCCTATGCAGAGTCGTGAGCATTGTTGCAGTCGGACTGTTGGCACTGATTCTGTCGGGGGCGGTCAAATGTGTTTGGTCTGCCAGGTCGGTCATTGGTGGTGTCGTGGGTCTGCCCTCGCCCCTGCCCTCCAGTTTTGGGGCCATTTGTCATGTCCCTTGTCTCTTTATTTTTAATCATTTCCCGAAGGGCCAGGCATTGAGACTTCCAATGTCCAAATTCTTTACAAAATGCACACTGGTTCTCGTCAAGGTCAGTTCGTGGAGCACCGGGTGTGGGGTTGCGGTCTCTAGGGGGCGGATTCCTAGGGGCATTCGACTGGTAGTTTCCCCTATACCGTTCCCTTCCTGTAGTCACTCTCTGCAATTGAGCAATCATCACTCGTTCCTTTAAGTCCTTTTTCTTTCTCTCAGTCGCCCTCTCGTTCTCGTCTTTTGGTGTTCGTAATACTGAGCCATCTGAAGGATAGCTGCAGGTTTGGAGGCTCCCCAACTACTCTCGCTCGTCTGTAACTTTTGGGAGACCTCTTGCGATAGCCCCTTTACGTAGTTTTGCACGAATAGGTGTTGTACGGTTGCGGTGGTCATGTCTTGGCCACTGTAGTCGGAGAACACCGTTTCAAATCGGGAGAAATATTCTGATACGTCTTCCTGGGGTTTCTGACGGCAAGCCGTGACTACCGACCAGTCTACCTTCTTCTCTGGGATCAACGTTTTTAGCTTCTGCACTATTTTGTCGGGGAGTTCCAGTATGTCTTTTACAGGTTTCTTTCCGGGCTCTCGCTGCCTATCTAGTTCAATGAGTTGCTTCCAGGTGTGTCCGAACAGATCTGTGTGGTCGGCCTTCCGGATTTGCTTCCACACATCGGCCGGTAGACACAACCCGAAAAACAAATCAATGTCCGATAGAGTCATTATGGTTGAGCCCAAGGCTGTGCCTAGTTCGGTATAAAATGCTGTCGGGTTCTTTCTCAAATCGGGCAGTCTGCCTAAAAGTTAAAATATCTTGCCGATCCCATGGTTGGTAAACCCAATTGTACACAACCCTCCCTTTTGCGTCTGCGTGGTTGATATCATCGTTTGTTCCCTGACCTCTTGGGGGAACCCAGTAGGGGGCGGCTTCTCTGATAGGCATCATAGTGTTGGCTGCTTCTAATGGGGGCTCAACCCTCTCAGGGACTGGGATCTTGACCTCTGGTTTCTGTTCCACGAGGTGGCGGAAGACTTCAAGGGTTTGCATGAAGAGGTCCGTCACATCGCTCTCAGTCCCATCTCCAACATCGACCCTTCTATATAGAGCCGTCAGTTTAGCGGGACCCTTATTCTGATACCTATCCTCATATGTGTTCAGGGTGTGGTAGCTGAACCGTAAAATGAAATGCCGTCTGTGACTACCGGCATGTGAATTGTGCATATTCATCGTATATTCTTCGCTCTCCTTCCGTTCTACCAGTGTCTTTGCTATCTTGTCAATCCCATCCCGCTCGTCTTTGCTCAACCTATTTGATCTGGCCGTTAGCTGCTTGCCAGTCTCGAGTTCATCCGATGTCGTTACCACTGTGGCTGGTGCGAAGGCCGGAAGAGCCGGGGCACTAGCGCTAGGGTCACCCTTGGCCGCACTCAGAGCTGGCAGGTGCTGTGCCAGAGGCTGGCAGGGGGCATAAGGAGGGGGCATGTAGATAATCGGAGGGCCTAGCAGTAATTCGTCGTTCGCCCGTTGTTTGGAGGGCACCTCCGGGTAGAGCGTAGAGGGGGTCCTGACAGAGCATTGGCCTGCCAGTCCTGATTCTTGTGTTTGTTTAACTTCCTCTTTTCTTCTTATTTCTTCATCTAGTTCTTTTGCGGCCAGATGGGCTGCTTTTCGTAACTCTTTCACTATTTTTGCTTCTTCTCTTTTCCTTCGCTGTTCTGCTTCTTTGCGCCACATGCCAATACTATCGAGCATAGTGGGCGTTGCCTTATTTATTTTTACAGCTGCTTCCAACGTTTTTATTTTATTTTCATCAAAAGAACCTATCAGTGGCCACTGACTTTCGGGGTCCCTTTTGGTATATTTATGCCATAACTTACTATAAGCTATAGCGACTAGTCCTTGTTTAGTGAACATGTCCTTATTAGGGGTGCCTTCCAATGGAGCTGGATGGTTCATCTCTAATAAGCGGTCCGGGTTGACCCAACTACTAACCAATGGGGAGAAGATAGGCATGACGGATTACAATGGGGGCAAAAGCCTGCACTACCTATCTTTTCACTACTTGCAAAGGCTGGACAGAATATTCTATTCTACGCTGTTTGCAAACAGAGAATACCTCCAAAAAGAACCAATTCCAAACAGTCAATGTTTGGACAAACAATCAATCAATGAGGAATGAAATAGGCACGACGGGTTACAATGGGGGCAAAAGCCTGCGTTACCTACCCTTCACTTTCTACAAAGGGAGAGAGAATATTCCTATTCTTCCCCGTTTGTAGGCAGAGAAGATCCTTAAGAGAACCAACTTCGAACAATTCAATGCTCGATCAAACAATCAATCAATGGGGAGAAAAATAGGCACGGCAGATTACAATGGGGGACAAAAGTCCGCGTTACCTACCCTTCACTATCCGCAAAGGGAGATAGAATATTCCTATTCCTCCCCGTTTGCAGGCAGCGAATATCTCAGAGAGCGACAAAGCAAATACTAGTATTTTAATCAATAAAAACAATCAATCAATTTCGCAATTCGTCGTTTGTCACGACCTTACCCGGACCGCATGGACAGTTTCTCGTCTTCTGCTTCCAGCGCCCGATCGTCCTCTACTCTCTGTTGCTACCGCGGCACTCCTGGTGGTTCCCAGTCAGGACCGTAGATCACTCGGGAGAGGTCTGCTTGGAATCAGTGAAGTTCAGATGATCGGCTGTCAGACGAGGGTCTATCGGACAGGAGCTCTCCCGATCGTTGCAGTCGTTCACTCTGTCGTCGGGACCTCTCCCACTGGATCCACGTGTCGCTGATGGGCCCCGCGTTTGGGACGCCAATTGATGAACATCAATACAAAATGGTCAGGCGATTTAGTTGATGCTTCCTAAGTTAAATTTGCCTGGCGTTAAACGCCTCTAATACCATACGAAGTTATCCAATAAAGAGGCAGGCGCTGGAGACAGGAAGACAGGAAACACGTTTTATTCCGACGGAGCAGAACACGTCAGATCGGACAACAAGGTATCGTCTCGAGGTGCTCTCCCAGCCTCTCTGAGGCCTGGTCTTTTATACACTGGTTTAAGACATGTGAACGCTCTTTATTACAACAAAGACATTGTGAAGTATGAGGATGACATCCCCGGCACCCCCCCAGTTCCGGCCCATTCCAACATGACAACAGTAGAGGCCCTTACCCCTCATACAATAGGAGGGGGCTATCACGCAGCTGAGTATTCTGCCGATTCCTTTGGAATGTGTGCGCCTGATCGAATCTCATGGGGTGGGGAGGTCATGATCAATAGTAGCTCCGTTGAAGAGGGGCGAGTGCATACAGTAGTGGGCAATAAACTGTATCCTCAGGCTGAGGGATGACCAGCGGTCCGTGCAGACAATCAGGCTCAGAGGTCGGGGTCATCAAAGGAGGGGTATTCATGGAAGGAAAGGAGGTGTTGGTCAGGCGCGGGGTGTTATTCTCAGTGACAGAGTCATGCGGGAGGGGAGGGCTTATGACTTGTGCATGTGAGAGCGGGGGCAGCCATGGTGCGTGGGGGATGCTTACAGGGTCAGGGAAGTGTGCCAACGATCGTTCATGAACAGGGAGACCATGATACCTAGAATGGCTGTCGTGTATGTTCATACGTGAGTCTGCAAGATGGCGCAGATGATGTTCAGTACATGAACTAAAATTCCACAAGAGCATGCGGCTCTGGGCAATAGCTCGCTTAATCTTCCCAACAGCCCCCAGCGCTGAGATACCCCTTCGGGGTTGATTCGTGTGCTATACAAGTACTGGATTTACATTTACATTTACATTTACATTAGTGTTATCTACTTTAGCCTCTGTAAATCCTCTGGAGATCCACTGGACTCTGTGCACACTATACCTTACTTTGGTATAGTATATACAGAGCTAGCTTCCTACAGAAAATGTGAACACAACATCATAGCTCCAAATCTGTCTTCCTATACACATGTACATGGTAAAGATGTATAATTTGAAGTTTGCAGGACTGCAAGTCTTTACAGCAGAATGTGGATAATATTGAATATAAAATGTATGTTATGTTATGTTACGTATTTTTCTAAAGTGATCGATTACCAAAAGAGGCGTTTTGGTACTGGCTGAGATAGCAGGAAATGTGGCCACAGGAATCTAAATAGCAAATGTAAATAAAGACATGTTTTCAGGCTTTCCTAAAAGCCATAAGGTTGGGCATGACATTGATGCACATGGGAAGGGTTTTAGGCTATTGATGCTCCAAGCACAAATCCTCTGCCAGCCCAGTTCACATACTTGAAACTGGGTATTACCAGCAATTTGTCTGTGGCTGATCGTAGAGATCTTTCTAGTCAAGTAAAACTCTTCCTGAAAAAATCAGGCCCTTGCCTGTGCAGAGCTTTGTACACAGTACACAGTGCTTTGACATTGCCCATCTGTCTGACAGGGAGCCAATGAAGTTTCTCGACCAGCTTAGAGACCGAATAATATATAGGCAATGTAATAAGCAACCGGGCTGCAGCGTGCTGCATGGTTTGTAGTTTATTGAGAACATGCTGGTGGGCATTCGAGTTCAACCCATTAGAGTAGTCGATCTTCGATAAGACTAGCGAGGTCACCACCATTTTCTGCAGGTGATCCGGAATAATGGGAAAACTCTTCTTAATATCTTTAGAGTGAAGAAAGCATCTGAGGTCACTGCCTTGACCTGATCAACGTAAGACAAGTTGTTGTTTGGAAAAAGTCCCAAATTCTTGGTGGACCTGACTGGAGAGGGGAGTGATTCAAGTTCAGGCAGCCACCATTCCGGGGACCAGAAAGAGGGCTGGGCCCCAAACAGAAACTCCTCCTTCTTATCAGAGTTGAGTCTGAGGCAATTTGTGGATATCCAAAGGCTTACTTCTTTCATGCAATCGTAGAATCTAGCATCTACTCCTGTGTCTTCTGTAGCCAGCAAGACAACAATTTGTGAGTCGTCGGCATAGCACAAGGCAAAACCAAATGATCTAATCAGTTCAGCCAAGGATGTGACATATATATTGAAAAGACATGGACTAATCAAGGAGCCCTGTGGGACCCCGCAAGGAAGAGACTAAGAGGGAGAGGTGAATTCACCTAGTCGTACCAAATGCTCACAGCCGGACAGAAATGAATTCAGCAGCTTCCAAGCTGTTACAGTCACCCTGATCCTGCCCAGATGATATATCCGCAACCCTTGATGAACAGTATCAAAGGCTTCCTCCAACTATCTAAACACAAACTTGATCTCCTCAGTAACTTAAAAGAGGGTGGTCTGTGTGTTGTGTCCAGCATGGAAACCAAATTGAGTGACATCCAGGAAAATATTGGTGTGAATGTACTCAACCAATTGTTTGTTCTGGACCTTTTCAATGATTTTGGCAGGCAGTGTAATACAGGAAATGGTGACATGGCTGCTTGCATCAAGTGGGTCAAGTGAAGGTTTTTTTAATTAAAAGTAAGACTGAACTCTCTTTCATGCTGATGGAAAAGAACCTGAATGACACATCAGTGAGAAGATATCTGCCAAAATTGTCCCAATAATCTTGGCTGCCAGGATAGCTACCGTAGGAGGGCAGGGGTCGCATGGCAGGCCTGATTTGGAAGCCTTAATCAATTTGATAACCTCAGCTGTAAATGGTGGAAAAAAACGATTAACGCAAAATATCGATTGGTGAAAGTTTAGATAATTGCAGGACCGGAGAGGCTACTGAACTCAGAGATGAAATTTGTTTTCAGACAACTTCGACTTTGAGACAGAAAGCCTCCACCACAGTATTGCAGAAAGATATACTTCAGTTCTTTTGCAAAAGTGAAGTATCAGTGGTGATATTTTTAACTGTACCATACAGTTCTTTAGAGGAATTAGCGTCTGCCTCAATCTTATGGGTGAAATACATTGATTTCTCCTTAAGGGTCACAGCTTTATAATCTGGTAAGCAAGTTTTATATATGGCCTTTTCTGAATCATGGTATCCATCTCTCTATCTTTTCTCCTGCCTCATACAAGCCTGTTTAAGAGCCTTTAAACAATCAGAGAACCATAGGGCAGATATATGATTCCTCCTAATCTTGATCCTTTTTGCAGGTGCTAAGGAAATGGAAGCGGCATTTACTGAGTGTGTATAACCCAAGATTGCAGTTTCCACCTCCTTAGAGAGCCCAGGAAGAGTGTCTTCTAGCAGTTGAGAGAGTTCAGTCGCTTGGATCTTGTGCCATGCACGGAAGTAGGTCTAAGATGGACCGGCTGAAGGTCCTTGCAATATTTGACGGTATTTGGTATAAAAAAAATTGCCCTATGGTCAGATCACAGTAGAGGAAGTGTTCTAATGTTCTCCAAGGCTGCATTATTTGAAATAATAAAGTCTAAAGTATGCCCAAATTGGTGTGTGGGTATGTCCACCAGTTGATCCAAGCCAAGAGAAGACATGGTCAAAAACAGGGCTTCAGTATCGTTATCGGAGTGAACATCAAGATGAACATTAAACTCACCCAGGACTGTGTAGTCACTGACCAAGACATCCGCCTCCAGTAGGCCGCTAATCTCCTGTGCAAAGATAGAATGTGGGCCTGGTGGCCAATAGATAATAGTACCTCTAAAAGTCTGCATAGTTGACCACTCTGTACTGAAGGAGACTGCTTTGCAGAGTGAGGATGACAGCGGGGAGCAGTGTACCTCTAACTCAAATCTATAGATAATCGCTATTCCGCCTCCTTGTTTTCCCAGTCAGTCCAATCTAAGAATACAGTAACCGGCAGGAATCAGGCAAAACATTCGGGACTAGAAGATGAGTCAGCCCAAGTTTCCATGATAAAATTAGAGAGGAGTTAAAGGTTTCCAGGAAGAGAGAAAATTCTACACTGTGTTTTACAAAAGATCTGGCATTAATGAGCACACAAGGCACATATTAGGCTGACAGACAGCTAAAGAAGTTGCTGTATTAGGCACACAGGTCTCATTAAAATTTTAAACCGACTGTGGCTCCGGCTCAGCCCCGGTGTGATGAGCCTAGAAGGCAGAGCAAAGACTATTTTGGATTGCTGAAAAAAAAATGGGGCCAATTTCTGTGCAGCCCAGGTACTCACCTGAGAGGTTAAAAGCCAACAGTGCAACATGCAAGTAAGTGATGCTGAGGGAAGCTTCTGGTGCAAAACTGACAGAGGGGTTGGTGCTGTGCAAGATACGTGTGTGGACAGGCGCAGGCGGGTTTTACTTTGGTGGGCCAGTGGTGCGGAATGTAATATGCAGGGATGGAAATAGCCCTCCATGAGCAGGGGGTGAGGCCTGAGGCGTGGCTTGCTCGCCCTGTAACATGGCAAGCTGAAGTAATTTAAAACAGGTGCGCAAAAGAAAGAAACTGAACCGGGCTCCAGAAACCCCCGACTGGGGACAGGAAACCTACTGGTAAAGGAAGGCTTTAACTAACACAATAGGATGAAAAGCGTGCAAAGCATAAAACAAATAAAATAGCTGTATAGACTCTTTCCAATATGGCCCCAGCACTTAAGACAGGGAGCCAGGCACCTCCCAAAATATGGCAGCAGAGCATGTCTACAAGAAAATGAACCATGAAGTGTGGGGTTCCAGCTGCAGCACTCTGCTGTGCAGATGTAAATAGCCCTCCATGAGCAGGAGGGGCCAGAGGCGTGGCATGCTCGTGGTGTAGCATGGCAAGCTGAAGAAATTAAACACAGGTGGGCAAAAGAAAGAAACTGAACAGGGGTCCAGCAACCCCCGACTCATATTCCATGCTCCCCTCAGAACAGGAAGCCTAATGGTGAAATAAGGCTTTATATAACTCAAATGGGTATATGTAGGCCCTCCCTCCAACTTTCAGGACCTCCTCATTTCTTCTTAATTGTTTTTATAGTATATGCTTTTAGCATAGGCTAGGATAGTTGTTGGCATAGTGGTAGGTTAGCAATGTTTTAGTGTTTTTATAGATTTTACTGTATATCTGTTTTAGGTGGGGATATGGGCCGGTAGGTTAAGTGGGTGGGCGGTTAATGTTTAGTATGTGATTTATTAAAAAAGTATATATATCTAAAAAATATATATTTGTTTATGTTTTATTGTTTAAATAGTTTGTGTATAGAAGAAGATTATTTTAGTCTCATAGGCAAATGTATTATAAGAGGGTTAAGGGGTTGGTGTTTAACATGTCTGCTGTGGTATATTTGTGGAGTAAGATAAGTTAAGGTTCGGTAGGTTAGGTTAGTTTGAAGTTATGATAGTGTAGGTAAGTTAGAATAGGTTAGGTATAGTTTAGATAAGTATTATTGTGTGTCGTAATTTTTCAGATGTTAAGATTAGGAGTTTGTTTGAGTGTGGCTTACGCGCTAGGCAAGATGGTGGCTCATAGCTGAGCTCCGTCGCTTTAAGGAACGCAAGGAGACGTTTCTGACCGCTTAATGGCCTAATACTGCTTCCTTGCGGCTGGATTCCAGCTTCTATATATGGCGGCTCAAGTTTTACGAGGAGGGTGAGTTTTCCATTTCGCTCCTAGGCTCTATATACCGCAAATTTGTTTTCCTGACGAGAGCGGCCGCCATTTTGTATGCGTGCCGCCTCGTCCTGTGAGGGAAACGCTTCATTTGTGGAAAACGGGTCATATGACAGTGTATGGCAAGACACAGTTCTATTTATGGCCAGTCTGCAGTAATGCCATATTGCCACTCTACTCAACATTTATTTAACTTTTTTTCTCTTTTTTAATACCTGAGACAAGAAAAGTACTGTGAAATAAGTTCACACTTTGCATTCTTCTTGCCCAAGTCTCAGTCCTGCTTCACATACTGCTTTAGTCTAAGGATGTCCACTGGTGCCTCACCTATTTCAAAGTCAATTGCTGTCAGTATTTGTTGCACCTAGTACATTTCCTCTGCATTCTGCTCTTCTTCAATGATCATATGTGACTCAACAAGCAGCCCTGTATGTGTGTATGGTCCCTTTTGCAAGCTTTCTTGACATAATGCTTAAAGTATGAAGGAACATGGGATGTTGTCACCACCATCTTTCCTTTGCTCAGCTTGTGTCTAATGGTGCAGTACTTCCTCAAGGATGGTATTGTTAACCTTTTGTATATTGCCTTCACTTTTACTACTCTGAGGCTGAATAGCATTAGTCTTTTAATAAATTATTGGAACCTGAGAAAATGTAAATGGTCACTCATTCGCTGTGATCTTGCTTTATACTAGAATGTTTTGTCTTCTGGGTTCTGGCTGCGTCATCCACCAATATTGTTCTTGAAACATCTTCATATCCTCGTTGTGTAATACAACACTGAGCATCCCTTTTATGGGACAGACCTCTTCTTTTACAAATCATCCTCATCGACAAGTACATTTCGTCAAGATGGCTAGTGACTCACTTTCTCTTACGAAAGCATCTTCATCTGGAGCTAATCCAAAAAGAGCCAGAAATGACCTCCCCATCTCTTGTCCAGTCATCTTCTAATCCTGTCTTGATTTAAATTTTAGATGAACTTCATGCGTTAAAAACATTCATGAATGCCACCAATTAAAAACTGCAACTGATTAAGAACCAATGGATCAACATGGAAGGTAAAATGTCTGAAATGGAACAGCATATAAGTAATCTTCAAGATGTGTCTACTAAAGCACCCTTCCTGGAACAAGAAATTCATAAGCTCCATACTGAGGATTTAGAAAATCGTAACAGAAGGAACAACCTTCGGCTGTATAGACTACCTGAAAATGTTGAGGGTCCAGTTCTTTTTTCTTTCTTGAAGAAATTTTAGTCTGACCTTCTCAGCCTTTAATCTTCTACTCCTCTCAATATCCAACGAGCACATCGTCTTGGTCATATTCAACCTCATTCTACCAAACCGCTTGGCACTATTGGGCTCTTTCTTGAATTCACCGACCTGATGCATGTATTAAAAGTTGCCAGGGAAAACGCGGCGTGTCTGGTCTAGCCATAATATCTTCATCTCACAAGTCCTTTCTAATGCTACCAATGCTGGATGCAAGGAATTTCTAGCTCTCCACCCACAACTGAGATCTATAAACATTTGTTATGGCATCTTATATCCTTGTCTTTGTAAATTACTTATGAAGGTGTATCTCGCTCATTTGAAGATCCTCTCAAACGAAAACTGTTTTTGCATTCTATTACCAGAATACCTATGGACACAAATGCTCTGTGTTCTTAAAATGTTCAATGTTTTTTAAATTATTATATTGTTAATGCCTCACAATTCATAATTACTTCCTATTCAGGTCTTTGTTGTACTTTATATTTTTATGATGTTTTTTGCGGTTTTACTATCTTAGTATAATATCTTACTTTCTCTATTTCCCACATTATCTTATTCTCTATATTTCTCTCATCTCTTTCTGTTCCATATCTCTCCATTGTTGCTCTTGTCCTTACGTGCTGACATGCCTGATTCTTGTTTCTTCCTCTTTATATTACAGATCTGGCTTTCTGTCCTTGATCCGTCCTTACTCTTCTTTTTATCTCTTTTCCTTTCCTCTTACCCTGTATCATCTTTTTCATTTTCCCCTTATTGATTATTTATTGTATTCGTTTCCGTACATTCTTATTAATTGCCTGACTATCATGACCAACATCTTTTGTCTTCATTGTTGTTTTTTTTGCAGTTCGTCATCATTGTGATTATCCCCCTGTCTCTTAAAAATTGATGTTTAATGTTTTAACGTGGAACGTTCATGGCCTGGGTCACCCCGTTAAGCATCAAAAGGTACTGTCTTACTTGTCAAAGCTTAATAGCCAGATTGCTTTTTGCAAGAAACCCATTGTAATGATGTTGAATCTCTCAAACTTAAGCGCCAATGGGTGGGCCAGGTTGTTTTTTCCCCTGCTGCTAATCTTAAAGGTGGTGTTGCCATACTCTGTCATAAATCTTTGAAATGGCAAATTATATCAACTGAAAATTATGTGAGCGGACAATGGGTTATACTTCACGCAATAATCTATAATAAAATTGTCAACTTCTTTAATATCTATGGGCCGGCTAAATCTGACCCGGATATTTGGCATGATATCAAACTAAAATTATCTTCAATTTCTAACCCCACTATTATTGTTGCTAGAGATTTTAATAATTGGATCGACCCTTTTTCTGACAGGAAATCTGATTGGAAGTGTAAATCAGATAAGTCTCATAAAACGTTCCAATCTGCTATTGTCTCCCATCCACTCTGATGCTTGGAGGACTATTAATCCTGATAATTATGAATTTATGTTCTATTCTACTGTTCACCACACTATATCCCGTATTGATTATGTCTAAATTTCAAAACCTTTACTACCCTCACTCCAATCCTCTGAGATTGGCTCCATCTTTATTTCTGACCAAGCCCCAGTCTCAGTTTCGCTCATTTAGTCCCTTGCCACTTCCAAACAGGATAGATGGAGATTTAATAACTCCCTATTATCCGATCAGACTAATATTCTAAATGCTACTTCCTTTATACAAGAATTTTTTCAATTTAACAAATCAAGTGACACTTCTATGCATAACAACTGGGATGCCTTCAAAGCCTCGTTCAGAGCTTTTCGCATCGCATATACTGCTAAAAAGAAAAAGCGATTCAACTCTCAGTACCTCTCCTCCCTCAGTCATATTAAGACCCTTGAACATGCTTACAACACTTCCAAATCCGCTGTTCAATTTCCTAATTTAAACAAAGCTAAATCTGACTTAAACAGATTGGCTACAATTGATGTCTGTAACATTCTACTTAAAATAAAATCTAAATATGATGGGTGACAAAACAAAGCAGGCAAAATGTTGGCTTATTATTTAAAGGTCAAATCAGAAAAGAAGGCCATTGGCCCCATCCGTAATACTCTTACCAATGCCCTACTATTCTCTGATTCAGATATCGTGGAGGCATTTCAGATTTATTACCATTCATTATATACGGAAGACACTCATCCTGCTGATATAGATATTCAGTCATTTTTTGATGGTCTTCCCTCTCCATGTTCTATTCTAAATGACATGGCCCTCCAGGAAAAAGATATAACTCTACAGGAGATTTCAGATGCAATTAAATCCTTAAAAGAGTTAAAGCTCCTGGTCCTGATATCTTCTCTATTGAACTTATATCCTCTTTTTCATCTATTTTTGCTCCACACTTACTCAAGCTCTTTACCTCCTTTCTATTACATTCTAAGCCTGAAGGTTCCTTTCTTGATGCTCTTATTGTTATCCTCCCTAAACCTGATAAAGATCTTTCCCTTTGTCATAATTATCGCCCAATCTCATTAATTAATTATGTTTGCAACATTTCCGCAAAAACTCTTGCCTCTAGGCTGGAAGGGGTTAGTCCCCTACTCATTAAACCCAATCAGTCTGGTTTTATCGAAGGTAGGCTTTCTTCAGATAACGCTAGAATGTTTTCTAATATTCTCTCTTTGGGGAAAAATAATCCTGATCCTTTAGCTACATTGTCCCTTGAGGCTGAAAAATCCTTTGACTGCATATATTTGGCAATGCATGTTCAAAACTCTTCAGCGGTTCAGGTTCTGCCCCAAATTTATTTCATTCATTAAAGTATTCTATTCTGATCCCCTTGCATGTATATCTGTTAATGGTTCCTTATCCCCTTATTTTAACCTTCACAGAGGAACTGCGCAAGGTTGTCCCCTCTTTCCTATCTTATTACTTCTATGTCTTGAATCCCTTCTTGGACGTATTCTACAGACCCCCTTGTTAACTAGTTATTGCCACATTATCAGGTTATAAATCAAATTTTTCTAAAACTGGAATCTTACCCTTAAATTGAATATGCTACCAATTCAAGTTTTCTAATACTAACTTTAAATGGTGCCCATCTAAAATTAAGTATTTGGTGTGTGGTTTTCTCCTACCATTTCCCAAACCCTTACCCATAACTTTAATACTTTGAAAATTCAAAACTCACTCTCTTCATGATCCCCGCTCCAATTATCTTGGTGGCGCAGATTAGATACCATTAAAATGATGATTGTACCACTTATTCTATTTCTACTCTCTATGTTGCCCTTTAAAATTCCTAATTACTACTTTAATCAAATCAATTCCATTTGTACTAAATGTCTATGGAATAACAAGCCTGCCCGTATTGCTTTAATTGAATCAGTCAAATCAAAAAATGAAGGTGGTGTATGATTTCCCAATTTTAAATTGTATCACTCTGCTTTTTTACCCAGACAAGTGTATGCACGTAACAGACAATACAAAGATGTTCGGATACCTACTGGATTCATTTTGAACGTTCTCTATTACATGACTTTTCTTTTTATGATATTTGTTTCATGTCCAATTGTACCTTTTTATTTAAACTTAACATTTTAAAATATTCCCAACACTTGCTACATACACTCTTTACGGATGGCTCTGATTTTTATCAAGCCTTCCTTACATCTTCAATTAGGTACAATAAATGTATTAGGTTCTGCCATAAATCCTTATATTTCAAACACTGGAAAGAAAAGAATATTTTGTATGTCCACAAACTTGGATCCAGTAATACTGTTGTACCTTTTAATATATTACAAGATTGTTACGCTCTCCTTCTTCTTGTTTTTCTCAATATTCTCAACTATTACAGGCACTTCAATCATTCATTTCAACCAAAAATTTCCTACCAATATCACCCCATTTACTCCCTTACACAGCATCTTCCCTGACTCAAATCCTAAAGCTTCCTCTATATGCAAACTTTTATCCATCTCTATCTCTGTGAGACCTAAATCCCCAATTAAACCAGCTTGAGAACTAGGGGCCAGATGTAGGTGGCCCAATACCAGTTGGTAACGGCCGAAAATTGGTAATTTCGGCCATTACCGACCGGTATTGGGCATTCGGGATGTAGGGGACCAAAAAGTAGCTGAATCGGTAAAGTTTCCGAATTGGTAAAGTTTCCGATTCGGTAACGTTACCGAATCGCTAAATTTACCAAATCGGTAAATTTACAGAATCGGTAACATTACCGAATCGGAAACTTTACCGATTCGGTATATTTACCGAATCGGTAAAGTTTCCGAATCGGTAAAGTTACCGAATCGGTAAATAAGAAATGGTAAAAATGAATTTCGAGATGTAGGTCCCCTTTAAAATAACGATTTTGCATGGAATTCAGTATTTAAGAGTCAGTATTTACCATGGATTGAAAGCAGGTGGTAACCAGGTGCAGGCTATAAAAAAGTCCCCAAAATGCACCACTTACACCAGAATGGCGGTATTCTATGTCATTGCGAGGTGGCTACGGCTCCAGGCAGAAGGAGAGAGGGTCTGGAGGAGGGAGGAGCAGGTGTATAGGCAGAGGATCACACTATTCCAGCTCACTGAGCCTGAGATCCTACAGAGGTACAGGCAGTCCCCACAAACAATCCTGGACCTCATCAGGGACCTACACCCACTTTTGGACCATCCTACCCCAAGGGCACACGCCATCCCACCCCATGTGCAGGTGCTGTGCAGCCTACACCTGCTTGCATCTGGAAGCTACCAGAGTGTGGTTGCTGTGGTAGGTGGGGTGTCCCAGAGCTGTCTGTCCCGTTTATTTAAAAATTCCTTGATGCCATGTTGCAGAGAATGCAGCACTACATTAGCTTCCCTGCTATGCATTCAGCACTGCTAAGGACAAAGACAGACTTTTATCAGATGGCGCAGTTCCCTAACTTCATTGGCTGCATTGATGGTACCCACATATCAATATGCCCACCTGCTGCCACAGAGTACATTTATCGGAACCGTAAATCCACCCACACCATAAATGTACAGGTGATCTGAAATGCAAAATACGTGATCACTGACAGAGTAGCCAAATTCCTAGGGAGTACCCACGACTCCTACATCTTCCAAAACAGTGGGATCTACGCACGCCTGACTGCGGGGGAATTCGGCGAAGGATACTTGCTAGGTGAGACACTGTGTGAAAATCACTTGAATCGTATTACAGGTGGATGTGTGTGAGCATGTGATTAATGTTAATTTCATTTTACCAATAGGGGACAGTGCATATGCCCTCCGGTCCTTCATCCTCACACCCAACCTCAACCCAACAACACCTAGTCAGAGGAGATACAACAGGGCACACAAAACAACTAGAAACATTGTGGAGCGCACCTTTGGCATGTGGAAGAGCAGGTTTCGCTGCCTCCATAAAAGTGGAGGGGCCCGCCAGTACACACCAATCACCTGCTGCAAAATGATTGCAGCCTGTGCAATGCTGCACAACCTGGCGGTCAAGAAGGGCACAGAAGTGGAAATCTCAGATTATGAGGATCATGACGAAGAGGAAGCAGTGCCTGAACCACACACATCCGGAGGTGCAACATCAACTGATGGCAGACACAGACGGGAAGAGGTCACACGCAACTATTTTTAAGTAAGTAAGGAGACAAAGACATGCGTAGTATGCTACAACACTAGTTTAATTTTGTAATGACGTTGGTTTTTTAAAGCACAAAAGTGCAACAAAAAGCATTTAACTGCAATGCTCTCAGTTCTGGTTAACTTCACCATGAACTGTGAAAGTTATTTCTGTGCTCGCTTCTCAGTAACACTAGTAGGTTGTTCAACCTGCTGCTCACTGTCTTGCTGGCCTGTGGCCTCAGCATGGCGCCTGCTCCTCCTACTTTCAGTTACAGGGGTGCTTCCAATGCTGCTCCTGCTCGTGCTCTCCACACTTACAGGCACATCCAGAGCAGCTGTGTGTGCAGTCTGTGCATTCAACAGCGCCTCAAGAGCACTGGTCATCCTGCCCATGCCCCTGGTGACCTCATTTGTGTTTTGTGTAATGGCCTCCTGCATGTTGGAGCCTCTCCTGCATAACAGGGATGTGGCAGTGGCCAGGCGGTTGATGGCTTTACTTTGGACATGTGCATGATGCCTATCCTTGTGCCTTGCAGCAAAATCATTGTCAAGTTTGGTGCATAGTAGCTGCACCGAGTTGTTGATTCCCCGCATCCCTGCTGCCATCTCCTTGTTCACCTGTACCAGCTCACTGATGCCCTTTCCTATCTCTCCAATGTTACTATTCAAGGACCTCAGCTGTCGTTGGCATGCCTGGATGGCTCTTCCCTGCATCCTTTGTATCCGCACCATGCTCCCCTCCACACCAAGGAACACACTTGGACCCTCAACAAGTGCATCAGCTGGCCTTTCTTGCACTCTGCGGCGTCTTGCAGTACTATGGCTCATCCCTGCACTGGAGTGTGTTGTGCCAGGGCTCACTGCTACAGGCAAGTTCAGTGGTCCGTCACCCTCCACGTCAGCTGCTACGGACTCCAAATCGGGGAGTGGAGCCACGACATGCCTCCTGCCTGGTTGTGATGGGGGTCTCACATCATGCTGTGTTGCTGGCATTTCTGGTGATGACAGCAGGAGAGGGGACTGAGATCTGCTAGGGGACGCCAGCAACTCTTGGGCCATTTCTGTGTCTTGGGCAGGTGGATGGCTACTTGATGCAGCTTTGTCCTGTGGTACGTTGGGGGTACTTTGTCCTGCATCCTGACTCTCCTCCCTCTCAGGTGGTGTCCCTTCAGCCTCCTGCGAACGCCTGCAAGACGTTTCACCTGTGGACATATGAGCGTACATTAGCTAAGCGCTACTGTCTCAAAGTCACTACAATTAAATAAATATCATATTGGCAATGTTCTGTATGCAGTCATTACATGAACTAGTTGGTTGGTGTGCTGTATGACATGTCCTTACATTTCCTGTCTACATATCGCATCATGCATTGGCCCTGTATATTGCTAGCAGTACTGGACTTGGGTTCACTTGCCCACTAAGGGTACAGGTAAGGGTGTGGCCATTTGGGGGGAATGCAGTGCATTTGTCTTACCTTTTTTGCTTGCAGCTCTGGCCGTGCTGTCTACTTCTCCCAGTCCGCAGACGCTGTCTGGTTCTAGGGTTGAGGCCACCATCTCCTCCAGGTCAGTCAGGGGGGGTGCTGGGTTCTTGCCTCGGCCTGTTTTTGATGCCTGCTTGTGTTGTTCTGCCATTTTCTTTTTGGTTTGGCTCCTCAGGTCATAAACACGTTTTTTGAGGTCCTCTGTGTCCCTGGTGGTCACCCCAACGGCATTTACTTTCTCCATAATGTCCAGCCAGATTTTTCTTTTGGCTGATTCAGCCACAGTGAGGGACTGCCTGCCAAACAATTGGTGGTGCACCTTGACCACCTCCTCCACAAGGACCTGCAGCTTCATGCTGCTGAATTTCAGTTTCCTCCTCCTCTCAGGCTGCCATTTTTCTTGGCTGCTTGTCATTTTTCACTTTTAAGAGTGCTCAAAACCCTTTCTGTTGCTCCTGCACCCTGCTCAGCTCCAGCTGCCTTTCCAGAAGCTTCTAATTAGTTGTAGCTGCCTGTGTAGCCACTTCCTGGTAGGGAGGGGGAGGGTGGTAGCACCTGATTGGCTGCCTACTTGAGTTTCACTTTTGATTGCTTTCCGATTCGGTATTTACCAAATCGGTATTTACCGAATCGGTATTCCCTATTCCCCTTTTGGCCCATAGGAATGAATAGGGAATACCGATTCGGTAAATACCGATTTGGTAAATACCGATTCGATAAGTTCCGATTGTCCGATACCGAATTTTACCGAATCGGTATTTTTTACCGATTTTTTTCCTACATCCCATTTTCCGATTCTAAAATACCGATTCGGTAAAATTCGGTATTTTAGAATCAGTAAAATCGATTTACCTACATCTGGCCCTAGATCTTTCCATCACTCTTACATCTAAGAAATGGGATACATGATGGCATAAACTCTTTTCCACCTCTAGCGCCGCCGCTAACATTACTCAATCTCTATTCTTTCTATAGAACAGAGCTGCCAGGATACCAGTATTTATACATAAAACAAATCCTTAATTATCCCCTCTCTGTTGGACATGCCTTTCTTCTTATGGTAAATTTTCTCATTTGATATACTATTGTCCTAATGTCTAAATATTTTGGAAACTCATCTGGGCCAAATGATCCAAGATTTTTCATTTTTGTATCCCCTTATCAATTGAAAATGTTTTTCTTGATCCCTTATCAGATGATTTTCATGAAACTATGTTGAAATTGAAATTGATTGACCTTTTTATTGCTCTTGCATTTAAAATTATTCTTACTTGGTGGAAAAATAATACAAAAGTATGGTGGAATCTTATTTGTGATGAACATCGAATCTCTATTGCTTCATCTTCATATGTAAAAATTACATCTGATTTGCTTTGGCTACCTTTTACTATTTTTCTATCTACATACTCCCCTTTACACTGATTCTTCTTTGATAGTCCTTTTCTAGTTCTTTCCTCTCCTTTTCCTTTCTCCTTTTTCTTCATCTTTCTTCTCTCTCTTTCATTTTAAAATTGTTTAGGTAAATAATATTCTAGATGGTACCCTTCTTTCATTTCCCTGAACTTATTATATAGGACTGCACTTATAGTTCCTACCGTTCACACCTAGTATTTTAGCTTCCTTTCATAAAAATTATTCAACATATTACTCTTTTTCTTATGTCATTTTGTGAACCTGGTACCCATTTATTTATTCAATAAAAATTACAATAAAAAAAAAAAAGATTAGTAGTGTGTTAAATAAATTCTGTTTTACACTTTCACAACTGCTTACTTATTTCATGCTTGCCAGTTGTGACATATCCTTAGGCTGGGTTAAGCAAATGCTGTAGGAGGTCCTACCAGTGTTTGTATATGTGTGTTACTAGGTGGAGCGCCTAAGGAGCCAATCACTTCATGTTAGCAATGGAGTCACTTAAGGGATGTTCAAATGTGATTGGCCACTGTAAGTGGCACTCTTGCTGTGAATGGACACACAGCCCTAAACAGGTGTTAACATAGCGCAGCACTGTGTGATTTTGTAATGCTATATGTTTGGTATGGATGATAGAGTCAAACCATTGCGGCTAATCTAGGATGTGTTTTGTGCCACACTGATTTCAGCCACTTATATCATTTTGTAGTTGCACCCCAGTTGTTTGCTGGCTAGTATGCATGGGCAGAAACACCGTTCAGTCTTTCCATTGACTGATTGACAATTGTTGCACTTCATGCATGCGACCTTGGGTAACGACTTTCTAGTTTAGAAGCATATATGAATCACATAAACAATTAGCATGCCCTGTGCATATTTACCCCTGGGTCCCAGAAACACATTTTCCTTTAGATGCTAGGTAGTGTCTTAAGAGTCAGCACATCCACCATGGTCTACTTACTCCACTCAGGACCAGAAATACATCATGTTTATTCCAGAAAGTAGTTCTATTCACACAAGAACCAACAAGCAAGTGGCATTCCTTTGGGCAACAACCCCAATATAGTTTGTGAGCCATCGGATGTTTAGATAGATTCCATAAGGGAGTCATGTCATGGGACATGTTGAGGAGGTGAGTGTTCCAGTGAGGAGGAGGTTCAAATTGCCATTAGGAAAGAATGTCTACATAGATATTCCACATATGGGTGAGATTAACAGGTGGGAAAGCAAATGGAGGACAGTACCTGTTGAGAGGTACACTTGCAGGGACATAAGCACAAGTCATTAGAGAAACTGGCCAAGTGTCACAGAGATATGCTACCTGGCAGATTTTCATTGTGAAGACCTGCAGTCCAAATCTTCATTTTCTGATGTAATTGGTGCCCTCCCGTGAGGGTGCTGTTGAGGGTCCTAGAGCCGATAGAAGCACACACACATATCAGGGGCTAAAGTTGTGGATCCCCTGTTCCTAGCAGCATTTCCCTGCACCAACAAGTACCGCATTTCCTGGCAGCAACACACCGAGAAGGACCTGCTGGTGTGCCAGCAAAGCAGCAACATTGCAGTGGTAGGCACCCATTGTTACTTTGTGGGACTCCTTGAACTCCATGGTGTTGCATATCACCCAAAGCTGGTTGGCAAACTTACTGGTACCACTTTGGCAGGGCATTTGATCATGCCTCTGCCTCATGATACCAGCGATACCAGCCAGGGACTGTTCCAAGCCATGAAGCAGAGGCTAGGTGCCTCTTACAGCCTCTGAGGTGTCCTTATTGGGCTTGAGGCATCAACGGACTCCATCTAGGGTGACTGCTATGGTCTCCATCCCCACCTGCACCTCATTTACCAGCTCAGACAGAAATCCTACCATACGATATTTGAAGTCTATTTGAGGGTTCTGGGAGTCCAGAGTTTGGGGAGGTCTGGCAGGCGGTGATTGCTGGGCGATAAGTTGATCATCTGGAGATCCCACAATGCTGTTGGCCCTTCCTGTGACCGGAAGTAAAACATGATAACGGCTTAATGCACTGTAACCAAGCTTCAGAATCACTCAGATCCACTTTTACATAGACAGGTGTTGGCCAAGGACTCCATAAAGTTTTCATGGGCGTCCTTTTAATAGCTTGGCTGAGCTTGAGACATAGCTCTGAAAGAGGTAGCAAGGGACAACATAAATTACATGTGCAATGCAATGTACATAAGAAATATAAAAATAGACAAACGCAATTGCTAATGGTTGTGGTTAAGCTAGAAACAACCAGAGTAAACAAATAATAAAAAAATTAATAAAAATAATTAATAAAGTGAGGGATAATAATAACAGAAATATTAATCATAATAAATAATAACTTGTTTTATGTAGGAATTTATACAGTACTCCCACCATATCGAAGTGCTGTAAATAGCGGGTATTACTATTACCGTAGTTAAGTCCAAGGACCTTACTGTCAGCTTTTAAAGGTTAATTATTGTGGGCTGTTAAATACTTTGGGTGTAAACGTTATATAAAAGTTTATTTCAAAATCTATGGCTGCTCTTATGTGCAGACGTTTGCAAACAAATGTGCATAAATGAGTGGTCATCTTAGAATTGGAATGATTTTTGTAACAAAACTTTCTAAAAACCATTCAAGGATGTCTACCCATGCATGCAAACGGATGTGCACACAGGCATCTATCTTGGAATTCTTTTTGTAAAACTTTATTAGAAAATCCATTTCAAGATTGCTACCCATTCATCCACATGCATGCGCACAAACATCTTTGAGGTTTTTCCTAATATAGATTACATAAACATTCAAAGATGCAGCCCTGTGCTCCCATGCATGTGCATGTTTCAGCATGAAGTGACACCACTTTTTGAGTTGTCAAAATAGCAGTGGCGGCTACAGTTTAAAAAATATGGTGGCTACAGTTTAAAAAATATGGTGGGTGGCAATGGTGCCAAACTCACCATATATGATGCAGCTGTTCTCCCCGGCGTTCCACACGCAGGAATGGAAGGACTTCCTTCCTGCTCAGTGGAACATGACTCCAGCCAATCCTGGAACTGCTCTCATCAGGGTGAGGTCCAGGGAAGACATGGCATGGCAGTTCGGGCTGGACTGTTCCCATGAGGCACAGGGTCAGACTGATTTGCATATAGCCATGTCTGAACTGGGGTGGCAGAGTGGGCTAAAGAACGGTGATGGATTAAACCCAGATCTTTTGACTGGGTGTGAGTGTTTGATTGGTTCAGATGCTCCGTCCATCACCACCCCCTTTTGTACTGCTTTGGCCGCCATAAGTGTGGCAGGGTATGCTCAGACGTGAGTCCCTTGCTCACTTTGCCACTGGATTCAAGCAAGCCGAGCTGAAGAAGGCTGTAATGACAGAAACCGGTCCTCGGAAGCTTGTTCCCGGTCCAGGGAAGACATGGCATGGCAGTTCGGGCTGGACTGTTCCCATGAGGCACAGGGTCAGACTGATTTGCATATAGCCATGTCTGAACTGGGGTGGCAGAGTGGGCTAAAGAACGGTGATGGATTAAACACAGATCTTTTGACTGGGTGTGAGTGTTTGATTGGTTCAGATGCTCCGTCCATCACCACCCCCTTTTGTACCGCTTTGGCCGCCATAAGTGTGGCAGGGTATGCTCAGACGTGAGTCCCTTGCTCACTTAGCCACTGGATTCAAGCAAGCCGAGCTGAAGAAGGCTGTAATGCCAGAAACCGGTCCTCAGAAGCTTTTTCCCGGTCCAGGGAAGACATGGCATGGCAGTTCGGGCTGGACTGTTCCCAGGAGGCACAGGGTCAGACTGATTTGCATATAGCCATGTCTGAACTGGGGTGGCAGAGTGGGCTAAAGAACGGTGATGGATTAAACCCAGATATTTTGACTGGGTGTGAGTGTTTGATTGGTTCAGATGCTCCGTCCATCACCACCCCCTTTTGTACCGCTTTGGCCGCCATGAGTGTGGCAGGGTATGCTGAGACGTGAGTCCCTTGCTCACTTTGCCACTGGATTCAAGCAAGCCGAGCTGAAGAAGGCTGTAATGCCAGAAACCGGTCCTCGGAAGCTTGTTTCCGGTCCAGGGAAGACATGGCATGGCAGTTCGGGCTGGACTGTTCCCATGAGGCACAGGGTCAGACTGATTTGCATATACCCATGTCTGAACTGGGGTGGCAGAGTGGGCTAAAGAACGGTGATGGATTAAACCCAGATCTTTTGACTGGGTGTGAGTGTTTGATTGGTTCAGATGCTCCGTCCATCACCACCCCCTTTTGTACCTCATCAGTATGAGAGCAGCTCCAGGACTGGTGGGAGCAGGCTAGCTCTTGCTCTTTTTGAGGCTGGGGCCTGTGCTAGCAGACACCTGGCTGTTTGACAGCTGGAAGATTGTCGGGTCTGCAGTGTGCATGTCGGGCTGGCCGTAGGTGGGTAGGTAGCCAATTCGACATGCACGCTGAGCGGAGCGCAAGCTGGTGGCAAAATAAGCCATTTTATTTTTGGGTGTTTACCTGCTGCGCTCACAGCAGGTGTGGCGGTGCTCCTCTGCTCTTGTGGAGGAGTTGACGCTGTAAAATAGTCTCTAACAGTTCCTACACTGAGTGGGTCACAATACAAGCAGCAACAAAGACCCATTAGATAGGCCTGTGTAGCTGACGGGCACGAACAAAAGGAAAACAAGCATTGACAATGCAATAGGTCTCGGCTTTGATTAAGTTAAAGCCATTTGCTTTGCTAATGGTATTGTATAGCAAAAGAAATGGCTTTAACTTAATCAAAGGCGAGACCTATTGCATTTTCAATGCTTGTTTTGCATATATTGAGGAGGGCCATCATCATGCTACCTAGCAACTGCCATAATCCCTGAGTAGAAGGTAAACACGGGGGTGGCGTAACTCACTGATGGAAAAGTTGGAGAGGACCAAAGGGCGCCTTACAAGTCTTGGGAGGAAGATGCCTCATTGAACCCCTCTGGGGGTGGAGCCTCTGCCACCTATTCCTCCCTCAATCTAGCAACTTTAGCTTATGCCTCCTGATAATTATGGCAATATTATAGTGCTGCATAAAATTAGTCCCTACAATAAATAAAGGAAATGATATCCAAGCGCCCATGGACCCCTGGCATGGCCAACACCCGATGTGTAAGAGCCGAGCAGTGACCTCTGACACCTATAAGAAGTCCTCCAGCTGAGTGGCGCCCCGTCAATGGCGCCCCGTGATTCGCGGGGAGGAGGCGTGCCCTCTGTGCTTACTGAATAAGTACATACATGGCGGCCTCTGGGGATTGGCAAGTGGTCTGGCGGCGAGAGGGGTGCAGCTCTGGGATCCTTGACAGGCCAGTGCCCCGGGCAGATAAGGACTCAGAAGCCATCTAGAGAAGAGGGTCGAGCGCAGTCTAGCGAAATGCACCCCAGGAGAACACCCGAAGAAAAGGAGAGACCGACAGAGGGGTGCCAGTGTGCCACCATGGGCAGGAACCACTGCTGCCCAAGGCACCCCTGATTGGAGGGTGGAGGAAGGGCAGGGCGCTGATATTTCACTGCCTTTCCTGGTGACACCGCTGATACCGGGGTGGGGTACCCACCGGATCAAGCAGGAGTACCATGGATCCCGGCCCCACAGCAGCAGTTCCATAGGCAGGAGTCGGGCTGGGACGCGGAGGGGGCGGGAGCAGAAGTCGGAGGCACGCCTCTAACTCGATGATTCTCCAGCGCTCTTGAAGGGCGCGTTGGATGCGGGGGAGAGGCGGAGATGTCTAGGGAAGGAAGGACTGAGGCGACAGCGGGCAGTGCTGTGAATGGGCCACAAGTGCCATAGTCTCAGAACCGGCACTTCTTTGCAACACTGACAGAATTTGAACAGCACATGTTTTGCACATGACTTGTTGGCACTTCCTGTTGGCAGGCTTGGCTTCGCGCGGGTAGCAGTTGACAGCCGTCCCTCTGAGTGATTGTAAATGATGGATGTGGCTTGGAGGGTGAGAGTTTCCTCATGGCTGTGCTTACCGAATCGGGGATGGAGAGGATGGATCTTAAGAGCTGTTGGCCAAACCTATAGGGATGAGCTTCATGTCATGAGGGTGCCTCCGCTGGACATTTCATACTGGGGGTGTGTTGACCCTGCGCCCCTCCACTTCTCCCGAGGCAGCTGTTGTGTCTATGTACATGGGCCGACTCTGCCTCATTTCATCAGCCCCATTACGAGCCCTTGATTACCCTTGTCTGCGGTGTGTTTATCTGGATCTCCATTTGAATCACTTTCCCTGTCGCTGTGTTCCCATGTGTCCCATTCCGGTGTTTCCCCTTCCCATTAGACGTTACCTCCGACCTTCAGAGTCCCCGGCCCTCTGGTTCTCAGGCTCCCTGTCCCCCGAGAATCCTCGCTTGCCATCTGGCCTCCTTGAGCTTAGCTATGATAGTAAGTTTCCTTGGTTCTTTCTCATGCTGGGACTGCCCCTCTCCGACACATGCTAGTTTCGGTGCACAGTCTAAATATCGATTCCTAAATAGCGACCTACAGAAATATCGAGTTGGAAATATCGAAGATACAGAATATCAAGAATGCCGTTGGACAGAATATCGACCCTAAGGTGAGTAATATCAATTTTTTTTATATCAATGTATGTAATATCGAAGTTAGTAATATCGATATCAAATATATCGATGTTACTAATCTCGATGTTACTAATATCGATATTTGTATTATTGTTATGTATTTTGTTATGTATTTAATATGTATGTGTTATATGTTTTTTGTTAAGTATTTTACTTGTTTTAAATTATATGTGTACTATTTTTATATTAATAATGCTTTTTTTTAAGTCAATTTTATGTTTTAGTACCGGCGCGGGTTGCGGGTTTATAGGGGAGTAGGGTGGGAAGTAATTTAATTATGCTAAATTAATTATACATTTTTAGGAATTATAAATTAATTTTAATACATTTTTGCGTTTAAGTTCTGTAGCGGGTTGTGGGTTTATAGGGGAATTGGGTGGGAAGTAATTTGAACTGTAATTAATTAATGATTTATTTTTATTTATTGGTATTGATAATTATTTTATTTTTAATTAATTATTAATTGGCAATTATTTTTTTTAGTTGGTAATACATTTTTTAATTGGTAATTAATGTTTGTAATTAGAAATTAATTTTGTTAATTGGTAATAACACATTTTAATTTGTAATTATTATTTTAATTGGCAATTAATATTTTTAATCAGTAATTAATTTTTATTAATTGGATTTTTTTTCTATTGATTGGTAATTAATGTTTCATAAAAAGTTTGTTTTGGTATAAAAAATAATTGTATTGTTTAATATTTTTAAATTGTTAATCAATTTTTAATAATTAATATGGTTTTTGTTATGAAAAATATGTTATTGTTTAATATGTAATATTTGGTACTAATATGTATTAATTAATATGTATTGGTATTTATTGTTAATTTATTGTTAATTAATTATTCAATTGTAATTATGTTTTCAATAATTATTAATGGGTATTTGTAAATGATGTAGAGTTATTTAAAAATTAAATTATTAATTATTTGTAAGTATGTTATATTTAACTTCTACTCTATCCAACGCTTTCCCTACTGTTGCACTCACTGGAGTGGGAATAGTAATTTTTTCCCATACGCTATCCAACGCTTTCCCTACTTTTGCACTCCCTGGAGTGGGAATAGTAATTTTTACCCCTACGATATCCAACGCTTTCTCTACTGTTGCACTCTCTGGAGTGGCAATAGTAATTTTTACCCCTACGCTAGCCAACGCTTTCCCTACTCTTGCACTCTCTGGAGTGGGAATAGTAATTTTTACCCCAACGCTATCCAACGCTTTCCCTACTGTTGCTCTCTCTTGAGTGGGAATTGTAATTTTTACCCCTACGCTATCCAACGGTTTCCCTACTGTTGCATTTTCTGGAGTGGGAATAGTAATTTTAAGTCCTACGCTATCCAACATTTTCATTACTGTAGTTTTTTTGACACTTTGAATAGTAGTTTTAATTATTTAGCTATTTAATATTTTTTTTATTATTTTAGATAATGTAGTATATAATAATTTTAAAAATATTGAAAGCATATTTAATTGTTTTAATTAATTAAACATAATTATTTACTTTTTATTCATGTTATTGTTTTATGTGTGTAGATGTATTGTAATTTATAATATTTGTAAATATTTATAAGTTATTAAAATAATTAAAACGTATTAGTAAGTATATATTATATATTTTATGTATATGTTTAATTAATGTTTTATTATTATATATGTATTATGTGTTAATGTTAAATATTATTAAATATGTTTAACTGTGTTTATTTTATTTATAAGTATTTTTTACTTTATTTTACACATTTTTTTAACAGAAAAAAAGTATATTTTTAATTACGATATTTTTAACATCGATATTTTGGTTTTGATATTTTTTTACTTACCATGTTGTAGATAGGATGCCGATATTCTTGCCTTCGATATTCCTGCGTCGATATTTCTGTAGGTCGATATTTTGTAGGTCGATATTCTGCCAGTATTCGCTAGTTTCATCTTCTGCTAGCCGCCTGCTTAAAATGTTTAGAATAATCCTGCCTATGGCATGAGCTGCAAAGGCAGAATCCAGGACCAACCATTGTGGCTGCCGCAACTTAACGGTGGTGGTGGTAAACAAAAGAAAATACATTTTAAACAAGCTAAACGCACCCAGGCTTAGAAAAAGTATAGCGCCATGCGCGCGATGTGGGCACGCAGGGACAGGAGATGTGCACGCGTACAGAGTGCACATCTCCTGTCCCCCTTCAGAGGAGACGCCATGCGTGCGCACACCGACTGTCCGTGGCGGCCCATGGTTTGTCTCCCTTCGCTAAGGAAAGTCACAACAATAGACTCGCAAAGGTGAAGCAGCGCATGCACTGCGTTCGCTAGGCGAGACCTAAAAAATAAAAAGAAATATTTTGAAAAAAAGGGAACACTATGGGCAACAACTCTCTGGCACTGAAGGCGTTTACTGTTTCTGTTAAATTGCACGTTGTGCACCGGAAGAATACTCTCACAGTGAGTGGAGCCGGTAGATGAAGTGGGCTAAACCATTGCACTATGCCTTATGCTCTGGTGGCGGAAGCAAACTGTGAAGAACTTACCAGACCATTGGCTGAAGATGGCTAGCTGAAACTCCAAGGTGTATGTATGCATATGTACGTATGTTTATGAACTTTTCTTTAGAAAAAACAGGTATTTTCTAACGCCAGAAATAAAAAGCGTTGTCATCTTTTCTATAAACAGCGATTATTCCAAAATGTTCAAGGACATAACAAATATATATAAAGCTGAACTGCAAGAGATCTTAGCTCGATTAAGCCATAGCAAAAACATTGCAGGATCTATAATTAAAATAAAAAAGATTAACAAAACAACGAGGAAAATGTTAACCCATTTGGCATTTAGCCAACGATTCTCTCATGCTGTTATGAAAGAAAGATTGTACCCAGATGCATCTCTTTCCTTAATCCTTTTGTGTCTGTTTACTCCCCAAGGATGACTCTTAGCAGTTTCTAATTTGTGGATTTTACTTGAGGATGAACTTGGCCTGTTGAGGTCAAATGAACTGTCACAGTCTATTTTTGTTAAAATTCATCATACTGCTTTATGTTTCTTAATGAATCCGTAGCAGTGTTCTGGTCTCTCCATCACATGCCACACGACAAGCACCCTCCATGCCCCTCACACACATCCATTACACACCTATATAAATGTGTTCATATGCAGGTACAGTAAGCCCTCTCTATAACACATATGCTAACCTAGCAGCCAGTCAAAAGCATTATAATAGGAGTGTACTATTCAGATAGAGATGCTGTGCACAAACACACTAATACACTTGATTCTAAAAACACAACATCCTAGAATCTTTTGTTGGGTTAATGAAGCACAAAGTTCCCATAATAAAGGCACATTATCTTATCTACAAATCATACCCTGATATCTAACTACTGGCGCACAGACCCCTTCTAACTTTTTAAACCAAAAAGCTACACCCATCACACATACAGACTTAAGGACGGTGCTGAAGAAACGTTTTAAGCAGATGCACACATTGAAGGCAATTGCCTCTTTCATTAAGAAGGAAAAATATAGAAATATTGCATACCAATACACAAATACACATCTCTGCTATTCCCGTACACGTAAGCTTCATTCATAGAAGACCAATTACTAGTGCACACAGCACATTGGCAACACTTTTTTCAAATTATTAACTACCCTTTGGTAACTTGGCTAGAGAAGCACGGCAAATATCAGAGAACATGTATACTATATAGTTGGGGCAGCAAGCCGGCCACACACTAATGTCGTAAAGAAATAGAGATTTAAGTAAAAAATAAAGAAAAAAACAATAATATGAATACAATTTGAGCAGTGCTGCAAAATGTAGACTAAAGGGAAACATATCCACATTTACAAAAGGTATTGCAATGAAATCAATCAAAAATGAAAAAAATAACCTATAATTTCAATTCACAAGGGAATCACTCATAGCGGAGGACTGGTAATGAACCCTTTGCCGCTGGGAGCCGTCACCTACCCAGCCGGACGTCGGACACTGTTTCTCCCTCATATCCCTGTTGTGTCTCCTACCCCTCCCCCACCTTTTCAGTCTTTGTCCTCCTCCCCTGCTCCTTTCCTCTCTTCCCTGAATTTCTCTCCCCCTACCTGCTTTGGTTTCCTTATGCCTATGCTATGCTTTTGTAACTCATGTAACTCGTGTAACTACGCTCCAGCAACTGATTTAACTGTGTAACTATGTTCCGAAGCAATGCTCTTCCTTTTGTAAAGCGCTCTGATACTTCCGGGTCTAGCCAGCGCTATATACAACTTTTCAAATAAAATATATAATAAATAAATAAATAAATATTCTGGCTTTGCCTGGCATATAGACCCTTTGAGTGGCTGATCTGTGATTGCACTTGGGAAACTTAAAGATCGCAGTTTGGTCCAGGAAAATTTCTACTTCTGGGCCAGATTGCAGTCTATTGCAATATGTGAGGTGAAGGCTCTCAAAGAATGCTGGCCATCTGATTGAAATCACTGAGCAGCTGCTAAAGGCTAAGGGGTCCATTATGATGTCGCCATCTGATTGAAATCACTGAGCAGCTGCTAAAGGCTAAGGGGTCTATTATGATGCCGCCACGGAAAGGCATACGGGCTTCACTCTGGGGGCCCCTTCTGGTGTGTTTTGCACTTGCATGACTTGTGTGTTTTGCCCCTGTTACATGTCCCCTTACTCTTTTGTTTATTTATGGTTGGTCCGTGTACTCTTTTTTCTTTGTATTGGTCCCGCGCCTTTTCTTAGCCCCATCATGTGGGACAAGCACTTCCCATCAGTGCTTGTGTTTTGTTTTCATGTAATGCAGTGCCCGCCATGCTTGAGCTTGCAGCTAGAGCACAGCGCCTGCTTCACAGCTGCTGCACTTCATCACACAGCATGGTGATTGCTTCGGGAGACTGTGCGCCTTTCTTTACTTCTGCACGGAACCCGCAGCCTCTTCAACTCTGATCTGAAGGTCTCTCCCCGCAGCCCAGGGAGTCTCCTCCCCAAAATCTCCAGCAGGCAGGGCATAAACAAAGCAGGCTATCTGAAATAGCTTTCGCCCGCAGCTGGCAACAGAACAAACACTTTCACGTAGCACTGCATCCCCGACAACCGACCCAACATCCTGCCCTATCTGCACAAAATACTGTACCATCCTTTGTATGGACTACAGCAGCTAACGCCGTGAAGCGCTCTCCTGAGTTTTTTGGGCTCTCCAGCGTCCAGAGCTGCAACAGTGCTCGAGTTGGTTCGATCGGCTTCTGGGGCAGTTTCGCGCTGGGACCAGCGTGCGTACACCGGGAGACCCATTGGGGCCCATCTATCAGCCTCAATGAAACGGCGTCCCCCGGTGAGAGGAGACGCCGACATCTGAGCAGCTGATGGCGCAAAACCATGGGTGGCACTTCCTTCTCTAAACTATGGAACTCTTTACCCCCAACATAAGATTCATCGACAGCCACCTTATCTTCAGAAAACTACTCAACAATTGGCTCTTCACCACATAAGGCACCATACGCAAACAGCAATTTACAGCATATCCCTCTGTATATAAGCATTTATTTTCAGGATAGATATGCACCTATCTTTGTGTATTGCTTTGTATAAACATGTAGAATAATTTTTTTGTTAAAAATAAAATAAAATTTAAAGTACAATAACATTTGAATACTGGAGTTAATCTGATGCATCTTTGGTCTACATGTACTTGCTTCCATTGTGTATCTATGTACCTCTCATGTACTTGGACCTGTGTGTTTGTTATTTTTCTCCTGAAAAAGCTTATCCAATGCACTACCCAATTTCTCATCCTGTATCAATATCTTTAATCCACATATACTTACCTCCTTCATTCTTCTATATACTTTCAATGTACTTATGGATCTACAATTGGGGGTGGGGTCGCACACTACTCACACATCAGCGGGATTGCCCCTAAGTACTGTGGTAAGTGTAGTTCGTGTTCCGCGATGCATCTTCTTTCGATTCTCTGCTATCTTCGCTATCTTCGCCATCCCTGGACACGTGTTTCGGGGTATTTACCCCTCATCAGCAGGGATTAGGGCGTGTTCTGGGGTTGCCGGTTGCTGACAAATATTGCCAGGTTTAGTACCACTCAGGCGCGCAGGTGCGGGGTCCCAGGCTCGTCAGCCAACTGCTCGAGGGAGCTTTAACATTACAATTGGGGTGGGGTCGCACACTACTCACACACCAGCGGGATCGCCCCTAAGGACTGTGGTAAGTGTAGTTCGTATTCCGCGATGCATCTTCTTTCGATTCTCTGCAATCTTCGCTATCTTCGCCATCCCTGGACACGTGTTTTGGTGTCTTAACCCCTCATCAGCAGGGATTAGGCCGTGTTCTGGGGTTGCCGGTGGCTGCCAAATATTGCCAGGTTTAGTGCCACTCAGGCGCAGGTGCGTGGTCCCAGGCTCATCAGCCAACTGCTCGAGGGAGCTTTAACATTACAATTGGGGGTGGGGTCGCACACTACTCACACACCAGCGGGATCGCCCCTAAGGACTTTGGTAAGTGTAGTTTGTGTTCCGCGATGCATCTTCTTTCGATTCTCTGCTATCTTCGCTCTCTTTTCCATCCCTGGACACGTGTTTCGGGGTATTTACCCCTCATCAGCAGGGATTAGGCCGTGTTCTCGGGTTGCCTGTGGCTCACAAATATTGCCATGTTTAGTACCACTCAGGCGCGCAGGTGCGGGGTCCCAGGCTCGTCAGCCAACTGCTCGAGGGAGCCGGTGGAGGTGACGACCTAGAGATACCGCACCTGCGCGCCATAAGAGGTATCTGGACCTACGAATATTTTCGGCAGCCCATGCAGCAACCCCGTGCACACGCCTAATCCCTGCTGACGAGCGTTAATGAACGCGAAACACGTGTCCAGGGATGGCAAGCACATCAGTGAACACTCTCAAGATTTAAGACTCGGGTAGAAGCGCACCCGCTGATACCTACTACATCGACCATCATGCTCCGGGGTCACATGCTCATGGGACGAGCAGTGTGCGACCTCATTTGGAAATTACTTATGGATCTATTTATTTAAATAATTTCAAAATTTAATTGATAGCTTTGTCCATGCTCTTGCATATTATTGTTGTGATCGCCTTACTGTTCCTTGTAAAACTTGTCTTTCTTTTTTAAGTTCTTTAATGCCCTTGGGTGATGCTTGTGCTATATATAATTGCACAAATAAAATAATATAAAACAAATGTTTATTCAAAACCATTAAGGAACGATGTTTGGTTTTCACGTGAAAAATACCATGAGTTATTCCACAATCTTCCAAACAAATGTATGAATGAATAAATGAACGAATGGGGGCATGTGTAGAGCATGTATTTATTATATTTATTTATTTATTTAAAAAAAATTCTATAGTGCTGGCTAGACCCAGCGGTGTCAGAGCCCTTTACAGGAATGTGAGAAGGTACAGTATTCAAAAACATTTGAACAAAACAAGAGCCAATATAACAAAGAAAGCAGATAAAATACAAAAGATATTTACAGAACAACTATATTAGGTTAATTAATATAGGTAGTGAGAACTTAGGTTAGGGAGGGTGGGGGAGGGTGAGAGAGAAGAGAAAAAAGGAGTGGAAGAAGAGAGTAGGAGTTAAGAGGGTAACATGAGTAGTAAATCAGCGGGAGTTCATGTGTAGGGCTAGGAGTCATAAGTAGATATAGAGAGTGGGGGGTGGATAGGGGGAAGAATAGCGTGAGGGAGGGGGATTGGTGGGAGAAAGTGGAGGGGATAGAATTGGAGGGCAGTAGAGTGGGACATGACAGGGTCGCAGCGCGTGAGATCAGTGTCAGAGGTAGGAATTAAGGACCCCAGTATTTGTTGAGGATGAACAATTTGAGTTCTTTTTTTAAGTTGAAGTGGGAGGGGTTACAGCGTAGGTCTTTAAGCAGGGAGTTCCAGATGGAGGGAGCGTTACGGGAGAAGGAGCGAACATTTGTGCCTTTCTTGTAAAACAGGGGGGATAAGATTGAGGGCGTTAGTGTTCCTCGTCAATCGTGCGCAGCCTGCTTTGTGGAGGTTATCTGAGAGGTAACGTGGGGTGTTTTGGTGAAGGGCTTTGTGCATGATACATGCAATCTTATAGGTGGATCTGCCTTTGATGGGTAACTTCTAAAACAGGGGGGATAAGATTGAGGGCGTTAGTGTTCCTCGTCAATCGTGCGCAGCCTGCTTTGTGGAGGTTATCTGAGAGGTAACGTGGGGTGTTTTGGTGAAGGGCTTTGTGCATGATACATGCAATCTTATAGGTGGATCTGCCTTCGATGGGTAACCATTTGAATGGAAGGCAGATCCACCTATAAGATTGCATGTATCATGCACAAAGCCCTTCACCAAAACACCCCACGTTACCTCTCAGATAACCTCCACAAAGCAGGCTACGCACGATTGACGAGGAACACTAACGCCCTCAATCTTATCCCCCCTGTTTTAGAAGAAAGGCACAAATGTTCGCTCCTTCTCCCGTAACGCTCCCTCCATCTGGAACTCCCTGCTTAAAGACCTACGCTGTAACCCCTCCTACTTCAACTTAAAAAAAGAACTCAAATTGTTCATCCTCAACAAATACTGGGGTCCTTAATTCCTACCTCTGACACTGACCTCACGCGCTGCAACCCTGTCATGTCCCAGGGTAGGGGAGATGAAATCAAAACGTTTGTAGTTGGAGATAAGTCTAGCTGCTAGGTTGAGCAGAGATTTGAGTGGAGCGAGGTGGACTTTAGCTGTTCCAGCAAGGATAGCGTTGCCATAGTTGATTCTCAACAAAATCAGCGATTGGACAACAGTTTTAAAATTATCAGCCGGGATGAAGGGCTTAATTTTCTTGAGATGACGGAGAGTGAAGAGTGCTCCTTTGGCTGCAGTTGTTATGTGGGAGGTGAGGGGGTAAGTCTATTATCATTGGTGAGGCCTATAGACTTAACTGAATTAGAGGTGGTGAGAGAGCAGTTGAGAGCATTAAGGTCAGAGATCCAGTCATGTATGGGAAGTGGGTTGTTTTTAGGCGTGAAGAGAATGATTTCAGTTTATTTAGGGTTGATTTTGAGATGATTAAGGTGGAATCAAGATTGGATCTTGGTCAGGGTGTCATTTAGGTGAAGGATATCGGAGTGGGATTTAATCTTATAGTAAAGTTGTGTGTCGTCGGCATAACGGTGGTAATTTATCCCTGCTTGTTTGAGGATAAGGGTGAGTGGTTCCATGAAGAGGTTGAAGAGAGCAGGAGAAAGAATGGATCCCTGGGGGACAACGAGAGAGATCGGAGTGGGGTTGGAGAGGCAGTTCTCAATTTTGATTTGTTGGATTCTGTGTTGGAGAAAGGAGGTGAACCAGTTGAGGAAATAGCCATTGAGGCCAAAGCGGAATTTAAGATTGTTTAGTTAGGCGGAGTGGTTAACAGTATCAAAGGCAGCGGATAGGTCGAGGAGAATGAGAAGGCATGATTCACCTTTGTCGGGAGGCTAAGGCCTTTTGAGTGGGGAGGGATAGGCGACGCCTCCTTTGAGTCCATAGCCTTACAGTGGCGGGGATGGGGGGGCAGGAGTGGGCCCCGGTTGACGCACATCATGGCTGCAAACTTGCCCAAGCCCTTGAAGATCTTAACTTTTAATGTTAAGGGCTTAAACTCCCCCAACAAGCGGAGGCAAATATGGCGCTATCTCCTCCAGCAGATCCCTGACATCATATTCCTACAGGAAACTCACTTGTTACAAGCGGATACGAAGCACATGGCACACCCTAAATACCCCCTCCAGTTTTGGGCCACGGCTGACTTTAACTTAGTATGGGATCCAGACACAGATCGTAGTGCCGCTTTGTTTAGTGGAACTGGGGCTATGTCCTCTGCGCTGCGTACACAGATAGCAGATCTGGGACTGATAGATGTGTGGCACTACCACTGTCCGGGGTTAAGGGACTACTCCTTTTACTCCCACGTTCACCACTCGTACTCTCGCATCGACTTCTTGTTTGTTTTGCATGACTTGGTGCGGGACATGCTAGGTGCCTCTATGTCGGATATCTCATTGTCCGACCACGCCCATGTTGAGCTGCTCTTGCAGGACCCGGCCGCTTGCCCTGCTCGGGAGGCGCGTTGGTGTTTGCCGCCGAGTATTCTCCGGGATGCAGCCGATGTTGACAGCATCCGGGATGCCATTAACTCTTATTTTACTAGTAATGACATCCCGGAGACGCCCTTTCCTGTGGTTTCCTTTGTTAATTACATTTCCTGACAATGACAGTTCAAAAGGTAGTACTGTCAGCGAAAAAAGGAAGAAAAGGGAGGCGGAAGAGAAGGATTTGGAGGAGCTAAAATTGACATGTAAGATAGAACTGCCTAGATTAGAACAAAAATATCATAGACACTAGTATTCAAGACCAGGAGTAGCACGGTAAATACCAATGGATCACTGACATAATATCGATGACCAAAATATAGACTTACCTAAATATCGATGAAAAAATATAGAATGCAAAAATATCGAATTCCTATCTACAAACAGGTAAGTACAATAATATTGAATCAAAAATATTGTGAAATAATAAATATAATTAACTTAAACATACTTAAAATACTTAAATATTCTTAAAATTAATAAATAATTAATGTAAGTTAAAAAAAGACAATTTTATTTTTTAATGCATATATATATATTAACGTAATAGTAATAAAAAATATACAATATTTGTACCATACGGTAGCGGGAGAATAAAATTTACCATTACAACTCTAGTGAGTGCAACAGTAGGGAAAGCGTTGGATAGCGTAGGGGTAAAAATAACTATTCCCACTCCAGTAAGTGCAAGAGTAGGGAAAGCGTTGGATAGCGGGAGGGGAAAAATTACTATTCCCACTCCAGTGAGTGCAACAGTAGGGAAAGCGTTGGATAGCGTACGGGTAAAAATTATTATTCCCACTCCAGAGAGTGCAAGAGTAGAGAAAACGTTGGATAGCGTAGGGGTAAGAATTACTATTCCCACTCCAGAGAGTGCAACAGTAGGGAAAGCCATGGATAGCGTAGGGGTAAAAAAATACTATTCCCACTCCAGAGAGTGCAACAGTAGGGAAAGCGTTTAATAGGGGGAGGGTAAGAATTACTATTCCCACTCCAGAGAGTGCAACAGTAGAGAAAGCGTTGGATAGCGTAAGGGTAAAAATCACTATTCCCACTCCAGAGAGTGCAACAGTTGAGAAAACGTTGGATAGCGTAGGGGTAAAAATTACTATTCCCACTCCAGAGAGTGCAACAGTAGGGAAAGCATTGGATAGCGTAGGGGTAAAAAATACTATTCCCACTCCAGAGAGTGCAACAGTAGGGAACGCGTTGGATAACGGGAGGGTAAAAATTACTTTTCCCACTCCAATGAGTGCAACAGTAGGGAAAACGTTGGATAGCGTAGGTGTAAAATGTACTATTCCCACTCCAGTGAGTGCAACAGTAGGGAAAGGATAGCGGGAGGGTAAAAATTAATATTCCCACTCCAGAGAGTGCAACAGTAGGTAAAGCGTTGGATAGCATAGGGGTAAAAGTTACTATTCCCATTCCCACATTCCACATGAATTACCAATTTAATTGTGTGTAATAATTAATTAATTAGAAATAAAAATACATATTAATTATTAAAAATCAAATACCTATTCATAATTAATTAACAACTAATTAATTTTCAATAACAAAAACGAATTGTTAATACAAATTAATACCAATTAATAATGAATTAACAGTAAATTATTTATCAATACACAAAAACTAATTTTTAATATGCAATTAACATTACTTCCCACCTTATTCCCCTATAAACCCACAACCTGCTACAGAAAATAAATTAATAAAATGATCATAATTATCAATGAATTAATTAATAAAAACGAATTAACAATTAATATAAATGAATTACCAATTAAACATTTATTAACAATAAATTAGAAATTAATACCAATAAATAAATAAAAAATATTTACTTAATTACAATTAAATTACTTCCCACCCTATTCCCCTATAAACCCACAACCCGCTGCGGAACACAAATTAATAAAATTAACATACTTATCAATTATTCAATTAATATACATTAATTACCAATTAATAAAAATTAATTACCAATTAAACAAGTAATTAACAATAAATTCGAAATAAATACCAATAAATAAATACAAACATTTAATTAATTACAATTAAATTACTTCCCACCCTATTCCCCTATAAACCCACAACCTGCTACAGAACTAAAAAGCAAAATAAAAATAAAAATAATTAATAATTGTTAAAAATGTATATTTAATTTAATATATTTAAATTACTTCCCACCCTATTCCCCTATAAACCCACAACCAGCTACAGAATTAAATTACGTAAAAGTTAAACATACATTACAAAAATAATATACACTTTTCACACAAATACTAACATACTAAACATTTTTAAAAAATCGATATTATTAAAAATTCGATATATTTCAATGCCTATATTATATACTTCGATATTTTAAACTTCGATATTTTAAACTTCAATATTTTGACAATCGATCTTACTTACCTTCAATTCGATATTTTTAACAACTATATTATGTCCATTCGATATTTTGTCGATTCTATATTTTTTATTCGATATTATGTCCATTCTATATTTTACTTCGATATTATGTCTTCTGTATACCAATACCAATATCCCATACAAGAACACACAATCTCACAATATTTCCGCAAGCAAATAGGGGCACTCTCAGTCTATACACTTCTGCTTCACCACAGCATGTATGCAAACCGACAAGCATCCCTGGGTGAGGCAAGTCACCCAGGGGTGAGGGAATATCACCTGAAGTCTTCATATTGTACAGGAAGAGCTGAGGGGTTGTCTACTGCCTAGAAGCCTGCCTACCCGCTGAGAGAGGGAAGGAGTCTGCCTAGCCTTGCAGAAGGAAATGCTGTCCGGGGGAGAAACCCAACATGTTCCTAGTCTGAGGAGCACACGTAGAGAACATGGACTAACCTGAGAGTCATGCCAGGAACAACCTGTGCTGCAGAGTTTCTCCCACTATTGCCACCGTACTCAGCAAGAGCCTTAAAATGTATATGTGCTACTGCACATCCCCAGTTAGGCCTGCAAATGCCATGGTGTTTAAATCAGTGCATTCATTCTGGCCACTTTATGGTGTGATGTTCACATCATCCCAGTTGGGGCTGCAACTGCCATGGTGTTCCATCAGCCTGGTTGTGGCAGTACAGTAATGCTGGAACCACCAACCATTGCCAGATTAATTTGAATGATGGTGTATAGATAGATGCAGGCCTCACCCAGCTTCCTTACCAGCCACTGAGCAACTGCATCCGATCACCAGGTGCCTCCGCCTCCAATGAGATCAAACCACAAGGTTACACTAGCCAAGCTGAAGGACTTAGAGACTGAATTATATTCCCTACAATACTAAGGGTAACAACTCAAGCAAAAAAGTGAACTGATTGTGCATTTAACTTGTGGAACCCTGAAATTTGCAACTGCCCTTGAGTCATACGTCTATCATACGCTGCTGGGGACAGTTTCATCTAGATCATCCAGGCGGGCGATAGCATGGTTAGAGATACGTGTGCAGAGCCACACATGAATTATGACCAGGATAAATTCCCTGTATACTGGATTGAATCTTGTTGTAGTGAGTACTGCTGTGAGACTAAAAGTATTTTTTTTCTAAAACGGCAAGCACTGTACTGGACATGAAGTTATTGTCACGCTTTGTTGGTTGATTGTTGGGGTTGGAGCTTTAACTTCCCACACTACCCCCCCCCCCCAAGAATCGTGTGAAGACTCACTGTTAGAAATGGGGGGTCTCTAGGTCTGCTCACCCCCTTGGTAGCTTGAAACGAGCAGTCAGGCTTATCTCAGCGGCAATGTATAAAGCATTTGTACAAAACATAAACAGTAACACAGTGAAAACACTACAGATAGACACCACTTCATTTTAGAAAAATACCCAATCTTTATCTAAACCAAACAAGACCAAAACGACAAAAATCCAACATACAGAACAAGAAATATCACTTTTTAAAGATTTATGCAATTCTGCCCATAATACTCTATTGATGCATTGATTTTAGCTCAAAGTACCTTTGATGCATCAAAATATAAGATGAAAAACTGACGCAAAGGAGAGACGTGTCGGAAAACACAGCAATGATTCGATTCTTGAGTCCCAGGAGAATGGAGGCTTCAGTTCTGCTGCATGCAGGAAAAGTGTCGTGTCAATTCTTTACTGCGAGGAGAAGTGATGCGTCTAAATCTGAAAACGGGTCCTTTCTGCAGGGCAATGCTCTGGAAACTTGGTGCACCGGTACAATGTGTTGTGCAGATGAGGTGATGAGTTGCTTTGCGAGGCTTTGCGTCATCCACAATCAGTTCTGGGAGACTGTGAGGCTTCACAGGGCATTGCATAGTCCGGTGTCAGTCCTGAGGAGCGGTCAGCTGTGCGGAGAGACCTGGCGAGGCTTTGCGTCGTCCGGCATCAGTTTTGGGAGGCTGCATGGTGAGGCTTTGTGAAGGTTTGCATTGCTTTGTGTCGGTTCTTACAGAGAACAGCTTCAGAACTGACTTCTGAGGCCCTCTGACTGGAGGGAGACACCTCAGGCAAGGGTAGGACTCACAGATGGCAGAGTCTACCAGCACCAGCATTGTGAGAGAATAAGCACAGCCCTATTCAGGTGTCAGTGATGCCTCCTCACAGCACTTTAGCTCAGCCTGGTGATGGGCAATCAGGATATGCAGGGCACACCTCAGCTCCCTTTGTGAGACTGTCTAGAGTGAATGCACAAACAGCCCAACTGGCACTCTAAACCAGACATGGATTCCACAGGTAGGCAGAGGCACAAGATAGTGAAGCAAGAACATGTCCACTTTCTAAAAGTAGCATTTTCCACCACACAATTTAAAAACCACCTTCACAGAAAGATGTGTTTTTAAATCATGAGTTCAGAGAACCCAAACTCCAAATCTCTATCTTTTCCAGTTGAAAATGACATTCATAAGATGTTACAAGGCAGCTGCAATGAAAACCTAAGGGAGAGATAACCCTTGCAACAGTGAACAATGAAATCAGCAGTAATTAACTATCAGGACATACAAAAAACATGAGCACATTTCCTACCTTTCACATACAATGCACCTTGCCCATTGGGCTAAGTTTGGGGATAACCCTGCAAAAAGGGCCAGGTCCAACACTCACCCTCCAAATCCTGAGAGGGAAAAGAGAAAAGGGTTGTACTTGACATATTATGCAGAACCATAGTAGGGTCCTAGTCCACTAGTGGCAAACAACCTCAACTGCCATGGTGAAGTGCTAGTAGTCTCTGCCTGCCTTCGGCTCCCGATAAAAAGCCTAAAAAGAATGAGAAACACGTCTGGCACATGAACATGACCCCAAAAATGCTTCGGAATGGAAAGAAATCGACAATCCAGCGAGAAGAAATAATCTCCATATTTTCAATGTACTCAAAGATTGAGAAGGCAGCGATGAAAAAACATTGTTATTATAAGTGATAAAATAGAAACGCGGAGTCGCAACAAAGAGTTTTGAAATGTTTGCAGCTCAGGAAGGGCGTTAAAGAATTCTGGACACAACTGTGAGTTGGTAAGTGTTGCAACCGTTTCTCATTTCTATGAATTCATGATAAGGAACTTCCAGGGAATCATTAAATACAATTTTACCTAATTTAGCAATGTTGAGAAATGCAGCAAAGCTCAAAAATCCTTCTAAATGATTTTGCTTAAGCCATCTGGAGGCATATGATTTTTGTGCTATGAAAACAAATGTTCCTGCCTTGTGCATTGTGCCGCACTTTACAGAGGCTCTTTGTTAGCTAATGCCTAATGTGTTATTCGGTTTGTCTATTCATAGGCATTCTTCTTAGGAATCCACCACACCATCTTGAATCATGCTTTGTGACTTTAAGAGAATACTTTAAGTACAATAAGACATTGTTTTGCTTCTATCATGGGCATCAAATTAAAACCATGCTCCAGTTGTCTTGTGCGTTTCTCCACCGGATTAGTTAAAGCATTCGGCTATAAAACCACTACAATCAGGCTTCTGTTCGAATGTTTGCTACACAGTGCAAAAGTGCATTGGTGTAAATATTCCAGCTGAAATTGAAATGCAAGCTATTTCAGGAAACAGAAAATGCTCACAGGAAGTGCAGCTTGACACTTGGGACAATGAAAAACTGCTTGTTAAGTAGGTATATGCAAATGAAAAAGGAACAGGGACTGCAACTGGCTTCAAGTCTTTGTCGATTTAAATGAAAACAATTTGTGGCTTGTGAGGTGTCACATAAAGTGCATCATCCACATGTGAGCTCATTCTATGAACCAGTGCTTGATTGCAGATTTTGCAATAGCTTAAACACAACAATTGTGTGCTTCTCTAACATCATGCACCTTTTGCATGGCAGCAGGGATCAGAAGTAGAGGACTTCGTAGGGAGAGGCAACAGTCTTTCTAAATGTAAAATTCAATGTGTGGATGTCTGCAGACGTTGTGGTCCCCACACCAAAAGACAATGTATAAATCACCATATGTGCGATCTAAACGTTTCCCATGAGGCAATCAGAGCATTTCACATCACACCAAATAAACTGGGGGAAGCGCTCATATGCAGCTGCTCTGCACCATATAAATGAGGCCATAGCCCATTATAAAATGTGCATTCCTGTTATAAAGGAATTGGGTTGTTGGTAGAGTGGGATGTGAGCTCTTCTCAAGCAGCAGCTTGAGAAGGGTGAACTACAAACAGTCACTAAATTAATTTGTGCTTAAACCTCCGGTAGCTTGGCATACAAGTAGTCCGGCGTAACTTAGAGGCAATATGTAAAGTATTTCTCAGCACACAAGCCATAATAAAGTGAAAACACAACACAAGAAAAAGTCCACACACATTTAGAAAAATAAAGTTAATTTAATAAATTACTTGACACCAAAATAATAAAAATCCAATCAATAAAAGTGGAGATATTGAATTTTAAAGATTTATATAAAAGTAGTGGCAAAAATCGAAAAGTGCCAACTATGGTTATCTAATCCTGCTGGTCCGGAACAAAGTCACAAGTTCAGGTTGTCTATAATGGAGTGTGGGCAAGATAAAGGGGCCAGGGTAGTTCCACTGTGAATTGTATCTTATGTCCTTGATGCGAAGCGTTGCATCTCAGTGTGCCGATTCCAATGAGGAGCTGTGAAGGATTTGATGCAAGGTTCTGCGTTAAGTTGTGGTACGCTGGTTCCAATGAGTTCAACAAGCAGAGGTGAGGTGATGCGATGTAAGGTCCTACATCACACTTGCATTGCGTCACACTGTATCAGTCCTGAGGATACCCACAGCTGGGCTAGGAGGAGTGCACTCTGATGCCAGTCAAGGGTCCAGAAGCTGGGAGGGGGCTCTTGGGGATCAGAACTCACTCTAGCAGAGGGAGGTTCGCAGCAGGGGACAGGCAGTTCCAGATGAAACCTGGAACATAGGCCGATGCAAAGCTTGGTCACTGGAGCTTGTTACATCCCTGTAGCTCAGAGTAGAAGGCTAGTCAGCTAGCCTTTCGGGTTACTCTGGAAGTTCTGGTTCAAGGGACACATCCACTCATCCTTCCTCAGGCAGCAGTGCAGTCCCTCTTGCAGCAAGGTGGCAGAACAGTTCTTCTTCTGAGTTCTGGGTCTTCCACAGGTGCAGGAGTGATCTGAAGAGTGGGTCTAAGGGTCCCATATGTATACCTTGCTAGCTCTAGAATGGGAGAAGCTTTTAGAGTTTTGTCACCACAGAGATGTTTGAATTTCCTGCCTTCCTGTCCTGGTCCCAGTCTGTGTGCCGTCACATAGGCTAGTATGAAGTTCTTTGTCTGTGAGCTAAGGCACTATCTGAAGTGAAACTAGGGCTGGGCACAGCTCTGACATGCCATCCTGCCTTGGGTGGCCCATCTTGCCAACTACCAGGCCCTCTATTGTGCAGCTGTCTGGGAGGAAGACACAAAGGCCAACTACACCTAGTCATGTCACCCAGGAAACAGGTTGCAGGCACCAAATGGTTAGGACAAGAAAATGCCAACTTTTCAAAAGTGCCATTTTCAGAATTGTGACTTAATATCCGACTTTACCATTAAACAGGGTGTTAAATTGCAATTCCTCTCACACCACACATGAAATTCCTACTTGCTCTCAAACAAAAGCAATCCTTTCTTAAATGTAATAAGGTAAACTAATGTTATCCTATGGAATAGGTAGGCTTCACAACAGTGAAAAAAAATGTGTGAGTTTTTCACTACCAGGACATGTAAAACTTAAAGTACACATCCCATTTTTAAAATACACTGCACCCTGCCGTCTGGGCTAGTCAGGGCCTACCCTATAGGTGACATATAAGTATTAAAAAGGTAGCTTTGGGCCTGACAAAATATTTTTTTTGCCAGGTCAAAATGGCAGTTTAAAACCGCTCACACAGGCTGCAATGGCAGGCCTGAGACATGTTTAAGGGGCTACTTCAGTGAATGGCACGATGGGTGCTGCAGGCCCACTAGTAACATTTAATTTATCGGCTCTGATTACCTGTAGTAACACCTTACAAGGTCTTATTAGTAAAGAAAAGGTGCCAATTGGGTGAAAACCAATTGTACCATGTTTAAAAGAGAGACCACAAGCACTTTAGCACTGGTTAGCAGTAGTGAAGTGCACAGACTCCTAAAAGCCAACAAAAATGAGTTTAGAAAACAGAAGGTGTAAAGGCAAAAGGTTGGGGGGACTTCCACCCAAGGGTGTCATGTCTAACACCTGCATTGTAGCCAGATAATTTGGCACTCTAGCATAAGACAGATGGCACCTTTTGTGCCACAGAAAACAATGCACATCATAGAAAATGTCCCCCAATCAGTAGAAATGTGGCATTGAGACCTTTGTTTGACAGCAGTGTTTACATTCAAAGTATCTCTGTAAACCAACAGAGTCATTGATCTCACTAGTTTTTAAACTACAATGATAATCTGCTTCAATTGCTTTTAGACTGATTAACCATGGTGATTTCTTTTAATGACATTTATTGGCAATTTTCTGGTACTATTTCTCTGTGGATATGGATGTCCTTGTGGATGTCTGCCAATTACTTGAAAATGAATGGAGAAAAGAAAGAAATCCTATTGTTGGGACTGGATACCTCCTCCTCCACTCTTTGGCCAAAGGAACTTTGCTTTTACCTCTTATCCATCTTATTTCCTCTTGCAAAAATGATAGGAACATATTTAATGGTGAGCTCTCATTCAACATTGATATTTAGAAGGTTTAGTCAACAGGATTCATGCAGTTCTAACTTCTACTGAAGCCTTTCCCTTTTTTACCCCCATCCTTGATATGGTGGTTGTTAGCGCCTACATGATGTTTCATATAGGCTACTGTAATTCACTCTATCTAAGGCTTCTGGCTAAGAGCAATGATAAATTGGCGAAGCTTCAGAATCTTGCTATTCATCAAGTCTGCATTCTGAGCAACAGTGCATGTGTCTCAGCAGCCCATAAAGCCTATCACTGGTTGACTGTCAAAGAATGTATACAATATTATTTCATTTTTTTTTTTAGATCCATTGTGTCTTCTATTGGACCAGCCTAGTCTTTTTTTTCCAATTTTTTATCACATTAGGTGCCAGCAAGGACTCTCTGATCTTAAAATTTACTTCTCTAGTAATGCCCAGTGTCAATTGAACCAGAGGCGCTCCTCAACTATAGAATGGCTTTCCGGTCTCCGTTCTTCAACCTTCAGAAATCTGCCAATTTATGAAAAGCTTGTGCTGGATTTCTTCAACTTTTGGGGTACATGTGCTCGATAAATAAATGAGGAGTTTGGCTCACTTATGCTCCTATTCCATTCTTCTCAACACTTGGCTCACTTACAGCCACCAGAAACAACTTCCACAATGGGATGAAGGCTGTTGCCATTTGGATGAAAGACAGCTGCCTCAAATTCAACTCGGACAAGACTGAAATCCTCATCCTGGGACCCATCCACTCAGTTTAGGATGACTCCTGGTGACCCACTGCCTTAGGAACAAATCCAGACCCATGGACCACGCATGAAACCTCGAAATCATACTGGACTCCTCGTTCACAATGAACTACCAGATCAACACTGTCTCCTCATTATGCTTCCAAACGCTTCATGCTACAAAAGACCTCCAGATGTATTCTCACCAAATCCAGAAAGATGGCCACCCATGGACTCATCAGCAGCAGACTCGACTACGGCAATTCAGGAAACTACAAAACATTCAAAACACCGCAGCCAGACTGGTTCTCAACATTCTAACCGCAGCCACAACACCAAACACCTGTGAGAACTCCACTGGCTCCCAGTCAACAAAAGAGTCACTTTCAAACTCCTCACACACACCCACAAAGCCTCCACGATGCAAAACCAGCATATCTGAACCACTGCCTCTCATTCCACGTACCCACCAGAAACCTCCGCTCCGCGTAACTGGCCCTGGGTACCATCCCACGGATCCACAAGACCCGGACCGGAGGAAGATCCTTCTTCTACCTCACCACCAAGGCCTTCCCACTTCAGGCAAGCCCCGCCGCTGACCTAATTGAAGAAGGATCTAAAGACCTGTCTCTTCGACTGAACCCCAGTGCCCAAACCGATCAGCAGCTACGCCCATCCCTGTCCTCAGTGCCTTGAGACCCTCATGGGTGAGTAGGCACGCAATACAAACCTTGATTGATTGATAGGCAAACAAAGAGCAGGTTTGTACCCATATACACAGCAGCCTTATTATTGCATTGCCAGGAAGCCTACAAAGACAAACCGGACAGTGTAAAATGGCTAATGCCAGTCTTGGGGAAAAAAGATGTGAGAAGTTAAAAATGCTCATTTGAAATATAGGAATTATCACTGTTTACTTACATACTGGCAATGATGCATTGATATAATGAACTTCTCGAGTTTTCTCAGTAATATACCAGATAACCACATTTACAAGTGATAATTCTGTTAGACAAAGAAGGACTTTTCAACGCTTGAACAACTAACTGTTTGAGAAGCGGATCCATGCAAATGTCCCACCCAATTACACAAAACCAGCATTGATCAAGTCAACATTTCTGGCTTTAATGTGCTAATACCTGCACACAAAATGAATGCAAAACTGATGTTTATATGGATTAGCAGAGTTCAACCAAGGCATATTGGCTCTGTCAATGCTTTTTCACGTAGAAGACACTGTTATTGTAATAAATGCTGAAACAGCTTCCTACACAGTCAGTTTCTCAAATCAGGCGAGCTTTGGTAGAAAAGTTGTGTGCCACATTATGGGTCTTGATCTAAAGATGATTGGGATGGTATATCTGTCAGACTTCCTTTTAGTACTCCAGCAGTCATATGCTTGTCTGTTTTGTACAACACTGAAAACTGGAAAATCCCAAAAAGGTATTTTGAAAATCCTAAAAGACTCTGTTTTCATCATTTACCAAAATGAAGATTTTCACTGAAGAGTGTTAACAAAAAACTGCCATTGAAATAATATTCCTGACGCAACCCGACTTTCAACTGCATGTTGCTGTAACTGGTTTTCAATTCTGTTCCTTACCTGAAGCCTACTCGGTTGATCATCTGCCAGATGTTCTTTAACTAACTGAGCTATCTTATTCCTAGCCTTGAGCAAATTATGAGACTAACTAGAATAGAGCCAAATTCTTTGAAAGTCCCACATATCTACCACACTGTGCCATAGGATCAACAATATACCTCCCTGACAAACCCTAACTAGGCAGAAACCGGTCTGTAGTTGTGTTTCTTCCTGGAGGTAGCTTCGTCTGGTAGTTCGGGATGGACTATTTCCATGAGGATCAGGGTCAGTACTGATTTGCAGAAGGTGGGCTTTTTGTCTAGAGTGGAACAGTGGAAGAATAATTATGTGTTGGAATGCTACAATAAGCAATTGCCAGTGGTTAGATTATTTGCAAGCATTCCTCTCATCACCTTTTGTGTGTTTGAACATGCTCCTTCCACCTGTCTTTTTCCTTCCTTGCTGTACCTGTGTCCTCCATTAGTGCTTGAGTAGAGTTGAAGCCTAAAGGAAAGAGTAAGAGGGCAGAAATAGCACTTACCCAGAAATGTAACCAGAAAGTTAAAGTGATCTCTATATCTAGTTAGCTGGTCTCGGTGGGCGACTAAGATATTCAGGCAGTAAGAGCCTGGTGTGGCAGGCACTGAGGTTTCTCAGCTGTGCCTTGGGCAGGTGCAGTTACAGAGGAGAAAGGGAGGGGCATAGCCTGGGCAGACTCAAGAAAAGCAGAAATAAAATGTTTAATACAAGGATCAGCATCTTTCATAAGCGTATCACACCGAAGTGTGCTGGAGGGCTAATGTTGCTGACTGAAGCAACAAGACTGAATTATACACCTGACTTCAGTGCTGATTCAAATATTAATTTGCTTATATTTCTATAGTTACTTGAAAGGTACATAACCCTCCAATCGATATATTCAGAGGAATAATAGACAGAGAGGACAGACCGGTAGAAGGAGCAGTACAACATGGCTTTCTTTTAACAGTACAGTGGTGAGACCTTCACACTGTTTTGGCAGTTTTTCATAAACTTTGTGATGTTCACAACTATGATTTCAGAAAGAAGGCCCTTCTCTATATCCTGGTATGATGTACATTGATAATATGTCGACTTAAGGTCTGGCAGAAAGCTATTGATGTCTGTAGCCACACCTAAAAATATAAGGGTTAAATGTATTCAGTCTTTGAATGTCAGCTGGAAAAAAGGAAGGAAACTAATCATAAACCAAACAAAATTCACAGATCAAACTGTGAAATCACATGTATTTTGATAGTTATGGAAGCAAGAGAAACATGCTATAAACTGTCATTCCCCACAAGGTACTTACCCCTCGCAGCCCCCAGTGTCCCTTGAGTGGGCAGGGAATGCGCACCTTACTTTGTAACATTTGTTCACTACATAAAAACGCCTTCCATGTACTGTACTGAGGAAGATAAAGGTGATATTTTTTTCTTGACTGAAACCTGGATGTCAGGGAGCTCAATGCCAGATGTAGCATTACTGTTGTATCTTATATTCAATGCAATGCATCTTTCCTAGTTCATGGTCCTTGCTGCTCAGCCAGTGAGGTTGTTATAGAATGTTGAGTGGTGAGGTCACAGAATGTTGTTATGCCTGAGAGTGTCAGTTGAGAGTATGGGCTGAGCAGCAAGGGAGCTGCTCCTGGTGGGGCTTGCACTATAATTCAGGACTCTTGATTACTTGATTATTTCCATCTTCAATAAATACCATCTTCTTCATCTACACCTCGACTTCAATGGACTTATTTTATATTACCACAATTAGCTATCCCAGTCCGGTACTACATGTTGCACCTTGACAGTGGATAAAAAGGTGGCGGGATTGCTATTATTCATAGACATTAATTGAACTGCATTAACTTGGATATCAAGGAAGTCCTTCGAGCGGAATGCATGGGCTCTGTATTTCACTTTCTGCTAACAAAGACCTAGTCGGTGTACAGATTTATCAACCCTTGAGCACGCTGAGGAAAATCCTGCCCTCTTTGGACAAGCATCTCTCTAAATATGTACTAAAATATTCTAATTTCACATCCTTGGGGACCTTAATGTGCTAGTAGACTCATGCGCCAATGCTTATGGCCAACTCCTCCTAGAAAATATGTCTTCCTGGGGTATGCATCCGTTCATGTCCCAGCCCACTAATATAGAGGGTCACTCTTTAGACACTATATTTTTTAATTTTTACGTTTCAGTATCCAACATAAAATCCTAGACCTGGTATGAACATAGCCTCATTTATTTCCACTGGTTCCTGGGCCATGGCCCTGATTTCCGGTGGACACATTGCGCGCTACTGTGCTGAAATTGGTCTAGGGTCTCTTCAGATGAGTACAGTCTCACGTTGAGTATGCACCCTCCCCCTATGAGTGGAGCCAGGGAGGATGATATTACTTCTGTCAATACTTTGTTTGGTCAGGCGGCTGATGGCATTGCTCTCATAACACATATAAAGGCCAATTCTTCAACAAAACAACTGTCAGCCGCTTGGTTTAGTGAGGAGCTTAATAATCTCTGAAAGACTTGTAAGGAACTGGAAAGAAGCTTAAAACAGCAGTACCGCCTCACTGACAAATCCACTCTCTATTGCAGTTGTGTTTGCAGTGGTGGAACTCACTATCCCAGGGCGCATTAATGGCTAGGATTAAAATGGTCAATAATTACGTTGAACTGCTTGGGAAAATGGTCAAAGACCTAATATCTTTGGTTAGGACCCCTGGTGCAATCTACCCTACTGAACTGGTTAACAGTTAACCTACGGGACATTCTTTGCAAGAAGTGAGCAATAAAATTTCATCTGGGTTAGTTGCTCCCCACCAAACAAAGAACATAATTATACGCACAAGAAAATCTGAATCTGCTCATAAAGGTACAATCAATAATACCACAAATAATACTAATGGTGACATAGAAGAAACAATCTCCATATCTATGAGGAACCCCAAGGACCCTTTGCATTTATTACCCCAAGCAACGTCATGTACTATTTTATTGAAAGATGTACCAAAGCTGGCACACAAGGCCAAAGGGCTCTGGAGGAATTTAAAAAATAAGGTTGTTTACTGGTTTGCAAAGAACAGCAATTGTAGCACAAATTTTCTTTATCAAGGAATTATTATGATAAGAAGAATGAACTGAGTTGGCCACTCAAGGAAACTCTGCCAAGGGGATTGTGTTATTGTACACTTTCATTCCCCCGAATTGACTGAATTTCTACTCAGAGAATTCTCCCATAGGCAAATGATGATAGAGAAATGACCAGGTGACATTGTAGCAGTACCACTCAGGTTCTTCTATAAACCAGATGTTGAACAATCTACCCATATTAGTAATGGTAAAACATTCACATATTGGTATACACCACTATCACTTACAAATAGATTTGCACCACTTAGAAGATGCAGTGAACTCCAGTGACTACATTAAAATTCTGCGCAAGAAACAATCATGAACTGAAGTTTACAAAAGCCCTTAGGCCACTATCCCAGAGACTGCCACAAAAAGACCCAGATGCATGCAAATGTGCTCATTGCAACACGGAATATATCTGGGATTAGAAATAAGATGAAGGATGAAGCGTGACTTGAAATAGTTAAACATTGCCATTTAATAATCTTAAAAGAAACACGGCACGTTGAGGATTTTTATATTGAGGGATATTCTTTGGTTGTAACAGCAGCAATCCCTTCTCAAAATGAAAGGGCAAAAGGAGGATTAGCCACCTTGATTTCAGTTACATCCCTACTGAGTCTTCAAAAAACGTACACCAATTCGCAGTTTCTTTTAATTATTATGGTTTCAGACAACTGAAAACTTTTGCATGTTGGTAATTAATTTTTATTAATTTGTTTTTGATAATACTAGAAACCAGGTTGTCATGGCCCTTGAAAAGGAGTTAGATATATTTACAAAATGTATCAAAAGGGATTGCGTATATATTTGGCCCGGTACTTTTAATTAGTTTGTAGAACGTGACATTTTAGCAGGGGACAATTGTGGATAAAGGGATAAATATGGTGAAGTTCACCCTCACATTCCTCATAATCCATACGGTGAGATAATTAATGGAATAATGTACAAGTTTAATTTGGAGCTTTTGGAGCAATCAAGTGTAGAAGGGAATGTTGTTGCTCCAATGTATGAAAGCCATAGACACTCTTCATTTATTGATGATATTTTGATCTCAGAAAATACCCTAAGATTGATAGAAATATGTGAAGTTTTAGAAAGTACATTTAGTGATCTCCATCTGCTATTCTTGACCCTTAGACTTGTGCCTACATACCAGGAGAGGGTTTGCCGAGCTACAGACATTGAAACTCAAGGAGAGAATGGCATACGTATTATATGGTGGGGTGTTAACCTGTCCTCTTTCCTTGATGAAATAGTGCACGATAATCATCAAGATAATAAAATTTGTATGGCGGGGAATTCCAGTGACACATATTATTATGGCCTTCTGTAATATTACATCCGCAATAGCAGGAGATTTATTAATGTACAATGAAAGAACTCCAAGCAAAGCACTAGTTGGTTCGACCAACAATGTACAAAAGCAAAACAGGACCTTAAAAATGCCCTAAAATATAGGCCAAGAAATAGCGAAACTATAAAAAAAATTAGGAAGTCTTAGAAACAGGCCCTAGATAAAAGTAGTGTAGCAATACAGGAACAAGCCTGGGGAGATTTGATACAGGCAGCAGACACTTGTGATGTAACAGTTTTTTGGTAAACAATAAATCATCCTTTTTTTAAAGATCAGACTTCAGTTAAGATAGAGACCGTAGTGCAATCCTCAGACTGGAGAAGTTTTTTGGTGAGATATCCAATCCAAAAAATGACAGTCTATTTCTTCTCAGAACAAAAAAATGTAATGACAGATTGTCCAAATTTGCCCCCCATTACTTTGGACGAGATAATAAGCTGCTTTAGAGAGATGCGCCAATGGGAAGGCGCCTGGTCCCGATGAGGTACCTATAGATATTTCTAAATCGGATATTGATTTTTGGGTCCCTATCTCATTAAAAGTCTGTAATGCATCAGCAGGTGGTTTCTTGACAGTAACCTGGACCTAGTGGAAAGACTAGAAAGTTGGGCAAATGGCAACTTAGTCCTCACGAAATACCAGCATGGGTTGGGAAGAGAGATAGGGACCATTGAGCAGTGTGTAAATCTTCATCTAATTATTAGTAAATACATTATCTCCAAGAGAGGCCATATACATTTATACTTTGTAGATTTAACAAGCGCATTCGACTTGGTCAGCCATGCAAAATTATGGCAGACATTGGACAAGATGGGCGCCCCTAGTGATATTATTATCTATCTATCACAAATATGCAATCATCTATCCAGCAGAGTATGATACAGGACTAAAGGAGAGTGTTCTCTGCGCTTTAGGGTAACACGTGGTATTAGACAAGGCTGTGTCCTTGCTCTGTTATTGTTTTCTCTCTAAGTTAATGAAGTTAATAAATCCTTACAAAAGTTGAATGCTGATGCCCCCAAAGTTGGAACACGTATAACCCCTGTATTATTGTACACAGATGAGGCGGTTCTGTTATCCAGAATCATACACGGTCTCCAGTGCTTCATTGAGAACTTCACTGAATACATTGAAGAAACGGATTTAAAGTTTAATCTTAAAAAATCACTCACAATGGTATGTGGGAAAGGGAACCCAAAAACTACAACACACCACATTGAGGAGGTAATTATAGCCGAAACACATACTTTTACGACCTGGGTATACTCTTTAAATCTAATTGTCATTGGGGGCCACAGACTGAAATATGTAAATTAAAAATGTTATGGTCAATGGAGACCATATTTAGCCAATCAGGGAGAGTCTGACCCTTTACAAGAGCAAGTGTATGTTTGGAACTTGGATGCCTCACTTCAGATTCAATTAATACTTTTCTAAGGAGATTACTAGCAGTCCCAAAATCAACCCCTTCTTATATAGTACATTATTAGTTAGCAGTTCCTTAAATTGATGATTGCATCTGTGTAATTCCACGTAATGTCTAGCATAGTATCTGGAGTAAAAGTGGAACTAAATTTACCCAGGATATTATAACCAATTGCCTGGCTCTTGATTGCAGCAAAAAAATCCCATGGCTGGCATATGGCAACAAACTTTAAAGAGTTTGATGAGAATATTGACATTACTGCCCCTATGAAAGTTCTATGTTATAGCAAGAAGGAATTAAAAATGGGACTTAAAGGGTCTAGAAAATCCTTAAGGGAATTCGGTGAAAGATTAAAACCCATGATTGAGGCATATAGTGAAGGGTTATTCAAGATAGGCATGCAACAATACCTGCTCCAGGTATCAAATTTACAACAGAGATTCTATTTTATCGGGATTAAGATTGGGTACTCTCCATTTTATAATAGCTTTCCCTGACATGGGCAAATGGAATTCAAAACTACCAAGCTGCCCTTGCGATGGAAAGTCAAATCAGTCATCTTTACATTTTATTCTCTTCTACAATTTGTATAAGGACATCAGGAAGAGTATCTTATGCCTTTTTTTTTACAGTGGAAAATTATATTCTTATAAAGTTGCATTAAATTTTACCTGTAGTCTGGAAAATGGGAGAGTATTTTACGCCATGGTCTCCTATGTGCAATTGGCAAATAAAAGAAGGAAGTCTAATTCATATCTACAGGCCTTAGTCTATGACACTACATATGATTTATACTCCTAGGGTGACCTTTAGGTTGCTTTGTTTTACCCTTCTTTTGGACATGATTAAATACATCATATGTTGTTATTTATATCCACTGTATCACTTTTTACTGTTTTTTAGTAACATTATTCTAGGAAATTATGTATACATTTTATCTTGATTTTAATTTTGAACTGTGGTATTGATAAACTGAATTATTATGTATATTCATGGTTGACATATTTTAGAATAGTTTTATGGTTTGTATTTTAATCGAACAAATCTGATTGAATTGAATTGACAAATCCATATACAAGAAGGCTTTAAATCATGGGTACTCATAGTACGGCCCGAGGGCCGCCAGTGGCCTGGCAAGCCTTCCTTGGTGGCCTGCGGACCTTGCAGACACTGTACCTCTGTTTTAAAAAACATTTTAGTGTCAGCAAACACCACAGCAGCTGCGAGGACTCCCAGACACACTGTTCTACAGGGGCTGGGCGATTCACAACAAAGCCTCATTAACAAGTAAATGGTCTTTTACAGACCTGTGAAGTACTCAGGTGCGGCTGTCTGTGTGCCCGGGAAGCTGGGGTGAGGTGACAGAGGGTTACAGACAGAGGGAGAGAGACAGAGGGGGAGGGAGGAAGACAGAGGGAGAGAGACCGGGAGAGAGACAGAGGGAGGGAGACAGAGACAGACAGAGGGAGACAGAGAGGGAGACAGAGAGAGAGGGAGACAGAGGGAGGGAGATAGAGAGGGAGACAGACAGAGAGAGACAGAGAGGGAAACAGACAGAGGGAGACAGAGGGAGAGAGGGAGGGAGCCAGAGGAAGAGAGAGAGAGGGAGAGAGAGAGTGAGAGTGAGGGAGACATAGTGAGGGAGACAGAGAGGGAGACAGAGGGCAACAGACAGAGGGAGGGAAGGAGGGAGACAGAGGGAGGGAGACAGGGAGATTGAGGGAGGAGGGCGACAGAGGGAGGGAGACAGACAGAGGGAGGGAGACAGATAGAGAGAAACCGAGGGAGGGAGACAGGAGGAGGGAGGCAGAGGGAGGGAGACAGAGAGAGAGGGAAGCAGAGGGAGACAGAGAGAGGGAGACAGAGGCAGGGAGTCTGGGGGAGACAGAGGGAGGGAGAGGGAGAGAGGGAGACAGAGAGAAGGAGACGGACAGAGGGAGACAGTGGGAGGGAAACAGTGGGAGGGAGACAGAGGGACGGAGACAGAGAGAGAGGGAGAGAGGGAAGGAGACAGAGGGAGGGAGACAGAGGGACGGAGACAGAGGGAGGGAGACAGAGGGACGGAGACCGAGGGAGACAGAGAGAGGGATATAGAGGGTGACAGACAGAGGGAGACAGACAGAGGGAGACAGACAGAGGGAGGAGGGCGACAGAGGGAGGGTGACAGAGGGAGGGCGACAGAGGGAGGGCGACAGAGGGAGGGAGACAGATGGAGGGAGACAGATAGAGGGAGACATCCGGAGACAGAGGGAGAAAGACAGAGGGAGACAGAGGGAGAGAGAGGGAGGGAGACAGAGAGAGAGAGACAGAGGGAGACAGAGTGAGCGAGTGAGACAGAGGGAGACAGAGAGAGAGAGAGAGAGGGAGGGAGAGGTTGAGATAGAGAGAGGGAGGGAGACAGAGAGAGAGGGAGGGATACAGATAGAGAGAGGGATGCAGAGACAGACAGAGATAGAGACAGGGGCAGACAGAGACAGATAGAGGCAGAGCCAAAGACAGGGGCAGACAGATAGAGGCAGAGACTGAGACAGACAGAGACAGAGAGGCAGAGAGGGAGAGGGAGGGAGAGAGAGAGAGGGAGGGAGAGGCAGGGTGACAGAGGGAGGGAGAGATAGACAGAGAGAGAGGGAGAAAGAGAGAGGGAGGGAGACAGAGAGAGAGTGAGACAGACAGAGGAAGGCAGAGGGAGGTAGTCAGGGGGAGACAGAGGGAGGGAGAGGGAGACAGACAGAGGGAGACAGACAGAGGGAGACAGACAGAGGGAGGGAGACAGAGGGAAGGAGACAGATGGAGAAGAGAGAGAGGGAGAGAGAGGGAGAGAGAGAGAGAGAGAGGGAGGGAGAGGCAGGGTGTCAGAGGGAGGGAGAGAGAGACAGAGAGAGAGAGGGAGACAGAGGGTGGGAGAGGGAGACAGACAGAGGAAAGGAGACAGATGGAGAAGAGAGAGAAGGAGAGAGAGAGAGAGAGACAAAGTGGGAGATAAAGGGGGAGACAGAGGGAGAGATACAGAGGGAGACAGACAGAGGGAGACAGAGGGAGGGAGAAAGAGGGAGACAGACAGAGGGAGAGAAAGAGGGAGACAGAGGGAGGGAGACAGAAAGATAGAGGGAGACAGAGGGAGGTAGACAGACAGTGGGAGACAGATGGAGGGAGACAGAGGGAGAGAGAGGGAGGGAGAGAGAGGGAGAGAGAAGGAGGGAGAGAGAGGGAGGGAGACAGAGGGAGAGAGACAGAGAGAAAGAGAGAGAGAGAGGGAGACAGACAGAGTGAGAGAGACAGAGGAAGACAGAGGGAGACAGAGAGGGAGAGAGAGGGAGAGAGGGAGAGAGAGAGAGATAGAGAGAGAGAGGAGGGAGAGAGAGAGAGAGGGAGGGAGACAGAGAGAGAGAGAGAGGGAGGGAGACAGAGAGAGAGAGAGAGGGAGGGAGACAGAGAGAGGGAGGGAGCGATAGAGAGAGGGAGGGAGACAGAAAGAGAGAGAGAGAAAGATGTATGTATGCTGAGTCTGGTGGCTCAGTGAACGAAGGCGTCTGCTGCAGGGGCCTGTGTTCAACCTCATGGTCACAGTTTTTCTGTTCTAACCCAGCCTCCCTCCCCCACTGACCCCGCCCTCACCTGTGCGGCCCTCAGCCGCAAACCACACTGTAAATTTGGCCCGAGAGAAAGTTTGTGAGTACCCATGCTTTAAATGATTATCACAGAGCTATTAAGAAAGTTCAATCTGACTTTTTACAGCCCAGATAGATGCATCCCAGAATAAACCGGGTGAGGTTGTTAGAATTGATAAAAAAGTCACCCATTGAGATGCCCTGCTTCAGCTCCTGACACATTCTCTTAAACTGTGCACTCAACTTTCCAATTTCTTTGACACCAAAGCAAAACCATTGTGGACTCTTTACTCCTTAAGAACACTGCTCCTAAAAGTACCAATGGCTATTTCGCCTTTTTAGAGCAGAATAAGCTACTCCTTCCTTCTCAGTTGGGCTTTCACCTTGGCTTCAGCTCCGAGACCACTTTGTTGGAGGTGGCAGACACGATCAAGATATCAGTGGATCAGGAGAAGCAGGTCACACTGGTTCTACTGGATCTATCCACATCTTTTGATATGGTCTCACATTCCACACTCCTGCAGCATCTCAATGTTGTAGGCACTGGTGGCTCAGCCATGGTGTGGTTGTGTTCCTTTTTGGAAAGAGATTTCAATCAGGTTGGTTGGCCCCTTTCGCCTCTGAACCCAAACTATTGGGTTTTGGAGTTCCTCAGGGGTCTGCATTGTGCCGTTCATTGTTCAATGTGAATATGACCTCACTGGCTTTTCTGATAGATTTGTTTGGAATACAAATTGATTCTTATGCTGACTATATGCAATTACTCCTTACTTTAGACCAAAATACTCCCAAAGCATTGAGTAATCTTACGGTATGTATGACCACTGTGTTTCAATGGATGCATGATAACAGCCTCCAATGTAATTCCAAAACCAAAGGGGATGCTGGCCGGAGTGTTGAGCATTGCAAGCACTCACCCCCAGTCAACTGATCTGGGTTTATTCCATCACAATTCTTTAGCTCACTCCATCACCCCAGTTCAGACACGGCCATATGCAAATCAGTCTGACCCTGTGCCACTATAGGTGTGGCAGGGTATACTCAGACATGAGTCCCTTGCTCACTGCTCCATCAGGATTCAAGCAAGCCGGGCCGACGACGGCTGAAATGCCAGAAACCGGTCCCCGGAAGCTTGTCTCCTTTCTGGTGAAGAATTGGCTTGGTAGTTTGGTCTGCCCTGTTCCCATGATGCACTGGGCCAGGGACAGACTAATTTGCATATAGCCAGGTTCTGAGCTAGGATGGGGCAGTGAGCTAAATAACTGTGATGGATCAAGCCCTGATCTTTGGACTGGGTAAGAGTGGTCTGCTTAATTCAGACACTCTGTTCATCACCACCCCCTTTTCTGAATCATGGGAACAATCCAGCCTGAACTGCCAAGCCATATCTTCCCTGGACCGGAAACAAGCATCCTGGGACCGGTTTCTGGCTCATCAGCCATCATCAGCCAGGCTAGCTTGAATCCAGTGGCAAAGTGAGGACGGGACCCATGTCTGGGCATACCCTGCCAACTTAGGGCGAACAAAGCAAAACCAAAGGGTAGAAAGGACAGAGTGTTGAACATTGCAAGCAGTCACCCCCAGTCAATTGATCTGGGTTTAATCCATCATCATTCTTTAGCTCACTCTACCACCCCAGTTCAGACATGGCAATATGCAAATCAGTCTGATCCTGTGCCTCATGGGAACAATCCATCCCGAACTGCCAAGCCATGTCTTCCCTGGACCGGAAGCAAGCATCCTGGGTCCAGTTTCTGGCTTATCAGCCGTCATCATCCAGGCTAGCTTGAATCCAGTGGCAAAGTTAACAAGGAACCAACGTCTGGGCATACCCTTCCAACTTAGAGCGAACAAAGCAAAACCAAAGAGGATGATGCATCAAGTGTTGAACATTGCAAGCACTCACCCCCAGTCAACGGATCTGGGTTTAATCCATTGTCATTCTTAACCTCACTCCACAACCCCAGTTCAGACATGGCCATATGCAAATCAGTCTGAACCTGTGCCTCATGGGAACAGTCCAGCCCGAACTGCCAAGCCATGTCTTCCCTGGACCAGAACCAAGCATCCTTGGACCAGTTTCTGACTAATCAGCCATCATCAGCCAGGCGAGCTTGAATGCAGTGGCAAAGTGAGCAAGGGACCCACGTCTGGGCATACCCTGCCAACTTAGGACGAACAAAGCAGAACCAAAGGGGATGATAGACGGAGTGTTAAACATTGCAAGCACTCACCCCCAGTCAACTGATCTGGGTTTAATCAATCATCATTCCGTAGCTCACTCCACCATCCCAGTCCAGACATGGCCATATGCAAATCAGTCTGACCCTGTACCTTTTGGGAACAGTCCAGCCCGAACTCCCAAGCCATATCTTCCCTGGACCAGAAACAAGCATCCTGGGAACGGTTTGGCTATTCAGCCGTCATCAGCCAGGCTAGCTTGAATCCAGTGGCAAAGTGAGCAAGGGACCCATGTCTGGGCATACTTTGCCAACTTAGGGCGAACAAAGCAATACCAAAGGGGACATGGCTTGGAACTCTCTCTATTGGGGTTTGCCTGCCTACCTGCCGAGGAGATTGTGACTAGTGCAGAATGCCACTGATTGGCTTTTGCTGCGTCTCCCTAGGACAACTCGCATCCAGCCAACTCTAAAAGACCTGCCCTGACTGCCCATTAAAGAAAGAGTGAGGTTCAAAGGCCTAATCCTAACTCATAGAGCATTCTACCATAAAGACCATCAGTATTTGTCTAACAGATTCCCCCTGTATCAACCAGGCAGGTCACTTAGGTCTTCCAACTTCCTGCTGGTGGTAATCCCTCAATGTAGACGGAAAAAATGGGGTGGCAGTTCCTATTCTTTCTGGGCTGCCAGCGAGCAGAACGCTCTCCCACCACAGCTCCGTGTCATAGGGGACATTCTGATCATCAAGGAACCTCTCAAGCCATAGCTCTTTGGGTCAGATTTTTAGTTCTCTATTTGTTGGGTTTAGATTTTACTGTAAGCGCTGAGACCCTCGTTGAGTACCTATTGCACTTTATAAATTCTAAAATAAATAAAATAATGTTACTGATGGAGTCATGTGATTATCCCCTCATGCTGCCCAAAAGGTTGTGTCCCACAAGACATCTGCAAACATGATCCTATAACAGTTTTCATGCAACCTTAGTGCTTACACCTGGGACTATGTCATTGCTCGCTTCTTTTTCCGCTGTGTTTGCTCAAGCTAACATGATGATGCCATCTTGCTACACTGCAATCCACTCCAACAACTAAATCCTTTTAAAACTACCCTAAATCATGTGTATGGTTCAAAATAGAATGGGGAAGTGACAAATTAATTTAGTAGACATGTGCTGACGTAGTTGTGTTCTATGAAGTAATTCCTGTCTCAGCCACCTTTTCAAATACAAACTGTTTGTGGTAGCAAAATCTTGCCCTGAAAATTTGAACAACCTGTAATGCCACCAATAGGGTTCTCCAACAGATTGAACTGCTCATCAAGGCACCGTCCTAAATATCAATTAGCAGTGTAAATAGTTCAAGTAGTAATGATGCCACTAAATAATTGAGTTCTTGTTCAATGAAGTTTTTTTCTAGATTCACAAAAGTAATCTTATGCTTTTGTTAAAGATTATGAATGTTTGCCATTCACAAAGGTAATTTAAGAGTAGGTTATTTATGACTGAAGAATCTCCGCACAATAAATTTCGGGCAGTTGTATCTTTTTATGTGCGGATACGACAGTCATATATTATTATTTGCGCAGACTCCGCAGTCATAAAAATACTACTCGTATATTTCCTTTGTGAATAGCAAACAATTATAAACTTATAAAAAGTTAAAGTTTACCTCCTTATTGAATCAGACCCAAATTATTCTAAGTTACAAATGAGTAGCAAATTCAGAAAGAACTCGGGTAGTATCCCCAGTAATTTCAAAATCAAGGGGATCGTGGTCTGAGCAAACATATTAATTCTTTAGCAAATCACAACAGAAGTGAAAATACACATTGTCACATGATCATCATTATATCATTTGTTAAAAACAATATAACAAATACCCATCTGAATATTTTATAATCACCAAAACAATTGATAAAACTATATTAATCAGGCATTCATTAAGAGTGCATCGTTTTCAGCTTCTTTCTGGAATTCTCATCCATCATCTTTAACTGGTTGTAGACATAATCCTTGATTTTCACCATCTCAAAGTCTTCAGACCATTTCCTTTTTAATGATCTCTCTTTAATCTTACATTTACAACTTTGTATTCAGACACCCTTAAGATTGTAACAAAAGCAACAAAATAATTGCACAAATTAATATAATTATTATTGGGTTAATATTACTCGTAAAGTACTCCCTCCCAAAGTATCAATCCATTCACCAACCTTACTAAAACCCTTCCCTATCGCACTATAACTTCCCACAAGCCATGCTCTTCAAAAGATTGAAGTTCACAACAAATATTAATTACATTGGTGATCTATGATTTAAGAATAGGACTTATATCTGGGATGAATGTGCAGCACTAGTTAGCCTTCAGTCCTTTGCAAACACTGCCTTCTTCCACAAGAAGGATATCTTGTACTAATTGGTTCTGCATTACCATAGCCCTAATCGCAATTAGTTCAGAACTTATTTGAGTTAATGCTTCTGCTGTACTTAAAGCAAGTCCATCCACTAAAGTAGATAAACATCTTATTTTCACAACAGACCCTACCACACATATATAGAAGAAATAGCACCTAATATATTTAAAACTACCTGCCTAAATCCTCACTTCACTCTCTTCAAACCCACTGCATCATCCATTTCACTCATGTGATAAACTCTGGTAGACACTAAAGCAAGATAACAAGACCCAACCCAATCATTTTAAACAATTTACCATATTTGATAACATTGTTTTTTAATTCTCTAAGATAGGCAAATCCTCCAAAGACATGTTGAAATACGTCAAATAAGAAGACAAAAATGAATTTGTATTAAATACACTAACAAAACACTGTATATGACAAACCATAGGAGAATGGAAGCTCTGTGTTTGTGACGCCCTCACCCGCAGAAAGAAGACGGTAAATGCAAATAAAGCAATTCCTAAACTTCATTATACTCTTGTTTCATTTTAGTATGAATGTTATCTTGAAATCCACTAACTAAATGTCCATATGGTTAAATGATTATGTTTAAGTTTATTATATACTGTAGTTACTTCAGCTCTTGTGAAGACATGTCCCCACTGTAGATAGCAAGCACAACAGGTCAACTAAAACAAATATTTGTGTTACGAAACAATAAAACCAATCATTTCATAGCATTTTCCATACTACATTTTTTATTGAGACTAATTAGGGCCAGATGCATCAAAGTGTTTTGCCCATTCTGTGTCTATGGGAAAATGTGTTGATGCATATGGCCCTAAGATTGCTATCATAAAATTCTAAAAAATCCAAAAGTTAACAAAACTTTTATTTAAAACCACATGTTTCTTCTTTTCTTCATATTTCTTTAAAAACAATAATCAAAAATAAACTTCAAATTAGTTTTCTTTTTTTCTAAAATTCTTTCAATTCATGCTTTTAATTTTTCTTCTTTATTTATTTCAACTGGAAGGTTTATCTTTTCAATCTTTTAAAAACTTTCAAGGTGGTTCTCCTTCTTCTGGTTCACTCTCAAAGTCCCTTTTCGAAAATTGAATTAGCAACAATTTATTGAAGTGTAGGTCTCTGACCTGGATTGTTCTTTCACAGACACTGTAGCTAGACATACCCATTCAGGTGATGCATACCTTATATCTGGTGTTCTCCTTATATCAGATCTTGCAGCATTAGGTGATTCAATCCCACAATTATTTAGTCTATTTTAATTACTTTAGCACTTTCATTGATTGATTTTAGTCTTTTTTGTTTCTCTTGCTAACAATTCTTTCTTTTGCAGGTACTTTTCAATTACCTTTTTTTCTTCTGTGTTTTCTTTTTCACCTGCTTCTCCAATCACTGATGGACTTGAACCCTGGTCAATCTCAACTGTATGATTCACGGTGAACTGCTTTCTTCCTCTGGGGGTTATTGTGGCTGAAATGTTCAACTGTAGTCTTTCATTGGTTGGATCAGAAACTACATCTTCTTGCTGCCATTAACTTAACTTTTACAGTGTAACAGCTCTCCACTGTGATCCTTGCTTTGAAACTGGACATTCTTTCCACTGAACAAGGTACCAGGTTCCTCACCAGAACTCTCACTTGCACTGATGTGGACTTTTATGACTTTGCTTTCTTTACCTGTTCCAAACATTTCACCAATATTTTCACCTTCACTCCCCTCTGGATCCACACTGCAAACCTGACTGCAAATCAGTAGTTGTTTTCACCAGTTCTTCATTTGCTGCCTTCACTCTTCTCATGTGAGCATTGTGGATCCACTGTGGAATTCGTACACACTTCACTACAGTGTTAGTTTTCAATATCACCATATAGGTTCCATGCCAGCACTCCTATGGTCCGCGGCATTTGATACAGTGGACCATACGCTCTTGGTTGAACGCTTAAAAACCATAGAGATAGGAGGAAGGGCTCTTTGCCTTTTAACTTCATTCCTTTCGGATCTAACTCAATCTGTGCATTTGGGCAATTTTAAATCCGCACCTTTCATTCTGCCATGCCTCAGGGGTCCTCGTTAAGCCCTACGCTTTTTGATATTTATGTATCCGAATTAGCTTGCTTGATTAGAAGCTTTGATTTAATTCCCACCTTGTATGCCGACGAAACTCAGTTGGTTATCTAAGAAGTGGACAAGGACATCAAATACTCCATCAAACTTCATGACTGTATGGTCACCCTGTGCAACTGGATGGGTAGGCACTGCTTGAAGTTGAACTCAGGAAAAACTGAGGTGGTGCTATTTGGAAGCCTTTCTCCTCAGTGGTCACCAGTTTGTGGCCAGATACACTGGGTCTTACTCCTACACCAGTAGCCAAGGCAAAGAATTTGGGAGTCATTATAGATGAAAAACTCAATATGAAGTCCCAGGTTTCTAAGGTGGTGTCCTCCTTCTTCCTCACTATTAGAATTGTACGTAAAATTCTGCCTTTTATCCCCATAAATACAAGAAAAACAGTACTGACCTCCCTTGTCTTATCCAAACTTGATTACTGTAATGGATTGTATCTTAACTTACAATCCAATTTACTTAGAAGGTTGCAGGCAGTACAAATCGCCGCAACTATACTGGTCTTGGATGTTCCTAAATACCAGTCTATCAGAGCAGGCATTCAGGAATTGCACTAGCTAACAGTTGGTCAGCGGATCAAATTTAAGGCTCTTTGCATTGCGCATAAGGCATTGTCTAGAGAAGGACTGCCATTTTTTTGGACCTTTTTAGCTGGTGTTCTCACAACAGATCGCTCCGTTCAGCTAATGCCTACCTGATGTCCACCCCTAGAATCAAAATGACTAATTGGGGGGATGGAGTTTCAGCTACAACACTAGGAAGACGTCATCCCTGCTTGAATTCAGGAAACTGCTCAAGACATGGCTCTTTAGAAATTAGCTTTTCCTGACACTACATGGTAAACTGTGAGCGCCTAGACACCTCCAGGTAGTAGTGCGCACAATAAATTGTTATAACATAACATAACATAACTCCTCTAGGCAGTTCTTCCTGAAGTGTTTTCAGACCACTATCAAGTCTCCAGGGTTCAGTCTGTGGCACAGTATGGCTTTTGTTGCTTCTAGTGCCACAATCACAAGAAATAGATTTCACCAGATCAGCCAGAACATTTGACGTAATCTATCATGATGTAATCAGTTATTGAAACTAATGCAGCTGAAGGAATATAAACCAATCTCATTGCTCTCCCCATGATCGCCTTCCGGGGTGATAGTCCAGCCTTTTTATCAGGGTACTTCTAATACTCATCAAAACAAGACGAAGTGTGACAGGCCACATTAAACCAGTTGAAGTGCATAATTTGTCCAATTTTCTCCTTGAGAGTTCCATTCATCCTCTCAACTATTCCAGAAGACAGAGGACGATAACAACAATAGAACCTCTGATTGATTTAAAAAGTGGGACAAATTATTTGCAAAACCTAATTTCTGAAATGTGAGCCACGATCTGTCTTAATAGAAGTTGGCAGGCCAAATCTTGGTGTTGATGTCCTCAACAACCATTTGGCAACTGTAGGTTCTCTGATCTCCCAGTGGGGTACGCCTTACACCCCTTTAGACCGCAAGCAGAAAAGGGCCTGGTTATATTTTAAGACAGTACAAGCTGGCATATTTAGGAAGTCTGCTTAGAGTCTTGTAAATGGGCCTTTGGATTTGCCAATATGATTCATCATAAGCAATGTTTTATTTCCTTCATTACTTCTTTGACACAACAGGAACCTGCAGCATAGGCACTCAGCAACATTTCAAAAATATGTATTTTCTAAACATTTTCTAAATGTACAAACCATGCTATCTCACCCTGAGTGAGACTGGTTATGAAAATACCTCACAATTGGATATAGCATATCATACCAGAATCTTTTTTTAGGTGCCTGGGAGAAGCTTTTGGATTTTTTTGTGAGGCTACAGATGAGAGAGAGGTGCAATCTGACTTAAGAAGCTCCCATATAAATGCGGTGGGCTTCAACTTCTCGATTTTAAGTATTATTTTTGGGGTGTTTGCATAGTCTTTTAGTCCCCGCAGACCCAGATCAAGTATATTTCTGTTATCAATTAGAGCTGGGTGTAGAATATATGCTTTTTTTACCAGTTGGGGGATTCCAACTACTATATGAGAGTCCGCTTTAACCCCTTCGCTGCGGCGGCATAGGGGGGGCGGCCGCGCGGCGGTTCCGTGCTTGTGACGGAACCGCTCCGTCACGGCTCGCGGGTGAGCTGTGCTTGTGACGGAACGGTTCCGTCACAGCCCGCCCGTTCTTCAGAACGTTAGCGCAGGCGTGGAATTCGCGCCGCGCAGGCGCGGCGGCAGGGCCGTGACGGAACCGTTCCGTCACCAGCACAGCCCACCCGTGGCTCGTGACGGAACGGTTCCGTCACGAGCGTGGAAGAGGTTAAGGTAGTGATGGATACTATTTTTTTTGGCATGAAATTCATAATAAATATTCAATTTCTTTTCTAAATAAAGAAACACTGTTGTTGGACAATCTTGCCTTCCTGCAAACAGGAAGGCCTTGGGCCGATACAGGGTACAGACCATCTGGCAGGTGTACGTGAATGTTTTTTGTTCTTTTTTTGGATTGCAGGCTTGCAATAGGTTCCAGCATCACTTTTTCTTTAAATATTGACAAATGAGAGATTCTTTCTTGACACGTTGCAATTATCCAATGGATCTGGAATATGCTGATTTAATGGTGTGTCTTTCATAAAGTAGGTTTGGAAACCAACTATAAGTTTGGTATAACATGCTCTTTGTCATCATATAACTGATGATAATTTGCTATGGGCTTTTACAATGGAGTAGGCAACTTGATACAGATGTTTACGTCTCAGGTATACAGAGGGCATTGGAGATTGTCGACAGATCAGTCCATTCTATTAACTCAAAGCTGCAACAATTTAAGACTATCCATCTTTTATACCCTACGCCAGAAATAATCTCTAAATGGGGTCCCAATGCTCTCTGGGATAAAACTAGGGGTCCAAAATGTAGGCAGCAGTTGACAGACATGGCTCATATGTTTGTCATATGTTCTGCCCTACAGCAGTATTGGTCTGATGTAATCAAGTTAATGTCTTATTGTGTTAGCCTGCATATGTTTTTATCCCCTGAAGAGATTTTGATGAGTGGTAAATATGAATGTGATGGTGGTATCAAGTGTCTAGTGTCAGTAATGATAGTTTGTGCCCTGTTATGTGTGGCCTGCATTTGGATTTCTGATGCTCTTCCTAAAACAACTGAATGGTGGTTTCTTTTGAGACAAATATATGAGTCAGAGCAGGCCCATGCCAAAGTAAGAGGCCCTTCCTCACTCCAAAAATTTGATAAAATCTGGGCGGGTCTCAGCCGGAACCTCACACATTATAATGCTGACTAATTCTTTTTTTTCTTCTCCTCTTTTTTATCTCTTTTTCTTAATATGTTCGCCTGGGACATACCCATGTATGAGGAATATCCTGCTTCCTAGCTGTTTCATGTTGTAGTATGTTATTATGTCAATAATTATGTTTTCTATTTTTCATATACATACTTTGTTTATCCGGACCTAAATATTGAACATCCTGTCTTGCAATAAAAACAAGTTTGGGAGTAGTTAGAAATGTCATATTTGATGTCTAAGAAATTGTAATGTAAAACCCTCTATATCTGAAAAAAACAATTTTATAAAGTTATAATTTTCTCGTGATAACTATTTGGTGCCGGCAGCCTGTTTAACAAGCCTAGGTATATGTGGCCTTTTTGTATTCCTCCCAGACAGACACACAATAAAGGGACTGGCTGTTGTCAGGATTGGCTATCCTGGCAGGATGAGGAGGTGGAGCTGTGCATAGCCCACTCGTACTTGGAATACGCTGCCTTAGCTCACACACAAAAAACTTCGACAAGCCTATTGTGACTGAAGAAAGCCTGGAAGCAGGGCAGGGAGGCAGGCAATTCTAGACATCTCTGTGTGGTTAAACTACAGAAATCCATTCCACTTCAAAGCTGGCACCATGTAAAAAAATGAGAACTCTCAGAACCACTCTTCAGTTCACTTCTGGAGCTGCAGAACGACTGTCAAAGAAATTCCCTGTTGCTTGAGGCCTGCTATGTACTTCAGAGGACTGCCTTGCTGCACTAAGAGGACTTCCCTACAGCCTGAAGCAGCTTGCCTTGTGCCCTCAGAGGACAGGCCTGCTGCTTAAGACCTGCTCTTGTGCTTAAACCCAGGACTTCCGGAATTACTCCAAGGGCTAGCTACCTGGCCTCCTGATTTGAACCTGAAGGGCAGAAAAGACACCAACCATGTTGAACCTGTACCCAGCCTGTGTGAGTTCTGACTCTCCAAGTGGTTCCCTTTCAGCCCTGGACCCTTGGAAATGGTTCCAAATGTGCCAAGGTAGTCCAAATCCAAAAAGCGTGGTTAGCGTACAAGGACATAACTCATAACAAAATTATAACTGAAAGAAAACTAACAAATAAAATCACACAATTAAATCAACAATATAAAAGACACCCAAATTATATCAACTTAATAGTCCAAAAACAAAAAAGCTGCAAGATAAGGAAACTCTGCCAGTTTCTATGACCAGAACCTGAAAACAGAAATATATATAATCTAGACTACAACCTTGCAAAGTATGTAAACCTTATATTTAAACGAAAAATTACTTTTAATTAGAACTAAAATAACAAATAATTAACAAAACACTAACAAAATCAAACCGAACGACCTCAATCTCTACAAACTGCCAAAAAATAAACATTTATAATTAAAACAATGCTTTTTTTCTGCCAACATAAAAGAAATCACCTGCTCCACATTACAACACCCTTAATGGAAAAGCTGTAAAAAAATGTGAAACAGTTACGAAGAATATACATGAAAGTACAAAGAATAAAAGTAGTTGCATATTTTTGTATGCAAATAACAAACATATATACATTTTAATCCTTCAGACATAATGACAGAAAAAGAAAGATATACACCAATTATGGAAAGGAAAGTAATAATTAAGTAACATGGGCTAGTCCTACAACCAAGAAAGTACATCAATGGAAACTGTGAATTGAAAATATACTGAATATAACGCAGATGGCCACTACAAAAGATGTTGCTGTAATTAATGTAGGGCAACACAACCACCCCCCAACATTAACAGAAATAAGGGAGGTATTGCAGGATATAGGAGAGGTAAGCTCTAGTTCCTTTAGTACGCTCTATAGGCCCCAAGCACATGGCAGGCCAACTACCACCTATACCTACCTACTTTAAAACATTTGATTGCATGAACTAAAAAAGCCACTAGCAACAGGACCGCCCGCCAGACCAGGATTTAACTCTTAACCTGGCAGGCAGTTACACCACAGCTTTGGCAGTCCTACAGCAGACCGCGTGTTGCCACCCCCCCTGTAAGACCGCAATAGTTGTAATCTGGCCCTTAGTGTGTAATAAACCCAAAACAGTCAATTTGCCTTTGAAATTAAAAAAATATATAGCACTAGCCTATGTACCACTGAGCTAGACAACCACTACAATGTATTAATGGAAAGGCTTTTCTACCAACAAAATGAGCCCCCTAATGGATTATTTCTAAGATACTTGGGTTGGAAGACTGCATAGCTCTGGCACAGACAATAACCCACATTTCAAATACCATGGTGGCATGCCTATGACAGCACCTTGGCACAGAAAGCCAAAGCAAACAACGCAGTGGAAGGATGTCACAAAGCCTTCCAATCCACCCTAGGCAGAACCCAACCTACATTCTATTTAGAGAGCCCTATAAAAAAGATCAGAGCTACCAACAACTACGAATGGTGCAATCTGTAACTAAAATTGCACCTAAACTTAGCAAACATACCAAAAGAGTGCACAGCATGCTACTATTTAAAGTAAGTCTTAATAAACAACAACAGAGTAGATTACTTAGAAATAATAGCCAAAAGCATATAAAAAATAAATCCTAATCTACAAAACTCCCCAAAAAATAACATAATATGAACCAACATTAGAAATCATTTTACATTAGTCTAAACAATAAATAAAACTCTAATTTGAAATAAGACTGATATAATCTAATTTCATATATATATATATAAATATATATATCAGCTCTGAAAATTCCCCCAAACAACTGAAGGAACGGTCGCACTCTCGTGGTAAGTTTGGAACCTTCTGTTTTATTTTCGCAGAACAGCAAAACGCGTTTCGACAATCAAGCCTTTATCCACTGCATCTAACAGAAAGTAAACAGGCGCCATTTTATTTACAAATCTCCTGCGTTATTTGCTCGGTGCCTTCCATAGGAATAGAAAGTGGACTGCCGTTCATTGTAGAAGTAAGCGCCATTTTGGAATATCTACATATGTACACTATTTACATATAGAACAATCCTAAACGTTGTGATTTAAACAAATTCTACTAACTCATTAATACATACTAAAGTTTTTATGGCGCGCAATTGAGTCCTAAATGGGCATAATTACATACTGGCAGTTCATTCCACTCTATGTCACATAATTGAGCCCTGAATGGGCAAACTCATTAATAATAACTATTCTTATTGAAACCTTATCAATTCGGAAGTCATGATTTCCTCAATTACCAACCAATATATGTAAGTGAATGCTAATTTAAGTCAAAAAAGACCCTTATGCGGATTCGTACAGTTTCATATACAAGACAATAATACAAATCAGTCCCTTACAGCTTCAGATACAATAATTACCTACCAACTTCAGTCATTCCACAAACATGCTAACCTAAATGTATTGACAGACAGATTGATAGATATTGACATATATGTCCTCAGTGCTCCGATAACTGCCACCGCTTCTCCCAAACAGAGGGTGCGTCATCACATGAACCCCCAGAGCAAGGTCCGTAATAAATATCCACCACCTCACAAACAAGGAAGGACGATGCTGTGTTCTGGCTCAATAAAGTTGTTTTATTCAGCTCATAGGAAAGACGCGTGTCGCGTGTCTTGCACGCTTGCTCACCAACAGTGCATTATGTGAAAATCACCAATTTTAAATCGCCGTGCTCGTACCTCATCACGTGATGTGACTACAAGTTCAGTGCATTAAAAGAAAGACTGGTAGTTCTTTTAGTAACATGTGGCATGGCGCTTTCTTTCAATGCAATAGCAATTTCATTAAAATACGTGACACATAGTTAGCATGCCAGATAGAATGCAAAATTCAAACTTTTTGTGAGACAAACGCCTTACAGTCATAGACATATGTATGTATAGCCTGTCATCATTGTTTTCTACACGTGGTATATTTATTACTGTTAAATACCATAAATACAATGCCGCCCATTGCTGCTTTTTCGTAATTATAGTGCCAGAGCCATTGCCTTTCTAAACATTTCCAAGTTTGTGTTTATGTCCGTTCTCAAGCCCAAGTGGGCAACAGTATACCACATGTTAAACATCATTCATAGTTACTACTCAATCCATCAAAAATAATAAATAAATAAATGTGATACTAATCAAAATGGTTAAAAGAATCAGATTTGAGGATGCTGCATTACATTTCTTACTTCATCAAAGTACCCTCCCATGCTTACAAGTGTGTAATAAAGTCTTCTTCCATATTCAGACCTATCGGGGTACGTGTATTGAGTGCCAGTATATAATTTGACTCTAATTTTCTCAATTGTTTTCTCGATCTCCGCCTCGTACATTGGGCGGTATACTGTCAACCACAAAGTATGTTAAACCCTGCTCGTTTTTCTCATGGTGTGACTCAAAGTGGCGTTGCACTGGATACATTCATTCCCCATTTTGTATAGCTCTCAGATGTTGTAGCACCCTTTTGTGCACAGGATGAATGTGCTGCCCACGTATCTCATGCCACATGGGTATTCTAGAACGTAGACTGCAAATTCAGTCTTGCATAAATAGTACCCCTTGATCTTTTTTTCTCTCTTAGAGAGACCTAAAGGGTAAGATGAGGTATTTCTCCTATGATTACATAGTTTGCACTTTGTGCCTTTTAAGAAGCCTTCCTTTCTCTTCAACCATGTTGTGGTATGGCTTTCTTGCTGTTTCTTTTTAGATATCATGTTGCTAACAAGCATCTGTTTAAAAGAGCGTGCTCTCCTAAATGTGATAGCCGGTTTTTTAGCTACCAGACTACCTAATTGGGGATCATTGTGGATTAGGTGCCAATGTTTAGACAGAATGCTTCTCACCTTCCCATGCTGTCGGTTAAAGGTGGTGATCATTCTTGCTTGGTCACTTGCATCGTTTTTAGATTTAGTTTTGATTTGATTTTTATTGAAGAGGATATCTTCTCTAGTTATCTTCTTAGCTTTAAAGATCGCTACTTGTACATTGTCTGCCCAGTAGCCTCTTGCTTTGAAACGGTTTTTCAGGCACACTAGTTCCTGATTTAAAACACAAATGATGATGTCATCAATGATGTCATCAGTGATGTCATTTGAGATGCCATCAGTGATGTCATGAGTGATGTCACTGACCATGTCATGAGTGATGTAATATGTGACCACATCAGCAGTGGATTGCGGGCGCGCAAGTTATAGTTTGCTGAACTAACTATAACGGGGAATTTCAATGGTTTTGTATGAGTGAAATGTCCAGCTAACTATAACATGTGTGAAACCTATGGTTTTTTCAGTGAATTTCTAAGTTTTTTTAAATGCTAATTCCTAACTATAACGTGGCTGAAACCTATGGTTTTTTCAGTGAATTTCTAAGGTTTTTTAAATGCTAATTCCTAACTATAACGTGGCTGAAACCTATGGTCTTTTTCAGTGAATTTCAAAGGCTTTGTAAATGATCATTTTTAAATGTATTAATTGTTATTTTTTATACTGATTTATTACATTGTTTTAAACTATTTATTTTTAGATATTTTATGTTTTTAAATTACATTACATATTTTTAATATAAATTAAAAAAAAATTAATATTGAAATTGTAATATTTGTTTTTATTTATTTTATATATTTTTTACTTTATATATATTTTATATAGCAGGCAATTATATCCTATGGAAGGAAATTCAACTTACTGTAAGTACGGTTAGAATTACTTTTCAGGATCAGAAGTGGGCTGAAAGATGCAGCACTGAGGTCTCTCCTGATAACAGGTGAGTAAATCGGAATTCGTAGTTCGGCTGATTTTAGCGGAATTTTTTAAAGTTCCAAAACTCCACACTTAAAAGAATTTCCAAGTGAAACCAGTCAATGTTAGCCTATGGAAGGAAATTCAAGTTACTGTAAGTATGGTTAGAATTACTTTTCAGGATCAGTAGTGTGCTGAAAGATGCAGCACTGATGTCTCTTCTGATAACAGGTGAGTAAATCAGAATTTGTAGTTTGACCGATTTTAGAGGAATTTTTTAAGTACCAAAACTCCACACTTGGAAGAATTTCCAAGTGAAACCAGACAATGGATTCCTATGGAAGGAAATTCAAGTTACTGTAAGTACGGTTAGAATGACTTTTCAGGATCAGTAGTGGGCTGAAAGATGCAGCACTAATGTCTCTCCTGATGACAGGTGAGTAAATCAGAATTCGTAGTTCGGCTGATTTTAGAGGAATTTTTTAAAGTTCCAAAACTCTGGGACTGTGGGATTGGTGGCACGGTGTTAAAATGGTTTCGCTCTTTCTTAAGTGGTTGCCGGCAAAAAGTATGGTCACCCCCTTATTCAGCCCAAATGAATTCGATGAAGGTGGGTGTTCCCCAGAGCTCGGCATTGAGCCCCGTGTTGTTTAATATGTATATGACCCCGCTTGCGCTTTTGGCTGAGCAACATGGAGCTAAAATAGTGTCTTATGCATACGACACCCAACTTCTATTTACTAGTGAAAAGAAATGCGTGTTCAGAGGAAATGAGATAAATAGCTGTCTAACAGAGGTCTTTAGCTGGCTACAGAGGAGCCAACTGAAGTGTAATTCCGAAAAATCGGAAATTATCTTTTTCGGCTCTGACTTGAGCATTGAGTGGCGCATGTGGTGGCCGCAAGACATGTCCCCCCCTAAGTGTTCTGTTACCACCGTGAAGAATCTAGGGGTAAAGATGGATGCTGACATGTCTTTGAATACCCAAATTCAAACCGTGGCGGGGGCGTGTTTTGGTCTTTTAAAAATGCTGAGAAAGTTTATTCCCCTGCTCCTTGTTTCTCTCAGAAAGACGGTAGTTCAGGCCCTTTTTACTTCTAGGTTGGACTATGCCAACGTGCTGTATCTGGGCCTTCCGGAATATCTCATGAGTCGCCTTCAGGTGATACAAAATTCGGCGGCTAGAGCTATTTTAATGACAAAACCCAGGGAACACATGTCCCCCCACCTGAAATCCATCCACTGGCTTCCAATGAGGAAGCGGGTGCAGTTCAAGGCCCTGACTCTGGCTTTTACGGCCTTCCATAACTCTGGAGCTCATTATATAAGGAAAATGATACAGCATTATGTCTCTAAACGTGAACTGAGGTCCACGGGCCAGTATCTGATGACCATCCCTAAATTCCTTCATTCACGGAGAGGTGGACGCTCGTTTCAAGTGCTAGCCCCTCGTCTCCTGGATGATCTCCCCACGGCTCTCATACCCTAAAGCAGTTTAGGGGAGTTCAGGAGCAAATTGATGACCTGTTTAGTAATTAGTGGCTGAGACAGCTTGTGTCCTCTCTGCCTGTTTCTTTGGGTCTTTTAGCGCCGGGACACTCTATGGAGTAGCCGTGCGCTCTATAAATACCCAATTTAGAAGAGTGCTCACAGAGTGACAAGGGCAATGCTAGAGTGCATAGGTACTGCTCTGGGGATTGTAGCAGTGAATGCATTAGTTCCTGTGCCATTGCATGAAGAGTGCACAGGGAGTGACAGGGGGATTTCTAGACTGCATGGGTAGTGCTCTTTGGATTGTAGCACTGCATGAGTTAGTACCTGGGCCATTGCATGAGTACATGGGTAGTAACTGGATGATTAAAGTGCTGCAAGGAGAGGGCATGGTAAATTTGTACATACACATGTACTCATGCAATGTCCCAGTCACTAATACATTCACTGCTATACTCGCCAGAGCTGTACCCATGCACTCCAGCATTCTCCCTGTCACTCCGTGAGCACTCTTCCAATCACCTTGTCAGCACAGTGTACTTATGCAATCACTGATCCAATACCCTAGCACTTATAAATTCACCATGTACTCTCTTTGCAGTACTCGAATCATCCAGTCATTACCCATGTACTTATGGAATGACCCAGGCACTGACAGATGTAGTGCTACAATCCCCTGAGCACTACCTCATCCAGTGAATGTGTATCTTTTCTGAAAAATAAATATTTTTTATATATGTATATCTAAAGGTCGATGGAAGAATAAATGGGTAAATAAGTGTCTAAATGGATGTTTTTTTGTAAAATTGATTGTATAACTGACTTATTAAGTGTATCTTAGTGAATACATGTATTTGCAAGTAATATTGAAATATATAAATATCTGTATCATTGTCTCACTTTGTGTATAAGTGGCTGCATGGGTTGGTGAGTAGCTACATGAGTGTCTATATGGATTATTAGTTGTTTTTTTCAGTATGAGTATGAGTGTGTGTATGGTTTGGTGGGGGTATTACTTACCACATAAATGCATGAATGAGTGACTCACTGATTGTATGTCTTTTGAAGACAGCATGTATGCAGGACTGTATGGGTGGATGAGTGTGTGTATGGGTGTGTTAGTGAGCGAATGTCTCAATAGTGGCTTTATGAGTAACTACATATGTTTTACACTAGTATATGTGAGTATTGATGTATATAATTGAGTATATGTGAGAGTGAGAGTTTGGAAGAGTTCCTGTATAAATAAGTATGTGTTTCTATAAGTAAATTTTTAAGAGAGTAAATATGTGTACGTTTCTGTAGAAGTAAGTGTAGTGGTGTGTGTATAGCAGTATAATCAAGTAAATTGATTTTTGATAGTTTATTTGCATGTGTGAATATGTGTGTGAGTAACTATATGGGTGAGTATTAGTGTGTAACAGGATGTATAGGTGTATGAGTACATATGATGAGTGAGTACATGTATGTGTGACTATATAGAACTGTTGGTGAATGAGTGGATGTGTATGTAGATGTTGGAATTTCTGAATAGGTTGTTGTAATTGGTATTGGTATCTCCATTTTTTAGAAAATGTTAGTTTCTATTTTTGAATGGGTGTGTCAAAGGTTATATTACGCTGAGAGGAGGTCTGCCAATCTGTCACAAGGATGATGTCAACAGTGATGTCATCAGTGATGTCATTTGAGATGTCATCAGTGATGTCACTGACCATGTCAGGAGTGATGTAATATGTGATGTCATCAGCAATGCATTGCGAACTAACTATAACGGGGGAATTTTCAAAGGTTTTGTATGAGTGAAATGTCCAGCTAACTATAACATGTGTGAAACCTATGGTTTTTTCAGTGAATTTGCAAGGTTTTTTAAATGCTAATTCCTAACTATAACGTGTGTGAAACCTATGGTTTTTTCAGTGAATTTGCAAGGTTTTGTAAAAGATAATTCTTAAATGTACTAATTATTAAATTTCTTTCTTTTTAGTTTTCCTCTTTTTTATAATAAATATTTACATATTATTTTTCACTTATTTATATTTCACATTTTATTGTAAAATAATTATAAAACTAAATACAAAAATATTTTTATCTTATTATATATATATTTTTTTTACAAGCATATTTTTTTGGGGGGATAATCACACGGTACGCGTACGGTAATCGCACCGTTATTTGTACTGTTAATCATCCTCTGCGCAAACCCCCCAAAAGTTTTATAATCTTAAAAACGTTATATCTATGTATTTATTGTAAATTCTAAAGATAGACATTATCTGGGATAATCAAGAAAATGTTTTTTTTTTAATTTTAAGAACCGTATTGTCGTGTATTTCTATAGGTTCTGAATCAGTCCCCCTATTCCTGACCCTATTCTGGTTAAACTAACTATCAAGTTAACTAACAGTCAGCCCATGAGGCAAGAACAGCCCCCATGATGCAGATACCGTTATCTGACGCAGTCACACTACGGCACAGGAACATGTTATCTGATTAGGTCATAACGCTTGAGATCTAATTAGACAAGCGACATTCCTCCAGCCCCTGATAAGGCATACGACGTTCTCATAACAAATCAAACCTATGACAACCTGGATAATCCGTGCGGCCATTGTTTTGATTTCACAGAGAACTTTTGCAAAAGAATGTGCTAACGAGCAAGTCGTATGACATCTTTATTGACGTACCTATGTCCATCCTTACGTCAATCTCGGCACCTTTAAGTATAAATATTGCCGACCTTGCCCTATGCAAACACACGCGTGGTGACAAGACGGAGCAGCCATACTTGCCGAAGCCGAGAGCAGAAGCAGACCCCGCTGGCAGCAGCCCCGCCTTCCTGACGCGCTGAGAGACGCGCTGCTATCTCAAGCCGAGAGACCCAGCACCGGCGCTTTCGGGCAGCCCTCGCAGGCAGCCTGGAATATCGAGAGCAGAGAAAGAGATACTATTCCTCATCCATCCTAAATTCCAGGTACAGAACTGAATAACCCCTCACAGAGAATTCTTTAGTTATTCACTTGTCAAAAACAAACTTAACTTAAACTGTAACTTTCTATTCCCGCCCACGCATTAGACTTAGGTCAGGTACACGGGGTAGGCGTATTTAGAAACACCAGTTGAGTACGTTTAGTCAAATGTATATGTGTATGTAAATATATTTTAATCATTTTAAACATCATATGGCTCAGAAACCATATCAATGTTTTTACAGTATTATTTTATACTATTGCTTTTAATGTATGCACTTTACTTAACTATAAGTATTGCAATAATATCGATCCATTTCTCTTGTACGAGAAAAGAGACTGATCAATAAATAACACCTTTTTATTGAACACGCCCGTCTCTTCCTTTTCTCTACATTCTGATGAGACTAAGAATGCACGTACTGACTGAGTAAAATAATTGCCTTGTGCTCACACGACTCTCGAGATTGACTCTTGATTAGGGGAGAGCAAAGTTGTCATGTTCTATGGTTGTCAGAAACTAAATCCCTTCTTGTCTAATCAGGGAAGTTAATCCTTCCTTGAACATTCGAGAAAGTTTCTAGCGAACTCTGAGCTTAGCTGGCAAACCCAAAAATTAAGTCTAGTATCGACAGTAGTAGACCTAGTTAACGTCTGGCCTAGGCCTTTACTGCTGTAGGTACTATTCCAATGCGCAGAGCCTATTGGGAAGATAGGAACTACACTACATGGCGCCCAACGCGTTTGGAAAGGGCGATAAAACTAACGTAAGACATTTAGAGTAACTCAGTCGTGCTTTCTCACTCAGACCCCTTTTCCCAAATACTCCAAAGACGTCTGGAGTGGGTGAAAGGTTATATCCTCCAAAACCTCGCAGGAGGGAACTCCTATGTATGGTTCTTGGTCAAGTCAACGTTGAAGGATAAACAGTTCCAAAATATTGTACATCTAATCTTTGTTCCATAAAGAAACCTGATCTGCAAACAAACATAATACCATCCTGTCTGTAAAATGGCAGAGAGTGATGATGAAAGAGAGGCAGTTAGATTAGCAACTGAACTCGCAGATGCTGATGCTACCATGCAAGCAGCAGACGCGGATATAATACTCATTCCGGTCATTAAAAGGAGATCTATAACCTTAAAACTTATAGAAAATGGACTGACACCTAGAGGTGGCACAGTCATATTCGTAATTGAGGCACACGAATATTGGCAGACAGAGGTATACTATTCATGGATACATTTTCCAGCAGCAAATGCTGTAACAAAGTACTTCCACTATTACAAAGTAGAGGAACCTCCTGAAACGTACACTCCTTTCGAGGAGGTGGAAGTACCACTCAAATTCCAAGAGCATTTGCTCTTATTTGATGGCGCCCTAAAACATAACAATCACATTACAAGGCTCGGTCCTTTAGGAAGACCAGGAGCAACGTGGCCGGTCTTAGCCGGATACACACCACATCCAGACATCGAAAGAATGCCTGCAGCAGAGCTGTTAATACAGCTAAAACAACTACTAAAAATTCATAGACAATTAGTTCAGTATGTAATGCGGACTTCAACAATTCAGCCAGCGATTAAACTTCCACAGCTGACCCCTCACCAGGGGAACACAAATAAAATCACACCACAGAACATCCAATCCTGCCTAGGTAAAGTTCCAGCTAAACGGGAACAAATACACTTCTGGTTGGCACAGAAAATCACCCAAATAGAGGCGGTGTTTCCTGACACCACCCCGCTGGAAAAACACAGGATTCTGACTATATGTCTCCCAATGGGAATCGCACCACACATTGAGGACTGTGACACTTGGGGTACAGTCTTTGCTTCCATCTACACAAAAAGGCACGGTGTTCCATCCATTTCGGTAATACCAGATGTGCTAAAACAAATTCAAGATGAATACGGTCCAGAACCTGCTTTAACTCTTGGTATGAAATTACTGAAAGACTTCAAGCAGGTCTCGGCTATATTACTAGCCAACATAAAAGGTGAAGCAGCAAACGTGGCGATCCGCCAGAGGTTAAAAGAGACAGATATAGCAGACCAACCAGCTGAAATAGCCAGAATCATAGAAAAATCCTATGAAGAACTAGGCAGAGATAGTCTAGGTGGAATACCAGTAAAACCGCAACTGACTACAAGTCCAGAAAAAATATTTTTTAATAATAATAATTCACCAAAAAAGAACTGGGATGGAAACAAACAATCCAATCCTAAAGAAAAGAAATTCCAGTCCAGAGGAAGGTCTCCGAGGCGAAGAGAGAAATCTCCAAACCAAAGACAGAGGTCACCGCAGAGTGACCCCTCTGGGAATAGATATAACCTTAGAAATAGGGATAATATTAAAAAACCTGATAGATATCAAGACATTGATAAACGTCCCTCTCAATCTTTTCAGAATTCCTCGCAGAAATCGGAAAGAAGAGGACGATCAGAAGAGCACGCCAAGTCCAAAGACAAGGAACCTGCTCAGCTAAAAAAGAAATTACAATTTCCAAAAAAGAAGGTAGCCAGTATCAAGGTAGTTAACAATGCCGAGAATACTGAGGACACAACTGAAAAACGGAGAGTGGGCTCAGACAATGCTAGACAGCGCAGCAGAGGTGAGCATAGCTCGCAAAGTCCTTATGAATCATCTGGAGACAGTGGACATGAATGAATACCTTCAAGTGGAAACTGCAGACACCAGAGTTAGCAAGCCCCACAATATATACGAGATAACATTACGTATAGAGGGAGATAAGACTAGGAAAATAAGAGGACTATTTTGGGATAACCTCTCCAAAGGCTATGACATCCTTCTAGCTGAAAAAGACTGGCCACCAGAGTTTGTCAGGGAGTGCCCTCATGGCGAAGAAGTAATTATGCCTGCCTTCTCGAATCAAATCCCGATTCATAAAAAATATACACTTGCTAGAAAGTGGGCAGTGGCCTTAGCACCTGCTTTATATAAAAATCATGTAGGATGGGATGAGGACTCCCCTCCTCACAAAATCCAGTTAAAATCACAACCTACTGCACAAAGGCAGTACCCAATTAAGCAAGAAGCTAAAAAACAGGTAAATGAAATACTAGATCAGCTAGAATACCAGGGGGTGATTGAAACTTGCACCTCACAAATGAACAATCCTTTGTTTCCGGTCGCCAAACCAGACAACTCATATCGTCTAGTTTTGGATTACCGACACCTTAACACATGTTGCAAAACTTTTGCAGTGCAAAACTCACACAGTGCTGCACTAATGAATAACATAGTGCGCAAAAAATACAAAACAACCTTGGACATCTCCAATGGATTCTTTTGTCAAAACATAGCACCAGAGAGCAGATATTTAACTGCATTCTCAGTAAATGGCACTCAAAAAACAATTCTGTCGGTTAGCCCAGGGGTACAAGAACAGCCCGGGGGTATTCTCAGCGAGAGTAACAGAATTACTACAACTATATGATGATGAAGCATTATCTTATGTCGATGACATTTACTTAACAGATGATGACTTGGATACTCACTTGAAAAGAGTGAACACCATAATACTTGGGTTCGCTGCAGAGGGTTACAAATTTAACTTCAAAAAGTCCAGAATTGCCCATCTAAAAATTCTATACGAAGGATATGAATTATCAAGTATAGCCTGGTTGACAATTTTTTAAGAACTAGAAGAATTAAAAAATCTAAAATATGAAAAGACGTATCCTCTGCCAATCGACATTCTGCCTCTACGACATTACGCCTGTGTAATCTATACAGACGGACATGCTCAACCCTCCGTTTGGGGAGAACAAGCATACAACCCCACATGTGAGATTACAAAAGAAGTGTGGCGCGGAGGTAAACTAAGACCTCTATTAACAAAATCACACTCAGTAGAAACTAATTCAGAAAAACAAACTGAAATAATAGCTTTGAAAATGGCGCTAGATAATGCGGATCGCGAATTCCCGACATTTATAGTGTCAGATTCATATTACTGCGTCAAAGCATATAACAAGGATTTGCAGACATGGATTTAGAACGGTTACAAAGATGACACAGATGCACCAATAAAGCAGAAACTGCTCTGGGAACAAGTAGCTCTTTTGAAAAAAGAACTACCAAAGACTCACGTGACACACTCACTGAGTCATCAGCGTGATGGCGTTCACGTTGTGGGGAATTCATTGGCTGAAACAGCCGCAGCGGCAGCCACTAAACCGGCTCCCGTAGATCGAAAAAAGCGTACATTAAAATACATTGACGGTGAAACAATGCTGGCGGTGAAAACGTCATCAAAAGGCGACTGCTCAGCGTTACCGATCAACTATCCACTCAATTATACATACATAATCGATGCAAACTCCGTCCCTTTTGCTCGAATCCCTGGAGTGGGGGATAGAGTGATTCCAAACATGGACAGGAGAAACTTGTTAATCGCAGACGCACACATGGGCGAGGGTCACAGACACCTTAAATTAAAAGATTCTCTGGAAGAATTACAATCACGGTACTGGTGGCCAGGCATGAGCCTGCACTACACCATGTTTGTAAAAAACTGCCCAAACTGCAACAGAGATCGCAGTGGGGAGAGAAGCAGTTTAATACCTCGTCGTATCAAGGCAGATAATATTACCAGCAAAAAGAATGGCTTGCGATTAACATATACAGGCTAGTTTCCACTTATAATGTAGATCACCAGCACTCGGCTGACGTCCGGACTATTATACAAGATTTGCGAGTCTAAATGGCATATACGCTAAGAGCATGCTACGTTCGACCATTGTTTTCACTCGGGCAATCCAGCCTGGGGGGGAAACATGGCCAAATGAGCACAGCCCAGCGGGAATCTTCTCACTTCCTTCCTGAGGGTACGGGATGGTGTAAAGAAAAAACCAAGGCAGAAAGCAATCTATAATGGAAAGGATATTAGGTTCGGGAGCTGGGTGGGTCAAACATCTAATAAGTGTCCAACGTAGTCTAAATAACTTGCCAAGAAATTCTCTGAAGGGATTCAGTCCGTACGAATTATTATTCGGAACTAGGATGTTGATCTCTGACCTTGATAGTCAGACTTCAGTGGTAATAGAAAAAACCTTTGATGTCAAAGACCGTTTGGCTATTTTGCAGGACTTAAACAAAACAAGAAAAGACCTGAGCAACATACAGTTGAAACAACAGCCAACAACCACTGAAGAATCACCACCTGTCCCAGCAAGACCTGTCTGGATTCCAAAAGTCGGGGATCTAGTCAGGGAGAAGATCGCGGTAAAGAAGGAATTTGGGCCTTCTTACAGAAAAGCAGTTCCTGTCTTGTCTGTCAACGGGACAAGATCAGTTGTACTACCGCCACTTGCTGGAAAAAAGGAGAACCGAGTTGTATCCATCGACCTGGTAAAACCACAACATGTGGCCGATAACAAACAGTAGGCCAAGTGGACTCCCAATAAGTAGCAGAACACCAAGGTTTGCTACCAGTACAGAGGTCCTAACAAAGAGGCTCATCACATTCGAAACGCCTACAGAAGAACAACAAGGACTATGCAACAATGCAATAGAACTCAGACCTCTGAAAACCCAAATAAAGACATTTAGCAGAGACACACCAATCTATACTGAAGTACCAAGTGAAAATGCAAAAAACAAAAATCCTGAACCAATTGGAACAATTGACAGAACTGCATCTGGTTACTTCATCAACTTCGATGATTCCTCTGACGGCTTCAGTGAATCAAAGACACAGCCATCATTAAAATCCTTTAAAGACAAAGCGAAGGAACTTTTGAAACAACTGAAAGAAACATATCTGATTTCTCCATGGATTGAATTTTGGGTGGGTTTTGGTGCATTTATCCTCACACTTTGGCTCATCATGGTATTTACTTTGGGACGCTTCATTGAGGGAAAATATGCTAAAATGGACACAGCAAGTCAGAACATCAACTTGGTCCTCAAACCACACACATCTTCACACGTCGAGAAAAGAGAACTTTCTCCAGAACTTTCTTCAGCCAACTTCACAGCCAATCCGATACCTGGTGGGGTAGCCTGGGACAACACTGACTATGAAATTTATGGTCCGGTCGAGATCCTGAAATATCCACACCAAATCAAGATCTCTTTGAGTGACTTTGCAAAACCAAACTCATTTGCTGATGATTGGGACTTCGAAAGCATTAACAATATGATGTCTGATTTAGTAATGTCTGCTAAATTTACAAAACATGATTATTTGCAAGGTTCTACAAATTATGATAGTATGTATTGCTATAACCACTATGGTAACCATTTTTTGCATAAATCAGCACAACCTAGAAATGTTTTAAATTATAATCAATGGGAACATTGTGCTACACCTCCAAAAGGGAGCTCTAGAACCGTGTATGACAAATATTCATATTTTTCAGGTTTTAACATAAGTAATGCTGAAACATTTTATTTTAAATTGTCAAACAAGACAGGGATGAAAACCATGATAACCAACACAAAATTGATATATTCAGATTCGTTCTTTGAAAAAATGAATACTTTTGGATTTGATTATTGGGACAAAAATGTTGATTTGAAAAGTGTTTGGGGTACAAAAGAATGGCAAGTACAGGGTTTAGAAGCTTTGTTTAGAGCCTGCATGATCCCAGAACAAATGATATTTTTAAATGACACTGTTCAACAAACCACCTGTCTTGGCTTAGCCAAAATCAAAGATTTAATTAAACCGTCTATTCCAAAGCCAACAATGTTTAGCAATAGCTCTGATACAGATGAAGAGATAGACGTAAACCATATACTTAACCAAAACAGAACACATCCTGATTGGAAACAATGGTTGATCTGGCCCACAGATACAAATAACTGTCAAGATAGATTCCTGAATAAAACACAGGGTTTTAAAATGACCAGGCCAGACCCTAGATATCCCCAAAGACATCACCCAGGGATAATAACAACCTACAGTGTGGGCAAATTATGCCTTCAATGGCTACAGACTTCCACACTGCCTGAAATTAAGCAACACCTAACTTTACTTACTGATGGTGCTGACTTGCGTGATTTCATACTGGGACCACGCAAACAGCGTCAAAAGCGTTTCATAGCAGCCTCTGTATATGCAGCATACAATGAGGCCTGGAAGGTTACTCAAATTGAAACAGCAGAAAGAATACGGGAAATTGATCCTTATCAATTTGGAAAAATCACTATCTGTAGTGGACAATGGGTTAATGACTCTGTCCTCCAGAATTTTTTCATTGGACAGCATTGTGTCTTCAGCAATCGATATATTATCGCAAGACTTACTGTTATTACAACATGGTCAGTCACAATTGCGTTCTATTGTACAGCTTGGCTGGACGTTACAAAATCTGCGTTCAGGCTATGTGCCTTGGCGTTTAATCAACACAACGTCACTTTTCCAAATCTTTAACCTTACTGATAGACAAATCGGTATGGCGCAAAAGGGTGCTGATTATACAATCTTGAGCATTGAAAAACTAGAAAGATTACCAATGACAATGTCAGAACGACCTGTCAGTGAATGGATAATCCACGGAATCATAAATATTCCAATCTCAACCTTCATGTTTCAATACTGCCAAAAATATATACAGGCTGGCATGTACGAGAAATTGGGAAAGGGGTACCTTAAAACAACTTGGAACCTGCCCTATTCACATGCATGTGTCAGTAATAAAGGACAGAAAGTGTTTCTTAGTGGCAACAATTGTGCTATGTCACTAAGCGGCACGCTTCTGTGTAACGGAATTAGTTTGCATGGAGCCTGTGAAGGGAATTCATACAACCTTTCATGTCACCAGCAAGGCGCACCTGCAACTGAAATAGAACCATTCTTTCAAAGACTCTATAATGGGAGTTACATTCTTATTGTAGACCGCAGATGTTGCAGTCTTATGCCCGGGACTCCTTATCTAGTAACTACAACGGCGAAGGTCAAGTGCTGTGGACGTTCTTTATTCCCCAGCTCCTTTCCAGACAGGGAGGCAAGGGCATGGCCCAGTTTGAAAATTACTTCTATTCGAATAGACACTTTAAGCAGAATGAAAACAGTGCTTCTTCAGACGCCTACAAGGCTCACGTCATCAAAAGAAACATATGATCTACAAGTCGCAAGGACGACTGCAGAGATACATACATTATTATCAACTAATTCCCCCGTACATTTCGCGGAAATCCTGAGCGAAATCTTAAATATTTCTGATACCACTGGGGTCTCAAAGGTATTTAAGACAGTATTTTCGATGGCATGAACACCATTCAAAGCCATACTGGGTATTTTTCCAGATTTCGTCCATTCGATTTTTGGCGGACTTCCCCTGATCCTGGGACTAATTGCAGGAATCCTATTCCTAGTCCTTATTTTTCGTTATGGCAACCCATGTCACAGATCAAACTCTCGCGACAATGGAAGATACGATCCTAGCCATTGGATACCGGGACCGGATATCAAAAATCCTGGGACTCTCCCGGCTTAGAGACCTAAACATGACTTGGTTTCTATCATTTCGACCAATGTGGCAAAGGTGTGTTTTACCTGTACTAAGGTGTCTGCTATGCGGAGAAGAATGCGTGTTAGACACCTGTCTGACGCTACAATCGGATGCGCCAGTGGATGCAGATACACTGTTGGTTCCTACCAAGGTTCACGCTTTGTGCTGCCCTCAAAGGCTGCCAATCCTGATGACGGCATTCCTGGAATCTTCACCGCTACGATTGAAGAGTAGTGAAGTTCAAGATGAAAGCAGCATCGAACAGGTACGACCTTCTGTCAGCAATGCGAATCAGAATGTCAATGCAGACAATCATGCGCACGAATGCATGGTTACCCCTATTTCCGACTTAGTGGAACTTTCCCATGAAGCTGTTGACAGTTTTTTCGAAAGCCTGAATGATATGATGTTCTCTCCGGAACAGAAATAGAGACTTTTGAGTAAACTCGCACACGGCGTTCCCTGAATTCGGCCTTCAACTTTTGAAAATAAAGTCACATGAACAATTACAATCCAGTTCACGGACAGCAATTTTTTCAGCAAGCCCCTAAAATATTTTTCTTCCTATATTTTTCCCGGGACACTGATCTTCTGCTTAAAGTAAGAAACTATTCCTAGAGAACTAAGATTTCTATTTTTAGATACTTTATATAGACTTTAGCTGCCCGCTGGGATGTTCACAAATATTTTATTATGTGATGAAATGGTCTCGAACTTCCTTTCTGTATAGCCATATTAAGAGCCATTTCATGTGTATTTCTCATATACCAATAAGCAATAATGCATAAAAATGCGTGTTTACTTTTGCATTTAATTCATAGCTTAAGTGCATACAATATATATGACTGCAATTTTTCAGTATATTTGAAAATTTCGAAATGCATTTATGTATTTTGGGGTGGTAAGGTATACACTATACTCTATAGTATGTTGTACTATGTTATACTATGCATAGATTAGTAGATATGACCATAGTTAGCGTGGAGTGGGTGTCGTGTATTTCTATAGGTTCTGAATCAGTCCCCCTATTCCTGACCCTATTCTGGTTAAACTAACTATCAAGTTAACTAACAGTCAGCCCATGAGGCAAGAACAGCCCCCATGATGCAGATACCGTTATCTGACGCAGTCACACTACGGCACAGGAACGTGTTATCTGATTAGGTCATAACGCTTGAGATCTAATAAGACAAGCGACATTCCTCCAGCCCCTGATAAGGCATACGACGTTCTCATAACAAATCAAACCTATGACAACCTGGATAATCCGTGCGGCCATTGTTTTGATTTCACAGAGAACTTTTGCAAAAGAATGTGCTAACGAGCAAGTCGTATGACATCTTTATTGACGTACCTATGTCCATCCTTACGTCAATCTCGGCACCTTTAAGTATAAATATTGCCGACCTTGCCCTATGCAAACACACGCGTGGTGACAAGACGGAGCAGCCATACTTGCCGAAGCCGAGAGCAGAAGCAGACCCCGCTGGCAGCAGCCCCGCCTTCCTGACGCGCTGAGAGACGCGCTGCTATCTCAAGCCGAGAGACCCAGCACCGGCGCTTTCGGGCAGCCCTCGCAGGCAGCCTGGAATATCGAGAGCAGAGAAAGAGATACTATTCCTCATCCATCCTAAATTCCAGGTACAGAACTGAATAACCCCTCACAGAGAATTCTTTAGTTATTCACTTGGCAAAAACAAACTTAACTTAAACTGTAACTTTCTATTCCCGCCCACGCATTAGACTTAGGTCAGGTACACGGGGTAGGCGTATTTAGAAACACCAGTTGAGTACGTTTAGTCAAATGTATATGTGTATGTAAATATATTTTAATCATTTTAAACATCATATGGCTCAGAAACCATATCAATGTTTTTACAGTATTATTTTATACTATTGCTTTTAATGTATGCACTTTACTTAACTATAAGTATTGCAATAATATCGATCCATTTCTCTTGTACGAGAAAAGAGACTGATCAATAAATAACACCTTTTTATTGAACACGCCCGTCTCTTCCTTTTCTCTACATTCTGATGAGACTAAGAATGCACGTACTGACTGAGTAAAATAATTGCCTTGTGCTCACACGACTCTCGAGATTGACTCTTGATTAGGGGAGAGCAAAGTTGTCATGTTCTATGGTTGTCAGAAACTAAATCCCTTCTTGTCTAATCAGGGAAGTTAATCCTTCCTTGAACATTCGAGAAAGTTTCTAGCGAACTCTGAGCTTAGCTGGCAAACCCAAAAATTAAGTCTAGTATCGACAGTAGTAGACCTAGTTAACGTCTGGCCTAGGCCTTTACTGCTGTAGGTACTATTCCAATGCGCAGAGCCTATTGGGAAGATAGGAACTACACTACAGTATATTACTTTTTAAAGTAATTACGAATCTCGTGAGGGTATGTCCCTAGATAAAACAGTGTTACATATTTTACATGTAACTTTTGGGGCATTCACTTTTTTTTCACCTGGAGGGAAGGTAAAACATTTCCACACAATGGCTTCTTTTTTCTTGGGCTGTGGGTTTCTCCTTTTTTCAAGAAAAGAAAAAACAAAGCAAAACAGTTCTTTATAGAACTACCTCCACTGGTCAAAAAAAGAACTATATTTCTATGTTTGTATGTAAAAGTTTGTCAGAGTGAATGTCTAGTTCATAAATGAATGAATGAATATGAAAGTGCAAAACTATAAGGATGTGGTACCGCATAAATCTATAGGGTGTTTACCTATAATATACTGTAGTACTTCCAAAGCACTTAAATGTAACATATGTATATAAATATGTTACAACTCTATGCTTCAATTTGCACTATTAGTGCGTGGATGAATTTGTATGTATTAAGGGCGGTTTTATAATCCCCTTGTGTCTCTTTTACACAACCGTTGCATCACATTTGTGATGCAGCGGTGGTGCAAAAGATGCGCCATGAAGTATGGTTTTTACAATCTGACGTACTTGGAAGGTGCGTCATATTGTAAAGCTGTGCACCAAAAGGAGGCTTTTCTGCATACATGGGGAATGTTCTGGTGCAGGAACGTCTCCTAAAAGTGAATACGTGAAATTTATAATATTTCATTCAGTCACTTTTGGACTTATACTGCGTCCAAATCCTGCACCTGTTTGAAACAGAGAGCGAGGGGGAGTGAGGGAAAGGGAGCGGGAAAGGGAAGGGGTGTGAGATACAGACAGGAGGAAGTAGATTGGGGGAAGGGGAGTGACGGTGAGTAAAGGGCAGTGACAGTTAGGGAAGGGGTATGAGGGTGAGGGAAGGGGAATGAGGGAGAAGAAAGAAAATTAAGAGAGAGGGAAAGTGAGTGAGGGAGAGAGGAGGAGAGGTAGAAAGAGAGATGAAAGGAGATTAAGGGTAAGGGAGAGGGAGAGAGGGAGAGAGAGGGAGAGCAAGGGACTGAGAGGGAGTGAGGCAGTTAGAGTAAGTGAGACAGAGGGAAACAGGGAGAGAAACATGGAGGAAAAAAAAGTGAGGGAGGGAGTGAACGAAGGGGAGTAAGTGAGATGGAGTGAGGGAGTGAGGAAAGAGGAGTGAAGGAAGGGGAGTGAGCGAAGGGGAGTGAGGGAAAGTAGTGAGGGTAAGTGAAAGGCAGTAACAGTGAGAGAAGGGGTAGGAGGGTGACGAAAGGGGAATGAGAGAGAAGGAAGGAGATTAAGAGAGAGGAAAGGGGACTGAGGGATAAAGTTGGAGTGAAGGAAACAGAAAGGGAAAGAGAGGAATGGTGAGGGAGAGAGTGGGAGAGAGTGAGAGAGAAAGAGAGGGAGAGCAAGTGACTGAGAGGGAGTGAGGCGGTTAGACTGAGTGAGACAGACGGAGAGAGGGAGAGAGAAATGGAGTGAAGGGGAGTGAGGGAGTAAAGGAAGGGGAGTAAGCAAAAGGGAGTGAGGAAAAGGGAGTGAGGGAAGGGGACTGACAGATGGAGTGAGGGGGAGTGAGGCAATGGGAGCAGGAGAAAGGGAATGGGAGTGAGGCACAGAGAGGAGAACATGAAGTGGGGGAAGAGGAGTGAGATTGAGTGAAGGGCAGTGACAGTGAGGGAAGGGATATAAGGGTGAAGGAAGGGGAGTGACGGAAAAAGAAGCATATTAAGAGAGAGGAAAAAGGAGTGAGTGAGAGAGAAGGATTTATGGAAAGAGAGAGGAAAGAAAAGGAAGAGTGGTGGAAAGAGAGGGAGACAGTCAAAGAGAGAAAGAGAGGGAGAGTGAGGGACTGTGAGGGAGTGAGGCAGTTATAGTGACTGAGACAGAGGAAGAGACTTAGAGACGGATGGAGGACAGGGGAGTGAGGGAGGGAATAAAGGAAGGGGAGTGAACAAAAGGGAGTGAGTAAAGGTGAGTGAGGGATGGTGTAAAGGAAAGAGAGTGAGGGGGAGTGAGAAGAGAGTGAGGGATAGAGCAAGGCAAGGGTAGTAATGGAAGAAGAAAGGAAAGAGAAGCGAGGACAGAGAGGGGAAAGAGGGAACAGGAGAAGATGAGTGAGGGTGAGGGAAGGGTACTGATGGGGAGAGAAGAAGTGTAAAGGTGAATGAACGGGAGTAAGGAGAGTGAGGGAAGGGGAGCAAGATAAGTAAAGGAAGGGGAGTAAGGGAGAGAGTGAAGAAAGGGAAAGAGGAAAAGAGAAGTAAGAGAGTGATGAAAAAGTATTTTTTTGTTTGTCATACTTACCTTATAAGTAATGACAAGTTAATAATACATTTTTTATAAATATAGTATCTGTGGAAGAGATTTTTTTTTTAGTTATAATATATATTTCACAATACAAAATAATTTGTACAATATCTTATGTATCTTATATTGCTGTTCTCAAAATATATTGAATTTCACTGAAAACAGTGAGTTCAATAGTACTCATCATGTAACAGCGGGCAAAAAAAAGACAATCAATAAAATTGTCTTTAAAAAACCCATCCAACATTTTCATTAATAATGTAAAAATTTGAAAAAAACATCTTAAATGTTTTTTTCGAACAGCAATTTCTTACGTAAATAGGGGACATCTCCAACAATCACAAAGTAACAAAACATTATTACTTCTTTTTTATACACTCTAAATAAAGTTATGTACAAACATATGCTAACAACATTTACCCGAAATAGTCATTTTTTGTTTCAGATACCATTCCTCATGGCCAAATAGTATGTGTGAAATGCTTAGTTTGGAAGTTACTTAATAGTACTCTTAAGCGTCCGTTTCCCAACCTTCTGAATCAAAAGCACCAACATCTTTTGTACCAACTTACAATGGTTATACCTCCACCCAATCCTCTTTATCATGTACATAGGACCTTAAACAACGAGCATGCTATCAGAATCTCAACATCATCTGGTATGCCGATGACACTCTGCTCATCCTTTATCTTAGCAAGGAGCTGTATACCATTAAATGAAACCTCTACAAGGGAATAAAAAATGTCACCAACATCTACAACAACTACAACAAATCTAAAACACCTCTGCCTCACTGATGATCAACATCTCATGTGATAGCCACATCACCCACTATCTGATACACTTACACTACCTCTACGTCAACTACAAGAATTTTTTTAACCTTATCACCCTCACTCACAAAGTACTTTTCAACACCAGGCTACCCTTTCTTAACAGCAGTAATTTTCCCAGGCCAATTATTTTCCCTAAAATTTGGGTTGTATAAACACTAAGTAAGAATTTGGTAAGTCATAAGGCAAACGTTGTTTAAAAATCAATTGAGTATCATTACAATGTGTCCAGCCTTTTGTACATTTTAAATAAGCTGTGTAATGTCCTGATGTTGTAGAATGACCATCATGGAAAATAATTGCTACAGTTACAAAAGTTCCTTCTGATATTGATAGTTGAGAAGCCACAATTTTTTTAATTAAAATTATCAGTTTTCTTCCATCAGGTCTGCATCGTTGCAGCATTAAAATTACATACTGTCCATTTCTGTGTATAAATAATGTTGATAACATTTGTGAGTTACATTGGGTACAGACGATGTTTTGATTTGCTTCTCTAACTAGATTATTAAAAGACACTGATTTGCAGTCTGGTAAAGTCAAATATATAAATCTTTCAGTGTCTATTTTAGTACTACTTGAAAACGAACAATTGTCACAGTCATGTTGCCATTTATAAGAAAGGCCAAAAAGATTTTCAATATCTATACCTTCATCTTGCAATACAACAAGCATATACATTAGAAATTCCTGACAATCTTGCTGAATATTCTGTGAAAATTGATTTAAACCAGAACATATGTCTAAAACATTTCGAATATCAGAAACACTTTCTATTTTAGTTTTATCACTACTACATTACTCAAACACAGAATTCATTGTTGTTGTAAAGTTTCAAGAAAAAAACATCATTAACCACTACATTAGCATAGCAGTTGACACCAGAACTGTTTTCAAACTGAAAACCAACAACCTCTTCTATAGAATCCTTTTTCTTTTTGCTTACTATCACTGGTTCATCTAGTTTTTTTCTTTTCTCTGCAACCTCGCTACAATTTTTCTCATATCTTCTTTTTCGACCTACCACACGCTTTTCAAATAAAGGATATTAAGGTAAATTGGGAGCATGTTCTCTTCTTAACCTATTATACTCTTTTACACAATTTACATCTGCACTAATCTTTGTCTCATCAAAATCAATCAAGTATAATCCAGATAAAGGGGCCGATTATGATAGAGGATTTTCCGCCTCCTCCGGGCCGGAGGAAGCCACCGCCGGCCCGGAGGAGGCGGAAAATCCTCTGCGGAGTCACCAAAGACCCACCGCCGCATTACGATGGCTGGTGGGTCTTGGATTCTGTCCGCTGCTTTTCCACCGCGGTCGGATTACAACCGCGGCGGAAAAGCACTCCTTTGGCTGGCAGTGTCTATCAGACACCGCCAGCCAAATTAGGAAGCATTAGTAAACATGCTTTTCCGCGGCGTTTTTTCCGCCGTGGAAAAGCATGTGTACTTTTGCTTTTGGGGGCCCTTTGCGGGCCCCCAGGGCGTAGGCGGGTGTGGGGTGCACATGGGGGGTACCTATGGTACCCCCCAGCATTTACATGCACAAAGCGGCAGGCACCGCGCGGTGCCTGCCGCTTTCTGCATGTAAATGTTACACATGCACTTTTAACATTGCGGCGGGAGCTGCTTCAAGCAGCACCCGCCGCAATGTTAAATATCCAGGATGTGACCGCCAGGGTGGCGGTCACATCCTGATTTGCACGGAGGGACCTCTGCAGTCCATGCGGACGGTCCCTCCACCTCTGGGATGGCGGACGGACGCAAGTCCGTCCACCATCCTAATCGGCCCCTAAGTTCTGACTCGAGATAAAGCAACATATGCCATACCCTCTTTAAACACTGTACTTCCAATATTCACCAAAGCACTATCTACACTTAAACCTTGAGATTTATGAATAGTCACCGCATATGCCAAACAAACAGGAAACTGTTTTCGGCGGACATATAAATCTTTTACAAGCAAAAATCGAGCTGAACAACGACTCAATTGTTGTACTTCTTCAATTTCATCAAATTTTATTTTCAAAAATTCAATGTCATCTCTATTTGGGTAATTCACAAAATCAACAACATTACCCATTTCTCCATTTACTAAACCTCTTTCCACATGTAAATTACGTCGTAAAATTATCCGGCAATTTATACATGCATATAGATTATTTTCTAAACCAGCAGTTTTAGATATTGATTTCTCTAAAGAATCCAATTTTGACTTCAACTTTTCTGACAAAATAATAATAGTTCCTTCATGCTCTATTCTATCAGTAGCTTCCAGTTTTATAATTTCTTAATTTTCTAACTGTAACATTTTTTCATTGAATATTGAACATTCTTGCAGAGTTGGCATCAAGCATATCACTGATTTCTTTTCTGCAATTTTTCTATATATATTCTCTGGAATAATATTTTCGTTTGGAAACAAATTTGTAAGTAATCGTGCCTGTAAAGCTTCTTTGCCATGTTCACTCACTTTTCCAATTCTTATATCTTCAAGAATACTTTTATAATCAGCGTCCTTTGCCTGTCGCATATTTGTAATGAGTTCTGAATATTCGAAATATGACCAAATATTAACATTTCCAATGCTTCCCAGGCACTTTCTGGTGTCTTCAAGTGTAACTGTTTTAAATACTGGTTGTCTTTTCACAGGAGTTAGTTGTGGTAGCTCTCCAAAAACTATGACGTGTTTGCCTCCAAATAACACATCATACTCTGTTTTAAGGATTTGTTGCATTCTTAAATGCACAAAGGCAAGCATTAAATTTGATACCATGCGTACCTCATCAATAATGGGAAGTTTCATTTTTTTCAAGACTTTAGAAACTTCACAACAAGCTTCTCCAGATAGCTTGTGGTATTCTAATTTATTTTCATGCTCTACTGGCAGCATCAATAAACGATGTAAAGTAATCCCTTTAATGTTATGTGCTGCCAACCCAGTTGGAGCAGTAACAACACAAGAGAGTGACAACTCAGTTCTTTTCTGTAAATAAGTTGCAATTCCTTTAATTAGAAAACTTTTTCCAGTTCCTGCTACTCCACTCACGTACAGTCGGACAGGTTTAAATGACGTACATGAGCACTCTTTTTTCTCATGACATAAACCATGCTCAATCTGCTCTATCACTTGATCATATATTTGTTTTTGCTCAACATTTAGTTGTTTTTCTAATTCTTCTAAGTTTATTACATCCCCTTGAGCTTGTTGCATTGCTGTTTCCACCTCATCCATGGCAGTTGCTGCTTCATTTTGGATAATTGGTTCTCCTAGTGGATCCTGACTCAACGAAGCAGAACTTTGACTGTCTTGAGAACTGTCTCTAGCAATCTCTGCTGCAATTGTAGCTTCGTGCTGTATTTCGTCGTTCAACATTTTCAGATAATTAGTGAAAACAGGACATTCTATAGTATTTTTAGTTGTGTTGAATGAATCTTCATAAATTTGAAAATCTCCAAGTAGTTCCAGTTCTGTACGCCATGGCTTAAACAGTTGCAAAAGAGCTAAATAGTAAAATTCCCTTTTGTCAGGAGTTTCGCAACTCAGTTTTCGGTGATTTATCAAATGTCCTTTTCTTTGTTTCACTAAACATCCTTCAGATCCAATCCTCTTAAAAGTATAGCTTTGCAGTACTTCATAGAGACAAACGTTTTCAAGATGATTACTTCTATTTGGATAGTATGTATCCAACATATTTGTCTTCAAAATATCTGTACTGTCTGGTTCTCTCTCTGCTAAATACTCATTTTCTTGTACAGATTTCAAAACTCGGTTTCGTGTTCTTGCAAGACCTAAACTCACCCAAATGATTGTTCTAGATTTGGAGCATAGACTTGCAGATGATAAGCGATCTGAACATTCATATGCTCCGATTTCTCGATGAGACAACATCTTCAAACTGTAGCTCTACAATTTCTTACTTAGGCTCTTTTCATGAGAAATTTCTTCCCACATTTCCTTTAGTTCAGTCTTTTCAGATTTAGTAATGTAAGACGTTACATAGCGAGCCACAGCAATGGAGTTGTCTGCAACATATTGAATATCCATGTTAGCATTCCACATGGACAAAATGACTGGGTTATAGTCATTTATGTATTTTGACTCTTCATTTCTTCTTAAGTTGTAGGTATTTTTCGGTGATTTTCTTGTGACAGTATGTCGCAAAGATGACATAAAATTGTTCACTCTTCCTTTTGATATTACTGGACGTGGAAATCCAAAACGACATTTTGTGTAGAACTTATCCTTAGATTTGTACTTTTGACAACAGTATTTTCCACAACGATGGGTTTGAAACCGTAAGACTTGATGTCTTAAATTCTTTTGTTTTGTACTTTTTGGCACAGCACATGTAGAATATTGTTCAATAAAACACATCACTGTTTCATCGGAATCTGTTCCAAATTTGGGGGCATCTTTGATCCATAGCAGCATATGTATGTGAGGAGCACCTCTTGCTTGATACTCCTTTCTCCAAAAGAAATCCAGAACCTCTACAAGAGGAGGATTTTTTTTTGTTTGTGATAAAAGACATCATAGCTTCAAATCTATGATTGAAATACTTGCATACATTAACTGGATCAAAAGAGCACAGTTCTCCAGGTGTCTTGTATTCTATATTTTCTATGTTTGCATTTACCTCTCGAAGAAATTGAAGTAAATCTTCCCAAGCATACTCAGCATAGCTTAGAGTAAGGAACCATGTAGGAGTTCCTAAGTTTCTTAGCATACATTTCAATTTCCCATGACGACGGCACCAATATTCATTAGTACCATGCTGACATGCCATGAGATTAATTAGCTGAGATTCCAAAACAGTATCTTTCTGTTGGACTTTATCCATAAAGTCCTTTGCCGAAACATTTTGCAGATGTACTCCACTTTTTAGTATATGGGTCACTGCATAAGAAAGTCCAGACAAGTCACTCTATAACAGAAGATGAAACAAATATAGAATACATTGGCGAAACCTTGGATCTTCTGCATATAATCTTGATGTCCGGTATTCAGATGCAGGAATCTGCACAGGTTGGTCATCATCATATCGTCCACCTTTGCCTGTTGGAAATAACTGAGGGAAACAACGAGCTTCCAAGCTTTCTTCCCATACACTAATGGGACTTCCTTTCGCTTCTTTCATTTGGAATAACTCAATAGTATTCCCCATCACTTCTTTAGAGTGAAGTGGATGCATACTATAATGTTCATAAATTTCTTCAGTTCTGGACACATCCACTTTTTCAATTTGTCTAGTTGGCAACTCACTGTCCTCTTCTACAGGTGTTACCTCTTCTCCTACATATACATTTTTATAGTATTGAATATTTTTTACCAAAAACAATGTTGCCTTTTTCACTTTCCCAACATCCACTAATTCTTGCCAGATTTTCTTACTCTTCGTAGGAACGCTATTAACTAGAATAACTAGAGGTTCCTCTTTCACATTTTCTACACCAATTGCTTCAATATTTTTCTTTAAATCTAGAGGCAAATATACAACTCTTCCCTTTAATCCTCTCTGTAAATCTGAAGGAGGCAATTTCCCTGTCTTAGGCTCCATACGAACAATAGCCTGAAATGGATGCACACATTGAATAAGAATAGACTCATACGTATTTAAATCTACCAGTTCAGAAGGAACATTTACCAACTCAAGATTAATATGTACAGCTCTAGCAGGCATGTTGTTTTCATTTAATTTATTATAACAATATTTACAAATACGTTGATCAGAACCCAAATCAAAACAATTCTCTAGCAACAACTAAGTTGCAAATTCCTTCCACTCATTATTATTCTCCTTTTCACTTTTTAAATATAGATCAACTAACCTGGTCTGATTTTTGTAATGAATTTGTCTACAACAAATACAAGAAAAGTTTGGCCTATCACCTGAAATGACTTTAAACCTTGAAATTTCTTGCTCAAAATTTTCTGTACTAAAATTCTGTAAATTTTCTTCCACATTTCCTTCTATTAATGTATCTGTTTCTGCACTGTCTTCTTCAGGACCAAAGTAACTAACCTTAATTTCGTCACAAATGTTGATTACATCTAATACAGATCCATGCAAAAGAGCACTGTTTAACTGTTTTAGCTTAAGTGCTGGACTTTTTGCATAATACAATCTTCTCACTAATTTCCTCACTTGAGTATGATGCACTGCTAACATCCTAAAATGGTGAAAAACACTCTGACATACTTTTTTAGAAAGACCAGCTAGAGAATGACCTTGCAAACCCATTTTTTCTCTCACTCTGCAAGGGTTTACTTCTTGCAACATCTTAATCTTTTGTTTAACACTTTTCTTAGTATACTTACGTAAGAAATTGCGAGAAAAATCAATTGAATCCTGTCGTACACTACAAATACTACTACAATTCCAAGTGTACACTGGAGCCTTAGGACGTCTCCCTAAAACTTCATCAGCTAACACCTCTTCTGCATTTCTAGGGACAATTTTCTCTTTTTCAATCAGACAACCATTCTTAACCTCATTAGCTCGACCACTGGTGTCAACTGCATGCAACAAATCATTACTCTGAAGGTAACTCTCTTCATTAAAAAATGGCTCACAACTTGAACTATGTTTCCATTCTCCAGAAAAAACATTACAAAAATTAGTTCTATTAATTAGTTTTTTCCACTTACTTTTGGCCTTCATAACATTGATTGGCTTATCTAGTGTTCGAATTCTATTGATTACTAAAATAAAAAAAATCTTTTTTAATTCAAAAGCCTTCTCAACAATACTTTCAATATGTTTCTTTTTCTTATAAAAAGCTGTTTTTCTTTTACAATTCTTTATATTTTTTAATAAATTTAAAACAACTCTGTTATAAAACATTTGCTTGCAAACTTCAACAAACTGATTTTTTCGTCTTTTACTATACACAATTTCTTTACCACAGAGTTTTCCATCATTTTTCTTTTTTGTCTGGTTTTTCTTTGTAGTTTCAGTTAACTTTTTTTATTTTCAGATTCTCCACACTTTTTTTAGTTTGTGTTATTTTCCTTATAAAATCCTTTGCTGTCTTAGCAGGAGCTTTCTTCTTTTTCTCCACACAATGTTGTTTAGATAAATCTTGTACTTGTTTTTTCTTGGAAAAGTAAGCCTGTTATATGTTTTTCTTTTCTCACTCTTTGTTGGCATGATGGTTTTTCTTTCTGTAGATAATTGAAATCTGTTGTGAAGAAAAAAAAACATGTTAATTTTTTTTTTTACAATGATAGACCACTACTAGCATACTACATAGCAATTGGAAGCACTATATGTTGTAAAGTCTGGTTCACTCCATAAGTAAGTTTAAGGCACAGCAGCAGTGTTCGGGCAGTTTAGGAGATCATGCAGGGAGTGCTGTTTCAGGGTTTAGGGCAGTGCAGTGGTGTTTCAACATTATAGGGGCATTCGCTGAAATTGGTGTTTCAGGGTTTAGAGCAGTGCAGTAGTGTTGAAAGAGTTTAGCAGGTTTTGCTAGGGATGGTGTTTCGGGGTTTAGGACAGTGCAGTGGTGTTCAGGCAGTGTAGGGGGTCATGGTGGGATTGATATTTCTGAGTTTGGAGCAATACAGTTGTGTTTGGACAGTGTATGGTATAATGCAAGGGCTAGGAGTATAAAGCACTGCATGTCCCAAAGCCTAACTCACTCCATGAGTACATGTATTCCCATGTCTGCAAACACATGCACCAAGCAAGTGATTCTGTCACAATATTCCCCAAAACACACTGACTCACATTGTGATTCTAGACAAATAAAAATATCCCTTGCAATTCACTGAATTGATTACTACATGCTACAGAGAGAGTTACTATGGCATTTCTACAGCACACCCAGGATCTTTACTACACAGCATGGATACTATTTGGGAATTAAGAGGCCTGACAGACATACTGCATAGGACTTTCTAGCACTACATGTCCTAAAGCCTGACTCACTTCATGAGTACATGTATTCCCATATTTTTAAACACATCAACTAAGCAAATTATTCTGCCACAATTTTCTGAAATGAATACTGACTCACACTGTGATTCTAAACCAATGACAGTATCCCTTGCAATCCAGTAAAATGATTACTACGGTGAAAGAGGGTCTTGCTGGGAGTGCTGTTTCAGGGTTTAGAAAACTACAGTAGTATTCACCCAGTGTAGGGGGTAGAGCAGGGGGTGTTTTTTCAGAGTTTAAGGCACAGCAGCAATGTTCAGGCAGTGTAGGAGATCATATAGGGAGTGCTGTTTCAGGGTTTAGGGCAGTGCAGTGGTGTTTCAACATTATAGGGGCATTCACTGAGAATGATGTTTCAGGGTTCAGAGCAGTGCAGTAGTGTTGAAAGAGTTTAGCAGGTTTTACTAGGGATGGTGTTTCAGGGTTTAGGACAGTGCAGTGGTGTTCAGGCAGTGTAGGGGGTCATGGTGGGATTGGTATTTCTGAGTTTAGAGCAATACAGTTGTGTTTGGGCAGTGTATGGTATCATGCAAGGGCTAGGAGTATAAAGCACTGCATGTCCTAAAGCCTAATTCACTCCATGAGTACATGTATTCCCATGTCTGCAAACACATGCACCGAGCAAGTGATTCTGTCACAATATTCCCCAAAACACACTGACTCACATTGTGATCCTAGACAAATACAAATATCCCTTGCAATTCACTGAATGATTACTACATGCTAGAGAGAGAGTTACTATGGCATTTCTACAGCACACCGAGGATCTTTACTACACAGCATGGAGACTATTTGGGAATTAAGAGGCCCGTCAGACATACTGCATAGGACTTTCTAGCACTACATGTCCTAAAGCCTGACTCACTTCATGAGTACATTTATTCCCATATTTTTAAACACATCAACTAAGCAAATTATTCTGCCACAATTTTCTGAAATGAATACTGACTCACACTGTGATTCTAGATAAATGACGGTATCCCTTGCAATTCAGTAAAATGATTACTACAGTGAAAGAGGGTCTTGCTGGGAGTGCTGTTTCAGGGTTTAGAAAACTACAGTAGTATTCACCCAGTGTAGGGGGTTTAGCAGGGGGTGTTTTTTCAGAGTTTAAGGCACAGTAGCAGTGTTCGGGCAGTGTAGGAGATCATGCAGGGAGTGCTGTTTCAGGGTTTAGGGCAGTGCAGTGGTGTTTCAACATTATAGGGGCATTCACTGAGTATGATGTTTCAGGGTTTAGAGCAGTGCAGTAGTGTTGAAAGAGTTTAGAGGTTTTGCTAGGGATGGTGTTTCAGGTTTTAGGACAGTACAGTGGTGTTCAGGCAGTGTAGGGGGTCATGGTGGGATTGATATTTCTGAGTTTAGAGCAATACAGTTGTGTTTGGGCAGTGTACGGTATCATGGATGGGCTAGGAGTATAAAGCACTGCATGTCCTAAAGCCTAACTCACTCTATGCGTACATGTATTCCCATGTCTGCAAACACATGCACCGAGCAAGTGATTCTGTCACAAGATTCCCCAAAACACACTGACTCAGATTGTGCTTCTAGACAAATAAAAATATCCCTTGCAATTCACTGAAATGATTACTACATGCTACAGCGAGCGTTGCTATGGCCTTTCTACAGCACACCCAGGATCTTTACTACACAGCATGGAGACTATTTGGAAATTAAGAGGCCTGACAGACATACTGCATAGGACTTTCTAGCACTACATGTCCTAAAGCCTGACTCACTTCATGAGTACATGTATTCCCATATTTTTAAACACATTAACTAAGCAAATTACTCTGCCATATTTTTCTGAAATGAATACTGACTCACACTGTAATTCTAGACAAATGACAGTGTCAGGCTCTGCTTTCTGGCCTCTTCGGGGCTGTGTTGCTAGGCCTAAAACCTCCCCTATGAACGGCCTCAGAGTCTGAATCTGATAACACAGACTGCTAAGGGTGTCCAACCAGGGAGGGAAAGGAAGGGGACAGCAGGGAGGGAGACCTGAAATGACAAAGAACAACTCGTTTAGAAAACCCTCCCGAGCGTGCGATTCTAACCCACCCACTTCTCTGTGTCCCTTTAACTCAAAGGAGAACTGCACAGTAAACCACACTCGTACCTGTAAAGGAAAATACAAGTGACTGTTTCTTTAGAAGACACGAAGTGAGGAGGTACCCGGCACTCTACCCAGCTGTAAAACAACAAATAGAGAAACATCTCATGAAAACCCTATCCTATGAGGGCTACGCTATGTACATGGAGGATTGACACACCTACCTAAAACAAGTAATAAACATTCCTCATTGGGTGAGATTAATCCCTCTGAAATAGTACCCCTCTTGTGTCTCCTAAGTTGGGAAAATGATAAACAAATGTTGTGGAAGGAAAAGCATATAATATATCAACAGAAACGGAAAAGGGTTCTCTGCTCCTTTTCACAATAAGGCGTGTCTTTGATTATGGGTGTTCAAATAACACACCCTGAACTTAGAAGCACCAAGAAACAATTATTCAGACTGGTCCACCGTGGTTAGAGCCTCGGTTCTCTGGATATGTTTCAAAGTTACTCGCACTCGGAATGTTTATTTCCCCCTCAGCCAAGAGGAAAATCAATTATCCAACAAGACGCCACGTTCACAGTGTGGCTCGTATGTTCTCAACACAGTGTGCAGCAAGCAAAAGAGATTCGCCGTTACTTCCCCCTCAGCCGAGAGGAAGCCGATATGACAACTAGACTCCACGCCACCAGCGTGGCTCACACTGAATTCAACACGGCGTGCAGCATTAAACAGGACAATCGCAGGTAAGATCCACTTTCTTACCGCTACTTCTCGAACACAAACCATCCTCCAGGCAGCTAAAGGAATTATCGGCAAAGCCAAGTCTCCAGGGGCTCCTTTTGATTACGTGATGCGCACGCACCGTGCGTCCATTACGTGACTGCCCCTCAGCCTGACGGGAAACGTAGTCCACAGTCGTTCCGATGCGCCAGGAGCGCGGTATTCGGGTTGTCGCTCTTCCTGCCAGGCGGATCTTGACAGACAGTATCCCTTGCAATTCAGTAAAATGATTATGTGCTGTTTCAGGATTTAGGGCAGTGCAGTGGTGTTTCAACATTATAGGGTCATTCGCTGAGAATGGTGTTCCAGGGTTTAGAGCAGTGCAGTAGTGTTGAAAGAGTTTAGCAGGTTTTGCTAGGGATGGTGTTTCAGGGTTTAGGACAGTGCAGTGGTGTTCAGGCAGTGTAGGGGGTCATGGTGGGATTGGTATTGCTGAGTTTAGAGCAATACAGTTGTGTTTGGGCAGTGTATGGTATCATGCAAAGTCTAGGAGTATAAAGCACTGCATGTCCTAAAGCCTAACTCACTCCATGAGTACATGTATTCCCATGTCTGCAAACACATGCATCAGTTGTTTACATGTACTTATGAAGTGAGTCAGGCTTTAGGACATGCAGTGCTAGAAAGTCCGATGCAGTATGTGTGTCAGGCCTCTTAATTTCCAGATAGTCTCCATGCTGTATAATAAAGATCCTGGGTGTGCTGTAGAAATGCCATAGCAACTCTCTCTGTAGAATGTAGTAATCATTTCATGAGTTAATGTTTTTCCCAAAGCAGACATATGCAGAATTAGACTCTATACAAATAAACTCCTGCTTCCACATTAGAACACATTTTTCTTATTAACTTAAAGTGCACAACATAGATCTCCATAGAAATTAACAACTCACCTTTAAAAATGCTTTTGTAGATTTAGAACAGTGTCAATCACACACCAGATTTTCTTAAGCAGAATCTCTGAATTGTGCACCAGTCACTGGAACCATAGAATGGCATTGGTTCCCTCTCATTTTCCACACATATTCATGTAGATAACCAATTAAATTTCTTCCCACACGAATTCAAAACCAAACTAACATTTTAATTTGTTCTACATTTCAACACTTTCAAACTCACATAATGTTCAAACTTCCCCCACTGCTCTCTCTGCCTGTTACCATGGTAACACTCCATAGAACACCTAACTGAACACACAAGTGAAAAGTTCCTCACACAATGTAACAAACCAAACCAGCAAGGGTGTTTGACTTCTCAATATACCACCTTATCCTGTGCAATATTCCTTTCAATTACTTTTTCTCAACCTTTAGCATTTCTCCTTTTAAAAAACAGTAGCATGCACCCTAGTTTTCAATGTTGAATTTTCAGAAACCACCAATCCTTTCTTTTTTTTCAAGTGCACTGAATCTCATCCACATTTTTTTCTAAACTCCTACTTTTCAAATTGCCATTTCATTTCCAGAGCCCATCTGAGTACAACTAGATCTCCCTTCAAGATGCTTAGAGTGTGGATTGTGGGACACAGCTATATTTTCTGGAGTGAAAGGTATGCAGCAAATAGATGCTTTCTCAACCTTGATTTACCAAATGTGGATATTATGTGGATTGGCCAGAGAAGATTGAGATGTCACCAATTGATGTCATTGGTAAAATCCTTTTTGCATCTCCCACACCCTGACCTCATAATTGTGCACTGTGGTGGCAATGACCTAGGCACTTTGACTGGGGTAGGTCTGGAAATGCTTTTAAAGGACACCTTTGGGCAATTTATGTCACTTTTTCCACAAACTGACTTTGTATATTCTAATATATGCCAAAGGCAAAAATGGAACTGGTCCAACCAATATTGTCCGCAGATTGAGAAAGCAAGGGAACATGTGAATAAGTCTGTTTCTGCTTTCCTCATAGACTATGATATGGGTTCTATATACCACAACAACTTCCGTTACAATATGCAAGGCATTTATAGAGGAGACGGTGTACATTTCACAGATGAGGGGAACAGAGTCTTCCTCTTGAACTTTAGACTCTGCATCGGTACTTACTTGTAGGTACAAAAACACTCAATGAACACAACAACTCTTTTTAGAGCCAACCAACATCTAAACACTCAAACTTGTTATTTAACTGTATTTTTTTTGTCTTTTTTTTGCCGACGTGCGCGCACCGTGCGCTCACGAGTGCATGCACCGTGTACCGTGCGCGTACCCCGCGATTTAAAAAAAAAAATGTTTTTTTTGGCCTTCGGGGTCTTTCAGGGATCCCCTGAGTAGGCCTAGGGGGTCAGGTTCTCCACTTTTGTTTTTGGCTCTCTTCTGCCTCGGAGACACAAAATGGCGGCCAGCACTTCCTGGTTTCGACCGATTGGAATGTTGACAGACGTCTAACAGCAAATCAGAATTCCGCTTGTGCAAACCCGATACGCGTACGGTGCGCGCTCCTAGATATATATATATTTTTTTCTTTGGATTTTCTCAGGAACCACTGGAGGGACTTACACCATTTAAGCAAAAGCGTGATCTGCGAATCAGACTCTACCATTTTGACAAATTTCTTGTAATTCCGTTCAGCAGTTCGGGCTGTAGCCGTGTCTAATCGTCCTATGGAAAATAACATGGGGAAAACACGTTTTGCGACCCCCACTTGACAAATCCCCCCAAAACGTTCAGGGAAGGAGCGGAGCAGAGCGGGCCATCTTCTTTGAGAAATTCGCGAAGATTCATCAACCAGCGCCAAAGTTATTCCCAATAGAATGTTGTGGATAGTCCTAACTATAACTACCTACTGGCGACCGCCAGTAGGTAATATATATATATATATATATATATATATATATATATATATATATATATATATATATATATATATATATATATATATATATATAAATATATATATATAAATATGCTGCAAGGCTCGTCCTTGAAAAGACGAAAAGACGGGGAAGACCCAAGTTCGGTGCAATTTTAAATATTTATTTTTGTGCTTGCCATATCGTCACGACGCGTTTCGGCAGATCCCTGCCTTGATCACATGATATATATATATATATACATATATATATATATATAGTTAAACTAATCTATATCTCATCAACCAAAAACCTCAAACAAAAAACTCAATCTGTTGTGAAAAATGACAACACATAAAATACACAATTTCAAACAACAATCACATAACACTTACATAAATGTCAAAATATAACATTTCCCCCCCAAAACAAATACATTAAATATCCCTTACTGTTCTGTGCCTGTAAATCATCCTCTGGATCCATGTTTTCAAAAACGTATAATCCACCAAAAACTGGAAAAATATTTTCAGGAAAAAAAACGCAAAAATCAAACCAATACAATAAAGATCCATCATCCATAGCTAGGGAAACATGCAAAAAATCTGAACAATTATTTCCAACAAGAAATGCTCCTGGAAAAAAAAAAAAGGAAATAACAGTGAGAAATATTGGTTTATTAGGAACCAAAACAAAATTCCTTTACACAAAAAATGCTAACTCCAAAAGCCCATAGGACTTGTTTGTAAAGAACAACCTAGAAAGTAAAACAGGAAACCCACCTGCAAGAAACAGTGCAATCAAAAAATACATACACATTACACATTCCCATCAAAAATAAAAAACATAATTTAATATAAAATATTATTAAATTATTAAACCGCTGTAGAACAACCTAAACAAACACACTAGTGAAAAACACTACAGTTACTACAAATAAATGCACTAAAAGGCCACAAATATTAGTATAACTAACCTCTCAAATGCCTCCCTACATCCCCCACACTCAAAACCCTAAACTCAAAACCCTAAAAGACCTTTAATAAGGACTTACTAGTTCCTGTTCCAATGAACAGCAGCACATTCCCACGACCTTGATCCTGGAAATTAAACTAAACATGACACTAACAGACTAAAAAATAGAAGGTAGTGTTAAAGAAAAAATGTCAGTTACATGAAACTGAAAAATGCTATTGGCCATGGAAATTAATGGGAAAATAAGTTAAAAATGTTTACAAATGTTTTAAAGATTAAAAAAATTATTAAACATGTAAAACCTGTATAAAAACTGTTAAGTATAACAAATATACAATTATTTTACATATATTACATGAAACAAGTGAATCAAAGTAAAATAAAAATGTTTAACACGAGAAACAAAACCCGAAAAAGATCAACATACAATACTATTTAATAATCTACATTGTTTTATTTATCAATATATAAATATTTTTATATAACTATAACTATATATGTTAAAAAAAATGTAAAAGTATACAGTAAATAAACTTTGAAAATATAAAGAAAAATTGAAAAATATGTTACAAATCTTTGATCTATAAAAACACCTAAATTAGAATTATATTTATTACAAATACACAATCAACTACTATGTTAATTATCTTTATAAACATCAACAAAACTAATTCAATAACAAACTACTCCCACTACGTAGAAATACATTTTAACAAAGTAATTTAACACTAAAATGGTTAAAACAAATATTCAACTCCTACATAAAACCATTTTGGAGAAAGTGATGGTTACTAAAGAGGTAACACTTACTATTCCGAACTCCAATCCAAAACATTTTGGGGAAGGTGATGGACACTAAAGGAGTGACATGTACCATTCTCACTTCAAACTAACCCATTTTGGGTAAGTGTTGGACACTAAAGGGGCAATATTTACTATTTCCACTCCAATCTAAACAATTTTGGTGTAGGTATTGGGCACTAAAGGAGTCACATTTACTATTCCCAGTTCAATCTAAATCAATTTAGAGAAAGCTTTGAACACTAAAAGGGTGACTTTTACTATTTCCACTCCAATGTAAACCAATTTGGGAGAGATGATGGACATTAAAGGGGCAACATATACTATTCCAACTCCGAACTAAACAATTTTGGGGAAGGGGTTGGACAGTAAAGGGGCAACAATTTCTATTCGGACTCAAGTCTAAACCAATTTGGAGAAGGTGTTGTACACTAAAGGGTTGACATTTACTATTCACACTCCAATCTAAATCATTTGGGGAAAGTGTTGGACATGAAAGGGGTGAAACTATACCCATCCCAATCTAAACCATTTTAAGGATGGTGTTGGACACTAAAAGGCTTGTACACACAATCAATATTCCATACTCACACATAAATGTTTATGTATAAAATAAAATAAAAAGAACTAGGAGACACAATAGCTCAAACTAGAATCCTAAATATTTAAAAGGAACACAGAAAGCATCCTCCCAAGTTACTCTAATATTCTCCATGTAAATCTGACCTTGACGTAACACATTGAGTTGTTCCCTCTTCTTTCTTTTGAATGACCCACACCTTACCTCCTTCATCTGCCCTTTAGGTTTCTCCTAGTAAAGGCTATTCTAACTTGCTCACCAGTCTCCCTGAATATCCTTTCTTGCAGTTCTGCAAATTGTCTACACCTCATTACATTGACCACAGCATCTCCTTCTTTGAATCTATATCCATGGAACCTACCAATAACTTATCTCCTTTAGCCCATCTATTTACCAGACTAACCATTTGCCAAAATTCACAAATACCCAACCAATGATCACACTGACTCCTTCTAATTTATTCTACTACAAATAACATGGAGTGAATGCATGACATGATTTCCTCTAAAGCACAAGACTTATTTGAATCACCAACAATGTATTAACCACTAACCTTGGTTTCCGGAGTAGCATGCTAAACGCTGTGAAGCACATCAATGCCTCATCAGGGGCAGTTAGTGCTATCGAAAATCAACTACATTTACTATTACATTTACAAGGGAGAAGCACATGTTCTTCACACAGAAATAATGAGTACTGTATGGAAAGTAACAGTGCAAACATCCCTCAAATTCACATATGTAACACATTGGCGTAAAGAGTGAAGGTTTACCTTGAACACAGAGAAGGCCCCACATGGGCACCAACAGTTTAACAAACAGAATATTTGTATCCAATGAACTTGAAATCATTCTCTTTTTTTGTCCTCACGTCTGTAAGCCTCCACTGCCAGGGCCAAAAGGTAGCTCGGCTAGGCAGTGACAATGTCTACTGATGAGCTTGGAGGTCCAACTGTAGCCTTGTCATCATGCTGGCAGGACAGCTGCCTAAACCCTTATTATCTTCTGGACTGGCCCACAGAGATGCACTGGGGCAAAGGCGGTAGCTGAGTGCGTGTCACCCTGGCCTGTGTAGCATTTTGTGAGTTACTTACATAGAGGACCATCAAAGCATGTTCAGCAAACAGGTACAAGTTCCACTGTGTGAATGACCACTGTGGGCATTAAGGAGAGCATACAGCTGTCACATGGATTACTGAATGCTGCCGTGCTCCCCCTCATATTGTTTACTCAAATTGCCTCTTTTTTGCCATTGCCTCTCCAGGAAATAAAAGAGACAGAAGACATCTGCTGAACCATGCAAGCCTCCGTCTGTGCATTCACATCTAGCCACAGGGATATGCACAAAGACTCTTATCTCATGAATGTTGACAAGGCAGAATTTCTGTGAATTTCTGTGATCAGACACTTTCTGTTGCACTGGCTTTACTTCAAACACACTACTAATAATTGGTGCAAACAAGAAACATGGGATGAATCAAAAAGCATTTTTGACTGGTGCTATTTCATGTGCTTGGTGATAAATTAAGGCAGTGCCTTGTGAAAACATCTTGCACCACTGTATTATGAAGATGGGTTTCTGGAGGTGGTAATATGTTGCAAAAATATTTGCATTTATTTGTTGTGTGGCATTTTGTTGGGTCATTATATGTTCTGTTGTTTTGTGTGATGCAGTTTTTTTACTGCATTACTCCAATGTGGTGTGATGTACTGTGGTTGTTTTGTTGTGTTCTGTTTCCACTGTTTTGTTATGTTGTTCCCTGATAAGTCTTTATTGTGTTTCTATTTTTTTTGTAGGTATTGTGTTATGATCTCTTGTTAAATTTAGATGTGTCAACAAATACTGCTTCATTTCCAGCCACAAGAAGGCCAAACCTTTAAAGTTCCATTGACAAGCAACCCTCACCATTGTCTAAGAGGGTACAATAGAGCTCCTCCAGCCATTCAATTACTTGACCCACCAGTCAGCCGAAAACTGTGTAAAACACCAGGGCAGATTTACAAAGAAGCCATTCAATGCAAGGCAACTACTCTGGCTGGCAGAGAGAGCAAAAATCTACCATATCTACTGAGGTCTGATGCATTTCTGCTCTCTCTCCATGCGCTTGCGCACTGTGTGCTACCTAGCGCCAAAGCAGGCACCCTTGCACCATGGTGCTATGGTGCCAGTATTACAGGCAGGATTGGTTTTGTGTAGGAAGGGATACCTTTCGTTACAAAAAAAACTCATTCGTGTAATTTTCCTCTTTCTACTTGTGCTGGGAAAAGAGGAAATTAATGAGGAGAAAATAAGATACTTCTCATTACGCCTCACTTGGGAAGGCAAAGTATTTTGAAACAATTCCAGGTTTACTGATCATAGTACATCTGGGATTGCGTCAAAATCCATGGTGAATGTATGTTAAAGCCAATGCTTCACCCAGGGAATGCTTTGCATTACCTTAGATTTACTAAACCACACAGTCACGCAAGGTGAGTTTGTTTGGCTTAGTAAATCCAATTTAAGGGCTTGCACTGCTTTGTGTCGTCTCAGTAAATCTGCCCCACCATGTCTTAAATAAGCACTAGCAGTGCTCACTTTATGTGATACAGTCCAGAGACTGGGATGCGACCTGGCCATACATACTACATCTTCCATACTTTATTATTATGCGTCTCTGTTCCAAATACAGATCTTTTAGGTGTGAACTGGTTCGTGAAACTTTTCTATAAATCTATGAAAGCGAACATTAAGACACTGATTTATGAGAAATGATACCTCTAGAGAAAGAGAGACGAGCAAAGAATATGAGACAGAAAGAGAGAGCGAGTGGTGGGGAGAGAAAGGAGGGAAAGCGAGAGAGAGGCGTCACAGAAACAGTGTACTCAGAAAAAAAGAAAAAAAGAATCAAAAACTATTTTATGCATCCATGTTAAAAGCAACTAAAGTACAATATCTCATGCACATTTCAAAATTAACTTCAACATTTGCTCCTTACCTTCTACGCTCTGATTCCCAAGGCACACCCCCATTTCTAATACTAAATAAAAACATATGAAGTAATGGTTTAAATGGAAAACTATACATTTTTATTGCAGGCATGTGCTGTGGAAAGTGTGTGACTTATTTTGTTTTAAAAGGCTTATGGTATCCTGTTGCAATCTGGGGATCATTGCAGTATAGTATTCCCTTATGAACATTTTACTTCAGAAACCACTCACACTTGTTTTCAGAAGTACAGTTTCAGCATATTTTTTTACAAAATGCCTGCGGCAAGTAGAAATAAATGGAATCCCATATAGGAGCGTATTTCCACTCCTCTATAACAATGTACTAGGTTTTTCAGATCCTACCCTTTATTTTTTTTTACTTACAAGAAGTGCAAATCTTATAAAAAATCAGCAAATGTCCTGGAAAAATATGTGCCCACTCATGAGTCAATTAAAACAGTGAAGAAGAGAATAGTAGACTTAATGTTCTTTAATAGTTGATCCAATCAGGTTATTCTCTCTGCCTATTACTGTCAGAACCTGGAATGCCGTTTCTACTTCAGACAAGTCTGACTGAGTTTACAAAGAGTCCTTCAAAGTAGCTGGAGATTTTGTGGCTTCAAAACAAGGGAAAATATCCTTATCTCAGGTCTTTTACGTTTTCAGTAGAATAGCTCGTCTGTCTTTAGCGATTAGTTAAGAAAGAGATCTTCCACCAGGACCATTCTTCCTAGTCATCTGGCTTTCTACCCTACTTCTCTTTTTATCCCTACTCGTCCCTGTACTGTTAACCACCTTCAGCATGTATTCAGTTGTTCATCTGGTACCAAATGAATTGCCGAGGTGAAACCTTTGATCAGGCATCATTAAAGTGTGTTAGAAATGACCAAACTGCAAAGTTACAGTGCCCCCAGAAAAATGAGGCATGACTGAATACAGCATAAATGATTTGTGAATGATTTGACAGAACAATAATTCCTGAGGCAATTACATTAACCTACCTATCTTACAACCCATCCTCTAATTCATTATTCATACAACAAATATTGGGGCATATTACCTAGCAATAGCGATATTTATCGCTAAGCAGGGTTAGTGGGAATAATTTTATCGCCGCGCTACGACGATTTTTATCACTGAAATACCTTGCTATCATCAAGGTTTATCTCAGAAACGATAAAAATATTCGAAATGCGTGAATATCGCTGGAAATACAGCGATATTCACACATTATCGTGACAATGCTCTTAGCCATGTTATCCACCTCCCATTGGATAACATGGCTCAGAACTGCTCTGGGCAGGTGTTAGCTTTTGGAGATATTCGCGCTTAGCGCGAATATTTCCAAAACTACGCCTTTGTAGGTAATAGGAGATAGCGATGTTAGCAACTGTTTTCAGTCGCTAACATCTTGGCACGCCCACTTTGCATGTCATTAGCGATAATTATTGCTGACATGCAAAATGGGCCCCTAAATGCCCGCTATCGCCTACAAGCTGTCGCTAACTGGTGTTAGCGACAGCTTGGTAATAGGGCGATAAAATTATCGCCGCATTAGCGAGAAAAAGTCCAGCTAATGCGGCGATAATGGCCCTTGGTAATATGCCCCATTGTTCCTAGCTTTGGGAGTGGGTGGGTGATGGATTAGGTTGATTTTTGGCCAGGAATTGGTCTTGGTTTTGGTTTGGCAGCTATGGGTGGGTGAGGCAAATGGAAGGTAGATGATCAAATTGTGTAAGAGATGGTATAGGGAGTAGGCATGGAAGAAGTGTGACATGTGCAAGGTTCGAGGTGGTAGGTATGGGTGGATAGCACACCTAATTCTACCAGTAAATGGCCTACAGGCAAAGACTCACACATAGTAAGATGGTTTCAAACATTGGGGATGGGGCTTACGGGTAAGGAAAAAGCTCCTTGCTAAAGTTCACAAATGCTACGTTTGCTGTTAGGAAGGGAACTCGAACTACCACTTGCTGCAGGTGCCACTTCCCTCTGCTCTCTCTTGTTCACACCCTGATCCTCCTCCTTTTGCTCCTCCTCCTCCTCAAGGTCAGCTCTAGTAATATCATTCCCAGCCACAACATCTGCACATACAAAAATATTGAATACTTAAAAAGTTTAGAACTCTTGCTAACCAAAGTACCACTTTGAAAGGTTCACTTCCGCATTTAAAAAATCTATATCCAAATTTGTGAATAAATCAATGCATTTCAATTTTTGGTGACAATGGCTAGGAAAGGGCACAGAAAACAACGAAAAAGGCAAAGAGAAGATGAGATGGGACAGGCAAAAACGAAGTAAGGGAGTGGTTGGTGGCATGGTAAAAACAAAGAGAAACAAGAAAAGAAAACAACCAAAGAGACAGCAGGATCAAAATGGAGTGAATGTAAAAAGAAATAAAAAGAGGTATGCAGGGATAAAATGCACAAAACCAGATATATGGGGAAGTAAAGAAAAATAAACAAAAATAACATATAGATGTCCATGCTGTTTAAGAAATATGTAAGATGAATTACTATTAAATCAAAGAACAAATAAACAAGACTTACCACGAGCTGACACACCTTCATCAGCCCCCAAGTCCTTCCCACTTCCTGCCTATCAACCTACGCCTCGGCATACCTGGCTTTTAGGCTGTCTGCTGCCCCCATAGGGGCCCCCCTTTCACTATTCAAACATTCCATACCCAACTGCTGTACTCCCCACTCTCGGTTACATTACATAGAATTGTGCCCACAAGGTTTAATGTCCTTGTATACACTATGGGTTTGTTCTGGCTCAGTAGTCCAACACATGACTATAGAAATTATGTTAGCAGTGCTGCACCATCAATCCACCACCATCCTTTGGGCTACAAAGTTGGAGAAGGGCACATCATGAGCTATTCCAGAACTTGGCTCCAGTCTTTGGAGATCTTGGCAAGGCTTGGAAAGACTGGAGCTGCAAGTCCTTCCACTTGTGAAGGCGAATTGATGAAGAACAGCTTTTTTTCTGTGTGACACATAAGGAGCACATCAACGCACAAAAAAACATCCTTCAGTGCCAGGGAGAACTACGGCAATGTGTGTTTTTTTAGACCAAAGCATAATGCAGTTAAGCTTTTATAAATATATTGCATTTCTGTGTACGCAGTGCAAACCTTATTTCATGTATTTAATTTTTGTTTATGTGTATATCTATGCATGTTAATTGGGGAGCAGGGAGCTGATTTTCTGAATATGATCTGGAGGTGCCCAGGTTTGGACGGATATTGGCGAGCCATCACCCAAAGGCTCCAACTGGTTACGGGCTGGGAGGCTCCCAAGGAAATAACCCAGTGCCTCCTGTGGCTCATTTCATTCTGTAAGAAGAACAAACTGAGCAGGAAATTTCGAGTTATAGGACTGTTACTGGAACTGGACAATGAGAATTTTTATAGGGTGGCTATGCCCTAGGGGTCTGAAAGTGGAAGACTGGCTGAAGGATATGGCTGAATGGATAACTGCCGAGGGTTGCGTTATGAAACTGACACGTAGAGATAAGAAGCTGGAAGATGATATTAGGGCTTGGGAAGCGATGCTCACTGAATTGTTAACACCACGAGATGTAAAAGTATATGCATGCATGCGTGGGCCGCGGAGCGGTGCCAGAGGAAGATATGCAGATCTGGAAGCTCTCATGGGGGGGTGGCGCGGGTCCATCCCGACTGGTACATTAGCACTGTTCTTAACATAAGTGGGTATAGGTATCGTAACCTGCACATATTATGAGCTGAGGGGCAGGTTTGGGAGGGAGGGGAAAATTGATTGTTTTCCTAAATGACTTAATGTGATGTAACTGTATACTTGGCTTCTGATTAATGGTCGTTGTATTGCTTTTTGAATTACAATACAAATTGTGTATCAAAAGAAATCTGTGCATGTAAATAATAAATGCTGTTTTATTTATTTTATTTTTGGACATTTGCTTGTTAGAATATATTTTGTATAATTCTCTGAAAAAACTTTACACAAATATGGCTTCTCTTCATCCTTCCCTGCTCTAATTGGCAAGAATAAAGATATTTTATTCCATGCACTATTTCCATCAATTCAAAAATGTCCTGATCAGGGGGGTGTGGTTGGCGCCCGACGGTGATGGCGGCTCCTTTGTGACTCTCCTGCGGCGGCGGGGACCTTCACAGAGCGAACAGCTCTCCTTTCGACATGCATAGTCCTATGCATGAAGGATATGCGACTCATGCAGCCTTAAGGGACACCTTTCTGGCGACTTCTCTACATCGGCAGACGGAGTTGCAGCCCGAAACACCCGCGGCACAGCTCCGCTGACGGAGTTTTTCTCCAAGTGGTGTTTCACGGCTGCAACTCGTTTCTTGCCCCATGCGGACCTCAGCGGATCTTCTATACCATTAGAGGTATTTGTGAGGAGTTTTGAACCCTGCTAATATCTTCTCTTCATGCCTGCATTACAGCGTGGTTACACAGACTTTATATCCGCCATTTTATGACATTTCGTGCTTCAAGCCTCTCATATTTATGGCGCTTTCGACCTTCAATCTCTGCTAAATGTGCTCTAATTCCCAGCAATATTCTGATGTTCCTGTTCATTTTTTCTGGAATCTTCATGTAACATTACAATAAGCCAATTTAAAAGTAACGCTAGCAACCTACTTATTTCAGGTCTCTGACTGAGATTCTATGGACCTTCCTTATATTGTATTACATTTCTAGTGCAATCATATTTGGCTCAATACATCTCTCTCATCCTATTTATGCTTCTTTCTTCAACCAGAGCAGAGATTGATGTTAATGTTTGTACTTTTCCAACGAATGTACACATTGGTCACGGCACATTTTTCAGAATGCTATCATATTGTTGTGTTAATGAGTTACACTTCTTTTAACAAAGTATTTTATTTATCCACTTAGGCTTACTGATTCTCGATACGGAAGTCTTCTTTCTGATTTTTTGCCATTTGATGTGTAATTCTTGCTACTATATATTGATGAGACGCTTCTCCTAGGTTTATGGGCAGATTATCTAAAGTTTTCTTACAACCTCAATCTGCACCTCGTAGGTTTTTGGTTCATACTAGTTCTCGCTATAATTGTTTATACATGGAGAATTCGGACGCCTCCTCACCTAAAAATGCCTCACCATCTCACAATAATTTCAGCTCTTCTGTCACTAAGGCTTCTACAAAGAGGTTAAAAAAAGATCCACCTTCTCCACCTAAACAATGTACTTCTGTCACAATGGACTTATTCATTGAAGAAATTAGAGCCTTACGGCCATTTATGGAGGAAACTAAGTCCACACTTCTGTTGCTTTCTGACAAATGGTTAAACATAGGTCAAAGGGTCACCGTATTGGAGCAACATTTTGATTCCTTCTCCTCCTCTACCTCCAAAGTAGACTCTATTTTTTCACAGGTTTCCATACTTCACAAACAGATTGAGAATTTGGAAAACAGAAACAGGAGGAACAATCTTCGTATTTATGGTCTTCCTGAAGGAACGGAAGGTTCGGATCCGCCTACTTTTTTCAAAACATTTCTTCCAAATCTTCTCAAGTCGCCTGAAAGCACTACTTTGAACATTCAGAGAGCTCATCGATTGGGACCACCATCACGTCTAACAACCTCTTCATCAACACACAAACCGAGAGGAGTGATCTTGTATTTTCTTAAATACACTGACTTATTAAGGGTTTTGTCGGCTGCCAGAGCACTGAATTGCATAACATGGTCAGGTAACTCCTTATTCTTTTCTCAGGATTCCGCTAAACCAACTGCTGATCGACGTGACCAGTTTTTGTCATTAAGGCCGCAATTACGCTCGATAGGTGCGAGATATGGTCTTTTCCACCCTTGCCTGTTCAAAGTGACTATTAATAATAAAACTACAACCTACGATGATCCACTTAAGCTGAAGAGCTGACTCCTACCATGCTGACACAATGGAGACCGCCTCATCAGTAAACTCTACTTGATAGTTTATGGATTATATTTTGAGAGTTATCTTTCATGCTTTTTGAAATGGTTGCTGGTTCACTTGTTTTTCATTAGTATGTAAGCAACAGTCAATTTATGTTATCATTGTTTCCTACTGAATTTTTTTTTCTTTTTGTCTTAACAGGTTGTTCTTGCGTGTCAAACTTTCCCTCCATTTTGAATTTTGTCCGTTCTGTCTTTCTTCCCGCCTTCCCTTGTGGGTCCTGGACATGACATTGTTCTGTGTGGCCTTCCATCCCTCCACCTCCCGTATGTTCTGGATTTTATGTAAGTCTTCTCTTAAGTCTTTTATCACATTTATTCTTTTGTTCATTTCTGTTCTTTTTCTTCTTCCTTGTCTCTCTTTCCTTTTCTATACTTTATCTCATTATCTACTCATCTCTTTAGGCTCCATCTTTCTTTCTCCCTATTACCCTTTTCAATTTCAGCTGTTTCAATTTTCATGAAGTTGGTTAGTAGTTAAATATGGTTTAACTTACTCAAGGTTTGAGCCTTATTGGCTTCTCATTCATGTTTTTTACTCCTTTTTTCTTTCACTCTTCTCTTCTTATCAAATGTTTTACTATGTACACAGTTGGTTCATTGTTAGATTTATGATTACGCTTTTAATATGCTGCTTATTTCACTGCTTAATGCAATATTTTCTTTTTGATTTATGCCTCTAAAAATCGTATCTTGGAATGTCAGGGGTTTACATTCCCCGATTAAGAGACAGAGAGTCTTGACTCATTTAGCTAAATTACAAACACATATTGCTTGCTTACAGGAATTTCACCTAACGGATGAGGAATCTGCGAAATTGAAAAGAGGCTGGGTGGGTGAAGTCCTTTTTTCCCCAGATGATGGCAATCGTAATGGTGTCCTCATTTTGTTTAAAAAGTCCCTTGCTGTTAAGATACTCTCACATTCTACAGATCAAATGGGAAGATGGGTTCTTGTGAAACTTTTGATAGATAATGTCCCACTTTCCATACTAAATATTTATGCACCTACGGCTGGTGATCCTTCTTTTTGGACCTTCTTATCTCAACATATTACACAACACTATGAGGATAATTTTATTCTCACAGGGGATTGTGATGACATTTTTGACCCCTTCCTTGATCGGAATTCCTCAGGCCCTTTTGTCCCTCATAGATCCCACAAATGATTTACACAAAGGATTGCACAGCACAAATTGATAGATGCATGGAGATTATGTAATCCCGCACTCAGAGAATACTCTTTTTACTCTTCCGTACACCACACTCAATCACGATTGTATTACTTTTTTCTCTCACATAATCTTACTCAATCTTTAGTGGACGCAGATATTGGTTCTATCCTCATATCGGACCATGCTCCTGTAACCGTTTGTCTTGATGTTTTACAACAACTCTCGGCATCTCGTAAATGGCGCTTTAATAATCACCTGCTTTTAGACCCCTTAATTATCTTGTCCTTTACTTCTTTTTTCCATGAATATTTTCTCTTCAATCAAACAGATGATGTACCCTTCTACATAATTTGGTATGCTTTCAAAGCTTCAGCTAGAGATTTTATTATTACCTTTGTTTCGAAAAAGCATAAAAAAGCCCAACAGACTATTAATGCCCTCCTGCGTAAAATCAAACAATTGGAGCATTCTTACTATTCCTCCAAATCCAAGGAATGTTTATCAGAGCTCATCAAAGCTAAAATGCAATGTAATCAAGATACAACCAACAATGCTTCTACTTATCTACTAAAACCCAGTGTAAAGTATTATGGCGGTCAAAATAAAGCGGATAAACTATTGGCTAATTATTTAAAAATCAAACACAATAAACTTAATATAGAGCCTATCTTTGAGCAGTCTCACCAACTAAAGTTTAAAGATGAAGATATTTTCTTTTTTATCAATCTCTCTACTCTTCTGAAACCTCTGCCTCTGATCAAACCATATCTCACTTCCTTTCCAATGTTCAATCTCCTGCCAATGTGCACCCTGATCTTTCCTCCCTAGAGACAGATTTGACACGGAAGGAACTTCTCACCGCCTTAAAAACACTTAAAAAAGACAAGACACCTGGCCCGGATAGTTTCACTGTGGAATTCTTTACTCATTTTGCACACTTACTTATTCCTAAACTACACACACTTCTTTCCTTTCTACAATCTGGTGAATCTCATGGTTCCTTTTCAGATGCTCTTATCTGCATTATCCCGAAGGATGGCAAGGATCCCCAATATTGTAAAAATTATCGTCCCATATCCTTAGTTAACATTGATTATAACATTTTCTCTAAAGCCTTGGCTTTGCGCTTAGAATCGCATATGCCTGATTTACTGGGATCTGAACAATCTGGTTTTGTTACGGGCCAACTCCTTACTGATAATACTTGCTTATTTTTTGACACACTCTCCAAAATTCCCCATATTGACCACTCATTGGCAGCTATAGCTTTGGATGCTGAAAAAGCTTTCGATAGAGTTGAGTGGTCATACCTCTTTCGTACCCTAAAATGGTTTGGTTTTGGTCCAAAGATTACTTCCCTTATCTCTTTTCTATATTCTAACCCACTAGCGGCTATTTCAGGTAATAATACAGTCTCTTCATACTTTCATCTTGGAAGGGGCGTTCGACAGGGCTGTCCTCTTTCCCCTTTTCTTTTTAATTTAGCTTTGGAGCCCTTTTTGATGCGAATTAGTCAAAATGAGAATGTTCATGGTTTCACTTTTAAGGATGCTAATGTTAAAATGGCGGCTTACGCTGATGATGTTCTTTTATTTCTTTCACAACCTCAGGCTTCCCTTCCCACCTTTTGAAAAGAGGTTGACTTGTCTGCTTCGGTCTCTGGCTATAAACTCAATAAATATAAGTGTGAAATTTTACCCCTTACCAAGTATACTTTCAAAGCTGACTTCGATACTTCTGGCTTTACATCGAATCCTAATTATATTAAATATTTGGGATTACATTTTACTTCTTCCATTTCAGGCATGTTATCTCGCTGCGTAGATGATTGTATACAAAAACTCTCTTCCTTGACGTCAAGATGGCATCCTTTATATTTGTCTTGGTGGGGCCGCTTAGTTACCATAAAAATTATGCTTTCCCCTATTGTTTTATTTACCATTTCTAATATCCCGGTCTCCATTCCCTCTAAATATTTTAAAAAGATCAATTCAGTCTTATCTTCCTTCTTATGGAGCAACAAAAAATCACGCATGTCCATTTCGAAGTTAATTCGTCCAAAATCAGAAGGTGGTACAAACTTCCCCGACGTTCCTATTTACCACAAATCCTTCTTATTGTCTCAGGTGTCAAACTGGCTTTCTGGTTCATCTGTTGCTCGTCCTCTGTGGGCTACTCTTGAACAATCTTTTCTTTCTCCCTTCTCCTTCCAGGAATATCTCTTATTCACACGCACACCACAATCAGTCTCCTCCCCTGTAATTAAATTCACTTCCAAACTTATCCCACTTGCCCCCTTGACTTCTTTTCTTAATCTCCCCTTATGGCATAATAAACTTATTATGATCAATAATAAACCTATTTTTTGGAAATCTTGGAGAAAGCGAGGCTTGATCTGGATACATCAGTTATATGATAATGGTCAACCTATATATTTTGCTCAAGCTCGTACTTTATTTGCTTTCCCTTCTCATCTCAGTTCTAAATATTCTCGTTTATTGGCGATTGTTCAGGATGCGTATAAAATGTTTACACCCCCCGTCTCCACCTCCTCTCATAATGATAAATTGAGATCCCTTATTATTAGTGACTCTAAAGCATCTGCCATCTATACATTTTTTCAAACCTCATCTGCTTTCAGGGACAAAACTAAAATAAAAGCACTTTGGGAAAAAGACCTGGACTCCTCTTGGACTGTAGATTTTTGGGACAATATATAGCTTAAACTTAGGAAATCTTCTAGAGCTGCAAACACCACACAGACCCTCTTTTTCATATATAATAGGCTTTTACTTTCTCCCTTAGCTCTTAACACACGGTACTCCCATCTCCCTGATACTTGTTGGTCATGTTCAGAACCACGTGCTGACCTCTGTCATATGCTTTTCCATTGTAAACAGGGTAGGAATTTTTGGGAAAAGGTCTGGTCTCAGATTAATACAATTTTTCACTCTGCTCACCCCCTCTCCTTACCTCATCTATTCTTAGGCAGTTTATCCCCTATTTGGACAGGTTGTCATTCTAACTGTCGAATTATTGATTTGTTATTGGCAGTAGCCTTTCAGCAAATCACTAAAAACTGGAAAGATTTTACTAAACTATCATACCAGGCATGGTGGTATGCTGTTTGTTATAACCACAGATTAGATACCTCATATGTCTACCCATTACACATGCCAACAAAAAGTTTAACTTTATGGTCTCCTGTTATAACTTTCATAGATATGAGCGCCCAACGTTCTCTGTCACATAACCCACGTCAACAAGAAGTATCTAAACCTCCGTGACTTTCCCCCTATTACTGTTGTATGCTTTCTCCTTAACTGTATTTTATAGTAGGCATTCTTGTAGTTCATTCGTATTTCCTGTATGAAATGCTTTATCATTCATTGATGCTTTTCTTACTTGTGGATATTGCAAGCTGACTGTATTTTATTTTACTGTTTTTCTTTTTTTTCTTTTGCTCTTTTATATTTTGATATGTTACGTGTAGCTTGTTTATGCTTATTATTACTTTGTCTTTTGAATTATTGCATTACTTTCACCCAATAAAATTATTTTGAACTAATGTCCTGATCACTTATTTGATTGATCAAACATTATTGTCCAGATGAAAATAGTAGCAAATGCATCCAGTTAAATTTCTAAATGGAATATTTCGCAAGGACAGGTGTTTACGAAAATCTCACATCTACTCTCAGAAAAGACATCTGCTTTCCCCTACATAATTCCTGGTTGAATTCAATCGCCCAAATGAAATTAGTATGCAAAATCATCTATCTTGCTTGCTTGTAAGCCTCGAAAGTGTTAGTTTTTATATCTATTATTTGTTAATTCACAGATTCCATATATATGGCTTGATTCACAATGGAAATTGTAATTGTAGAAGTAGAGGAACTATTCCTGTCAATGCAGCTATGCGATTTTGAGTCGAGTTTTTTAAAGGCTATTTCTCCAATGCAAAGTGCATTATTCAACACTGTGGATAGGCAGCCCAATGTTTAAATACACATTTCTATCTGTTTTTCTCTAAGAAGAAAACATTTTTCTCAGGATGGAGGAATTCTTTTCCCCTACACACCCTGGTAGGAGAGTTAATGTATTACTTTACTAAAAAAAAACTTAAATTTCCTGTGTGGGACCAACTGAAGAATGTCAGCAAGCTTACAGGGTTTTGGGTGTTCATAAACTTTCATGGCAAACTAAGCCTTAGACCTCCGACTCCCAGTAGTGTGGGATTTTCAATTGTATATATGTACATATTTTTATGCAGAATTAACACCATTTGCACTTGACCAGTATCCTTTTGTTAATAGCTGTCAAACGCAAAAGGAGCCATTTACTGCTGCTAACCGGTTTATGACCATAAACGGAGGTTGCATGTTGGAATGACGATTGGTTAAACAACGAAACCGTCTGCACACAGGCTTTACAATGATAAAATCTTAACAATGCCTGCCTTTACCACAAAAGATTTTACCACAGATATGACTTTACCACGAAAATGTGAATATTTGGAATGTAGGTATAAACCCTTTTTTATTATACATATATATATATATAAAAGTATAATGAGTTTATATTTACCTATAAAATACTTACATCTTTGTGGTAAAGGCTTGCATAGTAAAGGCATCTGCGTGGTAAAAATATTATGGGTTAGTATTAACCCTATACAAACACACACACATATATATGAATACCATACCAGACTCCCAAATACTCCTACCCACCCTAAACCCTTAAAATAACCATGCCACCCAAATACACACACCACTAAACCCTAAAATACCATTATCACCCAAAAACCCATACCTACCCTAAAACCCCAAAACTTCCCTTGCCCCCAAAAGCCCCTACCCATCCAAGACCATAGAACATTTCCTTGTCACCCAAAAGCCCACACCTACCCTCAACCATTAAAATATCCTTACCTACCAAATACCCGGACCCATTCTAAAACATAAAAATATCCTTGCCACCCAAAAACCCATGCCCTCCCTAAACCCCAAAAATACCATTACCACCCAAAAACCCATACCCACCATAATCCCTAAAAATGCCCTTGCCACTCAAAAACCCATACCCACTCTAAGCCATAAAATTATCCTTGCCACCCAAAAACTCATACCCACCCTAAATAATAAAAATACCATTGCCACCCAAAAACTCATACCCACCCTAAACCCTTAAAAATACCCTTGCCACCATATATATATATATATATATATATATATTCACTGAAAAAACCATAGGTTTTACAGGTTTTACACACGTTATAGTTAGGAAGTAGCATTTACAAAACCTATGAAATTCACTGAAAAAACCATAGGTTTGACACCAGTTATAGTTAGCTGGAAATTTTACTGATATAAAACCAATGAAATTCCACGTTATAGTTAGTTGGGCTCACTATAACTTGCGCGTGTAATGCACTGCTGATGACGTCACATATTACATCACTCTAGTGTGACTAACCATCCATAAATTCCACGGACATCTCTACCCTGTTATCTGCAATTGTGAACATCAAAAGGAGCTGCGCTACGCCCCTGTAAGAGGCCTCACTCCCACTGCTGCAATGGCTTGGCAGTCCTCCAGATGCACAGGAACAGCCCCTCCGATCCATTGAAGTTCTGTGTCGGTCTCAATACCACTTACGAAATGAAAATAAGCACTGAAGAATATTTATAGGAGGAGTATTACATGCTTGCAGAATGCATTCTATTACCTATAAAAAAGTGAAACACCCACGCTACAATCATATAGAATACTTCCTCTAAAGAAGCCTGTGAATAACTTTAAAACATCAGGTTAACCTTTTTTTACTCTCTCATCATTGTTAAAGATAAGTATTTACAATACTATATTAAACAATGCCATGGTTGTTGCTTTTTAATTTTAAAAATCTTGCAATCTTTCACAAACCCAATACTTATGGCTTCTTTTTCGTGACAAAAATATTGCAATATTGCATACCTACATAAAATAACAGAAAAAACAGAAAACTACAAAAGCCAAACAATCTACTAAACGCGGATTTGTAACCTATGGGGCAGATTTATGTTAACTACTTCATACCCAGATATGCACCAGTTAATGTGCACCACAGTATGCTAGTGCTCCGTTACCCATGGTGTGCCACATTGGAAATGTGGCGCACCATGGTACAAAAACACCATACATGCGTAACACATCTGTGCTGAAAAAGTAATACATTGCTAGAGTTGCATCGCAACTGTGATCCAGCTCCAGCAAGGCTCACCAATGCACTATATTCACAATGCTGCGTCAATACCTACGCCTGCTTCAAGCACATGCACAGTTTTGAAACAGCATGGGCCTGAAAGTCACTGAGTGAAATATCATACATTACAGTCAGCCACTTTCAAGACGCATTCCTTCAGAGGAACACTTACCGTTTATTAGAGGTAGATCGTCCGACTCCACCGGAGGACACCCCTAATAAAAAAGACATATATATAAAATGCGGACTAGCCGCTGTATCGTGCTAACAAACTTTAACTTAAAAATCGTTAGAAAAAACAAAAAGAATAGAGCAAAATCAGTAGGCCACTGATAGGATCTCTTTTTGACCTCGCTAAAATAGAAACATTAGGAACAACCCCTCATGAGAAATATGAAACTAGTGAGAGAAACCGAGCTCGACGCCATGATGGCTGCAACATAGCTCGGCGCCGCCGCCCACCCCGCCCAAAATAACGACAAACCCTATGCAAATATTATAAATAAATACAACACACCAGCAAAGTAACAGTTAATGTGCACCCCATGGTGTGCCGCATTTACAATGTCAAGCACCATTGAGCAAAAACAACACAGATGCGTCACGCATCTGTGCCGCAAAAGCAGCACATTGCAGGAATCACGTCGTAAGCGCGACATGTCTACTGCAATGCACAGGAGCAAGCCACACATTGCATGGTGCATCACTCCTTATGCCTGTTTCAAACAGGCGTAAGGATTTGATTCAGCAATGCTATAAAGCTGACTCAGTGAAATCTTCTAAATTTCACTGTGTTAGTTTTACAGGGCTTTCATGCAAATGAATGCCCACCCTGCAACAAAACGCCTATATGAAACCTGACGCAGGTTTCATGTGGTGTAGAAAATGAAAATGTATATGTACATAAGCGGCGTTCATTTGTGTTCACCCTCACCACTGTTGGAGTTAAAGCGAAAGTCACGGCACAGTGGCCCCGCCATCTTGCCCCCTTTTAGGCCCCATCACGAACATAGATAGCCCCACATAGCAAAACGTGATCTTATCGCCTGCCCAACTTCAGATCTGACCCCCCCCCCCTTTTGCTCTCATGTCCTGTCGGAATGTCCGGCTGTAGATTACAATCACATGTTACATTTGGGAGGGGAAACGACATCAGAGCGACAAATATTAGAAATATACCACACGACAGCAAAATAACAGGTTAAAACGTTTTTATTCTTGAACAAAAATATATTAAAACAACTATTTACATGACAAACGGCCGCAGCAACAAACCCACAATGCATTTCGCCGTCTCCTTGACGCCGTCCCTGTCCCTCCTTCCCCAAAGTAGCAATGTTGGGCTACTTTTTGGCTGCTTTCTAGTAGGGTTTTTGAGCGTCAGAAAGTCTACAAAAGCCGTCGGCAACGGCCTGGGGTGGAGAACCATTACGCGAATAGTCCGGAGGCGACACCACGCCCCAAGGCCTGTCCCCAGGATGAACCAAGGGATCCGTTCCTGGGGCCGTGGCAAAGAGCGGCCGGCCGCCATCGGCCAGAGAAGGCATGGGCCCTACCCGAGTTGTAGTTGTCTTCCCATTCTCTTCTTCTTTCGGCGCCTTGCAGGCCACAAGGGGGGGATGTCTTGCATATGCCTCCGACCCCCCCCTCTCTTCATCGCCTGGTCCGGCCATAACAAATGTCAGTAAGACGCCGTGGGGTGCACTGGGAGGGAGAGGCGGCGCGGACGAGCCTCTCCCGCCTCCCCAGGTGGAGGCCCCTCAGCTGCACCCCCAACGATCCACGCACCCGGCAAAGGGTTCGTCCACTGTGGCGGTATAGGGACGCTCCACGAGCCCAGCAAAGGACTCGCCCACTGTTGCGGTACAGCGACGCTCCACTCACCCAGCAGGGTCTCGTCCACTGTGGCGGTGCAACGATGCTTCGCCCGACAGGCTTGAGTCCATCTGCTCCTGCAACCCAGTGACTGCCGGTGGTTGCAGATCTCCTAAAAATGGCGGTCGACTTTGCAGGAATGGGCCTGGCGTGAAAAGTTGGCCTGGTCGCCTGTTAACCAGAAAATGGGCCCCTGTCTTTCCTTTCAAAATGCTGCCAACAATATTTTCTGAATGGAAGACACCTGTCCAGAGGCGTTCTCCTCAACTTTGAAGATTCTACGAGAGCTGCGGAGGGCCCTCGGCCTCCGCGGGCCTCCGACCGCCCCCGATGGAAAAGGACTGCCATGATTGCCCGCAGAACGACCAAAGCGTAGCCACGAGACGTTGGCGCTCTCATGCTGACGCCAGCCTCAGTTTGAATGACCAAAAATCCTGCAGACTACTGATTCGATCGGTTCCGGTGGAACATCAGTATGACCCGGTAGGAAAGATTGTTGCCCCTCCCTTTTCTTTGATTGATGGTTCATGTCACCGGTCCCTTCTGTTGCCCTTTAACGGAACTTCTGGACTGCCGAAAGAGATTCTGGTCCAACCCCGAGTTGGTGGAGACATTTTGACTATACTTGGGCCCGCCTGACCCCACCCAAAATGGCGCCGATATAAACGAAACTCGCAATTCCCCGTTGTGTTCCGGATGCTCAGACTTCAGATCATGAAATATGGATGCAGTTCTTGAAGCACATGGCGGGAGGGGATGAGTATTGCTTGAACATTCGGACAATGAATTGATATTAAGTTTTGACGCATCATCAATTACAGTATTATTGAAAGGTCGATTTTTCAACACTGATGGTACTTGCCCACAATGAATTTTCGATATGATTCTATTGCACTTATCGTACTTTGATGAAATAAAATGACCACCGACTCAGTTATGTTTTCCTCAGATAAATATGCCCTCTTGTACAGCCCCAGTCTGCTCCGTGGCTGGCCCTCGTAGTTTTAGGCCTGCATTTGTGCGTCATCACTTACGTGGTTGTATGCCTGCATTTGTACGTCATCATTTTTGAATAAAGATTTTGTGAAAACCAAATATAATAGTAGCTCTTGAATTGGTAAGTTCGAATACATAGCCATTGTTTCCGATCTACGTACAATACAGGCGAAATAAAGCAAGTCGGTTACTGAAAGGTCAAAAATCAAAGTGCCCAGAAATAGTGAAAATGTAACGTCTGTTACGTGTATTTTTTTCTTTTGTGCAACATAAGGCAATCGATAAAGGTCCCGGTGTTCTGTTTTACCTTGTATGCCACATATCTCAGGGAAATTGTTTCAGGTGTACACAAAAGAAACTCGAATTACTAACAATTTTTGGGGCAGATTTACAAACCCCTATCTCCATGGGAACGTCACTTTTTGCGATATTCCCGTGGCGATATGGGTTTCGCCCTATGTACAAGGCACCGTTGAGCCACTTACTATGGCTTAACGCTGCTTTGCAAATAAGAACCACTTTCATGCAATACTTAACGTGAAAGAAGTGGGCAGTGGGTGTTGCGATGGGCGTTCCACTGCAACAGCCATTGATTTTTTAACGCTGCCTCCTATTTACAAGGGCAGCGTAAATAGGAGACTGCGCCATAATTAAAACCAGGAAACACCTGGACTTAACTTGACGAAACGAGGATAAATGCTTTATTTCTCCTCGATTTTGCTTTTTTCATGTGTGCTGCCTTATGCAGTACACATGGAAAAAGCAAAACGTCTTGGATTTTTTATGTTCAGGAAGGAGGATCTTCCTGTACATAAACAATCTTCCCCTGCACGCAGTCACACTTGCACTATGGTGCAAGGGTGCCTGCATTGCCGCTACCCTGCTAAGTGTAGCGCAAGCGCAGGGGGAAACACAGGGCTGCACCATATTCTTGTAAATATGGCCAAAACCCTCGTTTCCGAAGTGGTGGACCGTGTCATTAAGCCAAGGAGGATAACGACACGCTCCTCCACTTCTGTGAATTTACAAAAAACTAAATAATTTAATGGGAAGATTGGTGCTGCATCCCAGTGACAAACCTTTACATGGCTGGTTTTATTTTGCTGTTCGAGGCTCCTGCTCCTGCAAGGGCCAGTCTGGAAACCAAAAGCAGCCCTAGAAAATGTTTTCAGACGAGTCCCCATACGGTGCATACCAAGTGCAATGAGTGAGCCTGACCACTACAGAGGGTGCTTTGGAATGCTCTCCCCCAAAGGTTTTTGGGAAACAATGGTGCAGTCTACAACACAGTTATCATTACAGATTGAATTTTATTAGCTTTCAAAGATTAGTAAAAACTCTCCTCTCTCCAGCAGGTACATTAATCACTGGTGTTATCTTGACACTTTTATTGTTGCTCCAAAACTGATAATTCTGCAAGGAACTTTGAAGTGCTTTTAAAACTGCTGCCTGCGGACCCCCTGAGAATGGGTCAAGGACCCCTGGGGGTCCGCGGACCACAGTTTGGGAAACACTGGTCTAACCACTAGCATTTTCATGTATCGTTCCTAAACTGAAAAGCCAGAGACCTTCATCCATTTATTAATATATAATGAGCCTTATTTATGTTAAAAGTAACGCACCGGCGGCGCAAGGCCTTCATAAATCTGCCCCAATATACTTCCTCATAAGAGTGTATAATTAATTTTGCTAAACCATATTCATTTTTCATCAACTATACCGTTTGTATTTTATGTACTAGTGGCTATACCGATTACTTTGTTTTTTACAATGTCTGTACTCGTATTAGATAAGAAACTTGCCTTGAAAACAGTGCATTTCTGAATAAACATTTCAAATATACACGTTCTCTCTTTTAATCCATAATCTCATCTAAAATGATTGTATATTGAAACAGTATTCATGAGTTCCACGTAACTTCAGCTGTACTAACTTAATATTTTCTTTTGTCGACCTGATTTACTCATACTAGAACCCACAGGCCTATAACAGCCCGTGAACCCTTTCTTTTACAGTACATGACAAAACAAACAGTAACAGACTTACCTTTACCAATGCTTTGTACGATGTACAACAGTGACAGTCACAAAATAGATATTCGTTTGACGGAAGTCTCAATTATGCTGCTATCACTGCAACCAAAATTCAGTGGCACAGATATCCAGTTAATACAGACTCATATATGTCTCTTCAGCCAATCATATTTCCTCCCGCAAAATTTTGTATTCAAATTCACATTTCAGTTGGTTGTCCCTCACAATATTTTCAATGTCACATAAAAGTCACCCATCACCCACTGCCATCTCTGGCTGTTTTCATGGTAACACCTCATTCAGCACCTGGCTGAAGGCACAGGTCAAAAGTTCATATCTCAACGTTCTACAGCAAACTAACAACACTGTTTTCCCTCCAGAAACACCTGCCTATCCACAGCTCTGTTACATGTCATTTTTTTCACACCCAATACTACTTTTTCTTTTACATAACATTAACATGCAACGTAGTCTTCAATCTTCACGTATTAGAATCAACCAATCATCTTTTGTTTTTCAACCACACCAAGCCTCATCCATTTTTTTTATCCTGAATTTCAGCTTCTAACTGCCATTCCACTTCCACAACCCATCGGAGCACGACTGTATCTGCCTTGAAAATGAAGGTTTGGCTTTTAGGACACAGCTATATTCACTGGAGTGGAAAATATGCAGCAAGCAGACGAATTTCCAACCTTGATTTACCAAATGTGCAGATAACGTGGATTGGGCAAAGAGGATTAAGATGTCACCAATTAATACCATTGGTGAAAACTTTTATGCATCTCCCAGAACCAGACCTTATAATTGTGCACTGTGGTGGGAACGATCTAGGCACATTGACTGGGGTAGGTCTGGAAATGCTTCTAAAAGACACCTTTAGACAATTGATGACACTTTTTCCTCGAACTGCCTTGGTATATTCCAATATATGCCAAAGACAGAAATGGAATTGGTCCAATCAACATTGTGCACAAATTGAGAAAGCAAGGAGACATGTTAATAAATCTGTTTCTGCTTTCCTCAGAGATTATAGCATGGGTTCTATTTACCACAACAACTTGCGTTACCACATGCAAGACATCTATAGGACAGATGGTGTTCATTTCACGGATGAGGGAAACAAAATCTTCCTCTGCAACATCAGACTCTGCATCGGTACTTACTTATAAATGCAGAAACAACTCAATAAACACAAGGGCTCTTTTCAGAGCCACCTTATATCAAAGCACTCAAACTTCTGATTTATCTCCATTTTCACACTCTTGTAAATAGGTGTGCGCGCCCGAGTGTGCGCACCCCGCAACTTAAAAAAAAAATATATATATATATATATTTTCGCCTTTAAGGGCCTTACTGCACACCCTGAGAAAACCTACGCAGCAAAACAACCTCTACCTTCTCCCCTTTCCATGTTCCAACGCTTTGAAATGACAATATATTTACTCGCAGTGACAAAATGGCGGTCAACACTTCCTGATTTCCTTCGAATCGAACGTTAACAGACGTCACGCAGCAAAAAAAAAATTCCGGTCGCGCGCAGCCGCTCGAGTGCGCGCACCCGTCCGCGCTTATAGATATATAATTGACTTTAACTTTAATTTTCTCAGCAACTACTGAACGGATTTACACCATTCCACAAAAAGCGTAATCTGCGAGCCGAACTCTACAGTTTTGCCAAATTTCTTATAAATCCATTCAGCCGTTCGACCTGTAGCCGTGTCTAAACGTCCTATGGAAAATAACATGGAGCAAACACGTTTTGGGACCCCCCTTTTATCTCAGCCCCCACTTCACCAATCCCCCCCAAATTTTCAGGGAAGGAGCGCAGTGGACCGAGCCATCTTCTTTGAGAAATTCGCAAAGATTCATCCACCAGGGCCAAAGTTAATCCAAATAGAATGTTGACGATTTCCTATGGAAACTAGGTCCTAACTATAACTACCTACTGGCGACCGCCAGTAGGTAATATATATATATATATATATATATATATATATATATATATATATATATATATATATATATATATATATATATATATATATATATATATATATATATATATATATATATATATATATACTTATCTTTAATGAATAAATATATGTATGTATGTATGTGTATATATGATACACTATGTGCCTAATAATATATGATGTTGATCAGACCGCTACCGACAGGCCGTTGGTGGCTATCCGACCGATTGACAGCCCTTCGGTCCGACCGCCACATTATGATGCCGGTGGTCAGACCCTCAGCGGTCGGGGGGAAGACTGCCACCTCCAACAGGATCTGAGATCCCATTAGGGTGGTGGTCGGAATCGTATCCCTTGAATGGTGGCAATGCAGAGGCAGGCACTGCAGCTAGGATTACAATACCCCTTTCTGACTGCCCTTTTATGTCAGTTAGACTGCCATGAAAAGGTTATTGGAAAGGGACTTTGTTGTGGGCCACTGTGAAGAGGCCTAGGGGCACATGTAGTTCTCCCACACACCTCCATGCACCGTGTGTAATGCACCACATGGTGCATGGCACACAGTGCATGGATGTGCACAAAATGCTCTTTTACAGTGCAGCTTGTGCTGAGGCACTTAAGTTGTACCGCCGACTGCTTGTCCTCACCACCGTAATAACAGACAGCCTTCCAACCATCTGTCATCATAATAAACCCCTTAATATTTCAATTTAATACCTACCAAAATACTTACATTTACGTTTATTTTTTTTAACTACGAGGTGTGCCTTTACCATTCATGCTTTTACAAAGAAAATCATTGTATAGGCATCCATGGTAAAGCCAAGCTCGTTGAAAGAATTGTTGTAAAGCGCACATTGTAAAGATGCTGTTGTTGTAATGCCTTTGTTGTAAAGGCATCTTGTTGTTTAGCCATCGTTGTAAAAGCTGCTTCCCTTAAATGGATTGTGAAACGTCTCCAGTTGCAACAAGCTTTTTTTTATATCTAACATAACTTTATTGAAAATCATATGATATTCCTCTATAGCATTATTTCTTGGAAGTATGCTACTATTTATTTATTTTATTTATTTTGAAGATTTTATAGAGCGCGGACAAGATCCTTGCAGATATCAGAGCGCTTTCCGGTGATCAGAGCTAATTATTCATAACAAATAGTATGACACATTATACAAAAAATTATGTGAAGGACAGATCAAGCATGGCATAACAGTTTGTGTACAAAGGAAAAACCGTGAAGTACATATCAGGAACATCTCGATTGATTTCAAGTCAAGGGCAGGATAAAGTGACTAGGATGTTTCGTTGGACCGTTAACAAAAGAATGGAATAATAGTAAGGGTACTATTGATCTCCAGATTTACTTAGGCTTTTTTATGTCAAGCATATTAGACTTGTGGCAACATTACCAATGTCAATATAAGATACATCAGTTGTCACAGACTTTTCAGAGAACATCCAGCAGGATGTTGTAACAAAGGTACAACACAGAGTTCTTTCTGTACAACATTTCCTCCTCCCTCTCCCTGGACAAATCTTGAGTTCTTCATTCTGGCCAGATGGTGGTGACATTAATGATGACCAGATGTCAATAAAACTTCTTTAATATGTGCAAAACTAAACTAATAGACATCTTGTCCTGCCATAAATGGCTGTCTGTCTAGTACTGTTTGTACTCAGTTTCATCCATTTCAGTCTTTTTAGTAGAAACAGCATAACTTTAAGCTTAGGCAAATAAGTAGGTCTGATGATAGAAAGCTCGTGTGATGGGCCTTTTTTATTGCATACTGCAATCATATGCCTCAAAAACAAAAACAAAAACAAATTCTACTGGACAAACGTGGTAAAGGTATTTTTGTAGGCAAAACTAAAAAAATAAAATCACATTTAATTTCAGTAGAACAGTATGGGTGCTTTGTGGCAGACAGGTGCACTTGGAGCAGGAATAGACTTCCTTATTAGTTCTAATGCACATATCAGGAAAATATGATTCTGGTAGAGCAAGGAATATGAATTGGATTACTGTTCTCCGAACACATACGGCCTTATTTAGAGTTTAGAGTTTGGGGTATTTCATCATCAAAACATGGCACATATTCTGTCTGTTAAACCTGGTCCTTTTGCAGGGTTATCCCAAAACTTTTGCCTTCTTTCTCCTATTTTTTGCAACCTGTTTTTGTTGGCTATAGGACTCTGGGCACTTTACCCGGCTGATCAGTGCTAATGTGCATATGCTGTCTGTGTAAACTGTGATTGCAATTGGTTATTCATCATTGGCATATTTGATTTATAGGTAAGTCCATAGTAAAGCACACTGTGTGTGCCCAGGGTCTGTACATCAAATGCTACTAGTGGGCCTGCAGCACTAATTGTCTCATTCACGAGTAGCCATGTAACCATGTCTCTAACCTGCGACTGCAGTGTCTGCGAGGGCAGTTTTAAACTGCCATGTAGACCTGGCCAGAGCACCCATTTGCTAGGCCTAACCTTCCCTTTTACTACATGAAAGGCACCCCTAAGTTAGACCCAAGGTAGGCAAATGGGCAGGGTACAGTGTATTAAAATGTAGGACATGTACTGGTGTGTTTTACATGTCCCTCCTGATAGTGAAATACTGCCAATTTAGTTTTTCACTATTGCAAGGACTATCTCTCCTATTCTGTGCCTCTGACTTCCTGTAAAATCCATGTCTGAAGGAGGGTGACAGTTGTGCTGTTTGTGCATTCACTCTAGACATCCACACAAAGGGAGCTGAGGTGTGCCCTGCATCCCGATGGCCCATCACCCGGCTGACGGGCCTTCCTGAGCTAGAGTGGTAGGAGGAGTTGTCACTGTCACCTTAAAAGGGCAGTGCCTGTCCTCACACAAAACTGTCTCCACTACAAAGACTATCCTGTGAAGTAGGCCAACTTCAAAGTCTAAAAGGGGTATAAGTATTGGACCTGTAACCCCAGACTTTTAGAACACTTCTGCATCAAGAGGAGACCCTGCCAAGAGGAAGAGCTGGAGATCTGTCAGGAGGAGTACTGCCCCTTTGCTGTGTTGCTTCTCTGGGTTAGAATGTAGCTAGCGCACAACCTCTTCACTTTTTTGAATTCTTTAGTGATTTTATGGTAGTGATTTAACAATTTTAGGGTGCTCCTCGGGTGGCATCTTCCGTCCTGGAGACGTCTATGTAAAGTATACAACGTGGTGTTTCCAACCTAAATTCCTATGGCTAGGACTCCAAAACATTTCTTCACAGCAGATTTATTTCAAACGCAATCCATTTATTTAATTATCAACTCCTTGAAATTATGTTCATTTCATCTCATTCATAATTCTTACAAGTTCCTCCTTGCTTAATTTAGCCTTTGTGGCTCCTATGCATTTTGGGCTGAAAGCCCTTCTTCGGGGAGAATCACTACAAAAAGATCATAGCACACATGATTCTTATCTCATGATGACAACTAACTCCCATATTATATAGTTTGTATTGCAATACATCCGCAGTTCACAGTCATGATATCTTAAATAATCATTGAATATTAACATTAGCTATTAGAATGCTTTTTTACACTTGTGTATGGTTTGTGATTCTGTATATAATCAACCTATGTTCCTATGGCGTGTGGTTGTGAAATGTCAATGCATTCCGTGATTTTCATGCATTAGATATAAAATGTAACGTCTGTTACGATCATGATTTGTGTACTCGTGAAGACGAACCGCGTTATACCCCACGTGTGTAAGTCAAATCAGTATAGTTTACTCACGGCATTCGGCATTCGTAATGATCCTGCACTGTTTACAAAGGAGTGGATTTCGGTCCAGACGCATCCGTTATGGCTATGTTTGAACATTATGGGGAAAAGGACCATCTTTCTAAATATACGATTTTGGTCTTCTTCTTAAGAAGCACGATATGCTGCGCACCGTAAATTTCACACATGAGTGTGTGTCAACATTACCAATATCTGTGGCTGTTTTGATATCAGAGCTCAGCAGGTTCTATAATTGGGTTTTTGATTATAGCTAATCGCCTAGACAACATGCGAGTAGCATAATCTTTTGTCAGTATCTATGATGTCTCTCCGTAATCTTGGGTGCCGCGAGCACGGTTGTCATCATGAAATAAGAATCATGTGTGCTACCATCTTTTTGCAGTGAGGCTCCCTGAAGAAGGGCTTTCAGCCCAAAATGCATAGGAGCCACGAAGGCTAAATTAAGCAAGGAGGAACTTGAAAGAATTATGAACGAGATGAAATGAATATAATTTCAAGGAGTTGATAATTAAATAAATGGATTACGTTTTAAATGAATCTGCTGTGAAGAAATGTTTTGGAGTCCTATCCATAGAAATACAGGTGTGCCCATGGGGATGCAACCAGTTTAGGTTGGAAGCACCACGTGGTATGCTTCTCTGGGTTGCCCTGCAGTGGCTGCATCTGTCTTGGAGAGACTAAGGACTGGACTTCTACTTTGGTATCCTGCTTGAGAAGATTCTCCAAGAGCTTGTGTATGCTTGTTAAGAAGTCTCAGGGTCATCAAAAACTTCACCTGCAGCCCCTGAGCTCCTCTGTGGGGAGTTCTGACCTGCCAAGTTGTGCCAGTTCTGGGCCCTTGGAGGCTGCTTCTGCAGCAAGAAGAGCTGAAAATCCATGCAAAGCCCTTCAGCGCTGATTTTCCTATGAAAGCTTGCAGTGTGGTTGGAAAACCAATGCATCGCTGTGTTGCAGCAGAAAAGATCGATGGAGTGCCTGCCCGCAGCTGAAAGAAATGCTGCAGCCCGAGTCCAGAGAACCGTGTCTCTGATGTCCACGCATCCCACCTGTGCATTAAATCAACATCAATGCTAGGCTTCAGTAAGGAACCGAGGCCACATGTCCAGAGAATCGACGCATCACCATCCCTAGCAGAAGGAAACCAATGCATCACCTCTCCTCAAAGAAGGAAACCGACTTTTAGTTAAGCGTGAAATACCTCAGTGCTTCGGTTCTTAATCTCAAGGAACCGACATGGATCATAGATCTTAGTGGAGCAATGCTCATTATCAGGTTCTGCTCTTTGCAGCATGAGAATAATATAAAATAACCATACTCTTTCCTGAAGTTTGAAAAAACCTCAACAAATATTTATTGCAGTTCTTAGTTCAAAATAAACTCACAACTGGGAGCTAGTCTGAAGGTTTCTGCGAGCTTCTGGTAGCTCGCGTTCGACTGGTTGGAGACTCCTGCCATAAAAGCATAAGGTAAAAACAGATTACAAACAGTTCACACGCAATAAAATCACTAGGAGAAATTACTAAGTTGTATATCATCATTGTCTTTCTATGACCTCATAACCAAGTCGCACTGCATACTTTTTCCTTGAGCTCCACGCCTGAATAAAGTTCAATACTGCGTGACAGATTGTTGGAGACTCATAGCATTGTAAAAATAGTAAACCTTCTTGATCTGTTTTAAAACGAGGTGCCTCTTGAAAACCTACCAACTACTAGTGTGTTGACTGACCGGTCTAAACCAGCCAGCCACCATAAACAGGTTTCTGACCTCTTGAGGTGAGAACCTTCGCTCCCAGAGGTCGGAAACACAGCCTGCTCTTGGTGCAGATGTTCACACCTCCTCAAAGCAGGATGGACATGCCAGGGCTGAAAGCTGCAAAGGCCTGCTGCCTTTTTAATGCATTCATGGGCTCCTCCAGATAGTGGAGTTGCCACCCCATTGTCCTAACCCCACTTTTTGGCAGCAAGACAGGAGGGAAAATTAGTTAGATTAGGAGGTGTGCCCACATTTAGCCAGCATCACCCATAGGGCAGGCCGGCTGATGTGGACCCTACTTTTCAGATTCCTCCATGTTGTTTTGGGCAGAATTAGCATTCTTGGATCAGGGTTATGCCTATTTCCCATGGTCACTATGTTCATATAGAGGGTGTAGACTCCCCATAACACCCCTAAATTGAGTATTTAGGTGGCACTCCTGAACCCAAGAACTGAGATTCGATTGATCAACAGAAGAAGGAAGCAGGCACCGAAAAACAGAGTGTGCTCCACCACCTTGCAGCTCTGCAGCCTGACCGACCAACACCGCAGATGACCATGAGAAGGTATTCATGCTCTGGAAGGTCAGATCTGTCTTCCCACCGAGTGTGACAACACCAGGACCAACCAAAGCCTTGAAGCACCAGCCCCTGTGCTGTAGGCCGACTAGTAGCATTTATTTTGCAGGCCCTGGGTACATGTAGTACTATTTTACTAGTGATTTAGAAGCAAACTAAATATGCCATTTGGGTGTAAGCTAGTGTTACAATGTTTAAACGGGAGAGCATATGCACTTTGGTACTGGTTAGCAGTGGCAATGTGGGTAAGGTCCTACGGCCAGTTGAAAAAAAAGGCAACAAGAAGAGGAGGCTGGAAGGCAAGGGATGTCAGGTCCAACAGCTGAAAATAACCCTACAATCCCAAAAGGAAAAATAAAAATATTAAAAGAATAAATGCAGAAACTCTAACAGCAAATCCATTACATGTACACACTTACATTAGTAGCATTTTCTTTTACATCAGACACACACAAACTGAAACCCTATATGGAGAGAAGATAATCACTTAATACTGAGTGAACTACACCTATAGCTACACAGGTGCATCCCAGTTCAAGACATCTACTAATGGAATAGAAAGAATTCAAAAAGCAGTACTCAATGATGCTCATTATGAGGTGAAAATCATCACACAATCAGCTGGGAACATAAGAAGGCAATCCACAGCCAAATCAGTTTTTTTGCCATGTTGGTGATTTCATGTCTTCCCTTGTCCCTTATTTTGAGGAGCAGCTACTTGAGGAAGAGATAGGTTTTTCAGGCAGAGGATAGCTATTTTTGGTATGTCCAGGGAAGCAGCACAGGCAAGATACGACTTTCCTCCTGATGTGATCCTTGGCAAACTGGGAGCAGGATCTCAGTTCCCCTACAGCCCACTCCTAGGACATTTCTGCACATGTCAAAATATATATAACATATTGCCATACAGTCTGACAATAAGGAGGTGGTGTCTACTGTGTTCCAATAAACATCCCTTAAGTCTTCCTCCATCCACCTGAGTTCCCATATCCCCTTAAAGTCTCTTCAAACAGTTCCCTTTGTCCTGGTTGGAGAATTGGTGTGCATAGCATTTCCCGGTATTCATCCCACGTCCACCAGATCTTAGACCATTTGTTGGGACAGCCCCTACTTTAAAAAAACGTCTTCTCAGTCAGCATGCACCAGTCCATATCCATCACATGTCAAAATATCTCTCAGTAAGGAACCTACGCATCACCTCCCCTGAACAAAGGAACCAACACATCACCTTCTCTGTGAGTAAGAAACCGACGCATCACGACACCCGCATGTAAGGAACAGATGCATCGCTTTGCTTTTCCGGCGCCTTACCTCCTGGGCGCCATTTTATGTCTTTGATTTTGACACATCCTAGGCACTTTGCGCTAAATGCGATGCATCTATACTATTATACGAACTGAAAACATTTTAAAGTGATATCTTGAATTATGTATATTAGATTTTTCTTATTTTGGTCTTTTTTGGTTTGGATACGGATTGTTTATTTTTCTCAACTGGTGTGGTGTCCATTTGTAGTGTTTTTACTGTATTCCTGTGTGTTTATGTACAAATGCTTTCTACATTGCCTCTGAGATAAGCTTGACTGTTTGTGCCAAGCTACAAAGGGGGTGAGAAGGGGTTATCTTAGCTGTGCAATTCCCCTACCCTGACTGGAAGAAAGGATCCTTACGTGGACAGTGTGTAAGCCACTGCCAACTAGAGACCCCCATTTCTAACACTGTCCATCATATTACAAGTGCTGTAAGCTATAATGCATTTGTAATATGTTTGTGACTGAGTATCCCATCTGCCAAAATCCAAATAAGGCCCATAGATAAAACAAGGATGATAAAAAGGAAAAAGAATAGAAAGAAAACATCATGAGCAAATTAAAGTACCGTATCACAAGCCCTGCCACTGAAGTGAGCTTCTTTTTAAGTGAATAAGGGAATGTAAAAAGGTAAAATGGTGTTGCTCTCAGAGCAAGATAGGCAACAGCTGAAATGCTCTGACCCATTAACTCCATGCTGTGTGCTGTGGTGGGTGGAAACAAAATGTAAATGACAGATTAACAGATCAATGGTTGAAGAAGGCTGACCCAAAGCCTCTCCATGCATGTATATGAGTATTCGTTTTTAATGTTTTATATACGATTTATTAATTGTTACAGGAATTTTGTGAACAAACTGAAGCTGACTCTAGGCCGACGTAAAACTTGCCAACCATTGTCATGATGTGGTTTTCGAATAAACTGCTTTTATTCCAAACAAGTATCACGATGATACAATTGATGGGCTCCTAATATTGACATTCTGGTAGTGTATTGTCCTCTATAAAATGACTACCGAGCAAGAATAGATACCTTCGGGGAAGCATTTTCCCCCTAAGCTTCTATGACAAAAAAACTAATACATTTCAATATAATAACAAGCATTTTTAATTCTTGCATGAATCCGTTTAATGTGAAATGAACAATATAGTAGGCACCCCGGAAATGGTGCTGTGAAAGTGACAAGTGGCATAAGTGCAGTGCCTAAACACAACTCTATTGCAGCAGCACTCGACTCCTCACACGGGCTCTTAAGAGGATACAGTTTTAGGCCCCATGAATAGCTCTCAGAGTTCTGTACAGCAAGGGCCCGTGGCTATTACAATATATAGTTTGTCCCTTCATCCCCAACAGAACACTAGGTTCCACTGCTCTGTGTTTACTGACAATTCCTAAGGTCAATAAATCAAGAAGTGGTGGGACGTCATATTCCTACCTGGTTCCTAAACTTTGGAATACACTGCCAATTAAATTACGGAAGACCAAAGATGCACTAAACTTTGTCGTTGTCGACAACTTTGCTCTTCATCTAATTCTCTGTCATTATACGGTCCTGGTATAATCTGCTAGCGCTGGGTGGCCTGGTGTGTAGCCATGCACTCTAGAAATGCCAAGAGTAAAATAGAATAGAATAGAGTAGAATTGAATGGAATTGGTGCACTAGTGTTTCTTAAAGGAGCTACCTTCCCATGCTATTCTTAACGGAGTAGTACAATGACTCATTACATCATCCATTACTTATCACTTTCTCTGCACCGTTTTTGGAGCACCTACTATAAATTCTATTGGCAACACATTGCGAGTGGCAAATTGCGAGTCGCTAAATGAAATGTACAACAGTGTATTTAACACTGTTTCGGATTCCCAATGGGGTTGCAAATTGCGAGGTTCATTATTATTAATGAGCCTCTCGCAATTTGCGAACCCATTGGGAATGCCAGCCCTCCCAGGTATAGTGGCCTGCTGGGCTCTGCAGGCCACCATGTCTGGGACTGCTTTTAAATAAAGCAGTTTAAAAAAATGCAGCCCGTTTACATTGCATTTAAAAAAAAAAAAGAAAATGAAACATTTTCGTTTCATTTTGTAAGGGCAGGCAGAGGTGCCTGGGATCACTGCCTGCCCTTAAAAAATAATTTTGCATGCATTTGCAAAGGAGAAGGGGTCCCCTGGGGACCCCTTCCCATTTGCGAATGCATTACCATCTACTTGAAGTACTACATTACGATTGTCACTTATGAAGTGCACAGTAACAAAAGAATCTCTGTGACAAAAGCAGTAACCACGAACCTATGCACATAAAATACTGCTTTTTAAAATTCATGTTACACGTTCTTTGCAGTAGGCACATTAACCCTCTGTGCTACATTAGTTAAGTCAAAGCTGCCACTGAACAAAACTCTCCTCACGCTCCAGCAGGTACATTAATCACTGGTATTATCTTGACACTTTCATTGTTGCTGGAAAGCTGCTAATTATACAAGAAACCTTTCTGTGCTTTAACAACTGTTTCCTACGGACCCCCTGGGAATGTGTCACGGACCCCTGGGGGTCCACGGACCCCAGTTTGGGAAACACTGCTCTAGAGGTAGTCATAAGGACAATTTAAGAATACCAACATATAGAGGCAGAAACTATGCAACGATGTGAGAAGCTGGCCTGATATATGATGTACACTTATGTAAGTCCAGACAATCCTTATAGTGATTTAAGAGGTCTTAGACAACCTTAGAAAGCTCTTTAAGTGGTAGCTGTGGAGAGCAGCCTTCAGGCTTAGTCCAGAAGAAGTGTAAAGTAGCTTGTTTTACCAGAATGCATTCTTATAGTATAGATTTAGTGAATAATAACCAAACATGGTATTTATGAAAATATGTACTTATTATATAATACTCTCTAACACACACAAATATATACTACCCGGAGATTGGCACAATGTACACAATACTTTGCAAAGAAATACTGTAAATAGCACGTAATACACAGTGGACCCCAGGGGGGACCAAACATTATACTAAGAAAGTGGTATAAAACCATGACTTGGGTCAGGATAAAGTCGAGAGGACGTAGAAGTGCTGCGGACCCATGGAACCACCTAAGGTGAGTGACCAGGAACCCCACGGAGAGCGTGTGCAGTGGGAGAACAGTACCGCGTGCTCCGTACAAGTCTACATGTGAGTTGCGGTTGGATTTTTAAAGATTAAGGACCCTTCTCAGTGGACCCTGAAGCAACCCAGTGGAAGACAGAAGGTTGGAGAGTCACCCCACTCGTTGATACCCTAGTATTCATGTTACCTATACCAGGGAAGCTGGGTGCATAGGTGTGAAGTGGTGTCGGAAACTGCCCTCGAACCCAATGGAGGACTTCAGGAAAGTGCAGCTGCTGAAGGAGGAGACATTTTCCATTGGAATCCAAAGATGGATTCTTGTTGAAAGGTACCTGCAAGCAGAGGGGACAGAGTCTATGTCACTCAGGAGTGACCAGAAGATCTGGAAGACGAATGCCCACCAATTTTGGGAGTCGTAGGAGAGTTGACTAGGACCTTGACTCTGCAGCTGTGAGGACCAGATACCGTACACAAGCTGTCTCAAGACGGATGTTGAGGGCTAAGGGGTCGGAGTCGGGTGGAAGCACCAACAAGCCTTGGCAAATGCAACCAGTCATATCACATTTTCAGAACTTGTGAACATTATTTTCAATATTTGCTCAGGATAAAGACTGATTAATACAATGAAGGCGAAAGAGTACCCATAGCTTACAAATCACGCTTGTACAAAAATGCTAAGATGCGTTTTACATCTACAGAACAAAATTCTGACAGCAGCACAAACTGCTGTAGTGAGAGAAAGAGCACTGGCTCAGGGAAAACAAATAATTGTTTTGACTCCGGTGCCAGCCTTAGAGGCTGCTACAAAGGCAAGCATTCCAAATGTTAAAGCCTTACATCTGAGATGGATGCAATGGGCTAATTCTCTCACTGCATCATACGTAAAATACAGATACAACCCAAATCTAAAAAAACAAGCATTTCTGCAATATGAACAAGAATATTCTCTCCCAAATTAAATAATGCCTCTAGACCAGTATGAATACGTAATTTACACTGAGGGATCTGCTCAGCCGGCCATTGGAAGTAAACAATAATACAGCGCTGCATGTGCCTTTGTAAAAGGTTGTATGCAAGACAGAAAGTTCCATCCGAGCTGTACAAAAACTCAGTCTCTAGGAGACTGCTCTGCTCAGCTAGCAGAATTAAAAGCTCTATTACTGGCACTTATAAATATGGATCGAGAATTTCCCACACTAATCGTGTGCTATTCTTTTTACTGTGTACAGTCATACAATGAATATCTTCACTACTGGGGTCAGAATGGGTTTAAGGACTCAAAAGGTGGCACAATTAAGCACAAAATGCTATGGGAACAAGTAGCTGAGTTGAAAAACGAACTACCAAGAGCTCATGTGATACACACGCTGAGTCATCAACGTGATGGCATTCACGTTGAAGGGAATTCATTGGCTGATGAAGCCACGAAAGGGGCTGTACGTATGGCTTCCACAGCTGCAATCACTCGTTCAAAAAAAAAAAAAAACAGAGACATTATGGTTGCTGTCATTGCTAAATGCAATAACTTGGATGTACCGAAAAAAAATCCACTCTAGTACTCCAAGTTAGATGCAAACAACATTTAATTTGCTCAGATTCCCGGAGAGGGGGATAGAGTAATACCAAACATGGATCGCAGATTGGGCTTAATATTTGCTGCATTCAAATACTCCATCACGCAGTGGTCTAACATCCCTTGTGGGGTTTCCAAATTGAGACCGGGTCCCACAGTCTCTCACTTCAGGTAATGGGGTTGACTTTATCCTGGAGGGATTCTTGGCTTAACAACCTAAGCAAGGAAAAGATAATGTCTAAATCATATTCCATCTGAGGCCCAAATAAGACAACATTGAAATATATGTCTAAACCATGCATACTAACAAACATGACAGCATTGTTAGTCCACTACTTTTACGGTTACCAGTTTGCTTAACCATATTAGTTTGCCACCTCTCATATTTACTCATACTTTGGGCATTGATAAGACTTTTTACCAGGCCTGGACGTAGTTCGCGGAGTTTTGCTATGCGAAACTCCGCGAAGTTACAAAAAAACTCCACGAAGTGGCGGAGTGCAGTGCAAACTGCAGTTTCTGCTGTTATTTCTGCTGCTCGGGTAGAAATTCTACCCGAGCGGCATCTCGCGCTCGCAAACTTACCGTTCGCGAGCGAGGAAAAATGTGCAGCGGAGTTTTCTGCTCTCTGCGAAGTCCATGGAGTGCGAAGTGCAGAAAACCCTGCAAAATCCGCAAACGGAGCAAAGTTCACCTCCGAGGCCTACTTTTTACAAGTGTGGCTGGATATTCTGATCATTTTTGCTTCCTTTATTGGTTTTCAGACATAATTTACCACGTACCCGTTCTTGGAAAAATAGCGGATCTAGGTATACGTACATTTCAATTTTGTCTTATTATTTTATTTGGGCCTCAGATGGAATATGATTTTGACATTATCTTTTCCTTGCTTAGGTTGTATATATAGACTTTGGGACTATTCATACCCTGAAAGTTTTTATTGATATCGTAGACCATTTGGTGAGTCTATGATTTATACAGAACCAGTTTGGTTTATGGAATCACTAGGGTGGAATATGCCTCCTTTTCCCGCTTTCCCTCACCCCTCACGTTGTTACAACACGGTCGTTACAATGACCGCGTTGTAACAACGCAATACCAATACTCCGCAAGTTGTTCCAACGACTTGCGGAGGGGGGCGCTGGATGTTGAAACAGTATGATTTACTATTCCAACTCCAGTCTGTGTGGACAGTAGGGAAGGTGTTGGATTTTAAACACAACACCTCCTCCCTCCGTAAATCATTGTAACAGCTTGCGGGGTAATGGTATTGCGTTGTTGAAACGCGGTCATTGTAACGACCGTGTTGTGACAAAATGTGGGGTGATGGATGCGGGGTGACTGATATTTACCACTAGGGTGATGGCTCTTGGAGTATTCTTGTAGCACTAAGGATACCTGAATCCCTTTCTTATGCGCACTTACTTTCTTGTGCTTAAGTGATTGTCTCTATTTAGACTTAACTTTAATCTCTTCTCTCCCTGCCACCTTGTCGACCAACCGTTACTCTTGGAAGACTTTTTATAATTTATGGGTCTTTATACTGAGGGTCCTTTTCAGTACCTCATTTTACTACCTTTAATATAAATATAATCTAATAGTTACTGGGTGTATATATATTTGTGTTGTTGTAGCCCTGAGGAAACCGGAGGGTGATTACCCTATGACGACACACGTGTTGGCTACATCTATTGATAACGACCATCACCAGGTTGCGACTGTAACAACCCACGGTATTAACAACTGTAAATCATCTGTTCAATTGGATTTAACTGCCAGGATATATGCGATGACTACTTGAAAATAAAGAAAAAGAATTGGACTATCATACTTTTTGAACGTTTGAACCTTATTTTCAATATTTGCCCAGGATAAAGACTGATTATTGCTTTGGTTTTTGAGGCTTTTCAGTCACAGAAATATTTGGGAAAGTGGGTAGCCATTTTCCCTTTTTCCTTGGAGCATTCTGTATGATTTTCAGTGGGCTTATTGTTCTTATGGTTATGCACAGACTCTAACCCAGCCACATTTCTTACTTGGTTGCCTTCATTGTATGTTAGGTAAGTGTACCCGGATTGACCCACTACAATGCGGTCACCAGATTGCGTCTGTAAATGTTTAGAAGCTATCATGTCAACTTGTAGTAAAATAAAGGATATCTGTATGTTCCTGTTCCTGTTGCCTAACTGAAAAATCAGGTCTTATGAGGTCGTAGACAGGTTTTACCCTTTCTGGGTAATTGAAAATGTATGTTCTATTAAAATTCAGGAATCCCAGTATGGATTGTAAATTTTCAATAATTTTGGAGGTTGGAGCAGTGCACACTTTTTTAAAAAGGTAGCTGGCAAACTTTTCCCTTCACTTGAGAGCTCATATCCCAAAAATAGGACTTGAAGTGGGCTATTTTTGATTTTTCAAAATTGAATTTGTAGCCCTCAGAGTTGAATCCCAAAACAATGGTGCTCACCCTGATCAAGTGTTCCTCTAGGTCATTCATCATCAGTTAGATAAATATCATCTACATAGGACAATGCCTCCCCATCCAGATTCTGTAGTAACTCAGTTACCCTCGCTGAGAACAACTCCGAACTGTTCTTATACCCCTGGGGAAGTCGTCAAAATTGCCTTGAGACACTAGCGATGAGAATGCTGTCAAATGGGAAACATCCTTTACAACGCAACTTTTACCACGCAGTGCCTTTACGACGCAACTATTACAACGCATGTCATTATAACGCATTGTGCTGGGGGGTGCTCTAGGATAGGGAATGGATTTAATTTACTATCCAACACCTTCCCTACTATCCACGGGGACTGGAGTTGGAATAGTAAATTAAACTATTCACTATCCATCACCCCTAAGCGCTATGCGTTGTAACAGCATGCGTTGTAAAAACTGCGATGTAAAGGCATGCGTGGTAAAAGCATGCGTTGTTATGTCATACATCCCTGTCAAATATCTGCTCTCAGGCACTATGTTTTGACAGAAAAATCCATTTGAAATATCTAGCGTTGTTTTGTATTTTTTACCCAGAATGTTATTGATTAATGCGGCACTGTGTGCGTTTTGTACTGCAAAAGTTTTTGTGCACGAGTTTAGATGTCTATAGTCTAAATCTAGACGATATGAGTTGTCGGGTTTCATTACGGGAAACAGAGAATTATTCATTAAAGAGGTGCAAGTTTCCATAATACCCTGGTATTCAAGTTGATCTAAGATCTTTTACCTGTTTTTTAGCTTTTTGCTTAATTGGATACTGTCTTTGTGGAGTTGGAGTAGATTTTAATGGTATCAAGTGATGGGTTGAATCTTGGTTGTGGTATAGTGCCGGGGCAAGGGCTACCACCCACTACTGCATGTATGTGTGTTTTAAGTAGGGGAATGAGGTTGGAAGGAGCCAGCATTATTATTGTTTCTCCCTTTGGACAATCCATAACAATAGTATTTAGCCAATCACTTTCAGCTAAAAGAATGTCGTAGCCAATAGTCAGGTTCCTCCAAAAAACGAGCTTTAATTTTTCTGGGCTTGTCCCCCTCCATTTGGAGTGTTATTTCATGTAACCTATGTGGGACACTTACCCTAGTATCAGGCGTTTCCACCGTGATATGTTCACTCAACTCTGCTGTCACCAGAAATGCCATCAGGTTCTGGCGAGCTATTGTTACTTCTGCTGCACTGTCTAGCATCGTCAAATTCCCTGTTCAGTAGTTGAGTCCTCAGAATTCTGGGCATGTCTAAGTTTAAGACCTGCTACTTTCTTCTTTTTGAATTGAGGTTTTGCTTTAGGCTTTTCTTCTTTTTTAGAAGTGTAGTCCAAAGTGCGTTGTGCATCTTTGGACTTTATACGCTCTTCTTGACTGTTTTCTGATGGTCCTTCCCACTCAGGGTTTTTCAATGAACCCTGAAAGGAACGAGAGTAACGTGTATCAGTGTCCTGATACCTGTCAGATTTTTCAATGTTTTCCCAATTCCTACGGTTATGCATCCTTTCGGAGGGCTCCTGTTGAGGAGACCTACCACTGGATTGAGATTTATTCTCTTTATTCTTTTGTTGTTTATTATTATCCGATTTCTTCTTTGAAGAAGCAGGTGTTTGCTTAAAGGTATCCTTTTAGGGACATCCCATCTGATGAGGTTCTATTGCTCTAGCCCCCAAACTATCTCTTCCCAATGCTGCATAAGCAGTTTCAATTATTTTAGGTAGTTCATGTTCCTCTTGTAGAGCAGTGAATTCCCTCAGGCGTTGGAATATTGCCACCAATGCTGCTTCCCCTTTAATATTTGCTAATATTGGAGCTGATTACCTAGTAACTTCATCACTAAGTTCAGAGCAGGTTCTGCTCTATACTCGTTCTGTATTTGCCTTAATACATCTGGTATTACTGCTAATGATGGGATACCATGAGTCCTGGTATATATGGCAGCGAAAACTGTACCCCAAGAGGTACAATCCTCTATCTGGGGTGTTATCCCCATGGGCAAGCAAATTGTTAACATTCTGTGTTTTTCATGTGGGCTGGTGATTGGAAATACCGCCTCAAGCTGTGTTATTTTTTGAGCTACCCAGAATTGCATTTGTTCAAGATTAGTTGGCATTTTGCCCATTACTGTGTGTAATGTTTGTGGTGTAATTTTAGTTGTTGATGTTTGAGTTGGACCTGTTGTTGTAGCCGTTGCTGGCTGAACTGTAAGTGTCCTCATGATGAACTATGTCATGTTTCTGTAAAGGTTTATTAGTTCTTTATGAAGGGTAAGTAAGTCTCCTGCTGGCATCGTTTCAATGTCAGGATGTGGTATATAGGTCACTAATACTGACCATGTTGCTCCTTCTCTTCCGAGCAGACCGAGTCTTACTTTATTTCTTGTATCGGGTAGAGCGCCTTTAAACCAGCAAAATGCTCCAGGTAAGTGAGCAGAACTTCAACGTTCTTGTATGGACAGTATTTGTTCGGTATGTCATCTTCTGTGTAGTAATGAAATGTTTTTGTTCCTGTGGGAATGTAACCCATGAATAGAATACCTTTGTTCTAAATGATTCATGTGCCTCAATCACGAAGGTTACTGGCCCACCTCTAGCAGTTAAACAATATGAAGCTAGTTTTAGGGTGCTGGCATTTCTAACATTTTCTGTAATTTGTATTGCATTTGCATCTTCTTCTTCGGCAGAGAGATTTAGCTCATGTACAGCGTTATCCACTTGTTCAGTCATTGTTTAAGTAAGAAGAGTTTTTTAAGGGAACCAAGATAAGGTTTTATGCACAGATAGGAACAATGTGTCCTTAAACCTTGATTAACCAACAGCCAATAAATAGGATTTTGCCTACTTAGCTGTGGCAGATTGTTGTACCCTCCCACTCCAGACTTCTCTGGGAAAATGTGAGTAGGCGTTTCTGAGAATAGCACAACTGAACCACTCAGATTTGACTGTAAATACGTACCCAACCAACGTTGGTGGTGCCATGTCATGTAGTTCCTATAAAACCTATATAGGATCTGCGCGTTTAGACAACATACACTGTAGGATTGGTGTTAGATTGATTCTAGACACCCCAACCGGGTATGTTGACCTGCATACCAGCTAGCCCACAGTGGCACTATAAACTACTCTTATCGGGGGGGGGGAGAATAGTTATTGGCAACTATTGAACATGACAACCCTGTTCCCTCAGGACCGTGGAAACAATGTACTACTTTTCGCTCAGTCACACATGCTCACTTAGTCTCAGAGAGATAAACTGAATACACAGAAAAGACGTTTTTCAATAAGCATTTATTGAACAGTTGTTATTCTTGTGTAAAATAGGTGTGCTGAAACAATCATTAGACAGTAACAGACATAAATGATTAGAAGCACTAAGAAAGTAAACGGATGGTAGATTTCTACCATTTTGCTATAACCATCAATACAGGAAAGTACATAAAATACATGACAATAAAATGCGTACTCCTACGATGCTACCCGAACTAGATGTACCTAAGTGTGCCTAGCATATATGTAGGTGTTAAGCCAAGAACCCCTCTAGGATAAAGTCAACCCCATTACTTGAAGTGAGAGACTGTGGGACCCTGTCTTGGTCTGGAGTTGGACACCGGGCAAATAGTATCTGCATGTCTCAGCAAGATGTAATGTTTATATACCCAAAGGTCTCCCCGGGTATTCTACCTTGCTGTGCCACTTGTCAGACTAAGCATGACGTCGGGAATGAACTTTATACATAGTTATTATACAGGAGATGGTAGTCCTGCTGAGTTTCCAAGAATCCTCATGCATAATGTAGGAGGCCTTTACCAGGGAAAATTCTGCGTTCTGTGTGCAGTGTCGTATCTAGGGAAAAGGTCAGTCTCTAAGAACAGCCATGTATGTAATGTAGGGAAGAATATAGGTGAAAGGTTAGGATAGTACCTGAGCCTATATTGGGGTACCTCTATAGAATATAACAAAACATGATAGGATTCATTGCAGTCAGTTTTGAGATGGTATTTGCGTAATTACGCAATGGGGGCGTAGCCACGGAGCCGATGAGGGAAGACGCGTGAACCTGAAGCTCCGCACTAACCCCGTCTATAATCCTGAACTGGGATGAAGAAGCGAACCTTGGAGCACCCGTGGCGGTGCCTATCGAGGATGGGAGCACCCGCCGATGGTGATCAAGGGTTGGGCGTCCTAAGCAACTAACGATCGTAGTAATCAGCGAGATCATCCATGAAGAAGCCAAGATGGAGCTGATGGCAGCTCTGAGGGAGAGAGCGCAGTGCTAATAATCATACCCTGGAACCAGCGAGGATGTGGAAAAGTATGGAGGGAGCAGCCTACCGGCGGAGTTAAAAAGACCCCCCGGCCGTGCTGAATACCTGGGTGCCCCTGAAGTATCGAGAGTAGTGATCACCGCAGACACGGACGGGGAAAAGACTAACGTGCAGTGGAGATCTGCCCGGGACCGAGTGGGGGTCTGCCCCAACGATGCAAATCTGAAACGTTGTGGGGAGAAAACATTGGATTTGCAGGTGGAAAGCCATTTGGGGGCATGGTCCACCATCTTGGGATACTAAATGAGGGGAGAGTGCCGTAGTTTGCGAGACATAAGTGGGCACTGCCTAACATGGCTGAGAGCTTAGGGGACAGTGGGTAGAACACTGAGAAACTACCTCTACCTACGTCGAGGTGCCTGGAGGACGGCTATTAGCGGTGACTATTGGGGGACACTGCCACAAAGCGGAGACCTTGCTTGGGACTGCCCCGCCAACCAGTGGAAGGGCATTAGGAGCCATCCAGGTGATACGGCGAGCGATGATGGGACTGTGAAGAGCTGATCTGTGTGGCATGCCACTGACAGCCCTGCACTGGGAACTTGTACTGATACCTTTGTTGGAATGATTGTGATTTATATGTGCGACTGCGCGACTGGTCTCGGGACCGGCGGTCACTGCTAGAGAAGGTATGTGATGCTCGTGGTTTCTGAGACACCGCAAACAGACAAAAGCAGCTGGAGATAATACGGCGGAGAAGGGGACTGCATAGTGGTGCAATGGCAGATAAAGGTGGATTTGCAGCAGGTCACGGCGGCCGTTCACGTGAGTTGGGAAGTACCCTTAACCGTGGACTGTGGTTAGTGCTTAGCGGGATTTGAGCTGGATTGGCCTGGGAAACTGTGCTGGATCCCTGCACTTAGTGCTGAAAGAAGACTGAGGGCGGCACTGGTATGTCAGACAGAGCGCGGCTGGGAGATACTGGAGGGCAACCCCAGTGAGCACACAGGCAGGTGGTGAGAAAGGTGTGTCAATGCAGTGGAGAAAGACCCAGCTGGCGAAGGTGTCAGATTGGTAGCTGCACTAGGGACGTGTAGAGGTGGAGGACAGCTGAGGGGCTGCACTGGTGCTGGGATTTGCAACATCACCAATAATGGGGAACCCCCAGAGCTGAATGACAAAACTGGTTAGCAAAACAAGCAGGAAGTGCTTCCACAACATCCGGAGGGGATGATGCAGCAACAAGTAGATCAGATACTCAAAGCCATTACTGACACTAGAGATGCTCTCCACCAAGACATTGCGCATGTAGAGCAGGGGCTGGGTCTTCTTCATGCAGACCATGCTAAGCTTCGGGACAGGGTAAAACAGACGGAAGCGACACTGGGGACTATGGAACCTACCCAAAAAGCACTGGAGGCTCAGAACACGGATGTTCACCATCGATTGCAAAATTTAGAGCAGAGAGCGGAAGACGCTGAAGGGAGGAACCGAAGAAACATTGTCCGTGTGGTAGGGCGGCTGGAAGGAGTGGAACAGGACAACATGGTGGACTACTTGGAAAACTGGCTTTGAGCAGAGGATGCCCCTGAAGGTCTGTCTTCGTTTTACACCCTGGAAAGAGCATATAGGGTGCCAGCTCAGCCGCCGGCTCCTGGTAGGCCACCCAGACCAGTGGAGGCTAGATTACTCCACTATAAAGATAGGGATCTCCTGTTACACAAGGCTCGAACCTCTGGCCCCTACAAAGTAGACAACGGAAACGTGACACTGTTCCCGGATTATTTATTCGATGTGCAGCGCCGCCGCGCCTCGTTCTTATCGGTCAAAAAGGAACTCCGGGGCGGGACCTCCAGTATTCGCTGCTGTTTTCAGCACATTTAAGAGTGATCATGGACGGTAAGACATATTTCCACAAAAGTCCCGAAGAAGTCTGGTCATGGCTGGAATCGTATAGAACACGCGCGGGTGAAGCGGGACGTGGCATGAACACACCAGCGGAGGGGCTGCCACGTCAATCGCGACGCATTCCTAGATGTCGTTCCGCTGCCCAGAAACCCACAGAGACTCAAAATGAGCAAGAAAGTACTGCTGCGTTGCAGGCAGTCATGGCGTTCTCTCAGGAGAAAGAAACTGTATCACTGGTGGCAACAGAATGGGAGAAGGGATCACTGGGGACTGAGTCAGATGAATCGGAAACGGGAAGTGTTCAATTGCCTCATGTAACACCTGGGACAGCGGACGATATGGCAGATGCTTAATGTTGCGGATTTGGGTATGAATACATGCGGGGGTTGTATTGTTCTTTGCTGATTCCTCTTCCGCATATGGGTGGCTATTGGGTGAAGGTTGGAAGCGTAAGTAGGAACGGTGGGTGCTTGAAAGGCGTGGTTCCTTCATAAAACATTGCTTCAAGAGAGGAACAGCACGGGGTGATGTGGGGCTGGTGGGTTGGTCCTCTAAGGTGCTAGGCCGCCTTCCCAATTTCTTTTTTTGTGTGGTTGCGGGTCCTCAGTAGTTGCCAGAGGAACACCTAGAGTGTTGGTTTGGAAGGGTGCTAGAATTGTAGAGCCTGTTCTGGGGTGGGGATGTTGGGGAATTTTTGTGTTGTTTTTAGGGATAGCTAGAGCCACGGGTGTGTTTGAAAGTGGGGCACAGTTGTTTGGTAGATTTTGGCAACAACATGGGGATGTTACTTGATTTGAAATGCTTTACCTGGAATATAGGGGGGCTTCATACGATGGTGCTATGTCATAAGGTGCATGCTTACTTGGTGCGGAGGGGGGTTCACATAGCTTTTCTGCAGGAAACTCACATTAATCAAACTCAGGGGTTAGCATTGAAGCGCGGATGGAGGGGGCAACTTTATTATACGACGAACTCAGCTTTTGCGAGGGGGGCCCTGATATGGATTAGAGCGGTAGAGCCATTTCAACTGATCCAGCAATTGGTGGATCCGGACGGGAGGTTTGTGTTTGTGACAGGCCGCCTTAACGGCGTAGATGTGACACTAAGTAGTATTTATGCCCCCAACGTGGACCAGATGTCCTATTTTCAATAGTCTGTCGGGGAAATTAGCACCGTACTTGACTGATGCAGTGTTGATTGCAGGGGACTTCAACTCTGTAGTAGATACCGAGATGGATAGGTCCCACCCCATTTCCTGACGCCCCTATACATAGAATATCCAAAGCTAGGCGCGAATGGCAGAATAATTGGGGGTTGGTGGATATATGGCACGCACACCACCTGGAGGACGGGATTATTCTTACTTTTCTGCGCTACACGAATTACATGTGAAACTAGATGCAATGTGATGTACTCCTGACATCTATGCTAAAGTGGCCCACAGTGAATATCTTGCCAGAACATTGTCAGATCATAACCCTTTATTGGTTATAACATATAACATAACATGTGTATTTGAAAAGCGCACGTTCAATGCAACAAGAAGGGGACCCCCTCTAAAGGAAGAGGTGTTGGTCAGAGAGAAGAGGGGATACATGTCAAACCAGAAAGAGAGTCTCCCTCATGACCAAAGTTATTCTCCAATGGAATTAATCCAAATGCATACTGTGAGCACCCAAACCAAAATGTTAACCCACTAGACAGACAATTCCAACAATTCTAAAAAACATATTTTTTTTAAATATCTTTTATCAAATGTATTTTCATAAACATACAAATCTTTAAACACTTTTTATAAAAAATTTCAACATATGTTATATATTCATAGATATTCACAGATAAAGAAAACAATACATTTAATCAAATCAGAAAAACCCGGGAAGAGACAGATAACAGTATCGCAACAACCCATTCAAACCCAACTCACACATATCCAGACAAACCTTCACATTCATAACATATCTGGGGAACACAACTAAAGAATACCAAAGTCATTCGGATGACCAAAGACAAGAACTGCACAGAAGCAGGATGTTCTCAGGGCAGTAGTCGACGCGTTTCGGTGGCTGCAAACTGATGGAATGCCAACTTCATCAGGACCTGCCAGATATAATGCCCAAAACAGGGCAACTCCACCCGGGAAAGGGCAAATGCACACTTAAACGATAGGTACAAAGACTTTCTATTTTGGTACTGATTTACAAGTCTACATATCGACTCCGGATACGCAACACTCCTCTACCAGGTGCTGACACCAATCTCAGCGTCTCAAGCAATTAAACCCCGTGAATCGTCATTTGGATTGCAGGTAGAAAAGTCAAAAGCTTCTATTCCTTGCAAATTTTCTTTTTCAGAAAAGACGTATGTAGCGCCAGTCCATCGTAGCGGAGAGTTAATAATGCAACGGGCCACTAATGAACATAGAGTACTTCAATGGCTGAAAGTAGTCCAATATTCCTCCTGCTTCTAAATTGCCAAAATGTGTCTGCGTCAATCTATGATGTACTTTACAAAAAGCCCGGTGTCCACCTCGTGAGCCGCACGTAACGTCCTCGCGTTAGCCCGAACAGCGCACGTTCACCCAGAGGCCTCATGGTGCTGAATAACAGACGTTCATTGTTACCCAACTCAATGGTACTCATTTTATCGACCTCAGATGGATAAAAGGCTGAGTGGACCCGCCGGGATTTGAACCTGTGACCATGAGGTCAAACACAGGCCCCTGCAATGGATGCATTAGTCCATTGAGCCATCAGACCTGGCTCAGGACCGGTTAAGATACCCTGGGCTCGGGAGCGGCCGGTGGTACCGACCTGGCGGTTGCGACCGTTAGCCCTAGAGGACTCTGACGAGGAAGTTGGGACTGGTGTAACTCAGTAGTTTAGTGAGAACGAGGGCACAGCATCAACACTGGTGCTAGAATGGGATGGCTTTATTGTGGTGGTGCGGGGCCTATGCATAACTAAAATGGTACGGTGAGGAAGACACTATTGAGTGAAATAGGGACGGCAGAACAGTGATTGTGAACGGCAGAAAGAGCCCGCCCTGAGAACCTAGATGCACGAGAGGAGGCCTCAGAGGCTAGGGAGGCGGTAGCCGCACAGGTAGAAAAGCTGCGCTGCTTTGATCATAGGGCATACCTGGCGAGGGTGCATGCAGAAGGGGATAAGGCGAGCACGTTATTGGTGTGGCTGGCTAACCCGAATCTTTGGGGCTCACTTACATTGGGGTTGACGGCTCCAACAGGAGAATTAGTGCATACTCAACAAGCTATCAATGGGTTGTTCTTGGACTAATATGCTGAACTCTACCGCAGCAAAATGCACAACGCTGGATATGCCATAGGGGATTTTTTGTCAGAGTTAGCGTTGCACCGGCTGGATGAGGAGCAAGCTGACTTATTGGGGAGAGAGATCATGATAGGAGAAATACGGGGAGCAATTAAGCATATGGCGCGTAACAAAACATCGGGAGTGGATGGGTTGCCCATTGAATTATATTCGGTATACGTTGGCAGTTTAGTGCCACGGTTTTTAGCGATATTCCAAGAAGCACGCAGGGCGGTGAAATTACCGGCAACTACTAAGGAGGCTATTATCATACAGCTTCTGAAGCCTGGGAGTGACCCTTCTGAGAAGACGGCCCATCGCCTGTTATCAATGTTAACCACTGATTATAAAATCCTGAGTAGGATACTCACAACCCGTCTCCTCCTGTACATGGTGTACCTGATCCATCAGTACCAGGCGGCATTCATCCCCACAAGGAATACGTCTATCAGTGTGTGATGACTGCTTCGCATTTTAGGGGAAGACCACAGTCATGGGCATTCTGCAACGGTCCTTTCTGTTGACATTGAAAAGTCTTTTGATAGTCTGGAGTGGCCGTATTTGTTCCAAGTTATGCGAGTCTTGGGTCTGGGAGAGGCATTCATGGGATGGACAGAGATCCTCTATAGGTCGGTGATGGCTAGAGTGCGGACGGGAGAAACAGTTTCCTCCTCCTGCTTGGTTGGTCGGGGCATGCTGTAGGGGTGCCCACTTTCTCCTTTGCTGTTTACATTGACTATCGAGCCGTTGGCCGCACAGGCCAGAACAGGGAGACACTATCTTTGTCTCGGTTTACGCGGGGACATGCAATATATATCGCTTTATGCAGACGATCTACTCATGTTCCTGACCAATGCAGGAGAAGCCCTGAAGGGGTCAACGGCAGTATTGCAAGCATTCGGTGCGGCTTCAGGATTATGAATGAATGAATGAATGATTACTCATTTGTATAGGGCATGGTTACCCGGAGGCATCCCAGCGCTACAGTGGTCCAGTTCATCCCCGGTAAGTTAGGGAAATAGGAAGGTTTTCAGCATATTCCTAAACCTAAGATGGTTCTCCTCCATTCGAATAGGGTCGGGCATGTTGTTCCAAAGTTTTGCTGACTGAACAGCAAAACGCCTGCCACCCATACGGCTTCTCCTTATTCGTGGAACTGCCAGAATTATGGGTGAACTGGACAAAGACCTGCCTATTCCCAGTAGATGTGTCGATGATGGGCCCTACCCAGATGGAGGGTATACGATGGGAACCTCACTGCTTACCTTATATTGGAACTAATATTTATAATAAGCAGGAGGATCTGATAGAGGGTAATATAGGTAGAGCTATGAGAGGACTAAAGGGTAGTCTAGCTCTCTGGAGTACTTTGCCCTTATCGGTAGCTGGTCGGGTAGCACTCCTGAACATGGTGGCGCTTCCCCAGTTGCTGTATTATTTTAGAACGCTGCTGATCTGGATATCAAGCTCATTATTCAAAATGCTTCGATCACTGGTGGGTGGATTCCTGTGGGGGACCAGCAGACGGCGGATAGTGTTGGTCAAAATGATGCGACCGAGAGTCGAGGGAGGGTGGGCAGTACCTGACTTTGAACTGTATTATTTGGCAGCCCAGCCGCAATGGATTACCCAATCTGTGGCTAGGGCGTTTAGGGGCCCGACGGCCCGAAGGGTCGGCAGATACCACAGCATGTGTTGTCCTTTATTATACTTTATCAGTGACTACACCTTAGGTCACTATCTCACGATGAACAGACGCTGAGTCTGTGCTGGAATCGGAGCCACAACAGGGGTGGGACTGCCCAACCATATGTTCCAGAGATTCCTTTGGGTGTGTGTACTGCTCTTCCGCATGGGGGAGATTGGACTGCTCTCGCTACGTGGGAGGAGTTAGGAGTACAATTATTAGGAGACTTATATGAAGATGGAGCCTTTCTACCACACCAGACTCTGCAGGATAGATATGGTCTCCCCAGGGGAGATTTCCTATTGCATTCAGCCCTCGTGTCAGCAATACAACAGAATTGGGGAGGGGGGTTGTTAGAATCACAGACGTCTATGTTGTGCCAATATGCGGGTGATGGCAGCGGGAACCTTCAAAGCTATTACATGTCTGTGTGGACGAATGGTGAGTGAGGGGATGAAGCCCTTGAACCAGTTACAACGGAAATGGGAGGCAGACCTTGGCAAGTAGATCCCTGAGACAAAATGGGCCCGACTAGTAGAGAGAGTGTGGAAGAGTACGCAAAATGCCAGGTTCCAACTGATGCACTTTTATATCTTACGTAGGGCGTATTTAACTCCGGGTAAGAGCAACAGGTATTTTAGAATAGATATAGCCCAATGTCCACATTGCAATTTAGTGGAGGTAGAGTTTCACCATATGATGTGGAGTATTGGGAAGAGGTGGTTGGTATGCTCTGTGAGATTACAGACCGACAAATAGAGCCGGACATAGGTACGTGCTTACTGAATAGGTTTTCACATACATCTAGAACAAAAGTCACAAGTACGTTTTTGGACTTGGAGTTGTTGTTGGCCACTAGGGACCTTACGGCACACTGGAAATCTAGGCAAGGGCCCAACGTTGCAAGATGGAAGGTGGAACTACTTAAGTGGGCAACCAGTGAGAGCATGGTTAGGTTCCAGCAAGCTAATAGAAATAATAATGATAGAGCACTAGAGACCGCAAAGGCGTGGGTGGCCTGAGTTGTGGTACTACAGATTCCAGAGGCTGAGTCAGATGGAGACTCGGCATCGGATGTAAAGGTGAGGACACCCTGAACCGATTGAAAATATGGGGCTCTTGACGTTACTAGGTGACACGACTACACAAATGGGAAATATCAGATGGAATCGACTAGTCCGGAGGTTGATGTACTACAATAATATAGAATAATACAGCATATAGCTGTTTCTTTTATGTGCAGGATGAACACACCGGAGGCAGGGGGTGGGGTGGGTATTAGGTATAGGACCTATTGATGCGAATATTAGTTGAATCACTGAGGCATGTTCTGAAACGGGGCAGATAATATTAATAAATGCGGTTGCAGAAAATTGCAAGGTAGATGGGGTATGTGAGATAGCCATGGAAAAGTGGACCGTATTGTCATATAAAGGTATAAGTATATATGTCTGCAAACAATATTGTGGAATGGTGACCAAGGTGTGAACAACATAACATCATTGAAATGTACATGCCAGTTGTTTGATGTTGGAAAAAAAGCAATACAAAATATTTTTTTTAAAAGGAAAAATATAACTTGCGTAATTACCCGATGCCCCTCTATATGGTATATGACTGCTTCACTGACAACCCGGGAGAATGGACTCTGTAGCCTGTAGGCGTATCCTGCTCATACAGGGGTACCCTCTCACTTATAACCAAGCACCCTGCCTTCAGGATTGCAAAAGCCTGCTATGGGGTTGACTTATAGGTTTTAAGTGCAGTAACCCTAGATATAGGAAACCTATATCTTTAGTAAGTGGTGCTAGCACCAGCTTACACAGGCTTCAATGGCAGGCCTGTAGTTCCATTTTGAATGGTCTTCCATGGGTGGCATAATGCATGCTTCAGCCTATGGGGGACCCCTGGGGTACCTATGCCCTGGGTACCTTAGTCCCAAATACTAGAGACCTATAAGGGTACCTCAGTATCTAAACTGGGATGTACCTAAGTACTGAACCTAACAATATAGGGAGAACGCAGATAGACTGGGGTCCTGATTAGCAGGATCCCAGCCAGACTAGCCAATAACAGCTTAGCACCAGGCAAAAAGTGTGGGTAACCATACCTTCCTACAAACGGTTATAGATTATATATTTGTATATCACAATTTGATAAACTCCTAAGGCATACGTCTATCATACCTACCGAATTCAGTGATCACAATCCTCTTGTAGCAGAATTTGACATTGTAGTTAGAGAGACTCCTGTACTTGCAGCAGGTTCTAGTCAAATATGTCCATCTGCTGACAACATGAGAGTGTGCTGGAAACTGGCTGACCCCAAGCAATTCTTGGCAAAGGTCCTCGTGGAAAATGCAATCCTTAGTACGCCTCACAGACCCATGCAACAATGTCCACATTGGTTTGACAGTGAATGCTCACTTGTTAACCATTTACTATGTAGAGCTCTGTGTGAGAACCTCAGAGATCACAAAGAGGTGACCCGCATGAGGGAAACTATAAAACTGTGGTCTCGAACAGAAAAAATTAGGTTATTAGCCAGCAGTGGAAGATGTTATCAGATAAGGCCCACATGAAGGACATTAACCTACTTTGGAAAGCAGTGGCACGCATATGTTCTTTTGATCAATCAACCACTACTATTTGTGGCCATATACAGAGCGACATGTAGGGGATCATTTTTTAAAAATTTACTCAGATATTGCAGTGAAGTCTTTGTTCATATAAGACCAAATCCTGCTTCTTTTAAAGTTTTAAACTTTACTATTGATGAAGTCTCTATAGCTATTGCACAGAGTGCTGGGGTAAATCACTGGCCCGATGGAGTTCCCATTGATCTAATAAAATGTAATTTGTCTATATGGGCTCCTCTATTGACAAATGTTTTTAGTGATATGACGTCCTCAACCATACCAAGTTCCTGGGTGAATTCCATCATAGTCGCCATTTTTTAAAAAGATGACCACACTAACCCCAACTGCTGCAGCCCAATTTCCCTAATTGACATACTGGCCAAACTTTGGGCCATGTTCTTTATATTAGGGTTCAGGAGTGTGTATGGGAAAAGTCATCTTGGACCCATGTCAATACGGCTTTAGGGCTGACTTTGGCATGGAGGAGCAGTGTCTGAACCTAAGCCTGGTAAACAGCAAGTATACAGTAGCCAAACAGTTCAATCTGTGGTTAATGGATTTATACATGACCTTTGACTGTGTCAACCAAAATAAGCTTTGGCAACATCTCTTTGGTTGTGGACTGGACGGGACCCTTATTTACATACTTACTGTGTCTTCTTCTAACACTTCAGCTAGGATATGTTTTGGACAAAAAGGTGAACTATCAGATATCAATAAGACCCAGTGTGGAGTGCAGCAAGGTTGTGTGCTCGTACCACTACTAATTATTCTTTATATTAACAACTTGAGCACTCAGTTCGTAGTCAGTACCCCAGATGTTCCAAAAATAAATGACATCCCACTCTCCGCACTTCTGTATGAAGATGACACGGTTTTAATGGCTCGCACACCAAAAGTATTAAGAAACTTAGTTCACACTTTTGTGGAATTCATGTCAAACTGAAACCTTTTAACCAATTTCGGTAAATCTTACATAATGTTATGCAGGACCAAAAGACATACCAACCTCAGAAGTACAGGGGGTCAAACATTTTAGAAAGCATAAAAACCTTCTCGCACTTGAGGGAAATTTTTAACACAATAGGATCTTGGGTGACACATGTCCAGCAAAGTATGGGAAAAATGACCAGATCTCTGGGCTCACTTCTCAGCCTCCTGCGCCCCTGGTCTCTGGCCCTGGGGCTCCAAATTTACACCATGCAATGCTCCCCCATAGCTTTCTACGTGGCTGGTGTTTGGGTTTTGCTGATTGCAAACTACTACAGAGGGAAGAAAACATTTCTGTCAGAGACTTCTGGCCATACCTGGATCTTTATCAAATTGTATCTGCCACAGTGAACTTGGGTTACATATTTGAATGACCACATATGAATTAATGCAAAAAAGGGGAAACCAGTGGGGAACATCTCATAACTCTCCAAAGAGGAAGAAAAATTTAGTTTTCCTTATAAAACCCTCAACCACGAGGGCTGCCCCTTGGTGACATGCTTCATCATTGGGTCCATCCCGATCCGCTATGGATCGGGCGTGCTGCAACCTATGGCTACGTGGGATCACTTTTTGCTGTATTATACGGTTTTCCCTATCTGGGCTTAGTATTTTCTGAGACAGGATCTTGGGCAGCTCATGCTGCCCATAGTAGAAGTAAGTTTTTAAAAGCAAATAATTCTATTTTGAGCCTTCCCCAACCAAAACAGGCAGAGGTAGTTCTACCCCTAATGAAGATCTATAAATCGCAGTGCATCCCCAATGCCACATACGGCGCTGAAGTCTGGGGTTTTATAAATTGCAGCGGGATTCAAAGAGAAGAAAATAGATTGTGCAGGAAAATTATGGGGGTCCAAATTCCTTCCAGGACCTACGTATGTCATAGGGAATTAAATTTGAATCATATAGAAGATTTCATTAGGTCACGCCCAGCTATATTTTTGTTAAAAATATGGCTAAACCCAGCAGCATCTTTAACAAGGGAGATCATCGTAGATGATGATGAGGGAGGATCTAAATGAGGGAGGATCTATACCCTGGCTTTCCGCTGTAGGAAAAAGCCTAATCAGCGTGAACCTAGAACATGTTTTCCTACACCCCTCAGCGTTAGAGGGCTTGAACAAAAGAGCACTCATGGGTGTTTTGTGTGAATCCTATAACAATGAAAGACACGTTACAGAGCGTTCTAAACCTTCAGTTGCCAGGTATATGTCCGTACTGGAGGTAAACAGCCCTAAAAAATATATGCCATCTAAATACCTCCTGAAGAGTATTGGACGATGGCCTCTTTCGCCTTAGGGATGGCACTATAAAATACTCACTTTGCTTCCCTTTGGGATTTAACAATGACCTTGAGCAAACGCCCTGTCTGTGTGGTACTGGCAGTAACCAAATGGTGGTACACTTTTTATTATTTTGTAACTTTTACGGAAAACATACGAAACAATATTTGATTCAGTATTTTAAGGCATTTGCCAACATTGATTATAGATCAGCGCATCCCGAGATTCTTAGACTCAAAAGCGCCAACTTGATTTTCCGTGCAAGCTCGTTTCTGAAAGCGGTAGTCCGCTCACGTATCTCCATGAGTGATTTTTAATGTGCTAAGGGCACTTGCCCACATAATAATGTTCCTTTGTACATAGTCATTGTTATCAGTTACACTTGTACTATGCTGCTAATACTGTTTATAACTAATTACACTTTATTTTAATATAATGTTGCTGCTAAATGCCTGTCCAACGGATGTATGTCATTACCACCCTTGCTTTTACAACGCATTCCTTTACTACGCAACTTGCGTTGGGGGGTGCTGGATAGTGAATAGTTTAATTTACTATTCCAACTCCAGTCCCCGTGGATAGTAGGGAAGGTTTTGGATAGTAAATTAACTATTCCCTATCCTAGAGCGCCCCCCAGCGCAAGTCGTTGTAACGACTTGCGTTGTAAAAGTTGGTGGTAAAGGTACTGCGTTGTAAAAGTTGCGTTGTAAACGCTGTTCCCCTTATCCAACCCCTTTTAACATTTTAACTTTGTTCATTAACTTGTAAATCGTTACTATGGTACTGTTGTCGTATATTATGCCTTTTTAACATTCTATACAATTGTAGTCTTTTTATCAAAGCTACTTCTTTTTATTTAGCTTTAAGCACCGCATTTTTAAATAAGAATTTAAATAAGAGTTGTATTTCTGTTGGTGGTGATTGAATTGTGCTTTTATGTACATTCGTATCCAAATAAAGATTATTGAATTGAATTGAATTGAATAAGACCCAGCGTGGAGAGCAGCAAGGTTGTGTGCTCGCACCACTACTAATTATTCTTTATATTAACAACTTGAGCACTTAGTTCGTAGCCAGTACCCCACATGTTCCAAAAGTAAATGGCATCCCACTCTCTACACTTCTGTATGCAGATGACACGGTTTTAATGGCTCGCACAATAAAAGCATTAAGAAACTTAGTTCACACTTTTGTGGAATTCATGTCAAACCTAAACCTTTTAACTAATTTCGGTAAATCTTACATAATGTTATGCAGGGCCTAAAGACATACCAACCTCAGAATTACAGTGGGTCCAAATATTTTAGAAAGCATAAAAACCTTCTCGCACTTGAGGAAAATTTTTAACACGATAGGATCTTGGGTGGCACATGTCCAGCAAAGTATGGCAAAAATGACCAGAACTCTGGGCTCCCATCTCAGCCTCCTGCACCCCTGGCTCTGGGGCTCCACAATTACACCATGCAATGCTCCCCCATAGCTTGTTACATGGCTGGTGTTTGGGGTTATGCTGATTGCAAACTACTACAGAGGGAAGAAAACATTTCTTTCAGAGACTTCTGGCAATACATGGATCTTCATCAATTTTTATCTGCCAAAGTGAACTTGGGCTTACATATTTGAATGACCACATAGGAATTAATGCAAAAAGGGGAACCCAGTGGGGAACATCTCATAACTCTCCAAAGAGGAAGAAAAATGTTGTTTTCCTTAGAAAACCTTCAAACACGTGGGCTGGCCCTTGGAGACATGCTTCATCATTGGGTCCATCCCGATCCGCTATGGATCAGGCGTGCTGCAACCTACGGCTACGTGGGAGCACTTTTTGGTGTATTATAAAATGATAAAGAGAATCTTATAAAGGAGGGGAGTGGAGGATAAAGCTAAACTAAGTTAAAAATACCTGACTAGTAGGTCAATCTTTTTTATTCCTGCCTCTAGTCAGTATGATTACAAATTTGAGGTTGGTTTTGAAAAGGTGGGGTTATGATGAACCTGCGTTTTTCAAGGTCAACATGTTTCGCACCGTGCCCTTATTGGCTCTTCTTCAGGACAATGGGAACCTGTGAGCGCTCTATGTTATTTAGGGTTAGGGCGGACACTGTAAAATACCTACTCTGCTTCCCAATACGGTATCAGACTGATGCAATTGCATGCCCGTGTAGTAATGGTGCTACTCAGTCTATGATTCACTTCCTTTTTTTTTTATGTTATGCTTCCTGGCTCCATTAATGAGAGTTATAGTTCCCAAGCTTTTCTTGCACTACAATGGCTCCCAGATGATGAAACATGTGTTATGGTAACTCACTTTCTCTGTTTTGCAGTTCGATCACGCAGAACTATGCACTTTATTCAAAAACATGTGATGCTGCTATCGCCGGTAGGAATTATTATTCAGCAAAGATTTAAGTATATCATTCACTTTTACATATTGAGTTTTTAACACATGGTCTCTTGGGTAAGGCGTTACTGTAACATTTGAAAATGATCAATTGTTTTGAATGTTCTATAATCTTTCACTCTCTTGGTTGTACCATCAAACAACTTGATATGATTTTATTTGGTATACGTGAGAGTAGTTCCAGGTAAAAATACCCATTAACATGGCACACCACAAAGTAGGTTTCTGTTGATGGGTTTACATAGCCTGAGTTGTTACTTTCAAATTATCACATCCAGTCATCAGGTGCAATTCTGTTTTAAGTGCTAAATTTTAAATTGTAAAATTATCAATCATATTTTATGCACAAACCGAACATAGATTTATAAGTAAGTAAGTAGTTTTCCTGGCATACTCATAAATTTCAGAAGTATGCCAAGGGTACTTCTGGTATTTACCTGGTATTGGGGAGTACCATAAGAGTAAGTCACAGGAAAACTGTTGGGAATTAGGCCCTATGTCTCCTTCAGGTTTTGACCTGCCTCATTACCCTGTTTCTATTCCATTTCAGTTCCCCCTTCTCTTCAACTAGAACAATACATGATCACACTTTAGGATTAGTCCCAAAGTTGGCTGATGGTTTTTGTTACATTTTGTACTTTTCAGGACATTTGGTAAGGTTTAGTAACATACCTAGGGATTTTATATAGAGAAACCATCGCCTGCTCCATTTCTGACCTACATGAAATGTAAGAGTCGATGAAATAAACAGTGAGAGCCTGATTGACAAATATCAGCCCTACCTTTTTATGTGCCGAGACTCCACAGTCATAAATATACTACAAGTAAAATACCTTTGTGAAGAGCAAACAAAAGTCAATATTCCACTCATATAAGTTTCATCTGTATAGTAATTTTGTTTTGTTTTAAATTCTAGCAATGGTAAATCAATTTTGGCAGGAACTTATATACTGCGATTAAATCCATAAGACACTAAAAACTTGTCCAGCCATGCACTCTCATTTCATAGGTGATATGGCAGAGTTCCTGCAAAGTCACAAGTTTAAAATGCACGAAACGTTCCTGATATTGTGCATATTCATATGGATACCATTTCCTACCTACTTGGGAAACATACGAAAATAGATTAAAGGTTAGAGTGCGCCAAGAATAGCCTCAAACTACTCAGTAGTTAAAAAAAAAAAAACACCGGCACAAAGCTTAAACTCTAATAACATTACTCTTCATTAGAAGAGTCCAGGCCAAGATTTTTCCCTAACACTTTCTTTTGGCTAGTGAAATGAATGATCATTTCTAATTTGATTTGGTTGTATTTGTACTTAACTTATTTAATTATTTTACTCATTCTAACAATAACATTTGCAGTTAGATCTTTCATACTTGACCACTTATGGCTCGTACTCCTGAATGATGAATGTTAGACCTGCCAGCCTTAAGTGGTCTTCGCTCAAACATTTTGCCTTTACCCCTCCTTTTTGCTGAAATTTGTTTTTGTTGGTCTAAGGACTCTGTGCACTTCACCAATGTTAATGAGTGCTAAAGTGATTTTGCTCACTCCTTAAAATTCAGTAAAATTGCCCTACACCTGATTTGCACACTTAATGTACTCATAATTCCCAAGCAAAGTGGTACTACATGTACCCAGGACATGTAAATTAAATGTTACTAGTACACCTGCAGCACCTATCGTGTCACCCACTTAAGTTGACTTTTGAAACATGTCTCAGGCCTGACATTGCAGCCTGAATGCATTTTTAAACTGACAATTCGCTCTGATAAAATAATCCTTTTGCCAGGTCTAAAACTCTCTTTTTAATACATATAAGTCACCACTAAGGTAGGTCCTAAACAGCCCAAAATGGCAAGGTATAGTGTATTTACAATGCTGGACATGCACTTTTACATTTTACATGTCCTGGTAGTAAAAAAAAACTAAATGTATTTTTCACTACTGTGGGGCCTACCTCTTCCATAGGATAACATTAGGTTACCTTATTACATTTAATAAGTGATAACTTTTGTTTGGTACAGATAGAAATGTTGTGTTTGGGCTCTAAAGATCAATAATTTTAAATCCTCTTTAATGGTAATGTCAGATTTTAAGTCACAATTCAGAAAATTAAATTTTTCGTGTCCTTACCATTTGGTGCCTGCAGCCTGTGTCCTGAGTCACATGACTGTGATGACCATGGCAATTAGCCTTTGTGTATTCCTGCCAGGCAATGAGACAAAGGGAGACCAGGTGCTGGAAGGAGGGACCATCCTGCCAGGATGTAAGAGGCATAGCTGTTTCCTGCCCCAATCAAACTTCAAAGGAGCTACCTTGCGCACACTCACAAAGAATGTCACAATAGCCATTTTGTCACTCCAGACCGTTTGGAGCCTGGGCAGGGAGGAAGGAAATCCGAAAACAATCTGTAGGTTGACAACTTCAGAGGTTTCTTCTACTTCAAAGCAGACACCAGGGATATAAAGAGGACACTCAGACCCACTTTTCAGTTCACTCCTGGATCTATGGAATACATTGAGAAGGCCTGCCCTGCACTTCAGAAAACTGCTAGGCTCCTTGAAGCCTGTCTTGAACATTCAAAGGCCAGCCCTGCTGCTGGAGAACTTCATTTCTGCTTCTTGAACCTAGGACTTTCAGAGTGACTCAAAGGGCTAATTTGCTGACCTCCTATTCTGAGCTACAGATACACCAACAACTCCAACAACATAAACCCTGACTCTGGATCCTACCTGAAGTGAGTTGTACCCTCTAATTGGAGCTCACCTAGTCCTGAACGCTTCGAAGTGGTGCTAAATGTGCCCAAAAAGCCTAAGTCCAAAACTTGCGACTTGGAAATTTTCAGTCAAAAAGTGCCATGAGAATCGAGAGAAGACCTACCTGCTAGCCAATCTGCCCAAGGTGCATTGCCAGTCAGTCTGTCTTCGCTGCAGCGCCCCTATCTTCTTCACACACCAGTAAATTTCAGTGCTGCTTGCCAAAAGGGTATCCTGCCTTGTGGGACACTTGTCAGCTACAGCCTGCAGCTTCGTCCCAATGGAGATTTTGGACTTCCAAAAAAGAGACTAAGTCTGAATGTAGAAATCTTCACCCCAACTACATCCAGAGGCTCCCCAATGAAAATGGCTCCTCTTTGAATATCGGCGACAGCCTTACCCCACTAAACTTTACCTTTTCAGACATTTTTTCTCCAAAATTCTTTTAAGTCATGTATCCAAACCGCACTCTATTGCGATCGGTCATAACCTTCGACTTGCTCTAGTCTTGCACGACTAGAAGTTCGTGGTTGGTGCTCTGATCATTTAGAGCTAATTTTTACTAAAAACCTTTATAAATCCAATCACGTCTACTGATTTATGTCATTTTGGTGTCAGATATTTTATAACATTTCACTCTATTTTTAAATAGGTGTGTAACTTTTCCTGTGTTGCATTTTCACTTTATTACTGTTGAAGTGCTGCATGAATACTTTACATGTTGCCTCTAAGTTAAGCCTTACTGCCTTTGTGCCAAGCTACCAGAGGGTTAAGCACAGTTAGTTTAGTGACATGTTGTGGTTCACGCTGACAGAGATTGTGGCTGTTGCTTGAGGAGGGCTCACAGCCCCCTAAACCAAAAACCCAATTAAATTTTAATAATGAAGAAGTCAAGATTAATGAAGCAATATCAGCTTTACAAGAACCAGATAGTTTGAAAATAGTTTGGGTGTTTCCCATTAATTCTAAAGTGGCACTACAAAGAGCCATGAGGGGTTTTGATTAAGGGATAGGCTATCTAGATTAAAAAGTGCTGTTGACAACCATGATCCCTGAGGGACAACCCATGTGGTACCATCATAAGTTTGCCCACACAGACGTTGGAGCAGTTATTACTCAAAAAAGATTAAATGCATTCATTTTTTATTTTATTGTTGCTTAACATTCAACACATACACAACAGTATATATAGTTTAATATTATTAGTGTCATCCAAGGAGCAACAAACATGTGACCAAGAGCACGTTTTAAAAGCACTTAAAACTAAAACCGTAATCTAACCATCCATCATGTAATCCAGCAAACCTTCCCACGTATGTTTAATACATAGCATCCCAAGGCTTGAATATGAGGTCTCCACATGTGTCCCATAGAGTGATCATATCGCAGGCCTTCTTCAGGTAGGAAGGTGCTAGTAACTGCCACTCATAGAGGAAACAGGGCAGCCATGCTGGATTTGGGGGGTAATATCCACCTTGGCAAGACTTGTGAGTCTCTGCGCCTGCCCAGCAAGGTAGGCCATATGGGGCCCCATATGTCTGTTGGCCGGGAAGTTACTGGAAGTGTCAACGTCTAGGACCAAGACTCTGTCTAGTCGCTCTGTCATGCGGTTCATTCATGTCATCATGGCATCTATCTTGGAATTGAAGGGCTGGTTTTCAGGTCCAGGAGTGGAGTGGCCATGGAATCACTGGGCCTCAGTCAATACTGTGTGGAATAATGCTCCCCATTGGGTTTGAGCTCAGCACGACAAGTGGAGTCTTCCTGGCATCAAAGGACAGCTTAACCTGCCTGGTATCACCCATAAGAAAATGGAAATGAGCATGGGTGCTGTCAAAACATGAGGTTGTTAACTCATTTTTTAAAAAAAATGTTTTCTTTTTGTCTCTGGCATAATCTTCTCTTCTCCTATTTTTTTATCAACCACTACACGTCCGGTGCATTCTCAAGGTAGAGATGTGTCCCCATGCCCTGATGAAATTGCTGTATACTTTTAGGGCAATGAAAAATGTCGGGCATTTAGGTTAAAATGGTCTAAACATGCCATTTTTTCAACTGAGTGTAAACATTATTCAAAATAAAAGAATACGTGCGATAGATGTCCGCAACTCAATTTTAACCGCTGGGGAGTTTGGTTCACTTCTTTCACATTACGGGGCATAGATAGTAGATAAATGTTACCTTCATTTATATAGCTCACTCTTCTATTTATTATATTTTACAATAGTTTAGAGTTAGGTCACAGACTTTTCTGTCAAGAAAGTGCTGATGATGACAGAGTGACCCAACTGGTGAGTATCAACCAGTAGCTCCATGGGTGGTGCTTACGTGAGGCACTCTGTGACCCACCTCACATTCTTTACATAAAAAATCTTTCAAAAAATATTTTTACTTTGCTAGCCCATTTTGAGAATATTGACTGGTGGCCTTTCGACCTGTTTTGGGTGGTTGAGGACACATATAGGTGGGCATGACTAGATAAGCAAGCATTTCCTCACCAAGGAGTAAGACATAATACTCATTTGGTAAGAATTGTTCGAAATAGTTATGTGTTTTTAATAACCATGGCTTGTTTGTTTTTTAAATTAATGAATTATGTGCCCTAATGATAAGGTGCAATAGCAACAAAGAACGTTTGTTATTGATCATGTTTATTTAGCAAAAATGATCATATCCAAAATGATTTGTCATCACAATTGTTGATTATTTGTAAAAATATATTGATGAAATGATTTTGCACCACAGCATATATGAAACATAATGGTACAAGATATGAATCTATAATATCTCAACAACAAATGAAGGAGGTGTCCGGTCAAGAAAAGAAATGTGTGTTTCCTATCCTGAAGACTTTAGAAAGTAGGCCATCAAGCAGCAACAAAGGCAACACTTGGCTGATAAATTCCCATCAGCCCACCCTTACGGCGGAGCATCATCATGTGGGATTCATATGGTATATCCACAGATCGCCCAACTCATCAAAATTGATGGTGTGACACTGGATGCCAAAGACGAACTCTAGCCCAAGTGTGTCTTAATGGTACTGATGGGGTGCAGTGCTATAGTGTAAACAAGTGAGTGAGATTAAAAATGACTGCTAGGACAAAAATGATGTTTAATCGGTATTCTCCTAGCGCCAAGATTAAAAAATGCCTGATAGTCTGAAAGTATGACTAAACCATGGCGATGTGCAGAGAGGTCGACATGTTTCAGCTGGTTAAGAGACACTGTCCGGCTTTCTTCAGGACCAACTAGATGAAAAGCTACTGCATATATACGTGATAATAGTGAAAAAGTATATTTAACAAATAAGATTCATACCATACCACCAGGAATTTGGGTCCCCAATATAATCTGGTGGAGGTGAAGTACGTATTACTCTTCCTAAAAAATAGTTAAACAGGAAAAGATATATGGATTGCGCATGCGCTATTGGCGTGTCTCGCCCTATGTTTATATCAGAAGCGCTGGTTTGGTACGCATTTATAAGAGTTCTGCTCAGCGGAGATGTCATGCTCTCTGCATATGTGTGTGTTCTGTGTTGTTCCTTGTTGAAATTGAGGCATTTTCTATATGCAATGTTTTCTGGGATATACTTATATCTTTTCCTGTTTAACTATTTTTTCGCTCCCATGTATTCACTGCTTGTAGAATGAAGATCTGTCTAATATGTCACTGATGTTTGCTATGAAGGCCGGGTCAAGCGACATTGACAAAGACTACGAGGCGAAAGGCGTTTGTCACAGTTATTTACACGAAGTGGCTAATCAAATAAACATCGTAAGAGCTTTCCATGAGTGCGTGACTATAACTCATGCCCCCTCAATACACTGCTTATGACCTCATATATTACATCACTCATGAGATGGTCAGTAGCATGACTGATGACATCGATGATTTAAAATTTTTGAGTGTTAAAGTATATACCACGGTGTACCGGTGAATCAGTGGGTGTATGAGTGCTTGTATGGTTGGATAATTGGGTGCATGGCTGAATGTATATGTGAACATTTGTATAAATGTCTGTATAAGTTTGTCAGTTGGTTTTTCAGTGGCTGTATACGTTGGTGAGTGGGTACATGAGTGGCTGTAATGGGTGAATGATTGGTTGTCTAAGTACCTGTATGGGTGTCTGTTTAAGCGGGTGACGGTGTGTGTGACTATTTGTATAAATGAGCGAGTGGGTGACTTAGTGGTTGTGTGGTTACTGAGTATGTGTGTGATGGGTTATATGGGTAAATAAGTATGTGTATGGCTGTGTCAGTGAGTGAGTGGATGTGTCAGTGATATATGGGTGAGTAACATGAGTATGTGAAGGGCAGTATAGGTCAGTGATGGGGCATATGAGTGACTGGGTGAGTGAGTGGATGTGGGAGTGACTGTATGGTTGAGTGTGTGCTTGTGTCAGTGACTGTATAGGTGAGTGAGTATGTGTTAGTATATTTATGAGTAAGCAAGTGTGTTTTTGTAACTGTATGGGTAAGAAAGTGACTGTGCGATTGTATGGGTGACTGAGTAGGCGTGGGAGTAGCTCTTAGGGTGTGAGAGGCTGTATGATTGGATATGTCAGTGGCTGTATTAGTGAGTGAGTAGGTGTGTAAGTGGCTGTATGGGTGAGTGAGTGGATGTGTGAGTGGCTGTATGGGTGAGTGAGTGAATGTGTGTGTTAATCTATGAATCAGTGAGTGGCTGTGCAGGTACTGGCATGTGTATGTGAATGGGTTTGAGAATGGTAGTGTGGTAGCTGGGGGGGAGTATGAATGATTATATGGGAGGGTGAGTGTGTGCGTCAGAGATTCTGTGAATGATGTCATCAGTGATGTCATATGAGATGTCATCAGTGATGTCACTGACCATGTCATGAGTGATGTAATATGTGTATTTAACATGAAGAAAAAGCATTTTGGGACCCCCCTCTTTCTCCGCCCCCGCTCGATGGATCACCTTGAAAATTTCAAGACAACAACTGAAGTGAGCATCAACATAGTTTTTAAAATTTCATGAAGATTCATCAACCGACGCCAATGTTATTGGCAAATGAAAAAACGCTCTTCCTATAGAAACTACATCCTACCTATAACCACCTACTGGTGACCACCAGTAGTTAATATATATATGTATATTCAATACTGCACTAACCTTCTTGATATTTTGGTCCTTGATAGTTTTTGGACAATATTCCTGTACTACAGCATTGTTGCTGTTGATATTTCGTCAAACACAATAAGATTAAGTAATCACAATCAGACTAAGTAATCATAAATGAACAAATAACCCCAACAGAATTAGTCTGTCATGGCATAGGTACCTCTACTCATAGTTCATGAAGTAGCAGAAACTAGAACATTGGCATGTAGAAAAAGACTGCCTGGTACAGACAGGTGTAAGGTGGGCTTGCATATTGCCTCCACTTGTCCACCTGTAGTGGCAGTTATCAAAAAAACAATGAGTTACTTAATTGAAACACCCAATAATTCATAGGGATACCATGCAGTGCACATATCAGCAGGACCTGATGGGGCACATATTGTTGAGGGCTTGGGTAATGTTGATTCTCCATTCCTAGATACTGTCTTGGGATGGAGGGCATAATGGGTTCAAGTATCCTCTTTAGAATATATGTTAAAGTTTTTTTACATGGCCAAATTTGGTTAACACATTTTCTGAATTGGTGATGTTAATGATTCATGTTATTGTAACAGATGAACTAATAGGAACGCACTTGAAACCATTTTCTTAGGTGTGTTAGAAGTGTGATTAATTATGTAAAATAGTTATGCCTCATTTTTGTGCAAGACTCCATTTTAACAGAATGGATGAGGTTTCTGATGTTCTGCTCATCTTGCTCCTGCGCATTTCCCTCTCCCAATCAGAAACTTACTGAGAATTTTCTCTCCTCACAATTTCTGCAGAGCACACTGTGCTATGACGTAAAAGCTGATTGTATTCGAAAGCATGTATTGTGAATGAAACTTTTTACCATTTACCCAAGGCAACAACTTGAAGGATTTCTGCTGCAAGTTCTGATGTAGGCATGCAGAAGAACAAAATTCTATAAACTATTGTTTGAGTAATATTTCATTCATATTATATTATACATCTCCGGAGTGCAGTTGCTGAGGAAGCAAGCAGATGCATTCCTTTTACCATGAGAAATGTGTTCCTTGCGACATGATGCGTCATACTGTAAATATGATGCAACATTCATGTCGCAAGGAGGACACACTGAGAAGTGTCATATCGCTGCTTTCACGCAGCGATGCAATACTTCTCATAAATGAGGCCCTTGGAATTTGGGGAGATTTCATTGCTCAAAGGGGATTTAGCTATGATTTTATTATTCTGTATCTGAGCTTCATGGCAACCATGTGTTTTCTGTATTGTTTATATTAACAATTCAGAAATAAAGCTTTTTAAACTTAATTTTGATCTAGAACTCAGTTATTGAGAGTTCCCAGTTTCTATTTGAATTCTATTCTTCTAATTACTGGGTTATTTTGAAGAGGGTAGCCTCTTGCAACTAGATAAACAAGAAATTGCGGAGCTAAACTCCCTGAGGTAAAAAAAATCAGGGTGCATAAAATATTGGGGGTCAATAAATTATTGGGGTTCAGCTCCCAGATATATTTCACGAAGACTGCAGAAGGGGGTTAATACACAGACTGATTCTGAAGCATGTTTTGAAGTACTTCAAAAACTTATTTTCTCAAACCTCTGCATGGAGTTCGCGTCTTTGCTTCTCCTACACTGATATGTGAATAAATCTATGCCCTAACTCTGGAGCCTCTGCACATATAGATATATGTTTTAGTAAAAAAAAATGGGGAGGACACCGGGGAGTAGCAGAAAAATAGGGAATACTATCAAATGAGAAGAGGTAAGGGAGGGCTCTAGAGAGGTTCAGGGAGAGCTTTAGGGAGGCATGTCACCTCACCCACAAAAGAATAAGACAATGGCTATTTTTAAACTGCACTCCTATAGTTACTAGAGCAAAAAAAAGGGACCCGAATTAATAGCAAATTACTCCAGCTCAGAGCTGAAGTAAGTCTAGCACCATTTTATGTAACAAATCCCCAGGCAACTATTGTACTACTTCGTTTGCATTATGTAACATAATTGCTAAATGATGCTGAAAAGGTTAATTGATTACATAAACATGGCAAATCAACAGAAGTATACTGATTCTGACACCTTTTGTGTAACTGAACTAAAGACCAATTGAAAGAAAAATTACACATGAGAAGGATGAAAAAAATATCAGCCTCTGAAAAACACAAAATACAGATTTTTGTTGGTGCTTTGAATTTTAAATGTATCTACTAATTTCTCAGGCTAAATATACTAGGCAAATATTTGGCAGATGTTGTTTTTCATTGGAAGAGTGCTCACTTTGCTGCCAGGCGAGGGAGGATTTGAAACAAAAGTGAGGAGACAATTTCACAAATGATGGGCTCTTGTGTTACCATATATAGGGAAAGGATATATTGGTTTTAGCCAGTGTTCGGAAAGATCTGTACAATCGCAGAGATAGTGGATTAATGTCTTGGGTGATAAAGTGGAAATCAAGCACCTGCTTTTTAACTATAAGGATATGTGACTTCAATTATATTGCTAAAGGCACAACAGTAAGTGTACAAAGTATTGGTAGAATATTTTAATTTAAATTTAATTGAGGTTCCAAGGAACTGTTTTTGTCCTGGGTAATAAATAATGGGACCAATTTGTTATGATGGATTCTGAGATGCTAAAAGATTGTAATCACATTCACATGGAAGCGATTTTACAAAAGCAGATTTCTCAGTTGGACCAATGGGATTAGCTAAGTGGAAAAAGTCAACAGATGGAAAAGTGAAGGACTACTGTACACTGCTGCACTGGCTACTGCACCATTAAGGCAGTGGTTTCCTCTTACAGAAGGGTGGGAGTAGAGAGATCATTGGTGTGAGAAATGGGGTTGTTGGTTGAGGAGGGGTGAAACACTACTGAAGTAACAGCCTAAAAGTCATTAAATTAACTTATGCTTAACCCTCTGGTAGCCTGGCACAAAAGCAGTCACGCTTAATTTAGAAGCATTGTGTAAAGTATTTATGCAGCACACATACAGCAATAAAGAGAAAACATAACATAGTAACAATACCATAACAATTTAGAAAAATAGAGTAAATTTCAATGAATTATTTGGCACCAAAGCAGCAAAGTCACTGTGAAGATTTCTATAATAGGACTTAGGGCCTGATTTTGATCTTGGCGGATGGGATACTCCACCACAAACATGATGGATATGCTGTCCGTAGTATTTTCAAGTTCCATAGAATATAATCCGTCACGTTTGCGATGGAGTATCACATCTGCCAAAATTGCAATCAGGCCCTCAGTCTCTTTTTTGGAAGTTGACCATTTCCTTTGGAACAAAGATGCAGACTGTAACAGATAAGGGCTCCACAAAGCTGGATACTCCTTGTGGAAGGAGCCTCTGAGCGGGAAAAGCTGTCGCAAAGAAGAATGTAGCAAGAACTGCTGTGAAGTCAGGTTGACTGGCGATGCACCTTGTGCAGATCGGCAAGCAGGTGAGTAGCGAACTCCTCTTGGTACTCAAGTTTTGGATATGGGCTGTCAGGGCACCTTTAGCACCACTTTCAAGGGTCCAGGACTGGAGGGCCACAACAAGGAGGATCAGGCCTCACACAGGCTGAGTCCAGGTGTGGGTTCAAGATGGTTGGAGCCTTTTCTGCTCCTGAAACTCTGATCAGGAGGCCAGTTAGCTAGTCCTTGGATTCACTCTGGAAGACTTTTGTTCAGTTAGAAGAGCAGGGCTAGAGCAGCAGAGTAGACCTCTGGACGCCCAGAGCAAGCTTCAAGCAGTAGAGAAGTCCTTCTTGGTGCAGAAAAGCAGTCTTCTAAAGTACACAGCAAACCGCATGCAGCAGATTGCCTTCTGAGAGTCCTTCGGCACTTTCAAGAGTAAACTGAAGAGTAGGTTTGAGGGTCCAATTTTTCCTGGTGCCTACTTTGCAGTGAGAGAAACTTCTGGAGGCATCCCCTCACAAACGTGTCTAGAATTTCCTGCTTCACTGCCCTAGTCTCAGTGTGTTTGCTGACACAATAGGCTAGTGTGAAGTTCTTTGTGTGATAGCAGTGCACAGTCTTTTGAAGTGCAAGTGGGGCTGTGCCCAGCTCGGCCCCCTCATCCTGTCTAAGGGGGCCCATCTAGCCACACTTCTTCCCTCTATTGTGAAGAGGTCTGGGAGGAATATACAGAGGCAACTGCCAACTACACCTAGTCATGTGACAGAAACAGTCGGCAGGCACCAACTAGTTAGGACAAGAACATGCCAACTTTCTAAAATTACCATTTTCAGAATTGTGTCTTACAATCTGACTTTACCATACAGAGGATTTTAAAATACAATTGTTTTAGGCACAAAACATGACTTTTCTACCAGCTCGCAATCAAAAGCTATTACTTATTAAATGTAATATGGTAACCCAATGCTATCCTACGGAAGAGGTAGACCTCAAAGTAGTGAAAAACATATTTGTGAGTTTTTCAGTAACAGGACATGTAAAACATACTAATGCATGTCCAAAATTTTAATTTCAATGTACCCTGCCCTGTGGGCTGCCCAGGACCTACCTCAAGGACACCTTGTATTAAAAAGGGAGTTTTAGGCTTGGCAAAGGGGTTGTTTTGCCAAGTCTAATTGGAAGTTTAAAACTGCCATCAGACTGCAATGGCAGGCGGGGGCATGTTTAAAATAGCAACTTAAGTGAGCGGCACAATAAGTGCTGAAGGCCCACTGGTAGCACCTAATTTCCCTTGCCCTATGTGTATGTTAGTACTTTACTAGGGACTTATAAGTAAATTAAATATGTCAATGAGGTGTAGGTCAATTGTAATTTAGAAAGTGAGCACAAGCACTTTTACACTGGTTAGCAGCGGTAAAGTGCATTGAGTCCTAAGGCCAACAAAAACAAATTCAGAAAAATAGAAGGGGTGAAGGCTAAATGTTAGGGTCTAACAAATGGTATCTACAAAATGTGAAAGACACTTAAAATAAGTATTGAATGAAAAGAAGATTTCCAAAAACCCATTGCTGTTCATGACAAAAGGTCTTGGTTAGTGTCAGGCCTTTGCATGAAAGATTAACAAACAACCTGTGTCGGAACTATTTATTAACCATAAAAACTAAAGCAACAATATATTGTAATAATCATGATATGATTTTTTCATAAATATCGGGTGCACTGAAGTATATTAAGTCTTCTGCAATATGGCAGCATTTTCCATCACACCATAACCAATGACTTCTACCTCCTCACCTAACCCCAAGCAGTTCTCATAGCTTGTTCTCTTTTCTTTGCACCTAATACCCTACACATTAATTGTTATTCTCAAACCATTGGGTTTAAACTATGTATAATCAGTTTATTGAAACTAGTCAGTGACTGGTCTGCAGGATTGTGTTATATGCATGTACGAAGACTAAATAGAAAATAAGAAAAAAACTGGGGGCATATTATCAAGCAGGGCGTTAAAATTATCGCCGTTTTAGCGGCAGAAAACTGCTGCTAAAGTGGCGATAATGGGCTTGATAATATACCATGGAGAATTCCAATAGAAGCCCATGTTCAGACCAGAACATGGGTTTCTATTGGAATTCACAAGGCCATATTATCAAGCCCATTATCGGCGCTTTAGCAGCAGTTTTCTAATTTTTAACGCCCTGCTTGATAATATGCCCCTACAAGCCTTGAAAAACTCCAAATGATCCCTGCCATCGAATGAAATGCTTGGACGTCATTTAAGGGTCGCCGCGGGTTGCAGATGTGACCCCTGGCACTTCCCTTGCAACCTCTGGCCTCAGAGGCAGCACAGCAGTGCATTAGATAGAGAGGAATAACGTGGCCTGGTTACCTTTACCACCAAAATTGTATGAACTGAGTGAGTCCTTGAAGAAAATATAATCGTACACTTTAGCAGCTCACATCCCTTGACTGGATACAAATTGTTTCTTTTTCCTCAAAAAGGGGGAGGAATCCATGGGGACACAGGGAGACGAAGTCTGCAAAGAAATTAGTTTTTAAACACAGCTCATCTTGTGCTAATTAAATAATTTCTCTCCAAACTTGTCTAAGCATGAAGGAGGAGAAAAACCAACAGGGGCGCAGTGGAAAACACTATATAGGGAAATACACAAAACAAGTGTTTAGTAGTTATGTATAATAAATAGCCAAGCTAAATTAGAAATAAGAAAGCAACAATGTTTGGCGCACTGATCATTTTAATTTAAACATGCTTTCTGTGTACATGTACACAGAAAGCATGTTTCCATCTCCCTTGCCAAATCTGCTGCTGCTGGTTTCTTCATGTGGAGCAGGAGCATTTGTTACAAAATTGTAACAGCCCAGGAATCTGCCAGTGGGTTTGTGGTGCGGTCTTTTAGGGGTCATGTAATCTGGTTTAGTGAGAGAAAACCCACCCAGGCCAAAGGCTGTCTCTATACAGGGGAAACATCCTTTACAACGCAACCATTACATTTCACTACACTTATAACGCAGTCATTACATCGCAACATCCTTTACAACGCATGTCACTACAATGCAGGCATTACAACGCATGACTCTAGATCGCATGACACTACATCGCATGTCACTACAACGCAGGCATTACAATGCATACCATTATAACGCATACCATTACAACACATAGTACCCCTACACTATCCAACACTTACCTTACTGTTGCACCCCCAGGAGTTAGAATAGTAATTTTTAACCCTACACTATCCAACACTTACCATACTGTTGCACCCCGTGGAGTTAGAATAGTCATTTTTACACCTACCCTATCCAACACTTACCCTACTGTTGCACCCCCTGGAGTTAGAATAGTAATGTTTACCCCTTTAATATCCAATACTTACCTTAAATGCAATGTAATGGTATGCTTTGTAATGGTATGCGTTGTAAAGGTATAATGCGATGTAATGGAATGCGTTGTAAAGGTAGTTTCTAAAAATGCAATATAGTGTCATGAAATGTAATAGAGTGCGTTGTAAAGGATGTTGCGATGTAAAAACTTCGTTGTAAAGGCATGTGTTGTAAATGTATGCATTGTAACGTCATACATTCCTAAACAAACCAATCGGAGACACACAATAAGGAAAGAAAGCACTCAGCATCCAACCTGCCCATTATCTCTCCTTGGTACTCACAGCTGCTACTCAGTGAAAGAATGACCACTGTCTTGTACTGGAAACCAAGTAATTAAAGGGACATGTTAGGTGGAGACATCTCAGGTCTACAAAACACTAGCAAATATTAACTGAGTGTGGCTTCGAACCTCTGGGGTTTAATCATGAGCTCAATTACAGCTATACACCTGAAGCATAACCAGTTTTTTTTTCTTGAGTTTCCAAAGTAATACCATGACTTTACCCATAGTTGGAATTGGCGTTTTTATTGCTCAATTCAATTCAATTCCAACCCACTGAGCCAGTGGGAAACAGAGGCAAGAAAAACAGAGGAAAGGTACATCATAGCAGAGATGTTTTATAGTAGACAATGAATTAGAGGAGAGTGGTATATTATGAGAGATGTGGTTTGCAAGAAAGTGAAGCAAGTACTTTAGAGGACAGGCGTCAAACTCGTGGAAAGAGTATTACAGAAAATGTGCTTTACTGGGGAGAGGTTCTTTACAGAGAAGAGTGCTTTGCATGAGTAGATTGCTTTCTGTTTAAACAAGTGGTGCTGCACCAAATGGAGGTCTTTACGTGAAAGGGGTGCTTTACCCAAGAGCTATTAATTACAAGAAAGGTGCTTCGCGGGGCGTGTGCTTTACAGTAAGTGAATGTTACCGGATGGGATGCATTACAGGAGAAAGGTGCTTACAGTAGAAGACTGTGTTATAACATGGAGGTCCGTTACCAAAGAGAGGTGTCTGTCAGGAGAGTGCCGTTTTAGACAAAATGGACTGTTTACAGGAAAGGGGCTGCACAAGGGGTGTGCTTTACAGTCATTGTACTTTACAGGAGTGGCATCCATTACAAGAGATATGTTTACAGGAGGCAAGTGCGTTATAAAACATTTGCTTTACCAAAGAGGCGTTTTACAGGGGAGAGCTACTTTACACACAAGGGAGTTATTTTATGGGAAATGTTCTTTACAGGATGTGTGATTAGAGTGGGTGTACTTTATAGCAATGGGCATACAGAAGAGATGTACTTATAGAAGATGAGTGCTCTATAGAACAGAGGTGCTTTACCAAAGAGAGGTGTCGTTTACAGGAAAGGTGCATCAAGTGGTGGGTTCTTTACAATAGGTGTACTTTAAAGGATGAGTCTGCATTACAGCAGTGGGGTGCTCTAGAGGGAGGCTAGTTCAGAGGGGATCCTTTTGAGGTGAGACTTTAGAGAGGGGTGCTTTACTGAACAGAGGTGCTCCAGGGGAGTGATGTGCTTTAGTGAAGGGGACTGTAGAGAAGAAGTGTGCTTTACAGGACATATGTGGTTTAGAAGACTGAGGTGTTCTACAGGATAGAGCTGCTTTACAGCCAAAAAGTAATTTAGAGGACAGAGGTGCTTTGCTAAAGTGGGATGCTATTCCAGAGAGAATGGATTTACAGCATAGATGTGCTATAAGGAATTTCACAGAGGTAACCTGAGAAGAAAGTCTAACTTTACGACTTTCGGTATTCACAAAGGGCCTTTACGAGTAATAAAGTTAGACTTTTGTCTCAGTTAAAGTTAAGTTTTGGTCTTAAGTTTAACTGTTTCCGTGACTTCGATGCAGTCACACACAATCTGTTCAGAGTTTTAGGAACAGTAGCCCAGATTTTGAGAATTTGGTAGTAATACTAACTTTATCTTGATTTTGAAATGATTACACATACATCTTCAGTTCACTCCATCACTGTTTAGTGTTCATTCATCCAGCATGATTCTCTATTGAGCATTCTGGACCCTTCTATCCTTAAAATTGCGATATTGTAAAGTTCAGATTTGGAAGTTGAAGCTAGTCTGTAGAAAGGACATTGATGGCTAGGGCCCTTATATTACCTGTTTAAATAACCACGTTTTACCTTTCATATGGAAAATTGAAAGCCAGCCTGCTTTTGGAGACTGCAAAGGTAAACTACCCTGGCTGACATCTATGGGCAGGCTTTTGCTGACCAGGTGTCTGGTAAAAATGGGGACTGGCCAATGTGATACTAAGTAGTTAGTGTGGGCCACTTTCAGACACCTGGCTTTTCATCTGTTGGCTAGTACAATGTGGCAACCAACTGACTGAACTTTTTTATAATGCATTGCTACTCTCTCAGTCACGTAGTTCCTCATCCACTCTAACTGAAATGCAAAAAGCATTGCTTTGTGGATGGGATTAAAATGCTGTGCATACAACTGGCTCAGCAAACTGCACAAACTATTCTTCCCCTCGTGGACACCTTGTTCCTTACCCATCCGTTACCATTAGATCTCTCTGTGTGATTGCTGCGTTTTTCTGCCACCAGATACCGAAAAACAAACGTGTTTCTATAGGTTTGGGCAAAAAGTGAATATTTTTCCTAGGAGGTGGGTTCAGACCATAGACAATGAATGGCAATGTGCTCCCAAATTCACAGAACAGATGTTGAGGCACTTCCAGCTCCCCTCCACCATCCTGCTCTCCAGTGAGCGACCCCATTCCCTTTCTGGAGGTCATCTTCAGTTTGCAACCATTTAAGTAATTGCTTTTGTTATTGAGACATTTTCAGTTGTTATTCATCACACTGTCAAGTATAACCAACACTGGAGGTCATGGTTCACTGTTTGTTCATGTCCTTGTTAAACATATCAGAGTCTATTGTAAAATGTATTGTAAAATGCATTCTTTTGCCCTTTTTTCGAAAGGGACTTTGGGTAGAGAACTTCACCAAACCTTCCTAGCTCATTTACTCCACTCAATATGCGTGCTTGGTGTCACTTCGTGACACAGGCCAGGTATACCTCGAGATAACTAAATTATTAATTTATTTTGATTCAATAACCAAGCAATGTAAAGCTCATACTCGAATTGCATTCAATGCCACTTTTAGTGTTTCAGATTAGATATGATGTTTAATCATAAATGCCTTGCCCCAGTGTAACTTCTGCTGTCGGCACAAGCACTGCTGTTAAGTGCATCCATGTTGTGACACCTTCAGACAGTCATAGCTGTTCACCAACAGCACTTTGCATTCTGTCTATCATAGTTCTATTTTTGCATTATGAGCAAGCATTTAAAATAACAGCATGCAAAATGATGTTGGATAAATATCCAGGACGGCGCCCCACATGATGTGGAGGTAAGCAGCACTTGTGCACATTGAGCCATGAACCTGCTTTTTAAGGGAGGCTTGGCATGTTGCTTGCTTCCTGTGCTGTACCTCTTTTGTGAGTAGGCTGTGCTGCTTCCTCTACTCTACCTGTCTTGTGTGACAGAGGCCGGCAGTGCTATGTCCTGTGCTATACAGGTTTTGTACGGTAAATGTTTCTGCTGTTTAGAGTGAACCTGTATTGCAACGCCTGCTTTGTGAAGTAGATCCACTGTCCAATTTGTACTTGTAATATTTCACAGATACATTTACTTCTATTTCTCATAGTGTACGTGTGCTTTGAGAGAGAAGATAGCACTGATGCTTTCTAGGCTTATGCCAAATGTTTTTTACAATTTCTGCCCCAGCTGCACCTTTCTTGTGTTAAGAAAGCTGGCACTGGTGCTGTGCCTTTTCTGTTTGTGAAGTAAACATTTACAGGTGCAGTTGTACTGTTCCTTTTTGTGTCTAAAAAGCTTGCAAAGCTGGTTTGTGTTGTGTGTGATGGAAACCTGCCCTGTTGCACCTGAAACTGCTGTGTTTGGGGAGCTCTTGCACTATCACAGACTACCTGCTGTACCTGTACTGTGTCTACAGGAAAAGCTGGCATTACTGATGCATATGTGTGAGGTAATCCTGACTACCTATCCTTGCTGTACCGTTTTTGTGTTCATATGCAATTTGGAATGTTGCTAGCTGTGCCGAACCTTCTGCGCACAGAAGTGAAGCTTGCACTGTTTTTAAAAGAGACCTGCAGTCTTGTTGACGTTGCTTTTGCATTTTGTTGCAAGTGGAAAAGTACTTTTCAGGGCCCGCGTCAATATTTAGATCTAAGCTCAGGTAGGGGATCATATACAACATGGGAAAGAGATGAGAAAGCAGGTAATGAAGATTAGCAAATAACTCACCAAGATATGAGTGAATGAAAATTAATTAGATTAAAGAATGAAGGAATGGTGAAGCAAAGGAATAACGATGGGGATAGACCAAGGGAAAGTAGAAGATAAGGAAAGAAAGAAAGAGAGAGGGAATGAACAAGGGAGATACATGAGGTAAATGGAAGAAAAAGAAGAGCAGAGTATAAGAATTATAGGGAGGGGAAGAACTAGTGGGAGAAAAACAGAAAAGGTAGAAGCTAAAACACAAAAGTGATTTAAAGCAATTTAGTATTAGAATAAGGAGGAAACAACTAATAATGGAGAGGAAGGGGTAAAAGGGAAAAACTATAGAAATAGACCTCTCTTTATGTCTTATTGGTTGGAAGCGTTAAAATAGCTGTACAATATATTAGCTTGATGAATTCTTCAATACTGAGAAATTAATGCATGATGCAAGTCAAAGTGTGATGCTGTGTCTAGTCATTTGAGGTATTGTCTGGTATTTGGAGACAATTCTAAGACATGCTTGAACATTTGAAGATATGAGTGGGCTTGTGATAGTTAATCCTGGATTTCTTAGATTTCACTTATGCATGCCAAATTTTAATCAGACATTTAAGTTTGTACAGCATCATTGTGTTAATATTGTGAAAATTAACTATCATCCCTATTAATAAAATCACCCATCCGGAAGTCCAAATCTACCTCGACACACAAGTATGTAGTCATGCAAGTCCTGCGACCTAGGCCAGAGATCCCTCATTGATAGGTCACAGGTGGGAGCGTGCATGGCTGGTAGGCAAACACACGGGCAGGAAATTCTTGATTGTTCTCAAAGATAGGCGCAGAGACATCACAGTGATCAGGGGCGATTGCCCCCAATAAAGCACACATAGCCTGAGGTGGTACACACACTTTGAAAAACACCATAAAGTCAGATGCCACATGAGTTAGGAATGCTTAGCCAATCAGGACCTAGCACACATAGTGATCACATGCCCCTCACGCCGGACATCTGGACACAGTCACTACTGGCCACACTGTGTCCACGCAAGGTCAAGACCCACCTGTAGTAACCATTTGACAATTCATTTATTACTCTAATTCAGCAACTAATATGCCTCACCATATATGGTATGCCGGATACGTTTATGGCTTGATGTAAATATGTACAAACGACTAATCCAAACCCAATTGAAATTGAGACAGTCCTCAGACCTCGTGACTGTAACTGTTCTCCTGATCGCATTCTTTAATATAAAAAAACTGTTCCTGTTTTGCTAAACGCCTCTTGTTTACTGTTTTTAAATAATGTGAACCAGAGCAACAATTGTATAGAATTTTACATAGCTAGCTTCTTTGTTTACCCCTAGCATATCTTTGCAGCCCCCTGTGTAATGTTCTGGTGGCAACTTTACTCCTTTTTCTGTTTTATTTTCATTTTGTGTTATTAATCATTTAATTGATCGTGCATTTATTGTAGTTTTACTCATTTATGCCACTTTCTCTGATGCCTCACGTACAAATGGCATATAGTGTCATCAGGGCCGAAGAATGTCACATCATGTGATGTCATTGGAGTCAAGGGCATGTGATATCACTTCCGCTACTCTTGGCATTTTGATGAATTGACGTCCATGATGAAGCGTGCTACCTGCAGGCATGTCATCTAGTAACTACTTTAAAAATAGAAAGTGGTTAACACTATAAAGAGGACACAGCTGGTTATTTCAAACATTTACTAACAGAAATAATTTACGGGCACTAAACACGGAAGACAATGGTGGTTTATTCATAAAGCAACAAAAGTCTACATAAGAGAACAAACATAAGACATTCAAAAACACTAACCATTTTCTGCTGAATTTGTGTGCCTTACATTTGTGACTATGATGTGTCTTATAGATGACTTTAGGATGTTGATTATATAGGCACTAATGCAGGACAGAAAGTTATTTTAATAGTTTTTGTTTCATATTTTTCTTGGTTATGTCTTTATGCACTGTTTATTGAGACCTAACAGTTTTTGATGTGTTAGGGCCAAATTTATCCATTAGTTGCGTCGCCCTTGCACCAGGCAGCGGGTCGCAAGAGTGACAAAACTCATATGTTAGATTTATCAAGCCAAGACTTAATTGCTTGATAAATCTAGAGTAAAGCAACAGCCCAAATTGCTGCAGTGCCTTACTCCGCCCCAGGGAGGTGTTCCATGGGTGGAGCACGGGTTTTCCCACACAACAGCCATGGATTTTGGAGCATTCCTACATTTACCATTATTGGTAGACTTGGAAATGCTTTAAAATACTACGCATCCCCAGGGGGTGCATAACAAAAAGAAATATCTTTATTTCACCTCTTTTTTTCCTCTTTTTATTTGTGCTGCATTCTGCAGCATACATTGAAAGAGAAAAATGCCTCTGAGGATTGTTTTTGTGCAGGAAGGTATACCTTCCTGCACAGAAACAATACTGTCCACAACGCAGGCACCCTTGCACCATGGTGCAAGGGTGCCTGCTTTGGTGCTATGCAGCATATTGTGCGCCAGCACTAGGAAAAGACAGGACTGTGCTGTATTATGTTAAATATGGTGTATACCTGCCCTTTCCTTGTCAAGCAGTGCACCAAGATGGCTTGCCGCACGACTTTTTGGTAAATATGCTCTTCATTTTGCAATATATCTTTATTTAATTTGACATTAACATTTAGTGAAACCAAATACGCACTATGGGGTTGTCATCATGGGGTTGTCATCATGAGCCCCTATTTCACAAAAACGTTACAAAATGCTGTAAGAAGTATATAAGGACTTTTTTTCAGGCCTGGCCTAATGATGCTTTAATGCCATTCAAAGCAAAACGCTGGCATATTAAAGAAAGCGCGGGATGGGTTGGAATGGTATTGTGTCTGTTGTTGGAAGAGGAGGGATCGCACAACCTATGAACTTTAGATCTTTCACAATTATCATGGGAGATTCACATGTCAGTGGTGAGATACTTTAAATAACTCCCTGTTTTTACAGTCCTTGTGACTGAGAGAAACATTTGCCATGAATGCTTGTATCTATTTCACGGCATGCTTGGTTGAACAAACAGACAGTACATGCCTTTCTTTTTTATCTCAGAGTCAAGAATGTTAACAGGAAGATTAATTTGTGGATAGATGCATTTTAATCTAGCATGACACTATGATGAATGAATGCAACAAAATATGTAATAGACTTTTCTGCAAAGCACTAAATAGCAACAGCAAACAATGATACATAACACTTACACATATAATAGTTTAGTTATTTGCCATTGATAAAGAACCCTTCCTTGCCCCAAATACTGAATGGCAAATATACTATTGTTTCACACAATGCGGCGTAGCAAGGGAACTTACCGCACTGCTGTGCATGAAAAAGAGAAAGCAGAAATTCACAATGATATGGAGCATTCAAGTTCTCTCCTTGTGCTGGAGCACTGTGGGCTGCCTAGCGGCAACACAGGCACCCTCACACCACAGTGCAAGGGTACCTGTGTTACAGACAGGATTGTTTTTGTGCACAAAGGGACATTTCTCTTTCACTTATTCCTCTTTCCATATGTTTGCGGCAAGAGAAACATGCAAAAATAAAGATATTGCTCTGTTGGGTAGGTGAAGCATTCTGGCCAAACCCAGCTTTACAAGTCTTTGTAAATCTATATTTGAGTCAAAATACATGGGTGGATGCATGGTAACACCCATGCTCTAACCACGTAATGCCTACCCAACACAAAGAAACGCAACTGCCTTCCATTCCTTTGTATTTACTATACCCCAGAAAACCACAGAAAGTGGAATGAATTGTGTTGCTTAGTAAATCCCAAAAATTATTCTGTGTGGGGTTGCACCACAAAAGTTACGCAAACAGGACATATCTTCTTAGTATATCTGGCCCTGAATTTTCTGTGACTGGGGGTGAATGTTTGCCATTGTGCAACATTCCGTCCATCATCTTGTGTGTTTTGCTGTTCACCCTATGTGGGAAGGGTATGCCCAGACGTGGGTCCCGTGCTCACTAAGCCACTGGAGTCAAGCTATCCTGGCTGAAGACGGCTGATAGCCAGAAACCAGTCCTAGGATGCTTGATTCCGGCCCAGGGAAGACATGGCTTGGCAGTTCGGGTTGGACTGTTCCCATGAGGCACAGGGTCAAGACTGATTTGCATACGGCCATGACTGAAGTGGGGTGGCTTGGTGAGCAAAATAACGATGGATTAAACCCAGATCTGTGACTGGGGGTGAATGTTTGCCATTGTGCAACATTCCGTCCATCATCTTGTGTGTTTTGCTGTTCACCCTATGTGGGAAGGGTATGCCCAGACGTGGGTCCCGTGCTCACTAAGCCACTGGAGTCAAGCTAGCCTGGCTGAAGACGGCTGATAGCCAGAAACCGGTCCTAGAATGCTTGATTCCGGTCCAGGGAAGACATGGCTTGGCAGTTCGGGTTGGACTGTTCGTAAACGCGTCATTTTTAAAACGCTAACTTTAGCTTTCAAAGCTCTTTGTGGCACTGGCGCCAGATATATGAGGAAAAGATTGAACTTCTATCAGCCTCCTAGGTCGCTTCGGTCCTCTTCACTGGCCTTTGCTACTGTCCTGACAATCAGGCGAGCGCGCATTGGTTGACGCTCTTTTAAACGTCTTGCTCCCCAATTGTGGAATGCCCTGCCCCTGTCCTTACGGAAGACCAATAATCTTTTAGCCTTTAGGAAAGATCTCAAGACATGGCTATTCGGACAGTAAGCTTGCTACCCTTTCCTGCTCTGTCCCTTTTGGTCAATAGCGCCGGGACACTCTTCTTGAGTAGCTGAGCGTTTACAAAACTCAATTTAACATAACATAACATAACATAACATGAGGCACAGGGTCAAGACTGATTTGCATATGGCCATGACTGAACTGGGGTGGGTTGGTGAGCAAAATAACAATGGATTAAACCGAGATCTGTGACTGGGGGTGAATGTTTGCCATTGTGCAACATTCCGTCCATCATCTTGTGTGTTTTCCTGAATTTTCTTCAAACCAGCTTTCTAAATAGAATTGTATCCTAAACATTCAAAACGGTGTCATCAAGCCAAAATAGCTGAGTAAAAGCCATCCTCAATGACTTTTGCATTAGTGCAGTCCAAGCAGATTGGTCTATTCCTTGTCACTGGACATTTGCCATCTTTACAGGAAACTTTAACATCCATTAAAAATCCCAGAAGGACACAATGCCTCCAGGATGAAAGTAATCTGCCTTGAATCTGATCTCACCAGGTAACTTTCTTTTTGCCATACACAAAACAAAGGAGATACTTTTTATCTCAAATTCATGTCTCAATGAACTGCACAAGCCTATCTGGTCTGATTACCAGTCTGTATAGTTTAGAGTCAAACTACTTTCCTTGCAATCAAAACTTCATGTGAAACCCACCAAAATCCCTACAAGACCATACAACACTTCAACAACAAATTACTAGAACTCCTTTCTAAATTGAAAACAACCTCTTAGTGCCAGTCAACCCCAGAAATAATGAAGACCTTAATGCTTAGTATAGAGGAACCCTCAGACCCATCAATGCCTTGCATCTTCCGTTTTTTAAATCCAACAGAGAAAACCCCTCTTCTTTCGATATCTGAAAGACTTGAAAATCAGCAAATAGCAGGTCAGCCAACTGGAAAAAACGTGGTTGAAACAGCAAACAGCGTAGAACTGGCTTTAAACTTCTTATCCAAAATCTTTAATAATGCCAAATGCAAACATTAATTAACTAGTTCAAATTGTTTTGTTGTTTTACATGTTTTATGAAATTCGGATTACAATAATAAAAAAAGCGAATTTTTACACACGTCTAACATGGGCTTCAATTGGAATTCCATAGAGCATATTATCAAGCCCATTATCACTTTTTTAGCGGCAGTCTTCTGCCGCTAAAGCGGCGATAATTTTATCGCCTGTCTTGATAATATGCTCCCTATGTCTTTTTAAGTCGCTGGCGGGCAGTTTTTTGTCGTTCCCATGGCGGTGCCTTTAAAATAGGCACCGCAGTGGGAATGTCAAAGCATGTTCCTGAACTAACTGAAATGCAAAATGTTGTGCATTTTGTTCAGTGCGGGAACATGGAGGTCCATGCAGACATGGGGCACACCATATGCTCCCCTGCATGCACCCAATGGCACAGAAGCACAAAGGTGGCCCTGTATAGCCCCCTTTGTTTCCTCACAGCCACAGTTTTCATGGTTGTTGCATCGCCATGAAAAGTGTGCCGGTGAGGAAACTTCTGATATGCTTGGCGATGCCTCAGCAGCACTACCAGCATATTGGGGGCCTCAGACCTCTGCGCAACCACCAGGGATCATGCATCCCTGGTGTCAGCAGCAGACCTGTGGTGGTCCAACCGCCGCAGTTCTGATGCGGCTGGCAGTTGTCAGTCTGGCGGTCCACAAACCGTCAATATGGGTTCGGCGGTCCATTGGACCGACAAATTCATTATAAGGCTCATTGTCATTTGTCTCAATTCTTCCATATTAAAAACTTTGTTTGTATATTTTTTACTAAGGTTTTATGGTCCAAAAGCCAAATGAACACATGAAACCTGTTTTGAAGATAAGACATGCATAGTGTTGCAGAACTTTGACCTAAAATTAGCACAGGCAATTGCAGCACAAACTGTAGTAAAATACAACACATTAAACAGCATAAGTACCTTGAAATCAGCAAAAATATAACAACTTATCAAGTGAACATCAGGAACATGATTTGTGTTGGACCTGACATCCTTCGCATGGTTTGACCCAGCTTTTTGTGTATCATACTCCTGTTTTTGCTGACGTTGTTTTTGCTGGCCTTAGGACTCTGCACACTTTACCACTGCTAACCAGTGCTAAAGTGCTTGTGCTCTCTCCCTAAACCATGGTAGCATTATCCTACACCAAATTGGCACATTTAATTTACTCATAAGTCGCTAGTAAAGTGGGACTGCACATACCCAGGGCCTGTACATTAATTGCTGCCAGTGGGCCTGCACCACTTATCGTGCCACCAACTTAAATAGCCCTTTAAACATGTCTCAGGCCTGCATTGCAGCCTTTGTGCGCAGTTTAAAACTACCATTTTGACCTGACAAAATAAACCATTTGCCAGGCCTAAACCACCATTTTTAATATATATTTCACCCATAGGGTATACCCTAAACAGCCCACAGAGCAGCATGCAGTGTATTTAAAAAGCTAGAGATGTACTATTAAGTTTTAGATGTCCTGGTAGTGAAAAGCTCCTAAGTTTGTTTCTCACTACTGTGAGACCTACCTCTCCCTTAGGATAACATTGGGTTCACTTACTACATTTAATAAGTGATAACTTTAAATTGGACCAGGTTGGAATCTCAAGTTTGACGTCTAAGGAATTGTAATTTTAAAAATTCTTTAATGGTAAAGTCACATTTTAAGTCACAATTCTTAAAATGCCACTTTTAGAAAGTTGTCATTTTCTTGTGGCCATTTGATGCCTGCATCGTGTATCCTGGGTCACATAACTAGGTTTAGTTGGCAGTTTGTTTTTGTGCATTTTTCTCAAACGGTGGGACAAAGGGAGGGATAGATGTTGGAAGGATAAGTCATCTATGACTTGACGAAAGGGAGAAGTTGTCACCTATCACACTTGCATATCACAAATGGGACGCATCCCAAATGCAGGACCACGCAGCTCCTTGAAACCGCTGCTGCAAGTTGCATCCTCGACCTAGGACGTAGCATAACAGACTTGCAGCTCCTGGGAACCACTGCTGCATGATGCAGGACATCGCAGCCGCCGCTGCAGAATGCTCCCTCGATGCTGGAAAACACAACTCTCCGCAACCCTGATTTAAGGTTCTTTGTTCAGCAGACATAACTTGGTCCCTGCATCAGGCCCATGCTCAATCATGGACAGTTTGAACTTGTGACTTCCTCCTGGTCCAGCATGACCATATATACCCACAGTTGGGGCGGTTTGTGCTTCTAAGCACTGTTTTCACTTAAATCTTTAAAATTGGATCTCACTGGCTCTACTAATTGGATTTCTGTTGTTTTGGCCTCAAATAATTTATTGAAAATGGCTCTCTTTTTGTAAGTTGGTGTGGATATTTTTGGAGTGGTGTTTTCACTTTGTTACTTTTTGAAGTGCTGCATAAATACTTTACACATTGCCTCTAAGCTAAGCCTGGCTGCTGTTGTGCCAAGCTACCAGAACTTTAAGCATATGTTAATTTGGGGTTTACTTGTATTTCACCTTTACAATAATTGTGGTTGCTGCTTAAGTAGGGTTTACCCCGCACTCAACGGGTAACCCAGTTTCCTACAATTTGTCATTGGGATTCTGCATCTACCTGCATGCTATCAACGTTTCAATTTTGGCACCCACACTCATTTTTCTGTGTGCTCACCCACACTCATGTATCAATTGAACCATCCATACACTCATGGACACATCCAATTGTTTGTACATATATATGCCTGTATGCATGATGTCTAAATGTATGAATATAGGTCGGTTTGCATGTGCACCTGCATTTTATTTTGCTGTGTGCATGAGTGTTTGCATGCATGCTTATTGTGCATGGGTTCCAATAGATGTGTATTTCTGTCTATATTTGAGCATATGTCCTTTCAACTAGGGTGCATATGTGTGAATGTACTACACAAAGCCACCATTAATGGTTTTGTAAGAGCTTTTTTTCAATTAGCAAGGAATAGCTAGGTCAAAAGTTCAACTGTGAAATTGTTTTACACAATAAGGATTTAATGACCCTGTAAAGTTTATCTGTTGTGTTTCGTGGTATTTTATAAACAGGAAATGCGCATGAATGGATCAGATACTGAGCAACTATTGTTTCATGAACTCTAGACTTAAGTGTTGTATCCAGGTGCAATATCATTCCCTCCAGTTATAGAAAACTGATTGCAATCTCCTTGGAGCGCTACACATGATGTCCTCTGCAGAAACACTGGGTAATATGTTTGCTGTAAAATGTAAATTGCAAATATAGTTTAAGTCAAATAAATTAAAAAAAGGATTATGAGAAAGAGAAAATAGTACAAGCTGTACCTTGTAAACATTGGGTTACTCTTTCTTGTAAAAGTAGCATGATCTTTCCAGCTAAAGAACAACAATTACTATAGGCTGAAAACAATCTTTAGAATTACTCTTTTGATAAACACAACTCTTTTCCGAGGTGCATTCCAGGCTGTCGCTGGCAGTGGCAGGAAAAGGTGCAGACTGCACAATATGTGCCAAGGAGTGAAGGTCCAGCAAATCATAGCATTCATACAATGCACATTGGGCCTGATTCACAAAGGTAAACTTACACTTTTGTTAGTTAGTACTCCTCAACACTAGGATTGCAGATGTAATTGGCCAAGCAAGCCCTACGCTCACTTTATTTGCATACTTTACAACGGCGATTGATTTGGTGTATTTGTCTGGGTTCAAGCTCTAAGAGAATTGGGCAAGGCAGGTTTCCAATATGGTTTTATGCAGATGAGATCATAGTCGTAGATGAGGCTTCAGATCTAGGAGATAGTTTAGAAGACCACAAATATGTCACAAATTGAAAGAAATAGGGATGGTCAGAAAGACTTTTACTGGAGAAAATTAAAGAGAGAATTAATCAGAAGGGACATTATACACTGGCTATCTGCACTATAACCTCAATTTCAATTCAAAAATAAGTTTATTATGACCATTGGTCTTTAAACCACATAAAACACAATAAAACAGCATAAAATACAATATATGGATTAACATTCTATAAAGGAACCATAAAAACAGGATTAGAAATATTTCAAGTTCATTATTTCTTTATCTCATAAAAACTTGTATTCCTAGCATCAATCCTAATTTGTTAAACCAATTCCATAAACAAGTTGTGAGCGTGATTCAAATACATATTAGGTCCAACGTTTAGTTTCTGCTTTAAACAACTAAAGTTACCCAAGTAATCTCGATTTATCACTCCTTGGTCCACTCTTTCATTCCCTAATCCATAAGGAACCTCTTTGCTGCTTGGATACATTTTGCCAAAGCAATTGCAAAATCAAGGAACTGCATATAAATAAGGAGCTCGATTGCTTGCATCCGTGAACTTGTACGATACTTTAAAAAAAACTGGCTGAAAAAACAGTTGACGCAGAGCTAACAATTTTTGGCAATCCATTAAAACGTGTACACAAGTACATTTTATGCTTAACCTGCATGTACATCTACCATCACGGTCCATTAATATACTTTTTATTTTCTCATTTGCACGGGCTGGATTAATGCCTTCTCTCGTCTTTAACAATTCCATTCTCAACCATTGATTTGGTAAGGTGTATAAATAAGGGTACCAGTTATCATTTCTCCAGCTATTTAACATAAATTGCACAGACTCTTTTTGTTTCAGATACACCATATCAATTTGTTTAGACTTTTACTTCCCCAAAGAATTCAGTACACTCTTAGGTTCTTCAATTGCAGCAACAGGGGTCAATTTTCACCTTCAAATTGTCGCAGATGGAGTAGAGTTTCTTTCTTGTTGCTTTTGCCCACTTTAATTCACTCTGCTCAATCTCCTTCATACACCAACATGACACTTTCTCCTCTTCCCCTTCCCCCAGCTGTTCCAGAACCTAATTTTACCACATACTAGATAATCAGATCATACCAGCGAGATATCTGAATGATTATATTGCAGGCACATGGTATTTTTGCCATTTGAGCTGAAGAACCAGAGAAAAAGGCACATTGCATGTAAATGGGAAGCCATTCAAATCCAGGTTAGAATGACCAGATGAAGGATGGCAGAGAGTGATGAGGAAGATGGCCATCATTTAGAAGGGATCAAGCTTCCAATATACCAATCTTAAAAACATCCTTCATTTGCAGGTGTAGATGGATGCATAACTGCACCCAGAGTTTAGGGAAAGTCATGCACTGGCTTGTGCCTCAAGCACCTGTTCTTGCCAGTGAAGGGCTGTACCTTGCTGGATCGATCCCAGCCCTGACCGGCCCATTTTCTAGTGGCTTGCAACTGACACGCTTCATGTGTGCTCAGTGGGCCAAGTGCATTTCTGCGGATTACTCCCCCAGTCAGCGGGTGGAGAATACCACTTCCGTGCCTACAGCCCGCGGCAAGAAACTACATCTCGCCCTCATGGCTCAGAGAAAGGCGCTACTGGCCTGCTCATCATCACTTGAGCTCCCACGGTCCACTGAGGGTGGAGCAGTAGTCTTGGGCAGCCAGGGCTGAAAACTGACATCTGCTAAAACTCCTTGAGAGTGGTGCTACAAGAATTGAAAATCTTGAACTCCACTGGCCTTTGGGGCCCATATATACTGGAGCACAAGAGATCTTACTGCAGGAGCATCCCGGACCCTGCAGGGTGACAGGACTTTAATATCAGATCTGTGAGGGGCTTTGAAATGGTGGGAGGTGCCAGACCAGTTGGACAGTGAGAAACCTGTGCTATTGGGGAGTACATGTAGATGCCTTACCACCCCCTGTACTTGAGGCTTCGTGGATTTCACTTTAATAAGACATGGCGACTTTCTCCTGGTGCCCGGGAGCTCTCATTGTGTCACTCCTGCCTCACTAGAGACCCCAGATTGTCGCGGAAGAGGCCCCCATGATTCTACTGAGTTTTGGACAGCAGAAGACTCTAATTTGCTTTGACTATGACCTAGTTATCCCTTTGCCCTGACTGTCACCTGGCACTCACCCTAGCATCACTTTGGCCCACTCCTACCACACCCCTGATCCTCCTTGGCCCTAGCTCGGCATGGGTTAACCTGCCTCAAAATGGACTCTTTAGTGCACCTTCTAGGGCCGGGAATGATGTGAACTCCATTAGCCTAAGTCCTTCTGAGCTGGACAGTTACCAGATTGGAGGGCAGCGACAAGACTGGGAAAGGAGCTTCCAGACAAACTGGCAGCTATATATATCCCTGGAGGAGAAACAAGCTAGCCCTGGTGGAAAAGAAGTTGGCCTTAGAGAAAATGAAGGCTTGCTTGGGAGCTGTGCAGTCCAATGAAGACGGTGGAAGCAATAGTGAGATGTCTACAGGGAGGATAAAAATCCTGTCTGCGATACAGGCATCCTTGTACCATGGTGCAAGGATGCATGGGTCGGCGCTAGGTAGCCCACTGTACGCCAGTGTAGATGGAGAGGACAACAAGTAGCTGTATCTTGTAGATTTGGCACATTTTTGTCTTTTCCCAGTGGCACAGGGCAGAGCAACAAGGACACTTGCTGGTCTGCCATGCACCACAGGGCTTGTAAATAAGCCACTAAGGATGGTTGAATTGCCCATTACAATGGGTTCACTCCCTGGCACTCGGGATGGATCTTTAGACCGCAAACAGGTGGGTGTACAAGGCTCCTTTTTATGGGTTGCCCAGAGGATAGTTTTTGTACAGGAATGGATACTTTCCTGTGCAAAAAGAATCTTCTTTTTTTGTGTGCTTGCTCTCTTTGTGAGGTTGCCCCTCTGCCATACCTGGGTGGAATCTTCAAAGCATCCCACGGTTGGCTGTATAATGTATTTCCTATGTGGTGCTTGCTGCTACTCCTCAATGGACTCAAGGCATACACAATGGCTGGTTGTATTGCTTATACCTATGGGCATACTCCTTGCTGGTCCTCAGTGGACACTTCATAGCAGATTCCATGGCTGGGAGTTTGTGGTAAGAAGCAGGTTGTGTGTGTCTGCCTCTCCTGTATTTAAATAAATGCATTGTGTGTATGTTTGTTTGCATGTAGCACAGTACCCCGGTATTTGAATGAACACAGGTTCTGTGTGACTACTCTGTGGGTCTGTGAGGATTGGGCACGACCCTCAAGTATTGAGCAGTCCACAGTGTGTGAATCCATGCAGTCTGCTCCTGCTGCTCAGCACTGTGTCATTTCTTGATCTGCAGTACTGCACTGGGTTCACCTGAACTGCCTTAGATTTTAGAAATGCCAGCTTTTCTGGGCGCTTTTAATAACAAGCATTGGCATAGCCAATAGGTCTCGCTTTTGGGACCTTATAAGTATTTAGTTATGCAGCACAATATCCTTGCTGCAACAACATCAACTGTTGCATGGCTAAACACTTATAAGGGCCCAAAGGCGGCACATATTGGCTATGCCAATGCTTGTTTGCATTGCGGCGGGTGCTGCAGCCAGCAGCACCCACCGCAATGCAAAATATAGGCATTGCGACCTCCGTGGTGGCGCTTGCACCTTAATGCCTACTACGGGTCTGCTGACAGCTTGTGGGACGGTTCCATCTGCGATAGGGTGGCAGGGGGATGAAAGTTCGCCCTCCATCCTAATCAGGACCTAAGTTACTACAAAAGTACAACCTGTGAATAGCATTTTATAGTATTTTTTGTAGTATTACAAGGCACTTTGTGAATTAGGCCCCACATTTTTAAGTCATCCAATTTAATCCTGTATGCCCAGATGGGTTTTGTGGAATAGTTATCAGTCTGTGATTGGAACAGTCTCTCAAACCAAGAGGAGAAGTAAGGGAATCCTAGTCCTATCACATGTATCAGAGAAAGCCCCACTGAAGGTATCTAAGGGAAAAGAGGAAGAATGGCAGCTTCTTGTAGGGTGGAAACAATGCATCATAGCATATGAGCGAGCAGTATATGTAAACAAAAAGAAGTCTGCATCTATGCATACCCATATGTGTGTGTGTGTGTATGTATGCGTGTGTATACACACACACACACACACAAACACATATATATATATATATATATATATCATATACCATATGGCTCCCTCCTTTCCCGCAAAGGCGCTGCTGCTTGTGGTCGCGTTACTCCTGCAGTTGAGCCCAACTGCTGTAAATATCAGCAAGGATTCCCCGCCTCGGGGGAACAATGGAGTCGCAGACAAACAGAATCCAAGATCAACCTCAGTTACGTTTCATGTTGTGGTTTATTCATCCATGGGGTCAAAACAAAATAACCAACGCGTTTCGACAGCGTCCGCTGTCTTGATCACGGTCCGCGGACGCTGTCGAAACGTGTTGGTTATTTTGTTTTGACCCCATGGATGAATAAACCACAACATGAATAGTAACTGAGGTTGATCTTGGATTCTGTTTGTCTGCGACTCCATTGTTCCCCCGAGGCGGGGAATCCTTGCTGAAATATATATATATATATATATTACCTACTGGCGGTCGCCAGTAGGTATATATAGTTAGGATTTTTTCTCTATGGGATTTTTGAAAATTCTATGTCTAATAACTTTGCCGTTTGTGGACGGAATTGGCTGCAATTTTCAGGAAAATGGCACATTTTGTTTCTGAGCAGCCTTTGAAAATTTGGGGGGGGTTCGTCAAGGGGGGGCCGAGAAAAAAGGGGGGTCCCAAAACGCGTTTTTCCCATGTTAATTTCCATAGGGCGGTTGGCCTCACTTTTAGCCCGAACGGCTGAATGGATTTGCACGAAACTTGGCAAAATTGTAGGGACTGGTAGCCCGATGTGCCTTTTGTAGGTCTCAATATATGTGCTCCAGTGGATTTTGAGAAATTAACGTTTAAAAAAAGATATATATCTGTAAGCGCGGACCGGGCAGCGGCCTAGGACGCGTACTTTTCGCGCAACGGAGCTTTGTGAAGCGAAGCTGATTGGTTCTCCGGCGTCTGTCAACATTCCAAACAGTCCGTAGTGGCCGCAAACAGTCCGTAGTGGCCGCCATCTTGTCTCTCGGTAGGATCGAGAGACAAGAGGAGGCCAAAGCGAAGGGGCAAATGACCATAAGGGGGAATAGTAGATCCTCGCTGACCCCCTAGGTTTGATGTGGAGGTTTTAAAAGGGCCCCGCGGGGCAAAAAAAAATAAATTATAATAATAATCTTACGGCTGAATGGATTTGCACGAAACTTGGCAAAATTGTAGGGACTGGTAGCCCGATGTGCCTTTGCTAGGTCTCAATATATGTGCTTCAGTGGATTTTGAGAAATTAACGTTCAAAAAAAGATATATATCTGTAACAGCGCACCGCTTCGCGTACTTTTCGCGTTACGGAGCTTTGCGAAGCGAAGCTGATTGGCTCTCCGGTGTCTGTAAACATTCCAAACAGTCCGTAGCGGCCGCCATCTTGTCTCTCGGTAGGATCGAGAGACAAGAGGAGGCCAAAGCGAAGGGGCAAATGACCATAAGGGGGCATAGTAGATCCTCGCTGATCCCCTAGGTTTGATGTGGAGGTTTTAAAAGGGCCCCGCGGGGCAAAAAAAATAAATAATAATAATAATCGAACGGCTGAATGGATTTGCACGAAACTTGGTAAAATATTAGGGACTGGTAGCCCGATGTGCCTTTGCTAGGTCTCAATATATGTGCTTCAGTGCATTTTGAGAAATTAACGTTCAAAAACAAGATATATATCTGTAACAGCGCTCCGCTTCGCGGAGATAAAATTATATCTGTATTACCTAGCTGTTGCTAACACCAGTTAGCGACGGCTAGTAGGAGATAGCGACCATCTTGGGCCCCACTTTGCATGTGAGTGATATTTATCACTAATGACATGCAAAGTGGGCATGCCAAGATGTTAGCGACTGGAAACAGTCGCTAACATCGCTATCTCCTATTATCAACTTTTGGAAATATTCGAGATAAGCGCGAATATCTCCAAAAAGTAACAGCTGCCCTGAGCAGTTCTTAGCCATGTTATCCTATGGGAGGTGGATAACATGGCTAAGAGGATTAGCTCGGTAATGCATGAATATCGCTGAGTTTTCAGCGATATTAATGCATTGCGGTCGGTTTTTATCGTATTTGCGATAAACTTTGATAATAGCAAGGTTTATCTGCGATAATTTCTGACGGTAAAAAAATCTTTGCAATGCATCGTTAGGGATAAATATCGCTTAACTTTGGTAATATGCCCCAACGTCTGTTAACGTTCGATTCGAAGGAAATCAGGAAGTGTTGAAAAACATTGTCTGCGCCATCTTGTCTTTTTTCAAATGCCACACTTTTGTCGTGCACGGCAGCCATTTTAGATGCCTTGACCAGACCCACTCTGTGCACGCTGTCGATCCTTAGCATGGCTCCCCACCCTCGCAAGCATCTCCCCCAGGCAGTGGTCACCCCCGCTCTCTGTCTTATGCATGGGTAATAAACCTCCCCCCATCTGCGCTGCTCTTTCCTGAGAATCACACCCTGTGCCCGCCCGACACCTCCCTTTCGCCCTATTCACTACTGCACCCTCTGACACTCCTTTTCCTCTGTGTCCGATTGTCCAGGCTGGTCCTAGGGTATCAGCTAGCCCTGCAGATGTAGTTTATGGCCACAGCTGTAAAGATTCACCCCTCTTCAAAGGAGTTATAGTAGATCAAGGCCCACACTCGATGAGATCCGTCACAGCAGAAGCGTTGCTATTATCTGAAAACCATCCTGTATTGTGATTGGGGAGGGGACCGAGCGTGAAGCGGAAGATTCCAGGGATGACTCTTTGTACATCAAAGTTTTTACAATTATGTGTCACATTAAAAATATATAGCACTCCGACAAAGTAGTAAGATTATAAAACTTTAATAATTTATAAATATATACAAGAAAACAAAAATAGTAATAACATATAAACATTTTTAGGGAAAAACAACGAAGTAGCGGTCGGCTGTGCGAATAGTCCCAACGCAGCACAACGTCCAGATTTCCGGCGTGGGGCGGGTCATCAGTAGCAAACTGTTGTGCGAATAGTTCCAAGGCAGCAGAACGCGTTGAAATCTAGATGACACGAAAGTGATGTCTAGTAAGTTGCCACCCAGCAAATAACGGCGTGGGGCGTCGCGGGGGGTGGGTCTTCAGTAGCAAACTGTTGTGCGAATAGTTCCAAGGCAGCAGAACGATGGCACCAAGGTGATGTCCAGTAAGTTGCCGCACTGGTTTTGGTATCCTACAATGCTGCTCCGAATAACGGCGTGGGGCGCCCCGGGGGAGGCGGCGTGAACGGGCCTCTCCAGGTGGAGTGTCATCTGTTGTAGTGGGGCGCCCCTTTACCGTTTCAGTTGCCATTCCGTCCGTTTTTGGTCCACTGTGTCAAAAGCCGCAATTCAGCTGAGTTGCGCCCACTCTTGCGGTGCAGCGATAGGCGGCTGTCACAGGACTCTCAAAATGGCGGCAGGCTCTTTCCTTTTTGGGCCTGGTCCACTGAAATGGCCCTGGGACACCTTGGAAATCGGACGCTTGTCTGCTAGGTCTTGGACCCCATTCTCGAAAGCGTCCCCTCCGCCTTGAGAATTCATCAAAAGTTTTGGGGGCCCCGACTCCTGCAGGCTTCTGGTGGGGAGCGGCTGCCATGATTGCTCGCGGAATGACTACGACGGAGCTACGAGATGGTGGTGCTCTCATGCTGACGCCAGCTTCAGTCTGAAACATCCAGAAACAAGGTGGGGCTTTCATCGTTTGGAAAAAAAAAAAGTTTTCATCCAATGAAAAGTGTTGTTTTTAGGTCATATGATCAAGCCTTCCATCATTAGGAAACCAAAAGTAAAATGAACCAATGAAAAGTTTTATAAACAAGTCACATGACCTGTTATGCGGCATAGGGTATAAAATGCGGAGAAAATACGTTGGCACGTGAGGCGGCGTCAGTAGCGGACCGATGTGCGAATAGGCCGAAGGCAACACAGCGCGCCAAGATCCGGATGGCACCGAGGTGGTGTCCAGCAAGTTGCAGCACTGGTGTGGCCATCCTACAATGTTGAAAGTCGGCGTGGGGCGCCCCGTTGGCCTGTGAGTTTGCGTCAGTAGCGGACCGATGTGCGAATAGGCCGAAGGCAGCACAACGCGCCAAGATCCGGATGGCACCGAGGTGGTGTCTAGTAAGTTGCCGCACTGGTGTGGCCATCCTACAATGCTGAAAGTCGGCGTGGGGCGCCCTGTTGGCCTGTGAGATGGTGTCAGTAGCGGACTGATGTGCGAATGGGGCCAAAGGCAGCGCAACAATATTTTCTGACTGACACCACAAGGCGCTGAGATGCCAAGATCCGGATGGCACCGAGGTGATGTCTAAGTTGCGGACTGATGTGCGAATGGGGCCAAAGGTAGCGTAACAATATTTTCTGTATGGAAGATACCACTAGGCGTTGAGATGCCAAGATTCGGATGGCACCGAGGTGATGTCTAGCAAGTTGCTGCACTGGTGTGGTCATCCTACAATGCTGAAACTCGGCGTGGGTCGCCCCATTAGCCTGTGAGATGGCGTCAGTAGCGGACCGATGTGCGAATAGGCCGAAGGCAGCACAACGCGCCAAGATCCGGATGTCACAGTGGTGGTTTCATAGTTGAGAGGCACTTCATCTGCAGTGGGGCGCCGAGATCCGGATGGCACCGAGGTGATGTCTAGCAAGTTGCTGTACTGGTGTGGTCATCCTACAATGCTGAAAGTCGGCGTGGGGCGCCCCATTAGCCTGTGAGATGGCGTCAGTAGCGGACTGATGTGCGAATGGGGCCAAAGGCAGCACAACGCGCCAAGATCCGGATGGCACCGAGGTGGTGTCCAGCAACTTGCCGCACTGGTGTGGCCATCCTACAATGCTGCGCCGAAAGTCGGCGTGGGGCGCCCCGTTGGCCTGTGAGTTCGCGTCAGTCAGTGGGGGCTGTTTGAGGATCTGACTGCATTGGAAAGCAATGTGATGCTGTGCGTCGCCCCCAAGATGGAGGTTCCTCGGCTGCAGTGGGGCGCCCCTTGGTGTTTCACTCGCTATGCAGCTGAGTTGCGTGCGCACTTGTGGCGAATAGGCCGAAGGCAGCACAACGCGCCGAGATCTGGATGGCACCGAGGTGGTGTCCAGCAATTTGCCGCACTGGTGTGGCCATCCTACAATGCTGCGCCGAAAGTCGGCGTGGGGTGCCCCGTTGGCCTGTGAGGTGGCGTCAGTAGCGGACCGATGTGTGAATAGGCCGGAACCAGCACAAGGCGCCAAGATCCGGATGGCACCGAGGTGGTGTCATAGTTGAGAGTTCTGAGCAGCGCTTGTAACACTGTCTGAAGCTTATTTGCACCTGCTGCAGCTTCACTATTGCCCTGGTGTGGCCTAAGATCGCCCATGACATAGGCGGCCACCTCCCGGGGTCCGGCGGAACTTTTTTCCTTTTCCTTTGTGCATCTTGTCCCACAATCCGTTTGACCTGAAGACACGACCAGGTCCCTGAATGTGTGCAGGGGGACGCTATTGATTGAATCAAAATGGCGGCTTCACACAAAGCTGACTCAAGCGTTGCTGCTGATGCTATACAGAGAAAAACTGGTTTTCAGTTTGTACATTCTTCAGGATTTTTCCATCCAAGGCTGGTTGAGAGTTTGTATAACAATGGCTTCAGATTTTCAACATACTACTCTTCAACATTCTTCCTAAATGTAACAATGTGAGACTCACTAGGAGAACGGTGTAGTGAGGGCCACAAACGGCTGTTTGTCTTTCCTTTCAAAATGCTGCCAACAATATTTTCGGAATGGAAGACAACACAAGGCGCTGAGATTCGGTTGGCACCGAGGTGGTGTCCAGCAAGTTGCCGCACTGGTGTGGCCATCCTACAATGCTGCGCCGAAAGTCGGCGTGGGGTGCCCGAAGGGGGGGGGGGGAGGCGGCGCAAACGAGCCTCTCCCGCTTCTCCATGTGGAGGCAGTTCATCTGCAGTGGGGCGCCGAGATCCGGATGGCACCGAGGTGGTGTCTAGCAAGTTGCCGCACTGGTGTGGCCATCCTACAATGCTGCGCCGAAAGACGGCGTGGGGTGCCCGAAGGAAGTGTCCTTATCCAGGGCATTATCGCTGTATCATGTCCTCCACTAAAATGGCCCTGGGACACCTTAGAACTCGGACGCTCGATTTTTTTTTCCTTTCCTGTACATGCAAAAAAAGGTAAATGCCCGGTACGTTACACGCTTCATCTGCCACGATGAACTCTCCAGAGGAACCGAAAAAAAATATAGTTGTGGTAACTATACCATGCATCGTCATATGGAGAGGTGGCACCAATTAATTATAGTGCTGCATAAAAGAGAGATTTGGAGGAGAACCCCTGACCTGCTAGTACATTCATCAAAGAAGTGGCACTGAGAGCTTCAGAGGCAAGGGAAACGGTCCCAAATATTTAGAAGAACTTTGGAAAGATTAAAATGACATGTTTAGATTGTGGCAAATTAATTTCATGTGGACAGATGAGTGTTACTCTAATAAATACAGCATATGAACATCATCATAGTCGATGGTTGGTAGAGACATTTTGACTATATCCTGGACCTGCCCGTCCTCGCCCAAAATGGCGCCGGAATAAATGGGACTCGTAACTCCTTGTTGTGTACTGGTTGCAGAACCTTGAAATCACGAGATACGTATGCAGTTTTGAAGCACATGGCGGGCGGGGACGAGAATTGATTGAATATTTCGACATCCCTATTGATATTAAGTTCTGATGTGTTATTGATTACTGTACTGTTGAAAGTTCGAATTAACGTCACCCATGGTACTTGCCTGCAAATGTATATCTAGATAATTTTATTGTAACTGGCCCTGTCGTATTTTAATTATAAAATGTACGTCCACCGATTCCGTAACTGTTAGACACCTTAGTTCTTGCAACCTAATGGCCCGCCCGTTACGTTCCTCTACAGTGTAAATGTCTACTCATCACATACGATTACAGTTTGCTCCGTGGCCGGCCCACGTGGTTATAGGCTCGTATTTGTATAATGAAATTTTCACAATAAAGGTTTTTAAAAGAAAACATGGTAGTAGTATATACATTGGTAAAGTTTGTAATAATAGTCACTGTTTTAGAATCATTAAAAGGCAAGTGAAATAAAGCAGACCAATTACATGAAGGGTAAAAGGTATAATACGAAGGAACGCAGTAAAGATAAATGGTCAAGGGCTGTTGTGTTTTCTATTCCTGCAACATAAAGTGATCGATAAGAATCTCATATTCAGGCGTATCGGCGACTAAGACAGCAGGTCGACCCTCTTTTGCTCAACGGCTCCATCATGGGACGAAGAAACGCTCTTTTTCTCGAAAAAAGAATATATTTTACTTGCAGGACAGTTGTAAAATTTCCGGGAAAGTACATTAGCCTGGAACATTATAACATATATTTAAGAAAAAATAATGTTCGGAAGTAATGAAAAGCGTAATTTTTAGGTCATATGACCAAGCCTTTCATCATTACAATAAGAAAAGTAAAATGAACCAATGAAAAGTTTTATTAACAAGTCACATGACTTGTTATGCTTACGTTACGCGCTGCGCGCCCCGGATGACTTCCGGATGCGCTAACGCGGCGCGTCATATGACGCATTACGCGACAACGCAGGTCCAGAATATAGTCAAAATGTCTCCACCAACCAGCGGTCGGAACACAACCCCTTTCAGCAGGCTAAATAGTTCTGTTAAATGAGAACAGAAGGGACAGGCAACAAGAACCATCAGTGAAAGAGGGGAGGGCTAGTTCTTCTCTACCGGGTTACATTGGGGCGCTACCGGAACTGATCGAATTGGTAGTCTACAGTGTTTCTGGATGTTTCAGACTGAAGCTGGGGTTAGCATGAGAGCAGCATCATTTCGTAGCTCCGTCGTGGCCATTCCGCAACCAATCATGGCAGCCGCTCTTTATCGTTATTTTGGGCGGGGTGGGTGGCGGAGCCGAGCTGTTTTGCAGCCATCATTGTGTGGAGTTCAGTTCATCTCACTAGTTTTGTATTTGTCATGAGGGGTTGTTCCTAATGTTTCTATTTTAGCGAGGTCAAAAAGAGATCCCATTAGTGGCCTACTGATTTTGCTCGATTCCTTTTCTTTTTTTTTACACGATTTTTCGTTATCTGCAAAGACTAAACAGAGTATTGCGACTCTGTGTTTGTTTGTAAATAGAGAATGAACCAAAGAGAACTAATTCTAAAACAGTAAATACTTGGATAACAATCAATCAAATGGAGAGAGAAGCAGGCACGACGGATTACAACGGGGGCAAAGGCCTGCGTTAACTACCTTTCACTATCTGCAAAGAGAGAGTACTCCTAATAGAAATGAGGGGGGGGGCACCATTCAAAGCAGATCAGTGTGCATAAACACGAAAATGTTTTCACTTACCACGTACTTGACATTCGACAGCTTATGATATTTGCTATTAAAAAACCATTGAAATTCACTGAAAAAACCATAGGTTATAGACCATATATAGTTAGGAATTAGCATTTACAAAACCTTGAAAATTCACTGAAAAAACCATAGGTTATAGACCATATATAGTTAGGAATTTGCATTTAAAAAACCTTATTTTACTCACACAAAACCATTGAAATTCCATATATAGTTAGTTGCACTAACTATATATTGCGCACCCGCAATCCACTGCTGATCATGTCACATATTACATCATTCATGACATGGTCAGTGACATCACTGATGACATCACTGATGACATCTCAAATGACATCACTGATGACATCTCACTTGACATCAATGATCACATCACTGATGATATCATTCATGTGATAATACAATGCATCTCCTCACACTCTAATATAACCTCCGTTACACCCAGTGTTAAATACAGAGTATAATTTTTGAAACCATTGACACACCAATACTAGTTACTACATACGCACTCACTGATTCCTATGTCTACACACACATTCACTCATACAATCATTCATACATACAATCACTCATCTTGACAACACTATCATATGCACTCATACACCTATACAGACACTCACACTCTGCCACTCATCCATGGAGTTACTCACACACCTAGTCAGTCCTGAAAAGAATCAATCACACTTCCATTTTCTCATCTATACAGTTAAACACAGAACACCTTACATTTTTTAAACATATACTAACACATACTTACTCTCTTATAGAATCACTGATACAAGTACACATTGATCTGCACAGAGTCACACACCTCCCAGCCAGCCATACACACACTCAGTCTCCCATACAAATACTTGTGCAACCAATCAATAACCCATATAGCTACTTATATAGCTACTGATCAACACATGAAGCAGCTTGCACAACAACAGACATACTGATGCACACTTTCAGACAGTTTAGTCACTAACCCGTGCATTCAGTAAGACGCATTTAATCACTCACTCATACAGTCAATCACGCACCTACTAAAACCTTCATTCAGACACTTATACATCCACTCATTCTTCAATATGTAAAACATATTTAAACTTTACAGAAACACATAATCACTGGATGTTGTCATCAGTGATGTCATCAGTGATGTCACTGACCATGTCATGAATGATGTAATATGTGACATGATCAGCAGTGGATTGCGGGTGCGCAATATATAGTTAGTGCAACTAACTATATATGGAATTTCAATGGTTTTGTGTGAGTAAAATAAGGTTTTTTAAATGCAAATTCCTAACTATATATGGTCTATAACCTATGGTTTTTTCAGTGAATTTTCAAGGTTTTGTAAATGCTAATTCCTAACTATATATGGTCTATAACCTATGGTTTTTTCAGTGAATATATATATATATATATATATATGTATATATATATATATATATATATATATATATATATATATATATATCCATATATGGTATGTAACGTTTACATGAAATTTTTACAACGCACTACCATTACAACGCAGGCATTACCACGCATACCATTACAACGCATTGCGCTGGGGGGCGCTCTAGGATAGGTAATAAGTTTAATTTTCTATCCAACACCTTCCCTAGTGTCCACGGGGACTGGAGTTGGAATAGAAAATTATACTTACCACTATCCAGCACCCCAAAGCGCTATGCGTTGTAACGGTATTCGTTGTAAATACCGCGTTGTAAAGGTATGTGTGGTAAAAGTATGCGTTGTAACGTCATACATACATATATATATATATGAAAAAAATATAGGGTTCAGGGACATTATAGTTAGAAATTAGCATTTAAAAAACCATAGAAATTCACTTAAAAAGCCACAGGTTTCAGGGACTTTATAGTTAGTTGGAAATTTCACTCGTACAACGCCAGAGAAATTCGGCCGTTTTGGTTAGTTGACCTAACTATAACTTGCGCCCCCCGCAATGCACTGCTGATGATGTCACATATTACATCATTCATGACATGGTTAGAGACATCACTGTTGACATTACTGATGACATCTCAAATGATATCACTGATGACATCATCCAATGAATGTGTGTTTCTGTAAAGTTTAAATATGTTTTTTATATATAAATGCCAAATTGTATTGAAGAATGAGTAGGTGTATGAGTGTCTGAATGGATGATTTAGTAGGTGCGTTACTGACTGTATAAGTGAGTGATTAAACATGTCTTACTGAATGCATGGGTTAGTGACTAAACTTTGTGAATGCCTCTATCAGTCTTTTAGTTGGTGTGTAAGCGGCTTCATAGGTTGGTGAGTAGCTACATAAGTGTCTATATGGGTTATTGATTGGTTGTTTGAACATCTGTATGGGTGCTTTGGTGTCTGTGTGGGTGGGTGAGGAGTGTGTGACTCTGTGCATAGATGTGTGAGTGGGTGATTCAAGACTGCATGTGTGAAGGGCTGTATGGGTGGGTGAGTGTGTGTATGGGAGTATTGGTGAGTGAATAGATGTCTCAGTGGTACATGTATGAGTAACTACATATGTGAAAGGCAGTATATGTGAGTGTTAGACTATATAAATGACTATATGTGAGAGTGAGTGATTGTGAGAGAGGTGTATGGATGAGTGTGTGCTTGTATCAGTGACTGTATAAGAGAGTAAGTATGTGTTAGTATCTGTATGAATAAGTGAGGTGGTGTGTGTATAACTGTATAGGTGAATAAATAGGAGTGTGATTGATTCTTTGCATGTCTGACTAGGTATGTGAGTAACTCTATGGATGAGTGGCAGTGTGTGAGTGTCTGTATAGGTGTATGAGTGCATATGATAGTGCTGTATTGATGAGTGACTGCATGTATAAGTTACTGTATGGGTGAATGAGTGGTTGTGTGTGTGTATACCTGGGAATCAGTGAGTGGGTATGTAGTAACTGGTATTGGTGTGGCTATGGTTTTGAAAATGGTAGTTTATTTTAGAGTGGGTATATCGAAGGTTATATTAGGGTATGAGGAGGTGCAATAGATTATCACCTGGAAATGTCATCAATGATGTCATCATTGATGTCATTTGAGATGTAATCATTGATGTAATCAGTGATGTCACTGACCATGTCATGAATGATGGAATATGTGATGTCATCAGCAGTGCATTGCGGGCTCACGAGTTAAAGTTAGCTTAACTAACTTTTACAAATGGGGGTGGGCTCGCACACTACTCACACACCGGCGGTATCGCCCCTAAGGACCATGGTTAATGTAGTTACGTGTTCCGCGATGCATCTTCTTTCGATTCTCTGCTATCTTCGCAGTCTTCGCCGTCCCTGGACACGTGTTTCGGGGTATCACCCCTCGTCAGCAGGGATAGGCCGTGTTCTGGGGTTGCCGGTGGCTGCCAAATATCTGCCAGGTTTAGTACCACTCAGGTGCGCAGGTGCGGGGTCCCAGGCTCGTCAGCCAACTGCTCAAGGGAGCTTAAACATTACAAATGGGGATGGGGTCGCACACTACTCACACACCGGCGGTATCGCCCCTAAGAACCATGGTTAATGTAGATACGTGTTCCGCGATGCATCTACTTTCGATTCTCTGCTATCTTCGCTGTCTTTGCCATCCCTGGACACGTGTTTCGGGGTATCACCCCTCGTCAGCAGGGATAGGCCGTGTTCTGGGGTTGCCGGTGGCTGCCAAATATCTGCCAGCTTTAGTACCACTCAGGCGCGCAGGTGCGGGGTCCCAGGCTCGTCAGCCAACTGCTCAAGGGAGCTTAAACATTACAAATGGGGGTGGGGGTCGCACACTACTCACACACCGGCGGTACCGCCCCTAAGGACCATGGTTAATGTAGTTAATTGTTCCGCGATGCATCTTCTTTCGATTCTCTGCTATCTTCGCAGTCTTCGCCGTCCCTGGACACGTGTTTCGGGGTATCACCCCTCGTCAGCAGGGATAGGCCGTGTTCTGGGGTTGCCGGTGGCTGCCAAATATCTGCCAGGTTTAGTACCACTCAGGTGCGCAGGTGCGGGGTCCCAGGCTCGTCAGCCAACTGCTCAAGGGAGCTTAAACATTACAAATGGGGATGGGGTCGCACACTACTCACACACCGGCGGTATCGCCCCTAAGAACCATGGTTAATGTAGATACGTGTTCCGCGATGCATCTACTTTCGATTCTCTGCTATCTTCGCTGTCTTTGCCATCCCTGGACACGTGTTTCGGGGTATCACCCCTCGTCAGCAGGGATAGGCCGTGTTCTGGGGTTGCCGGTGGCTGCCAAATATCTGCCAGCTTTAGTACCACTCAGGCGCGCAGGTGCGGGGTCCCAGGCTCGTCAGCCAACTGCTCAAGGGAGCTTAAACATTACAAATGGGGGTGGGGGTCGCACACTACTCACACACCGGCGGTACCGCCCCTAAGGACCATGGTTAATGTAGTTAATTGTTCCGCGATGCATCTTCTTTCGATTCTCTGCTATCTTCGCTGTCTTCGCCATCCCTGGACACGTGTTTCGGGGTATCACCCCTCGTCAGCAGGGATAGGCCGTGTTCTGGGGTTGCCGGTGGCTGCCAAATATCTGCCAGGTTTAGTACCACTCAGGCGCGCAGGTGCGGGGTTCCAGGCTCGTCAGCCAACTGCTCAAGGGAGCTTAAACATTACAAATGGGGGTGGGGGTCACACACTACTCACACACCGGTGGTATCGCCCCTAAAGGCCGAATTTCTCTGCTTTTGTACGAGTGAATTGTCCAACTAACTATAACGTCCCTGAAACCTGTGTTTTTTTCAGTGAGTTTCTATGGTTTTTAAATTCTAATTTCTAACTATAACTTCCCTAAAACCTATGGTTTTATCAGTGAATTGCAAAGGTTATATATATGATAATTTCTAACTATAACGTCCCTGAAACCTATAGTTTTTTCAGTGAATTTCAAAGGTTTTTTAAATGATAATTATCAACTATAACATCCCTTGAAACCTATGTTTTTTTCAGTGAATTTCTAAGGTTTTTTTAAATGCTAATTTCTAACTATGCCTACAGCGGTATGACGTGAAGCAAGAGGAAGAAAGGTACAGAAAGATAAATGCAGAAAGCGGCAACAGAAGTCCAGAAAGGCAAAGAAAAGTGCAGAAAGTAGTAAGAGATATGCGAAAAAAACCACAGATGTGCAGAAAGAGGCCTTGTTTCAAAGTCATCCAGGGCGCCGAACTTTTTACTGACTGGTACTGGTAGTAACTGACTCTAACTAACCAGGCCTGGAGCCAGTACTATGCTGAAAGTCACTTAGAATACAGTGAAAACACCTACATACACTAGGGTACACTATGGGTTGGGATATCCCTGTGATCGGCATGACCTCCCCAGTAAGGCCCTAGTACATAATAGGACAGGGGATTAAAACTACCTCTAACTCAGAGGTACAGGAAGAGGCAAGAGAGGTGCATAAACAGGCAGGAAATGTGCAGAAACAGGTAACAGGGGTGCAGAAAGAGGCAAGTGAAGTGCAGCAAGAAGTAAAAGCAGTGCAGGAAGAACCAACAGAGGTGCAAAAAGAGGCAAGAGGGGTGCATAATACAGTAGGAAGGGTGCACAACGAGGCAAGAGTGTTACAGAAAGAGACAGGAGGGGTGCAAAAATAAGGTAGAGAAGTGCAGAAAGAGGCAAGAGAGGTACAGAAAGAAGCAAGGGAAGTGCTGAAAGAGGTAAGTGAGCTGCAGAAAGAAGCAAGAGAGGGGCAGAAAGAGGCAAGAGATCTGCACAAAAAAGCAGCAGAGGTGCTGAAAGAGGCAAGTGAGGTGCAGAACGAAGCAGGAAAAGTGCAGAAAGAAGCAAGAACAGTGCAGAACGAACCAACTGCTGAAAGAGGGATGAAGGGTGCAGAATGAGCAAGAGAAGTGCAAAAAGAGGCAAGAGAGGTACAGAAACAGGCAAGAAAGGTACAGAAACAGGGAACAGGGGTGCAGAAAGAGGCAAGAGAGGCACAGAAAGAGAAATGAGGGATGCAGAAAGGGGCAAGAGATCTGCAGAAAAAAGCAACAGAGGTGCTGTAAGACACAAGCAAGGTGCAGAAAGAAGCAAGAGCTATGTAGAAAAAAGCAACAGAGGAGCTGAAAGAGGCAAATGAGGTACAGAAAGAAGCAAGACAGGTACAGAAAGATAATAATAATAATAATAATAATAATAATAATAATAATTCCACATTTGTAAAGCGCACAATCACCCGTAAGGGTCTCTAGGCGCTGGGGGCCGTCGGGAAGATTATGCAAGCTATTGCCCAGAGTCACATAGTGCTGAGCTAATCTGCCGCTGGTGCCGGGGATCGAACCGTGATCCCCAGATTCCGGAGTCAGTTGCCCTGGCCGCGGCGCCACACCTCTTCCTGAGGTACTAGAAGTGCAGAAAGAAGCAACAGAGGTGCAGAAGGATATAAGAGGGGTGCAGAAAGAAGGAAGGGAAGTGCGAAAGAAGCTACAAAGGGTCTGAAAGAGGCACTGAGAGTGCAGAAAGAAGCAAGAGACGTGCAGAAAGAACCAAGATAAGTGCAGAAAGAAGCAACAGAGGTGCAGAAGGAAGCATGAGGGGTACAGAAAGAAGCAAGAGAAGTACAGAAAGAGGCAAGTGAGGTGCAGAAAGAAGCAAGAGCAGTGCAGAAAGAACCAACAGAGGTGCAAAAAGAGGCAAGAGGGGTACAAAAAAAGGTAGGAGGGTGCACAAAGAAGCAAGAGAGGTACAGAAAGAGGCTGGAGGGGTGTAAAAAGTAGAAAGAAAAGTGCAGAAAGAGGCAAGAGAATTGCTAGAAAAGCAACAGAGGTGTAGAAAGAAGCACGAGAACTGCAGAAAGACACAAGTGAGGTACAAAAAGAAGCAAGAGCAGTGCAGAACGCGCCAACAGAGGTACAAAAAGATGCATGAGAGATGCAGAAAAAGGTAGGAGGGGTGAAAAAGAGGCAAGAGAGGTACAGAAAGAGGCTGCAGGGGTGCAGAAAGAAGGAAAAGAAGTGGAGAAAGAGGCAAGAGAATTGCGAAAGAAGCAACAGAAGTGTAGAAAGAAGCAAGAAAAGTGCTGAAACAGGCACATGAGGTGCAGAAAAAAGCAAGAGCAGCGCAGAAAGAACTAACAGTGGTGCTGAAAGAGGCACGAAGGGTGCAGAAAGAGCAAGGGAAGTATAACAAGAGGTAACACAGGTACAGAAAGAGGCAAGAGATGTGCAGAAAGAGACAGGAAAGGTGCAGAAAAAGGAAACAGGGGTGCAAAGAGAGGTGCAGAAAGAGAAAAGAGGGGTGTAGAAAGGAACAAGAGATCTGCAGAAAAAAGTAACAGAGGTGCTGAAAGAGGCAAGTAAGATGCAAAAAGAAGCAAGAGAAGTGCAGAAAGAGGCAATAGAAGTGCAGAGAGAAGCGACAGAAGTGCAGAAAGAGGCAAGAGGGGTGCAGAAAGAAGAGAGAGAAGTGCCGAAAGAAGCAAGAGAGGTGCTCAAAGAGGCAAGAGGGATGCAGAAAGATGCAAGAGCAGTGCAGAAAGAAGCAACAGAGGTGCACAAGGAGGCATAAGGGATACAGAAACAAAGAAGAGAAGTGCAGAAAGAGTCACAAAGGGCGAAGAAAGAGGCAAGAGAAGTGCAGAAAGAGGCAGGAGGGGTGTAGAAAGGAACAAGAGATCTGCAGAAAAAAGTAACAGAGGTGCTGAAAGAGGCAAGTAAGATGCAAAAAGAAGCAAGAGAAGTGCAGAAAGAGGCAATAGAAGTGCAGAGAGAAGCGACAGAAGTGCAGAAAGAGGCAAGAGGGGTGCAGAAAAAAGAGAGAGAAGTGCAGAAAGAAGCAAGAGAGGCGCTCAAAGAGGCAAGAGGGATGCAGAAAGATGCAAGAGCAGTGCAGAAAGAAGCAACAGAGGTGCACAAGGAGGCATAAGGGATACAGAAACAAAGTAGAGAAGTGCAGAAAGAAGCACCAGAGGTGCTGAAAGAGTCACAAAGGGCGAAGAAAGAGGCAAGAGAAGTGCAGAAAGAGGCAGGAGGGGTGCAGAAAGAAGCAAGAGAGGTGCCAAAAGAGGCTAAAGAGGTGCAGACAGAAGCAAGTGAAATATAGAAAGAGGCAACAGAGGTACAGAAAGATGCAAGAAAGGTACAGAAACAAGTAAGAGAAGTGCAGAAAGAGGCAAGAGAATTGCTGAAGGAAGCAAGAGCAGTGTAGAAAAAACCAACAGAAGTGCAAAAAAGAGGCAAGAGAGGTACAGAAAGAGGCCGGTGGGGTGCAGAAAGAAGGAAGAGAAGTGCATAAAGAGGCAAGAGAATTGCTGAAAGAAGCAACAGAGATGAATAAAGAAGCAAGAGAAGCGCAAAAAGAGGCAAGACAGTTGCTGAAAGAAGCAACAGATGTATAAAGAAGCAAGAGAAGTACAGAAAGAGGCAAGTGAGCTGCAGAAAGAAGCAAGAGCAGTGCAGAAAGAACCAACAGAGGTGCTGAAAGAGGCAACAGAGGTACAGAAGGAGGCACAAGAGGTGCAGAAAGAAGGAAGAGGGGTGCAAAAAGAAGCAACAGAGTTGCTGAAAGAGGCAAGTGAGGTGCAGAAAGAAGCAAGAGAGGTGCAGAAAGAGGCAATAGAAGTGCAGAAAGAAGCAACAGAAGTACTGAAAGAGGCAAGAGGGGTATAAAAAGAAGAGAGAAAAGTGCAGAAAGAAGCAAACAAGTGCTCAAAGTGGCAAGAGGGATACAGAAAGAGGCAAGAGCAGTGCAGAAAGAACCAAGAGAAGTGCAGAAAGAAGCAATAGAAGTGCAGAAAGAAGGAAGAGGAGTGTAGAAAGAAGCAACATAGGTGTAGAAAGAGACAAGAGAGTTGCACACATAGGGAAGAGGGGTGCAGAAAGAGACAGGAGGGGTGCAGAAAGAATTAACAGAGGTGCCAACAGAGGCAAGAAGGGTGCAGAAAGAAGCAAGTGAAATGCAGAAAGAGGCAAGAGAGGCACAGAAAGAAGCAAGAGTGGCTTGCACACCATTAGTACCAATTTAACACCCACATTTAGCAATAAGTAAGAGGTGACCATTCCAGCTGTGCAAAGGCCTCCCACTACGCTGTAACACTTGTTGCTGCACTTTTTGTAATGTTTGATCCATTTGAGCTAGAAACACAGCTTTTTTGCTCAAATCTGCAGATTAGGCGGCAGATGATGAATTATGTGGCTAATGCGAAAATGTATAATTGTGCAAAACTTGGTGCAGCCAAACAGTTGCATAATTCCAGCGGCCCTGCTCATACCTCTAACGAGGTCCAGAAGTGCTCCTCAGTGATTTCTTCTTTTTTTTCTCATAATTTAGCTTCTATGGAAATGTGGAAGTCGAAACCTGAGGTTACCACTCCACAACACCATACCACTTCATTACTCTCCATAACACATAAACCCACTCTACATAATTCCTATAAAATAAATATCACATACTTTCTATCCACATAATTTCACTGCACAACTTACCACATATTTCTACTACACACAACATACATCTAGTTGAGTTTGCAGAGGCGTGGAGAAAGGGTGCTGGGCCTCTGACCAACGCTCAGGAATTCCGCTGCATAGGACTTAGAGGAGGTGCCAGGAGGGTTTCTTGGCCCCCAAAGTCCCTCAGTAGTAAATTGGACTTCATCCCCCATCCCGCACTCAGGAGGTGCGTTTGCACAGTGGTGGAGAGGGGTAGTTCCCCCAAAGACATCCTTGGTGGCTAACTACCCATCCTATTACCTCCACTAAGTCCCACACAGTAGGATTGCTAAGTTCTCATAGCAGTTCACGACCCTCCTTTTCCCACCACTCTGCAAACAAGCTCCTTGGCATGCTCTTGGAGGGGGATTGGGGGATTGAAGTCCCCTTCGCTGCCGGGGGTCCTTTAGGGGCCAACTAGTCTACCTCTTACCTCAAGTAAGCCCCACACAGTGGGATTGCTGAGAGGTGGACACAGGCCACAACCCCTTCCTCCACAACTCCGCAAACGTGCCTCCTGGCGCACTCTTGGTTGGGGGATGAAGTCCCCTTTCCTCCTGGGGGTCCCTGGGGGGTCCCTGAGGGCCACCTAGCCCTCCTGTTACCTCCAGTAATCCCCATACCCCTAGATTGCTGAGAGTGCTCAAAGGCCATGCCCCCTTTTTACACCACACTGCAAACGTGACTTGTGGTGCACTGCCCCTTGGGGATGAAGTCCACTTGTGTCCTGAGGTCCTCAGGACACAAGAGGACCTCTTCACCCCACCAGCAGTACACCAAGAGGTGCGTTTGCAGAGTGGTGTAAAAATGGGAGTGGCCTCGGACGACCTCTCTGCAATCCAGCAGTGGTGCTTACTGGAGGTACCTGGTGGGCTAGATGGCCCCCAGGGACCCTCAGTATTCAGGGGGACTTAATTTCTCAACTTAGAACACGCCAGGGGGGGCGCGCTTGCAGAATGTTGCAGGGAGGGGCTGGTGCCTCCAGCGAGATGCCAGATAAAAAAAAACATTACATTTTGGGCCCTGGGGACCCCATCCCCCAGGGTTTCCATATTTTATACAAAAAACAGGAATGAGGCCATGTGGGACCCCTCCCGAGGCCAATTTTGACCCCAGGGGCTCCATACCCCGGGGCCGGCCTTCTGCTCTAAAAAAAATATATATATTATAGGGAAGTCGGCCCCCTTCCCTTAGCTACTATTGGTGCCTGGGACTCCATCCCATGGGTTTAGCCATTACTTATCTTATTTATATTTTGAGGAGGTGGTCATGCGGCCCCCTACCCATGCCAATTTTGGCCCCAGGGGACCCCAACCCCCGGGGCCCAACCATTCGTGTTTTTTTTTTTTAAAGGGAGGGGGCTGCGTGGCCCACCTCCCGGGCCACTTCTGGCCCCGGGGACCCCATCCCAAAGGGCCTGGCCTCACCATTGGGAACCGTGGGGGGAGCCCCAATGCCCCCACGGTCCAAGCCGGCTCCCCGCATCCAGCGGGAGCCAGGATTGCTTTTGCACAAGGGGAGCTGCTAACAGTCAGCTCCCCTTGTTTAAAAGCAATCTGCTGTGTTTTTTGGAAGCAAGAGCAGGCTCCTGCCCTGCCATAGCAAACAGCAGTGTCCCGGGGGTGGGCACCCTGGGACATTGCAGGAGCCGGCCCTGGGGAGTGGTGGTCCTGAGGGCCATCAAGGGCTCCTGGAGGGGGGCCGCGCAGTCCCCCTCCAATCGTTTGTAAAAAGCCCCGGGGAGGTGGTGGTCCCCGGGGCAGTGTGGGGGGGGCTCGAGCTCCCCACACTAATTATTTGCAAAGCCCCGGGGAGGTGGTGGTTCCCGGAGCTTTGGGGGGCCTGTGAGACCTCCCACCCTAATTTCAAGAAAGCCCTGGAGAGGTGGCAGTCCCTGAGGCTTAGGGGGCCTGTGAGGCCCCCCACCCTTATTTTAAATATGCCCTGGCGAGGTGGTGGCCCCTGAGGTTGCGGGGGGCCATGTGCCCCCATGCATAAATTATAAAGCTGCATGGAGGTGGTGGTTCCCGGGGCTGTGGGATCTCCCACAGGACCACACACCATAATTTAGTGTTGCCCCCGGGACCTGGCCCACCCGGGGGCTTTATAACAAACGAAGTGCGGGAGACTTTTTATAATTTTGTCTGGATTCGCGCACCCAGCGTAATTTCGGCCGCAATTAGAAAAAGAAAATGCTTTTATTTGGCCCTGGGGGTCCTGAGCAGGCCTAGGGGGTCAGGGTGTTTCTACCCTGCGCCCATTTCTTGTTTTTTAACCTTTTTTTTACTGTTTTCTTATGACTCGGTTACCGAGTCACAAGACGGCTTGGATTTTGGTTTGGAGTGTTGTTAGCCAATCAGAGTGAAGCTTGTGCTTGGGAGGAGTCGCTACTCCTCCTCGGTGCTCTGATATATAAATTTTTATTTTCTGAATTTCTGACCAGATTTACACCATTTAAAAAAAGTCACTTTCGGAACCGAGAGCTACCTTTTTGCCACATTTGGTGTAATTCCGTTCCGCAGTTTGGGCTGTAGCTGTGTCTAACGTTTCCCATGAAAATTAACATGGGGAAAATGTTTTTGGGGACCCTCCTTTTTCTCTGCCCCCGCTTGACGAATCACCCCGAAACTTCCAGGACAGGAGTGGACCTGAGTGAACCATTTGTTTTGAAAATTGCTCGAAGATTCGTCAAACCGCGCCTCGGATATTGGCAAAAGAAAAGCTTTTTGAATAGACACAAGGTCCTAACTATAACTACCTAATGTGGACCGGCAGTATATATATGGACGACACCATGTCTGTTTATTTCATCTTTGTGAAATAAATATATACTTCACTGGATAATATCGTTGCTGCCTCTTTTCATCTGCTTTGATTCCGAAAAAAATCCCGCTAAGAGGTCCTTACCTGATCTTTTTTCACCTCGGATTGGTGAAACAGGCGCATTGTTTTATATATATATATATATATATATATATATATATATATATATATATATATATCCAAAACAAAGTTGCTCTTTAAATTGAAGCGCCACACACGATGTTCTGATTCCACCTTTTTTATTTCACTGAGCTGCAATTAGACAAGCGCCCTTGTTTCAGCATAGTCTCTCATTGCCATGTGCCAAACGCGTTTCAGGATGCAGTCTCCTTTTCTCAATGGCTGGCTTTACAGGAAGGAAACAGCTGCCTGGATCTTGTGCTCGTTTTAAGGTTGATAGTACCGCCCAACAGGGCGTGTCGCACCAAGCTTTATGGTCCGTGTAGTTTCAGGTAAGTTCGTGTTCATAGTACCCGCAGCTGTTGTGACCTTTTCCTACATTAAAAATCCGTCGGGTTGCATATGACAATTGCGCTCGTTTCACTGCTTGTTTGTGCTCAGATGAATAGGCAACATCGTTCCTCATGAGTGTTCACTTGTGGAGCACCCGGATCCGCATGGGTAACAGAGGGGCTGCTTCGTGACCAGGAGCAGGCCACTAAATATCCAACACGAAGTTGCTCTTTAAATTGAAGCGCCACACACGATGTTCTGATTCCACCTTTTTTATTTCACTGAGCTGCATTTAGACAAGCGCCCTTGTTTCAGCATAGTCTCTCATCGCCATGTGCCAAACGCGTTTCAGGATGCAGTCTCCTTTTCTCAATGGCTGGCTTTACAGGAAGGAAACAGCTGCCCTATCATGTTGTCGTTTTAAGGTTGATAGTACCGCCCAACAGGACGTGTCGCACCAAGCATTATGGTCCGTGTAGTTTCAGGTAAGTTCGTGTTCATAGTACCTGCAGCTGTTGTGACATTTTCCTACATAAAAAATCCGTCGGGTTGCATATGACAATTGCGCTCGTTTCACTGCTTGTTTGTGCTCCGATGAATAGACAACATCGTTCCTCATGAGTGTTCACCCGTGGAGCACCCCGATCTGCATGGGTAACAGAGGGGCTGCTTCGTGATCATGAGCAGGCCACTAAATATCCAAAATGAAGATGCTCTTTAAATTGAAGCGCCACACACTATGTTCTGATTCCACCTTTTTTATTTCACTGAGCTGCAATTAGACAAGCGCCCTTGTTTCAGCATAGTCTCTCATCGCCATGTGCCAAACGCGTTTCAGGATGCAGTCTCCTTTTCTCAATGGCTGGCTTTACAGGAAGGAAACAGCTGCCTTGATCTTGTGCTCGTTTTGTAGTGTAGTTCCTATTATCCCAATAGGCTCTGCGCATTGGAATAATACCTTCAATAGTATAGACCTAGGACGGAGGTTAACTAGGTCTTCTACTGACGATATTAGACTTAAAGTTTTGGGTTTGCCAGCTAGCTCAGAGTTCACTAGAAACTTTCTCGAATAGGCAAGGAGGATTTTAACCTCCCTGGATAGACAAGAAGGGATTTAGTTTCTGACAACCATAGAACATGACAACTTTGCTCTCCCCTAATCAAGAGTGTATCTCTAGAGTCGTGTGAAAACAAAAGACAACTTATTTTACTCAGTCAGTTCAGTGCATTTTTAGTTTCACCATATTGTAGAGAAAAGGAAGAGACGGGCGTGTTCAATAAAAGATGTTATTTATTGATCAGTCTCTTTTCTCGTACAAGAGAAATGAATCGAAATTATTGCAATACTTATGGTTAAGTAAAGTGCATACAATAAAAGCAGAATTATAAAATAATACTGTAAAAGCATTGATATGGTTTCTAAGCCATAAGATATTTAAAATGGATAAAATAGATACATACATTTATACATTTGACTAATCGTACTCAACTGGTGCTTCTAACCACGCCTACCCCGGTGTACCTGACCTAAGCCTAATACGTGGGCGGGAGTAGATAAGTAGCAGTTTAAGTTAAGTTTGTTTTGCCAAGTGACTGACTCAAGAATTCTCTGTGAGGGGTTGTTCAGTTCTGTACCTGAGATCTAGAATGGTTGAGGGCTGGTATCTCTCGTCGTGGGTCTTGATATTCCAGCTGCCTGCAAGGGCTGCTTGGAAGCGCCGGAGCTGGATTTCTCGGCAGGAGAAAGGCAGCGTGTCCTTCTCAGCGCGTCAGGAAGGCGGGGCAGCGCCAGTGGGCTTCGCTCTGTGCTGGCCTCTTCGGCAAGTCTCGCTGCTCCGATCTCGTCACCACCGCATGTGTTTGCTTAAGGCAATGTCGGTAATATTTATACCTGTGAGGTGCCGAGATTGACGTAAGGATGGACATAGATACGGCAATAAGGATGTCATACGAACTGGTCGTTAGCACATTCTTTACTGAAGTTTTCGGTGAAATCAAAACAATGGCCGCAGGGATTTTCCCAGGTTGTCATAGGTTTGATTTGTTTTGAGATTTCCGTATGCCTTCTCAGGGGCTGGAGGAATAGTGTTTGCCTAATTAGATGGCAAGCGTTATGACCTAATCAGATAACGCGTTCCTGTGCCGTGGTGTGGCTTAATCAGATAACGGTTTTTGCACCGTGGGATGGCTGCTAGTTAATTATTAACCAGAACAGGGTCAGGAATAGGGGGATCGATACAGAACCTATAGGAATACATCACACCCACTCCACGCAGACTATGTCCATGTTTACAAATCTAGGCATAGTAAATATACAGTGACGTATGTGTATACCGTACCACCCCAAAATACATCCATATGCATTTCGAAATTATGTAATACACGAGAAAAATATAATCATATGCACTATATGCACATAAGCAGTAGAAGAATGCTAAATTAATCACGCATATTTATACATCATTATTAATAAAATATGAAAATAACACATGAAATGGCTCTTAATACAGAAGAAAAAATGCGAGACCATTTCATCACAAAATAAAATACCATGAACATGCCAGAAGGTGGCTAATGTCTCTAAAGTTCCTAAAATAGAAATTTTGTTCTCTAAGAATAGTTTCTACTTTAAGCAGAAGATAAGTGTCCCGAAAAATTATAAAAATATTTTGGGGATTGTGAAAAAATCTGCTGTCCGTAAACTGGAGAAAAATTGTTCACGTTACTTTATCATTAAAGTTGAAGGCCAAATTCATGGTGATTGGAACGCCGTGTGGTAGCTTACTTCAAAAGTCATTATTTCTGCTCTGGTGAGAACATCATATTATTTAGACTGTCGAAAAAACTGTCAACAGCTTCCTGTGAAAGTTCCACTAACTCGGAAAAAGTGGTTACCATGCATTCATGAGCATGATTGCCTTCATTGATGTTTTGATCAGCATAGCTGACAGAAGGTCGTACCTGATCGATGCTGCTTTCATCTTGAACCTCACTACCCCTCAATCGTAGTGGTGAAGTTTCCACGAATGCCGTCATCAGGATTGGTAGCCGCTGGGGACAGCACAATGCATGAGCCGTGACCGGACCCAACAAAGTTTCTGCATCCATTGGCGCATCCGATTGTAGCATCAGACAGGTGTCCAACACGCATTCTTCTCCGCATAGCAAGCACCTTAATACAGGTAAAACACATTGTTGCCACATTGGTCGAAATGAAAGAAACTAAGTCATGTTCAGGTCTCTAAGCCGGGATAGTCCAAGGATTTTAGATATCCGGTCCCGGTATCCAATGGCTAGGATTGTTTCTTCCCTTGTCGCAGGTGTTTTGTCTGTGACACGGCACAAAATAGGATTCCTGCCACTAATCCCAAAAGGAGAGGAAGTCCACCAAAGATGGAATGGACGAAGTCCGGAAAAATACCCAGAATGGCTTTGAATGGTGTTAAAGCCCCCGAAAACACTGTCTTAAATACATTTGAGACTCCACTGGTATCAGAAATATTTAAGATTTCGTTCATGATTTCTGCGAAATGTATGGGGGAATTAGTTGATAACAATGAATGAATCTCTGCCGTTGTCCTTGCAACTTGGAGATCATACGTTTCTTTTGATGACGTGAGCCTGGTCGGCGTCTGAAGGAGCACTGTTTTCATTCTGCTTAAAGTATCAATTCGAATAGAAGCAATTTTCAAGTCCGGCCATAACCTTGCCTCCATGTCTGGCATTGCGCTGGGGAACAATACCCGTTCACAGCACATGACCTTCGCAGTCGTAGTTATGAGATAAGGTATTCCGGGCAGCAAACTACAACATCTGCGCTCTACAATTATAATGTAACTCCCGTTCGATAGTCTCCTAAAGAATGGTTCTATTTGTGTTGCAGGTGTGCCTAGCTGGTGACATGAAAGGTTATTAGAGGACCCTTCACAGGCTCTGTGTAAACTAATACCATTACACAGAAGTGTACCGCTTAGTGACATCGCACAATTATTGCCACTAAGAAACACTTTCTGGCCTTTATTACTGACACATGCATGTGAATAGGGCAAGTTCCATGTTGACTAAATGTATCCTTTTCCCAATTTTTCGTACATGCCGCCTGTATATATTTTTGGCAGTATTGAAACCTGAAAGTAGATATTGGAATATTAATTATCCCATGTATTATCCATTCACTGACAGTTCGTTCTGACATTGTCAATGGTAATCTCTCGAGTTTCTCAATGCTCAGGATTGTATAATCAGCACCCTTCTGTGCCATACTGATTTGTTTATCAGTAAGGTTAAAGATATTGAATAGTGACGTTGTGTTGATTAAACGCCAAGGCACATAGCCTGAACGAAGATTTTGTAACGTCCAGCCAAGCTGTACAATAGAACGCAATTGGGACTGACCGTGTTGTAACAACAGTAAGTCTTGCGATATTATGTCGATTGCTGAAGACACAATTCTGTCCAAAGAGTATATTCTGGAGGACAGAGTCATTAACCCATTGTCCACTACCGAAAGTGATTTTTCCAAATTAATACGGTCAATTTCCCGTATTCTCTCTGATGTTTCAATTTGAGTTATTTTCCAGGCTTCGTTATAAGCTGCATATACAGAGGCTGCTATGAAGCGTTTTTGACGCTGTTTGCGCGGTCCCATAATGAAATCACGCAAGTCAGCACCATCAGTAAGTAAAGTTAGGTGTTGCTTAATTTCTACCAGTGTGGATGTTTGTAGCCATTGAAGGCAGAGCTTGCCCACACTGTACAAGGTAATTATCCCTGGGTGTTGTCTTTGGGAATATTTAGGATCTGGCCTGGTCAATGTGAACCCCTGTATTTTGTTCAGGAATCTGTCTTGACAGTTATTAGTATCTGTGGGCCAGATCAACCATTGTTTCCAATCAGGATGTGTTCTGTTTTGGCTTAATATATGGTTTACGTCTATCTCCTCATCTATAGAGCTATTACTGTTCATTGTTGGCTTTGGAATAGACGGTTTGTTTAAGTCTTTGATTTTGGCTAGGCCAAGACAGGTAGTTTGTTGAATAGTGTCATTCAAAAATATAATTTGTTCTGGGATCATGCAGGCTCTAAACAATGATTCTATACCTTGTACTTGCCATTCTTTTGTACCCCAAACACTTTTTACTTCAACATTTTTGTCCCAGTATTCAAAACCAAATGTACTCATTTGCTCAAAAAATGAGTCTGAATATATCAATTTAGTGTTTGTAAGCATGGTCTTCGTACCTGTCTTATTTGACAATTTGAAATAAAATGTTTCTGCATTACTCGTGTTGAACCCTGAAAAATATGAACATTTGTCATAAAAAGTTCTTGAGCTACCTTTTGGAGGGGTTGCACAGTGTTCCCATTGATTATAATTTAAAACATTTCTAGGTTGTGCAGATTTATGCAGATAATGGTTACTAAAGTGATTATAGCAGAACATCTTATCATAATTAGACGAACCCTGCAAATAATCATGTTTTGTAAATTTAGCAGACATCACTAGGTCAGACATCATATCATTAATACTTTCAAAGTCCCAATCATCAGCAACTGAGCTTGGTTTTACAAAGTCACTCAATGAGATCTTGATTTGATGTGGATACTTCAGGATTTCAACCGGACCATAGATTTCATAATCGGTATTGTCCCATGCTACCCCGCCGGGTATAGGATTGGCCGTGAGGTTGACTGAAGAAAGTTCTCTTTTCTCGACGTGTGAAGACGTGTGTGGTTTGAGGACCAAGTTGAGTTTCTGGCTTGCTGTGTCCATTTTAGCATATTTTCCCTCAATGAAATGTCCCAAACATAGTACCATGATGAGCCAAAGTATGAGGATAAGTGCACCTAAGGCCACCCAGAATTCAATTTTTGATGGCTGTCTAGTTGATTCGCTGAGATCTTCTGAGGAATCATTGAAGTTTATGAAGTAGCCGGATGCTGTTCTGTCAATTGTTCCAATTGCTTCAGGATTACTGTTTGCTTTATTAGTGTGTTTTGTTGCAGCAGCATAGTCATTTGTTACTTCATTGTAGATTGGTGTGTCTTTGCTAAATGTTTTTATTTGGGTTTGTAGAGGTTTAAGTTCCATAGCATTGTTGCATAGTCCTTGTTGTTGTTCTGTAGGCATTTCGAATGTGATTAGCCTTTTAGATTGAACCTCTGTATTTGTAGCAAACTTTGGTGTTCTACTACTTGTTGGGAGTCCACTTGGCCTACTGTTTGTTATCGGCCACATGATTGTGGTTTTACCAGGTCGATTGATACAACTCTGTTCTCCTTTTTACCAGCAAGTGGCGGTAGTATTACTGATCTTGTCCCGTTGATAGACAAGACAGGAACTGCTTTTCTGTAAGAAGGCCCAAATTCCTTCTTTACCGCGATCTTTTCTCTGACTAGATCCCCGACTTTTGGAATCCAGACAGGTCTTGCTGGGACAGGTGGTTTTTCTTCAGTGGTTGTTGGCTGTTGTTTCAACTTTATGTTGCTCAGGTCTTTCCTTGTTTCGTTTAAGTCCTGCAAAATAGCCAAACGATCTTTGATATCAAAGCTTTTTTCTTTAACCACTGAAGTCTGACTGTCAAGATCTAAGACCATCATTCTAGTCCCAAACAATAATTCGTACGGACTGAATCCCCTCAGAGAATTTCTTTGCAGGTTGTTTAGACTACGTTGGACACTTATTAGATGTTTGACCCACCCAGCTCCCGAACCTAATACCTTCGCTGTTATAGATCGCTTTATGCCTTTGGTTTTTTCTTTACACCATCCCGTTCCCTCAGGTAGGAAGTGAGAAGAGTCCCGCTATGCTATGCTCATTTGGACATGTTTTTCCACACGCTGTAGGGCAAGAGGATAAAAACATTCGCCAAACGTAGCATGCTCCTAGCGTATATGCCATTATAGACTCGCAAATCTTTTTATAACAGTCCAGACGTCAGCCGAGTGCTGGGGTCTACATTACAAGTGGAAACTAGTCTGTATATGTTAATTGGACGCATTATTTTTTATTGTTGATCCATTCTGGAGTGAAACGCCATGGTAATATACCGTTTCTCTCGCCACTGCGATCTCTATTGCAGTCTGGGCAGTTCTTTACAAAAATGTGATGATGCAGGCTCATGCCTGGCCACCAGTACACTGATTGTAATTCTTCCAGGGAATCTTTTAGTTTGAGGCGTCTGAGACCCTCACCCATATGTGCGTCTGCTATTAACAAGCCTCTCCTGTCCGTGTTTGGAATTACTCTATCCCCCACTCCAGGGATTCGAGCAAAAGGAACGGAGTTTGCATCGATTATGTATGTATAATTGAGTGGATAGTTGATCGGTAGCGCTGAGCAGTCGCCTTTTGATGACGTTTTCACCGCCAGCACTGTTTCACCGTCAATGTTTTTTACTGAACGCTTTTTTCTAACTACGGAAGCCGATTCAGTTGCTACCGTTGTGGCTTTCTCAGCCAATGAATTCCCTTCAACGTGAACGCCATCACGCTGATGACTCAGTGAGTGTATCACGTGAGTTTTTGGTAGTTCTTTCTGCAAAAGAACTATTTGTTTCCGAAGCACTTGTTGCTTTATTGTTGCACCTGTGTCATCTTTGTAACCGTTTTGAATCCATTTCTGCAAATCGTTGTTATATGATTTGACGCAGTAATATGAATCGGACACTATAAGTGTCGGGAATTCGCGATCTGCATTATCTAGCCCCATTTTCAATGCTATTATTTCAGTTTGTTCTTCTGAATTAGTTTCTACTGAATGTGTTTTTATTAGCAGAGGTCTCAGTTTCCCTCCATGCCACACTTCTTTTGTAATTTCACATGTGGGGTTATATGCTTGTTCTCCCCACCCTGGTGGTTGAGCATGCCCGTCTGTGTAGATTACACAGGCGTACTGTCGTAAGGGCCGAATGTTGATTGGCAGAGGGTATGTAATTTCATATTCTAGATATTTTAATTCCTTTAATTCTGGATCAAAGTAGTATTTTACCCTGTCCGTTGTAATTGAATTCACCCATCGTATCCATTCTGGATTCAACGCTGTTGTTGGTAAATTGCATGGGTTGTTAATGCCTCAAAGGCTGATTCTGCTGTTCTGACTGTGATACGTCTACCGTCAGCTTTGTCTTTTTCTCTTGCTATAGCCGTTTGAACTGCATGAACAATGTTTTCCTTAATACTGAGTTTCTTTTCAGCTTCTGTGTACAAGTGTGATTTATATGCAATTGGTACCTTTTCTCCCTCATTAGAGGTCAGGTATGTGAATCCGCATCTTCCTGGGATGACTCGAATCACAAGGTTGCGTGTGTTATCACGTGTTTGTAATTTTGTTTTAATTAACATGTCTGTTTGTAAAGATCTCAAAATTTCTGTGTGTTTTTGAGTCCAATTGATTCTTTTAAAATCTGGTTTTATTAGATCATAAAGGGGTTTGACCCTTTCTGCGTAATTTATAATGTAAGTTCTTCCGAAATTTAGGAAGCCTAGAATTGATTGTAGGTTTTTTAGTGTTGTAGGTGCTTGGGGTACAGCACATTTCTCTAGGAAATTGTCAGCCAGGCTTTTGCCTTCACTTGATAATTCATATCCTAAAAACAGGACTGTTAGATGGGCAATTCTAGACTTTTTAAAGTTGAATTTGTAACCCTCTGCTGCGAACCCAAGTATTATGGTGTTCACTCTCTTCAAGTGAGTATCCAAGTCATCATCTGTTAGGTAAATGTCGTCGACATAAGATAATGCCTCGTCATCATAAGTTTGTAGTAATTCTGTTACTCTCGCTGAGAATAATCCTGGGCTGTTCTTGTGCCCCTGGGGTAAACGGCAGAAACTTTTTTGCGAGCCATTTACCGAGAACGCAGTCAAATATCTGCTCTCTGGTGCTATATTTTGACAAAAGAATCCATTAGAGATGTCTAATGTTGTTTTGTATTTTTTGCGCACTATGTTATTCATTAGTGCAGCACTATGCGAGTTTTGCACTGCAAAAGTTTTGCAACATGAGTTAAGGTGTCTGTAATCCAAAACAAGACGATATGAATTGTCTGGTTTGGAGACAGGAAACAAAGGGTTGTTCATTTGTGAGGTGCAAGTTTCAATCACCCCCTGGTATTCAAGTTGATCTAGGATCTCTTTTACCTGTTTTTTAGCTTCTTGCTTAATTGGATACTGCCTCTGTGCAGTAGGTTGTGATTTTAACTGGATTTTATGAGGAGGAGAGTCCTTATCCCATCCTACATGATTTTTATATAAAGCAGGAGCTAGAGCTACTGCCCACTTTCTTGCAAGTGTATATTTTTTATGAATTGGAATATGATTTGAGAAGGCAGGCATAATTATTTCTTCGGAAACAAGAGAGGTCGCTGTACTGTTCCTAAAGGAAATGGGGGAGGTGTCTAGCTGGCATGACCACGGATGTTGGAGTAACATCCTGGGGCATCCATTTTGTTGGATATAGAGGCCTCACACACCCCGAAGGATGTCATGCTTCATCATCGGCAGTTGCTCCTCGTCGGGGAGGCGGTGCAATCCCCGACGGGCTCACCTCAAAGAGGGGCTCTTTGGCGGAGATCTTTTTCCAACTGCCTTTTGGTGAGGTGGGGGTGTGTGGACCGGGCTAGGTGTGGTGGTGTGTGGGGTATTAAAATGTAGCAAGGGGTACCGGAATTTAATTTATTCTGGGGGTCCCCTGGCTGCAGTTAAAAAGAGGGGTTAGGCTCACTCCGAGTCAACAAGTTAGGTCAGGTGACCCTAGATGAGGCTAAAGGTGATGAAGGTCGACATGTTTCACGCTATGGGTCTAGTCACCCGCGATTCATCAGGACCGTGTAAATGTGCAGTGTCAAAGCATGCTAGTGTCATGTATGTTTAATGTTTACCTCTGTGGGTACTCCTATGCCTGGACATAAGGGAGAGAAAACAAGGAAAAACATTAAATGCTGCTATGCATGTCAATAATTCCAGTCAATGCCAGCGTGTTAATACAGTAAGGCATGCCTATAGAGTTGAGAAAACATGCCTTGCAACAAAGTCTGTGTGCCAAGTACCCAGTGGAAAGCACACACAACTGTTGAGCTTGTGAGGAGGTTGGTGATGGAAAGTGGACTAAAAAGCAAACAATTAAAACCAGTTTGTTTTAAAAAAGAACTTAAAAATCAATCAATAAACCGCAGTTTCTGAGGATTTGGCTACTCCTGTTTTATGAAACACACCCAAGCATGTTTCCAAGACACCACTTGTCAATACATGTAACTAGAACACACCAAACACACACTTTTAGTCCCCAACGTGTAAAATTGGGAAAAATAGGGAAAATACCTATGTCCCACTCACCTAAAGGTTGAGGACTACATGCCACATGAGGCGTCGGCGGGGCAAGACATCAGGGAGAGCCCAAGGCTAAAGCTGAGGATGTAAAGTAACAGAGCGCCAGGGGATGGAGATTAATTCAAGCCTAGGAAGTGTACCACCAAGCAGCGTGGGGTTTGCTCAGTGTCTGCCTATGCAGGAACCCTGTCTAGCGAGACTCACCTCATTCCTCCTGTGTCCGCGCAGTTCGACCTACCCTTCACCGCCGAGCTCGAGTAGATATCTCAGCTCGGCGGCCTGGGAGATTTAAAGCGCATTTGACAAATCGGCGTATTCCGACGCGTCACCGCCTTTTAGGTAGGTCACGTGATTAGCTGATGTACTCCGGCGGCCATATTGGAGCGGTACTCAATTACAACTACCGCTACGAGGGTGTCATGGTGTATATAGATAGAGGCTCCAGATTGCACCCTGACCCAGTGTGTTCAGCAACCCCATTTATTCAAGCAAGTCACGTAAGCTGAGTCGCATGTATGTTGTGGTTTAAGCTATTGAAATCAAGTCACGTGGTGAAGGGGTGTACTATGGCGGCCATATTGGAGCGGTACTCAATTACAGCTACCTCTATGAAAGTGTCATGATGTATGTGGATGGAGGCTGCAGATTACATCCTGACGGGGTCAGTTGTTAAATTCCCCCATTTATTTAAGCAATTACCGTGACCAGAGTCGCGTGTGTGTTGTGTTTTAAGCACAAACTGTTGGGCTTGTAGGTAACTTTGTTGGAAAGTGTAGCACTGGGGCCATCGTGTATCTTGCGCCTAGGGCATGTATATAACAATGTAGTTGTTAGTCCAATATGGAACGCTACTTAGTGGTGAGTGTGTACACATAGGGTGCTGAACATGGCACGTGGGGCATATCGCTTGGTGTCTGGCGTTCGCATTGCCTCTCGTGTATTATGGGCAATAGGAATTAAAGTTGGGGAATCAGAACAGGACCCTTGGTGTCTGGCGTTCGCATTGCCTCTCGTGTATTATGGGCAATAGGAATTAAAGTTGGGGAATCAGAAAAGGACCCTTGGTGTCTGGCGTTCGCATTGCCTCTCGTGTATAATGGGCAATAGGAATTACAGTTGGGGAATCAGAAAAGGACCCTGATATCCTAGAGCGAATGCCATGGGATATCTTCGTTGAGGCCTTGTTTGTCTGTGGACAAGCGATGTATCCAACGTTGCTCCTTCCGGAACAGGGCATCACTTGGGCAGTTTGGGCTGGCTTCAAGTACCACCCATTTAATGGAGTCTTCATCATGGTTTTGTTCCACAAAATGTTTACACATCTTGGTATGTGTTTTTTTGCAGCGAAAGTTGCTCCGATGTTCAATAATTCTAGTTTTTACTGGACGGGAGGTCATCCCAATGTAGAGTAAACTGCAAGGACACTTGAGCATATAGATGCAATGAGATGTATTGCAATTTGTGTGGTGTCTGATCTCCCATTTGAAGTTATCCGAGAGTTGGATCGTCTTTAGCGTCATGGTGTATTTACAAACGCCACACATTCCACAAGGGAAGTGGCCCGTAACTGGGGGTAGGTGCCAAAGTGTTTGTTGGGTATCCTTCTTGATGTTTCTAGGCCTAGTACTGATCAGCATGTCCTTCAAGTTGTTAGACCTCTTGAAGGCAAATCTTGGTACTTCTAGTGTCAAGTCTCCTGTGTTAAGGATCCCCCAGTGGCGTCTGATGGTACCCCTAATTTCAGTGGACAAGGGGGTGTATGTTGTTACACATGTGATAGGTTGACTCTCAGCCGGGGGTCTCTCTCGTCTCTCTAGAAGTGCTTCCCTGTTGTTATTCTTAGCCCGCTTTCTGGCTTTTAATACATCACTTCTGGGATAGCCCCTGTCCAATAGATTTCTTGACAGGATTTCGGACTCCTTTTTATAGTCAGATATCTTGCTGCAGTTGCGTCTGATTCTTAGGAATTGCCCAAAGGGCAAGTTGGTACGCAGGGCCCTTGGATGATGACTCTTAAAATGTAGGAGACTGTTACGGTCAGTGGGCTTGCGGTACATGGTGGTACTGATGTTCCCATCTTCTAGTCTCACAGTTAGATCTAGGAAGGCGATCTCCTTGGGTGAGGAGCTCATTGTGAAGTGTAAGTGGGGATTCAGAGAGTTGACCCAAAGCAGGAAGGCTTCATGTGACATAGGTGGACCTCTCCACAGGATCAAAATGTCATCAATGAAGCGCTTCCACAACTTGATGTTATCCTTAAACGGATTGGTCTCATGGTGTATGTGTTGACATTCAAATTTCGCCATGTACAGACAGGCCACCGAAGGGGCAAAGGTGCTGCCCATCGATGTCCCCTGGGTCTGATGATAGTATTTGCCTCTGAACTCAAAGTAGTTCTCTGTAAGAGCTAGGGTGGCACACTCCATTATAAAAGTCTGTGGTGTGTTGGAGTTCCAAATCTCGAGGCCGAGTCTTTCCTCAATCACCTCTAGAGTGGCCCTCTGTGGAATGTTAGTGTAGAGGGCCTCCACATCTAGGGTGATGAGGAGATCAATCTCTCCCGTGTTTTCAATATTTGCCAGTATGCGTAATACGTCCGTGGTGTCCTGGACGTAGGAAGGAATGCTTTTAACAAGCGGTTGGAGAAAATGGTCGCAGAATTGCGATAGTGGCTCCAAAACCGAGTCAATACCTGACACGATTGGTCTCCCTGGTACTGGTCTAGTGGCTTTATGTATCTTTGGCAAGATATAAAAGTATGGTACCCTTGGATCTTTTTTGACCAGGAAATCAGCCTCCTGTTTGGTGATCCATTCTTCACACTCTGCGCTCGTGACCAAACCAGCTACCATAGTTTGTAAGCGTGTGGTGGGGTCACTGGCAATGGGGGTGTAGTACCTGTTGTCACTCAGTTGTCTGGTGCATTCCAACTCATAGTCTTTGGTATTCATCAACACCGTGGCACCGCCCTTGTCTGCCTGTTTGATTGTTATAAGTGGGTCCTCCGCCAGCGATTTTAGTGTTGCCATCTCTTGTCTGGATATGTTACAGTACCCATTTTTCGAGTTCAATTTTGAAATATCCTTGAGAACAGCTTGTTCGAAGGTAAGTACCTCATTTGGCACCTGGCCATTATGTGGTGTAAAGGTAGACGGATTCCGTAGCCCAGAGTCAATATTGGGCTCGTACGGCCTTCCTTCAAAAAAGGTTTTCAGTCTGATTTTCCTAAAAAAGGATTTCAATTCTCTAGTCTGTTCGAATGAGTCAATCCTCGGTGTGGGAACAAATCCCAGACCTTTCTGTAGGACATTTTCCTCACTGTCTGTGAGGAGACGGTCAGAAAGGTTAACCACAAGGCTTACTGTGGTCCTGACCGGCTCGTGCTCCGTGTGTCCATCCCTTGTGGGCGTGTGTCCTCCCATTGCACTCTTTTTTCGGGTGCGTTCCCTCTCTTTCGCCCGCGCCCTCTGCCCCAACCTCTGCCTAAAAAAGGTGGGGGTGTAGGGTTTGTTGGGGGGTAGAATGGAGGGTATTGTGGACCATACGGTGGTTGGAAGGGGGGAAATTGGGGGTATTGCCAAAATGGGGCACCAACCGGTTGACCCTGGTTAGGGTAACCGTTAAAGATGTTTTGTCCACGTCCTCTTCCTCTTTTTGCCCTCGGGGGCATCTGAGCGGGAGTATTATCCCCACTGCTATCGGAGCCACTGTTAGAGCCCCTTCTGGAAGAATTCATGCTTGAATCAGAGTTAGAGTTGGTGCCTGTAGGGACATAGTCTTCCTTGAGGTATGGATAAACTTTCTCTTTAGAGAATTTTTTAATGTCCTTCTGTAGCTTTGCTACCTTCTGGTTCAGGAGATATTCTTTGTGCTCAGCCATCTCCTTATTGATTTCGGTCAATTTGGTTTTAAAGCCTGGGTTTTGTACCGCACTTTTAAGGGCGGCCTCGGCTGCCTGGATTTTAACCAGAAGTGCATCTGCTAGTCTTTTTGCCGTATTTACAATGAGAATCAAAAGGTCGTGGGTACACTTCCATGAGATTTGTGACCACTCCACTTTAAATTGGCCATCCTCCCAGAAGATCCTGGGGAAGTTCTTGACAATCAACCCATTCGGTGCTATTTTAGCCTTGAAATACTGGGCCATCATAGTACCATGGATCGTTATCCTAATCCATTCCCTTTTTAAGTCCGACAGGGTCTGCCACTCAGTGGTGTTGCTACCTGTTGCTGGTTCATTATCAATGCCAAAGAGAGATGGTGTCCTCATAATCGCTGCGGCCTCCTCCTCACCAAAACTCAGTCCTTGACCCTCCATGGTGGTAAGGTTAGGGGGGACCGGTCTCGGTGGGTAGGGGTTCTCCACTAAGGGTGGGTAGTGCTGGGAAGAAAAAGAAGTTGTAGGAGAATTCCTTAAAGGGATGGTTCAATGCCAAGAACAATTATTGGCTATAGAACCCGTAAGACTTGCATCAATCGGATGCAGTCGAAGAGTGGGGGACAACAACCAGTTTACCCGCCAAGTAAGTGCTCCCACGGTCGAAACCGTGCTCAGATCTGTATCAAAAGGAGGGAGATTAGAGAAGGAGATCAATCGACACCTCCCCCATTTCCTTTAGGAACAGTACAGCGACCTCTCTTGTTTCCTTAGTGCAAAACACGGACACAAGCTGCAACTGGACCTTCCACCCACCCCTTGGGTGGTTAACCGTGTCCGTTGATCGATTGATCTCCTTCTCTAATCTCCCTCCTTTTGATACAGATAATTATTTCTTCGCCATGAGGGCACTCCCTGACAAACTCGGGTGGCCAGTCTCGTTCAGCTAGAAGGATGTCATAGCCCTTGGAGAGATTATCCCAAAATAGACCCCTTATTTTTCTAGTCTTATCCCCCTCTATACGTAATGTTATTTCATATATTTTGTGAGGTTTGCTAACTCTGGTGTCGGCAGTTTCCACCTGAATGTATTCATTCGTGTCCACTGTCTCCAGATGATTCATAAGGACTTTGCGAGCTATGCTCACTTCTGCTGCGCTGTCTAGCATTGTCTGGGCCCATTCTCCGTTTTTCAATTGTGTCCTCAGTATTCTCGGCATTATTGATTACTTTAATACTGGCTACCTTCTTTTTTGGAAATTTTAATTTTTTATTTGGATGAGCAGGTTCCTTGTCTTTGGACTTGACGTGCTCTTCCCTGTGTTCTGATCGTCCTCTTCTCTCCGATTTCTGCGAGAAAGTCTGAAAAGATTGAGAGGGACGTGTATCATTATCTTGATATCTATCAGGTTTTTTTATACTATCCCTATTTCTAAGGTTGTATTTTTTCACAGAGGGCTCCCTTTGGGGAGACATGCGTCCTTGGTCAGGAGATCGTTCTCTCCGCCGAGGAGACTTTCCTCTGGACTGGAATCTTTTTTCTTTAGGATTGGATTGTTTATTCCCTTCCCAGCTCTTTTTTTGTGTTGTTAAATTATTTTTAATGAATACCTTTTCAGGACTTTCAATCAGTTGTGGTTTCACCGGTATTCCACCCAGGCTATCTCTTCCTAGTTCTTCATAGGATTTTTCTATGATTCTGGCAATTTCAGCTGGTTGGTCTGCTATATCTGTTTCTTTTAACCTTTGGCGGATCGCCACGTTTGCTGCTTCTCCCTTTATGTTGGCTAATAATATAGCCGAGACCTGCTTGAAGTCTTTCAGTAATTTCATACCAAGAGTTAAAGCGGGTTCTGGACCATATTCACATCTGGTATTACTGACATGGATGGTACACCATGTGTTTTTGTGTAGATGGAAGCAAAGACTGTACCCCAAGTGTCACAGTCCTCCACGTGTGGTGCGATTCCCATTGGAAGACAGATAGTCAGAATCCTGTGTTTCTCAAGAGGAGTGGTGTCTGGAAACACCGCCTCTATTTGAGTAATTTTTTGTGCTAGCCAGAAAGGTATTTGTTCCCGTTTTGCGGGTACTTTACCTAGACAGGACTGTATGTTCTGTGGTGTAATTTTATTTGTGTTCCCCTGATGAGGGGTCAGCTGTGGAATTTTAATTGCTGGTTGGATTGTTGAAGTCCGCATTACATATTGGACTAATTGTCTATGTACTTTTATTAATTGTTTTAGTTGTACTAAAAGTTCTGGTGCAGGCATTTCTTCAATGTCTGGATGTGGTGTGTATCCGGCTAGGACCGGCCACGTTGCTCCTGGTCTACCTAGTGGACTGAGCCTGGTGATGTGATTATTATGTTTTAGGACGCCATTAAACAAGAGCAGGTGCTCTTGGAATTTGAGTGGTACTTCCACCTCCTCGAAAGGAATGTACTCATCAGGAGGTTCCTCTGTTTTGTAATAGTGGAAGACCTTTGTTACAGCATTAGCTGCTGGAAAGTTTATCCATGAATAGAATACCTCTGTCTGCCGATATTCGTGTGCCTCAATTACAAATATGACTGTGCCACCTCTAGGTGTCAGTCCATTTTCTATAAGTTTTAAAGTTACAGATTTCCTTTTGTTGACGGGGATGAGTATTATTCCGGGTCTGCTTCTTGCATAATATTATCAGCTGCTACGAGTTCAGCTGCTATTCTAGCTGTCTCTCTTTCCTCTTCACTGTCTACCATTTTACCGACAGGAAGGTTATTCCATTTGTTTGCAGATCAGGTTTCTTATGGAAACAAAGATTAGATGCACAATATTTTGGAACAGTGTATCCTTCAACGTTGACTAAACCAAGAACCATACATAGGAGTCTCCTCCTGCGAGGTTTGGCGGATATGACCTTTCACCCACTCCAGACGTCTTTGGAGTATTATGGGAAAAAGGGGTTCTGTGTGAAAAAGCACGACTGAGTTATCGCCTATCCAAACGTTTGGGCGCCATGTAGTGTAGTTCCTATTATCCCAATAGGCTCTGCGCATTGGAATAATACCTTCAATAGTATAGACCTAGGACGGAGGTTAACTAGGTCTTCTACTGACGATATTAGACTTAAAGTTTTGGGTTTGCCAGCTAGCTCAGAGTTCACTAGAAACTTTCTCGAATAGGCAAGGAGGATTTTAACCTCCCTGGATAGACAAGAAGGGATTTAGTTTCTGACAACCATAGAACATGACACCTTTGCTCTCCCCTAATCAAGAGTGTATCTCTAGAGTCGTCTGAAAACAAAAGACAACTTATTTTACTCAGTCAGTTCAGTGCATTCTTAGTTTCACCAGATTGTAGAGAAAAGGAAGAGACGGGCGTGTTCAATAAAAGATGTTATTTATTGATCAGTCTCTTTTCTCGTACAAGAGAAATGAATCGATATTATTGCAATACTTATGATTTAGTAAAGTGCATACAATAAAAGCAGAATTATAAAATAATACTGTAAAAGCATTGATATGGTTTCTAAGCCATAAGATATTTAAAATGGATAAAATAGATACATACATTTATACATTTGACTAATCATACTCAACTGGTGCTTCTAACCACGCCTACCCCGGTGTACCTGACCTAAGCCTAATACGTGGGCGGGTGTAGATAAGTAGCAGTTTAAGTTAAGTTTGTTTTGCCAAGTGACTGACTCAAGAATTCTCTGTGAGGGGTTGTTCAGTTCTGTACCTGAGATCTAGAATGGTTGAGGGCTGGTATCTCTCGTCGTGGGTCTTGATATTCCAGCTGCCTGCAAGGGCTGCTTGGAAGCGCCGGAGCTGGATTTCTCGGCAGGAGAAAGGCAGCGTGTCCTTCTCAGCGCGTCAGGAAGGCGGGGCAGCGCCAGTGGGCTTCGCTCTGTGCTGGCCTCTTCGGCAAGTCTCGCTGCTCCGATCTCGTCACCACCGCGTGTGTTTGCTTAAGGCAATGTCGGTAATATTTATACCTGTGAGGTGCCGAGATTGACGTAAGGATGGACATAGATACGTCAATAAGGATGTCATACGAACTGGTCGTTAGCACATTCTTTACTGAAGTTTTTGGTGAAATCAAAACAATGGCCGCAGGGATTTTCCCAGGTTGTCATAGGTTTGATTTGTTTTGAGAACTCCGTATGCCTTATCAGGGGCTGGAGGAATAGTGTTTGCCTAATTAGATGGCAAGCGTTATGACCTAATCAGATAACGCGTTCCTGTGCCGTGGTGTGGCTTAATCAGATAACGGTTTTTGCACCGTGGGATGGCTGCTAGTTAATTATTAACCAGAACAGGGTCAAGAATAGGGGGATCGATACAGAACCTATAGGAATACATCACAGTTTTAAGGTTGATAGTACGGCCCAACAGGGCGTGTCGCACCAAGCATTATGGTCCGTGTAGTTTCAGGTAAGTTCGTGTTCATAGTACCCGCAGCTGTTGTGACCTTTTCCTACATTAAAAATCCGTCGGGTTGCATATGACAATTGCGCTCGTTTCACTGCTTGTTTGTGCTCAGATGAATAGGCAACATCGTTCCTCATGAGTGTTCACTCGTGGAGCACCCGGATCCGCATGGGTAACAGAGGGGCTGCTTTGTGACCAGAAGCAGGCCACTAAATATCCAATACGAAGTTGCTCTTTAAATTGAAGCGCCACACACGATGTTCGGATTCCACCTTTTTTATTTCACTGAGCTGCAATTAGACAAGCGCCCTTGTTTCAGCATAGTCTCTCATCGCCATGTGCCAAACGCGTTTCAGGATGCAGTCTCCTTTTCTCAATGGCTGGCTTTACAGGAAGGAAACAGCTGCCTTGATCTTGTGCTCGTTTTAAGGTTGATAGTACCGCCCAACAGGGCGTGTCGCACCAAGCATTATGGTCCGTGTAGTTTCAGGTAAGTTCGTGTTTGACACATGGCGATGAGAGACTATGCTGAAACAAGGGCGCTTGTCTAATTGCAGCTTAGTGAAATAAAAAAGGTGGAATCAAAACATCGTGTGTGGCGCTTCAATTTAAAGAGCAACTTCATTTTGGATATATATACATATATATATTACCTACTGGCGATAGCCAGTAGGTATATATAGTTAGGATTGATTTCCATAGGGAAATCGCAACATTCTATTGGGAATAACTTTGGCGCCGGTTGAGGAATCTGCCTGAATTTTTCAGCAACTTTGCCTCGCGGCGCTCCGGTCCTTCCTTGAAAGTTTGGGGGGGGATCCGTCAAGCGGGGGCCGAGATAAAAGAGGGGTCCCAAAACGTGTTTTCCCCATGTTAATTTCCATAGGGCGGTCGGTCGCACTTTTAGCTCGAACGGCTGAATGGATTTTCACCAAACTTGGCAAAATTGTAGGGACTGGTAGCCCGATGTGCCTTTGCTATGTCTCAAGATATGTGCTCCAGTGGATTTTGAGTAATTTAGGTTAAAAAAAATTTATATATCTATAGCAGCTTACGTGTAAGCTTACTGTAAGCTTACTGTAAGCTTACCTTTTGAGCTCGAGATGCATTCTGATTGGCTGCCAATGTCTGTCAACACTCCAAAACAGAAACTGTTGGCAGCCATCTTGTGCCTCGGTAGACTGAGGCACAGGAAAGCAGAAAAACAAACGTGTTGTTTTTTGCCTTTGGGGTCTTTGTGGGACCCCCTGAGCAGGCCTAGGGGGTCGAGGTGATTCTACTCTGGCCCCTTTGCGAGTTTCACACCTTTGTTTCACTGCTTTCTTGTGCCTTGGTTCTAACAAGGCACAAGATGGCTGCCAACACTTCCTGGTTTTGAGTGTTGACAGACAGCCAATCAGCATGCCTTCCCGAGAAAGCTGCATGGTCATTGGCTGTCAACACTTCTAACCAGAAGGTGTTGGCATCTATCTTGTGCTAGTGTTGACAGACAGTGACAGCCAATCAGCATGCCTTCCCGAGAAAGCTGCATGCTCATTGGCTGTCAACACTTCTAACCAGGAAGTGTTGGCATCCATCTTGGGTCTTAATAGACTGAGGCACAAAAAAGCAGAAAAACAAACATGTAGAACACAAAAAGGGGGCAGGGTAGAAACACCCTGACCCCTTAGGGTGCTCAGGTGGTCCCACTAGGATATTAATATATTTAAACGTTATCCGCTAATAGAATTAGCATTTAAAAAACCTTTGAAATTCACTGAAAAAACCATAGGTTTCAGGCCGTAGATAGTTAGGAATTAGCATTTAAAAAACCTTTGAAATTCACCTTAAAAACCATAGGTTTCAGGCCTTATATAGTTAGGAATTAGCATTTAAAAAACCTTGCAAATTCACTGAAAAAACCATAGGTTTCAGGCCTTATATAGTTAGGAATTAGCATTTAAAAAACCTTTGAAATTCACTGAAAAAACCATAGGTTTCAGGCCTTATATAGTTAGGAATTAGCATTAAAAAAACGCCTGAATATATAAAAACGTTATCCGCTAATCGAATTAGCATTTAAAAAACCTTGCAAATTCACTGAAAAAACATAGGTTTCAGGCCTTATATAGTTAGGAATTAGCATTTAAAAAACCTTGCAAATTCACTAAAAAAAACATAGGTTTCAGGCCATATATAGTTAGGAATTAGGCACAAGAAAGCAGAAAAACAAACATGTAGAACACAAAAAGGGGGCAGGGTAGAAACACCCTGACCCCTTAGGGCTGCTCAGGTGGTCCCACTAGGATATTAATATATTTAAACGTTATCCGCTAATAGAATTAGCATTTAAAAAACCTTTGAAATTCACTGAAAAAACCATAGGTTTCAGGCTATATATAGTTAGGAATTAGCATTTAAAAAACCTTGCAAATTCACTGAAAAAAACATAGGTTTCAGGTCATATATAGTTAGGTATTAGCATTTAAAAAACCTTGGAAATTCACTGAAAAAAACATAGGTTTCAGGTCATATATAGTTAGGTATTAGCATTTAAAAAAACATTGAAATTCACTCAAAAAACTATAAGTTTTAGTGGTGTTATAGTTAGCTGGACATTTTACTCATACAAAACCATTGAAATTGCTCCTATATAGTTAGTTGGACTAACTATATTTCGCGCACCCGCAATCCACTGCTGATGATGTCACATATTACATCATTCATGACATGGTCAGTGACATCACTGATGACATCACTGATGACATCTCAAATGACATCACTGATGACATCACTGATGACATCTCATTTGACATAACTGATCATATCACTGATGATATAATTCATGTGATAATACGATGCACCTCCTCACACTCTAATATAACCTTAATATAACCTAGGTCTACACACACATCCACTCATTCACCCATACAATCACTCATACATACAGTCACTCATCAATACAATACTATCATATGCACTCATACACCTATAGAGACACTCACACACTTTCACTCATCCATGGAGTTTCTCACACACCTAGTCAGTCATGCAAAGAATCAATCACACTCCCATTTCCTCATCGATACAGTTATACACACAACACCTTACTTATTCAAACATATAAAAACACATACTTACTCTCTTAAACAATCACTGATACAAGTACACATTGATCCATACAGCCACTTGCATAATCACTGGCTCTCATGTATAGGCATTTATATATACCAACTCTCACATGCACTGTGTTTTACATATGTACTTACTTGGACATGTAGCACTGAGATATACATTCACTCACCAACACACCAATGCACACAGTAAACCGCCCATACAGCTGTTTCCACACCTCCCAGTCACCCACACACAGACACAGTCTCATATACAAATACTTGGGCAACCAATCAATGACCCATATAGCCACTCATATAGCTACTGATCAACACATACAGCATCTTACACAACAGCAGACATACTGATGCACACATTCAGACAGTTTAGTCACTAACCCATGCATTCAGTAAGACACATTTAATCACTCACTCACTCATACAGTCAGTCACACACCTACTAAATCCTTCATCCAGACACTTATACATCTACTCATTCTTCAATATGTAAAACATATTTAAACTTTACAGAAACACACAGTCACTGGATGATGTCATCAGTGATGTCATTTGAGATGTCATCAGTGATGTCATCAGTGATGTCACTGACCATGTCATGAATGATGTAATATGTGACATCATCAGCAGTGGATTGCGGGTGCGCGAAATATAGTTAGTCCAACTAACTATATAGGAGCAATTTCAATGGTTTTGTATGAGTAAAATGTCCAGCTAACTATAACACCACTAAAACTTATAGTTTTTTGAGTGAATTTCAATGGTTTTTTAAATGCTAATACCTAACTATATATGACCTGAAACCTATGGTTTTTTCAGTGAATATATATATTACCTACTGACGGTCCGTATAGTTAGGACCTAGTTTCGATAGGAAATCTGCAACATTCTATTGGGAATAACTTTGGCGCCTAATGATGAATCTTTGCGGGAGATTCGTCAAGTGGGGGCTGAGAAAAAAGGGGGGTCCCAAAACGTGTTTTCCCCATGTTATTTTCCAATGGCCGATTAGAAGAAATTTGGCAAAATGGTAGAGTATGATCCGCAGATCACGCTTTTGCTCAAATGGTGTAAATCCCTCCAGTAGTTCCTGATAAAATCAAAAGAAAAAAATATATATATCTAGGCGCGTGTACCGTACACGTACCGTACGCGTACCTTCCCGAGCACGAGCTGCATGCTGATTGGCTGTCAACTGTCTGTCAACACTCCTAACCAGAAATTGTTGGCAGCCATCTTGTGCCTCGGTAGACTGAGGCACAAGAAAGCAGAAAAACAAATGTTTAGAACTCAAAAAGGGGGCACCCTGACTCCCTAGGCCTGCTCAGGGGGTCCCACAAGGACCCCCAAGCCCCCCCCAAAAATGTTGACAAAAAATAACGGGGTATTGCGTACCTTCCCAAGCACGAGCTGCATGCTCATTGGCTTTCAACACTCCAAACCAGGAAGTGTTGGCAGCCATCTTGTGCTCGGTAGAGCAAGGCACAAGAAAGCAGAAAAACAAACATGTAGAACGCAAAAAGGGGGCAGGGTAGAAGCTCCCTGACCCCTTAGGCCTGATCAGGTGGTCCCACACGGACCCACAAGGCCCCAAAAATGTTTTTAAAAAACCCGGTCTGCTTTTTTTCAAATTACCTCCTGGGGGGACCAAATCCCGGGGGCAAAGTGAAAAAGAAGTGTGGAGGGGGCACCCCCCCCCACACTGCCCCGGGGACCGCCACCCCCCCGGGGCAAAGCAACGCAGCCCCCTGACGCATACTGGAGGTTCCAAGGGGAATTGGTTCCCCCTCTGCAAATGCGCCAGGGGGCTGCGTTGCAGAGAGGTGTAAATGTAAAATGTAAATGTTTTTGTACTTGTATAGCGCACAGCTACCCGCAGTGGGTTTCCCGGCGCTTGTACGAATACCGTAAGGGAACCCTTCCTGGCTTTCCCAGTGAAGTGTCCACTCCTGGGCACCCCCATGGTGCAGACCAGGCATCCCTCGCATTGTGGGGGCCGTTGTGGAAACTAAGCAAGGTATTGCCCAGAGTTGCAGCGTGGGACCCATGATCAGAACAGGCACTGAGGCGAGAATATCCGGTCAGGGGAATTAATGAGCCCGAGACCCGCCGAGGCGGGAATCGAACCCTGGTCCCTGGCCAGAGCTCTGCATCGAGGTATGCCTGCTCTAACCATTGAGCCACACTTCTCCAAAAAGGGACGTGGCCTCATTACACCTCTCTGCAATGCAGTCCCCTGGCGCATACTGGAGATTCCTGGGGGGCTAGTCGGCCCCCAGGGACCCCCAATATGCAAGGGGAATTAGTTCCCCCTCTGCAAACGCGCCCGGGGGCTGGGTTGCAGAGAGGTGTAAAAAGGGGTGTGGCCTCATTACACCTCTCTGCAACGTAGCCTCCTGGTGTATACTGGAGGTTCCCGGTGGGCTAGTTGGCCCCCAGGGACCCCCAGTATGTAAGGCGACTTAATTCCCCAACTTAAACCACTCTACAGGGCGTGTTAGCACAGAGGTGAAGGTCGGAGGCGGGGCTTGAGGTGATGTGAGTGCAAACGTGCCCTGAGGCGCGTTTTAAGTTGGGGAATTAATTCCTGTTCAATCCAGAGGTCCCCTAGAGGCAAATAGTCCAACAGGTATCTCCAGTAAGTGCCACGGAGCTGTGTTGCAGAGTGTTGTAAAAAGGGGGCGTGCCCTTTGAACACCTCTCTGCAACACAGCTGCCTGGTGCATACTGGAGGTACCTGGTGGGCTAGGTGGCTCACAGGAGACCTCAGGATTGAAGAGGAATTAATTCCCCAATCTAGCTCACTACTGTTCCTGAAAAGTAAATTTACCTGTACTTACCAGTAACTTGAATTTACTTCCATAGAATATCATTGCCTGCTATGTAAAATATATATAAATTAAAAATATATATATTAAAATTTAAATATTTTTTTAAAACTTTTTTTCAATTTATATAAAAAATATGTAATGCAATTTAAAAAATAAAATATCTAAAAATAAATAGTTTAAAATAATGTAGTAAATCGGTATAAAAAAATATAACAATTAATACATTTAATAATTATCATTTACAAAACCTTTGAAATTCACTGAAAAAAAACCATAGGTTTCACACATGTTATAGTTAGGAATTAGCATTTAAAAAACCTTGCAAATTCACTGAAATAACCATAGGTTTCACACACGTTATAGTTAGGAATTAGCATTCAAAAAACCTTGCAAATTCATTGAAAAAACCATAGGTTTCACACATGTTATAGTGAGCTGGACATTTCACTCATACAAAACCTTTGAAATTCCCCTGTTATAGTTAGTTCAGCTAACTATAACTCGCGCGCCCGCAATGCACTGCTAATGACGTCACATATTACATCACTCATGACATGGTCAGTGACATCACTCATGACATCACTGTAAAGAGGTGTATTTTATGTGCTTATTTATATGTGGTACCTATTTATTGAGTCATATAGAGATATAATTATTTATTGAATTTTATATGTTTTTATATATTTATATATCCACATATGTATTTATTTATCTATTTTGATACCAACTCATTCTGTGTGTACAGGCAATAATATTTAGACTTCATATTCTGCCAAACAGCTCATTTGCACACTAATAGAAGTTATTAGATGATGCCAGCATATTTTGCAAGTTGCACACATATTTATATATGTATTTATTTATATATTCATATATGTTATGTTTACTAGTCTGCTATTCATGATGTGTATTTATCTCCATGGTTAGATTGACCAACTTACACCAACATAAGATCTATTCATGTAAATGTCCATATATGTGCACTTTATATAAATTTTTATTTAACCAGAAGTTGACCTTTACTTTATATAATGGGATTTATAGGTCAAGAAGATCTTGATCTATAACATTCTCAATAGACATGCATCGCGTACTGACTACATGATACTAGAACTGCATGCTAGGTAAGACATTACTGGTATTTTACCAGGATTCATGTATTTGTTCACCATTGAAATATAAAATTAACATTTAGCATCACCCAATTTTTCTCTCTCTTTGACACCAATATAGCCATACGCCATGAATAACTCTCACACTTGAGGAAGACTATTCTGAAATCCATTCTGTATTATACAGCTGATTTTACTTGGTTTTATAAACATGGTGTATCAGTCAGTCCCTTCAGCAACAGTTGTCATTTTAGAAAGGACATATTATGCACTTTGCACATATTGCACCTTTTTGCACTGATATAGGCCCATGTGACTGTTAAATATTTGTTTGTCATCTTTATGGAACTGGTTTCTAGTTGTTTTTAATATTCTGTTTTAACTAGAATTGTCGCCTAATTTTAAGGAATTTTATTACTTGATCATGTATTTTACGATTAATGAGTCATTAATTATATTGCCAGTTTCAATTTGCACAGAATAATGATGTATGTATCTCCTACATATGTTTTGTTAAAATTAACAACACTATTATGAATTTACGGGGGATACATTAAAACTATGCTTAACCTTTGGCGAGGATTTCTTCCAGCTTCATTACAATGTTGGTCATGTGGCTATTTGAGATTTACTGCACTATCACTTTAAAAGCACCGCGAAATTAGTGAACAATATCGTGTGAACAAGGCTCGTGGAGCCGAAACGCGTCTTTGAAACTTGAAGCACTTACCTTGGGTCCGTGTCCACCGTTTGTGAATATCGGAGGACTTTGATTTTGGTTGGAACATTCTAAATATATATATATATATATATATAGATATATATATTTATATATATATATATATATATATATATATATATATATATATATATATATATGCAATCCTGCTCCTAAAGAAGAAGGCACATACTCGAAAGCTGCAGGAATATGACACCTTTATTATTCTAGGTCTCCCTCGACCCCGGGCTTAAGGAGGTGCGTTTCGGCTTCTCAGAAGCCTTTGTCAATCAAATTAGCACCCCAACCATGTGGAAATTTATAGTCCACCCCTTGCAGGTATGCAATAGACATAAACAAAATACTGACACTTAAACACATTACACCAATATGGAACAATTGAAAAATGTAACTAAATTGTTGCTGTTAAAAACATGGGAAGTATAAATATAAATCTCGAAATGAAATCCCAAAATATCAGAGCCACAGCGGCACAACACGAGGGAGCAGACTCCAGTAGCGAAGGTATAAGCAGGTTTTTTATTCAAACATCAAGGCCCAAATGACACGTTTCAGCCACCAGATGCGGCCTTGATCACATGGCCCGCTGATAGCATATGGGTGACATATATACAGGTGCAGTAGTATTTTCACTAGGTTCATCCCATGAATAGCTATTTTGCATAATTTATCCAACATGACATTTCATGCTGCTTTATTGCTGCTACTACTGCTTTCCCTTGAACCAAGCATGACAACGCTATGTGTGGGTACTTGAATATTATATTGTCAGACTGCCATTGTACGCGTTTCGGCTGATCCCAGCCTTGCTCACCAATGACGAGTCGGCATTACTAGCAGTCTTTTGACTTTTCGTTGTCACGTGCAATACTTCAATTCAAACAATAGTGAAGACAGACTGGTAGTTTCATGTGTGCAATCTCAAATATATACATCGAATTACTTCACAATGCAAATATAATTATTTCATCTTGCAAACATTATCCTGTGTGTAGGATTCATTAATTTTACTCAATTGTATTATTTCATTATTACAATCCACTAATCCTGGTGGTTCAATTCACTGGCTCAAAATATTATTGTACCTCAATGTATGCAAATAAATTCGCTATTTTTGCCAAATTGGTCACGCATTAGATTGCCACGGAAATTCACCCTATTGCACCCATTTGTGGGCCTGCAGATTGGCCATGTATCCTTGTCATCAAGCCCAAGTGGGCCTATTCCCTGTGGGATGCTTTTTTGCATAATATTTTATGCAGTCTTAAAAAAGTGTTCTAAATTAGTGTTATGTGATAGTAAACATGAAAAAATTCACTTGCTGGAGGAGCTGTAGAATTACATTTATCTCATATGTACATTATAGATGGGTGTGCAGGTCCACTCCAATGTGAAGACAGTACAATGCCGTCGGCTTGTTGTGAGAGCACTCTCTGCGACTCAGATATTGGATTAACCTTTGGTGATTTTTCATGTCCGTATTATGGGACAATTTAAGACAGAGGTTTGATTATTGACCTCTATGAATTTTGACTAATTCAAAGAACATTGAAAAATTGGGATTGAGTTTTGACTGTCGGCCCTGATGAAGTCAGAGATTCCTTTGAATCAAGACTGACGAAACACGTGTTGGCTACGGCATTTTGTGACTTGAAGAAGATTCTGAAAAAACAAGAATAAAAGATCCCCAGGAAGTGGACTTTTGAGTGGATTTGGAATTTATTTTATACGAGAAGTTGTGCTCAGAACATTCATTTTCCAACGTGGAGAACCATTGGGTTCTCCACGTAATGTATCTAGATTCTAGCTTTCGTGATCTTTTCTCTCTATTTCCTCCCCTGATGCTCAGTGCTACTGCGTCCACTACAAAGTATGTTAGTCCTTTTGTATCTTTAATGTGTCATTCTTCAAAATAGGGTGTCACTGGGTAACTCTTGTCCCCATGTTTAATGACACGCAGTTGTTGTAAAATGCGCTTATGTACTTCCTAGATGGTACTCGTACGGAAGTCCGCAGGGGCATTGTAGTACATAACCAGCATATTCTGCTTTACATGTCAATCTCCCTTTTATCTTCTTTGCTTTTTGTGCTAGCCCTGATGTGTATGTTTGAATGTTCTTCCCATAAAGACAAGCTTTACATTTAGAACATTTCAGGAATCATTGCTTCCTTGTTAGCCATGTGGTTCCTCTCTGCCCCTTTGCGTCTTTCAACATATTGCTTACTGAACTTTGTTTAATTAATCTCACCCTTCAGAATGTAATCTGCAGATTGTCACAGAGTCCCTTCTTTTACTGCTCTGGCTCCAGGCTCACCACAGGGGGTATGCAGCATTTTTTGTGGGGAGAGGACACAGCCTATTCAGGTGTAAGTGTCAGCTCCTCCCTCCCATCCTGCCCAGGATGGCACATCAGGATGTGGATGGCCCATCAGTCACATCCTTTGTTTGTAACTTTCTAGAGGGAATGCACACATCTCAGCTGTAACTCACACCAGAAGTGTTTTCAGAGATAGACAGAAGGTGCCAATGGCTAAAGTAAAAATAAAAAAAACATTCTAAAAGTAGCATTTTCAGAATTACAATTTAAAATCTGACTTCATTATGAGTTCTAATTTTTAATTGTGATTTCAACCACACCAAACAAACCAAACTTGGGAGTCCCCTCTATTTAAAATAAGAAATTACACTTATAAAATGTAAAAAGGCAATACCAGTGTTATCCTATGGGAGAGATAGGCCTTGTAGTAGCGAAAAATGTACCACTAGGTCATGTAAAACTTAAAAGTACATGTCCTACTTTTTAAATACACTGCACTCTGCCTTTGGACTGTCCAGGGCCTACCTTAGGGGTCGCGGTCTAGTCTCTCTTCCCTGCCTCATTATTTAATGGGGGCTGTGCGTGGATGTTCCAGTTGCCTGTGTGTCTTTTTAAATCATGTGTGTTTGCTAGTTAAAATGTAACTTGTGATATTTGCTTAACTTACTGTTAGAATATAAAGCTGCACATTTAACCTGGGATATCGGCACAAGAAGACTGCTAAAATTTAAAGTTGCTTCGGGGGGCTCATTTATTTGCACATTCATTTATACACTGACAGTGCTTGGGGGTATATTATGGGGGCATCTGTAGTTCCTGGCCGTGTTCAGAGGCAGTAGACACCCACGATTCTATGAACAGATGTCATCTTAGTTGGCCGTCTAGTCTTTCTTCCCAGCTTCATTTTTTAATAAGGGCCTGTGCGTGGACATGCCACTGGCGCACGCAAAGTGAGCCAAATGCAAACCTGTCTGAGCCCACCCAAATCTGGCCAGGGCCAGGGGCCATAGCCCTGCTCTTTTAACTACAGACAGGATACGTTATTCCTCTGCTACTCTAAAATGCCTCAGCTTCTCAGCAAAGCAAGCTTGTCACCTCTCGATGGGCACTGCAAACTTACCAAGTACGTGCCCAGCTTGTAAGCACTCTCTCAGATCGGTTGAACCTAAGGCGTTAGTAGGCCCCTCCCTACACCTACAAAAAAGCCAATAAATCCCACAAAGCAAGTCAGAACATCTGTGGCACGTGTTCCTAATCAACTGCAGATCCCTCCCAAAACACAAATCAGAAATCTTTATCTTCCTAGAAGACAGTCAGCCGGCCGATCTTTTCCAGACAGAAACTTGGCTTAAAGATGACTTTCTGCCTGACATAGCAGTGGCACTTCCTACCAGACACTCTATTGCAAGTTGATAAGATAAGGGGGAGGGGGTCAAAGTAATGTTTAAATCAACCATGAATGTAAGTTTGCCTCACCCACAAATTCAGGCTGTGAAAGTTTGTCATTTTCAATCAAACTTTCACACACCTATACCTTCTCAGGCTGCTCATTAATCACCCTCTGGGGACAACCTCAGAGTCCGTATAGGCCATGCCTGACATTTTAGCTGCATACAGTCTTCAGACAGCAAACTTCACACAGCTGGGCGACCTTAATATGCACTTTGAAGATAACGCTAGTATTCATGCAGTAAAGTGTACACACGACTTATCAGCTATACAGCTATACAACTTTCCCAATTAATCACCTCACCCATGCATAACAAATGTGTCTTGCTTACTCCAATTTTTATCAACATTTCAAAAATGATAATGAAAGCCCCTCTTCCAGTCTGTTGGTCGGATCACTTTATAATGCCTTTTTCCATCCCAAAAACAGGAAAAAATTGACCTATAGTATCACAATCAAGGCAGTGGACCAAAGTGGACACTTCAAGCTGAGAACTAGATGGGAACTAGCCTTTCATAACCCTGCTCCCATATTATCTGAAGATGTCTCCTCATTAGACTCGGCCTACAAGGAATAGGTAAACATCGCCCTAGACATATCAATTCCTCATCAAATCTAAGGGAATCAAAGAAAGAATGTAAAAGATGTGAAAGAAGGGGAAGATTAATTATGATGACACCTGCAAACTGGCCTAAAAAGGCTTTGATAATATCAGCATGCCATCCGTAAAGCCCGGACAGGATTAGTGAGTATTCAAAGTCTTCCGGACTTTGTGGATAGGATTAGTCAGTCTTCAAATTCCTCCAAGGAACTCTATGCCATCGTAAATTCCATTTTAAAACCCAACACTTCAGGACCAGGCCCTGCTGATCCAGTGGCTCACCAGCAACATGTACTCTAATACCATATACTCACCTGGACCCATAAACACTCACACAACCTGGCAATAACCACTGGAGTCAAGGTTTATGATTTTCTACCATTTCAATATTAGTCACCTCTATTTCTCAACTAATCTTTCACTGATCAAAAAGTTCTTTCCTCTGGTCAATGGAACAATAGTTGAACTCGTTGATCGTGAAATTACATGAAATAATCTCCGTACTTTTATAAAATGTCCACAGACTTGTAAAGTATTTTAAATCTTTATCTAAATTAATTTCATGTGAACCACTTACAAAGTACAGTACAGTCACCGACACTCATAGGAAGGAATATTTGATTAATCAATCATCAAACACACACTTTATATCTTGCAATGACATGCTCAGAAAGGAGAGGATAGGGATAAAAGTACATCTGCACATTCAAGTAAAATATTTTCCTAGGATGGTGTGAAAACCAACTCTCTAGCCAAGGAGCTGGGAAGGTTCCCCCCGGCAAAGATCATGCGACAAAGGCTTCAGGACAGGAATCAGGACAGGATAGATGACCTCTCTACCACCAACGCTTGCGTAGCACCCCTCTCTGACACTCTCTTCGTCCTCGAGATTCTTCTGCGATCTACTTCTAAGAAATTATTTTAGGATAATGGTTCTGCATTTGATTCTTCATCAGTGTCTCTCGCCACTCCTACACCATCCCAAGCTCTGCAGCATTCAGCAAATCTCCGTCTCGTCTCTCACTCCATCTCCATCTGACTAACTAACTAAGACTACCTCAATTATACCCTACAATATTCATGTACCCCCATTAATATTTCAATATCGTGACACTACTAACTCTGATTGGACAGGCAAGGGGAGGGTGATCATCACACCATGCTTATTTTTCATCTTAGTCTATCAGTCTATTGTTCAAAGATTCCACCCCTTACTTTTTATTCACAAATCTTTATTCCCACCCGTATTCACATCTCATTAGACACAAAAGTATAGTTTTCATGTGTTCCCATTCATTCAGAGGTCTCTGGAGCTGGTTTCCAGGGTATGCATCTTTCGCATCCTTGGACTGGGTAAAAAAGTCACATAATTTCTTCTGGCTCAATCACACCACGCATGTGCGAAGGTCAGGTGGGTTATAGACTCTGGATTCGTACGGGAGGCCCAATTGCATAATAATAGGAAAGTCAGAAAGCCAAATATGAATTTCAAAATAAAATGGTTTCACTGTATACCACCTATCTCTACTCTGATCCCATTCATTTATCAATGCTCTCCCCGCATTAGCATTAGTAAAATAACTCATGTTAGTTTCAGCAAAGTAGACGTTAAGCATGTGAGTTCTCAAGCAGCCATTTTAGTAGCGTCTGCGCAAGAAATTCCTTCCAAGCGACAGCTCGACATACTGCGTAGGTGCAGTTGACCCATGCACAATAAAGATTTCCCGTTAACAGCCATTTTGGAATTTTGCTCGAGTTACTTATTAGTAAAACACGTAGGCAATCTTCTCTGTCTTTTATGTTCAATGCTGTGTGTATTAATTGACATAATACATAGTTAATACAATATTAGAAGTTAAATAATAGGATTTCTTCTGAGCAAGTCTCTTTTTTATGAGTCCTTGCTCCATCACTACTCCCATAGGGGCACGCTGCAAGCTACATGCCAGTCACTTTCTTGGGAAAGTCAGGGTCATATATGATGCATTATCAGGACCTTTAGAAGTCAAAATTAGGGCCAACGTAAAGACCACGGGCAATAGAACCAAAGGGGAGCTTTCTACTTTCCCGCAAGTTGGTAAAGAGGACATTTTATTCATAGCAAGCACAGTGAAATCAGCCTCTCCTCTAGACCCTGGTATCCTAGAAATCATCCCCAAAAAGGGGAGCGTCATTCTTTCAGCCCTCACATATATATTTAACTCTTCTCTGGAAAGCTGCAGCGCACCAGATGCATGGAAACATTCCATCATACGACCCAGATTAAAGAAGTCATCGCTGGGGCATGACCTGATCAAAAATTACAGGCTTATTTCTGTATTCCCAGGTGTCAGAAATTTTTGGGAAAATGCAATAAATAGCTGTTATAAATGGGGATCTCTAGTTGGCAGGTTGTTACCCTGTCCAAGTGGGGACCCTTCTTCCTAGTCAGAATAAGGGGGAAACACTTTAAAAATAACCCTTGCTCACCCCTTTAGTAGCTTGACAAGAGAAGTCAGGCTTATCTCAGAGGCAGTGTGTAAATTATTTGCACATGCCAGCAGTAATTCAGTGAAAACAGTACAAAAGGAGCCCACACCAGTTTTAGAAAAACATCCAATATTTGATCTTTGCAAAACAAGACCAAAAATTATAGAAATCCACCAAACAGTTCTTAGAATTATCACTAAGCAAACATAGACTTAAAAATACAGTTCCTTGAAGTTGATAGCTCTGCAGTGTTGTAAACAGCAAATCCGAACAGTTCTGGCTGATTGCGCCATAGGGGTCCAGCTACGGTGCCGGGAAGACCCTCAAGTAGCACCTTTAGAAATGCAGGGCGTTGGTGAACTCTGTGTGGTTGAAGTGAGGAGTGCTCACATTAGCGGGCGTTGGGGCTGTGTTGCAAATTGGAGCCGTGAGGCGTGCAGTGTCCTTAGGTCACAGTGAAGGCAGCGGCTTGGTGACAGTCATCCAGCAGCATTGGTAAGACCAGGGATGTGGTACGAAGTGGGGCGGTGCTTGCTGCAGTACAAACAGGTCATGGTGCAAGCAGTAGCGTCATCGATGCTGAAGAGCTGTCATTGGCTGATGAACCGGAGTCAATGGCACCGGGGTTGGTAGGCCAAGGGTGTGGTGGGGACTGGGAGGTGCGGCGTGCAACTTACGAGCGGCGCCCTCAAGCCACGGTGCAAGCAGCGAAGTTGATGTCGGTGTGGAGTGCCAGCATGGGGTGGCAGCCTCAGGGATACCCGGGTGGCGGTGTGAAGTGAGGTGGTGCAAAGTGCGGCGCCCGCAGGTCACGGTGAAAGCAGCGTCTCGGTGGCAGCATTGGGCGTCGGCGAGGCCAGGGTTGCGGTGCGAAGTGCGGTGGTGCCCTCCGCGGTGCCCTCAGGACATAGAGCTTGCAGTGGCATTGCTGACAGTGTTAGGTTACTTTTTCTTCTGTTGCAGCACAAAACACACAGTTCTCAGTGCTGGTAGCAGATGAACTTGAATTCTTTGCTGTTCCTGAGACTTCTTGAACAGGAGGCAAACTCTACCTCAAGCCCATGGAGAAACTCAAATAAAGAAGTTGTAGAATGTTCAGTCCAGTCCTTCCTCTGCCTAAGACAAAGCAGCTACTGCAGGCCAATACAGCAAAGAACACAGCCAAGTAGTATGTCCTTCACACAGCTTATCCAGCTCTTCTTCTTGGCAGGTTCCTTGATCCAAAAGAGTTCTAAAGTCATGGAGTCAGGGCATCAATATATATACCACATTTTCTCTTTGTGGTCAAGGTCTCTGAGCCCAGTCCAAACCAGTTCTGCACTCTCTGGCCCAGCTTCACTACAGGAAGTGGAGACAGCATTGTGCAGAGGAGACACTGCCTATGCGGGTGCCAGTGACAACCTCCTCCCACCACTCTAAATGCAGACAGGTCTATTCAGCCGAACTATGAGTCACCCACTCAATTACTCAATTACATGAATTCATGACCCGGTTTTGGAATTAATTGCCTTGTGCAATTAATTGGGTTCTAAGAGCCTCAATTAACGTTTTCAACTGGGGCCTTCTTCCAATGCCAGGAAAAAATCTACCTGTTCCTCGAGGTCCTGAAAACACATTCAATGCACTAATTCAAAGTGTTCTTTTCATTTTCAAGATAACTTACATCCAGGAGGCATAAAGTCCTTACATAGAGTCTAGGCCTATCATTTATAATTGATTCTTTAAATTAACTGCATTTTTCAGAAACATGTGACTACTATAGGAATGTTTGGATGTTTCGCTGCAAACAGAGAACAATGTAAATGCTGGATTACCATGCAATAGGCTGACTCAATTGGCCCCATTTACCGATGCTTTCTATGTATACTTTGTTTCTGGTTTGTTCCCAAGTATGTCACGTTGACCTAAATTCATTAATCTTATGGCTGCTTACCTTATTTAAATGTCACGATTTCCTAGAAAGACTCTGGCACCGGATTAGCCATTCATTACGTGTGCACTCATCGCAATAAACATTACAATCAATTTATCATCAATACGTGATTTATGATAGTCACATAAAAGCAGTAGCATTTCGGACAATCATAGTAAAATAATTTAATCCTGAGATAGAGGATTATAACAAAAGCCACATGAAATGTGGTAAAATTCTAATAGTTCCCTAACCAGCAACAAATTATTCACAACTGCGAGGCATGCATTCTCGTACAGGGCAGGATTTTATTTCCATGTTCAAATGAAAGTGCAGTCCCCTGGTCCCTTTCGCCCCGTTTGTAATTCCTTATGAGCAGAATAAATGGCGATAGAATTACACATTCATGTTTCCTTGGCAACAGTCTGTAATGGAAGGAACAGAGGCAGTTATTTCTTTGACAAAGCTAGATGGAAAATCCCTGTCACCACTAAAGTAAAGGTTCACATTTATTCGGGAACATAAGCCGTTCGTTTTGCATTTGGTATTTTACTTGATTTTATTTGTTACAGAACAATCATCAGCTTTCTATTCCTGTAGAATATCTCCCTACTAAGAAGGTTGAACCACACGGTAATGTAGTACGAGGCTTTCTAGAGCTGAACACGTGAGCCTGTGAAAACGTTCACTGATATGACTGAACTATGCATCATGGCATTAAAAACGATTTAATAGAAATGGTTTGTGTGACCTCTCTTTCTTTTGGCCGTTTCCAGCTTGAACATCCTAAAAATTCTACTACTTCCTTTGACTATCTAAAGGGGCAGCTAGGCTCAGTGGCAGGTCCGGACCTCGTGACTTCTAATTGTAATGTTCACTTTCGTAAAATTAAACCTTACTGTCCTTGCTTCGAGCGTTAACAGTGGCCAACGCCCTCTGCAGCCATTATGGGGCCGAACCGAAGGCTCATAATGAATAGGGTCAGTTAGCAGCTGGTAACGCTGACAACATGTGGACACTAAGGCGTTTTGCCTATTGACTCTATCTGCTGTACATCCCTGATTTACACTTTCATTGAAATTAAGTGCAAGCTGGCAAGAACAGTTAGTGACAACATTCTATCTATTCTGATTGGCTGATTCGATCTGAGCATTCCATACTGGGTGCTAATTACGCATCATATCTCCCTGCACTGGGCAATAACGTTTGGTAAATGCCCCAAACCCGAATTAACATTAACAATGGTGAGTGCGTTTAACAAACGCTGCCCAGCTACAATGGCTATAATGCTATAAGAACATCCCACTCCACTGGGGATAAAATGTACAAAGTTAAAAAGGGAGAAATAGCTAGATAAACATTGTAATGTTGGAGAGTAAAGTCTGTACCTGCTATTACTGGCCAAGAGCCACTCCATTATCTTCAGAGGAGCTCTCAACATGTCACTATTATAATTAAGCAATATTATCCAAGAGGAAGGGTTTATTGACAGGGGTGGAATCAGAGGGATCACGTCAATAACTATATGGGAGTACTCGCCTGTTTGAATATTATTGCTATTGCAAATCAGACCTTTAACATTTGCGGTGAAATTCACAAAATTGTTGGTTAGATGGTTTGTTTTTCACTGCACTGTTTAGGTGGAAGTGTACAAGATGCACAGGTTTTGGATTTCCTTGGTGATAAGGCTCTACCACTTTAGTCCTATTAAAATGCATTGCAGTAAATGTCTGATTGCAAATGTCTCAAACAAGTGCAAACAGGAAGGGGAATAACAGATTTTAGTCACAAAATAAATCATTTGTTAGTGGTTCATACTAAATTTAGGAATTGTGGTGAGTTTAGGCTGGTGTAACAATGAGAAAACTGCTTATTCTCTCCTGGGGTTTGATGAACCGTATTTGAAAAAAATGTTTTTTTCCTTGAGATTTTCGGTTGGAAACTATGATGAGTGGTCAAGAAGCTAAAATGAGGACACATTTTCTATAATTTTACACATATTGTCCTCATTCTTGAGAGAAAAAAGCTTGATATGCCGAGTTAAGCATGTACTTCAAACTGCAGCAGCAGTCTATTAGTTGATTCATCAGTGTTCTACTGCAACTTCAACACAGATGTCTAATGGACAAATAGAATACTGATTCTCCAAACTTGAGAGTAATGAGAATTGAGACAAGGTGTTCGCATTACGTATAGCTTGCTTTTTTTACTGCATGATTTTTAAAAAAGCGACAAGAACTTTAGAACCTTGCATGAGCACACAATATAAATACAGCACTTCAGCACTATAAATACGCTCCTTCTGCTATATTATGCCTTTTCTGGATGCTGCCAGAAATATGATCTTATTGCCTGATCGTCCTCCGAATAAACCTATTCCTGTACATCATGCTCCATTGCTGTTTATCTAAAAAGAATTAATGAAAAATCAAACACCAAGGGGCAGATTTACAAGTCCCTATTGCCACTTTTGCGTCACTTTTAGCATGGGAAAAGTGAGTCTTTTAGCTGGCACTGTGCTCTGGCCTTCTTCCAGTGCTCTTTTATTTTCATTTAGTTGTGGCACATCTATTTCAATGCTGTCTTCTGTATCCCTCTCTATCTGACTAGGTCCAGGTCTTATTTCTGTTTCTTCTGCCTGGTTACTAATCTGGCCTTGTTCAGGTATCTGCTGAATTTGACTTTCATTTGATTCACCTTCTTCTTCCTGAACACTTTTTTCTACTTCTATCTGGCCCTGCTCAAGCTCTTTGAACCCTTGATTTTCTTCTGCCTGAGCTCTCGCCCTATTACCTATCTGTCCCTCCTCAGACTCAAGAGTTCTTGGTGGAGTATCATTTGTCTGAGTGTTCTGATCTTCCCTTATCTGTTCCTCCTCAGAATTACTACTGGCTTGTATTTCTGTAATCTGAGTACGTTCTTCTAGACCTATTTCGTCCTCACTATCACTCTGACTGTCTAGATAAGTCTGACTTCTGGTTCTCACATATTCTGCAGGTATCTCAACTACTGGAATCCAATCATCTTGACTAGTGCTTGGTTGTTCCTCTTCAGCTACTTCAGGATTGATATCATGAGATCCGTCAGCTGCATAGCCTTCAGCTTCAGTTTCATGAGGTTCAGTCACTCTTTTTGTGTAAGAAACTGATGTGGGAGCACACTACTTCACCTCCCAGCAGAGTCGCCCCTAGGCATCATGGTAGATGCAGTTCAGTTCGACAAGCGAGTACACTTGGAAAGTCTTGAGTGTTTCACCAGGTGGGTGCAGATTAGTGCTGGCCATCTCTAGACACGCGTTTCTGGATTATTATCCGTCATCAGCAGAAATTAGGCAAAATTATTTGGGGTTGCTGAGCAGGCTGCCATATTCTTGGAACGCAGTATCTCTCCAGGCGCGCAGGTGCCTCTCCACGAGCTCGTCAGCTCAAAGCGGCTCGAGGGAGCCTTTAAGTAAGAAACTGATGTGGGAGCACACTACTTCACCTCCCAGCAGAGTCGCCCCTAGGCATCATGGTAGATGCAGTATTGTTCGAAAAGCGAGTACACTTGGAAAGTCTTGAGTGTTTTACCAGGTGGGTGCAGATTAGTGCTGGCCATGTCTGGACACGTGTTTCTGGATTATTATCCATCATCAGTAGAGATTAGGCAAAATTATTTGGGGTTGGTGAGCAGGCTGCCGTATTCTTGGAACGCAGTATCTCTCCAGGCGCGCAGGTGCCTCTCCACGAGCTCGTCAGCTCAAAGCGGCTCGAGGGAGCCTTTAAGTAAGAAACTGATGTGAGAGCACACTACTTCACCTCCCAGCAGAGGCGCCCCTAGGCATCATGGTAGATGCAGTTCAGTTCGACAAGCGAGTACACTTGGAAAGTCTTGAGTGTTTCACCAGGTGGGTGCAGATTACTGCTGGCCATCTCTGGACACGTGTTTCTGGATTATTATTCGTCATCAGCAGAGATTAGGCAAAATTATTTGGGGTTGCTGAGCAGGCTGCCGTATTCTTGGAACGCAGTATCTCTCCAGGCGCGCAGGTGCCTCTCCACGAGCTCGTCAGCTCAAAGCGGCTCGAGGGAGCCTTTAAGTAAGAAACTGATGTGGGAGCACACTACTTCACCTCCCAGCAGAGTCGCCCCTAGGCATCATGGTAGATGCAGTTCCTCTTCAGCTACTTCAGGATTGATATCTTGAGACCCCTCAGCTGCATAGCCTTCGGCTTCAGTTTCATGAGGTTCAGTCACTCTTTTTGTGTGACTGGCATGGATCCAGTGTGGAATTCCTTCGCACTTTACAGCTGTGGTAATAACCAGAATTACTCATCGTGGTTGTCCCCACCTCGGTGCAAGGCAAGATTTTCGAGTATGTTTCTTTAGCACTACCCAGTCACCTGGGTTCAGGTCATGTGCTGGAGTTGCTTGTCTGGCGACAGCGCCTTCCCCAACCTGGTGAGAGGTAGAACGCACTTGGTCAGCCAGATATTTGCAGTACTCCAGTACTAAATCATCAGATATATTTATCAGCTTGTGTACTGGCACCCGTGCTTCGCTCATTGCTCTTCCCATTAGTATTTCATGAGGACTCAAGCCTGTGTTCCGGTCTGGAATGCTTCTGAGTCCCATCAGAACAAGAGGTAAAGCATCTGGCCACTCTAATCGGGTAGATTCATACATCTTTCCCAATCTCGACTTGATTGTGCCATTCAGTTGTTCTACCACTCCAGAAGCCTCTGGGCGGTATGCAAGTGCAGCTTTTGTTTAACATTGAATGCTTCACAGATTAGGCCAATTATTTCATTATTAAAATGGCAGCCTCGGTCTGATTCAATCGTTACTGGAAAACCGAAACGTGGTATGAGTTCTCTGAGTAGGAGTTTGGCTACAGTGATACTATCATTCCTACGTGTGGGTTAAGCTTCCACCCATTTTGAAAATAGGCAGACAATGACAAGAATGTATTTTAGTCCTTGACAAGGGGGTAACTGTATGAAATCAATCTGCAATCATATGAAGGGACCCTCTGCCTTCACAATCTTTCCTGGTAACACTACAGTTTTCTTTTCCAGGATTTATTTGTTGACAAATTAAACACCTCTGGCAAAGTTCCCGAATTTTCCATTGAACCACGAACAGATGTATCATGGCATCTCTCCCCACATGGGAATCTCCGTGGAACATCCTAGCCATAAGAGCAAGCAAACAGTGGTAACACAGGCCTACCATCAAGGTAAACAATTACACCATCTTCAACCCTTCTCTGACAACCTATCTTTCTCCACTCTTCCTTTTATTTTGGTTCTGCTTCATTTTGCAAATCTCTCACTTCTTCCCACGTTCTCATACCTTCAAGCAACATAAGTTGGCAGCTGTTTCCGCCCACTCCAATTTTCTTATTTACAGCCATTTTAAATTTTGCGCAATGTTGGGCTAACTGGTCAGCATATCGGTTACCAACTGTCACTTTATCATTTCCTGATTTGTGAGCAGCACACTTGACCACAGCCACTTCTTTTGGCAATTGGATTGCTTCAAGTAAATCTTTTACATAATGACCATTTTTAAAAGGAGTACCTGAAGAAGTCAGAAACTCTCTTTGCATCCATAATTGGCCATAGTCGTGCACAACCCCGTAACCATACTGGCTATCAGTGTATATGGTTACTTTCCAATTTTTCCCAAATTTGCAGGCTTTTGTCAATGCAACCAATTCGGCTACTTGTGCAGACTTGACTCCAGGTAAATAGGATGCTTCAATTGGACCCCCCCAATGTGCACACTGCATATGCAGCACTCAAACCTCCTTCCTCATGTCTCATAAATGAGCCATCTACAAATAGCTAATATTCAGAATCAATTAACGGGTCTTCTCTTATGTCAGGACGTGGTTTTGTACTGTATTCAGTCAAGTCGATACAATCATGTTCAACTTCTCCCTTCACTTCTGCAAAGTGTGAATTAGATAGCAGTGTTGCTGGGTTCAGAATAGTAGATCTAGCAATGGTTACATTCCCTGCACCTATAAGGATTCGCTCATACTTAGTCAGCTGACTAGGAGTGAGATACTGGGTCTTGGTCCTTGTTAACAAAATCACAACTGCATGTGGAACATACACTGTCACTGGATGTCCCATAATAATGGACTCACTTTGCTCAAGGCTCATGCAGGTTGCAGCTACTGCTTTCAGACATCCGGGCAATGCAGATGCCACTGGATCTAGTGTGGAAGAAAAATATGCCACAGGACGTCTCATCAGACCATGAGTCTGGGTCAGAACTGAAAGTGCACAATTATCTTGTGTATCACAGAATAGTGCAAAATCTTTTGAATAGTCAGGCATCCCTAATGCTGGAGCTGTACATAGACATTCTCGTAATGTCAAGAAAGCAGTCATGCTTTCATCATCCCATTCTACTGGGTTTTTTGCTCTTTTCTTTTTCATCTGTATCAACGGTTTTGCTAGGACTGCAAATCCCTCAATCCATTGCCTGCAGTAACCTACAACTCCAAAAAACATTCTGATCTCTTTCTGAGTTTGTGGTAAATTCATGTTTTTGATTATTCTGATTCTTTCTGAGGTAACCCTTCTGACACCTCTTTCCATCTGATGCCCCAGATATTTCACTGACCTAGTACAAAATTATAATTTCTCAGGTGACACTTTATGTCCTCCTTCACCTAAATGATTCAGTAAAGCAATGGTATCAACAACACAGGCATTTCGAGTTTTAGACTCCACCAATAGGTTGTCTACATACTGGACCAGGACTGACTGTCCAGGCAGCACCACAGACTCCAGGCACTTTTTCTAAATCTGATTAAAATCGATGGACTCTCTGTATACCCCTGAGGAACGCGGTTCCAGACGTACACATGACTGTCAAATTCAAAAGAAAAAAGAAATTTGCTATCTGGGTGCAATGGAATTGAGAAAAATGCATGACACAAATCTATCACAGTAAACCGTCCAGCCTCCCACGGTATCTGATACAGAATTACTGCAGGATTTGACACAACTGGAAAGCATGGGACAACAATCTTATTAATTTTGCGGAGGTCTTGTACGACCCTACACTTGCCACTCGGTTTCTTTATTCCAATTATGGGCGAATTACACGGACTGCTCATTATTTCTTATAAAATGCCTGCTTCAACCAGACGCTTTATTTCCGCTGCAACCCCTGCTTTTATTTCTGGACTCATTTTGTACTGTCGAGTATTTGGGTAAACTGCACCTTCCTTTACTGTTACTTTTATTGGATCGACATTTGCCATTAATCCTACATCTTTTCCCGTAAAATCCCACACATTAGGATTTACAGTATGTTGTAATTCTTCTGGTAAATCTTCTATAGTTAACTTTTTATTTTCAGTTTCTTGTTTTGCTAAAATTAATTTATAAACTCTGCCTTCATCTGGGGTTTGAATTTCAACACCACTTGGGGTGCAAAAGATGGTGCAATTCATTTTGCACAACAAATCTCTACCTAACAGGTTGACTGAACTTGAATCACACACAATAAATCTATGCATTTCTTTGAAGTTGCCTATTCTAACTTCCATTGGTTCTGTAACTGGGGTACTAATTTGTTTATTAGAAACACCCACTACTTGGATCACATCTCCCGAGAGAGGTAGGTTTGGAACGTCTGCTGTTCTCACAGTAGAACGGGTAGCACCAGTGTCCAATAGAAAGGTGACATCATTTCCTTCAACCTTTCCTTCAATGTATGGACCTGACTGATCTACCGGCAAGGAGGCGCCAAATACGCACTCCTCGTCCTCCCCTCTCAGGCACTGTCAGTATGTATCCTCATTGAAAAACGTATCACTCAAAAGAAATTGTGATGTCGCTGTATCTCTCCTCTCACTTTCCTCCCAATTTGTGGTATCCACACTCTGATGTGCTTTGCTCCTAAAATATGGCATAGGTGCAAGGGGTAACTGGTTTTGTATTACCTGCTGTTGTTATTTCCGTGGCACCTCATTCTGAGTCTGTGGATTTAAATCATTATTTTGCATGTTACCATTTTGCACAGCCTTACACTCGTTCTTCCAGTGCCCCAACTTGCCACACCCATGACAGGGAAATTTCTTTTTGGCTTCTTCTCTATCAAATTTACCCCTCGGCTTACCCCCATTTCCATCACCCTGATTCTGGTTATTATTTATTTGGCTTAACTGGAGTTCCTGTTGCTCTGCTAATATCACTTGTGCCCACATCACTTTTTCTTTTAATTCTTTTCGTTTATTGTCGAGTTCATCTTCACAGTATTTAGCATACTTAAGAATTTCATCAATTGGCTTGGCCTGCCAGCACATTTTGTGGTCTTTAATCCATTGCGAAATTTTTGGCCTTAATCCTGACACAAACCGATAGATGAAATGCGTCAATTCTTTCATATCGATATTATATAAATCACTATACTTTTTGAATACTTGTAATAGACGTTCATATTATGTATGCACAGATTCATCTTTATTCTGAGTGGTTCTATCTATCCTAGTCCAATCTGTCTCTTTTGCAGGCACCTTTCCTTTGAGGTAGAGTATTACCTAGTTGTACTTCTTCATCACCTCATCAGAAGGTGCCCCTGTCTTCGGATCTCTAGGATACTCATCACTAGGCCAATCAATAGCAATTTTACATTCTGTCCACAAATCTACAGGAACAACAATGTCAAATAATCCATCTAAATCTTTCAAAAGACATTACGAAACCTTCACAAATCTCTCAACTTGTCTGTACCACTCTACACGTTTCTCGCAAAGTTTTGGGAAGTCATTTGTAAATGACAAAATATCCTGTGGGGACAATGGGACATGTACATAACCTCCACCTGGTACCTCTCTCATGGGACATAATCTCACCACCTTTTCTGTTTCCTTCAACACATATTCAGATGCAGTTTGTTTTGATCGGGCCTCTTCTTTTTTCTTTGCCCACCTAGTTTTCCATTTTTCTACCTCACCCCATTTTTGCAATAATGTCATAAGCTCCCTGATCTGTACCTTTCTACCTGACACATTCATATTTTCCAAATTCAAATTCAGCTCGACATGGTTTCTGTAACACTTTAGATTTGCCAATGTCAATTCCCATGTTAGCTGCCATGTCCATTAACTTTTCATGAAACACTCTTGTATTTCTAGTAATACTTTTACATATAAATAATAATTCATCTTCACTGAATGTATTTAATCTGTCCATTCCCACATTTCCAGCCATCCTTTCTTCTAAATTGAGTCATAATTTAAATATATCCAATACCTTTGGCTGTGACTTCGGCTTCTCTATTTCTCGTGTCCATCTCTCTATTTCTTCTGGTGTTACTACTGTGGTATTTCTTGTACCTGAGGATGTCTCCATTTGTACTTTTCTCGAATTTATAGGAGTGGTTTTTCTGACCGAGTCATCCACTGGTTCTCTTATGGGCAAATCCATCAGGGAAAGGGTTCTTCTCTTGGCTGAACTACAGGTGTAGTCAGAACGGGAGTTTTAGGACTAGCTTGCTTATCTCCGCACAAAGGAACAACTGGGCCAATAGTTACCGGAATTGTTAGGGCTTCAGGACTTGTATTTAATTGGGAAAATTTCTGAATTAACTCACTTCTCTGTTTATTTAATGCTTCTCTATCCCTGTCTTGTAGTACTTTTTCTAACGAAGTCTCATGTACCACTTGCGGAATTAAAGGTGGTTTCAGAAACGGAGCATTTGGATTAACTGTGCATGGTTCCTCATTATAAGGTGGTGGATTTTTCAATAACAAATCCTTCAAATAATCATCATCCGACTCACCACTAGTCATTACATGTTTCATTTTCTCAGTCCTTTTACTTCCAGTGGATTCTTCTAAAGTTAATACAGGATATAACCCTTCCACTAACATAGACTATCTCCATTGTTTCATTAATTTATCTCTTGTATCTTTTGGAAATCAGGGATAAAACCTACTCCAATTACCATTACTTCTGGGTCTATTTCGCTCAAAAGCCTCAGTTTCCCATTCCTCCAATGCCTGATACTGCGTTAATCTAGGTATGGGATCTAATTCATTCGTGCGAGTTCTTAAATTGTGCAAAACTCTGCCATTAAATGTACCATTTTCTGGAAATGCTAAAACACCATCATCTTTTGTGTACTCGATCCAGTTTTCTAACCACACACAAGTGTGATAGCCCCTTTCTACCATTATGTATGATGCGGGTGTATTTGGTGGTGGAATAATAATAATCCCTTCTCTTGTTATAATTGCTTTATCTTTCTTGAAATAATTTGTAATTCTTTTAATGAATGACATCTTCCTCTTTCCTCCGTACATGATAAAAGGTCTTCCTCTTATATACTGTTCTTGTGCAAACCCTAAATATCTCCTATCAGGTCTATTTCCTACAAGTGGACCTATATGCCACATATATTTGAAACGCAAATCTTCTGGATATTCTCAATTTGTTTACAAATAACTTCCAATACCAGCACGTCTTTTATTTTTCAGTGGCCAATCAAACTTTTGAATTCAAATAAATCCAACCAATAGTTGCACGGTTTCTCTCGTGAGACTAGTTCACACGCTCCTGTACTCACCCCTCCTTTACAATTATTACCTCAGCTACACACCCACTGTCTCGACCAATACCAGCGTGGCTCTGAGTGACGTCAGCGCAGCTTTGCGACTGACTCCCTCCTTTGCAAGGTAATACGAAACTTAATTTGTTTCACTTTTAATGCAGATTTTATTATTCAACAACGTAAAAAAACATTCGCCACTGTACCTGAGTGACTAATTCAAAGGAAAGATATATTTCACTCACTACGAGTAAATCCCTTCCGCTTACTCTTCATATACTACGAGTAGAGCCCTTCCGTCTACCCTTCACGCAAGCATTAGAGAACCTGCTACTCCTTTAGACTTATCCCTTCTGGGATATACTAAGGCCAAAGTTTCACCGGCCAACCCCTTTGCTATCAATCAAGCTCAGACGAACCTGTTACTCCTTCCGTGTGACCCTTTCTAGGTGATATCACACAAAAAGTTTTGCTAGCGAACTCTTTGCTATCATTTATTCACACATTCATACAGAAAATCCCTAAATAATGCTTCCGGTTTTACCTAACCATGCACTTATTTCCTACATGTAAGTGACCTCACTGCAGTGAGGCTTCCATTTACCACCCGCTATTCTGCCCCCGGGGATTCCAGACAAAACATTTCACAGGTACGAACAATTTTGGTTAATACATAAATCAACACAATCAATAATAGAATTTCAAATATGCAAAAATATTTATCATTAACCTGCTAACTATAACTACCCACCTATCTTAACTAAACCCTAACCTTGCTTCTGCTACCAAAGAAAATACTGATAGAGTGCGCAGGTCACCCGACTCAGATTACCATACTCACCTGGGCCCAAAAACAAAATGTGATGAGATTTAATCAGGTAACCTTTGCACTTACTCTAATCAGTGATTTATAAATTTCATTTAGGACCTATACCATTGACGTACCAATCCTTGTCATCGGTACCTAAAGTCCTAAGGATCAAAGGAGTTAGAATAATAGGTAGAATAATAATATTTACACTCATAAAAGAACCATAACTCGGGAAAGGTTTAAAACTCTTTATCCAAAACCTTTTAAATTGTCATAATCCAAGCATTGAATAATAGAAGATTCTCAATTAGGAAAATAATGATTAGAATGAAATAAAGCAGAGTTCTTATAAAGCAGTTTTAAGGCATTTGACAAGAGGGTGGGAAAAGAGAAGGAATCAGACAATAATATACGACAATATGCAAATCTTTGATCATTTAACATTAGGGTGGGAAGAGAGAAGGAACAGAACAATGACAGTACCCACATTTTATGGGTTCTCCAAAGACACAGGGTTTATTTGAAGCTTCTCCAGGGAATACTTGCGCTCTGCTGTATTACTGACTGCCTGTCTGGCTGCTCCTGTTACAGACCGTGGTGCTATAGGGGAGGGGGGACCCTCTAACCCCTCCAAACAGGTGTTGTGAAACAACACTTAAGCAAAGTGAAGGACCAAATCCCATGCACACACTCTATTGAATTCTAACACCAAATGGTATACGTGTCCATACAAATGCAATGATCATTAAGGATTGATATTCATTTCTTCTTTTAAGAGCAATATATTCTGTTTATTGCTCCAGTTATACCACGCCAGCCGACACGTGTTTCATCAGAGTACAAGTCACTCTGACTCTTCAGGGCTTTCTTTTTGTAATGGCGTGTGTTGTTGTTCCACTTGACCGGTGATAATTCCAACCCGGTAAGGGTATCTTTAATTATTTGATTGGAGTGTACACCTTCTCCTGTAACTTCTTAAGGCACAGAACTAAAGTAGTTCAAGCGCTATACGCCGTGAATTGGCATGTGTTAGGAACAGGACCCGTCTGTGATTAACAACATATGAATATTGTAAATATAGCTGCTTCTGGGTTCTGCAAGCGTTCAAATGATTCTGCCGGTAAAATATCCAAAATGTAGTCCGGAATGATCCAGGACCTACTGCTCCTGACTGCCGTGAATCCGGCGTCTCTATGCGATGGCGATTACGACGGTCCCCACATTTTATATTTACCTAAAATGGTGTGAAGAACTAACCCTGGCCACGGTCAGTTTAGAGGACAGAACCCCGAAAGTGCAGGCACCATAAAGGCAGGCAGGTGCAGATCGGAATCAGGACAGGTAAAGCCAAAATTGGATCAGGACAGAACCACCACAGGCTAAGACCAGCACCTGCAGTTAAAGTTGCAACGCCTGTGTTACTCCCTCTCTGCAGCTAACAGCCAGAACCCGGTGAGAGTTATCAATTTCTCCGACAAAGTGCTTCGCCAGCACTTCAGCTCTCAAACCCCGATCTGGGTTTTGAACCTTCTGACAGAGGGCTCCACCAGTACCTCTGCTCCCGATAACCTATTGAGTGCGTTGGGTGAGTGACAGGTCAGCTATTCGGACAAGTCGGACAAACTAACTAGCTAAGCCTACCCTAGTTATACTATTTTCCAGGTCAGTGTACCACCCCCCAATGTTTCAAGTGTAAGGATCCCCAATTTTGATTGGACAAAAGAATGAGGAGAGGTCATCACACCATACCAAAATGAGACTTTTTGAATGAATACTAATGTTTGCGTTCCCGCCCATCATTTTATTTTCTCACGTATGTTTTATTCCACACGGCAGTGAATGTATCAATATTGATTACAATGTAGTCCATATTTTAGTTCAGCTTCCTTCACAGGGGTCGGGAGTTGACGTTCCCATGAACATCTTCTAGCAAGTCAGAAGTTGGCTGGGTTTCAATGCCAGTGTTTCAGGGTTTGTGTTTCTTCTGCGCAGACAGTTTCTTTCAATATGGAGTTCAGCGATAGGCGTCAGGCCCAAAATGATTTACATGTTAGAACAGAAAAGAAACAGTTTGAGAACACGGAATAAATGAATGGACGGTATAGCACTTATCTCTATTCTATTCCCATTACTTTATTTTAACTATTGCATTAGGAATTAGGCAGAACAAACAGCTTAGCAAAAGCAGCAATGTAAGCTTCATGAATGCGGTAACACAGAGCAGCCATCTTAGTTTTAATGCGCAGAAGCGAAAGTTTCCCTCCAAGCCGAGAAAGACGTCATGTCACATGAGTATGACAGACGCATGCGCAATAGGAAATCCCGCGTAGCAGCGGACATTTTTAGTGCAAGCAGATTATCGTTAGTAGAAACACATATGCAAGCTTCTTCTAGATACCCAATGATTTTGTGAAATGCAATATTAATAAAACAAACATGTTGGTTAGCGCATTAATGTTATGTCGAGAGGACTGAATTCAAGCAAGTCGCATTACGTGCGAATCCTTGCTCCATCACAATTTTGTGCTTTTGTAACAGTGCCATGTGGCAGACATACATGCCCTTAGGGCATGTATGTGTGCCACATGTGCTCACATGCACGATTCAGGGGTGCAACAGGGTGTTAATGTGACACCCTGCCATCCTTGAATATGTGCCCCCTATTACCGATTCGGTATTTACCGAATCGGTAATAGTGAATGGCTTCCCATTCAGGAATAAATGGGAATTACCGAATTGGTAAATACCGATTCTTAAATACCGAACCTTACCAATTCGGTAAAATTTACCGAATTTTTTCCTACATAGCATTAAACGATTCTAAAAAACCGAATCGGTAAAATTCGGTATTTTAGAATCGGTAAATGTAGATTACCTACATATGGCCCAAAGTGTTCTGCAGTAAGTGCTCATCTATAACAAAGCACTGTCCTACAGTGTAGGAACGTTCTCCTTTTGGAATGGTTACCCCCACGTTTTGCCTGACTCTGATGCATCTTTGACTGTATGTGAACTAGGATCCTGCTAACCAGGTTCGCAATGCCCACGTTCTTTCCCAAAACTGTACTTTTGTTTCCACAATTGGCACACCTCTGGCTCACATATAAATCCCCTGTAAAAGGTACCAGTGGTACCAAGGGCCTTGTTACCAGACAAGGACTCTAAGGGCTGCAGAATGCACTGTGCCACCCTAGTGACCCCTCACCAACCACATGGACACTGCCATTGCAGCCTGCGTGTTTTGGTGCAGATAAAAGTGAAGAGTCGACCTGGCACACATCCTTGGGTGCCAGGCCTACTAGGACTACAAAAGGCATAGGTTAGTCACCCCTACAGCAGGCCTTGCAGCCTTAAGGCAGGGTGCACTATACCTCCTATGAGAGCATAACTGCATGAGCAGACATGACCCCATAGTGGCTAAGTCAATTCTTAGACATTATAAGTGCACAGTGAAGCCATACTGATAGTATGAGCTGGGAGCATGCCAGTACGAATCCGACAGCTTCAAGATTGCTTCATTGAAATCTCAGATGTTTAGTATCAAACATCTCAGATTAATGAGCCCACACTGATGCCAGTGTTGGATTCATTATTAAATGACTCAGAGGTGCCCCCTGAAATCCTACCAAAACCGCTAGTGTGTGTCTGACTGGTCAGCACCACCCTGAAACTTATAGACATGTTTCTGACCCCCTGAATTAGGAACCTTTTGCTCTCATGGTCAGAAACAAAGCCTGCTCTGGGTGGAGATGCTTCACACCTACACCCAAGCACAATAAGCATTGAAGGGTGGTGAGCCTCAAAGGCTTCCTATCCTTTGTTATGCTGACCAGGGCTTCTCCAGCTAGTGGAGATGCCCCCCTGACCAACCCCCACTTTTGGCTGCAAGGTCAGCAGGAAAATTACTAAGGAGGAGAGGTGTGTCCCCTCTCAGTCAGGACCACTCCTAAGGTTCCCTGAGCTGAAGTGACCCCCTTCTTTGGAGAGGATTTTACACAATAGGGTGTAGTCACCCTAAATGTAAGTAGCCCATTGGCTACTACCTTCTGACCCCTGTAACGCCCTTAAAACTAGTATTTAGGCACACCTCTGAACCTTAATCCTCAGATTACCGACAACCTATGAAGAAGAGGACAAAGAAAAGCCAAGTAGCAGTGAAGACTGAAGACACCAACTTACTTGTCTTCAGCCCTATCAGCCTGTCTGCAGCTGTCAAAGACCCTGCTGAAGACGAGCGACTCGTCCTGCAGACTAGCAACCTCCAAACCCTGGGAGGAATGACTGTTTTCTAGGAAGACTTGTGATCTCTTGTGAACAGTAGACTGGCCAGGAGAAAACCAAGTTTAAAGACCAAAGCTCTGTCTGTTAAACCTCTGCACCGAATGTCCCCCACCCGCGTCGAAGAAGCCCAACAGTCCAGAAAAGGTTCCCCAATGATCCTGAGCAAGAGTCCCTCGTGGGGTGACCCCTGCCGGACTCCGCATTGACCCCTGCAACCTCTGCACAATTACCCCCCCAACCGCAACCACACTGGTAAGCTGACATCTGACACCGAAAGAGACCCCTGCACTCGGAGCTACTGGGCCTTGGGGAGATGTACAGATGGTGGACTGACACCCCAGCATATCCCAGCTTACCTGTGCAGCTGTTGGTTTGCATCGATGGGCCTCCTGGCCTAAGCCTGCATCCTTTTTATGATTCCAAGATTCCACATTTGTTTGCAGTGGGCGTCCAACGCTATGTTGGCACTCTGCACCCAGTCGCCCCTGTGCTACTGGAGGTGTAAGTTTGGTTCTGTCTTGTTGCCACACTTTGCTTACCCTCACCTCTGAAGACTGGGTTCCAAAACCATGCTACTTACCTGCAAGTTGTACCATTTCGATTGCTCCCTTTCTCCTTTGGATAACATTGGCACCAATTCCCAAGTTTGACCTCTGCAACCGGCCCCCCCAGTGCCGCTGGTGGTGCACTTACCTGAACCTTGCCTGGTACTAATTCTTCATCCAAAAGCTTAATTTTGTAAAATGTTTACTTACCGGCCAATTGCTGATTGTGTTTCGTCCCATAGGCTAACATTGTATTGATTGAAAAATGCACCGTGTCCACTTTTGATATTGAAAAACTGTGATATTGCTAAACTTATTTTACTGCAACAAAGTATCTTTGGTTCTAAGAAATAAATATACCGAAATACATATTTGTACAAACAATTAGTTTTGGATTTAGTTACTGAGTGTGTGAAATCATGTCTTGTCTGTGTGTACAACACATACTTAACACAGCCCTCTGATAAGTCCAACTACTCTCCAACACTACCCCAAAAGAGAGCATTAGTAGTATCTACTTCAGCCTCTGTAAAGCATTTTCTGGATCAATCAGACAAAATATCTTGCTTAAGTCCCTTTAGCATTCTTAAAAGTTTAAAAGCCTACTATAGATAGGGGTAAAAGTGCCTAGAATTTTTTTTTTAGTCCTTTTTAAAAGGCCCAAACCGTAGTAAAATAACGCAAGATAGAGAGAATGTGGTTATGATAATCAACCTGACCGCTTACCTCCATCTTGGCAAGTAGGAGCTAAGGACCCTCTGTAGACTTTAAAAAGTTAAAACTGGTTCCAATCTTACGAAGACCAAGCTCCAGGAGCTCTTGGCAGAATATGCTATAGAACACCCTTCTGAAGAGGAGGACCACCTCCTAAAACAAGAGAATATGAGGGGGACAATTCCCAACCTCTTTACCTAGTTAGAGAAGATGTGGTCCCTGCACAAATATTTCCAAAAGTAGTGCTAAGGGTACCTAGCTCCCACACAGGTGGGTCAGGCACTCCAAGCAGCATTGAGGACAGCCTCAATGAGGAGGACAACCTGTTAGCAAGGTTGACTCGCAGAATAGCCCTGGAGGAAAGACTCCTGGCTATAGAAAGGAAAAGAGCAGATATGTGCCTACCACCCATAAATGATGGCAGCAACAAAATCCATAGGGACAGAGAGAACTCTTGTGACCCTAAAATCCCCAAAGGGATTGTCCCCAAATATGAGGAAGGTGATGGCATCACAAAATGATTCACAGCCTTTGAGAGGGCCTGTGCATCGAGACATGTGAAGGAGTCGTACTAGGGAGCATTGCTTTGGGAACTGTTACTAGTAATTACAGGTATAGACTTCTGACACTCACTGGGGCAGATGCTGAGTCGTATGACCTCATGAGGGTAACCCAGATTGAAGGCTTTATACTCACCACTGAGGAATATGGTATTAGATTCAGGGGGGCTAAAAAAACTTGAGTCAGTCCTGGGTTGACTTCATACACTATTCAGTGAAAACTGGTTAACTGGAAGTGAGATGGAAGTGAGATGCATGACTATGATGTGCTTTATAATTTATTATGAAATAACACATTTTAAGTAGTTGCATTAATACAAATTCACTTCAGTAGCTGGTAGACATAGGTCCAATTTCTCCCCAATAATTGGGAAAGAAGGCAGACCACTGGGTCAAGACTAGGGTGACCAAGAATAACCCTGTGGGTGACCAAAAGAAAGGGGTTACTAAGCCTTCCCCAGGAAAGTAGCTGAACATTCTAAGGATAAAAGTAAAGAGTAAAAACCTGCACAGGAGGGTGGGTCCCAGAAATCTTCACAATCCAACAGTGGGTACAAAGGTATAAGCTTTGATCCCCAAAAGGCCTAGTGTTGCAACTGTAAACAGTTGGGGCACACAATGTGAGAGTCTATCTGTCTCAAAAACAATCCCCCTAGTACTCCAGAACTGGTATGGCAAGTCTTCAGGTTGGATCAACAATGCGCCCAGAAGAAACCAGGGTTCACACTGAAGCTATTTTAGTCTCTGAGGGTGGGGTACATTTGGCCACTCTTCCTGTCTGACCCCATAATATGAAAAAATACAGACAGCAACCCTTGATAAATAGGTCTAGAGTAGAAGCCCTAAGAGATACAGGTATCTCCAGGACAGTATTTCGCTGGACAAACGTATCCAGTTACCAATGCTGACAATGAAACTAAGGTGCATCCCATGGCTATGGTATCCTTAGAATGAGGAGGGGTTACTGGCCCGAATCAGGTAGTGGTCTGTTCTGCAATCCGAGCTGAATGTCTGATAGGGAGTGATCTTGAAAACTCAGCATGGGCTAAGGTTAAACTGAAAACCCAAGCAGCCATGCTGTGAATCCCTGAATTGTTGTGAGTAAAAACCCAAGCACAGAGACAATCGCAGGGTGAAAAAGATATTTTGGAGCCTGAAATAATGGTCCAACCATACCAAAAGAAAAGGTAAGAAGACTGGGGGTCCAGCATCTGAATAGCAAAATGGTCAGGACCCCTCTCCTCACCCCCAGAGGGACCTGAGCTATGGAACTTGAACCTTATCAGGTTGAGCTCCTGGGACCAGGGGGACCCACTAGGGAATAGCTGCGCCAAGGACAGGGGATCTGTCCTACACTTGAAAGCCTGGGGCAGCAACCTCCTGCACAGGAAAATGGAGATGTCAGTGGCTCCCCAGGACCTACTGAGAGGACGGACCCTTTACACTAAGGACCCAAAACCTGGTACTACTAGGAGAGTGGTAGTGCCTCAGCAGTTTAGAAACTTCCACCTCACATTGGCCCAAGACATCCCCCTAGCTGGGCATCTTGGTCAGACCAAAACTTGAAATAGGCTAGTCAACCATTTCCACTGGCCAAGCACTTCCCAGAAGGTGAAGGTGTTTTGCAGCTCCTGTGTCACCTGTGAAGCCAAAGGGGTTCTCTTTGAACGGGTAGGTGTGGACGTAGTTGGTCTATTTGACCCTTACACAGGATCAGGAAACAAATTCATAATGGTAGTAGTGGATCATTCTACCAGGTATCCTGAGGCAATTCCCCTTAGTACTACTATAGTCCCTGTAGTAGCCAAAGCCCTCATTGGTATCTTTACCAGGGTACAGTTTCCGGAAGAGGTAGTTTCAGACAGAGGTGTAAATGGCTTTGTTAAGAGATTGAACAACACATTGAAAGGCATTATCATGGGACTCCCTAAAAAACTCAAAAGAAATTGGGCTGTCCATTTGCCATACCTGCTTTTCACCTACACAGAGTTGCCTCAAAAGAGAGTAGGGGTTTCACGCTTTGAACTTCTGTTTGGCCATCCAGTGAGGGGACCACTTTGTCTGGTGAAGGAGGGTTGGGAGAAGCCTCTCCATGAACCTGAGCAGGATATTGTGGACTATGTTCTAGGCCTCCGTTTCAGAATGGCAGAGTACATGGAAAAAGCATCCAAAAACCTTGAGGCCAGCCAAGAGCTCCAGAAGCACTGGTATGACGAAAAGACAGCAATGGTGGAGATTCAACCTGGGCAAAAGTTATGGGCTTTGGAGCCTGTGGCACCCAGGGCCCTCCAACAAACACAAATGGAGTGGTCCTTACCCCATTCTTGAAAAGAAAAATTAGGTCACCTACTTGGAAGACCTGGGCACTGGAAGGACCCCCAAGAGGGTGATCAATTAAGAATTGCCTAAAATATTTCTGTGACAGGGCTGATACAACCATGATGATGGTTATGATGAAGATCAGGAAGCAGAGAGTGATCCTCCCTCTGACCTCCTCTCTTACAGTTCAAAAGATGGATCAGTTCATGGTATTGTCTCTTTGCCCAGCAGCAGGCTGACTGCTGGCAAGTCCTGCAACAGTATGCTGATTTCTTCTCATTAACCCCTGGACAGACAAACTGGTGTACCCATGATGTGGACACTGGAGACAGCTTGCCCGTTGAAACAAAGATCTATCAGCAGCCTGACCAAGTTAAGGAGATCATAGCTGAAGTAAGCAAGATGCTAGAGTTAGGTGTTACTGCCCAGTGGTCTAAGTCCCCAAGCCACAGGGTGGAAAGAGAGAATTGAAGTTTTGTGTGCACTAAAGAGGTCTCAACACTGTCACCAAGACAGATGCTCACCCTATACCCAGGGTTGATGAGCTCCTAGACAAATTGGGTGCATCCCAATTTCTCAGTACTTTTGACTTAACTGCTGGGTACTGGAAGACTGGCATGACCCCAGGAACAAAACAAAAGACAGCATTCTCCACACCAGATGGGCATTATCAGTTCACTGTTATACCCTTTGGCTTAAAGAATGCTTCTGTCACCTTCCAAAGGTTGGTGAATCTTGTCCTTGCTGTGCTGGAGACCTTCAGTGTAGCATATATAAATGGTATTGCTGTCTTTAGCTCAACCTGGTAGGATCACCTGGTCCACCTTGGGAAGGGTTTGCAGTCCCTGCAATCAGCAGGCCTCACTATCAAGGTATCCAAATGCCAGGTAGGGCAGGGGCCTGTTGTACACACCTTATAATTAGAGACCAAGCACAACCCTTACAACTCAAGATCCAGACAGTTCTGGACTGGAAATCTCCAACAACCCATACTCAAGTCAAGACAATCCTTGGTTTGACTGGGTATTTAAGAAGTTTTGTGAAGGGGTATGGTTCCATTTTGACACACCTCACAGAACTCACCTCCACGAAGATGCCCAAGAAGATAAACTGGGCAATTAGTTGTCAAAAGGTTTTTGACACCCTGAAAGAGGCAATGTGCTCAGCACCAATTCTCAAAACTCCAGATTACTCTAAGCAGTTAAATTGTGCAGACTGAAGCCTCTGAGCTAGGGATAGGAGCAGTCCTATCCCAAACCAATGATGATGGCCAAGACTAGCTTATATTAGCAGGAGGTTACTTCCCAGGGAACAGTGTTGGAGTGCCATAGAAAGGGAGGCCTTTGCTGTGGGCTGCCCCCTGAAGAAGTTGAGACCATACATGTTTGGTACTCACTTCCTTGTTCAAACCGACCACAGACCTCTCAGGTGGCTTATGCAGGATGAAAGGTGAGAACCCAAAACATTTGAGGTGGTCCACCTCCCTACAGGGAATGGATTTTACAGTGAAACACAGTCCTGGGACTGCCAATACAAATGGACGTTCCAGGTTCTTCTACTTAGACAATGAAGACTCTCTTGGGAAAGCCTCTGGGGATCCATTGGACTCTGTGCACAATATACCTTACTTTGGTATAGTATGTACAGAGCCGAAATTCGTAGCGCGCACTGCATCACATTTTTCCATGCAGTGCGCGCTACGAATTTTGTTTTATTAATTAAATTGTGTACTTACCTGCAATTATCCATATGCCAATTTTTAGCACCCTCCACCCTGCCCCTCCCCCTTCCCGCCTCCCTGCCCCACCATAACTCCCTCCATGGACCGCTGCTGGTCTAGATGTGTCAGAAATATGCTGGTGCAAATTGGTCTCCCTCTCTTTTGGGTCCACCACAACACTATTACATGTGACAGTACCTAAGATGTAAAGTCAACAGACAAGCTGTGGTCTGAGAAAGGCAGCTGTCTAATGCCCTTCATGGCAACCTAACTAAGGCTTTTTACTGCCTAAATGTGCGCCTAAATGCAAGTATTTTTTAGATGATGTAACACGGTCTCTAAATGGTACACATCTTCTTTTCAATCAGTCTGTTGTCCAATTTGAACTGGTGTTTTTCAAGATGAGGTCCATGTTATTTTTCTTTCCAGCATATGCTGACCCATGAAACAAATGGTTGTAAGCCCTACTAAGAGCCACAGGCGTCCAACATCTGTTTTGGAGAAACTGAAAGCTTCCACATGAAGTGAAATGGTAACTGTTGTTGCTAGTTACATTTTGCTGCTTGGCTCTTCAGGCAGTGGATTTTTGGCTTGTGATGACCGTTATTGTTTTATTGTTTGAAATTCATCTCTACATGTTTTATGAGTTGTACCTTAGATAAACCGTATATTATTATATTTATAATGGATCAAAACAGTTTTGCCTCAGTCAGATGTAAGGAGGCGAGCTCATCTAAATAAGGAAGTAACTGACATGCTGAAGAAATGCCTGTGTTGTGGCATATGGATTCTGCTGTCTTGTAACAGGGGATCCTGGTTAATTTTACATTTACAATAGGACAAAGAGGAAGTGCTGCAAAAGGAGGTGGAAGGACTGTAAGAAAATAGTGGCATCGAGAGGCCACATTTTTCCAGTCTCTGGCTAATGCACAGGATAAAACTGGTACCTCAGCTACCACTTCCTCATAATATTCCTAAACCTGGTAAATCTCTATCTGGAGAAGAAGACCATACTGGAAAAACCCTGCTGGCTCTTGATTCCTGCTGGTAGAGAAGGACTCACTTAAAGACTTAAGGACTCCTTCTTGCACCGGGGAAAGGAATTGGTCTCAAGTTGTCAAGTGATTGGCATCTTTCTTGAATGCTGTAGGGCCACAAAAAAGCAGATGGACTTCTAATTCCAGGACAAGTCGGCTGTATACATAGGACAGGACCTGAAAGAGTACTGGCTAGGGTGAGAGATCTGATGCCTAGATGCCTTCCTGAGGAGCTAGAGGCTGCGAGACTGACCAGAAGGAACTTTCCCAGCAGTTGGAGACTATGCACCAGATTTAAAGTTTGGCAGATGGTACGTCATATGCAGGGGTGGTGGAGGGCATTACATGCCATGAAAGACTAACATCTGGAAAATTTAGAGATCACTGCTGTTCTCTGTGTTTTGGAAGGAATCACTGACAGCCTGAAAAAAAGGACAGTACACTGTTCACCCTAAATAGGGCAGGCGTGTCATGGCCTGCCTTCGTTGGACTCTACTCAGTCGAGCCTTTGGAGGAAAGCAGGTGGTCTGTCTGACTCAAAAATGGAGCGGTTGTTCCAAGGGTTTGTCAGACAGGGTACTATGTCACATTTGAAGGAATACCCTGGTGCCAAACTCTAAATCATAGTACAAACTGTTTTTATGTCTTTTTATGATTTATGTGAAGGCATAAAGACTCTACTACATTTATCAAATTTAAGAAGCTATATGTCCAAACAGGAACTTCATAAACATAACTTCATAAATCTATTTCAGAATTTGTCATCCCAAAATGGTTTACATCTAAAGTCCCCCCCACCCAGGGATTGTATGTCATCCTTGTGGACCACATTATCTGAAAAGCCAATGACTTAGAAATATACCTTGAAGATAATAGCAATAAGGACTATGAGCCCATCACATACATCCACACCAACCCCACTATACTTTCCTCCACAGAATCTGCTATGCTTCAACTTTATCTATGGATGACTTGACTTGCCCAGTTTAAAAAAAGACTGTGGAGCCTTCAGTGGACTTTTGCTGGCCTATATGTTAAAGGACATACTCATCAATGTTTTCGATACTGTTGTGTAGTTCCTACAAATCTATATAGGATCTGCGTGTTTAGACAACATAAACTAAGGGATTGGTGCCTAGACTGATTACAGGCACTCTCAAAGGAAACGTTAGTCTGCAGACCAGCTAGCTCACTGTGCCACCGTAAGCCCTTCTTACCAAGGAGCGAATAGTTGCTGGCAACTATCGAACATGACAACCCTGACCCCTCAGGGATCGTGCAAACAATATAGTACTTTTCGCTCAGTCACTTGTGCTCACTTTCTCTCAGAGAGATACACAGAATAAACAGTGGGAACGTTTTCAATAAGTATTCATTGAAACCAGCGTCATTCTAGTATAAAATATGTGTGCTCCTACAACCATGAGACAGAAACAGATCTATACAGTTATAAGCACCAGCAGAGTAAAGAGAAGGTAGAATTCTACCATTTTGCTAAAGCAATGGCTTTATTCAGGCATATAGATACATGACAGTAAAAATGCGTACTCCTACGATGCAAATAACTAGATGTACCTAAGTGTACCTAGCATGTATGTAGGTGTATAGCCATGAATGACCGCTCGAGCCTGCCCAGGCGAGGTCGCCCCACTTACGCCGCTCCTGCCTGCTGCTGCCAGCACGCTGCCCTGCTGACTGCTGCACACTTCCTGCTATCACCTCCGTTTTGCGCCGCTGTTTGCCATCCACTGCGTGCCTGGTTTACCCTCTCAGTCGCCTGTTGTTTCCCCTTTTTTCCCCTTTTTTCCTTCTGTATCCTGCTGTGTGCCTGTTGTCTCCCCTGTCCGCCGCCTGTGCACTTAGCATTGTTTCCCCTTTTCCTTCTGTACCCCTCTCCCCCGCTTCGGCTGCCCTCCCCCACCTGTGTGCCCCCTCTAGCCGCCGGACGACCCAGCTGCCGCTGAGCCGCCCTCGGTCCTCCTTCCCGCCACTGACATCTGGCGTCTACGCCCCCCCTCCTGCCCATTGGCCGCCCCGCTCCCGCCACCCAGCTGACCCGCCCTCCCGGCTCCTCACTTATGACGCCCCCAGAGCGACCGCGCAGCGGACGCGCGCAGCGGGAGCACCGATTGAGCGCCGAAGGTGCGCCAAAGGTAAGCCCGTCTGCGCCCGTCCGCGCCTGGACCGCGCCCAGTGCCAGGACCCCTGGCCCCCACCGACGGAAGCCGACCCGACGAATCTACGACGCCACCGAACTCAACGCACTCAACACCGGCAGGACCCCGGGTTGCTACCGAGCCACACCGAGACGCACCCATGGACCCTTCAGCTGCCACTCCTGCAAGTTCACCTGCAACCGGACCCACGCCACACCAACACCCACCAAGCCGAACGCCAGCAGCAACCACCTCCAGTGCATCCTGCTCAACACCCGCTCCGTCCACAGACACGCCGTCGAGCTCTGGAACCTGCTCGACACCACAGCCCCAGACGTCGCCTTCCTCACGGAAACCTGGATGAACGCCTCCTCAGCGCCCGGCATCGCCATCGCCATCCCGGAAGGCTACAAGATCATCCGGAGGGACCGCGCCAACCAGACCGGAGGAGGCATCGCCATCATCCACAGAAACACCATCCGCATCACGACCGACACCGACGATACCCGCGCACCCGCCGAACACCTGCACTTCCAGATCCACGTCAACCCCAAGACCACCCTCAGAGGAACCCTCATCTACAGACCCCCGGGACCACGCACACAATTCAGCGAAGACATCGCCGACTTCATCAGCCCACACGCCCGTTTCTCCGCCGACTACATCCTCCTCGGGGACCTCAACTTCCACTTGGAGAACAACAACGACCGCCACACTACCACCCTGCTGGACAACCTCGCCACCCTCGGTCTCAAGCAGCTGGTGACCACCCCTACCCACTACGCCGGACACACACTCGACCCCGTCTTCTCCTCCAGCAAAGACATCACCTTCAGCCACGCCACCGGACTCCACTGGACGGACCACAGCTGTGTCCACTTCAGCTACAGAAAGAACACGATCCACCACCACCAGCAACAGGTTCCCCGCAGAAGCTGGAACAAGATCACTGCAGACCAGCTCGCTACTTCCCCGAGCAAGAACCCGCCCACCAGCACAATGAACCCCAGCCAAGCGGCCCCCAACCTCACGAAATGGATCAGCGACTGCGCAGACGACCTCGCCCCTCTGAAGACCCCGCCGAACAGACCCAGCAACAAGAAAGCCCCATGGTTTAACGACGAACTCAAGAGCTCCAAGAAGAACTGCAGAGCACTCGAGAAAACCTGGCGCAGAGACCCAACACCGGACAACATGACCGCCCTCAAGCTCGCCACCCGAAAACACCACCAACTGATCCACGCCACCAAGAAAACCGCATTCAAGGAACGACTGGACAACAACGCACACAACAGCAAGGAACTCTTCAACATCGTAAAAGAGCTCTCCAACCCCAACGCCGGAAACAACGACATCACCCCCTCGCAGGACCTCTGCAACTCCCTCGCCTCCTACTTCCACAACAAGATCGCGGACATACACAACAGCTTCAGCACTCAACCGACGCAAGCCACGACCAAACCACCGCCCCCCACATCCACCCTCCGCGCCTGGACCCCGATCAGCACCAAAGACACCGTCCGCACGATGAACTCCATCCACTCCGGATCCCCGATAGACCCCTGCCCTCACCATGTCTTCAACAAGGCCGACGCTGTCATCGCACCCCACCTGCGGGACATCATCAACACCTCCTTCGACACCGCCACCTTCCCAGAGAGCTGGAAGCACGCCGAACTCAGCGCTCTACTTAAGAAACCATCAGCCGACCCCACCGACCTCAAGAACTACCGCCCCATCTCTCTGCTCCCATTTCCGGCAAAAGTCATCGAGAAGACCGTCAACAAGCAACTGGCCACCTTCCTCGAGACGAACGATTCCCTCGACCCCTCGCAGTCTGGCTTCCGGGCCAACCACAGCACCGAGACCGCCCTGATCTCAGCTACCGATGACATCCGAGCCCTGCTCGACAACGGGGAAACTGCGGCCCTCATACTCCTGGACCTCTCCGCGGCCTTCGACACTGTCTGCCACCGTACCCTAGTACAGCGCCTGAGCAACGTCGGAATCCAGGAGAAGGCACTGGAGTGGATCATCTCCTTCCTCGCCGGAAGGACACAGAGAGTCCGCCTCACCCCGTTCAGATCAGAGGCCACCGAAGTCATCTGCGGCGTTCCTCAAGGCTCCTCGCTCAGCCCAACACTCTTCAACGTCTACATGAGCCCCCTCGCAGCCATCGCACTCCAGCACAACCTCAACATCATCTCCTACGCCGACGACACCCAGCTGATCCTCTCCCCCACCAACGACCCCGCCACCGCCAGAGCCAACCTGCACGAAGGGATGACAGACGTAGCCAAATGGATGTCGAACAGCCGCATGAAACTGAACTCGGACAAGACGGAAGTCCTCATCCTGGGATCATCACCCTCCGCCTGGGACAACTCCTGGTGGCCCCCCGCCCTGGGCAGCGCACCCAAACCCACAGACCACGCACGCAACCTGGGCTTCATCCTGGACTCCTCCCTCTCCATGACCAGACAAGTCAACGCCGTCTCCTCGTCATGCTTCAACATCCTTCGCATGCTACGTAAGATCTTCCGATGGATCCCCACCGAGACCAGGAAGACGGTCACCCAGGCCCTCGTCACCAGCCGTCTAGACTACGGCAACTCCCTCTACGCCGGAACCACCGCCAAACTCCAGAAGAGACTCCAGCGGATCCAGAACACCTCAGCACGACTCATCCTGGACATCCCCCGCCGCAGCCATATCTCCGGACACCTGAGAAACCTGCACTGGCTCCCGGTCAACAAGAGAATCACCTTCCGGCTCCTCACCCACGCACACAAAGCCCTACACAACCAAGGCCCAGGATACCTCAACAGCCGCCTCAACTTCTACGCTCCCAAACGCCAGCTTCGATCGACCAGCCAAGCCCTCGCCGCCGTCCCCCGCATCCGAAGAGCCACCACAGGAGGAAGGTCCTTCTCCTACCTGGCAGCCAAAACTTGGAACTCCCTTCCGACCCACCTCCGCCTGACCAAGGACCACCTCGCCTTCAGGAAGCAGCTCAAGACCTGGCTGTTCGAGCAGTAGCGGACCCCCTCCCCCCAGCGCCTTGAGACCCTCCGGGTGAGTAGTGCGCTATATAAATGCTTTGATTGATTGATAAATGCTTTGATTGAATGTCCTTAGGATAAAGCCAACCCCATTATCTCAGGTGGGAGAGTGAAGGACCTCGTCTTGGTCTAAGGAAGGACACCCTGCGAGGGATGCCAGACCACTGCGTGCTGGAGTGTCTGCATGCAGGAACCTCAGCGTCTTGCATCAGTGTGTCAGCATGGAAGTCTGTTATATTCTAAGCCATGTTAAGTTATGTACTGTATCTTTAATGAAATTGTATGTTCTACTGTCACTATGTTTGTGAGGTCATCGCATCTTGCCCATGGTGGAATGTTATGTTTCAATACATGAGACAAACTGCATCAGGGACAGATGAGACTGGCAGATGAAGAGCTGTGCAGATTCTACTGAATAAATCTTACTTTATTCATCCACCTGCCTTGTGGATTTACTACATATTTTTGGCGACGGGGTCTACACAGCTGAGCCCACGCATCTATCTACAAAAACAAAATTTTCAAAGGATTTTCTTCTTAAATCCACATCAATCCATCTGCCGCAACTGCCGCTTTTCTTCAATGAAGTCTTCAACCTTACTCTATTTTCAACAAGCTTGAAGACCAACTCTACATCAAAGACTTTCAAAACAAACAAGCGCCTTCAACATAAGACTACAGCTTCAACATTTTGAGATAAGTGACTGTTAATTTATTTCAATATTTTCAGCTGTACCTTCGATTTCCAGCTCCTTATCTACTGTGTGTGACTTTCAACTAGCGTGTGTTTACAGCGGTGGCATTACGATTTTCATGTACAGTTAAGAACAGAAAAACTGAACTTTCCATTTGTTTGTTTTATTCTACACGCACAATCTCTTGCGCATCGTTCAATTACATATATCGGAACATTACTTGCATGTCCTGTTTCTTACCGAAGCGAGTGAAAGAACGAGACGTTTATGCGAGAGTGTGAAGCACACATAATTTTGAAAATATACACTGAGACTTTACCGGCATTTTGTTCACCGTCCCAGAGCGAGCGAAAGAGCGAGGCTTCTGCGCGAGAGTGTGAAGTGTGACGTAACAGAACGAGACCTGTACTCGTGCGAGACTTTTCTACGTCTTCCAATTGCATTCCCCTCTGGGCATGCTCCGTAGCTTTGCCAACCACCGTGAAGCTATTTTGCCAACCACGCAGTAACGCTGTGTTCAACCACGGAACAACGCTGTTGCCAACCACTAAATAATGCCATTTTAAACCACGCTCCATCAGCAAAAAGTGTGACATCATTACCTTTGTTTTCTCAATTCCACTCCTCGATGGGGATGTTCTACAGTGTCATACTGCTTTCTACAGAGATTCCATTCTCCAACAATTAACATTCTTTTCTCAAGAGAACAATTAGTGTCACATTGTTTCTTGCAGAGATTCCATTCTCCAACAATTAACATTCTTTTCTCAAGAGGACCACTATATATATATATTTTTTTCTTTCTTTTTCTCAATTGAAACTTTCAATTCTACTTATTATGGACATTACACTTGTATCTATTTAGGAAATTAGTTTGTGAAATAGTACCTTTGTGATACTTATTCATTTTAATATTTTCGTTATTGATTTATTTCTATAATGTCTTCTTTACAGTCTATCAATGCTCCTCCTTCTTTTCTAGAGACTCCAGGAGATCCTCCAGTAAAGTGGGATATTTGGTTTGATGCCTTCGAGACATTCTTAGGTGCCATTGGAGCTTCGAGGTATCGTACTGAAAGAAAGAAATGTCTTTTGTTACATTCTCTTGGTTTCGAGGGTAGATCTATTTTCAAGCACTTACCTGATCCTCCTGGAGATAACGAAATTAGTGATGAGTATCAAACTACCGTTACGAAACTAAATCTTAGGTTTGATAAACAACCCAATTTGATTGTCCTTAGACACAAATTCTTTATGAGGAAGCAATCTGAAAGTGAAGATGTTGATGCTTATGTGTCCGCTCTCAGGAAGTTAGCTTCTGTCTGTCTTTTTGAGAACTTTACTGAACAATTAATTTGTGACCAATTCGTTGGTCATTGTAAAGATAAGCAGATTAGACAGAAGTTACTTTCTATGTACAATCCCACTCTTGATGAAACCATTAAAGTAGCGAAAAGTATAGAGACATCTCATATTTCCCTTAAGGAATTAGAAGACAAACCAGCGGATAGCATCAATTTTGTTGGTAGTTCGAGGAAAGCAAAAAATAAATCCACAAAGACTGCGAGCAATTTTTCTCCAAGGTTCAAAGATACTGTTTCTGTGCCTAACAATATTTGTCTGCGATATGGAAGTTCTACCCATAGTAAAGGAGCGAAATGCCCAGCGTTGAATTCTATGTGTAACTACTGTAAAAAAAATAGGACATTTTGCCACTGTTTGCTTAAAAAAGAAATTTCAAAGAAAACTATAGCTTGTGTGGTTGAATCAGATAATGACTCAGATACTGAAATTATCTCAGTTATTTCTGACCATATAGAGTCTAGTGAGACATCAATACCTCTTACAGGTGATCCGTCAACTTGTGTTGATCCTATAGTTGAAATACTTGTTGGTGATAAGAAACTTGATCTTCTAGTGGATTCGGGTGCAAGGATCACCATGATTACTGAGGAACTATTCCATGAAACGTGGGGAGAGAGAGTATTATTTCCTCCTGACAGAAAACCTATTTCATATGAAAAACGTAGAATTGCATTACTTGGATTTTTCGAGGATTACTTAGAGTTTAAAGGCAGGAAAATAAGGGGAAAAGTGTATGTAGCTGTCAAAGGATTGAATATCTTAGGGTGGTTTCACCAGGGTCTCTTTGGCATGCAACTTAGACCAGGCACAAAAGAACAAGTATTGCTTGTCTCTTGTGAAGAGGAAAGCACTAAGTGGGTCAATGAATTTCCTTCTGTTTTTAGTGATCAACTAGGTAAGATCACTGGGTTCAAACATAAAATTATTGTTAAGGATGGAGCAACTCCTATTAAACACAAACTCAGGAGTGTTCCCTTTAGCATTAAAGAGGACCTTAACAAAGAGATAACTATGCTATGTGAAAAGGAAATTATAGAACCTACTGACTCATCATTATGGTTGTCTCCTCTTGTGGTCGCACGCAAGAGAGATGGTAAACTAAGGGTGTGTGTGGACCTTAGATCCTTGAATAAGGAGATTTGGGTTGACTCCCACCCTTTGCCTAAAATTACGGACCTATTTACCAGTATCAAAGGTGCGAACATTTTTTCGAAATTAGACCTGGCTAGTGCCTATCATCAAATAGAACTTCACCCTGAATCACGATCTTTAACAGCTTTTGTGTCTCCACTCGGTACTTTCCGCTACAAAAGGATGCCTTTTGGACTAGCCTCTGCGGCTTCTGTATTTCAGAGGGTGATGCAAAATTTGTTGAGAGATGTTGAGGGTGTTCTTGTTTTCCAAGATGACGTTTTGATATATGCCAAAGATGATGAAACACATGACAGCATTATTAGGAAGGTTTTGGAAATTTTCAAAAAAAATGGAGTTGTATTGAAAACTGAAAAGTGCAAGTTTAGTTGCAGTGAGATAGAATACCTAGGTCATTTACTTTCTCATGAAGGAATCAAACCAAGACAAGGTTTAATTGATGCTATTATGAAGTCACCTGTGCCTAAAGACAGGTCTGGAGTTAAGTCGTTGCTCGGATTGTTGGAATATTATTCAAGGTTTGTCCCTAACTATGCATCACTAGTTAGACCCATTAGCAATTTGCTCAAGTTTTCTACTAAATTTTCATGGACAACAGACTGTGATCGTGCTTTCATGGAGGTGATTGCCTTGTTTTATTACAGTAGATGCGAGCAAGGTGGGTTTAGGGGCTATTCTTACTCAACGTACTGGTGAACAAGAATATACTGTTGCTTTTGCCTCCAGAGTTCTAAGGAGTGCTGAGATTCAATACTCTGTTATAGAGAAAGAACTGTTGGCTTGTGTATGGGCTATTGATAAGTATCGACCTTATGTTTGGGGTAGGCATTTCAACTTAATCACAGATCACAAGCCACTGGTGTCTATTTTCTCTGCTGGTCCTAGCAAATGTTGTACACCAAGGATCACAAGGATGGTTCCAAGTTACTTCAATATCAATTTGATGTCACACACATTTCTGGTGGTAAAAACACTCGAGCTGACTTTTTGTCACGTTATCCACAGAGTTGCGATGTGAGTGAGGGTACAAGTTTTCAAGACTTAAATGATGAAGATGAGGAGGATTGTTTTGTGGCATCAATAGATGTACCCATTTTGGCTGTTGGGTCTGAGGAAGATTGGAGGGAATTTTCGTTAAAGGACAAGATGTTACAAGAGGTGTTCAATTTTATCAAGAATGGGTGGCCAAAGGAGAAGTCTTTGTCTTCCGAGTTACAAACATATTGGAAAGTAGAGTCAGAAATTTCAATTGAGGATGGCTTAATACTGAGATGTGAGAAACTTGTTTCACCTCATTGTCTTAGACCTATCATTATGAAAGAAGCTCATGAGGGGCATTTAGGTATTTCTCTTACAATACGTCGTATACGACAAGATTTTTGGTGGCCAAGCATGGATAGTGAGATCAGGACGTTTGTTGAAAATTGTCCTGTGTGCAGTTTTTCTGAAAAATCGCTTAAAGTGATTGTTCCGCCTTTTTCTCCTATTGAATGCCCAGCTAGCCCTTGGATTAAAGTAGGTATCGACATTATGGGTCCCTATGAAGTTTTACCTTTGGGGATGAAGTTCATTATTGTTTTGATGGATTATACATCCAAGTGGCCTGAAATAAAGGTGGTAAAAGAAGCTAATTCGACTAATATTATCAAGTTTCTCAAGGAGGTATTTTTGAGAGAAGGTTTTCCTCAGTTTATTATCTCAGATAATGGGACTCATTTTGTAAGTGTGGAATTTCAAACTTTTCTTAAAACCTGTGGGGTCAAACACCTTAGAAGCTCTCTCTATTATCCACAAACCAACGGTCTTGTGGAAAGAATGAACCGCGTTGTGGGTGATTGCGTTAAGTGGACTGTAAAGGGCAGGCATGATGTTTTTGCATCTATTGAAAGCATGCTTTGGTTTTACAGAACAACACCGCACTCTTCCACGAAAGTTTCGCCTTTTGAAGTACTAAGAGGTAGGAAAGCTAATACTAGTTTTCGACCTGGGTGGATGTGCAAGTGGTCTCACTCCTTAGTTGATGTTGAGTCGGTTTTAGAAACGGTCAAAATTAATTCTGAAATGACACAAAATAAGGAGAAAGCATGGTTTGACAAAAAGAGAAATGTCAAGATGGATACGTTGAGTGTGGGAGATTTTGTTAGAATTAAGAATTCTACTCACACAAAGAAAGGGAAGTGTAAATATAGTGAACCCATCAAGATTGTATGTATTGGTATCAATGCTGTTCAAGTAGAAGGTGGGTGCTGCTGGAATATTGGCTGGCTGGCGAATCTGACACAATGGGTGAATTTCCCCACCCATAAGGCTGGTCATTGGTTAGATTTGGTTTGTTCTAACTTTGAGATCACTATGTCACCCCCTATGAGGGTTACCTGGTCGGACCATGCCCTAATTTTGTTCACCTGGCCCCTTAGTTCTAAAGGGCCGAGGGATTTGCCTGCCCCTCAAGCTCACGCCCAGCGAATAAATTTAACCACTTTTTCGGATTCTCTTTTGACTAACCGTCCGACACTGCCGTCTAACCTAGAGTCTGCAGTGGATTTATTCAATGCTTGGGTTAAACAAAGCGCCGCTGTGCCCACTAATAAAGGTGGTAGTAAACGGGTCAGGTCATCTCCCTCTAAACCCTGGTTCTCCCACGCTCTCAGGGAACTCAAATCCGGCTGTAAAAAACTGGAGCGAGCCTGGCGCCTTGAGTTCTGTCCTGATCTGAAGAGCAATTTGCGGAGGGCTCAGAAGGTTTACTATGCCGAAATTAGGGCCGCCAAAAGCAGGTACTTCTCAGGAAGGATAGAGAAGGCGGACAACAATGGCAAAGAAGTCTTTGCCATTGTTCAGAGTTTTCTTTCTCCCAGTGCTGCCTCCCCAGTTCTTCCGGCTTCCGATCTCTGGTGCGAGGAATTGTCTTGTTTTTTTGACAATAAAATTGCTAAAATCCAAGAGGAGCTCCAAAATTCCTGTGGTCTCCTTCAGTCTTTACCACCCATCACCAGTTCTGGTGGGAAGCAAACCGTTAGCCAATTTTCCACCTTTGAGACAGCTTTGCAAGCTGATGTGCTGGCTATCCTGGAGTCACTAAAGTCGGGTTCACCCTCCGACCCGTGCCCCGCCAGGGTCCTGGGGGGAGTGGCGAGCTTGGTTTATCAGGAGGCCACCCAGGTTGTTAATCTGTCTCTGGCCTCTGCCTCTGTTCCCTTTTGTTGGAAACAGGCGAAACTGCTTCCTCTGCTAAAGAAGCCTGGCTTGGACCCCCTAGCCACCTCCAATTATCGGCCAATATCGTTGCTCCCGGCACTAGCGAAGGTCTGTGAAAAGGTTGTCTTTAGGCAACTGAATAACTTTATTGAGTCTTCTCAGGCCCTGCACCCGGCTCAATCGGGTTTCAGGGCGGCCTTCAGCACTGAGACGGCTCTGGTAGAAGTCTCAGAGGCCATTAGGGAGTGTCTGGACGGAGGCGGCAGAGCGGTCCTGGTTTTGCTGGACTTATCTGCCGCCTTCGATACGGTACCCCATGCTCAGCTGCTGAATCGGCTGGCAGAGGTGGGGCTGTCAGGTGCGGTTTTGGCCTGGCTGTCCTCGTTTCTGTCAGAGCGGACGCAGCAAGTATGGATGCCTCCATTCGCCTCGTCTCCCAAGAAGCTCATCACAGGGGTTCCTCAGGGGTCGACGTTAAGCCCCTTGTTGTTTAACGTTTATATGACCCCGCTGATTCATCTGGCAGAGCAGTGGGGAGCAAAAATAATGGCGTATGCCGACGACACGCAGCTGTTGTTTACCTGGCCTAAGAATTGCTTAGATGCCTGTGTCGTCTGCTCTTGTTTGTCCAATGTCTTCCGGTGGCTCGTTTCAGCTCAGCTTAAATGCAACGAGGACAAGACAGAGCTGCTGTTTTATGACAACTTTTCGGCCAATTTTAAGGATCTTATATGGCCGCCTGACTTTGCTTGTCCCAGCTCTCCTGGAGGCCCAGTCAAAAACCTGGGGGTCTGGTTTGGACCGAATCTTAAGTTTGAAGCGCATCTAAAAAAACTTACTGCGACTTGTTTTGCGACCCTCAAGTCACTCAAAAGGTTCCTTCCGCTGCTTCATAGGGAAGCAAAAGAGACGGTTCTGCGTGCTTTGATTTTATCAAGGCTGGATTATGCCAATGCCCTTTTTAGCGGTCTCCCTAAATATCTCATTAATCGCATGCAGATCATTCAGAATGCGGCGGTTCGACTTTTATTCCATCTTCCAAGAAGAACTAGCGCTTCTGCCCATCTCCGAAAGCTCCACTGGCTTCCGGTGGCCCATCGCATTGTGTTCAAATCACTGGTCCTGGCCTTTCGAGCCTTGCACCAACAAGGACCACAATATTTGCACAAGAGGTTCACTTTTTATACTCCTCGCCGTGCCCTTCGATCAGCTAATCTTCTTCTGATGTGAGATTGGGTGGTCAGTCTATCTCTGTCCAAGCAGCTCGGTCTTGGAATGCCCTGCCGCTCTCTCTGCGATCCTCAGCCACACTGGCGGAATTCAAGAAGGGGCTAAAAACCCACCTTTTTAAACTCAGTATCTAGTTGCTTTTTCTTCTTCACCTGGTTTGGCTCTGTTTAAGGTTACATATCGCGCCAGGATACTCTGTAGTAGCAGAGCGCGTAATAAAATATTTTATACATACATACATACATATTTCGAAAGTTGTAAAAGTAAAAGCAAGTGTTGTTTCCGGAGGTCATGATGAACATGACAGCAACATGAATTTATCTCGTAGAAAGAGTACTAGATCTATTAATTTACCTTGCAGATTTCGTGATTAGGTACTATTATAATTCTTTATATTGTAGTTTTTTTTTTGTTTTTTGTTGTTCCCTTTTTCTGTAATGTTCCCAAATGTCATGTTTGTAGATATATTTTTAGACTATGTATTATTGTTGTTCACACTAACAGTTTTCCTTTAGGAAGAAAAGGAGGTATGTTATATTCTAAGCCATGTTAAGTTATGTACTGTATCTTTAATGAAATTGTATGTTCTACTGTCACTATGTTTGTGAGGTCATCGCATCTTGCCCATGGTGGAATGTTATGTTTCAATACATGAGACAAACTGCATCAGGGACAGATGAGACTGGCAGATGAAGAGCTGTGTAGATTCTACTGAATAAATCTTACTTTATTCATCCACCTGCCTTGTGGATTTACTACAAAGTCTTTTTCTCCTCTGGTTTCCCCAGTGAACATGTAGTGTTTATATACCCAAAAATACCCTCAGTGGTTCTACATAAAAGTGTACTATGGGAATGTCGGGCAAGGATGACGATAGAGGCGACCCGTGTACAGGATGTTTATGCAGAAGATGGTAATCCTGCTGTGATACTGAGAATCCTCATGCATAATACATGAGGCTAGTTTTCAAAGAAAACCACACGACAGTCATGTAGTACCTAACTAGGTAAAATGTCGGCGTCAGACCCGTTATGTAACTACCTAGGCATATAATGGGGTACATTGGGGTTCATAACACCCACTCCTCATCCAACTGGACAACATAATAATAAATGCTAAAATATGCCTCTTAAAAAATCATGAAAACATTGCTAAAATATGAGTTATAAAACATCTGAAAACATGGTATATGTTCAAAAGGTAAATGATGTAGCCGTAACAAAGCCCTATGAGTCCTCTAGGAGGTCAATATACTGTGAGACCGACTGAGCATGCTGAAAGCTATAGTGCTCAGTAAGAGCAGAAGAGGAAAAATGAAACAAAAATGCTGTTTGAGTTGTTTTAAAAAAGGGCCAAATTGTTCCCAGCACATGGAGAGCCAAATGTGTAAGTGTCCTGTGTGGGAGACGCAACATCACTGTTGCCTGCCTTCGCAGACAATGGTCCCTGTAACACCTCTTGGATCAGGTCAATGGAGCAAAGGTGATCTTCTCCGGTTCCCACAACTATTGCTGTGGAAACATTTAATACCTGTATGTCTGGTACAGAGCCAGTGTCCATTCCAACAGAAGTTGAAGCATCACATGGTGGCTCTAAGAATGCCATCATCAGGATTGGAGTACGTTGAGGACACTGCACTACATGGGCCATTAGCGGGTCCAGCAGTACATTCACGCCTGGAGGTGCATCCAATGGAAGTGTTAGAAAGATGTCCAACACGCATTCGTGTCCACAGAATAAGCAGCGGAGTACAGTCAAGAAGCAGTCTACCCAGACTGATCTGAACAATCGAAACCAATGCTCGCTTATCTCTCTTGAAGTAGAGTTGTGCCCAGATGGAGTACCATGTGCTCACAGCAACGTAGCTCCGAGAGTGCTTTTTCCATCTCCTTGGAATTGGGGATGTCCATTGCATAGCAGAAAAATGAAAGTAGGATCCCCACTACCAGTAGTAGGATCAGCGGAAGCCCTCCAAAAATACTTCCAAATACGGAATAACTCCAAAAACCGTCTGAAAGGTGCTAATAGCCCAGAACCTGGTCTTAAACAGATATACTATCCCACTCGTATCAGACATGTTAAAGATACAATGTACATTTTCTCCAAAATTGAATGGGAAGTTAGTTTGGACTAAAGCCTATATCGCAGCTGAAGGCCTTGCAACCTGGAGATCAAAAGTCTCTCGAGCTGAGGTTAAGGTCACTTTGTTCTGTAAAAGTATGGCTTTCAGTCTGCTCAGAGAATCACACCATATAAGGGAAACATTCAATGAAGGCCATAGCGGCACCTCCCTGACTGTGTGGGTTGGTGAAAACAATACTCGCAAACAATAAGTAACCCTGGAACTTACTGTGACTAGATATGCGATGCCCGGCAGCATCCTGCAACAACTTTTGATCATTCAGTATTTAGTAACCCATACAAGAGCAGTTTAAACACTGGATGAACAACAGCAGCTAGGGAACCTTTCAATTGGCAAGATAGGTTTGCAACCAAACATTACAAGGTCTGTGAAGCATATTATTTTGACAAATGAGAGTCCCATTTAACAAATTCTCGCAGTCTGGACCGCTGAGAAAAACATCAGTGTCCCCATTCCTGCATCTAAATATGTAAGGTAACTTCCAGGATTCATGAATGTATTCCTTCCCTAAAGCTTCATACCTACCTACTTGATGGTACTCTAGGCAGTATTGAAATTGGATTGTTGTTACTGGGCATGTTATATGGCCATTGATTAACCATTCTGTGGCTGGTGACTTAGCCACGGTTAAAGTTAGTTGGTCCAATTTTTTAATGTGCAGCATTGTGTACTTAACATCTCTCTGTGCCTTTGTTGTCTGCCTTGTTGTTAAATTATAAGCAGAAAACCGAGACGTGTTATTAATATATTGCCAGCGCAATGATTGTATCACCCAGCTTAATAATAGAATTGATCATAACTGCGATTGCCCATGTTAAAGAATGGACAAGTCCTGTTCTATTATATATATATTGCAGAGGATACAGTGTTTCCCAGTGAACAAATCCTGGATGTTAGTGTGGTCATGCAACTGTCGCCCACTGCCAAAGCCTTTAATAGGTTAACCCTATCAATTTCATGTAACCTCTCTGCAGCTTCCATACTTCTTTGTAAATGGCATATAAGAAGCGTTTACGACGTAGCTTCCGGGGACCTAGCAAAAAATCCCTTAAATCTATGTCATCTGATAGTAAGGACAAGTGTTGTTTCACCTGGGACAGTGTTGAGGTTTTCAGCCAATCTAGGCAAAACTTCACAACATTGTAGGATGTCACCACCCCCGGAAGTTCTCATTGTACATAGCGTTGGTCCAGCCTATGGAAACGATACCCTTCGGTGGTACCCTTGAATCTTGATTGACACCCATTTGTGTTCATAGGCCAAACCAACCATCCCTTCCATTTGGGGTCTGAAGAATTGTAAGAACCCTCATGTATAATGCCATTCAGTGTGTTCTCACTATGTGAAGAATAATTTCACCAACCCTCAAAGTGCGTAGGTGAGGGAATCTGAGGTGTGTTCAAGTCCTTAATCTTGGCAGGTCCTAGACAAGACGTTTGTTGCACAGTATAATTCAGGAAGATAATTTGCTGAGGTATGAGACATGCTCTAAATAATGCCTCAGTTCCCTGTACTTGCCAATCTTTAGTCCCCCAGACAGATTTTGTGTCTATAGCGTCCCTCCAAAAATTGAAACCCTCTAAAGACAGCAGGGAAATAAAAGGAGCAGAGTACATCTGTTCAGTGTTCGTGAGCATATTTTTCTTCATATGCGTGGGTGCAACCTTATAATAATATGAGGGTTGGTCAGAAGATTTAAACCCAGAAAAATAAGCAAACTTTTGTGCAAACGTTTGTGGACTACCTTTTGGTGGTGTAGGGCGATGTTCCCATTGATGGTAAGTAAAAACATTACGTGGAATACTTGTCTTGTGCAAGAAAAGATGACCATAGTGTTGGTAACAATACATACTGTCAAAATCTGATGTTTCATCATTCAATTCCATCAAGACCATTATTCCAGGAACGATCTTCTGAAACTTAATCGCCTGGTGAGAGATAGTGTCCTTATCACTAAAGCCTAATAGCTGCAATACCTGTGACTTGTGCTTAGGAGAGTCCCATACTGTGGTCTCTACTGGTGAGACCTGTCTACTTGACAATGAGAGGGAGCAATACCTATTACTCAATTGCCGATTGTTACCCAAACATAAACTAGAGATAGCAGTTCTTATCTTAGAATTTCGACCTGATGCTCTATTTTTAACTGAAACCTGGCTAACAGAAACATCGGCCCCTGATATATTAGAGGTAGTGACCCCTAATTATGCATACTTCGCCTTGAACACTCAACACTTAGAGGAGGAGGGCTAGCGATAATTTTTAAAAGCAATTTGCGTTGTCAGTCATAACCACTTAATATTGCAAACTCTGAGGCAGCTTCTTTTAGCTTAAACTTAAACAGTAAGTTCCCACTGATTGGGTTTCTAATCTATCGTCCACCAGGTCCAGCAACTACTTTTGTTAAAAGCTTAGCCAATATGATTCCAGACTATGCAGTCAGATATGCTAATTTCACAGTTTTAGGGGACCTAAACATTCATATAGATATAAAGGATTGCCCAATCACGAAAAACTTAATGGGTGAGCTGAGTATGTGCCAACTCACTCAATTAGTTAATGGCCCTACACATGAGCTGAGCAATCTATTGGACCCCATTTGTACCGCTCGCCTTCCCTAACAGCAGCCTACCCCATTCTGGTGGTGTGGTCAGACCACCACATGATTCCCTTTAGAACTAAGGAACCCTAACTGGAGATTGTACCGCCCACTAAACCTACCTCATGCAAATAGGCACGGATTACACCCTCGGATTTCATGAAGGTTTACAATTCTCACAGACCAACCCTCGATGAATGCCCATTGGCAGCTAATACTCAGATTAAGGGATAGATTAATCTAACCTTGATACACTAGCGCCATCGAAGCCAATCACTAGCAGGCGATTTAAGCCGTCAGCACCCTAGTTCTCAGAGGAACTCTAGGAAACAAAGAGGTCATGCAAAACGTTAAGGTGAATATGATGCAAAGAGTACTATGAACATCATAAATCCACCTACCTGGCAGCCTTAAAAAAGTACCACAAGGATCTTAGGCGGGCCAGCGCAAAGTATTATGCCCTTCAAATTGAACTTTCCAAAAACTCCACCAGAGAGCTCATCCAGGTAAATAAATCCCTGACCTCCCTAGAACGTGCAACAGTGATAATCCCTCCCTCTACTGAGCGCTGTGATCAAATTGCCAGAATTTTTGTGAATAAAGTAAAGCGCATCGGCACCTCTTTCCTGGAGAGTGCAAGTACTTTTAAGAAGCTGCCTCTCTCCAATACCCTGCCAGACACCATGGGTAAGCTCCTCAACCCATTGCTGAGGCTGATATGCACAGTCCTATGCTGAGAATCAGATTGGGATCCCCTCTAGACCCCGCTTACGGCCATCTTGGATAAAGGCAATGCTGCCATTGTCCCAGTACTATCGGAGCTGCTCAACCTGTCATTTTGCTCTGGCATAGTTCTGAAAGAGTGGAAGCACGCCATGGTAATTCCCCTGCTCAAAAAGCCTAACCTAGACCCTTTACAGCCTGAGAATTTAAGACCTATCTCACTACTCCCTTACTTTGCAAAGGTGGCCAAGAATTTTGTCAATCAACAAATACGTTTGTTTTTGTAGAGGAATATGGTCTCCTCCATGAGACACAATCTGTTTTCAGACCCCTCTTCAGCACGGAATCAGCACTACTTCTAGCTTCTTATTCATTACGTAAAATTGCTGATGATGGTCAAATGGCAGCCCTTTTCTTTTTTTTTTTTTTCACACTGATAAGTAGGGTGAGACATGATAGTACAAATTACTTAAAGAACATTACATTATATATACAAGCATTTCATTAAAAAATCTTTCATTCGAATTAATACACATACTAATAACATAGTAGAAAATGGAAACTTTAAAGCCGGAATGCTGCGGCTTATTAATAAATAAAAAAACACATAATTCAAATAGATTTAAGTTTGAATAAATCTACCCCATATGTTTTCAAATTTCTTTAATGAACGAACCCCTCTGTTTTTTGCAAGTGCAAACTCCATAGAGTGAATTTCATTTACTAATGACCATCATTCCAAGATGTGAGGGGGTATGGGGGAAATCCAAGCCCTGGCTAAAGTTAATTTTGCGCAAGAGAGAAGTATCGTAACCAATGCCCGCCGTGATGAGGTGGCAGAGTGTATATCCAACAATACTATTAAAGCTGTGAGAGAAGGTAAGTTAATCCCTTTTATTTTTAAAACCTTGTCTAGTTCTGCCCAAAATGTCCTCAAGGCCGGGCAAGAAAACAGCATATGTTCAAGATCTGCTGCAACTAGGTCACACTTGGGGCATTTAGTACGGTCACTAAAAGAACTATTAGAAGGCCATTTAGAAATCTTTTCCGGCATATAATACAGCATACAGGTGGTTTTAAACTGTTGTAGCCTTAAGCTTGATGATTGTACTAGTTTATTGATATTGGAAAAAGAGGCATTTATATGTTTAGGCATTATATTCAGACCCATTTTACTGCTCCATTTCTCTGCTAATTTTGAACAATCATCGATTTTAAAAGCGCTGAGGCACCTATAGCCGTCACTGATTGACGATGTGTTCTTGAGTGAGTATAAACAGTTCCAGATTTCACAGTCTGAGATTTCATATATTTTAGTCTTCCATATAAAAAATCATGTATCTGAATATATTTAAATCTCATTGATTCAGACAAGTTATACAATATTTTTAGTGTCTCGAAATCTAAAAACCTTGTGCGCCGTATAGGTCTCTAATAAAAGAGAGAGGGACCCCCGCTCCAAAGGGACAGGGTTCCACAACTGACTTTCGTCATAAAAAGGATTCCCTTTGGGCACCTTAGTGTAAGGACCTACGTTCACACAAACATAAAAGCATCCAATCAGTATTCAGACAATGTTAAACTACAGAAACAATGTAAGAGCAAAAAGCACTCTAAGGTTATCTTGTACAGTTTATTAATATCAACATACTCTGAGACATAATTAAAATTGGGACACAGACATTTTTTAAAAAAAGGAAAAATTAGAGTTCCTATTAGTAAAAAGGAGATACCAAACAGAAAATTAATCCAGCAGAAGTCAGAATTATCCTCAATTAATGTAAGGTGTATTTCTCCTTTCTCATTGACACCTTTCGGCGGACGTTAAAATACAGCCACCTTCATCAGGAATATATAATGTCTTCCCAAGTAATTCTTCGGAATATTTCTATACTTTCAAACACTGGGGTCCGAGCCTCCTAATGTTCTCACATTAATCTCGTCCAGCAAGACTAGAAGTTTTTCTAAAAGTAGTATTCAAACAATTTAAGTATATTCCTCTCATCAGGCCAATATATGCCGGAAAAGATGTTCCGGTCGTTATTCAACGGGGTAGCAATATCTCTGTGGAAACCCAAAACGAGGCTGCAACCAGTCACTAGATGAACACGCGACGAGCTGTGATCACCTTTAAGCCAAGAACGCGGTATCTCACACCTGCGTCTTCTTAGATCTGTCGCACATAAGAGCGTTATGATGCTCTCGCAATATACACGCGGTAGATTCTGGCCCAAAAAATATAGTGTCCAAACGCGTGCACACCCAATTACTCCCAGCTGGAAGTAATTGGGTGTGCACGCGGGACGCTGGCTTTTCTGAGACTTCAGGGCACACACGATCGTACTTAGATGTATATTAAGTTATTTACAGCTCTTTGTTGTCGCCTGCTTACAAGACTATTCATCAGTGGCCATAGAAGACGTGGGTGGATCAAGCCGCGTTTAGACACTATATTTTTTGGGCCAGAATCTACCGCGTGTATAAGTATAGAAATATTCCGAAGAATTACTTGGGAAGACATTATATATTCCTGATGAAGGTGGCTGTATTTTAACGTCCGCCGAAACGCGTCGATGCTAAAGGAGAAATACACCTTACATTAATTGAGGATAATTCTGACTTCTGCTGGATTAATTTTCTGTTTGGTATCTCCTTTTTACTAATAGGAACTCTATTTTTTCCTTTTTTTTTTAAATGTATGTGTCCCAATTTTAATTATGTCTCAGTGTATGTTGATATTAATAAACTGTACAAGATAACCTTAGAGTGCTTTTTGCTCTTACATTGTTTCTGTAGTTTAACATTGTCTGAATACTGATTGGATGCTTTTATGTTTGTGTGAACGTAGGTCCTTACACTAAGGCGCCGTATAGGTCTCCCAATACATTAATGCCCTGAGCAGACTAGCTATGAATCATGCCATCGTTAAAAATCCCAGGGAGGCCCGGATTTCCCCAGAGCCGTAGTTTTGGATGAAAAAATGTGGTTTTACAAAATGTTAGGATATTAAACCAAATCTTAGCGGTGTCCCTGGCAGTCTTTACATTTCACCCTCTTGAAATAGTTGGGGTCGTTAAGTCGTAGCAAAAACATTTTAGAATCCGATTTTAACATAATTAAATGAAAATAAAGTGGATTATCCATATTAAGCAAAGAACAGAGACGCCTTAAAAAAGAAGCCCAGAAATATAATTTAAAATCGGGAAAATTAAGGCCACCGTTGTCTAAACTATTTTTTAGTAGCAACATAGATCTACGGGCTTTCCTATATCCCCAAACAAAACTGCTGAAGATACCGTCTAGCTGCTTGAAAAAGGAATTATTCAGTGCTAATGCAATGGAGCGAAATAGATAGAGAAATTTAGGTAGCACTTTCATTTTAATCAAGTTAATTCTACCAATTATACTCAGAGGGAGTTTGTGCCATTTTTTCAACCACAGGGTAGTTGCTTTAATTAGCACGTTATAGTTAATAGAATTTATATCCTATATTTTAGAAGTAATTTTAACGCCCAAATATGTAGCAGCTTTGCAAATCCCCAAAACCGGGACCTCAGGTTCATAATTAACTACAATTTGTGTATTGTTTATATTCAATCTGTAACCGGATACTGCTCCAAATCTGCAAGCCTCTGTTGTTATCCCTTGTAATGCCTCTATTACATCGGAAGAATAAATAGCGATGTCGTCGGCATATGCAGTGATTTTCAGAGACTGTGAACCAGACCTAAAAGAAATAATTTGGGATTGTGTCTACAAAGCATATAAAAACGGCTCCATTGAAAGGGCAAATAATAAAGGTGATAAAGGGCATCCTTGAGGGGTGCCCCGAGAGATAGCAAAAACCGAAGAAGTCAGCCCAGCGTAGCTAATACTAGCTGTAGGGTTATCATATAATGCCCGTATCCACTTTACAAATTGCCCACTAAACCCCAATTTTGTCATAACAGACCAGAGATAGTCCCACCCCACTCGGTCGAAAGCCTTCTCGGCATCTAATAAAATCATGCCGAGTGGGGTGGATTCTGTCCCGGCTATATCAAATGCAGTTATGGCCATATTGATGTGGGTGGTGGTATCCCTCCCCATCACAAACCCATGTTGTTACGGGTTAACAATTTTAGGCATAAGAGGGGCCAGGCGTGTTGCTAAGATTTTTGCAAACACTTTAGTATCAGTGTTGATAAGAGAAATAGGTCTATATGGTCCCCGATCTTCCATGGGTTTACCCTTCTTAAGAAAGAAACATATTTTAGCCATATTCCAAGAGTTGGGAGCTGTCCCATTTACCCCAATGGATTGAATAACTTGTAAAAATAAAGGTGACAGTTCTTCCATACAAATTTTATATACCACTACAGGGATAGTATCTTCCCCTGCTGCTTTTTCAGAAGGAAGTGAGGTAATAGCTTGTCTGAACTCCAGCAGAGTAATATCCTCCGATAATAGTTCCATTTCCGAAGTATTGCATGTGTTTATAACATTCTCATCTAGATAATCCTGTATTGAAACTAAACTAGGAGAGGACTCCGGAGTATAAAGAGAACTATAAAAATCCACGAATTGTTCTAATATGTCTGCTGGTTGATCATATAGCATATTATCAGAGCCTCGAATATTCTTAATTAAAGTACTAGCTCTATCTCCGCAACTTTATAGGCCAGAATTTTGCCAATCTTATCCCCACTCTCATATTGCGCTATTTTAAACTAATGTCATTTAGCACTGTTTTTTTGAAAGAGTGTTGCCTTAGTATTTGCTTTTAATTTCCCCAATTTCAGGCCTATTTCAGCTGTATCGGATAAGTTTAAATGTAAAGCTGCTGCCAACAGTAGTTCTTGTGTAGCAATACTAGAGATTAAAGATTCATTCGTTTTACGATGTTCTGAGTTTTGTCTAAGCACATATTCCTGTGTGAACGCCCGGATACTTGACTTTCAAGCATCCCAGACCATAGTACATAAAGTAGAATTTCGATTGTATTTAATAAAGTCAATAAGATGGATTTTGAGCTGCATTATAAACGCAAAATCTGACATTAAATATCTAGGAAAGGAGAATAATCTAGGGTGTGTTGAATAGGATATATAAGCAAGATAGGATTGTGGTCTGAAGAGATTCGGGGGCACACCTCCATAGAGCTAGTATTCAATAATTTATCAGTAGCCATAGCCATATCGAGACGGGAACATAATTTGTGAGGCGCAGAATAATATGTATACCCGGGAGTATTCGGGTAAATATTGCGCCAAACGTCTCTAATATTATGGATACGGCAGATATCTAAAATAGAAGCTCTAGATTTATGCATTCGCTAAAAACCCCCTTGCCTTGTGGCATCTCGTTGGTAATCCATGATGCAATTAAAATACCCCATTATAATAAGCTCCCCCTCCCAATCCAGAAGTTCTACATTCAAACGATCAAAAACACTAGACTCATCCGAATTCCACCCATATATCACACATAAAACATATTTATAATTTTCAATACTTAATTGAGCGCTGGCCCATCTGCCATCTTTGTCATAAGCAGTTTTAAGAGTTTCTGCTCTAAATCGCATGTCTTTGAGACTAGCAACCCCTCTAATTGAGGCCCCCAAAGCAGAGCAAATTATAACATCGTATCTAAATTGGCGCAGCAGTTTCTTGTCTTTATGAGCAATATGTGTTTCAGATAACAAAACAAAATGTGGATTATAGAGTCTTAGCTCTTCTGAAACTAGGCGTCTTTTGTTCTTACTATTTAACCCAGCAACATTCCATGCTAGACATCTTAACTTAGACATTCAAAAAAAGAAGAAAAACATAGTTTAGCCAAATAAAATGCTTCTGCTTCTGAAAAAGTAAATACATTTTCTTTTCCTTTACCACATGCCTCCCTCACAAGTTTGATTTTTTTTGTATTTTTACCCCCCATACTCTACCACCCTGCGGAGAACCTAAAACACCCACCCCCCACCCCCCATTCCCCCACCCACCAAGGGGGAGGACAACCCTTCAGCCTCAGCTTCCGCTGGAAGGGCAGTTCCTAGAGTAGATAGCCAAGGGCTAACTCTACCTCCCCATTGACGTGAATCTACAAACTGACATAAATCTGAGAGAGAGAAGAAGAAGGGGGGAACAAAAAAAAAAACACAAACAAATATCAAAACCCCCCAAAATTTACAAACCTAAATCTAAGTCTAAATGTATTCTCCCCTCTGTATTAGCAACTTAGAAATTTAAACAATTTGAACAAATTTTCCTTTGACCATTTGACCATTTTTAAGCACTGTCTCGGCTTCTTTTACATCAGTGAAAACATTTGTATGGCCACCTTTGATGACCTTATGACGGGCAGGTTCTTGGAGAAATACTTGCCCCCCCATAGATTTAAATGGGTCAATCATCTTCCGCAATTGCCACCGTCTATCCATGGTGGCTTTACTGAGGTCAGAGCGAACAAAGAGGGAGAGACTCTCTATAACCACAGGGGAATTAGGACGTGCTTTAAGCGAGACAGCTTGCCTTAATAGAAAATTGCCAAAACAGATAAGAAAAGGGCGGGGAAATTTACCCTCCTTATTCCTCTGAACTAATGGTAAGCGGTGCGCTCTCTGAATTTGTGAATCCCAGTCCCAGTCAGCTAAATCCGGGAAAGCCTTTTGGAATAGATTTACAAGATAAGCCCTGGGATCTGACCCTTCTGAGCCTTCAGGTATTCCGAAAAGTCTCAGATTTGATCTTCTCTGCCGATTTTCTAAGTCCTCGACCTTCAGTTGTAGAGATATAATCTGTTGGTTCACTGCTGGGTCAATACGGGCTGACCCTTCTTCTATGCACACCACCCTCTGTTGTAAATCCTCGATTTCTTGTGAAACTCCCCCTAGTTTAGAGGTCAACTCCTGTAGAGAGTTCTGTAACTTGCTGTTATCTTCCCACAACTGCAGGTAATGTTCTTGCGCCTCTAAGCGGTGGCTGGTTAAAGTTTGCAAGATAATATCCAAGGGAGACATATTAGCCTCTTGTTCCCGCATCTTAATTGTTGCTTCAACAGATGTATCAGAAATCGTAGGTACTGATAAGGTTGCGACGGGGGAGGTGGGAGCATTTGAGATAGAAGTAGTATCAGTAGTAGCATAGATATTACTGGGTGTGGTTTTGTTGGAGGATGGCGCCCCCGTAGGAAGGGTCAAATCAGAACCAGTAGATATTATTAAAGGCACAAGCTCGGGCTCAGATTCAGGCAATGCGGTTGGTGTGGCAGCCAGAGAAACTGAAAAAGTGTTAGCCTTGATATTATCAAAAGAACCCTCCAGAAGAGCAGGACACTCTGTAATAGAATCAAAATCCATAGGGCTAGTATCCAACAGCCGTAGAGTCATGTTTTCCACCAGTCCCTTTGCCTCTATCCATTTCCTAAGAGGGCTCTTGTTGGTGAGGATTTTTCTGGGGGCTGAAGTAGTGTTTGCAATCGACCGGATAGCAATAGTGCATATTTTCCCCTTTTTTTTTAGGTTTAGGCTTGTTTCTAACCCTATTCCTTCTGTCTGTCAAAAGTTTCATTGTGCCTGCAGTGGACTCAACAAACTCTTCATCCAGCTCCTCCTCGTAATCTTCATTAGAACCAGCATCACCAGCCTCCTCCTCCGCACCCCCCTCAGTGGGAGAGCTAAGAGCAAGTTCGTTGCCGTCCCCCAAAGTAGGCAGTGTTGTTTTATCTGATGTTAAAGAGGTAGCTGACCCTAAACTGGTGGCATGTGTAAATTCCGGAGGGGTTTGTCCCAAAACGACCTTCAACCCCTTCCCACCAAAAGCTGCGTCGTTGGTTTTACCCAGCTTCTCCTTTTTCTCCAGAGCCAACATGTCGGTGGTATCCTCAGCATAGTTAATATTAGTCAGGATAAGTTCCGGTAGCTCAGCCGGGACAGCTACATTGTTACTTTCCTGAATTGCTTCTGTAACAGACACTACTGCCACTGTTGCAAACAAGCTACTCCCCTCATCCCCTTTGGAGAGTTCTGAAATCCTAGTGTTTATAGCACTCTTATTAGAGGGGCCGTCCGGAATTGACAAAGTGGGGGGACGAAGCAACGGCTTACCCGCAGACGGCAAATCAGCTCCCCTAGATGGAACGGCAGGAATCCCAGAAGCCGTGTTGTCGACTCTCGTCTCGGTCAAAGAGGAAGCCGCTGAAACCGCTGAGACCGCTGAATGCGCGAAGCCACCACTGCCCCTGAAGCGTTCTTGTTGGTGCGGGTTGACCTTGGAACATTTTTCGGCGGCATCTTGCGAAATCCCAGCTCCTGAGTTACAGCCACGAAGCACCAAGACCGCAGTCTAGACCAGTTGACCACCGAGCCACCAACCAGCCACGGGATTGTGCGCCGAATAGTCCGCAGCTGGCCCTGAAACAGCCACAGCATCCGACCAACAGCGAGCTGAAGCCCCCGCCAAACAACCGCTCACTGTAAGTTTTGGTCCTTCGATTCCCCCTTCTCTTGCCACATCCGCTCAAATGTTCAGATATTCATTAGTTTAGTTCTTTGTGCACAGAACTCGCTGTCAGTGAGAAGAATAGGGAGCCTCCAACTTGGCTACCTCTCAGCAGCGTCCTCACTCCGCCATCTTGGAACGCCCAAATGGCAGCCCTTTTCATGCTTGACCTAAGCGCCGCCTTTGATATGGTCTCCAATGGTCTGCTATTTGACAGACTGCACCGCGCTGGCGATGGTGGCTTGGTTCTGGGTTGCCTGACAATCTTTCTGGAAGACCCTACCTTTCAAACTACTCTGCAACCTTATGTCTTGTCAACATCTGAAACCGGGGGTGCCCCAAGGTTCAGCCCTGAGTCCGACCCTTTTCAACCTATATATGTGTCCTCTGGCAGATCTACTGAACAAACATGGGGTGCAGACGGTGTCCTATGCAGATGACACACAGCTGATCCTGATTTTAAACTCTGCCTGGAGGATATGGCAAATTGGGTGATACACAAGCTGCCTTAGGCTTAATGCCAGCAAAACAGACATCCTAGTGGCAGGAAAACCACCTTCCATCTGGTCATCGAGATGGTGGCTCAGCTAGTTGGAATCTCCACTTTCCCCGAGACAGAAAGTTATTAAATCTTGGAGTCTGGTTTGACTCAACCCTATCCTTCTCTGGCCAGATTACAGCTCTTACAGGCACCTGTTTCGGGATTTTAAAAATGTTGAAAACAATCTTAGGTCTTACCATGGATGATGCTAGGAAGACAGTAGTACAGGCGCTTGAATATCCAGGTTGGACTTTTGCAATGTCCTCTAGGTGGGGGCATAAAAGAGGAGCAGACAATTGCTCCGGCAGGTGCAAAAAGTGGCTGCTCGGATGCTTTTAAACATCCCCAGACTTGTCCTAACTGGTAGCGCTTTGGAGATTCTCCATTGGCTCCCTGTTGAGGAGAGGATCTCCTTTAAAGCCCTATGCTATTTCCACAGGATACTACAGGGCAAACGCCCGAAATATCTTCAACCCATGATACACTCCTACCATCCCACACGCAGCCTGGGATCAACTGGAACATGACTGGTCTACACTCCAAAATTCATTAGGAAACGTTTCGGAGGCACCTCCTTTAGTTCTGTGGCAGCTAAGAGGTGGAACTCTTTACCTGTTTAATTCAGACAGGAGCCATTAGAAGCAGCTTTTAGGAAGCAACTCAAAACTTGGGGCCAGATATGGGTAAATCTGAAATACCAATTTCCTAATTCCAAATTTTACCGATTCGGTATTAAGAAATCGGTATTTCCTATGTAGGTAAAGATTCGGTAAAAAATACTGAATCCTTAATACTCATTATTACTGAATCGGTAATTGAGATTCGGTAATAAGGAATACCTACCCATTCCTTTCTATGGGCTTGGAGGCCCATAAGAATGAATGTGAAGACATTCTGTATTAGCGATTCGGTATTACAGAATTGGTAATACCGGGAGGTATTTCAAGGGTGCCAGGGTGTCCTTTGGCACCCTTGAAATGTGCATGCGTGCACATATGGCACACATACACGCCCTAAGGGCATCGAGGTGTGCCACATGGCACATTTAAAAAAGCAAAAAAGTGCTTTTTTAAAGGAAATCGATAATTACCACCAACTTGAAGTTGGTGGTAATTACCGATTTCTTAAGGCTCAGAAGCACTCTTTAATGTGCTTCCTACATTGCATTTAAGGAATCGATATTACTGATTCCTTAAATGCAAGAGCAATTAGGAATCGGTATTAGGGAATCGTTAGTTACCGATTCCTTATTTACAGATTCCTTACCTTTATTAGGAATGGCTAAATACCGATCGGTAATGCTGAAATTTACAGAATTCTGGAATTACCAACCGGTATTTAGCCACCTACATCTGGCCCTTGGTTGTTTAGGAAGGGTTTTTCTACCTAGAAACTCTCTTTTCTTTATACTCTTCATGATTTCAGCCTCTTGAATGGAATTCAGCGCGGGGACACTCCATAATGGAGTAACCATGGCACTTTATACATTTTCATAACATAACAGTTAATTTTTTGAAAGAGCAGCACTTTGTTATAAATCAGACAGCATGCTATTCACAGTTTCAAAGTCTTAATCATCAGAGAATGTACTGGAGGTGATGATATAATTAAAGTAATTTTAAATACATGTGGTATTTTCAAAAGTTCAATGGGACCAAATACAGCACAGGAAACCCTGTCCCAAACTATTCCTTCAGGAACCGAAACTGCTGTAATGTTCACAAAGGACAGGTCTCTTTTTTCACGATGAGATGACGTATGAGATTTCAGAAACAAATTCATATGTTGTACTGCGGAGCGTTCCTGGAGATAATGTTCATTCAAAAGCAGGAAAAAGACAGCCACTACCCCTATCCAAAGGATTAGGAACAGTAGACCAATTGCAATCCAAAGCTGTAGCCTGGGAGAAACAAAGTAAGTCTTTTTCAGCCAAAGGTAGATGTTGTATACTTTTTCTTTGCGGGAAACAGAAGCTGGTGCTACTCATGTTCACTAAGATCCAGAGAGAAGGTATCAAAATAGATAACGTAGCCAGACGCTGTTCAATCTATCTTTGATAGCTCAGCAGGTTTTAATGAACTTGCGGATGACTCGTTGTGAGACAAATTCACATAGATATCGGTATTAGGCTGAATTGAGATCTATGTTTCATTTGTGCTTTGTTGTTTTTCAATTTCAATAGGCACGAGTTCCATTCCATTGTTAGCGACTACTTTACTTTGTAGAGTAGAATCTTCAAACGTTATTAGTCTTTCTGTCCGAGCTTCCTGTATGATAGCAAGAGGAGATCGGTGGCTACCCAGGAGCCCACGCAGCCCGCTATTTAGTATCAGCCACATAATGTGGTTTGATCTGATCTATGGAGAAAAATCTCTTTTCTTTCTTGCCGGCAAGGCAGGAAAGAAGTTCTGTTCTTGTTCCTTCAACAGCCAGGACAGGTACAGGCGCTCTGTAAAATGGCCCAAATTATTTTTCGTCCACAATATGTTCTCTGACCAGGTCCCCAATCTTCGGGCCCTAGGAAGGTCTTGCCGAAACTGCTTTAACTTCCCCAGTGGCAGTGCATTTTACATGAATGTTGCTTTGTAATTTTCGGAATTCATTGAATTCCTGTAAGACAGCCAAATGATCATTGATGTCAAATGCCTTTTCATCCACCACTGTGCTGCCCACATCCTAGTTCCAAAGAGAACCACATAAGGAGTATGGCCTCCCAGGGAGCTTCTTGGCATGTTATTAAGTGACCTCTGGACCCCATATAGGTGATTGGTCCAACTGCCACCTGAGCTTAATACCCTTGCCCCGATTTCCTTTCCACAATCGAATTTCCCTTGGATGATATGAGAGGAGTACCGCAATGCCACACCCAAACTTCCCATGGCATCCTTGTAAGCCCGAGAGCTGAACGCGGGGCCAGGGTCAGAATGTAATGTGCAAATTGCGTATTTCCCTATGAATAATTGCAAATCCTTTATAACAGTTCGGGCATCAGCCGAGCACTGGGACCAAACCCACAGGAATCTAGAGCATGAATCAACTGCCACCAAGATGTACTTGTAAGCCCCATCAGATTATAAGGGGCCGCATTGGTCCAAATAGACACATGCAAGCAATCTGTCTGATATCAGCAGTGCTGTTTGTAATGAACGTGCTACGGTGGAACCCTTTATCTATTGACAGATGTCGCACTTAAGGACAAATGCTTTTGTATGTTTGGTTAGACCTGGCCACCAATAACATTGTTTCAACTATGAAACTGTCACAGTGATGCCTGTGTGTGCTGAGCCCAGATCCTCGTGTGCAGCTAGTATTAAACCTAATCTGCAATCCATGTTTGGTGTTACTCTATCCCCCACTCCTGGAATTTGAGCATACAGAATATTTTGTGCATCTAACTTTTAGGACTACTTGGGTGGAATACCTTTGGGCAGGGCTGTGCTGTTTTTTGCGCAGCGATGACAGCTGCCATTATCTGTCCATCTGCTCCTGTGCGAGAACGAGTGATTGCAGCTATGGCGGCTTCATCAGCCAATGAATCCCCTTCAACGTGAACACCAACACGTTGATGGCTCAGCGTATGAATAACGTGAGCCCCCTGCAAGCCTTTTTTCAGCTCTGCCACTTCTTTCCAGAGCAAGTTATGCTTTATTGGGCAACCTTTTGAATCTTTAAATCCATTCTGGACCCAGTAGTGAAGGTATTCATTGTATGACTGGACACAGTAAAAAGAATCGCACATAATGTGGGGTTTGGGAAATTCTTGATCCATATTTTTGAGTGCCAGTATCAGGGCTTTTAGTTCTGCCAGCTGAGCTTTGCAATCTCCTAGAGACTGCATCTGTGTATCGGTAGGATAGAACTTACCATCCTGCATATGACCCTTTACAATTGCACATGCTGCGCTGTAGTGCTGTTTACTATCAATGGCTGGCTGAGCTGAACCATCAGTGTAAATTATATATTCATACTGACCTAGAGCCATTATTTAATTCGGCAGAGAATATTCTTGTTTGCATTGCAGAAATGCTTGAGTTTTTAATGTAGAATCAAATTTATAGTCTACATGCGTTCCAGTGAGAAAATTAGCCCATTGTATCCATCGTGGCTGTAGTGCTTTAGCATTTTGAAAGCTTGCTTTAGTAACAGCCTCTAAGGTTTGTACGGGAGTTACGACAATCATTAGTTTCCCCTGAGCCAGTGCTCTTTCTCTCACTACAGCAGTCTGAACTGCTGTCAGGATTTTTTCAGTTGATGCAAAATGCATTTCAGCGTTTGTGTACAAATGTGATTTGTATGCAATGGGTAGAGTTTTGCCTACATTGAAGGTTAGATAAGTGTTGGCCCGCTGTTACACGGATAACCAAATTTGTAGTGTTTACAGGTGTGTGTAAGTGCTTGGAAGCTATCATGTCAGCTTGTAAGGAACGAAGTATCTCTGTGTGTTCTAAGTCATAGAAAGGTTTCACTTTTTCTGCGTAATTCAAAATATATATTCTGCCAAAATTTAGGAATCCTAAAATGGACGGTAGGTTTTTCAGAGTAATTGGAGGTTGGAGCAGCACATACTTTTCTAAAAAGTTTGCTTCAAGGCTTTTCCTTTCACTTCAAAGCTCATATACCAAAAATAGGACATTGAGATGGGCAATTATGGATTAGTTAAAGTTAAATTTGTAGCCCTCTGAGGTGAACCCCAAGATTATGTTGTTCACCCTAGTCAAATGATTCAATAGTTCATCGTCTGTCAGATAAATATCATCTACGTAGGACAATGCCTCTTCATAAAAATTTTGTAGTAACTCTGATACCCTTTCTGAGAGCAACCTTGTGCTATTGTGACCTTGTGACCTTGTGCGCTCTGAAAAATGGATACTGAGAACCTAAGGCTGAGAATGTGGTCAAATATCTGCTCTCAGGCATTTTGTACTACAAATGTTTTCGTGCATGTATTTAAATGTCTGTAGTCTAAAACTAGATGACATGAATTATCAGGTTTCATTACGGGAATTAAAGGACTATTCATGGAGGAGGTGCAATTTTCTATTACACCTTGGTAATCAAGGTGATCTAACATCTCCCTTACTTGTTTTTGCGCTCCTAGTTTTATTGGGTATTGTCTCTGTGGTGTGGGAGTAGTTTTTACTGGGGTTTCATGGTGAGGTGACTCAGCAGCCCACCCTACATGATTACGGTATAATGCAGTAGCTAATGCTACTGCTCACTCCTGCGCATATGAATGTTTTAGTGATTCTGGAATGAGGTCGGGGAAAGCTGATAAAATGGCAGTTACTCTCTTTGGGCAAACTCAGGCGGCCAATCATTTTCTGCTAAAAGGATATCGTATCTAAAGGACAGGTTGTCCCAAAAGAGACCTTTATCTTTCCTGGGTATGTCCCCCTGCATATGGAGTGTTATTTCATATGACTGATGTGGGACGCTTACTTTAGTATCAGATGTCTCCACTGTGATATGTTCATTCAACACCGCTGTCCCCAGAAATTCCATCAGGTTCTGGGGAGCTATTGTTATTTCTGCTGTGCTGTCTAGCATTGTCAGAGCCCATTCCCCGATCAGAAGTTTTGTCCTTAGCAGCCTGGGCATTTCTTATTTTGAGGCCTGCTACTTTCTTCTTTTTAAATTGAGGTTTATCTTCTTTTTTGATTTTATAGTCAGAAGTGCGACGTGTGTTTCTTAGCTTGGCCCGCTCTTCTGATCTGTGTTCTGATCGTTCTTCTTTCTCTGAGTTTCTCGGTGAACCCTGAAAGGAATGAGAGGAACATGTATCAGTATCCTGATGCCTGACATGTTTTTTAATATTATCACTGTTTCTAAGGTTGTTACTCCTGTCGGAGGGCTCCTGTTGAGGAGACCCACCCCGTGATTGTGATGCATTTTGCAGATTTATTTGTTTATTATGCAATTTCTTTTTAGATGGATCTGGTGTTTGTTTAGTAGTATCCTTTACAGGATTTCCCATTACTTGTAGTTTTATAGGTCTAGCTTCCAAATTATCTCTACCTAATTTGGCGTATGTATCTTCAGTAATTTTTAGTAAATCCCGCTCCTGTTGTGCAGGAGTGCATTTCCCCAGGCGTCCGCGTATTGCATCCGCTGCTTCTTCCCCTTTTATGTTTGCTAACATAATTGCTGATACCTGGGCAATTTTGCCTATTAATTTCATCCCTAAGTTTAGAGAGGTTCTGCTCCATACTCATTCTGTAGTTGCCTCAATACCTCTAGTATCACTGCCATTTAAGGGGTGGATATATGCAGGCATATAGATACATGACAGTAAAAATGTGTACTCCTACGATGCACACCCTAACTAGATGCACCTAAGTGTACCTAGCATGTATGTAGGTGTATAGCCAAGAATCCCCTTAGGATAAAGCCAATACCATTACCTGATGTGGGAGAGTGAAGCGTCTCGCGAAAGAGTGTCAGCTTGGAAGTCTTTTTCTCCTCTGGCTTGCCCAGCGAAGATGTAGTGCTTATATACCCAAAAGGTATCCTCAGGGGTTCTACCTAGAAGTGTAATATGGGCTTCTTGGGCAAGGATGACAATAGAGGTGACCCTTGTAGAGAGGTATTATGCAGAAGATGGTAATCCTGCTTTGATACTGAGAATCCTTATGCATAATACATGAGGCTAGTTTTCGGAGAAAGCCACACAACAGTCATGTAGCACCTAACTAGGTAAAAGATCAGCATCAGACCCGTTATGTAGAACAATGGTAGGACAGATATAAGTAAAGGGTCGTGTAACAACCTATGCCTATTTTGGGGTACATTGGAGTTCACAACAATGCAATCTTGGACAGAATCATCACTGATCTCTTGTTAGAATCATATAAATTCCCTGACTAACTCAAAGTTGCTTATCTGAAACTAACAAGTTGCAAACAAATTACCTCTAATGAAACTCATCAGACACCAGCCTATGAAAAACGTACTACTTTTCACCAAAAAAGGGTGAAGGAGTTTTGTTTTTGACTCATCAACAAGATAGACAAGCATGCTTACAGCATTCTAGTACACCACTGCAACTGAGTTGTCTACATGTTAGCACAGTTTCAAATCACACCCTGATAAGTTTAAATGAAGCAATTAATGAAAGGGTGTTATACATTATGAGATCTGTAAATTGAGTCCTCTTCACTTATGATTTCACCAACAAATTCAAGCTCCCAACAATCTAGTGATGAGCGTTGATCCTTGGGGCACTCCGCAGTTGATATCCGTGGGTTCGGAGAGGAAGGGTGGCAGTCTGAATCTTTGGGTTCTGCCAGTAAGGAAAGAGCAGATCCATTCAAGTGCGGTTCCCTGTATGCCGGTGCCGTGGAGTCTGGTGTTGAATGGGTGGTGGGAGACGGTGTCAAATGCCGCAGAGAGGTCGAGTAGGATCAGGGCCGCAGTGTGTCCCTGGTTGAGGAGGGTCCAGATGTCGTCGTGGCGGCGAGTGGAGCAGTCTCAGTGCTGTGGTTGCTTCGGAATCTAGATTGGGAGGGGTCAAGGTCGGAGTTTACTTCGATGAATTTTGTTAGCTGGGCATTGAAGATCTTCTCAGTGACTTTGGCTGTGAAGGGGAGGAGGGAGGTGGGTCTGTAGTTCTTGAGGTCCATGGGGTCTGCTGATGGCTTCTTAAGCAGGTGTCTGACTTCTGCACGTTTCCATTCATCCGGAAAGGTGCCTTTCTTGAAGGTGGTGTTGATGGTGCGTCGTAGTTCGGAAGCAATGGCGGTGGCGGCTCTGTGGTAGATGTGCGATCAGCAGGGTTCCCTGGGGGCCCCTGAGTGGATGCCTTTCATGGTCGCAGTGGTGTCCACGGTGGTGACTGAGGTCCAGGAGGAAACGGTAGGCTGGCTTGTGTTGCTGGAGAGGGAGGTGGCTTCCGCATCAGGTGCCTGGTCGTTGAAGTGGTCATAGAGCCCTAAGATTTTTAGATGGAAGTAGGATTCAAGCTTGTCACAGAGGTCCGGGGAGGGGGAGGGGGAGATGTCTGTGGTTTCGCTGGGGGGTTTGGTAACTCCTCGATGATGCTGTAGAGTTCCTTGGAGTTGCTGGAGTGGGCGATGATCTAGTTTTGGATGAATGTACTTTTGGTGGATCTGATGCGTTGGTGGTATTCTGTCATGGCGTTCTTGTAGGTAGTGTGATTTTCTGGCATTATGCTGTTTCTCCAGTTCTTCTAAAGACGTCTGCAGGTGCGTCTGGATTCTTGGAGGTCCATGGTGAACCAGGTGGCCTTCCTTGGGTGCTATCTGTTGGAATTGCATAGGGGTGCGAGTTTATCTGCGCAGTTGGAGATCTATCTGTGGGGTTCTGTGGCTACGAGGTTGGCGTCAGTCGAGGTGGTGGGGGCGTCGTGGTCGATTGTGTGGTTGAGCTGCTCCTCAGTGATTTTACTCCAGTTCCTTCATGGATGGCGCGTTGCTGTTTTGGGGGTGGTGCGTTTGTTAATGTTGAAGTGTATGCAGTGGTGGTCTATCCAAGGGGGTTGTGTGGTGTGGTTGAAATGGATGTTGCTGCCTCCTCGACGGTGTGTCCTGCCTTGCGTATCCTGCCTTGTGGGTGAGCATGGTGATGAGCTGCTTCAGGCCGATGTTGGCGAGGTTTTCCAGGAGGGGTCGGTGGGGTTGTCGAGGTGGAAGTTCAGGTCTCCAATGAGTATGTATTCGGCGTGGGGTGCGATGAGGTCGGTGATGGTCATGGCGTATGACGCGTGAGGTCTGGGGGGGGTCTGTAGGCAAGGGTGCTGCAAAGAGTGGTTCTAGGGCTTGTCTGTATCTGGAAGGGAATTGTTCGGTGGTGGAGAGAGATTCATTCATGGTGGAGGTGGAGAGTCAGAGGGAACTCTTGTGTGCGATGGTGAGTCCTCCTCCTAGGTGGTTGGGGGCGGTCTTTCCTTTTGATCTTGTATCCATCGGGGATGGCGGTGGTGATGTGGGGGGTGGAGGAGGCATTGGTCCAGGTTCTGTGAAGAAGGCGATGTCTGGTGAGAGGGTTTCAAGGAGGTCCCAGATCTCTATGGTGTGTCTGTGCGAGGAGTGCACGTTGAAGAGGATGCACCTCAGAGTTTCGGAGGTGGTGGCATTCGGTGTGGGGGTGGTGGCGGTGGGGGTGCGGATGGTGTTGAAGGTCTGGCAGCATTGACTGCAGGAAAACTGTCCGTGGCTGGTGCTCAGTGTGAGCAGCTGGCAGTTGTTGCTCCTTCCAGGGTTGAGTGTGAGGAGGGCAGCTGTGTCATAGCGGTGGATGGTAGGAGATCCAGGGTTCCTGGTGCTTGTCGTGGTTGGGTTGCAGACGGGCGAAGAAGGGCTTGCCTTTGGCGTGCTAGAGGCGTGGTCGCACAGCAGCCGCCATTAAATAGGGGAGGGGGAGGAAAAGCGCAGCTGGGAGACTGGAGCAGTGAGTGTCAGGGGGAGGAGCTGCGGGGGCAGCAGCGGCTGGAAAAGGGCACAAGAGAGAGGTACAGAAGAAGGCACAATACAGGAGGAAAACAGTCAACAGGCACAAAATAAGGCCCAATAAGGCAAAACAGGCAGCAGACACAAAAAAGGCACAATACAGGGCTAAATACAAAAACAATACCTAACAGAAAACCTGTGGAGAGCGGACTCAAACCCTGCTGATCAGGGCATCGTCCACATGGCAGAAGCGGCTCACCAACCTAGCTGCGGGAGTGAGAGAAGGTCCCTGACCAGTAACCCAATGCATGACCTAAACAATATCTCACTCACAGTGGGCTGCTGTGGCCAACGTAATTCACTCAAAGCACCAACATGCGAGACAAGACATGAGGTTCTAAGGTTGAAAGATAGAAAACGGCCTCTGATGCACAGGAAGAAATTCTTCCTAATGACCTTCTGTTTCATTTTTTTTTAAAACAATGCCCAGCAAGCAGCTTCAGCATTGCGATTTTTTGCCATTGAACTCTTCTTTAAGCGCACCTGCCGACCCAGTATATATACGAAGAGAAACAGCTTTCACAACGCGGTCGTTAAATCGCGTTCCATTACAACGCGGTTGTTATAACAACCGTGTTGTTACAACACGATGCCTTTACATCGCAAGTCATTAGATTGGCTTGCTCTAGATGGCGCTCCAACCTAAGGAATAATTTACTATTCCAACACCTTCCTTTCTGTTGCGCAGGCTGGAGTTGGAATAGTAATGGAACGCGATGTAATAGCATGCATTGTGATATGCTATATTCATATGCGAAAGGCAATGCGATCCCTGCCAGGGTCTAATATTATTGAGTGCAGTCCTCCATTGGGAGAGTGGAGACCATTACTTATGGCATCCTGGCAGTCTGGCAGGCCACCTCCAAAATTCAAATTGAGACTCCACGGGCCTGATTCACAGAGGTAAATTACTCTTTTGAGTATGTTTACACTTTTGAGTAATATTACTAGCTTTCAGCATTCATAAGTGTACATTACTACTAAAAAAAAACAAAAAAAACAATAATAAGTCCAGCATTACACATGGCCATCCAAGGTACTGCAACATCCTCAAATTGAAAATACTCTAGGTAGTAACTTAAAATAAAACAGCTTAGGAAATAATGTTAAATTACATTAAAATATTTGACATAGTTAAAAATCCAAATAAATATTAGTTATTGTTAAAAAGAGAAAATATGTAGTATTCCTACCTGTTGCACAAAGTACTTCACAGCATTTTCGAAGGAGAACCCCAGCTCAAAGTACCTAAAGACTCTATGTCAGGATTCAGCAGGGTATCCAGAGTTTGAGGATGACTACAACAGCCTGTAGGGGCTGGGGTACTGTGAGAAGCAAGCCATCCAAGGTTAGGGACGGTACTTCCAGGTCACAATATCTACAGCAATATTTAAACCATCTAATGGCTTTAGGAAGCTAACTGGCAACAATCCGTGGCTCTCTGCTTGGTGTTAATTTCTTTATTACTTGGGCCTAGATGTATCAAGCCTTTTGCGAATCGCATACGGTCTATTTGCATGTTTTGGCATGCATCAAAATTTCGCAAATTAAGGAATAGCAAAAATTTGCGATTCCTTATTTTGCCATAGCATTTAAGGAATCACAATTTTGTGATTCCTTAAATGCTATGTATGTAGCATTTTTGAATTGCGATTTTTGGTTAACAATTTTGTATTTTTGAAGGTGGCATGTGACGCACACATATGCCCAAAGGGCATGTATGTGCGCCATATGCACACACATGTACATTTCAGGGGTGCAGCAGGGTGTCCTTGAGACACCCCTGCATCCTTGAAAATATTCTCAATTTGCGATTAGCAAATTGCGAATCGCATATTGAGATTAATTTCACAATCATTCCTATGGTCCTCCTGGCCCATAGGAATGAATGGGAAATTATTCCTTAATTGCGAATTCGCAAATAAGGAAGATTAGGAAATCGCAAAAAAATTGCGATTTTTTACATACATCCCATTTTGCGATTTCTAAATAGCGATTCCTTACAAATCGCTATTTAGAAATCGCAAATGGGAATGTTGATACATCTACCCCTTCGAGTCCCCCACCTTTGTTGTTTCCCCTCTTTACAGTTCCTCTGTATTCTGACCTCATTGCCAGTTAGACTGACCTTGCTCTTTTGATTCTGTTTTGTCGTTACTGTGTTGCTGTGTTTTCCCCTTTTCACAAACCTGCAGAGAAGAACCCTGGTTTGACTTTGCTTTGCTTAGGTTCACTGTGGCTTGCCTTTCCAAAGCCAGAGTATAAATTTATATGTTTTGCTTATTGTGAATATTGTGTCTTCAACACTAAAACTCTACATATAGTCTCTTTGATCTTTGGGTTATTATATTAGCTGGGGGACTCTGTGCTTACCCGTGTTACAACACCTCAGAGAGCCAAAAAAAGAAAAGAAGAAGAAAATGAAAGGAAAGGAATGAAAGAAAATGGAAGGAATAAGTCAAAAAAAGAAGTCAAGAAAGAAGCAAAGAAAGAAAGAAAGTAAGGTGTGTTACAAGTGCTGCAAATTAAACAAAATAGAGGCTGATTTTCTTCCTGGGTAAAGGTTATTTAAGAACCTTAGGTGAAATTTTGTCCAGAATAAACGTGTTTTGAAGAGGTGTATGCTTTTTAATTCACATCCATCATATTGAAGTTTTCAATTTGTACTGTATGTATAGTAAAAAGAGGAAACATTTTCAAATGGCTACACTCTGTTATGTTGTGAAATACCAGCAGTCAGATAAACAAAGGACACTTCTAAAGGAATTTACAACAGCGTTGGGAGGAGACAGGAACTGATAAAGCGTGGAATGTGGCCTGTGCTCACACCTGGTGGAATGGTCCTGCTTCCACCCCAGGCTCTAAACACAAAGGAAACACTAAAGTAGTTATAAAGAAAAAGCAGAAAAACATTGGCACTGAAGGGAACCACCTTGTGTGTGGATGCGTGCCATGCGAAGGGGATTCATGCAGTCACTCTAAGTGAATTTGGCCAGTGGCTGAAGTAGGCTGACCCATTGCCCATGCGGTATGCTGTAGTGGGTGGAAGCGAAATATGATTGACTCAACAACAGACCAATGGATGAACAGGGGTGGCTGAAAGACCTTTTAAGTAAATTTTACATATAATTTCAGTAACATCAAAAGGTCTTAGTTAACACAAGACCTTAAATTGGTATCTGATTTACTAAAGACCTTTTTGAACCTTTAGCCCCTCTAGCTCAGGGAACTATAAAGTGTTTACTGTCACATACTTACACTTTAAAAAAACAAATAAACAAATGTATTATTGTGAAGGAATCTTTGATGGTCGCTGCATTTAGCACATTTTGACAATGGTCTCAGAATGCTTCAACTGTAAACTTCAGGTTTCACTTGCTTTGAAGACAGCGAAATCAGTAGTATCAACTGTAGCTAAAACTGCATAACTATTGTAGATGTGAACAGTGGAAACCACTGTCAGGCCCAGAAGAGAGTTCACTAGATCTTCATCTGAAACTGGTAAAAATCCAAACACTGGTCTCTTATTTCTCTTTCTATTTTGTTAACGTTTGGAAAACAGTTGTGGGGAACAGCAGCATGTGAATTATTTTTAATCAACTGTTGTGTGTATGTATGTAGAACAAATCCCGTTGTTAGTTTGTGCCATGGGATAGTCACTCTACTATGCTGTGTGACAATTGATTATATCAGTAATTCAGATAGTATTTTTTGTTTAGTTTGCTGATTATTCTTGGGAGGGGCTCAAACAGCGCTCAACTTGGACCATTTTAATGCTTTTATAGTTTTTTATTGAGATTTTATGAAGCACAGGCCAAGGCATGTTCGGGTTAATGGCATCATGAATTTGACATTTGACTTATTAAGAGCACTTTTAGCAGTGCACAGTAACCATTGTGGTATCCTGGTGCCGTACATTTAGTATATAAGGCATAAAGTGTATCTACATCCGGGTGAATATAGCTTTTTTCAAGTTCTGAACTTGACATCTCATTACGTTTTTCCGTATGCTTTGTTAGCTGCCAACATCCCAGCCAAAGGCTCAATATTCATGTTATAACAAGCTCCAAGGAGCACAGATGATGTGCTCCACCCAACAGAAAGGAAATTACTTAACCTGATGGCTGCTTGCATGTTCTTGCAATCTATTTTATCACCCAATTATGGTTTTCTAAACAGAATGCCAGAGAAAACTAAGATAACTTCTCCAAGTTCACATGAAGTTTATAAATGGGCTGTGAGTAAGATTAATTGTGTGACTGGAGAGCAGCCGGCTCCCAGCCTTGTCCTTTACAGATAAAACCACAACTCACCCCTTGACTTCTCTTTTTACAATGAACTACACACCCATTGACAGAATATTTTAGCTGCTGTACTTCCTTTTAGGATTCTGAATAGGAATCTATTCAGAACAGGCTGATCTTTAGCCTGTTTGAGTTTTTATACAGATTGCATTACATGAACTGAAGTACTTCTCACAGCCTAGTGTAAAATTAAACAGTTAGGGAGTCATAGAAAGGGGTTTTTTATGGCTACACAAAACACACAGATGTATAGTTTTCTTCACCATAATTTTAAATTTAAATGCAGCGTGTCTGATAGCGGAAGATTCACCATGAGAGCTCTGATTTGCTGGCTATTGTAATTTTAGAAATGAAATGGCTGCCTTTATTGTTTACTGTGAAAAATTGGAGGTGTTGTGGAAATGAAGACAAAAGCTACATAAGGGGACAGCAGAAATAGATGCTGTCCCCCTAGATTTAGAGAGCAAGTGTCTAAGGGATATCTACTGTGAAGAAAATAAATGTATAATGTTATTAACTAATTGTTACGATCTCTCAGGACCCTCACAGGATTTAGAATATTAAAATGGAGTAGATGAATTCCAAGTAAACTCTTCTAGTAGGAATGCACAGGGTGGGGCTTGTTTTCAAGAAGAAGTGTGTAACAGGTAAGTTTTTTTTTAAATGTTACAATCTCGCAAGACTCTTGCGGAATGGTAAACATTAGGAAGGACTAGATAATGTTTGAATACACTCTACTATGCACACTTTTTATTATGAGAAATAGTCTTACTACAGATGGTGTTTGTGAGAGTCGATTATTTACACCCATTGGCGTGGGAAGAGTAGGGCCCCACACCCTACTATGCACACCCATCAACTAAGAGAGAGGCCTGAAAGGCGAGGCCAGTCCATCCAAACTCCCTATTAAACTCACCAGTCTTCTGAGAGAGAGGTGTGAAAGGAGAGGACAGTCCCTCTGCACACCCTACTATGCGCACTCGTCATGTGAGAGAGAGATGTGAAAGGAGAGACCAGTCCTCCCCCACTCACTACTATGCACATCCATCATCACCTGGGCTACAGATACCCCCACATCCCTGCAACCAACTTCAACAAGAAAGGAGCAGGCCCATGTGGCCCCCCCTGCTGGAGCCATTATTAGCCCTGGGGACTACCACCCACAGGGCCGGCTGTTTGATGTGGCTTGGCGGGAGCTTTACCGCTCTCACTAAGCCACGGCAAATGCTCTGCTTACAGCAAGCGAAAAATGCTCTTGCTTGTTGAAGCAGAGCAGAATTGCTTTTAGACACAGAAAGCTGCATGTTTAGCAGGAGGTGTGGAGCCAGGAGGGACCAAGGGGACCTTTGGGCTCTCCTGTGGTCCCAGTGGAGAGTGGGTGCCCTGGAGGCACCCAGTTTAGGATGGCCAGGCCCGGGGATGGGGTCCCCCAGGACGAATTTGCACTGCGGAGGGGGGCCACATGGCCCCTTTCACCAGCTATTGAGAACATTTATTGTAAAAAAGAGGGGCCCAGGGGATGGGATCCCCAAAGCCAAAATCAGCCCAGGGAGTGTCTCTCCGCCCCTAAACAAAAAATAAATACATTTAAAAAACGACAGGCCCTTAGAGATGGGGATCCCGGAGGCCAAAATTGACCTTGGAAGGAGGGCTGCGCAGACCACTTCCCCATTCTAATAAGGCCTGGCCCTGGGGGAAGGAGTCACCGGGGCAGAAATCGGCCAAGGCAAGGGGGGCCACGCAGCCCCCCTCCCATAAAAATCCATACAAAATGTTTTTTTAAAAGCCGGCTCTGGCAAGTCACTGGAGGCCTCGCTCCTTTTCTCTACCACTATTCAAATGCATCTCCTGGCACACTACTGGTTGGGGTCTGAAATCTCCTGGGATGCTAAGAAGACCTCATGTTACCTCCAGTAAGTCCCACATAGCGGGATTCCTGAGTGCTAGTCGGATGCCCCACCCCCTTATTCCACCACTCTGCAATCATAACTACTACTTAAAAACAAAACATAGAAATTCACTTTAAAAATCTTAGGTTACAGGGATATTATATTTAGGAAACAGAATTTGAAAAACCTTAGAAATTCACTTAAACAACCAAAGGAAACAGGGATGTTATAGTTAGGTAATAGAATTTTAGAAACCTGAGAAATTCATTGAAAAAACCAAAGGTGAAGGGGCGTTATAGTTAGAATCGGATTTCACTTGTACAAAACCATAGAAAATCAGCAGTTAACGTTAGCTGAGCTAACTATAACTTACGCCCCTGCAATGCACTGCTTATAACCTCACATATTACATCACTCATGACATGGTCACTGACATCACTGAACATGTATATATAAACACATATACAATTTGAAATGAGGTAAGATTTCAACTCAAAATTAACAATTATGGTATATATTTTAGGGAGTCAAATTTACTATAGTAATTCCAGCCCAAAATAATTTGGGGAAGTTAATTTATTTATGCAGTCAGATTTACTAATCTGGCTTCAGTTCCACTAACAATGGGAAATGTTCATATATTTATAAGGATCATATTTATTATTACTTCATCCAGACATTAAATTAGGGAAAGTGCATATAATGAGGTGGCATATTTACTATTCCAATTTCAGTTCAACATAAATGGGGAAAAGTGCAAAGTGAGGACAATATTTACTTATCTAACTCCAGTACAACAGACAATGGTGAACCTCATGTCTGGTGGGTTCTAACAGATTATTCTAAGTTCCTAGCACACATATATTGTGCAAGGCGCATATATGGGGACCATATTTAGCATTATAACTTCAATTCTGCTAACATTGAAGGAAGAGAATATAGATCTGTTCAATAGTTTTAGAGAAATGTAGATTTTAAAAGTGTTTAATTGAAGGCATGAAGAGGATGAGCTATAGAGATACCTTGATCGTTAATCTATAGATAGCCCAAGAAATCACAATTCCAACGAGTATTTGTGAATTGTGAATCCAGTTGAACAAAATAAAGGCACACCACTGAACTAGGGAGCTTGTTCTCCTGTCATCCATTGTGGCTTCACAAATCTGTCTGCACCTTCACAAATCTGCCATGGTTTGATTGGCTGGCCATCACAGAAAACATTCTGTGAAGACCACCATTACCCAACATGGTGCACTAAGCACCATGTGGGAAAATAAAATCAAAAAGGTCAAAAAGGTATCAGGGTGACCTGAAAATGAATATAAGTGTCATCAAAAATGCTTTATTTTTAAAGGCCCAATTTTATTTTGAAATAGCTTGGCTTTATGGGACGACCAAACATAAGTTGTTTACCTTGCTTTGCCTTACATAAAGCAGTCTGCTGTAGGCATTTACCACCACTACGCACTGGACCAATGACCCAACAACAGAGTTAGCCAAACAAAAGGTTTCGACTACTGCTACAGGAACTGAGAAGGCACCAAAGAACTGCCATTAGACCTACAAGTTTAGCACATGAGGTGTAAAGTGGTGCACCTTCCAGGGTGGTGTTCAGTGTTCTTGATGAATCTATGACGATGCCTCCTTTTTTTCTTGTCTGAACAGCATCAGATCTGGCTCCCCACGTGATCCTTTACCTGCTAAAGTATTGAAACTACTGGATTCTAGCTCTCGTCGTGTACTGATGAAACTTCTTAACTCATCCCTATCTGAGTCCTATGTTCTGCAGGAATGGAAACATGCGATGGTTGTTCCTCACCTCAAGAAGGTAGGAGCGGACGTGTCCAACTTGTCCAACTTTAGACCTATCTCCTTGCTGCCTCTCTTTTCCAAAGTCCTGGAAAGGCATGTTAATACACAGTTAAGTCATCTTGTTGAGAGTTCGGGGTTTTTACATTCTTCCCAGTCCGGTTTCCGAGCGCATTACTCCACCGAAACCACACTCCTAGGAGTCACCGAGAGTTTGCGGCACGGTATCGAGCGCGGTGAAACATCTGCACTCATCCTTTTGGATTTGAGTGCTGCGTTCGATACCGTGTCCCATTCCATTCTTCTTGCATCTCTTCGGTCCCTGGGAGTGGATGGTCCTGCGCTGGACTGGATTACCTCCTTCTTAAGTGGGCGTACCTTCCAGGTCTTTTCTGAAAAAGCTGCATCTGCAATTTTTCCATCGGCGTACGGCGTGCCCCAGGGGTCTATACTTAGTCCTCTATTATTCAACATCTACGTTAGACCCCTGGCCACTATTGTGGAGGACGCTGGGCTTACGTTATTCTCTTACGCCGATGATACCCAAATAGTTTTTTCCCTTTCTAGTAGTGACTGCAATAAAACTTCAGCCTTGAAGCTAGGCTTGACACGGGTTGCTGAGTGGATGCAGAGTCATTTCCTCAAACTAAACGGGGACAAGACCGAGGTTGTGATACTGGGCAAGAACAAAGATCTCTGGGGCCCCCAGCACTGGCCCAGTGATATGGGGCCTACCCCCCAGCCTGTTGCTGTAGTACGCAATCTCGGTTTTCTCATTGATGAAAAGCTCTCAATGAGGCAGCAGGCCACTAAGGTGGCGTCCATTTGTTTTGCTACTCTGAGATGGTTACAATTTTTTTTATGGATGTTGCCCCCTTCCACCCAGAGAACTGTAGTCCAGGCTTTAGTTGTTTCCCGCCTGGACTATGGAAATGTTCTTTATCTCGGAGCAGACTTGACAACTATTAATAAACTTCAAGTTGTACAAAATGCGGCTGCCCGACTTCTTCGCAATGTTCCGAGGAGAACATCTGCCTCCCATGCACTCTGCGATCTACACTGGCTCCGGATCCCGAGCCGTATTAAATTCAAAGCTATGTGCTATCTTTTTAAAATTAGACAAGGCTCAGCTCCAAAATATCTACAGAGCCTAGTCCAACCATACAAGCCAAGTCGTACCTTAAGATCCTCAGAGAATGGTGATTTTATTATTCCGCGATTTAGACTAGTAAAGATGGGCGGTCGGTCCTTCTCCCACTTAGGTCCCAAATCCTGGAATGCTCTACCTATGGCCCTAAAGACGGAGACAAACTTGTTTCGATTCCGTAAGGGTCTCAAAACCTGGCTTTTTCAGTAAGTTGTGAGGGCTCATATAAACCAGTTAGTGTACCTGTCCTTTTTTTCTTCTTGAGTCTGTCCCTGGCGCCGGGAAACCCGCTGCGGGTAGCTGTTGCGCGTTATAAGTTTAAATAAATAAATAAATAAAATAAATAAATCTATGTTGGAAGTACAGCACCAACAATTACCGCCTGGAAGGCACATGCTATAAATGTGGGCAGTCTGGGATCATACATAAACTAAGACTTCCAATTCATTTCCAACAGTAAAGCACTCTGATAAAGGCAATGACTACATTATTTGCTGTTCTGCATGATAAGAACATTACACAAAAAGAGTGGCAGCAACACAAGATGATTCGGATTCAAGGATGTGAGAGGGCAGTAAATACAATCAGAACAGACTCTGGTGGTTCTCTCACATAACACTGTCAACATAAGTATGAGATGACACAGTATAGCTGGTATGTAGCCAAGTACCTGCTAAAAGTTACTTTTGCTATTGGTGTACATTAAAATCTCCAACAATGTGTTGGAGCTGGGAATGCCTGCACAGGAGAGTGTAGAGGCATCAAGCTTGACAGGATGTCTGTGTGCTCCAGACATAAAAAAACGTCACAACATAAAAGACGTCATGGTGGAGAGAAAGAAAGGAAGGGTGCATGGTCCACCACCAACAAACGCACTGGTAGCAAATGGATAGAGAAACACTGAAATCTCAGCTAATGCACATCCTGTTCTGTGTATGTTCAATGCTTTCAGTGGTATATTTATGAACATTTTGCACTAGGTTTGCTTCACAAAAGTGACACATATAGTTTAAAATGTTTATATGAAATTTGTTTTCCGGCACAAAACTTGTTTTGTACAATAAGGTCACTAAAAAGTGAGAAAGAGCAGTGCCCTGGGCTGTTTTGTGTTACTTAGCAGCAATGAGGTGTTACATTGGCGATTCTATGCTGCTGCCTATAGATTTTGATGTAAAACCCTATCTACTAAACAAACGGAGACAGGGTTTTGATTTAAAAAAAATAACAGCACACTACAAAGTAGGAAAGCTGGAAAACTTAGTATAAGCATATTATCTTGTACTCGAAGGTTACCCTTACACTTCAAAACCTATGCTAGACATCGCGCACACTCACTTGCATTAAGGTACAAGCGTGTTGCCCCTGAGCCTGATTGTGCACCAGTGCTGGGAAGAGAGCAAGCCAGTGCCATATGTCCGTAGATATTGTTTTTTACCTACTATCTACCTCTTACACAATGCAGTACAGCGTCTGCAATGTATAAAAATGTGAGGGAAGCCGCACAGCCCCCTCCCGGGACACATACAGCCCCAGGACCACACACTCCCTAGGGCCAGTCCGTAAACAGAGATGTAGGGGTTCCACGTGGCCCCTCTCCTGGAGTCATTAATGGCCTGGGGGACCTCCACCCTTAAGGGTTTAACAAAAGGCACTTAAGGGCGTTTCCAGACGATTTTGGGTACTCCTTTTTGATGCAGAGGAATATGAGTACATCTCCACAAAACAAAGATAAACTTACATAATTTAATCAAGAGGAAGTACCCCTGTTTGGTGGAGATTTGCCTCTTTGTATTCCGGTTGTCTTCTCAGGACGAGGATTCACATTATCAGAGATTTGTGGATAAAGATGCTCAATGAACAATCATATTTCCGAAATCACATGCACACAAGGTCCCTGGAAATACAAACGTGTGGTGCTTTACGCAGATATAGTGCAAAATATACATGAGACATTTACCAAATGAGGTAGCCATGTCTGAACTGGGGTGGCTTGGTGAGCAAAATAACGATGGATTAAACCCAGATCTGTGACTGGGGGTGAATGTTTTGCCATTGTGCAACATTCCGTCCATCATCTTGTGTGTTTTGCTGTTCAGTCTATGTGGGAAGGGTATGCCCAGACGTGGGTCCCGTGCTCACTACGCCACTGGAGTCAGGCTATCCTAGCTGAAGACGGCTGATAGCCAGAAACCGGTCCTAGGATGCTTGATTCCAGTCCAGGGAAGACATGGCTTGGCAGTTCGGCTGGACTGTGCCCATGAGGGACAGGGTCAAGACTGATTTGCATATGGCCATGTCTGAACTGGGGTGGCTTGGTGAGCAAAATAACGATAGATTAAACCCAGATCTGTGACTGGGGGTGAATGTTTTGCCATTGTGCTACATTCCATCCATCATCTTGTGTGTTTTGCTGTTCACCCTATGTGGGAAGGGTATGCCCAGACGTGGGTCCCGTGCTCACTACGCCACTGGAGTCAGGCTATCCTAGCTGAAGACGGCTGATAGCCAGAAACCGGTCCTAGGATGCTTGATTCTGGTCCAGGGAAGACATGGCTTGGCAGTTCGGTCTGGACTGTTCCCATGAGGGACAGGGTCAAGACTGATTTGCATATGGCCATGTCTGAACTGGGGTGGCTTGGTGAGCAAAATAACGATAGATTAAACCCAGATCTGTGACTGGGGGTGAATGTTTTGCTATTGTGCAACATTCCGTCCATCATCTTGTGTGTTTTGCTGTTCACCCTATGTGGGAAGGGTATGCCCAGACGTGGGTCCCGTGCTCACTATGAAACTGGAGTCAAGCTATCCTGGTTGAAAACGGCTGATAGCCAGAAACCAGTCCTAGGATGCTTGAATCTGGTCCAGGGAAGACATGGCTTGGCAGTTCTGTCTGGACTGTTCCCATGAGGCACAGGGTCAAGACTGATTTGCATATGTGTTAAACAACAAAAGAGTGTCAAGCTAAATGTAAGCACAGGAACAGAGAAGGAATCCACCTAAATTATTCACACTGGAAGTCATTAGGGATTTTTTTAGAAGCCCTCAATCACCACCCTGGGTGGTGACATGCTTCATCATCGGGCCCAGCAGGAGAAGCCGAATGCCTCCCTGGTGTGCTACAACGCCAGAATACTGAGGAGCTGGTTTTTGTGACAGTGATGTGAAAAACAGTGGTTTAAAAATGTCAAAGAGCTGTACCAGAAGAAAAACTTTATTCAGTGGTCAGCCTGACATGGTTAAAATCGTATGTGTTTGGAAATCTACCAAATATTATTTTGGATATTTCCACTTAAAGTGGGGTCGACATGTTTCTTCCCTTATGTGTATAGTTTACTGGGCTTTCTTCAGGACCATTTAGATGTGTACCTCGGCGGTGTGGGCGCGCTAAGGCCCACCCTTACCTGAGGACGTGAAAGTTAAAATTAGGTGAAAAATAAGTGCAAAAAACAAACCAACAAGTAGTGGGATTTACCTCAGAATTTGAGGAACCTGTATAGTCTGAAAAATAGAAAAGACATACATACATAAAAGACAAACACATAATTAGTGCGATCTGTCTGTAATGTTTTCTGCAAGAAACAGATCTCTGAGTGGAAGTGCTTAAGGCTAGTCCAGTTGCGTGACCATGGTGTTCTCCAAATACGATTAGTGCAAGAAAACGCTGTTCTGGGATCAGACAAGCGTGTGAACATGCACTATGGTAGGAGATGACTGATCGATTGATGAAATACGTTTAGTGCAAGAAAACGCTGGTCTGGGGTCAGACAAGCGTGTGAACATGCACTATGGCAAAAGATCACTGGCCGATTAAAAATCGGCTGATATGGCATCACTCGTGGGCAGCGATCAATGGGCCAGAAAATCGGGCCAAAGGTGATGTATTCACACATAGGACTAGAGAATTGTGAAATTAACAGTTAAAAAATAAAAAAAAATAAAAAACATATGGAGGATTTTTCACTTGTAAATTAAAAGATCCACACCCCATAAGTCTCGGGAGGGGGCTGGTGGTGAGACTGCCTTAGACTCAATTGTGTGGGAATACAAACACCGAAGGAATTCATACTACAATGTGCCAAGATAGCTCTGAAAGAAAACTATTTTGAATTCCAAGGCAAACTATATCTCCAGAGCACTGGAACGTCTATGGGGAGCACATTTGCTCCTAGCATAACCGGACTCTATGTCCACGACTTTGAGGCCAAGTATATCCTACCCTCTAACAATCCCTTCACCTCCTCCATAGGATTATGGAGGAGGTATACTGATGACATTTTCCTCATCAGGAAGGGTGATGAAACTACTCTAGAACAATTCTTAAACTGGGTAAATACCTTAGACCCGTATCTAAAATGTACCCACTGCACCAGCAAGGAAGCAGTGGTATTCCTGGATGTAGTTGTCAAAGTGAGTGGCACAGTCTTAACCACCAAGACACACTACAAACCTACGGCTAAGAACAACCTACTTGAGTTCTCCAGTTTTCATCCAAGACTGCTCAGAGAGAACCTACCCTATGGTACCCTGAAGAAAGCCCAGTAAACTATACACATAAGAGCAGAAACATGTCGACCCCACTTTAAGTGGAAATATCCAAAATAATATTTGGTAGATTTCCAAACACATACGATTTTAACCATGTCAGGCTGACCACTGAATAATGTTTTTCTTCTGGTACAGCTCTTTGACATTTTTAAACCACTGTTTTTCACATCACTGTCACAAAAACCAGCTCCGCAGTATTCTGGCATTGTAGCACACCAGGGAGGCATTCAGCTTCTCCTCGTGGGCCCGATGATTAAGCATGTCACCACCCAGGGTGGTGAGTGAGGGCTTCTAAAAAAAATCCCTGATGACTTCCAGTGTGAATAATTTAGGTGGATTCCTTCTCTGTTCCTGTGCTTACATTTAGCTTGACACTCTTTTGTTGTTTAACACATACTGACCTGGGGGACTGAGAGTGTCCCTGTGTTTCCCTCTCTCTCTAATTGTTACTACTGATAAGCAAATGGCCATGTCTGCACTGGGGTGGCTTGGTGAGCAAAATAACTATGGATTAAACACAGATCTGTGACTGGGGGTGAATGTTTTGCCATTGTGCAACATTCCGTCCATCATCTTGTGTGTTTTGCTGTTCACCCTATGTGGGAAGGGTATGCCCAGACGTGGGTCCCGTGCTCACTATGAAACTGGAGTCAAGCTATCCTGGCTGAAGACGGCTGATAGCCAGAAACCGGTCCTAGGATGCTTGATTATTGGTCCAGGGAAGACATGGCTTGGCAGTTCGGTCTGGACTGTTCCCATGAGGCACAGGGTCCAGACTGATTTGCATATGGCCATGTCTGAACTGGGGTGGCTTGGTGAGCAAAATAACAATGGATTAAACCCAGATCTGTGACTGGGGTGAATGTTTTGCCATTGCGCAACATTCCGTCCATGATCTTGTGTGTTTTGCTGTTCACCCTATGTGGGAAGGGTATGCCCAGACTTGGGTCCCGTGCTCACTACTCCACTGTAGTCAAGCTATCCTGGCAGAAGACGGCTGATAGCCAGAAACCGGTCCTAGGATGCTTGATTCCGGTCCACGGAAGACATGGCTTGGCAGTTTGGTCTGGACTGTTCCCATGAGGCACAGGGTCAAGACTAATTTGCATGTGGCCATGTCTGAACTGGGGTGGCTTGGTGAGCAAAATAACGATGGATTAAACCCAAATCTGTGACCGGGTGTGAATGTTTGGCCATTGTGCAACATTCCGTCCATCATCTTGTGTGTTTTGCTGTTCACCCTATGTGGGAAGGGTATGCCCAGACGTGGGTCCCGTGCTCACTACGCCATTAGATTCAAGCTATCCTGGCTGAAGACAGCTGATAGCCAGAAACCGGTCCTAGGATGCTTGATTCCGGTCCAGGGAAGACATGGCTTGACAGTTTGGTCTGGACTGTTCCCATGAGGCACAGGGTCAAGACTGATTTGCATATGGCCATGTCTGAAATGGGGTGGCTTGGTGAGCAAAATAGCAATGGATTAAACCCAGATCTGTGACTGGAGTGAATGTTTTGCCATTGTGCCACATTCCGTCCATCATCTTGTGTGGTTTGCTGCTCACCCTATGGGGGAAGGGTATGCCCAGACGTGGGACCGTGCTCACTACGCCACTGGAGTCAAGCTATCCTGGCTGAATATTGGTGATAGCCAGAAACCGGTCCTAGGATGCTTGATTCCGGTCCAGGGAAGACATGGCTTGGCAGTTCGGTCTGGACTGTTGCCATGAGGCACAGGGTCAGGACTGATTTGCATATGGCCATGTCTGAACTGGGGTGGCTTGGTGAGCAAAATAACGATGGATTAAACCCATATCTGTGACTGGGGGTGAATGTTTTGCCATTGTGCAACATTCCGTCCATCATCTTGTGTGTTTTGCTGTTCACCCTGTGTGGGAAGGGTATGCCCAGACGTGGGTCCCGTGCTCACTACGTCACTGGAGTCAAGCTATCCAGGTTGAAGACAGCTGATAGCCAGAAACCGGTCCTAGGATGCTTGATTCTTGTCCAGGGAAAACATGGCTTGGTCGGTCTGGACTGTTCCCATGAGGCACAGGGTCAAGACTGATTTGCATATGGCCATGTCTGCACTGGGATGGCTTGGTGAGCAAAATAACAATGGATTAAACCCAGACCAGTGACTGGGGTGAATGTTTTGCCATTGTGCAACATTCCGTCCATCATCTTGTCTGCTTTGCTGTTCACCCTATGTGGGAAGGGTATGCCCAGACTTGGGTCCCGTGCTCACTACGCCACTGGAGTCAAGCTATCCTGGCTGAATATGGCTGATAGCCAGACACCGGTCCTAGGATGCTTGATTCTGGTCAAGGGAATACATGGCTTGGCCGTTTGGTCTGGACTGTTCCCATGAGGCACAGGGTAAAGACTGATTTGCATATGGCCATGTCTGAACTGGGGTGGCTTGGTGAGCAAAATAACGATGATTTAAACCCAGATCTGTGAATGGGAGTGAATGTTTTGCCATTGTGCAACATTCCGTCCATCATCTTGCGTGTTTTGCTGTTCACCCTATGTGGGAAGGGTATGCCCAAACGTGGGTCCCAGGCTCACGACGCTACTGGAGTCAAGTTGTCCTGGCTGAAGATGGCTGATAGCCAGAAACCGGTCCTAGGATGATTGATTCCGGTCCAGGGAAGACATGGCTTGGCAGTTCGGTCTGTACTGTTCCCATGAGGCACAGGGTCAAGGCTGGTTTGCATGTGGCCATGTCTGAACTGGGGTGGCTTGGTGAGCAAAATAACAATGGATTAAACCCAGATCTGTGACTGGGGGTGAATGTTTTGCCATTGTGCAACATATTCCATCCATCATCTTGTGTGTTTTGCTGTTCACACTATGTGGGAAAGGTATGCCCAGATGTGGGTCCCGTGCTCACTACGTCACTGGAGTCAAGCTATCCTGGCTGAAGACAGCTGATAGTCAGAAACCGATCCTAGAATGCTTGATTCCGGTCCAGGGAAGACATGGCTTGGCAGTTCGGCCTGGACTGTTCCCATGAGGCACAGAGTCAAGACTGATTTGCATATGGCCATGTCTGAACTGGGGTGGCTTGGTGAGCAAAATAATAATGGATTAAACCCAGATCTGTGACTGGGGGTGAATGTTTTGCCATTGTGCAACATTCCGTCCATCATCTTGTGTGTTTTGCAGCACTTACTAATTAACCAGAAGAAAGTACTCCAGTTGGGTAGATGTTTTTAGCAAAACTAGGGACTGTCCTAAGAAAGAATTGAGGTTCCATTCTGGCCCTGGTGCACACTTCACAGAAATTAAACCATAATGGGAAGCATTTGCAAAGATAAATATGGCTCCAGTTAAAGCTCCACTTCAGTAATGCGCAAATCAAATGTGTTTTCTGCCCTACTCCATGATGAAAAACAATCTGAAATACTTAATGGAGGTTAAAGCATTGTTGATCTAATGGAGCGCATCTGAGCTGTAGTGATTGTGGTGAATGATTTGTTTCTTGTCATCTCCTGATGAGAGCAGAGTCTGTGGTTCTCCCTTTTAAATACCCTAAGTATGCAAATGCCTAACATCTATAACACACTCACACACCCACTCACAGACACACACAGGTACTCACACACCCACTCATAGACACACACAGGTACTCACACATACTTGCAGACCCACATAGTCACTCACACACCCACTCGCAGACCCATATTGCTACTCACAAACCCAGTCACAGACCCACACAGGTACTCACATACCTATTCACAGACCCACACAGGTACTCACATACCCATACAGGCTCTCACACATCTACTGACAGACAAAAGCCCCACTCACACACCCACTCATAGATACACAGTTATTCACACGCTCACTCACACACCCACACAGCCACTCACACACCCACTCACTGACCCAGAGTGCCACACACAGGCCCAGTCACACCCCACAAAGTCACTCACACATAAACTCACAGACCCACACAGGAACTAACATACCCACTGACAGACCCGTACTGCTACTCATACATCTACTCACAGACTCCAACAGCCACTCGCACACCCACTCACAGACCCATATAGGCATTCACACACCTGCTAACAGACTCATAGCACCACTCACTCACTCCCACAACCACACACAGACATGCACCGTCACTCACACACCCACTCACTGACCCACACAGCCACTCACACAGCCATTCACAGACCCATAGTGCCACTTGCAGAGCCAGTCACAACCCACAATGGCACTCACACATCCACCCACAGACCCACACAGGAACTAACATAACCACTGAAAGACCCATACTGCCACTCACACATCTACTCACAGACTCATACAGCTACTCACACACCCACTCACAGACCCAAACAGTCACAAATACACCCACTCACTAACCTATACAACCACTCACACACTCACTTTCAAAGGTTACAGTTACATTGTAATTAGGAAATAAAATTTAAAAAACCTTAGAAATTCAATGAAAACACCAAAGGCTGCCCGGTCATTATAATTAGGGAGTAGAATTACAAAAACCATAGAAATTCACTGAAAAAAAGAAAGGTTACACAGATGTTATAGTTAGGAAAGAGAATTACAAAAACCATAGAAATTCACTGGAAAAAACAAAGGTTACACTGATGTTATAGTTAGGAAATAGAATTACAAAAAACCATAGAAATTCACTGAAAAAGCAAAAGTGAAAGAGACGTTATAGTTAGGCTCAGATTTCACTTGTGCAAAACCATAGAAATTCAGCAGTTATAGTTACCTCAGCTAACTTTAATTTACACCCCTGCAGTGCACTACTTATGACCTCACAAATTACATCAGTCATGGCATGGTCAGTGACATCACTCATGACATCTCAAATGACATCACTGATGACATACTCTTTGAGGCACCAATGAGTGCTCGGAGGAACATGGCGGCAGGCTGATGCTGGTCGTGGGAGCTCCGGGAGCAGCGAGGCACACACTATCAATATGCGGCGTTTCTAGAAGTGGACTACAGCAGAATGCTCGGTAAGGACGTGGCGCCTTCTTAGCCAAGGTTTTAACTTTCTCTGTTTTCTTACCTTTGGACGGCCTGTCTGTGCATTCGTGAGCTGGGAGCCGGTCTCTTCGTTTCTTCCGCGGCAGCTGGGGCAGCAGCAGCTGAGGCTGAGGCTTGTATGGGTCTGGAGGCGGAGCCAATAGCGTACTGCAGCTATGGAGGTCACCGGACTAGGCTCTGGGTGAGGATCCAGGCTTCAGCAGCGAAAGTCAGCTTTCGGCGGTCGGAAGGAGAAGGCCACGGGACTTCATGGCGAGCGGTCTACGTGGTGAGTGCCACGCTACTATGTCCCCTGCTGTGACCTGGTAAGATGGATGCTGGCTAGGAGTGAATGTGATTACATGGATTCTGACTCTACCGCCCCTGAATTAACATTTACCTCGGGCGCAGGGGTTAGGGGAGCAGCAGCAGTGCAGGGGTTCAGGAGTCTGGTTGACTCCCCAGGAAAGCTTAGTTTTGGGGGGAGTTGTGGGTGGAGAGTACCTGCACTGGGTCTCCAAAGGGGGTTAGTTCCTCCAGTAAAACATCGGTACCAGTTGCGCTCCCAGTCTGAGGCTAAGACCAAAAGTGGTCTAGATTCCACAGAGTGTACGGGAGGGGTGGTCCCCACGACTCCACGCAAAAGGAAGGCCACCATATCAGGGGACATCAAAAAGTCAAGGGTGTCTAAAGCTATCCGCCCCCCAATATAAACTACCCTCTCACTTAAATCTTACTTCAAGATAATGGAGCAGGCAGTGATTTCTAAGGAGACAGTCCCAGCCCCACTGCAGAATCCCCCTTCAATTCTTCTTGAGAACCACTTTTCTCCTCTCATGAAGATTTCAGAATTAGAGAAAGATACCGGTGTTGCTATCGGGGATAATCAATTAAAACCTCCTTTTTGTGATACTTCTCCTGTGCCAAATCAGTCCTGTGTTTCAGCTATCACTTCTGCTACTATTGACACTGCTGCCGCCACTACCCCTTTTCCACCTGCTCTATCAGCTTTACCAGCACCTTCACCTGTTGCAGCTAGCGATTCTGATTCAGCAGCCAGAAAGGAAGTATATGAAGGCCTTGTAATGCAGGCTTCGGGTGGGGGGGAGAACAGACAGTAGCCAGTCGCAGTTTGAGTCCTTGATTCAGTCCCTAAGGGGTGATCTGGTCTCTAAGTTTGAATTATCAGAGGCAAATTAGAAGGGGATCCATGAGAATTGTGAAGCCCTAGAGTCGAAATTGGATGATATATGTGCACGAACTGGGACTCTCGAACTTGAAGTTAAACCCCTTTCAGAATCCGTGCAGGGGAATACGAAGGATATAGATGCCTTAAAAGCTCAAAATAGATCTCTACAGACTGATATGGAGAGGCTTGAACTACAAGCACGGAGAAATAACCTGTTAATCCTCAAAATACCAGAGGGGGCAGAGAAGGTGGACATTAAGGCATTTGCGTGTAAACTTTTAAGGGAGGGAGTGCTGAAAGACAGAGTAGACATTGATCTCGAGTCAGAGATTCAGAGAGTGCACAGAGATCCCTTTAAGCTGCACCCTCATAGGAAAGCCCCCAGGAAAAAAATTAGTCAACTTCCAGACTTATATGGTCAAAGAACTGATCCTGGGGAAAGCCTTGACTGAGACGGCATTGCATTATGACTCTGGACTTTATCAAATTTGCTCCGATCTTGGAAACAGAACAGCGCAAAGGCAGTGGGAGCTGGGCTCTAGAATGCCACAATTGAGGAGTTTGGGAGCAAAGGTTCAAAGGAAATTTCTTGCATTACTGAAAGTAATGTGGAAAAATAAGATGTACAACTTTAGCTCCCCTGAAGATGTAGATGCCCTTTTGGCCCAGATGAGGGGGTAGTTATGATTGTTTAGGGATCCGGTATTCTCCCTTCTAGACATTGATTGAATATGGGGAGAATATGCAACTTAATAAATAAAAAAATAAAAAAATCACACGGATAGTATGGGGGTCACGACTTACTGGGTATTAGTGGGTATTAGTTAGATTCTTATTTTGAATGGGTAAGGTGCCTTTGCTGCTTCGGTTTTTTATCGCCAAGGGATGAAAGGGGGTTCCTCGTGGGAGGGCGAGGGAGGGGTGTACAGGGTGTTGGGAACAAGGGGGGGGGAATAGAAAAATCTGTCCTCATACGAGTATAAGTAGAACATGTTAGCTCAAGTTGGGAAGTTTTTTTGGTTTGAATATGAGTAGGTCGAACAAAATTAAACTCCTCACCTGGAATGTGAATGGTTTAAGGAATAGTAGGAAGCTGTCCCGGGTTTGTGGGTTTTTAAAGAACAGTGAGGCTCATATCTGCCTGTTACAGGAAACCCATCTAGAGGCCCATGAATGCAAACAGGGGTTCAGTTAGCTTAGCTGGGTTCAGGACGTGCTATACTCTAAACAAAGGGGTTGCACTAGAGGGGTAGCACTGATCATAAGAGGCAATATGGGGATTAAGGTTGACAATCTAGATACAGATCAGTCAGGGAGGTGGCTGGTGGCTACCCTGACAATCTGTGGTTCCCCTATAGTTTGTGCTGCCTATTATGGGCTGAATGAAGACAACTCGGGTCTCTCTTAAATGTAGATGCCAGCCTGCTAAATTCATCTGCTCAAGTCATAATTGGAGGTGATTTTAATCTGGTACTCGATAAGCAGTTAGACCGGACTTCTAAAGCAAAACACACTATTCCACCCAGAACATTTTCTGTGCTCAAAAATGTCATTAAGGAGTTTAATCTGTTAGACATTTGGACTGTCACGAATGGTAACATAAGGGAATTTTCCTTCTATAGCAAAAAATATAAACACCATTCAAGAATAGACTATTTTTTGGTGGATCAGAGTATGTTTTTAGAGCTCGAGTCTATAGCTTATATTCCGGCGATCCTATCAGACCATTCCGCTGTTTAGCTGGTACTTAACTTTAAGCATAAAGAGCGCCAGAGGAGGTGGACTCTGGATAGGACCTTGCTACTAAATGAGGGGGTGAGGTCTGAGTTTGAAGTAAAAACAGAAGAATTTTTCAGGCTTAACACAGATTCTGCTAGAGACCAGGTAGTGTGGGAAACCTTTAAAGCCTATTTGAGGGTACTCTTAAGCTCTGTAATGTTTAATAAAAGAAAAACTATGAAAGAGGCTGAAGCAGATAGGCTTAAGAGGGTTAAGGAAAAGGAGGTTGAGTTACAGCGGGCAGCCCTGACCTCTCGTAAACTTATGTCGCAGCTGGAAAGAGAGTTGGTGCTTCTCCAGGCAGACTTTCAGGCCAATATAGATAAGATCCTGAAGGATAGATGGGATGCCAGCAAATTACAATATTTCGCTTATGGCGAAAAATGCGGTTCCCTCTTGGCATGGAAGTCAAGGGCAGATAGGGTTAGAAATCATATAAAGAGCCTGGTACAAAGAGGGTCAGGTACCCTGTTACATGATGACATTAAGATTAGAGAAGAGGCAAGATCAATTATGCTTCATTTGTATGAGGAAGATATCGACTTTAGACCGGAGAAAGTTAGGGAGTGGTTAAATTCAAGGGATCTTCCTCAGTTGTCTGAAGCTGATAGGCGGTTTTTGCGCACCAGTATCTCCGGGGGTGAAATCAGAGAACACCTTAAAAAAATGAGTAGGGGTAAAGCAGCTGGTTGGATGGACTCCCAATAGAGGTCTGTCTTGGGCTATTGGACAAGGTAGTGCCGGTTTTAAAAACCCTGTTTAATAAAATATACATGCAGGGAGAATGCACCCCATTGTCATGGTCTGAAGCGACGGTGTCCTTGATCCTTAAACAGAATAAGGACCCGCAAAAAATCGAGGCATATAGACCTATTTCACTCCTAAATTCGGATCATAAAATCTTTGCCAGGGTATTGGCTGCAAGGATGGCGAAAATTATTAGGGCCATTGTACATCCAGACCAGAGGGGTTTATACCTGGAAGACAGCTAAACGAGCTCACCTTTCAAGTCATAGGGATGTTGCAATAGATAAAAAGTTGCCACTCACTATGCTTGCAATAGATGTCGCTAAGGCGTTCCATCAGGTAAATTGGTTTTATCTCTGGGAGACTCTGCAAAAATTTGGTTTTCCCATAAATTTCGTGGAGGCTGTCAAATCCCTTTACTTTAACCCTCGAGCAAAAGTTTTAGTTAATGGTGCTCTGACGGAATGGTTCAGTATTTCAAGAGGCACTAGGCAGGGGTGCCCTTTGTCACCGTTATTATTTAATCTATATATTGAACCTATCGTATGCTCCCTTAGAGCGGATCCCCTCATTAGACCTTTTAAAATCACAGTACTGGAGCTTAAGTTTGCTCTTTATGCTGACGACCTCCTTATGTATACCTCTAATTCCGCAGAAGCCATACCCAGGCTGTTCAAATAGGCTGAGAAATTTGGTAAAGTTTCGGGCTATAAAATCAATAAAGAAAGAACTGAAATAATGGGATGGAACTGTCCAGAAGCTGGTAGATACATCAAAGATCAGCTGGAAGAAGGTGTCTAAAGAGGTTGGCAGCCTATTGTTGTGCTGGGTGAATCTCCCCTTGAACATCTACGGGAGGGTCAACCTTATTAAAACGATTATTTAGCCTAAATTAACCTTTTTGTTTAGTTCAATTCCACTATCCTTTAGCACTAAGGACATTGCTATACTTCAAGGCAAAATTGGGTCTTTTATATGGACCACAAAAACCCCGAGAATTGCCTGGAAAAAGCTCAGGAGAGGGTTAAAGTTGGGGGGACTTGCTTTACCCGACCTACTTTCCTATTGCCATGCTTTCCATTTTAAGAATTTCTGAATCTTGGCTAATAAAATGGATTCTTCCTCTCTTGGTCTATTATTCCAGGCCATGCTACACGATGTTCCGCTGGGACAGGAGTTCTTTCTTTACAAATTTGCCGATCCCAATTTCTACAAGATGGTCCGACCTAAGACCCTGCGAGCAGCACTAAATAACTGGATGCACATTAGAAGAGTTCTGAAAATTCCGTACTATACAATATGGGGTTCCCCTGGTACCCCTGAATGGCTTCAGGATCAATTTTGCCAACCACTTAGATTAGCCGGTATCAGACTTTGGGGAGATCTTCAGAAGGATTCACAACTGATTAGCTGGGAGTCAATCTCAGGTCTGAATTGCGGGACACTGACAAGATTTAAGTTCTATAGTAAATACAAAGTAATAACTTGCACACCTCTCTTAAATCACTATTAAACAATATTATTTACAGTTATACTTGGTGCAAACCCATATCTTGACTAGCCCCAGTCAAGTTAGTATAAATATGTAACCACAGAAACCTGTGTTATGGGATGCACTGTCCACTGGCCCACTATATAGGTGGTGCTATAGCACCACCTATATAGTGGGCCAGTGAACAGTGCATCCCATAACACAGGTTTCTGTGGGTTACATAAAAAGATTTAAGTTCTACCAGTATTCCGCACGGTGAGCAACGCAGTCGTGGGGCAACGATGATGCAAGTCTGATATTCGATTCAGTCTGCAGAATGGGTACATGGAAACGTGAAGTTACATTCTGGTACTGGGCCCTTTTGGAAGCTGGGGATTGCGTGGAATTGGAGGTTGGGAAACTCTAGGGCAGTGTGTTTGTAGGGGATGCGGAGGGAATGCGGAAACTTTGGTGTGACTCTTTCATTATGTTGCAGGCAGTGGTGAAACCAGCTACACTCCGGAGGAGTCATCTTTATTCTGCCTACAGAGTTTACTGGACTCCTGGGAAACTGTCTAAAGTAACCGGGAGGATTTATAACTGCCCCGATGTAAGTACCCAGCCGTAGATGACTTGCATATGTTTATGGATTGTTCGAGAATCGAGCTCTTCTGGACCGAGATATGTGGTTTTCTTGAGGATGTGTTGCTCCAGCGGATTGAAGTTAGACCAAGGTTAATCTTTTTTGGTCTTATGACGGATTATCGTGTGAACACTCCAGCTTCAAAATGTGTGTTCTATGTAATAATTATCGCCAGAAGGGAAATTTGTAGAGCTTGTAAATCTGAAATCCCCCCTTCCTTTGCGGACGTTCTAAAGCATATTATTTTGACCAGTCAATCCGATATGGCCTGTGATGCATCCAGTATTTGTAAGATCTGGGGGGCTCTAGTGGCCTGGAGGGAGAAGAAAAATCGGTCCTATGATTATGCCAGGGGACTGTTGGTCCGGTCCTCCTTAGTAACATACGGTCTTCAAGGTGCTGTGAATGGGAGTGGGCCTAGGATACAGTCTTATCTCTAGGAGAACTCTGCTTCCCCTCCATAGGCATTATATAAGGGTGGATATCGAATTTGCCTGTTTGGAAGATGTGGAGGAATCCCATTTAGAGCGTTCCTGACGGCATGTATGAGGACAACATTAAAAAAAACTGATGACATTACTGATGACATCTTCCAGTGAATGTGCCTATTTTCTAAAAGTAAATGAGTGTTAAAGACATATAGTTACACCAAATTTGGGATAAATATGTAGTTTTTGAGAAATAAGGGATCAACGTACGCATATATGGTTGGTTGGTGTAGGGATCTTTTTTCCCTTGGGTCAATTTGCTCCCGCAAGAGTAAGGCTCCAGTGGGAGTGAGTGCTCCGATTGGCTGGCCACAACATGAGAAAACATGTTGCAGGTAGCCATTACAGCACTCAGGGACTTAGTCCGGCGTCCTGAGATTGTAATACCAAAAAGATATAAGGGGATACCTTTCCCCCTTAGCCTATGTGGGGGAAGGTCCCGGAGGGGCCTCCCCAGAGCCAAAATAAAAAGGTTTTTAATGCCACATTCTCACAGGAGTCTCGCTGGTGAAGGAAGTGACCCGATTAGGGTCATTCGGGCCACTCATCACTACCTCTCAGCCTTCCATACAAATGAAGAGTCGGTCAAACAGTAGAGAATACAAACCAATATAGTTTATTATCAGAGTGCATTTCCGACAATTCCTCCACAATCAGAAGTATCAAGTCTAAACTGCATTTGTTCAGGATGGCATTCCATTTTTCTGACCACATCAGGATTTCGATTAAAGACATCACGTAAGTCTCGTCTTCGACGAGCGGCTTAATTACCTACCTCCACCCCTCACAGCATCTCCCCGCCCTCGGGTGTATTGTCCTTTCATTAACCGGGTTCTCTCATATCCCACTTGCATCAACCATCACGAACACCCCCCCCCCCCTTTGTTTTTCTTTCACTTTGCGGTTTCAGAACACGATGCATGTTCAGTCCACTAGTTCATGTATTCTCTTTAGATTGGTCTCTCGAGTGAGCATGTACACATACCGTTGCATGACATGTTTTTGTTATGTTGTTATATGATTGTAATATCAGATGATATCAGACAACCATTGATTAGAGCCTCATTATGTTTCTGTTCACAGTTCTCCTTGATAAAGGACCGTTCAGGTCCGAAATGCATTGGAGTATGTCCTGATTTTCTGGAGTTGAGAAAAATAACCAACGATGTATCATGTACTTTGATTTACGAAAAACAATGAACTTTTGGAAAAACTAACATTGAAAATGGAGTCAGTTGTATGGTTACAACGAACCACATAAGAGTGCCCAACCGCAGGGATGCGCCTACACCCCCTGTAGCGCACTCAACCTATTAACAGTTCTGACGCATTAGGACAGTTGCATTACCTGCTGGAGCACCTTTACCTTTCTGAAACTCTTTCAACTATCAACGAAACCACCCACACTAACACAAGCTGTGCGCCGCGCCAACACTCTTGCTCTGGATTTCTAAATGCTCCCACAAAGTGGAAGTAGCCTTTTGTTTCCCTCAACATGCTCTTGCAGGCACGGAAACTCAGATAGCAGGGCAAGTGAAAATTTGCATCTCCTGGCAGGTGAGATCAATGCCAGTTCCTGATGCACCCAGGATGGATGCCCATGGACCTATGTCTCACCTGTGGCTTCCCAACTAGTATTTTGTAGGTGCTCATGGTGGACACTGGGGCCCCGGGGAATGGAATACCCAGGGCGGTAGTGGCTAGGTGAGGGGCTGACGCATGCAGCCAACCCCTTAATTTCTTAATTAAAAAAGTTCCCTCAGGGTATGTGGTCCCCAGGGCCCATAGAGGCTTGGTCATGGTGGTCACACACCCCCTCCGCTAAATAAAAAAACATGTGGCTTTGGGGTTCCATAGGCCATATAGTGGCTGAGTTAGGGGGCCGTGCACCCCACCCTAAATAAAAAACTACAGCCCAGGGGAATGGAGACCCCATAGCCTGCAAAGGCATGGGGAGGAGAGCCACACAACCCCCTCCCTGTAATAATACAATACAGCCCGGGGGTGGGCCCCTGGGTCCTGCAAAGGTTCTGGAATTAAGACCGGACACCAACCCCCCCTATAAAAAAATAACATATGGATGTACCATGTGGGCAACCGACTACCCAAAATAAATGTAAAAAAAAAAAAAGTAAATCTATGACCACAGGAGAAATTACAATATTTTTTAAGGGCAGTCCTCGCTGGAGTTCTATGCTCTTGCGCTGGAGTGTAAGGCCCTCTTGTGGTTGTTTTTTCATTGGATTTTGTCGGCTGAGAAATGTTAAAAGCAAGACTCAGAAAAAAAAATTTTTTTAAACATGTAGTCACATCTTTCTTTTAACTTTTTCAGAATAGAATTTGCAATCATAAAAGTTGTGTTAAAAGAAAACTCACAGACATTTTTATTTTTCTATTAAACATTCCTATAATAATCCTTATAGATAAGTACTGCTTTGTGTGAATTACTGAAAATACATAATATACACAAGATTACAAAAATTGGGGAGTTTTGGGGCAAGATGTATATGTATATTGATATGCCCACCTTGATAAAGCAATTAGGCTCTACTTTTTAATTTTGGTGTTGGGACTCTTCAACAAAGTCGGTAAGTCTGTCTAAGTGCGAGCATTAGATGCTGAGCCTGCCCGCAGCAAGGCCCTATGGCCAAACCCAAGTCACCAAAGACAGTGAGCAGCATGGGGTTGGATACCCATGTGGGGATTCGACGTAGGGCCTCGCCACAGGTCATGCCCTCCGGCCAACCCCAAACCTCGCGCGGGTGAAGGCCATGCTCAGCGTGGGGTTGGCTTTAGGTGAAGTGATAAATATTACCTTAAATAAAAAAACCCTCACTGAAAAAAACAAAGGTTAAAGTGGAGTAATAGTTAGGAAACGTAAATATATCATAACTTACATTTAAAAAAACCTTAGACAACATAATGTTTGAACTAAAAAAAACTACTGAAATTCCCCAGTTATAATTATCTCTAGTAACTATACCTCTTGCCCTAAAGTAACAATAACTTGCGGCCTCACCATGCCTCAATTATGTAATTTCAAATATTGCAGTCATAGTTTCAATGATGTCATAGAACATGTCATGAGTTATATAAAATGAGGGGTAATTAGCACTGCACGAATGTGGATTCGAAATATAGTTACTTTAAGGTACGAGTTATAGTTACTATAGATAATATACTTGGTGAATGTCAGTGTTTTTTTAGTTTAAAACTTTACGCTGTCACTGAAATTTCCACCAATCTATAATGTTACTTTAACCTTTGTTTTTTCAGTGGAAAAAACAAATGTATATATATATATATATTACCTCCTGGCGGTCACCAGTAGGTAGTTATAGTTACCCTAGTTTCCATAGGAAAAGCATTTTTTGATTTGCTAATAACTTTGGCGTCATTTGACATATCTTCGCAAAATTCTCCCCAAAAAAACTCTATCCAGGTCAGCTCCTATCCTGAAAGTTTGGTGTGTTTCGTCAAGCGGGGGCTGAGAAAAAAGGGGGGTCCCTAAATGCATTTCCCCATGTTAATTTCCATAGGAAATTTTGGGACGGTCTACAGCCCGAACTGTTGAATGGAATTACCCTAAATTACGCAAAAAGGTAGAACTTGGTTCCGAAAGCGACCTTTTTTTTTAATCGTGTCAATCCGTTCAGTAGTTTTTGAAAAATTCAAAAAATAAGAGTAAAAAAAATCAATTTCCCATAGGAAATTTTGGGCAAGGCTACAGCCTAAACTGCTGAACAGAATTACCCCAAATTTGGCAAAAAGCTAGTGCGTGAATCAGAAAGCAACCTTTTTTTTTTTTTAAATGGTATAAATCTGTTCAGGAGTTGCTGAGAAATTCAAAAAATAAAAGTTTCAATATCTAGGGCGGCGGTGGAGTCTCAACCCCTCCCGACCACGAACTTCATTCCAATTGGCTGCCATGACCAAGAGGTTCATTCTAATCGGCTGGCAACACTCCAAACCAGGAAGTGTTTGCAGCCATCTTGTGACTCAGTAGAAGCGAGTCACCAGAAAACAGAGAAATAAAGATGTAAAACAAGAGAAAGGGTCAGGGTAGAAACCTCCTGACCCCCTAGGCCTGCTCCAGAAGGACCCCCAGGGCCAATAAAAGCATATTTTTCTTTGGTGGAAAACATATATATAGGAATAAATCCACACAATTTCCACAATACTAGAAAAGAAAAGACAATAATGAAATATGTCATGATTATTTTACACCGGATTCAGTGTAAATATACTGACACATATTGATGTTTTAACTTGGTTCACCTTTGAATAAGAGTAATCCACATCTTAGGCCCTCTAAGATGGCTGATATTGATTTTGCATGTATTGTTGATTTGGGTGGGTATCATAGGCGGCCGTCCTGAGCCGCGGAGGCAAGCCCTGGGGCTGTTCCAGTCCACCGATGGAGATGCCAAAATGACGCCTCCGTCACTGGGAGCAAGGTGCTGTTTGTTGGGAGAAAGTTACAGCAACATTGAAGTGTGCACAGCCGCATATCACACTGTGGTTTATTTTGGACAAAATGTTTGGGAGGACACAGCCGCATATCACACTGTGGTTTATTTTGGACAAAATGTTTGGGAGGACACATCGCCGGGATCGTCCGGACTTTTTTCACACTTCATGAAGAGCCAGCATCGTCTGAGCCTTACTCCGTTGATTGCAAAGCATCACTTCGCCCGCATCGCCAGTCATATTAATAGCAGGAGCGCCCTCGTGTGGTTCCTGTGTCGTGCCTCTCCTCTGATACATTTTTAATTATTCCTAACGGATCCATCGACCGATAACTCATCTCGGTTGCTTGCTCACTGCCCACCCTCAGCAGGGGTCTTGGACGGGATCCCTGTAAGTCCTTTTAATATCATTCTCACTTCACTGTGCCACACTCGCACAGTCCTCAAGCAAGGCAACCGCATAACAGGTGCCCCTCATTGAACAGTCCTGAAGAGACCTGACACCCTATTCAGGTCGAAACGCCGTCGACAAAGATAAAGAGACAGACCTTGCCCAACAGTTGTCTATACACTCCAACTGTTACACTTCAATTGGTAATATCTATAACTAGGTCGTCTTCTTCCAACTGAAATATATCCTTGAAACCTTATGTTATTTACACGTTATTCTGTTTCACTTTAGCAGCTTAGGTTCTTTTTTTATATAATTCCCTTGGGACACAACATCACTTCTTGGATTGCATATGTGTTTATAATGCTACAGAATTCGCATGTATACTGTTGATTTATAGAATTACATAAATGACTATAACATTTGCATTGTGTATATACAGCTTCCTTTTTTTGACATCCATACTAATCACCCTCATTGCCATTGTGCGTTACCTTTATCAGAAATAGTTCAAAATTTTACACAGGAGCCATTGTTTTTACTTAAAGTCTTCACCCAGGCTCCCAGTGAGTAGGGTTCCCTTGTTTCCTTTCCCAGTCTCCTGGCTGGCAGCCGTAATATTTAAGGTTCCCCTCTCCGCTAAAGAGACACGGAGAAGCACTCTCTGCTAAGCGTCTTTATTAGGCAACAAACAGGAATTAAAAACACAGCCTAACGCATTTCGAACTATATAAGTCCTTGATCACAGGCAGCTGGTTAGAAATTCAAAACATGTTGCACTTCACTGGATCAAATAGTCACATGGTATCCATCATCTCGCTCAACGTGAGCTTTGTCGCAGTAAACTCATGCAATGCATTCTGTGACCAGCAGTTTGCAAGAATACACAACAATCCTCAAATAGGTAAGTATATCACCAGCACAATTCATGTCCATATTCCTGTTTGTTCAAAATTTTCGCCACGCTCAGAGTTCCTTACTGAGATCCCATTCAGTCTCATGGCTCCGCAAATGTGATACTTGGTGGTTCCGACTCCCGGCTGGCAGCCATAATATTCAAGGTTCACCTCTCCGCCAAAGAGACACGGAGACGCACTCTCTGCCAAGCGTCTTTATTAGGCAACAAACAGGAATTAAAATAACAGCCTAACGCGTTTTGAACTTTATAAGTCTTTGATCACAGGCAGCCTTTTAGAAATTCAAAACATGTTGCACTTCACAGGATCAAATAGTCACATGGTATCCATTATCTCGCTCAATGTGAGCTTTGTCGTAGTAAACTCATGCAATGCATTCTGTGACCAGCAGTTTGCAACAATACACATCAATCCTCAAATAGGTAAGTATATCACCAGCACAATTCATGTCCATATTCCTGTTTGTTCAAATAATTCGACACGCTCAGAGTTCCTTACTGAGACCTCATCAGTCTCATAGCCCCGCAAATGTGATATGCCGTGGTGCCGTCTCCCGGATGGCAGCCATAATATTTAAGGTTCACCTTTCCGCCAAAGAGACACGGAGAAGCACTCTCCGCCAAGCGTCTTTATTAGGCAACAAACAGGAATTAAAATAACCGCCTCACGCGTTTCAAACTGTATAAGTCCTTGATCACAGGCTGCTTGTTAGAAATTCAGCTGGTTGCCAAAATTACGCCAATTACACTGACCCCTAGTCATCTGGGACCATTATCAAATATATCATAGACCATTTCATGAGTTATGTAATATATGAGACCATATATGAAGTCATAAGCAGTACAGTAACTGTTTAGTTATATGCGAGTCAGAGTTTCCATGGGAAGAGCGTTTTTTTTTTCCTGCTAATTTGGTACCATTTGATAAATCTTCATGAAATATCTAGATATTCACACATAAATCATACTTTTTGTAGTGTAATTCTGTTCAGAGAAATAAAGTTTGAAATAATAGCAATAATTAGAGATGTGGTGCTCCCATGAGACTGTGGGGAACAGTGCCAGAAAAAAGAAATATGATTGACTAATGAGAGTCCTGCATGACCGAGCAATATGATTGGAGGCCACAACATAATCACTGAGTCCTAAAAGCAAAACAAAAAACTTGAAGCGCTGGGTAGGGATACCCTGACCTATAGGCTTGGGAGGTGCCCCATAGGCACCCCCCCCCCAACCCATCTAGGCCTCTTGTGTGGAACCATAAAACAGGAAAGAAAGGGTGGGGTTCAAAAGTAAAGTTATTAGTGATGAAGTAGTAAGATTGTAACTTACATTAAAAACATTTAAATTCATGATAAAAGCACCAGTATTTCTTTTTAAATGTGTTATTGATATAAGTGAACCTTGCACAGCTATGATGCACATCTTATGACCTCACATATTACATCACAGATGACATCTGAAATCTTGTCAGTTACAAAAACTGGGTAATTTCAGTGGTATTTCTTTGCACCATATTTATCATTATTTCACACAATGCTATGCAGCAATACTTCTACCTTCGCTGTGTAAAACGGTGACAGCAGGATGCACCAAACCTATCAAGATCTGGTGCATTCCTGCTCTCTGCCTGCCCTGGGAACAAACTGCTGCCTAGCACCAATGCAGGCACCCTTGCACTATGGTCCAAGGGTGCCTGCATTACAGGCAGCTTTGTTTTTGTGCAGGAAGGGACACCTTCCTGCACAAAAGCAATCCTCAGAGGCTTTTTCCTCTTTCTATGTGTGCACACACGTAGAAAGTGGAAAAAACAAGGATAAATAAAGATAATTTTCATTGTTACGCCTCCCCTGGGAAGGTGAGGCATTTTGGTGCTTTCTCAGGTCTACCAGAGTTAGTAAATCTGGGAATGTTTCAGAATCAGATGGGTGGATGCTTGGTTACACCCAAGCTCAGCCCACGGAATGCTTCCCTGAGGCAGAGTAATGCCCCAGGGAGGCATTACTCTGCTGCTGCCTTGCATTACTCCAGATTTTTCAAGCCACTCAGGACCACACAAGGTGCCCTTGTATGACTTGGTAAATCTCAATATAGGTTTTGCATCGTTCTGCGCCCCCTTGTGTGGTGAGAGGGCTATACATAACCCTTAGTTTTAAAAAGTAGTGCTCTTTCAGTCCCAAAAAATAAAAAATAAAATATATATACATATATAGACGCAAACTCTGTATGCTGAAGGGACTGCGAGGCTTGGGATTAAGGGAAGTGAACTCCGTTTTCCCTGTACCATTACGAAAGTCTCAACCTGCTAACAAGGCTACTCGGCTGCACGATGGGAATAGAAGTGCATGCCGAGTAAACGGACCACCAAACCAGCAAGTTTGAAACAATGCATGCTGGACTAAGCAGTCCGAAGAACGGGAGCTCTGGTGACTCCGTGCCATGTTTTGCGGACAACCTCAACACTACTTTAGTGATTGAGTGGTAGACAGAGACTGTTTGCACCAGTGGAACTATTTTCAGCATCAGGCATCTGAGGAAGGAAGCAATCAGAAACGCGTCATGCCAGGTTGAAATAAATGGTTTTCCTCTGTCCCTGTGTGCCGCCTCTCTACTTCGAGGGAAGGAGAATGCTGCGGAATACAATGCGTGGTCCCATTACACGCGAGGAAGGCACTCCCAACAAGCGTCTGAAGGAAGGGTGCCAATGGGTGGAACCCGGACCGCCTCGCACAACGGAGGCTGCAGAGACAACGTTGCCAAGGACAATTCATACTTTATGGAGGGACGTCCTTACTTTATCGAGGTCCCTGACTCTGTATGCTGAAGGGACTGCGAGGCTTGGGATTAAGGGAAGTGAACTCCGTTTTCCCTGTACAAGTACGAAAGTCTCAACCTGCTAACAAGGCTACTCGGATGCACAATGGGAATAGAAGTGCATGCCGAGTAAACGGACCACCAAACCAGCAAGTTTGAAACAATGCATGCTGGACTAAGCAGTCCGAAGAACGGGAGCTCTGGTGACTCCGTGCCATATTTTGCGGACAACCTCAACACTACTTTAGTGATTGAGTGGTAGACAGAGACTGTTTGCACCAGTGGAACTATTTTCAGCATCAGGCATCTGAGGAAGGAAGCAATCCGAAACGCGTCATGCCAGGTTGAAATAAATGGTTTTCCTCTGTCCCTGTGTGCCGCCTCTCTACTTCGAGGGAAGGAGAATGCTGCGGAATACAATGCGTGGTCCCATTACACGCGAGGAAGGCACTCCCAACAAGCGTCTGAAGGAAGGGTGCCAATGGGTGGAACCCGGACCGCCTCGCACACCGGAGGCTGCAGAGACAACGTTGTCAAGGACAATTCATACTTTATGGAGGGACGTCCTTACTTTATCGAGGTCCCCGACTCTGTATGCTGAAGGGACGGCGAGGCTTGGGATTAAGGGAAGTGAACTCCGTTTTCCCTGTACAAGTACGAAAGTCTCAACCTGCTAACAAGGCTACTCGGCTGCATGATGGGAATAGAAGTGCATGCCGAGTAAACGGACCACCAAACCAGCAAGTTTGAAACAATGCATGCTGGACTAAGCAGTCCGAAGAACGGGAGCTCTGGTGACTCCGTGCCATGTTTTGCGGACAACCTCAACACTACTTTAGTGATTGAGTGGTAGACAGAGACTGTTTGCACCAGTGGAACTATTTTCAGCATCAGGCATCTGAGGAAGGAAGCAATCCGAAACGCGTCATGCCAGGTTGAAACAAATGGTTTTCCTCTGTCCCTGTGTGCCGCCTCTCTACTTCGAGGGAAGGAGAATGCTGCGGAATACAATGCGTGGTCCCATTACACGCGAGGAAGGCACTCCCAACAAGCGTCTGAAGGAAGGGTGCCAATGGGTGGAACCCGGACCGCCTCGCACAACGGAGGCTGCAGAGACAACGTTGTCAAGGACAATTCATACTTTATGGAGGGACGTCCTTACTTTATCGAGGTCCCCGACTCTGTATGCTGAAGGGACTGCGAGGCTTGGGATTAAGGGAAGTGAACTCCGTTTTCCCTGTACAAGTACGAAAGTCTCAACCTGCTAACAAGGCTACTCGGCTGCACGATGGGAATAGAAGTGCATGCCGAGTAAACGGACCACCAAACCAGCAAGTTTGAAACAATGCATGCTGGACTAAGCAGTCCGAAGAACGGGAGCTCTGGTGACTCCGTGCCATGTTTTGCGGACAACCTCAACACTACTTTAGTGATTGAGTGGTAGACAGAGACTGTTTGCACCAGTGGAACTATTTTCAGCATCAGGCATCTGAGGAAGGAAGCAATCCGAAACGCGTCATGCCAGGTTGAAATAAATGGTTTTCCTCTGTCCCTGTGTGCCGCCTCTCTACTTCGAGGGAAGGAGAATGCTGCGGAATACAATGCGTGGTCCCATTACACGCGAGGAAGGCACTCCCAACAAGCGTCTGAAGGAAGGGTGCCAATGGGTGGAACCCGGGCCGCCTCGCACACCGGAGGCTGCAGAGACAACGTTGTCAAGGACAATTCATACTTTATGGAGGGACGTCCTTACTTTATCGAGGTCCCCGACTCTGTATGCTGAAGGGACGGCGAGGCTTGGGATTAAGGGAAGTGAACTCCGTTTTCCCTGTACAAGTACGAAAGTCTCAACCTGCTAACAAGGCTACTCGGCTGCACGATGGGAATAGAAGTGCATGCCGAGTAAACGGACCACCAAACCAGCAAGTTTGAAACAATGCATGCTGGACTAAGCAGTCCGAAGAACGGGAGCTCTGGTGACTCCGTGCCATGTTTTGAGGACAACCTCAACACTACTTTAGTGATTGAGTGGTAGACAGAGACTGTTTGCACCAGTGGAACTATTTTCAGCATCAGGCATCTGAGGAAGGAAGCAATCCGAAACGCGTCATGCCAGGTTGAAATAAATGGTTTTCCTCTGTCCCTGTGTGCCGCCTCTCTACTTCGAGGGAAGGAGAATGCTGCGGAATACAATGCGTGGTCCCATTACACGCAAGGAAGGCACTCCCAACAAGCGTCTGAAGGAAGGGTGCCAATGGGTGGAACCCGGACCGCCTCGCACAACGGAGGCTGCAGAGACAACGTTGTCAAGGACAATTCATACTTTATGGAGGGACGTCCTTACTTTATCGAGGTCCCCGACTCTGTATGCTGAAGGGACTGCGAGGCTTGGGATTAAGGGAAGTGAACTCCGTTTTCCCTGTACAAGTACGAAAGTCTCAACCTGCTAACAAGGCTACTCGGCTGCACGATGGGAATAGAAGTGCATGCCGAGTAAACGGACCACCAAACCAGCAAGTTTGAAACAATGCATGCTGGACTAAGCAGTCCGAAGAACGGGAGCTCTGGTGACTCCGTGCCATGTTTTGCGGACAACCTCAACACTACTTTAGTGATTGAGTGGTAGACAGAGACTGTTTGCACCAGTGGAACTATTTTCAGCATCAGGCATCTGAGGAAGGAAGCAATCAGAAATGCGTCATGCCAGGTTGAAATAAATGGTTTTCCTCTGTCCCTGTGTGCCGCCTCTCTACTTCGAGGGAAGGAGAATGCTGCGGAATACAATGCGTGGTCCCATTACACGCGAGGAAGGCACTCCCAACAAGCGTCTGAAGGAAGGGTGCCAATGGGTGGAACCCGGACCGCCTCGCACAACGGAGGCTGCAGAGATAACGTTGTCAAGGACAATTCATACTTTATGGAGGGACGTCCTTACTTTATCGAGGTCCCCGACTCTGTATGCTGAAGGGACTGCGAGGCTTGGGATTAAGGGAAGTGAACTCCGTTTTCCCTGTACAAGTACGAAAGTCTCAACCTGCTAACAAGGCTACTCGGCTGCACGATGGGAATAGAAGTGCATGCCGAGTAAACGGACCATCAAACCAGCAAGTTTGAAACAATGCATGCTGGACTAAGCAGTCCGAAGAACGGGAGCTCTGGTGACTCCGTGCCATGTTTTGCGGACAACCTCAACACTACTTTAGTGATTGAGTGGTAGACAGAGACTGTTTGCACCAGTGGAACTATTTTCAGCATCAGGCATCTGAGGAAGGAAGCAATCCGAAACGCGTCATGCCAGGTTGAAATAAATGGTTTTCCTCTGTCCCTGTGTGCCGCCTCTCTACTTCGAGGGAAGGAGAATGCTGCGGAATACAATGCGTGGTCCCATTACACGCGAGGAAGGCACTCCCAACAAGCGTCTGAAGGAAGGGTGCCAATGGGTGGAACCCGGACCGCCTCGCACAACGGAGGCTGCAGAGACAACGTTGTCAAGGACAATTCATACTTTATGGAGGGACGTCCTTACTTTATCGAGGTCCCCGACTCTGTATGCTGAAGGGACTGCGAGGCTTGGGATTAAGGGAAGTGAACTCCGTTTTCCCTGTACAAGTACGAAAGTCTGAACCTGCTAACAAGGCTACTCGGCTGCACGATGGGAATAGAAGTGCATGCCGAGTAAACGGACCACCAAACCAGCAAGTTTGAAACAATGCATGCTGGACTAAGCAGTCCGAAGAACGGAAGCTATGGTGACTCCGTGCCATGTTTTGCGGACAACCTCAACACTACTTTAGTGATTGAGTGGTAGACAGAGACTGTTTGCACCAGTGGAACTATTTTCAGCATCAGGCATCTGAGGAAGGAAGCAATCCGAAACGCGTCATGCCAGGTTGAAATAAATGGTTTTCCTCTGTCCCTGTGTGCCGCCTCTCTACTTCGAGGGAAGGAGAATGCTGCGGAATACAATGCGTGGTCCCATTACACGCGAGGAAGGCACTCCCAACAAGCGTCTGAAGGAAGGGTGCCAATGGGTGGAACCCGGACCGCCTCGCACACCGGAGGCTGCAGAGACAACGTTGTCAAGGACAATTCATACTTTATGGAGGGACGTCCTTACTTTATCGAGGTCCCCGACTCTGTATGCTGAAGGGACTGCGAGGCTTGGGATTAAGGGAAGTGAACTCCGTTTTCCCTGTACAAGTACGAAAGTCTCAACCTGCTAACAAGGCTACTCGGCTGCACGATGGGAATAGAAGTGCATGCCGAGTAAACGGACCACCAAACCAGCAAGTTTGAAACAATGCATGCTGGACTAAGCAGTCCGAAGAATGGGAGCTCTGGTGACTCCGTGCCATGTTTTGCGGACAACCTCAACACTACTTTAGTGATTGAGTGGTAGACAGAGACTGTTTGCACCAGTGGAACTATTTTCAGCATCAGGCATCTGAGGAAGGAAGCAATCCGAAACGCGTCATGCCAGGTTGAAATAAATGGTTTTCCTCTGTCCCTGTGTGCCGCCTCTCTACTTCGAGGGAAGGAGAATGCTGCGGAATACAATGCGTGGTCCCATTACACGCGAGGAAGGCACTCCCAACAAGCGTCTGAAGGAAGGGTGCCAATGGGTGGAACCCGGACCGCCTCGCACAACGGAGGCTGCAGAGACAACGTTGTCAAGGACAATTCATACTTTATGGAGGGACGTCCTTACTTTATCGAGGTCCCCGACTCTGTATGCTGAAGGGACTGCGAGGCTTGGGATTAAGGGAAGTGAACTCCGTTTTCCCTGTACAAGTACGAAAGTCTCAACCTGCTAACAAGGCTACTCGGCTGCACGATGGGAATAGAAGTGCATGCCGAGTAAACGGACCACCAAACCAGCAAGTTTGAAACAATGCATGCTGGACTAAGCAGTCCGAAGAACGGGAGCTCTGGTGACTCCGTGCCATGTTTTGCGGACAACCTCAACACTACTTTAGTGATTGAGTGGTAGACAGAGACTGTTTGCACCAGTGGAACTATTTTCATCATCAGGCATCTGAGGAAGGAAGCAATCCGAAACGCGTCATGCCAGGTTGAAATAAATGGTTTTCCTCTGTCCCTGTGTGCCGCCTCTCTACTTCGAGGGAAGGAGAATGCTGCGGAATACAATGCGTGGTCCCATTACACGCGAGGAAGGCACTCCCAACAAGCGTCTGAAGGAAGGGTGTCAATGGGTGGAACCCGGACCGCCTCGCACAACGGAGGCTGCAGAGACAACGTTGTCAAGGACAATTCATACTTTATGGAGGGACGTCCTTACTTTATCGAGGTCCCCGACTCTGTATGCTGAAGGGACTGCGAGGCTTGGGATTAAGGGAAGTGAACTCGGTTTTCCCTGTACAAGTACGAAAGTCTCAACCTGCTAACAAGGCTACTCGGCTGCACGATGGGAATAGAAGTGCATGCCGAGTAAACGGACCACCAAACCAGCAAGTTTGAAACAATGCATGCTGGACTAAGCAGTCCGAAGAACGGGAGCTCTGGTGACTCCGTGCCATGTTTTGCGGACAACCTCAACACTACTTTAGTGATTGAGTGGTAGACAGAGACTGTTTGCACCAGTGGAACTATTTTCAGCATCAGGCATCTGAGGCAGGAAGCAATCCGAAACGTGTCATGGCAGGTTGAAATAAATGGTTTTCCTCTGTCCCTGTGTGCCGCCTCTCTACTTCGAGGGAAGGAGAATGCTGCGGAATACAATGCGTGGTCCCATTACACGCGAGGAAGGCACTCCCAACAAGTGTCTGAAGGAAGGTTGCCAATGGGTGGAACCCGGACCGCCTCGCACAACGGAGGCTGCAGAGACAACGTTGTCAAGGACAATTCATACTTTATGGAGGGACGTCCTTACTTTATCGAGGTCCCCGACTCTGTATGCTGAAGGGACTGCGAGGCTTGGGATTAAGGGAAGTGAACTCCGTTTTCCCTGTACAAGTACGAAAGTCTCAACCTGCTAACAAGGCTACTCGGCTGCACGATGGGAATAGAAGTGCATGCCGAGTAAACGGACCACCAAACCAGCAAGTTTGAAACAATGCATGCTGGACTAAGCAGTCCGAAGAACGGGAGCTCTGGTGACTCCGTGCCATGTTTTGCGGACAACCTCAACACTACTTTAGTGATTGAGTGGTAGACAGAGACTGTTTGCACCAGTGGAACTATTTTCAGCATCAGGCATCTGAGGAAGGAAGCAATCCGAAACGCGTCATGCCAGGTTGAAATAAATGGTTTTCCTCTGTCCCTGTGTGCCGCCTCTCTACTTCAAGGGAAGGAGAATGCTGCGGAATACAATGCGTGGTCCCATTACACGCGAGGAAGGCACTCCCAACAAGCGTCTGAAGGAAGGGTGCCAATGGGTGGAACCCGGACCGCCTCGCACAACGGAGGCTGCAGAGACAACGTTGTCAAGGACAATTCATACTTTATGGAGGGACGTCCTTACTTTATCGAGGTCCCTGACTCTGTATGCTGAAGGGACTGCGAGGCTTGGGATTAAGGGAAGTGAACTCCGTTTTCCCTGTACAAGTACGAAAGTCTCAACCTGCTAACAAGGCTACTCGGATGCATGATGGGAATAGAAGTGCATGCCGAGTAAACGGACCACCAAACCAGCAAGTTTGAAACAATGCATGCTGGACTAAGCAGTCCGAAGAACGGGAGCTCTGGTGACTCCGTGCCATGTTTTGCGGACAACCTCAACACTACTTTAGTGATTGAGTGGTAGACAGAGACTGTTTGCACCAGTGGAACTATTTTCAGCATCAGGCATCTGAGGAAGGAAGCAATCCGAAACGCGTCATGCCAGGTTGAAATAAATGGTTTTCCTCTGTCCCTGTGTGCCGCCTCTCTACTTCGAGGGAAGGAGAATGCTGCGGAATACAATGCGTGGTCCCATTACACGCGAGGAAGGCACTCCCAACAAGCGTCTGAAGGAAGGGTGCCAATGGGTGGAACCCGGACCGCCTCGCACACCGGAGGCTGCAGAGACAACGTTGTCAAGGACAATTCATACTTTATGGAGGGTCGTCCTTACTTTATCGAGGTCCCCGACTCTGTATGCTGAAGGGACGGCGAGGCTTGGGATTAAGGGAAGTGAACTCCGTTTTCCCTGTGCAAGTACGAAAGTCTCAACCTGCTAACAAGGCTACTCGGCTGCACGATGGGAATAGAAGTGCATGCCGAGTAAACGGACCACCAAACCAGCAAGTTTGAAACAATGCATGCTGGACTAAGCAGTCCGAAGAACGGGAGCTCTGGTGACTCCGTGCCATGTTTTGAGGACAACCTCAACACTACTTTAGTGATTGAGTGGTAGACAGAGACTGTTTGCACCAGTGGAACTATTTTCAGCATCAGGCATCTGAGGAAGGAAGCAATCCGAAACGCGTCATGCCAGGTTGAAATAAATGGTTTTCCTCTGTCCCTGTGTGCCGCCTCTCTACTTCGAGGGAAGGAGAATGCTGCGGAATACAATGCGTGGTCCCATTACACGCGAGGAAGGCACTCCCAACAAGCGTCTGAAGGAAGGGTGCCAATGGGTGGAACCCGGACCGCCTCGCACAACGGAGGCTGCAGAGACAACGTTGTCAAGGACAATTCATACTTTATGGAGGGACGTCCTTACTTTATCGAGGTCCCCGACTCTGTATGCTGAAGGGACTGCGAGGCTTGGGATTAAGGGAAGTGAACTCCGTTTTCCCTGTACAAGTACGAAAGTCTCAACCTGCTAACAAGGCTACTCGGCTGCACGATGGGAATAGAAGTGCATGTCGAGTAAACGGACCACCAAACCAGCAAGTTTGAAACAATGCATGCTGGACTAAGCAGTCCGAAGAACGGGAGCTCTGGTGACTCCGTGCCATGTTTTGCGGACAACCTCAACACTACTTTAGTGATTGAGTGGTAGACAGAGACTGTTTGCACCAGTGGAACTATTTTCAGCATCAGGCATCTGAGGAAGGAAGCAATCCGAAACGCGTCATGCCAGGTTGAAATAAATGGTTTTCCTCTGTCCCTGTGTGCCGCCTCTCTACTTCGAGGGAAGGAGAATGCTGCAGAATACAATGCGTGGTCCCATTACACGCGAGGAAGGCACTCCCAACAAGCGTCTGAAGGAAGGGTGCCAATGGGTGGAACCCGGACCGCCTCGCACAACGGAGGCTGCAGAGACAACGTTGTCAAGGACAATTCATACTTTATGGAGGGACGTCCTTACTTTATCGAGGTCCCCGACTCTGTATGCTGAAGGGACTGCGAGGCTTGGGATTAAGGGAAGTGAACTCGGTTTTCCCTGTACAAGTACGAAAGTCTCAACCTGCTAACAAGGCTACTCGGCTGCACGATGGGAATAGAAGTGCATGCCGAGTAAACGGACCACCAAACCAGCAAGTTTGAAACAATGCATGCTGGACTAAGCAGTCCGAAGAACGGGAGCTCTGGTGACTCCGTGCCATGTTTTGCGGACAACCTCAACACTACTTTAGTGATTGAGTGGTAGACAGAGACTGTTTGCACCAGTGGAACTATTTTCAGCATCAGGCATCTGAGGAAGGAAGCGATCCGAAACGCGTCATGCCAGGTTGAAATAAATGGTTTTCCTCTGTCCCTGTGTGCCGCCTCTCTACTTCGAGGGAAGGAGAATGCTGCGGAATACAATGCGTGGTCCCATTACACGCGAGGAAGGCACTCCCAAGAAGCGTCTGAAGGAAGGGTGCCAATGGGTGGAACCCGGACCGCCTCGCACAACGGAGGCTGCAGAGACAACGTTGTCAAGGACAATTCATACTTTATGGAGGGACGTCCTTACTTTATCGAGGTCCCCGACTCTGTATGCTGAAGGGACTGCGAGGCTTGGGATTAAGGGAAGTGAACTCCGTTTTCCCTGTACAAGTACGAAAGTCTCAACCTGCTAACAAGGCTACTCGGCTGCACGATGGGAATAGAAGTGCATGTCGAGTAAACGGACCACCAAACCAGCAAGTTTGAAACAATGCATGCTGGACTAAGCAGTCCGAAGAACGGGAGCTCTGGTGACTCCGTGCCATGTTTTGCGGACAACCTCAACACTACTTTAGTGATTGAGTGGTAGACAGAGACTGTTTGCACCAGTGGAACTATTTTCAGCATCAGGCATCTGAGGAAGGAAGCAATCCGAAACGCGTCATGCCAGGTTGAAATAAATGGTTTTCCTCTGTCCCTGTGTGCCGCCTCTCTACTTCGAGGGAAGGAGAATGCTGCAGAATACAATGCGTGGTCCCATTACACGCGAGGAAGGCACTCCCAACAAGCGTCTGAAGGAAGGGTGCCAATGGGTGGAACCCGGACCGCCTCGCACAACGGAGGCTGCAGAGACAACGTTGTCAAGGACAATTCATACTTTATGGAGGGACGTCCTTACTTTATCGAGGTCCCCGACTCTGTATGCTGAAGGGACTGCGAGGCTTGGGATTAAGGGAAGTGAACTCGGTTTTCCCTGTACAAGTACGAAAGTCTCAACCTGCTAACAAGGCTACTCGGCTGCACGATGGGAATAGAAGTGCATGCCGAGTAAACGGACCACCAAACCAGCAAGTTTGAAACAATGCATGCTGGACTAAGCAGTCCGAAGAACGGGAGCTCTGGTGACTCCGTGCCATGTTTTGCGGACAACCTCAACACTACTTTAGTGATTGAGTGGTAGACAGAGACTGTTTGCACCAGTGGAACTATTTTCAGCATCAGGCATCTGAGGAAGGAAGCAATCCGAAACGCGTCATGCCAGGTTGAAATAAATGGTTTTCCTCTGTCCCTGTGTGCCGCCTCTCTACTTCGAGGGAAGGAGAATGCTGCGGAATACAATGCGTGGTCCCATTACACGCGAGGAAGGCACTCCCAACAAGCGTCTGAAGGAAGGGTGCCAATGGGTGGAACCCGGACCGCCTCGCACAACGGAGGCTGCAGAGACAACGTTGTCAAGGACAATTCATACTTTATGGAGGGACGTCCTTACTTTATCGAGGTCCCCGACTCTGTATGCTGAAGGGACTGCGAGGCTTGGGATTAAGGGAAGTGAACTCCGTTTTCCCTGTACAAGTACGAAAGTCTCAACCTGCTAACAAGGCTACTCGGCTGCACGATGGGAATAGAAGTGCATGCCGAGTAAACGGACCACCAAACCAGCAAGTTTGAAACAATGCATGCTGGACTAAGCAGTCTGAAGAACGGGAGCTCTGGTGACTCCGTGCCATGTTTTGCGGACAACCTCAACACTACTTTAGTGATTGAGTGGTAGACAGAGACTGTTTGCACCAGTGGAACTATTTTCAGCATCAGGCATCTGAGGAAGGAAGCAATCCGAAACGCGTCATGCCAGGTTGAAATAAATGGTTTTCCTCTGTCCCTGTGTGCCGCCTCTCTACTTCGAGGGAAGGAGAATGCTGCGGAATACAATGCGTGGTCCCATTACACGCGAGGAAGGCACTCCCAACAAGCGTCTGAAGGAAGGGTGTCAATGGGTGGAACCCGGACCGCCTCGCACAACAGAGGCTGCAGAGACAACGTTGTCAAGGACAATTCATACTTTATGGAGGGACGTCCTTACTTTATCGAGGTCCCCGACTCTGTATGCTGAAGGGACTGCGAGGCTTGGGATTAAGGGAAGTGAACTCCGTTTTCCCTGTACAAGTACGAAAGTCTCAACCTGCTAACAAGGCTACTCGGCTGCACGATGGGAATAGAAGTGCATGCCGAGTAAACGGACCACCAAACCAGCAAGTTTGAAACAATGCATGCTGGACTAAGCAGTCCGAAGAACGGGAGCTCTGGTGACTCCGTGCCATGTTTTGCGGACAACCTCAACACTACTTTAGTGATTGAGTTGTAGACAGAGACTGTTTGCACCAGTGGAACTATTTTCAGCATCAGGCATCTGAGGAAGGAAGCAATCCGAAACGCGTCATGCCAGGTTGAAATAAATGGTTTTCCTCTGTCCCTGTGTGCCGCCTCTCTACTTCGAGGGAAGGAGAATGCTGCGGAATACAATGCGTGGTCCCATTACACGCGAGGAAGGCACTCCCAACAAGCGTCTGAAGGAAGGGTGTCAATGGGTGGAACCCGGACCGCCTCGCACAACGGAGGCTGCAGAGACAACGTTGTCAAGGACAATTCTTACTTTATGGAGTGACGTCCTTACTTTATCGAGGTCCCCGACTCTGTATGCTGAAGGGACTGCGAGGCTTGGGATTAAGGGAAGTGAACTCCGTTTTCCCTGTACAAGTACGAAAGTCTCAACCTGCTAACAAGGCTACTCGGCTGCACGATGGGAATAGAAGTGCATGCCGAGTAAACGGACCACCAAACCAGCAAGTTTGAAACAATGCATGCTGGACTAAGCAGTCCGAAGAACGGGAGCTCTGGTGACTCCGTGCCATGTTTTGCGGACAACCTCAACACTACTTTAGTGATTGAGTGGTAGACAGAGACTGTTTGCACCAGTGGAACTATTTTCAGCATCAGGCATCTGAGGAAGGAAGCAATCCGAAACGCGTCATGCCAGGTTGAAATAAATGGTTTTCCTCTGTCCCTGTGTGCCGCCTCTCTACTTCGAGGGAAGGAGAATGCTGCGGAATACAATGCGTGGTCCCATTACACGCGAGGAAGGCACTCCCAACAAGCGTCTGAAGGAAGGGTGCCAATGGGTGGAACCCGGACCGCCTCGCACACCGGAGGCTGCAGAGACAACGTTGTCAAGGACAATTCATACTTTATGGAGGGACGTCCTTACTTTATCGAGGTCCCCGACTCTGTATGCTGAAGGGACTGCGAGGCTTGGGATTAAGGGAAGTGAACTCCGTTTTCCCTGTACAAGTACGAAAGTCTCAACCTGCTAACAAGGCTACTCGGCTGCACGATGGGAATAGAAGTGCATGCCGAGTAAACGGACCACCAAACCAGCAAGTTTGAAACAATGCATGCTGGACTAAGCAGTCCGAAGAACGGGAGCTCTGGTGACTCCGTGCCATGTTTTGCGGACAACCTCAACACTACTTTAGTGATTGAGTGGTAGACAGAGACTGTTTGCACCAGTGGAACTATTTTCAGCATCAGGCATCTGAGGAAGGAAGCAATCCGAAACGAGTCATGCCAGGTTGAAATAAATGGTTTTCCTCTGTCCCTGTGTGCCGCCTCTCTACTTCGAGGGAAGGAGAATGCTGCGGAATACAATGCGTGGTCCCATTACACGCGAGGAAGGCACTCCCAACAAGCGTCTGAAGGAAGGGTGCCAATGGGTGGAACCCGGACCGCCTCGCACAACGGAGGCTGCAGAGACAACGTTGTCAAGGACAATTCATACTTTATGGAGGGACGTCCTTACTTTATCGAGGTCCCCGACTCTGTATGCTGAAGGGACTGCGAGGCTTGGGATTAAGGGAAGTGAACTCCGTTTTCCCTGTACAAGTACGAAAGTCTCAACCTGCTAACAAGGCTACTCGGCTGCACGATGGGAATAGAAGTGCATGCCGAGTAAACGGACCACCAAACCAGCAAGTTTGAAACAATGCATGCTGGACTAAGCAGTCCGAAGAACGGGAGCTCTGGTGACTACGTGCCATGTTTTGCGGACAACCTCAACACTACTTTAGTGATTGGGTGGTAGACAGAGACTGTTTGCACCAGTGGAACTATTTTCAGCATCAGGCATCTGAGGAAGGAAGCAATCCGAAACGAGTCATGCCAGGTTGAAATAAATGGTTTTCCTCTGTCCCTGTGTGCCGCCTCTCTACTTCAAGGGAAGGAGAATGCTGCGGAATACAATGCGTGGTCCCATTACACGCGAGGAAGGCACTCCCAACAAGCGTCTGAAGGAAGGGTGCCAATGGGTGGAACCCGGACCGCCTCGCACAACGGAGGCTGCAGAGACAACGTTGTCAAGGACAATTCATACTTTATGGAGGGACGTCCTTACTTTATCGAGGTCCCCGACTCTGTATGCTGAAGGGACTGCGAGGCTTGGGATTAAGGGAAGTGAACTCCGTTTTCCCGGTACAAGTACGAAAGTCTCAACCTGCTAACAAGGCTACTCGGCTGCACGATGGGAATAGAAGTGCATGCCGAGTAAACGGACCACCAAACCAGCAAGTTTGAAACAATGCATGCTGGACTAAGCAGTCTGAAGAACGGGAGCTCTGGTGACTCCGTGCCATGTTTTGCGGACAACCTCAACACTACTTTAGTGATTGAGTGGTAGACAGAGACTGTTTGCACCAGTGGAACTATTTTCAGCATCAGGCATCTGAGGAAGGAAGCAATCCGAAACGCGTCATGCCAGGTTGAAATAAATGGTTTTCCTCTGTCCCTGTGTGCCGCCTCTCTACTTCGAGGGAAGGAGAATGCTGCGGAATACAATGCGTGGTCCCATTACACGCGAGGAAGGAACTCCCAACAAGCGTCTGAAGGAAGGGTGTCAATGGGTGGAACCCGGACCGCCTCGCACAACGGAGGCTGCAGAGACAACGTTGTCAAGGACAATTCATACTTTATGGAGGGACGTCCTTACTGTATCGAGGTCCCCGACTCTGTATGCTGAAGGGACTGCGAGGCTTGGGATTAAGGGAAGTGAACTCCGTTTTCCCTGTACAAGTACGAAAGTCTCAACCTGCTAACAAGGCTACTCGGCTGCACGATGGGAATAGAAGTGCATGCCGAGTAAACGGACCACCAAACCAGCAAGTTTGAAACAATGCATGCTGGACTAAGCAGTCCGAAGAACGGGAGCTCTGGTGACTCCGTGCCATGTTTTGCGGACAACCTCAACACTACTTTAGTGATTGAGTGGTAGACAGAGACTGTTTGCACCAGTGGAACTATTTTCAGCATCAGGCATCTGAGGAAGGAAGCAATCCGAAACGCGTCATGCCAGGTTGAAATAAATGGTTTTCCTCTGTCCCTGTGTGCCGCCTCTCTACTTCGAGGGAAGGAGAATGCTGCGGAATACAATGCGTGGTCCCATTACACGCGAGGAAGGCACTCCCAACAAGCGTCTGAAGGAAGGGTGCCAATGGGTGGAACCCGGACCGCCTCGCACAACAGAGGCTGCAGAGACAACGTTGTCAAGGACAATTCATACTTTATGGAGGGACGTCCTTACTTTATCGAGGTCCCCGACTCTGTATGCTGAAGGGACTGCGAGGCTTGGGATTAAGGGAAGTGAACTCCGTTTTCCCTGTACAAGTACGAAAGTCTCAACCTGCTAACAAGGCTACTCGGCTGCACGATGGGAATAGAAGTGCATGCCGAGTAAACGGACCACCAAACCAGCAAGTTTGAAACAATGCATGCTGGACTAAGCAGTCCGAAGAACGGGAGCTCTGGTGACTCCGTGCCATGTTTTGCGGACAACCTCAACACTACTTTAGTGATTGAGTGGTAGACAGAGACTGTTTGCACCAGTGGAACTATTTTCAGCATCAGGCATCTGAGGAAGGAAGCAATCCGAAACGCGTCATGCCAGGTTGAAATAAATGGTTTTCCTCTGTCCCTGTGTGCCGCCTCTCTACTTCGAGGGAAGGAGAATGCTGCGGAATACAATGCGTGGTCCCATTACACGCGAGGAAGGCACTCCCAACAAGCGTCTGAAGGAAGGGTGTCAATGGGTGGAACCCGGACCGCCTCGCACAACGGAGGCTGCAGAGACAACGTTGTCAAGGACAATTCATACTTTATGGAGTGACGTCCTTACTTTATCGAGGTCCCCGACTCTGTATGCTGAAGGGACTGCGAGGCTTGGGATTAAGGGAAGTGAACTCCGTTTTCCCTGTACAAGTACGAAAGTCTCAACCTGCTAACAAGGCTACTCGGCTGCACGATGGGAATAGAAGTGCATGCCGAGTAAACGGACCACCAAACCAGCAAGTTTGAAACAATGCATGCTGGACTAAGCAGTCCGAAGAACGGGAGCTCTGGTGACTCCGTGCCATGTTTTGCGGACAACCTCAACACTACTTTAGTGATTGAGTGGTAGACAGAGACTGTTTGCACCAGTGGAACTATTTTCAGCATCAGGCATCTGAGGAAGGAAGCAATCCGAAACGCGTCATGCCAGGTTGAAATAAATGGTTTTCCTCTGTCCCTGTGTGCCGCCTCTCTACTTCGAGGGAAGGAGAATGCTGCGGAATACAATGCGTGGTCCCATTACACGCGAGGAAGGCACTCCCAACAAGCGTCTGAAGGAAGGGTGCCAATGGGTGGAACCCGGACCGCCTCGCACACCGGAGGCTGCAGAGACAACGTTGTCAAGGACAATTCATACTTTATGGAGGGACGTCCTTACTTTATCGAGGTCCCCGACTCTGTATGCTGAAGGGACTGCGAGGCTTGGGATTAAGGGAAGTGAACTCCGTTTTCCCTGTACAAGTACGAAAGTCTCAACCTGCTAACAAGGCTACTCGGCTGCACGATGGGAATAGAAGTGCATGCCGAGTAAACGGACCACCAAACCAGCAAGTTTGAAACAATGCATGCTGGACTAAGCAGTCTGAAGAACGGGAGCTCTGGTGACTCCGTGCCATGTTTTGCGGACAACCTCAACACTACTTTAGTGATTGAGTGGTAGACAGAGACTGTTTGCACCAGTGGAACTATTTTCAGCATCAGGCATCTGAGGAAGGAAGCAATCCGAAACGCGTCATGCCAGGTTGAAATAAATGGTTTTCCTCTGTCCCTGTGTGCCGCCTCTCTACTTCGAGGGAAGGAGAATGCTGCGGAATACAATGCGTGGTCCCATTACACGCGAGGAAGGCACTCCCAACAAGCGTCTGAAGGAAGGGTGCCAATGGGTGGAACCCGGACCGCCTTGCACACCGGAGGCTGCAGAGACAACGTTGTCAAGGACAATTCATACTTTGTGGAGGGACGTCCTTACTTTATCGAGGTCCCCGACTCTGTATGCTGAAGGGACGGCGAGGCTTGGGATTAAGGGAAGTGAACTCCGTTTTCCCTGTACAAGTACGAAAGTCTCAACCTGCTAACAAGGCTACTCGGCTGCACGATGGGAATAGAAGTGCATGCCGAGTAAACGGACCACCAAACCAGCAAGTTTGAAACAATGCATGCTGGACTAAGCAGTCCGAAGAACGGGACCTCTGGTGACTCCGTGCCATGTTTTGAGGACAACCTCAACACTACTTTAGTGATTGAGTGGTAGACAGAGACTGTTTGCACCAGTGGAACTATTTTCAGCATCAGGCATCTGAGGAAGGAAGCAATCCAAAACGCGTCATGCCAGGTTGAAATAAATGGTTTTCCTCTGTCCCTGTGTGCCGCCTCTCTACTTCGAGGGAAGGAGAATGCTGCGGAATACAATGCGTGGTCCCATTACACGCGAGGAAGGCACTCCCAACAAGCGTCTGAAGGAAGGGTGCCAATGGGTGGAACCCAGACCGCCTCGCACAACGGAGGCTGCAGAGACAACGTTGTCAAGGACAATTCATACTTTATGGAGGGACGTCCTTACTTTATTGAGGTCCCCGACTCTGTATGCTGAAGGGACTGCGAGGCTTGGGATTAAGGGAAGTGAACTCCGTTTTCCCTGTACAAGTACGAAAGTCTCAACCTGCTAACAAGGCTACTCGGCTGCACGATGGGAATAGAAGTGCATGTCGAGTAAACGGACCACCAAACCATCAAGTTTGAAACAATGCATGCTGGACTAAGCAGTCCGACGAACGGGAGCTCTGGTGACTCCGTGCCATGTTTTGCGGACAACCTCAACACTACTTTAGTGATTGAGTGGTAGACAGAGACTGTTTGCACCAGTGGAACTATTTTCAGCATCAGGCATCTGAGGAAGGAAGCAATCCGAAACGTGTCATGCCAGGTTGAAATAAATGGTTTTCCTCTGTCCCTGTGTGCCGCCTCTCTACTTCGAGGGAAGGAGAATGCTGCGGAATACAATGCGTGGTCCCATTACACGCGAGGAAGGCACTCCCAACAAGCGTCTGAAGGAAGGGTGCCAATGGGTGGAACCCAGACCGCCTCGCACAACGGAGGCTGCAGAGACAACGTTGTCAAGGACAATTCATACTTTATGGAGGGACGTCCTTACTTTATTGAGGTCCCCGACTCTGTATGCTGAAGGGACTGCGAGGCTTGGGATTAAGGGAAGTGAACTCCGTTTTCCCTGTACAAGTACGAAAGTCTCAACCTGCTAACAAGGCTACTCGGCTGCACGATGGGAATAGAAGTGCATGTCGAGTAAACGGACCACCAAACCATCAAGTTTGAAACAATGCATGCTGGACTAAGCAGTCCGAAGAACGGGAGCTCTGGTGACTCCGTGCCATGTTTTGCGGACAACCTCAACACTACTTTAGTGATTGAGTGGTAGACAGAGACTGTTTGCACCAGTGGAACTATTTTCAGCATCAGGCATCTGAGGAAGGAAGCAATCCGAAACGCGTCATGCCAGGTTGAAATAAATGGTTTTCCTCTGTCCCTGTGTGCCGCCTCTCTACTTCGAGGGAAGGAGAATGCTGCGGAATACAATGCGTGGTCCCATTACACGCGAGGAAGGCACTCCCAACAAGCGTCTGAAGGAAGGGTGCCAATGGGTGGAACCCGGACCGCCTCGCACAACGGAGGCTGCAGAGACAACGTTGTCAAGGACAATTCATACTTTATGGAGGGACGTCCTTACTTTATCGAGGTCCCCGACTCTGTATGCTGAAGGGACTGCGAGGCTTGGGATTAAGGGAAGTGAACTCCGTTTTCCCTGTACAAGTACGAAAGTCTCAACCTGCTAACAAGGCTACTCGGCTGCACGATGGGAATAGAAGTGCATGCCGAGTAAACGGACCACCAAACCAGCAAGTTTGAAACAATGCATGCTGGACTAAGCAGTCCGAAGAACGGGAGCTCTGGTGACTCCGTGCCATGTTTTGCGGACAACCTCAACACTACTTTAGTGATTGAGTGGTAGACAGAGACTGTTTGCAATAGTGGAACTATTTTCAGCATCAGGCATCTGAGGAAGGAAGCAATCCGAAACGCGTCATGCCAGGTTGAAATAAATGGTTTTCCTCTGTCCCTGTGTGCCGCCTCTCTACTTCGAGGGAAGGAGAATGCTGCGGAATACAATGCGTGGTCCCATTACACGCGAGGAAGGCACTCCCAACAAGCGTCTGAAGGAAGGGTGCCAATGGGTGGAACCCGGACCGCCTCGCACAACGGAGGCTGCAGAGACAACGTTGTCAAGGACAATTCATACTTTATGGAGGGACGTCCTTACTTTATCGAGGTCCCCGACTCTGTATGCTGAAGGGACTGCGAGGCTTGGGATTAAGGGAAGTGAACTCCGTTTTCCCTGTACAAGTACGAAAGTCTCAACCTGCTAACAAGGCTACTCGGCTGCACGATGGGAATAGAAGTGCATGCCGAGTAAACGGACCACCAAACCAGCAAGTTTGAAACCATGCATGCTGGACTAAGCAGTCCGAAGAACGGGAGCTCTGGTGACTCCGTGCCATGTTTTGCGGACAACCTCAACACTACTTTAGTGATTGAGTGGTAGACAGAGACTGTTTGCACCAGTGGAACTATTTTCAGCATCAGGCATCTGAGGAAGGAAGCAATCCGAAACGCGTCATGCCAGGTTGAAATAAATGGTTTTCCTCTGTCCCTGTGTGCCGCCTCTCTACTTCGAGGGAAGGAGAATGCTGCGGAATACAATGCGTGGTCCCATTACACGCGAGGAAGGCACTCCCAACAAGCGTCTGAAGGAAGGGTGCCAATGGGTGGAACCCGGACCGCCTCGCACAACGGAGGCTGCAGTGACAACGTTGTCAAGGACAATTCATACTTTATGGAGGGACGTCCTTACTTTATCGAGGTCCCCGACTCTGTATGCTGAAGGGACTGCGAGGCTTGGGATTAAGGGAAGTGAACTCCGTTTTCCCTGTACAAGTACGAAAGTCTCAACCTGCTAACAAGGCTACTCGGCTGCACGATGGGAATAGAAGTGCATGCCGAGTAAACGGACCACCAAACCAGCAAGTTTGAAACAATGCATGCTGGACTAAGCAGTCCGAAGAACGGGAGCTCTGGTGACTCCGTGCCATGTTTTGCGGACAACCTCAACACTACTTTAGTGATTGAGTGGTAGACAGAGACTGTTTGCACCAGTGGAACTATTTTCAGCATCAGGCATCTGAGGAAGGAAGCAATCCGAAACGTGTCATGCCAGGTTGAAATAAATGGTTTTCCTCTGTCCCTGTGTGCCGCCTCTCTACTTCGAGGGAAGGAGAATGCTGTGGAATACAATGCGTGGTCCCATTACACGCGAGGAAGGCACTCCCAACAAGCGTCTGAAGGAAGGGTGCCAATGGGTGGAACCCGGACCGCCTCGCACAACGGAGGCTGCAGAGACAACGTTGTCAAGGACAATTCATACTTTATGGAGGGACGTCCTTACTTTATCGAGGTCCCCGACTCTGTATGCTGAAGGCACTGCGAGGCTTGGGATTAAGGGAAGTGAACTCCGTTTTCCCTGTACAAGTACGAAAGTCTCAACCTGCTAACAAGGCTACTCGGCTGCACGATGGGAATAGAAGTGCATGCCGAGTAAACAGACCACCAAACCAGCAAGTTTGAAACAATGCATGCTGGACTAAGCAGTCCGAAGAACGGGAGCTCTGGTGACTCCGTGCCATGTTTTGCGGACAACCTCAACACTACTTTAGTGATTGAGTGGTAGACAGAGACTGTTTGCACCAGTGGAACTATTTTCAGCATCAGGCATCTGAGGAAGGAAGCAATCCGAAACGCGTCATGCCAGGTTGAAATAAATGGTTTTCCTCTGTCCCTGTGTGCTGCCTCTCTACTTCGAGGGAAGGAGAATGCTGCGGAATACAATGCGTGGTCCCATTACACACGAGGAAGGCACTCCCAACAAGCGTCTGAAGGAAGGGTGCCAATGGGTGGAACCCGGACCGCCTCGCACAACGGAGGCTGCAGAGACAACGTTGTCAAGGACAATTCATACTTTATGGAGGGACGTCCTTACTTTATCGAGGTCCCCGACTCTGTATGCTGAAGGGACTGCGAGGCTTGGGATTAAGGGAAGTGAACTCCGTTTTCCCTGTACAAGTACGAAAGTCTCAACCTGCTAACAAGGCTACTCGGCTGCACGATGGGAATAGAAGTGCATGCCGAGTAAACGGACCACCAAACCAGCAAGTTTGAAACAATGCATGCTGGACTAAGCAGTCCGAAGAACGGGAGCTCTGGTGACTCCGTGCCATGTTTTGCGGACAACCTCAACACTACTTTAGTGATTGAGTGGTAGACAGAGACTGTTTGCACCAGTGGAACTATTTTCAGCATCAGGCATCTGAGGAAGGAAGCAATCCGAAACGCGTCATGCCAGGTTGAAATAAATGGTTTTCCTCTGTCCCTGTGTGCCGCCTCTTTACTTCGAGGGAAGGAGAATGCTGCGGAATATATATTTTAACCTTTGCGAGGAAATACGATATATACAAGCAACAATGGGCAACGGGAACACTAACACCCGGAGAACTAACCAGCGGTTCTGAATCAGATTTCAGTGAAGGAGAGCAAAGACGCCCTGGTCTTCGTAAAATGTCTTTTTTAGACGAAATTCAGCTGCTCTATCGTGTGCAGCAAACACCACAAAGTACCAACAGGGGCAGAGGGCAATATCGCAACCGATCGAGAGGAAGAAGAACACAAGCTCCAGGAAACGCAAACGTAAAACAAGACGCGGCAAACGCGGATGGAAGCAGATACAACCTCAGGGTCCGCACGAACAAGAGGAAATAGATCAAGCATGCACGGACACCCCCAATTTAGTAATAAATTTGTCTAAATACAATCCAACAATCACAGAAACAAGATTACTAAACAAGGGGCTTTCCTTTTGTCCTGAAACCCATCATGATGCAACGGAAACAAAAATTGACTTGTATAAATATACAAGAAAACTGAAACTTAAGAAATTCTTTTCCAAGAAACCAACCAACAAACCCAAAACGCCACAAGAAAACACTTCAATTGAGACAAATCTAGAATACCGGACATCGGAGGTTCCACAATTAAGAGTAGCCTATGAACTGGCTAATGAAATAGATCAATCCGAAATCACAGACACCCAAGTACTTTCTGAAATGAACATCGAATCAAATAAACGACAACCGACGGATTTCAAACCAAAATCTAAATTCTGCCCGTTCTTGTACCCAGGAAATAAAATCGATACTTTTTATGAACTGGTTATAAATGAGATTGAGGACATGCCCAAAAACTACAATAAAAAAAGAAAAGAAAATCTAACTATCGGAGAACGACAAGCAATATCTAGCCTGAAAAACAACGTCCAAATAGAAATAAAACCTGCGGACAAAGGCGGGAATATTGTAATCATGGACAAAGAACTTTATGTACAAGAAGCAATGCGACAGCTAAACAACACCAACAACTACATGGTACTAAATAGAAACCCAACAGAAGCAATGAAACAGGAACTGGAAACAAAATTGAGTGCATGGCAAGCAAATGGTCTAATTACAGACACAGAGAGGAAATTCTTGATGGTTGAAAATCCCATCCTTCCAACCATATACTTTTTACCGAAAGTACATAAGACCCTCCACAATCCCCCCGGAAGACCAATAATTTCAAGCTGTGGGGGCCTCTATGAAAACGTTTCCAACTACGTGGACTATTTCATAGCTCCACTGGTACCAACCTTAAGCTCCTACATAAAGGACACGGGTGACTTCCTACGCACCCTCATGGGAACTGAGTGGCAACCGGATTACATGTTAGTGACGATCGATGTGGTGTCGTTGTACACGTCAATAAATCATGATACTGGACTGACAGCCATAAAATATTTTTTGGACCAACAACCAATCACCCGGAGAGAACATTCAAAAATGATCATGGAAATGATGACAATGTGTCTACATAATAACATTTTTCTCTTCAACAAAACCATCTTCAAACAATGTTGTGGCACAGCCATGGGAGTTTCCTTCTCTCCAAGCTACGCGAATCTCACCATGGGGTGGTGGGAGAAAACCGTAGCTTGGGGAGAAGAAAACGACCATTATATGGCAAAGGTAGCCCTTTGGCTACGCTTTATAGACGATTTGTTCCTCCTGTGGAAAGGCACGGAGACGGAATTCCTGACATTCTTCAATATCCTCAATCAGAATTCAGTGGGATTAAAATTCACATATTCCATCAGTCCTAATGAAATTGTATTCTTAGACACAAAGGTGTACATAGCTGACGGCAAGATTCAGACGACCGTTCATAGGAAAGAAACAGCAACCAACAGCATTCTCCACGGTCTAAGTTTTCACCCGCAGAAACTGATAAAAAGCATTCCGTACGGTGAGCTCCTACGGATGAAAAGGAATTGCTCTGAGGAAAAAGAAATGGAATTGAAATTCAAAGAAACCAAAGCACGCTTCAAGCAGCGAGGATACAATCGTACAGATCTAACCGCATGTGAAACAAGAGCAAGAAGCCAATCAAGAGAACAAACTCTAATCATCAAGAAAAGTTCTAATGCCACGCAAGGAGTTGAAGACAACAAAACCACTGATCAACCCAGGATGATAATGACTTACAGCAAAGAGAGCTATAAAATACAGAAAGCGATGATGAAGTATTGGCATATACTACGCAAAGACCCAGATATTGGGACAACGATAGGTAACTACCCTCTTGTCTCCTACAGACGGGCACGTAATTTGGCGGATGAACTAACTCAAAGTCATTTTGAAATCAAGAAAACTAAGTCCTGGCTTGATATCAGAAAACAAGGATTTAATAAATGCGCAGTCTGCAAGGCGTGCAAAATAGGACGCAACATGAAAAATCTCAAAGATGCAGCTGGTAAAAACTTTACAATTACAAATAACATCAACTGTGATTCTTCCTTTGTGGTGTACATGATCCAGTGTTACTGTGGAAAATCTTATATCGGCAGCACAACGTGTTCCATCAAAACCCGCATACTCCAACATATTCGAGCCATTCAGAATCGTGACCACTCCTATGCCATTGCCAAACATTTAGCCAATCATGAGAACAAAACGTGGCTTGATGTCAGATACTTTGGATTGGCGATGGTACCTCAACATGAAAGAGGAGGCAACCGGATTCAAAAACTGAGAAGGCTTGAATCGAAATTAATCATGAGGTTCAGAACCAAACAACCTGCTGGCCTCAATGGCGATGAGGAACTTCATGTCCACCTATGAGAATGATGACACAGATTGAATTGGCACCCAGCAGTAAACCTGTATATAGGTATCCTCTTTTGACTATGAAAGACTCTAACAAATGACCCAAACCAAGAATGTTCATAATCATTTTGTGCTATTCACAATTACCTAAGCTGAATTGTATTGAGAATTTCTTTTCCTTCTGACAGTGCCAAGAAATTGAATTTAAAGTAACATAAGTCGTGGGTAAATGTCAGTACTGGGGACGTAGGGCACTCAGCCCATAATTGTAACAATGGAATTGCATCCATATAGTCACGCATTTTAATCAACTCTCGGGTAAACAGAGAGCTGATTATATACGCACGTGTCATCACGTGTGATACTAAGCGCCAATGTCCTAGTTAACTGGGGACACGCTTTAAATGCAGTGACGCCGAATGTCGCCCCAATACTGCATACACCCAGGACTCCAACAAATAGTACATGGGCACATATATTTTTGTTAACACTACATGTCCCAGCATGCCTCAAATAAATGGAGGCGTGCCATAGGCCAATGTGCATTGAAATAATGAAGGGACCACACAGTATAGCCACCGTGAACACGAACTACGGTTCGAAACGCGTAGGTGTTTGTCACGTTTTGAAATAAAGAAACTGCAACCTACATCAAGGCGTGTGCGGCGAATTATTGGTATTTCATCAAAACGGGACACTGCCCTGGTCCCTTCGCTGGCACCGACTGAAGAGTGCTCCCGCTGCGACAGGACAAGTTGTATGCAATATATATATATATATATATGTAAACACAAGAAGAATACGCCGAACTCCCAGAAGTGGTTTATTTCTTTATTCTCAGTGGACAGCTTAAAGTCTATGACATGCCACAACGCGTTTCAAACTTCCGTTTTCGTCAGGTGGCAATGACTCCCAGGCTGCCTTAATTCCGCCGTGCCTTAAGTCTGGTGCTAGGCATGTTGGGATTTGTAGTCCCTTAAACGATGTGTGGCGATTCGTTGAGTACGTTTTAAGCCTGGGAGTCATTGCCACCTGACGAAAACGGAAGTTTGAAACGCGTTGTGGCATGTCATAGACTTTAAGCTGTCCACTGAGAATAAAGAAATAAACCACTTCTGGGAGTTCGGCGTATTCTTCTTGTGTTTACATGACATCAGGGGTGTGGTCGTTCCCCTCAAGCCGAACCAGCAGTGTGCGCGCCTAAATGACCGTTCGTGAGCAAATATATATATATATATATATATATTCACTGAAAAAACCATAGGTTTTACACCAGTTATAGTTAGCTGGAAGTTTTACTCGCATAAAACCATTGAAATTCCCACGTTATAGTTAGTTGGACTCACTATAACTTGCGCGTGCAATGCACTGCTGATGACGTCACATATTACATCACTCATGACATGGTCAGTGACATCACTCATGACATCACTGATGACACCATCCTTGTGACACAGTGACAGACCTGCTTTCACTGTAATGTAACCCTTAAAACACATATTCAAAAATAGAAACTAAAATTTTCAAAAAAAATGGAGATACCCATATCAGTTACAACAACCAATTCAATAATTCCACCATCTATATACACATCCACTCATTCACCAACAGTTCTATGTAGTCACTCATACATATACTCACTCATCATATGTAGTGATACACCTATACATCCTCTTACACACCGACAGTCAGCCAAAAGATACTCTCACACATACTCACACATGTAAATAAACTATTGAACATCCATTTATTTGCATATACAGCTATACACACACTACCACTTTACTTCTAAGGAAACTTACACATACTTACTCTCTTAAACAATCACTTATAGAAACACATACTAATTCAAACAGGAACTCTTACAATCCCTCACTCTCACATGTACTCACTTATATACATCAATACTCACATATACTAGATTAAAACATATGTACTTACTGATAAAGACACTAGTGAGACAGTCATTCACTCACTAACACACACATATACACACTCATCCACCCATACAGTCCTGCACATATGCTGTCTTCAAAACACATACAAACAGAGTCAGTCACTCTCGCATCTATGTTCTAAGTAATACCCCCACCAAACCATACAAACACTCATACTGATACTAAGAAAAACATCTAATAACCCATATACATACACATGTAGCTACTCACCAATCCATGCAGCCACTTATACACAAAGTGAAACACTAATACATATATTTAAATATTTAAACATAACTCACTAATATTTATTTTTCAGAAAGACACACATTCACTGGATGGTGTCATCAGTGATGTCATGAGTGATGTCACTGACCATGTCATGAGTGATGTAATATGTGACGTCATCAGCTGTGCATTGCACGCGCAAGTTATAGTGAGTCCAACTAACTATAACGTGGGAATTTCAATGGTTTTATGCGAGTAAAACTTCCGGCTAACTATAACTGGTGTAAAACCTATGTTTTTTTCAGTGAATTTCATAGGTTTTTTAAATGCTACTTCCTAACTATAACGTGTGTAAAACCTATGGTTTTTTCAGTGAATTTCATAGGTTTTTTAAAGGCTACTTCCTAACTATAACGTGTGTAAAACCTATGGTTTTTTCAGTGAATTTCATAGGTTTTTTAAAGGCTACTTCCTAACTATAACGTGTGTAAAACCTATGTTTTTTTTCAGTGAATTTCATAGGTTTTTTAAAGGCTACTTCCTAACTATAACATGTGTAAAACCTATGGTTTTTTCAGTGAATTTCAAAGGCTTTTTAAATGCGAATTATTAACTATATTTTCAATGTATTCTATAGTTTTATCATAGTATTTCGAGAAATGTTTTCATAGGATTACAAACTTTTCTTCACTGTCAGAATTGTTTAGGGACTCCTTATAAATCTTTAAAAGGTTTACGAAGTCTTTACCTTACCTTCTTTTTAACGTTTTCAGACTTCTCACTAAATGTTGGAAAACGTACTGTGGTGCGCGACCGCGTGCGCGCACCCCGGTATTTTTAAAGATTAAAAAAAAGATGTATACTTTATCGGTATTGTTCTTGGGACCCCATATGAAGGTATACAACATCAGAGAATGGCTACCTTTCCTCCTTTTCACATTTTAAAACTTCATTAAATTAGACCGATACTTCCAAATGACGTACGTGTCCGGATTCCGTCACCACGTATACGTCCTAATACGCGCATGTGAAATCATGTGACATGAAAAGAACACTTCCTATTGGTTCATAGTAGTTTCTATTCTGCAATTTTCCAGAAACCACCAACTTCCCTCACTATCTATTTGGCGCTGAAGGGAGAAGAACTTTTCTCATCTTTCCGGAGACTTTGCTGAAATGGCTGCCGCTCGCAATTCATCCTCGGAATCTGAAGAAAATTTTCGTGTACCTTTAAAAAAAAAAAAGAATCTTTCATCTGGCAATTTTTTACCTATCCTCAGGATCAAAAAAAAGTAAATGCTCAGAAAGTAACTTGCACAATTTGTGACACAGTACTTTCAAGAGGAAATGTTTCCAAAAAATATTCCTTTTCGATTCATACCATGAAGAGACATGTGAGCCAAGTCCATCCTGTGCAATATGCACAGGCAGCGACAAGAGCTCTGGCAACAGAACTACCACCAGCTGTGGCCAGTACTTCATCGAGAGGACGACCTACATCTCCATCTACTGCACAGTTGGAGTTGAAACCATTTTTGTCGAAAGTGCATATTAAATGCAACAAGTGTCATGGATTGATTGTGTATGGGGAGCAGAGCCTCACTCTTGTAGAAAGAAGAATTATTGACCATGAAAGATTCGAATGTACCTAAGTTTTTTAACAACTTCTTATGTTCCTGTTTTACAGTTCAAAAATTCGGCTCCAGTTTAACAAATTATAAAGAATAAAAAACTTGTCCAAAAATATAAAAAAAGTAAAAAAAACTACAAAACTCCCAAAAAAAAAGTTATTTTCAGAACTACCTCATTGTACCAAAAAGAGCTCTATTCATAAGCTAAAGTATCGCCGCATTTTCAGAACAATTATTAAAGAATGCGGCAATACTTGGGGCATATTATGAAGAACACGTGATAATTTATCGTCGCTTTTATCGGCAGAACGCTGCTCTAAAAGCGACGATAATCGCCTTCATAATATGGGCCATATTATCAAGGACGGGCGATACAATATCGCCGCTTTTATCGGCAGGAAACTGCGGATAAAGCGGCGATAATGGACTTGATAATATGCTATATGGAATTCCTATCGAAGCCCATGTTAGATGTTTTCACATCTCACATGGGCTTCGATAGGATTTCCATAGGGCATATTATCAAGCCCATTAACGCCGCTTTATCGGCAATTTCCTGTCGATAAAAGCGGCGAAAATGTATCGACCATCCTTGATAATATACCCCTATGTTCTACAAATTCCAATCGAAACGTATGTTATATGTCTTTATATCTAACATTACGTTCGACTGCAATTTATAAAGCATATTATGAACGCCGTTTTTGCCCCTATATCGGCAACTTCCTACCGTTAAAGGCGGCGATAATGTCTTCCGTATCCTTGTAAATGTTCCTGAACACCTTTGTGACAACGTCATAACACCGCCTCCGGTAAGAGCACTTTGCATGTGTGCCGCACAAACAGTTAATGACATGCATAGTAGGCGTACGTTAAACCACAAGCAAAATGTGTTTGGAGACGAAAATACTATCACAAACACGGCTATTGTTAGAAAAACAGTTTAAATAAACTTCTTTATCGTACGAGTGCCACGGCCTGCTTTGATGTAGCATTTGGCAGCGTTAACATGGAGGTGTGGAAAATAAAACTAAATCAACCCCCTCTCCTAATTACAAAGCACACATTAGTACATAAAAACAACGCTTGTTTTCACGCGGTAATGTTAACTGCCGCTGCCTGTTACAGGGGTACTATCACATATATATTTAGATTAATAATGACGTAGTTACACTGCGGAAAATTCTGCCGATACTTCTAAAACTTGTGGGGGCATATTATCAAGGGGGTTTATCTCCGCTTTTTTGGCTTTAAAAGCCAAGAAAGCGGAGATAAAATTATCTCCCTATTACCTAGCTGTCGCTAACACCAGTTAGCGACAGCTAGTAGGAGATAGCGACCATCTTGGGCCCCACTTTGCATGTCAGTGATATTTATCACTAATCACATGCAAAGTGGGCGTGCCAAGATGTTAGCGACTGGAAACAGTCGCTAACATCGCTATCTCCTATTACCAACTTTTGAAGATATTCGCGCTAAACGCGAATATCTCCAAAAACTAACACCTGCCCTGAGCAGTTCTTAGCCATGTTATCCAATGGGAGGTGGATAACATGGCTAAGAGCATTAGCTCGGTAATGCATGAATACCGCTGACTTTTCAGCGATATTCATGCATTGTGGCTGTTTTTATCGCATTTGCGATAAACCTTGATAATAGCAAGGTTTATCTGCGATAATTTCTGACGATGCTTAGCGTTAAAAAATTAGTTGCTAAGCATCGTTAGCGATAAATATCGCTTAACGTTGGTAATATGCCCTGTGATTCCCAAACTGTGCACCGCGGCTCCCCAGTCCGCCGTAATTAAGTGCCAAGGGCACAACGCACACTAGGGTGATTAACCGTCCATAAATTCCACGGACGTCACTGCCCTCTTATGTGTAACTGTATCCATCTCAGAGATCTGCGCGCTCCTCCCCTGTGAGAAGGCTGACAGCCCTTGCTGGAACGGCCTTGGATTTCACTGCTACAGGAGCACCTTTCCCGCACATTGAAATTCTCTATGGAACTTATTGGCACTTACTGAATGAGAATATGGCAGTCAAGGTTTTTTAAAGCAGATAGCGCTCTTCCTGCCTCAACGAACAGAAGACATTATCTTAGATTAAAAAAATAAAACCACCAGCATGCCATATTAGAAAACACTTCCTTTAAAGAAGGCTATGAAAGAAAATTAGAAAAACAGATTAACGTTCTTTCATTCTCTCATGATTTTTAATCAGCAGTATTTTCATTAATATATTCAACAATGCCATGGTTACTGCTTTTGTACTTAAAGGAACTAGCACCCATTGTCAAAGCCAATAGTCTTTGCTTGTTCTTTGTGTAAAGATAGTTGCTGTTCTACATATCTGCATGCAATCAGACATACAACATAACACCAGTCGAGCACAACACTATGCTAGACGCATATTTGTAGCTTAGGTATTTTAAACTGCCCTCGGAATTACATCCAACACATACTTTGAAAAGACCCCTCCATTTTTTTTTAACAGTGCATAAAGCCATGTAAACAACACCATTTTACAGTAACCTCACATCCTGTTACTGGACATCATGTATAACTGATAACTTCTACCTTTTCAGTCTGCCTATGTACGGAAGCATTGTAAACTCTCACCCACCGCACCCCACCCCTTGCTGTAGTTTGTTCTTCACAGGCCTCTTCTCCCTACAACTCTGCAGAGAAAGACTCAGGTCATAAACTACAAAGCTGAGTGAGTAAATACATTTGGAATGTCTAAATGGCTGGATCGATTACTGAAAGAATGAATGGATGAATGAAAAGAGAATAGTTTCATAATCAAACAAAACATGGATGAATAAATGAATGAGTGTAAGTATAGATGAGAGAAAAGATAAATAGATGGATGTATGGCTGGAAGGTTGCATAAATGGCTAGAAGAATGGATACATATGTTAAAGGATGGATGCATGAGTAAAAGAGCACCTGATGCATCAGTGAGTTAGTGGATGGATGTGTGAAAGGATAGATAGATAAATAAGTGAACGGGTAGATGATGGGCAAGTAAATGTGTGGATAGATAAAATGATAAGTGAAAAAGTAAAAGAATGGATAACTGAAAGGGTGATTATAAAGATTAATTAGTAAGTCAAAGGGGGTAGATGGGCAAAAGCATGGATACCTCAGTGAAGTAAAAGGGTGGATGGTTAAGAGAGCGGATGGCAGGATCAGTTAACGGATGATTGGATGAGTGAAAGAATGTGTCCCAATTACTTTAAGAAAGGTAACAGAACGTACATACCACCTACCAACCGTTAAATAAAATGGTGAGGAACCACTGTAAACTGCTGAGTAGGTCAAGGAAACCACAGGTGAACATTGTTTACGAACAACTGTCCTAAGTGATAAAAATCGGTCCAAATACATAAATATTGTTGTGAATTCAGCAATATTCATCCATTACCGAGCTATTGGTCTTAGTCATGTTATCTACCTACCATTACATGACATAGCTAAGAACTGCTCAGGGGCAGCTATTAGATTTTGGACATTTTCGACCATAGCACAAATATCTTCAAAAGTGGGTAAAAGGAGATAGCAATGTTAGGAACTGTTTCCAGTCACTAACATCTTGCAATACTAACTTTGCATGTCAACAATAATACATTTCACAGACAAACAAAGCGAATTACAAGATAGTCATTATCTGTTATTAGATGTCGCTAACTGGTGTTAGTATCACCTACATACTAGAGAGATCATTTTATCTCCGCTTTCTTGGCTTTTAAAGCCAAAACAGCAGAATAAAACCCCCTTCATAATATGCTCCAAAGTTCTTTAACACATATCATTTACCTGCAATGTTTTGACACATCCACATTAGTGAACTGACTCATTGAAATGTTGCTGATTTCTTAAATTAATTTTTAAGAGACTCCTTGTGACCGTACAGCCAATCCTCCATGGAAGTGCTCACATAAAACACAATACTGGTATGACCAGGATACTCAAAAAAATGACACAGTGATAAAAAAGTATTTTTATTTTTTATACTTACCTAAGAAATAGTAATAAAGAAAAACTTAAAATCTTTAAAAGAACATGGTATCTGTTGAAAAAAAGTGATTGAAACAGAAAGTGGAAGAAAAGAAGAGTGAGGGACAGAAAAAGACCGAGACAGAATTATTTCAAAGAAATAATAGCACTCAAAGAATGACTGTCTAAAGGAAAGGAAAGTGAGAGACAAAATGAGAGTATAATCAGTAATAATACACGAAACAAACAGTTTGTAAAATAAACAGACTAAGAATACTGAAATGTCTTAAACAAATAGATAAAATAAAGGAACAACACTAAGAGAAACAGAGTGAAAAAGAATGAGTAACAGAAGATAAATGGAATAGAAACAGATATGGAGTGTAAGAGAGACAGATAAAGAGAAATAAAGTAAGGTGAGAGAACTAAACTACAGATTTAAGTTTGGAAATTGAGCATAATTAATGAAAGTAGAGTAAGGGAACAAATTGTAAGGAACAGTAAAACAAAGAAATGAAGATTCAGGAAACAAAGGTGATAAAGGGTCAATAAAGGTGACTCAGTATAAAACAACGTAAGTAACAAACTGAAGAGTTAGATAGACTGAATAGAATATTAACAGAAAAGATGTAAGAGAAACAGCATAGAAAATTTAAAAATGCAAAATGTGCATGAGTTAAAGGGAATAAACATGTCTAAACACCACTAACAAAGGAAGAGGATGAAAGAAATAAGGATAAGTGAGAGGTACACGAAACTCTCAGATATGATTAGTTGTACTTACCTTAAAAATGTAATATCTGTGGAAGACAATAAAGAAATCTGTTATAATACATATTTCTAAATCCAATGTAACAAAATAACTTAGACAACATATTAAATGGTTTATTTTTGCTGTCCTCAGATACATTGATTTTCACTATAAACAGTGATTTCAATAGTAATCATCATGTAACAGCGGGGGAAAAAAACACAATCAAAATGATTGTGTTTAAAAAACCCGTACAAGATCCCTATACATACTATAAATACCTAGAAAAAAACATGTCTTAAATGTTTTTCTCTAATTCGCAATTTCTTGAGTAAGCACAGCACATACTCCACAATTACAAACTAATTAAAGTATACCAGTAACTTTTAATTTTCTCTCAACAAATAACCGTGCAACTATGTTCTTAAAACCTTTATCTCAAGTCAACATTTTCATATCTCATTTTTTTCCGCGTGGCCAAATACTATGAGTTAATTCGTTATTTTTTGAGTACCTCTCAACAAACTTGCGAGTAAGTATGTTCTAGAAACATTTATCTCAAGTCCACATTTAGATAACTCAAACTTTTCCGCGTGGCCAAATAGTATGAGTTAATTCGTTATTTTTTGAGTACCTCTCAACAAACTTCCGAGTAAGTATGTTCTAAAAACATTTATCTCAATTCCACATTTTGATATCTTATTTTTTTTCCGCATGGCCAAATAGTATGAGTTAATTCCAACATGTCCTGTACCATAAACATTAAGGAAACCTTACCTGATACTATCACTTTGCCACATAAAAGTTTCATTTCTAGATTTGAACACCCTCAATCACATGCTATTTCTAAACAACACAGTTTCATATCTTTACAGTATTACTCTGACTAGACCAAGTAATTTCACTGAAATTTTGGTTCCAAAAATATCAGATAAGAATTTCTTAACTCAGAAGGCAAACGTTTCTTAAAACTTAATTGACTATCATTGCAGAGCATCCAACCAGTTGGACACTTCAAATAAGCTATGTAATGTCCTGATGATATTGATGGCCCTTCATGAAAAATAATTGCTACAGTTACAAATGTTCTTCTAGAAATAGATATTTGAGAAGCCACAACATTTTTAATTGAAGTTGACAATTTACTTCCATCAGCTCTGCATCGTTGAAGCATTAAAATTACATACTGTCCATATCTGTGGATAAATAAGTTTGATAACATTTCTGAGTTACATTGAGAGCAGACCATGTTCTGATACGCATCTTTAACTAGTTTATTTAAGGACACTGTTTTACAGTCTGGTAATGTTAAATATATAAATCTTTCTGTGTGTATGTCAGTACTACTTGTAAATGAACAATTATTACAAATATGTTCCCATTTATAAGATAGGCCAAAAAGACTATCAATACCTACACCTTCTTCTTCCAAAACTGTAAGCATATACATAATACATTTCCTGACAATCTTGCTGAATATTCTGAGAAAATTGATTGACTCCTGCACATATGTGTAAAACATTCCTTACTTCTGAAACACTTGCTACTTCACTATTACCACTGGTACATTTTTCAAACATTCAAACACAGAATTTAAAGAACAACAAAATGTTTGCTCCTGATTTTCTCTAATCTGTTGCTGTAAACTTTTTAGAAAAAAAACACATATTAACCACTACATTTGCATAGCAGTTGACACCAGACCTATTTTCAAATTTAAATCCAACAATCTCTGTAGTACTAACCTTTTTCTTACTCCTACCAATGACAGTCTCATCTTTTTTTTCTTCGTTTCTCTACTACGTCAGTACATTGTTCCTCATTTCTCCTTTTCTGACCAACTATACTCTTTTTAATTAAAGGATATTGAGGTAAACTTGGAGCATATTCTCTTCTTAACCTATTATACTCCTTCACACATTTTTAATCAGCACTAATCTTTGTCTCATCAAAATCAATTAGATAAAGTCCAGATAACGTTCTAACTCGTGATAAAGCAACATATGCCATACCCTCTTTGAATACACTGTTTCCAATATTTACCAAAGCACAATCTACACTTAAACCTTGAGATTTGTGAATAGTCACTGCATATGCCAAACAAATTGGAAATTGTTTCCGACGGACAAACAAGTCTTTCACAAGAAAAAAACGACTTGATCAGCGACTAAATTGTTGAACTTCCTCAATTCCATCAAATTTTATTCGTAAAAATTCAATCTCATCTCTATTTGGGTAATTTACAAAACCAACAATATTACCCATTGCTCCATTCACCAAACCTCTTTCTACAAGTAAATTTCTACGTAAAATAATCCGACAATTTAAACATACATACAGATTCTTCTCTAAGCCAGCAGTTTTAGATATAGATTTCTGAAGAGTATCCAATTTTAACTTTAATTTTTCAGACAAAACAATAGTACTTCCTTCATGCTCTATTTTATCTTTAGCTTCCAGTTTCTTAATTTCTTGATTTTCCAACTTCAACATTTTCTCATTGAAAACTGAGCATTCTTTTAGAGTTGGCATCAAGCATATAACTGACTTATCTTTTACCTCTTTACTATATATTTTCTCAGGTACATTATCTTCATTGGGAAACAACTTACAAAGTAATCGAGTTTGTAGAGTTTCTTTCGCATCTTCAGTTAGTTTTCCAATCCTTATATCTTGAAGAATATTTCCATATTTAGTATCCTTTGCCTGTCGCATATTTTGAATCAGTTCGGTATATTTGAAATGTGACCATATATTAACATTTCCAATACTGCCAAGACACTTTCTGGTGTCTTCATGTGTAACAGTTTCAAATACAGATTGTCCTTTCACAGGAGTTAGTTGCAGTAGATCTCCAAAAACTATGACATGTTTCCCTCCAAATAAAACATCATAGTCAGTTTTAAGTATCTGCTGCATTCTTAAATGTGCAAAAGCAAGCATTAAATTGGATACCATGCTTACCTCATCAATAATGAGAAGTTTCATTTCTTTAAGAACTCTAGAAACTTCATAACAAGCGTCTCCAGATAGCTTGTGATATTGTAATTTATTTTCATGTTCAACTGGCAGCATCAGTAAGCGATGTAAAGTAATACCTTTAATATTATGTGCTGCCAATCCAGTTGGAGCAGTAACAACACAAGACAGCGTTGACTCAGTTTTTTGCTGTAGATATGTAGTAATTCCTTTTATAAGAAAACTTTTCCCTGTTCCAGCTTCTCCACTTACATATAGTCGAATAGGTTCAAATGACATACATGAGCATTCTTTTTTGTCATGACGAAAACCATGCTCAATGTGCTCTGTCACTTCATCATATATCTGTCTTTGCTCAACATTAAATTCCTTCTCCAATTCTTCTAAGTTTATTATATCCTCTTGAGCTTGTTGCATTGCTCTTTCCACCTCATCCATGGCAGTGGCTGCTTCATTTCGGATAATTGGTTCTCCCAGTGGATCCTGACTCAACGATGCAGAACTTTGAGTGTCTTGTGAACTTTCTCTAGCAATCTCCGCTGCAATTGTTGCTTCTTGCTCTATTTCGTCGTTCAACATTTTCAGATAATTACTAAAAACAGGACATTCTATACTACTTTTTGATGCGTTAAAGAAATCTTCATAACTAACGAAGTCTCCAAGTAGTTCCTCTTCAGTACGCCATGGTTTAAAGAGTTGCAAAAGAGCTAAATAGTAAAATTCTCTTTTGTCTGGATTTTCGCAACTCAGTTTTCGGTGATTAATCAGGTGTCCTTTTCTTTGTTTCACCAGACATCCTTCCTGTCCAATCACAGCGTATATACCTTTTTCAACATTCTCTCTAATATTCCTTTTAAAAGTGTATTTTTCAAGTACTTCATACAGACAAATGTTTTCAAGCAGAGTACTTCTATTTGGATAGTATGTATCCAACATATTTGTTTTCAGAATGTCTGTACTGTTTGGTTCTTTCAGTGCTAAATATTCAATTTTTTGCACAGTTTTCAAAACACGGTTTCGTGTTCCTGCAAGACCTAAACTCACCCACAGGATACTTCGAGATTTTGCATGAAGACTTGCTGATGATAATCGATCACAACATTCATATGCTCCAATTTCTCGATGAGATAACATATTCAAACTGTATGTATACAATTTCTTGCTTAGGCTCTTTTCATGAGAAATATCTCCCCACATCTCCTTCAGTTCCGTCTTTTCAGATTTCGTGATGTAAGACGTTACATATTGAGCCACAGCAATAGAGTTGTCCGCAACATATTGTATATCCATTTTAGCATTCCACATGGTCAAAGTGACAGGGTTGTAGTCATTTATATATTTGGACTCTTCTTAAATTGTATGTATTTTTGGGTGATCTTCTTGTGATATTATGTCGCAAAGATGACATCAAATTGTTGACTCTTCCTTTTGAAAGCACGGGTCGCGCAAATCCAAAACGACATTCAGTATAGAATTTATCCTTTGATTTGAATTTTCGCAGACAATATTTTCCACAACGATGTCTTTGAAACCGTAACACTTTTCCTCTTAAATCCTTATCAGTTGTACTGTTAGGTATGTCACAAGTGGCATATTGTTGAATAAAAGACAGTACAGTGTCATCGGAGTCTTTTCCAAATTTGGGAGCATCCTTGATCCATAGTAGCATATGAATATGAGGAGCACCTCTTGCTTGATACTCTTTTCTCCAGAAGAAATCCAGAACTTCACCAAGCGGTGGATTTTTCTTGTTTGTAATAAAAGACATCATAGCTTCAAATCTATGATTAAAATATCTGCAAACATTAACCAGATCCAACTAACACAATTCTCCTGGTGTCTTGTAGTTTATATTTTCAATATTTGCATTCGCCTCTCGAAGAAATTCAAGTAAATCTTCCCAGGCATACTCTGCACAGCTTAGAGTTAAAAACCATGTTGGTGCTCCTAAGATTCTTAGCATGCATTTTAAATCTCCATGACGACGGTACCAATACTCATTAGTACCACACTGACATGCCATTAAATTAATTAGGTGAGAATCCAAAACACTATCTTTCTGTTGCACTTTATCCATAAATTCCTTTGCTGAAACATTTTGCAGATGCACTCCACTTTTTAAGATATGGTTTACTGCATAAGAAAGACCAGATAAGTCACTCTCAAACAGAAGATGAAACAAATATGGAATACATTGACGAAATCTGGGATCTTCTGCATATAATCTTGTTGTCCGGTACTCAGATGCAGGAATCTGCATAGGTCGATCATCATATCACACACCTTCACCTGTTGGGAATAACTGTGGGAAACAACGACCTTCCAAACTTTCTTCCCATACACTAATAGGACTTCCTTCTGCTTTTTTCATCTGAAATAACTCAATAGCATTCCCCATTGCTTCTTTCGAATGCAGTGGATGAATACTGTAATGTTCATAAATTTCTTCAGTTCTGGACAAGTCGACTTTTTCAATTTGTCCAATAGACAAATCATTATCCTCTTCTTCACTTACATCCTCTTCTTCTAAATACACATTTTTATAGTATTTATTATTTTTGACTAAATACAACGTTGCCTTTTTGACTTTCCTAACATCCACTAAATCTTGCCAGATTTTCTTACTTTTTGTAGGTACACCATTAATTAGAATAACTAGAGGTTCCTCTTCTACATTTTCAATACCAATTGTCTCCATATTTTTTTTTAAATCAAGTGGCAAATATACAACTCTACCCTTTAATCCTCTTTGTAAATCTGAAGGATTTAATTTCCCAGTCTTAGGCTCCATACGAACAATAGCCTAAAAAGGATGTACACATTGAATCAGAATAGTCTCATAAGTATTTAAATCCTTCAGTTCCAATGGAATATTTATCAACTCAAGATTATTATATACAGCTCTAGCAGGCATTCTATTTTCATTTAATTTATTATAACAATATTTACGAATACGTTGCTCAAAACCCAAATCAAAATAGTTTTCTACCAGCAAATAAGTCGCAAACTCTCTCCACTGAGTATTATCTTCATCTTCACTTTTTAAATATAAATCAACTAACCTAGTTTGACTTTTGTAATGAATGCGTCGACAACACACACAAGTTAAATTTGTTTTTTCACCTGCAATCACCTTAAACTTTGTTATTTCCTGTTCAAATTCTTCAGTATTAAAATGTGCAACATTTTCTAACACATTTCCTTCTATAACTATATCAGTTTGTACATTCTTTTCAACTCGAGCAAAATAACTTACCTCAATTTCTGCACAAATATTCTTCACATCTAATGCAGATCCATGCAAAAGAGCACTATTTAACTCTTTAAGTTTAAGTGCTGGACTTTTTGCATAATACATCTTTCTAACTAATTTTCTCATTTTGGTATGATGCACTGCTAACATCCTGAAGTGATGAAAAACACTCTGGCATATTTTTTTCGAAAGACAAGCCAGAGAATGGCCTTGCAAACCTGTTTTTTCTCTCACTCTGCAACGATCTAATTCTTGCAACATTACAATTTTTTTTTTAGACTTTCCTTACTGTACTTACGTAAGAAATTGCGAAAGAAATCAATTGAATCCTGTCGTACACTGCAAATACTGCTACAATTCCAACTATAAACAGGAGCATGAACACGTCCCTGTAAAACTTCTCCACCTATTTCCCCTTCTGGATTTCTGACCTCAATTTTCTCTTTCTCAATAGGACAGCCATCCTTCACTTCATACGCTCGACCACTGGTGTCAACTGCATGCAACAAGTCGTTACTTTGAAAGTAACTCTCTTCATTAAAAAATGGCTCAGAATTTGAAGTATGCATCCATTTACCAGAAAAGATTTTACAAAAATTAGTTCTATTTATGTGTCTCTTCCATTTACTCTTAGCTTTTAAAACTCTGATTGCCTTATTTAGTGTATTTATTCTGTTAAGCACTAAAATAAAAATAATTTTTTTTGTCTTGAACGCATCATCCACAACTTCCTCTATATATTTTTTCTTCTTATAAAAAGCAGATTTCCTTTTAGAAACTTTTTCCTTTTTCAATAAATTCAAAACTACTCTCTTATGAAACATACGTTTCCTTATTTCCGCAAACTGATTAGTACGTCTTTTACTGTACATACTTTCCTCACCACTGATTTCAGACCCAATTTTCTTTTTTCTTCCATTTCTCCTTGTAGATACTGAAAACTGTTTTTCCTTTTCAACATTATCAAATTGAGTTTTCCTTTGACACAATTTTTTCAAAAAATCCTTGCTGCTCTTACCAGGAGCACTCATGTTTTTCTCCGTCCTTTGTTGATTAGATAAATCTTGTGCTTCTTTCCTCTTCAAATGGTATGTCTTTTTATACAGCTTTCTTTTTTCATTTCTGGTCGGCATAGTGATTGATGTTTGTGATATAAATAACAATCTGTTTGGAAAAAAGTTAAAAAATATTATAGACCCCTACTACCATATAAATTACAAATAATAACCACTGCTTGATTTTATACCTACAATAAAGACAAAGAAACAGTCTCTGGTCAGAGTAGGAAATCCTATAGTGAATATTGTTTCTAGATTTATGACACTCCATACCTGTGTTATCATTATACATGTATTTTATGAATGTAATTTTTCAGGCATATAAGTACTATACTAATTTTCAAGCATTCTAGGTGTTCCTAATGCTTTTAATTTTTTTTACTTTAACCTGTTACACACCTCATCAAAACTTTCACTAATAAAAATAATGTTATTGATTTAATAATTCGTATTCCAGAAGCACATGTAGCATCATTTCATCGGATATTTCATTAATATTATTTTCTTCTTGCAAATTCTCTTCTTCTTCCCCTTCCACCATTTCTAAGTATGAACTATCAAAATTGCAGTCCCAAAAGTCCTCATTTTCTGTTGCATTCTCCTCTTCAAATATTCCTTGTAATAATTCTTCAATAGGTTCAGTTGCCCTTTCAAAATGGACATTTCTATTTTCTGAATATTGTTCCATTTTACTACTTCTTTTCTATCTTCTGTGTCCTTTTAAGAAAATATAAAGACTAAATTATATCTTTTTTATGATTAGATGACCAAAAATTACCTTCACTAATCTTTAAACTACATACATTTTCATACTTTTTAAGACATTAACTACATAGATTAAGATAGCACCTTCCTATTTATTTTAGAAAGAAACTGACACTTTGATCCTACACATTAACACTATTCCTTTTATTTTTTCTAATTGAAATTCTGCTGTAAAAACACATTTCAGTCTGAAATTTGTTTTCAGGATTTGTGTGCTGTAGAACTATTTATACACTTTCTAATTTATTAGTAGGGATCTATTTTCTGAGTTCACCACTACAAACTGTGATTCAAACTGTATGCAAACTGAAGGAATGACTCACAATATACCAATTAAAACATTCACTAAACAGATTGCTACTTCCCAAAAAGACTGTTGCTTTTACCTTTAAACAGCATACTCAACATGTAAATTTCATCTAATGTAAAACATTTCATCATAACCATATGAAACCACATTCATCCGCGACTCATGGAGGGAATTATGTTGGGGCAGGGAGACAAGGAGGAGGAGGTGTAGGGTGGATGGACCTTATAACCTGGATATAGATAATTTCTAGTAAATACATATTCTAATTATTGAAATGAATTTTGTAGTGCGCACTGCATTGCAAAATACGATGCTGTGTACACTACAAAATTGGTTTTATTAATTGAATTGTATACTTACCTGCAATTATCTATATCCCAGATTTTACATCTCTCCACCCTACACCTCCCCCTCCCTCCCTCCCTGCCCCACCGTAAGTCCCTCCACGGCCTCCGACTGACCACATCATAATACACCTGTGCAAATGCATATAACAGAGTGCAAATAGATAGTACAGTCACAAAAATGCATCAGAAATGGCCATCACGCCAACAGCCATATCATAATGCACCTCTATAAATCAAGAAAAATGACTGTACACAAATGATACAGCATAAGTTAGAATGATAATGATGACTTAGCAAAAATTAATCCACGTAAACAGCAAACTCTTACAATCAAAGAATAGATTAACCCAAACTGCATAGAAAATAACACATGGACCCGGCCCATAAAAAGATAGTACCAACAAACAATGGAACCGTATTTCAAAATACATATGTACTGCAAGCAGGTACAGACATGTTTAAAATACAAATTAAAATCCTCCTGCAAAAGAGAAGCAGTGCAAATATTCTTAAAAATCTTGCTTATTATGATATTCTGCACAAAAATAAATTGTCATTTAAAAAATTTCAACTCACCTGTAAGAAAGAATTTGGTCGTTGTATACTCTCACGTTCACTTCAGGTTGTTGCTTTTCAGCACCAAACACTCTTAAAAAAAAATAAACAACTACATTTTAGTTAACATATTACAGACATATTTATTAGACAACATACACCCATTCTGCCATATTTCATGCCTAACAGATACATTCCATAATTTTCTATCCAATATATATCCTAAAGCCTAAGTTTAATATTTCTTTGTGAAACACATTTAATTACCTAATTTTTCACCCACAATTTTTTTAAATCAATCATCATTTACAGTATAATCTACCACACATTGCCAGGATACTACATGCAATATTTATGATATGCACTGCTACACAACCTTACTTAGTATATTTGTTTCCTAAATACATGTACATTATGTGCAGGGTGTTTTTTAACAAAATGGCGGTCAACACTGCCTGATTTTCTCCGAATCGAATCTTTACAGACGTTAATCAACAAATCACAATGCCGCTCACGCACAGCCGCATAAGTGACTATAAAGGCAAAAGTGTTTACGCATTGAATGTGGAAAACCGAGAAACAATTGTGTGTGATCAAAAAGGAAACGTGGTTTGTAAATAAAATTTAATGGTGCAAAGGGAGAGGAGACATAAAGATAGTTTCAGGACTTTAAGTTTTGAAATTTTGCCTTTTTTTCAAAATTGCTAAAATTTACAGTTTGCGGAATTGTGATTTGCTGCTTAACGTCTACCACCATTCGAATCGGAGGAAATGAGGAAGTGTTGACCGCCATTTTGTTAGTGCGAGTGAATATATTCTACAGAACAAAGGGTTCGAACATGGAAAGGGGAGAAGGTACAGATTATCTAACCGGGTAGGTTTTCTCAGGAGGTGCAGTATACACCCTGAACGCGAAAACAGTTACGGGGTGCGCGCACTCGATCGCGCACCCCTATTTACAAGACTGACGACTACGTGGTTTGTAAATAAAATTTAATGGTGCAAACGGAGAGGAGACTTGAAGATAGTTTGTAATTTTGCCTATTTTTCAAAATTTCAAAAATTTACAGTTTGCGGAATTGTGATTTGCTATTTAACGTCTGGCAACATTCGAATCGGAGGAAATCAGGAAGTGTTGACCGCCATTTTGTCAGTGCGAGTGAATATATTCTACTGAACAAAGGGTTAGAACATGGAAAGGGGACAAGGTACAGATTATCTAACTGGGTAGGTTTTCTCAGGGGGTGCAGTATAGACCCTGAACGCGAAAAGACCATTTTGTTTTTGTGAAAAAAGTTGCGGGGTGCGCGCACTCGATCGCGCACCCCTATTTACAAGACTGTGGACTATTGCCTTTCACTCAGATTAATAGCTGCAAAAGTTAAATAAACCTTAATTTACTCCTCTCAATAATGTTTATCAAACTTCAACTTACAGTCCCGCTGACACTACAACAATATTCTCATACCAAAGTTTCGTAAAAAATAAAAAGTATTCCACACTAAATGTAACTCTCTTTAAAGATTTTCCGTTCCGTTACTACACTACACTCACCTAACATCATCTCATTGCGTCACTTCTCCACTACTCATAAGTACACAGTGTCAAAAATATCAATACCGCACAAAATGACTTATTTAACAAGAAGAACTGTAATGTTGCATGTGTTTTCAAAGGTACACCGGTACCTCCTATAATGCCGAATTTTACCTTAATACTCAGCAGTGATTATTTATTTTCAAGCAATGTGAATTACTATGAGTTTTTAAACGACAAGCCTTACTCTATAATAGTCACTCTGCATATATCTCTCTGTAAAAATGTAGTTTATCCACCCCCGCATGAAAACCTTGATGTTTCCGTCTGGCCGCGAAATCCGGCCTTGAACTGAAAGTTCCATCCCCAGACTTGAAGAACAGCCTTATGGTCACAAAAACAAGCTACCCGAGCATCTGTTCACAAACAAATCTCATTCACTTAGCTAACACTCGCAGAAAACTGCATACCTTATTAAATAGTGACCTTCCTTTACAATTTTCTGAGGTGACTCTCATAATTTTTAACGCTCCTCCACTTCCCAGCTGGGCTATTTTTTTTGCAACTACTAACCAATGGTTTGGTCATTTTTTTGCACCAAATTATTTAAAGGCATTCTGGTACTCTTCACTCCATACTCTCTCATCTATGTTTCTCAACTTCCTCATCTACTACCAGCAGCTACTACTTTTGTGTTCCTATTTTCTCTTTTACAAAATGGAGGTCCGTCCTATCTTCGCAAACGAGCTGGAGCACTTAGAACTGTTTCGCCACAAGATGCTTGAGTACTATGGCATCCTCCCACTCGCGACTTTGAGTGCATCATATGGATTATCATTTCGATTTTCCTATTTCACCTGTGTGCAGCCTGTATTTCATTGCCTGAGCTGTGATTTCATGTGGGCCCTAGACTTATGTCTCTGCAACTCGGTACCTCCTGAAGTGAATTACAATCATCTCATTAATCCGTTACTTGATCATGAATAGCTTTGTTCCGAAGGAGGGATTATGGCCTTTGCAGCGAAACATGGAGTTCTGGGTCATTGGAATATATTCGCAGCGGCGCAAGATTTCTTAGCATACAGCTACATTGAAAAGTCACGGAGTTGTCCTCTGATGGTACTAGAGGCTCCGGTAATTATTGACCATGTATGTTCATTTCCTCTTTTCAATTGGATGGCTGACTTGTTTTCGGACGATAACAATGACTTTCTTTTAGAAGCGGTTGCCACTTACTTTGCCTATTCAATGGAAGGATGACTGTTATGCAAGCCATTGATATCTTGACTGTTTTTTCCCTTCCTTATTTTTCTTATTATTTTTTTTTATGTTTTATATAAACAGACCTATTGGCTTTACTAACATTGGACATTGCAATTTCCTGCTGGTGAGATTTTTTTATTTTATGTGGAGTTAATTTTTTTTCCACACCAACTCGATTTTGTGCAAAACATTTCATGATGCTCTAATTTCAACAAATCACTAGCTTATGTTATCTTATCTGATTTGAAATATTCTCGAAGCAAGGCTGCATAAAATATGATTAAATGTGCCCTGATAAATGTGTATAGTTACAATAACTTTTTATATCGTTTATCACCATTTTCCCTTTCTACTCCAATTTCCGCCTTACACACATATATGCTGTTTTTGCTTTATGCCTATTGAAAGATTTTTGATTCATAACTGAAAAGTATATGATTACACTGATATTACCCTTGCTTATCAACCTGTATGTCACATCGAGTACTGAAACCTTTCAAAAAATGATCTGAATACAGTAGTTATTCTGAGTACTGATTTTCGAACGTCCCTGCAGATAACATACATGCACCTCCAGCCAAGTTCTCGCTTTTGGCGCGTTTTTTATTTCCTTTCACAATACCATACAACAAGCTTGTTAGTGCTTCGTATGCAGAAAACTAATTGTTAATGAGGTGATGTTTAACCAGTAGCATTTTCATATATGATTACTGAACTTAAAATCAAAAGACACCTTCTTGCATGCAATATAATTTAATATATTTGATTGCGGGGCTGTACAATATGTTTTTAAAACGTTATTCATTTTGCTTCATACTACATTTCCATCATTTGTGTTGTATGGACTAGTAACTATGCCCACTACTTTCTTTATAATATCTTTACTTGTATTAGATAAAAAACTTCGCTTCAAAGCACTGCATCAGTGAATAAATATTTCAAATATATACGTTCTCTCTTTTAACCCATATTCACAACTGAAATAATGTATACTAAAACTGTATTCATGTGTGTGACGTAATCTCAGCTGTACTCAATTCATGTTTTCTTTTGTCAACCTGAATTATTCATAGTTCAACCCGCTGGCCTGCGACGGTCAGTCAAGCCTTTCTTTGCGGGTTGTGAATCATAGCATCAATCGTACCTCTGGCAAAAAAATAATGTATTACTGTTAGCAAGCACCGCCGCAGTTCTGGTTCACTCAAACTGTTAATCACTGCTCCCCCGCTTCCACAGAGCACACGCTATGTCGTATTTCAGTACTTATCACCCTTTCATCTCCACTATAACAAACACTTCTTTGCCATCCATCAGACAACAAAGTGAAAAACCAAAGTGACTAAGAAGTGAAACACGACAAACCCTCAGCTCTGTGGAGCCAACCGAGCGGTAATTCTGAAACTCGACATACACTGACTAACGCTTCCAAAAACCATCTCAATTATATAAATAATATTTTCAAAACCTGCCAAGTACTCTAATGCGACTATCTGTGTCTGCCTGCAGAACAAACTTCCTCAGCCCAGACTGAACGCACACACACACACATACACAAGATAACACAAAGCAACTGATACGGAAAGCAGGAGTGAGATGAAAATACAGTCAAACGACGGAACACAGAAACCTCTATATATATTCGGTCTTCTACATCAATTTATGAAGGCATATACTCCACAAACCTGTGTACAACCTCATGGTCACAATTTTTTATTTGATTGTACTGGGACACCTCTGCTTCTCACCCCAACCCCACCAGTGCATCCCTCGGCCACAAACCACACTGTAATTTTTTCGTCAAACTTAAAGTTTAAAATACCTAAAGCATTCCCACTTTTTGTCGACGATGTCACATATAATCTACCATTTCTCTCTCTACCTGCATTATCTGTGTCTCTGCTAATTCTTTTTTTTTCATCTGTAACCAACTTTACAAATTATGTGCAAACGCTCCCAAATCTCAATTAATTTATGTGTATTTTATTTCATTTTATATTCCGTTTATTCAGTATACCACAAATACATTCAAAGCTATAATTCACACTTCAAAGAAAGTGAAAATACGGCGCACAACCCCTATTAACTGCACACAACTTCACCCCCTCACCCCCTCACTCACGTCTTCTGTGGAAACCCAAGATAACATACATCCCAGATACACACAGAGCCGCACCTCAACGTTTCACGTCTCTATAAGGAACCATTTGAGTGTTAATTAGGCCTTGCACTTGTTTTACCCATTTTAAGAGCCCCTCCAGCTTTACTCTACCTACTAATTACACGTTCATGTCCCCCTAGAAAAAATCATTTTTTTTCGTCGTCCCCCCCCAAATTTCGTTGCAGATCCGTCTCTAACTCACATTTAATTCATAGACCTAACAGTAGTGGATAGCATAAAAACATGACTGAAGTCCACTAACCTTAAGCAAATTTATTAATCGTAATTTAAAACTAATAATTACAAAGGAACAATGTTTAAAAACAGTGATGTAATAAAATGGAACAGTAGTTGAAAACATATAAAAATGTAACAAAGTCAAAAATGTGGTTGCTTAGACACTGTAAGTCAAATAATCAAATATAGTGATCAAACCACATTTAACGGTACATTATAAAACAAACAGTTATACACTCACCTTTACCAATGCTTTATAAGATGTAGAACAATGATAGTAGCAAAACGATAGCCGTTTGACGGAGCTCTCAATAATACTTCTATCACTGCAACCAAAGAATAATGGCATAGATTTCCTGTCAATACACACTCATATATGTCTCTCCAACCAATCAAATTTGTTCCCGCACAATTTCATAATCAAATTAACATTTCAGTTGGTTATCCTTTCAATATTTTCAAAGTCACATAACGGTCACCCTTCACCCCCTGCCTTCTCTGGCTGTTACCATGGTAACAGCTCATTCTGCACCTGGCTGAAGGCACAGGTCAAAAGTTCATATCTCAACGTTCTAAATCAAAGCAATAAGGCGCAATTCCCTGCAAACACACCTGCCTATCCACTGTTTTTTTACATTTCTTTTTTTCCACAACCAATAGAAGATTTCGTTTTAAAAAAACAGTAACATACAACGTAGTCTTCAATCTTGAGGTATAACAATCAACCAATCATTTTCAGTTTTTGATCAACACCACACCTCATACACTTTTTTATCGTGACTTTCACCATCTACTTGCCATTCCACTTCAAGAACCCATCGGAGTACTACTGCATCTGCCTTGAAAATTAAGGTTTGGCTTGTAGGACACAGTTATATTCACTGGAGTGAAAAATATGCTGCAAACAGACGAATTTCTAACCTTGACTTACCAAATGTGCAAATTACGTGGATTCGCCAAAGAGGATTAAGATGTAACCAATTGATACCATTGGTGAAAACTTTTATGCATCTCCCTGAACCTAACCTGATAATTGTGCACTGTGGTGGAAATGATCTAGGCACATTAACAGGGGTAGGTCTGGAAATGCTTCTAAAAGACACCTTTCGTCAATTGATGTCACTTTTTCCTCGAACTGTCTTGGTGTATTCAAATATATGCCAAAGACAAAAATGGAATTGGTCCAATCAACGTTGTCCACAAATTGAGAAAGCAAGGAAACATGTAAATAAATCTGTTTCTGCTTTCCTCAGAGAATATAACATGGGTTCTATATACAACAACAACCTGCGTTTCAACATGGAAGGCATCTATCGGAGAGATGGTGTTCATTTCACGGATGAGGGAAATAGAATTTTCCTCTGTAACATGAGACTCTGCATCGGAACTTACTGATAAGTGCAGAAAAACTCAATTAATGCAAGGGCTCTTTTAAGAGCCACCTTACATCTAAACACTCAAACTTGTAATTTATCTCCATCTTTCTTTATGGTATTTGTTCGCTGTGTGCGACCGGGTGCGCGCACCACGTAACTTTTTTGCAAAAAAAAGCTACTTTTAGACTTTCGGCATCCTTAATAAACCCCTCAATAAACCTACGAAATCAAACAGTCTCCACCCTACTCCCTTTGCATTCTCTCCACTATAGTTTTTCACAGTCTTGTAAATAGGGGTGCGCCACCGGGTGCGCGCACCCCGCAACTTTTTTCACAAAAAAAATATCTTTTTGCGTTCAGGGTCCATACTACACCCCCTGAGAAAACCTACCCGGCCAGACAATCTCTACCTTCTCCCCTTTCCATGTACTAACCCTTTGTTCTGTATTATATATTCACTCGCACTAACAAAATGGCGGACAACACTTCCTGATTTCCTCCGAATCGAATGTTGACAGACGTTAAACAGCAAATCACAATGCCGCTCGCGCACACCCGCATAGGTGCGCGCACCCGTGCGCGCCTACAGATATATAACTGATTTCAACTTTAATTTTCTCAGCAACTACTAAACGGATTTACACCATTTAAGCAACACTCTACCTTTCTACCAAATTTCTTATAAATCCATTCAGCCGTTCGAGCTGTAGCGGTGTCTAAACGTCCCATGGAAAATAACATGGGAAAAACACGTTTTGGGACCCCCCTTTTATCTAAGCCCCCACTTGACGAATCCCCCCCAAACTTTCACAGAATTAGCGCAGCGGACCTAGCCATCTTCTTTGAGAAATTCGCAAACATTCGTCCACCAGGGCCAAAGTTATTCCCAATAGAATGTTGCGGATTTCCTATGGAAACTAGGTCCTAACTATAACTACCTACTGGCGACCGCCAGTAGGTAATATATGTATATATATATCTAACCTACTGGTGATCGCCAGTGGGTGGTTATAGTTAGAACCTAGTTTCCATAGAAAAAGCGATTTTGATTTGCTAATAACTTTTGTGTTGTTTGACGAATCTTCGCGAAATTCTCCCAAAAAAGGTCTATCCAGGTTAGCTCCTATCCTGAAAGTGTGGGGGTGATTCGTCAAGCGGGGGCTGAGAAAAAAGGGGGGTCCAAAAAGCGTTTTCTCCATGTTAATTTCCTGCTCAGGAGGCCCAAAAAATTATGATTCTTTTTTTTAAACGTACGAATGCACGCTGGGTGCGTGAATCCAGATGAAAAAAGTTTCAAAAAAATGAAGTGGGGCTCCCCCACTTCATTTAAATGAGCCCCCGGGTGGGCCAGGGCCAGGCATCAGGGTACCCCCCATGGTTCCCAATGAAGAGGCCGGCCCCGGGGGATGGGGTGCCCAGGGCCAGAAGTGAACAAGGGAAGGGGGACCATGCGGCCCCTTCCTAATGATTAATAAAAACATTCAAGAATTGGGCATGCCCTGGGGAATGGGGTCCTCGGGGTGAATATAAATTAATGGAAGTGGACCATTTTTTTTTACAAAAGTTTAGAGTAGTGATCCTATCGCGGTGCTCATCATGGCCCCCTAGTGTGTACGCACTGGGTGCGTGGCTCTCAGCGCGACCCCCTAGTGTGAATGCGTTGTGTGTGCGACTCTCAGCGCGGCACCCGAGTACATCACAGGTCTTTAAACAACCATTTACCTGTTAATGAGGCTTTGTTGTTTTCACCCTTTCCAAAAGCCCCTGGACTGGACTGAAAGAATTAGCCCCCCCCAAAAAAATGTATCAGCCTCCCCCGAAATCTGGCTCTAGTTGCGCCCCTGACTGGCATACTGCCCAATCCACTTATAGAATTCCGTAGATTCTATCCGCCGTATGTCAATGATCTAGCTGTAGGCCTAGGAATATCTTGCAGACAGGACTCTGGGCCTTTTTTTAGCAGTGCTCCATGGACCCAGCAGCTTGCTTTAGGGGATCCAGTGGAAGGGACTCTGGGATTCAACAGTCAGAATTCCTTGATCCAGAGATCAACGACCTGGGAGGGTATTAACTCAATTAGAATACAGTATACCACAATGAGAATTCCAAGCTCCTGGACTCAGTTTTCCAGGGATCCATGTGGTATTTCTGCCAGCCAGTGGGCGAGATTTTAGTAGGCGGGAACCCAGGGTACTAGAGCAAAGGCTTTGGGGATCCCGTAGCAAAGAAGGCGGGTGCCTCAGGAACTGGCAAGGTGCCTACTCACTCTCCGTGGGTAGCGTTGGATCTCCCGAGGCTTGGTTTGCAATCCTGATGCTCCGCTGGGGTTGCCACTGGTTGGCAGCCAATTGGAGCCAACATATGTACTTATCCAATCACTCAGCCAATCCCCAAGAACTCATAACTTCACCATACACTCTCCTTGCAGTACTCTAATCATCCAGTCTCTACATATGCACTCCTCATAGAATGACCCAGACAAAGTTACATAACCGAGGTCTTCCCCACTGCCAGAGGTAACATGGTTGCGTGTGCAGTCAACAGCACAATGTAATGTGGTAGGGTCCAGGGTCATCATGCATACATAATGAACACATGGACACAATTAGATAGATAGTGGAACTGGCTACGGGCACGTGCGCTCAGCCCCTTTTTATTACCAGGGTCATATGTCTAGTGAAGTCTGTGCTGGATGCATGTGGGGTGAGTGTAAGCCAGCCATCAGGGAATGGTTGGTGCCGGAAACAACCATAACAGTTATTATCGGATTACACACAGAGATTCAATCATAAAGGGTCAATGACTTGTGGTGCACCAAGGTAGGGGCACCACATCTGAAATAACACACAAAAGACTCTATCATAAAGGGTTCATGACTTGTGGTGCACTGAGGCAAGGGCAGCAGGTCTGAAATCATACACAAAAGATTCTATCATAAAGGGTCCATGAGTTGTGGTGCCCCGAGGTAGGGGCACCAGAGATGAGCATGCTCATGTGAAGAAATTGTTAATGTTCCTTTGGAATATTCCTGCTGCCTGAGGTGACATTGTTGCGCCCGGTGTCTACAGCACGAATAATAAAGGGTCCATGAGTTGTTATGTGCATAGTTAGTGACACTTGAAGAGCTCAGCGTGTGCGCAGCCAGCTAAGATGGCGTGTCATTCCAGGACAGGATTGGATTGGATATGTGTGAGACCTGCTGACTGCAGTGTAGGCTGGAGGCAGTAGTCATCAAGGGCCCACAACCATGTGGTGTTGACTTGTGGTGCACCGCATTAGTGGCAACAGTGGCGCTCAGTGTGTGCGCAGCCAGCGATGATACGTGGTTCCGGCGGACCGCACTGGGAGCAATGTCTTTTGCCTAACGAATTCTGCCTCAATAAGACCATGTGGCGGTGACTTGTGGTGCACTGAGTTAGTGGCATCAGAAGCATTCAGCGTGTGCGTAGCCAGCGATGGTGCGTTGTTGCAGGCGGGCGGCACTGGGAGCAATGTCTGTTGCCTACTGGACTGTGTCATCTGCAATGGCGACTTGTTCTGAATTGTGAGCCCTGCTGTACGCAGTGTAGATCAAAGGCAGTAGTCAGCACAGCCATCGAGGAATGCTTTTTGTCACTTCCTCTTGAAAAAATCCGAGGACCTAGAGTACAAGACACTCTGCAATTAATAAATCAAGACCGAATTTGAATAGTGAACACTGCTGACCGCAGTGAAGGCGTATGGAACAAAAGCTGAAATATGTATGGAATACATTGTCGAAATATGTAGGTTTCAGGGACGTTATTGTAGCTAATTGCCTATTGGACTCCGAAATTAATGAATCAAGACTGAATTTGAATTGTGACCCCTGCTGACCGCAGTGTAGGCCGGAGGCAGCGGTCAGCAAAGGCCCACAGGCATGGGGCATTGAGTCAAGCTGCACAGTTAGTGGCATCAGAAGCATTCAGCGTGTGCGCCGCCAGCGATGATGCGTGGTGCGGGCGGTCCGCACTGGTAGCAATGTCTGTTGCCTACTGGACTGCGTCATCTGCAGTCGCAACTCGATCTGAATTGTGAGCCCTGCTGTCCACAGTGTACATCGAAGGCAGTAGTCTGTACAGACATAACTCTGCGGTGCTGTGACGTTGGGTTCGCAGGGGGCCTGTGTCGAGGAGGCCGGCGGTCACGTCAGCGGCCTCATGGCAGGGTGAGGTCCACTGCTCTGGCAGATGCATTGGCCTTCTTAGAAGTGAACCACGCCCAGAGCCCCGGCCTATTTATTCACACTCCTATGCTGGAGTGACGTACGTGGCACCATCCCACACCGCTTCCACTTACGGGGGGGACACAGCTACATGACTGAGATCTTCCCCACTGCCTGAGGTAACATGGTTGCGTCCACTGTCCACAAACTACAAGCACCAGCAGTAAATTTCCACATGAAGCGGTCTATGCTCTGCATAGTAAGGTCTGTCCAGAACATCACCGCTACACTTGGCATTGTGTGCATTCTTATTCATGGGTGACTTGCCTCCTTCACACATACCTGGTTTCCACCTCTCCCAACATTCAGCTATTGTGTGGCTGAGGGGCTATGCAGTTTTCAGAAGGTCCCCTGTCCTGTTCTGCGCTGCCTTGGTGGTAGTAGTGGGGGTGGTCCTGGGGGAGGTCCTGGGGGTGGTGGCGGTGGGTGTTGTGGCCTTCTTGGGTGTCTGAGCTGCATGATCAGTAGCTCTATGACATGTGTTGGCATCAGATGTGGCTCTGGGCTGGGCTCCCTTTCATACTGTAGGTAGTTGTCCTGCTTTACACCAGTAAAAGGAAGATGTTAAATTCTTACTGCTAACGCAGCTTATCGCCTGTTTTTGGATCGCATCGCAGATTTGGCTGGTCGTTGAAAATATTGGGAATTAGTGTTTTCGTGTTTTTTTTGCACGGGAACGTCTACTCCGCATATCATTAGCGTTAGTTGTCGCTCTCATTCGTGGCGATGTTTTTTGCGGAAAACTGGCGATATCTGCAGTTTGCACCAGGTTGAGAATGGAAAGATAAATCTTTTGCCACTTTTGCTGCACTAAAGTGCCGATAACTTGGCAATAAGTCCTTGAGAATACACCCCATAGTTTTTTTATTTTTTCATCCGGATTCGGACACCCAGACGCTTTAAAATAAATAAATATATATATATAATTTTTGGACCATGGTTGTTTTTGTGGGATCCCCTGAGCAGGCCTAGGGTGTTTGTACCCTGCCCACTTTTCTTGTTTTTTCATCTTTTTTCTAGTGATTCGCATGTAGCTACAACAAAGTCCTAATAAACACAAGGGCTCTTCTTAGAGTCAACCTACAACCCAATAGTGGGGACTTATCATTGAGTTATCAGCACTTTAGTGCAGCAAAAGCGGTGAAAGAATTATCGCCCCATTCTCTAGTTGGTGCACACTGCCACTTTGCTCACGGGCTGATGGTACCAACACAGCAGACAATTAACATCCTTCCGCAGACAAAGCTGCTGGCTGTGCTGCACCTGCTGGCCTCTGGTACTTTCTAACAAACAACTGCCAGAGTCGGAGGAGTCTCACAGCCAGCCCTATTAAACTTCCTCACACGTCTTGGATGCATTTCCATAAAAACAACGTACGGCCCCTGTATCTGCACCACCCGCTTGTCCCAATTCATAGTATTCCTGCACAAACAACCCCAAACCCAGCCGTTGCTTGACGCCTCTGTGCTCTAGATCCAAGATTGTAGTCACTGAAAAGGGGGTGCGCCAGGTTAGGAAGTCTAGTAGTCAACAGTAGTGGAAAAACAGTACTTTATTAGAAAAACATAAATTAACAACACAAAAACATCAAACAACGAGTGACATTCCCAATGGGGAGCATTAATAGGGCAACTTGTGGATCGAAATAACTGTAGATCGTCCTGTAAATCCCAATACTCACTACTCAGAAATCTGTTGGATAAGTGAAGACAATGGTCAAACGTTAGTAATGGTCACATACGTACCAAAATCTTTCATTATCTCTTCCACTCTAGGAAAGACCTCGGCGGGATTACTTGTATAGATTAGCAAGTCATCAGCATATAATGCCACCTTACAACTAAAATCTCCAGCAATGAAGGGTGTAACCTGATCATCCAACCGCAACGCTTGTGCCAGAGGCTCAATGTAGAGGTCAAATAGGAGGGGCGAGATGGGACACCCCTGCCTAGTTCCTCTCCTTACACTAAAGCATGATGTCAAAATGACATTTAATAATATTGTGGCGGATGCGCCCTCATAGCATCCCCTCAGTGTCTGAATGAAGGCTGTACCGAAGCCCATCGTGCTCAGTACATCCCACATGAAGCCCCAGCTGACACGGTCGAAAGCCTTCGCAGCGTCATAAGCAGCCACTGCCAAGGGTTCCGACCGCGTCTCCGCTAAATCTATACTTCCGATCAGCTGAAGGGTTAAATCATGTATATATCTTCCAGGCACAAAACCCTTTTGATCAGAAGTAATAAGTTGCGGAATTAGCTTTGCCAGTCTCCCTGCCAAAACGCTTGTAAAGATCTTATAGTCCGCGTTTAGCAGGGAGATAGGCCTGAAAGAATCTGCCTTAAGGGGATCCTTTCCCGGTTTTAATATTAGCACAATTGTGGACTCCTTCCATGAGGGAGGTGTCCTACCCACCGGACTGTAGACGTAGTTGAGCAATTCACAAAGTCGTGGCACCAGGATATCTTGTAGTACTTTATACAGCTCTCCGGAGAGGGCGTCGGGGCCAGCCGCTTTATTGTTCTTTATGTTTTTAATATACATGCCGATTTCTTCCTCAGTAAAGGGGCTGTTAAGGATATCTCGACCTTGATCTGTTAGTCTAGGCAGAGCCTTGCACTCCAACCACCGTAAGGTGTTACCTGAGTCTGGTGAGTGCTCTTCCTCATCATATAGTTTAGAGAACAATAAGAGTAAATGCTTTTCCATATCCTCCTGATGGCATGATATAGTTCCCTGATCATCAATAATTAGACTGTTTATATTATTCCTGACCCGGTCCGCTCTAATTTTACTGGCCAGGATAGCCCCTGCCTTTTCTCCATATTCGTAGTTGTCCATTGCGTGTACAGCCCATTGTGCCTTCACTTTTAAATCCAACAACCCACGATATTCCAGCCGCAGGCGTTCTAAGTCATCTAAAACCTGTGGCAAATTGTCAGTATTGACAGTGTGTCTTTTATTCTCTAACAAAGAGATTTTACCTTCCAGGTTTTTAAATTTCAATGCCTCCTCCTTGCTGATGGAACTAGTGAGGCTATGGATCTGACCTCTAACATAGGCCTTATACGCATCCCAGACAAACTCGATAGAGGCAGAACCGGCATTATCTGAGAAATAGTTATTAGTTGCGTTGATGACTGCATCGACTATATCATGATTGAGAAGAACGGCCCTTTTTAGAGTCCATCTGGGGCTAGGAATTCGACTTATACTCCCAATCAAAGATGTAAATATAATAGGGGCATGATCTGAAAGAATGGTGGGGAGTATTTTGATATCATGCATGGCCTCTAGCCACAGCCTGTCTATCAAGACATAGTCTAGTCTTGAGGCATGCCCATGTTTTTTGCTGAAATGCGTACAACCAGATGCCGCTGTCAACGCCCAGCTCACCTGAGTTTCTGTTCAGTTCTGATGGAGGTTGAAGACAGTCCGACCCCACCCTGAAACTGCTTGTTCCAGCACACTAGTTTTAAACAGTGCACTAAGAACCAGAAGCTCAAGGGAAGGGGGGGAAGTGGATAAAATAAAAAAAAGAGAGAGAACACCGTTCTTGCGTTTCCACTGTAGAAGTGCTTCTAAAATCTGCGGCCCTCTCTGACTTCTGTAGAAACTGGTGCTTAATGAAACATAAACAAAGAACAGATAAGTGCAACCTATCCCTAAATGTGTTCCTGACTAACCCTTAATCTATTTAGAAATTCTCTTCTAGAAGTACCTCTTGGATCCTGGTCTTTAGCTTCCAGGTTTGGAATGTCTTACTGTTCTGGGATGTTCTTTCTATTACTGTAAAACTTCTGTAAAATCAAACGAATATCATTATCAGCATTACCAACATCTAACATTCACCTTAATATAACTAAAGCCTAAATTCTTAATAGCAAACTCACTTTTCACACATTTCCAGACTTTTTATAAAACAAATACTGTACTTTTACATCAAAATACAGCAGGTAATTTGTGCAAGTCCTTGATTTACTGTTTGCCTTGCTGTCAATGGTTTCCTCTGTTCGATTCTTCAAAAGTTCCAACTAAAACAATGTTTATTTCACAAAGTATTCTTGTAACAAAGGGTTTGAAGCACAAAGTTCGTGGGAGATATCTTGTTCCAAATTGTCTTTACATGAATCCAGCATTCGCCGACAAAGTTCATTCAGGTAATAAAAAGTTTTGCACTTACTTGTTGCTGAAAAGGGATACTAATCCTCTTTCTCTTTTGCAGGTCGATTGCAGTGGACAGAAGAGGGGCTGAGGCAAGAAGGAGACGGAAACCCGAAGAAGGAACAGCCAGCAGCCGCGCCCGTTGAAGCCAATGAAGGTCTGGAGAGAGCAGGAGTGCCAGTGCCGAAGGATCTGTTCTCAGGTAAGTGGGAGGTAGACGAGCACAAGCACTGGGTGAGGCTCAGGGGCTGCCTTTTATAGACAGGGCTGGGTGTGGTTCCAAGAGCTGGGTGTGGTTCCAAGAACTGGGTGTGGTTCTCACAAGCAGGTGTGCAGAGCTTCAGTTATTATGCTAATGAGTTGAAGTAACACATGGCCTAGGGAGGAGTGCTCTAAATTAGCCTTGGTAAAAGCAAGGTCCAATGTGCAAACAAGACAGCAATGTCCAAACTTGTGAATACATTGAGCAACATACACAGAAGTCTTAGGGAGGGGCTGCGATAACAAGAAAGGCTTTCAATAGTATGTTTAAAGAGAGCTATTACAGAGACCACTAGTGCAATGAGAGGCGACATGCTCTTTGCTGTGCACAAACCCTAACAGTCGCCCCCCTCAAAGGCCCTCCTACTGGACGGGGTTTCCCTGGATTTTTTAGATAAAACTGTCTAATCAAGCGTGGGGCATGTACATAGGACGCTGGTTCCCATGAATTCTCAGTTTCGTCATATCCTTTCCATTCTACTAAATAAAACAGACTTCCATGAATTCTTTTTGCGTCTTTTATGCTTTTCACTTCATATTCTAGATTTCCCTTAATTGGTATGGGTGGAGGTGGTGGTTCGGGTCGGGTATTTGGGTTGTACGGCTTAAGCAAGGACACATGGAATGTAGCATGTACTGGGTATTCTTTTGGTAAGTCCAATTTTACTGTTACCGGGTTTACTATGGCAGTTATACTAAAGGGTCCAATGAAACGTGGTTGCAGCTTTCGGGATCCCTCTATATTTAGGTTGTTTGTGGAGAGCCATACTTTGTCACCAATTTTATACATTGGGGCCTCAGATCTGTGTTTGTCTTCCTGTCTTTTCATTCTTTCTTTGTACTTTAATAAATGTTTCCTGGCCTTGTCTTGTATGTCACCTAATCTTGTTAGTCTATCTGTTACTGTAGGCAACAGGGAATCTTCTAATAAAATGGGTATAGCTCTCGGATGATACCCCTGCATGAAATAGAATGGTGAGCAAAGTAGAGCTGCATGCTCAGTATTATTATAAACAAACTCCGCTACAGGGAGAGCTTCCAACCATTCACTAGAACAATCAGCCAATAAACAACGTAGCATTTGAAGTAAGGTTTGGTTCAGTCGTTCAGTTTGTCTATCTGTTTCTGGATGGAAAGCAGTAGATAATGCCACATCTATTTTCAGTTTTTCGCATAATTTTTTCCAAAATCTAGAGTTGAACTGGCTACCTCGGTCTGACACCACTTTACTTGGCAAACCATGTAAACGCACAGTTTCTCTTATGAAAATATCGGCAAATTCTGCCGCAGTTGGCAATTTCCGTAATGGTACAAAATAGGCCATTTTAGACAAAAAATCCACTATCACTAACACTGTTCTGAAGGATTTTACTGGTGGTAAACCTACAATAAAGTCTACACTCACAGTGTGCCAAGGTTGTTTGGGTGATGGCATTGGTATTAACAAGCCGTCAGGGGCCTTATGAGAAGATTTATGTCTTGCACAAACTGGACAGGTGGGGACAAATTGCTTAATGTCCTTACTCATATTATCCCACCAAAAGTGTTTCCGCACATTTTCCAGGGTTTTTACCCAGCCAGGATGACCTGCCAACAGTGAGGCGTGATGCCAAATTATCACCTGTGTTTGTAATTCTGTGGTGGGCACTAACAGCATGTTGTCGTGATACAATAAACCTCGTTGTATTGAGTTATGGGAATCCTTTAACCAATCTTGAGGTGCTATTTGCATGTGTGCATTATATAGATCTGTGATGAAATCCTTCTGTTGTACTGGTGCCAAAAGATTTTGGGGAGGAATAATGGGTTCTCCTATTTTGTCTTGTTTCATGTCTGAGGTATGTCCGTATCTAGATAACACATCAGATTGAATCTGTTTTGCACCTGGTCTATAGGTTATAACGAAGTCAAATGTACTAAAAAAAAATAACGAGCGCATCTGACGTGGAGTTAATGCTTTTAGTGATCCAAAAAACTGGAGGTTCTTATGGTCAGAAAAGATGGTAACAGGGTTCTTGGCTCCCATTAAATGGTGCCTCCATTCAGAAAAGGCTACTTTGATAGCTAATAGTTCTCTTTCAGCCACAGTGTAATTTTGTTCAGCTGGTAATAACTTTTTGGAATAGAAGGCTTTAGGATGTAATTGGCCATCTACTGCACCTCGTTGAGAGAGAACTCCTCCTAAAGCTACTTGTGAAGCATCCGCTTCAACAAAAAATGGCAAGTCAGGATCAGGATGTTTCAGAATTGGGGCTGAAGTGAACTTTTGTTTCAGAAGTTGAAAGGCTTGTGCCACCTCATCAGACCAAAGACATCGTTGCCCTTTCTGCAACAAGGTGGTTATTGGGGCTGCAATGTCTGCAAAATGAGAAATAAACCTCCTATAAAAATTGGCGAAACCCAGAAATTTCTGAACATCCTTCACAGATGATGGTTCTGGCCAATCAGTAATAGCACTAATTTTCTTTTCATCCATAATTATTCCTTGAGGTGACAGGCAGTATCCTAAAAAGTCCACTTTGCTGACATTAAAAGTACATTTTTCTAGTTTAGCAAAGAGATGATTTTCTTTTAACTTTGATAATACTGCATGAACATGTTGGGTACGTTCTTCCGGGTTCTTAGAGTAAATTAGGATGTCATCTATGTATACTATGACACAAACGTCCATGAATTCGTGTAGGATCTCATTTATAAAGAATTGAAAGGCCGCAGGGGCATTACACAACCCAAAGGGCATTACTGTGTACTCAAATAGACCAAACTTTGTCTTGAAAGCTGTCTTCCACTCATCTCCCTCTTTTATTCAGGCCAGGTGGTAAGCTCCCCGCATATCTTGTTTAGTGTATACAGTAGAATGTCTTAATTGATCCAACAACACAGGTATTAGAGGAAGAGGATATTTATTTTTTATTGTAGCCTTATTTAGTCCTCTATAGTCGATACATGCGCGCAGAGATTTATCTGGCTTCGGAATAAAAAAAAGTGGCTTCGGAATAAAAAAAAGTGGAGATGACACCGGAGATGTGGAATGTCGGATGAACCCAGACTGTAGTAGGTCGTCTAGGTAGGTTCTTAAATATTTGGTCTCTTCGTCAGTCAAAGCATATACTCTGTTATTAGGTATTGGGGCCCCTGGGATAAGATCTATACGGCAGTCATATGACCCATGTGGGGGCAACACACTAGCCTTCACTGGATCAAAAACGTCTTTAAAGTCAGAATATTCAGGAGGGAGACTTGGTTCGTCTTATGTAACACTAGCACAGTGTATTACTGTGCTCTGTTCTGTACCTGCTTCTTAATAGCAATTGGTTATACAGAATGAGGAATCCAAAGTAACTGTTCTATTCACCCAATCAATTTTTGGGTTATGAGTTGTTAACCAGGGTACCCCACGAATCAAGCCAAAATTAGGGGTATCTATCAGATCAAAGCTAATCATCTCTGTGTGCCCGTTTAGACAGACCATGACAAGGGAACTTGTTTGTTTGTGATTAATTCAGAGGTCAATTTTGACCCATCCACTGCACATACTGCTTCTGGACAAGGCTTTAGGCAAATAGGAAGACCTAATGTGTTAGCTAACTTATTATCCACAAAATTTCCTGTTGCTCCTGAATCCAGTAGGACAGGGAGAGAATGTCTAACTTGGGTAGTAACAAATAAAAAGATCTGAATTATGAAATGTCTAGGTATGTGCGGTACCATGAAGGCTGCAGAATTAGAGGTTTGATTAGTATGTTTTCTCGAACAAGTAACCTCCCCCCTTGTCGAACTTAATCGTTTCCCGACTCAGTTGAGGAGATAGAGGAAACAGTACCCTTTTATGAAGTTTTAGGTTTTACTGGACATTCTCTGGCAAAATGTCCTGCCTTGCCACAATATAAACATAACTGAAGTTTTCTCCTTCTTTCTTTTTCCTCTGACGTGAGTGGACCTCTGAGTGTTCCTACTGCATAGGCTCAGGTTCAGGGAGTTTATTATCTGTGTCTTTCTTCTCATGTCTAATAAAAGTTAACCGCGATTCCAGTTTGGATTTATCTCCCTTTCTTTCTCCTAGTCTGTGTTCCAATTTCACGACTAAATCTACAAAGTCAGAATAGTCTTCTGGCAAATCAACGATATGAGCCAGCGCTTCTTTTAACTCGTCTCTCAAACCTTTATAAAAAAGGGAGACACGGTTTTCTTCTGGCCAACGTGTCTCGGTGAGTAAACGATTAAAACTAGTGAGATAGGTCAATAAATCCTTGTTACCTTGTTTAAGATTTAAAAGCTCATTATCACTTGCCTGCATAAAAGTGTGTTTTGCAAAAAGGCTGGTCATAGTACGTTTAAATTGATTCCAATTATGGAGGATGGGATCATCTCTATCCACGAAAGGAATTGAACAATTGGCTGCTGTACCGCCCAAATAAGACAAGACGAATGCCACTTTCGTAGCATCAGTAGGGAACTGTTGTGGTTTACAAACGAAGTGTAATTGACATTGATTTGATAAAAACATGGAATTTGTTACTATCTCCATGAAAACGTTCAGGTGCTGCTAAAGGCACAGCATTAGGAACATTAACAGTAACCTCAGCTGGGGGAGGGAAAGTTGTATGTTTTGCTCGCGCCCCTGTCTCTGAGGAGGTTTTAAACAAAGGCGTAAAAGCTGTGTTCCACTGGGATTCCCTAGGTTTATACCTGCTTAAATCCTGTTTTAAAAAGGTGTTTTCCAACTTTAATTTCTCTATTTCCTCTTGCATATGTTGCAAGATGCCAGACACTGATTCATTATGGGCCAAGTCCTCGGCTTTTGAATCAGGAATGCATTAATTTGCAGCACATTTAATGACTTTGACAAATTTAATATGCATTAATTTGCTACTTGTTTAATAATAGTATCTAAATGTTCACTTTGTCCTTTGTTTAGTTAGATATCATTTATGTGAGTCTAATTGTTGATCCAAATGAATATGGTGTTTATATATGTAATGTAATTTATGTGGTGTTTATATATGCAATGTGGAATGTAATTTGCTTTGAAAATTTATGTTGGAATTGTTGAATGTATTTAAGTGTCTTTTTTGTACCTAAACTTTTTTGAATATAATGAAATAAAAAGCAAAAAGTTATTAAGTAAATATACCAAACAGACCATATAGTAATACTGGTTTGTTTTCCTCAATTGGGAGGTGTCAAGTAAGGTGAAGTTGGCAATTTTTTTGTACACATTTAATTGATGGTCCAGCTGACTTCATGGTTAAGGGCCTAACTCCTTAGTGTCAGAAGTCCTCGTTTAGGGCCTGCGCCATATCTGTGGCATCAATGCCCTCTGTTTCTTCCCCGGCATTCATCGTCCAACAGTACTGAATATTTTAAAGGCTTGTGCTTCTGTCAAAGCCCAGCTCACCTGAGTTTCTATTCAGTTCTGATGGAGGCTGAAGACAGTCCAACCCCACCCTGAAACTGCTTGTTCCAGCACACTAGTTTTAAACAGTGCACTAAGAACCAGAAGCTCAAGGGAAGGGGGGAAGTGGATAAAATAAAAAAAGAGAGACAACACCGTTCTTGCGTTTCCACTGTAGAAGTGCTGCTAAAATCTGCGGCCCTCTCTGACTTCTGTAGAAACTGGTGCCTAATGAAACATAAACAAAGAACAGATAAGTGCAACCTATCCCTAAATGTGTTCCTGACTAACCCTTAATCTATTTAGAAATTCTCTTCTAAAAGTACCTCTTGGATCCTGGTCTTTAGCTTCCAGGTTTGGAATGTGTTACTGTTCTGGGATGTGCTTTCTATTACTGTAAAACTTCTGTAAAATCAAACGAATATCATTATCAGAATTACCAACATCTAACATTCACCTTAATATAACTAAAGCCTAAATTCTTAATAGCAAACTCACTTTTCACACATTTCCAGACTTTTTATAAAACAAATACTGTACTTTTACATCAAAATAGAGCAGGTTATTTGTGCAAGGCCTTGATTTACTGTTTGCCTTGCTGTTAATGGTTTCCTCTGTTCGATTCTTCAAATGTTCCATGTAAAACAATGTTTATTTCACAAAGTTCCACAAAGTATTTTTGTAACAAAGGGTTTGAAGCACAAAGTTCGTGGGAGATATCTTGTTCCAAATTGTCTTTACATGAATCCAGAAATCGCCGACAAAGTTCTTTCAGGTAATAAAAAGTTTTGCACTTACTTGTTGCTAAAAAGGGATACTGATCAGTCTAAGCTTGTCCTCTTTCTCTTTTGCAGGTCGATTGCAGTGGACAGAAGAGGGGCTGAGGCAAGAAGGAGCCGGAAACCGGAAGAAGAAAGAGCCAGCAGATGCGCCCGTTGAAGCCAATGAAGGTCTGGAGAGAGCAGGAGTGCCAGCGCCGAAGGATCTGTTCTCAGGTAAGTAGGAGTTAGATGAGCACAAGCACTGGGTGAGGCTCAGGGGCAGCCTTTTATAGACAGGGCTGGGTGTGGTTCCATGAACTTGGTGTGGTTCGAAGAACTGGGTGTGGTTCTCACAAGCAGGTGTGCAGAGCTTCAGTTATTATGCTAATGAATTGAAGTAACACATGGCCTAGGGAGGAGTGCTCTAAATTAGCCGTGGTAAAAGCAAGGTCCAATGTGCAAATAAGACAGCAATGTCCAAACTTGTGAATATATTGAGCAACATACACAGAAGTCTTAGGGAGGGGCTGCGATAACAAGAAAGGCTTTCAATAGTATGTTTAAAGAGAGCTATTACAGAGACCACTAGTGCAATGAGAGGGGACATGCTCTTTGCTGTGCACAAACCCTAACAGCCGCCCCCCCCCTTAATTCTCCAGAGGTCAATGAGGCCCACCTCATGCATCATATTAACCAAGGCTCGTCTGGAGCGCGGAGTGGTAACATGCTGACTATAATTAGATCAATCCTGTCGGGGATCGAGAAGAACGTTAAAGTCCCCCCCTATAATCACAGGAGAGGTGATCCCTGTTATGTTGGACTGAACTTTGAGTAACCAGGTAGGATCATCTATATTTGGGCCGTAATAGGAAACAATAGTCTGTTCGCTACAACTAAAATCGGCTTGCGCCAGAACCCATCTCCCTGAGTGGTCTGTAGATATTGACTTTATAGACCCCCCTGGTCCCGGCCTTAATCAAAATTGCAACGCCCTTATTTACTCCAGTCTGCCCAGAACAACAAAATGCACCTATCCATCCTTATTTTTCCGAAGATCTCTTTACTTTCAGTAGCACTTAGGTGGGTTTCCTGAAGGAGGATGACTTTAGCCAGAGATTGCTCCAAGAAACTCATTATCAGTCTCCTTCTCCTATGACACCGAAGCCCATTTACATTCCACAAAATGAAAAATACTTTGATATGGGCCATTTATAGTGTTCATCCTTCCCCCCTTGGCTAACCGACTGTACCCCAATCTGCTCATTGGGAAGTCTCTGAGAAATTTGTTAAAATGAGGACTATTTTTTTTCTTTTCTCCCCTTGCAGCCCCACCCGTGCTTCCCTCCTCCCCCTTAGCCCCCACCCGTGTCTCCTCCCACCCCCCTTGGGGAGCCCTCCTTTTCTTCTCGAGCATATGCCCTGAGACGGATGCCCCCCCCCCCTCTGTGTATGTTAAGTTTAATAGATTATTGATTTCAAACTAAATTTGCCTGATGGCAGTGAACACTACTTCCTGCCAAGTGTGTCTATGATCTAGACTAATAAGTCTACTTTAGAAAAAGGCCAAATGTTTCGAATATACTAAATCCTTTACTTATAGGCCCCTGCCTCATCCAAGTCTACTGCCGAATCTATTCTGCACCCTCACCACCACCCCCTTTACTGCCTGTCCTAATATTTTCGATAAGGGAATCTGCCTCTTCTATCTGCCGTATATTGTACATGTGGTTATTCCACATTATGCGGAGTGATGCGGGGAATTTCATCTGGGTGCGGGCTCCTAAAGAGTTAAATGTTGCAAGTCTCTTGCCCATCTCCCACTGCTTAGTGGCAGTTGTATGTGAAATGTCCGAACGAATTGTGAAGGAGAATGGTCTAGAGAACGAAGTTGACTTCATGGCACCGGTTTTTAATGCCATGAACAGAATCCTTTCTTTAGTAGAGTATGTCAGAAAGTTCACCAGAATCTTTCTGGGGCGCTCTCTCTCTGGGTTCCGTCTATATGGGTCCCTGTGGGCCCTCTGGATATCAGCTAGAAGGACCGAGTCACCATCGGTGGAGTCCTTCAGGATTGTAGTTTTAAGTAGTGCCACCACAAATGTCTTAATGTCTCCACCTTCAATATCTTCGGGAACATTCAGAAGTTTTAAATTGTTCTTTCTGGCGTGATTTTCGAGCCTCTCGATGTCATCTTTCATCTCTCGATTTTGCTGTGCCAGCTTGTCCATGTGGGCTGAAGTAGTACTTAATGCCGCCTTAATCCTGGGCAACTCCGCTTCTAGGACCTCTGTCCGTGATGAAACCTCCTCCACCTTCTGGGCCAGCACCTCACAGGATGCCTGGATAGCAACCTGATTGGTCTCTGAGATTGTAAATCTTTTCCCCATCTCTTCAAATCTCTATCCCATATCCTCCTTTATTCCCAACAAAATATCTGCCAGAGAAACAGGATTAAGCGCTATTAATGGAGTGGTGCTTGTATGTGCGCCCTCCCCGATTATTTGAGGGCCATCATCCTCCTTCACCTTATTTACTTCCTCCTGTACAGAGTCTTGTTTTTCCAAGGCGGAGAAACTATTTGTACGCTGATGACTTGCTTATCTATGCAAGTAATCCCGCCGAGGTCTTTCCTAGAGTGGAAGAGATAATGAAAAATTTTGGTAAATACTCCGGGTACATGATAAATAACTGAAATATTGTGCTGGGGGGTAGATAATTGGGAGGGAGCTCGAAGTAGTCAGTTTAGATACCTAGGTATAATAATAAGACCGGACCTTAATACTATAACACAGACCAACATAACGAAGGTGGCTAAGGATATCGACCATCTTTTGCTGAGATGGCAGAACCTCCAGCTTACATTCTATGGTCGTGTTAATTTGGTTAAAATGGTAATTTTACAGAAACTGACATACATCTTTAATATGATACCACTGACCTTTCCACATAAAGTTTTGGCCAGAATCCAGGTGAAAATAGGTAGCTTTATTTGGGCAAACAAAAACTCCAGGATCTCGTGGAAAAAGTTAAAAAGAAGACTGATGAAGGGAGGCCTTGCGCTTCCTGACATCCTTTGGTATGCTTTTTCTTTTCAACTGAAAAACATTCGATGCCTCCTTACCAGCCCCGGCGATTCCAACTGGGGGCGGATATTGAATACAATGGTGGAACAAGAGGGTGGCGGGCCTGGTTTCCTCTATAAATTTGGCGCACCAAAGTTTTACAAAAAGGTGCGTCTTAAGGTATTGAAACATGCACTTTCAGTATGGTCTAGAGTTAAGGGGAGAAGGGGCATAAAGTATTATTCAGATCTCGCTCCAATCTGGGACTCACCGGGTCTGCCGACATGTTTTGGCGATAGTCTCTCTCTCCCCATCAGGAGAGCAGGCATAACAGTATGGTCAGACATAGTAACATCAGATGGGGTTCTCCCATGGGAGTTCTTGAGACTGAAGATAGGGTACTCCTTCTGGGATTTTGGTATAGAAAAATGTTGGAGGAGGAGGAATCTGAGGCCCCCCCAATGTATCAAATCTGGAATTCCTCTAGGATGGAAGAGGCATCAGCTGCTCTTTATGATAGATCTCTCCATATTTTGTACAAATATGTTAGATCAGCCTCCCTGAAGAAGAACCATTATTTTACCATTAACAGGCTTTATTACACGCCAGAAAAGATCGCGAAGTTTGTGACTCCCCCTCCATCTTGTTCAAGATGTGGGCTAGTGGAAGCAGATGACATACATGTTTTATATGATTGCCCTTTCCTGGGTCCCTTCTGGTCTATGGTTGAGAAGGCCCTGGAGGGCATTTTTAAGGTACAAGGGACCGTGAATTTAGTTGAAGTTGTTTTTGGGATGGACACTGATCTTTTTAGTTTATTAAGGCGGGCACAAGTTGCGTTATTTTTTAGTCTTATTATAATTGCGCGCAGGGAGATATGCAAACTATGGAAGGATGCTAGCCCACCTTTATATGAAAGCTGGCTACGGGCGGCATTGAGCACTGCGCGGTTAGAATCTGGTTTGGAGCAAAATGTAAATAGCACGGTGTGGGATCCCTTGTTGGAATGGGGAAGAGAAATGAGGCTGGTCTAAGGCCCTGCAAGTCCTATGATTACACCAGGCCTCGGAATAAAGGGGCAGGGCGGGTCAGCCCAGGCTAATGCAAGAACGTCAGCCCTGGGGCGCCCACGACGGAATGGGTTGAGAAAGTTAATTTGCACAGCTTTTGGTGGAATGAGGAAAAAAAAATGGTCACATACGTAATATGGTACAATGTACTGCACTTGGACAAACCGGAATCCTTACAGGTATGATCAATCTTGCACAAAATGACCGTAACAGAAGTTCGCATGGTCATAACCTTCGAAGGAAGGTACAACCACACAAACTTCTGGTATGGTTTTATTATGCAGGATTTATCATACCTGTAAGTATCACGGTTCATTTCAGCTTGATACGCCTGCATGTTCTATTCACCCACACTGGGCAGGAAGAGCTGGAGACCAAGCAAGGTAACCACGCCATAGCAGGCTTCCTGCATGTGTTTGGGGCAATTGACTGCACACATGTACTACTTGTGCCAGCTGCCAACACTGCACAGAATCACCGTAAAAGAAACCACACGCATTCCAACAATGTACAGGCAAAACTGGACCAGTGGGGCCGGTACACTAATGTTGTCGCAAACTTCTCAGAAAGTGTGCCTGATTCCTACATCTTTCGCAAGCGATGATTGCCCGACCCTGCGCACCCAGACCTCAATGCTCACCTGCCGCCACTGGCATGTCTCCAAGAGGGCCCACCAAGTGCCGGAGCAACCTCTTCAGCCGTCGCTGGATTCCGTGGCCCTGGCCCCCGGCACATCCTGCTGCACCGCGCCGAGGAGTCATGTCTGTACTGCCAGCTGCCTTTGGTGTACACGCGGTCCAGCCGAGCTCACAATTCAAATCGGGTCTTGATTGCCAGGATGGCGTATCGAGGCCTACGCATCATCGCAGGCTGCAGACCCGCTCAGCTCTGGTGGCACTAACTTAGTGCAGCTCAAGTCATCGCCACGAGACGGGAGGCCCGTGTCGGCCAAAATTCTTCGGCTGCCACCAACTCTGTGCACCTGGTATTTGTGTGTCTATATTTTCCAAAATGGTAGTCTGTATTTTAAAGTGAGGGTATGAAAGGTTATATTAGGGTATAAGGAGGTGCATCAGATTATCACGTGGATGATGTCATCAGTGATGTCATTTGAGATGTCATCAGTGATGTCATCAGTGATGTCACTAACCATGTCATGAATGATGTAATATGTGACATCATCAGCAGTGCATTGCGTGGGCACGAGTTATAGTTAGGTCAGCTAACTATAACGGCAACATTTCACTGGTTTTGTTCGAGTGAAATGTCCAACTAACTATACCGTGCCAGAAACCTATGGTTTTTTCAGTGAAAAAAAAAAAAAAATATATATATATATATATATATATATATAACCTACTGGCGGTCGCCAATTGGTAGTTATAGTTAGAACCTAGTTTCCATAGGAAATCCGCAACATTCTATTTGGAATAACTTTGGTGCTGGTCGACAAATCTTCGCGAAATGTTCCAAGAAGATGGGGTGCTCCGCTTCGCTTCTATCCTGCAAGTTTTGGGATGATTCGTCAAGCGGGAGCCGAGAAAAAAAGGGGATCCCAAAACATGTTTTCCCCATGCAATTTTCCATAGGGACTTTTAGCTGCGGCTACAGACAGAACTGCTGAACAGAATTACACCAAATGTGGCAAAAAGTTAGAGTTTGGTTCACAGATCACACTTTTTGGTAAATGGTGTAAATCGTCCAGTAGTTCCTGAGAGAATAAAAAGTAAAATCATAGATATATCTATGGACGAAGTAGGGTACGCGTATCCTCCGCGGAGCATAGGCGTAGCTTTACGGGCACGAGCTGTATGCTAATTGACTGTCAACTGTCTGTCAACACTCCAAACCAGGAAGGGTTGGAAGCCATCTTGTGTTTCGGTAGAACCAAGGCACAAGAAAAAAAAAAAGAAAGGCGCAAAACACAAAAAGAGGGCAGGGTAGAACCACCTTGACGCCCTAGGCCTGCTCAGGGTGTCCTACAAGGATCCCCAAGTACCAATTTTTTTTTTTTTTTTTTTAAGAAATCACAGGCTGCGCGTAGGATACGTGTATCCCGTGAATAAATAAAAAAAACAAAGCCCGCTTTAGTGCTAATTAGTCCCCGGGGGCCCCCCGGGCTGGGGGTCCCCCCAGGCTGGGTGGTCCGCGACGGACCTTCCAGCCCCGGTGATTACCATCTACCCGGGGCTTTTTTTATGGTAAAATTAGGATGCACGTACCCAGCGCGGCACTCAGCGCGACCTCTGGTGTGCACGCATTGGATACGCATATCCTACCACGTATGCTGCACGATTTCTAAGGCGTCGGGTACGCGTATCCAACCAAGAATTAAAAAAAAATAATAATCTTTTTCAGATATCTATCTAGCTTATGTGTTTAGATGTTGGTTGGTTTGAAAAAGAGCCTTTGTGTTTATTGCTACCTATAAGTAGGTACCTATGCAGAGTCTAAAGTTGTTGAGGAGGAGTGTTTTACAGTGTGCTGAACTTTGACCTCTGTGGTCAGTTGAGTTTTGCATGATCCGTTACTATGGTAACAGCAGAAAGCAAATTGGGGGTAGGGTTCAAAGTTATATCAGTTGTAAAAGGTTCAAATGTTCAACCAATAGAAATGTGTGTTTGCTTAGTGATTTTGTGTGGGAAGCAATTTGATTTGTTATTTACATGTATATATGTGTAGATTGAGAGGGAAAGGTTGCCATTTTTTGGTTTTGCTAAGAACAGTGAAGTACCGAGATTCTGGATAAGAACATCTGGTGTGTGACTGACATTCTTCTTAATCTACAAATCAATTTGAAAGGTGAGTTGTTAACTTGTAAGGGGATGTATGTGGTGCATTTTGTTTTTAATAAAAGTAATGTGTTTATCCTGCCAAAGTGCAAGGAGTAGTTTAGTTGTGTAGAATCACATTCTGAGTTTGTCTGCATTTGGATAACCATTGTGATAAAAGCATTTGGTAAGTTAATGTGTTTGGTGAGTCAGCTTTGTAAAGTAGAGTGCAGTACCAAAAAATGTAGAATGTGTGCAGTCACTTTTACAGTTTTAGAGTAGTTAATAGTGTTGCTTGTTTAAAATTAGACTGCAAACTCTCTGGGGCAGATTTACAAGCCCCTTGCGCCTCTTTGTGTTGCCATTGCGTCACTTTTTTGACACAATGTTAGCGCAAATAAGGCAGCAAATTGCTTATGTATTTACAAAATGAGTCAGGGTTGTGCACTGAAATGTAGTAGTTATATACATGGAATGCGTGCAGTCACTTTACCGTTTCTAGACTAGTAAATGTGTTTTGGTAAAATGCAAGTTCTAATATTTCTTGTCTAGAATCACACTGTCAGTCTGTGTGCATTTAGGAATCATTCTGAGAGAATCATTTTTGTACGTTTTGTGTTTGCAGACACATAACTGCTTAAAAAGCTATCCTTTTTGCAAGTTTTGATAGAATTAGAAACCAGTTATTGCTTTTGTATTTGCAAAATGACTCATGGTTGTACACTAAAATGCAGTATTTATATTTCTGGAATGTGTGCAGTCATGTTATCCCTTCAAGAGTAATTAATAGTGTTGCTTGTCTAGAATCAGACTTGTGTTTCAAATCTACAATTCCCCAGTCAGTATACATACACTGCTGCATACACTCTGGGGCAGATTTACATGCCCCTTGCGCCTCTTTCTTGTTCTATTGGGTCACTTTTTTGATGTAATGTTGGCGTCAATAATGCAGCAAATTGCTTATGTATTTGCAACATGAGTCAGGATTGTATAGTAAAATGCAGCAGTCATATATATAGAATGTGTTTAGTCACCTTACAGTTTCAAGACTAGTAAATGTGTTTTTGTAAAATGCAAGGTTTAATATATTTTGTCTAGAATCACATAGTGAGTCTGTGTGCATTTAGGAATCATTCTGAGAGAAGCATTTTTATAAGTTTTGTGTTTGTAGACACATAACTGCTTAAAAACCAATCCTTTTTTTAGGTTTTGATAGAATTAGAAACCAGTTATTGCTTTTGTATTTGGAAAATGAGTTATGGTTGTACCCTAAAATGCAGTATTTACATTTCTGGAATGTGTGCAATCATTTTAGCCCTTCCACAGTAATTAATAGTGTTGCTTGTCTAGAATCAGACTTGTGTTTCAAATCTTCAATTCCCAGTCAGTATACATATACTCCAGCAAACACCCTGTGGTTGCTCTTGCAATCCTACAGTGACCCTTTCAGCTCCATGTACTAATCCATTCACTAAAGTAGAACTCAACCAATTATGAATTCATCCACCGTCTCTCCCTATAGTACTGTAATCATTCAGTCTGTATGCATGTACTCATGCAATGAGCCAGGCTTTAAGGCATGGAGTGCTTCAAACTCCTATGCACTATGCATGTAGTGGTGTAACCACCTTCACTCTTGGGTTTCAGGCTTACAATTCCCCAGTCCGTATCCATATACTCCAGAAAACACCCTGTGGCTGCTCTTGCAATCCTATAGTGACCCTTTCAGCTCCATGTACTAATCCATTCACTAAAGTAAAACTCAACCAATTATGACTTCACCCACTGACTCTCCCTATGGTACTGTAATCATTCAGTCTGTATGCATGTACTCATGGAGTGAGCCAGGCTTTAGGGCACGGAGTGCTTCAAACTCATATGTACTATGCATGTAGTGATCTAACAACCTTCACACTTGTGTTTCAGGCCTAAAATTCCCCAGTCAGTATCCATACACTCCAGCACACAGCATGTGACTGTTCTTGCAATCCCATAGTGACTCTTTTAGTACTATGTACTAATCCATTCACTAAAGTAAAACTCAACTAATTATGAATTCACCCAGTGTCTCTCCTTATAGTACTGTAATCATTCAGTCAGTATGCATGTACTCATTCAGTGAGCCATGCTTTAGGGCATGGAGTGCTTCAAACCCCTATGCACTATGCATGTCGTGGTCTAACCACCTTCACACTTGTGTTTCACGCCTACAATTCCCCAGTCAGTATCCTTACACTCCAGCAAACACCCTGTAACTGCTCTTGCAATCCCATAGTGACTCTTTCAGTACCATATACTAATGCATTCACTAAACTTAAACTCAATCAATTATGAATTCACCCAATGTCTCTCATTATAGTACTGTAATCATTCAGTCTGTATGCATGTACTCATGGAGTGAGCCAGGCTTTAGACCATGGAGTGCTTCAAACCCCTATGCACTATGCATGTAGTGGTCTAACCACCTTCACACTTGTGTTTCAGGCCTACAATTCCCCAGTCAGTATCCATACACTCCAGCAAACACCCTATGACTGCTCTTGCAATCCAATTGTGACTCTTTCAGTACCATATACTAATACTTTCACTAAACTAAAACTCAATCAATTATGAATTTACTCACTGTCTCTCCTTATAGTACTATAATCATTCAGTCTGTATGCATGTACTCATGGAGTGAGCCAGGCTTTAGGGCACGGAGTGCTTCAAGCTCCTATGCACTATGCATGTAGTGGTCTAACCACCTTCACACTTGTGTTTCAGGCCTACAATTCCCCAGTCAGTATCCATACACTCCAGCAAACACCCTATGACTGCTCTTGCAATCCCATTGTGACTCTTTCAGTACCATATACTAATACTTTCACTAAACTAAAACTCAATCAATTATGAATTTACTCACTGTCTCTCCTTATAGTACTATAATCATTCAGTCTGTATGCATGTACTCATGGAGTGAGCCAGGCTTTAGGGCACGGAGTGCTTCAAGCTCCTATGCACTATGCATGTAATGGTCTAACCACCTTCACACTTTTGTTTCAGGCCTGCAATTCCCCAGTTAGTATCCATACACTCCAGCAAACACCCTGTGACTGCTCTTGCAATCCCATAGTCACTCTTTCACTACCATATACTAATGCATTCACTAAACTAAAACTCAATCAATTATGAATTCGCCCAGAGTCTCTCATTATAGTACTAATCAGTCAGTCACTGTGCATGTACTCATGTAGTGAGCCAGGCTTCAGGTCACGGAGTGCTTCAAACTCCTATGCACTATGCATGTAGTGGTGTAACCACCTTCACACTTGTGTTTCAGGCTTACAATTCCCCAATAACTATCCATATACTCCAGCAAACACCCTGTGGCTGCTCTAGAATCCTACAGTGACCCTTTCAGCTCCATGTACTAATCCATTCACTAAAGTAAAACTCAACCAATTATGACTTCACCCACTATCTCTCCCTATAGTACTGTAATCATTCAGTCTGTATGCATGTACTTATGCAGTGAGCCAGGGTTTAGGTCACGGAGTGCTTCAAACTCCTATGCACTATGCATGTAGTGGTATAACCACCTTCACACTTGTGTTTCAGACTTACTATTCCCCAGTCAGTATCCATATGCTCCAGCAAACACCCCGTGACTGCGCTTGCAATGCCATAGTGACGTTTTCAGAAATATAAATACTGCATTTTAGTGTACAACCATGAGTCATTTTGCAAATACAAAAGCAATAACTGGTTTCTAATTCTATCAAAACTTGCAAAAAGGATAGCTTTTTAAGCAGTTATGTGTCTGCAAACACAAAACGTACAAAAATGATTCTCTCAGAATGATTCCTAAATGCACACAGACTCACAGTGTGATTCTAGACAAAAAATATTAGAACTTGCATTTTACCAAAACACATTTACTAGTCTAGAAACGGTAAAGTGACTGCACGCATTCCATGTATATAACTACTACATTTCAGTGCACAACCCTGACTCACTTTGTAAATACATAAGCAATTTGCTGCCTTATTTGCGCCAACATTGTGTCAAAAAAGTGACGCAAAGGCAACACAAAGAGGCGCAAGGGGCTTGTAAATCTGCCCCAGAGAGTTTGCAGTCTAATTTTAAACAAGCAACACTATTAACTACTCTAAAACTGTAAAAGTGACTGCACACATTCTACATTTTTTAGTACTGCACTCTACTTTACAAAGCTGACTCACCAAACACATTAACTTACCAAATGCTTTTATCACAATGGTTATCCAAATGCAGACAAACTCAGAATGTGATTCTACACAACTAAACTACTCCTTGCACTTTGGCAGGATAAACACATTACTTTTATTAAAAACAAAATTCACCACATACATCCCCTTACAAGTTAACAACTCACCTTTCAAATTGATTTGTAGATTAAGAAGAATGTCAGTCACACACCAGATGTTCTTATCCAGAATCTCGGTACTTCACTGTTCTTAGCAAAACCAAAAAATGGCAACCTTTCCCTCTCAATCTACACATATATACATGTAAATAACAAATCAAATTGCTTCCCACACAAAATCACTAAGCAAACACACATTTCTATTGGTTGAACATTTGAACCTTTTACAACTGATATAACTTTGAACCCTACCCCCAATTTGCTTTCTGCTGTTACCATAGTAACGGATCATGCAAAACTCAACTGACCACAGAGGTCAAAGTTCAGCACACTGTAAAACACTCCTCCTCAACAACTTTAGACTCTGCATAGGTACCTAATTATAGGTAGCAATAAACACAAAGGCTCTTTTTCAAACCAACCAACATCTAAACACATAAGCTAGATAGATATCTGAAAAAGATTATTTTTTTTTTTGAATTCTTGGTTGGATACGCGTACCCGACGCCTTAGAAATCGTGCAGCATACGTGGTAGGATATGCGTATCCAATGCGTGCACACCAGAGGTCGCGCTGAGCGCCGCGCTGGGTACGCGCATCCTAATTTTACCATAAAAAAAGCCCCGGGTAGATGGTAATCACCGGGGCTGGAAGGTCCGTCACGGACCACCCAGCCTGGGGGGACCCCCAGCCCGGGGGGCCCCCGGGGACTAATTAGCACTAAAGCGGGCTTTGTTTTTTTTAGTTATTCACGGGATACACGTATCCTACGCGCAGCCTGTGATTTCTTAAAAAAAAAATAATAATTTGGTCCTTGGGGATCCTTGTAGGACACCCTGAGCAGGCCTAGGGCGTCAAGGTGGTTCTACCCTGCCCTCTTTTCGTGTTTTGCGCCTTTCTTTTTTTTTTCTTGTGCCTTGGTTCTACCGAAACACAAGATGGCTTCCAACACTTCCTGGTTTGGAGTGTTGACAGACAGTTGACAGTCAATTAGCATGCAGCTCGTGCCCGTAAAGCTACGCCTATGCTCCGCGGAGGATACGCGTACCCTACTTCGTCCATAGATATATCTATGATTTTACTTTTTATTCTCTCAGGAACTACTGCACGATTTACACCATTTACCAAAAAGTGTGATCTGTGAACCAAACTCTAACTTTTTGCCACATTTGGTGTAATTCTGTTCAGCAGTTCTGTCTGTAGCCGCAGCTAAAAGTCCCTATGGAAAATTGCATGGGGAAAACATGTTTTGGGATCCCCTTTTTTTCTCGGCTCCCGCTTAACGAATCATCCCAAAACTTGCAGGATAGAAGCGAAGCGGAGCACCCCATCTTCTTGGAACATTTCGCGAAGATTTGTCGACCAGCACCAAAGTTATTCCAAATAGAATGTTGCGGATTTCCTATGGAAACTAGGTTCAACTAATTTTGAATTTACCCAGTGTCTCTCCTTATAGTTCTGTTTTCATTCAGTCAGTATGCATGTACTCATGCAGTGAGCCAGGCTTTAGGGTACGGAGTGCTTCAAACTCTTATGCACTATGCATTTAGTGGTCTAACCACCTTCACACTTGTGTTTCAGGCCTACAATTCCCCAGTCAGTATCCATACACTCCAGCAAACACCCTGTGACTGTTCTTCCAATCCCATAGTGACTCATTCAGTACCATATACTATACATTCACTAAAGTCAAACTCAATCAATTATGAATTTACTCACTGTCTCTCCTTATAGTATTATAATCATACAGTCTGTATGCATGTACTAATGGAGTGAGCCAGGATTTGGTGCACGGAGTGCTTCAAACTCCTATGCACTATGCATGTAGTAGTCTAACCATCTTCACACTTGTGTTTCAGGCCTACAATTCCCCAGTCAGTATCCATACACTCCAGCAAATACCCTGTGACTGCTCTTGCAATCCCATAGTGACTCTTTCAGTACCATATACTAATGCATTCACTAAACTAAAACTGAATCAATTATGAATTCACCCAGTGTCCCTCATTATATTACTGTTTTCATTAAGTCAATATGCATGTACTCATGCCGTGAGCCAACCATTAGGTCACGGAGTGCTTCAAACTCCTATTCACTATGCATGTTGTGGTTTAAGCACCTTCACACTTGTGTTTCAGGCCTACAATTCCCCAGTCAGAATCCATACACTCCAGCAAACATGCCTGTGACTGCTCTTGCAATCCCATAGTGACTCTTTTAGTACTATGTACTAATCCATTCACTAAAGCAAAACTCAACCAATTATGAATTCACCCACTGTCTCTCCTTATAGTATTGTAATCATTCAGTCTGTATGCTTGTACTCATGGAGTGAGCCAGGCTTTAGGGCACGGAGTGCTTCAAAGCCCTATGCACTATGCATGTAGTGGCCTAACCACCTTCACACTTGTGTTTCAGGCCTACAATTCCCCAGTCAGTATCCATACACTCCAGCAAACACCATGTGACTGCTCTTGCAATCCTATAGTGACCCTTTCAGCTCTGTACTAAACCATTCACTAAAGTAAAACTCAACTAATTATGAATTCACCCAGTGTCTCTCCGTATAGTACTGTAATCATTTAGTCAGTATGCATGTACTCATGCAGTGAGCCAGGCTTTAGGGCATGGGCTGCTTCAAACACCTATGCACTATGCATGCAGTCTTCTATCCATCTGCACACTTGTCTTTCACATCTTCAAATCCCCAGTCTGTATCCTTACACTTCCAGCAAACACTCCGTCATTGCCCTTGCACTGTTGTAGTGACCCATTCAGTGGTATGTACTAACCACATAGCTGCTTGGTAGTTTCCCCTGCTGTGCTGGACAGCAACGAAAATGGGTGTGGTCATGACGAGCTCAGCTCGTCATGAGCACCTGAGAGGTATATGCCATGACGAGCTGAGCTCGTCATGAGCACGGAAGGGGCTAATCATTCAGTGCGATAAAACTCAAGCACTTATAGATTCACTCAGACACTCTCCTTACAGTATTGTAATCATTCACTCAGTACCCAATTACTCATGTAGCAAAGTAGGCCTTAGGACACGGACTGCTTCAAACCCCTATGCTGTATGCATGCAGTCTTCAATCCATGTGCACACTTGTCTTTCACACCTTCATTTCCCCAGTTAGTATCCATGATGTTGCAGCAAATAGTCTGTGTCTCCCCTTGTACTACTCTAGTGATGCATTCAGCACCATGTGCTAATCTATTCACTTCTCCAAAATCCAACCACTTATAAATTCATTCAGGTACTCTTCTTGCAGATGTAGTTCCTGAAACTCCTATGCAGTATGTATGCACTTCTGTTATCAGTTACACACTTGTGTTTTATACGTAGTCATTGTAGATTGTATTTGTTTAGTAATAGAATAGTATATTTTATAGATTTATTCTAATAACATTATATATATTTTTCATAACCGATTCCATTTAGCAACACTAAAAGAAATTCATCATGCCTTCAAAAAGTGAAAAGAGGAGAGAACATAAAAAAGCTTATAATTTCAAGAGAAGTCATCCACAAGATTTATCTGAACAACAATGTGTGGTGAAAAAGAAAAAACTCCTGGTAAGAGAACAAAGGATTTTCTAAAAAAACGATCAAACACTAGGAATAGTGTGGAGAATGTGAAAAATAAAAAGAATGTATCTGCAACAAAAACGAAAAACAAGGGAAAAAGCATAAATGATGGGAAATCATGTTCAAAAGAAACACTGTATAGTAAAAGGAGGAAGAATCAATCTCAGGAAATTAGAAAAAGAATGTTTTACAATAGAGTTGTCTTAAACTTATTAAAGGATATGAAGAAATGTAAAAGAAAATCAGCATTTTATAAGAAGAAGAAACATATTGAAAGTATTGTTGAGAAGGCTTTTGAATTAAAAAACTAAATTATTTATTTAAATAAACAATAGAATTTGATCACTAGATAAACCAATCCATTTAATGAAGGAGAAAAGTAAGTGGAGAACACTAATTAACAGAAATATTTTTTCTGATTTTTTGGGGGTGAATGGAAACACAATTCACGTTCTGAGCCTTTTTTTAATGAAGGGAGTTATCTTCAGAGTAATGATTTGTTGCATGCAGTTGACACTAGTGATCGAGCTCATGAGGTTAGAAATGGTTGTCCTATTGAGAAAGAGAAAATTGTTCCCAGAAATGCAAAAGAGGTGTTAGCTGATGAAGTTTTAGGGAGACGTCCTAAAGCTCCAGTGTACACTTGCAATTTCAGTAGTATTTGTAGTGTACAACAGGAATCTGTTGATTTTGTACTCAATTTCTTACGTGAGTATACTAAGAAAAGTGTTAAATAAAAGATTAAGATGTTTGAAAGGACTAGACCCTTGCAGAGTGAGAGAAAATCCTGGTTTGCAGGGTCATTCTCTGGCTTTTCTTTCTAGAAAAGTATGTTAAAGTGTCTTTCACCATTACAGGATGTTAGCAGTACATCATACTCAAATGAGGAAATTAGTCAGAACATTGTGTTATGCAAAAAGTCCAGCACTAATGTTAAAAAAGTTGAACAGTGCTCTTTTGTGTGGATCAGTATTAGATGTAATGAACGTTTGTGAAGAAACTGAGTTTAGTTACTTTGGTCCTGAGCAAGACAGTGCAGAAACTAATACATTAATAGAAGGAAATGTGGAAGAGAATGTACAACATTCTAGTAAAAAAAATTTGAGCAAGAAATTACAAAGTTTAAGGGGATTTCAGGTGAACGGCCAAATTATTCTTGTATTTGTTGTCAACGAACTCATTATAAAAATCAGACTAGGACTGTTGATCTGTATTTAAAAAGTGAAAGAGAAAATAATAATGAGTGGAAGGAATTTGCTACTTATTTGTTGGTAGAGAATTGTTTTGATTTGGGTTCTGATCAACATATTTGTAAATATTGTTATAACAAATTAGACAAGAACAAAATGCCCACTAGAGCTGTGCATAATAATCTTGAGTTGGTAAGTATTCCTTCTAAACTGATAGATTTAAATATTTATGAGTCTATTCTTATTCAATGTGTGCATCCATATCAGGCTATTGTTCTTATGGAGCCGAAGACAGGGAAATTGCCTCCTTCAGATTTACAGAGAGGATTAAAGGGAAGAGTTGTATATTTGCCTCTAGATTTAAAGACAAATATTGAAACATTTGGTGTAGAAAATGTAGATGAACCTCTACTTATTTTAGTTAATGGCGTTCCTACTAAGAGTAAGAAAATCTGGCAAGAATGAGTGGATGTTAGGAAAGTGAAAAAGGCAAAGTTGTATCTGGTAAAAAATAATCAGTACTATAAAAATGTGTATGTGGGAGGAGAAGAAATAACTTTAGAAGAAGATACTGACTCGTCAACTGGACAAATTGAAAAAGTGGATATGTCCAGAACTGAATAAATCTATGAACATTACAGTATTCATCCACTTCATTCAAAAAGAAGTGATGGGGGATACTATTGAGTTATTCCAAATGAAGGAAGCAAAGGGAATTCCCATGAGTGTAGGGGAAGAAAGCTTGGAAGCTTGTTGTTTTCCTCAGTTGTTTCCAACAGGAAAAGGAGGCCGATATGATGAACGACCTGTGCAGATTCCTGCATTTGAATACCGGACATCAGGATTGTATGCAGAAGATCCGAGATTTCGACAATGTATTCCATATATGTTTCATCTTTTGTTTAAAAGTGACTTGTCTGGACTGTCTTATGCAGTCAACCATATATTGAAAACAGGTGTACATCTGCAAAATGTTTCGGCAAAGGAATTTATGGATAAAGTACACCAGAAAGATAATGTTTTGGAATCTCAGCTGATTAATCTCATCGCATGTCAGCGGAGTACTAGTGAGTACTGGTACCGTCGTCATGGAGAACTTAAATGTATGCTAAGGAACTTAGGAACTCCTACATAGTTCCTTACTCTAAGCTGTGCTGAATATGCTTGGGATGATTTACTTCAATTTCTTCGAGAGGCAAATCCAAATATAGTAAATATTGAATACACGAAAAGTAATGGAAAGGCAGGAAAAGAACATGATGAAGCAAAATGCGCGTCTACACATGATGCTCAAAACCTCGCCCGGAGAGGAGCCTTACCTACTATTGTCATTAACAGCTTATGAGCGCTTCTTACTAACCAGGTTCAGGTTTAATTTGTTTCATATTTTCTGGCCTTGATAGTTCCTGACCTGGTAGCCCCTGAGCAGGCAGGCTTTGTCCCGGGAAGGAACCTCACTTACAATATTCGCACTGTCCTCGGGACCATACAACATGTTAGACAGGACACGAAGGTGGTTGCCATCTTCCTCGACATGGAGAAGGCCTTTGACTCCGCGGAGTGGCCGTTTATACTGAGGGTCTTACGAAGACTGGGGCTGGGGGAACCCTTCTTGCAAATGATAGGAGCCTTGTACTGGAGGCCGACGGCCAGACTGCGCATAGGCGATCGGGTATCTGACCCCTTTGCAATCAGTAGGGGCACCAGGCAGGGTTGCCCGCTTTTACCTTTGTTATACGCGCGGGTAGCTGAACCGTTAGCCAGTGCGCTGCGGGAATATCATTGGCACCGGGGAGTTTGCTTCCGACTTACAAAATCATAATCTCTACATACGCAGACGATACGTTACTATATGTGCGCAACCCCGAGGTGAACCGTACCTCGGTACTACGAGAAGTGGTCCAATTTGGGGCGCTATCCGGACTCCAGATCAATTGGGAAAAATCTGTGGTTTTTCCACTGACCCCGGCTACGAGACCATTTGAAATGGAATACCCTCTGCGCTGGTCGGAGGAGCCAGTGCGCTATCTTGGCATCATGATCCACACCGACCCGGAGGTGTTGTTCCGGGAGAATTATCGGGTGGCGTTTAGCAAATGTGAGGAGGACGTGGAGAGATGGTGTAAACTCCCTCTATCACTGATGGGCCGCATAGCCGTCATGAAAATGGTCGTACTGCCTTGGTTTTTGTTTTTATTCAACAATTTGCCAATTGTTCTGTCGATGGCCTTTTTCAGGAACCTGACCTCACTCTTAGTCCGCTTGGCCTGGGGAGGTAAGCAACCGAGGATACAATGGTCCACGCTCATGCTCCCGTACGAGCTGGGAGGAATTGGAGCCCCGGATATGGAGCGGTATTACAGTGTGGCACAAGCTACCCACCTGCATACGTGGATACATGGCTCCGGTAACATTCCCCATGTGCGTATGGAGCGGCTTTTCGCGGACCCAGTTCCACTTCCTGCTACGATAAGTTCCCCTATGGACCGCAGGACTGGAGTTTTGGATTCGATCACGTCCACGAACCATGCGTGGAACTCGCTACTGAGAGCCGGTGACGGTACAGTGATATACTCCCCCTTAATGGCGGTGGAATGGGCTCTTTGGCTGTCTCCGGTCGCGGAAAGGGGCGTACTGCGAGCGCTGCATGAGCTGGGAGTAAAGAAGGCTGGCGAGCTCTTCGAGGATGGCAGGGTGAGAACCTGGGAAAGTGTCTGCCAGGCGACGGAGGGAGCGACGTTATTGCAACGGTTCCAATTTCACAGGGTCCGCAGTGCATTGAAGGAGGTGCTGGGCTTAGGGTTAGAGGAGCCCCAGGAACTCCCGGAACTCTCCCATGTCATTAAAACAACGCAGTCGCGAAAACTGGTGTTGCATCTGTACAGAGCCAACACAATACATAGAGCGCAGGAGCCCTCGAAGGCCAGACTCGCTTGGCAACAGGACTTACAGATCACTATAGACGACCAAATGTGGCGGTACTGCTGCTCTAGTACCAGGAGGCTGTCCTTGAATGGACGACACCGGTTGATTCACTTTAAGTTTTTACAACGGGTGTACTACACTCCGGAACACCTGCACCGCTATGGGCTCAGGCAGTCCCCCGAGTGTGAGAGATGCCGCGCGCCCACCGCTGATTTTCTGCACTTGGCATGGGGTTGCAGCAGAATACGCCCGTTCTGGGAGACAGTGATAGCGGAACTGGGAGAGATATTAGGTATTGAAATACCCTCGGACCCAGCACTAGCGCTACTTGGCCACTCCAGAGGATTGCCAGTAGCGGTGCCACGATTGGCGGACATGGGTTTGCTAATGGCGCGGCGTGTAGTGGCACAATGCTGGATGAGGGGGCCACTCCCCACGAAGCGGAGATGGGCTAGGGACATGATATTTTGCTGCACACAGTCGGAACACTATAGTGAGCTGCTGCCTCCCACTAGCCCGTCGAAGGACTTCTGGAGTCTTTATCGTGCTTTTAGAAGCGCACAGGAGGACATAGCAGCCACACAAACCACTGCACGACAGAGGAACGCGAGCAGTATACTATCTAGTAGTCCACTAATGCACCACCCTACAGGCGGCGGCACAGACGAGCGAGGAGGCAGGCTGGCCAGTGACTTTGCGAGTTCGGCGAGCGAGTAGGGGCTGGGAGGTGACCTCACTGGGTGTATGGGACAGATCCAGCTTAGGCGGGCCGGGCCAGGGTGCCATATTCTTGACTTCTGTAACAGGGCACACACACAGTGACCTAACATAAGGACAGGATGTACACGTAGCAAGATACATGGCAGACACATGCGCTAGGGAACCTGTTATCTAGTTGGGGGGGAGTTCAGGGGGGTATGTCACGGGGGAGGGGAGGTAGTTCACTAGAGGGTGTTTCTTAGTGGGGGACTTATTCAAAAACAACCACACCTCTGACAGCTACTTACTGCGGAAGTACCATCACTGTACTGTTTCCCAAGTCAACGGGATGCCTGGCGGCCGATATTGCCTATTACATGCCAAGTAATTTATGACCTTGTTTTGGTGTTAGGTACGCCGCCGGACCCCAGGGTTGTTGGCAATTTGGCTGTGTATTGCTGTATTCATCAACCGTAAGTCCATTTGACTAGGTTCGCTGCCGGCCCTGGAGGTTGTAGGCTGCACGCTGTGTATATCCCCCAGTACATGAATAAAGGTGTTTAAGGGGGAGTCATAGAGGAACAGTGCTAGCACCCTGCGACAGTTTGTCTCCGCAGCATTTGCTGCATTTTATGTTTTTTTGTAAATATTATGAATTCCCCAGAGCTTTTTAGCTTAAACCTATTTTAAAAAGAACGCTCTTCGTACAAGCACGCCCCGCCCTCCTGTACTTACAACTGTTAAAATTAGATTGTATACCCCATGTGACTGGCTTTTTAAAAAGTGCAATGAACTATAGAAAATGTCTGGATGTATAGAACCGTATGATGCCTTTTATAATGTGGAATAGATGGATTTTTCTTTTAACGCTAGGGTAAACTTGTTTTAACTGACATATATTTTAACATGTTCTTTCTTTTAACAAACCTGAAATATATTTTGTATTGTGAACTTTTATGGTTTTGTGCAAAAAAAACAAATAAAGTACTTTTGAATTGAATACAAGACACCTGAAGAATTGTGCTCTTTGGATCCAGTTAATGCATGCAGATATTTCAATCATAGATTTGAAGCTATGATGTCTTTTATCACCAATAAAAAAAATCCTCCTCTTGGAGAGGTTGTAGATTTCTTTTGGAGAAAGGAGTATCAAGCAAGTGGTGCACCTCACATACATATGCTAATATGGATCAAAGATGCCCCCAAATTCGGAACAGATTCGGATGATACCGCGTTGTCTTTTATTGAAGAATATGCTACATGTGCTATACCCAAAAGCACATAGGAAAAGAACTTAAGACACAAGTCTTACGATTCCAAAGCCATCATTGTGGGAAATACTGTAGTCGAAAGTACAAGTCAAAGGAAAAGTTTTATACCAAATGTCATTTTGGTTTTCCATGTCCAGTAATATCCAAAGGAAGAGTAAACAGTTTTTTGTCAGCTGTCCGTCATACCTTGACAAGAATGTCTCCAAAGAATACCTATAATTTGAGAAGAAGTGAAGAGTCAAAATATATGAATGATTATTATCCATTTATTCTGTCCATGTGGAATGCTAACATGGATATTCAATACTTTTCAGACAATTCCATTGCTGTTGCTCGATATGTAACATCCTACAAAACAAAATCTGAAAAGACGGAATTGAAGGAAATGTGGGAAGAGATTTCCCACGAGAAGAGTCTAAGTAAGAAATTATACAGTTACAGTTTGAAGATGTTATGTCATCGAGAAATCGAAGCATATGAATGCTCAGATCGCTTATCATCTGCAAGTCTATACTCCAAATCTAGAGAAATCATTTGAGTGAGTCTAGGTCTTGCTGCAACACGAAATTAGAGTACTTAAATCTGTACAAGAAATTGAATATTTAGCTGAAAAAGAGCAAGAAAGTACAGATATTGTGAAAACAATTATGTTGGATACATATTATCCAAATAGAAGTCATCATCTTGAGAACATTTCTCTCTATGTAGTACTGCAAAACTATACTTTTAAACTGAATATTACAGAAAACATCAATAATGGAATATATGCTGTGACTGGTTCTGAAGGATGTTTGGTGAAACAAAGAAAAGGACATTTGATTAATCACCGAAAACTGAGTTGCGATACTCCTGACAAAAGGGAATTTTACTATTTAGCTCTTTTGCAACTCTTCAAGCCGTGGCGTTCAGAATTGGAATTACTTGGAGATTTTCAGAGCTACGAAGATACTATAGAATGTCCTGTTTTTGCTAATTATGTGAAAATGTTGAACGATGTAAATTCAGCAAGAAGCTACAATTGCAGCTGAGATTGCTAGAGACAGTTCTTAAGACAGTCAAACTTCTGCTCCGTTGAGTCAGGAGAACCAATTGTTCAAATGAAGCAGCAATTGCCATGGATGAGGTGGAAACAGCAATGTATCAAGCTCAAGAAGATATTATGGACTTAGCAAACTTGGAGGAGCAACAAATCTTGAACAGAAAGAAATATTTCAACAAGTGAAAGAACAGATTGACCATGGGTTACTTCATGAAAAGAAAGAGTACACATGTACAACGTTTCAACCAATTTGAATCTATGTGAGTGTACAGGCTGGAGCAGGAAAAAGTTTCTTAATTAAAGTAATCACCAGTTATCTACAGAAAACAACTGAGTCTCATTTGTCTTGTGTTGTAACTGCTCCATCTGGGTTGGCAGCATACAACATTAAAGGAATTACATTGCATCGTTTACTTATGCTGCCTGTGGAGCATGAAAACAAATTGGAATATCACAAACTATCTGGGGAAGCTTGTTGTGAAGTTTCAAGAGTGCTTAAGAAAATGAAACTTCTGATTATTGATGAGGTAAGCATGGTCTCAAACTTAATGCTTGCTTTTGTGCATTTACGAATGCAACAAATTCTTAAAACAGACTATGATGTGTTGTTTGGAGGAAAACATGTCATAGTTTTTGGAGATCTACTACAACTTACTCCTGTAAAAGGACAACCAGTATCTAAAACACTTACGCATGAAGATACCAGAAAGTCTTTGGGTAGCATTGGAAATGTTAACATTTGGTCATATTTTGAATATAAGGAACTTATTACAAATATGCGACAGGCAAATTATGCTGATTATGGAACTATTCTTCAAGATATAAGAATTGGAAAAGTGACTTAACATGGCAAACAAGCTTTACAGAGACGATTACTTTCCAATTTGTTTCCAAATAAAAATATCGTTCCTGAGAAAATATATATGAGAATTGCAGAAAACAAATCTGTAATCTGCCTAATGCCAACACTGCGTAAATGTTCTATATTCAATGAAAACATTTTAAAATTGGATAATGAAGAAATTATAAAATTGGAAGCTATTGATAAAATAGAGCATGAAGGAATCACTATTATTTTGACAGAAAAGTTGAAGAAAAAATTGGATTCTTTAGAGAAATCGATATTTAAAACTGCTGGTTTAGAAAAGAATCTATATGCATGTATAAACTGTCGGGTAATTTTACGACGTAATTTGAATGTGGATAAAGGTTTAGTAAATGGAGCAATGGGTAATGTTGTTGATTTCGTTAATTATCTAAATAGAGATGGTATTGAATTTTTGAAAATCAAATTTGATCAAATTGAAGAAGTACAACAATTTAGTCGTTCAGCTCGGTTTTTGCTTGTAAAAGATTTGTATGTTCGCAGAAAACCGTTTCCTGTTTCTTTGGCGTATGCGGTGACCATTCAGAAATCTCAAGGTTTAAGTGTAGATAGTGCTTTGGTGAATATTGGAAGTACCGTGTTTAAAGAGGGTATGGCATATGTTGCTTTGTCTTGAGTCAGAACTTTGTCTGGATTGTACTTGATTGATTTTGATGAGAGAAAGATTAGTGCAGATGCAAATTGTGTGAAAGAGTATAATAGGTTAAGAAGAGAATATGCTCCCAATTTAGGTCAATATGCTGTCTTTGAAAAGCATGTGGTAGGTCGAAAAAGAAGATATGAGAATATCTGTGGTGAAGGTATAGAAAAAGAAAAAAAACAAGATAAAGTTGTGATTGCAAGCAAAAAGAAAAAGGACACTGTTGAAGAGATTGTTGGTTATCAGTTTGAAAATAGTTCTGGTGTCAACTGCTATGCTAATGTAGTTGTTAATGTTGTTTTTCTTCTTGAAAGTTTGCAACAGCAAATTGTTGAAAATCATGAAAAAAGATTTTGTTCGTTGTTGTTTTCTGTTTATGAGAAATGTAGTAGTGATAAAAGTAAAATACAAAATGTTTCTGATATTCAAAATGTATTGGACATATGTTCTGGTTGTACTCAATTTACGCAGAATATTCAGCAAGATTGTCAGGAATTTCTAATGTATATGCTTGTTGTATTGGAAGATGAAGGTATATATATTGAAAATCTTTTTGGCCTTTCTTATAAATGGCAACATGACTGTGAAAATTGTTTGTTTACATGTAGCGCTAACATAGACACTGAAAGATGTATATATTTGACTTTACCAGACTGTGAATCAGTGTCTTTTAACAACCTAGTTAGAGGAGCAACTCAAAACATGGAGTGTAGCCAATGTAAATCAGAAATGTCTATAAGATTATTTATACAAAGATATGGACAGTATGTAATTTTAATGATGCAACGTTGTACAGCTGATGGATGAAAAGTGGAAACTGTAAAAAAAAAATTATAGCCACTCAAGTATCAATATCAGGAAGAACTTTTGTAGCTGTAGAAATTATTTTCCATGGTGGTCCTTCTACAACATCTGGACCTTACACTGCTTATTTAAAATGTGATAAAGGTTGAATACATTGCAATGATGGTCAATTGGTTTTTAAACAACATTAGAATTACCAAATTCTTACCTAATATTCTTAAAGCCAAAGTTTTAGGAACAAAATTTGGCCTTTCAGGATTACTATTGGACAACTTCAAAACAAAGGATTTCAAGTATACTATTTGGCCTTGAGGAAAAGTATCTAAAACAATTAAGAACTTTTTGTTGTATATTTTGTCAGCATATATTTCTAAACAACATTATTTACAGTGTATGAAAATTAAAAATGTTTTGTTATTTTATCATTGTTTGAATTGTTCCATATTTAGGTAAGAAATTGCTCTTGGAAAAAAACATTTAACATATGTTTTATTTCTATTTTTTAGATTGTTATTGAGAATGTTGAATGGTTTTTTAAAGATAATCTTATTCATTGTCTTTTTTTTTACCGCTGTTATGTGATGAGTACAGTTGAAATCACTGTTTCTAGTGAAATTCAATATATTCTGAGAACAGCAAAAAAGGCAAATAAAATGTTTTACAAATTATTCTGTGTTGTAAATATATATTGTAATTGTATTTTTTCTTGTCTAACACAGATGCTAATTTTGCAATATATGTTTTTTAATTATTTATTACTTTTAAGGTAAGTATAAGTAACAATAAAAAAATGGTCAATGGACCGTGATTCTACACAGCTGAAGAAACAAGAGATGGACGGAGTACATATGTGTGTAAAGATGGTTTGTATCTTTTAAAGATATATGATAAAGTTAATATGAATACTGAGTGCCACTGGGGACCTACTATCTCAGAAGATATATTCAAAAAGTGCCAGAGAGTTTTATTCAGAGATGTATAAAATGGGACTTGGCTTCAGAACAGCTCTCTGCAATGCACCTGTATGGTATTGAATAGAAAGACATGGTTGGCTAGTAGAGACATGGGTCTTTCAGGATTAAAAGAGACCAAATTGCTCAACTATGTCACAGAGTGTGTTTTCAAATACTCTTTCATATTTACAAGGACATGATAAGTTACTGTGTGTAGCTTTTCTTCTCTATGTAAATATGTCCTCATCATACACAATACGTTGTGTTGAAGAGGCATTTTATAGGTGTTGCTGTGAGTATTTTGGGCATATATAAGCAATGACTAGTTTCTAATTTTGTTAAAAGTTGAGTCCTGGATAGGTCTTTAAGGATTGATGTGTGTGAAAACGCATGAAGTATTCAAAAACTAGTGCCAGAATGGTACCTAAATACACACAGATTCACACTGTTATTCTAGACAAGCAACAGTATCCCTTGCATTTTACTAAAACACATTTACTAATTTGGAAGGGGTAAGGTGAATAGACACATTCTACATTTTTTAGTACTGCATTTTAGTATAAGAGCCTGAGTCATAAGGAATGACTGGTTTCGAATTCTACTAAAACTTAAGAACAGGATATCTTTATAAGCAATTATATTTATATAACCTTATGAACTACTAAAACTCTAAGGTTGGAATGTTATTAGACAACTGTATTTACATATTATTTTTTGGGGGCCAAAATAGTTGATAAACCTACTTTTGTATTATGTACTAAGAAAACTGTTAAAGTGATGTGTTTATGTTTTTGTGCTAGGACCTAGAACATAACAGATTTATTATGGATAAAAAGGGAAATATTACAGAAGAGACATTAAAAATGAGCAACAGCTTAATTCAACTACAAAATCAATCTATAATAGGCAGCGAGACTGATTCAGAGGACATCAGTACTGCAGATGTCACCTGTGAATTTGAAAATGAAAGCAATGATGCTGATTTTTTGGAATCATTGGATGACGTAGAGTTACTGGAAGCTATAAACTCTGAAATGGCAAACCAGCAGTATGATCTGGAAGAAGTACCAGATGAACTCCTTTTAGAAGCTGTGCTAGAATATGAGGTGTCTGGAGAATAATTTCATTGTTTAATAATAATAATAATAAATTCTGGACTATATAAAGAGATGCTGTGTATCTTTTTTATGTGTAATTAAAATGTAGCTTAAGATCATTAGACTTTACATTTTAATTAAGTCATTACTTTTAATTTAAATCTAAATTTAAAATCATCCTGTGGCAATAAAATATCACTTTTTGTAACACAGTTATAGCACAAGATTGTGTTTTATATTTGCAATGACAGGAAAAGCTACTCTGTATACGTTTTCTTCTCCATGTAAATAGATCATCATACACACCACTATGCATTCAAGGGGCGTTCTATATGTGTTGCTATGTGTGTTTGCACATAACACTTACACAACAAAACACATCAGAAATAATAAATCTGAAGATGTGTGTGAATGCTGCACGATTCTGCAGTTGGTGTAGCAAGGTAGAACAGTGAGCGAGGCTTTAGTACATGCACTGCTTCAAATGCCTACCCAGTATGTATGCAGGTCTGGACCACCTACACACTTGTGTTTCACACCTTTAATTTCCCAGTCTGTATCCTTACAACTCCATGAAACACTCTGTCACTGCCCTTGCACTGTTGTGGTCACCCATTCAGCAGTATGTACTAATCCATTCACTGTGCCAGAACTGAAGCACTTATAAATTCAGTCAAGCACTCTCCTTGCAGAACTGTAATCATTCAGTCAGTACCCAAGTACTGATGCAGTGAAGTAGGCCTTAGGACATGGACTGCTTCAAACCTCTATGCACTATGCATGCAGTCTTCTATCCACCTGCACACTTGTCTTTCACATCTTCAACTCCGCAGTCTGTATCCTTACACTTCCACCAAACACTCTGTCACTGCCCTTGCACTGTTGTAGTGATCCATTCAGCAGTATGTACTAATCAATTCACTGCGTTAAAACTCGAGCACTAATAAATTCAGTCAGGCACTCTCCTTGCAGAACTGTAATCATTCAGTCAGCACCATCCTCCAATTGGTGTAGCAAAGCACAACAAGGAGAATTGTATTCACTTCTCCTCATTTTTTCACCTTCAATATATGCTACAATGCACAGCATATATTGAAGGAGAAAAATGCCTTTACTGATTGTTTTTGTGCAGGAAGGCGTCCCTTTCTGTACAAAAACAATCTCCACATGACACAGACATCCTTGCACCATGGTGCAAAAGTGCCTGTGTCACCACATGGCTGCAGTTTAAGCAGCTGTGCAGAGGGAAGCACAGACCTGCAACATATTTATATACATATGTTGCATCCCTGTGATTCGGAAGTACCACAGCATGCTGTAGTTAAACAGTTTACAGTGTCATGCTGCAGCACCTCCATATAATTCTGCACTTATGCATTCACCACACATCACAAATTTATTTTTCAGTCAAATATGCACGACACATACATTCATCTAAACTTTCGTACGGTAGCATACTAGTTTAGCTCTTTCTTTAACCAAAGTAGTTAGTTCTGAAAATAACTTTTTTTTCTTTTTGTTGCTTTGTATTTTTTTAATGATTTTTTTTAATGTTGTTTTTTGTAAACAGGGAAACAGGACTAACAGAAGCAAAAACTATAAGGAGAAGAATAAAAACTAACAATGGTGGTTGTCGACAGCCCGACAAACAAGGTCCATCAATTGTTCACCATAATGAATGAGACGTCCGCATGTTACACAACTCATCCTGAGTCGTGCGAACTGGGGACGTATATCTGGTGATGAACTCAAAGTTGAGGGTACTGTCCCAGATGTGCTTGGTACAGCAGGTGGTGCAGGAGCATTTTCTCGTAGTCTTCTCATCTCCTCTCGTGCAAGGTTAACTGGATGGCATGTCTGCAAATGCTTTTTCATGCTCGCAGTCCCACACGAGTATTTTTTGTTGGGATTTCCTCTAGAGAGGACCGCTTTGCAGATTCTGCACGTTACTTTGGTGCCATTGACCTTTATTAGTCTAGGTGGGAATGTGAAAAACTTCCACACTATAGATGAATACCTCTCTGGAGGGGGAGGTTCTGGAACACATTCCTGGCTGGTAGACTCTTCAGAATCTGATGAAGAAGCAGGATTTGTAGCCATTCTCAAGATGATGTGGTCAATCAGGTTTGCAATGAGCAAAAAAGAGCAGATCTTCTTAGGAGGTCTTTCCCAAAGAAAAGTTCTAAGAAGAGTGATTGAAATGGGTGGGGTCCTTCAATAGTTTCAATAGGAAGTGTAATGAACCGATCAAATCTCTTTTCTTAAGGTCATATGGGGTGCGCATAGGATGTACGTAGGATGCGCGCACTCAGCATGCACCCTCCTCGCACCATGCTCGCACCCAGCGCGACTTTGCGCATTAAAAAGTGATATACTTTTTAAGAAAGTTAAACAATATTATATTTATAATAGCCTCAGATAATCTCTTGTCTTAATATTTATATGAAATATATATAAATAACTTTTTCGACATTTAAGAAATCACGGGAGTCGCGCACCCACCGCGTCCAATATGCATATGATGTCACGAGCTACCGCGCGTCCGTCACGTCGCGTAATACGTACATCTGGCGTATGCGCCAGAAGTCACGCACAAGTCGTGTAGCAACCACGTTGGAAAAGTCGTAGCCGTCGCACACCCTACGCGGATCCTAGAGAACAACCCTAAAACGGCGGCCACGTTTCGCGCACTAAACAAGTAGGATGCGCTTAAGGTACGCGACTCCAAGAAAAAAGAAAAAAATAATAAAAATAATGTAAGTATATTATCAACAATATAAAATAATTAAAAATATATATTTTTATGTAAAAAAAGTTTTAATTTGGAATGTAATTTAAAAAATAACATATCTAAAAAAATATATATAGCTAGAAAATATTAAAAAAAGAATAAATATATTTAAAAATTATAATTTAAACATTTTTTTTAAATTCACTAAAAAACATAGGTTTGAGATATGTTATAGTTAGTAATTAGCATTTAAAAAACCTTTGAAATTCAATGAAAAAAACATAGGTTTCAGGGGTGTTATAGTTAGGAATTAGCATTTAAAAAACCTTAGAAATTCACTGAAAAATCCATAGGTTTCAGGGGTGTTATAGTTAGCTAGACATTTCACTCGTACAAAACCATTGAAATTCCCATGTTATAGTTAGTTGTACTAACTATAACTCGCACGCCCGCAAACCACTGCTAATGATGTCACATATTACATCATTCTTGACATGGACAGTGACATCACTGATGCCATCTCAAATGACATCACTGATGACATCATCCATGTGACAAAGTGATATACCTCATTATACAGTAGCATAACCTTTCAAAATTCATTATAAAGTATGGAGTATCATGTTTGAAACCATTGAGACAGTAATACAACTTTCTAAAAACTCACTTAGTAATTCCTACATCTACACACACATCTAAACACATATAGAATCAGTTATACATGCTAACAAAGATCAATAGAATATTATTAAATATATTTATACAATTACATCAACATTACACACCTGCACACATCCTATTCACGTATGCAGACATCCTAATCACTTTTGCAATTAATTGATCATATTTGCATGTACTAAGATATACACTTACACAAACACCACTTTATTTATTCATAAAGTTAGAAAATAATACTTAGTGTGTCTTAAAATCAATATTAGAATTATGCAGTTATTCATACAGTCAGTCATACAATCACTGAGTCTTAGGTATACCTATTTATATACAACAACTGTCGAAAACACTGCCTTTTATATTTCTAGTTTGTTGGACATATATCATTGACAAATATATTTACTTACAGTACACCCATAAAGATATTCACTCACCCAAACATCTGTTTCCACATACAGTTTTAACCTCATATACCTACTAAATCACCTATTTACACATATTTGGACAGACACACACACCCCACCCAACCACACACACATTTATTCAATATCCCATACAAATAATCAGTTAAGTAATTAATAATTAATATAGACTTTCACATAGCTAGTAACCAACTTATGTAGTAGTTTACACAACAAGAGATGCAGTGATACAGGTATTCACACAGTTTAATCACTATCCCATATATTTAGTGAGACACTTTAAATTACTCATTTAGACAATCAGTCACAGTGCTAATAAATCCTCCATCCAAACACTTATACATCCACTAATTCTTCAATGCAGATTGGTATATATATAATACATATTTAAATAACAAACCAAACCGCATTCACTGGATGATGTCATCAGTGATGTCATTTGAGATGGCATCAGTGATGTCACTGACCATGTCATGAATGATGTAATATGTGACATCATCAGCAGTGGATTGTGGGCACGCGAGTTATAGTTAGTACAACTAACTATAACGTGGGAATTTCAATGGTTTTGTACGAGTGAAATGTCTAGCTAACTATAACACCCCTGAAACCTATGGGTTTTTCAGTGAAAAAAAATATATAGATAGATAGATAGATAGATAGATAGATAGATAGATAGATAGATAGATAGATAGATAGATAGATAGATAGATAGATAGATAGATAGATAGATAGATAGATAGATAGATAGATGTATATGTATTACCTACTGGCGGTCGCCAGTAGGTAGTTATAGTTAGGACCTATTTTCCATAGGAAATCCGCAACATTCTATTTGGAATAACTTTGGTGTCGGTTGACAAATCTTTGCAAAAGTTTCAAAACTGGTCGGGCGCTCCGGTCTGCTCCGATCCTGAAAGTCTCGGGGTGATTCGTGAAGTGGGGGCCGAGAAAAAAGGGGGGTCCCAAAACGTGTTTTTCCCATGCAATTTTCCATAGGAACCGTTCATCGCTGCTACAGCCCGAACTGCTGAACGGAACTACACCAAATTTGGCAAAGAGGTAGTCCTTGGTTCAGACTCGTACCTTTTGCTTAAATGGTGTAAATCTGTTTAGTAGTTCCTGAGAAAATTCCAATTAAAAGTACATATATAGCTATGGCCTCGGTGGATCCCCGTATCCTGCGCGCACTCTAAGCGCACCGTCCTGATCAGGCGCTGAATGCTAATTGGCTGTCAAGTGGTTGTCAACATTCGAAACGGGGAAATGTTGGCTGCCATTTTGTGCCTTGGTAGAAGCGAGGATCTAGAACTGAGTGGAACAAGTGTTCAAAACGTATAAAGGGGGCAGGTAAGAAATATTTTGACCCTCTAGATCTGCTTAGGGGGTCCCACAAGGACCCCAAGGCCCCAATTATTTTATTTATTTTTTTAAATGGAGAAATGTGTGCAGGGTGCATGGATCCGCCGTAAAAAATAAAAGCAAAGCGTGGGTTCCTGTGCTTGTTTTAAAATTAGCTACCTGGGAGGGCCAAATCCCGGGGTCTAAAATATTACTTTTGCTGGGGGTTCAGTGGGGCCCTGTAGCCCGGGGACCGCCATTCCTCGGGTCTATAAAATAAATGGGTGAGGGCGCTCAAAGGTACATTTAAGCCCCAGGGATTACCACCCTCTGGGTGTTTTTATATTTTAGGAGGGGGCAGCGTGGTCTCCATTCTGGAGCAGTCGAAAGCTTTGGAGAACACCACCCCCTAGGAGTGGCTCCTGATGTGTCTTGGGGTGCCTACCCCCGGGACACTACTGTTTGCTATGGCAGGGCGGGATTCGAGGCTCCCACTCTGTCATAGCAAACTTGAGGACATATTATCAAGTGCCATTTTGCCGCAATTTTTTTTTTAAAAAGCCCAAAATTTTGTGAAAATTATATTGCCCTATTTACTAGGCGACGCTAAGATGCATTAAAGCATGTTAGCAGCTGGTTTGCTAATGGCTCGCCTCGTATCTCCAATGAGTTGCAATGTAGGCATTCCCAGTGGCAAGGTAGGTGTTCCTATGAAAATATAACATAGAAGAGGGAGATATGACAACAGCGTTGTATTTACAAGGCAGCCCTGGATTTGAGGACCGATAGCAAAACTCTTGGTAATTGCGGTTTATGTTGGATCCTAACATCTGTTCTGAAGTAGACTTAAGCATGTTTAATATGTGAGGTGGATTGATATGTTAAGTCCACAGTCTTATATTAACAAGCTTTTCACTTGCGAACATGAATTATCGCTGTATTTCTCGCGATATTGGGGGCATATATACAGCGTTAAAATTATCGTCGTTTTAGCAGTAGGAAAGTGCAGTTAAAGCGGCCATAGTGGGCTTAATAATAGGCTTTTGAGAATTCATGAGATTTCCAATAGAAGCCCAGGTGTACACCAGAACATTTTAACGCTGTTCTTGTAAATATGCCCATTACAGACTCCTAATTTTACCGTAAAAAAATTATCACCTGCTACTGATTTTTATTCTTCCTCGGGATCCCATCCCATGGGTGTATATTCAATGTTGGTTACTGTGGGTGGACGCCCAATGTCCCTACGGTGCCAGTCAGCTCCCTGCATCCTTCTGAAGCCACCATTACTTTTCCACACGGGGACCTGCTATTATGCAGCTCTCCGTGGGGAAAAGCATTTTGCTTTGCATTTTAAAAGAGAGAGTAGGTTTTCGTGTTCTCTCTTTCAAAATGCAAACCTAGTTTGCTATCGCAGGGAGGGAGTCTCAGCTCTCACCCTGCCATAGCAAACAGCAGTGTTAAAAAAATCTTCTGGTAAGACAGCAAAGGATTTTGAAGTCCATTATCGCCGTTTTAACTGTAGTTTACTGCCGTTGTAAATATGCCCCTAAGTTTTGGAATGTCGACAATCCCGCCTCCCACTTAAATAGGCACAAAGTATTTAGTGAAGTGCACACTGTGAATCGTGAAGCAACAGTGTCTGATTGTGATCGATAAATAATTGCCCATTGTTGAGTGCAGAGTAGGCAAATTGTACATGGAGTTTTGTAAAGTCAGTGGCTATTCGTCGTCGTTGAGCCTTCTGTTGAGGTTAATTCGAAGAGTTGTGTACTTCTTTTGCTCGTAAAGTGCATAGTGTTCTGTCGTCTCAGTTTGCTTTTCCCTCTGTCATGTAGAGGATCCTGGGTAAATACAACAGCTTCTGTACAGCCAGTACCTTTCAACCCTACCCCAAAATTGCTTACAGCCTGTTACCATAGTAACAGTTCATAGAACACTAAACTGAGCACACAGGTCACAAGTTCACCATACAATGTTGCTAATCCAAACAGCAAGTGTGCTGGACTTTTTAAATGTTTCCATAGGAACCGTTAATCGCAGCTACAGACTCTGGTAAAGAGCTGGTAAAAAGTTAGCCTCAGTATTATACTTCTAGTTATAAACATCATTTCTACTTTTTAATTTTTAAATCTTCTCTAAGCATATGATTATCACACTAAATAATAGTGAAATGTTGTCAGAAAAAGAATACATATACACTGATTTTTTTTAATGAACTTTTATTAAAACAAAAACAAATAAATAGAAAAGTAACTTTAACATAACAGTATAATGAACAAAATGTGAGATGGACTCCAATGGTAGGAGCGTAGGTAACCTGCAAAGCAAAAATGAAAATAAGTCTTTAAAATGAGATCATTGTGGGCACGCGAGTTATAGTTAGTACAACTAACTATAACGTGGGAATTTCAATGGTTTTGTACGAGTGAAATGTCTAGCTAACTATAACACCCCTGAAACCTATGGGTTTTTCAGTGAAAAAAAATATATAGATAGATAGATAGATAGATAGATAGGTAGATAGATAGATAGATAGATAGATAGATAGATAGATAGATAGATAGATAGATAGATAGATAGATAGATGTATATGTATTACCTACTGGCGGTCGCCAGTAGGTAGTTATAGTTAGGACCTATTTTCCATAGGAAATCCGCAACATTCTATTTGGAATAACTTTGGTGTCGGTTGACAAATCTTTGCAAAAGTTTCAAAACTGGTCGGGCGCTCCGGTCTGCTCCGATCCTGAAAGTCTCGGGGTAATTCGTGAAGTGGGGGCCGAGAAAAAAGGGGGGTCCCAAAACGTGTTTTTCCCATGCAATTTTCCATAGGAACCGTTCATCGCTGCTACAGCCCGAACTGCTGAACGGAACTACACCAAATTTGGCAAAGAGGTAGTCCTTGGTTCAGACTCGTACCTTTTGCTTAAATGGTGTAAATCTGTTTAGTAGTTCCTGAGAAAATTCCAATTAAAAGTACATATATATCTATGGCCTCGGTGGATCCCCGTATCCTGCGCGCACTCTAAGCGCACCGTCCCGATCAGGCACTGAATGCTAATTGGCTGTCAAGTGGTTGTCAACATTCGAAACGGGGAAATGTTGGCTGCCATTTTGTGCCTTGGTAGAAGCGAGGATCTAGAACTGAGTGGAACAAGTGTTCAAAACGTATAAAGGGGGCAGGTAAGAAATATTTTGACCCTCTAGATCTGCTTAGGGGGTCCCACAAGGACCCCAAGGCCCCAATTATTTTATTTATTTTTTTAAATGGAGAAATGTGTGCAGGGTGAGGTGAGAGATTACATCTTTACTAAAGGCAAGATCATTTTTTCTCACATGCACACTCAGGGTAATGCACCCTACACCTCCCACAGAATCACCCTCAACAGGAGTCTGTAGGGCAGCGCTGCTTGTAGGCTTAGGCCTATCTTATGGTATAGATGGTATTTAAAATGAGCGAGAGATGTGACGGAATGAGGTCAAAGATCACAAATTAACATAACACTTGGCGATATTGCTTATTCACACATGTGCAGTGTGCCTGATACATCCCACCCCTCTCATAGGTTTGCGCTGAAGAAGTGTCTAGACGGAAGTTCCTGCTGGGTCAGATCTACAGTATGGTCCAGCAGGTCTTTAAAATGATTCAGAGATGAGACAGAATTAGGTGAGAGATCACGTCATTATGCAGGACAAAATCGTTTATTTGCAGCGTGTTTAATTGGAGGCATTGTGTATCTAGGCAGCTCTGCTTACCTTTTGGAAACACTGTTTTCAGCGGAGCTCACAACTTGAAGTCTGCTTTGGTTCTATACTGCAGACTGTATTAAATTCAGCCTTGATTTATTTATGTGCAGAGTGGACAGCAGCGTCCATAACTTGAAAAGAGAAAGAGAAACAATGTGAGAGAGAGGGAGAGAGAGAAAGAGAGAAAAAACGACATTGAAAGTGTGAGAGAGAGAAAGTAATAGATGGAGCAGGTGAGGTAGTGTTGATACTGGAGAAAATCTTCGTAGCTCACCTTTTGCCTCCGGTGTGTGTCCAAGCATGTGCCGGTTCATAGTGCACCCTCAAGTTTAGTGGTCTGAAAGAGAGTATAGTTAGTTGTAGCAGAGTACATACAACTGCACACATATATTTCTGGGTTATGCCTTTGGATACTCAGGATACTGTATTACATCAAATTCAACTGCAAGGAGGTGTCTGTGTGCTCTTTTTCTCTCAGAGTACTATACCCATGCACTCCCACTGCATAGCGGTGAGTTCTCATTACTGCGTACCCAGGCTGTTGCACCCCATTGACTCCCAGTGTCCGGAGGTGAGTGCCCTTTCTTGCGCACCCAGATTGTTGCAACCTATCCACTCCCACTGCCCGGAGGTAATTGTACATTCGTACGCAGTCAACTTGCTGTACACTATCCAGTCTCTCTGCCCACAGGTGACTTCTCGTTGCTTCGGAAACAAGCTTATTTGCTCACTTTGTGCCATTGGCGTGATTCAAAGAGGGTCTACCACTTCTCAAAGCAGCCTTCTTCTCCATTGTTACGATGGACACGCATCATCGCAGAATCCTCAAACGTTGAGCTTTGGAGGTGTTGGGGGAAAACACATATTTGTGAAACACAACCTGTTAGATAAAAAGGAAGATAAGATTGTGCGTCATTTCTTTATCAAAGGAGAAAGGAAGCGAGAGAGTGACTGAAAATTATATTTGCAGCTCACCTTTCTGTCACCAGTGTGTCTGCCACCACCTGCCGGGACCTAGTGCACCTTGAAGCTCTACATCTAGAAGATAGTAAAAGAAAGATGTTATGATTGGTAATTGTTACTATCTTAATGTGGAGTAGAATAACATCGCCCTTTCATACACCTTCCCTCCCGCATTAAGAATACAACTATTTGTACAGTTCCAACTTGTTTAATGGGTTTCGATTTATGAAGAATTGGTAGAGTAGTAATGTTTTCCATCTGGTTATAGAAAACAAGTGGTGCGCAGTGATCCACGTGGTTTCAATCATCACGAGCGATGGACTTTAGACCGACTATAAAAACGTTCCTGCTACAGGAAAAAAAATACGAATGCAATAAGATACGGTATATAGGACTGCGTACGCCTAAATCGCTGCATCGCCTTTTTGTATCCAGTCTGCTACACCCCATCTACTCCCTCCGCTGCGCACCCAGGCATCACTGCTCACCTTTTTGTGGACAGGGTACGTTCTACATCATGCAGTCCCGCTCTGCCACCAAGAAGTCTCACATCTGGTGCTGAGTCTCGATATCACTATGGCAAAGGACATACTCGTGCACCTATCTTCATTACAGATTCCTCACCCCTGCCCAGTCCTTGTGGTAACACTAATTCAGTCACCAAAGAAGCCACACACGTGATGGTAGGCCCCCTATTTGGTAGTTCGGGCCTACATGCGGCGTCCGAACCACCAGGATGGACCATCACAGCGCTTGCGATCGGAGCAATTCTAAAATGGCGTAAAGCACTTGCGCCCTGTCTTTTTTATTGATAGGGTCATGTGTGTTGTGACACAAGTGCTGGATGGGTGTGGTGTGGGTGTATACCAGCCATGAGGTAGTGTGCGTGTGCCGTTCTGACAACTAGACCTGGAACTAAGAAATCACTACAATGGAAATCTGGGCAATGTAGCGTTGTTGTGTTTTCCTGGAAGTGTAAGCGGAGTGGGCTGGACTGTCGTTTGGCAATGCTGCACGAGGCTGTGAACGATTACTCCGGAGCTATGGGCGTGGTTTCGTTGTGAGCTATTTGAGAGATCAACTGATTCGGGTGTCTCTGTTGTAGTGCTGCCGTCACCCGGGTCTTACACGTAAATGTGTTATTATGTCTGTAAAGTCCCACAACATGGCCAACATGGAAGGTAAGGGTAATCACTAACCCTACATTCATCCATAATTGCACACATAAAAGATGGTGGACATGACGCATTTCTGCGAATATGAATGTTTGTTGTACATTCAGTGAAGTGTTGTAGCTGTAGTAATACAGGGCTATGAAATCTTTAGATTGCAGTTTTTGTCACATGAAGGGCAGCTAATATATATACGTATGGGGTCATTCAGGTATACTGCCGAACTTGGTGCTGGAAATCAGTGTTCGAGGCTCGGAGTCGCGTCCACATTCTGTTCTTGTAGAAAAATTACGTAATCTACGCGTGCCTGAAAATGTACTGTAAATATGGTGCTTATGTAAATTGCTGATATAGTTTTGGGTCGAGTTCGGGCTATATAAATATGCTAAAAAAACAAAAATTGAGCAATAGCACACACTTATAAATTTACTCTACACTTTGTTTGCAGTATTGCAATGATCCAGTTTGTACGTTCGTATTTGTAGAATGAGCGAGAGAACATTATATAATCTATGTTTTTGTTACTGGCAGAGGTAAGATGGTTGCATACGCTATTTACAGCACAATATAATGTGGTAGGGCGCAAGAGCAGCATTTTATAAACATATTAAATACACAGACACAGAGAGATAGTTGAAGTGGGTACAGACACGTGTGCTCAACTCCATTTTATTTTGTTGCTGTTGGTAAAAAGTAGAATAGTAATCATGATATCATACACAGATATTCAATCGTAAACGGTTTATGACTTCTGCTGTACAAAGGTAGGAGCACTATATGTGAAATAATACACAGAAGATTCTATCGTAAAGGGTTCATGATTTGTGGTGCACTGAGGTAGGGGCAGTTTGTGTGGAGCCTGCTATGATGCGTGGTTCAGGCAGACCGCACTGGTAAGAATGTATTTTGACTACTGATTTGTGCCTTAATAAGGCCATGTGGCGATTATTTATGGTGTACTGAGTTAGTGGTACTGGTGTACTGGTTTAGCGTGTGCTCACCCTGCGATGATGCGTGATCTGAACAGGCTGCACTCAAAGCATTGACTGTTGCATACTGGACTGCATGAACTTTGAGGGGAAAAAAACTACCATCAATGGTTATCAATTGCTCTGCAAACTAGTTCTACTGATTGCTCCCCATAACAAATTAAACAATTGCACTTCACACAGTGCATTCTAACTTTCTCAAAATGGGGACCTTTGTCTGGTGGCGATGTTGAAGGTGATACCCCAGAGGTACTTTGGTATTGCCAGTGGTGAAGGTACATTTTGGCGCAGTCTTCTACATTCTTTGTGAGCAAAGTCCACAGGATGCAGGGATTGAAGGTGCTTGCGCATACTAGCATTGCTACAGGAGTATTTTTTGTCTCTACCTTAAATAAATCGAGGCTGAATTCAATACTGTCTATAGTATAGATCTAAAGCTGAATTCATGTTGTGAACCCAACTGTCCGTAGTGTACATGGAAGGCAGTAGTTAGCACAGTTATAGAAGAATGCTTTTTCACACTTATTTTAACAAAATCTGAATACATACAGTATAATTGTCTCTGCATTAAGTAAATCAAGGCTGAATTCCCTACTGTCTGTAGTGTAGATGCAAAGCTGAATTCAAGTTGTAAACCATGCTGTCCGCAGTGTAGATCTTAGGCTGCACTGTATCATGTGTAATCACAATTGAAATAACAGATGAAACATGAATGGAATACATTGTCGAAATATGTATGTTTCAGGGACATTATAGTTCTAATTGTGACCTGTGCTGTCCACAGTGTACACTGTCATTAAGTGTGCCTTTCTACTTGCAGCGTGAATTTTATTATTCAACTAAATCTATAAGTGATATAAAAGAAGTTTTTGAAGGAAGCATACTAAAGGGATATTGTATAGGTTTGATAGGTGTTTATACTTAGTTTGGTTTGCACTGAGTTAGTGGCACCTGAAACAACAAGGTTCTGTGGAGCCTGCGATGATGCGTGGTCTGGGCTGGCCGTACTGATTGTAATGTTTTTTATCTTGTGAATTCTACCTTGGTAAGGCCACGTGGCGATGATTTTTGGTGCACTGAGTTACTAGTACCTTTGGCGCTTAGCGTGTACGTACCCTGCAATGATGCGTGGTCGGGGGGGACAGTAATTGGAGTAATGTCTTTTGTCGATTGAATTCTGCATGAATTCCATTTAAAAGTGATAGCATGCCTCATTGCTGACATAAAACTGTTCACTTTTCTTTGCGATGATTTATGGTGCACTGAGTTAGTAGTATCTTTGGTGCTGAGCTTGTATGTACCCTGCGATAATGCGTGGTCCAGGGGGGCGCATTCGGACCAATGTCTTTTGTCTGTTGAGTTCTGCCTGAATACGGCCACGTGGCAATGAATTATGGTGCACTGAGTTAGTAGTACCTTTGGTACTGAGCGTGTACGTAACCTGCGATGATGCATGGTCAGGGCAGGCCACACTGGGAGCAGTGTTTTTTGCCTAGTGAATTCTGCCTTAATAAGGCCACAGGGACATGACTTGTGGTGCAGCGAGTTAGTGGTACCTCAAGAACTCAGCGTGTGCGCACCCTGCGATGATTCATGGTTCGGGCCGGTCGCACTGGTACAATGTCTCTTGCCTACTGGAATGCGTCATGTGCAATCGCCATTCCACCTGAATCGTGAGCCCTCACAATGTAGATCGAAGGCATTAGTCAGCACAGACATCAAGAAATTCTTGTTGTCGTATCCTTTAACAAAATCTAAGGACATAGAGTACAAATATGTCTACCTTAAAAAAAATCAAGGCTAAATTTCATGCTTTCCGTAGTATAGATCCAAAGCTGAATTCAAGTTGTGAACCCTGCTGTCCGCACTGTTGATCGAAGGCAGTAGTCAGCACAGCTATCGACAAATGATTTTTGTCACTTATTTTAACAAAATCTGAACATATACAGTACAACTGTCTCTGTATTAAATAAATCAAGCTGAATTCCCTACTGTCCGTAGTGTAGATGCAAAGCTGAATTCAAGTTGTGAACCCTGCTGTCCGCAGTGTAGATCTAAGGCAGTAGTTGACACAAACATCAAGGAATGCTTTTTGTCACATACTACAAAACCTGAGGACTGAGTACAAATGCCCGCCCTCTTGCATTTGTGCACTCTACAAATCAACAAGTGGAGAAGCGTGGCTCAGTGGTTAGAGGCGGCAGACCCGGAAGCTGAGATCGGCCGTGGACCAGGGTTCGTTTCCCCGCCTCGGCGGGTCTCGGGCTCAAAAATTCCATGGACTCGACAATTCTCGCTCCGGTGCCTACTCGACTCACGGGGTCACACTCTGCGACTCTGGGCAATAGCTTGCTTAATCTCCACTACGGCCCCTCGTGGCGGGATGCCTGGCTTTCACCTTGTGGATACTCTGCCGGGGTATCTCATGGGGGAATACCAGGACGGGTTCCCTAAGCAAGCGCTTAGATACCGTGTCGGTGGTTTGCGCTATATAAATACATGTACATTTACATTTACATCTCAAAAAATAAATAAAATAAATAATCTGCTCACCACTGCGTCAGCTGTTTGTCCCTAGCGCCGAGACGCCCTCGGGCATTTGTGCGCTCTACAAATCTCAATAAAAATAAATATTTAAATAAATAAATAAATTGTCTCTGCCTTAAATAAATCAATTCAATGAATTCAATGTTGTCTGTAGTGCTGATGCGAAACTGGTATCAAGTTGTAAACTCTACTGACCGCAGTGTAGATCGAAGGCAGTAGTTAGTACAGAGATTGAGGAATTTTTTTGTCGCATCCTTTAACAAAATCTGAGGACTGAGTACAATTTTCTCTGCCTTAAATAAATCGAGATTGAATTCAATATTGTCTGTAGTGCTGATGCGAAACTGGTATCAAGTTGTAAACTCTACTGACTGCACTGTAGATCGAAGGCAGTAGTCAGCACAGAGATCGATGAAGAATTTTTGTCACTTATTTTAACAAAGTCTGAGGACATAGAGTACAATTGTCTCTGCCATACATAAATCAAGGCTAACTTCAATGCTGTCCTAGTGTAGATCCAAATCTGAATTCAAGTTGTAAACCCTGCTGTCCGCAGTGTAGATCGAAGGCAGTAGTCGATACAGACATAAGTCTGTGATGCTGTGGCTCTTAGTTCACAGTGGGCCTGTATCGAGGAGGCACCTGGTCATGGTGGCAGCCACGTGGCAGAGTAAGGACCTTCGCTGTGGCGGAGACTTTTCTCTTTGCAGAAGTGAACCACGCCCAAGGCGTAGGCTGATTATTTACATCTGATCCGCTTCCTCGAGGAGAACAGCATCCTGGACTTGTCCCAGTCCAGGTTCCGCAAATACCACAGCACAAAAACCGCCCTCCTCGTTGCCACCGATGACATCAGGACCCTGCTGGACAATGGAGAAACAGCAGCCCTCATCCTCCTGGACCTGTCAGCCGCCTTCGACACGGTCTGCCACCGCACACTACAAACACGCCTACACGACGCAGGGATCCAAGAGAAGGCCCTGGACTGGACCACATCCTTCCTTTCCAGAGTGTCCGCCTCCCCCCTTCCACTCCATTGCCACCGAAATCATCTGTGGCGTACCCCAGGCCTCCTCCCTCAGCCCAACGCTGTTCAACATCTACATGGCACCCCTCGCCCTCATCGCCCGACAACAGAACCTCAACATCATCTCCTACGCTGACGACACCCAGCTGATCATCTCCCTCACCAAAGACTCCCACGCCGCCAAAACCAACCTCCACGAAGGAATGAAGGCTGTCGCCGAATGGATGAGGAACAGTTGGCTGAAGTTGAACTCGGACAAGACGGAGGTCCTCATCCTCGGCTCCACCCCTTCAGCCTGGGATGACTCCTGGTGGCGGACAACCCTTGGAACAGCCCCGACACCCACTGACCACGCACGCAACCTGGGGGTCATCCTCGACTCCACCCTCTCCATGACTAAAAAGGTGAACGCCGTCTCCTCATCCTGCTTCAACACCCTCCGAATGCTCCGCAGGATCTTCAGGTGGATCCCCACCGAGACGAGAAGAACAGTCACCCAGGCCCTCGTCACCAGCAGGCTGGACTACAGAAACGCCCTCTATGCAGGAACGTCAGCCAAGCTCCTGAGACGATTGCAACGCATCCAGAAATCCTCGGCACGTCTGATCCTCGACATCCCTCGCCGCAACCACATCACACCCCACCTGAGAGACCTGCACTGGCTCTCCGTCAACAAGAGGATAACCTTCAAACTCCTCATCCACGCACACAAAGCTCTTCATAAGAACGGCCCAGCATACCTCAACAGATGACTTAACTTCTACTCCCCCACCCGCCAGCTCCGCTCTGCCAGCCTCACCATCGCCACTGTCCTCCGCATCTGGAAAACGACTGCCGGCGGCAGATCCTTCTCCCACCTTGCCGCCAAGACCTGGAACACCCTACCCATCAACCTACGGCAGACCCAAGACCTACCGACCTTCAGAAGACTCCTCAAGACCTGGCTCTAGCAGCACCCCTCTAGCCCCCCTCCAGCGCCTTGAGACCCTCACAGGTATGTAGCGCGCTCTACAAATGTCTTGATTGATTGATTGATTATACTCTTACGCCGGAGTTGCATACGTTGGACCAGCCCATTCCGCTTCTGCTTCAAGGGGGGGAGACGACACAGCTGCATGACTGAGATATTTCGCAGAGTCTGAGATAATATGGTTGCATCCACTGTGCAGTACACTACACGTATCAATAGTATATCTACACACGGAAAAGTTTTTGGTTCGTATAGTGAATTGTGTATAGCATATCACTGGTAGTGTTAGCATTGTGTACATTATTGTTAATATGCGAGTTCCTTCCCTTATACATAGTTGATTGCCACATCTCTGAACATTAATCTACAGTGCTGTTGAGGGGATATATTTTTTGGGGAAGGTCCGTTTTGCGCTGCCTGTGAGGTAGTGGAGGGGTCAGGAGGGGTGGTTTTAGTGGTGGTGGAGCAAGGTGTTGTGATTTTGTTGGGTGTTGGAAGTGCATAATTAGTACCTCTATTACATATTTGTCTTCAGATATGGGTGTGAGTTGGATGTCATTCACACGGTACATAGTCGATGTCCTTACACTAGTTAAATTTTGATATTAATTTGTTAGTGGTAAATGGAACTATTGCCTGTTTTTTTAGGTAGCATTGTAGATTTGGTTTGTCGTTGAAAGTATGGGAAGTGGTGTTTTTTTGGGGGGTTTTCTACCAGAACGCCTAGTTTGTATATTATTAACGTTAGTTGTGGTTCTGGTTTGTAGTGATTTTCTTGGAGGAAGGAATAAATTGAAGAGTGGTAATATTTGCAGTTTTTAATATGTTGAGAACAGGATGATAATTAAAAAGATAGAAAAAACAGATATGTTTAATGAACATTATAATTAGGAATAATCATTTATAAAACCTTTGAAATTCACAGAAAAAAACATAGGTTTCAGGCAGGTTATAGTTAGGAATTAGCATTTAAAAAACCTTAGAAATTCACTGAAAAAACCATAGGTTTCAGGGGTGTTATAGTTATCTGAACATTTCACTCATACAAAACCATTGAAATTACTCTGTTATAGTTAGTTGTACTAACTGTAACTCTCACGCCCGCAATCCACTGATGATGATGTCACATATTACATCCTTCATGACATGGTCAGTGACATTACTGATGACATCACTGATGTCATCAGTGATGTCACTGACCCAGTATCCCATATGGGGAGTTCCTCCGATTGAGGCGAATCTGTAGCGAGGAAGCAACAGCACCCCCTTCTCCCCACCATTCAGCACCTTGAAACCCTCGCGGGTATGTTGTGTGCTTTACAAATTATTTGATTGATTGATTGATTGAAGAATGGCTACATCATAGTGTGAAAACAAAAAAAACGTTTCCTAAATAGGAAATACAACAGCAAAATTGTGGACAAATGTTGGTCAAGGGCAAACGAGAAATCCAGAAAGGAATGTCTGACACCAAAAGTAGCAACTGAAAGAACACAAACAGATGATCCAATTTGCCTAATTTTGGATCACACTCAAGAAGCTAAAGAAATCTCACCGATTTTTAGAAAAAACTGGAAAATCTTGAAATTAGACAACACAATGGGCAAACTAATGGGAAATCATCCGACCATCATGTATCGAAGTGCCACTAACCTTAAAGACAGATTAGTCCATAGCCATTTAAAAATCAACCAAAGAAAGGAATCATGGCTGAAAATAAAAGGTTTTGCAAAATGCCATAGCTGTAAAGTGTGCTAAATTGCCAACCCCACAAAAGAAATAACCATGGCAAATGGAAAAACATGGCGGATTTAGCAACTCATGACCTGTAAAAGTCAGTACACAGTGTATATAATTGAATGCCCATGTAAATTAAAATATGTGGGTAGCACAATTTGCGAGCTCAAAAAACGAGTGCTTGAACATGTAAGAGTGACGGGTAAACAAGGACAAAAACAATGCTATCCCAAAACATGTGGAATTACATCATAAAGGTGATTGGAAATGTCTAAAGTTCTGTGGGATAGAAACTGTCCCCCAGAGTGACCGAGGGGGTAACAGGAAACGAATTTTAAGGCACAAAGAGTCCCGCCATATACTCAATTTCAGAAGTATGTCTCCATGTGGATTGAATTTATTTGAGGAATTATATATACACCTGTGAGGCTCCCGAAATCCCTAAACTGTTCCCAACGAAATACAAAGGAAGAAACGCTGGTTCCAAAAAAGAAAAGTTTTTAATAAACATTGAAAAGAGTGAGGCAACGTAATTATGTCAAATAACAGAAAGTCAAATCATTATCCCATGGAGGCACAAAGTACTGGCATTACAAAGTGGGAAAAAGACAACGAGAAAGAAATATGAAGCAAGTTTTTGAACAATGAAGTTACAACACACATAAAAAAGACACAAAGAAATAATGCGGACTGAAAGTCATCAAACTCGCCAAAAATAAATCCAAGAACTTTGTCCCTTATCCACACAAATAAGACCTGTAAATATTTGACATAGATAATTGGCCCATTTATAATTTGAACCAGCATGTTTTTTCAAATTCTTTCAAGGTTTTAATTTCGGTGACAATATGTCCCAGAAGGCTCTACGTCATTCAATGAGAAGGAACAGGAAATTATGTAATGACATTTCAGTTACAAAAAAACGCTGTTTTTGAGAGCAAACTAACTGTGACCAAGGTATATGCATACTGAAACGCGTAGGTTGTTCGCCTGTCTTTGTATTTGAGAAATGGGTTTAGGAATAAATGAACACTGCTGAGAAATGCATCTGCAAGAGTGCAACTTCATTTGTTTCTGCTGGGCACAGAGGAGCGGAGAGAAAATATAAAACGGCAATGGTTCTTCCTCGAGGTCTCGCACCTAAGCGAGCGCCACACAACCCGGTAATTTTGAACCAAACGAGAAGGATTTGACAAGTCCGGGTTGTGGTCCTCACAGACAAAAAGAAAAAGATTTTGAACTGCAGAGAATATAACGAAAGGAACAGCACGCCACTCAATGGTTTTTCTCTCTCGAGGTAAGCGCGTGTGAATGTGTTTTCGTAAGGATAAATCTAATCAAGCTGTGGAAGCTTAGCTTCCATAAAAGTTGGTTATTAGTGAAACCTGTGTTGGCACGCAGCATAGAAATGCAAAATGCAATGCCAGTTTCAAAGTAAATGGGCATTTACAATAGCTGCAGGTTCTGCAAAAAAATACACGTACTTCAATTGCAGGTTAAAATCAGAGTTTTCAAACGAAGTGACAGTGTTGCTATATCAAGAAATAAAATATTACAGGTGAAAATGGACAAACGGCATGCAAAAAGGCAAGAGCTATTAACAACAATTTTTGAAAAAGGTAATCCACAAGATGAACCTCAAAGTGACCCAAATAAACGAAATACAACAGTAAAAACGGACATAAAAAGTAAATTGAGACTATGGGAGAAACTTAGTAGGACATAAAGAAATACATCTTGGTAACTGATCACCCTCAATAAATATCTGGAAGTACGTTGTGTCCCAAGGGGATTAAGAATTATGCTAATGCCAAACCAACAAGATGCTTCTAATGAACTCCTACAGGAATGGGGTGAATACACCCTCAAGTCATCTCTGGATCTAATAAAGATATTAACAAAACATATAGATATCGCTCTGCAAAATATAAAGGATTAACTAAAAGAAGTGGAAAAGGATCTAACAACACAAAAATTAAATGCGGAAATGGCAAATTTCAAAGAAGATTTGGAAGCACAAATAGAGAAACATGAGAGAGTGGTTAGGCAGCGCAAACATAATAAATTCATCTGGGACGAAAGGATTATGTTCAAGGTCGCATTTTCACTTTTGCAAGAAAGTTTGACCCCTTTAAAAAATCACCTCTCATGGGATGGGAAGCACTGGAAGCACCTCAAGCAGTTTCTTTTCCTTAGCCTCAAAGACCTAAGCAGCAGTGAGCAGGAAAACACAATGGAAAATTCAAGGCTCCAATTTTTTGAGGGGATATGCGATTAGTTCTACAACAGCGTCATTGGGAACAAAGCAGAACGTTGCAGTTTCAACAATGAGGCAGAGGAAGAGGAAGGAAATGGCACCAACAAAACTGAGAAGGAGAGGACAGAGATGAAAATGGATCCCCAAAAAGAGAAGGGGCTCAAACAAGAAACATGAAACAGAGGAAAGCCCGAAAATAGATGAGTTGCAAATTGTGAATTTATCAAAGCGAGAAATGTCTGAGGCAGAAACATCGCTACTAAAAAGAGGCATAAATTATTGCCCCCAAAAAAAGAATGGACCTAGCCCAAACTAGAATTGACCTCTATCTATATGTGTGGAAAATAAAACTGAAGAAGTTCTTCATAGAAAATAAAGACAAACCAAGACCAACAAAAACTATAAAGGAATCAACCTCTTCCTTATCAGCAAAAGAATCGGATGATTATCTGTTGTTATTAAATCTAAATGCGGAAGAAGGAGAGGAATTGTCTTTAGATGCAGCATGTTCCCAACTAGGAGCAGGCCTCAGCAATAAACATCCACAATCAAAATTCTATCCCCAATTCCCTCCAGGAAACAAAATAGATGTTTTCCAAGATTCCTTGGCAGGCACATTTTCATCTAATTACAATGGATGTAATCGGACTCTATACCATCCTTGATAATACCTTGGGAGAGAAAGCAATTACATATTTCCTAAAAGAAAGGAGCATGCATTACAGTAAGCATAATGATATGCTGATTGAAATGATCACACTATGTTTGACTCAAAATTGTTTCCTCTTCGGAAATTTATCTTTTCACTAATGCAATGGAGCTGCAATGGGGTATTTTTTCAGCCCCAGCTACGCCTGTTTAGTAATGGGCTGGTGGGAAAGAAAAGTGGCATGGAATCCAACCCACAGTAAATCAGTGAAAAAAATAATTAAATGGACACTGTTCATTGACGTTTTATTGATCATCTGGGTGGGCAGTGTGGCAGATTTTCAGGAATATTTCGAAGTTTAAAACTCAAGTGTAGAAAATCTGAAATTCCCCTACAACATCAGTAGTGAAAGGGTAATATTCCTTGATACCGAAATATATGTAAAAAACATGAAAATCGAAACCACACTGCACAGAAAGATAACAGCCACAAACTCTACCCTAGAAGCGACAAGCTTTCACCAACCAGCTTTGGTTGCCAGTATCCCATATGGGGAGTTCCTCCGATTGAGGCGAATCTGTAACGAGGACGACAACGAGAAAGAAATATGAAGCGAGTTTTTGAACAATAAAGTTACAACACATATAAAAAAGACACAAAGAAATAATGCAGAGAGCAAACCAACCATGACCAAGGTATACGCATACCGAAATGCGAAGGTTCGAAGGTTGTTCGCCTGTCTTTCTATTTGATAAATGGATTTAAGAATAAATTCACACTTCTGAGAAACGCATCTGCAAGAGTGCGACTTCATTTGTTTGCATGGGTAACAAGGGTACTCCCAGTGATACTTTCAGGTCTAGAGGAGGGAGTGGCAAACCAACAGCGAACTAGAAAACCTCTATATGGACCTATATTCATTTACAGCTCGGCATAGATGCTCATTTACAATTTACATAGGATGCAAACACAACTCTGAAATCATTCACTTAGATTTGATGTTTTAGTTTCTTCATTTCTTTTATTTTATATCATTCTTGTCAGTCAGTGGCAGTGACATCGGCCGGAGGCGCCTCTCGGAAGACGTTATTCTAAAGGTCTGCAGGTATGCATTGCCGGAAAGGAATTTGAACGGCTTCTCTATATTCGGCCATGCGAGCTAAAAAATAGGACTACAAATTACCAGCACCGAGTTGGGTGAAAGCCCCTTGAAAAGAATAAAATTGCCAAATAAGCAGACAGGTTGCACAGGATCCAGAATCAAAACGGAAAACGAATCTGCCACCTATGTCATTTTTGAAACCAGTGGAGATATTCTGCTCTGTCATATCGGAGATATAAAATAAGCCACAGACAAATGTGAACCCCCTGTTTTTAATATTATGTTGTCCAGTTTACATGTTGGCCATGAGGAAGGTGATGTAAAGCAATGATACCACCGAAACGTACGTAGGCCGTACGCTCCAGAGACCCTCACATAAATCATAACCACAACTGTGGAGAAAGAAAGAAATATAGTGCGAAAGACTACTAATCCCTAGTACTAAATCAACACCTTGAGGAGTCTACAAAAAGGACACAATATATGTTTTCACCGTTCTCACTGTGTTTGCTGTGATAGTTTTGTCAGGATAGTGAGTATGAGAGATTGAGTATGTATGACTGATGGTATGAAAGATAGAAACAATGTTTTGGGGTTCTAGATAAAAAAGAAAAAATTAACTTTGTATCTTTATATTTATTTGTATATATGTCATTATGTCACTGTATAAAAAATAATTTTGAAAAGATTGTCACTAAAAAATGAGAAAAACAAAAATGAAACAAGAATGATATAAAATAAAAGAAATGAAGAAACTAAAACATCAAATCTAAGTGAATGATTTCAGAGTTATGTTTGCATCCTATGTAAATTGTAAATGAGCATCTATGCCGAGTTGTAAATGAATATAGGTCCATATAGAGGTTTTCTAGTTCGCTGTTGACTTCATTTGTTTGCTCCAGGTCCCTGAGGAGCACAAACTCCCTTGTCTTGATCCCACCCAGACTCAAATGTCAAAAGACTCAATCCTGTGCGTTCTCTGGTAACGTTCCTACAATTTGGAACTCTCTCCCTAAGGATCTTCGCCGCAACCCCTCTTACCCTCGCTTCAAAAAGAAACTCAAAGTACTTCTTCTCTTTTTTTTGGTCCTCATCTCACCTTTCAAGCCTCTGCGGGTCTTATGAAGCCACCTTCGTTATCTGTCGCCCCTACGGCTTACCGCACTCGCTTGGGTCGTCCGACCAGTCCCATTATTTTGTAAGGGACCCTGGTGTAATAATAAGACCAATGATGTTACTGTAATCTTAGATTCTTACCCCAGCTCACGAGGGGGTGCCAAATGTTCGAGATCTTATCCTCCACTCCATCGTACTCTAATCGTGCCATAGAGAATGCAGCTTTAAGCCCATCCTTCCTTTGCGGGGGTAGGGGGTCTTTCCACCTCTCACACACTTCCCTTGTAGCCAACAGCATCAAATAAAATAATAGACCCCTGTCTTTCTGCGAGAGGTTCTGACTGAGGCGACCAACATCTCCAAATAATACCAGTTGCATATTTATCTCTATGTTGGTGTTGAAGATGTCCAGTAAATTGTCACCCACCTCAGTCCAAAATCTTGCAAGTGTTAAGCACTCATAAAAGATATGTAGGTTGTTGGCAAGAGGTGCCGCACATCTGGGTCATTTGGGGACAGGATCAGGGGCGAACTTTGCAATTTTTGCAGGGGTGTAGTAGAGTCTGTTAATGACGAAGAAATGTTTTTTTTTAAACAGGCAGGTTTAACAGATCTGTATAGGGTCTTTAATGGAGATTCATACAAAGAGTCTGCTGATGGCCCGAATGGGGTTTCCGTCCACACTGCAGCAAGGGCAGGTGTCTCATGGTCCTCGGCCTCCAACAAGCTGTTGTACCACATAGAGATTTCCTTATTCAATGGGCATATCCCTTGCAACAGATCTTCAATCTCTCTATTTCCACTGATCTCCCACTTATCTGCCTCATACCATGATGTTAACTGTATGTATTTGAATCTCGAGAGCCCCGGGCCGATCTTTGCCCTCAGGTACTCCCAGGGATATATCCCCCCAGAGTCCAACAGTTCGGACCAAATTCTGATACCTGCCCTCTTTATCGGCAATGCCAAGCTATCCTGCAGGCAGTCTGGAGTTCCTGGTGCATCCCACACGGGGGCATTTTCAGAGTAGTATCCAATGCCCCAGCTGCGCCTGAGCCTGCACCATAACTCCAGAGATGCCCTTAAAACTTTCAGACGCACCCTCTTGAAGAACCTAGGTGATCCAAATTTATACAGAAACGCCTCACCATCTCCTCCCCCTTCCACCCACACCATTTCGCCCAGCAGCCTCCCCCAGGCTGATTCCTCAGGCTTCACTAGCAGCATCCGTATGCTTTTGAACTGGAATGCTGCTGCGTACAGCCTTACATCTGGGAGGGCTAACCCGCCTTTTTTTAGTCTGCGTCTAAGTTTTTTCCACGCCAGGCGGACCCCTTTATTACCCCAAATAAAACTGCTGATCTTACTCTGTACTTTCATCAGACTTTTACTCGGAAATGTTAATGGGATTGAAGAGAAGAGGTAGGACAGCTTAGGAAGGATAACCATCTTTACTAAGTTGGTTTTCCCATAGAAGGTCAGTGGGAGATTTCTCCATCTACTAAATAGACTGTCATTTCCTTTACCACCCTCTTTAGGTTCAACTCGGGAATATTTTCAATTTCCTTCACTACATAAATCCCCAAGTATCTCATCTTTTCACTTACTGTCCCTGGCCACTCCAGGTTCCAACACATCACCTCTGTCTTAGTTCTATTAACAAGAAACCCAGAGAGCGATCCAAACTCACACATACACTCTTACGCCCTCGTGATAGCTGTGTCTGGGTCACTTGTATACAGTATCAAGTCATCAGCATACAGAGCTATTTCTGAGCTATATTGTTCTGATCTAAATGGGTAGATTAAATCATCCAGTCTGAGCATCTGGACTAATGGTTCCACGTACAAATTAAACAAAAGAGGTGATATCGGACACCCCTGCCTCGTTCCTCTCTGAATATTAAAACTCGCAGTGAGGAATCCATTCAGAAATATTCGGGCAGAGGCACCCTGATAGCAGTTCTGCAGGGTCTGTATATAGATTGGACCGAATCCCATAGCCTTCAGAACCTCCTATAGATATACCCAGCAAACTTTATCAAAGGCCTTGGCCGCGTCGACAGCGACAATGGCCAAGGGTTCTGTCCTCTGGATAGCCAGATCGATGTTACCTATAAGGAGCTGTGTTTGTTCCTGGATATATCTACCTGCGACAAACCCTTTCTGATCTGGATGTATTAACTTAGGTATCAGTTTGGCCAATCTCCCTGCTAAAATGCCCATAAAGATTTTATAATCGGCATTCAGCAGGGAGATTGGACGATAAGAGTCTGCCTTTTTTGGATCCTTGCCAGGTTTTAATATCAGAACTATTATTGCCTCTTTCCAGGTGTTAGGGACCTTTCCAGTTAAGCTATAGGTTGATTTTTTGTTCTTGGATTTATTTATCTGAGCTGCGATCTCCTCTGACGTAAAGGGGGCATCTAAGTTGTTTTTGCTTTCTTCTGAGACTACGGGAGTTGTTTATCACTGAGAAATGACTGAATCGAACTTGGCAGGGGAGCCAAGTCTTCCCTATACAGTTCTGAGAACATAGAGAGAAGACTTTAGGCTAAGAGAAGCCATCTATGACATTGCAAGGCCTTCAAGGAAGAAGGAATTCAAGGACTTTTCTTTCTTTGTGCGCCCAGACTTTGCTCACATGACTGTAGAACGTCGATGGAGGATGAGGCAGTTGATTACTCCTTTCGAGCAAAAGGGTGCAAAGATATTTCTACAAAACCCAGCAAGACTAAAAATAATCTATAAAGGTTCAACTAAAACCTTTACTAGCGAAGTGCAGGCAGTAGCCTATCTGAATGAAATTGGGGGGAATACTAATCAGGAAGCTGGCAAATAGCAAAAGTCCTGAAAACATTCTTTGAAAGAACAAATAAACATCAACAACTTAAAACGCAGGACATAATTTTTACATGTCAGTAAAATAAGTAGATATCAATCAGAATCTTTATTGTAAGTTAGAGGCTCTACTTATATTGTAAGGTAGAGGTTTTTTTTCCTAAGTGTTGCAGGGAATACATTTATATGATTCCGGGCCACGGGGCCTCTCTGACACGGACTGCCCTAACTGACAACCACACCTGGGAACATGTACCCAGGGTGTCTCTATGGGGAGGGGGGAGGTGGGTGGGGGGAGCACAGTGAGGGTAGGGCACGGGGTGTGGGTAAGGAGGGGACAGTAGGGGTGGGAGGGGGAAGGGCGGAAATGTTGCACAAGGATATGGTGTTTGGATATCGGCACTACAAGTTTGGACAGGGAAAAGAACACAGGATATACAGCAAAGTATAGATAAAATAGACAACTATCAGTTTATGGATGAAAACAATAAAGCTATATGGCATGTAGAATAGCCTCGATAAATGTATGTGGGCTCAATGAACAAAAAAAGAGGTTTAAGGTAGCAGCTCTACTCAGAACACTGCACGTTGATCTGGTTTGTCTGCAAGAGACCCACATAGAGGGTATCAACGCACACCTGTTGGGCCAATTAGGGTTCGAAGTTGTGGCAAAATCAAATCAAGGGACCAAAACTAGAGGGGTGGCTGTGCTGGGCAGGAGTACGGACACGATTATAAGGAGGAAGAAAGAAGATCAATGGGGGAGGTGGGTCCTGACCGAGATAGCCTTTAATGGGGAGACGTTCACCTTAGTTACAATATATGGATCTACAGAGGACGACCCAGATGTATTTCAGTACCTGGATGGGGAATTAGCACAATGGCCTGAGCCAATTGTATGTTGCGGTGATTTCAATCTGCATGACCCAACCAGTTCATTCTTGCAGCTAGGCTCACAATATCGAGGCAGGAAAAGGAAGGTGTATAGGGCACTGTCTGATATGGCGATCCACAACTCATTGGAAGATCCTTGGGTAAAATGGCATCCAAACTTGGATGGTAATACTTTCTTCTCAGCACCTCACCAGGTGCTGGTCAGACTTGATTACTTCTTAATATCAAATAGATTAATCGGTGAATCAAAAATTGAAAAACAACCCCGAATTATATCTGATCATAACCCATTGGTTTTGACAATAAAATTAGGGAATTTCAATAAAAAAGAGGTGGTATGGACTTTTGAAAGGTCGTTGCTGCAAGATAGTGGATATCGGGAGTATATGACAAAATGGATCAAGGATTTCTGGGATATAAGCAGAGGGACAGCACCCCCAGGGATAGTTTGGGATGCCTTTAAGGCTGGTGTTAGAGGGGAGATGTTAAGCTTTGTATTGTCCGCACAAAAAAAGAGAAACGGAAAATAGAAGAAATACGGCTAAATCTATTGAGGGCTGAAGAAGAACTGGCATTAGCTATTCAACAACAGGTCGCGATAGAACAACACATACTTAAACTAATTTCGCTGAGAGCAGACGCCCTGGAAGGAGTTGCCCAAAAGATGGCTGAGAAATACATGGCGAATAGGGAGAACGCACATGAGCTCAGTGAAAGGGTGGGACACATCCTAGCCGTGCGGACTAGGCAGAGATTAGCAGCAGCAGACGTTAAAGAAATAGCTGATACACAAGGAAACTTGATAACAGAGCTGGGACAGGTAAGGGAGGTTTTTAAACAGTTCTACACAGATCTTTACTCCTCAGACATAACAGCAAGCACGGAAGAGGTAGAAACATATCTGAACGAGGCGCCTCCCTTGTGGATCTGAAAAATCTGGATTCATATAATAGTACTGGACTCGAGAATAAAAACTTCGTCGAAATAGGACAAATTTGGTATTAAAAGACCGAGAATGACGAGTACATCAAGTACATGTATTTTCGGCGTATTCGAGTGACGATTTCACCTTGAAATCGTCATTTACATTCTAAACCCTTAGCTACATGCTGCCCTTTACATAGGCCTTAATCCAGTTGAATTTGATTCCACAAGGACACATACTCCTTAATCGACTTCTCCCTGACCCCAGTACAAGTTAGAACCATTGCCCCAGGCCGAACTCGTTAGGTCAGTTCCCTCCCAGTGGCCGAGCAAGATAGCATCTAGGCTCAACCAGCCATAAAACCATTTCAGCGCGCACACCTGCCATATCTCGCTCACATCTTTTCTCCACTCCTTTTCTTCGCTTGCTTTATGATGGGGAGGTGACCGTTTTTATTAGGGGTCCAGCGATATCTGATGAAATGTTGGGCCTTGCCGGATGATTTGTTATGGGCAGCACGACGTGAAATATGTACATGTCATCATGACTCTGCTTTTCTTTTGTAATCAGTAACTATAAATGAAATACCACAAATCCAAGGAATGTTTTGCCCAAGGCTGAAAATTATGTATAAGAAGAGAAGCCTGACTTCGTGAAAGTGTGCAGTCTCCTGAGAATATACCCGTGTTGTACTTCTAGGACCCTGTTACCTTGGTTGCAGCCAATAAACTAATCTTTGACTTCACCTAGAAGACTCTGAGTTTCTGTAGGTCTGACTCAGGAGAACCCGAGGTCTCTGGGTGTTGATCCCCTGGCACCGCTGGGTTACCGTTTCTGTGCCGGTTCTTAAAAACCCAGTACCTCAATTGGCGCCCAGTGTTTGGGGCGATTCCAGTGGTACCAGTCAGCCTGAAGATCGTGAGGAGCTTCGTGTGGAAATTCCGGAGGAGGGCCCACCACCTCATCGACCCCTGCATGTCGACGTGGTCCGAAGGTCTTTGCTGCGAGGTTCCCCGCTTCCCGACGGCTACAAGGACTGGCTATCGCCCTGATGTTGGACCCTTGAAGTTTTCGGTAGAGCGAAACGCTGAGACGAGTCTTCTGGTGACGCCATCGATATTTTCAGTTAAGTATAAGTGGAGCGTCTCCCAGTCCTTAGTTGGACTTACTTTGTGGTATCTTGGAGATACAAAAGGTTTTTATTGGTTCTTGCAAGCACCATAACCGAAGGACTCGTGTATTCACGAGAAATATCGTAATCGATAAATCCTTTGAAGTTTTGGAACTAGACTAGAGAGCGAGGATGCCTAGTCTTAGACTTGGGAATTGGTTTTGTCTTGGTAGTAATAATAGGGACTCCCGATTGGAGGACTCATGTCCGGTTCCTCCAGTTGGAACTCCGACTTACGAGCTATACGTTAAACATGGGGTAGGCCCCATCGTTTACAACGAGGTATGGATTAAATACACTAGGAAAGATGGTGTTTTAAAATGGCCCCAATATGGTAGCTTTGATTCTGAAATCTTAGACAACCTTGAAGTTAAACTCTTCAAAAAGAAAGCCCGGCCGGCGATGTTTGACTCTTTCCGCTTATGGCGCAAAGAAGCCAAACAAAAAGAAATTAAATTAGCTAAGAAAAATAAGAGAGAAGGGGGACTTTCAGTAATGCAAGCTGCCGTGCAGTTTAAAGATAATGAGGAAGAGCAGATAAATGAGCAGTTGCACAGGCAACGTAAAATGGCAATAGATAAGTGTTATCCAGTTTTGCCGTCTCTTCAGCAAGGGACAGCAAAAGAGCGTGAAAAAGACCCATTAATGTCGCAATTATTAACTTCACCACCCCCCTATGCGCAGAATGCCACAGCACCCCCGCAACCTTTAGTTGCACAAGCTGCACCTCCGGCTCTTCCACAGCACCCACCAGCTGTTCTTCAGCTGGCTCCTACTTCTTCGGTGCAGCCTCCTCCAGGCCCACCGACCACTTCTGTTTCACCTGTGTTTTCTACGATTTTGCCTACTGTACTTTCTACATCTCCTAATGCCCCCTCTATGATTTTGCCTAGTACCACATCTATTATTCCTGATACCTCTTCTGCCATCTCTACCCCCGCCTTATCTCACCCCGTTTTTTCATCTGTTTGTCCTTCCGTCTCACCTTCCATTCGGCAGAAAATGGCCAGCACTGTTACTAATCTTCTTTTACCTCTTTTCGGGTCGCCTGCTATGACCCCTAACATAGGAAGAAGACAGTTGCGAAGTCAACTGCCTGATTATCAAGAGAGAGATTCCCTGAATTGTTTAGCTCGGAAATGGGTCATGGACACTGCAAAATATGATGTACAGTCTGTCATGGAAGTCTTCCATCAATGGGAAGCAGCGACACAGAGATATGTGTTCGAACAGATGTGTGTCTTTCTTGGCGAGGATTTAGAAGACAATGATCAAGAATGCATCCCGCGAGAGATGTGTCGTGTACGATTTAAGTTTGGAGAGGGTATGATTGTAGGTCCCGATGTGGAAAAGGCAGTTGAAATGCTATTATCATATCGAAGTAAGGGAAGCAGTTCTGGGTCACCATCGGAATCTAGTGCATCTAGTAGGAAAAAGGCACGACAATACCCCTTGAGAGAAGTTCCCCCACAGTGGAGAGAGGGTGACGCGACAGCTGTCCCACCTGTCCTGCCCCACTTTCACCGCGTATGGGTACATGTCCCATGGAAGCGAGCTGAAGTTTTAGCACTCAAACAAACACTACCAGATCCGCGTAAAAATCCTGCAGGGTACTATAAAGAATTGTCGCAAACTGCTGGGTCATGTATAATGAATTTGGCCGATATCGATATGTTATTCGGGAACGTTGTTCCACAGCCTTTATGGGGAAAAATTCGTCATGTAGATCATGACCAGGAATTAGGTGACACGTGGGCTAATATTACTGCTGCAGATGCACGACAAGTTGGTGGTGCCAAGCCTGAGCCTCTGATAGCTAAACTACCTGGTAGAATAGTAGATTACATGAAAACGATAATGCCTGCAATACGCGTAAATTGGGATAAGTTATCTGCATGCAAGCAAAAGAAAGAAGAAACTGTTTCAGATTTCTTCACCAGATTTGAAGAAACATTCATTGACCACAGCGGTCAAGATATGACCACAGAAGGTGGTCAGAGATTGTTTGTCGATAAATTTGTGCACAATCTGCTTCCAGATTTGTGTAGGAAATTAAAAGATTCGGAAAGTTCTTGGGCAGTCTCATCTTCAGCCCAGATATTAGCTACCGCACAGTACTACGAGAATAGAGACAAAGATGAGAAAGAAAAAGTAGAAAAGAAAACTAGAGAACTCAAAACGAAGGTTTTGCTACAGCAAGCCTATCCGCCACGTGGTGGTGGTAATCAAAATAATAATGGTCAGAATCACTACCAGAACACTTTTCAGCAGCCTCAACAATATCAGAGAAACTTGCAAAGATTCGATTACACTCAACACCGCGTAGGTCCCAACCAGTGTTTATATTGCAAACAAGAGGGTCATTACAAATATAACTGTCCTGCCCTACCACAACGTGCAAATGGAATTTCTGGCGTAAGAGGTCGTGGCAGTCAGCAAGCGCCTAGAGGTAGAGGGCGTGGAAACGCCCCTCAGGACGCACGTCCCCTTCCACCACAAAACTCTATGAACAGGTTTGACCAGCAAAATAACGTATCTGACAGGACAGCTCAATACTACGTTGATGAGTATTACACAGAAAATGAGCAGTGGGAGAATAATGATTGCTAGGACAGCCTTAGACAAGGAGAGGGAGTTGTTTCAGTTCCAGTAGATCAGAGTGGACCTTACGTTGAGGTGATTACATCGGGTGTGTCAGAACCTTTTCTGTTGGATACTGGTGCTACAAAGAGTTCTATTATGCACTCCAAACTCCCTGGCGCACCTTTGTCTGGCGAAATGAACGTTTCCGTAGGTTTTTCTGGCGCCCCGGTTAGAAATCCGATTTCTGACCCTTTATCTCTTTCTGTTGGTCCTTGTGAATTCGAAGCACCCCTTATTTTGACAACGGGTTGTGGTGAAAATTTGCTAGGATTAGATTTGCTAAAAAGATTGTATGCGACTTTGTACTGTTCTCCCTCAGGAGTACAACTTACTTTAGGTAAGAAAGTGGTTTCTCCCATGTATTTGTCGAGAAATGCACTTCCAGCAGAATTGGCACTTCTCCCAGATATTCTTTGGGCTACTGGTCCGAATGATGTAGGTCTTTTAGAAATTCCACCATATGTTGTAACATTGAAGTCGAATGTCAAAATGCCACGAATTCCCCAATACAGAATATCCAATGAGGGCGAAAAAGCTTTGCTAGCGATTGTTTACGAGTTGATTGAAAAAGACGTAATTGAAGAAACACGAGGCAATGTTTGCAATAGTCCTGTTCGAATTACGCACAGCATTATGTTCGGCCCCTGTGTTAGGTAACCCCAACTACAGTAAGCCTTTCACATTATATGTCCACGAGAAGGAGGGCTGTGCATTGTCTGTGCTGACTCAGTTGCACGGAGATAGACAGCGGCCATGCGCCTATTTTTCGTCAACTTTGGATCCGGTAGCACGAGCATTGCCAAGTTGTTTAAGGGCCACAGCAGCAGCAGCTGTTTCTATTCGACAGTCTGCAAGTCTAGTAATGAATAATACACTAATCGTGATGGTCCCACATGCAGTAGACACATTGTTAAATAGGACCAAGACACAGCACTTAACTAGTGCTCGACTGTCCAGTTATGAATTGACGCTACTAGCGAGCCATGTGCACATAAAAAGGTGCAGTACCTTGAACATAGCCACATTGTTACCAATTGCAGAGGAATCGGATGCTTCAGAACAGCACGATTGTTTCCTTAGAACAGAGGAAGAGACGAAAGGGAGAGTTGATTTGTTCGACACTCCTCTTGCTGAATGTGATGGTACATTATGGGTGGATGGTTCATGCTTTAGACTCCCAAATGGTAACGTGACTACAGCATATGCTGTCACAACTTTGCACACAGTCATTGAAACTGCGCGAATACCACATGGTTCAGCTCAAGCCGCTGAACTCGTGGCACTGACGAGAGCATGTGTGTTATCTAAAGGAATGAAAGTGACTGTCTATACCGACAGCCAGTATGCTTTTGGAGTGGCTCACAGTATTGGACGATTGTGGAGAGAACGTGGGTTCCTGACTTCGCATGGAGCTAAGATTCAGCATGGTCAGTTGGTGAATGAGCTTCTTGAATCACTGACGTTGCCCCTGAAAGTAGCGATCGTGAAATGTAGTGCTCACAAGAAAGTGACTGATGATGTTGGTCGTGGAAATGCATTTGCTGATGAAACTGCTAAGGAAACTGCAAAGAATATGATGAGCCGAATGTATGTTGCGAGCCCAGAAAGATGGACTGGTGATGTTGGAATATGTGAAGACACGATAGAAAGTGTGAAGTCCATCCAAGCTGAGGCCACGGAGAAAGAGTTAAGCATGTGGAGAGAAAGTACAGGGAGAATGGATGCAAATGGTTGTTGGATTGAATCGACAAAGCAACAGAGATGGTTGTTACCCGATGCATATGTGCCTGCAGTGGTTACAATGGCTCATGGGATGGCCCATATCAGCGCGAAAGGGATTTGCGAGTTGTTGGCCCCAGTGTGGAAGAATTCAGGGATTCCCAAGTGTGCAGAGAATGTTGTCAAGAATTGCATGGTATGTCTGAAGCACAATCCTGGTAGGGGAACCCCAACTCCAGCTGGTCATTTTGCACCTCCTACGTATCCGTTCGAGGTTTTGCAGCTAGATTTCATACACATGGAGAGGTGCAACAACTTAAAATACGTGCTCGTGGTTGTTTGTGCCTTCTCAAGATGGGTAGAAGCCTATCCCCTAAGGGACAATACTGCCTTGTCCACAGCGAAAGCCCTTGTGAAAGAGTTCTTCCCCAGGTTCGGAATGCCTAGAATGGTCTGGTCTGACAACGGAAGTGAATTTGTGGGTTGTGTGATGAAAAAAGTGTGTGAAGGGCTAGGCATTAGGCAGAAGTTCCACGCTGCAAATCACCCCCAATCAGCTGGATTAGTGGAATGTTACAATGGCACGCTTAAACTTAAATTGGCCAAAATCCAAGCGAGCACAGGTCTTAAATGGCCTGACGCTCTACCCTTAGCACTCCTATCCACCAGAATGACGGTGCATTCGCGAGTGAAACTCAGCCCCTATGAAATAATCTTTGGTCGGCCAGCCAACATATGGGGAGTGCCTAGGCCCACGAAGTTTAGCGAGCTGCAACACCCCATTTTGCTTGACTATTTGTATGAATTGACGGCTAAATTGCGTGTTTTATATCAACAGGTCCACAACACCTTGCCTCCGGTCTCTGAGACACCGGGTCACTCCATTGACCCCGGTTCCTGGATACTTGTCCGCAACTTTCAAAGAACAAGAAACGACCAGCCCAGATGGACCGGGCCTCACCTCGTCCTCCTGTCTACAAGGTCGGCTGTTAGGGTGGAGGGGAAGGCCAATTGGGTCCACGGGATCCATTGTAAGAAGATACCCTTCCCTCTGCCACATGACCAATGGGTCCGGAAAGGAGGTACTGACTCAGAGCGCACAACTTATGAACGTGTAAAAGAAGCTAATCCTGATTGTGAAAGTGAGAACATTTTTCAAGAAACTGTGCCACCACCAGAAAAATTGAACTCTGTGGAACCTGAACTACTATTTCTGGACCAGACAGTACCCGGGAAAAGACGCTACAATTTACGTCCAAGAAAAACAGACTAAAGTAAAAGTGATTTTTTTTTTTATGATCCGAGAGAAAAACCTGTGGACTAATAAAAAAAAAAAATGTGTGCTTCCCCAAATCCTATTTTTGAAAGTGCAGATTCTCCCATCTAGGTAACTTGCTTATTTTTGTTTTTTTTCGAACCGCCATCCGGGTTCCGCTGCTAGGGTCGCGGTTGATTAAAGACTTTTGGGTGCAGCTGACGACGTTAGGTTGCTGGTTCCGGTTGGTCCAAGGGAGCTGCCCTAGACTGACGGAAGCATCCTTTAGCAGAGACAACCTACCACCGCGGGCAGCACCTTAGAGAGGATGGAGTTTCCTGATGTGGAGAGGCCTGCCAAACAAATGAACTTTAAGCAGAGACTTTTTAAAACAATGACGAAGAAAATTTTTATAATAATGTGTATTTTTATGCTATTCAGCGTAATGGTCTTTTTGATAAGCTATGTTTTATTCTCTTTTCATGTGACATTTGCGCCCACTACATCACCCATACCTCCTCCTACTGTTTCCTCTCATTCTTTCCACCCTCTGCCTGACCACGAATCAAATAGGAGATTAGAGTTCATTAATAACTCCTTCGTTCAGTTATTACACCAACACCAACTTGTAATGAACACAACTAACTGTTGGGTGTGTGGTCTCATGCCCCACACCAGGGATAGAGTTATCCCCTATTTGGTCCTGCCATTTAGTCACAATGGGTCAGTATGGGCATATAGGACAATGTTCATATATGCACGAGAAATCCAACCCCTACGTTCTGTAAAAGACAACCTCAAGACTAGCGCCCTAGTCAAAGGTATAGTTGACATGATCAAGGAAGTAACTTCTTACGAAGATACCCCGGATGATGAGATACTTGCATATGTAGGTTGGAATGTGACCGGATATGGCACTACATTAAGTGAGAAACAGCAAGCCAAAAGATCGTCCCCTATCTGGATCGTACCCCATCAAGGTCACCTGTGTCTGCAAGGTATTGGCAGGAATCCCAGAGCTCAGCTAGGGAAGAGTGTCTGTACAGAAACGTATGTTTTTGGATCTCAGACTTCCCCTGCCTTTTTAGCCGCTAAGGGTACTTATTTCATCTGCCATGATAGAGCCTATACATGGTTGCCCCCTGACTTCTCGGGCTCATGTTTTGTTTCATTCCTGTTACCTCCCACCTACACAGCAGCGGCGGATTACCATCGGACAAGGGTAGTTAGAGGTATTTTGAGTAAAGAAGACACTGCAGGTCAAGAATTTGGTGACTTTGCAATGGGTTTTCTGCCATTCTGGGGAGCCATGGCTAACAGCAGAAACATAAGGCAATTGACAAGGGTAGTTGAATCCACCGTCATTGAAACTGCTGGTGCCCTTAGTAACCTGACTGCTGAGCTCCAGTCGGATCGACTTATGACCCTTCAGAACCGGGTCGCTTTGGATGTAATACTTGCGGACCGAGTTGGAGTATGCAAATTGATCCAGTCCAGTTGTTGCATTTTTATTCCAGATAATGCTCCGACAGTGTACAGGGCCATCTCCAAACTACATAAGATTTCCGAATCTATTCATGTGGATAAAGGAGATTGGTCGTTAATGGGATGGTTCTGGGAACTGATATCTGCCTGGGGATGGAAAATTCTGATGGTCATTGGGATGGTCTTAGCCATTCTTTTCCTGTTCTGTCTATGCATACAGTGTGCTCCTGCAATATGTGGCCTCTGTGCTACATCATGTGTAAGGAAGCCTGTGTCAAGAAATGAACTCAGCACTAGAATGATGTTGCAGCAACATCTCAATGACTTAAGGAATATAGATTAACATGAGGATAGATTAATTGCCTATGTAAGGGCAAAAGGAGGGTCTGTGGTTCTGAAAAATCTGGATTCATATAATAGTACTGGACTCGAGAATAAAAACTTCGTCGAAATAGGACAAATTTGGTATTAAAAGACCGAGAATGACGAGTACATCAAGTACATGTATTTTCGGCGTATTCGAGTGACGATTTCACCTTGAAATCGTCATTTACATTCTAAACCCTTAGCTACATGTTGCCCTTTACATAGGCCTTAATCCAGTTGAATTTGATTCCACAAGGACACATACTCCTTAATCGACTTCTCCCTGACCCCAGTACAAGTTAGAACCATTGCCCCAGGCCGAACTCGTTAGGTCAGTTCCCTCCCAGTGGCCGAGCAAGATAGCATCTAGGCTCAACCAGCCATAAAACCATTTCAGCGCGCACACCTGCCATATCTCGCTCACATCTTTTCTCCACTCCTTTTCTTCACTTGCTTTATGATGGGGAGGTGACCGTTTTTATTAGGGGTCCAGCGATATCTGATGAAATGTTGGGCCTTGCCGGATGATTTGTTATGGGCAGCACGACGTGAAATATGTACATGTCATCATGACTCTGCTCTTCTTTTGTAATCAGTAACTATAAATGAAATACCACGAATCCAAGGAATGTTTTGCCCAAGGCTGAAAATTATGTATAAGAAGAGAAGCCTGACTTCGTGAAAGTGTGCAGTCTCCTGAGAATATACCCGTGTTGTACTTCTAGGACCCTGTTACCTTGGTTGCAGCCAATAAACTAATCTTTGACTTCACCTAGAAGACTCTGAGTTTCTGTAGGTCTGACTCAGGAGAACCCGAGGTCTCTGGGTGTTGATCCCCTGGCACCGCTGGGTTACCGTTTCTGTGCCGGTTCTTAAAAACCCAGTACCTCAATTGGCGCCCAGCGTTTGGGGCGATTCAAGTGGTACCAGTCAGCCTGAAGATCGTGAGGAGCTTCGTGTGGAAATTCCGGAGGAGGGCCCACCACCTCATCGACCCCTGCATGTCGACGTGGTCCGAAGGTCTTTGCTGCGAGGTTCCCCGCTTCCCGACGGCTACAAGGACTGCTGCCCTGGCTATCGCCCTGATGTTGGACCCTTGAAGTTTTCGGTAGAGCGAAACGCTGAGACGAGTCTTCTGGTGACGCCATCGATATTTTCAGTTAAGTATAAGTGGAGCGTCTCCCAGTCCTTAGTTGGACTTACTTTGTGGTATCTTGGAGATACAAAAGGTTTTTATTGGTTCTTGCAAGCACCATAACCGAAGGACTCGTGTATTCACGAGAAATATCGTAATCGATAAATCCTTTGAAGTTTTGGAACTAGACTAGAGAGCGAGGATGCCTAGTCTTAGACTTGGGAATTGGTTTTGTCTTGGTAGTAATAATAGGGACTCCCGATTGGAGGACTCATGTCCGGTTCCTCCAGTTGGAACTCCGACTTACGAGCTATACGTTAAACATGGGGTAGGCCCCATCGTTTACAACGAGGTATGGATTAAATACACTAGGAAAGATGGTGTTTTAAAATGGCCCCAATATGGTAGCTTTGATTCTGAAATCTTAGACAACCTTGAAGTTAAACTCTTCAAAAAGAAAGCCCGGCCGGCGATGTTTGACTCTTTCCGCTTATGGCGCAAAGAAGCCAAACAAAAAGAAATTAAATTAGCTAAGAAAAATAAGAGAGAAGGGGGACTTTCAGTAATGCAAGCTGCCGTGCAGTTTAAAGATAATGAGGAAGAGCAGATAAATGAGCAGTTGCACAGGCAACGTAAAATGGCAATAGATAAGTGTTATCCAGTTTTGCCGTCTCTTCAGCAAGGGACAGCAAAAGAGCGTGAAAAAGACCCATTAATGTCGAAATTATTAACTTCACCACCCCCCTATGCGCAGAATGCCACAGCACCCCCGCAACCTTTAGTTGCACAAGCTGCACCTCCGGCTCTTCCACAGCACCCACCAGCTGTTCTTCAGCTGGCTCCTACTTCTTCGGTGCAGCCTCCTCCAGGCCCACCGACCACTTCTGTTTCACCTGTGTTTCCTACGATTTTGCCTACTGTACTTTCTACATCTCCTAATGCCCCCTCTATGATTTTGCCTAGTACCACATCTATTATTCCTGATACCTCTTCTGCCATCTCTACCCCCGCCTTATCTCACCCCGTTTTTTCATCTGTTTGTCCTTCAGTCTCACCTTCCATTCGGCAGAAAATGGCCAGCACTGTTACTAATCTTCTTTTACCTCTTTTCGGGTCGCCTGCTATGACCCCTAACATAGGAAGAAGACAGTTGCGAAGTCAACTGCCTGATTATCAAGAGAGAGATTCCCTGAATTGTTTAGCTCGGAAATGGGTCATGGACACTGCAAAATATGATGTACAGTCTGTCATGGAAGTCTTCCATCAATGGGAAGCAGCGACACAGAGATATGTGTTCGAACAGATGTGTGTCTTTCTTGGCGAGGATTTAGAAGACAATGATCAAGAATGCATCCCGCGAGAGATGTGTCGTGTACGATTTAAGTTTGGAGAGGGTATGATTGTAGGTCCCGATGTGGAAAAGGCAGTTGAAATGCTATTATCATATCGAAGTAAGGGAAGCAGTTCTGGGTCACCATCGGAATCTAGTGCATCTAGTAGGAAAAAGGCACGACAATACCCCATGAGAGAAGTTCCCCCACAGTGGAGAGAGGGTGACGCGACAGCTGTCCCACCTGTCCTGCCCCACTTTCACCGCGTATGGGTACATGTCCCATGGAAGCGAGCTGAAGTTTTAGCACTCAAACAAACACTACCAGATCCGCGTAAAAATCCTGCAGGGTACTATAAAGAATTGTCGCAAACTGCTGGGTCATGTATAATGAATTTGGCCGATATCGATATGTTATTCGGGAACGTTGTTCCACAGCCTTTATGGGGAAAAATTCGTCATGGAGATCATGACCAGGAATTAGGTGACACGTGGGCTAATATTACTGCTGCAGATGCACGACAAGTTGGTGGTGCCAAGCCTGAGCCTCTGATAGCTAAACTACCTGGTAGAATAGTAGATTACATGAAAACGATAATGCCTGCAATACGCGTAAATTGGGATAAGTTATCTGCATGCAAGCAAAAGAAAGAAGAAACTGTTTCAGATTTCTTCACCAGATTTGAAGAAACATTCATTGACCACAGCGGTCAAGATATGACCACAGAAGGTGGTCAGAGATTGTTTGTCGATAAATTTGTGCACAATCTGCTTCCAGATTTGTGTAGGAAATTAAAAGATTCGGAAAGTTCTTGGGCAGTCTCATCTTCAGCCCAGATATTAGCTACCGCACAGTACTACGAGAATAGAGACAAAGATGAGAAAGAAAAAGTAGAAAAGAAAACTAGAGAACTCAAAACGAAGGTTTTGCTACAGCAAGCCTATCCGCCACGTGGTGGTGGTAATCAAAATAATAATGGTCAGAATCACTACCAGAACACTTTTCAGCAGCCTCAACAATATCAGAGAAACTTGCAAAGATTCGATTACACTCAACACCGCGTAGGTCCCAACCAGTGTTTATATTGCAAACAAGAGGGTCATTACAAATATAACTGTCCTGCCCTACCACAACGTGCAAATGGAATTTCTGGCGTAAGAGGTCGTGGCAGTCAGCAAGCGCCTAGAGGTAGAGGGCGTGGAATCGCCCCTCAGGACGCACGTCCCCTTCCACCACAAAACTCTATGAACAGGTTTGACCAGCAAAATAACGTATCTGACAGGACAGCTCAATACTACGTTGATGAGTATTACACAGAAAATGAGCAGTGGGAGAATAATGATTGCTAGGACAGCCTTAGACAAGGAGAGGGAGTTGTTTCAGTTCCAGTAGATCAGAGTGGACCTTACGTTGAGGTGATTACATCGGGTGTGTCAGAACCTTTTCTGTTGGATACTGGTGCTACAAAGAGTTCTATTATGCACTCCAAACTCCCTGGCGCACCTTTGTCTGGCGAAATGAACGTTTCCGTAGGTTTTTCTGGCGCCCCGGTTAGAAATCCGATTTCTGACCCTTTATCTCTTTCTGTTGGTCCTTGTGAATTCGAAGCACCCCTTATTTTGACAACGGGTTGTGGTGAAAATTTGCTAGGATTAGATTTGCTAAAAAGATTGTATGCGACTTTGTACTGTTCTCCCTCAGGAGTACAACTTACTTTAGGTAAGAAAGTGGTTTCTCCCATGTATTTGTCGAGAAATGCACTTCCAGCAGAATTGGCACTTCTCCCAGATATTCTTTGGGCTACTGGTCCGAATGATGTAGGTCTTTTAGAAATTCCACCATATGTTGTAACATTGAAGTCGAATGTCAAAATGCCACGAATTCCCCAATACAGAATATCCAATGAGGGCGAAAAAGCTTTGCTAGCGATTGTTTACGAGTTGATTGAAAAAGACGTAATTGAAGAAACACGAGGCAATGTTTGCAATAGTCCTGTTCGAATTACGCACAGCATTATGTTCGGCCCCTGTGTTAGGTAACCCCAACTACAGTAAGCCTTTCACATTATATGTCCACGAGAAGGAGGGCTGTGCATTGTCTGTGCTGACTCAGTTGCACGGAGATAGACAGCGGCCATGCGCCTATTTTTCGTCAACTTTGGATCCGGTAGCACGAGCATTGCCAAGTTGTTTAAGGGCCACAGCAGCAGCAGCTGTTTCTATTCGACAGTCTGCAAGTCTAGTAATGAATAATACACTAATCGTGATGGTCCCGCATGCAGTAGACACATTGTTAAATAGGACCAAGACACAGCACTTAACTAGTGCTCGACTGTCCAGTTATGAATTGACGCTACTAGCGAGCCATGTGCACATAAAAAGGTGCAGTACCTTGAACATAGCCACATTGTTACCAATTGCAGAGGAATCGGATGCTTCAGAACAGCACGATTGTTTCCTTAGAACAGAGGAAGAGACGAAAGGGAGAGTTGATTTGTTCGACACTCCTCTTGCTGAATGTGATGGTACATTATGGGTGGATGGTTCATGCTTTAGACTCCCAAATGGTAACGTGACTACAGCATATGCTGTCACAACTTTGCACACAGTCATTGAAACTGCGCGAATAGCACATGGTTCAGCTCAAGCCGCTGAACTCGTGGCACTGACGAGAGCATGTGTGTTATCTAAAGGAATGAAAGTGACTGTCTATACCGACAGCCAGTATGCTTTTGGAGTGGCTCACAGTTTTGGACGATTGTGGAGAGAACGTGGGTTCCTGACTTCGCATGGAGCTAAGATTCAGCATGGTCAGTTGGTGAATGAGCTTCTTGAATCACTGACGTTGCCCCTGAAAGTAGCGATCGTGAAATGTAGTGCTCACAAGAAAGTGACTGATGATGTTGGTCGTGGAAATGCATTTGCTGATGAAACTGCTAAGGAAACTGCAAAGAATATGATGAGCCGAATGTATGTTGCGAGCCCAGAAAGATGGACTGGTGATGTTGGAATATGTGAAGACACGATAGAAAGTGTGAAGTCCATCCAAGCTGAGGCCACGGAGAAAGAGTTAAGCATGTGGAGAGAAAGTACAGGGAGAATGGATGCAAATGGTTGTTGGATTGAATCGACAAAGCAACAGAGATGGTTGTTACCCGATGCATATGTGCCTGCAGTGGTTACAATGGCTCATGGGATGGCCCATATCAGCGCGAAAGGGATTTGCGAGTTGTTGGCCCCAGTGTGGAAGAATTCAGGGATTCCCAAGTGTGCAGAGAATGTTGTCAAGAATTGCATGGTATGTCTGAAGCACAATCCTGGTAGGGGAACCCCAACTCCAGCTGGTCATTTTGCACCTCCTACGTATCCGTTCGAGGTTTTGCAGCTAGATTTCATACACATGGAGAGTTGCAACAACTTAAAATACGTGCTCGTGGTTGTTTGTGCCTTCTCAAGATGGGTAGAAGCCTATCCCCTAAGGGACAATACTGCCTTGTCCACAGCGAAAGCCCTTGTGAAAGAGTTCTTCCCCAGGTTCGGAATGCCTAGAATGGTCTGGTCTGATAACGGAAGTGAATTTGTGGGTTGTGTGATGAAAAAAGTGTGTGAAGGGCTAGGCATTAGGCAGAAGTTCCACGCTGCAAATCACTCCCAATCAGCTGGATTAGTGGAATGTTACAATGGCACGCTTAAACTTAAATTGGCCAAAATCCAAGCGAGCACAGGTCTTAAATGGCCTGACGCTCTACCCTTAGCACTCCTATCCACCAGAATGACTGTGCATTCGCGAGTGAAACTCAGCCCCTATGAAATAATCTTTGGTCGGCCAGCCAACATATGGGGAGTGCCTAGGCCCACGAAGTTTAGCGAGCTGCAACACCCCATTTTGCTTGACTATTTGTATGAATTGACGGCTAAATTGCGTGTTTTATATCAACAGGTCCACAACACCTTGCCTCCGGTCTCTGAGACACCGGGTCACTCCATTGACCCCGGTTCCTGGATACTTGTCCGCAACTTTCAAAGAACAAGAAACGACCAGCCCAGATGGACCAGGCCTCACCTCGTCCTCCTGTCTACAAGGTCGGCTGTTAGGGTGGAGGGGAAGGCCAATTGGGTCCACGGGATCCATTGTAAGAAGATACCCTTCCCTCTGCCACATGACCAATGGGTCCGGAAAGGAGGTACTGACTCAGAGCGCACAACTTATGAACGTGTAAAAGAAGCTAATCCTGATTGTGAAAGTGAGAACATTTTTCAAGAAACTGTGCCACCACCAGAACAATTGAACTCTGTGGAACCTGAACTACTATTTCTGGACCAGACAGTACCCGGGAAAAGACGCTACAATTTACGTCCAAGAAAAACAGACTAAAGTAAAAGTGATTTTTTTTTTTTTTTTTATGATCCGAGAGAAAAACCTGTGGACTAATAAAAAAAAAATGTGTGCTTCCCCAAATCCTATTTTTGAAAGTGCAGATTCTCCCATCTAGGTAACTTGCTTATTTTTGTTTTTTTTCGAACCGCCATCCGGGTTCCGCTGCTAGGGTCGCGGTTGATTAAAGACTTTTGGGTGCAGCTGACGACGTTAGGTTGCTGGTTCCGGTTGGTCCAAGGGAGCTGCCCTAGACTGACGGAAGCATCCTTTAGCAGAGACAACCTACCACCGCGGGCAGCACCTTAGAGAGGATGGAGTTTCCTGATGTGGAGAGGCCTGCCAAACAAATGAACTTTAAGCAGAGACTTTTTAAAACAATGACGAAGAAAATTTTTATAATAATGTGTATTTTTATGCTATTCAGCGTAATGGTCTTTTTGATAAGCTATGTTTTATTCTCTTTTCATTTGACATTTGCGCCCACTACATCACCCATACCTCCTCCTACTGTTTCCTCTCATTCTTTCCACCCTCTGCCTGACCACGAATCAAATAGGAGATTAGAGTTCATTAATAACTCCTTTGTTCAGTTATTACACCAACACCAACTTGTAATGAACACAACTAACTGTTGGGTGTGTGGTCTCATGCCCCACACCAGGGATAGAGTTATCCCCTATTTGGTCCTGCCATTTAGTCACAATGGGTCAGTATGGGCATATAGGACAATGTTCATATATGCACGAGAAATCCAACCCCTACGTTCTGTAAAAGACAACCTCAAGACTAGCGCCCTAGTCAAAGGTATAGTTGACATGATCAAGGAAGTAACTTCTTACGAAGATACCCCGGATGATGAGATACTTGCATATGTAGGTTGGAATGTGACCGGATATGGCACTACATTAAGTGAGAAACAGCAAGCCAAAAGATCGTCCCCTATCTGGATCGTACCCCATCAAGGTCACCTGTGTCTGCAAGGTATTGGCAGGAATCCCAGAGCTCAGCTAGGGAAGAGTGTCTGTACAGAAACGTATGTTTTTGGATCTCAGACTTCCCCTGCCTTTTTAGCCGCTAAGGGTACTTATTTCATCTGCCATGATAGAGCCTATACATGGTTGCCCCCTGACTTCTCGGGCTCATGTTTTGTTTCATTCCTGTTACCTCCCACCTACACAGCAGCGGCGGATTACCATCGGACAAGGGTAGTTAGAGGTATTTTGAGTAAAGAAGACACTGCAGGTCAAGAATTTGGTGACTTTGCAATGGGTTTTCTGCCATTCTGGGGAGCCATGGCTAACAGCAGAAACATAAGGCAATTGACAAGGGTAGTTGAATCCACCGTCATTGAAACTGCTGGTGCCCTTAGTAACCTGACTGCTGAGCTCCAGTCGGATCGACTTATGACCCTTCAGAACCGGGTCGCTTTGGATGTAATACTTGCGGACCGAGTTGGAGTATGCAAATTGATCCAGTCCAGTTGTTGCATTTTTATTCCAGATAATGCTCCGACAGTGTACAGGGCCATCTCCAAACTACATAAGATTTCCGAATCTATTCATGTGGATAAAGGAGATTGGTCGTTAATGGGATGGTTCTGGGAACTGATATCTGCCTGGGGATGGAAAATTCTGATGGTCATTGGGATGGTCTTAGCCATTCTTTTCCTGTTCTGTCTATGCATACAGTGTGCTCCTGCAATATGTGGCCTCTGTGCTACATCATGTGTAAGGAAGCCTGTGTCAAGAAATGAACTCAGCACTAGAATGATGTTGCAGCAACATCTCAATGACTTTAGGAATATAGATCTGGACTCAGATTAACATGAGGATAGATTAATTGCCTATGTAAGGGCAAAAGGAGGGTCTGTGGTTCTGAAAAATCTGGATTCATATGATAGTACTGGACTCGAGAATAAAAACTTCGTCGAAATAGGACAAATTTGGTATTAAAAGACCGAGAATGACGAGTACATCAAGTACATGTATTTTCGGCGTATTCGAGTGACGATTTCACCTTGAAATCGTCATTTACATTCTAAACCCTTAGCTACATGTTGCCCTTTACATAGGCCTTAATCCAGTTGAATTTGATTCCACAAGGACACATACTCCTTAATCGACTTCTCCCTGACCCCAGTACAAGTTAGAACCATTGCCCCAGGCCGAACTCGTTAGGTCAGTTCCCTCCCAGTGGCCGAGCAAGATAGCATCTAGGCTCAACCAGCCATAAAACCATTTCAGCGCGCACACCTGCCATATCTCGCTCACATCTTTTCTCCACTCCTTTTCTTCACTTGCTTTATGATGGGGAGGTGACCGTTTTTATTAGGGGTCCAGCGATATCTGATGAAATGTTGGGCCTTGCCAGATGATTTGTTATGGGCAGCACGACGTGAAATATGTACATGTCATCATGACTCTGCTCTTCTTTTGTAATCAGTAACTATAAATGAAATACCACGAATCCAAGGAATGTTTTGCCCAAGGCTGAAAATTATGTATAAGAAGAGAAGCCTGACTTCGTGAAAGTGTGCAGTCTCCTGAGAATATACCCGTGTTGTACTTCTAGGACCCTGTTACCTTGGTTGCAGCCAATAAACTAATCTTTGACTTCACCTAGAAGACTCTGAGTTTCTGTAGGTCTGACTCAGGAGAACCCGAGGTCTCTGGGTGTTGATCCCCTGGCACCGCTGGGTTACCGTTTCTGTGCCGGTTCTTAAAAACCCAGTACCTCAATTGGCGCCCAGCGTTTGGGGCGATTCAAGTGGTACCAGTCAGCCTGAAGATCGTGAGGAGCTTCGTGTGGAAATTCCGGAGGAGGGCCCACCACCTCATCGACCCCTGCATGTCGACGTGGTCCGAAGGTCTTTGCTGCGAGGTTCCCCGCTTCCCGACGGCTACAAGGACTGCTGCCCTGGCTATCGCCCTGATGTTGGACCCTTGAAGTTTTCGGTAGAGCGAAACGCTGAGACGAGTCTTCTGGTGACGCCATCGATATTTTCAGTTAAGTATAAGTGGAGCGTCTCCCAGTCCTTAGTTGGACTTACTTTGTGGTATCTTGGAGATACAAAAGGTTTTTATTGGTTCTTGCAAGCACCATAACCGAAGGACTCGTGTATTCACGAGAAATATCGTAATCGATAAATCCTTTGAAGTTTTGGAACTAGACTAGAGAGCGAGGATGCCTAGTCTTAGACTTGGGAATTGGTTTTGTCTTGGTAGTAATAATAGGGACTCCCGATTGGAGGACTCATGTCCGGTTCCTCCAGTTGGAACTCCGACTTACGAGCTATACGTTAAACATGGGGTAGGCCCCATCGTTTACAACGAGGTATGGATTAAATACACTAGGAAAGATGGTGTTTTAAAATGGCCCCAATATGGTAGCTTTGATTCTGAAATCTTAGACAACCTTGAAGTTAAACTCTTCAAAAAGAAAGCCCGGCCGGCGATGTTTGACTCTTTCCGCTTATGGCGCAAAGAAGCCAAACAAAAAGAAATTAAATTAGCTAAGAAAAATAAGAGAGAAGGGGGACTTTCAGTAATGCAAGCTGCCGTGCAGTTTAAAGATAATGAGGAAGAGCAGATAAATGAGCAGTTGCACAGGCAACGTAAAATGGCAATAGATAAGTGTTATACAGTTTTGCCGTCTCTTCAGCAAGGGACAGCAAAAGAGCGTGAAAAAGACCCATTAATGTCGCAATTATTAACTTCACCACCCCCCTATGCGCAGAATGCCACAGCACCCCCGCAACCTTTAGTTGCACAAGCTGCGCCTCCGGCTCTTCCACAGCACCCACCAGCTGTTCTTCAGCTGGCTCCTACTTCTTCGGTGCAGCCTCCTCCAGGCCCACCGACCACTTCTGTTTCACCTGTGTTTTCTACGATTTTGCCTACTGTACTTTCTACATCTCCTAATGCCCCCTCTATGATTTTGCCTAGTACCACATCTATTATTCCTGATACCTCTTCTGCCATCTCTACCCCCGCCTTATCTCACCCCGTTTTTTCATCTGTTTGTCCTTCAGTCTCACCTTCCATTCGGCAGAAAATGGCCAGCACTGTTACTAATCTTCTTTTACCTCTTTTCGGGTCGCCTGCTACGACCCCTAACATAGGAAGAAGACAGTTGCGAAGTCAACTGCCTGATTATCAAGAGAGAGATTCCCTGAATAGTTTAGCTCGGAAATGGGTCATGGACACTGCAAAATATGATGTACAGTCTGTCATGGAAGTCTTCCATCAATGGGAAGCAGCGACACAGAGATATGTGTTCGAACAGATGTGTGTCTTTCTTGGCGAGGATTTAGAAGACAATGATCAAGAATGCATCCCGCGAGAGATGTGTCGTGTACGATTTAAGTTTGGAGAGGGTATGATTGTAGGTCCCGATGTGGAAAAGGCAGTTGAAATGCTATTATCATATCGAAGTAAGGGAAGCAGTTCTGGGTCACCATCGGAATCTAGTGCATCTAGTAGGAAAAAGGCGCGACAATACCCCATGAGAGAAGTTCCCCCACAGTGGAGAGAGGGTGACGCAACAGCTGTCCCACCTGTCCTGCCCCACTTTCACCGCGTATGGGTACATGTCCCATGGAAGCGAGCTGAAGTTTTAGCACTCAAACAAACACTACCAGAACGCGCAAAAATCCTGCAGGGTACTATAAAGAATTGTCGCAAACTGCTGGGTCATGTATAATGAATTTGGCCGATATCGATATGTTATTCGGGAACGTTGTTCCACAGCCTTTATGGGGAAAAATTCGTCATGTAGATCATGACCAGGAATTAGGTGACACGTGGGCTAATATTACTGCTGCCGATGCACGACAAGTTGGTGGTGCCAAGCCTGAGCCTCTGATAGCGGAACTACCTGGTAGAATAGTAGATTACATGAAAACGATAATGCCTGCAATACGCGTAAATTGGGATAAGTTATCTGCATGCAAGCAAAAGAAAGAAGAAACTGTTTCAGATTTCTTCACCAGATTTGAAGAAACATTCATTGACCACAGCGGTCAAGATATAACCACAGAAGGTGGTCAGAGATTGTTTGTCGATAAATTTGTGCACAATCTGCTTCCAGATTTGTGTAGGAAATTAAAAGATTCGGAAAGTTCTTGGGCAGTCTCATCTTCAGCCCAGATATTAGCTACCGCACAGTACTACGAGAATAGAGACAAAGATGAGAAAGATAAAGTAGAAAAGAAAACTAGAGAACTCAAAACGAAGGTTTTGCTACAGCAAGCCTATCCGCCACGTGGTGGTGGTAATCAAAATAATAATGGTCAGAATCACTACCAGAACACTTTTCAGCAGCCTCAACAATATCAGAGAAACTTGCAAAGATTCGATTACACTCAACACCGCGTAGGTCCCAACCAGTGTTTATATTGCAAACAAGAGGGTCATTACAAATATAACTGTCCTGCCCTACCACAACGTGCAAATGGAATTTCTGGCGTAAGAGGTCGTGGCAGTCAGCAAGCGCCTAGAGGTAGAGGGCGTGGAAACGCCCCTCAGGACGCACGTCCCCTTCCACCACAAAACTCTATGAACAGGTTTGACCAGCAAAATAACGTATCTGACAGGACAGCTCAATACTACGTTGATGAGTATTACACAGAAAATGAGCAGTGGGAGAATAATGATTGCTAGGACAGCCTTAGACAAGGAGAGGGAGTTGTTTCAGTTCCAGTAGATCAGAGTGGACCTTACGTTGAGGTGATTACATCGGGTGTGTCAGAACCTTTTCTGTTGGATACTGGTGCTACAAAGAGTTCTATTATGCACTCCAAACTCCCTGGCGCACCTTTGTCTGGCGAAATGAACGTTTCCGTAGGTTTTTCTGGCGCCCCGGTTAGAAATCCGATTTCTGACCCTTTATATCTTTCTGTTGGTCCTTGTGAATTCGAAGCACCCCTTATTTTGACAACGGGTTGTGGTGAAAATTTGCTAGGATTAGATTTGCTAAAAAGATTGTATGCGACTTTGTACTGTTCTCCCTCAGGAGTACAACTTACTTTAGGTAAGAAAGTGGTTTCTCCCATGTATTTGTCGAGAAATGCACTTCCAGCAGAATTGGCACTTCTCCCAGATATTCTTTGGGCTACTGGTCCGAATGATGTAGGTCTTTTAGAAATTCCACCATATGTTGTAACATTGAAGTCGAATGTCAAAATGCCACGAATTCCCCAATACAGAATATCCAATGAGGGCGAAAAAGCTTTGCTAGCGATTGTTTACGAGTTGATTGAAAAAGACGTAATTGAAGAAACACGAGGCAATGTTTGCAATAGTCCTGTTCGAATTACGCACAGCATTATGTTCGGCCCCTGTGTTAGGTAACCCCAACTACAGTAAGCCTTTCACATTATATGTCCACGAGAAGGAGGGCTGTGCATTGTCTGTGCTGACTCAGTTGCACGGAGATAGACAGCGGCCATGCGCCTATTTTTCGTCAACTTTGGATCCGGTAGCACGAGCATTGCCAAGTTGTTTAAGGGCCACAGCAGCAGCAGCTGTTTCTATTCGACAGTCTGCAAGTCTAGTAATGAATAATACACTAATCGTGATGGTCCCGCATGCAGTAGACACATTGTTAAATAGGACCAAGACACAGCACTTAACTAGTGCTCGACTGTCCAGTTATGAATTGACGCTACTAGCGAGCCATGTGCACATAAAAAGGTGCAGTACCTTGAACATAGCCACATTGTTACCAATTGCAGAGGAATCGGATGCTTCAGAACAGCACGATTGTTTCCTTAGAACAGAGGAAGAGACGAAAGGGAGACTTGATTTGTTCGACACTCCTCTTGCTGAATGTGATGGTACATTATGGGTGGATGGTTCATGCTTTAGACTCCCAAATGGTAACGTGACTACAGCATATGCTGTCACAACTTTGCACACAGTCATTGAAACTGCACGAATACCGCATGGTTCAGCTCAAGCCGCTGAACTCGTGGCACTGACGAGAGCATGTGTGTTATCTAAAGGAATGAAAGTGACTGTCTATACCGACAGCCAGTATGCTTTTGGAGTGGCTCACAGTTTTGGACGATTGTGGAGAGAACGTGGGTTCCTGACTTCGCATGGAGCTAAGATTCAGCATGGTCAGTTGGTGAATGAGCTTCTTGAATCACTGACGTTGCCCCTGAAAGTAGCGATCGTGAAATGTAGTGCTCACAAGAAAATGACTGATGATGTTGGTCGTGGAAATGCATTTGCTGATGAAACTGCTAAGGAAACTGCAAAGAATATGATGAGCCGAATGTATGTTGCGAGCCCAGAAAGATGGACTGGTGATGTTGGAATATGTGAAGACACGATAGAAAGTGTGAAGTCCATCCAAGCTGAGGCCACGGAGAAAGAGTTAAGCATGTGGAGAGAAAGTACAGGGAGAATGGATGCAAATGGTTGTTGGATTGAATCGACAAAGCAACAGAGATGGTTGTTACCCGATGCATATGTGCCTGCAGTGGTTACAATGGCTCATGGGATGGCCCATATCAGCGCGAAAGGGATTTGCGAGTTGTTGGCCCCAGTGTGGAAGAATTCAGGGATTCCCAAGTGTGCAGAGAATGTTGTCAAGAATTGCATGGTATGTCTGAAGCACAATCCTGGTAGGGGAACCCCAACTCCAGCTGGTCATTTTGCACCTCCTACGTATACGTTCGAGGTTTTGCAGCTAGATTTCATACACATGGAGAGGTGCAACAACTTAAAATACGTGCTCGTGGTTGTTTGTGCCTTCTCAAGATGGGTAGAAGCCTATCCCCTAAGGGACAATACTGCCTTGTCCACAGCGAAAGCCCTTGTGAAAGAGTTCTTCCCCAGGTTCGGAATGCCTAGAATGGTCTGGTCTGACAACGGAAGTGAATTTGTGGGTTGTGTGATGAAAAAAGTGTGTGAAGGGCTAGGCATTAGGCAGAAGTTCCACGCTGCAAATCACCCCCAATCAGCTGGATTAGTGGAATGTTACAATGGCACGCTTAAACTTAAATTGGCCAAAATCCAAGCGAGCACAGGTCTTAAATGGCCTGACGCTCTACCCTTAGCACTCCTATCCACCAGAATGACTGTGCATTCGCGAGTGAAACTCAGCCCCTATGAAATAATCTTTGGTCGGCCAGCCAACATATGGGGAGTGCCTAGGCCCACGAAGTTTAGCGAGCTGCAACACCCCATTTTGCTTGACTATTTGTATGAATTGACGGCTAAATTGCGTGTTTTATATCAACAGGTCCACAACACCTTGCCTCCGGTCTCTGAGACACCGGGTCACTCCATTGACCCCGGTTCCTGGATACTTGTCGGCAACTTTCAAAGAACAAGAAACGACCAGCCCAGATGGACCGGGCCTCACCTCGTCCTCCTGTCTACAAGGTCGGCTGTTAGGGTGGAGGGGAAGGCCAATTGGGTCCACGGGATCCATTGTAAGAAGATACCCTTCCCTCTGCCACATGACCAATGGGTCCGGAAAGGAGGCACTGACTCAGAGCGCACAACTTATGAACGTGTAAAAGAAGCTAATCCTGATTGTGAAAGTGAGAACATTTTTCAAGAAACTGTGCCACCACCAGAACAATTGAACTCTGTGGAACCTGAACTACTATTTCTGGACCAGACAGTACCCGGGAAAAGACGCTACAATTTACGTCCAAGAAAAACAGACTAAAGTAAAAGTGATTTTTTTTTTTTTTATGATCCGAGAGAAAAACCTGTGGACTAATAAAAAAAAAAAAAATGTGTGATTCCCCAAATCCTATTTTTGAAAGTGCAGATTCTCCCATCTAGGTAACTTGCTTATTTTTGTTTTTTTTCGAACCGCCATCCGGGTTCCGCTGCTAGGGTCGCGGTTGATTAAAGACTTTTGGGTGCAGCTGACGACGTTAGGTTGCTGGTTCCGGTTGGTCCAAGGGAGCTGCCCTAGACTGACGGAAGCATCCTTTAGCAGAGACAACCTACCACCGCGGGCAGCACCTTAGAGAGGATGGAGTTTCCTGATGTGGAGAGGCCTGCCAAACAAATTAACTTTAAGCAGAGACTTTTTAAAACAATGACGAAGAAAATTTTTATAATAATGTGTATTTTTATGCTATTCAGCGTAATGGTCTTTTTGATAAGCTATGTTTTATTCTCTTTTCATGTGACATTTGCGCCCACTACATCACCCATACCTCCTCCTACTGTTTCCTCTCATTCTTTCCACCCTCTGCCTGACCACGAATCAAATAGGAGATTAGAGTTCATTAATAACTCCTTCGTTCAGTTATTACACCAACACCAACTTGTAATGAACACAACTAACTGTTGGGTGTGTGGTCTCATGCCCCACACCAGGGATAGAGTTATCCCCTATTTGGTCCTGCCATTTAGTCACAATGGGTCAGTATGGGCATATAGGACAATGTTCATATATGCACGAGAAATCCAACCCCTACGTTCTGTAAAAGACAACCTCAAGACTAGCGCCCTAGTCAAAGGTATAGTTGACATGATCAAGGAAGTAACTTCTTACGAAGATACCCCGGATGATGAGATACTTGCATATGTAGGTTGGAATGTGACCGGATATGGCACTACATTAAGTGAGAAACAGCAAGCCAAAAGATCGTCCCCTATCTGGATCGTACCCCATCAAGGTCACCTGTGTCTGCAAGGTATTGGCAGGAATCCCAGAGCTCAGCTAGGGAAGAGTGTCTGTACAGAAACGTATGTTTTTGGATCTCAGACTTCCCCTGCCTTTTTAGCCGCTAAGGGTACTTATTTCATCTGCCATGATAGAGCCTATACATGGTTGCCCCCTGACTTCTCGGGCTCATGTTTTGTTTCATTCCTGTTACCTCCCACCTACACAGCAGCGGCGGATTACCATCGGACAAGGGTAGTTAGAGGTATTTTGAGTAAAGAAGACACTGCAGGTCAAGAATTTGGTGACTTTGCAATGGGTTTTCTGCCATTCTGGGGAGCCATGGCTAACAGCGGAAACATAAGGCAATTGACAAGGGTAGTTGAATCCACCGTCATTGAAACTGCTGGTGCCCTTAGTAACCTGACTGCTGAGCTCCAGTCGGATCGACTTATGACCCTTCAGAACCGGGTCGCTTTGGATGTAATACTTGCGGACCGAGGTGGAGTATGCAAATTGATCCAGTCCAGTTGTTGCATTTTTATTCCAGATAATGCTCCGACAGTGTACAGGGCCATCTCCAAACTACATAAGATTTCCGAATCTATTCATGTGGATAAAGGAGATTGGTCGTTAATGGGATGGTTCTGGGAACTGATATCTGCCTGGGGATGGAAAATTCTGATGGTCATTGGGATGGTCTTAGCCATTCTTTTCCTGTTCTGTCTATGCATACAGTGTGCTCCTGCAATATGTGGCCTCTGTGCTACATCATGTGTAAGGAAGCCTGTGTCAAGAAATGAACTCAGCACTAGAATGATGTTGCAGCAACATCTCAATGACTTTAGGAATATAGATCTGGACTCAGATTAACATGAGGATAGATTAATTGCCTATGTAAGGGCAAAAGGAGGGTCTGTAGTTCTGAAAAATCTGGATTCATATAATAGTACTGGACATGAGAATAAAAACTTCGTCGAAATAGGACAAATTTGGTATTAAAAGACCGAGAATGACGAGTACATCAAGTACATGTATTTTCGGCGTATTCGAGTGACGATTTCACCTTGAAATCGTCATTTACATTCTAAACCCTTAGCTACATGTTGCCCTTTACATAGGCCTTAATCCAGTTGAATTTGATTCCACAAGGACACATACTCCTTAATCGACTTCTCCCTGACCCCAGTACAAGTTAGAACCATTGCCCCAGGCCGAACTCGTTAGGTCAGTTCCCTCCCAGTGGCCGAGCAAGATAGCATCTAGGCTCAACCAGCCATAAAACCATTTCAGCGCGCACACCTGCCATATCTCGCTCACATCTTTTCTCCACTCCTTTTCTTCACTTGCTTTATGATGGGGAGGTGACCGTTTTTATTAGGGGTCCAGCGATATCTGATGAAATGTTGGGCCTTGCCAGATGATTTGTTATGGGCAGCACGACGTGAAATATGTACATGTCATCATGACTCTGCTTTTCTTTTGTAATCAGTAACTATAAATGAAATACCACGAATCCAAGGAATGTTTTGCCCAAGGCTGAAAATTATGTATAAGAAGAGAAGCCTGACTTCGTGAAAGTGTGCAGTCTCCTGAGAATATACCCGTGTTGTACTTCTAGGACCCTGTTACCTTGGTTGCAGCCAATAAACTAATCTTTGACTTCACCTAGAAGAATCTGAGTTTCTGTAGGTCTGACTCAGGAGAACCCGAGGTCTCTGGGTGTTGATCCCCTGGCACCGCTGGGTTACCGGTTCTGTGCCGGTTCTTAAAAACCCAGTACCTCACCCTCGGTACTCTCCGCAATTGAAAAGGAGGAGTTAGATGCTGGACTCCGGGTAGAGGAACTAGTTACTGCTCTTGGCAGTTTACCCTCAGGGAAGGCAGCAGGGCCGGACCAGATCCCGGTGGAATTTTTAAAAATATTTCAAACAGTGATCATAGGGGACATGTTTAACATCATGGTATTGGCACAAAAGGATGAATCCGTCCCTGAGTCCTGGGGTGCAGCCAATAGAATCGTAATACCAAAGAAAGGTAAACCAATAACCGAACCAGGTTCGTACCGCCCAATTACGCTGATGAACGCTGATGTCAAGGTTTATTCAAAGATATTAGCTAGAAGATTAGCAGGGGTGGTTGAGGGTTTAGTCAGTCTCTCCCAGCATGGGTTCATCCCAGTTAAAGGACCCACACAGCACGTCAGGCAGGTCATTACCATGTTTGATGCAGCAGGTACCCTAGGAGACCCCATGGCAGCGCTGTTTCTAGATGCAGAAAAGGCATTTGATAGGGTCTCCTGGGGATACCTATGGTCAGCCATGAGGTGGAATGGAATTGGGGAGGGATTCATCAAGGCCATACAGACCTTGTATATCAATCCAATGGCTAAAATTAGGGTCAATAGGGGATACTCGGCAGCAGTCAAGATATGTAGAGGGACTAGACAGGGCTGTCCGTCATCCCCCCTGTTGTTTGCATTATACTTGGATCCCTATCTGCGCAGGCTGGAACAGAATCCACAGATTGCTCCGATGAATATAAACGGCTGTGCAATAAAAACTCTTGCATATGCGGATGACGTCGCTATTTCGACACCCAACCCTTCCGCTGCCATTAGGGAGATTGAGGCAGAGGCGGAACGCTTCGGTCAAATCTCGGGATACAACTGAACAAATCCAAGACACAGATTGTTGAAAATAGATATTCAGGGTGTAATGACGCTAGGGTAGTTGGTTCAGCCATGTACTTGGGGGTGGCTATATCAGTAAATCTTGATAGGGTGGTAGAGATAAACATGGCTCCTCTGATGACAAGAGTAAAAACAGATCTAACAAGGATGAATAACTTACACCTATCACTGATGGGCTGCACCAACGTTATTAAGATGCTGATTCTCCCCAAATGTCTTTATTTTTTTAGATCGATTCCTTTATTCTTTGAGAATAGTTGGTTTAATACACTAGAGACAATATGCAACACATTCATCTGGGCCCATGGAAAGACGCGTAGGGCATATAAAGATATGACGCTCCCAAGAGAAAGGGGGGGTGGGGAGCACCGGACTTCAGGTTATACTATATGGCAGCTGCCCTACAGTACATGCAAGGGCTAATAGGAGGAACTGGTCTGGATCAAAGAGTTAATAACCTGTCTACGAGAGTATATGCTACGGTCTTAGGGACAGATGCGGGAAACTGCTTTTTAAATTGTATTAATTATGGCTACTTTAAAAGAACTAGGTTCAAGACAGTCTCCACTGCTGTTAAGATTTGGATTGCCTTTTTGAAAAGAAGTAAAATGGGGAAGTATAACAGATACATTAGACTCTATAGAAACAGGTCATTTCATCAAGTAATCTTCGCAGATGAAGCAATGTTAGAATGGGTAAACAGTGGTATTATCCAGATCGGGGACTTATTTGACGCAGAGGGGATGATACAGTTTGCAGATTTAAGAACTAAACATGGTATTGATAATAGAGGTTTTTTCAAGTATCTCCAGGTCAGGAGTTTTTTTAATGATAAAGCAGGGGGGTCAGTGGGAGTAGGCAGGAATGAGATACTGGAAAAAATCAGACTTTTGGGGGATCGCACCATTAGGTCTTTTTATGCCTGTTTGGTTAAAGGGAAAACTGATGACTTAGGAAAGGTGGGTAATAAATGGGCGGAAAAACTTACCGTGGAAGTAGGGTGGTTTAAGAAATCATTGGACCTTGGCCGTACTATACTGTGCTCATCCTCCATGCAGTCACAACATTATAAAACTCTGTATTCATTATATCATACCCCTGCCAAGATAGCCAAATGGGGAGGGATTATGGGTATAAATTGTCCCCGATGCAACGCTAGTGAAGCTGATAGTATTCACATGTTTGCTACATGCCCTCAACTACATATGCTAATAAGGGACATCGAGGGTTTTCTAGATAGAACACTGGGGATTCAAATTAATCTTAGCCCAGCTAGAATAATTTTAGGTCTGGGTATGGAAGGGGCTGACACACAACAGGAATTTCTGTTTGTGGCAATGTCAGTATACAGATTGACCTTAGCAAGGGCTTGGCTTGACAAAAATCCACCGGCACTGCAAACCTGGCTGGCTAATCTCTTGAATGCATATAACATGGAGAAGAACATTTATGCATGAAAAGGGAAAAGGGGAAGGACATTAGGCCTAAGAATATGGCAACCCATAAGTAGGTGGAAGGAAGGAATTGGGTCGCAGGTAGACCCAATAAGGGCTTAAGGTTTAATTGTGGTTAAGTAAGAAATTATAAATAATGTTTTTGGAAATGTGTAATGAAAAGCTTGTATATCTTGTAATATAGCTTATTTAGCTATGAAGCATGAAGTATTAATGCTGAACAATGTATATTGTATAAAGTATGTGCAACATGGAAAATAATAAATATAATAAAAAAAAATAAAAAAAGAGAAGACAGGTCTGTATATCCTCGGTCTTATTTGAAATATCCCCGCTAGCGTTGATTTTGAGTTCTTTTATGTCATTCCTATCTCGGTCAGTTCTGGTTTTCCATGCTAATAAGGCACCAGCCTTTTCCCCATATTCATAATTCTGCATCCTACTGGTATCCCACTGCACCCTACATTTAGCTTCTAGTCTCCCTCTGTATTCTGATCTCGCCTCTTCCAACTTCCCCAAGATCTGAGTGAGTTGCTCCTGGTCCCCGTTGCTAGCACCGTCTCTTTCTCTCTCCAAACCACTTATCTTCTCTTCAATACCCTTTAGTGCCCCAGCTTCGATCTTATTCTTATAACAGATAATTCCGTGGAGTTTCCCCCTAAGCCAGGCCTTGTAGGCGTCCCAAACTACATCAGGTGTTGTAGAGCCTGAGTTCAGCAAGAAAAACTCCAAGGACGGGGCCTGTACAGCGGCAATTACCTCGGGGTCCTGCAACTTGGCCCTGTTAAGGGTCCATCTTGATGCTTGCCGCTGTACCTCCTTAATCTGATATAGAAAATGTAGGGGTCCGTGGTCGGACAAGTGACTCGGGAGAACTGAAACTTCTCATAGATTGGCTGTTGAGCCTCTATCTAAAAAAACGTAGTCAATCCTAGATGAATGACAGTGCTTTTTACTATAGTAGGTAAAACCCTTCTCGTCTCCTTTTATTTCCCTCCATAGATCAACTAAGTCCATATCATGTATCATATTAACTAATGCCCGACGTACCTTCACGGCACCTTTGTAATGGCTTAAGTTAGATCTATCCTTGAGGGGGTCTATCAGGACATTGAAATCTCCCCCTATCACGTATGGTGGAGGTTCCAGCATCAGCACAGATTGTAATTTGTGAATATAAACCGGATCGCCCGTGTTTGGACCATAAAAAGAGGCACAAACCATATCCTGGTTTTCGAATGCTAATGTAACGGTCAACCATCTCCCAGAGGAGTCAGACTGGACTTTTTTTATGTTGCAGGGCGTCCCTTGTTTAATTAGGATAGCGACCCCTCTATTTGGGGATGTTTGTTTTGAAACACCAAAGCACTTTACCCACGTAGTCTTTGAGAAAATTGAGGTACTTTCTTCATGGCTCAGGTGTGTCTCCTGTAATAGACATATTTGTGCAGTTGATAGTTCTAAATGTTTAAGGATTAACCTCTGCCTCCGAGGGCACCTTAAACCGTTAACGTTCCATGTGACAAATATTATCCCTCTATTATTTAAAATCACACCTGCCATCGTCCTCTTTTCCTACATGAAAGCATCGACCCTTTTTGAGGCAAGAATTGACATGAATATACAGAAGGTTTAGATGAGGTAAAGAAATTTGTTTTTTTTTCCCACTGCACCCCCACCAAGTGCCCCCCTCCTACCCGAACCCCCCGCCCCTTGACCCCGTGCCCTCTCTACCCGTGAGGAACCCTCCCTACTAATAGGCAAAAACCTATTTAGCCATCTCCCCCCCCCCTTGGAGCAACTATGTGATCCCAGTTATTTGTTTACAAAATTTCCTACTAATTACACTTCGTTTTTAATTGAAGACCCATTAATCTGTCTTGATCTTGATCTATTTCGACCCCTGCCCCTCTTTTCTGTCTCTGATCTTGGCTATGAGAGCGTCAGCTTCCTACCCTGACCTAATCTGGTGCATATGGTTATTCCACATTACTCTCAACTGTGCCGGAAATTTTAACTGCGCCTTGGCTCCTAGGCTGTTCAACTCCTCCAGCCTTTTTCCCAACTCCCACTGCCTTGCTGCGGTAATATGTGATATATCGGATCTTATACAGAAGGTAAAGGGGTTAGAGCTGTTGAAATGTATGGGGCCTTCTTTTAGTGCGGTGGAAAGAATCTGTTCTTTTATGGAGTATGTCAAGAAGTTCACTAGGATCTTTCTGGGTTTCTGTTTTGTAAGATTTCTCCTGAAAGGGTTGCGACGTACCCTCTGTATGTCGTGCAGCAGATCTACCTCTGGTGTATCTTTTAATACTGTCCCCTTCAGTAAGGATATGTCAAACCCCTTGATATCGCCCCCCTCCATGGACTCCGGCACATTCAAGATTCTTAGATTATTCCGACGCGAATAATTCTCCAAGCGCTCAATGTCTTCCTTGAGTTCCTTATTCTGTGCAGACAGCTTAGTAACCTCTGCTTCAGTAGTACTCATCGACTCCTTGATCTTAGGGAGTTCCAACTCCATTGCCTCGGTCCTGAGAGTTACCTCATCTACCCTCTTAGTCAGTTCTTCGCATGAAGCCTTTATTGCTGCTTGGTTGGCCTCAGATACTGTAAATCTGTTGGCCATCTCAGCTTGGTTAGTTTCCGATACTGTAAACCTACTGGTGATTTCTTCCTTCATGCCCAATAGTATAGCGGCCAACGTTCCTGCAGTTGCATCTGGTTTATCTGTATGGGACTCAGCACCTGTGTCTGTACTGTTAGAGGGGTCAGATCGATATTTTGGCACATCTTGCGCTGTGTTCAGCATATCTGTGCTTCTGGCCGATAATATGATATCCTGCGTGCCGCTTGGACCATCCTCATCTAATGCCGAATATCGATTAGTTAGACCGATGTCTGGATGTATTGTTACCTCTACATCAACTGGGATGGTACAGTAATCGGTGCTGCTCCCTTCGGCCCCTCCCTGTGGCGGACCTCCTAAGGTGTTTGCCCCCGGGGTAACTGAGGTAGGCTGAGAGTGCTGAGGGGACTGATTGCCCTTATTGTTCTGAGCAGGCTGAGTAGAAATTGTATGCTGGGAAGGTCGAGCTACCAGTGGGTGGCAGCCGGAAGCAGAGGTTGTAGTAACGGTGTTAGACATTACTTTATAGTAAGTTTTAAGTGAGGGGGTAACTTTTATACTTGCCTCTGCCACTTTAGCTCCTTTGTTTTTTCCCATGCTTTTATTATTTTTAGGGCTTAAATACTCTTCTGAGGTGTTCCGCCTAGTTTTTCCCCTTCTTGCACGTTCCTTTATTTCCAAGATAGGGGGTGATATGCACGGTGGATATGCAGGTTTTCCCTTGGATGTATTTAACACTGTCCTGGCCCTTAATGTATACCTGTTTCTTATCTCAGGGAACTGGCTTTCCTCGGTGTTACTGGCTCCGTTTGTATTCTCTTTACCACCAGCGCATATGCCCTTGTCACTGCTTCCCTCTACATCCATACACCTTACCGAGGTACTCTTAAAATTGCTGTTATATATTTGGGGGTTAAATCCTCTACGAGCACTAGCCCGTGTGCTGCTCTCACCCCCTCTACCCCCCGGCGGCTCTCTGCCTCAAAGCTTACGCCGCTTTGCTCCCTGGACAGAACGGTTTCTGTTGTTGCTCTCCCCGCTTCTCCCGTCGCATCAGCTTAAAATAAACTCCTGCTGGCTCTGCCACCATTGACCCGGAACACTAACAGGGCGGAATCGCGCCTCCTCCGTAACCTGGCTGCCTCTTCCCACAGCCAATACCGGTTCCTCAAGACGTTGACACCGTCCCCTTCGCTTCGCTCGTGCAGGTCCCTCCTCCAGCTGGCCTCTCGTCTCTCACCGCGAGCGGGCTGACGCACACCAATATCCGGGGGCATGCTCGATCGGCAACGGTACAGTGCGAAATAATGCGCAGGGTTGAAAAAAGATTTCAGGGAAATTATAGTATGGGTCTATAAGTAATCCATTTAAATGCAGGAAAACAGCTACTCCATGGGGGAAAGAAGGTGACTACGGCCGTTCAGCTAGCGGCCGCCATGTTCCTCCTAGCTGAAAGTACTTCTTCTCAACAAGTATTGGGGTATCTAATGTTACTGACTCTGAACATGTTCACTCCTTTCTCTTCCCTTGTCCACTCCTCTTCCCACCCCCTCTCAATCCCTTCATTTTCTCACTCCCCCTCTCTTCACCCCCTCTCTCTCCTACCTTTTAATATTCATTTTCCACTTAATTTTATCTCTCTGTTTCTTTGCCCCATTAGCCCTGTTGAATGCATTATCATACTGTAACTCTTATTCGCTTAATTGTTAATTTTATCTCATTATGTTCACCATCCTTGTAAAGCGCTCTGATACTCATGGGTCCAGTAGCGTTATATAAAACCTTTGAAATAAATAAATAAATACATTTTATTATCTATGGCCCAGGATAAGGTCCCTATCGGACACTCTTTTAAAGGTTAGGAGCACATTTCTCACAGGTCATACCTGACAATGGATGTCAAACCTAGCTAGAAGAAAATTGTCCAGATGACATGAAATAATCACAAAAATTAATAGTTGGCCACTTTACCAAATGTTATCTGCCTATTGTCAAGTCTATATAATGACATTGTAAGTGAATGAATATTTTACTTCATGATTTTCTCATGCAGTCAGTGATATGTGTATATCATTATTATTTTGAGTTTTATATAGTGTTAGCTTGACCCGAAATTATCAGAGCGCTTTACATATTATGTGATAATGTTTTCAAGAGGTACATAAAACATGAACAACCCTGCATACATCAATCATTTACATAAACAAACATAAAATATTATCTCTAAGCTATTATTATTTTGATTTTAAATATAGCGTTAGCCAGACACGGACCTATATAGGAAATAGCAAGTGGTACATTAGTAGGAATTTTCACATCACCTTATGTTTATCACCCATAATGTTGTAATGGCACTACTTATACATTAGTTAATTACAACTAATTAAAGGTCATTTGATTCTCCACAGGGACAGAATTTCTTGCTATGTCATGGCAACTCTACAGTGTTTAATTTCATTGGCCATGGCACATATGAGGTGGCACGCTGCAGGACACTGGTACATGTAGTTGCCAAGGATAATTTTGTACTAAAATACCAAGCTGAAAGAGCAGTCTTAAGCGAGCAATATGATTAGGAACATCCATGTGCTTGAGTATCTAAAGCATCCATCCTCTCTCAGTGCTCTTCAATGTTCATGTCACTGAAAAAGTTTGGTGTAAACACCATCAACACTCAGTTCAAATACCTCTACCTCCAACACAAAGTAAATCGATTCTCAAGACACATCACTGGGTAACACCTTCACTGAGAGCTTAGCTAAATAGCTTAGAGAAAAATAGTAATGGCCTATGTTTTGAGGACTTAAACTAATGAAAACTATAAGCTTTTGTCCCCCTTCACTTAAGCTCTGTTTGCCAGTTATGAATGTCTACTCTATGTTCAGGACTAATGCAACTTGAGAAAGGCAATATTGTCAAGACTGGTCCTTGGAAAAACAAAGAGTATCCTCAGATCCGCAGGTCTCAGAGGGAGTTACAGCCCATGGTAGAAGAGAGCTACAATAGACAAACAAGCTTTAGTCAATGATTTATGAAACATTAAAGATATCTACTAAATTCACACTGGCTATAGCTTATGACCCCATGTTGAACTTTTGTATGGTATTTCGAATGTTAAAAGGTGGAGAGAGACCAGTCAAACTCTATCTGTAACTTGATGCTGAAATGCTCAGTAAAGTGTGATGTATTCCTATAGGTTCTGTATCGATCCCCCTATTCCTGACCCTATTCTGGTTAACAAGTTAACTAGCAGCCATCCCATGAGGCAGAAAACCCCCATGATGCAGGAACCGTTATCTGATTAAGCCACACTACGGCACAGGAACGTGTTATCTGATTAGGTCATAACGCTTGCCATCTAATTAGACAAGCGATATTCCTCCAGCCCCTGATAAGGCATACAGAGTTCTCAAAACAAATCAAACCTATGACAACCTGGGAAAAACCCTGCGGCCATTGTTTTGATTTCACCGAGAACTTCAGCAAAAGAATGTGCTAACGACCAGGTCGTATGACATCCTTATTGACGTATCTATGTCCATCCTTACGTCAATCTCGGCACCTTAAAGGTATAAATATTACCGATATTGCCCTATGCAAACACACGCGGTGGAGACGAGATCGGAGCAGCCAGACTTGCCAAAGCCCAGAGCAGAGCAGACCCCGCTGGCACAGCCCCGCCTTCCTGACGCGCTGAGAACGAGACGCTGCTTTCTCCTGCCGAGAAATCCAGCTCCGGCGCTTCCGGGTAGCCCTCGCAGGCAGCCTGGAATATCGAGACCAGAGACGAGAGATACCATCCCTCATTCATCCTAGATTCCAGGTACAGAACTGAATAACCCCTCGCAGAGAATTCTTTAGTCAGTCACTTGGCAAAACAAACTTAACTTAAACTGCTATTTTCTATTCCCGCCCACGTATTAGGCTTAGGTCAGGTACACCGGGGTAGGCGTAGTTAGAAACACCAGTTGAGTACGATTAGTCAAATGTATATATGTATGTATCTATTTTATCCATTTTAAACCATCATATGGCTTAGAAACCATATCAATGTTTTTACAGTATTATTTTATACTTCTGCTTTTAATGTATGCACTTTACTTAACCATAAGTATTGCAATAATATCGATCCATTTCTCTTGTATGAGAAAAGAGACTGATCAATAAATTACATCTTTTATTGAACACGCCCGTCTCTTCCTTTTCTTTACAATCTGGTGAGACTAAGAATGCACGTACTGACTGAGTAAAATAAGTCGTCTTTTGTTTTCACACGACTCTAGAGATACACTCTTGATTAGGGGAGAGCAAAGTTGTCATGTTCTATGGTTGTCAGAAACTAAATCCCTTCTTGTCTATCCAGGGAGGTTCAACTCCTCCTTGCCTATTCGAGAAAGTTTCTAGTGAACTCTGAGCTAGCTGGCAAACCCAAAACTTTAAGTCTAATATCGACAGTAGTAGACCTAGTTAACGTCTGGTCTAGGCCTATACTATTGAAGGTATTATTCCAATGCGCAGAGCCTATTGGGATAATAGGAACTACACTACATGGCGCCCAACGCGTTTGGATAAGGCGATAAAACTAACGTAAGACATTTAGAGTAACTCAGTCGTGCTTTTTCACTCAGACCCCTTTTTTCCCATAATACTCCAAAGACGTCTGGAGTGGGTGAAAGGTAATATCCGCCAGACCTCGCAGGAGGAAACTCCTATGTATGGTCCTTGGTCTAGTCAACGTTGAAGGATACACTGTTCCAAAATATTGTGCATCTAATCTTTGTTTCCATAAGAACCTGATCTGCAAAGAAACTAAATAACCTTCTGGACAGTACAATGTCAGACACTGAAGGAGAAAGAGAGGCAGTTAAAATAGTAACTGAACTCGCAGCAGCTGATAATGCACTGCAAGACGCTGACCCAGATATAATACTCATCGCGGTCAACATAAGAAAATCTATAACTTTAAAACTTATAGAAAATGGACTGACACCTAGAGGTGGCACAGTCATATTCGTAATTGAGGCACACGAATATCGGCAGACAGAGGTATTCTATTCATGGATACACTTTCCAGCAGCAAATGCTGTAACAAAGGTCTTCCACTATTACAAAACAGAGGAAGCTCCTAATGAGTACACTCCTTTCGAGGAGGTGGAAGTACCACTTACATTTCAAGAGCATCTGCTCTTATTTAATGGCGCCCTAAAACATAATAATCACATCACCAGGCTCGGTCCATTAGGTAGACCAGGAGCAACGTGGCCGGTTCTAGCCGGATACACACCACATCCAGACATCGATGGGATGTCTGCAGCAGAGCTTTTAACACAGCTAAAACAATTAATAAAATTACATAGACAATTAGTCCAATATGTGATGCGGACTTCAACAATTCAACCAGCAATTAAAATTCCACAGCTGACCCCTCATCAGGGGAACACAAATAAAATTACACCACAGAACATACAATCCTACCTAGGTAAAGTACCAGCTAAACGGGAACAAATACCATTCTGGTTAGCACAAAAAATCACCCAAATAGAGGCGGTGTTTCCAGACACCACCCCGTTAGAAAAACACAGGATTCTGACTATCTGTCTTCCAATGGGAATCGCACCACACGTGGAGGACTGTGACACTTGGGGTACAGTCTTTGCTTCCATCTACACAAAAACGCACGGTGTTCCATCCATTTCGGTAATACCAGATGTGCTAAAACAAATTCAAGACGAATACGGTCCAGAACCCGCTTTAACTCTTGGTATGAAATTACTAAAAGACTTCAAGCAGGTCTCGGCTATATTATTAGCCAACATAAAGGGAGAAGCAGCAAACGTGGCGATCCGCCAGAGGTTAAAGGAGACAGATATAGCAGACCAACCAGCTGAAATTGCCAGAATTATAGAAAAATCCTATGAGGAACTAGGTAGAGATAGTTTAGGTGGAATACCAGTAAAACCACAACTGATTGAAAGTCCTGAAAAAATATTTTTTAATAATAATTCAACATCACAAAAAAAGAGCTGGGATGGAAACAAACAATCCAATCCTAAATTAAAGAAATTCCAGTCCAGAGGAAGGTCTCCTCGGCGGAGAGAAAAATCTCCGAACCAAAGACACAGGTCACCCCAAAGTGACCCCTCTGGGAAAAGATATAACCTTAGAAATAGGGATAATATAAAGAAGCCTGATAGATATCAAGACATTGATACACGTCCCTCTCAATCTTTTCAGACTTCCTCGCAGAAATCGGAAAGAAGAGGACGATCAGAACAAAGAGAAGAGCACGCCAAGTCCAAAGACAAGGAATCTGCTCATCTAAAAAAGAAACTACAATTTCCAAAAAAGAAGGTAGCCAGTATCAAGGTAGTTAACAATGCCGAGAATACTGAGGACACAACTGAAAAACGGAGAATGGGCTCAGACAATGCTAGACAGCGCAGCAGAAGTGAGCATAGCTCGCAAAGTCCTTATGAATCTTCTGGAGACAGTGGACACGAATGAATATCTTCAAGTGGAAACTGCAGACACCAGAGTTAGCAAACCTCACAAAATATATGAAATAACATTACGTATAGAAGGGGATAAGACTAGAAAAATAAGGGGACTATTTTGGGATAATCTCTCCAAGGGCTATGACATCCTTCTAGCTGAAAAATACTGGCCACCAGAGTTTGTCAGGGAGTGCCCTCATGGCGAAGAAATAATTATGCCTGCCTTCTCAAATCATATCCCAATTCATAAAAAATACACACTTGCTAGAAAGTGGGCAGTAGCTCAAGCTCCTGCTTTATATAAAAATCATGTAGGATGGGATGAGGACTCTCCTCCTCACAAAATCCAGTTAAAATCACAACCTACTGCACAGAGACAGTACCCAATTAAGCAAGAAGCTAAAAAACAGGTAAAAGAAATCCTAGATCAATTAGAATACCAGGAGGTGATTGAAACTTGCACCTCACAAATGAACAACCCTTTGTTTCCGGTCTCCAAACCAGACAATTCATATCGTCTAGTTTTGGATTACCGACACCTTAACTCATGTTGCAAAACTTTTGCAGTGCAAAACTCGCATAGTGCTGCACTAATGAATAACATAGTGCGCAAAAAATACAAAACAACATTAGACATCTCTAATGGATTCTTTTGTCAAAACATAGCACCAGAGAGCAGATATTTGTCTGCGTTCTCAATAAATGGCACTCAAAAACAATTCTGTCGGTTAGCCCAGGGGTACAAGAATAGCCCAGGGGTATTCTCAGCGAGAGTAACAGAATTACTACAAACATATGATGACGAAGCATTATCGTATGTCGACGACATATACTTAACAGATGATGACTTGGATACTCACTTGAAGAGAGTGAACACCATAATACTTGGGTTCACAGCAGAGGGTTACAAATTCAACTTTAAAAAATCCAGAATTGCCCATCTAACAGTCCTGTTCTTAGGATATGAATTATCAAGTGAAGGCAAAAGCCTGGCTGACAATTTCCTAGAGAAATGTGCCGTACTCCAAGCACCTAGAACACTAAAAAACCTACAGTCAATTCTAGGCTTCCTAAATTTCGGAAGAACATACATTGCAAATTACGCAGAAAGGGTCAAACCCCTTTATGATCTAATAAAACCAGATTTTAAAAGAACCAATTGGACTCAAATACACACAGAAATTCTGAGATCCTTACAAACAGACATGTTAATTAAAACAAAATTAGAAACACGTGATAACACACGCAATCTTGTGATTCGATTCATCCCAGGAAGATGCGGATTCACATACCTGACCTCTAATGAGGGAGAAAAGGTACCAATTGCATTCAAATCACACTTGTACACAGAAGCTGAAAAGAAATTCAGCATTAAAGAAAACATTGTTCATGCAGTTCAAACCGCAATAGCTAGAGAAAAAGATCAAGCGGACGGTAGAGACATCACAGTCAGAACAGCAGAATCAGCCTTTGAGGCATTAACAACACCGTGTAGTTTACCAACAACAACATTGAATCCGGAATGGATACAATGGGTGAATTCAATTACAACGGACAAAGTATACTACTACTTTGATCCAGAACTAAAGGAATTGAAAAATCTAGAATATGAAAGAACATTCCCTCTGCCAATCGACATTCTGCCCTTACGACAATACGCTTGTGTAATCTATACAGACGGACATGCTCAACCCTCCGTTTGGGGAGAACAAGCATACAACCCCACATGTGAGATTACAAAAGAAGTGTGGCGCGGAGGTAATCTAAGACCTCTATTAACAAAAACACACTCAGTAGAAACTAATTCAGAACAACAGACTGAAATAATAGCATTGAAAATGGCGCTAGATAATGCGGATCGCGAATTCCCGACACTTATAGTGTCCGATTCATATTACTGCGTCAAATCATATAACAACGATTTGCAGACATGGATTCAAAACGGTTACAAAGATGACACAGGTGCAACAATAAAGCAAAAACTGCTTTGGGAACAAATAGTTCTGTTACAAAAAGAACTACCAAAGACTCACGTGATACATACACTGAGTCATCAGTGTGATGGCGTTCACGTTGCAGGGAATTCATTGGCTGAGACAGCCACAGCGGTTGCAACTAAATCGGCTTCCGTAGCTAGAAAAAAGCGTACAGTGAAGTATATTGACGGTGAAACAGTGCTGGCGGTGAAAACGTCATCAAAAGGCGACTGCTCAGTGCTACCGATCAACTATCCACTCAATTATACATACATAATCGATGCAAACTCCGTCCCTTTTGCTCGAATCCCTGGAGTGGGGGATAGAGTGATTCCAAACATGGACAGGAGAACCTTGTTAATAGCAGACGCACATATGGGCGAGGGTCTCAGACACCTCAAACTAAAAGATTCTCTGGAAGAATTACAATCAAGGTACTGGTGGCCAGGCATGAGCCTGCATCATACCATGTTTGTAAAGAACTGCCCAAACTGTAACAGAAATCGCAGTGGTGAGAGAAACGGTGTAATACCGTGTCATTTCACTCCAGAAAAGATCAACAGTAAAAAGCAAAGCGTCCGATTAACATATACAGGCTAGTTTCCACTTATAATGTAGATCACCAGCACTCGGCTGACGTCTGGACTGTTATACAAAGATTTGCGAGTCTAAATGGCATATACGCTAAGAGCATGCTACGTTTGACCATTGTTTTCACTCTAGCCCTCCAGCCTGAGGGGAAACATGGCCAAATGAGCATAGCACAGCGGGACTCTTCTCACTTCCTTCCTGAGGGATACGGGATGGTGTAAAGAAAAAACCAAGGCATAAAGCTATCTATAACAGAAAGGATATTAGGTTCGGGAGCTGGGTGGGTCAAACATCTAATAAGTGTCCAACGTAGTCTAAATAACCTGCCAAGAAATTCTCTGAAGGGATTCAGTCCGTACGAATTATTGTTTGGAACTAGGATGTTAGTCTTAGACCTCGACAGTCAGACTTCAGTGGTGAAGGAAAAAAGCTTTGATATCAAAGATCGTTTGGCTATTTTGCAGGACTTAAACGAAACAAGAAAAGACCTGAGCAACATAAAGTTGAAACAGCAGCCAACAACCACTGAAGAACCACCACCTGTCCCAGCAAGACCTGTCTAGATTCCAAAAGTCGGGGATCTAGTCAGAGAAAAGATCGCGGTAAAGAAGGAATTTGGGCCTTCTTACAGAAAAGCAGTTCCTGTCTTGTCTATCAACGGGACAAGATCAGTTGTACTACCGCCGCTTGCTGGTAAAAAGGAGAACCGAGTTGTATCCATCGACCTGGTAAAACCACAATCATGTGGCCGATAACAAATAGTAGGCCAAGTGGACTCCCGATAAGTAGTAGAACACCAAGATTTGCTACAAACACAGAGGTTCAATCTAAGAGGCTAATCACATTCGAAACGCCTACAGAACTACAACAAGGACTATGCAACAATGCAATGGAAGTTAGACCTCTGAAAACCCAAATAAAAACATTTAGCAGAGACACACCAATCTATAATGAAGTAACAAACGACTATGCAAGAAACAGTAATCCTGAAGCAATTGGAACAATTGACAGAACTGCATCCGGCTACTTCATAAACTTCGATGATTCCTCTGAAGGCTTCACTGAATCAAAAACACAGCCATCAACAAAAACCTTTAAAGATAAAGTTAAAGTACTTTTGAAACAACTGAAAGAAACATATCTGATTTCTCCATGGATTGAATTTTGGGTGGGTTTTGGTGCATTTATCCTCATACTTTGGCTCATCATGGTACTAACTTTGGGACGCTTCATTGAGGGAAAATATGCTAAAATGGACACAGCAAGTCAGAAAATCAACTTGATCCTCAAACCACACACATCTTCACACGTCGAGAAAAGAGAACTTTCTTCAGTCAACTTCACAGCCAATCCTATACAGGGTGGGGTAGCATGGGACAACACTGACTACGAAATTTATGGTCCGGTTGAAATCCTGAAATATCCACACCAAATTAAGATCTCGTTGAGTGACTTTGTAAAACCATGCTCATTTGCTGATGATTGGGACTTTGAAAGTATAAATAATATGATGTCTGACTTAGTGATGTCTGCTAAATTTACCAAACATGATTATTTGCAGGGTTCGACAAATTATGATAGTATGTACTGTTATAACCACTATGGTAACCATTTTCTACATAGATCTGCACAACCTAGAAATGTTTTAAATTATAATCAATGGGAACATTGTGCAACCCCTCCAAAAGGAAGCTCAAGAACCGTGTATGACAAATATTCATACTTTTCAGGTTTCAACTCAAGTAATGCTGAAACATTTTATTTCAAATTGTCAAATAAGACAGGGACAAAGACCATGATAACAAACACGAAATTGATATATTCAGACTCATTCTTTGAACAAATGAATACTTTTGGTTTTGATTATTGGGACAAAAATGTTGAAGTAAAAAGTGTTTGGGGAACGAAAGAATGGCAAGTACAAGGTATAGAATCTTTGTTTAGAGCCTGCATGATCCCAGAACAAATTATATTTTTAAATGACACTGTTCAACAAACTACCTGTCTTGGCCTAGCCAAAATCAAAGACTTAAATAAACCGTCTATTCCAAAACCAACAATGAACAGCAATAGCTCTACAGATGAAGAGATAGGCGTAACTTATGTATTAAACCAAAACAGAACACATCCTGATTGGAAAAAGTGGTTGATCTGGCCCACAGATACTAATAACTATCAAGACAGATTCCTGAACAAAACACAGGGGTTCAAAATGACCAGGCCAGACCCTAGATATTCCCAAAGACAACACCCAGGGATAATAACCACCTACAGTGTGGGCAAATTATGCCTTCAGTGGCTACAAACTTCCACACTGGCAGAAATTAAGCAACACCTAACTTTACTTACTGATGGTGCTGACTTGCGTGATTTCATTATGGGACCGCGCAAACAGCGTCAGAAACGTTTCATAGCAGCCTCTGTATATGCAGCATACAACGAGGCCTGGAAGGTGACTCAAATTGAGACAGCAGAAAGTATACGGGAAATTGACCGTATTAATTTGGAAAAATCACTTTCTGTAGTGGACAATGGGTTAATGACTCTGTCCTCCAGAATTGTTTCTCTGGACAGCATTGTGTCTTCAGCAATCGACATAATATCGCAAGACTTACTGTTGTTACAACACGGTCAGTCCCAATTGCGTTCTATTGTACAGCTTGGCTGGACGTTACAAAATCTGCGTTCAGGCTATGTGCCTTGGCGTTTAATCAACACAACGTCACTATTCAATATCTTTAACCTCACTGATAAACAAATCAGTATGGCACAAAAGGGTGCTGATTATACAATCCTGAGCATTGAGAAACTCGAGAGATTACCAGTGACAATGTCAGAACGACCTGTCAGTGAATGGATAATACATGGGATAATTAATATTCCAATATCAACCTTCAGGTTTCAATACTGCCAAAAATATATACAGGCTGGCATGTACGAAAAATTGGGAAAAGGGTACATTAAAACAACATGGAACTTGCCCTATTCACATGCATGTGTCAGTAATAAAGGACAGAAAGTGTTTCTTAGTGGCAATAATTGTGCGATGTCACTGAGCGGTACACTTCTGTGTAATGGAATTAGTTTGCAAGGAGCCTGTGAAGGGAACTCAAATAACCTTTCATGTCACCAGCTAGGCGCACCTGCAACAGAGATAGAACCATTCTTTCAAAGACTCTATAATGGGAGTTACGTTCTAATTGTGGACCGCAGATGTTGTAGTCTTATGCCCGGGACTCCTTATCTCGTAACTACGACTGCGAAGGTCAAGTGCTGTGGACGCTTATTGTTCCCTAGCTCCCTTCCAGACAGGGATGCAAGGGCATGGCCCAACTTGAAAATTACTTCTATTCGAATAGATACTTTAAGCAGAATGAAAACAGTGCTTCTTCAGACGCCGACAAGGCTCACATCATCAAAAGAAACGTATGATCTCCTAGTCGCAAGGACGACTGCAGAGATTCACTCCTTATTATCAACTAATTCCCCATACATTTCGCAGAAATCCTGAATGAAATCTTAAATATTTCTGATACCAGTGGAGTCTCAAAAGTATTTAAGACAGTATTTTCGATGGCATTAACACCATTGAAAGCCATACTGGGTATTTTTCCAGATTTCGTCCATTCGATTTTTGGCGGACTCCCCCTCATTTTAGGACTAATTGCAGGAATCCTATTCTTAGTCCTTATATTTCGTTATGGCAAACCATGTCACAGACAAAACACCTGCGACAAGGGAAGAAACAATCCTAGCCATTGGATACCGGGACCGGATATCAAAAATCCTGGGACTATCCCGGCTTAGAGACCTGAACATGACTTGGTTTCTTTCATTTCGACCAATGTGGCAACAATGTGTTTTACCTGTATTAAGGTGCTTGCTATGCGGAGAAGAATGCGTGTTAGACACCTGTCTGACGCTACAATCAGATGCGCCAATGGATGCAGAAACATTGTTGAGTCCAATAAAGGCTCATGCTTTGTGCTGCCCTCAACGGCTACCAATCCTGATGACGGCATTTGTGGAAGCTTCACCACTACGATTAAGGGGTAGTGAAGTTCAAGATGAAAGCAGCATTGATCAGGTACGACCTTCTGTCAGCGATACTAATCAAAATGTCAATGGAGACAATCATGCGCACGAATGCATGGTTACACCTTTTTCCGAGTTATTGGAACTCTCCCAGGAAGCTGTTGACAGCTTTTTCGACAGTCTAAATGATATGATGTTCTCACCAGAGCAGAAATAGAGACTTTTGAGCAAGCTCACACACGGCGTTCCCTGAATTTGGCCTTCAACTAGAAAAGCAAAATACCATGAACAATTTTCCCTCCAGTTCACGGACAGCAATTTTTTTCAGCAGCCCCAAAATTTTTTCCAATTTTTCGGGACACTTATCTTCTGCTTAAAGTAAGAACTATTCTTAGAGAACTAAAATTTCAAATTTTAGATCGTTTATAGACATTAGCTGCCCGCTGGTATGTTCATAATTATTTTATTCTGTGATGGAATGGTCTCGAACCTTTTTTCTGTATTAAGAGCCATTTCATGTGTAAATTCTCATATACAAATTAGTGATAATGTATAGATATGCGTGATTACTTTAGCATTATTCTACAGCTTGAGTGCATATATTACATGTGACTGTTTTTTCCGTATATTTGATAATTTCAAAATGCATTTATGTATTTTGGGGTGGTAAGGTATACACGATACTCTACAGTATGTTTTACTATGCATAGATTCGTAAATATGTCCATAGTTAGCGTGGAGTGGGTGTGATGTATTCCTATAGGTTCTGTATCGATCCCCCTATTCCTGACCCTATTCTGGTTAACAAGTTAACTAGCAGCCATCCCATGAGGCAGAAAACCCCCATGATGCAGGAACCGTTATCTGATTAAGCCACACTATGGCACAGGAACGTGTTATCTGATTAGGTCATAACGCTTGCAATCTAATTAGACAAGCGATATTCCTCCAGCCCCTGATAAGGCATACGGAGTTCTCAAAACAAATCAAACCTATGACAACCTGGGAAAAACCCTGCGGCCATTGTTTTGATTTCACCGAGAACTTCAGCAAAAGAATGTGCTAACGACCAGGTCGTATGACATCCTTATTGACGTATCTATGTCCATCCTTACGTCAATCTCGGCACCTTAAAGGTATAAATATTACCGATATTGCCCTATGCAAACACACGCGGTGGAGACGAGATCGGAGCAGCCAGACTTGCCGAAGCCCAGAGCAGAGCAGACCCCGCTGGCGCAGCCCCGCCTTCCTGACGCGCTGAGAACGAGACGCTGCTTTCTCCTGCCGAGAAATCCAGCTCCGGCGCTTCCGGGTAGCCCTCGCAGGCAGCCTGGAATATCGAGACCAGAGACGAGAGATACCATCCCTCATTCATCCTAGATTCCAGGTACAGAACTGAATAACCCCTCGCAGAGAATTCTTTAGTCAGTCACTTGGCAAAACAAACTTAACTTAAACTGCTACTTTCTATTCCCGCCCACGTATTAGGCTTAGGTCAGGTACACCGGGGTAGGCGTAGTTAGAAACACCAGTTGAGTACGATTAGTCAAATGTATATATGTATGTATCTATTTTATCCATTTTAAACCATCATATGGCTTAGAAACCATATCAATGTTTTTACAGTATTATTTTATACTTCTGCTTTTAATGTATGCACTTTACTTAACCATAAGTATTGCAATAATATCGATCCATTTCTCTTGTATGAGAAAAGAGACTGATCAATAAATAACATCTTTTATTGAACACGCCCGTCTCTTCCTTTTCTCTACAATCTGGTGAAACTAAGAATGCACGTACTGACTGAGTAAAATAAGTCGTCTTTTGTTTTCACACAACTCTAGAGATACACTCTTGATTAGGGGAGAGCAAAGTTGTCATGTTCTATGGTTGTCAGAAACTAAATCCCTTCTTGTCTATCCAGGGAGGTTCAACTCCTCCTTGCCTATTCGAGAAAGTTTCTAGTGAACTCTGAGCTAGCTGGCAAACCCAAAACTTTAAGTCTAATATCGACAGTAGTAGACCTAGTTAACGTCTGGTCTAGGCCTATACTATTGAAGGTATTATTCCAATGCGCAGAGCCTATTGGGATAATAGGAACTACACTACAAAAGAGCAGCAGGAGACTGTGCAGTATGTAGGTTGTCCTGTATTACAAATGTTATCTTTTGCATACCTCAGTGGGTTTCTAAAAGACAAGGGATCTTTACACTTGATCCATTAACATCCTTAGGATGGATAATTGGCAAAAAGCGTTGATAATAATCTCATTCATTCCACACAATCTACACATTAGGCTACATCACCTATCTTTTTCAAATAAACAAAGGTGCTCTGTCTCGTAAAAAATAGCAGTATACGTCCCTTCTAAAATGTATTCTGTTCACTGCTTTTATGTTTCTTGTTCACTTATTAGGTAAATGTATATTCCTGGTGGAAATTCAAGAGATCAATCATTTGAGCAGCATGGGGTTATCTACAGGCTTCTTTTATATTAAATGGATTAGTATACTCTTGATAATATTAAAGTACAACACCATCAGATACGTTTTCTATTACATTTTTTGTCCTCATTGAAGAAGAGGTGTCTACATATTTCTTCTGCACACTAAGGGCCTGATTACGATGCTGGTCAGACCGACTGTCCAACTGCTGCGGCCGCAATCTGATTATGACAGCCAAGGCCAGGAAACGTCCCCCCGCCGTATTATGATGCAGCCGCTGCTACCACAGCGGTCTCATCTACGGTGGTGGACATACCCCCTAATTTGTTGCTGCAAGTGTGTGCAAAATCACAGGAAACATGTGATATGTACACACATGCATGACTTATGTGGGGATATGCATTGTGCGCCATTTAGCCCATTGTCGGAGTATAGCGATCGGTGCACAGTCCAGACAGTGGGGTTACATGCCATGTGTGGACTTACCCGCATTCTAGCGCCCATATGGTTGTAGTCTTCAGGGTTTAGCAGCCGCGCTGTAGGGGGTCCTGGAGAAAGGGATCCATGATGAAGACTGTTGTGGAGAAGCTGATTTTGGTGTGTATGCACCCCAAATCCATTGTTTCCAACGACTTGAGGCAGACGATCGGACCGCCACTGTCGGGTTACCAGAAACACACATCATAATCTGACGGCGGTCAGAGATCGCTGTACTACCCATGGGATGCTGGCAGAGTCTGTGGTCTTTCAGCAATCGGTCAGAACTAACGACGAGACTGCAGCAGTCGGACTGCCTCCGACAGGAACGCAGAAGCGGGTCCCACCAAAATCATTATCAGGCCCTTATGGTCTGATCACAAGGTGTAGTGTAATGGTAGGTTGGTAGCTCCCTCTAAATCTCCTGCTCAGTTTCCATTAACCATAATCATTCAGCAGTAATTATTCCCCTTTCTCCCACTACACCCCCTTCTCCCTCTCACATAGCTTACATGTTTGGTGATCTCCACCACCAGAGCAGAGGTCTCTATACAGAAAAGATGAGAGAAAAAGGCAGTCATTTCCAGCTTGAGGTTTGTGAATTTAATTTTGGAGACATCCAGAGTGAATCACAGTGAAGTGACCCAGGGCAATGGCAGAAAGACAAAGTTGGTTGGGAGAAGAAAATATGACTTTTCTAAAAGTTGCATTTTCAGAACTGTAACTTAAAATCTGACGGTACCATTAAAGGGTATTTTGTATTACAATTCATTTGAGTTTAAACAGTCTGTTGCTGCCTGCTCCCAATCTGAAGTTAGCACTTACTTAATGTAATATTTTAAACCAGTTTTAATCAATGGGAGTGATTGGCATTACAACAGTGAATTATGACTTTAGGAGTTTTTCAGTGCCAGGACATGCAGAACTTAAATCACATGTCCTGCTTTCTCAAAACAATGCATCCTGCCCTATAAGCCTGTAGGAATTGTATTAGGGATGATTTATAAATATTAATAAGGAAGGTTTAGACCTAACAAAGGGTTAACTTGGCTAGGTCGAAATTGTAGTTTAAAATAGGCCACACTAGATGTTGTGGCAGGCTAGAGACATGTTTAACAGAGCTACTTTAGTGGGTGGCAGTGGTGGCGCCTCTGCTAAGGTGGAGGAGCATTTCCCCATGTCTCTAAAGGAAAAATACAATGATAATACCTATGGTTCTTATCATTGCATTTGTCCTAATGAAGTGAGTGGCTCTTGGGGTGGGGCTAGTCAGCGCAAGGGGAGGAGTGGTTTGGACTCCCTAAGTGCGCATGACTGCTTGACCGGCCCTCTGAGGTCAGCCAAGCAGTCCTGTGTACTTTGCATGTTCCCTACCAGGATGCATTACACAGCCTGGTGAGGAACATGCAAAGCCTCCCTGTACCCATCTGAGCGCCGAACCACGGTGCTCAGACCAATCAAAATGCTGCATTGCAGTGTTGTGATTGGCTCAGGATAGCCTGCTGCCCGGGTGCTTTCTGCTACTGCTGCTGGCCGGGACTGGGACTGGAAGATGAAGAGGACAGAGGAGACGAGGCAGCCGTCCATCTGTTTCAGGTAAGTCTTTTTTTATTTGTTTTCCCAGCTCCTGCCTCACCACCGCCGTCTGGTAGCAGCCACTACTGGTGAGTGGCACAATAAGTGCTGGAGGCCCACTAGTAACATATAATGTACAGTCCCTGGGTACTCTTAATACCATTTACTAGAGACGTGCAAGTAAATTAAAGGTGCCAATTAAGTATATTTCCAATTTTACCATGTTTAAAAGTGAGAGCACAAGTATTTTAGCACTGGTTAGCAGTGGTGGACTGCACAGAGTCGCAGTCGCGGCCAGTGCTGGTAAGCGGAGTGGGGTGGGGCGGGGTGGAGTTCACAGACAACAGAATTGGTTTTATTTATTTACTTAATTTTACCTAATAATAATAATAATAATAATAATAATAATAATAAGACCATTTCTTAAGCGCCTGGTTACACCTGTGACGGTGTGTCCCCGCGCTGAAAGACTGCTGCTCCCAAATGAAGCTGAAACCAAGGTGCAATAAGTCCCAGAAGTGTCAGGATACATTTACTTTGGAAAAAGATGAGTTTTTAGATTTTGTCTAAATCTTGTTTCGGAGGGCTCCATCCGAAGGTTCAGGGGGAGGCCATTCCAGTGCTTGCTAGCCAAGAAACGGAAGGAGCTACCTCCCATTCTGGACTTGTAAACGCGGGGGAGTTTGAATAACATCGCTCCAGCGGATCTAAGATTTCGAGTAGGGCGATGGGTGATAAGGAGTCTTTGCAGGTATTTGGGGCCTTTTCCCTGGGCAATGCGATGAGCCATGCATAGTGCCTTAAATTTAATACGCTCAGCAATGGGGAGCCAATGAAGTTTACGTAATGCCGTTGTACCGGATGCCCTACGTGGAAGGTTTAGTACTAAGCGGGCGGCGGCATTTTGGACACACTGAAGTTGTTGAATGCCTTTTTTGCTCAGGCCAAGGAGAAGGGCATTGCCATAGTCCAGATGCGGCGTGACTAGGGCGTGGATAAGTTTCTTCCTGACACCAAAGGGGAGCAGGTCGAGAACTTTGCGGAGGGTTTTAAGAATTCCGAAGCATTTTCCAGTGATTTTGTTGATTTGTTGCTTGAAGGACAACTCCGCATCGATCATGATTCCCAGGTTTCTTACAGCCTCTGCTGGGCGGGGGATAGGCCCTAATTCCGTCGGCCACCAGTCCTGCGACCAGGTAGAGGACGATTTACCGATCACTAACAACTCAGTTTTTTCGCCATTAAGGCGAAGGCAGTTGTTGTTCATCCACCCAGCCACTGCCCGCATACAGTTGGAGAAATTAATGGCTTCCTCAGGCTGGTTATTGGCAAGTTGGATTATTAATTGGGTATCGTCAGCGTATGTGACGATATCCACACCATAGGATTCCACAATATGTGCCAAAGGCTCCATATAAATATTAAACAGCGTGGGGCTCAAACTTGAGCCCTGTGGAACCCCATGCCTTAACTTGCGGGGGGATGACTTATAGGGAGGGCAATGTACCTGGAAACTCCTGTTTTCCAGGAAGGATCTTACCCATTCCAAGGCTGGACCCTCGATTCCCATATCTGATAGGCGTGACAGCAGCGTTGAGTGCAGCACGGTGTCAAATGCTGCACTGAGATCTAATAACACCAACGCTGCTGTCTGCCCTCCGTCAACAAGTTGTCTCAAGCGTTCTGTAGAAAACAGAACCGCAGATTTGGTTGAATAACCTGCTCTAAAACCTGACTGGAGGCAGGAGTTCTCTTCGATGAATTGCATAAGTTGCTGATTCACAACCTTCTCCACAACTTTCCCACAATAGGGGAGAAGAGATATCGGACGGAGGTTTTGCAGTTGAGAGATCTGAATGTTTGCTTTCTTTTTCAGGGGTATAACCTGAGCGGTTTCTGTCGACTGTCGACTTCCCCCACTCCCACCCCGCCCCACTACGCTTACCTGAGCTGGCCGCTGCTGCAGAGTCGGAAAGCCAACAAAAACGAATTCAGCAAACAGGAGGCAACAATTTTGGGGCCTTGGAAAAAGGAAAGGTCCAACATGTATCCAAATGCTATTTCTCGGCCCGTAATACATTTTTTTCTCTTTTTCAGAGGCTGCATCGCATTTTACAGTACTTTGTGTAAGCTTTGGTCTTGTTCTCGCCCTCTAGGGGATAAAAGCATTGTAGACAAGTGAGAAAAGTGTAATGGCGGCTTGGGGTGTCCTGATCTAACCACACCAAAGAACGCTGCCCTTTGCAGAAACGCCACTGAAATATTTCCCACTGCTTGAAAAATATCCACAAATGTATTCCACATACAAACGATCACCTCGTCTCATTAACAAATGATAACTATTTCTCATTGTTTTTTCGTGCAGTCATTATTGGTGTGTGCGTCATTATACATGCAAATTGTGTCATTGTGTCTTCAATCCATCTGTTGGATATGGAACCGGTTTTATTTTTTAAAATGCTACAATTTATCAAACAGTTTTACTGCGACTTTCCCATCTTTTTAGCTGCCTTGTATGAGGCATCAATTCATAATATGTGATGTCATGATGTAATAGGCTGTAGAATGCCAAATGAAAACGGATAATGAACAAAATCAAGGACCCGAAAGAAAATGTTTTGAAGCTTGTTTCAATATTCTAGCACAAGATGCTTTGTTTCATGTCCTCCTCCATTCCAGACCAATGTCGATTCGTCTAACAATGACAAATCCCTCTCTCCCCCCTGCTTGTGCATGCTGTTACAGTCTCCTTTTAGCACACAGTCTGACGGCCCTGCAACGTAGCACCGCATGTGTCAGGGAGATGGATTACATCTGCAGTGTCTGGGTTTTAACCCTGTCCTCGTTGTACTGCTAACCTCGTGTCTGAGAGGCAGAACTGTACGGTCGGTGAGACAGAAATAGCAAACAAACCCTCCAAAATGACTTCAAAAATAAACGGGGCTGAAGGGCTCATCGCGAGATTTGGCAAAGTGGACGGAGGGGTGCAGTGTAAGGCTGGAAGGCAGCTGCGGCGAACTATGCTCCGATTACCCTAGTGAGCTCCACCTTTCATCAATAGATTTAATTACACATGTTGTCTGTTATCGCACAATGACCATAGTGAAATTAATGCAACATAACACTATGTTGTGCAAGTTGCAATTTTTTTGTGCTTTAGTTAGCTACACCATCGTCTGAACAGCTGCTCCTCAAGCGTCTCCCATCAACGAGACACAAAAGGCTGGTCCTTAAAGGGGAAGTCTTCGTTTTTTCATGCCAGGTATTCCAGTCTAGTTTTTTTAGTCTATTTATCTGAAAGGTTTCATCGAAAATCAAAAGACCCCCAAATATTTCGGCGGGTTAAATTGAAATGTAGCAGATGTTTTCACGCCATGACACGAGCATTGTTTCGCGTATTGCATATTTAATACATTTTAATTTAAAAGTGAAAGACAACCTATTTATAGATGTAATGTGTACAGCATCGAGGACATTTGTACAATGCAACAGAAATAACAGCGCAAACTGTTTGTTATTAATAACTACCATGAGTACATAGACTGCATTAAAATGAATTTAATTTTAAAACAGATGTGATTGCATTATATACCATACAAATATAGTACTATGACAGGAAATATATCAGACATTGAATATGCAAATAACCTTTGAGAAAACAATGGTAACAGGAACGCGAATATTAAACTTAAAACGTTACTCTAAGACTTAAAGAAATTAGCGTGGTGTGTTAGCCACATGAAAATCATAGTTTTTTAAAAGCCAGAAACATAAAAACTTGCATAAATATTAACCTTTGTTGGACAAACTCCTATTTAGAGATGCAAAAGTGGAGGGAAATCCAGGTTAGACCATAAATACTTTAAAAACACAAGCATTGGCAACACCAGTTGGTCTGACTTGCATTTTTATCTCTGAGCTAGAACTATTAGGTCGCTTCAGCTGTGCTAACGCATGCAACATTATTTGAGCAGGTGCATGATACCTGGCCTAGTGGTGTGTGTTGCATCACCCCCCTCCTCAACACTGGAACACTATGATTGATTTCCTGTGAGCTGGGGTCGGATTCATTAAATGTGGATGTTTAAAGGAAGAACAACCCTTAATTCTACTATACCTACTCTCTTTCAGTCAAAGCCTTCCCAACACTCCCAAGATCACAATCCGGGGCTTCATTATTGGTGCATACCTACCCTGTGGCGTAAAACTCAGCTCACACATCAGTTACTGCTATATCCAACTGGAAAAGCTTGAACAACTCATGCACTAAGAGCATGCAATACAAGTGGTAGATGCTGCCAGCAATTCTCAAGTGGAATGTGAATAGCCCTTTACAAACCTAACAAAATACCTGATAGTTAAACACCCACTGACCAAAAATACAGACATATTGTTTGTCTACAGCCTGAGAAAAACAATTTTATGCCAAAACATTTCAGCACTACCTATCAATAGTAAACAGGATTGAGTTTAACTGGGCCTACTTAGCAATTCATTACCTCAATAGAAGGGCCCTGTCTAATTCTAATATAGGTTCAGTCCAGAATGCTTCATGTGGGGCAAAGCATGACAATGTCCAAAGTATTCAGCAGGAACCTGGCATATCCGAAAAAAAATTGTAACAGGTAGTAACTATAAAAAGTCACAGTCACCGGAGTACGTATGTTTCCAACTGCATTACACATTGCAAACCTATCTAAAGGGACACAGTCATAGAAACAATGGAGCAAAAGTAGTTCCAATAATATTGGTAATAATGCAAGACCAATCTGAATTTCCACAACACACAAATATAACACTGTAATTACTCTCTGCAAGTAATGTAGTATAGTAATGTTTGCTGCGGAATGATAACAGACAGTAAGGGCCAGATTTACCATTCACAAACCAGGGATTTTTAAATTGCACACTGACTGGCTGGTGAATGTACATGTACAGGTCTAACACAAATTGTCTAGGGTCCATCACATAGATGGTATTTTTGTGGAAATGAGCCTTTATAGGGGCTCACTGGTACAGGGGTTCACCCTTATCTGTCCACTGGTTCTTAAACCAACAAAGAAGAGATTGGCACGGAAGCTGTAATATCAAAGAAAATAGATTTATTAACCTCTCATGTGAGACTACGTCAATACATTACCCTCAGGCCACTGTAGGAGGTAGTCCGTAGAATACAGAAACCAAGGGTATTATATGCCCTATTTACCACTGAGTAAGGATGAAGACTCAAAGAGGAGGTACAGGCATATACAGGAATAGTTATTGACTAACATGGGCATACAAAAATTGCTTGCTCAACAAAGTGGGAGGGGAGACATTCCTGCTTACATTAGTTAAAACAGCCTGACAGTTACAGACTAAGACAGGTGCATTCTAGCAGCTACAGGCCTTTCTGAGCATGGCAGTGCTCTGGGTCAGTACTGAAAGAGTTAACTATAGTTGCTGACTCAAGCAGAATAGAAAAGCTGGCAACAGTGAAGACGGAAGAAGCACATGGCTAACACATGGCTAATTAAAATGGATGCCACAAACAAAACAGCTTCAGCTTATGCCAACGGTAATTTCTGCGATTTCCACAGATAGCCTTTTTAGCATTTGCTGAAGACATCCCCTGTAAATTAATAGAAGCATGGAAGTTATCATGTACTTCTATCCTCATAAATTAATTAATATCCTGATCCATTGATCCTGATCCATTGCTAGATGGGCATTTACGATTTTGAATATTTTGTTTAACTGGTGAGATACAAGTAGAAATACATAGGGAACAGAGCATTGGGTCATAATGAACACACGGATAGCAGGAGAAAATAATGGCTAATATCACAAACAGAACTGTCCATATTTTCCAACCCTAACCAGAAAGTAAATCCCCAAACCACCGAATCCAATTACAAGCTTCAGGGTTCCGATGTAGGAAGGCTAGAGTACCAACGATATGTTCGGGACGAGCGGAGTAGTATTCATTAAAGTGTGCACAAAATATATTTCTTGCAGACAAAACAACATTCCAAATGCAAATATTAAAGCAACTACACATATTGTCACAAAAACAACTTTGCGTTGGAGGACCAGAAGGACCATGGGAATTAGGACGAGGAGCCACAAAGGGCTGCTCCTCCTCAAAAATGAGACGGCCAAAGGGATACATTGCTAACAAAAAAGTACTTGGAGAATAGAAGCTGCTGTACAACCAGCCAGAGGGGAGTCTTCTCCCTGTGTCCGTCTGAGCCTCACAGGCAGGCTCCTATCGTTCATCAAATGTTCACTTTTCCCACGGTGGAGCTGCACAACTTGCAACCCAGGAAAAACAAATGCGGCCCAAGTTGAGTAAAAAGTTGTTTTCTTTCAGGATAGGGCACTCACCCTCCAGAGCAAATACCCTCAAGGATCCTGTCCGGTGTCTCAGGCACTGCACCAGTATTCTTCACTTTAATCTAACAGGCACCAGAGGCACAGCACCTGTACCCTAAACTCAAGTCCTTCCCTAACTCCACTGACACACTGCTCTTTATCAACAAACATAGGTGCAGGCTCACTTTCAGTTGGGGACTGGAACTCAGAGGCCTGATGCACCGATCTGAAGCAACCCTTGTTTCAGAGGAGGTCACCTCAAGCAAAGCCTCCTCGCCGTCCTTGTCGGTCTTTGCCTCTCTCAGCTGGACATCAGGAAAAGAGGAACAAAGCAAGGAATCAGTGCTCCATTCTGATTTGTGACCAAGTCTTTCGCCAAGAGTCGTATGGCAGTGGCAGGGGTACACGCTTCTTCCGGACTTCAACCTTCACAGCTGTTATAGTTGCCAGCAATGCCTGTGCTGGTTCCCTTCACCTCAGCTCCAATCTGGACTTGCGCTGAATTCTAAGGCTGGATCTGATGTCCTGGCCCCTGTGGCTATGGTTTGCAAGCCAGCACAGAAATCTTTAAACACAACATACACATAATCAATCAATAGAGGATATTCTATTTCAGAAATGCCCCTATATTATTTTTCTGAAGAACCTCAAAGAAAATTTTAAAAAACAACTATTCTTTGGTGTTTCTTGTGTTAGCAAGCTTGTGTTCCATAAATCATATAGTTCACAACACGTCTTCTACTTACGATTTTTTTTCACTACTGTAAAGGACTGTGGACACTTCTAGAATTATTTTCCTTATGTAAGAACAACCATGTGTTGCGCTTTATGACCATGTTCTCATATTATAGGTGTAACAGGAAACCCTAAAACTGTGAACTTAACAGAGATCTGTATTGCATGAATAACTGACAAATGAATCCTAACATTGTAAGTGTGAGAAGTTAGCCTGGCATATGATGTCCACTTTTCTAGAGGGCACCTTGCACCAGTCTAAACGACCCTTAATGATGGTGGTTGTAAAGTCAACCTTATAGACAAGCTATCCTAGTGGTAGTATGGACCAGCAATCTTAGGATAAAACTTCAGAGAGCATGTGAAGCCAGTTGTTTTACCATATATAATCCCTTGAATACCAAATGAAAGGACTCCACACAAGGTATATATCAAATATATATGTATTTATTACTAACACAACCCCTCTGCACTCTTTATGAGGTCAGAGTTCGAGATACTTTACAAGTTACTCATTAAGCATACTATAAGTTGCACAAATACAATTCTGCCCTAGGGGCCTCACGAACCATATACTAAGTAAGTAGTATAAGAACCACTTCAGGAATAGTGAATAGGCCTAGGGACTAGGGAATCGCTGGGGCTACACTACAGAACCAAAGGTTTGGAAGTAGGAGACCCATGGGAGACGCGTGCAGTGTGGGAACACAGACGCAAGTTACCTTTGACTAACAATGGAGAACGAAGAAGTCACAAAGTTACTGATTAAGGACACTTCCAGGTGGACTACGGTGAAACTCCTTTAAACTAGGACACTTGGATAGTCAATACCCACGGGAGCACCGGAGTACTCGAGTGGCCTCACCCAGGGAAGCCGGGTGCATAGGTGTCTTTTCGTGTTGGGTTTCGTCGATGCTTTCAATGGAGACCTGCAAAAGATGTGCTGCAGGCGGCCGAAGGAAGAGTGTCCGGGTGGATCCAAGGGTGGATATAAGAACTGAAAAATCTGAAAGCAGAGGGGACAGAGTCTGGGTCACTATCCAGTGACCAGGAAGGAACCAGGATGGAACCAGGTGATGCCGGGATGCAAACAGGTGAAGAGGTAAATCTTGTCTCTGCAGCCACGAGGACCAGGAGCCATCGACGACAACCAGGAGCTGGATTCTAGCTGTCCCACAAAGGATCTAGGTGACTGCGGTGTCAGTATCCAGATTGGACCCAACAAGCCTTGGCAACTGCAACCTACGCAGAAGGTAAAGATTGGCTTCAGGTCAGACCAGCAAGGTCTGAGGGGCTTCTCCTTTGCAGGGAAGCTGGAGCAAGCCTGGAGCAATCAGGAAAGCAAGATGATTTTAAAGGTCCGCCTTCAGTGGGCTCACTAGCCAACAGGCTAGCAACCGGGAAGACGCATCAAGCTGAAATGCAGGAGCAGGCCCCACGCGGCACTCATGGAGTGTGGAGGGCTGAGCTTCAGTGCAAATGGCGTTCGGGTCTGGGGCTTCTTGTACCCCAATGCACTGCTGCGAGTTACCTCAGGAGTTGATGCAGTTAGCAATTTGCAGGATGTCCAGGGAGTCTTGTCCCATGTCTCTCGTGTCCGACACGGGTCTCAGCTTTGCTGTGGATGTGGGTTGGAGTCCAAAAAGTCTGGAAGTCTAGTCCTGAGTAGCTAAGTCTTCAGGTTCCGTCAGGAGTGTCAACAAAGCAAACTGGCAAGTTACTGGTGGTGCCTGTTTGAACAGGGTGGTGACTCCTTGACCACAAGGGAGATGTCTTCCGTCTTCTAGTTGATGTAGAAAGTCGAAGGTCCAAGAGTTCATTTCAGAGTTTCAGTCCAGGATAATCTAATGTCTCTAGACACAGCTCCTATCTTTATACTAATCTAAGGGGCTGGATTACCTGCTAGGTCCCTCCTATGGGTGGACCTTGAGAAGGGGGTGGTTACACCCCTTCCTCTTTGTCCAGTTTTGCGCCAGAGCGGGGCTGGAGTGCCCCAGCAACTGGTCTGAACCGGGCTATGCATGGAGCACCTTGTGTGCCCCAGGCAGTGTCTCATTTTGCAGCCCTCCCTGCCCCAATACACTAAAAGCCTGTCTGGGGAGGTGCTAGCACCTCCCAAGGCAGGAAACCTATTGTCCAGGCCTCCCCTGCCAGAGTTTCATCCAGCAGCAGGAGGTCAGACTTGTGTCTGTGGCAGCAGCATCCATTTTGTGATGCTGAGTCTCTGTTTAACTTTAACTGGGTAAAGCAGTAACCAATATGTCTTCTCCCTCTAGAAGGGTGGAATGCTACCCCATCCACCAGAACTGGCGGGTGGGTAGTATTCCAAAGTGTTTGACACCTTACACGTCATGTTTTGATAAAGCCAAACCAAAGTTAGCATTAACCGCAAGCATTATAATGCACTTAAGAGTATATGGTATGGCTATATCATAGAACAGCTATAAGGGCATGGTTCTGAAAGCTGCAGAGGGGCTCAGCTCATGCTAGGGCACCCTCTCACATAAAACCAAGCACTCTGCCTCCAGGATTGTTAAGGCCTGCCATAGGAGTGACTTATAGGTTACTAGGGGCGCGATGTAGGTCGCCAAATACCGGTCGGTAACGGCCGATTTCGGCCGTTACCGCCCGGTATTTAAAGATGGAGATGTAGGGGCATGTTAAGATACAGAATCGGTAATTTTACCGATTCTGTAAAATACCGAATCGGTAAAATTACCGATTCTGTATTTTGACATGTAGGTAGCACTGCAATCAGTGCTACAGGGGTCTAAGAATTCGTTATTTACCACCAACTAGAAGTTGGTGGTAAATAATGAAAACCCTTTAAAAAGCATATTTTTTGCTTTTTCAACAGTGCCATAAGGGCATGTATGTCTGCAACATGTGCACCCATGCACAATTGAGGGGTGCAACAGGGTTTCAAAGTGATACCCTGCCACCCTTCAATGTTTCCCCCATCACCGAATCGGTAATTGACATTCATTCCTATGTTCCTACAGGCCCATAGGAATGAATGGCAATTACCGAATCTGTAAATACCGATTCGGTAATTACCCAATCATACCGATTCTGTAATGAAATCGGTAAAATTACCTAAATCCTGATTGCCAGTTCTTAAATACCGAATCGGTATGATTCGGTATTTAAGAATCGGTAATCTGGGATTACCTACATCGGGCCCTATATGTCTATATATACGGTGGATATATATATATAATATCTAAGTAAGGGGTGATTACACCACCTTACCCAAGCAGGAGTGATCAGCCTGTGTTGTCAGTTTGGATGGCAAGCCAGGGGTGGCATAATACATGCTGCAGCCCCTGGTAGGCCTCGGATGCACCTATACCCTGGTATGGTACACTATACAGGGGCTCACAAAGGTGACCCAATGCCCAATCAGGCATGTACCTAAAGTACATGGAGTCCATTTTACAGGGAGAGCAGATAGCCTGGGGCCCTGAATAGCAGGGTCCCAGGCCAACTAAGTCGAAAACCACCTAAACACTAGGCAAAAAGATGGGGAACCATATAGTCAGATATCCACCTTCCTACAGTAAGTACATAAATCTGTCCAGCAGAACTTGTTGTGGCAAACAAACTCCTATAAGTCTATATTTTTCTTCAATATGTTTGCTAAGGATCACGCATCCTTTTTCCCTAGCATTGTGAACCATAGGCATCATATTTTTTCATGAACTGGGCCATGTAATATCATGTTTAGGGGAGAAACCTATTCACCAGATCTAGCCAGGGTTGTCAGCTCAATTATATGAACTAACTAATGAGGGACTAGTGATGCCTCTGCGACTTATGTAGTGCTGAAATAACATCAACAATAATGGTGTTGCAACCTGGGAATTTTAGAACAAAAACTACCCACATATAGTTCGCCATAAAGGTCAAATAAGGGAACATCAGTCTTTTCTACCCATCCTTTCATAATTTCATCAGTTTACAGACAGGATGGGCAGTAACATGACGTATTTATTTATTCATTTTGTTAATTCTAACAATTTGTTCAATCAGTATTACTTAATAGCCAATTAGACGTGCACGGGTGAGGTGCTTTGTCTCTATTTATTTAAGAACATATTCACAGCCTCCTGTTAAATGAATGACTAACGCGAGGCCAACCAATTGTCGCATGGCCGTTCCTAGACAACTTAGACAGGCTCAAGAGAAAGAGAGAGGAAAAAAAAGAGAGAGAGGGCACAACAAAAAGCTGCCTGCGTACTTTCCACGCAGAATAGCTCAGAATAATACACATATAGGCACAACAACCAAGAAAAAGGACAATGTGTTACTTAATTTTGCTTACCCTTAATTTTCCCAGGAGCTAGAGTCCTACCCCCCTTTGATAGTAGGTAACCTAAGCAGGTGACCTCCTGTCGACAATGCACACCCCTTTTGGCAGCTGGGGACAGACAGACTTGTAGAAGCTAACTACAAAACAATAATCCAATAACCAACTACCAAATCCTGTAGCTTATTGAGCTGCGTAACATTATAGCGCATTAATGCAAACTTTATATCATGGCCTTTTATCTGGCCCTGCAAAAACAACAATTGATGGACGGAATGTTGCAAAATGGCAAAACATTCACCCCCAGTCACAGATCTGGGTTTAATCCATCGTCATTTTGCTCACCAAGCCACACCAGTTCAGACATTGCCATATGCAAATCAGTCTTGACCCTGTGCCTCATGGGAACAGTCCAGCCCGAACTGCCAAGCCATGTCTTCCCTGGACCGGATTCAAGCATCCAAGGACCAGTTTCTGGCTATCAGCCTTCATCAGCCAGGATAGCTCGATTCCAGTGGCATGGAGAGCAAGGGACTCACGTCTGAGAATACCCGTCCCACTCGGGGTGACAAATGCAAAAACAACAATTGATGGACGGAATGTTGCACAATGGCAAAACATTCACCCCCAGTCACAGATCTGGGTTTAATCCATCATTATTTGCTCACCAAGCCACCCCAGTTCAGACATGACCATATGCAAATCAGTCTTGACCCTGTGTCTCATGGGAACAGCCCAAACTGCCAAGCCATGTCTTCCCTGGACCGGAATCAAGCATCCTAGGACCGGTTTCTGGCTATCAGCTTCATCAGCCAGGATAGCTTGATTCCAGTGGCATGGAGAGCACAGGACTCACGTCTGAGCATGCCCGTCCCACTCTGGGTGACAAATGCGAAAACAACAATTGATGGACGGAATGTTGCACAATGGCAAAACAATCACCCCCAGTCACAGATCTGGGTTTAATCCATCTTTATTTTGCTCACCAAGCCACCCCAGTTCAGACATGGCCATATGCAAATCAGTCGTGACCCTGTGCCTCATGGGAACAGTCCAGCCCAAACTGCCAAGCCATGTCTTCCCTGGACTGGAATCAAGCATCCTGGGAATGGTTTCTGGCTATCAGCCTTCATCAGCCATGATAGCTTGATTCCAGTGGCATGGAGAGCACAGGACTCACGTCTGAGCATGCCCGTCCCACTCGGGGTGACAAATGCAAAAACAACAATTGATGGACGGAATGTTGCACAATGGCAAAACATTCACCCCCAGTCACAGATCTGGGTTTAATCCATCGTTATTTTGCTAACCAGGCCACCCCAGTTCAGACATGGCCATATGCAAATCAGTCTTGATCCTTTGCCTCATGGGAACAGTCCAGCCCGAACTGCCAAGCCATGTCTTTCCTGGACCAGAATCAAACATCCTAGGACCGGTTTGTGGCTATCAGCCTTCATCAGCCAGGATAGCTTGATTCCAGTGGCATGAATAGCACGGGACTCACGTCTGAGCATACCCGTCCCACTCGGGGTGACAAATGCAAAAACAAAAATTGATGGACGGAATGTTGCACAATGGCAAAACATTCACCCCTAGTCACAGATCTGGGCTTAATCCATTGTTATTTTGCTCACTATGCCACCCCAGTTCAGACATGGCCATATGCAAATCAGTCTTGACCCTGTGCCTCATGGGAACAGTCCAGCCGAACTGCCAAGCCATGTCTTCCCTGGACCGGAATCAAGCATCCTAGGACCGGTTTCTGACTATCAGCATTCATCAGCCAGGATAGCTTGATTCCAGTGGCATGGAGAGCACGGGACTCATGTCTGAGCATATCCGTCCCACTCGGGCTGACAAATGCAAAAACAGCAATTGTTAGGTGGAATATTGCACAATGGCAAAACATTCACCCCAGTCACAGATCTGGGTTTAGTCCACCGTTATTGTGCTCACCAAGCCACCCCAGTTCAGATATGGCCATATGCAAATCAGTCTTGACCCTGTGCTTCATGGGAACAGTCCAACCCGAACTGCCAGGCCATGATTTCCCTGGACCGGAATCAAGCATCCTAGAACCGGTTTCTGGCTATCAGGCTTCATCAGCCAGGATAGCTTGATTCCAGTGGCATGCAGAGCACGGGACTCACGTCTGAGCATACCCGTCCCACTCGGGTTGACAAATGCAAAAACAACAATTGATGGACGGAATGGTGCACAATGGCAAAACATTCACCCCCAGTCACAGATCTGGGTTTAATCCATTGTTATTTTGCTCACCAAGCCACCCCAGTTCAGACATGGCCATATGCAAATCAGTCTTGACCCTGTGCCTCATGGGAACAGTCCAGCCCGAACTGCCAAGCCATGTCTTCCCTGGACCGGAATCATGCATCCTAGGACCGGTTTCTGGCTATCAGCCTTTATCAGCCAGGGTAGCTTGATTCCAGTGGCATGGAGAGCACGGGACTCACGTCTGAGCATACCCGTCCCACTCGGGGTGACAAATGCAACAACAACAATTGATGGATGGAATGTTGCACAATGGCAAAACATTCACTCCCGGTCACATATCTGGGTTGAATCCATCGTTATTTTGCTCACCAAGCCACCCCAGTTCAGACATGGCCATATGGTGGTGGTGGTGAGCAAAAAAAACGATGGATTTAGGCCCAGATCTCCGTACTGGGGTGATTGTATGACATTGTTCTGCATTATGTCCATCAACTGTTGTTTTTGCATTTGTCACCCCGAGTGGGACGGGTATGCTCAGACGTGAGTCCTGTGCTCTCCACGCCACTGGAGTCAAGCTATCCTGGTTGAAGACAGCTGATAGCCAGAAACCGGTCCTGGGATGCTTGATTCCGGTCCAGGGAAGACATGGCTTGGCAATTCGGGCTGGACTGTTCCCATGAGGCACAGGGTCAAGGCTGATTTGCATATGGCCATGTCTGAACTGGGGTGAAGTGGTGAGCAAAAAAACGATAGATTTAGGCCCAGATCTCTGTACTGGGGTGATTGTATGACATTGTTCTGCATTCTGTCAATCAACTGTTGTTTTTGCTTTTATCTTGCCCTAGCACAACAATTCTAAGTGGAAACCATTATTTCTGTATGCATGGCAGAGCTATTCTCTGTACATGGCCCACAGACACTCCTGCCCCTTGATAATATTACTCAGTAGGATAAACCCCACCCTGCATATCTCCTACACTTGTATAATTTATCAAGAAAACAGTGTTATCCCCATCTGCTCTTAACAGAATATGCAATATTTCCTTTAGCTAATGTTACCTAAAACAAATCTATGGTGTCCAATCTTATTCTTGGGAGGTTTAATCAAGGTCATAAGTTCATTAAAACAAATAAGTAAATTCTTCCATTTCTTAAATGTAGCTAAATTACTAATGACGATATCCTAAATATCATTAACATGAATTGAGAATTAATTTGACCCTAATTTTCCTAGGCATGTTATAGCCTCAGACATCATTAGAGCAAAATTTACATTACCTGTAGTGTGTTATCCTACAATGTTAGAATCAGGAATTTAATTAACACAAAGAAATTAATTTGTTAAACTACTGCTCAACATTACAAGGAGGTATTATATGTATGTTTTTCCTATGTAGAACAAGAGGCACTGAAGTGTGCGTTTGCTTAACAAGTGTTATTTGCTGTACACCAAAATAGAAGCAAATCCGCTGAAAAGGAATATGTTCCCCGTTCAATCAAATACAGCCCTGTTTATTTATCTATATCTATTATTACTACAAGGGCTATAGACTGAATGTACAACTTGCATTTACCCAATTATATATGTACATGCACACATAAAGAAACGCTGTGATGCTTTCATAATGTAATGTAGAAATCACACACTGTCACAGTGGCTAACCTAAGATAAAATAAAATGCTCCAAAACCCCCTGCATGGACATTTTGCGTTCAGTAGTGCTGGTCAGTTCTAAATACAGAACTTGACCTCTGAACCTTAAACCTGTTGTCCCCTGTCTGAGCAATGCCATTCCCATGCGGCCTTTACAGTTCAAACAAACTCTCAAGAAGCATGACTGAAGGGCATCCCTGCTCCGTGCCTGCATGCTGATATTTTCAAGGTAGGAAGCAACTTTTGCTGTCTTATTATTTATTTTGTTCTTGTGCACTGTGCTTTTCTAGCACCTAAAGAACTTGCTCAAAATTTCAGCTTTCAGAATGCCATAATGTGCCCATGATTCTAGTGCACAAAGGCTTGCAATGTAATTCACATGTCTAAAGCTACTCTTTGCATGACTTTTAATAGCCTTTGTATTTGACACCGCAGTTATTAGGCCATACTACATTTTAGGTTTGTCACTAAGAGAAAGTAATATTGGCGGTGTAAGATAAACTAATAATGACCCTTTTAATGTGGTGCAACAAAATACTTTAACCAGTTGGAGATGGAAATCTTAATGTGTACTTTGAAATCTGAATACATACTTTGCACCGGGTAATTTTCAACAGTGCTCAATATTATGAAATCTTCTCAGTAGTGTTATTAGTCATTATAAAGATCATAATAATGCAAAAACGACTTTAGTGCAATAACTTTTAATAATTTTTTTATGTAGCCATTTTTTTAATAATGATCACCAACCCTTTAGTTTTTTCTATATATGAAAAGCAAGCCCTATTCCTTTCCTTCTGTCTTTAAATGCATTTATTCATAAAACTTCCTTTGAAACTAAGCGCATAAGCTTTACTGAAACACAAAACATTTGTTTCACTTTGTCTTTTAAAGGGCAGTAATTATTTACCATCAGAACCACAGATGTGCTTTTTTAGGAAAGCAACAAGAAAGAAAGTCCTTACTTGTATCCTTTCTCTTTTATCCACAATAATGAAGCTGTATTTTTAAATTTCAAAATTAGTAGTCTTTATAGCATGTGCTTTAAAACCTAGTTGCCACTGCATTTATTTATAGCTTGGGCCTGGGTAAAGCCTGTATTATTTATTAAGCTGTGTTTTGCGAACGATAGGCGTTAGCTTCTACACTTCTTCAGGAGAAAAAAGCCTGATAAATCCTGCTTGACATTTAATGGCACAGGGCCCCTTCTATTCCAATATGACAGCAATGTGCTGTACTGTAATGTCCTCACAGAAACCTAAAAAAAAGTTGATAAACCACTTATTACCTCTCCTTCTGCTCTAAAAGACAGCTTCCTTCGGACAGGCAGCTTTTGAGCAGCTGTTAAAAGCTTTCTTTCTGGTGCTAGGAATGAACACAGTTCATTCCATTTAAAACTCGGGCACTCCAAGCCAGTCAAAATCTATCGGGAGTGTGGTAAAATAAGGACATATTTATTTTAGCAGGAACCAATTACTCAAAGAATATGAATGCCTTTCAATATTTAATATGATGTATCTAAGGATAATGCTGTAACATTTTGTATTGAGTCCTAGTTGTGTACAACACACACATTTGTATTTCTCTGTGAGGGCTACGTTTTCCAATTGAGTTTTAATTCGTTTTTGTTTTAACATTGTGTCAATATTCACACATCTATACTTTGTTACTGCTTTACTCTCTAAAGTAGCGCGCAGCTGTTAACATATTTTCTATAATTAATTCATTGAAATTTAACATGTAATTTTTCCAATGGCAACTGCAGAACAAAATGACAACAACAAACCAAATTGAGCTAATTCTAGACATTTTCAAGAAGGGGGCCACACACTCATAACAGACAACATAGATTGCTGAGGTAAGCCATTCTTACACAAAGAGCACAGTCGCTACTCACTCAAGCAAGTACTTCACAAGCATTACCACCGGTGTCAGTCCACAAACCTCATATGCACTCAAACACACAATCAAATCACAATCAACACTAGGACAAAAACAAGAGGCAGCCCACAGACTGTACTCAAACCAAACCAATTGTAAATCACATGTACAAACAAAAGCGATCTGAAAAGTAGTCCAGAGACTGCACCAAGACAAGCAAACAGCCCAAGGACTGTTCCATGTTACAAATATCATAAGTCCTTTTTATTGTATATTCGTTCCACAGTATACTTATACATTATTAAAGATATACCGTTTTTAATATACATAAACCTATTAAGTGTCCCCTCTAGGGGAGCCAGCTGAGTACTTTCTAGATCCATATTGGTACCTCCAAGACAGCAACACTTTCTACGAAGTGTGCTAGGAGCAGGTATGCAAAAAATATTATAACAACATATAATATCATAAGTAAAGTTGTACTTATCCCAAATTTATTAAATTTTAGAGACAAAACATCTCCTCATTACCTGCCTTTGTATATTACAATATACAAACAAAATCAAACCAGCATCTTGGCCAAGCAAATCCAAAACAAGAGTGTCACTTAAGCGACCTTACAAAACCAAAGTCTCCAACCTTCACCTGCCAAGCTCTGGGTTGACCTAATCGTCACTGGAAAAATTTACAAAAAGGGATATCTCAGTCGGAAACGGCCAACACCTGGAGGGACAGATTAGGAAAACTGGAAAACATGTTGGTCTGCAAAGACAAAGGGTCTCCTCGTGCAGTGTACGTCCTCAGTAGATTCCTATCTTCTGTCAAGACCACTCCCTTAGATAGCCGCGTCTCTGATGAGCCCCACTTTGGGTGCCAATTTGTGGAAATTAGCCTTTTTAGGGGCTCACTGGTGCAGGGGTTCCCCTTTATCTGTCCACTGGTTCTTAAACCAACAAAGAAGAGATTGGCATGGAAGCTGTAATATTAAAGAAAACAGATTTATTCACCTCTCATGAGTGAGACTATGTCAATACAGTACCCTCAGGCCACTGTAGGAGGCAGTCCATAGTATACAGAAACCAAGGTTATTATACACCCTATTTACCGCTGAGTAAGCATGAAGACTCAAAGAGGAGGTACAGGCATATACAGGAATAGTTATTGACTAACATGGGCATACAAATATTGCTTGCTCAACAAAGTGGGAGGGGAGACATTTCTGCTTACATTAGTTAAAACAGCCTGACAGTCGCAGACTAAGACAGGTGCGTCCTAGCAGCTACAGGCCTTTCTGAGCATGTGCAGTGCTCTGGCTCAGGAGTGAAAGAGTTAACTATAGTTGATGACTAAAGCAGAATAGAAAAGCAGGCAACAGTGAAGACAGAAGAAGCACATAGCTAATACATGGCTAAGTATAATGGATGCCACAAATAAAATGGCTTCAGCTTACGCTAACGGTAATTTCTGCAATTTCCAAAGTTTCACAGACAGCCCTCATCTCCACTGGCTATCCTCCTCCCCTTGACATGGTCAGACCATAAGGCAATATGACTTTTATGTTAGGACTCTGACTGGTTTTGTCAGAGGGCACCTCATTGGTGTGTTCATGAAGCCCTCACCCACCAACCTGGTTGGTGGCATGCTTCATCATCGGGCCCACCCAGTAATACCTAGCGTGTCCCGGGTGTGCTGCCACGCCTAATAACAGCAGAGCTGGTATATTTCTGAGAGTGCAGTGTAGGGTGCGTTTGTGAAGTGAAAGTTAAAACGGCTTGGCGGAGGTCCCAATACCAGAGGGTAAATTACACTTTAATAATTGGGCCGCCGTCAGCGGTTAAAAATAAGGCTGTGGGATGTTAAGGTGGTGAGTTATGACCTCCTACATCCAAACGTGGGTCGACATGTTTCAGCCAGTGCCGTAAATATATGGCTTTCCTCAGGACCTAAATAAAAGAGTGATGGTGCATACTAAAAAAATGGGTTTGTGTAATACAGACTATGTGTTACACTCGCTACGGTGTTTTTCTAGGTGTGAGAGGGGAATTCCCTTCTCAAGCATACCTAAACACACAACGTAAAGGACATGGACAAAACATATAAGTAAAAGAGAGTCATATTAGCATATATTGCAAAGTCATACATATCGTGATTGCCGGGTCTATAGTGCATGGTGAGTAGACTATAGTCGGCTAAGGTGTAATGGTACTGGTGGTACCATTAGGGTGAGAATCGCACTCTATTAGGTGTGGTGTGGCTAAAACACGGAAATCACACTTGGGTGGCACATAGTGCGATTACGCGTAAGTAATATGTTCTTACGCTAGGTTTTAGCTGTAGATGCTTCCAGGAGAGAAGCGGCAAGGGGATGACCCTATTAGGAGAAAATTGCCCACTGGAGTTAGGAGACCTGTAAGGGAGGAAAAGCGCATACCCATGGTCGTGGTGATCGTCATACTCACAGCTCTACTGGACAGAGCCTGCCAAGTACCTCTTCTGCCGTCTTCTCATTCCGGTGAATTGCCCTTGAGTTTGCGGCTTGTTTTTATACATTTCTAAATGAGCAGACTGGTTTCACCTGTGTCGGGAAAGTAAGGGTGGAAAGACTCGCCAAGCATGGAGCGTTCAATGCGCATGCATGCTGTGTGTCGCTATGAGGGATTGTAGCGCATGCGCGGTCAGTGCAGGAATACGCGCATGCTCAGGAAGGTTAATGTTGGGCATGCGCGGTAACGTAAGATGTCCTGGACATGAAATAGCGAGTTGGTAATTCACACTGGGAGTGATGTTGGGCCGGTATCTACAGGGAAAAGGAGGGTGTACCAAGGTGCCCGGGTGTTGCTATTTAGGTATTTGGTAAAGAAGCAGGGTGGCATCAGGCTGATTAATAGCGCCAGATGAGCGCTAGGTGGCACATAGGTGGGCACAGTTGTAAGTGCTCTGAAGAGGCTGCTCTGAGGGTAGTGCATATATTCAGGGTGCTGGATCCATCAAGAGCATGTTATAGAGTTCCAGGGGATCGCATCGTTCAGACCCTCAGTTGCTGTAGAGAGGTGATAAATCCAACGCTGCTCTTTACTCAGCAGTTTTTTGTCATTGTCTATCGCACTTTCGGGGAGTTGTTCAATTATGGTCCATGTGAAGTCATTTGGGGGTGTGACAGTGGGTAATGAAGTGGTTAGTGAGTTTACTGATGTTCTTTGTGCACCTGATCGTGCTTCTGTGATCGGTTTTCCTCGTTCGTATTTTGCATGTGGTCATACCGATGTAGCGGTGGCCGCAGGTGCAGGTTAGTAGGTAAATTACGTTGCGTGAGTTGCAGTTAGTGTGACTGCGTTGAGTCCATACCTTGTCAGGTTCCAAATCAAGTGTTTTTGAGTGTGTGGTCAAGTGACACACACTACAGTTGTTGCAGGGATAATGGCCGGTCACTTTGGGGTGGCCCCAGGACTTGAGGATAGTGTTGTCTGATTGTTTGGCCTGTGTTCTAGGGCGGGTGCTCACTGGTTGGTCCTTCAGGTTGTTACACCTTTTGTATGCAAATCTGGGGGTGTCCCATTGTCTTCGGCCTGAGTTGATTATTTTCCAGTTTTTCCGGATCACTTTGGCTACCTCATTGAAAGCTGTATTGAAAGTGGTTACACAGGTGATTGGTTGTTCCTGGTTTTCCTTTGTAGTAGTTTCAATTAGGGCGTCTCTGTTCCGGTTTCTGGCCCTTTTCTTTGTCTTGCAGATGATGGCTTTTGGGTAGCCTCGATCCTCGAGTTTCTTCGCTAGGTCAGAGGATTGTCTTTTATAATCAGCCAAGTTGCTGCGGTTTCTGCGTATTCGCAAAAACTGCCCGAATGGGAGGTTCTCTCTGAGAGATCGTGGGTGAAAGCTGGTGAAGTGAAGCAGAGAGTTCCTGGCAGTGGGTTTATAGTACGTCGATGTCCAGGTCTAGGAAGGCAAGTTGTTTGGCACTTGAGGTGCTGGTGAATGGGAGGTAGGGGTCTCTGCTGTTGAGCCAAATCAGGAAAGCATCTAGGGCTGGTTGTGATCCCTGCCAAATTACTAGGCTGTCGTCTATGTATCGACGCCATTTGAGGATGTGATTTGCAAAGGGGTTGGTATCTGTGGCGATGTGGGTACGTTCAAAATGGTGGACGTAAAGCCCTGCCACGCTGGGGGCAAAAACGCTGCCCATGGACGTACCATTGGTCTGGAGGAAAAAGGAGCCTTCGTATTCGAAGTAGTTCTCTTTAAGTGCCAAAGTGGCACAGGCCAGGATGAATTCCCTCGGGGTGTGGTATGGCCATGGTGAAAAAGGAGCCTTCGTATTCGAAGTAGTTCTCTTTAAGTGCCAAAGTGGCACAGGCCAGGATGAATTCCCTCGGGGTGTGGTATGGCCATGGTGACTCCATGAGGATGTCCCTGAGTACTTGCAGGGTTGCAACCTGGGGGAGGCTGGTGTAAAGGCTCTCAACATCCAGTCCTACCAGGAGTTGTGTCTCTGTATTGAATTCGGTGTTATTTATCACCTGTAGTAGGTGCTTGGTGTCTTTGATGTAGCTGGGAGTTTGTTGCACTAGGGGATTGAGGAAGAAATCACAGTAGCGTGAGAGGGGCACCAGGAGGGAGTTGATGCCCGACACTATGAGTCTTCCTGGAGGTGGGGTTATACCTTTGTGTACCTTAGGAACCGTGTAAAAGTATGGTACTTTGGTGTTCTGGGGGAATAGGTAATCTGCTTCCTGTTTGGAAATATGTTCTGCATCACTAGCTCTTTTAATCAGTGCCTGGATGGTCGTGCGTAATTTGTCAGTGGGGTCCTGTTCCAGCCTTTTGTAGTTTCTGGAGTCGCTGAGAAGTCTGCGACATTCTGCGTCATAGTCCTTTTTGTCCAGGAGGACAATTCCTCCCCCCTTGTCCGCTGGTTTGATGATGACTGAGGGGTTGTTCTGCAGACGTTGAATCGTGTTTCTATCTTCTATGTGCACTACCCTCAGAGCTGCCCCTTCAGAGCACTTACAACTGTGCCCACCTATGTGTCTCCTAGCGCTCATCTGGCGCTATTAATAAGCCTGATGCTACCCTGCTTCTTTACCAAATACCTAAATAGCAACACCCGGGCACCCTGGTACACCCTCCTTTTCCCTGTGGATACGGGCCCAACATCACTCCCAGTATGAATTACCAACTCGCTAATTCATGTCCAGGACATCTTACGTTACCGCGCATGCCCAACATTAACCTTCCTGAGAATTCGCGTATTTCTGCTCTGACCGCGCATGCGCTACAATCCCTCATAGCGACACACAGCGCGCATGCGCATTGAACGCTCCACGCTTGGCGAGTCTTTCCACCCTTACTTTCCCGACACAGGTGAAACCAGTCTGCTCATTTAGAAACGTATAAAAACATGCCACAAACCCAAGCGCATTTCACCGGAATGCGAAGACAGCACAAGAGGTACTCGGCAGGCTCTGTCCAGTAAAGCTGTGAGTATGACGATCACCACGACCATGGGTAAACGCTTTTCCTCCCATACAGGTCTCCTAACTCCAGTGGCCAATTTTCTCCTAATAGGGTCATCCCCTTGCCGCTTCTCTCCTGGAAGCATCTACAGCTAAAACCTAGCGTAAGAACATATTACTTACGCGTAATCCCACTATGTGCCACCCAAGTGTGATTTCCGTGTTTTAGCCACACCACACCTAATAGAGTGCGATTCTCACCCTAATGGTACCACCAGTACCATTACACCTTAGCCGACTATAGTCTACTCACCATGCACTATAGACCCGGCAATCACGATATGTATGACTTTGCAATATATGCTAATATGACTCTCTTTTACTTATATGTTTTGTCCATGTCCTTTACGTTGTGTGTTTAGGTATGCTTGAGAAGGGAATCCCCCTCTCACACCTAGAAAAACACCTTAGCGAGTGTAACACATAGTCTGTATTACACAAACCCACTTTTTCAGTATGCACCATCACTCTTTTATTTAGGTCCTGAGGAAAGCCAGATATTTAAGGCACTGGCTGAAACATGTCAACCCACGTTTGGATGTAGGAGGTCGTAACTCACCACCTTAACATCCCACAGCCTTATTTTAACCGCTGACGGCGGGCCAAATATTAAAGTGTAATTTACCATCGGGTATCTAGTCCTCTCTCTCTCTCTTGATACATCTACAGACCATAAGGCAGTCATGTTTGAATTAAATGGGCTAGCCAAGCTAGAATCAGCTCGCCCACAAACTGGGAGCACTACGAAGCATCGGTGGAGTATCATTAATGCTGGGCAGCTTAATGCATCCCTTATCCATTCAACTCCACCAATCTGCTCTGATTTAGACATATCAGCCCACAACTACCATCAATGCCTGGATACATCATTAAATTAACTAGTCCTACCAAATAAATCCTAAAGCCATAAGTCTATTCCCTCTGATCCTCGGTTCAGCAAGGACCTTAGACAGCTAAAACAGGAATGTAGGAGAGCTGAACATAAATGGAGACTTGAGTACAAATCAGCTGACAGAGTCTTATAAAACAAAGTTGTCGACCCACAAAAAGAAGATTCTTACAGTAAAAAAGGATTACTTTGTGGCCAAAATAGAAGGAGCAATAAACTCTTCTACGGAGCTTTTCGCAACTGTCAAAAAATTATCAAAACTTCCAGACTCTAGGAACCCAAACACAATTCAACTATTTTGTAATAAGTTAGCACTTCACTTTCAACATAACGTTAAATCTGTCTAAGTCTCTTTTCGAGACTTTAATCAAACCAAGGACACAAATTGCAGATCTCCTAAGGAAGTTCATAGTGTCCCCACATTATCCCACGTTGGGCCTTTGACAGTTGAACAGATACAAATAACCCTGACTCAGATCAAATCAGGGTCTCCATCGGCCCCTTTCCTGCCAGAACTACTCATCTGGTCCCGAGGGTGATAGCCACTCACCTCACAACCGTCCTTAAAAACCTATTTGAAGCAGGATATTATCAAAAAGATTGGAAGGTAGGATCTATTCTGCCATTATTAAAAAAGACCCATCTTGATATGGATGATCCCAACAACTACCGACCAATCACTTGTTTACCTTTCCCTGCTAACCTTGTTGAAAAATTGGTTAATAAAATACTAAGCACTTCCCTAGACAAATCAATTTTTTTAGATTCCTCACAGTTCGGTTTTTGCACTCACCACAGTACTGAATTGGCACTGATCACTGCCACTGAAGAAATCAGGCAAACCATTGATAGCAGAGGCAATACAGCTCTGATCCTTCTGGATCTGTCAGCTGTATTTGATACGGTCAACCATGCTCACCTAATTGATTGCCTTGAAACAATAGGGCTCAAAGGCAAGGCAACGCTCTCAAATTTATCGCCTCCTTTCTGGAAGACCATATCCAGATAGTCTCTCTTGGTGTTTTTACCTCACCATCCTTTTCAGGGCCATGTAGAGTCCCCCAGGGCTCTTCTCTAAGCCTCACTTTGATCAACCTTTATGTGACTCCACTTGCAGACCTAATCAGATCATTTGGCTTCTCCCTGGTCTCTTATGCAGATGACACAGAGATTGTAGTATCTATCACGGACAATACTGGGTACACAGCAGCTCAGTTCCACTATTGCATGCTCCACATCGGGAATTGGATGAGAAGCAATTGTTTGAAACTGAACTCCTCAAAGAACGAAGTCATGCTATTCGGCAACAATCCATCTTTCTGGTCCACAAATGGTGCCCCCGGGATTTGGGGACACTGCCTACCCCCAGCAACAAAGCAAAAAATCTTGCGATAATTATTGACACTAACCTATCCTTTGAAGGACAGATAAATCATATCACTTCATCATGCTTTTTCATCCTGAAAACTTTAAAGAAAGTTTTGCCATATACCCCAGCAAGCCTACAGAAGATGGTAGTCACAACTCTTATTTCCTCCAAAGTAGACTATGGCAACGCTCTCTTCATCAACATCCGAAAGCGTTTTGTTCAAAAGTTACAAACACTACAGAATGCTATGGCACAGCTACTACTGGGCATCCCAAAACTGAAATCTGCTTCCCAAGCACTGATTCATCTACACTGGCTCCCTATTGACAAACATATTCAATTTAAGGCACTCTATATTGCCGTCAGAGCTCAACAAGATGTTGGCCCAGACTATTTGATTCAGTGGTCTCAACGCTACATTCCTTCCCGTCCTCAAGGCTCATCCAACAAGCGGTAATCTTATAATCTCCAGATTTAAAAAAGCCAACTGGGATAGGAGAGGCTTCATCGGTTGCACTTCTTGGCTGTGGAACTGTCTCCCAACCGAACTTAAAACTAAGGCAAATATGTTGGACTTTAGGAAACATCTAAAAACCTGGCTCTTCTGCAAATAACTGACCTTTTCCGGATCCTCTTAGCCTGATTGTCCGCCTAGCGCCTAGATACCCACGGGAGATTGTCGCGCTTTATATATCTTAATTTAATTTCATTATATTGTAAGTTGTACATTTGTAAGGTGTCAAAAATGACTTGGCAAATACATATAAATTAAGTAGGTCACAATTTACAATACTATGTGAATGGGCGGAATGCAGTGGGGATGGCAGCTTACTAGGGACAGTAGAAATACATCCCTGCATTTATAATTGTATATTAGTTTTACTCTTTAAAGCAATTATCATTTTGTTGTGATCTATTTGTACTATTTTTAAAAGAGTTTATTTTTTGTTTAGTAATAGATTTAAATATATATATTTTTATATTTTTATTTATATTTCATGTCTTTTATTTTCTGATGGTTGCTGGGTTTATAGAGGTGTAGAATGGGATGTGTTGAAAAAATATATTTTTTTTGTAATATGTTATACAATATTAACATTTTAAAATATAATTGGCTATTTAGAATACTTATGTATAATATTGTATTTACTGTGCATTATTAATAGTTAATATTATTTAAGCATAATGTGTCTGTATTTTTTAGGGTTTTAAATGATTTTGATTTGTAGGTATGTAGGGTGGAATTGTTAGAAATATGTTTGAGCACATTTATATATTTATACACTTACATAGATTTAACATAGAGATACATTTTTTATATGTATTATTTTGCCTTAGGCTTATGTTTGTTTTATTATATAGTTATTAATAAGTGTGTATTTTTAATTCATTTTAACAGAAAGAGTGTACATATTTGTGATGCTAATTTAAATTTCCAATTTTATTTCATTAATATATAGTTATTTTAAATGATTCTTTGAGCATGTTTTTATCTCACATATTTGTAAATAACTCTTTCTTTGATTATTTTTGATTTTATTATTTCCTCTTGAATTTGTTTGTACTTATTTATCTTGATGAACTTTAAATGTTTGGATTGTGAATAGTAAATGTTATATTTTTAAAGTCTAACAATATCTCTATTGTTCCCTAAGTTAGAGTAGGAACAGTTAGTTTGACCAGTCCAAAGTCCAACATTTTGCTTACTGTTGCTCAGTTTGGATGGGAATAGTAAACCTGACCTCTTCAAAATCCAACACTTTCCTTGCTGTTGCTCAGTTTGTAATAGAAATGGTAAATTTGACCCCTCCAAAATCAAGCCTTATCCTTTCTATCTCGGCGTGGATGGCACTGTGCCAATCCTATGCTTAAGGACTTTGATGAAAAAGCAGACATTTGAGGTGAGTCTTCCATTTGGATGACCTGCCAGTCTCTGACTGGCAGACGGATTCCTGGAGCCCGTTGGAAGCCAGCCGGAATGTCTGGCTGGTTTTGATTATGGCCGGCTATATTGTAATCAACCGGTCGGAATTGAAACCGATGATCTCGGTTGTAAGGCCAACGACCTTAGGTCAGAGGCCTTACGACCGAGATCGTAATTGGACCCTAAGACTAATGTGGTATCCCAGTAGCACTATTGAAATGTTTTCCATATTCCAAAAATGTGCAAACCTGCACCCAAGCACAGAAGATATAGGAATGATTTAGTTAATTTGGACCTCAAGGCCCGTTTATTCTATTGCCGTAAATGTGTTTACATTCAGCAGCTGTGGGGAAAGTAAAGGGTACCTTACAATAAACATGTAAAATAAAATGTAAAACTCATTGTAGCCTATTATGATGAAATGCCATATTTGATAGTAAATCAAAATAAATAATAAATAGATAAAACAAATAGCAAATAATATTGAAACTTTCACCCTATCCTCAAATTGATAATACCTCCTCCGGCACCTTCTGTGATTATATGGGGAGAACAGATTCATTGTAACCTCCTTCACAGGCTTGGAAATATTTCTGACCAGAATTTTCTTTTCAAACATACTTACAGTGTTGGTTTACTAAGCATTTCAGAATACTTGCTACCTTGGCTCTCCAAATATAATGAGAATCTGCCAAATATCCCGCTAGTTGATCTACACAAATGTAAGGTTTTTGTTAGAAGATGTGTTCTAAATTGATTATTGGCCTATTGATTATGAGCACAGTTTGCTAGCTTTGACAGGAGTGGATTTTGGAGAATATTTTAGGTGGGAATGTGTTCTTAAAATCGAGTGACTACCAACAAACATGCAAGTTTGTGATGATCACTCTATTTCTTCAGGTGTTCACACCCATAATTGCTTCCGCTTCACATTTAACATTGCAGGTGTAATTCAGATTTTATGAATTTGAGCAGAAAATGAAAGAGCGCAAAACCATGTGCTCTGCTCTGTCATTGCAGTTGAACACCATTCATGTTATTGCTCTGCTCCTCGATTTGATGGATTCTAAGAGTGTGTTGACGTAAGGGAAAGGACGATGAGAGGAATATATTGTTGACTGAATTAACCACATTTTTAGGGGCTACAAAAAATCATAACCCATTCTTAAAACATAATGACCAAGACACCTTTGCCATATGGCTTATACTGTCTTGGTAAAAACTGTGGGAATGTTGGACAACATAAACGTACAAGACTGATTCTATGTACACCACCAGGATATGTTGGCTTTAGTCCTGCTTGCTCCCAGTGCACCATCTGTACCCCAAACCTGACAATGTAACAAATAGAATGTGCAACCTCAGAAAATGACAACCCTGACTCCCCAATGTACCCACTCATTCACCCACTCAGAAGCTTATGCACCCAGTGACAGAAATACTCAGACACTTATTCACCAAGTGCCAGACCCACTCAGGGACCTTTGCACTCACTCAAAGACCCACCCATAGACTCATACACCTACTCACTCACCTACTCAGAAGTGTATGCACCTACTCCCAGACCCACTCTTATATTTATGCACCTACTCATAGACCCTCTAAGACACTCATATACTCACTTACTGACCCACTCAGAAGCATATGCACCCATTTACACACCCACTCAAACACTTATACACCCACTCACAGAGCTACTCAGAGACTCACGCTCTCTCTCACAGACCCACTCATGCTGTCACGCACCCAATCACAGACCCACTCAGACACTGCTGCACCTACTCACACACTTACACACCCATGGGCCTCTTCTATAGAAGGCACACTGCGTTGGTTTGATATCTATCTATGTATATCTATATCTATATATATATCTATATATATATATATATATATATATATATATATATATATATATATATATATATATATCTAGTGATGGGCTGGTGGGAGGAGCAGGTGGCCGCCCAGTTAGAACATCATGATCGCTGTGTCCTGTGGCTGAGGTATATAGACGACATTTTTTTGATTTGGGATGGGGATCTGACTTCAGCCAAAGATTTTGTCAAACTTCTCAATGACAATGAGTACAATTTGGGCTTTACTGAACATATGAGCCACAACAGGATTGAGTTCCTTGATGTTCTGGTGGAAATTGTTGATAACACCATACAAACGAAACTGTTCCGCAAGAGCACTGCGGGTAACAGTATCTTGAACGCTGGTAGCTCTCATCCGAGACAACTGGTATACAGCATCCCCTATGGGGAGCTCCTTCGTGCCAGACGAAACTGCAGTTCGAACGAGAATTACCAACTGGAAAAACAAACTATGATTGAACGCTTCAGGGAGAGGGGGTATAATAGCAAAACAATCAGTGAAGCATGTGCCAAAGTTGATTTAGTGGATAGGAACGAACTTCTCTACCCTAATATCGAGGCCTCAGGAGACAAAAACACCCTTCGGTTCATTACCAAGTTTTCTGGACAAGCCACACAAGTCCGGAAGGTACTTAATAAACACGGCATGTTTTGCTTACTGATGCGAACCTTGAAAAACATCTGAATCAAACACCCCAGATAACATTCCAGAAGTGCAACTCTCTTAGAGATGAACTTAGTCCTAGTTTCATCACTTCTAAGGGGAAAACGAATACATCATCCAAAGGTGGTTACATTAGGTGCAGGAAATGCAAAGCTTGCAGAAATAGTGCAGACTGTAAGACCTTACGCATGGTAGGCACCAAGAAGGAATTGACCATCAAGAAAAGATTGAGTTGCAACACCATGTATTGTGTATATGCCCTGTTATGCCCATGTGATAAGGCATATATAGGGAGCACCATACATTGTGCCAAGAAACGTGTCCTCGAACATATCAGGGCCATCAGACATAACAACAAGCAATACCCAGTTGCCAGACATTTCTATGAACAGCATTTTCAAAATGAGAACTTGTTGAGGATGGTTGTGATCGATGATGTCCCCAATAACATCCGGGGGGGCAATCGGAAGCTTACCCTACGCAAATTGGAATCCAAATACATCATAGACCTCGAAACTATGATGCCACAGGGGCTAAATTCTAGTGAAGAATTAACGATTCATTTACACTAATTATCCCCTGTATGTTTAAATTGCTATTTTACAATAGGATGTAATTTCTGGAGAATCTGTTGTTTTATCTGCTGCAGTTTTGAATATTTTAAAAATGTACATATTATTCATTGAGTATTGTTTATTTGTTTATTTTTTTTTAGGTGGTGGCACGTATTCCTTGTTGAAAGTGGTTTGGACTTTGCCTATACAAGACATTTTTGAACATTATAAATGTATATTATTTGCCCACTGGGGCTATACTTTCCGGGCCGTTGGTTGGTCATGCTTGGACATTATGTATATAACAAGTGCCCACTGGGGCGTTATATAACTTTACCTATGGGACGTAACATATATATTCTTTTGCAATTATTTATTGTTTGCAATTGTATAGGTATTTTCAAGCGAACCAACATTGGCAAGGTATGATAGTAACTGTTTATATCTATTACCTGTACTGTCTGTGACTAGGCAAAAATGGCGGAACCACTGTTTATCATTTTCTTGTATTTTTCACTATGGTGTGAGTCCTTTGTTGATGTTTATTCACAACAATATACTTAAGCGTGGTCACTGTGTAGCTTCTTTAGCGTGATCAAGACGTTAAGTCGAAACGCGTTGCTGTGCAGACTATATGATTAAACTTGCTGCAAATCATGTGAGGTGTCCGTGGTGATCTTTCTCGAGGAAGGAAGTGTTGGTGTGATAGTTTACAGGGCTTCCGGTGCCCTGATCACGGACCGCCCTATTGACGGCTTCTTCTGTACCGGAGCTGGGTTGCTTATATATATATATATATATATATATATTACCACCAACCAAACTTTCATCATCAAAAGAGGCGCTGACTCCGTGTATCTCAGTTCAAGGGTTTATTTGTTACAACAGCTTCTGCTCAGACGCGTTTCGGCGGCTCTTCCCGCCTTGCTCACTCATATATATATATATATATCAAACAAGACAGTCCTGCTCCAACAAAGAAGAGGCACGTATTCGAGGTAAGTTGGTATAGGGCTCAGTTATTATTTTTCAGGTCTCCCAAGACCACGCGATAAACGAGAGATGCGTTTCGGCCACGCAGCGACCTTTATCAATTTAGTTGGCGCCACAAACTTTCAAGTATATAGAGTCCTTCCCCCCACTGAGGCATAAATAGACATAGAAAATAGACTGGGCTGTTATGACGAAATGCTGATTACCAACACATTCCCGTGTGTAACCAATGTAAATTTTGAAAGTTTATAAATCAAAAACATGACTGGTAAAACATGCTACATAATTGATGTAAATAAAGTGCCAAGTGCAACGAGACAATCAATGCAAGTAACAATGCAGTGCACAAGCTGCATGTTTTAACCAAAGATCAAAACGAAATCAACCTCCTGATGTATGCCCAGAAAAAATATGTCACCTGCTTTAGAAGGGAGCATGCCAAAGTGACAAGCCAAGGTATTGTGATACATATTCAAATATGGTGCCAATGCTCTCTAAACATACTCCCCTACTAATTATGCTAAAAAAATAAAACTGCAGTGAACAAATCTGCAATACATAAAACCGTGCTGCGTGTGATTAGCAAATAATGTCCAAGACGACATTGACTCAAATTCTGAAAAGAGCAAGGTTATCTTCAGACACAGCGGATACAGAACTAGAACATAAAACGCAAATGCGTGTTTAAATCAAACACTCAGGAAAACAAAATAATGGGACTAGTAGCATGACAACAGGGCTCTAATTCCACCTGTGAGTGTGACTGACATTAATGCCAGCCTCTGGGTAATCACTGCTCGATTCACCAGGACTCCAAGACCCATAATCCCCTTCAACGACCATGCGGTTTCACAGATTTCTAATTCACAACCTGTGTGAAAGTTCAAATGGCAAATATTCTTTATATTGGCTGTATCCGTACCAGAATAATCATATTGTCTTTTCAGATAGTTAATTGTGAAAAATGTCTCAATGTCACTAAACGTGAGCAGCACGAGATGTAACTCCATAGTGGGCACACAAACGAGGTCGGAGGTGACAGATGAATATAAATTAGATATGCCTGAGGAAATTCGTCCGTTATAGTTAGTTGAGCTAACTATAACTCACGCCCCCGCAATGCACTGCTGATGATGTCACATATAACACCATTCATGGCATGGTCAGTGACATCACTAATGACATCACTGATGACATCTCAAATGACATCACTGATGATATCACTGATGACATCATGTATGTGATAATCTGATGCATCTCCTCACACAAGTCCCACTGAGACATCCATTCACCCACCAACACATCCATACACACACTCACCCACCCATACAGCCCTTCACAGATGCACTCTTCAACCCATACACCCAGTGAATCACCCACTCATACATCTATGCACAGAGTCTCACACCCCCACCCACTCACACAGACACTGAGGCACCCTTACAGATACTCTGACAATCAATCAATAACCCATATGGACACTTATGTAGCTACTTATCAATCCATGCAGCCACTCACACACCAATTGATAGACTGATACAGACATTTACACAGTTTAGTCACTAACCCATGCATTCAGTCAGACACGTTTAATCAATCACTTATACAGTCAGGCACGCACCTACAAAATCATATATTCTGACATTCAACACCCACTCATACATCAATACAAATTTGCATATATATTTATAAAACATATTTAAACTTTACAGAAACACACTGTCACTGGATGATGTCATCAGTGATGTCATTTGAGATGTCATCAGTGATGTCACTGACCATGTCATCAATGATGTAATATGTGACGTCATCGGCAGTGCATTGCGGGGGCGCGAGTTACAGTTGGCTCAACTAACTATAACAGCCGAATTTCTCTGGTTTTGTATGAGTGAAATGTCCAACTAACTATAACGTCCCTGAAAACTCTGTTTTTTCCAGTGAATACATATATATGTTTTTGTCTATATAAAGACCAGTATATCTATGATGTATCATGCTTAGAATAAGGAGGCTGCCCATTTGTGGGCTTGAACTTTTCTGTTACTATGCTGCTCTGTCTGATGTTAATCAGCGTTATAAAAAACGAACATTGCAAGATGGCCGCCACTTTTCAATGTATGGTGCGAGTCCCCTTGTTGATGTCTATGCCTTATGGTTTGTGGGAGTGAACAACACAAAAAACGTTTAAAATAATGTCGGGTTCAAACACAGTGCATCACACACTGACGAAGGCAGACCGCCGAAACGCGTCTGTGTGCACCCCTCCGCTGAATAAAATCTAGCGTGTCGAAAATTCCATCCTCGAGTGCTGTTTTGTTCTTTCTGGGAAAGACTGAAAGGATTTGGAGCGTTATATATATATATATATATATATATATATATATATATATATATATATATATGTGTGTGGGTGTATGTATACATATATATATATATATATTCCGTCTGCAAACCCTTCCCGCTTTCTCAGCACGTCGAAAAGCCCAACCACTGAGAAAGTGAGTTAAATATATTTAAATCAAGAGCAGCTGGTGTCCGTTGCTGCATATGACTAAGATCCTGGTGGATTGAAACGTGTAATGCTACATGATTTGAGCTGCCTGCTAAGAATAAAACGTCATTTTACTCACTTTCCGAGTGGTTGGGCTTTTTATCGTGCTGAGAGAGCCGCACGGGTTTGCAGATGGAATGTAAAGGTGGTTATGTCGCCAAAAAGTCCGACTCGATAGGATGGGCGGCTCCTTTGTCGCAATTCGTTTTGGATTTATACATATATATGTATATTCACTGGAACCAACCAAAGGTTAAAGTAAAGTAATAGTTAGGTGAATTTGTCCGTGATAATATTAATGTTTTGAACTAATAAAAATACAGAAATTTCAGTTATATTTAGCATTTCAGATTTCCGGTACTAGATATTTAAGTGCAAAACAATAAACAAAAAGTGCAAATGTATTTGAAGAGAATACATTTATCAGACAAGAGTTCAGAGTGTATTACAATTATTAGATAAATATTGAAAATATTTCAAGCCACAGTATGAGAAGCAAATGTAATGAATATTGAAAATACTTCAAGCCACAGTCTGAGAAACAAATGTACTGAATGTACATGAGAAAGTGCATGGAAAGGAGCCGAAATAGGTTTATTGAGCCCAACAAAAGACTCCACCTTTACTGAGAATTTGTTGAATACAGCTAGAAACTTGTCCTAATCAATAAAACAAAAGTTATGGCGTGAGACAGAGTCTCTGAATCCACATAGAATCCAAATCCATACAAAAAGAAATAAAGAGGTTGATTTCTGTTTTGCATCACAATTAGAGCATAACCAGAAATAGACTCTAGGCATCAATACCAAAAGGCAGCTTGTTACTGTAATACTTAATCAGATCATCTCAGATACAGGCAGAATTAATGAGAACTTGGCACACATATCCTCTTTGCAAGTGGCCCCTTTAGATGCGAAAAGAATACAGAGTAGGAAAAATAAGCAACCCAAGTGTCTCAGGAACAAATACAGGTCCTGATTCTCAAAGATAAACGTACACTTTCATGTAAGTTTACGATTGTTTGCTATTTACAAAGGGATTGATGAGTAGTATCTTTCTGAGTGCAGAGTTACCGCACATAAAAAGATAGGTCTTTTTAGGTGTGAAGCTTCCGCAATCAGAAAGATACTACTCATAAATCCCTATGTCAATAGTGAACAATCGTAAATTTACACGCAAGTGTAAGTTTACCTTTGTGAATCAGGCCCTAAATATACAATGCAATAAAATACAATACATTTATAGAGCACACAGCTACCTCCAAGGAAGTGCCCAGGTGCTAGCGGAAGGATCAGTCAAAAGCAACCTCAATGGTGCTAAGTGACATTTATGCACGGGTCAAAGAGAATGTTTTTTAAGCTCTTTCTAAAAACAGCATCAGGCCGACTGCTTCTTAGGTCAAGTGGAAGTGCACTCCCCAAGTTTGCTACCAGGACACTGATAGATCTCCCTCCGCTTCTAGCCTTGTGGATAAGAGGGCGTTGGAAACGTTTACGTTTTTTGTTTCTCAACGATCTCTCCTGAATGTGAGGTTTGAAGTGGTGCCTGAGATAAAGTGGCCCCTTGTGGTTGTAGGCCCTGAAGGCAAGGATGAGAGCCTTGGACTGGATAATTTTATTCACTGGTAGCCAGTGCAGATGACATAGGTGTCCCGAATCTCGAGAAGTATCCAGGCAGTCCCATTCTGAATGATTTGGAGGCACTGAATCAGAAAAGCCAGAGCCCCAGATACAAACTGTTGGCATAATCCAACCTGGAGATAATCAGGGCACGGACAATTGTCTTGTGGAAATCTAAGGGGAGAAGGTGTAGCATCCTTCTCAGGCATCTAAGAGTGAAGAAGCATGAGGCAGATAAGCCCTTGGTTTGTGGCACGAAGGTAAGGCCAGAGTCAAAGTTTACCCGGCGGTTTCTTACCACAGGTCACGGAAGGGGGTGAATCCATTGGACACCGGAGGCTAGATTCAGGGATGGAGTTAAGGCCAAAGAAAATAATCTTAGTCTTATCTGAGTTAAGCTTTAAACATCTTGCATTCATCCAGTCCACCAAAGATTTAAGGCAGAGTTTGAAGGACGTGGGTAGTTTTTCCTGAAAGGCCAAGAGGAGCTGAGTGTCATCCATGCAGTGTAGAACTCTCAATCCCCAGGACACGACAAGTTTTGCCAGTGGCTGCAGATAAATTAAAAAAAAGTGTGGGGTGGGGAGCTGAGCCCTGTGGGACTCCACACTCTAATATTTTTGGAAGCATAGGTGAATGGAGGAAGATGCACAGCCTAGGAGTGCTCACTGATGAAGGATTTTAGCCATAACAGGGCTAGGTCTCGAATGCCGATCTTTTCAAGCCTCTCCAGAAAAATATCTTTAGATACCTTATTGAATGCCAAGGAGAGATCCAGAATCCTTACTATGACTGGGGTACTTAAATCCAGATTTTCTTGAATGTATTCTGAGACTTCAAGTACAGCTGTCTCAGTGCTGCAGCAAGCACGGAATCCCAACTAGTAGTAACGGAGCAAATGATTAAACTCAAGGAAGTGTGATAACTGCCTGTTTACGTTTTTCTCAAGACATTTTGCAACCATAGGAAGGAGTGAGATTTCTCAAAAGTTGCTCAGAACTTTAGAGTTGACCAAAGCTTTTTAAGTAGAGGGAGCAGCAGGGTTTGTTTCCAGCTGGAAGAGATGAGTGTCCGTTCAAGTGATTCGTTTATAAGTCTGTTCATGATGGCATTCACCACCGGGGCAGCCAGACTGAGGATAGTAGGGCGGAAGGGATCTAAAGGAAAGCCAGGCTTGCAACTGTCAAGTTCTGCTGCTTATTCCGCTAAAGTAATCTGAGCAAATCTGGTCAGTAATGGACCAGAATAGGAGTGGGCGGATGCATCTTGATAAGCGGGACTTTGCGTCAGGAATTGATCATCGATTGTTTTTAAAGAAAAAGTCAGAGAGGCCCTTGCATAGCTCCATAGAAGGAGATAGGGTTTTTAGTGTTGCCATGAGAGAGAGAAAAGAGATGACAATTTAAAACAGCTCTCATGGTTTGTTTGTAGCCTCAGCGATAAATGTGGCAATATAGGTTTTTTGGGCAGACCAAAGCAAATTGAGGAAAGCCTGGCTGATGAGGGGTGTTACCCCATAACCGGCCCCAGGATGCTTGTTTCCGGTCCAGGGAAGACCTGGCTTGGCAGTTCGGGCTGGACTGATCCCATAAGGAACAAGGTCAGGACCGATGTGCATATGGCTTGGTCTGAAGTGGGGTGGCGAAGTGAGCTATAGAACGATGATGGATCCAACCCAGATCTAATAGTGACTGGGGGTGAGTGTCTGAAAAGTTCCAGCACTCTTTCCATCATCCCCTTGTGTTTGCTTATTTCAAATGTAAGACACGGGCAACACTGTATGACAAGGATTAGAGCTGCAAGCTTAAGCTAGTCTGTGCGTGAGCTAAGGAATCATTTTCAAATCATCTAAACCCAGATTAGATTTGATGCCCTGGAAATTCATTACTTTATCATTTATGCAAATGTGCCACAGTTTATCCTTGGATAACTGTATGTATGTATGTATGTATGTATGAATGTACATGGTATTTCTTACAGCACAAACTCCGCGAAAAGAAAGTAGAGGAAGGTGGGTTGTGGACTGTTAATGCAATGGAAAGTAGTGTTCTTTAAAGAGGCGAGTCTTCCACTCTTTCATAAATCAGTGCAGCGTTGGGGCGGTCCTGATGAATAAAGAGATGTTGTTCCAGTTCCTGGGTGCTTAGATGGAAAAGCTCTTCTGTATTGCTTTTTTATTATTACACATTTGGTAGATTTTAATCAATGCAGTATTCTCCTAAATATTTATAACATGTTTTATTAGTGTATGCACCCTTTTTGGGTGGTCACCTTAATTTTTGCTGGTGTTTGGACTCTGCACAATGTTATCCAATACCCAGTGTGTGTGGCCTAACCACTATAAAAATGTCTGATTGGTATACTTCTAATTGCCATATTTAACTCACATATAAGTCCCTAGTATATGGAATAAGGAGAACACAGGACCTGTAAGTTAAAAAGCAAGGTGCATGATATTTTAAAGTAAGAAATTTAAATGTTTCTAAGAAAAGAATGTAACTGGCCAGAAAATCGGCAGATCCGACCTCTACTGAAGCGACTGAGGCTGAAGAGGCAGCTGATACCACCGCACAGCAACAATCAGATACACAGGCCCAAATGGATGGGGGGCCACCTGGCACAGAGGCAATACCACCAATACCATCAAAATCTACAATGCAAATAGCACCTACATCAGCGGGGCTGGTATCTTCACAGCAAGGGTCGGCACCGATTCATAAGGAGGTAAGGCCTGCATCCACACCAGTACCTCAACCAACACAGGCTACACACACCCTCCATAGTGATGTTTCTTCTGTTTCTTCTGTCGAGCCTAACTCTCTTGAATCAGCTCCAGTGCATCCCCAGGCATACACAACCCCTCTCGAGACAGTTACGTCCAGCTTGGGTAAGGAGATTACCATCGCTCGGCAGCATCTAAACGATGGGCAGTGCGCAACTGATTTCAAATTGGGGTCAGGCTTAGCGTCAGATACAGACAAGGAACCATCAGAGTTTTTTACCATCTCTGAAGGTGCGGAGGAGTCTATACTGCTTCAGGACCAAGACATTGACTCAGACTCCTACTCTCTCTCTGACCCCCAATCTGACTCAGAAATCTGTACAAACACGGATGCGAGCTCACAAGATAGTGATCCGGACGTAGTTATGGGCAGACACAGGAGGCACACAGTGCTAAAAAAGAAAAAAGGCCACCCTGGTTCTAGTGGTCACCCTAGGGCCCAATCTCCTCATACTAGCATGCAGGATCCTCCCTCCAGACCCCATAGCGATAGTTCCCCTTTTTTTGATCAGCAAAATGCCACCCTGACATCTGTCATGGACACAGTGCTTCAGGCAATTGCCTCCCATAGGGAACAGACTTCAAAAGATGGGCGCAGGGCTCAACAAGCACTTCATAAAGTCCAGGGAGTTGTACGCAAACTCTCTAAATCAGTGGCTGCATCAAATGCAAGAATGACCGACATGGAGGACCGCATAGTGGTAAATGAGGCTGAAGCCACTGCTGTAAAGGAACAAGTAGATGCTCATGATGCTGAATTAAAAGACGTCAGGTGGAAACTGGAGGAAATGGAAAATCGCATGCGACGCAACAACCTCCGAGTACTTGGTGTTCCGGAAAAAATTGAGGGTGAAAATGTGCGTATGTTTGTAATCCAGCTTTTCAAGGATACGTTCCCCGAACTTTCCACCTGGAACTGGGAGCTAGAGGTGCAACGCGCCCACAGAACCCCATTTACTTTAAGGGCCACAAAGGAACAGTCTAAATATCCAAGGGCTATCTTAGTGTACTTTGGAAATTTCCTCCTCCGCCAAGCTATTGCCGAGAAAGCAAGACCAGATGCTCATCGGACAAGAGGTGAAATTTCCTATTTTGTTAGACCTGACTTCTGCCACACCACGGTGGAGCGGAGGTGGCGGCTCCGTCAACTGATTAAGCCCTTCTTGGAGAAAAAGGCCCAGGTGTACCTGAATAACCCGGCAACTCTGAAAGTCATCTATAAGGGCCATGCTAAGTTTTTCACTTCAGAAATCAAAGCAAAAGACTTTCTTGACAGCATGAACTAGAGATGTACTTTTTCACTATAACGTTAGGCCTTACTGCCTTAAAAAGAGTGGGGACTAGAGGGAACTAGAGGGAACAAGAGGGAATCAGCACACCTAGTCAAGGCTTTGAATTAGATAACGTCTTTGTGAGATAGCCACTAATTAGCTACTAAATAATCTTAAAAAAAAAAGGGGAAAAAAAAAGGAAAAAAGGTGGGGAAAAAAGGGAAAAAAAAACTCTAACAATTTGATATCCCTAGGGTGCTAGCATCTGGGCTATCTAGTTCCACTAACCAAAGGATAACCAATATATACATAGAACTGATGTATATTGCTCTCTCCAGACAGGATTTTTTAGCTCTCTATATAAAGTTCTATAATGGGTCACACTGTTTGCTCTTTTAGTACTCTGGCTCTATCCTACTCACTACTGCTTTTGTTCTCTTTCTCTTTTTTTTTTTTTTTTTTCTCTCTCTATTCTATTCTCATCATGTATTTTCTCCTATCTTATGCCCTCTAAAAGGACATTATAAGATATAAGTTTATATGGGTGGCACTGGGTAGGGATGTCTCTCCATCACAACAGACTCTAGCTAGAGTCTAAATGCCTCATTGGGGGAGAGGCGGGGGGGGTGGGGGAGGGCAGTCAAGGGGTGGGAGGGGGGGGGGAAAGTGGGTGGGGGAAAATGCAAAAAAATGTACAAATTCATTCGCAAAGTAAAGTATATGCAAATATTATTTGTGGATTACAACAAATATGGCAGAGAAACAAGAGACATTATAATTTTTGACGCTAGTTACAGCTCAATTGGTCGATATATGAAAACCAGGTTGAACGTATTTTTTTTTAAATGGGGAGAGTGAGTCTATGTTCATGGAACGTGGCAGGCTTAAACGATAAAAGTAAAAGGGCTCAACTATTCCAACTAACACGCCAGAATCCAGTAGACATACTTTGCCTGCAAGAAACTCATATTGTAACTGCTGATAGGGAATTACTTAAATTACCTGGATATAATCTGCTGGTAGCCACAACCCAATCCTCTAAAACTAGAGGGATAGCTATTTTAGCCAAACCTATTATGGGCCCCCCGACTCGCAGATCAGCGGATAAGAATGGCAGATGGGCGATAGCTCAACTAAAATGCGGTCTTACAATATGCGCAATCTATGGCTCAAATATGGATGATCCCACCATCTTCCAAGAGTTAGAGATAGAACTGGCCTCCTGGACAGGCTCCTTAATTTTTTGTGGGGATTTCAACATAGATATAGGCGTACTCATCAATAACAGTTTTACTTTGAATTATAAAGGACGCAAACCAAAGGTATTTAGCGCACTTAGGCAATTAATGGAAACCCATAACTTACTAGATATGTGGGTTCAGTCAGGCAAAAAGACAGACGGTTATACATTCTTTTCTTACCCCCACAATAAATATTCTCGGATCGACTATATCATGTCATCGTTAGAGGGCTTGGTAATGATTGATATGATTAAGTCCCCTAAAACAATTTCGGACCACAATGCGCTCACCTTTGTCTTTGATCTCCCCGAATTGGTTAAACCAAAGTGTAATTGGACCTTTGACAGAAGACTCTTGATCAATCAGGATTTCATAACACATATGAAAAATTGGGCACAGGGCTTTTTCGATTGTAACCGCTTTAGCGCGTCACGAGTAACGGTCTGGGACTGTTTTAAAGCGGCAATAAGGGGAGAAACTATCTCATTTGTCGCCAATAAAAAGAAGCGGGAAGACAATATTAACACACAGCTCATGGAGGAACTTTCTGATCTTGAGACACTCCATGCCACTCAGATAGGCCAGGGGGTTGCAACATCTGAAACCCCTAAAAAAATACTGATATTAAAAAATGAAATTAATAACACCTTGATTCAAAAAGCAGCCGAGACCTATCAAGCTAACAAAAATAATCTATATGAATCAGGGGAGAATGTAGGCAAACACTTAGCATTACGAACACGCCAAAAACAATCACAAGGCAATATAAAGATGATTGAATATGAAGCCAAGGAATATACATCTAAGCAGGATATCCTAAACATATTTCAAACATATTATAAGAAATTGTATCACAGCGATCTGACAAATTCGGATTCGGACATCACGTCATTTTTGAACAACTGGCTCCCAGACCAAGACATTGATTCTAGGATAGATGACAGGATTAAAATAATACTCGAGAGAGAAATTACCTATACTGAGGTAGAGATTGCCTTATCCGAACTTTCCAATGGTAAGGCGGCAGGCCCCGACAAAATCCCCATAGAACTGTATAAAATCCTAGGTAAACAAATAATCCCGCTATTGTTAGATCTCTTTCTCGGAGTGCAGTATCACTCCGCCCCACCAGACTCCTGGAAACTAACGAATATTATAATTTTTCACAAAAAAGGTAAACCATCTCAGCTTCCCTCATCTTACAGACCGATATCTCTGATAAACTCTGACTCAAAGCTCTACTCAAAAGTACTAGCCAACCGACTGAACGGGGTTATCAAACATCTCGTATCCCCCTGGCAACACGGATTTATACCCGGAAAGGGCACTACAGATCATACCCGGAGAGCCACTACCCTTTTTGATATCATGGGAACCACGGGGGGCGAGATGGCGATGATTCTCCTTGATGCCGAAAAGGCTTTTGATCGAGTAGCATGGCAGTTTCTCTGGAACATATTAGAACGAAAGAATTTTGGAAACAAATTCATCAGAGCCATCAAAGCCTTATATATCGATCCTAGCGCAAAAATCTCTATATGTGGCAATGAGTCAGAGCTTATCAAGGTGCATAGAGGTACAAGACAGGGATGCCCATGCTCCCCGATCCTGTTTGCACTATACATAGATCCCCTTATTCAGAAACTACTTTTGACCCCTTTAATACAGCCTATTAAAATAGGGCCATATTCCACCAAAGTCATGGCATATGCGGATGACATTGCCGTTGTAACTAACAACCCCGCGGTGGCAATCCTGGAAATCGAATCAATTACCCAGGCCTTTGGCACATATTCAGGATATTCGTTAAATAGGGACAAAACCATGGTGTTAGCTACTGATAATATCCATTATGAAAGTGCTCTCAAAGTTGAAGAAGCTACATACTTAGGCATACGCCTTACTACCAAAGTGGAGAGAATTATCCATTTGAACTACACTCCCCTCATTGATAAAATCAAAATAGACCTCAAAAGAATAGACAACTTACATCTATCTATAATTGGGAGGGCTAATTATATTAAAATGAATATCTTCCCGAGGGTCCTCTACCTTTTTAGAGCGATCCCGTTGTTAGCGGGAGATAACTTCATTAAGACTATTGAGTCTGCTATATCTAAATTTATATGGAGCTACGGAAAGATAAGAAGATCCCTCCGCTTAATGTCGCTTCCACAGGATAGAGGGGGACTAGCTATCCCCAATCTAAAATTATATCTCTGGGCAACACTGATGCAATCTATGGATCCCCTGCTTACGGATAAAAAAACTAATACCTATACGCCCCCAGACCTATATATTCCATCGATCTACGAACTTAGTCTCGGTGATAAGTGTAAAGGGCTTTTCTTAAGACAGGTAGAGCCTTCGTATTATAAAAAAATCAAATTGAAGACAGTTTTAGACGCATGGGTGGGTTGGAAAGCAATCTCTAAATACCTATCAATTCCCAATTTTACAAGATATACTCCTCTTTGGCATAGTAAGATCATCCCCCCATCCCTTAATGATGCTACCTCGCAGAGGTGGGAACATCTAGGTATCAATACAGTTGACGACATATTAGGACATAATATCCCTATATCTTTTGAATATTTTCAAGAAAAATATCGTGTCCCTACGCAAGATTTTCTTAAATATTTCCAAATACTGTCATGTATCCGCAATGCTTTACCAATAATAATACGAGACAGACTCCCATTTCTTGAAGCTATTGGTAAGAAAACGACAAGAATAGGGACTCTGTATCAGATTCTTATGGGTAATCTCCCTGATGATATTGAACAAACAGAACAATCTTGGGCTGTAAAACTGGCAAATCCTAATGTTGATATCGATCTTACACTAGCGCTATCTGCAAAATACTTTGTAGCCTCAAATTTAAGAGCACAATATTATAAAACAGTATACTACCTATACTATACACCCGCAAAACTATTTGCTTGGGGTCTTCGGGCCGACGACAACTGCCCAAGATGCAAACAGCCACTGGCCAATCTACTTCACATGTTCTCAGAATGTTCGGAATTGAGGCGGTTAAAGACCATGATGTTGGAGTTCTGGGCTCAGGTCTTTGGACGTCAGATAAGGGACTCACTAACTCTCTGTATACTAGGCCACGATGACTCACTGGGTCATAATAAAGAGGAGCAAGCGGTAGTTTTTCTGGGGTATGCCGTACTTCGTATCATTTTGGCAGCTCGCTGGAAAGACGTAGACCCCCCTACTTTTCATATGTGGCTTAGTCGCTTTCTTGCAATCTATAAACAAGAAATCGCAATATATGCTACTAGGGGGAGAAAAATGAAAGCAATAGGAGCACAGATTTGGGACCCGATTACAAGATGGTACACAAACGAGGTTCGCCAATTAGGTTCTGCCAATGATTAATGGACATCCCTTTTGTTTCTCAGATTCCTGATCGTTTAATCTGCTTATATTTTTCTGTTGTCATTTTTTATTTTTATTTTTTATTTTTTTTCTCTTTCTTTTTGTCCTCTCTGGTGTTATTATCCTACTTGATATTGTATAAATTGTTCTGTTAATTAAGCTATGTGATCAACTGTTATACTTACTTCTGTTTCTTTTTGAATTTTATGTATTAACTATGAATTTGTCAATAAAAAAAAAAATAAAAAAATAAAAAAATAAAAGAATGTAACTCTTTCACCAAGGCAAACCCACTCCCTGTATCGGACGAGTAATCGACCATCGTCTGTTTTAAGTTTTGACTCTGTACTGGTCTAGTACGACCAGTTAACCAAGGTTGGCGCGTGGCATTTTGTTTGTATTGGCTTAATTAAACAGCTTGAAATGTCATATCTCCGGTTCATCTTCCCGCATCTTTGTTTTTTTGGTGTCATTTTGTTCACTAAAATATTCTCTACTTTTTTAAACTGGAGTTGAATTGTTATTGTGTTGTATTTTTGACTTTTTAACTGTCTTGGTACTACTAAAGACTTAACTCATTTTCTTAAATCAAGCTTGTCTGCTCTAGGCCATGGCTACCAGGGATTGAGATCAGGTTTAAATGACTAAAATGTTTACTGGACTTAACAAGAATAAAATTATGACACGTAAAAAAAAAAAAAAAAAAAAGAATAGTGACATAATATTATTTGTGGCGGGCTACCATCCACCCCAACTAATAATTCACTTTATCACAATTACTTTGGTTTCACTTTTTAAGAAAACCTTTCTCCTGCTATTTCTGTCAGTTTATATGATTGTTCAAAAAAATGGTTTAAAAAATATAATAAAATCTTTGGAACTCTTCTTTGTCTTACGCCACTGTGTTTCATAAAGCACATCACTGCAGAAGATGTATATGCTTCAAAATGGAAGTGTCATAATAAATTGAACCTTAAGACAGATGTATAATTCGCTGCCATGAGCTACAGATTTTGGGCTAATTACCAGTATGACAGTCCTCAGGACCACCATACTTGCAGTAGCTGTGCCACCATAACACCACTGCGGGCCAGCCTGCTTATTCTGAGTGTGATGGTCAGACTGCCAGGAAACCGCCAGCTCTGCAGAGATCAAGGACCCTACTGGTCCGACAGCCTGCAACTCGCCTCAATACACCACCCAGCATATTACAAGTTGGCTTTCCACTGCCCTTTTCATGGCAGTGAGCCTGCCATGAAAAGGGTGGTGGAGAGGCAACAAAGGGTGCCTTAACAGGTCCGCCTGCCACTTCTGGGCCTAGGGTTGCATGCGGGGGGCACATGTTGTGCCCCCCTGGAATTGCACCCCCATTCCTGCATGGTGTGGAATGCATGCCACGTTGTGCAGGAACATGCTACAGGCACTGTCACGATGGCAGCCGCTGTTAAGGCTCTCCTATGAGCCTTACACAGCCGCCGCTGTGAGACTGCAGCAGCAATGCCCGCCAGAACTGTATTACACTCATAATCAACAGGCGGGTGCACAGCGGGCGTGGCATTCCTCCTTTCGTTGCAGTGGTGGCGGGCCAATAGGAGGGCATCCAAACTCGTAATAATGTCCTTATTGTTTTGCACTTAGCTGGAATAGCGTAGGTCAGCTTTGAACTTCATGTGTTTAAACCTAGCAATGATGGCATGCACAAAATACAAACAGGGTATTGGTGTGCAAAGAACATTAAAATTATTTGCAGAATTGTTTACGCTGGTGTTTGGACTGGAGCCCTAAAACATATTTATGAAAAGAATTTAGAATCAGGTGGTGTGCAATGCATCACCATGTAATATGACACCTTTGACCATGCTTTGTTGTGAAATTATTTTTTCATCCCATGTCATTACTCATTTTTTTATCAATTGATTGACAGATTTCCATAGCTGAGTGCCTCACAGTCACTTTGAATGGTGACTCAATATTCAAGATCAAGACTTGCATATCTTTATAAATTATTTCATTCAAGTCATACATTTGTGGAAGATGTTCTTAAATCATTAAATAAAATGTCTTCTCACTCAGACCCATTCATGTTCAATATTCCATTTCCAGAGGGTAAGTAGAGGGGGCAATGCACTGTTCAGAAGATACCAATAGGGGCTGGATAAAAAGGCTATTGAAGTAAATTATAAGGTAAATTAATCAAAGGCAATACAATATTTCTCGTTCCCTAGAAGAAATACAATGCATAGGTATACAAGACAGGATGCACCAAATAAGATTATCAATTCAAAACAGGATTGCCACTGCCTGCATCACACAACAATGACTTTGTGCCAGACTGGACGTTCAACGAGGTGCTTGGTGCTATCAGCTCACATGGTACTACTATATTATATTTCACTCTTAGGATCTTCAAAAGAGGTGTAAATAAAATTTTCCCTATGTGTATCTGGATTTTTGATGTGGACTAAGTCCCCTACATGTTAGACTGGTGTTTTCATAATGTACATTTGATTATATCTCCTCTTGTGATCGCTTTGCTGACAATTTATCTTGTCCGTCAGTCACTCCCTTTCCACCGATACAAGTTTACCACCAAACAACTACACAGGTGCCTTCTTGGTACCCTGTTCCCGGCCCTTTAGGGAAACCAAAGGGGATACCGCAGTTACACTAAGGGCAGTGTTATGGTAAGACAAGACCAAATCATCTCTTGTAGTGCTTTTCCTATTGAGACTCCTGAAGCACAAACTAGTTAGATACATTTGTTGATCATGCAGTTAGCTCTCTCTGCTAATGCATTTGTCCTCGGAAAATACATAGCAATTCTGCGGTGCCTCACTGACATTTCTTGGAAGAAATCCTTTAGGTGGTCTGTAGAGAATTGAAGTGCATTGTCAATGATGATTGTATCAAGAATCCCTTCAACGAAGATTGTGTTTCTGAAGAAGTTATTGAGAGCATTTGTGGTAGTATTTTGTACTGCTGGTTACTGCCCGTATGGAATTTAAATCCACTAAGACCGAAATATATATGTTCTGTTTAAGGTTCGAAGGACCCATTATGTTTAACACGTACTTGTGTCAAGGTTTATCGGGTACATCCCCTGGAGAAGGAGGAAATTTCCTAGCCACTTGTCATTGGTGGAACAGGCAAAGCAATTCTTTATACGATGTTCTATCAATGAGTTTAAACCAGGTTACCAGTTCAAGGCACAAATCTTTCCTCAGCCAGACGTATTCCCGGTGACCCTGATATACTAGCCTAATAGTCTCTTCTCATGTTAAATTGAGCAGAATTCGATCTCCCCCTCTTGGTTCTCCCATAAACACAATTCATTCCTTACTGTCCAAAAGGACCTTGACTCTTCAGGTAAGTTGCCACATTTGTTGGGCCACCTTTCCAATATATTACTCTTTATTCAAGCATTGTGCTCATTCATGCTTTTCATTTCCATTCCAGGAGCCTTCCTTATGGAGTCTATGAGATTGTGTTTGGATTTAATCCTGTCTCTAGGCAAAGTATAGCCAAAATACCATATATTGTTAATATTTTGTGGCATCTTTTAGAAATCTTTGCCCTGTATGTTATGGCTTATCAAATATAGCTAATACCTGTATGCACTTTAATATAATATATCTATGCTGCTATTTCTTCACTGTATTTTAAGACATTATGCTGTACTGTTATCTATTTGTTTCTGATTGCCGGCATATCAATTCAATTTGTCATTTAAATGTATCTCTCTATGCTGCTATTGTTAAGAACAAATGCAAAAACAACAGTTGATGTACAGAATGCAGAACAATGTCATACAGTCACCCCAGTACAGAGATCTGGGCCTAAATCCATCGTTATTTTTATTCACCACACCACCCCAGTTCAGACGTGCTCAGACGTGAGTCCCGTGCTCTCCATGCCACTGGAATCAAGCTATCCTGGCTGATGATGGCTGATAGCCAGAAACCGGTCCTAGGATGCTTGATTCCGTTCCAGGGAAGACATAGCTCGGCAGTTCGGGCTGGACTGTTCCTATGAGGCACAGGGTCAAGACTGATTTGCAGATGGCCATGTCTGAACTGGGGTGGTGTGGTGAGCAAAATAACAATGGATTAAACCCAGATCTGTGACTGGGGGTGAATGTGTTGCCATTGTGCAACATTCCGTCCATCAATTGTTGTTTTTGCTATTGTTGAGAACAACTGAGCCACTTGAAGGAGTGGTCGTCTTATATATTGTCGTTCTGCTATAATACGAATATTTATATCACCGATCATGTTGTATATACAAGTCCTTGTTAATCACTGTTATTTACTGATAAAACATTTTTTAACTTGACCTGTGCATTTATGGATATTATGTATCCGAATAAAGATTATTTGAATAGCCAAAATACATTACAGATCTAACTTCAATTAATACTTCTTGGATGGTTATATTTCATCTACTTAGTACTTATCTCAGGGAGGATTTATGGCTCTGCTCAGATGTACTGCAAACCGATATACTGTCTGGAAAACAGAGAACATTTGGGAGGCTTCAAGAATAGGTTGCATGATGCCCTTAAACACAGCAGTTGCAGAGGCCAACCTAAATGGCATTCTGTATAATTTGTACACTTCAAGAGGAGATATACAAGATGTTAATGTTCTGGAGTGAGAGTGAGGTCCACCTGGTGAAATGTGGTGTTTGGACAACATATTGAATTAAAAATATCGGGAGGCAGAATTATCGGAAAATAAATATCATGATACACAAATATTGTGATGAATGTTATCATTTACACGAATATAATTTTTTTAGTTAAGTAATATCGTTTTTAATAATATCAAAGTTTTTAATATCGATTTCAATAATATAATTGTAAAAAATCATTTACATGAAGGTTTTTTTAAATAAATCTTGTAATTTTAAGTGATTTAGAAATTGTCATCAAATGTTTTATATTAGTTCATAGTGTCAGAGCGGGTTGGTGGGCTCATAGGGGGTTAGGGAGAAGGTATTTAGTTAAGAATATTTATGTATTATTAGATACATTTTATTTAATTATATGATTGATATGTATTATATAAATACATTATTATTGCAGGGTTTGTAGGGGTATAGTGTGTGAATTAAATTAAATAATAATTAATTAACAATGAAGTATTCATTGTTGATTAATTATTTTATTGAATTTAACTCTGCAAGTTCTGGAATACTTATTTATTTTACCTATATTTTAGTTGCAGGCTCCTGGGTTTGTAGTGTTTATGGTGGGAAGCTAAGAAATCTTTGAATCATAATTTATTAAAACTTTTTAATGATTTATTTAAATTGTTAATTATTTTAAATATGTAATACTGATTTATTGTGCTAATATTTTAGTTGCAGGATGCTAGGTTTGCAGGGGTATAGAGTGGGAAGTTATTTAATGAATACATAACGTATTAATAATTATTATTGAATATTAATATTTGTGAATTAATTATTTAAACGAATGTTAAATAATATTGAATAGTTCATCAAGGAATATTTTTTTTAATTAATTATATTTTAGTTGTGGGCTCCTGGGTTTGCAGGGGTCTAGGCTGGGAAGTTAATTAAGTAATAGTTAAAAATTAATTATTAATTGTTAATTCATTATTAAATTGATTTCAAATATGTAAATTATGGAATACTTATTTCTTAAGTTATATTTTAGATGCAGACTGCTAGGATTGAATGGGTTTTGAGTGGGACATTTATTAATTTATATTTGAATTACATTTAATAATTAAATGATAATTACTTATTTTAATAAATAGTAAATATGTAAATTGTGTATGTCAATGAATAATTTTTATATTCAAGCTTAATACATTTTACGCTCCTGATGTTATACATTAATGCGTCTTTTTTCAGACTGCAATAGGAATAATAACATTAAACTCTTTCCCTACTGTTGTGCTGTTTGGAGTGGGAATGGTAAATCTCACCCCTCCAAAATACAACACGTGTCCTACTGTTTCACAGACTGGAGTGGGAATAGTACATTTGACCCCTCCAAAGTCCAACACTTTCCCTACTGTTGTGCTAATTGCGTGGGAATGGTAAAGTTCACCCCTCCCAAATCAAAAAACTTTCACTACTGTTGAACAGACTGGAGAGGGAATATTAAATGTTATCACTCCAAAATCCAACAATTTCTATACTGTTGCATTAACTAGAGTGGAAATAATAAATGTAATCGACCCCAATAGTTTTAATAATGTTGGTTAAATAGAGTTTATAGCATTAATTGTAATGTTGGTTAAATAAAGTTTATAGCATTAATTGTTTTACATTTACCATTATTGTTTTTTGATTTATTTTAATGTTTATAGTATATTTGTAAACATACTTTTTGGATTTTGACATTTTTAATACTTTAAATAAGTGTCAGTACACACCCATTGGGCAATGAATGATGTCTGAAGAAAACTGACTCTTAGTTCATCCCGGAACATTTCTACCATTATTCCGCCATTATTGCGTATGTTCCAAATAATGTTTTCCCTGATTAGTGACTCCGTTAATTTTTATTCCTCTTTAGTATATCTAAAAATACCAAAATGGATATGGGTCCCTTTATTATGAACAGTATCCTTACGCACAATGGCGCATTGGATGCATTTTACTTAAGCAGTCACTTTGAAACTGGATGTGGCGCCCTTCGATTGCCACAATTGCCCTTTATCTGACATGTATATATAAGTAAGAACAATGTTTACTTTGAATTATATTAATTTTAATAATATTTTACATTAATTATACATACATAAATACATAAATATTCATATTAATAAATTACAAATATAAAATCATTAATATAATGTACAAAACATGTTTTTTATTTGTCACACTATATATAAAAACACGTGTGTGTTTATATATGTATATATTTATATGAAAATATATATATATTATTAAATATTAGTGAAATATATTTTATCTTGATTATATTAAAATTATATAATAAAATACTTAACTACTTTAAAGTCTATTTATATTAAAAGATTCATATTTTTGCCTATTTTTTGACGGTTTTTGTGTGGTTGTATAATGTTGGAACACATTCCTTTGCAACGAATGGCTTTACCATGCATGCACAAGGTGAAGCTCATTACAGTCTACATCCGTTACCACGAATATGCCTTTACCACACATAACTTTACAGTAATTTTTGTTGTAAAAGCATTCATGTTATAATGGTATATTTGTGGTAAAGGTTTTCCTTGCCCCAAGTCCTAAAACTGGTACCATGTGCCCCCGTCCTTTGTAAAAAAAATACCCTTCCCCTGCCCTGAACCCAAGACGTGGATCTCTGCGCGACTCTCCCCCCAGTCCCCAAGCCCTTCTTCAAACTACCCCTCCCCTGAGCCATAGAAGCAGACCCCAACAGCCCAACACACCCAGCCCTTCTAAAAAGGACCCCTCACCTGCACTAAGCCCTAAAAGGGGATCACTGCGCAAGTCCCACCTCTTTAAAATTGATTTTAAAACATATATTTTTAATAAAATAAATAATTTTAAACAAATTCATTTAAAATCCCCCTTACCTCTCTACGACATCACTGCTCCAGCTCTCCTGAGATGCAACGCACGGTGTAAAGAGGAAGAGTCCATTTCCTCTAACGATGCCGATAGACCACCCTTACCACACACCTTGTCCACACATAGCTTTACAACCTAACATGTTGTAAAGGCATGCATGGTTAATTAAGCCTGTGTGTGGCAACGGTGCATGCTTTGTAGCGCATGCCTGGTTAAGTATATTCGGGGAAACATCTGCGTTGTAATGGCTGTTTCCCATTTGTGTTAACTATATTTTTTGCCGATGTTTTAGTCCTTACCATTATAAGTATCAGGATCACAATATTGTGGTAAACGATATTTTCACACAACGATATTCCTTACAACGATAAGTCAGTGATCCATGATATGCTGCTGAGAAATCAACTGGCATATTTCATTAGCTAAGCATTTTATTTAGCCTCAGCAATGGATGTGGATCCACCAATAACTTGGAATTTAGGTCTCTCAAGTCCTTACCCATTGCTTTGGAGGCTACAACATGCCAAACACTTTGAAGTCTCAATTGACCATATCATCCCATTCTTGATGTATTTATTTAATTCTTTACTTAGGGGGTACCTTCATCAAATGTAAAATGGCACAACGTTTGCGAGAAACTGGTATGGGCCCTGCTTTTAGGTTTAGTCTGTGCTGGAAATTTGCTAGCAGACCTAATCTGCCAGGGAAAATATCAGGACAATCTTTACACACCTACTTTTCCGAGAGTGACCTGCCTACCAAAAGGACTGATTCAGCAGTTTTGGGATCCAATTTAATATCCAGTTCTTTCTGGTGTATCCAGCCCAAAAAGTCTGATCCTACTTGGGTATGTATGCCTTCCTCAAAGTTGTTCGGCCTTTAAAAGAAACGTTAATTTTTTTTATCATGTCCTCTTATGGAATGGAATCCTTATTATACCCTATCAGATGAATATCAGCTTTTTCTAGTACATAGTTTTGTACCTTTAATGTGTCCCTAAACACCCCCACTGTATTTTGAGGTATAAGTTAAGTATGAATCAGCAATGACATCAATTTCCTGGCCATCCAAAGTAACCACACAACTCGGTAATTGTGCAACACTTTCATTGCTATCAATATGGAATACTAATTTCTGTACACCATACTTTGGCTTATTAACTACATTTATATTATGACTGGCATCGCTTTCCTCACTTTCTGCAGGTGGAGTAACTGGCAACACACCAAGGAGTTTTTGCTGAATTTTGTTAGTTACCAGATTGATAACTTTTGAATTTCGGGATTGTAACTACTTTGCATTGAGTTTAGATGTGGAACTTCCTCGATCGTCTTACCCTCCTCATTTCCAGTAAATTCCTTTATGCCAAAGACTTGCGAGATGTGCCTAGAGCTGCTGACTTTGGAACTGGGGAGTCATGTTTAAATCACAGCCGTGGCTCAACATCCTGTGGCTTTGGGTAAATCACTTAACTTCCCTGTGCCTTAAAAAAATAGTGTAATGCCTGATTCTTGTGTAAAACATGCGGTTCTAATGTAAAGTTTTCTAATGCCATTGGGCCAAGTTTGTGCCATATAAAACTGCCAAAAATACACATATAAACTAGTTCTACCAGTAACCTCATTTCCTTCACACAATCTGCACTGTGTTTTGTCACTCTTGGCTATGTCAATTGCTATTTTTAGATCCAGATGCATAATAAAATTTTCTCTTGTGTGCACCGGTTGTTCATCTTACATTTTGAACTTTGATTATGAAATCACAAAACACTCTACATTCACAGTTATTAGATAGTCCTCTTAACACAGCTATATGGTTCTTTACTTTCAAAATGTTCCCTTTAAAAGTTTGTCAAACAAATGTGTCTTTCCAGCACTACATTTATTTTCTCTCTATGATGGTCTTCCAATTTTTTAAAGTCTTGAAAAAGATTAAACTTTAGCTCAACACCTTCACTGGCTTAAATTTGCGAAATCTGAAAAACTCCCATAAAGTTTCCTTTCTTCTATGCCCAAGTTGTGGAGCGAAATGTGTGGTTTAAGAAGAGTATTGAATTTCTCACCTCCAGTGGCTATGAGGTAAGACTCAGACAACGTGTTTCCAAGACATAGTGAGTTCCCCATACTCATTAAGGAGTGGATGAGACTCAGACACACTCGCAACAGCCAAACTAGTATGGGAAGTTTCCAAAAGAAAGGAGGTGACACTTTGGGCCTGATCATGATGTCGGTGGAATATCTTCCGCCAGACAACGACTCAGTCCTAGGAATCACCGACACCCGGTCTGGGGTCTCGACCGCCCCCATTACATTGCGAACAAACACTGTTTGGTCGAATGTTCCCTTTTCTCAATGGGAGCTTGTGTTACAGTCGGAAACTGGCCATAAGACGAGCTCCCTTTGAGAAAAGGGAGGTGCAGTTCATCCCTGCACTCTGTGACAGGCACTTCAAGGTGCCTGCCACAAGGTGCAGGGATCAACAGGGGGGTACCACAGGTGCCCTCTCGGCCTGCAATCGGAAGCCGCGCACCAGAGGGGGCCCTGCTGGGGGGCCCCAAACACACTTTCCGACATGGTTTCCATGTTGGACAGGCTGGCATGGAAACCATGTCAGAAACTGTGCATCGTAAACTCAAGGTCGGAACGGCTCGCCCTTGAGATTACTGGCCGGCTTCCAATTGCCTATGGGCTATCTGAGCCCGCGGGAAGCCACCCAAAATCACCAGTACTCATAATGTAGTCTTCTTTTACTTTCTACTGTTTCCTAGGTGAGGACAGAGTTTAGGAGAATAGTGGGAGGATCTGGATACGTTCTAAATGATGTCACAAGAAGGTAAGCATGTGTTTCCATCCGCATTAGTGTCAGAGTGTGTGCGTGTGGGGCGCTGCATAAAAACAGATAGTAAAGGTCAGCACTGATTCAGGCACTCCCTTATAAAATAGAGGTAGAAGGGTAGCTGTACATGCACTGGGTGAAATCTTCAGATATATTAAAAAGGTAGGTCATATGATGCAGTTCTAAGGATCATTATACATGCTCCACAAGGTACCTCAGAGGTGACTACACCTGCATTTTAGAGTATTGTGGTGCCACTGCTGATGAACTGTGGAGTTACACTCCAAGGACACTGATGGTGCATCGTACCTTGCAGTAAAGATAATAAATGCGGTACAGGGTGTTGGCAAGTTCTCCACGGCATACTGCAGAGGTGACTGTGCCCACACAATTGAGCATTTTCTTTTAAACACTCAGTTGTACACCTACAGTAATCCATAATCCAGCTACCAACTTTGATTAAAAAAATGTGCCTAGTCATTACAGTTATACTGTTGTTGTTGACCACAGGTAGTGCACTGAGGAGATTAATATGCGGAGAGTATACAGCATCATTTGCTTAAGTACAACGTTTATGGGTTCATTCTCTTAGGAAATCACAATTCATTTAGTGAACTGGCAGAAACATGCCTAGTAGGGAGAACTCTACACCCAGAAGCAGTAGTGGGTTCAACTAAAAGTCACTTCTATGTAGCAGTGCTTAATGTATCCATGCAGTACCGTCTTTGAATATATGAAGAGGCAGAGGGGATGATGCAGACTGATTGGTCGAGTGGTTCCTTCGGTATATTAATTTACCGGGATCATGACTCGGATGCTACAATGGCGAAGGAGCACAATGGCTACTGCATAAGTGCAACGGCACTGCTGCGGGTATGGCAATCCGGTATCCCCGCAGCAGACCAATCAGATAACCCGATCTAGCAGTCTCGGAAATGAACTTCCCACGGCTAGCCACATCATGTTACGAATAAATGTAATGAAAAGGCCTTAAATATTGCTCTTGTTCAAGACAACAATAATGTCAACCCTTGTCCTGATGATGATGCCTTCATCTCTATAGGCATCGAAACGTCGTCGACTTTTAAACCCCATATGCGAACTATTTATGTAAAACTTACAATTGCAATGGAGTGTTTTCTCTACATTTTATGTCTGCCATACTGAAGTACAAGTACGCAAACTTATTTCCTTGCCTTGTTTACACTGCTTCTTTGTTGTTTTGTCTTGTATGTTGAGGGTCACGGCTGTGCCCGCTTGACATTCTTTCTAAGAAACACTTTATTCCTGCACTTATTGTAAAATAAATCCTGTCCGGACGGACAGAAGACATACCACTTATCAAGTATATGATCATTTTTTTCAGTGTATATCACTTTCATATAGGGACCACTGTTCTTTATAACACCTTCAGTACAGGGCAACGTACAAGTCTTATAGATTTCTTCCTACTCAACAAGGAGTTCTGGTCCAATTTAATAGACATAGTGGTCTGTGAACGACCCGAAAGTGACCATAACCCATTACTACTCTCACTACGTCCTTTGCGTATATCCCGTGGAGCAGGGTTGGCTCCACGTGTAGATTATGTAGAGGTCCAAATGACAAACGATACTCGACGAGTTAACTGGGCAAATGTGATTATAAAGGACGAGCATGTGAAACAAATGAGTAGGTTGGTAGCTAATGCCGTTGATACTCTCCAGACCGGTGCTGTGCAGGAAGACTCTAATTTTATAGTTGTGCAGGTCCTTGAGGACCTTTTTACAAACTTAAAGACTTTTTTATCACCAAAACTAAAAAATCCCCAATTTACTCGGGCAACAAAGCTGCTGCCTGGTATAATACTTCTTGCCGTATGGTATATAAAAGTTTAGCTCTAGTGATTGGGTCAAAAGACAGGGAAGACATACGTAAGGCTAGGACTGCATATAAAGTAGCTCAATATGTTATGTTATGTTATGTTATGCGTTTTTATTTGGCGCACAGATGCTCCAGCTAAGGAGCGTCCTGGCGCCCGACAAGGCAGCTGCACAACACACCTAAACCAAAAAACAAACAAGTGTTACAAACTAAGGGAATAAAAAGGTTTTCACCGCGCGACGAAAAGAAAACAAATCTCTCATAGCGCGAATTGCCGGGGGCAGGGAGTTCCATAGAACCGCTGCACGCACTCGGAACGAGCGTCCCCCGGCTCTAGTTCGCTTGAAGCGCGGCACAACAGCCAGTTCTAGGTCCGCAGATCTTAAGAGTCGCGCTGGGGTATAATTGGCAAGGAGGGCCATAAGAATCGTTGCTGGGGACCCCTTCAGAATTTTATAGGCGATGCAAAGGACCTTAAACTGGATCCGCTGGGCCACCGGAAGCCAGTGCAGTGACCGCAGGGAACTGGAGGTAGGACAGAATCTTGGGAGGCCTACCACCGCTCTAGCTGCGGCGTTCTGAATCCTTTGTAAGCGCCCGATCTCTGCCTGATTCAGACCAACCAGCAAGGAACTCGCATAGTCCAGCCTGGAGATGACAGTGGCTTGGATCATGAGTTGCCTGGTGGGGGCATCAAAAAACTTAAGCACAGGACGGAGCCCGCGCAGGATGCCAAAGCAGCATGCGGCCGTGCGTTTAGTATGGCACACAAACGTGAGGGCAGGGTCCAGCCAGACCCCGAGGTTCTTAAGCTCGGCGACTGGGATGGGAGCAGGACCCAGATCCCCAGGCCACCATCTCTCTCCCCACAGCTCCGGCTGTCTGCCAAAAACCATGACCTCGGTCTTACTCGCGTTCAGCTGGAGACAGTTGGACGTCATCCAGCTGGCGACCGCCCGCAGTCCTTGTTGAAACCTGGGGGCATCGACTTCGACAGTGTCAAAAGGGACTGGAATGATCAACATTGGGCCGAACTGCTTAAAGCAAGTACCAAGAGAAATATGACAGCCTTCTGGCACATGGTGAAGTGGGGCAGTGGGTTTTCTAAGAATGTGCCCACAAATCACGTGGAGCCAGACCACTGGGTCTCATATTTCAAAGGCCAGTTTGTCTGTGTTGAAGCTGCACATGATTTGTTCGAAATTCCGCCCCCATCTCAACTTTACACTTCTCTAAGAAAGAAGAGGAGAATGCTCTACTCTTGGTCCCCAGAGGCAGGGCGCCTGGGCCTGATTGCATTCCTGCCGATCTGTTTCTCCACAACATTGATATCTGGGCATCATATATACAGCTTCTTGTGAATGCCATCGCCAAAGGAGCACCCATGCCTGGCACCTGGGCAGGAGTAGTATTACTTCCCATCTTTAAAAAAGGGGATCGTTCCCTACCCAGGAACTACAGGCCTATAAGCCTCATCGACTGCATCCAAAAGGTGTCAGCAAGGGTAGTACTCAGTAGAATTCAGGCTTGGATGGAGGAATGTGATATCCTTTCCCATCTACAGGCGGGCTTTCGGCCTTGCACTAGCACAGTAGATCAGGTGCTTAGGTTTATACTTATATACTGGCGTACTGTAATTTTAGGGAACGGTACTATCTATGCAGCCTTCCTCGATCTTAAGTCGGCATTTGACCTCGTCCCTCGCTCCAAAATGAGGCCCACATTTTTTAAGCTAGGCATGCCGCTAGACATTCTGGCCTTTTTGATCAAGTTGCATGCCGACAATTCACGCAGGTGAGATGGGACGCGGGGGGAAGTACCACTGAAAAGTTCCCGGTTGAGAAGTGGGTGAGACAGGGGTGCGTTTTAGCACCCACGCTCTTCTCAATTTTCATTAATAGGGTAGTCCACTACTTTGAGAACTTTCCCATGGATGCTCCGTTTTTAGTTGGGTACAAGATCCCTTTACTTATGTTGCCGACAACACACTCATTCTCTCCAAGACGAGACAGGGCTTACAATGCGCCCTCACAAGGTTTGAGGAGTTTTGTGAGGACCATGATCTTATTGTCAATGTGGACAAAACAAAATATATGGTCCTACATAACTCCAAGAACATTGTGGGTAGGGTCAAAATGAAGGGAGGTACTTTAGAACAAACAGAGATTTTCTCTTACTTGGGGGTGACAATTGACAAAAAACCAAGGGGCCGATTAGGATGGGGGACGGACTTTGCCCGTCCGCCATCCCTGTGGAAAACGGGACCATCCGCCATGTGGGCGGGTGTCCCGCCATGCCAATTATGATGCGCCCGCCACACTGGCGGGCGCATCATGCATTTTTACCATTGCGGCGGACGGTGCTAAAAAGCACCGCCTGCCGCAATGTCAAAAATGCAGGCATGCATTTGCATACACAGAGCGGCAGGCACCGCGCGGTGCCTGCTGCTTTGTGTATGCAAATGCAGGGGGGTACCATAGGTACCCCCATGTCCACCCCCTCTCGCATTTACCATGGGAGCCCGCAGGGGGGCCCCAAAGTAAAGACCGCATGCCTTTCCGTGGCGGCAATGCCGCCACTGAAAGGCATCTGCATGAGGCCATCCTAATATGGCTGGCAGTGTCTGGAAGACACCGCCAGCCATCTGAACCCTTTTCCGCCCCGGCCACAAGGCGACCGGGGCGGAAAAGCGGCGGACGGTGTTTCCGTCCGCCGCATTCCCCCCACAATTGTAATATGGCGGGGGGAAATAGGTGTTGGACGGGCACGGATGGCGGATGGATCGCCACCGCCTGCCTGGCAGTGGCGATCCGTCCACCATCCTAATCGGCCCCTAAGTTGGAAGCCTCAAATAGACTGCCTCATGGTTAAGCATGCCCAACTTTTGGGAGCTCTGCTGAAGGAACAGTGATTATCACACACCAAACCAATTGCTACAAATTTATAACACTAAATTGGCGCCTCGATCCTATACGGGGCAGAGCTGTGGCGATATGCCAATTTGGATGCTCTGGTGGTAGCACAAAACACATTTCTGAAGTCCATAATTGGCCTCCCTCAGTCTACCCCGCTATTACCTTTATATCTAGATTTGGGATGCCATTCAATTAGGGATGTGGCACATTTTAGGCCAGTCGCATACTGGAGGTGGCCTTGGGTGACACCCAAGCTCTCACATTATGCCCTGGCTCTCTTGGAAGTCAGAGAACTTAATGTCTCCAGAAAAATCTAGTGGTTAAGGTGTGTCAAAAATATACTTTGTGAGATGATGATGAGCCGTTTATGGACCTCCCCTGCTGAAAGTATATTTCCAACCAAAATTGAGTTAAAGGCAGCTTATTGGAACCTGATAATTATGAGGCAGTTTGCAGCTTCAACCAATCCCTCTTTGTCTAAAGCCTTCCTTCATTGTAAGCATGAACCTAAATATGAGGGCCATTGGGATCTAATTACCAATACTAAAGATAGGAAACTGTTTCACCAGTTTAGGGTGGGATCGCTCCCTACGAATGTTTTTACTAACAAATAGTGTAGTCTAAAAGCTAGCGATTGCCCCTTTTGTCCTGATTTGATAGAATCTATGGACAATGTTTTTTTGCCTGCCCTGAAACCTAGGTCCCAATGGCTGAAACCCATATGTTTAAACTTGGGGACCAGGTCCAGTAGCGAGGCACTCAGGATCTTAAAAATATCAGTGGACGGGTCCATTGTGATCGCTGTTGCAAAGTTCCTGGGTTGGGAGTGGGTGATTCGATGGAACGAAAGGAGGCATAGGTAAATGCCTACGCCATGTCTAGAAGCATGATATGATTAAATCTGCACTATGCACTTTACTGTACTGTATTGATGTTTTCTTGTAATTCAAAATAAGGAAGGCTTTTTCGAGGCGGCAGTTTTGCCGGGTGTATTTTAGCGATTTTAAATTATTTATTGTATTATCATGGAATTCCAGGGTGGTTGTTTTAATTTAACCCCTTAATTGCTGCCGTCGGCCAACGGTCGTCACGGCCACTACCTCCCCAGTGCTGCGCACGACCGTTGGACGTCCAGTTCAGCACTGGATAATGGACAGCGCAGCACTGGGGAGGTTTGTTTACAAGCTCTAAAGGGGTTAAGACATCGTTGAGCTATATTTATTTTATTTGACCTCTATATTTATGTTGTTCTAACTTTTGTGATTTTCTTTTTAAATCGAAATAAAGTTTATGAACTGAACTGAACTGCAATTGGATAGACGAACCAGGAAGATGAAGTTCAACAAATAAGAATGCATTTTTGCCTTCACATTATCAATGCATTTCAGCCTTCCCCTATCTGCCTCACTGACACAACCTGCAAGTTTAGCATTCCGTCTCTAGAGAGTCCGTGAAAATGGGTAGAGTGAAGGGGAGCACCTGGTTCAAAACATACTGATTGGGAACAAAGAAAACGGTTGTTGAAGGGTTAAATAAGGGGAAATGTCCACAGAGAATGCAACAAATTGCAAATAAAAAAATATATATTTTGAAATCTGCAAAGAAAGTAGGAGTGGCCAAAACATGGGTTGAATGACATTTGAAGACACTGCATCTGACTGTCATCATCCTTCCTGGAGCAGCCATCATGTAAAGACAAAAGAGAAGGCACTGCTTAGAAGAATCCTCATGCTTTACAACAGAATCTGCAGACACACCCTCTCTCGTCTACCGTGCAGCAAATGGCAAAGCTAAGGAAAATCTAATCAGCAATGCTTTGCAAGAAAGTTCTCATAGAATTTCTAAAGGTAATCCTGATCCCACCTTTCCCCCATTCAGTGTCTGGGTTTCCACCCTCCAGCAACAGCAATGGAGCCACTATTTCTCCACTGTCTGTAGAAGATAGATCTAATCTAATCCTAAATGGGTTGTATTGGTCCCACCAATCATAGTCTCACCAGACACAGAGTCTTGCTACCATACATGTGCCACAAAGCCCAACCTGCGTAGATGCTCCCAACATGCACACGGAATATCAGCTCAGTATTCTGGGTGTTACATCTCAGTGGAACCTTACACAAGTAGGACCTGTTAAACTCTACCCACCCTGGAATAGAAACAATTTCTGCTCAAGTCTATGAATCTCCAAAAATCAGTTTACTGCCACCACTGTAGTATGTCAACAACTCTGGACATGAACAGGATACCCATGTTGATAATTTATGGTATGGTATGGTATGCTTGGTGCTCACCTCCTTGTATCCGAACAGGTTCAGAGTGTGACTTTACTGTGGACAGGTCTCAGCCTCAGTGTACATGCTAAATTATTGTGATAGGTGAGACAAAAGTCAGTAAGGATATCCATTTTATATGTGGTCAGGTCATGCGAACAGGTCGATATGGCTATATGCAATGCAGGGGACCATCCGAACAAGTCATTGTTGAGGAAAATTAATTTCTCCAATAATGTCCTCATGCAATTTATGTTTAGTGGTCCAAAGTCTAAATTGAGTACACATTTTCCATGCATTCTCAAATACCTTCACTTAGGTGAGGAAAAGAGTCAGACATGCTGAGTAAAATGTGCTTCCAACAGCAACAGCCTGTCAGTTGATTTCCCAGTTTTGTACTGCAGCTTCACTACAAAGTTCTAATGAATTACTAAAATGCTATTGTTCTACATCTAGGACCAATATGAGGTAATCTTAATGACATTGAGCTCAAACTGGAGCTTCAGAATTGGGAATTATGTGTTTAACTCATTTATGCCATAATGTATTTTTGAAGGACTCAAATAATTAAAGAGAGAGATCCCTCTTTAAGTCTAGCATTTCTTCTCCACGTCTGTTTCTTCAAACTCTTATTCGTTTAATACCACCATAATTTTACAATAGTAATAGTATGGTAAGGCAGAAGGTTTTTTAATTTCCCATTCAATTGAATGTAAACAGATTGAAGTGCTGCAAGATAGGTTGGACAACATATATCATATTTAAAATTAATATATTGAGTTCTCAGGGTAGTGAGATCCTACAAGAGAATTGCTGTTTGAACATTTATTTTGTTCAGTTTTCTTCTCCTGCTTACTTTGGTCAATAGTTGCATTTTCTGCATAAATGTGCACTATCTTCAAACTCGATTTTATTGAGAGTTTAATATGTGGAAATGAGAATTAAAAATATATATTTCTCTTCTATAAAAATGTGTCTAAGTATGCCTTATAATCACATTGAAAGGTAACTCATATTTTATTTAAAAAGTAGCCGTGTAAATCAGCTACAACAAGGCAGTCCTTTTGAAAACAGTGCAAATGTCATGCTCCACACAATTAAATTTTCACAGGCTAGGAACATTTTTAAATATATACTGCAGACACATATCAATAAATGTTTTTGGGGTCTCATTTATTTCAGGAACCTTTAGGAACAGAGGTGGAAACCATTACAATGTACATATTTAGTCTTCTGCACAGATAAGTGGATATTTCTCAAGCTTTCCTCCCCAGCAGCATGTCTTCAAGGCAAACACATTCCGTAAGCTAGGTGAATGTTCTAATTCTTTACTAGAACTCTGTGATCTTCATATACAGCTGTTAGAGAAAGAAGGAACAGTGGCAATGCTAATCATTCTACAGTTAAGCATTGAGGTTAGGTCAAGTTGTTTTACGAACCTTACTCTGCAGTGGGGTGAGTTGGGGTAATGGGTATGTAGCTGGGAGGACAACATCTACTCATTCTAAGCCTCAAGGCGAACACAGGGTCAGAGGTCCTCCAAGCACTTCTGCAATTTCCTCTCTCAATGGGTAGTAACTCCCATTGCACTGCAATGCCTTGTGATGTAAGCCAGATTTCAAGACATGTTGCATTGCTCAGCTGAGTCTACAAAAGAGGGTGTTTCTGGAGGACTAACTTACCAATGGTGTCACTTCCCCTGGGGAAAACTTGTGGGCTACCATCATGCTCCCCAAACAGTTTAGCGGCTTCTGAGATTCCCCCAACAGCAGGATGGAAAAGGATTGTGATCAGGTGCAAAGAAGGCTTAGGAATGTCCACACAGCCACTTCCATAATGTAACTCCCTCTTTGTTATGTTAAATACATGTGGTAGAACCTAGTGAAAACGAGAGAGGGCACCTGAGACAACATACCGGGGTAGTGGCACCACACAATCCTTTCCAGTTAAATCACATACTTGGAAAATAGTATGGGCCAGATTCACAAAGGTAAACTTGCACTTTTGTGTAAGTTCACTATTTTGTGGTATTCACAAACTACAAGTTTCATTTTACTGCCAGTAATTTTACAACTGCAGAGACTCCACTGTTGGGGGCAGAACTCCTCAGATAAAAAGATAGGCCTATCCTTTCTTGCTATATGCCCAGACTGCGGAATCACTGCAGTCATAAAATTGCTAAAAGTAAAATTAAATAAAATGTGTTTTTTGTTGTACCTTTGTTGAGAGAGGGTGGCTTGATATCAGAAGGGGATGAGGAGATGAGAGAGTGGGGGTGATTTGGAGAGCAGCCAATATTTTGACATGTCATGGATATGGACTGGTGTATGCTGACTGAGAGGACGTTTTTTGAAAGTAGGGGCTGTCCCAACAAATGGTCTAAGATCTGGTGGACATGGGATGAAAACGGGGAAATGCTATGCACACCAATTCTCCAACGAGGGCAAAGCAAACTGTTTGAAGACACTTAAATGGGATATGGGAACTCGGGTGGATGGAGGAAGACTTAAGAGATGTCTATTGGAACACAGTAGACTCCACCTCCTTATTGTCGGACTGTATCGCAATATGTTAAGTATATTTTGACATGTGCAGAAATGGCCTAGGAGTGGGCTGTAGGGGAACTGAGATCCTGCTCCTAGTTTGCCAAGGTTCACATCAGGAGGAAAGTCGTATCTTGCCTGTGTTGCTTCCCTGGACATACCAAAAATAGCTATCCTTTCTCAAGTAGCTGCTCCTCAACATAAGGAACAAGGAAAGAAATGCAATCACCAACATGGAAAAATAACTGATTTGGCTGTGGATTACCTTCTTATGTTCCCAGCTGATTGTGTGATGATTTTCACCTCATAATGAGCATCATTGAGTACTGCTTGTTGATTTCTTTCTATTCCATTAGTGGATGTCTTGAACTGGAGGAATGCACCTGTGTAGCTATAGGTCTGACATCTGTCTAACACTCCCATCAGTCCTGCCAATGGATGTTGATACTTTGCTTGGTTCGGTAACGGCCCATGCATTGTGTTATCCCCAGCAACTGCCAATCCTGATTACGGCATTCATTGAGTTCTCACAGACGCAACCTGCTGACAGTGAGATACGTGGATCGACAGGCACTCAGGAACCATCTCCATCTCTATTGAACATTGCTAATGTGGCTAACGCTGACGGCGATGCTTCACATTTTTGTGCAATAGGTCTACATAACGAAGTGGTCCAACTTTCACCTACTGTGGTAGACAAATTCTTTACCAGCTTAGAAGATTTGATGTTTTCTCTAAACAACGAGAATGACTTTTGAAGTTAGCACACAGCTTTCTATGGGACTCTGTGTTCGACCTTCACTTTTCAAAAACAAAACTTCTAACTTTAGTACTCTATTTTTCTACGATTTGACTTTCACCCAAATTTGAACTCTTTTTTGGCACAAGGTAATCTGCTTAAAGTAGAACTATTCATAGAGAACAAGAATTCTTTGAATACTTCCAAGAGACAATATTTGACCTTGTCCACAAACCAAAACAATTGATATATTCTGTCATGGAATGGTCTCAACTTTTTCTTCTGTATTTAAGAGTCATTTCATAAATGTACTTTCATGATTCATTCAGATAGCATTTCCAATATCATACTGTATGCTTTGAATGAAAACATTGCTTTTAAAATGTGTGCAGCACAAATGCTCATTTTCCTGTACAACTATTTCGAATGCATTTTATGTATTTTGGGTGGGGTTTTACACATCATGCTTTAGATATGTTTTAAATGCTTAGAATTTTTATAATGTCGAACATAATAAAGTGGAGTGGGTGTTGTATGGCGTTTTGGGATCCGAGCAAAATTTCCTGATTCATGCCCTTATATAGGTGCAATTCACATTGCCCTAATATAGGCATAGAAATCATACCCATATTTAGACATAGCCCATGCAGTCCAAATACAGGCAAGGCTACTTCCACCCTTTCCAAAAAGCCACAACTATTTCTTGGAAAATCGGCTTAAGTAGTCAGGGACATCCCCTTACTTGAATATTGATTTGTCCAAGAACTCATGGAGTTTTCAAAGAACTACCATTCCCTTGGGGTTCTTTGATGATGTTATTATGCCTGACTTTACGTCAAACTAGGCACCTTAAGGTATAAATATGCCTTCAATTGCTCTAGCAAAGATACAGTTGTTCGGAGCAGCTCGACTATCTACTTGCCCGACGCAGCTCGCTACAGCAAGTGCCGAAGGAAGCCGTCCCTCCAGCTGACGCACTGATTGAGAAGCTGTCCTTTCTCCAGTGTTTCCAAGCTCCCCTCACGGGGTGTTGGGAAATCGAGTCCCGAGACAGAGATACCAGACCTCCTTCATTCTAAAACCAAGGTACGTAGCTGATTAGACCCTAAAGAGAAATCTTGGATAGATTCTTGGCAAAGAAACTAAACCTATGCTATACCACACTTACTACCTCCCTCATACTAGACTTAGGTTAGGTACATTGGGGTGGGCGTATGTTAGAAGCACCAGTTGAGTACTTTTAGCCTTTGTTATTTATGTATGTTTTTTTACAATGCTTTTACCGCATTATTTTATAATACTCTTCACGCTGTACGCATTATACTTTGCAGCCTGTATTACGTTTGTAGCAGTTCACTTTACTTGCATGAGAAAGAAGACTGTTCAATAAATCCTTTTATTGAAAACGCCCGTCTCTCTATTGCTCTGCACCTCTGATGAAACGAAGCATGCACGATTGATTGAGTAAAATATCTATCTATTGTTTCTATGACTCTGAAGATACGTTTATTCTTGGGGAAACAAAATTATCATGTTTATGCGGTTGTCAGAAACTAATCCCTTCTTGTTTATTCGAGAAAGTTTCTAGTGACCTCTGAGCTAGCTAACACTCACAATTAAGTTTAAGATACTCGATAGAGACCTAGTAGACATAAGTCCTACGTCAAATCTATAGGATATATTATTCCAATGCGCAAAGCCTATTGTGAATATAGGAGCTACACTACAATGGCAGCACTATCATAGTACCCCTACTCACAGTATTTTGTTCAAACCATAGTATTGGGCTCTATGATCATTTGTCAATGATGTCAATGAAGTTGGGTGAAGGGGTGTTTGGTAACAATGCACTAGTTACTTGGGCTTCGGTAGCTCACAACAATTTTCACTGATCAGAAGTAGCTCTCATTTCAGAAAAAGTTGGAGATCTTTTTGACCGAATAAAGATTATTTGATAATGATGACATAATACTTAAGCCACATAAGCCTGGTCTGGTTGAGACTGAGGCTAATGTTTGGGCTTTGGAAATCGTGATGGGATTAAAAGCAAAATGCACTTAGTAGCAAAAAAAAACCATGGCCCTTTCCCTGCAAAATTCCAGCACAGAAAATTATTATAGTATTTGAATGACCGTTAACACTTCATATATTGAACTTATCTTTGTGTTCAGCCATTTTCTAACAGACACTTTCTTGATCGGCGATATACATCTCTCGCCCATTCATTGGTTCACCGTCATTCCCTGGCCGTCACTGCTCCAATCGACTGATCAACAACTACTGGTACAAGCGTTAAATAGTTATAACATATAAATCAGAGCGATCTGGCCACTCCTACTAATTAAAAAAAAGAGAACTTTTGGTGAGAAAACAATTGCATGACGAGTTTCTTTAAATCCGATACTTTTTCAAAAATAGCAATTTCAGTGCATTGATGTGAAGAATTGAGATTAGTTAATACGGGACCAATGACAGGCACGCCGAACAACTGGATACATCTGATCATTATTTTAGAAATGTGCATACCTGACTGATTATCAGTATATATTTTACTAAACAGCAGCAGTAGTTTAAGCTAAGACCCCAGCATTGCGCTAGTCCCTTGATATTATTCATTCGAACTTTCCCCAGCAATGTCACTGATTAAAGCAAAGAAAAGCTGGCTTATTTTACCTTATTTCACCTGCTCCAGCCAATATTCTGGAAGCTTAATTAGTACATTAAACCATCAGTCACCTTGCAGCCCAGCAGGTGTGAATAATCAATGAGGGTACAGTTAGATTCACAAAAACATGTCTTATGTTGATGCATTCTGTTATAAAAAGGGGCCTTTTAAAGAGTCACTGCATATGAAATAATCCATTTACGGCCCCTGTGTGACTTGATTTTAAAATGTTTTGCAGCATAGCGCCTTCTTTCAGTCTTGGGGCCACGGATGGCCTGCATGGCTCGAGCCATATAATTGGAACCTGATGTTGTAATTGCATTCATGAAGAATGAGGCCAGGGAGCATTGTTCCCATTTCCAGTTGCTAAAAGTGTTTACCTCAGCAATCCTAATTTTCAATATTATTCCAGTAAACAACATTAACGCAGCTGACCAATCAGGCGCAGGGTTATGTTGACATGTTCGTTTTCCCCAGCCGCCATTCTCTGTGAGGTTGTCTCCATGTTTAATTGTGTAACCCTCATTGTTTACATTGCATGAGCTTTGCCATGTATTGATGCTATTCAAGAACGCGCTCTGGCTGATGGGAATCCTTTCCAAAAGCAGAAGGCGCCCTTCTTATGTGTACTCACACAGGCTATGCAAAGAGAAATCTGCAGACATTTATTTTTGCAATTTTATATAGCATGGACATGGCCCAAAGGCATTAGAGAGCTTTACAAAAAGCAGAATATAAGGGTTACAGCGGGTTACATTACTAGTAATTAAACTCAAACTATTACTTCAGTGGATGTGTACAGGAGTATCCACAAGAAACACCTACAGCAGTTGGGCAGGGGAAATGCACAGGTACACCATCAATTTAGATGGTGGCATCAAATAACCAATGCAGGTCAGAAGGCTGTGGAGCTAGTATATAAGGCTGGCCAAGGGAGAATTAACCAAGATGTCAGTCAGAAAGGAGGAGTTTGAGGTCCTTTTTGAAGGTTACTAGGCAGGTGGTTAGACAGATGGAGGGAGGCAAAGAGTTCCAGATTCTAGTGGTACCTCCAGAAAAAGACTGGTTCATGTATCGTTCTCTACTGAAGGTAGCAGGGATTTGGCATTTCTGGAACCCCTATTTGCTCCACAAATTGTAAGTTTCTCTTTTAGATAGGGGGGGTGAAGAAGAGTGCAGTGCTCTGTGGGTAATGCAAGCTATTTTGAATTGGGCCAGCTCTTCAATGAGGAGCCAGTGGAGAGCTGGGAAAATGTGGTAAAATCTCTTGAGACCTAAAACGAAGCGGGCTGCAGCATGCAGAGTTGCTCTCATTGGGCCTAAATGAACTTTTGGAATGCCTGAGAGAAGGGCAATTCCATAGTCTAGTCTAGAGAGAATGAGTGAAAGCACCAATATTTTGAAATTACATGCAAAGATTAGCCTTTATTTTCGAATAAGCCTTCATTAATCCAACAGTTCTTATCAGGGCCATCCCTTTATTCAGATGTGCCCATGGGCTGAACCAAATGTTTGCCCCCTCGCTGCTGCTGGTGAGTGAAATGATACACAGGAAGCCAGAGTGCAGGGGAGGGAGGGTGAGAAACAGGTTATGAGGGAGTTTGTGTTCACAGGTTAGTCGCTACAATTCATCAGAGCAGCACCTGTGGTCTGTTATGTTATGTCAATTTGTTTAGCCCAATAATCACCCGTGAAGGTATCAAGGCGATTGAGGAGTGTGCAGGCGTGTGGTTCCCACAGAGTCATTCCAAGAACAAGGTCTTCAGCCTCTTGTGCAACTCAAAAAGGTAGGGGGAGGCTCTGATGTGTTGTGGGAGATTGTTCTATGTTTTGGGTGTGATATCTGAGAACAACCAACCTCCTGCTTTGTTTTTGTAAATGCGGGTGTGTGCAAGTGTAGGTGCCTTGCGGGCTGGTGAAAGTTCATGCAGATGTTCAGGCACACTAGTTTAGTGTTGTGCAAAGCTTTGGACAGGCCCGGACTGGCCATTGCGGGCACCGGGCAATTCCCCGGTGCGCCGCTAGGGTGGGGGCCGGTTTTGGGCCCTGGGGGCCGTTTTTGTTACAGGGCCGTTTTTGCAGCATAGCTGAAAAATCGGCCCTGTAACAAAAACGGCCAAAAACCGGCCCCGCAAAGAGCTTGGTCGCACCCCCAGGGGGCCGGCCGAGCACTTTGCCAGAGCCGGTTTTCGTTCTCAGTCCGGCCCTGGCTTTGGAGGACTCCACAGAGCAGGTTCTTGGTCTCCGATGTGAAGGGTTGTAGTCTGACTCTTTGGATTCTTCCTGTGAGGAAGGAGCAGAACCATTTGTGTGCAAGTTTTCGGATTCTGATCTTTTTGAGTTTTCAAATGATTATGTTGTAGGAGACTATGTTGAATGCCCCACAGAGAATGAGGAGGATGAGGACCACAGTTTCTCCTCGGTCCAGGATGGTCCAGATGTTGTTGGTGGCTGTATTGAGTGCTCTTTCATGGCTTTGATTGTTTCTGAATCCTGATTGAGTGTGGGTACTAGCTGCTGCAGTTCAAGGTGGCTTGTGAGTTACTTGGTGATGGCCTTTTCAATCACTTTGGCTGAGTATGGAAGCCTGGATATTGGACGGACGTTCCTCAGTTGGCTTTGGATGGCTGACAGAAGGCCAGTGTTGACTGCTGCATGCTTTGGGTCTTCCGGAAATGTGGTGGCTGTAGTGGAGATGTTGATGATGTGGGTGAAGGTTTTGCTGATTGGTGATGCACTGAGGTTGTAGACGTGGCAGTGTAGTGTAGTTTCTATATTCCCAATAGGTTCTGCGCATTGGAATAATATTTCCTATAGATTAGACGTAGGACTGAGGTCGACTAGGTCTATCGAATATACTAAACTTAATAGTGAGCGCCAGCTAGCTCAGAGGTCACTAGAAACTTTCTCAAATTCACAAGAAGGGATTCGTTTCTGACAACTGCATAAACATGACAACTTTGTTTCCCAAGAGTAAGAAATATATCTCTAGAGTCGCAGAAACAATAGATAAGTATTTCAACCAGTCAATCGTGCATGCTTCGTTTCAACAGAGTTTGTAGAGAAATAGAGAGACGGGCGTTTTCAATAAAAAGGTTTATTGAACAGTCTTCTTTCTCATACAGGAGAAGTGTACTGCTACAATCGTTAAGCGAGAATAGTATTATAAAATGATACTGTAAAAGCATTGTATGGTTTCTAAGCCATATAAAAATACATACATAAATAACATTGACTAAAAATACTCAACTGGTGCTTCTAAATACGCCTACCCCAATCTAACCTGAGTCTAGTATGCGGGAAGAACTAAGTATTGTGTAGCATAGGTTTAGTTGCTTTTGCCAAGAATCTACCAAAGGTTTCCCTAGGTTCTAATGAGCTCCATACCTTGGGTTAGAATGAAGGAGGTCTGGTATCTCTGTCTCAGGACTCGATTTCCCAACACCCCGCAAGGGAAGCTTGGAAACACCGGAGCTGGATTCTCGGCGAGAGAAAGGCAGCCTCTTGATCACTGTGTCAGCTGGAGATTCGGCTTCCTTCGGCACTTGCTGTAGCGAGCTGCGTCGGGCAAGTAGTTAGTCGCACTGCTCCGAACCACCGTAGTTTACCATAGCAAGTGAAGGTATATATATATATACCTTGAAGGTGTTTAGGAATGCCATAGATTGACGTAAAGTCGGGCATCATAACGTCAGGAAAGAACCCCTAGAGAATAGTAGTTCTTTGCAAAGTACATGAGTTCTTGGACAAATCAATATTCAAGCATGGGGAAGTTCCCTAACTGCTTAAGCGATTTTCCAAGAAATCGTAGTGACATTTGGTACGGGTGGAAGCAGCCATGCCTGTATTTGGTCTGCATGGGCTATGTCTAAATAAGGGATTGATATCTATGCCTATATAAGGGCAATGTGAATTGTACCTACATAAGGGCATGATTCGGGAAAATTCACTCGGAGCTCTAAACACCACACAACAGTAGAGGCATTGATCTGTTGGGGCCTTGAGTGGATGGTCTGCATAATTGTCACTGTCTTTTTTGTCGAGAGTTTTCCATTCAGTCAGGTGACTGTCTTTGTTGGACTTGGACAGGTTGAGGGTAAGGTTGCTAGGGTCTGGTTGGTGTGTCAAGTTGCTGTAGATGTTTGCGATATTACAGAGAAAGAATTTTAATAGATTGTAGCAGAGTTCTTGGGAAGGGGTAAGGCTGTTGATGAAGATTGAGGGTGTGGTGAATTCTTTGATGATCTAAAAGTTGTCCTTGGAGCTGTTGCAGCTCCCTTTGATGCATTCAGCTAGCATTCTTTTCTTTCTTTTCTTGGTGTCTCTCAGTTGCTGGTGATAGCATCTGAGAGCAGCCTTGTAGGTGGTTCTATCAGTGGTTTTGTGGCTGGGCCCTCTATTTTCTATGCTAGCTGTTTGCAATTCAGTTTGGAATCTCAAAGATCCTCTGTGTACCAGCTGACTTGCTTGTTAGTTCTTCTTTGCTTGTTGGGTTTCATGGGAGCAAGGTAGTCTGCACAGTTCTTGATTCAGTTATTGAAGTTTGTGATGTCCTTGTTGAGGTTATCAGTGGGATTAGGTTGGTCCATGCAATCTGTTTATGACACTGGTGGGTGTGTTGGCCTGCGTTGTGTCTATTTGAAAGTGAATAATGGAGTGGTTGGTAGGCCTCAGTCGAGTTTGCAGAGTTTTACTTCGTGGAACCTCGTGAAGTGCTGGAAGAACCCAGCCTCGTTCCGTGGAGTTCCGCCAGTGGCAGTCTGTCAAGTTGTGCTGCTCACACTGATTTTTAGCACTGGGAGTCTGTCCTGCACTGTAAAATGTAGCGTGAACTGCACTACGCATTGCACCAGAGAGCGCTGCTGCTTTCTGCCGCTCACGTGGGCATTCTACTCAAGTGGCAGATTCCTCAACGCGACGGGCAGATTTATCAACGTAAGCTCACACTTTAAGGAATCTCAATGGGAGGAGGTCTAGCATGCGATTCTTTCTCACGGGTATTTGCCAACTTAATGTTGGCAAGCCACTCGAGAGAAAAATCTCAGATTGGTGAGATGAATAGCTAAACTAGAAGAGATTAGGTATTTATAGGTTGCAGGTATATGGTTTCCCAGAAGGTGAGGTTGTGATCTATGAAATAATGTCTGGACAATTTGCAGAGTTATAATAATGAATAAAAAGGCAGACTAATGTGATTTAGAGAAAAACAGAAAGCATACAGAGGATGGAGAGCAAGGAAACAATTATTCAATAGAAAAAAGAATAGAGAAGCTACTGATAGTTTTAAGATAAAGTCATTTTTCATGCAGCATTTTAGGAATACAGTGGGAGGAGTCCTTTTGAGATAGTATGCAATTTGCGGATGTAGAACTGTAGATACAAACATTATTTGCATGTGAGATAGTGTATGGTATTGTAATATTTGTATAAGGCTTGCTACCCTAAAGTGGTCCTGGAAGCGTTTAGCAACACAGATAGCAAGCTACACAATGTAAGTGTATGGTTAGAAGTGTGTTGTCTTTGCTTTGAGCCTATGTAAGAAGTGTTTCCATGTCGTGCGTGATGACCACTAACATATAGTTGTCTAGGTATGGAATGCAGCACTTAGTGGTGTTGTAGATGACGTCTGATAGGCTGCTTTGCAGCCTTGCTGTATATGATTGCCATTTTGTGACATCAGTTAGGCAGTTCGCCTAAATGCACTGTAGATAAAAAAATACATTTCTCATAATAGGATGTTGGTGCACAGGGTATGTGAATGTTTGGGACCAGCAGGGTTAACTGTGTTGGTGCCCTCCAGAGACCAGCAGTGTGTGGAAGATCTATCTGCTCTTCACAGACCTGGATAGTATTGATTGGTTAGTTAGGTGGATTGGTGTAGACTGTGTCTGTACCCTCCAGGTGCCAGCAGGTTTTCAGAAGATCTTTTGTATCCCTGTCCTGTTGAAGATAAGTGATAAAGTAGTAAAATGGCTGATGGTATCATATGGTGACACATAGTACCACCCTCTATCCAATGTACAGAGGTAGGAAGTAGTGAAACAGTGTTTATTATACTCTGGAGCACAGGAACAGCAGTCCGGATCTTGTGATCGAATATGAGGGAGCCCCCCCAGCATGCTATTCCCCTACAGCTCAATAACAGTTAACCACTGTAGTGTCTGTTCCTAAGAACTTTCTAGGCCCTATCTGGCAGCACCTTTAACCTATAGCCTTCTACTAGATGTCAAGGCTGGATGCTCTGAGTCTTGTTTAAATAAGAAGGAAATCCCTTATGTCAAGTGGACTCAGTCTCCCATGGAATCACTAGACTCAACAACCAGGTAAACTTGGTTGAATCAGAGCCCAACCAAGCAATCCAGTAACTCGGGGCCAAAGGTCAGACTGGGAGGAGTAATGCTGGGCCACAATTAAACCCCCAGTACAAAAGTACACATCTCCACCAAGTAGAGCACCTTAATTTGCTTGGAGGGGGCAGGAAGCTAAAGTGTTGAAGTTGATTCAAAGCTGTGCCAAATGATCAAAACTAGTTTTAAACACAGTGGTAGCAATACAAACATTTATCTCAAACTGAATTGCAAATTGTTTAGCATAGAGGCCCTAGACAGGACAATGCAAAAGAAAACTATTGAGGGTGTACCTGCTTTCTTAGGATCAATCAGGCAAAGTTAGTAGATAAGCCTTTGACAACACAACAGCACTTCAATAATGTTTTATTATCATCAACACACTCAATGAGTCACACACCCAACACACTACAACGGCAACATCCTCAACCTTGTCTTCTAAACAACGCTAACAATTAAAAGCAAACCACCATAACCCTCGACTGGCCCAACCACTTTGCCATCCCTATCTCCATGCTTAGCATCCTACCAATAAACCAAGGTCAACCATAAAGAAAAGTCTAAACCTTCAGAACCGCAAAAACCTCTCCATATATAACCTAATGCATGAATTCATTTCTTACCCTATCAAATCCACGTCCAACTGTACCATTCTTAACAAGTTAAACAATTTTTGGGAAAGCTATGTGAACATCCATGCCTCAATTACAACGCACATGTGCAAAAGAAAGTCTTCTGCACCCAGGTACTCTAACTTCCAAGGACCCTTTTACACTGAAGTCCCACAGCTCAACAAACACACAGCTTTTGACAGCAGCCAAATCAAAGTACTATAAAAACTCCATCAATGAAGCCACTGACGGACGCACAAACAAGAAAATCAGGTACTGCATTAACACCTACTGGCTCCACCTATTTCTCACTCCACAGAAAAGTGCAATGCCATTAACTTCTACATAAGTGAATAAATACAGAAGAACAACATATTTTGATACCAAGCCTGCTTCATGTCCTACACCCACCCTGTCCCGTAGAATTCTACAATGATTAGCCTTTAAAGCCCTTGCGCTCTCAGATCTCACCGACATATTCAATTCACTGAAGCCAATACCTTTGAGGATGATGTCTTACCATCATCCTTCATCAAATCTCTCTCTGAGGATGCTGTCTTACTCCCTAATTCCCATTGGCAATGACTCCCTCACTTATGGCATCTTCCCTGAAGCTCTTGAAACAGGCCAAATCCTCCAACCACGTGAGAAACTCTGATGACCTCTCCAACTAGTGACCCATCCCTCACCTACCATTCATCAGTAAGGTAATTGAAAAAGTCACTGCTAACCATTTCCTGCATGACTACCTCTTTGGCTTCAGATCACGCTGCAGCATCAAGACCGCTACCTTACACATCTTAAAATATGCCCTCTTTACCACAGATGAAGATAACCTCTGCCTCCTGATGTTGCTAGGTCTCCCAGCTGCCTTTGACACAGATGACCATCCCACCCTCATATGCACCCGGGAGTCAATAGGATTCACCAGGGCAATGTCTTTCACTGGTTCTTCTCTTACTTTTCCAACAGACACCAGTTTGTTAATATGGGCACCTCCAGGTCATAAAAGATCCCTATGACCTGTGGAGGCCCCGGGCTCCATACTGTCTCCTGTCATCTTCAACTTATACAGGGAGCCGGTTGGTGCTCTACTCACAGATAACAGCATCAAGATTCTCGAATATGCCAATGATACATGACTCTACTTGCAAGTCTCTTCTGCTTCAGACATTCAACATCGCAAACACTGCTTGCACATTATCCAGACTTGAAGTTCAACCCATCGAAGACAAGATTGCTATTATTTGTCAAGCACAACAAACAAGATACAGAAAAAACCTGGCTCAATTACATTAACTTGACAGCATTGTAGTACAACTTTAACCGAATGCCTATTCGCTTGGATTCACCCCACTCATCAACCATATCCTGAAAGATCACATTGCCATAAAAGCACAGAAGGCCTAGCACCTGCTCGCTCTTCTAAAAAAATGTAAAACCATTTCTTCCAGAATGGGATTTCATAACTGCTGTTCAAGCCCTTGTACTCTTGCACCCTTTGGCATACTTCATGGCCTCCCAGACTCCACACTAGCATCTCTTATGGCATCCTACTTCTCGGGCCTGAAGATATATGATCACATCACCCCCTTCTAGAAGGAACTTAATTGTCTCCCCCTGCCATCAGCAAAACCAGTTGCATCATTTACAAAGTTCTAATGACCAGCAGTTACACTTATCTTCAGACAAAATCACCATCTCTAGTGGATCTCGGCCACATGGTGCCTGCCACATGGTACAGGGAAATGTAGGGGGCACCTCCTAAGTGCAAAAACAAGCTACCCCTGCACAAGGGGGGGGTCCGTGACGGGCCCCAAAGGCCATCCCCACCAGCCTTTCCATGGAAAGGCTGGTGGGGAGTCAGCATCGTAATCTGGCTGGCACTGCATGCAGCTTGGGCAGGACTGTTCCTATGAGGCACAGGGTCAGACTGATTTGCATATGGCCATGCCTGAACTAGGGTGGTGGAGTGAGCTAAACAATGATGATGGATTAAACCCAGATCAGTTGACTGGGGGTGAGTGCTTGCAATGTTCAACACTCCGTCCATCATCCCCTTTGGTTTTGCTTTGTTCGCCCTAAGTTGGCAGGGTATGCCCAGACGTTGGTCCCTTGCCCACTTAGCCACTGGATTCTAGCTAGCCTGGATGATGACGGCTGATTAGCCAGAAACTGGTCCCAGGATGCTTATTTCCGGTCCAGGGAAGGCATGGCTTGGCAGTTCGGGCTGGACTGTTCCCATGAGGCACAGGGACAGACTGATTTGCATATGCCCATGTCTGAACTGGTGTGGCGGAGTGAGCTAAAGAATGATGCTGGATTAAACCCAGATCAGTTGACTGGGGGTGAGTGCTTGCAATGTTCAAGACTCTGTCCATCATCCCCTTTGGTTTTGCTTTGTTCGCCCTAAGTTGGCAGGGTATGCCCAGACGTGGGTCCCTTGCTCACTTATCCACTGGATTCAAGCTAGCCTGGCTGATGGCAGCTGATTAGCCAGAAACCAGTCCCAGGATGCTTGTTTCCTGTCCAGGGAAGACATGACTTAGCAGTTCGAGCTGGACTATTCCCATGAGCCACTGGGTCAGACTGATTTGCATATGGCCATGTCTGAACTAGGGTGACCGAGTGAGCTAAAGAATGATGCTGGATTAAACCCAGATCAGTTGACTGGGGGCGAGTGCTTGCAATGTTCAACACTCCGTCCATCATCCCCTTTGGTTTTGCTTTGGCGCTGCATGCTAGGCCCAGCAGACATGCATTACATGCTGAGGACCTCCTCAACACTGGCGGGCACAAAGCGCCTGTCGGATATGTGGCGGTCCATACGTGGCTCCACCCTTAAACATCACAAATATGCAATGTATATGTGCATTTAGCACTATGTATTGAGATCGTCCTAATGGAATTAATGCTAGAAATTCATATATACTGTGTGTCTTAATTTTATTAAATTAAACATAGTAACTAAAGAGATTAATGTAACATGTGCACTAATGTTTTAACATTGATATTCATAATGTATGTTGCAGTTACACTTGTATCACACATTCAAAGTTACCTTACATTTCCTTAAACTGTAATATGAATCTAGATTTGAATCTAGTGTACAGTCATTTTCATTTTTTGAAGGTAAGTGTGAACGGATGACATCGATATTTAACGTGCACCATTGAATGAGATTTAACCAAAGTAGGCCTGTATTTGTTTTTCATAAAATATTGCTTTTCAATTTCTGCATTCATGTCTTTTTCTTGCAGGTGCATTCATGTTTTGATAGTTTGAGAATACATGTAACACTATATTATCAATAGAGAGATTGACCAATAACATGGAGAGCCAGAGCATCAACTGATTGGCTCTAGACAGCAATGTTTCAAGGAGTTTTAGGTACCCAAGGATGATATTGTTCCCAGGTTTGGTCTGGAAGAATCCACAAATGTTGCAGATCACAACATTAGAATGGAAAGGACAATATAGCCCATGATGGTCTCAGCAAAGGGTGTTACCCTGAAGAGTTGTGTGGAAATAACTGGAGTTCTCACAGGTAGTTGTTGGCCACTATCCCTTTGGGCTTTGAGAGGTACAGACCTCTAATCGTACCCTCTTGATTCTTTGCTGAGTGTGGATTAGGCTAACACTTATTTTCTTAGGCCTTGAATACTCTTGATTGAGTTTCTGAAATGCTGACACCTTCCTGCATATTTCCCATATTTATCTGTTTTTCATAATTTTTCCGACCCTTTGAGATTACTTAGATGATTTTAGACTTCACTCATGTTGAGGAGAGAGGATATTCTGTGAACATCGAATCTCAGTATTAATCTTCTATATTGCTATAACTGAACTTCTTGTTTGCCTCATGCTGATATGCCTGCACTTCTTGAGGAGGTTGGGCTATCCTGTTGTTATTCTCTATCTTTTACCTTAATTTAACTGCTAACTTGTACTAACTCCATTAATTTTACTCATTGATTCCTGGTCCTCAATGTGTATCAAAGTGGGTTTCACTGTTAATTATATGTGTTTGACCAAGTGCTAACTCCCTTCACCTCTCAATCCCACAGAAAGACCCATCGGATAACCAATGGTAAGAGGGTTGGCCCAGCACTAGATCACCTGTCAGTCCCTTGTATATGGTACATTGAAAAGGCACTAATGGACTTCAGCACTCATTGTGCCACTACTAACCTGACCGTGCAAAAACCTGACCCTTGTTTTGCCACAGCAGCCTACTCTAGCACTTTTAAAACTGCAAATTCGACCTAGCAAAATAAACCTTTTGCCAGGCCTAAACCTTCCTTTTAAATAATTATAAAAGTCAGCCCTAAAGAGGGACCTAAATGCCCAAAGGGTAGGATGCATGGCATTTAAAAAGTAGGATGTGTGTACTAAGATTTTAGATGTCTGTATGTGAAAAATCTCGAAAGGTATTTTTGACTGTGGCAAGGCTAGCTCACCAATAGATTAAAAATTAGGGGCCCGATTATGATGTCCGTCTGCCATCATTTCGCATTTGGGACCGCCCACCTACAAGGCAGCGGTCCCACATGGCTCATTATGATGCGACAGCCACTGTGGCAGTTGCATTGCCCATGGTTTGTAGTGTGGCGGGTGCTACGCTCTGCAGCACCGCTGCAATACATAACAGACACCCCACACATATCCCTGCACTACGTGGCAGGCACCATGCGGTGCCTGCCACTTGGTGCAGGGATATGTGGGGAGAACCATAGGTGCCCCCCAGGTCAATTGTCTGTGGGCCAGGAGGTAAGGGGGCCCGAATGTCCCTTTCCATCAGCCTTTTTGGCATGTTCACCACCATGAAAGGGGCAGCGGATAGGAGCATCGTAATGCCTACGGCAGTGTATAGTAGGCAGCGCAACCATTGTAGGCATTACTCTTCCTCCATTGGACTGAAGAGTGGCCTCCAATGGCTAGTTAGCTAGCCTCCTGTTAATCTGCAGGAACCCAAAAGCCAAAGCCCAAGACTCTGCTGAGCACAACTGACCAGATCCAAGTGGATTCGCCCTGGACCATGCTGGTGGTTTCTAGGAGATTGAGTTCTAACCCCCAAGTGGTGCCCAAAATGTCCTAGCCCATTGGCTGTTGTTAGAGTGTGCTCTTCCCCCTTTAAAAAATTGCAAGACCGGATAATTAGAAACTTTTCCCAAATGTTTTACAGAAAGAACCATAGGCTACGATGGACCCCTGCTGAGCTACAGCTGCCGTTGTCAAACTGTTGATCAGATTTACCTTGGTAGGTCACCCAGATTAAAGGATCTGTCCCGATCATGGAGTATCCTCAGGGTCATGCCGATGCTCAGAGGGGTCCTCCTCTCGACAACCCCAAGTCTGTTTTATTGTTATAATGCAGACTAATGGGATGGTCAAGCAGGGGAAGGAAAGGTTAGAAACTGCAGGGAGGGAGATCTGTGAAAGAAGAGAGAGATATGTAAGATACTCTTTATGTGTGATAGCAACTATAATAATCAGCTAGCAAGATTAGTCTTGTATATAAGACACTGTGAACTACCTGTAAAAGAAATTAATCAACCGAGGTACAGGGAGGTGAGAGGGTGTATTCCATTTTCCTGTACGAATGCTGCAGTAAGGGAAAGAAAATGAAGATTATAGATGCACACCTTGTTCCTGCAATAAAGTCTGTTTTGTTCTGTTATGCTCTAGAGACAATTCAACACACCTACCCTCATTAGCGAGCTGGGATGAATCATAGAGAACAGGAGCATCCAATTTTAAATCACCCACCACTGACATACCCGTTAAGGAACACAATAAAATAAATAAATGCCACAGCTAATTAAATTTGTTCTTTGAGTATGTCCATAAGTAACCAGGCTATAGAGTATCAAGAATAGACCAGGCTAAAAGAGTTCAGAGGCAACACCTCCAATCATTAACCAGATATCCAATTAGGAAAGTGCCTCCGAAATAGTCACCTTTTACTACAGCTAAGAAATGGGAGTTCCTTCTCTCCCTAGACGTGTAAATAAAAGTAGAAAATAATCTCCTCCGCATCAGCCACATTCCATGACTTGCCAACGGGGGAGACGAGAAATTGCATCCCTGCTCTCTTCAAGGATAGAGAGGGAAATGCGTAGAAGCGTATGCTTCTCTCGTCTAGTGCCTGTAAACGTATCCCCCCCACATGAGACAACAACAAAGCCCGTCTTGCCAATGGGGAAGGAATGCTATGGCCACGGTTGACCTAATGGTCAGACACAAAAGCACAGCAAATGAAGGAACTTTAGTAAATCATAAGTTGGTGCTACCATCACCCTTAACGGATCACAACCTCTGCTGTGGAACCTCAAACGCCGGTTGTGACATGAATAATTGGCAGTTTGGAAGCATCTCCATTTGGCTGTATCCGGTTTTCCCGGCGGCACGCACGCAGCAGTGTGCTACATCAGGAACGCCAGTCATGCTGGATAGTAGAGTTCCCGATACACAGGGGTGACTTACTTCTTATCTAACTCCCACTACACACTCTGTCAGTGTTCAAGTGACCAATGTTCCTTGACAGGATCTCAACATCCAGAAAAGTTTCTATCCAATGTACTTGGACCAACGCTGAGCAGCACATAGCTGATGATGAGACCTTCCTAGGCCTGAGCTGCGGACTTTTCCAGCTGTTGACTTCAAGAGCCTCGAACCTCTTGCCAATACAGAGGCTTCTACGAGGTCCTGCACCACAGGCAGCCACTGTCAATGGGTCACCTGTGAGGCTGTCCTTGAGATGTGGCAATTCAACCCACCTCTGTCTGCAAGTCCCTCTTTGAACCAGCTGGCATCCCAACCCACGGTTGAACTTGTCGATGAGGATTTTCCTCCCCCAAAAAATCGTTCAGAAGGTAAAATTTCCACTGTGACAAACCTGGTCTCTGTATCTGACACATACTCCATCGGGTGCAGACTTAACATTTGACTTTCACCTAGTCTAGCGTGACCAGATACCCACGGTTGGCACTTTGTGTGTTTTGGGGCTCACCTAAAGCTTTGAAAGAGCATATCTCCAGTTTCCTCGTCATATTTTGGTGTTATGGTGTCTATTTGAAGATTAAAATGTACGCTAGATTTATAAATTAAAATGTGCTTTTTATTCTGTTATATGTTACACTTATTAATTGTGTTGATACTGATTAATTCTTTATGCTCGTTTTTCCTGAGTTAAGCCAGCCTGCTCTGTGCTACAGCTAAAAAGTGTTGGGCTCAGATTTAACTTATTGAACCCTCCCGGCACCTGTTCCAGGACTGGGCAATTCTTCCTTGAAAAGTATTACCATCCACTTCAAATAATAATCAACTTTCTCACAACAAGGTATTGGCTTATTTATTGTGGACTTTGATTCACCCTAGGTCTGAAAATGGACACTTTACAGAAAATGTGGTTCTAAATTTGAATCTAACTGTATTATTCTCCATTGGGCACATGGTTGTGATGAACTTTTAGGTAAATTGGGAAATCATACGTGGGCTAGATTTGGGTTTTCGTCATCAGCACTCTGAATTTGCATTAAGTAAGGCCAAACCACTGGTAGTTTTTTCTAGTGACTGCCACTAATTATTTCTGCAATGCATTTGTGGTCCTAAAGTCCCTATGATTTAGAACCACAAACATACAAAAGTGATGTTATTGGCACAATTTGCATGCACAACTGAAGTACTTTCCAATCTGGGCAGCAGATTGAAACAGAGATATAAAAAGGTAAGTGTGCTAAGAAGGACTGCTAATTTTGAAAACCTGTGGTGAGAAGAGATGAAGTGTAAGAAAAATGAGAGGCGAATGAGAATCCATGTATTTGGTAGACATCATAAAGCCAATCGCCTTCAGACATTTTAATTCATTTCTACCTATAGAAATAGCAAATACATAGCCTACATTCTGTAATCTCTATAGATGGATTTATCTTGGGAAAAAATAGATCTCGTAGTGAATCAGAGGTAATATGATTAACATTATCAACGCTGGAGAATAATAACGGGATTTGAGCCTTAATGGTGTGTGCATCTATGACCATTCATAATTCATATCCTTTTGTTTCATAATATAGCTTTAGTTGTTACTATTAAAAAATGCTAAAAAGTGAAAATATAGTTTTCTTTACACAAAGAAGGGAACAAGTGAAAGGTCACGTTCTGTGTTTACTTTGGCAATGTTAGAAAATATATAATATTATCTAACAATTAGAAAAAGCAGCTGGATTAATAAGGTGAATTTGTATTTATTATTCTGCAGGGGTAATATTTTTATCCCATTCAATAAGGATGTGTTTCCCTCACCATTCCCAACTTGGAAATGTAATAGGTCATACTCTTCCATCAGAAACTTTGTGTGTGTTAGTCAGAGCCCACCTGCAAGGTGTGTGTTAATATGCACAAGCGTACTTGTTTGTGTAAGTTCACATACAATTGCAGATTGGCTCACAAAGTAACGACAGACCCATCATATCAGTGTTTTTTCTGTCTTTTGAAATGCAAGTTTTTAAGTGAAATGCCAACATCCTTTATACTATGAACCCTGCGCAAACTGAAAGTATTTGAGAATCAGTCCCCCAGAAAATTTTTAATAATGACCTTGGCAGGACTTGCTTTATAGGAGACTATCTATCTAGTGCCATCATTTCTTGTTGAATACTGAGTCAGAAGTTAGGGTGCCTGCTGAAAACCTTTTTAGTGAATTTTCCTTGAACAGAATTGTAGTTTTCCGACACTCAAGGTGACAGACAAACAACAACTAATGATAGAGAAAGAGCTGTGGGAGAGAACTGATATATATTTTGACTTACTTAATTCCACATGGCCCCAAAGGATTTCAATGCCTGGACAATTGTATATCAAGTGCATGATAACAACCTCCTTCTTGAAAACCCCCCAAAGTAAGTCAAACGTTTGGTGGCATGTACCTTCGAAGGTGGGGTGGTCCAGAGCACCCAGCGCAGAAGAAAGGAATTGGATTTGACCACTGAGGCAGGAGTACCCTTCAAATTGTTGTCAGTTTAAAGCCTGTCTGTTGATGGGTTCCAAAACTGGTACTGAGACCACCCCATCCCTAGTACTGTGACCTCTAAGTGGTTCATTTAGAATCTGCAGAGAATGTGAAATTGGGGTCAAACAGTATTTCACATTTCAAGTCACATTCAGTTGATCCAGTAGATTTACTCTTGCAATACTGGGCCCAACCTCTTAATTGAAGATGTACCCTTCGGGTTAGATCATTTAGCTCTGTTTTACTTACTTGCTAACTTTGCCCTCTGATGGACCTTTTACATCATGCTAAGGGAAAAGAGAGTTAGCATTTCTTGTCCGATCTTTAATTCGCAGTGCAGCTTAACTTTGCTACACAATGAGGACCAGGAATTAGTAGCCAATTCAAGGATGTTTATTGCAGGTTAGAGATTAGATTCAAATAGATGACTCACAATATCAAACTGTATAGATAAAGTATAGCAACAGGGAGGCCTAGACTCCTAAAGAAATGTAAGTGAACAAGAATCAAACACACAAGCACCTCGGTAGCTGCAATACAAAATAACAACATTCAAATCTAATGCTCAGAATATAATCTAGTTTGGTCTTTCCTAGGCATTAAAAATGTAATCCTCTTCGGGGGCGCTAGAGGGCGCACAGCAAGATGGCCGCACTGCTGTGAGACTCTGCCTGACCGAGCTATAATCCGCCCAATATCTGCTACATAGTAAGGCCCTGGCGACTGCTGGAACCTTGTGTGTGCATTTAGTGGCCTGCTGCCTTGAGTGGGACGGTTTTGCTGCATGTCAGGTCCTGGCTGCTGCTGAAACACACGAAGTCTCCCCTGCCTCGCTGCTGATCCTAAAAATGTTGGCCACTGCACAGAAAGCTGCCTGGCGTTCTGTTGGCCCCCTTAAGTGGCGGGAAGCTGTTTTTTGGGGACGGCTGCTGTTTACTTACTTGGAGGCTGCTGGTTGAGAGCGGCAAGATCGGGACCCGCCCGGCGATGTTGTGACCTGCGGCATTGTTGACGGGCCGCAGAGGCTGCATTGGCAGAGGAGCCTGCTGGCGGAGCTGAGGGCCTGAAACTGCGACTGAGCAGGTTTCGGATTATCGGCGCCGGTGCTGTCAGCGCCAGGTGCGGTGAGTGGGGTCGGCCCTGCCTGAGGCTCGGGCTGCGGAGGCGGGATCGGGCCTGGGCTCGGGGCTGCGCTCAGCTTGCTGCGCCTGGCGCAGGGCCTCTACTTCTGGCGGTGGTGCGGCCTGCTTTTTGTGGCGGCCCGCAGCTCTGGGAGGACCGCCGCGGGCGCTGAACATTGCATGGCACCGGGGGACAGGAGTGTTGCACACGGCAGCTAGAGGGAGGCTTTCTGAGACTGAGACGGCAGTCAGCAGGAGATTTAGCCGGGCTAGCTGCCTTTCACGAATCTTTGGCCTAGCGCGACCCAGCTTGGAGCGCTCCCGGCCTTCTTGCGAGGATATCTATTTTGGCAGTATACCGCAGGACATGGAGAGCTGCAAGTAGGGGGCTCCTTGCACGCTAAGTATTGCTGGAACTTTCACCATACAACCCTTGAACGGTGCTTGTCGTGCCCGGCTTGTTGTAGGCTCCTAGTGACTGCGTAGGGAAGAACTTCGCGGACCTCAGTTTTTCCCCCGGTTTGGTGGATTGGGGCCTACTGCGCATCGTGTACTATATGCACGTGAGGCCTGTGAACTGGGGAGATTGTTGGATCTTTTTTTTTTTTTTTATAAAAACAGAACAGGTGTGTGAAGGGTCGGGGGGAAATATTTAATGACCTTTCTGCTCGCTCCCCTACACCATGGTACAAAACACAAAAAAGAGCAGACCAGGTCTGAAAAACGGTGTGTAACTGCAATAGCGACCGTGAGGCACTAGTGGTGAGTGTATGAGACAAAGGGTTGCAGAAAATAGAGACTATTCAGTCACACAAGGCTAAAGTAATTCCCATCAGACCACCCATGTGGTGGAGTTTACGTCACACGGGAATCACTAGTCTTACCATCCCAGAGTCGACCATATAGTGTCGATGTGGGAAAGGTTGTTAAGAACATAGTCTTATTTGTGACACCCTAAAGTGATGTGAATGAAGACAGTGCAGTGCTCAAAAAATAATAATAATAAATAAAATTGACTACCAGGACTCCGAAGAGCGTTACTATAGAAGTCCAAGTGTCAAGGATTAAAAACACGCCAAGTAGTAAGACTACTCTATGGCGCTGTGCAGTTTGGTCGACATGTTTCAGCTTTAAGAGCGATTAGCCCAGCTTTCTTCAGGACCTTTGACAGAAAAATGGCTACTGCAACCACATATGATGTGTATAAGTGAAGAATAACAGAAATGTACTGATACAGAGTTACACGTATACCAGAAACCTGTATACTTAAATGTCCACTGGAGGGAAAGAAAAAGTGTCTTCTTCCTATCAAGAGACAAAAGAACACAAAGACAATATGTCAGACAACACCAGATATCACACATCCACCTGACGCACACACACAGAAACCATGCAGACACACCTGCAAGAATAATTTGCATTCTGCATTCTAAAAGCATAATAGCTTGATCACTTTGAGGCATTTCCTCTCAGTGATACTCACCCAGCTTTGTGTGGGTGATGACCTCACCTCACCCGGCAACCGCTCGGGAGTTTGAGGCCCCGCTCTATAGTGTAGAAATAAAAGACACAGTAAGCACACAACTTTACAGTGCCCAACCCAATGGTTCTACACATTGAACCCAACAAACGTGTGATAGTAGACAAAATGTCACACCCAACACTGACCACCACAAAGATTCCAATGGGATACATAGAAATCGCACATATTGCGATCCTAAAGTTATATATATCCTAAACCAATATACAAGGTTTTCCGAAAAAACATGCTTTTCCAGAAAATAGATAGAGAAGAGGGATGAACTCAAGTCCTATTAAGGACTATAGCACCTCCATAGAGTAAAGATAAAGCATAATCGCGGCAGATCGCGTGAAGGAAGCCGCTGCTTAAGAAGAAGGATTCCCATGAGGCCCGATCTCTCTCTGACCACTCCCCGGTGATCCTGGAGATGACACTACCGGAATATCAAGCGCCGCAATTTGCCTGGAGGCTTCAGCCGTCGGAGCCTAAAGACCCAGTGTTTAAGCAAACTATAGCGTAGGCGATTGAGAATTATTTTAAAGACAACGAGAGCACGGTGGATAGTGCGGGGGTCCTTTGGGAGGCCTTTAAGGTCACCATTAGAGGGGCCTGCATAGGGGTGCAGTCTGGAGCCTTACGTGATATCCGACGTCGGATACGGAAGCTAGCGGCTGACATATCTCTCCTGGAACGTGCCTTAGATACTGATTCTACTGCAGATAAACTAGCACAGATAAGAGAACTGGTCACAGAGCTTAACGACACAGTGGACCAGGAGCTACGGCATTGCTCACGACGTCGTATAGCTAGGTATTATGGGGAAGGTGGGCAGCCTGGTCGCTCTCTTGCCCAGAAACTGGCGGAGCCACGCAGTCAGGAGCCCATTCATGAGCTTATTGATGACACTGGTACGCCTTGTCACTCGACGGAGGAGCTTTGTGAAATTCTATAAAGATCTCTATGCTGCTAGGGAGTCCCCTCCATCTGGGGAGATGCACGACTATCTCGATGATGTAGCGCTGGGGTGGCTGTCCAATGCTCATCATAAGTATTTGGTGCAGCCCTTTGATGAGGAGGATGTGAAGGAAGCTATATTGGCCTTGCTGACCTGTAAGGCCGCTGGGCCTGATGGTCTGTCGAGTGAATTTTATAAGGCATACGCGGCAGTGTTGGCTCTGCGGTTACTGGAGGTCTATGCCGAGGTCTATGATAACGGGATTTTGCCACCTTCGTTCCGGGAGGCGCTGCTGGTTACTCTGTTAAAACCAGATAAGCCCCCTAATCAATGTGGATCTTATAGACCACTCTCAATCATTAACATCGACACAAAGATATTGGCGAAGATGATAGCCACTAGGCTCCAGCCTCTGATCCCCTTACTAGTGTTACCAGATCAGTCCGGCTTCATTACGGAGCGTTCCACTACGCATAATTTGTGCACGTTACTTTCCACGCTGCACTATTTCGAACCAGATTTCCAGGTGGTTGCTGTGCTGCTTGATGCAGCAAAAGCATTTGATTCTGTAAACTGGTCATACATGTTCACGGGTCTGAGCAGGATGGGGTTTCCCCCCTTCTTTGTACAGTGGCTTAGTGATCTTTATAATGGGCCAGTTTCCAGAGTGCGAGTTAATGGCAGGGTCTCGTTCTTATTCTCTATAGAGAGGGGCATGAGGCAGGGTTGCCCCTGTCGCCCATGCTTTTCTCCCTGGCACTAGAGCCTCTAGGCTGTAAACTTCGCCAGAAACATTCCGCCGCCGCGATACGGTTTCGGCAGCAACCGTTGATTGTTTCGCTCTATGCGGACGATATGTTACTCTATGTCCGGGAGCCTGCTGTATACCTATCGCCACTGCTAAGGGAATATGTCCAATTTGAAAGGTTTTCCGGACTCTGCATTAATTGGTCCAAGTCTGTGGTATTTCCATTAACGGTGCACACGAGGGAAATTGACCTTGACTTTCCATTGTCCTGGACCTCTGAGCCCGTTAAGTACCTGGGGGTGTGGATCCACAGGGATTCAGCTGTAGTGATAATGGAGAACTATGGATTCTCCATCACGCGCATCACAGAGCAAGCAGAGCGATGGTCACGTCTCCCCTTATCGTTGGTAGATAGAATCGCTGTGGTAACAATGGTATTCCTGGCCAAGATGCTGTTCTTCTTTATCAACATACCTATTAAACTTATTATAGCGCTATTCCGTACGTTGCAGTCGGCGCTGTTGACCTTTGTCTGGGGGGAACAACCCAGATGTCGATGGGATCTGCTAGTGCAACCCTTCGATAGGGGGGGTTTTGAGGCTCCTAATCTTCGTCTCTATTACCTTTGTGCGCAGGCACACTTTGTCGATTATTGACACTTCCCACAATGCTTTCAACCACACGTGGCTATTGAATCTGACGCTGTCCTTCCTATTCCGGTGCAGGCGATGGTTCTGTTGGGGGCTCAGGTGGGCCCAGGACGGAAATAAACCCTCCAATGTGCACGTCCTGGGCTTGGCGGGCTCTGGTTGCTAGAGTACAGCTCCCCTACTTGTATGCTCCTCTTCTGCCCATTGCGTCTCACCCAGGAGTGTCGGCGGCATGGGAGCCCCCCCGCCTTGAGGGAGCTTGCGACGGCGGGCATCGTCAGGGTAGGGGATCTGTACAAAGAGGGCCACTTCAAAACCATTGGTGAAGCTCAGAGTGGAGTGGAGCGTAGTTTCATGTTCAACTTCACGTATGTTTGGGTCTGCCAGGCTGTTCGGGATGCATATCCGTACTTTCCCGCGGAGCCTACGGCTCTACGTGCACTGCAGGCGGTGCTCACAGGGTAGAGCGGTAAAGGGCTTATCACTAGGCTTTATAATACCTCCCAGCGGGAACGTGAGTTGGAGGACCACCCTTCATGCCAGCGATAGGCAACCCAATCATGATGGAGGTATGGACGGCATGCTGTCAGCTAACGGGCCGACTTACGGCCAACTGCAACCTCAGAATCAGCCATTTTAAGTACCTGAATCAGGTATATTACTCGCCATTGAAACTCCACAAATATGGCCTGAGAGAGACGGCGAACTGTGTGCGATGTGGTGCCACAAATGCTGATTTTTACCATGTTGCATGGCTGTGTGGGACTGTGCTTGCCTTCTGGACTGATGTGACTCGCATTCTGTCGGAGGTGGTGTTGGAATCCATGGACTGTATGCCTGAGTTGTGTCTTCTGAGCTATGTGAAACGTCTACAACCACTGGTTGTAATTCAACTAATATGCAGAAATTGTAGTCATAGCGTCACCGGAGGGTGGTGCGCATATGTAGGTTCTATGCACTTAACTCGTCTTGTATTGATTTACATTCTTGTATGTGCACTTCTTATGGAATGGAATTAATAAAATTGATCAATACATTTTTTTTATAAAAAATGTCATCCTCTTCAATATAAAGTTAGGCACATAACTGCTCATAGAACAAACCTACAAAAGACAAAAGCGATTAAGCAAAAGAGTGCAAGGAGTATTAGCAAGAGCATTATAAATGCTTGGTTAGGAGTCTTCAAGGTGTCAGAAAGTTCTGGTCTTAAACCATACTTAGGGAAATTAACAAGACAAAGGGGAATGTCTATAAAAGTACATTTAAGGAGCCATGGGACTTGGGGTTTGGGGAAATAGAGAAAATGATTGTGGTCGGAGTCCAAAGGAAGGCTCTGCAAAGTATTTTCAGAGAAAGTTCAGAAAGAGAAATTCACCATGCAGTCTGGAAATAAGTCCAAATTCATCTGCCCCTCCTTTCAGGGCATTCGATAAATTATAATCAATGAAGTTCAGCGTCAGTTCCCCTTTTGGCACGTCATCAATAGTAATCCATTGTATTTGTTTCAAAAGTTCATATAGTTGCACAAGGTATTTTAAAAGCAACATAGCAGGAAAGGCACACACTGAACATTGAAACAGCATCTTGATCCCACACTAATGGGTAAAAACAAGTGTCCATTGTTTGTCCACAGAGTTCTCCTGGTGTTCATCATCGGATTCTAATCCCAGACATGTATCTAGTACTTATACAAACAAATTATCAATTTACACTAGCAGTTGGTGAGCACCCCTGCAAAGAGAGCAAAATGTAAAAACACACTGAATTCTCGTTTGAACAAGATTCAGGCCTTTAGCGAAGAACAGCTAATTTAAACATTAAATCTATAGTTGACATGTTATATACATGTGCACATTTAAACATATATGTGCATAATATTTCTTTAATCCTTTTGTGTGCTAAATCACGAAGCAAGAAATTAAACTGCAAAACAGCAGGCATACTGGGGAACTACATTCATAAGTATATATGTGTAACTTTAATGTATAAATGTATGATGTGTTATCATTTACCCTAAATTAGCAACCTACATAGATTGGGATCATTTAGAGCTATTAACCACATTTTCAGCATTTACACAGATTAAATTGCACACAATTATGAATTAAGTGGAAAGGCTTCAGCAGTTAATAGAAAGGATGATTTAAAGTGAGCCACACATTATAAATGTCTCATTATTCAATAAAATACGTGTTATGTCTTATAAATCCTTTTAGTGATAACAATAATTTAACCCTATTAATACGTGTCAGTCACTTTGTTAGCAACTTCTTTTCACTTAGAAACATCTTTTATTGATAAAGACAGATTCTACATTAATCATCAATTGAATTTCTCTAAACATTAGTAAAACACACATTTGAGATCTGCATCTTTACTTAAAGACTCTTCTGCATCAGCAGTATCAAGTGTAACAGGTCAGAAACATAAAGACACACAGGATTCATGTGCAAAGTGCACGTTAATTTTGTGTGCCAAGAGTTGGTCTATTTGGGTTCAATGTCATGTACAGAGTTGGCAACTTTATGCTGCACAGCGGTTTTATGGTCAATGCAACCCAATATGCAATATATTCCTCATTTTTTAATCTTGGAATTGAGGTGTAACTGTTGGAAATTTCCCTAATAACTCAGTGGGTTAGCAGGGGGTGGGGGGGACGGACTCGGCCTAAGGTGGTACGAGTTTTGGCGTCGCCACCACTCCCTGCTCTTAACTGCGGCTGTTGTGTGGCAGCGGCTGCAGGAATCATCAACGCCATCCCCCTCACTCTTAAATTCACCTGACACATTAGGATCCCCTTTCGTGGCCCTTAACGGACGGCATAATTCCTTTGACTGCATAATTTCTTTGAAGCCTCCTTCTTATTGCCCCTGTGCTTGCTTTCACTCATCTAACCTTTCCAATTAATACGTATTTGTACATGCACTCCAAATTCTGCAAGACCCGTGAGATCTTGAGATAATTATATGAGTTGGTGGCCATCTTCAAGGCAAGAGAATATAAATACTGCATTCACTGAACAAACCTTTCTTCGCTTTGTCAACCAGCAGACTAGAAGGAATAGTCTGGCCTCCCGGACAATTCCGCTTGGAGATTCCAGTTAAAGAAGAAGATCAATGTGATCCTGACTCCAGTGAAGAGGTTTCTTCTCTCCCAAGTCATCCTCTTAAAGAAACCTGCGGAAGAAAGAAAAAGACAATGGAGCATTAGCCCAGAAATTCCAGCAAGTTCCTTTGGGCAAGATGCAGAAAAGGTTAGTGCACTAAACTTAGGACAGAAAGCAAGTCTGTCAAAACCATTGCACTTAGAACCCTTAACTCACAAATCAGTAGGTCTGTGGCTACTTATGAAGTGTGCATTTTGTAGACTTAAACCGCAGTTGATTCACATCCACCTCTTTTTAAGAATCAGTAAGCTAGAAAACCGTGAGAGTTAATCAAGGAAACTTAAAATGGAACCCTTAACGCTACTTATTCAAAGACAGTTTCTGAAGTAAGCAACCGAATTCTGGATCTCTAAAGGTCACTTGTTGCTATAAATTCATAATGTTAATAAGTTATAAGTTGAAAGAGCAATAGCAGTACTAATTGTTGGTTGTTGTTTGCAGTGAAAAGACGCAAAGCTTTCTCCATCAGGTGAGCGGTGGATTGTCTAAAGACAAGACACATCCAATCCGTAGAGACTAGAGGGAAATCCTGGTAGCCAGAAGGTCACGTCACGTTTGTTGTTTCTTCTCTCTCCCAACCCCCATTCCTCTCTACAACACCTGCCAGCTCACGGTCCCCCAACCCTGTAGATGAGAGCTACTTTTTGGTGGTGTGAGTTGACTTTTATCTCCCTTGCAGGATACTTGAACATTCAAGTGAGTGGCCAGCACTACATTAACAGTGCTAGTGGTAATAAAGAAACCAGGCAGTATTATTATTTCTGCCAGGTGAATTCACCATCCAAATCTACAACTGCACTCTAAATGGGCTCATAATGGCATTATGATGCAGGGCATCTCAATCAAGTTGAGCTGTCAATCACATCTGTGTATTAGATCAATGTAGTAGGGTAAGACAGAGTTGATTTGTTTGCCACATTTTGTTAAAGGAAGAAAATAAAGTTCCACCTAGATTTCCAAAATGCATTGTTTAAGTCAATTCTACTTAAAATAAGAGCCCACAAATGTGTTTCTGTATTTACTGATATTAAGGCCGTTTTGGGTCTAAAGAAGGCGTTTGGTGGAAACTGTTATAAGATGTGATTCCCAAATATTTAATTGACAATGATACCATTGAATATCTAATTCCCTAAGGACCTGACGTTTGTGCAAAGACTTCAAGTGTAATAAAAACACCAGTTTTGCAACGGTAATGTAGATAGTTTGGTGCCGGGACACATGTCAAGCATCAGCTGAATACACTAAACATTTGACTGTTATTCCAAAGTGAAATTCCTTCATTGTTAATAATCTCTCTAATGATGACAGTCACAGTCTTCCTTATGACATCACATTCACACACACTGTCAAGGGGGCTCGATCCACTGTCATTCTTTCATGGGCAGAAGGCATTCTGTTCAAGGCTTTCCTGTTAGTGAACTCAATGTTCTGTTAAATGTTCCATGACAACACTGTATTTTTGTCCCTCTTACCCTCGTTGAAAGAGAAAATAATGAAAGCCCATTGTTTAGTTTATGGCATTTATGTGTGAAACATCAACCTCACTGTGCTCTTTCAGGAAACTGGCATCTGCTTCCAGAAATGTGTAACTTTGTTAAAAAGGTTACAGTGATGACTTCCTACCAATGAACCTTTTGCCCTTTCTCATCTTTCTGACATGAACTACTGTCACACAGACCTTTAAAACAAACTCATGATCATCTCTCATTCCCATACATTGCCCATTGTCTCAATGTACAATAGGTTTAATAAAATGCTCTTTTCTGTGCCTACATTTTTATAAATATACTATGACAAATTCTGTATCCCTTCCAATCTCTACTTATTAATCAAAAAATGCATTCATTGTCATCCCATATTCATATTGTCCTAAAATTGTAATATATTTAGGTGTGTCAAAAAACCTACATTTTTGGATTTCATATGTAAAATATGGACTGCACTTTTTGAATAGATAGTGAGTGTTAATGGACCCCTTGGGAAGTCACAGTATTCATGAAGCCTACAGCCTGCTGCCTCGGGCTATATAAGCACTGTGGTTTCCCTCAGGGTCCATAGAGATATACTACGTACCTCAAGTGCAATCTATATGTCCTATAAGGCACCTGCGAGTGAGTGCGATAGATAGAAAGATTGATAAAGTGTGGGGGGTTGTATCTGTATGGGATTGTGTGTGTTTGGGTTATGTGTGTTGTTGTGGGTTGTGTGTGTGGGGGGGATTGTGTGTGTGGGGGGTTGTGTGTGTGTGTGGGGGGGGTGGTTGGGGTGTGTGTGAGGTGGGGGGGTGTATGGGGTGTGGGTGGGGGGTTGTGTGTGGGGGGTTGTGTGTGGGGGAGCTGTGTGTGGGGGGTTGTGTGTGTGTGTGGGTGTGTGGGGGTGTGTGTGGGGTGTGTGTGTGGTTGAACGAAAATGCTGAATCAGAAGAAAAGGGCAACGTGGCATAAGGGTGGATGATAAGCAGGTCAATGTGAGCAGAAGAGCAAGGGTTTCCTTAGCAATGATGTTTCTTTGAGTTCATCACGCTGTCAGCAGTGACGTGCGTGGCGCCAGATGTATTTTGTTAGAAAAGTGAAAAGAGCAGCAGCAACGGCTTAGCGAGAAAACAAGATATCGCCCCGGGTTGCTATTAGGTGGTGCCGGTAGGAGATATATGCAGCGAGCGCCCAAGGGTATATTTATTAGAGAGCGAGTAATTGAGAGCAGACACAAAACAGTGACTTCATGGGTTTTATACAAGCAACGTTTTAGATTAGAACATGAAAATGGGATTAAAAAAAAATCGGGAAATGTATTTTCTCCATTGATTTATTTAAAAGCGGAGGCAATTTTGGACGGGAGTGAACGCTAAATTGTAAGTACATTTTTAATCCTATTTCAGAAGATTCCACTGCGACTCACTTGCAACTCGTGCACACACCGTCCTGCCTTGTCTTGGTTTTTCGACGCGAGGTTAGGTAGTCTTTCAGATCCAAAATATCCTTTCGTTTAAACTTTCTGAAAATTAAACGTGTTGCAAACTCGCGTGCTATGTAAGCCAGAAGTGGTCGACAAGAGTGCAGTCGTTCAGAACATACAAGGAAAGTTTGGCTGTGCTGGATAAAATCCACCAAGCCAAGTACATGCATTCGGATTAGGTATACTGCGCGTCTTGAAGTGCCTCACCCCAAACAGGCACTAAACATCAGAGTGTGTAGTGTTGTACTCAAATCTCTCAAATCCTAGTGCCACCGTGTTCGTGCGGCCTGCAGTTTTCTCGAGTCTTCCACCAGCGCAATGGAAAGCGGGAGTTATCTCTGCAGATGCAGGAGAGTGGAAAGGGTCTCCCCGGGCCTTTATCTGGGTCGCCAGCTGCTCCACACGAACGCAGTGCCCGATAACTGCCATAGCTGTGACATGAGCAGACACCAGTCGGTGCATCGAACGGGTTCTCCCTTTACACTCGCCAGAGCATGACATCACCGACGTGCAGAATATGAAAATACTGGGCGCCCTCGAAACATACTTAGAAGGCGCGTGTGCTCTGACGAATATTCACACACGCACAAAATGAGTATTTCGAGCCAACTGATGGATAATCAGGCGATTCTCTTAAAGGCACTAAATGTAAGAGACCTTTTTATAAGAGGGCTTCCAATAGTTTAAAAGGTTTGACATTCTCGGCGGTACGCCGATATCAACACAGACCACACAGTGGATACTCGAGTGTGTGCTCTGTGTTGACTGGAAACCGGTATATCGCCGAAAACGTAAACCCTTCTCATTTGACGCCCTTATTAAAAAAGATGTGATACCTCACACTGAGCACCAAGCCTGAAAGCCCTCTTTGGAATTTCAGGAGATAAAACAGGGGTGTCTCAAAGAAAAGGTTCACACTTGAGGCCCTCACGTGACCTCTGCTTCACGTCCACGGTCTCGTTAAGAGAAATGCGCGGACAAAAAAAACCAAGTCCGGACATGAAAAGAATGGGAAGAGCCCTCTTTTTCAACGGGAAAGGCAGATAGAACCTATGAACCGCCCCCGGCAGCGAATCCAGCTGAGAGGAGAGGCGGCCCGCTGTGACCGCGGCGGCTGGGACACTGCACGCACAGCTAGTAGCCAGAAGGAGGTGTGCACGCGACAGGCTGGGGAGCGCGCACACAGGTTCCAGGCAGCCACAGAGGCCTGGCACGCACCGCCTCCCTGTGCCGTGTCGCGCGTCGTGGGTCTCGTCCCCTTTTCCACTTCCGTTTGGAAGACTCCGCTCCTGGTACTGCCCCCCGCCTAGTGTGTGCACCGCGGGGCCTGTTTCCTACGCTGGGGGCCTGCAACCGCCGCTCCCTGCGATGTTGGCGGAGGCTGGCGGAGATGCGTCCCCGGTCTGGGTGAAGCTGCCGGTTTTGCAGCCACTCTCGCCACCTTCTTCCCCAGCGGGAGAGGATCCTATCGGTCCTTCCCCTGAAGCCGGGCCCGCCTTCCCACCACTGCCTCCTCCACCCAGAGCCTCCGGAGCTGCAGAGGAGCCTGACTCTCTAGACGGGCCGGAGTACGAGGAGGAAGAGGTGGAGATTCCGCTGACCGCTCCGGCGCCTAACCAGTAAGTACCGATTCGGGGGCATGGCAGATCTCCCGGTGCATGGGGCGGGGGTGTGTGTGTGCAGGGGGGGTAGGGGGCGGCGACGTGTATATGCGTGCGTGTCTGTGTGCGTGTCTGTATGTGTGTGTGTGTGCAGGGGGGTGGGGGGGTGGCAGCGTGTGTATGTGTGTGTGCAGGGGGGTGGGGGCTGGCTGTGTGTGTGTGTGCGCCGTTTGTGCATGCGAGCCAAGCGAAAGCAGGGGCTGTGTGTGCGTCTGCGCAAGCGCGTCTCAGAAGCGTGCTCACACGGACAAATCTGAGACAGCAGAGGCGCGTGACCGAATGCTGTCTCAGATTCCCACGAAACTGAAAACAATAGGTACTGAGCTAGACCTAAAAAGGAAATGCCTCTGCTGTAAACATCAGAGGGATTTCCTGCCTCGAGTGACAGGACAGCTTGAAGCTGTCCTTGGCACACAATCGCCATTGCGAAGGACACCTCCAAGTCATCCTCCACATGCCCGTGGTTAAACATCCTGCCTTGTTTGGACTGAAAATTGAAAGAATGGCTATGTCTAGGGTACTGAGCAGAATCCCGACAAAAATCTCCCAGACATAATATTAAGTTAAAGAAATGAGTTTAGTAAACTCTTGTGGAGTCTCAGGGTCCAATTTAGAAATTTTGCGGATGAATAAAAGCAGTCTGGGTGACATAGAACGTCTTGTCCACAACCCTTTGTTTACTCTGCCTGCCAAACTGAGAGTTCACTGCCAACCTGCTGTGAACTTAATGAACAATCATCACGGCAGCTCATACAAAGCTATTAAAATGTTTGGTGTGTCATTGGTGATGGATACTAAATGTCTGAAAGTGTTACATTTTTGAAAGAATGAATGAACGAATGAGTGTCTTTTATATATCATGGCTACTCGATGAGAATCCTGGCACTTGCATCAGAAACAGGTGTAGAGAGTCAGATCCTGACAGGTATCCAAAATCTCTAAAGTTTCAAAAGATAAATCTTCAGTGCTTTCTTGAAGACTGTTTCCTCTGGGATTGACCTCAGATGGTTAAGCATCTGGTTACATATGCTTGTCATTCTGGCCATGAAGGAGGACCCCTCTCTGTTGTTCTTTACAATGGGGAACTGTTAACAAGCCAGCGTTACTTGAGCACAGCTACCTCCCTGGTCTGTACTCCATGATCCTCTCACTCAAATATGAAGGACCCTTTTTGTGGAGAGCTTGCCAGGCTAGAGTTAGGGTTTTAAACAGTATGCACATGACAATAGACAGTATAGCTTTTCTCTGAAGTGAAACACTGAAGAGTGTTTGGGTAACTTGTTGATTAGGTGGTCCGCCATGTTGAAAAACAAACTCACAAAGCAGGAGTTTGTTTATTAGACATGTAAAGCCTATGTGCCCAACACCATTGCGTGGGCGTAATATTTTTATTTTAATGTCCCTCAGCGCTAGGTTTTAAGTGGAGGAGATGGGTAGCTAAAATAGCAAGCCGACCATTCACTTTTATTTTGGAGGATAGTCAGATGGCCCGTCAGGCTGCCGGAGGAGAACCATTGGTCTGGCCAGCCATAAATAAGACAGGCGGTAGTTACTCCATCACCATTACAACAGAGTACCCTATCCCCAAACTGTAAATTGCTCTTACTATAGGTAATCTGTGGCTAAGCTCTGTGAGAAGTTGGCCTGATATATAGTGCTCACTATTCTAGTGATCACTTTGTATCATACCAAACAACCCTTATTGATGATTGGTTGTAAGTCAACCTTATTAGACCAGCTATCCTAGTAGCATGGACACGAGCAGTCTTCAGGCTAAACTCTAGAGGGCGTGTTAAGCCAGCTGTTTTACCATCACATATACCCCTTGAACACCAAGTGAAAGGACACCACACAAGTTGTTATGAAAATAAAGGATATTTATTTATAACAAGACTACCCTGAACTCTTTATGAGTCAGGGAGCTAAGCACAATACAAAACTCTTACGAAAATACTTCAAGTTGCACAATTTACACAAATGCCCGAGGGGCACGAAAAACCATATACACAAAAAGTGGGATGCGAAATACTAGCAGGTAAGTAACAAGATCCAGAGGCTTCAGGATCGCTAGGACTACACTACTGAACCCTAAGGTTAGGAGCAGGAGGCCTAGGGAGATCGGGTGCAGAGTGTGCACTCTCACGCGGGATGCGGGAAGAAGTCTATGGATGCTAGCGTTTCTAAAGTTACTGTTTCCGGACGAATCCGACTAGGTAGACTAAAAACGACAAAGGATCTGGACACTTGAATAGTGAACCTGTGCTGGAGTACCGAAATACTCAAGTTTCCTAGCCCAGGGGCCGCGGCTGCATAGGGTTCAAAAGACGTCGGGAATCCTCGTTGAAGTCTATGGAGCCTGAAAGAAGAAGTTGCTGGCAGGCGACCAGTGAAGAAGTTCGGTGTGATCCAAGGCTGGATCAGTGAAGGAGACGACCTGAAAGCAGAGGGGACTCAGTTCTTAATCACTAGCCAGTGATTATGTGGGCACTAGGAGGGCACCGGATGAAATCACCTCGACCAGGTGAGTGGGCGACGCTGGACTCTGCAGTCACACGGGCTAGGAGGCGTTGTTGGCGTCCAGGCTGGAGGTGCGAGCTGTCCCACGAGGCTGTCGGCTGTCGGCGATGCTGGACTCAGGATTTGAGCAACAAACCTTGGCAAAGTCAAGCCCACGCGGTGGAGTCAAGATGACCATAAGGGTCCACGGCACTTCTTGTTGGACAGGAAGCAAGGGCCAGTCTAGGGGACCTAGACCAGCGGTGAAAAGGTCGTGGTACGTCGTCAAGAGGGTCACTAGCCAACGGACAAGTGACCGGACAAAGTGGCAAGCAGCAAAGAAGCAGAAGGGCCCCACGCAGATCTCGTGGATGCTGGGAGGCTGGACTTCGGTGCTGGAGCTGCTTAGGGTTAGGGCTTCTCAAACCCCAATGCACTTACTCGAGGGTCTCTTGGGGGTCGTGCTGGTGAAGCGTTGTGCAGGTCTTGAAGATGGCCGGTCCCACGGGTCTCGTCACACCCATGAATCTCAGCTGGGCTGGATGATGTAGGTAGAGGTCAGAGATGGCAGGGAATCCGGGTCTCGTCGAGCTGGGCAGTCTTGATCCGGAGGATGGACGTGCAGCAAACCGCAAGAGCTTCGATGGTGCCTGCTGGTGCAGGGTGGCTACTCCTTAGCCACAAGGGAGAGTCTTCAGAGAAAGTCAAGAGTTCCTTTCGTGGAAAGTAGTTCAAGATTCAAGATTATCTAATTTGGGAAGGGGGCCTGCTCCTACCTTTATCCTAAGAAAAGGGGCTGGCACGCGACTAAGGCCTGCCCTATGGGTGGGACTAGGAGGGGGGTGGTTACACCCCTCTCCTTTGTCCGGTCTCTCCCCAGCTCAGGGGCTGGTGTGCCCCAGGAACTGGTTTGAGCCGGCATATGCACAGTGAGCACCGGGGTGCCACTTGCAGTCACCTTCCTTTCAGCCCTGCCTACCTGGGATACACAAAATCCTGTCTGGGATGGTGCTAGCACCGCCCCTGACAGGAAACCCTTTGTCCAGGCCTCCGTTGCTGGAAGGACTCCCAGCAGCAGGAGGGCAGACTTGTGTCTCGGTGGCAGCATCCATTTTGTGGAGCTGAGGCTGTGTCTGACTTTAACCGGGGTTCACAGTTACATACATGCCGTGTCACTCTAGAAGGGTGGAATGCTAACCCCGTCGCCAGAATTGGCGAGGGGTTAGTATTCCAATTCGTATGACACCTTACTCGACATGTTTTGATAATGCCATACCAAAGTTAGCACTTAACCGCGAGGATTATAATGCACTTAAGAGTATATGGTATAGCGTTATCATGGAACAGCTATTAGGACTTGGTTCCGCAAGCTGCAAACGGGCTCAGCTCATGCCAGAGCACCATCTCACATAATTCCAAGCACTCTGCCTTCAGGATTGATAAGGCCTGCCATAGGAGTGACTGACAGGAATATATGTGTCCATTTTAGGGTTAGATATAGGAATACTATATCTAAAGCAAAGGGTGATTACACCACCTTGCCCCAGCTGTCATGCAGCCAGTTGTGTCAGTTTTGGATGGCCAGCCAGGGGTGGCATAATACATGCTTTAGCCCCTGGTAGGCCGTGGGTACACCTATGCCCTGGATACCTAAGGTATACTGTACAGGGACTGATAAGGTGACTCAGTATCCAATTAGATATGTACCTAGGGTACATGGAGTCCATTTTAACAGAGAGAGCAGGAAGCCTGGGGTCCTGAATAGCAGGATCCCAGGCCAACTAAGTCAAAAACCAGCAAAACACCAGGCAAAAAGTTGGGGGTAACCATAGTCAGATATCCAACTTCCTACATAACCCCCCCCCCCCAAACGAAAGGAGATAAGGCTATCCTTGACCATGTAAGCCTATATTGCCTGAGTGGCCATATGAGGAGGTGTATGCACTGGCATGGTTACCCCCTATCTCATGGTCCACTAAGCAATCCCTCACCCTAAGGGTCTCTGAGGGTCTCCACCATAGGGAATCTCTACCTGTGGTGTGTTTTGGTAAAGAAGAAGGCTGGTGCTGATATGGAGTACTGAAGTGAGGCTCCACTAATTTTGGGCTCAGCTTCCTCCAATCACTACCCACCATGCATGCCTTTCTTTCCAGGACTGAGTTGCTGTATGCTCTCAGGGTCAACCTCTGGCTACCTAAAGCTGGAGGCTGGGTCCCTCTGTTGGGCTTACTGGGGGGGCAGGTCAGGTTTGGGGCACTTAGGTCCCAGGTTTGGCTGTCCCCAACAGTGTCCATCTGTGGGAGGTCCCTAACTAATTTTAAGGGGGATCCCTCAGGAGTTTGTTTTATTTTCACTTGGCTAGGACTACTAGCTTCAGTGCCCTTAATCTGCTGATTGGGGAGTTCTTTTGAACAGGTGGCCCTTTGGGGTCCACCACTGGCCTCCCTGACCTCTACAGCCCTGGGCTGACTGAGGCAGGGTAGAGAGGGGCAGGTTACCTGCTCCAGACTGGGTCCCACCTTGGAAGGGTCCACTGACATCAGGGGTTCTGCCAGGCTAGGCCTGACTACCTCTGGGGCAGTTTCTTCACAAGGGGTAAGATCAGTTCCCTGAGGAGGCTGATCCTTTCCTAAAGTCTGGTGGGAGGGAGATTTCTCTTCCTCCTCAATGCTCTCTGTTTGAGTGGAGTGATCCATAGTTTCAGGCTTCACACCACTATTATCAGTCTGAGTTTGGGCTGTGGCCATCACAACCCCACCAACCTTTTCAGGAAGGGACTCAATTTGGGTATGGGCTGTTACCATCACAGCCCTGTTAACCTGTTCAGGGAAGGAATTTGTCTGAGATTGGGCTGTGACTGGCACAGCCCTCCTGACCTGCTCAGGGAGGACATCTTGGACTGGGGCTGTGGCTATCACTGCCCCACTAACCTTACCATGGAGGTTTACCATTTTAAAATGGGTTTCTTGCTCTACCTCAGCCCAGGCTGAGATCTCTAAATCATTCCCCAGTAGGCAATCTACAGGCAAGTTTGATGACACTGCCACTCTCTTGGGGCCAGTGACACCTCCCAGCTGAGACTTACCACTGCTATGGGATGGCTCTTCTGCACTCCATCAATGTTTGTCACCTGGTATGTGGCACCAGGTATAAGTTGCCTTGAGGGGACTAGGCTTTCAGTCACCATGGTGATGCTAGCCCCTGTGTCTGTATAGGCCTCAACTTTCAGACCATTGATGAGGGGCTCCTGTATGTACTTGTCCAAAGTGTTGGGACAATCAGTGAAGTTGGCAAACCCCATGCCAGTCTCACAGACAAGAGTATCTGAGTTAGGGGACCAGGTTAGGCCAGAGTCCACAGGAACTCCCAATGTAAAGCCACCCAAATTCTTGGGGGCACTCCCACCACCTGGGGGATTACTACTAGTAGTAACAGGGGGCTTGGGAATGTTACTTGGGGGTATGTTCTCCTTATTGGGGTTCTTTGGGCAACTGCTGTCAGTTTTCCAATGACCCACCTGCTTGCAGGTTTGGCAATAAGGTTTCTTCTGGGTATTGGAAGGATTCTGGGACCCACCCCCCTCAGAGGATTTTTGGGGCCCTGATGTGGTTTGATCTGTAGATTTATTCCCACCCTTCTCTTGGGGCTTGGTTGATTCCTTCTTCTGGTCACCACCTTGGTTCTTAGGCCTAATCCTGGTTCTGACCCATTTGTCTGCCCTCTTACCCAATTCTTGTGGAGAGGTCAGATCAGAGTCTACCAGGTGCTGGTGTAATAACTGGTTCTGACAATTATTTAAGACTTGCTCTCTCATAATAAGATTATACAATCTTGTGAAGTCAGTAACTTTACTACCCAGTAGCCAGCCTTCCAAAGCCTTAGTGGCACAATCAACAAAGTCAGCCTGAGACTGAGTTTTCTGGGTGTCTCTGAACAGCAACCTGTACTGCTCAGTGGTTAAGCCAAACCCATCAATCAGTGTATTCTTCAGGACTTGGTAATTGTTAGCATCCTCAGCTCTAGTAGTGAGGAGCTTATCTCTACCTTTACCTTCAAAGGAGAGCCACAATATAGCTGCCCACTGACTCTGGGGGATGCACTGGACAGTGCAGGCCCTCTCCAAAGCAGTCATCCATTTGTGGATGTCATCCCCTTGTTTAAAGGGGGGCACTATTTTACTCAGGTGTCTAGTATCAAAACTCCTGTCTTTATCCTTAGGGATATTGCTGCCACCAGTGGGGACTACCCCCCCTTAACTGTTGCTCTCTAGCAAAGGCAAGCTTCTCCTTGGCAAGGGCAGGTTCTTCCCTCTGAATCCTCAGATTAGCCTGTTTCATCCTTGCTTCATGTTCTCTCCTCTGAGGGGAAGTTATTCTCCTCTGAGCAGAGCCATGAGAGTGCACAGATCTATTGGAGTCCCTAGAATGAGACCTATCTCTTCTAACTCCAAAGTTAGGCCTGCTTAGGGTCAGTACTGGGGGTCCCCCAGATCGTTCCCTATGTAGGTCTAAGTTGGCCCTAGTAAGTCTGACTAGCTCAGGACCATTGTCTGCCTCATCCCCAGAGACTTCCTCTTCCTCCTCTTCCTCCTCCTCCTCTTCTATATCTTCTGTTTCAGGGAGGTTGGAGTCTGGGTCACCACGAGTACCTTCTAAGGGGGGCATGCTCCCATCTGACTGAGAAGCTTTTCTAGCATCATATGTCTCTAAGAGACCTAACAGAAAAAGGAGTGGTAGGGTTAGAACCCTGTTTTAGTTTCCTGGAGGTACACAATTGTCTCATCTCCTGGAAGCTAAGGCCTGCATATCTGGAAGTGACCTGTGGAGGGTCAACAACCACAAGGGGAGTCTCTGAAGACTCTCCATGGGTAGACATGCTTCTAGTGTGGTGTAAGTGATGCACCTACCTACACTATGGGTTTACCTACTGATCCCTTGCTAAGAGTTGTAGTCAGGGTGTGCTAAGCCCTGTTACACTACAACAGCTGGTTCAGTAGAACTCAGAGTATTCTAAGTTAAGTTATATGTACCTGGGTACTTATGTGATCTTTCAATTGATATTCTAAGGATACGTGCGAGGTAAAACAACAGCAAGCTCAAATCCCAACCGCTGTACACCAATGTGAGAAGTTGGCCTGATATATAGTGCTCACTATTCTAGTGATCACTTTGTATCATACCAAACAACCCTTATTGATGATTGGTTGTAAGTCAACCTTATTAGACCAGCTATCCTAGTAGCATGGACACGAGCAGTCTTCAGGCTAAACTCTAGAGGGCGTGTTAAGCCAGCTGTTTTACCATCACATATACCCCTTGAACACCAAGTGAAAGGACACCACACAAGTTGTTATGAAAATAAAGGATATTTATTTATAACAAGACTACCCTGAACTCTTTATGAGTCAGGGAGCTAAGCACAATACAAAACTCTTACGAAAATACTTCAAGTTGCACAATTTACACAAATGCCCGAGGGGCACGAAAAACCATATACACAAAAAGTGGAATGCGAAATACTAGCAGGTAAGTAACAAGATCCAGAGGCTTCAGGATCGCTAGGACTACACTACTGAACCCTAAGGTTAGGAGCAGGAGGCCTAGGGAGATCGGGTGCAGAGTGTGCACTCTCACGCGGGATGCGGGAAGAAGTCTATGGATGCTAGCGTTTCTAAAGTTACTGTTTCCGGACGAATCCGACTAGGTAGACTAAAAACAACAAAGGATCTGGACACTTGGATAGTGAACCTGTGCTGGAGTACTGAAATACTCAAGTTACCTAGCCCAGGGGCCGCGGCTGCATAGGGTTCAAAAGACGTCGGGAATCCTCGTTGAAGTCTATGGAGCCTGAAAGAAGAAGTTGCTGGCAGGCGACCAGTGAAGAAGTTCGGTGTGATCCAAGGCTGGATCAGTGAAGGAGACGACCTGAAAGCAGAGGGGACTCAGTTCTTAATCACTAGCCAGTGATTATGTGGGCACCAGAAGGGCACCGGATGAAGTCACCTCGACCAGGTGAGTGGGCGACGCTGGACTCTGCAGTCACACGGGCTAGGAGGCGTTGTCGGCGTCCAGGCTGGAGGTGCGAGCTGTCCCACGAGGCTGTCGGCTGTCGGCGATGCTGGACTCAGGATTTGAGCAACAAACCTTGGCAAAGGCAAGCCCACGCGGTGGAGTCAAGATGGCGTCTGGAGTGGACCAGGAAGGTCCAGGGCACTTCTTGTTGGACAGGAAGCAAGGGCCAGTCTAGGGGACCTAGACCAGCGGTGAAAACGTTGTGGTACGTCGTTAAGAGGGTCACTAGCCAACGGGCAAGTGACCGGACAACGTGGCAAGCAGCAAAGAAGCAGAAGGGCCCCACGCAGATCTCGTGGATGCTGGGAGGCTGGACTTCGGTGCTGGAGCTGCTTAGGGTTAGGGCTTCTCAAACCCCAATGCACTTACTCGAGGGTCTCTCGGGGGTCGTGCTGGTGAAGCGTCGTGCAGGTCTTGAAGATGGCCGGTCCCACGGGTCTCGTCACACCCACGAATCTCAGCTGGGCTGGATGATGTAGGTAGAGGTCAGAGATGGCAGGGAATCCGGGTCTCGTCGAGCTGGGCAGTCTTGATCCGGAGGATGGACGTGCAGCAAACCGCAAGAGCTTCGATGGTGCCTGCTGGTGCAGGGTGGCTACTGCTTAGCCACAAGGGAGAGTCTTCAGAGAAAGTCAAGAGTTCCTTTCGTGGAAAGTAGTTCAAGATTCAAGATTATCTAATTTGGGAAGGGGGCCTGCTCCTACCTTTATCCTAAGAAAAGGGGCTGGCACGCGACTAAGTCCTGCCCTATGGGTGGGACTAGGAGGGGGGTGGTTACACCCCTCTCCTTTGTCCGGTCTCTCCCCAGCTCAGGGGCTGGTGTGCCCCAGGAACTGGTTTGAGCCGGCATATGCTCAGTGAGCACCGGGGTGCCACTTGCAGTCACCTTTCTTTCAGCCCTGCCTACCTGGGATACACAAAATCCTGTCTGGGATGGTGCTAGCACCGCCCCTGACAGGAAACCCTTTGTCCAGGCCTCCGTTGCTGGAAGGACTCCCAGCAGCAGGAGGGCAGACTTGTGTCTCGGTGGCAGCATCCATTTTGTGGAGCTGAGGCTGTGTCTGTCTTTAACCGGGGTTCACAGTTACATACATGTCGTGTCCCTCTAGAAGGGTGGAATGCTAACCCCGTCACCAGAATTGGCGAGGGGTTAGTATTTCAATTCGTATGACACCTTACTCGACATGTTTTGATAATGCTATACCAAAGTTAGCACTTAACCGCGAGGATTATAATGCACTTAAGAGTATATGGTATAGCGTTATCATGGAACAGCTATTAGGACTTGGTTCCGCAAGCTGCAAACGGGCTCAGCTCATGCCAGAGCACCATCTCACATAATTCCAAGCACTCTGCCTTCAGGATTGATAAGGCCTGCCATAGGAGTGACTGACAGGAATATATGTGTCCATTTTAGGGTTAGATATATGAATACTATATCTAAAGCAAAGGGTGATTACACCACCTTGCCCCAGCTGTCATGCAGCCAGTTGTGTCAGTTTTGGATGGCCAGCCAGGGGTGGCATAATACATGCTTCAGCCCCTGGTAGGCCCTGGGTACACCTATGCCCTGGATACCTAAGGTATACTGTACAGGGACTGATAAGGTGACTCAGTATCCAATTAGATATGTACCTAGGGTACATGGAGTCCATTTTAACAGAGAGAGCAGGAAGCCTGGGGTCCTGAATAGCAGGATCCCAGGCCAACTAAGTCAAAAACCAGCAAAACACCAGGCAAAAAGTTGGGGGTAACCATAGTCAGATATCCACCTTCCTACAACCTCCAACACAGTTATTACTATCAAGCACTTAGAAGTAATACACTGGTTTCCCTGAGGAATCAATACTCATCTTTTGTATTTTGTTAGGGACAGCAATGCTTTGCGTAGAGAAAATGAAAATGGTGACTGAATCATGATACCGAAAACAGCATCACGTGAAGGATTCTTCACACTTAAAGATTTAAAGCAAAAATGTCCGTTTAGCCTGTCTTAGTGCCTTCCTATATTTAGACAACTGGATTTAGTAAGTACCTTACCCATCTGGAGAGTATGTTCAGATCCTGTCTCCCCCAGGTTAGTTGGTTGCTACATCGAGCTGCTTGGGTCGTTGAAAGAAACATTAATTCTGGGCATCAGAGTATTACAAGACATTGTTTACCTAGCCACATTTTACTAGAAAGTCTCAGAAAGATGCAAATCATATCGCCCCAACAGGCTCTCAGGATCATTGGAGATGCTGCATTCCTGAGAATGTGTGGAGAGTTGGTTCAAAATGGCAAGGAAGTTCATTCACCCCACAGCCAAACAAGGTGTGCAGTCATCTTAGACTTGTGAACGTCCAAGCATGGTAAACATATGCTGAATTGCATCAGGTAGTAGAATGAGAACTAATCAAGAGTACATTCGTGTGTTTCAGTGGCTCCTCTCACCAGTTTCTGTCAATAAAATGCTTCAAAGTCTGGCCAGAAATGTAAGTGTTAGTCAGGTTATCAATTTGCATATTAATGTATTCTAGCACCACCACTTTATTATATCCAAGCAAGACTTATTTAAACAATTGCAGTTGGGCAGCTGAAGTGTTGTTTGCTGCATTGATGAAGTAAGAGGAGGCGATGTGCCACTTTGACTTAACACCACGCTCCACCACTTCTGAAAACGCAGGCCTGCACCATATTTACAACAATATGGTGCAGCCCTGGATTTCACCCTGCACTAGCGCTAAATTTAGCTGCCTAGCACCAATGCAGGCACTCTTGCGCCATTGTTGCAGGGTAATATTGTTTATGTGCAGGAAGGTGTCGGTTCCTGAACATGAACAATCAGTAATGGCATTTTGTAACTTCTATGTGTGCTGCAGAATGCAGCACACATCGAAGTTGCAACGCGTCATTTACTTTAATGATTCTTTATGTACAGGAAGGTTGTTTCTATTTGTCCTGCACAACGCGGCACACATAGAAACAGAAAAAACGTGGAGAAATAAAGCATTTCTCCTCATTCCAGCAGGGTAAGACCAGGTATTCCCTGGTCTTAATTTTGGCACTGCCTTATATTCACGCCACCCTCGTAAATATGGGGTAGTGTCAAAATCAATAGGTGTTGGGGAAGAACGCCCACTGCGACACCTATTGCCCACCTCTTTCACGCTAAGTATAGTGTGAAAGCGGCCTTAATTACAAGGCTGCTTTAAGCCATGTTAAATGGCGTAATGCAGCCTTGTAAATAAGGCAAAGCCCATATCCCCACCACAATGTAAAAAAAGTTATGGTGGCGATAGAGACTTGTAAATATGCTCCTAAGTTCTTTAAAAGCTAGTGTCAGGGGCGTGGCCAAGATGGCGACGAGAGCGGTCGCGTAAATCCCCAGCTCCCGCCGACGGCCAATTTCTAGCACCGGTTCAGGCATACCGGGACCCACGACACGGGGTCCCGGGGTGGTCGGAACTGCTGACAGCACCTACGAGGCCAGAGTACCCGCCGAGGGTGGAGAGGACGCGAGTTTCAGCAAGCGACGGCTGGCCTGGAGCACGGAGGCCGTTGGGCGCCCCTCCCCCACGGCGCTCGAGAGGCGGCCTGGCCGGCGCGGACGGAGAAAAGCTGCGCCCTGCCTATCCGCACACACCTTGACCGAAGCACGCCAGCACAACCGGCGGGCAGCCTGGGGAGCAGGGGCCGCGTGGAGCCCATCCCCCACAGCGTTGTGACGGCAGCGGCGTCCGAGCGGCGGTACTGTCGGGGGTCTAGGCCCTGGTGAACCCGGTGCAGCGGCTTTGAGACAGACAACGCCCCATCTCCAGACGGCCCGCAGGTGAGCAGCAAGCACGCACGCAGCGGAGTCTTGGGGGTAGAAAGAGAAACACCTGTGGGCTCTAGTGAACGGAGGCCCGGCCAGAGAAACCAACGTGGACGGCCCACGCGGCGCAGTCAGCGGAACGTAGCGCCGCCGGCCAAGACAGGTCACCGAGAGTCTTGAGGGGCTGCGGAAGACTGCGCTGGGGGTGACAGGGCCTGGACAGAAGTGGTGGGGGAGAGCTGCGCCCACCCGGCAGGGAGGCCCAACGCGAGTACCGAGGACGCGGTGCCCCCCGCAGTCGAGGCCTGAGTAGATACCTCCCAGCACCGCACCGCGGCGCCCAGCCCTCGTGGCCTGCGATACCATTCAGCGGCGTACCTGCTCGGAGCCCGGCTGTACGTGCTTCGCCCTCTGGACACAGAGATTTTCACATCCCGAATTACACGGCCCCCACGGCCTGGACATTGCGGGAGGCGCAATACAGTTCGGTGGACTGAAGGGGAGAGAGGCGCGCTGCCGCACACATCAAGGAGCTACAGCGGGGCACTCGTGCAGGGGAGGCCCCTAGTGAGCGCTTTGGCCTCGGTGAAGCCCGCCGCCCGCCCGCAGGCACAGTGAAGCCCGTGACCAGTCACCCTGAATAAAGGCCCCGAGACTCCGGGTGGTCGGCCTGCCAGGGAAGAGGGATGTCTACGGGCAGACCGCCCGAGGCAAAACAGTGAAGGAGATGTTTGCCAAGTCTCAATCCCCCCCGCAGAAAGATGCAATAGCCCCGACGCCGAAGACAATGGAGCGGGCTCCGGACGCAGGTACGGAGCCCATAACGAAGGCCTTCCTGGAGTCCCTCTTTGCCTCCCTTCGTGATGACATCCAGACCTTCAAGGCGGAGTTCACCAGCGAGATTCGGGAAGTGCGGCGCGAGATGGATGGCATAGGGGAAAGAGTGGCAGACCTGGAGGCCAAAAGCGACGAACGGGAGACAGAACTCTCCGCTCAACAACAGGAGATTATTCGGTTGCACGATCAACAAGTAGATCTGCAACTCCACCTGGAAGACTTAGAAAATCGCTCCAGACGTCATAACATCCGCATTCGCAATGTGGCCACATCCGATGCCACCCAAGATGCGTTTCGCTATGCTAGAGAGCTCTTCAACCATGTGCTGGGGCGACCACTGGACTCTCCGCTACAGCTAGATAGGGCCCACAGGACTGGCCCACCCCGCGCGGCGACGGCGCCCCCTCCAGATATCTTGGTGTGTGTTCAAGACTACCGTACCAAAGAGGAGATACTACAGAGGGCACGCCAGAAGCACCCGATAACGTTCCAGGGTACCTCGCCACTGCTGTTTCAGGATCTAGCGGCGCTCACGTTGCACAAGCGCCGGCTCTTCAAGCCAGTCACATCCTACCTGCAATAGAAGGATATTCCATATAGCTGGGGCCACCCCTTTCGCCTCATTTTCAGACTGGAGAATAAGCAGTACCAGCTCCACTCAGTCTCGGAAGCCTGCACTCTGTTGGGTATAGAAGCACCGACTGACGACACGGAGGCCCGGGGAACAGCGCCGGAGACGGAAGGGAGGAGGCCGCAATGGAGCCAGCAGCAAAGGCGGAAGCGAGTCAAGAAGCCTCCGGCGACAGAGATCGCAGCAGGACAACGCGCCACGGTGGATGCAGTAGCTACGGACAGTGGCACCGGTCCCACGGGATGAGAGCCTCGAGGGCGCCGATTGATTTGGTTGTCCATTCTGGCCGCCAGGCCGTTGGCGGGAGGATGCTCCCGGACAGACTAGTAAGACTTACTTTCTTCTTTTTCCCTTTTCATCCTTGGATGAGAGACAATGACAGTTTGCAGTTGTGGGGGGGAGGGAGTGAGTTTGAGTTGGGGAGGGTTTTTGGTCCATGGTTCGATCATTGGTGGGTGCGTCGCAGTGACGGAGAAGATAGAGCCATGGCGCAGGAGTGGGATGGGGTCAGGCAGGATTGGGTTCTCTGGGGCTACACATGGGGCAAGGAGTGGGTTGGATCCTTTAGATGATGAATGACGAGCTCACCATACTCATGCTGAATGTGCGCGGCCTGAATAATCCTGTCAAGCGCAAGGGGATCCTTCTGCAGTTAGAGCAATCGAAGGCGGACATATGCCTCCTACAGGAAACGCACCTTCTGTATAAGGACTGTCACAGGCTGAGATCTGGTAAATTCCCCCATCAATTTTTCTCCTCATGCCCAGATAAGAAAGCAGGGGTGGCGATCCTAGTGGCACAGAAGTTCAGGGGCAAGGTGCTGGGGAGACTGGCCGAGACCAAGGGGCGCCTACTGGTGTACAGGTTCGCTGTAGGCGACAGGACCTTTACGATTGGCTCGATATATGGGCCGAATGATGGTCAGGAACATTTCCTGCACAAAGCACTCACTGATGTTACCGACACAACAGACAGTCACATTGTACTAGGCGGGGACCTCAATCTGGTCTTCGATAACACTCTCGATAGGTCCTGTCAACGCACTACACAGGTGGGAGCGCTCACAGCGGCAGGCAGATCCAGATTGCATAAGTTAGGGCTAGTAGATCTATGGCGCGAGCTACACCCCGGGGAGAGAGACTACACTCATTTCTCGGCAGCCCACCAAACATACGCGCGTCTCGACTATCTGCTAGTCTCCACAGCCGTTAACACTTGCCATCAGCATCGACATAGGAACTGCTTCACTCTCCGATCATGCACCAGTTATGGTCACCCTATCCAGGCCACCTGCACAGCGCTCCGGTAGAGTTTGGCGCCTCCGCGACTCACTTCTACATAGGGGAGCTGTGGTCATGAAAATCCAGAACGCGATCACTGATTATCTTGCACATAACAGCAACAATGACACCACACTATCCACGCAATGGGCCGCGCTGAAAGCGGTCCTTAAGGGAGAATTTATTTCTCTCTCAACCGCAGAAAATGCAGAACGTCAATCTAAAAGGGATGAACTCACACAGCAGACCAGGGAGCTAGAACAGATCCATTGGAGAACTGGGGCTCCAAGGATATGGAAGCAACTGAAAGCAGTCCGCCAGCAACTCGCGGCCCTTGATCTTGATAGGGCAGAATACGCAGCACTGCGCCTACGCCACGCTTATTATACGGGTGGAGACAGGTGTTGGCGTCTTTTGGCTCACAAGCTTCGCGAGGTCACGCAGCGCAGGGAGGTGCGAGAGATAAAGCGGAGCGATGGCGTCACGGTAGACGGACACCAGGCCATAGCGGAAGCCTTCAGCGAATTCTATGCCAAACTGTATTCCGCGGACCCTCCTAGTCCAGAGGCGGAGGCGGAATTCTTGGCGGACATCCCCCTGCCGAGGTTGACGCCAGAGCAAATAGACTGCCTAGAGAGAGACGCCAGACCGGAGGAGGTCATCTCCGCCATCTCGCGGCTTAAACTGGGCAAGGCACCGGGACCAGACGGTTTCCCAGCAAGCTTTTACAAAACATTCTGTCATCAAGTGGCGCCGCTGCTTGCACGACTCTTTACCTCTTTTGCGGAGGACGGAGCCATCCGTGAAGACTTGCTGGAAGCCTCCATTGCAGTGATACCGAAGCCAGGTAAAGATCCTGTGGAGTGTGGAGCGTATAGACCAATCTCCCTCTTGAATGTGGACCTCAAGCTCTACACAGGAATTCTTGCCTCCCGCTTGGGTCCATGTATGGGGGGCCTGGTCGACCCAGACCAGTCCGGGTTTATTCCAGAACGCCAGACCTCAGATAACACTAAACGGGCCTTCCACTTACTGGAAAAAGCAGCGCGAACGGAGGGTGAATACATGATGCTGGCCATTGACGCCCAAAAGGCATTCGATAGGGTACATTGGCCTTAGCTGGAGAAAGTGTTGCTGAAGGCGGGGATAGGGCCTAAATTCCGGAATAGAGTGTTTAACTGCTACAAATACCCGACAGCTACGGTCCGGGTCAATGGGCACACGTCGCCGAGGTTCCATATCGAACGCGGCACCAGGCAGGGCTGCCCTTTATCCCCACTTCTATTCGCCCTATATATGGAGCCTCTTGCACACCTTTTGCGCTCCGATCCGGCGGTGCAAGGTATCAACTTCGGGGGTGACATCCACACCATAAGCTTGTACGCTGACGATGTCCTGATTTCCCTCGCGAATCCGAGGCGCTCCCTGCCGGCGTGTGTCGCGGACCTGGAGAGGTTCGGTGACGTCTCCGGGTTCAAAGTTAATATGACCAAGTCGGTGGCTCTCGACTTGTCCCTGGCCCCCGCCACGCGTGCCCACCTTCAGGCGCAATTCCCCATACCATGGACGTCGGAAGCAGTCCCTTATCTTGGGATTCATCTGGCGCTCTCTCTTCAGACCTCGGTGGATCTCAACTACTCTAAGCTGCGGCAGAAAATCAGAAGCGAGTTAGGTCGTTGGAAATACTTTCCATTGTCCTGGCTGGGTAGAGTCGCGGCTGTTAAGATGACAGTTCTCCCACAAATCTTATACCTCTTCCGCACGATCCCCCTTGCACCACCCCGTGGTTGGATTAAGCAGATGCAGTCAGAACTGTCGCAGTTTATTTGGAATGGGAGGAAACCCCGCATGAAACGTCAGATAGCCATGCTTGCGCCAGACCAGGGCGGAATCGGAATGCCGGACTTAGCAACATATTTTCAAGCATCCCAGCTATGCTTTCTAGTGGAATGGGTCAGGTGGGAATCTGGGAAACACTGGTTGTTTCAAGACCAGGCCGTCGCAGGACGGACGCTGCAGGAAATCCCCTTTATGAGACGGGAACACAGGCCTCCCAATCTATATGCATCCTTCATCACGCGAGTGCCCCTAGAGATCTGGGACCGAGTAGGAGTTAGTCAAGAACTAACTACCCTTCCCTCCCCACTCACACCCATTGTAGGGAATCCAGAATTCCACCCGGGGATGGACGAGAAAGCGTTTGCGCGCTGGAAGCCTGCGGGTTGTCGGGCGCTACTTCACGTTTATGACGCAGACGGAGTGATTCCCTTCCAACAACTTAGACAGGAATTCGGCCTGCCGGAGACGGAAAGGCTCCGTTACTGCCAAGTCCGGCACTGGGCGCTCCACACCACGGTGAGGACGGCGGCTGACAGACACCTGACCAAATTTGAATATTGGCTGATCTCCCGCACCACTGACAAACAACTGATCTCAGACCTCTACAAAACACTCATGCAGAAACACACACACATCTATAATGCGAGTAGGGTGCGCTGGGAATGAGAGCTGGGGAGGAACCTATCACATAAGGAGTGGGAGGGAATCTACTACAGGGCGCGTCACTCAGCCTATCACATGGGCCTTACAGACACTCTCTCGAAAATAGCGTACTACTGGTATTACACCCCTGAACGCCTGTACGAAATAGACAGCACGCAAGACCCTAGGTGCTGGCGCGGATGCGGTCAGATGGGCACGTTGGTACATGTGCTTTGGGATTGCCCACTTTTACAGGGATACTGGAGCCAGATACTGGGGGAGATAGACACACACTTCGAAACGGACAGCCCTTGATTCCCCGCCTATGTCCTACTGGGGTTGCCTAACGCACTGACATATCCACTGAAATCACGAAGGGGGCGCCTGATAGCGATCGCACTGGGGTCAGCAGTACAGAATATAGTGGCGCAATGGCGAACCAAACACATCCCCACCTACCAGGGGTGGCTCCATCGTCTCTGGATGGTCCTAGGTATGGAGAAATTGTCCTTGTCCGGGGCGGGGGAGGAAGCGAAGTATGCAGAATTGTGGAAACCATTCCTATCTCTGTTGGCGTCTGAGTTCACGGAGGTGACCTGTCCCAAGTACCTTCGCCTGTTACGTTTGACTGACACCAGCACAGAACCCAAAGCACGTTAACTTGCCATTGTAGACTGAGGGAGCTGCAGACAGCGGCTAAAGCGGACCATGGACCATAGGGAGGGGGGGTGGTGGGAGTTTGGAAGGGGGGAGGGTTACGGGGGGGAATTGGGGGTTACGGGCTTGGGGGGTTATGGATAGTTTACGAAAGGGGTTTCCCTCTTTCTCTTTTCAGGGCAGGGTGGGGTTTGTTACGAACTTTTGCAGTAAGGGGCTCCTCCGGTGGTTGTTGACTTATAGACGCACAGTAAGCCGCTCGAAGAAGGATGGTCGGACGCTCAGCGGCAGTTAGGCAGGGAACAGGGCTACAGACCCTTCAATAGCCGAGGGCGGGGTGATGGCCCGGAGATGCTATTCATCCATACTCTTTTGATGACGCGGCCGGCCCAGCCTGGGTTGTAGGCGACTTACTGTGTATAACATTGTTTACCCATGCTGCACCCTGAGGATTGTGTCTTCCTTATCACTGCGTGGTGGAGCTGTCCTAGGACAGTTCAGCTGCTCCTTCATGCCGCCACTGTTACTTGTTTTTCATATGATGTATCTTCAATAAACATATGTAATACTAAAAGCTAGTGTCAATATTTTTCATGTGCTGAATCCTAGTCCCAAAATAATATTTTGTACCCCTTCTCAGACGGTGTTAGTGACTACTGGAAATGGATAGTTGTGCATGCCAGTTTCTACTAGAAACAACAGATCAATATGCTTGCTATGCATTTAGTAAGTCAAAAAGTCAAATATTTATCAGCGGACTGATTGGTAAGTTTATATGTAATAATTTTAGCAGATGTTGAAAGTGCTCTGTTTACCACATAACACTCCAAGGCACATTGCAAACATTTCTCCACTTTCACTTCTATTCTAGAATTCACATTACTTTACGGATGCATTTTGTTGCATGTAGTCCTTTCTTTCTACAAACCTTGCGTGGATCACACCCTGGGAGAGGAGCCCTGTGGGTCATCTTGTTTTCCGAGAACTCAGTCACTGATGCATACATTGAAACCTTCCTGACTTTCCCCTGTGCCACGTCCGATTTGCACCCTATTCCTTAGTTTTCCGTTCTTAAGCCATCTGACATCTTTAGTCTTTCTTTCACTCAGTGCATGTAAGCCCTTCCCATTCTAGAAACCACTGTAATTCCCACTATCTTTATCATAGGCAATATGTGGCTCTGTGACTATCTGTGTACCTCCCCATACGCATGTCCGCACAACTAGTTTTTCCCAGCACCATCTTGCCTCTGAGATTCAGCTCAAACATGACCGTGCCTACTAGTCTGTCTTAAAGGTCATCACTTTTTCCTAAGTGCTTTGGAAACTTTGATTCATTGAGGTCTGGTGTTTTTTCGGAACGTCATAACTCTTTCTGTTCCTGAATTGTGTTTTTCTGCTATAGCTGCTACTCTTTCTGAATCCTTTTCTAGTCCCACAAAGTGTTCTGTTCCTGAATTCTTTGTGACACGATAATTATTTCTGTGCCTGACTCCTGCTTTCTGCCAAAGCCTCTACTGTTCCTAAGTCCCGTTTCCATGCTAGAATTACTCTTGTTTCTGAATTCCTGTGCAAAGTAGTTTATGATTTTTTGGTCGTGTGCGTGTTTAAATGTAGATTCCTTGTCCTCTACTGTTCATTGTTATTCCTGCATTTTTCCAAACATTGATCCAGTTGCTTGTCTGTCTTTCCTAGTTTCCTATGTTTGCTATGCTTTGCCAAGCTGTTAGGTTTGACCAATCTGCTCGTTCAGTATTCTTTTGCTTCATTACCTATTTTTTAGTACCCATTCCTCTCTTGATAGGTGTTTCAGTATACCAATATTTGCTTTGTTCCTTGTTTCAAAGAATCCAGTCCATTTTTGTGTACCATTTCCCACATTCTATTGGCCTGGCTCTGCTCCCTTTTGTTTTTTCCTGTTTTTGTTATAAACCTAGTTAATGGTAAGTTCTGAGGCTTGGTTGCTAATTTAAAGGGGAAACAACATTTACAACGCAACTTTTACAACGAACTACCATTACAACGAAACTTTTACAACGCAAAAACTTTTACAACGCATACCATTACAACGCAGGATTTTACAACGCAAGTACTTTTACAACGCATACCATTACAACGTAAGTATTGGTAAGTATATAATTATTTTTAAAATATTATATGTTTGGGTTTTTGGTTAAAGGGGTATTTTTAGGGTTCAGGGTCAGTTTTCAGTTTTTGGGCAAAGGGGTATTTTTAGGGTTCAGGGTCAGTTTTCAGTTTTTGGGTAAAGGGGTATTTTTAGGGTTCAGGGTCAGTTTTCAGTTTTTGGGTAAAGGGGTATTTTTAGGGTTCAGGGTCAGTTTTCAGTTTTTGGGGTACAGGGTTAATTTGTAAAAATAAAATAAAATTATATTTAAATTAAATTAATTAAATGTAATTACATATAATTTAATTATATTTTAATAATTTAAAAGAATTTAAATTAAAAAAAAATTATATACTTACCAATATTTACGTTGTAATGGTATGCGTTGTAAAGGTACTTGCGTTGTAAAATCTTGCGTTGTAATGGTATGCGTTGTAAAAGTTTTTGCGTTGTAAAAAATTCGTTGTAATGGTAGTCGTTGTAAAAGTATGCGTTGTAACGTCATACATCCAATTTAAAGGTATATGGTGATTTTCTTTATTATAGCTTAGGCTTTTTCCTTGAGGGATAATCAATCAATTAATCAACCAGTAGATCTGTAGAGTGGCACTTGTCACCATGAGGGTATCCGAGTGCTGGCAGGGTCTGGTTGTTTAGCCAAATAGCCAGGTCTTCAGGGACTTTCGGAACTCTGAAAGAGATGGGGCAGTCCACAGATGAAAGGGTAGCTTGTTCCATGTCTCCGCTGCTGGGTAAGAGAAGGAGCGACCTCCACATCTGCTCTGTCAGATGTGGGGGGTGAGAGAAAGGGACATGGAGGTGTCGGGTGGGCTGATGGAAATTCAGGCGATGGTTTAAGTAGGTGGATCTGTAGCTGTGTAGGGCCTTGTATGCATGGGTCAGGAGCCAGTGTTCCCTCAGTTAGAGGGGTGATGTGGGTTTGTCTAGGGAGATCCAGGATGAGGTTGGCTGCGGCACTCTGTATGGTCCGCAGTCGCCATCGGAGGTGAGCTGCGATCTCTGCATAGTGCGCGTTGCTGTAGTCTAGTTGGGTCAGAGACAAGGGCCTGGGTGATGGTGCAATTTGAGCATTGATGTTGCCATTTGAGTATCTTAGGAAGCATGCGGAGGGAAGAACTTACAAACTATATAATTTATGGCAGTCTATTGTTCTTATGCTTTATACTTTTCTATTGTTTATACTATTTCCTTTTTATTTGGCTCTTATACTGCATATGTGTCTTATACGGTTTTATCTTCAGCAAGTATCACCCATCACCTATCCAGTCCTCATATCCTAATCTGCTCCAACCTACTCCTACCTTTCATTTGCTGTTAGATCCTTGTTCTTCCACACCAGAGGTACTCCCTGTCATATGTTACACCCCTCTTCCTTGGTTCCCTTATTGTAGTAATTTAATTATTAGACGTGGATTTACCCCAACAGGTAAAAAAATAACTTGGTATTAGTACAAGGGTCTTTGGGCCAGATGTAGGAGCCCAAATACCGGTCGGTAACGGCCGATTTCGGCCGTTACCGACCGGTATTTAAGAATTGGCATGTAGGGGGCCAATTTTACCGATTCGGTAAAATTACCAAATCGGTAAATTTACCGAATCGGTAAAATACCGAATCGGTATTATTACCGATTCGGTAAATTCTAGATGTAGGTGGGACTCTTCTGAGTCCTAAAAGCCTTACAGATTCGGTATTTTACCACCCAATCCAATTGGGTGGTAAAATACCGAATCCAGGTGTGCGTGCACATGTGTGCATGCACACCTATGCCATGTGACAGAAAGATGCCACATGGCACACATGCCTGAATTTGGGGTGCTAGAGGGTGTCAAAGTGACACCCCCTGCACCCTTGCTGAAATTGGTATTTACCGAATCGGTAAATACCGATTCGGTATTGCCCATTGATTCCTATGGGCTTCAAGGCCCATAGGAATCAATGGGCAATACCGAATCGGTATTTACCGATTCGGTAAATACTTATTTTTACAGATTCGGTAATTCAATTACCGAATTTACCTAAATCTCCCTCCTTCTATTTTACCGATTCATAAATACCGAATCGGTAAAATTCGGTATTTATGAGTCGGTTAAATAGAATTACCTACATCTAGCCCTTAGTCATTTAGTTCCTGGCAGGGGGCCCTTCTTCGCACTATGTTAGCGAAGGCCCTGCAAATGTAGAAACAGCATCAAGCAGCCCGAGATCTCTCTGCCTTCACTGCAGCCACCTGTGCAGTGACTCTGCTATATGCGCTAGTAGCACCATGTTTGTTGCAGCAACCCAGCAATGTTTTGTGTTGATGGAATTTCCTCTGTATTCTTTCAACTAAAATGAAATTTCAGACATGGGTGCCTATTGTCCCCACTTTTATTCATCCTGGCTCTGGAACCATTTCTAATAAAAAATATCCAAAACAATAAAATACAAGGATTTCCTCATGGTGATAAACACTTAAAATTATCAATATATGCAGATGATATTCTTCTATTTACATCCAACCCAGAATCTTCACTGTCTTTTTTCCTCAATGAAGTTGAAACCTTTGCTATTCTTTCATGTGATGAATCAGGATATAAATTAAATTCATAGAAATCTGAAGTCCTACCTTTAAAATATTTAACTTTGTTTTAAACATATTTGATATGCAAAATTTTCTTGGAAACCTATCAAAGTCAAATGCTTAGGACTGGGTTTATAAACTCTTTTATGATATGATTAAATTAAAATTCCCTGCATATTAAAAAAAAATATATCATTTAATTTCCAGATGGAATTCTCTTTTTCTATCCTGTTGGGGCAATCTGGATTCAGTGAAGATGATTTTGGTTCTATTTATCTGTTACACTCTTGCCATAATAACGGTAAACATTCCAATTTCGCTTATTAAGAAATATGAGTCTCTGCCTTTGTGTGTCTTATGGAACAATAAAAAGTCATGTATTTCAGTTTCCAGATTAAATCTGTCTAAAGATGAAGGAGGGGTCACTGTTCCTGATTTTAAAATATACCATCAAGCTTTCATTTACAAGCAATCATCTGGTTGGCTACGAGACTCCGATAACCCACTTTCCCTCTTATGGATGGACATAGAAAACTCAAGTACAAAGCGAGCAACCCTTCTAACCAAGGGGTTAGGGTATGGTATTTGGACATAGAAAAGGCATTTATGCTGCATTCTTCCTTAAAATATTTTTTATAATTCCCAAAAAGACCATTGCTTAGTTTTTTACTTATATTTTAATTGATATCTAGTTTACTTCAACCCTTGCGTTTATACTAAGGTCATAAATGGATTCATCAACTTACCTAAGTGGGAAAATAATACCAGTTTCAGATGTTCAAGAACAGTTTAACCTTCCAACTTGATATAGGAATAAATAGACCAAACTATCACAATATTAGATGTGCTAAATAACTGTAGTGATGTAGACATTCCAATTCCAAGACATAATCATCATTTGCATATAATTTCTACTGCTGTAAACGGTTCCATTGTTTACAAAATTTTAAAGCTCCCCATGTCCTCAAGCTGATTGAAATCTGACACTGAATTGTTTTGGAAACAAGACTTAAATATTTCATGGCCTTCATTATTATGGAATAAAATTTGGTAGACATTATACAGGCCACCCGCCACTTTTCATATACAAAAGAATGTTGTATGCACCTGATCAGTTGCAAAAGAAATAACCCGGCTGTCAATACTAATTTGATGGTCACGTAATGTACATAATGCAGATTTAAACACGTTCTTTTATTGCAAAAATATTTCTGCTTTATGGATTTAAATTTCGTCACAGATTAACTATATTTTTCAAACCATGATACCATTTAGTGTTAATGATATATTTTTTGTACGTATATCAGATAATTATTATGGTCTCACATAATTTCCTTTTTACCTAGTGTTGCAAATAAATCCATATTGCATTATCCCTATACTGCGGAAGTACCCAAGCTGCCATGATGTAACGTTTATTCCATATTAATATGCTATTGTTGCATTTTTTTTAAATATCATAGATTGTGTATTCATAAATTATATTAATCTGCAATATAATTCCCTAAATAATTCGTGAGATGAGGGTTTTAAATCCCCCTTTCCCCCTTTCTCCTTCCACCTCTCCCATTCTCTTAATGATCTGTTATGTTTACTCCCATATTGTTATGCAATAATTTACCTATCAGAATATACTCTTGTAACTTGATCTATTATATTTCATCCATATTTGTCATCTTTTGTTATACTATTAAAAGAATCTTTAAAACAAAATCAGCCTCGGACTTTTGTGGGAATCAAACAATACCCTGCAAATGTACTTGTAGCAGACTCCATCACATCTCTATATCTATGAGGGATGCACTGAAAATTGTATTTGGCACACCACCACGCACGCCCTTCAGTAGAAAATGTGCACGCATGCAAGACACATGTGTCCAAATTAATTTGCAAATACATCCAATTTTGAATATGTGCCTCTCTAGTGCAAATGGAAGAGAAAGGCTTTGGGCAGCAGTGCTTAATTTGAGCAGGTGCTTTCAGCAGCCGCGGCCGGCAGTGGGAGTACCTGCAGGGCGGTGATGTGGGGAGGGGGAGGGGCAGCGTTGGGGTAGTAATGTATGGATTATGGAGTTTTACAGGTAAGTAAACATTTAAATAAATAAAACGAATTTTGTTGAGTGCACTGCATCACCAAATGCGATGCAGTGCGCGCAACGAAATTCGTTTTATTTATTTAAATGTTTACTTACCAGTAAAACCCTGTAATCCATACATTACTACCCCCCACCTGCCCCTCCCCCTCCCCCCATCACCGCCCTGCAGGTACTCCCACTGCCGGCCGCGGCTGGCTTTCAGGTGCTCAGCACCGGCACTTCTTTCACAGGGCCAGGGCTACAATTTCTGACCCTGCAGGTGGTGGTCACAATATTAATTGTTCAAATTCAAAATAAAAAGAATGACATATATTGCATGGTGACTGGCTGGTAAATGCTCATAGACAGGCCAGAATACGCCTGTCCAGGCAGGCATGATTGTGTTTTATCACTTTAGTGATCATGTCATCACGCCGATCACAAATCCAAGAAGTCATCGACAAACTATGTCTTGCATTCTTTTCCCCGAGCCTGCTGCACCCTGCCACTGCCTAAGCCTAAGCCTCCCATTGGATAATTGTAGCTGGGGGCTGGCTCATGATGGAGATGAGGCAAGGATGCTGCGAGAGCGCATTTGGAACTTGGGCGTGAGGGCCCCTCGAGGAAGAATAAACGAAAATAAGTGTGGACTTTAAACTTGCTGTGTAGCCAGAGTAGCATATCCTGCAGCCCTGCATTGCTGCTATCCTCAGCGTCCTCCATGAGGCTGTGGCCCAACACAACTTTTGTGTGCCATGGTGTCACCTGTAGAATCTGTGCACTGCACCCCAGCATGGTAATTGCTGAGCGTGCGTGAGTCCATTAGGTACCACAGCCATACACACCGGCATTGGCAGCATTACGGCTGTGGACAATGCCTGTGCTGTAGCAGGCAGGGTCATAGCAAGCAGAGCAGTGGATGCTGATGAAGTCGCCATCCCTGGACCAACTAATTACAGGCAGAACTAGTGGTGACATGACCTACTGTGCTCGAGCAGCTACCTGTTCTCAAATAACCAAGTTATACTGCACTGATTAATATATGCAAAAAAAACATTTTCATTTGGTGTACATTTTGGTTTTGCACTCGGTGTAGGTAAGAAAGTAAAACAGATGTCATCTTCCTCCTCTTTAGGAAAGACAACAGGAAAACACAGAGTTCAAAATAGCAGGGACATGGACAGGCTGACGACAGAGGTCACAGGCAGCAGCAGTGTTATAGATGAGAGAGAGAGCAGGAGTAAAGAGGAGAAAGAAACAACAGGAGAAGAGAGAGATAAGACGGAGCTAAGTGGAAGAAACGGAGAGCAAGTCAGATACAAAGAGAAAGCAGCCATGATGTGAAGAAGAGAGCATTAAGAAGAGGGAAGATAGAATGGAAGGATGTAGAAGACAGGACGGAGGGAAAAACGCAGACAAATGATAAAAGGGAGACACAACTAATCACTGCTACAAGAGTGATAGTAAAGAGCCATGATCGAGGGGAGAGAGAGCAGAGCATGTATAAAAGTGAAGAGGAAAAAGGGCAGGGGTAGAATGAATAGATGGCAAATCAGAAATGCAGGGAATAAGGTAACACACCAGGTGTGACAAAGATGATCGAAAACAATTAGGGAGGTGAGAGGATAGACTCTTAGAGCAAAGACTTAGGGGACAGACAACAGATCAAGGTTAGAAGATAGAGACTGAGGCAGTGAGAGTGTTGAAAGTGGGGCTCACCGGAGGAAGAAGTGAGCAGTGGCCTCCTTGGCAACATTTTCAGCACCTGCACTTCTTTTCTTACTATTTAAGCACTGGCTTTGAGACTCTGGCCCCAAGTGTTCCTAAATAAAAGCATCCAGTGACATTGCCTGAAATGTCTTCCGCAATACTATTTTTTAAATGTAGTGTGATTTTACCCGACATTTCGGATTTCCGGAATAATTTAAATATGCAGATTATTTTTGATTTTCATTGCAAATATATTCATTTAGAATGTCAGAGTTTACCGATGGATGTATAAATAAAAGGTAAGATGTGATCCGAATGTGTGTGTGTGATTATGTGTCAAAAACACTCCAAATGTTGAACTACATGTAGCTGCGTCTGAACACTTCCTGCCGCGTGCCATCTGGACATGCAATTGCAAGATCTGTTTCCAGACACGGAAGGTTATGCTGGGTGAGGGACTCCGGCCAACACAATCAGTTAAAATGTGTTGGGCAGCAAAGGAACCCTCGTTGTTTTTGGCGCTGTTTATGTCAGGCATATCAAGAAGCAGATGACTAACAGCATTTTCATACATATTTTCTGTAAAAAGTTTTCTTTGAGGTCGGTTAAACGGAAAGGTAGCTAGACACTGGTATTGTTTTTGCAGCTCTTTGCAATAGGCTGAATATTCCAGGGTTTGAAATGGTATCTTCATAACAGCCACTTGGCTGTCAGTGAGATAAATGCCTCTTTTGTTTTCAAGGGTGAGGACTCGAGGGCGTTTAAAATTTGTTCTCATGGTATAATATGATCCACTTTATCGTGCCTAATCTTCCAAGACAGATAGCTTAATCAAGCATTTTAATGTTTGCATTTGCCAAGAGGTGGGAGCCAAAATCAAACCATCCCTTAGAAAGCTTCTTGGACACTGAATGCCTGCCAAATAAACTTCATTGACAGCCTAGACAAACCTTTACAGCTCTTTTGCGCCATAAATAGGCATAGCAGTGATAAGGTCGCAATCAGTTTGCTTTTGTTATGAGTATGCTTTACAGAAATTGTTAAACTAGCTTTTGTTGGTTTGTCCTGTTGAAGAAACGCTGTCCATTGTGATATGTCAGACGCCATGATTTCTGAAGGATTCTCAAAGTAAACATCCAACACATATTTTTAACAGGTACTTCATTTCAAATGTAAATTTGTTCAGGTTTTAAAATTGGTGTTCTATAAATCTCACTAATTACATTATTGCAGTAAGTGATCTCACAGCATGAGTTGAATTTGCAGTCTCCCAAAGTAACTGTACCCTTATTTGTTTACTTTTCATTTCTTAGAAATAGGTTAACTATTTAGGTCCTCATACAGTCAGCATTGGCAGTATGTTGAAAGGGCTCCTGACATCAACACATCACAAATAAATATACATATGTATAGAAAGCAAGCTAAGGGCAGCCTTTTACAATTATTAGCTTTCATGTGTTTTTCATGGTAAGCCATTGCTTGTATGGGCATTTTGTGGCTGGTTACATTTGTGTACCAATTGAATTTTGGTGATGGTCTCAAGTAGTTATTTTGTTAGACGACAGAAGCAACATGACCTCTAACTTGTATATCAGAATCACTGTTTGTTCTTAGATGTATTTTACTTTACTGACATGATGACATTTTAATTGCTCGTTTATGCATTTTTTGTTTCGGAAGTGTATACTGTTTTTCTTTACAACTGGCTAAGGCTATTGACTAATCACTTAGGTTTTCTTACAGATGCACCAAAATTACTGGCCCATTGTCAAAAGCATCTACAATGCAATATTTTGTTGTTAAGTAAAGTTTACCTCTTACAACACAAACCTCAAATGCTCTTTCTTAAAAAGCACACCATACTGATGCAGTCTATTCAGAAAATGGCCTTACTCAGATCAACCACATTGTTGTAGCCTATATAGATGCTTCATTAGGGTATTTCTTGGGAGTCATTACATAACAGATACAGCATCAAGGGTACTTTTCCATAGCAACCTCACTGGTAAGTCTTTCCTTCTTTATCTATCTATCTATCTATCTATCTATCTATCTATCTATCTATCTATCTATCTATCTATCTATCTATCTATCTATCTATCTATCTATCTATCTATCTATCTATCTATCTATCTATCTATCTATCTATCTATCTATCTATCTATCTATGTATCTATCAATATATATATATATATATATACATATATATATATAATCTACTGGCAGTCAGCAGTAGATAGTTATAGTTAGGACCTATTACCCATAGGAAATCCGCAACATTCTATTTGGAATAACTTTGGCATCGATAGACGAATCTGCACAAAATTAACCAAACTTTTGGCCAGCTCCGGTCCGCTCCTATCCTGAAAGTTTCATGGTGATTCATCAAGCGGAGGAGAAAAAAGGAGGGTCCCAAAACGCATTTTCCCCATGCAATTTCCCATAGGACCTTTAGCCTCAGATACAGCCCGAACTGCTGAACGGAATTACACCAAATTTGGCAAAGAGGTAGTCCTTGGTTTAGACTCGTGCCTTTTGTTTATTTGGTGTAAATCCATTCAGTAGTTCCTGAGAAAATGACAGTTAAAGTAATTTATATATCTATGGGTGCGGTGGATCCTCGTACCTATCCATGTACCCTAAGCGCAGCCTGCACGCACCCTGTCGTGCACGAGCTGTATGCTAATTGGCTGACAACAGTAAAAATCAGGAAGTGTTGGCAGCCATCTTGTGCCTCGGTAGAACCGAGGCAAAGAAACTAAAAACAAACGCCACAAAACGCGAAAAGGGGGCAGGGTAGACACACCCTGGTACCCTAGGCCTGCTCATGGGGTCCCACAAGGACCCCCAGTGCCCAATTTATTAATTTTTTTAAATCGCGGGGTGCGTGTAGCATCCTAGCGATAGCTAAAACGAAAAGAAATGCAGTCTCCTGGTAAATATGGTAATTTGCCAAATCCTGGGGGCATTATTAAAAAAAGTATGGGGAGTCCCAATCCCCCCCACACTGCCCCAGGGACCGCCACCCCCGGGGCTCTTAGTTAATATATGCAGGGGGCTCACTGACCCCCCCCACAGCCCCGGGGACCGCCACCCCTCGGGGCTTGTTCAAAATGGGTGGGGGGGCTCTTAGGCTCTTAGGCCCCCCAAGCCCCCGGGGACTGACACCACCGGGCTTTAAAACTTTAGCTGGGGGGCTCTGAGGCCCCCCCAGCCCCAGGGACCATCATCCCCGGGGGTCTAATTTATGTATGCGGGAGGCTCACAGGCCCCCCCGCAGCCCCGGGGACTGCCACCCCCTGGGCCATTTTTGAATGGGTGGGGGGGCTCTCAGGCCCCCCCAGCCCCAGTGACCACCACCCAAGGGCTCTAATTTAATGTATGCGGGGGGCTCAAGGGGTCCCCCGCAGCTCCGGGGACCGCCACCCCCCAGGGCTTTAATGATAAGTAGGTGGGGGGCTCAAAGGATTGGGGACCCCCCACCCTCCTGTACGGAGTGGGCCAGCCCCGGGGGATGGGGTCTCCGGGGCTATTAGTGGCCCGGGAGGGGGGCCACGTAGCCCCTCTCCCCAAAATGAAATTAAAAAACAAATTCAAAAGAAAAAGGGCCAGCCCGGGGAATGGGGTCCCCGGGGCCATAAGTGGCCACAGGAGGGGGGCAAGGCAGCCCCCCTCCAAATATATATATATATTTTTTTAAAAAGGCCCATGCCCCGGGGGATGGGTCCCCAGGGCAGATTATGGCCTTAGGAAGGGGGCAACGCGGCCCCTTTCCCAGTACTTTTATTAATAAAAAAAAGAATTGGGGGCAGGCCCTGGGGGATGGGTCCCCAGGGCAAAAAAAATTAGAAATACAAGGAGGGCTACACAGCCCCCCTACTTAAAAAAAAATTAATTAAAAAAAATGGATCGCGGCCGGAGGCCACGCCCCCATACTGCACCAATCTGCAAACGCGCCAGTGCGTTTGCAGAGGGGGAACAAATTCCCCTTGAATACTGGGGGTCCCTGGGGGCCAACTAGCCCACCAGGTACCTCCAGTATGCCCCAGGGAGCTCCGTTTCAGGGAGGTGTTCTGAGGCCACGCCCCTTTTTACACCTCTCTGCAACGCAGCTCTGTGGCGCTTACTGGAGGTAGCTGGTGGGCTAGTTGCACCCCATGGACCCTCAGTATTCAAGGGGACTTAATACCCCAACTTAAAATTCGCCACTGGGTGCGTTTGCACAGTGGGGAAGGGAGGGGGCGGGGCCTGAGTTCACATCTGGGCAAAAAAGCCCTGTGGCTCAGTTTAGGTTGGGGAATTAATTCATTGTCAATACTGAGAGTCCCTGGGGGCCAACTAGCCTACCAGGTACCTCCAGTAAGCGCCACGGAGCTGCATTGCAGAGTGTTGTAAAAAGGGGTGTAGCCTTTGAACACCTCTCTGCAACACAGCCTCCTGGCACATACTGGAGGTACCTGGTGGGCTAGTTGGCCCACAGTGTCCCACAGGATTGAGGAGGAATAAATTATCTAACTTAAAACACGCCACAGGGTGTGTTTGCAGACATATCACCTCAGGCCACGCCCCCTTCCTTCACCACTGTGCAAACGCGCCCTATGGAGCGTTTTAAGTTGGGGAATTAATTCTCTTTGAATACTGAGAATCCCGGAGGGCCAAATAGCCCAACAGGTATCTCTAGTATGCGCCAGGGAGCTGCGTTGCAGAGTGTTGTATAAATCGGCGTGGCCTCTGAACACTTCTCTGCAACACAGCCTCCTGGCGCATACTAGAGGTACCTGGTGGGCTAGTTGGCCCCCAGGGACCCACAGGCTTGAGGAGGAATTAATTCTCTATCTTAAAATGCGCCACAGGGTGTGTTTGCAGACATATCACCTCAGGCCCACCTCCTTCCTTCACCACTGTGCAAATAGCCCTGTGGAGTGTTTTAAGTTGGGGAATTAATTCTCTTTGAATACTGAGGGTCCCTGAGGGCCAAGTAGGCCAACAGGTATCTCCAGTATGCACCAGGGAGCTGCGTTACAGACAGGTGTTCAGAGGCCACTCCCCTTTTTACACCTCATTGCAACGCAGCTCTGTGGCACTTACTGGAGGTACCTAGTGGGCTAGTTTGACCCTAGGGACCCTTAGGATTGAAGGGGACTTAATCCCTCAACTTAGAACGGTGACAGGGCACATTTACGCAGTGGTGAAGGGAGGGGAGGGACCTGACGTGATGTGTGCAAACACGCCCTGTGGCGCATTATAAGTTGGGGAAAAAATTCCAATTCAAACCTGAGGGACCATGGGGCCAAAAGCCCACCGGGTGCTTCCAGGAAGTGCCACTGTGCTGCATTGCAAAGAGGTAGTGCCGCCTGTGCCCCTTCTTACATCTTTCTACTACACAGCTTTGTGGCGCTTACTGGATGTACTACGAATTCCGATTTACTCACCTGTTATTGGGAGAGACCTCAGTGTAGCATCTTTGAGCCCAGTACTGATCCTGAAAAGTAATTCTAACCATACTTACTAGTAACTTGAATGTCCTTCTATAGGCTAACATTGACTGGTTTCCCTTGGAAATTCTTCTAAGTGTGGAATTTTGCAACTTTTAAATATTCACCTAAATTCATCCGAACACCGAATTCCGATTTACTCACCTGTTATCAGGAGATAACCCAGTGGTGCATTTTTTAGCCCAGCACTGACCCTAAAAAGTAATTCTAACCATACTTACCAGTAACTTGTACTTCCTTCCATAGGAATCCATTGTCTGGTTTTTACCAGAAAAGTTTCTAAGTGTCTAATTTCACAAACTACAAATATTCCTAAAAAATCGCCTGTAAGACTTAAACATATTCTTTCAACTGGTTACAGGAGATGCACCAGTGCTGGATCCAGGATCCACCACTGAGTAAGAAAAACAATACCACTACTTACCTGCTATGTGAATTTCCTTCCATAGGGTAACATTGACTGCTTTCACTTGGAAAGTGTGTAGTTTTGGAACTTTTAAATATTCACCTAAAATCATCTGAATAACGAATTACGATTTACTCACCTGTTGTCAGGAGAGAACTCAGTGCTGCATCTTTTAGCCCAGCACTGACCCTGAAAAGTAATTTTAACCATACTTTCAAGTAACTTGTATTTCCTTCCATAGGAACCTATTGTCTGGTTTTCACCAGAAAAGTTTCTATTTTCACAAACTACAAATATTCCTTAAAAATCACCTGTACAACTTAAACACATTCTTTCAACTGTTTACAGGAGATGCACCAGTGCTGGATCAAGGATCTACCACTGAGTAAGAAAAAGTAACGATAACACTACTTACTTGCTAAGTGAATTTCCTCCCATATAATAACATTGATGATTTTATGTGAAAAAGTTTCAAAGTGTCAACTTTTAAAATACAATATTAATCCTTGAAAATCACTACTGTAACCAAAACGCTTTTACTCAACTGCTTACAGGAGATGTCCCAGGACTGAATCTAGGATCCAGTCCTGTGGCTAGAAAAGTAATCCATAAAGTAACTAATTGCATTTAACTAGAAATTCCCTTTCAGCTCAATGTTGCATTGTGTTGTCCATTGCAACAACTGTAACTACTATACTTAAAACTCTATTGCCTACTTGCAAAGTATTTAAACTAAAGTAATTCATTCTGAGGAAGTATATTTTGTAATGTAATGTATAATGTAATTATAATGTAAATTAAAAAATAAAATATCTAAAAATAAATAGTTTACAAAAATTTAGTAAATCAGTATAAAAAAAAAAAAATATAAGAATTAATACATTTAAAAATTGTCATTTACAAAACCTATGAAATTCACTGAAAAAAACCATAGGTGTCAGACATGTTATAATTAGGAATTAGCATTTAAAAAACCTTTGAAATTCACTGAAAAAACCATAGGTTTCAGACATGTTTATAGTTAGGAATTAGCATTTACGAAACCTTAGAAATTCACTGAAAAAAATCATAGGTTTTAGGGGTGTTATAGTTAGTTGGACATGTCACTCGTACAAAACCATTGAAATTCCCGCGTTATAGTTAGTTGTACTAACTATAACTCGCGCGCCTGCAATCCACTGCTGATGATGTCACATATTACATCATTCAAGACATGGTCAGTGACATCACTAATGACATCTCAAATGACATCACTGATGACATCATCCAGTGAATGTGGTTTGCATCGATATTTATATAAGTATTATATATATTACCTACTGGCGGTCGCCAGTAGGTATATATAGTTAGGAACTAGTTACCATAGGAAATTCCGAACATTCTATTGGGAATAACTTTGGCGTCGTTCAAGGGATCTGCCTATAATTTTTATTAAATTTGCCTCGCTGTGCTCCGCTTCTTCCCTGAAAGTTTCGGGGGGATTCGTCAAGCGGGGGCCGAGAAAAAAGGGGGTCCCAAAACGTGTTTTCCCCATGTTAATTTCCATAGGGACATTCTGACAAGGCTACAGCTCGAACGGCTGAACGGAATTACACCTGATTTGGCAAAATGTTAGGGACTGGTATGCAGCAGTGCCTTTTGTATGTTTGGTGTAAATCCCTCCAGTAGTTTATGAGAAAATTGAATGTGAAATTGAGTCCAATGCAATTTTCCATAGGACCTTTAGACACAGCTACAGCCCGAACGGCTGAATGGAATTACTGCAAACTTGGCAAAATGGTAGAGCCTGGTATACAGAAGTGCCTTTTGTATATTTGGTGAAAATCTCTTCAGTAATTGTTGAGAAAATTGACTTTTTTCAAATTATATATCTATATGCGGGACACGGTGCGCGCACGGGCGTGCTCCGTCTATGCATGTGCGCGGACCTTAGCGTGCGCGCGTGGAATTCTGATTGACTGTTGGACGTCTGTCAACATTCCAGTCAGTTGAAATGAGGAAGTGTTCTCCGCCATCTTGTTTTTGTGGCAGATGATAGTGGTTGTAAACAGAAGTGTAATAGTTGACAAGGAGGCAGGGTAGAGATTCCTGAGCCCCCTAGGTTTTGTCATGGTGGCTGTAAAGGACCCCAAAGGTTGAAAAAAATAAAAAAATAAAATTTTAAAAATTGGGGGGTCTGCGCACCGTGCGCGGACCGTGGCTCAAAAAGACAAAAAAGAAATACATTAAAATAACAAGTTTCAGTGTTTAGATGTTGGTTGAGTGCAACATTGAGTGATGACTCTTTCACCTTTGGGTTTAGGTAGGTGTTTAGTGGAGAGTTAGTATGGTAATTGGTAGAGAGCATTGGGGGTAGGTTGAAGATTATGTGAGTTTGAATGTGTTGATAATTTGAACCAATTAAAATGTTACTTTGGTTTTGATTTTGTGTGTGATGAAATGTGATTGGCTGGGTATTTGAATATGTATGAAAAATGAGAGGGAAACACAGCCATTTTGAGATTTTAGTGTTTGAGGTATACTTCTGAGGTGTGAGATTGAGACAGAATTTACTGTACAACAGTTTTCTAGAAGGTGAGTTGTTAATTTGTAAGGAGAACTCTGTTGTTCACTTTAAGTTAATAGGAAAAATGTTTTCTGTTAGTTATTTAATGTTTTTCTGTTATACTTATGGATTGAGTAGGGCAACATCAGATGCAGTGCTTTATATTTCTAATTCTTGCTTGATACTATACACTGTCCAGGGAAACACGGCCATTTTGTGACTGTAGTGTCTGAGGTACTTTTGTGTGGAAATGTTGGTGTTCAATTTCTGGTGTGAGATTTACACAGTAGTAACTCTTCTTATAGAATTTAATCGTTTTTCTCTGCCCTATCTCACTCTTACCCTGCAACATCTCACTGTCTTTCTCTTTCTTTTAATAGTACACAAACATCAATAATGGTTGAAAATGAAGAGTCAAGGAGGAGCCTAGCTCGCGGCCGTAATGGTCGCCCTTTAGCTCGGCTCCCGCAGCCCTCCATCCTGACTGCCTATCCTGTCTTTTATCCTGTCCCGGGACGGCGCATTTTCGGGGAATTGGAAACATAACGGCTTGTTTGTCCTTACCATCTGACCCCGGGGTCTCGGCGTGCAGTGGCTCCGGAGTTGTGGCCTCCGAGAGATCGGGGCCTCTGCGAGACTTGGACCGGGACCTGGCCGGTGGGATCCGACGGCTCTCGGCCCCGGCCGAGAGCGAGAACCAGTGTTGGGAGCCGATGTGCGAAGATCCCGGCGATCCTGACCCGGTCCTGCCCTGGTGGCCGCGTGGCCGACGCGGGTGAGAAGCCCCGGGACCTGATTCTGAGAGGGGGTCTCCCCCCGCCGCTGCTTTGTCCGGCGGCCCTGGTCCTCGGGGCCCAGACTCCGCTTGTTTGGGGCACCGGTGCTGGTGCTGGCGGAGACCCATTTTGGGCGGACATCCTTTTGGCATCGAGGCCGCCCTTGCTGGGACCCCCGGCGCTTGTAAAGTCCTACATTTGAGAACTGTTATTTCCGGGGGTCCTCGTGGGCGGCGATTGGGCTGATTCACGAAATGGCGGCCGGCCCTCTGGAACGAGAGTCATCCTGTGGTGGCGGGCCCGAGTTGCCTGATTGTGTGGGGATCGGATCTGGTGGGCGTGAGCCGACAGTCAGAGATATCCTGGAAGCCCTGAGATCCCTGCACGCTTCCCTGGCCCTGGGCGTCTCGGTGGGTCCGCCACGATCCGCCGCCATTTTGGGCGGCCGTTTCTTCTTGTCGCCCTCTTGTTTCGATGACTTCATTGCCTCACCCCGCTCGATTGACCTGAGTGTCTCCACCACTGATCGAGGATCGTGTAGTGTGCTGGTGACTCTGGGGCGCCCTGCCTTTCAAGGTTCGGACCCCGGGGACTCGGATGCTGTACTGCGACCCTGTTCGACATTGTTGCCTGACACTATGGGTGGACTTCCTCCTGTCCCTGCTTCGATGACTTTGCCTGTGTCTATAATTGGGACCACCTCGCCCGCTCCAGTGGCGCATCTGAACTCCTGTTTTTCATGGCTCGTGCTTCGATTGTTGATGCATCGGTATTTTCAGTTTGGACTACTGCTCACTTGTGGATCTATCTACACCCCACGTAGCTATGCTAGTCACCATTCCACTCGATTATATGCTGATTTCGTATTTAGTATGTGGTTGTACATTGCCATGTGGTGGGTGGGGTTTGTCGCTCGGAAGGGTTGGGGGTGAAATGTACGACTTCTGCTTGATTCCCGGTATGCGATTTCGTTGCATAATTGTTTCTGATCGTAGGAGGGTGGGAGGTCCCCTTCTCCTAATATTTTGTGGCGCGTGATGGGATGTCGTCCTGGTCTGTTTTTGATTGTACTTGTCGGGTTGGGCGGAGGGCTGCGGCCTACCGTTTGCATTATAGTTATTCTGCTCCTCCCTCCTGTTTTCTTTTCTCCGCTTTTGTGGCCTTTTTGTCTCGTTTTTCTTTCTTTCTTCTCGCTATATTTCGGGTTCTGGTTTAGGGCGACAGGCACGCTGTTTGAAGGGTAGGCCATAGCCTTCTACAGGGGTGCAGGGTGGGACGGGTGGGTTGGGTTCTGTTTTTTGTTTGTCTTCTGGTTCTATGGCCCTTTTGTATCTCTTTTTCGTGAGGCCGCGTCTGTCCCGACCTCCTATGGTGTGTTTCGGGTGGGGGTATGGCATCGTTACTTCTCCTGCTATATTTCGGCTGTCTTTCTTCCCGATCGCCATGCCCCACTTGGGCCGCTAATCCTTTTGTCTCCTGTCCTCCCGCCACGGGGGGCCGTGTCGGCGTGTCTTTTACCTTTCTTTTTTCATATTTCCTGATTTCCTTTTTATTGTTCTGTTTTTCTTCCCTCCATTTTCCTTTCCCTTCCTCTTCCCCCCTCCCTACCTAGTCCCCCCCCTTTTTCCTTCCTGCGTCCCAGAGGGTACTATGACGGGAGGGTTTTAATGCATTGTCTTCCGATCCCTCTGTTCTGGCTTGGTAGTGTCTCGGGTGGCGGGCGTGTTACGATGATAATGCTCAGGGGCTGACTGTATCTCACATGTCCTGATTTCTTGACTGCATTGTGTTGTCCCCCTGATATTCTGCCCCATGCCCCCTTCTTAATGTTGAGGTTGGTTACGGGATGTTGGATGCCTCCGTATTGCAAGTGTGCCTGTCATACGTCCTCTCCCCTTATTGTAAAATTAAGCCTTATTTACTCCTGTGTTTTAGCCCTTTAGTTTCTGTATCTCTTCTCCCCTATTGTGATTGTGCTGCCTCTGCTTTGTATTGATTGCTTATGTAATATTTGCCTGGTGACTCCTGACTGTTTTGTACACTGCGGCCGGCCGGCTTGGTTGTGGGCCTCGATTTGTCTTCTTTTGATGTCAATAAAGGTTTTCAAAAAAAAAAATAAATAAATAAATAAATGAAGTCATTTGACATCGTTATAGACATTTTTGTGACTGTTATTGAGGATGTTCCTGTTGATGAGAGTAATCCTGAAGGAGAGCTTTATGATGGAGGAGATGGCATGGACGATTTCTATGATGAATTCTTGGATTCAGATTTAATGGAAGCTTTGGAGTTCATTGAGTTTGAGGATTCTTTTTGGGAGATTTTCAATATTGACATTGCTGATGATGCAATCTTAGACGATCATATACATTTTGGAAATTCCCAACAATAAATTTAAATTTAGTAAATAAATATTGTATGAGAATTTATACTTAACTAAATGTAATTTATGAGGTAGTAGCAAACTGATAATTTTTTGTGTTACATAGTAAGTTTACTCATAAATACTTCCCTTCTCCCCCAAAATTTTCCTAAATGTGTATTTGACATCTCTTCTTCATGTCCTGCATCCTTTCTCTCAATGTCTGTCTCTGATGCTGAAGATTGCAACATAAGTAAGTTTAAAGAACAGCAAGTGTGTCTCACCAGAGCAGGAAATCATGCAGTAAGCGCTGTTTCTCTTTCTTTTAATAGTACACTAACATAAAATGATGAATGAAAATGAGGAGCCTACCAACATCTTCTTTGAAATAACAGCAACGTTTATTGAGGCAACTTATTCTGTGGTGTATATTGATCCTATAGATGAAACAAATCATGAAGAACATGAAGGAGATACCATGGCAGATTTTTTTGATGAAACACTAGATATGGAATTAATGGAATGTGTAGACGTTGTTGAGTTTGACGAATCATTTTCAGACACTTTGATGGATGAAATTTCTGATGAAGAAATGCTACAAGTTCTTTTAGATTTTGAAAATTCTGATAAATAAATTTTAATTTAGTAAAGAAAAATTGTTTTGAACATTATACTTATTTAAATGTAATTTATGAGGTAGTAGCAAAGTGATACAATTTTGTGTTCTTCATGTCCTGTATCCTTTCTGTCACTGACTGTCTCTGATGCACTAGTTTACAACATAAGTAAGTATATAGAACAGCAAGTGTGTTTCACCAGAGTAGGAACTCATGACCCCCTACGCTAATTCTGACCACACATTGAGAAAGGAAGGAATCATGTGAACAAATCTGTTTCTGCTTTCTTGAAAGACTACAGTATGGATTCAATATACCACAATAACTTGCATTACAACATACAAAGTATCTACAGAGGAGACGATGTCCATTTCCATTTAGTTTTATTTTTTCTAAAAAAATTTCAATAGGTCCGCACACCGTGAGTGCTCGGTAAATGCACGGTGTGCGGACCCTATCGCCGCCATTTTGTGGTTTCAGAAGAGAGTGAAAAATATAACTTAAAAACGTGGGAAGGGGGTAGGGTAGAGTGTCCCTGACCCCTTAGGCCTTCTCAGGAGGTCCTTAAAGGACTCCTAAGGTTAAAAATAATGTGTTTTTTTTTTTAAATGTCAGAAAACACAATACGTCCGCGCACGGGGAGTGCTCGGTGAGTGCTCGGTGCGCGGACCTCGGTAAAAATTGAGTTAAAAATCATATTTGAGTGTTTACATGTTAGTTGGCTCTAAAAAGAGCCGTTGTGTTCATTGTGGTTTTTTTGGTACCTACAAGTAAGTACCAATGCAGAGTCTGCTGTTACAGAGAAAGACTTAGGGGCACATTAGGATGCCATCCTATCGGAAATCAGGACCGCCCGCCCTAAGGGCGGGGGTCCCGCACGTACCATTAGGATGTGCCCGCCACAGTGGCGGGCACATCCTGTATTTATATTATTGTGGCGGGCGGAGCTCTCTGCTCCGCCCGCCACAATACCAAAAATGCTTTGCACCATGTACATAATCAAAGCGGCAGGCACCGCGCGGTGCCTGCCGCTTTGATTATGCAAATGGTACCCCCCCCGTGTGCCACCCCCTTGGGCCTTCACTCTGGGGGCCCACAGGGAGCCCCCAGAGTGAACACCGCCTGCCTTTCCGTGGCGGCATTGCCGCCGCGGAAAGGCATTGCACACTTGCCATTGTAATATGGCTGGCGGTGTCTCATAGACACCGCCACCATATTAATCATTTTCCACCCCGGCCGCAATGCGACCGGGGCGGAAAAGTGGCGGGCGGTGTTTTGCTCCGCCGTGGTCCCCCCCGCCATTCTAATATGGCGGGGGGAATACAGGGAAGGATGGCGGGCGGATTGTACACCATCTGTCCTATAGATGCCTTGCATGTTGTAACGCAAGTTGTGGTATATACAACCCATTCCATAGTCTCTCATGTATGCAAAAACAGATTTATTTACATGTTTCCTTGCTTTCTCAATCTGTGGACAAAATTGATTGGGCCAATTCCATTTTTGCCTTTGGCATATATTGGAATAGACAAAGGCAGTTTGAGGAAAAAGTGACATCAATTGTCCAAAGATGTCCTTCAATATCATTTCCAGACCAACCCCAGTCAAAGTGCATAAGTCATTTACACCACAGTGGACAATTATGAGGTCAGGATGTGGGAGATGCATGAAGGATTTCACCAATGGTATCAATTGGTGATATCTCAATCCTCTCTGGCCAATCCATAAATTATCCACATTTGGTAAATCAAGGTTTAAAATTCCTCTGTTTGTTGTATACCTTTTAGACTAGAATACAAAACTGCGTCCTACAAACCATACTGAAGGCATCTTCAAGGCAGGTCTGATTGTACTCAGATGAGGGCTGTAAATGAAATGGCAGTTGGAAAGCTTGCAGTTCAGAAAAAAGAGGAGGACATTCACTGCACTTGAAGCTTAAGAAATGATTGGTGCTTTCTGAAAATGGAAAAGAGCATATTAGGATGCATAGTTTTGTTTTTTAAAAGAAGCAATTCTATTGGTTCATAAAAGGTCATTGAAAGGAACATTGCACATGATTAGCTGTTATTTTGAAAGCTCTAACAACCTTGCTAGATTCATTTGCAACATAGTATAATGAACTTTTAAACTCTGTTCTTCCTTAGGTGGGAGTTACCATGGTGACAGGTTGAATGAGCACTAGGGGGATGGGTGAATATTATGTGAGTTTGAAAGTGTGGGAAAGTAGAACCTATTGAAATGTTAGTTTAGTTTTGAAATAGTGTGGGAAGAGATTTCATTGGTTAAGACCTGAAATATGTGTGAAGAATGAGTGGGAAAGTGTGCCATTTCTGGTTTCAGTGTCTGAGGTGCATTTCAGAGATCTGCTTAAGAAAATCTGCTGTGTGTTTGACACTGTTCTATATTTTCAAAAGCGATTTTAAAGGTGAGTAATATAGAGAGAGTGTTGTTTGCAGTATTGGGAAGCATAACAAGCATATTGGGCTTCATTCCTGTTGTATTTTGAAAATGAGTCAGGTTTCTGCATTGTAGTGTAGTGTTCATTTAAATGGGTTGTGCTCTGTGTGTAAAATGATTTACCATGCTAAATGTTGGATCACAGTGAGTGTCTGTGTGAATTAAGGAATTATATTTTTACCTTTTTCCATAATGTTAGCTGTGTGTGCTTACAGTTTGTATTTTTTAGTTTATAAGGTAGACTTCTTTTTAAATTGTTTTTTATGCTTGGATTCAATGCTGGTATAGAGATAGTGTAATGGTTTCATTGGACTTGTAAATATGCTCCTTTTTTAGAAGAGCCTTGTGCAACCTTTAACATGGGTGGAAGCAGTGAATGTATGGAGAGGGATAGGAATAGCAGATAGAAAACCATATGAAATGGTGTGGGAGATGCATAACGGATTTCACTAATGGCATCAATTGAGATGGAATATAAGATAAAGAGGGGCATATTTACAAGCCCCTTGTGCAATGTTTGACATGGGTGCAAGCAGAAAATGCATGCAGAGTAATACAATTGGCACACAGACAAGAATATGAAATGCCGTGAGAGATGCTTAAAGGGTTTTTCTAATGGCATAAATTGAGATAGAATATACAAAAAAAGAGAGGCATATTTACAAGCCCCTTACGCAATGTTTGACATTAATGCTGGTATAGAGATAGTGTAATGGTTTCATTGGCATATTTACAAGCCCCTTGCGCAATGTTTGACATTAATGCTGGTATAGAGATAGTGTAATGGTTTCATTGGCATATTTACAAGCCCCTTGCGCAATGTTTGACATGAATGCTGGTATAGAGATAGTGTAATGGTTTCATTGGCATATTTACAAGCCCCTTGCGCAATGTTTGACATGAATGCTGGTATAGAGATAGTGTAATGGTTTCATTGGCATATTTACAAGCCCCTTGCGCAATGTTTGACATTAATGCTGGTATAGAGATAGGGTAATGGTTTCATTGGCATATTTACAAGCCCCTTGCGCAATGTTTGACATGAATGCTGGTATAGAGATAGTGTAATGGTTTTATTGGTATATTTACAAGCCCCTTGCGCACTGTTTGACATTAATGCTGGTATAGAGATAGTGTAATGGTTTCATTGGCATATTTACAAGCCCCTTGTGCAATGTTTGACATTAATGCTGGTATAGAGATAGTGTAATGGTTTCATTGGCATATTTACAAGCCCCTTGCGCAATGTTTGACATTAATGCTGGCATATTTACAAGCCCCTTGCGCAATGTTCGACATTAATGCTGGTATAGAGATAGTGTAATGGTTTCATTGGCATATTTACAAGCCCCTTGCGCAATGTTTGACATGGGTGCCAGCAGAAAATGCATGCAGAGTAATAAAATTGGCACACAGACAAGAATATGAAATGATTTGAGAGATCCGTAAAGGATTTTACTAATGGCATAAATTGAGATAGAATATACAAAAAAGAGAGGCATATTTACAAGCCCCTTGCGCAATGTTTGACATGGGTGCAAGCAGAAAATGCATGCAGAGTAATAAAATTAGCACACAGCCAAGAATATGAAATGCTGTGAGAGATGCGTAAAGGATTTTACTAATGGCATAAATTGAGATAGAATATACAAAAAGAGAGGCATATCTACAAGCCCCTTACGAAATGTTTAACATTAATGCTGGTATAGAGATAGTGTAATGGTTTCATTGGCATATTTACAAGCCCCTTGCGCAATGTTTAACATTAATGCTGGTATAGAGATAGTGTAATGCCAATTTTATTACTCTGTATGCATTTTCTGCATGCATCCATGTTAAACATTGCGCAAGGGGCTTCTAAATATGCCCCTCTTTTTGTATATTGTATCTCAATTGATGCCATTAGTAAAATCCTTTACGCATCTCTCACAGCATTTCATATTGTTTTCTATCTGCTATTCTTATCCCTATGCATACATTTACTGCTTGCATCCATGTTAAAGGTAGCACAAAGCGCTTGTAAAAAAGGAGCATATTTACAAGCCCAATGAAACCATTAGCACTATCTCTATACCAGCATTGAATTCAAGCATGAGAAACACTTTAAAAAGAAGTCTACCTTATAAGGTAAAAGATACAAACTGTAAGCACACACAGCTAACATTAAGGAAAAAGATGAAAATATAATTCCTTAATTCACATACACATGCAGTGTGATGCTTGTCAAAAATCTTAAAGCCAGTCATTTCAGCAAAAAACATTTAGCATGGTAAATCGTTTTAGGCACAGAGAGTGAGATGACACATACACACAAACAGACAGATGTGTAGGCAGAGATTGAGATGACACACACATACAAACAGAGAGATGGTGGAAGGAGAGAGTGAGATGAGGCATGCAAAGAGGGAGATAGTGCAGGCAGAGAGTGATATGAGACACACAAAGAGAGATGTGAACTAGTGTTTATAATGTTTAGTTAATGTAATTGCTATGTGCTATGTTAGTAGTGGTCTATAATATGTCACATTTTTCTTTTCAACAGATTGTAAATATCTATTATATCTACAGAGTCATAATAGATTATGCCTACGAAAGACCGCCAAAAAAGACTTTGTAAGAAAGCTTTATCGACCAAGAGGACTCAATTAGAAGATTCATGCAAAGGACAATTTTAAGAGAAAAGAAAAAATGCTCCTGGTAAGCAAACCAAGAATTTTTTAAGGACATTGTTAAAATGCAGAAAAAGTCAAGAAAGTGTTTCTACGAAAAAAAAACAAAGTGTAACTAGAAAGAAAAAGCAGAGGTCACCAAAAAATTGTATAATGGTACAAGGAGATCATAGTGTGTCTGGTAATCGTAGGACAAATCAGTTTATTGACATTCGTAGATTAATGTTTCGTAACAGAGTAGTTTTGAATTTATTAAAAAATCTTACGAAATATATTAGGAAAACAACTTTTTACAAGAAAAAGAAAAGAATAGAAAAGTTTGTTGATCAGGCTTTTGAAGTGAAGAGAAAGCTGTATATTTTAGTAATCAATAGAGTTCGTACACTAGATAAGGCAATCAATGATTTGAAATCAAAATGTAAGTGGAAAAGAGTAATCAATCTAACTAAGTTTTGTGATGTTTTTTCGGGAGAATGGAAGCATAGTTCAAGTAGTGAGCCATTTTTTAATGAAGAGAGTTACTTTCAAGGTAATGTTTTTGTGCATGCAGTTGACACCAGTGGTCGAGCATATGAGGTGAAGGACGGTTGTCCAATTGAAAAAGAAAAAATTGTGCCTAGAAATGCAGATGAGGTGTTAGCTGATGAAGTTTTAGGGAGACGTGCTAAGGCTCCGATGTATACTTGGAATTGTAGTAGTATTTGTAGTGTGCGACAGGATTCTATTAATTTGTTTTGCAATTTCTTACGTACATATAGTAAGAAAAGTCTAAAACAAAAGTTTAAGATGTTACAAGACTTAGATCCTTGCAGAGTGAGGGAAAAACAGGTTTACATGGTCATTCACTGGCTTGTCTTTCTGGAAAAGTATGTCATAGTACTTTTCACCATTTTAGGATGTTAGGAGTGCATCAAACTAAAGTGAGGAAAATAGTGAGAAGGTTGTATTATGCAAAAAGTCCAGCACTTAAGCTAAAACAGTTAAACAGTGCTCTTTTGCATGGATCTGAATTAGATGTTAAGATGATTTGTGAAGAAATAGAGTCTTGTTACTTTGGTGAAAAAGAGGACACTGCGGAAAATGATACAGTAATAGAAAGTAATGTGGAAGAGAATGTACAGATTGTAAGTACTCAAAATTTTGATCATGAAATTACAAAGTTTAAGGGTATTTCAAGTGAAAGGCCACATTTTTCTTGTGTGCGTTGTCGACGAACTCATTATAAGAATCAGACTAGGTTAGTTGATTTATATGTTAAAACTGAAATGGAAAATAATAATGAATGGAAGGAGTTTGCAACTTATTTGTTGGTTGAGAATTGTTTTGATTTGGGTTCTGATCTACGTATTTGTAAATATTGTTATAATAAATTAAATGAAAACAGAATGCCTGCTAGAGCTGTACATAATAATCTTGAGTTGGTAAAGATTCCGTCTGAATTGATGGATTTAAATACCTATGAGTCTATTCTGATTCAATGTGTGCATCCTTTTCAGGCTATTGTTCGCTTGGAGCCTAAGACAGGGAAATTGCCTCCTTCAGATTTACAGAGAGGATTAAAGGGAAGAGTTGTTTATTTGCCTTTAGATTTAAAGAAAATATTGACACCATTGGCGTAGAAAAAGTGGAAGAGGAACCTATAGTTATTCTAGTTAATGGCGTTCCTACAAAGAGTAAGAAAATCTGGCAAGAATTAGTGGATGTTAGGAAAGTCAAAAAGACAACGTTGTATTTAGTAAAAATAAATCAGTACTACAAAAATGTATATGTAGGAGAAGAGGAAACAACTGTAGAAGAGGACAGTGATTCATCAGCTGGAAAGATTGAAAAAGTAGATGTGTCTAGAAGTGAACAGATTTATGAGCATTATAGTGATCATCCTCTGCATTCCAAAGAAGTAATGGGGAATGCTATTGAGATGTTCCAAATGAAAGAAGCCAAAGGAAGTCCCATAAGTGTATGGGAAGAAAGCTTGGAAGCTCGTTGTTTTCCTCAATTGTTTCCAACAGGTCAAGGTGGAAGATATGATGACCGACCTGTTCAAATTCCTGCTTCAGAATACCGGACTTTAAGATTATATGCAGAACATCCAACATTTCGTCAATGCATTCCATATTTGTTTCATCTTCTGTTTGAGAGTGACTTCTCTGGACCATCTTATGCTGTGAACCATATACTGAAATCTGGAGTACATCTTCAAAATGTTTCGGCAAGGGACTTTATGGATAAAGTCCAAGTGGAAGACAGTATTTTGGAATCTCACCTAATCAATCTCATGGCATGTCAGCGTGGTACGAATGAGTATTGGTACCGTCGTCATGGGGAATTGAAATGTATGCTAAGAAACTTAGGAACTCCTACATGGTTCCCCACTCTTAGCTGTGCTGAGTATGCCTGAGAAGACTTACTTGAATTTCTTCGAGAGGCAAATGGAAACAAAGAAAATATAGAATTCAAGACACCTGGAGAACTGAGCTCTTTGGATCCATTTAATGTTTGTATGTATTTTAATCATCGTTTTGAAGCTATGATGTCTTTCATCACAAACAAAAAAAATCCTCCACTTGGAGGGGTTTTGGATTTCTTTTGGAGAAAGGAGTATCAAGCAAGAGGTGCCATTAACATACATATGCAGCTATGGATCAAAGATGCTCCCAAATTTGGAACAGATTCGGATGACACAGTGATGAGTTTCATTGAACAATATTCCACATGTGTTGTTCCGAAAAGTACAGAAGAAGACAATTTACGACATCAAGTCTTACGCTTTCAAACCCATCGCTGTGGAAAGTACTGTCGTCGAAAGTTCAAATCCAAGGAGAAGTTCTACACAAAATGTCGTTTTGGATTTCCACGACCAGTAATATGTAAAGGAAGAGTGAACAATTTTATGTCTTCACTGCGACATACTGTGACAAGAAAATCACCGAAAAATACGTACAACTTGAAAAGAAATGAATAGTCCAAATACATAAATGACTACAACCCAGTCATTTTGTCCATGTGGAATGCTAACATGGATATTCAATATGTTGCTGACAATTCTATTGCTGTGGCTCGATATGTAACGTCTCACATCACAAAATCAGAAAAGACGGAACTGAAGGAAATGTGGGAGGATATTTCGCATGAAAAAAGCCTAAGTAAGAAATTATACAGTTACAGTCTGAAGATGTTGTCGTATCGAGAAATTGGAGCATATGAATATTCAGATCGGTTATCATCAGCAAGTCTGTATGCCAAATCGAGATCCATCATTTGGGTAAGTCTAGGTCTTGCTGCAACACGAAACCGAGTTTTGAAGTCTGCACAAGAAATTGAGTATTTGGCGGATTACAACCAAACAGTACAGATATTTTGAAGACAAACATGTTGGATACATATTATCCAAATAGAAGTAGTCATCTTGAGAACGTTTGTCTCTATGAAGTACTGCAAAGCTATACTTTTAAGAGGAATATGACAGAGATATCAATAAAGGAGTATATGCTTTAATTGGATGTGAAGGATGTCTGGTGAAACAAAGAAAAGGACATTTGATTAATCATCGTAAATTGAGTTGCGAATCTCCTGATAAAGGGGAATTTTACTATTTAGCTCTTTTGCAACTCTTTAAGCCATGGCGTTCAGAAGAGGAACTACTTGGAGATTTTCTCAGTTTTGAAGATTCTTTCAATGCAACTAAGGATACCATAGAATGTCCTGTTTTTTCAAATTATCTGCAAATGTTGAACGATGAAATACAGCAAGAAGCTATCATTGCAGCAGAGATTGCTAGAGACAGTTCTCAAGACAGTCAGAGTTCTGCTTCGTTGAGTGAGGATCCACTAGGAGGACCAATTATCCAAAATGAAGCTGCCACTGCCATGGAAGAGGTGGAAAGAGCCATGGAACAAGCTCGGGAGGATGTAGTTAATTTAGAAGATTTGGAAAATCAACTAAACGTGGAGCAGAAAAAAATATATGATGAAGTCACAGAACAGATTGAGCATGGTTTACGTCATGATAAAAAAGAGTGCTCATGTACGTCATTTGAACCTGTCCGACTGTATGTGAGTGGAGAAGCCGGAACTGGGAAAAGTTTTCTGATTAAATCAATTGCAACTTATCTGCAGAAAAGAACAGAGTCATCACTGTCTTGTGTTGTTACTGCTCCAATTGGGTTGGCAGCACATAACATTAAAGGGATTACTTTACATCGTTAATTGATGCTGCCAGTAGAGCATGATAATAAATTACAATCCCACAAGCTATCTGGAGAAGCTTGCTGTGAAGTTGGTAGAGTCCTGAAGAAAATGAAAAAACTTCTTATCATTGATGAGGTAAGCATGGTTTCAAATCTGATGCTTGCTTTTGTGCATTTAAGAATGCAACAAATTCTTAAAACAGAGTATGATGTGTTATTTGGAGGCAAACACATCATTGTCTTTGGAGATCTACTGCAGCTAACTCCAGTGAAAGGACAACCAGTGTTTAAGATGCTTACGCATGAAGATACAAGAAAGTGCCTAGGAAGCATTGGAAATGTGAATATCTGGTTATATTTTAAATATGCAGAACTGCTTCAAAACATGCGACAGGCAATGGATGAAGATTATAAAAATATTCTACAAGATGTAAGAATTGGAAAAGTAACTGAACATGGCAAAGAAGCTTTACAGTCACAATTAATTTCAAATTTGTTTCCAAAGGAAAATATTCTCCCAGAGATTATTTATCAGAAAGTTGCTGAAAACAAAACTGTAATATGCTTGATGCCAACTCTTCGAGAATGTTCAGTTTTCAACAACAAAATGTTAGAGTTAGAACATCAAGAGATTGTGAAACTGGAAGCCATTGATAAAATAGAGCACAAAGGAGTTACTATTGTTTTGTCAGAAAAGTTGAAATCAAAGTTGGATTCTTTAGAGAAGACAATTTCTAAAACTGCTGGTTTTGAAAAGACTCTATATGTATGTTGTATAATTTTACGACAGAATTTAAATGTGGAAAGAGGTTTAGTAAATGGAGCAATGGGTCATGTTGTTGATTTTGTGAATTACCGAAATAGAGATGGAATTGAATTTTTTTTAATTAAATTTGATGGAATTGAAGTACAACAGTTTAGTCGTTCTGTTCAATTTTTGCTTGTGAAAGATTTATATGTCCGCCGAAAACAGTTTCCTGTTTCTTTGTCATATGCAGTAACTATTCATAAATCTCAAGGTTTAAGTGTAGATAGTGCTTTGATGAATATTGGAAGTTCTGTCTTCAAGGAGGGAATGGCATATGTTGCTTTATCTCGAGTCAGAACTTTATCTGGATTGTACTTGATTGATTTTGATGAGACAAAGATTAGTGCAGATCTAAATTGTGTAAAGGAATATAATAGGTTAAGAAGAGAGTATGCTCCAAATTTACCTCAATATCCTCTATTTGAAAAGCGTGTAGTAGGCCGAAAAAGAAGAAATGAGAAAAATTGTAGTAAGGCTGTAGCAAAAAAAAGAAAACTAGATGAACCAGTAATTGTAAGCAGAGAACAAAGAGGATTCTGTTGAAGATATTGTTGGATTTCAGTTTGAGAACAGTTCTGGTGTCAACTGTTATGCTAATGTAGTGGTTAATGTTGTTTTTTTTCTCCAAAGTTTGCAAGAACAGATTGTTGAAAATCGGGATCAATGTTTTTGTTGTTTGTTGAATACTGTGTTTGAGAAATGTAGCAGTGATAGAACAAATATAGAAAGTGTTTCTGATATTCGAAATGATTTAGACATATGTTCTGGTATAACTCAATTTTCTCAGGATATTCAGCAAGATTGTCAGGAATTTCTAATGTACATGCTTGTTGTATTGCAAGAGGAAGGTATAGATGTTGAAAATCTTTTTGGCCTTTCTTATAAATGGCAACATGTCTGCGATAATTGTTCCTTTTCAAGTAGTACAACAGTAGATACCGAAAGATTTATATATTTGACTTTACCAGACTGCAAATCAGTGTCTTTTAATAATCTAGTTAGAGCAGCTGATCAAAACATGGTTTGTACCCAATGTAACTGCAATGCTATCAACATTATTTATACAAAGTTATGGACAGTACGTAATTTTAATGTTCCAACGATGTAGACCTGATGGAACTAAATTAACAACTTTAATTAAAAATGTTGTGGCTTCTCAATTATCAATTTCAGGAAGAATCTTGGTAACAGTAGCAATTATTTTCCATGATGGTCCTTCAACAACATCTGGACATTATACAGCTTATTTAAAATGTCAAAACGGTTGGACTTTATGTAATGATACTGTTTTGACTTTCAAAAAACGTTTGCCTTTTGACTTAAAAAATTCTTACCTAGTGTTTTTACAACCTAAATTTTAGGAAAAGTAATTGGCCTATAAAGAATGGAGCAATTGATAAAAGTTAGTCATCAGGATACTATATGATGTTCAGATTCTGATAGTTTACTGGTTGTTTAAGGTTTTATGGACATGATACACATCCTTGGATGGAGATATAAATATTGTTAGGTGTTACGAAAGACGTTGGAGCTTTTCATGTAGAAGGTCGGGAAATGGAAGGTCAAGAGTATTATTAAGTATTTTCCAAAACAAGGAATTTTTACGTACTATTTGGCCATGTGGGAAAGTACATCAATGAAAAATGAGTTTCTCGGGTAAATGTTGATAATATGTTTTTACATAAGTTTGTAATGATACTCAATTGATTTTCAAACAACTTTTGCCTTTTGACTTAACAAATTCTTACCTGGTGTTTTTAGAACCCAAATTTTAGTGAAAGTAATTGGACAATGAAGATTGGAGCAGTTAATAAAAGTAAGTGTGTTGTTCAAAATTAGTTTGTGAGTGAAAGTGATCAAGATAATTAGTAAACTGGTAGTTGTCACAGAGGTAGTATAAGTGTATCACATAGTGAGTGATATCAGTATTATAGGAAATGTTTATCAAGAGTAAGTCAGAGGTGTAAATATAATTATTGTTAGATGATGAAATAGATGTTGGACTTTTCATTCCGAAAGTCGGATAAATGGAAGTTTAAAACTACTATTAAGTAATTTCCAAAAAGAGGACTTTCTGTATACCATTTGGCCATGTGGAAAGGTATGTAAATGAAGAATACGCATTTCGGGTAAATGTGGTTAATATATGTTTCTATATCACTTTAGTTTGAGAGTATAATAATGAGATACTGTATCTTAGAAATTGCTATTTGGAAGAAAACATTTAAGATATGTTTTTTCTAAGTTTTATGGGTTTTTTAAACACAATCATTTTGGTTGTGTTGTTTTTTGCCCACTGTGATATGATAAATAGTATTGAACTCACTGTTTTTAGTGAAAATCAATATATTCTGAGAACAGCAAAAATAAACCATATAACATGTTGTACAAGTTAATTTGCATTTTGTATTGTGAAATATATATTATAACTGATTTCTTTACTCTCTTCTACAGATATTACATTTATAAGGTAAGTATGACTAATAAAAAATACATTTTCATTACTTTTTTATTTCTGTTTCTCTCTATCCTTCCCTTACTGCCTCTCTCTTAACCTCACTGCTTTCATCCCTTCAGTTTCTCACTCCCTTTCTCTTATGTTCACTCCCTTTAACTCATCCACATTTTGTCACTGACTTTTTTTTGCTCCTTCACTCAGTCCCCTTCTCTCACTCTTTCCTTCACTCCCTCTATTTCCTCACTCTTTTACTCTTCTTGTCTCATGCTCACTCACCTTTATTCATCCTCTATCACCTCTGTTTCGTCAAACTTATTGTCATTCTTTTACCCTACGTCACCCCTGTCCCTTTATTTTGCTTCCCTTACTTATCCTCATTCCCTATACTTCACTCCCCTTCTTCTTAGTCTTCTCACCCACTCATGTTAAGTCAGTCCCTCTGTTTCACTCTCTTTCACCTCTCTTTCCTTCCTTTGCTCACTCACTAATTCCCCTTCTGTCACTCACCTAACTGCACTTCAAACACACCTTCATAAAACTCCCTGTGTCCTCTTACTTTCTCTGTACTCTTCTATCACTCCCTCTCTCTTAGACTCACATTTGTTAAATCACCTGCACTAATTCTCTTCCCTCTCCCTCATTTTCCTTCCCTAACTCCTCTTTCCTTTTTCTCCTATTTTGTCTCTTGTATTGTAAATAATGTATTATAACTGATTTGTTTTTTCGTTTCCACAGATATTTCATTTATAAGGTAAGTACGACTGACCCAAAAAACTTTGTTATTTCTCTTTTTGTCTATCCTTCCATCGCTCCCTGTCTCTTAGCGTGACTCTCTTCATCACCTCATTCTGTCACTCCTTTTCCCTCACCTACACTACCTCATTTTCCGTTCTTTTATCCCTCACTGAGTCTCCTTCTATCACTCCTTCTTTCACTCCCTGTGTGTAGTCAATCACTCAGTCCCATTGTCTCACGCTCACTCGACTTTATCCACCCTCTATCATTTGTCTTTCTTCAACTTCACTGTCCTTCTCTCACTCACCTCACCCTTGTTTTGTTAGGCTGCTTCTGTCAGTACCCTTTATTCCTATCCTTCACTCCCCTTCTCTTTTCTTGTTACCCTCACTTACCTTTTCTCAGTTTATCTGATTTACTCCCCTTCACCTCTCTTTCCTTATTTTTCTCCCTTACTCATTAACCTTCCCTCACTCACCTTACTCCACTTCACTTACTGCTTCTGTTACTCCCTTTGAACTCTGAAATCCTCACTTCTCTTTCTTCACTGTCTCTCTGTTAGCCTTACTTCCTCTTCCCTTCACTGTGTCACTGCCCTTCCCTTACACTCACTCTCTTTTACTCACCCACACTCCATCACTTGTCTTTCTTTGCTCCCTCACTCAGTCCCCTTCTCTCACTCTTTCCTTCACTCCCTCTGTGTCCTCACTCCCCTTGTCTCACGCTCATTCGCCATCTCTCTTTTGACTGTGCTATGTCTTCCTTTGCTTGTTACATGTTTCCCTGTGTGTGTGCCATCTTACCCTCTGTCTGCACAATATATGCATGTGCGTGTGTCATCTTACCCTTTGCTTGCACCATCTCACCAACTACTTGTTCTATCTCACTCTCTGCCTGCAACATCTTACTCTCTACCTGTGGCATGTGTCCCCCTGCATGTGCCATCTATCTTTCTTGACTCTTAATCTCCTTCCTTCTCTCTTGTATTGTGAAATTTACATTGTATGCATTATAATTTAATTGTTTCTTGTGTTTTACAGATATTATATTTTTAAAAAATAATTTCTTTAAGTTTTTTTATATCTTAGAAGGTAAGTATAAGAAATAAAAAACTTTTTTCGCATCAGTGTCTAAGTTTTCATTATTTATAAGGTAAGTATGAGAATCAAGAATAAGTTTGTTATCACTCTCTTATTGTGACAGAATAACTGCCTCACTCTTTCTCAGTCCCTTGCTCCCTCTATCTCTACATGTGTCTCCCTTACATTTAATCTTCTTTGCTCTCTCTTTCTACCACTCCTCCTCTTCACCTCAGTCAGTTTCCCTCTTTCTTTATTTTGTTAGGTTTGATCTTATTCTCCTTCCTTCACTATGTTATCCATTTCTTACTTGTTAGTAAACCTTCATTTATTGGCACTTCACTTCCTCCAGTGCACTTCCTTCTCTCTGTTTCTCACACCTCTTCCCTTTTGTGTTCACTTTTGTTTACACTTCTTTGTTTTGAAAACAGTGCCACAGGCCCTTAAATATTCGTTAGTTACCACCGAATACTATACGGCCTCAAGGCCCATAGGAATCAATGGCAATTACCGAATCGGTAAATACTGATTCGGTAAAATGACTGAATTATACAGATTCGGTAATTCCAAAAGACAAATTACATACACCCCATTTACCTACTCTTAAATATTGAAGTGGTATGATTTGGGACGCAATGTAGGTAGGCATTTACTGGTCGGTAACGGCTGAATTTGGCCGTGACCGACCGGTAAATGCCTTTTCCTATGTAGGAGGCATTTATTTACAGATTTGGTATTTTTACCGATTCTGTATTTACCGAATCGGTAAAATTACCGAATCGGTAAATACAGACTCGGTAAAAATACCAAATCTGTCAATTCTAATGTAGGTAGCACTGTTGATAGTGCTAGAGGCATCTAACAATTCGTTATTTACCACTCAATATAATTGGGTGGTAAATAAGGAATTCCTGTGTACATGCACATCTGTGCATGTACACCTGTGCCATGTGGCACACATACATTCCCTAAGGGCATGTATGTGTGTCACATTGCACACAAGCCAAAAACAGGGGTGCTACAGGGTGTCAAAGTGACACCCTGTTCCCCCTGGCAGGATTCGGTATTTAATGATTCGGTAATTACCGAATCGGTATTTGCCATTGATTCCTATGGGCTTCAAGGCCATTAGGAATCAATGGCAAATACAGATTCGGTAATTATTGAATCGGTAATTAACGAATTTTACTGAATCGGTAATTAATTCGGTAAAAATACCTACATCCCCATTGCCAGTTCTTAAATACCGAATCGGTATGATTCGGTATTTAAGAAGTGGTAATCTGGGATTACCTACATCGGGCCCTCGGTATTTATGAGTAGGTAAATCAAAATTACGTACATCTGGCCCATTGAGTTGTAACATATTTATATACATATGTTACATTTCAGTGCTTTGGAAGTAGTACCGTATACTATAGGTAAAGACGTTATAGGTTTATGCTGTACCACATTCTTATAGTTTTGCACTTTGACATTCACTATGACAAACTTTAACATACAAACATAGACATTTAGTTCTTTCTTTAACCAGTAGAGGTAGTTCTAAAAAGAACTGTTTTTTGGGGGGCTTTTTTTTGCTTGAAAAACGTAGAAAAATGAACTTTTTACACAAAATATTTGTTCAACAGGAACAAACTATGAAATTGAAAGAAAAAAATTATTGGGTGCATCTGTGGTTCCTGTTCTTCTGTAAAATTACTTCAACGGATTGTTGTCCGAAGGCTACTAATTTACTGCAATCTATGCATTGCATCATTAAATTTTTCAGTTCTGGCTGAATGTTCGCCACCATTGAAGATGGCATTGGTGGTACTCCAGTTCTTGTTGTAGATGTACTAGGAGAAGAGTCCTCCTCCCGAGATCTTTGCACCACAGCTCTACTCCAATTGGTGGGGTGTATATTTTTTACATGGCGTTCCATGGTGTGGGTTCCAAATGAATATTTCTTATTTGGATTTCCTCTTGATAACACTGAGTCACAGATCTTGCAGGTGACCAGTGGTGCATTTACCTTCTTCTGATGTTCTGGAAAGCTGAAAAATTTCCAGACTATGGACTCCTTCTTCTTACTTGGGCGAGGGTCCTCTTCAACAAAGTCTTCATTAGAAGAATGGTCAGACTCTGGATGTTCAGCCATTTGGAAGTATTCTTCTGTAGCTAGGAGCTGTAGAAAAAAGGTGTTGCTTCTCTGAAAGCTAAAGAAGAATGATGAATATGGGAGGGGTTTTTCAACAATTGGAGTAGGAAGTATTATAAACCAATTAAATCTTTTGGTTTAAGGTCACATGGTTGGACGTAAGCTTACGGAGTGCTTACGTTGCGCTTACGGGGCGCCTACGTATGCTTACGTTCCGTTTACGGAGCGCTAACGTCATCTTACGGTGCGTTTACATAGTACGCACCCTCGCGAGATTTATAATTGCTTAAATAAAGTTATATATGGTCTTTAAAAGTTTAAATTAACATGTTCTTTACTATCCCAGATAATGTGTACCTTTACATTGTGCAATGAATACGTAGATATAATGATTTAAAGTTTCTAAAACTTTCGGGGGTCAGAGCTCGAAGCTTTCACCGTGCGCGGACGGAGCTCTTACGTTGCGTGCACGTGTGACGTACCCTCGCGAGATTTGTTACTACTTCAAAAAGTAATATACTGTTGTTAAAAGTTTAAAAAAAAACATTATATACATTAAAGCAGATATTGTCTACCTTTAAAATCTACGTTAAAAACGTAGATATTATGTTTTAGAAACTTAAAAAAATTTGTCGGGGTAAGAGCTCAGAGTGCTCACAGTGAGCGGACCCTGTAATCATATAAAAAAAAAACTTGAAAATAAAAATTATATATATATTATATTAAATATATATATTCACTGAAAAAACCATAGGTTTCAAGTCTTACATAGTTAGGTATTAGCATTTAAAAAACCTTGCAAATTCACTGAAAAAACCATAGGTTTCGGGTCATATATAGTTGGGTATTAGCATTTAAAAAACCTTGCAAATTCACTGAAAAAACCATAGGTTTCAAGTCATGTATAGTTAGGAATTAGCATTTAAAAAACTTTGCAAATTCACTGAAAAAAACCATAGGTTTCAGGTCATATATAGTTAGGAATTAGCATTTAAAAAACCATTGAAATTGCTCCTATATAGTTAGTTGTACTAACTATATTTCGTGCACCCGCAATCCACTGCTGATGATGTCACATATTACATAATTTATGACATGGTCAGTGACATCACTGATGACATCACTGATGACATCTCAAATGACATCACTGATGACATCTCAATTTACATCACTGATCACATCACTGATGATATCATTCATGTGATAATACGATGCACTTCTTCACACTCTAATATAACCTTTGATACACCCAGTGTTAAACACAGACTACCATTCTTGAAACCATTGACAAACCAATACCAGTTACTACATACGCACACACTGATTGCTAGGTCTATACACACATCCAATCATTTACCCATAGAATCACTCATACATACAGTCACTCATCAATACAACACTATCATCTGCACTCAAACACCTATACAGACACTCACACTCTGCCATTCATCCATGGAGTCACTCACACATCTAGTCAGTCATGCAAAGAATCAATCACACTTTCATTTCCTTAACTATACAGTTATACACACAACACCTTACTTATTTAAACAGATACTAACACATACTTACTTTGTTATACAATTACTGATACAAGTACACAATGATCCATACAGCCACTCGCACAATCAGTGGCTCTTATGTATAGTCATTTATATATGCCAGCTACCCACACACACACTCAGTCTCCCATACAAATACTTGGGCAAACAATCAATAACACATATAGCCACTTATATAGCTACTGATCAACACATGCAGTTGCTTACACAACAACAGACAGACTGATGCACATATTCAAACAGTTTAGTCACTAGCCCATGCATTCAGTAAGACACGTTTAATCACTCACTCATACATTCAGTCATGTACCTACTAAATCTTTCATCCAGACACTAATACATCCACTCATTCTTCAATATGTAAAACATATTTAAACTTTACGGAAACACTCAGACACTGGATGATGTCATCAGTGATGTCATCAGTGATGTCATTTGAGATGTCATCAGTGATGTCATCAGTGATGTCACTGACCATGTCATGAATGATGTAATATGTGACATCATCAGCAGTGGATTGCGGGTGCGCGAAATATAGTTAGTACAACTAACTATATAGGAGCAATTTCAATGTTTTTTTAAATGCTAATTCCTAACTATATATGACCTGAAACCTATGTTTTTTTCAGTGTATCTATATATATACGGACCTTTTGGAGCTTGACATACCTCGTATTAGCATCCGGGATTGCTTCCCCGGATTCTGCGAGACCCCTCCACGTTCTGGGCAAGCTGCGGCAAGAAGCAACATTCTTTGGGACTCATTCGAAAAGCTCCGTGTAGGAGACGCCGCCAACGCCCCAGGGAAAGCGGAATTGTCTGTAGGCGGGACAGTGGAAAAACCGGAAGTAGTTCGGGGCTTCGGGTCGGCGTTGGCTGGTCGGAAACCCTTGGCTCACCGTGCAAGTACCTGTAACGCTGTGACGGACCAACTGCGAGATACCCTGTGTGGAGTAGCAAATTCGACTCCGAGGTACATTATCTGGTAGGAGTATCGACTGCTTTGTGCGTTTTGACATTTGCCCACTGTTACGCACCATGTCAGCAGACACGTTAAGGGGGCGTGTGGAGGCGTCCAGGGGCATGTTTACGGACTCCCCGGCTGGGGCGTCCGTTCCCAACACCATTCCAATCACTGTGCCGGAAAATAAAAACGGTGCTAAGGACCTGTTTAAGCGCCTTGAAAAATGCAGCAAGCGAGAACAGTCTAAATGGTGGGAATTCACTTCACTAACGGGCTACTTAGATGTGGGGCGGGTGCCGCGCGGACTGCGCATCATGTTAGCCCCCTCCTATGAACAACCTGACCCACTAATGTTATCTGCCTGGGCGCTTTGTAACTTAGATAATTCAAAACGTTTAATGGCCATACTTGTCCAGTTTGCTGAAAGCGATAGAATTAAGCTTTTGGATGAAATCACTACAATTGAAGCTGAAATAGATAAACTGCCTCCTTCACCTGAACTTGTTAAATACAGAGCAGAAATGAACATACGCCTAAAGCGAGAGGAGGAAATTATCAAAAGGAGAAAAGCGTACAAGTTTCAACGCGACAGACTGGATTATGAAAATGGCCAGATTTTCACGTTTGCGAAGAGGTATGACAGCATTTAACAGGGTAAGACTATCAATATAACTGCCGCCGTCAACACTACAGGCACCACAGCAATCCCAGAGCAGACTGAGTTGTCCTCATTCTCAGGGGACAGCTCGCAACCTGAAAGTGAGTCTGACACAGAAGCCAGGCGACAACAACGGTCGGGGTTTCGAAAATTTACTCCAGCGCAGGAGTTGGAGTTGGTCCAGCAGGATCGCAAACTAACCCTGCGCTCAGGAACTCAGTCAGCCGCCGGCAGCAAGCCAACAGGAAACGTGCAGAGAGGCGGAAAAGTAGCAAACACCGCAAACGCAAGAGGAACGCAAAGGAAACAACGTACCAGATGGCAGTGGAACAAAGCGCAACCAGCGCCTCCACAGGAGTAAATGTCACCAACGATGCCATTGACAATGCTCATGCAGTCATCAATCTAACCAGCATTGTTCTGACCCCAAAGGAAACATCTATTTTGGCGTTAGGATTAACTTACAGTCCCCGTGGCGATTTTGATTATGCCACCACCAAGATTGATGTGTTCAAATTTGTGCGCAAATTGAAACTGCGAAAATATCATGATTCACGCACAACAATGAACCTGCATATATCTAGTGGGACTCAGCCTGTTGTCTCTGCCCAGAATGAAATCAGTGTAACCAATGAAGTGGCCACTATGGGAGCAGCTTTGACACAAGAGTTTTTGGAGCTCCAGGAGGTGGAGTTCCCCTCCCAATCTAACAACCAAGCAGTGCTCGGAGGAGAACCTTTTACTGCTTTATGCCCGACACCTTTCAAACCTAATTCAAAATTCTGCCCACTCATGATCAAGGACAATGTGGATTTATTTCACGATAGAGTAACCACACAATTGAAGGAATTACAGATCAAAAATGCCCACAAAACCAAACGCTACAACTATAGGGACAGTGAGTATCACAAGCTAATCAAGAAACTTAGTGCAAACAAACACTTGTTGGTAAGACAATCCGACAAAGGTGGCAACGTGGTCTTATGGCCACGTAAGATGTATTTGGAAGAAGCCCTAAAACAGCTCAATGATAGGGACTGTTACAAGCGTATCACCATGCAAGATGCCCACTTGGCTAGAAACGAAATATATTCCAAACTTTCAGCCTGGAGGAGCAAAGGCCTGCTCACTATGGATGAGTTTAAATTTTTGAAAAAAGACTACCCAGTCACTCCGGTTATCTACTTCATCCCTAAAGTGCACAAGAACTATCAACAGCCACCGGGTAGGCCTATCATTTCTGCTTGTAACAGCATGTTGGAAAATATGAGTAAATATATCGACTTTTTCCTGCAAGAGTTTGTGAAAGGACTGCCATCCTTTATCTTAGATACCAGTGATTTACTCAGAAGACTTATTGATTTTAGATGGAATTCAAACTATATCTTGGTGTCCATGGACGTCACCTCATTGTACACCAGCATATTCCATCAAGATGGACTCAAAGCTGTGCAACATTTCCTTGGAAAGAGACTGAATTGTTTCCAGGAGCATTCGAAAATGTTGTTAGATATGATCTCAATCTGCTTAGAGAACAATGTCTTCTTGTTTGCTAAACAACTATTCCTACAGACCAGGGGTGTGGCAATGGGGGCCTGCTTCTCTCCAAGTTACGCCTGTTTACACATGGGGTACTGGGAGGAGCAGGTCCTCATGTCAGAGCATGCTGCCACAATGAATACCAAAGTGAAACTCTGGTCTAGGTATATTGATGATTTGTTTTTTATATGGGATGGCACTGAGATGGAAGTGAGGGATTTTATCAACAAACTGAATGTTAATAATCTTAATATCCAGTTCACCAGCAATATCAGCGCTCAATCCATTGTGTTCCTGGATGTGGAAATTTATGTCCGGGACGGTAGCCTCCACACTAAGTTGTACCGCAAGCCTACAGCGGGTAATACACTGTTGCATGCTGGAAGCCATCATCCAGCACACCTGATACGGAGTATCCCCTACGGGGAGATGCTTCGTGTCAGGAGAATTTGCAGCAGTGAGGAAGAATGCCGGCTGGCACAATCCCAATGTAGGGCTCGATTCCTTCAAAGGGGTTACAAATCTGAAACTATAGACAGTGCTACTCAGAAAGCCAATAGAATGGACAGGACAGCACTCCTGGGCTCAGGAGTTAAACAGGTGAAGTCTCCCGCCAATAGATCTCGAGAGGAGACCAGGTTGATCATTGGATACAGTAATCAGCATAATAGTATCCATAAAATAATCAAGAACTGTTAAAAAGGTCAGGCTACCAATCAGAATAAGAGATCCTTAAGTATTGCCCGGCGGTGTCGCCTCTTAAACCCACAAGATATTAACCAATGAAGAGGCAGGCGCTGGAGACTGGAAGGCAGGAAACAAGGGTTTTATTCTCTCCGGAGGAGAACACATCAGTTCGGACAGCAAGTATCGTCACGAGGTGCTCTAACCGCATCTCAGAGGCCTGGCCTCTTATACACAGTTAAATGAATTTTATTGCAGGTAACACAGTCTTGTAATGCTTTGAAGTATGAAAGGACATCCTCTGAATCTCCCCTACAGGCCCGTTCCCACACACATTTACAGTTGAAGTCCCCACCCCGGTCACAACAGGTGATGATTATCGCGCAGCTGGACATTCCGCCGATTCACGGAATGTGGGGGTTTGATCGGATCTCTTAGGGTGGGGGCTTTGATCAACTCGGGGGTCCTTTGATGAGGGAAGCTTTCTACTGTACGGGGAGGGGCAATAAACAGTATCGGCAGAGCTAGGTGTCGGCCTGGGAAAGAGGAAGACAAACGGGCACACAGGAAAGGGGGTTTGTATCAAAGGGCCTGGGACCATGAAAGGAATGAAGGGAGGTGTCGCGCTGGGAACAGGATGGGGTTCTGAGGCAGAGTCGCGCTGAAGAGGGGTTTATGACTCAGGGCATGTGAGAGCGGGGGGGTTGTCAGCGTGCGGGGGAATGCTTGCGAGGTGGAGAGAGAGAGAGAGAGACGCGCTGGCTATCAGCGAGGGGCAAGGAGGCCATGGTTCTCAAAATGGCTGCCGCTTACGTGCACGAATGGGTTCAAGGAGAGCAAGATGGCGCCGATAATGTTGACGTTTGCAGCTTAACTTTTAACAGTCCTCCCTTTTCAACATATCTAGCCAACTTGTCTATTCAATGTCAATCTTCATCAAATTCCTAACCTCGACATCATATAATGCTCCCATGCGTTCGTTTCCAAAGTCCACAGTCTTAGGGCAAATACATTGTGCACATAATGAACACAGGGGTGGCAGACATTGGATTCCTAAGCATAGACCGCATATTACAACTATAGGAATCAGGATAATGGTGAACAGTCTCCAGCCCCAGTTCTTAACAGTGTTCCAGAACCAACCACCAAGCGACCATTCTTCCTGTTCCTGGTGGACTTCTGAAGAGAGTCTGTGAAGATGTTCGATGGCTTTGTACACTGAGGGCGAGTTGTCCGGTATGTATGTACAGCAGCTGGACCCAATAATGCGGCATGCTCCACCACGGTCCGCAAGAACCACATCTAGGACAAGGCGGTTTTGGAGGGCCACCAAGCGGACCGCTTGAAGTTCGGCGGTGTTGTTAGCAAAGATACCAGCTGTGATGTTCATTGTCGTCTCAACTGCCTGAGTCAGATGTCGGATGGCACGGCTGTTCGCCATCGGGCCCCAGAGGGGAACAAATCCCTTCATAGCATCGAGGAACTGTGCTCCTGTCGAGTCGGCTTGCTCAATGTCCTTGGTTCGTTTTTGTCTATGATGATTCGCCGGGGCCACATAAGTTGGAGGAAGGATGAAAGAGATGAAACAAGTGCCCCCCCAGCCTTTGGGGAGCCAGGTGTAGGCCTTTGTGCCGCAGACGAAATACATGTTCGGGGACGACACAAAGGAAGGTGGATCCGTAGAGTCCAAAGTTCTGGTAAAACGGCAAGCACTGCGGCCCACCAGCTGTGTCCCATGTCCTTCTATGCACATGTGGCCGGTAACGTTGATGACTGACAGGGCCACAGTCAGAGTGGCAGCCGTGCGTTTCCGCAGGTAGGAGAAGGTGGGTCTGGTTGGATTGTTGAACACCTGCATTTCAATTCGTTCTTTAGCAGGGATGTCCATGTGGATTGAGTCGTTGGAAGTCTGCGGGCAGAAGTGTGTCTTTGTTTTGTTTCGCCAGACCCCGTGGTAGAAATGCGCTACGGTTTTGCCGGAGGTGGCATTGTCCTTATAGCTTTCTTGCAGGAGGATCAGCCAAGCAAGGCAGGAGCCATGAACTGAGAAGGGTGAGGGGATGAATGGTATCGAGTGTCCAGCGGCGTGGGGTAGCAACCCACAGATCCAACAGTTGGTGGCATTGGTGGCGAGATTGTGTTGGTGAAGGAGCTGTACGAAAGAGTTATTCCAAAACTCCTTTCGTCTCTCTCTGAGTTGAGGAGAGAGCGAAATCAGATAATGTTCCTTCATGGTGGTAGGCTGAGCAGTGGTCAGGAATGTTTCGTGAGCAGGTGCATTTTCTTCCACAATCCAGAGTGTGGTCATGAGGAGAAGGCAGAAAAGGATTGCGATGAAGAGTGCAATTGTCTTTGAGCTATGGAGTCTGTCTGTCCTTGGGTTTCTGTAGTGGGTATTTCCTGTTGCCTCCATCATCTTCTTATTTGGCGCTTCCATCATCTTCTTATCTGGCGCTTCCATCATCTTCATTTTCAAGGTGCTCGGTAGTGGGCAGAACCACAGACTTAGTTTAGCTTCTCTCCAGGTAACCCTTGGTTGCTTTGGGTCACCGTTCTGAGATTCAACTTAGTTCGTGGTCTACTTAGCCGAAGCTCCCTCCTTTCGACGCAGGAAATACCCTTCTCTGGATGGCACAGTGGGATCAGAGAATTTTGAAAGTTCAAGCGCTTCGGTGTCAGGATAGCAGGTTAGCGATGGTCGGTCTTTGTTCAGGAGCTCTTCCTGGTTGTCGATGTTTTCCGTCGTGGCCAGGGTCGAGGAGACCTTCTTACAGTGGTGTGCATGCAGCCAGTGCCGTTTCCCCTCCACACGAAGAGCCGTCCGGGTGGTGATTAACACTTGCCAGGGGCCCGTCCACCGGGGTTCCAAGCTCTTTGACCGCTGAAAGTTCCGGATCAGCACGAAATCCCCAGGTTGGATGGCGTGACCCGGACCCCTGGAAGCATCGGGGATGGCCTGCTCCACCTGCTGATGAATGACAGACAGAGTTTCAGTCAATTTATACAGATAATCAGACATTAAGACGTCCGGGACGTCATGAATGGAAGTTGGTTTCGGTGCAGACCAGATACTCATGGGTCGACCGAAAACAACTTCATAGGGTGTTAAGTGATGTCTGGTGGGGGTGGAGCGCATTGATATCAATGCCAATGGGAGGGCGTCTGGCCATTTCAGACCCGTGGTAGCCACTATCTTGGCCAGTTTAAGCTTTAGAGTGGCATTGTGTCGCTCAACTAGTCCAGCAGACTGGGGGTGGAAGACTGCGTGAAATTTCTGCTTGATGCCCAACCCCTTTAAGATGAACTGGATGACTTCGGCTATGAAGTGGGGGCCGTTATCGCTCCATAAAATACGACAAAGGCCGTAACGGGGGAAAAACTCCTTTAACAGTACTTTTGGAGTGGCCATAGCAGTGTTGTCACGGGTTGGATATGCTTCCACCCATTTGCTAAATGCGCACACCACGACAAGTACATATTTCAGGCCTTGACACCTGTCCAGCTGGATGTAGTCCATCTGCAGGACTTCAAATGGGTGATTTGGGACCCCAAATCCTCCCCGGGGTACTACAGTTCCTTTCCCGGGGTTGGGTTGCAGGCATATCAAGCATTGTTGGACTAGACGTTTGGCGGAATCTGTGATTTTATCATTGTGCCAAACTCTGGAGACAAGTTCAATCATGGGGGCTGATCCTATGTGGGCAGGGGAGTGTGCCATAGCCAGTATGGGAATCAGGTACGAGTCAGGTAGCAACCATTTGTTTGTGTCTTTTGTCCGCCAGCAGCCTTCATCATCTTTTAATCCCACCTGTGTCCATTCAGTCAGCTCGTGTTGTGTGCTAGCCGTTTGAATGTCTCTAATAGTGTCCCTAGCGTCAGTCCATTTTTCTGCTTGTGACCTGGTCACGTACATATGTGTTGTCGTTCTATTTTCAGCTGTCGTTCGGGCCGTGATGTCGGCTAGTGCATTTCCCTGCCCAATGATGTCTGTCACCCTTTTGTGTGCCGGGCATTTGACGACTGCAAGCTTTTTGGGGAGAAGGACGGCTTCGATCAAGGCGGAGACTAGATCCCCGTGTAGAACGGGGGTGCCATGTGAGGTCAAGAATCCCCTTTCCCTCCAAAGGAGCCCAAAATGGTGGACCACCCCGAAGGCATACTGGCTGTCGGTGTAAATGTTCGCTGTGGTTCCTGCTGCCAGAATGCAGGCTCGTGTCAGGGCGATCAGTTCTGCTGCCTGGGCAGATCGTTGCGCGATGCGGGCCGTCTCGGCTACAGTTCGAGCCGTGGTGACCGCATAGGCAGCGGAAGTGGTGCCATCGGGGAGTTTGGTGCAAGAACCATCCACCCACAGCTCCCCGTCAGGGTCAGGGAAAGCCGTGTCCCTGAGGTCAACCCTATTTCTAGTCTGTTCGTCCGTAAGAGTCACGCAGTCATGTACAGGGTGCACATTGGGATCGTTCTCTGGCAAGGGTAACAGAGTTGCCGGGTTCAGTGTGGTGCATCTTTTCAGGGTGATATGGGGTGCAAGCAAAGTCAGTTCGTATCCAGTCAGTCGTGCACTTGTTAGGTGTTGTGTCTTGGTTTGGTTCAGGAGGGTGTCAACTGCATGGGGTACCAGTACCGTGAGGGAATTCGAGAGTACGATTCCCTCACTCTGTCGGATAGAGATTGCAGCAGCAGCTACAGCTCGAAGGCAGGCAGGCAAGGCTCTGGCTACAGGGTCAAGAGTGGCAGAGAAGTAAGCGCACGGTCGTTGCTTTGGGCCAATGGCCTGGGTCAGGACAGATAAAGCGCACCCCTCCCTTTCGTGAGTGTAAAGGGAGAAGGGCTTTTTGTAATCGGGGGTACCTAGGACAGGGGCTGAACAAAGGGCATCTCGTAGTTCCGTGAAGGAGGTTTGACACTCAGGGGTCCAAGGGAGTGGAATGGGGACGTCTTTACCTAGCAGAGAAAGCAGTGGTTTCACAACGAGGCTAAAGTTCGGTAACCACTGTCGGCAGAAGGAGGTGAGGCCTAGTAGGGAGCGAACCTGTTTCTGGGTCTTCGGGACAGGAGTTTTGAGAATGGTTTGGATTCGATCAGGAGTGAGTTTCCTTCCCTTTTTGGACAAAAGGTGGCCGAGGTAAGTGACCTGGGGTTGGCAGAATTGCAACTTCTTCTTGGAGACCTTGTGGCCGTTTTCCGCAAGGAAGCGCAGGAGTTGAATGGTGGCTGTAACTGCCAGTGGAGTGGTGTCGGCTGCCAAGAGGATGTCATCGACATATTGCACTAACACCACTCCATCGGGTAACTGGACTTGATCCAGTTGTCTCTTGAGGGCCTGGCTGTAGATGCTAGGGCTTTCTGTGTAGCCCTGGGGTGCTCGACAGAACCTATATGAGCGGGCTTTTAGGGTGAAGCCAAAGAGATATCGGCTGTCCGGGTGGATAGGGATGGAAAAGAATGCGTTTTTGAGGTCAATGACAGTGAAGGTGGTGGCTGTAGAAGGAATCAAAGTCAGGATGGTGGTGATGTCTGAGACCACAGGGTACTGGGGTATCACCACTTTGTTGATCTCTCGAAGGTCAATGATAAAACGGTATGCCTTCTCATCTCCCTCTCCCTGTTTCTTGATGATGGGCAAGATAGGGCTGTTGCAAACGTTGCTTACCACTTCCTCTACCACTCCTGCATCTATCAGCGACTGAATAATCTTTACCAATGCCTTCTCGCCCTCGGGCGATATCCGATATTGTGGAAGTTTTGGGAGTGTTGCGTCTGGTCGGACAGTAATGTGCACTGGGTCAATCAACATGCGCCCTACGTCCGAATCCGCCTTGGCCCACAGATACGGAGGCAGAGTGTCAAGCAGGGATGTGTCAACATCGGTGATGGAAAACATGCGTCGGGGAGGGCAATGTCTAAGCAGAACGGGGTTGTCGTAAAGGAAAACTCGTACTCCATCTTGAGAACATCTGATCGTCGCTCTGAAGTGTTTCAATAAGTCAAGTCCCATAATGGCGTCAGGGCTATTGGAGGAAAGTAAGAACGTGGTGTCAGTGGTGTTGTTTTCTACGTCAAAGAGGATCGGGGCGGACAAAGGGTTAGTGGAGGGCGTTCCATCGAAACCTGTCGATGTTATAAGTGAGCCAGACAAGGGTGCCCCCGGAATCAGTCGTTTAGATAACGCACTACGTGTTGCGCCAGTGTCTACCAGAAATGGAGACTTGGTACCCAGGACCTTAGCAGTGATGTAAGGGCCTTGCTGGTCAACATAGAGCTCGACTGGATCCCTCCCTTGCCCTTGGCAGTCCTATGCAAAGTTGTGGGCGTCATCGTAGTCAGATTGCTGGTATTGGTTCTGCCTGGGTCGATCGAATGTATTTGGCCTGCCTGATCTATCGTTAGTCGTGTCGTTTGAGGGCCCTCGCTGTTGTCCCTTATTTCTCGGTCCACTTACTATGTCCTTGGGGTCTTTGTTTCTGATTATTTCCAGAAGAACTGGGCACTGGGATTTCCAGTGGCCAGTTCCTTTGCAAAAAGCGCACTGGTCCTCTCTAAGGTCTGTACGTCCACTGTGGGGAGTCAAAGTGCGGTCCTGGGGAAATGCAGCCTTAGGGGCGTTCGTCTGGTAGTTTCCCCGGTATTGGTCTCGTCCTATAGTCACCCCTTGCAGTTGGGCCATCATCACCCTCTCTTTCAAGTCCTTCTTCTTTTTCTCTGTTGCCCTATCGTGTTCATTTTTCTGATGCTCATAATATTGGGCCATCTGGAGGATAGCCGTAAGTTTGGAGGCTGCCCAACTACTCTCGCTAGCCTGCAGTTTCTGGGAGACCTCTGCTGACAGACCCTTAACATAATTCTGGACAAACAGATGGTGTCCGGTTGCAGTAGTCATGTCCTGGCCACTGTAATCGGAGAACACCGTTTCAAACCGGGAGAAGTATTCCGATACATCCTCCTGGGGTTTCTGGCGACAGGCCGTTACTATCGACCAGTCCACTTTCTTTTCTGGAATCAAGGTTTTTAATTTCTGTACGATTTTGTCTGGAAGGTCTAGAATGGATTTCAAAGGCTTTTGTCCAGGTCCTCGTTGTTTATCGATGTTATCGAGTTGTGACCAGGTATGTCCAAACAGCTCAAGGTGGTCGACTTTCCGGATTTGTTTCCACACATCAGCTGGTAGACATAACCCGAAAAACAAGTCGATGTCAGCCAGGGTCATAATCGTTGATCCCAGGGCTGTACCCAATTCAGTGTAAAAGGCCGTGGGGTTTTTACGTAGGTCAGGCAGAGATTTCCGGAATGTCAGAATCTCTTGCCGGTCCCATGGCTGGTAGACCCAGTTGTACACTACCCTTCCCTTCGCATCTGGGTGGTTTGTATCATCGTTAGTCCCTGCACCTCGTGGAGGGACCCAATAAGGGGCAGCCTCTCGTATCGGCATCATGGTGTTAGATTGCTCAGTTTGCGGCTCGGTCACTACGGAGGTCGTAGGTTTTGTTCCCGATTCTCGTTCAGTGAGGTGGCGGAAAACCTCAAGCGTACGCGTAAGGAGGTCCGTCACATCACACTCGCCCTCATCCCCGATATCGACCTTCCGGTACAGAGTCGTTAGGCTCTCGGGACCTTTGTCTCGATATCGGTCTTCGTATGCGTTCAAGACATGGTAACACAGTCGTACGGTAAAATGTCGCCTGTGACTCCCGGTATACGAGTTAAACATATCCGTGATGTACTCTTCATCTTCCTTCCTTTCTACCAGTGTCCTTGCTATCTTGTCGATCCCTGTTCGCTCATCTTTGCTTAGTCTGTTTGTTCTAGCAGAACCAGCCCTTGGGGTCTCGGGGTCGTCTAACGTTGTCGTTTGTGCAGTATTTGATACAAGGGGTTCGGCCGGCACAGAGGCCATGGGGGCCGAAGCTGTGATGCTACCTTCGTTTGTACCTGGGGGTGGGAGGTGCTGTGCTAAGGGTTGGGAGGGGGCGTATGGAGGGGGCATGTGGATGGTCGGAGGACCTAACAGCAGATCATCGTTGGCTCGTTGTCTCGAGGGTAAATCGGGGTAGAGCATGGAGGACGTTCTAACCGGACACTGACTTGATGTTTCCATTTCTAGTTTCTGTTTGGCTTTCTCTCTTTCCTTAATCTCTCCTTCCAGTTTCTGAGCAGCTAGCTGGGCTGCTTTTCGCAGCTCTTTTCCCAACCTACTCTCAGTTTTCTTTTTACGTTGTTCAGTTTCTTTGCGCCACATGCCGAAACTATCAAGCATAGTGGGCGTTGTCTTGTTTTTACCAAGGGCTGTTTCTAGCGCATTTATTTTGTCATCATCGAAGGATCCTACCAGTGGCCACTGACTTTCTCGATCCTTTTTCGTATATTTATGCCACAGTTTGTTATAGGCTATAGCGATCAATCCATGCTTCATTAACATGTCCTTATTAGGGGTGCCTTCCAGTGGAGCCGGATGGTTCACCTCTAATAAGCGGTCCGGGCTAAACAGGCTACCAATCAGTGGGGAGAAGACAGACATGACGGAGCACAACGGGGACAAAAAGTCAGCACTGCCTATCTTATCACTGCGTGCAAAGACTAGACAGAATATTCCTATTCTACGTTGTTTGCAGGCAGTGAATACCTCATGAACAAATATCAAATAGTCAACGTTCGGTCAAAACAATTCAGTGGGGAGAATAAGTAGGCCCGCAAAGGTCTGCGTTACCTACCCTTTCACTATCTGTAAAAAGGGGGGAGGGGGCTCTTTCCTGTTTGCTGACAGAGAATCTCCAGAAAACAGTCTGCGAACAATAGTTCAGTTTCAAATAATTAATCAGTGGGGGAGAAAGATAGGTGCAACGGTTGTATTACCTATCCTCCACTGTTTGCAAAGAGAGAGCCTGTTGTTTCTCCGTTTGCAGACAGTGGATCTCCAAATAAATTAACAAAGAGTAATACTAGTATTTTCTAAACAGTTCAAATAATTATTTCGCAATTCGTCGTGTTTACACGACCTTACCCGGACCGCATGGACAGTTTCTTGTCTTCCGAATCCAGCGCCAGATCGTCCTCTTTTCTTCGTAATCCTCGCGGCACTCCTGATGGTTCCCAGTCAGGACCGTAGATCGCTCGAGAGAGGTCTGTTCGGAACCAGTGAAGTTCGGATGATCGGCTGTCAGACGAGGGTCTATCGGACAGGTGCACTCCCCGATCGTTGCAGTCGTTCACTCTGTCGTCAGGACCTCTCCCACTGGATCCACGAGTCACTGATGGGCCCCACGTTTGGGACGCCAATTGTTAAAAAGGTCAGGCTACCAATCAGAATAAGAGATCCTTAAGTATTGCCCGGCGGTGTCGCCTCTTAAACCCACAAGATATTAACCAATGAAGAGGCAGGCGCTGGAGACTGGAAGGCAGGAAACAAGGGTTTTATTCTCTCCGGAGGAGAACACATCAGTTCGGACAGCAAGTATCGTCACGAGGTGCTCTAACCGCATCTCAGAGGCCTGGCCTCTTATACACAGTTAAATGAATTTTATTGCAGGTAACACAGTCTTGTAATGCTTTGAAGTATGAAAGGACATCCTCTGAATCTCCCCTACAGGCCCGTTCCCACACACATTTACAGTTGAAGTCCCCACCCCGGTCACAACAGGTGATGATTATCGCGCAGCTGGACATTCCGCCGATTCACGGAATGTGGGGGTTTGATCGGATCTCTTAGGGTGGGGGCTTTGATCAACTCGGGGGTCCTTTGATGAGGGAAGCTTTCTACTGTACGGGGAGGGGCAATAAACAGTATCGGCAGAGCTAGGTGTCGGCCTGGGAAAGAGGAAGACAAACGGGCACACAGGAAAGGGGGTTTGTATCAAAGGGCCTGGGACCATGAAAGGAATGAAGGGAGGTGTCGCGCTGGGAACAGGATGGGGTTCTGAGGCAGAGCCGCGCTGAAGAGGGGTTTATGACTCAGGGCATGTGAGAGCGGGGGGGTTGTCAGCGTGCGGGGGAATGCTTGCGAGGTGGAGAGAGAGAGAGAGAGACGCGCTGGCTATCAGCGAGGGGCAAGGAGGCCATGGTGCTCAAAATGGCTGCCGCTTACGTGCACGAATGGGTTCAAGGAGAGCAAGATGGCGCCGATAATGTTGACGTTTGCAGCTTAACTTTTAACAGAACAATTGGTCCCTTATATCCAGTGATCCTGTCTTTGGCCTTGACATGCCCAAATGCCCCAGTATAACCTATCGCAAAGCCAGGTCAATGCAAGATAGCTTGGTCTCTAGCAGCCCTGAGGTGGTTACGGGATCTTGGTTAGATGAAAGCAAGGGCTTCCTGAAATGTTTTTCATGTAAAGCTTGTAAAAATGGCATCAGTAAGTCTGAAGTGAACACGCCACTTTCTCCGTTTCCGATCAAAATTAAGCAAAAACTGAACTGCAAATCTGAATTTGCAGTTTATGTTTTAGAATGCCCTTGTGGGCTCAGATATGTGGGCAGTACTAGGCCACAAGTCCACAAGCGTATCCTTCAGCATCTGCGAGCGATCGTTAATGCTGATCCCGCATACCCTGTTGCCAGGCATTTTGAGAAGTTTCATGTAAAAGATGCTTCCTTGCTTAAGTACTTTGTGATAGACTATGTTCCCCCCAGAGGAGGGGAGGTGATAGAGAGTCCCTGCTGCGCAAACTAGAGACACGCTACATTATTTTACTAGATACCAAGACACCGCAGGGGCTTAACACTGGGGAGGACTGCCACACCTGTCTATAGTAGTTGCTCATCCTGAGAAATGCACATTGCACTTTGATACTATACTGTGATTGTTGTGTTATTGTAAATGTAGGCCAGTGATATGAAATCCCAACTTGCATCCTGGACCCCTCCTGACCTTTAATGTAATCTTTTTTTCTTTACTTTATTGATTTAACAATTTTGCACTTTTTATGGTAGCACTTTTTTGCCATCTTGACATGTTTTGCACTAATTACGCGTATTTGCACAAGAATCAATTGTACTGTTTACCTCAGCGCCAATGCACAGCCCATTTGGGCAACTTTCTTATAATCAGATATGAACAAGTGACAATTAATTTACTGTTCTCCTTGTGCACTGTTTTATCAGTGCCTCACTCTACAGATGTGGGGTGCTTTATTCTGATGAAACTTTCTTTAAATGGCAATATTTATATGTTAATATTTATAGCTTTTAACTTTTTTACTCAATTTTAAAGGTTTTTTATTGAATATTGATACGTTATTGCCATTTTTGTACATTGTGATTGTTGGACAATGTGGTTTATTAGTCTTTGGTTTGGAATATGTATTTTACAGACAATGTTAAAAAACTATTGATCTATATTCTATGTGCAATTTACAGCATTTATGCAGTAATTAACTTTGTGGAAAAGAACAGAAATAGTATTTTTTCTCTTTTCATGACATGTGATGGCACTGTTGCACTTTAAATGGGTGGTCAGCCCCCGTGTCGTTGTCATGTGATCAAGGCTATCTCTAGCCGAAACGCGTCATGGCGGACTGGTGCTGGTCTTAAAAACCAAATAAATTAAATATTGCACCACTCCGGGTCTTGCTGGTTCCTGTCTGTTCGTGTGGTTGTATTGCTGTGCCTACGGACCTTTTGGAGCTTGACATACCTCATACATATATATATATATATATATATATATATATATATATTCACTGAAAAAACCATAGGTTATAGACCATATATAGTTAGGAATTAGCATTTAAAAAACCTTATTTTACTCACACAAAACCATTGAAATTCCATATATAGTTAGTTGTACTAACTATATATCGCGCACCCGCAATCCACTGCTGATGATGTCACATATTACATCATTCATGACATGGTCAGTGACATCACTGATGACATCACTGATGACATCTCAAATGACATCACTGATGACATCACTGATGACATCTCAAATGACATCACTGATGACATCACTGCTGACATCTCATTTGACATTACTGATCACATCACTGATGACATCATTCATGTGATAATACGATGAACCTCTTCAGACTCTAATATAACCTTAGATACACTCAGTGTAAACAGACACTCATAGACTGTCACTCATCCATGGAGTTACTCAGACACTTAGTCAGTCATGCAAAGAATCAATCACACCTCCATTTCCTCAACTATACAGTTATACACACCTTACTTATTCAAACATATACTAAAACATATTTACTCAATTATACAATCCTGGATACAAGTTCACAATGATCCATACAGCCACTCACACATTCACTGGCTCTTATGCACAGTTATTTATATATGTCAACTCTCACATGTACTGTATTTTACGTATGTACTTACTTTAACATGTAGCACTGAGATATCCATTCACTCACCAATACACTCATGCACACAGTCAACTGCCCATACAGCTGTTTCCACATGCACTTTTGAACCCATACATCTAGTCAATCAACTGCTCACACATCTATGCAGAGAGTCATACACCTCCCAGCCACCCACACACACACTCAGTCTCCCATACAAATGCTTGGGCAACCAATCAATAACCCATACAGTTAATCATATAGCTAATGATCAACACATGCAGCAGATTACAGAACAACAGACATAATGATGCACAAATTAAGACAGTTTAGTCACTAACCCATGCACTCAGTGAGACACATTTAATCAGTCACTCATACAGTCAGTCATGCCCCTACTAAATCCTTCATCAAGACACTTATACATCCACTCATTCTTCAATATGTAAGACATATTTTAACTTTACAGAATTATACAGTCACTGGATGTAGTCAACAGTGATGTCATCAGTGATGTCATTTGAGATGTCATCAGTGATGTCATCAGTGATGTCATCAGTGATGTCATCAGTGATGTCACTGACCATGTCATGAATGATGTAATATGTGACATCATCAGCAGTGGATTGCGGGTGCGCGATATATAGTTAGTACAACTAACTATATATGGAATTTCAATGGTTTTGTGTGAGTAAAATAAGGTTTTTTAAATGCTAATTCCTAACTATATATGGTCTATAACCTATGGTTTTTTCAGTGAATTTTCAAGGTTTTGTAAATGCTAATTCCTAACTATATATGGTCTATAACCTATGGTTTTTTCAGTGAATTTCATTGGTTTTTTAAAAGCTAATATCTGTAGCTGTACAATGTATTCTTCTTTAAATCCAAAAATATATTTTATATGTTTATTAATAATTTTTTTTTTAATACTTTTTTTTTGTTCGCTCCCGGTTCGCGAACCGGGAAGCTTCCCGTTAGCTCATCTTGATGCCGCGACCCAGTCCGCGAACCGGTAAACGTTCCGTTAGCGCAACTGCCGCGTTAGAAATCAACATCGTGACGCGTCGCGGAAGCGCGACGTATCACGTTGTTGCGTAATGCGTCTTATGACGCGCCACGTTAGCGCACCCGGAAGTGCTCCGGTACGCGAACTGAGACGCGAAGCGCAGCTCCCCGGAAGCGATCCGCGGCGCGAAAGCGCAACGTATCGCGTTGCCGCGTAATGCGTCTTATGACGCGCCGCGTCAGCGCACCCGGAAGCGCTCCGGAGCGCGAACCGAGGCGCGCAGCGACCCGGAAGCGATCCGGGGCGCGTTCCGCAGCGCGTAACTTAAGCGTAAGAGGTCATGTGACTTGTTAATAAAACTTTTCATTGGTTCATTTCACTTTTGGTTTCATAATGATGTAAGGCTAGGTCAGGTGACCTAAAAATAACACTTTTCATTGGTTTAGAACTATTGTTTTTCCCAAATGATGAAAACCCCTCCTTCTTTCCTCACTCTGACTTTCATCTTTGTGAGAGGAAGACCTTTTTGGATAGTTGAGCAATGGCTTCATTAGTTGCTTCAGCTGGTGCACCCCCACCACCACCTCCACCTCCTCATGGGAAGAGAGGACCACCTCCCCAGTTCATCAGCAACACAGAGGAGGAAGAGGATGAACTAGAGGAAGAGGAGACAGAAGGACCACAGTTCTTACAAGAGGTGCCCCGGGTTTCCCATCGGAAAGCCAGTTTCATTTGGCAGTTTTTTAAAATCCCTCGAGGGCAGAAGAAAGTAAATGCTAGGTATGTCACCTGCCTCATTTGTAAAGACCGGTTATCTAGAGGCACTGATAAAAAGTATAGCTACGGTAACTATACAATGCATCGTCACATGAACAGGTGGCATCCATTGAACTACAGCCAGGCGGAGATACGTGACATGCAAGATAACCCAACAACAACTCCTGTGGCCAGGTCAACATCACTGATATCGTTGACAGGAGCAGAGGCACGGGAAACCGTGCCAAACATACAGGAGAACTTTGCTCATATGAAATTTACTTGTATGTATTGCGGTGCATTGCTCTCATGTGGTAACATGAGCATTACGTTAATCAACTTAGCTTATGTAAATCACAATTGCCCTAACCGCCCCAGACAGTAATTTTTTTTTGCTCCTGTTGAGCCCTTTTCAATGCCTGTTTTTTTGTTGTTTCCCCTCCATCAAAAACAAAAAAAAACATAAAACTGTTCAAAAAATACAAAAAACCCAAAAAATGTTAAAAAAAAAAAATATATATAAAACAACAAAAACATTAAAAAAAAAGTTCTTTTCAGAACTACCTCCCCTTTCAAAAAAAAATTGCTAGAATGTTTAGCACTCTGGCAAGCTCTATTTCTTTTAGTTCGCTTCCCCGTTCGCTTCCCGGTTCGCGAACCGGGAGCGAACCCAAAAAATTGTTTTTTTTAAAAAAAAGAAGAGTAAGTATAAGGGAAGTAAACAGAGAGTAATGTTAAAAGAAAGACAGCTATAGGGAGTAAACCAGAGATACTGTTTAATAGATCTATTTACCGAAGAAAAGATGGAAGAGGGTATAATTGTGAAAAACAAAATAGATAAGGAAGTGAAAGAAAAAAAAGAGAGTAGAACAATGTGGAATAACAGAGAGAAAAAACAGAAAACAGAAAAGAAAAAATAACAGAAAAAGATTAATTGAAACAGCAAAGAAATGTAAATAACATAGAGTCATAGAGTCATATCATCAACATAGGCAATAAAAGTTTTGCAGCTTTTATCGGCAGAAATGTGTCGCTAAAGCCGCTTTTGCGGCGGAAAACTGCCGCTAAAACCACTTTTGCAACAGTTTTCTGCCAATAAAAACAGCAATAATTTTATTGGCTGTGTTCATAATATGCCCCTTAGTGTGCTTCAACTACACAGAAGAAGCATAATGAACAAGTAGTGAAAGAGTGATCAGTCAAAGACACTAAGAGTAATAGAGACGGAGTGACTGAACAAGAGTGAGGAACTATGAGAAGAGAGGGACTGAGAAAAGGAGTGGAAGGAGTAGAGTAAGTAGGTAATAGAGAAAAGAATGAGGGAAGTAGCAAAGGCAGGAAACTGAGGGTTAAAGAAATGAAGCTGTCGAACTACTAGTAGGTGAATCTGATAGAAATGTAACGAAAAGAGTACAAAACATTTACCTTATAATTGTCGTTAACTTACTCACTTTTTGTTTTTATACTTTCAATCTGTGAAAGAGAGAACAAACATTTGAAAAATATTAAAACATGTATTTAAAAATTAGAAAAGACAAGGGAAAAGATTGAAGGACAAACAGTTTTTCAACAACTTTGACACTTACAGAAGCTTCTGCTTCTCCAGGCCCCCTACACAGTCCTAAAGATATACATTTTAAACTAACAGTATCTTGATGCAGATGAAGTGAGGCCTATCTTAAAACATGGTGCATCTTTTGCACTGCTGTTGTCTCACAAAAGTGTCGCAAGACACTAACATTTTAAATGATTGTTTCAGGATGCCAATAAGATGTGTCCTATCCAGAGGTTTGTTTGAGGTGAGGCCTACTCAGGGTTCCAAATGAAATTTCGAGTTGTTGAAGAGAACAGAGGACATAATACATGTGAAGGCCTACCAATGAAGTAAGTCATGTCCACTTCACTCTTGAACAAAGGCCAGACCTCTTCTGTGTCCGTGGACAGACCTAAACTTCATCTGCACAATGTCATTCGTAAACTTAGGAAACACAGGTGATGTAATTGAAAAATGTGGAGTTTCTTTTCCTCATTTCACAATCACATCACCTGTGTTGCCTTTGGTTAGGTATCTCATAGTGCAGATGGAGTCTAGCATATCAAAGAGTACATAGAAGTTGAGCAGTATATACAACAATTTTGACATTTACAGAAGACTTAGCTTCTTATCTTGTTGGAGATGAAGTCAGGCCTGTCTTGCAACATGGTGCATCTTTTGCATCACTGCTGCATCTGTTTCATGTGGCACGGGTTTTTTACAGCATGACACATCTGCCTAGATGCATCAATTTGTAATTTTGTCGCCTCATAGCAAATCTTTTGCACCGCCGCTGCATCACAAAAGTGACGCACAGTGGCGCAAAAGAGGCATACACCTATCATAAATCTGTCCCTAACATTTGAAATGATTGATTCAGGATGACGATAAGGTGTGGCCTCTCCAGAGGTTTGTTTAAGGTGAGGCCTACTCAGGATTGCATATCAAATTTATGCTTGTTGAAGAATACAGAGGAGATAATACATGTGAAGGCCTACCAATGAAGTAAGTCATGTCCACTTCACTCTTGAACAAAGGCCAGACCTCTTCTGTGTCCGTGGACAGACCTAAACTTCATCTGCACAATGTCATTCGTAAACTTAGGAAACACAGGTGATGTAATTGAAAAATGTGGAGTTTCTTTTCCTCATTTCACAATCACATCATCTGTGTTGCCTAGGCTTAGGTATCTCATAGTGCAGATGTAGTGCAGCATATTAAACAGTACCCAGAACTGCAGCACTGCATGCAACAACTTTGACACTTACAAAAGCTTCAGCTTCTGCATGCCCCCTACACAGTGCTAATTATATACATTTTAAACTGATGGTATCTTGCTGGAGATGAACTGAAACCTATCTTGCAACATGGTGCATCTTTTACACAAAAGTGACCCACAATGGAGCAAAAGAGGCGCACGGCCACCATAAATCTGACCCTAACATTTTAAATGATTGTTTCAAGATGCCAATAAGGTGTAACCTATGCACAGATTTGTTTCAGGTAAGTCCTACTCAGGGTTGCAGATGGAATTTAGGTTTGTTGAAGAATACAGAGGAGATAATACATGTGGAGGCCTACCAACGAAGTGAGTCATGTCCACTGCACTCTTGAACAAATGTCAGACCTCCTCTGTCTCCAGGAACAGGCCTAAACCTCATCTATACAATGTGATGTGTAATGTTAGGAAACACAGGTAATATAATTGAAAAACGTGCAATTTTTTTTGCTCATTCCACAATCATATCACCTGTGTTTCCTTTGCTTAGGTATCTCATTGTGGAAATGTAGTCTATCATATGAAAGACTACGTAGAATATAAGCACTGTATGCAACAACTTTGACACTTACAGAAGCCTCTCCTTCTCCATGCCTCCTACACAGTTCTAAATGTACATCATAAATGCAAACAGTACAGAATTAATTATACATGTTAAATGGTTTATTTTTGCTGTTCTCAGAATGTATCAAATTTCACTAAAAACAGTGACTTGAAGGTATTCATCATATAACAGCTGGGGGAAAAAAACACAATCAAAATGATTGTGTTTAAAAAACCCATACAACATAACAAATCAGAATTCAGAACTCCTTAAAGTTAACTTACTATCCATGACGTCGAAGGATGTCCTATGAACAGCTTACACTCTGTTGTGCTGTTATTACTTTCAGACCGCCACTTTCTGAAAGAAAACCTCCATCGTTTTGAAAAACATGTTACATACAATAAATGACTTCTTGCTCTCTACCACACATTTCCACAAGGCCAAATCATGTCTGAGCCATTTATAACTCTTAGAATTCTTGTAAGCCAATCCCGTCATGTTGTATTTCCGCAACTTTCACAATTAAAATGTTGAAGATCATTTTCACAATCCTGGACTAGTAATATCTTCCCCTTCTTGCTCAGTCATGTTCTACATTTCCTATGACACTGATACTGCTTACTATGAAGCAGACTTACACTATCTCTATGACTACTACAATTATTTAATTCTCTACATCACTTTTAATCACAAAGCAATGTAAAACAGTAGACAGCATTGCAGACTTACATTCCCTCTACTCCATGTTTTGATTGGCTGCTTCAATTTGCTTATAAAAAGAAACCGTTTTTCTGAATTCATTCAAAGTGCAGTTATTTCTCCATGACGTCCAGTGTTATGGTAAGAAGTTATGTCTCTGTACTACACTTATCCTCAAGGCCAAATCGTGTAGGAGCCATTAGAACTTCTTGAAATTCCTCAGAGCAGATCCCGAGATTCTTTCCCTAAAATTTTGGTTTTAAAAACACCAGGTAAGAGTTTTTAAGGTCATACGGCAATTTTTTTTTGAAAATTAAAACAGAATCATTGCAGAATGACCAGCCATTTCTAGACTTTAAATAAGCTGTGTAATTTCCTGATGTTATTGAAGGACCGTCATGATATATAATTGCTGCAGTTACAAAAGTCCTTCCTGATATTGACAACTGTGAAGCCACAAAATTTTTAATTAAAGTTGTCAATTTTGTTCCATCAGGCCTACATCGTTGGAACATTAAAATAACATACTGGCCATATGTTCGTATAAATAATGTGGACATCATTTCAGATTTACATTGGCTACACTCCATGTTGTGATCAGCTGCTTTTACTAGTTTATTAAAAGAGACTGATTTACTGTCTGGCAAAGTTAAATATATAAATCTTTCTGAGTCTACACTAGTAGTACTTGATACCCTACAGTTCTCGCAGTCATGCTGCCATTGATAAGAAAGCCCAAACAGGTGATCTACATCTACACCTTCAGCATGCAATACATCAAGCATATACATTAAAAACTCCTGACAATCTTGCTGAATATTTTGAGAGAATTGTGTTTGGCCTGAACATCTGTCTAACAGATTTCGAATTTCAGACACACTTTCTATTTTTGTTCTATCAGTGCTACATTTCTCTAACACAGAATTTAACAAACAGCAAAATCTTTGATCAGAATTGACCACAATCTCTTCTTTTACATTTTCTAGAGAAAACAAAACATTAACCACTACATTAGCATAGCAGTTGACACCAGAACTGTTTTCAAATTGAAAACCAACAACATCTTCAACAGAATCCTTTTTGTTTCTGCTTATAATTTCAGGTTCATCGACTTTTCGTCTATTTGCTACAACCTCCCCAGTATTGGTCACATTTCTTCGTTTCCGGCCTACCACACGTTTCTCAAACAAAGGATATTGAGGCAAATGTGGCGCATACTCTCTTCTTAACCTATTGTATTCCTTAACACAATCTACATCCGCACAAATGTTTGTGACATCACACTCAATCAAGTACAATCCCGATAAAGTTCTAACTCGTGACAATGCCACATATGCCATACCCTCCTTGAACACAGAACTGCCAATATTCACCAATGCACTGTCTACACTTAAACCTTGCGATTTATGGATTGTCACCGCATATGCCAAGCAAACAGGAAACTGCTTACGGCGAACATATAAGTCTTTTACAAGCAAAAATCTAGCAGAACAACGACCAATTAGCTGTACTTCCTCAATGACATCAAATTTAATTTTTAAAAATTCAATTCCATCTCTATTTCTGTATTTTACAAAATCAACAACATTACCCATTGATCCATTTACCAGACCTCTTTCAACATGTAAATTCCTTCTTAAAATTATACGGCAGTTCAAGCACACATTCAGAGTCTTTTCAAAACCTGCAGTTTTAGATATAGTCTTCTCTAATGAATCCAATTTTGTTTTCAAATTCTCAGACAAAATAATTGTTGATCCCATATGCTCTACTCTGTCAATAGCTTCCAGTTTCACAATCTCTTGCTTTTCTAAATGCAACATTTTGTTGTTGAATTTGGCACATTCTGCAAGAGTTGGCATCAAACATATTCCAGATTTCTTCTCAGTAATTTTCTGAAAAATATTCTCAGGCACAACATCTTGTTCTGGATATAAATTTGACAGTAATCGTGCATGTAAAGCTTCTTTCCCATACTCGGTCACTTTTCCAATTCTAACATCTTGTAGAATAGTCTTGTAAACTTCATCCTTCGCCTGACGCATATTTTCATGCAGTTCAGCATAATTGAAGTTTAACCATATATTGACTTTGCCAATGCTCCCTAGGCACTTCCTGGTATCTTCATGCGTGAGCATTTTGAACACAGGTTGCCCTTTCACTGGTGTCAGCTGCAGAAGATCTCCGAAAACAATGATGTGTTTGCCACCAAATAACACATCATACTCTGTTTTGAGAACTTCTTGCATTCTCAAATGCACAAAGGCAAGCATGACATTGGAAACCATGCTTGCTTCGTCAATGATAAGAAGTTTCATTTTCCTCAAGATTCTTGAAACTTCACAACAAGCATCTCCAGATAGCTTGTGATATTGTAATTTGTTGTCATGCTCCACTGGCAGCATCAGTAAACGATGTAAAGTAATCCCTTTAATGTTATGTGCTGCCAGTCCAGTTGGAGCGGTGACAACACAAGACAGCGATGACTCTGTCCTTTCCTGCAAATAACATGAAATTGCTTTAATAAGGAAACTTTTTCCAGTTCCCGCTTCTCCACTCACGTACAGTCGGACAGGCTTCAACGACGTACATGAGCACTCTTTCTTGTCATGACTTAATCCATGATCAATTTGCATGGTAACTTCGTCATATATTTTCCTCTGCTCAACGTTGAGTTGTCTTTCCAACTCTTCTAAGTTAACCGCATCCTCCTGAGCATGTGCCATGGCTCTTTCCACTTCATTCATAGCAGTGGCAGCTTCATTTTCGATAACAGGTCCTCCTAGTGGATCCTGACTAAATGAAGCAGAACTCTGACTGTCCTGAGAACTGTTTCTGGCAATCTCGGCTGCAATCGTTGCTTCCTGCTCAATTTCCGCATTCAACATTTCTACATATTTGGGAAAAGCAGGACATTCTATGGTCTCCTTGGCAGCATTGAAAGAGTCTTCGTAACAGAGGAAATCTCCAAGCAGTTCCTCTTCTGCACGCCAAGGCTTGAAAAGTTGCAAAAGTGCTAAATAGAAAAACTCCTTTTTTTCAGGAGATTCGCCACTCAATTTTCGATGGTTTACCAAGTGGCATTTTCTTTGCTCGACCAGACAACCCTCACTTCCTATTACAGCATACACTCCTTTCTCAGTATCTTCTTTGATGTTCCTCTTGAATATGTAATTTTGAAGAACATCATACAGACAAACATTCTCAAGGTGACTGCTTCGATTTGGATAATATGTATCCAACATGTTGGTCTTCAAAATGTCGGTACTGTTTGGCTCCTTTTCCGCCAAATACTCAATTTCCCGCACAGGTTTCAGAACTCGATTACGCGTTGCAGCAAGACCAAGACTCGCCCAAACGATACTCCTGGACTTGGCATAGAGACTTGCTGAAGACAACCGGTCAGAACATTCATAAGCTCCGATTTCTCGATGCGACAACATCTTCAGACTGAAACTGTACAACTTCTTGCTGAGGCTCTTTTCATGGGAAATGTCCTCCCACATATCCTTCAATTCTGTCTTCTCTTTTTTGGTGATGTAAGATGTCACATACCGAGCCACAGCCATACAGTTATCAGCCACAAACTGTATATCCATGTTAGCATTCCACATGGACAAAATCACCGGGTTGTAGTCGTTGATGTACTTAGACTCTTCGTTCCTCTTCAAATTGTATGTGTTTTAGGTGATTTCTTCATCACATTATGTCGCAGCGAAGACATCAAACTGTTTACTCTTCCTTTAGAAATCACCGGTCGTGGAAAGCCGAAACGACATTTGGTGTAGAACTTGTCCTTGTTTCGGAATTTACGACGACAGTACTTTCCACATCGATGGCTTTGGAAACGTAGAACTTTTTCTCTTAGGCTTTTCTTCTCCTTTGCGTTTGGAACAGCACACGTAGAATACTGTTGTATGAAACTCATCACTGAGTCTTCTGGATCCGTTCCAAATTTAGGTGCATCCTTGATCCACAGCAACATATGTATATGAGGAGCACCTCTTGCTTGGTACTCCTTTCTCCAGAAGAAATCCAACACCTCTCCAAGAGGTGGATTCTTCTTATTCATGATGAAAGACATCATAGCTTCAAATCTATGATTGAAGTACCTGCATACATTGACTGGATCCAAAGAGCACAGTTCTCCGGGTGTCTTGAATTCGATGTTTTCGATGTTTCCATTTGCCTCTCGTAGAAATTCAAGTAAGTCTTCCCAGCCATACTCGGCACAGCTCAGAGTGAGGAACCATGTGGGAGTTCCTAAGTTCCTCAGCATACATTTTAAATCACCATGACGACGGTACCAGTACTCATTAGTACCACGCTGACACGCCATGAGATTAATCAGGTGAGAATCCAAAATACTGTCTTGGACATTGACTTTATCCATAAAGTCACTTGCCGAGATGTTTTGCATGTGTATACCACTTTTCAAGATGTGGTTCACTGCATATGACAGTCCAGACAGATCGCTTTCAAACAGGAGATGAAACAAATAGGGAATGCATTGTCGAAACCTAGCATCTCCTGCATACAATCGCAAAGTCCGGTATTCAGAAGCAGGAATTTGATGAGGTCGCTCATCATATCTTCCTCCCTGACCTGTTGGAAAAAGCTGTGGGAAACACCGAGCTTCCAAACTTTCCTCCCAAACACTAACGGGACTCCCTTTGGCTTGTTTCATTTGAAACAACTCAATAGCATTCCCCATGACTTCCTTGGAATGCAAAGGATGAACACTATAATGTTCATATATTTCTTCACTAGTACAGGGTTCTACTTTCTCAATTTGACCAGCACACAAATCGCTATCCTCTTCCTCACTTACTTCCTCTTCTGCAACATATACATTCTTATAGTATTTATTATTTTTTTTCAAATACAATGTTGCCTTTTTAACTTTCCTAACATCCACTAAATCTTGCCATATTTTCTTATTCTTTGTCGGAACCCCATTAACTAAGATAACCAGAGGTTCCTCTTCCACTTTTTCTACTCCAATTGTGTTAATGTTTTTCTTCAAATCTAGAGGCAAATAAACAACTCTTCCCTTTAATCCTCTCTGTAAATCTGATGGAGGCAATTTCCCTGTCTTTGGCTCCATTCTTACAATAGCCTGAAAGGGATGGATACTTTGAATCAAAATAGATTCATAAGTATTTAAATCCTTCAACTCAGAAGGAATCTCAACCAATTCCAGATTATTATGAACTGCTCTAGCAGGCATCTGGTTTTGATTTAATTTGTTACAACAATAAGTACACACACGTTGATCCAATCCCAAATCAAAACAATTTTCTACCATCAAGTATGTTGTGAAATCCTTCCATTCACTATTATTTTCCCTTTCACTTTTTGCATATAAATCCACTAACTTAGTCTGATTCTTATAATAAGTGCGTCGACAACACACACAAGTGAAATTTGGCCTCTCACTTGATTTCACCTCAAACGTCGCAATTTCCCTCTGGAAATTATCTGTAATGGAAACCTGTACACTATCTTCCACATTACCCGCTTCTTCTTGGTCAATTTCAACATTCTCCTCTTTACTTCCAAAGTAACAAAACTCAATTTCTTCACACATATTCTTCACATCTATTTCAGAACCATGCAAAAGAGCAGCGCATAATTGTTTAAGCATAACTGCTGGACTCTTAGCATAATACAACATTCTAACTAATTTCCTCACTTTATTATGATGCACTGCTAGCATCCTGAAATGATGAAAAACACTCTGGCATACTCTCCTGGAAAGACAAGCCAGTGAATGACCATGCAAACCTGTCACTTCTCTCACTCTGCAAGGATCTAATTCTTGCAACAACTTCATTTTCTGCTTCAAACTTTTCTTATTAAATGACCGTACAAAATCACAAAGCAAATTGATGGAATCCTGTCGCACACTGCAAATACTACTACACTTCCAGGTGTACACAGGACCCTTAGGACGTCTTCCTAAAACCTCATTACCTAACACCTCTTCTATCTCTGTTGTCACAAGTTTTTCTTTTTCAACAGGACAACCATCTTTCACTTCATAAGCTCGACCACTAGTGTCAACTGCATGCACCAAATCATTATCCTGGAAATAACTCTCCTCATTAAAAAATGCCTCACAGCTTGAACTATGCATCCATTCTCCAGAAAAAACTTCACAAAAATTACTACGATTAACTATTCTCTTCCATCTACTATTTCTTTTGAAATCATAAATTGCCTTGTTTAGCTTCCTAATTCTATTGATTATCAAAATAAATAACTTACGTTTAATTTCAAATGCCTGATCAATAACTTTCTCAACTATTTTTTTTCTCTTATAAAAAACCACTTTCTGTTGACCTTTCTTAATATTTTTTAACAAATTGCCAATTATCCTGTTGCGGAACATTCGTTTACGAATGTCCCTAAACTGTTGTTTCCTTCTACTATCATGCACAGAGTTATCTCTTGCTCTAGCAGTAACATTTTTCATTGGCCTTTCCTTTCTGTTTGAATTGCTTCTCTTTTTCTGGACTGAAACATTTTCTGTAGTAATATTTTTTTTACTACAGATATTTCTTATGAATGTTTTTGTACTCTTACCCGGTGCTTTCTTGGTGACTTGACAAATCTTTTTGTTAGAGGACTGCTGCTTTTTTTCATTGACCTGCTGTCTTTGACGTTTTGCAGCCTTTCTCAGTCTTTCTTTGGTTGGCATGCTGAAATCTTGAAATGATCTGCAGTTGAATCTGTGGTAAAATATAATAAAAAATGTTATTAACCACTATTACCCAACAGTAAATCAATAACAGTAATCAAAAACTTAAAACACTACTTGACATTTTTACATAGAAGATTTTTTAGTGCTTGGCAAATTTAGAATACAGAAATAGCAGAAAAGAAATGGAATTTATATTCATTTTACCTGTGCTGTTTTATATGTGAATCTGATAGCATATTTTAATATTTTATTGAAGACACTACACATAACCTGTTTTTGAAGGTGTCTTTATTTTTAAATTAAACGGTTTACATTTTTACTTTTTATTTATTATAAATTTTTAAAATAAATGTTTATAGTTCCATAGGCTCAAGCACGTCAGCTTCCCATCCTATGTCATACAATTCTGACAAATCTGCATCCTCATCACGTTCTTCTTCATCCTCAGGATTTAAATCATCCAAGGGATCAACATCCACTGATGTTTCAATTACGAGTTCAATGATGAGGTCGAAATCAACTGATTGCTGATTGTCGCTCATGGTGATGTTGTCTTTATCTTTAAAGAAAGATAACAACAATGAGATGTTGCAGAGTAAGAGACAAATCTCAGAGATTATAATAGTAAAATTGTTTAACAAGAGTAACATTTTGCAGCTATTATTTAGCCATGTCCAGCGATGCTGAGGAGGTGAAGCCTATGTCCAATTTATCAGTGAACAGGACTCATCTCTTCTTAACCTTGGATAAGCCTCACCGACTCTGTGTCCCCTGCACATACTTAAATATAAAGGGGCAGATTTATGTTAACTGGCACATCCCCAGGGATGCACCAGTTAACGTGCACCGCTGCTCTGCCACCCATGGTGTGCCGCATTTACAATCAGATAGGACAAAGCTGCGTCAAAACCCTGCGCCTGCTTGAAGCAGGCATAGGTCTTGACGCAGCATTGTGGAGATAGGGCACCCCTGAGCCTTGCTGGAGCTGCATAGCACTTGCTATACAACTCCAGCAATGCGCCACCTTTACGGCACAGATGCGTCACACATCTGTGCCGTTTTTGCCCCATGGTGCGCCGCATTGTAAATGCAGCACACCATGGGTGGCGAAACAGCGGCGCAGGATGACTGGCACATCCCTGGTAATGCGCCAGTCATCATAAATCTATCCCTAAGCTTCTTATCTTGTTAGAGATGAACCGCCATATGTATCATCAAACTATTTTGCATTTCCTAAATAGCGAATTTTAAGGAATAAATAGCGATTCTTTACCATTCCTAATTTGCGATGAGCAAATTGCTAATTGCAAATTACCCATTCATTTCCATGGGCCAGGAGGCCCATAGGAATGAAGGTGCAATTTGCGATTAGCAATTAGCTCATCGCAAATTAGGAATTTTTCCAAGGGTGCAGGGGTGTCTCAAGAACACCCTGCTGCACCCCTGAAAAAGAAATTTGGGGGCATATGGCGCACATAAATTTTAAAAACATTCCTTTACCTCAAAAACGATTTTCAAGTCATAATTTGAAAACACTGCCCACGGGGAAATGACTTAAAATGTCCTTAAGACACATGAAAGTGTTTTTTTAAAGCCTTTGCAACTTTTTTGGGTCACTTTTAACATGGCTATGTAACTCAAACAGTCAAAATCTAAATTTACCATGCACAGGTGGGAGCATATTTACAAGGAATTTGCTCCACGGGGAAAGGTCTTTTAATTTAATATGAGAAAAATAACATCAGAGACACTGAAATGCCTTATAAAGAAGCATACACCATTATGTCCTTGTCATAAATTTTAAAACCATTCCTTTTCCCCAAAAACGATTTTCAAGTCATAATTTGAAAACACTCCACATGGGGAAATGACTTAAAATGTCCTTAAGACACATGAAAGCGTTTTTTGATTGCCTTTGCAGCATGTTTGGGTCACTTTTAACATGGCTATGTAACGCAAACATTCAAAATCTAAATTTGCCATGCACAGGTGGGAGCATATTTAACAAACAATTTGCTCCACAGGGAAAGGTCTTACATTAAAATGGGAAAAATAACACCAGAGACACTCAATTGCCTTATAAAGAAGCATACACCATTATGTCCTTGTCATAAATTTTAAAACCATTCCTTTTCCTCAAAAACGATTTTCAAGTCATAAATTGAAAACACTCCACAGCTCCTATGCACAAAAAAACCCTGTCAGTACTAATACTTCACATTTTCTCCAATTACAATTTCTCAAAGAAACAAAATCTATTTGTAAAACACTTGAGACAAAGCAACATTTGAAAAACACAACTTTCTTCATAATTTTCTCCTTAAAGCACACTATTCTCTATCTAAATAAAGAAATCTTTTCTCACCTTAGCAAATACTTTATGAGTTTCAAAACAGTCTCAGAAACACACCAATTTGTCTTCAGCAGAGCAAAAGGTATGCACTCCAGAGTCTGCAGCTATCAAAAGCACAGAAATGCTGTAATTCTTCATACATATCTCTCATGTCACCCAATCAAAACTCTTCCCTCACTTTTTTCAAATCAAAACCCTTCCCCCCTCTGCCCTCTCTGCCTTTTTTGCATAGCAACCACCTCTTGGAAGACCTCTGGTGTTTGCAAGTTCACACAACAATGTTTCAATTGAACTCTGAACTCTCAGTGCACCTGCATATCCAGTGCATTCTTTCATTTAATGATTTTTTCTTGACCACTCAAAATACATCTTTTCAAAGAACTCATCCATGCACCCTAACTTTCTGTTTTCAGCAATCAAAATCCACCAATCACTGTTACTGCTTCATCAACACAGAAACTCCACAGTTTTTTTCATTTTAAACTCTTATTTTTTCAAGTGCCATTTCATTGCCACACTTCATCTGACTGCAGCAGAACCTCCTCTCACCATGTTTTCTGTCTGGATTGTTGGACATAGTTACATCTATTGGGCTCAGAGGTATGCTGAGAACAGAAATTTACCTAACCTCAATTTACAAGATGTGGAAATTAAGTGGTTTGGCCACAGAGGATTAAAATGTCACCAATTGATACCATTGGTGAAAACCTTTATGCATTTGCCAAAACCTGACCTGTTAATTGTGCACTGTGGAGGTAATGATTTGGGCACTTTGACTGGGGTAGGTCTGGAAATGCTTTTAAAGGACACCTTTGAGCAATTGATGGCACTTTTTCCTCAAACTGCCTTGGTATATTCAAATATATGCCAAAGACAGAAATGGAGGTGGTCAAACCAATTTTGTCCACAAATTGAGAAGTCGAGGAAGCATGTAAACAAATCTGTTTCAGCTTACATGAGAGACCATGGAATGGGCTCCATGTACAACAATAACTTGCGTTACTACATGCAAGATATCTACAGAGGAGATGGAGTTCACTTCTCAGATGAGGGCAACAGAATTTTCATTCTGAATTTAAGACTGTGCATTGGTACCTACTTATAAGTACCTAAATGTACCATAAACCCAAAAGCTCTTCTCAGAGCTACCCTACATCTGATCACTCACAATTATTATTTTTCTCTAACTTTTTTCACTAATTTTCAACAAAGTACGCTCCCCGGGGCGCTACCCGGTACGCGAACCGGAAGCTAACCTCGCGAATTTTTTTAAAAAAATGGGTTTTTTCGCACATATAAGCCTCCTTAGCCACCCTCAGAAAACCTAGGGGGTCAAGATAAGTCTACCGTGCCCCCTTCTACCCATTCTGAACATTATTTGCCCTCCATCTTGTATCTTAAGTCGACCGAAACACAAAATGGTGGACTCCCGTAACGCTCGCCAGTTCGCGTACCGGGGCGCTCCCCGGGAAGCGCACCATCAAAAAAGGTGGGAAAGTAGTTTACAGAAAAACGACTGGAGACACTCTCACCAAATATAGATTAGCTCATACTACATACCAATCCCTATCATTTTCACAAATTTGATTGAAATTCCATTTAGCCATTTAGCCTGTAGACCTCTCTAAATACCGTGAGGTAAATTACTTCTCAAAACACATCTGAAGTGTTGGAATTGACAACCAATGAAAATGTTACTTTCATTTTCTACTTTTATTACCTGACATTTGATTGGTTATATACCTGAATATATATAAAGGAAGAGAAGGAAACACAGCCATTTTGACTACTACTTCCTGGTGTACATTTCAATTGGATTTTCAATAATCACTTCAACTTCTTTGTAAAGGTAAGTTGTTATTTTTAAAACTGAAGTATATTGTGCACCAAAAGTTAATATGGTAAACTTTTTCTGATAGTTATATACTATCCCTCTGTAGTAGTTATAGATTTAGATAGACTTCTCTGTTATAGTTATGGATGGAGTTAGGTTTCTCTTGTATAATTATGAAATTACTTACGTTAAATCGCATACACTTTTTTATATTCCTACTTCCACTCTGATACTATACACTGCCCAAAGATAAATTCACTGATAAAAACTGCCTATCTAAAATTAATCCCAACAGTGCCCTATCTCTACTAATATATATTTTTTTTATCCAAATTTCAGGCAACATGGAAGGCGAACAGAAAGTTTCATTTCAAATTGTCCTGCAAGAGAGCAGCCAAGAATTAATTGATCCAAATTATATAGAATTTATGGATGAAACTTGGGACCAAGAACTACTGCAATGTGTGCAAGCAGTAGATAACCTCCTTCAAAATGAGGACATTTTACACCCTCAGAGATTACAAACTATGTTCAATGAAAATGACGACATTTCAGACAGTGAAATGTTAGAAATGTTATTAAATTTTGAAACACAATCACAATAATAAATAATTGCTTAAAAAATAAAGAAATTAAAAAATAATCAACAAAACCAACAATCAATTAACATACAGTATTTAAAAAGTCTATCATTCTTTTTTCCTTATAGTACGCTCCCCAGAACGCTTCCCGGTTCGCGAACCGGGCGCTCCCCACGCAAATTTTTTTTTATTTTTTTTTTATTTTTTTGCCCTGCGGGGCCCTTTTAAAGCCTCCACATCAAACCTAGGGGGTCAGGGAGGATCTACTATGCCCCCTTATGGTCATTTCCCCCTTTGTTTTGGCCTCCTCTTGTCTCTCGATCCTACCGAGAGACAAGATGGCGGCCGCTCCGGACTGTTTAGAATGTTGACAGACACCGGAGAGCCAATCAGCTTCGCTTCGCGAAGTTCCGTTACGCGTAAAGTACGCGAACCGGAGCGCTGCCCAGAGCGCGCTTACAGATATATATCTTTTTTTGAATGTTAATTTCTCAAAATCAACTGGAGCACATATATTGAGACTTAGCAAAGGCACATCGGGCTAACAGTCCCTACAATTTTGCCAAGTTTCGTGCAAATCCATTCAGCCGTTCGGGCTAAAAGTGAGGCCAACCGCCCTATGGAAATTAACATTAGAAAAACACGTTTTGAGACCCCCCTTTTTTCTCGGCCCCCCCTTGACAAACCCCCCCCAAATTTTCAGGGGCTGCTCAGAAACAAAATGTTCCATTTTCCTGAAAATTTCAGCCAATTCCGTCCACAAACGCCAAAGTTATTAGACATAGAATTTTCAAAAATCCCATAGGGAAAAAATCCTAACTATATATACCTACTGGCGACCGCCAGTAGGTAATATATATATATATATATATATATATTCACTGAAAAAACCGTAGGTTGCAGGCCTTATATAGTTAGGAATTAGCATTTAAAAAACCTTCAAAATTCACTCAAAAAACTATAAGTTTTAGGGGTGTTATAGTTAGCGGACATTTCACTCATACAAAACCATTGAAATTGCTCCTATATAGTTAGTACTAACTATGGGGCCGATTAGGATGGCGGACGGAAATGGGTACTGTCCGCCATGGTGGGGGAAATTTTACTCCCGGCTGCGCCGCGGAGAAACCGCGGTTGGGATTAGGATATTCATGTCACGAAACTCCGACCGCGGCGGACGGAACACAACCAACACCGTCCGCGGTGGACGGAACACAACCAAGTCCGTCCGCGGCAGACGGAGTCCAATGAACAACCACTGCCGCGGACGGAAATGACCGCGGAAAATAAAACATGTACCGCCATCCCAGAGAATACTCCGTGGCCGCAATTAGGATAAATCCGCCCGTACAACGGAACTCACAGCCATCCACGTCCGCGGCGGAAACAATGCAACGAGAACCACAGCATCAGGGCGGAAGGCCAACACGCACAACATCCCTAGCGCCTAACAAATGTATGAAAGTGCACCGCAAGTCCTAAGCAAACATACGAACATTGACAAGGCCCCCCCCCCCAGCACAAGCCACCATGACACGTCCCAATTATCCAATAATGCACACAAGTCAACACGCCCACCTACCACCTGACTGCCAACAACCATCGAGACACGACTATAAAAAGACACCCCCACACAACCACAATCCCTTGCACCACAGCATTGCTGCCAGCAAGAGGGCCATTCGAGACACTGCTAACTCACATAAAATCACATAGAAGACACCCACCCACCACCCTACCACACAAACACCCACCACACAAATCCTACACATCACACACCACACACCTGCACCTCCCAACTCACTCAACTCACACACTGAGCACCACACACCATGGCACCCAAAAAAAACCCCAAATTCACGGAGACAGAGTTGCGGGTAATGGTAGATGAAATTATCCGTGTGGAGCCCAACATCTTCGGGGCCCAAGTCCAGCAGACGACCGTGGCGCAAAAGAACCACATGTGGGACAGGATCGTCACTCGTGTGAATGCGTCGGGGACTGTGCCGAGGACCAAGCACGACATTCAGAGGCGGTGGCATGACCTTAAGACCAGGGTCAAGGGCATCCGAGCGAAAAACCACGCCAGAGCCAATCTTACTGGCGGTGGCACACCCCCGGAGCCCATACCCTACACCGATTGGGAGGAGAAGGTGCTGGTGATACTACACCCAGAGAGCCTAGACGGCCTTGACGAAGGAGAAGAGACTGGTGAGTACAAACCAAGCACCACGATCAGCACGACATGGTCAGGCTCACACAACTGAGAATAAACATCCCCCACGCCCCAACCCATGCACGTTGGACACCAACACACTAACATGTCCATGGCTCCCAACAGGCCCCCATGTGCACGGGGAGGGTGGTGGTGGTGGTGGCAGTGGTGGAGGGTGGGGTGTGTGAGAGGCCCAAACTACAACTCCCAACAGGCCCCCATGTGCACGGGGAGGGTGGCGGTGGTGGTGGAGGGTGGGGTGTGTGAGAGGCCCAAACTACTACTCCCAACAGGCCCCCATGTGCACGGGGAGGGTGGCGGTGGTGGTGGAGGGTGGGGTGTGTGCGACAGGAAACAGAAATGTCTACAAATCAATGTAACCATGTACTGTCCACATTACTGACCTGCTCGATCTTGTCCCTCAGGTGATCGTCAACTGACTGGGGAAAGCAGTACCCGGCCGCCAGCCTCGCCTCCCACACCTACAGGACTCTCTGCCGACGACGACACAGGCAGCTCCGGGGCGGAGGATGGAGCGGGACCAAGCACGCAGCCAGGGCCATCTGGCTCACAGGGACTCCCAGGACCGACCAACGTCGCAAGTGTCACACCAGCGACACCTGTCTCTGTGATCTGCACAGTCCCCACCACCACCAGTACCACCAGTACCACCAGTACCACCAGTACCACCAGCACCACCAGCACCACCACTCCTGCCGGTGCCACCCAGCATGACCCAGCGCGCAACGCTGGTCCAACGGCCCCACACACAAGCAGGGTGAGTGGGCCACAGGCAACGGGACAACTGCCAATCAGGCGACCCACACACCGCCGGTCAGAGGAGGGACAGCTACCCGAGCCAGTGGCACAGTCCCTACAAGCTCTTGCCAGGTGCCAGGCCTCATACGACCGGTCCCAGGCAAACGCCGATCGTGTTCACCAGGACTCAGTGGACAACACCAACAGCCTGCGCGAGATCTCTGGCATCCTTGGCCAGATGTTGGTGATCATGGGCCAGCAGGCAACGATGTGGAGGGAATGGGTTGCCCGGAACAACCCCCCCCCCCTCCACCATGTGTTTCAGCGCCACCGCCACCGTCACCTCCGCCTCCCCCGTCACCTCCGCCTCCGCCTCCACCGCCGCCACCACCACCTGAGCCCCTGGCGACGGATGTGGCCCATCACCAACCTGCCCTCCCAGCTGCCTCTGTACCACCTCCGAGACGGAGGGGGCGTCCGAGGCAGGAAGTTGCTGAGAGCAGTGTTGGAGCGCCAGGCACACGCTCCAAGAGGGGACGACCTTGACAATGCCACTGCCTGTGCCAGACATTCACCCTGCAAACCATCCTGTCCCACATAGACAATCATTGCCACTGGTCTGCTGGACTAGCCTGACACCCCCCAATGTGGTGTCAGCACGGACATTTCATCTGCCATTACCTACAACTCCAACTCCCTCCCTCCGCACAAAAGCACAACCTGTCAATAAATTGCATTTACTCACACAATGATGTTTTGCCTCCATGTTTATTCACATGATTGCCATCAGATACAGACCTAAACAGGTACAGGGATCATAGTCGCACATGATCATGGCGCTGCGGGAGTGACCTAGAGAAAACCAGAGACAGCAAACACACGTCAGTAAAGAGATTCACACACATCACAACACAATGCACAGCAACATTACACAAACGACAACCATCACACAAGCATGGGATGGGAGCACACACATCATGGACACTCCTATGTCCAAAGACATGAAGACACACATGTGCAACCATCACAAACCACACCCAGCTGAATAACCCCATATCCACACAACACCAGAAAACATACATGAGGCATTGTCAACCGCCACTAGAGGTAGATACTCACATTCAAGGGAAGTAGCGATCAATGAGCTGGCGCCTCTGGTCCACACCTTCCTCCTCACCACTATCCTCATCAGTCGACATGGGTGGGATGGGAGGCCGAGGAACTCCTTCGTCTTCAGGGTCCAACAGCAGTTCAATGTCATTGCGTACTGCCAGGTTGTGGAGCATGCAGCAGGCAATCACGATCTTGCATACTTTTCCTGGTGAGTAAGGCAGTGCCCCTCCGGTCTTATCGAGGCACCGAAACCTAGACTTCAGCAGTCCAAAGGTACGTTCGATGACTCTCCGTGTCCTTCCATGTGCCTCATTGTACCGCATTTCACCCGCCGTCCTCGGATTACGTAGGGGACTGAGGAGCCAGGGCCGGTTTGGGTAAGCCGAGTCGCCTATGTAGGGGGATGACAGAGACAAACATCAGAACAAGATATGGTGGGTACCCCATGCAACACAGAGATCACAAGAGTCCCCACTGCACACTCACCAACAAGCCACGCTTGACCGGGTGGCAGATTTGCCATGAGTCGTGGGACATTGCTGGTTCGCATGATGTGGGCGTCATGTGCGGATCCAGGAAATCTTGCACACACATGGGAGATGATGTTGCTCGCCAGGCACACCACCTGCACGTTCAGCGAATGAAAGTGTTTGCGATTCCTGAACACTTGTTCGCGTGCCCGTGGTGGAATGAGCGCGATGTGCGTGCCATCAATTGAGCCCACAACGTGAGGTATGTGGCCCAGTGCATAGAAACCAGCTTTGACAGCTGGCAACTCTTCCGGACGTGGGAAATGTATGTACTCATCCTTGTACAGCATCATAGCTGTTAACACATCCCGAAGAACCGTGCTGAACATTGCCTGTGACATACCCCCGGCACCTCCAACTGTATACTGAAATGTGCCAGTAGCGAAGAAATGTAGTACCGCCATGACCTTTGCAGTGGGTGTAAACGAGCCAGGATATGTTCTACGTGGCTGCAGATGAGGAGCCAATTGAGCCACAAGCTCCAGCAACCGACGTCGATCCAGCCTGAATTTCCGAATCACCTCCTCGTCTACCATATCCTCCAGCTGAGTGTATGGGCGATGCACATTTGGAGCCCTCCTGTGTGGGAGAGAGATGTAACTTAGGTCAACGTACAAACGACGCATACGTGTACAACTCCATCACATGTGTACCTTACTGACATAACTCCAGTCGTCACCCTAATGTATCGTAGACACATCACAGACACTCATGCAACTGCATGCACACAAACGATAAGTTTACACACGCCATGTCATCAAGCACAAATGCCACCACCAATGATGATGTGCATACGGTAATGACATGCATGGTGACAGAACGTATAAATCACATACACGGAATGCATGTGTACCACCACCACTGTAGTCACCTCGACACAACAATAAACCGACAACAGATGCATGAATTGGCCACACAGCCGTGATGTACTGTGTAGTTGTGAAGATGTAACAACGTCTGTAGGGTCAAACCCGACGTCAACACGTACGAATGCACATCTGTTGGCCATTGTGTGCCGACCGATGTCCATTGTATGGACACACATGCTATATTGTATGACATATGACCTTTCACAATCACCCTCACATCCCTCATGACGCAACTGCACACAACACATCACGGTGCAGCGTCTGACAAGATCACATATTTGGCGCCGCCATGGCGGTGCTCAACTTCCGCTACTTCCCAAAGGCCGAATGCGGCCTGCGTCCCTCTTCCCATTGGCTGCATGTGCAGGGACCGTCACGGGCACACATCGGCAACCGCACGTGCAAGCTTCAGGCACGGATGCTTCAGTTGCAACAATGTACTATCACTGGCGCCTCCATGGCGGGGCACGTACACAGCGGGGGAGGTGCAGGCCTATACACCCTGCAGATGTACTCAATGGACATGCCAGTTCATGACCCCCCTTACAGTCACCTTGCATCATCCACCGTACACCGGCCGGAGCGGCCGGCCCATGAACATCCGCCGTGCCCGGCCATGAACACAACCGCCATGGCCGTGCCCGGCCATGAACAACCGCCGTGCCCGGCCATGAACACAACCGCCATGGCCGTGCCCGGCCATGAACAACCGCCGTGCCCGGCCATGAACACAACCGCCATGGCCGTGCCCGGCCATGAACAACCGCCGTGCCCGGCCATGAACACAACCGCCATGGCCGTGCCCGGCCATGGCGGTTGTGTTCATGGCCGGGCACGGCGGTTGTTCATGGCCGGGCACGGCGGTTGTTCATGGCCGGGCACGGCCATGGCGGTTGTGTTCATGGCCGGGCACGGCGGTTGTTCATGACCGGGCACGGCCATGGCGGTTGTGTTCATGGCCGGGCACGGCGGATGTTCATGGGCCGGCCGCTCCGGCCGGTGTACGGTGGATGATGCAAGGTGACTGTAAGGGGGGTCATGAACTGCCATGTCCATTGAGTACATCTGCAGGGTGTATAGGCCTGCACCTCCCCCGCTGTGTACGTGCACCGCCATGGAGGCGCCAGTGATAGTACATTGTTGCAACTGAAGCATCCGTGCCTGAAGCTTGCACGTGCGGTTGCCGATGTGTGCCCGTGACGGTCCCTGCACATGCAGCCAATGGGAAGAGGGACGCTGGCCGCATACGGCCAATCGCAAGTAGCGGAAGCTGTGCACCGCAACAACAGGGCCAGTCATTGGCCCATTTCACGATCACGCTTCCAGGGCTGACCAATTGCTGGCGACGTATGCCACTGACACGTGCTGAGGGCCCTATATATGTGTCTTGGCCAACATGAAACTTCCTACCCTGGGGACCAGTGCTGCCTGTGACCATCACCTCGACCTGCTGCTGCTGCTGCTGAGCTGACCACCGACTGCTGCCTGTGACCATCACCTCGACCTGCTGCTGCTGCTGCTGAGCTGACCACCGACTGCTGCTCTAGTGCCATACTCCGTGATCTTGCCATGTCGAGAGGCAAAGAGATCCGGTCTCGACCCTTCACCGCCGCGGAGCTTGATGTCCTCGTGGACGGTGTACTCCGCAACTATGGACGCCTCTACGGCGCACCGGGACGGGTGGTAAGTGCAGTGTGGGACATGTTGGTGTGCATGAGGGGGCCAAATGATCAGGCCTATTTATATCTTAGCTGTGTAGTGTGGGCTAGACATATGTTCCTGATTGTGCATGGCTGCTGACAGTAACGTCTTGCCCCTATGTGTGTGACAGGCCACCTGTCCACTGACTTAAACCCTTTTGTCTCCCATCATGGTAGGTCAAGCTGCACCTTCGCAAGGACCTGTGGAGGACCATAGCACGGGAAGTACGGGCATTGGGGGTGTGCAACAGACGACATACACACTGCCACAAACGCTGGGACGACATTTCCAGGCTGAGCAAGAATGTAGCGGAAGTAACACTGGGCCTGATTCCAAGGACGCCCCGTCTGGCCCGACGCTCCATGACCCCTCTCATGCACCGTATCATTGCAGTGACGCATCCTGAACTGGCCGTACGTCTGAGTGCCGATCAACAGCAAACTAGCGGTGAGCATACTGTCTGTGTAGGAAACTTGTGAGTGCTATGCATGTATTGGTGCACAGACACACTATTGAGTTCCGTGTTGCGTATGTATGCCTGTGATGGCATTTTGGTCCCATTGGGTGGTACTCATTTGACATCCAGGTCCGCCATGTTGACACGCCACTTGCTTAGTAGTTGAGTGTTAAAGCACATCCCCTAGTGGTCCATGTCCCCATGGCAGAAAATGTGAGGATGACTGGTAGGGGTGGGCCATGTGCAGGATGAGGGCTCATGAACCTTTGTCTGCTATGTGATTTGGCTATCCTGTTCCTTCTGTACGTGAGTGTGCCCATGACTCACACATCTTTTCTGTGCATTTCAGCTTTGACAGAGGACACTCAGCCACAGACGGTGGAGAGTAGCCGAGGAAATGAGTCCGGCTCAGACTTCGCACACACGCAGACTGACACGGAGGAGGCCAGCGCCGGAGAGGGGGACAGGACCGTCCCTGAGGACTCGCATGTAGAGACACCATCGTCCTCCTCGTCGGACACTCTTGGTGAGCCTGCACTGTTGTCACAGACTGGGAGTGGGCACTCATCACCTTCTGTCGGAAGACAGCACACAGGGCCCACACTTCCGCCAACTGCACCATGTACTGTTCGTGGCCGGAGGAGTAGGGGGAGCAGAGTGGCGTTCGGTGCAGGCACCGCTGCCCCTGCCACGGTGAGCCAAAATGCACTGTGTGCTGAGGCCGTTGATCTGCTGCGACAGCTGTGTGTGGGTCAGACCAATATGACAAATGCTTTCCAGGATCATGATAGGAAGTTGGGGCAGGTGGTGGCATTCATGGAAGGGATGCATGGCGATCTTGCAGGTCTACACAGGACAGTGCAGTCATTGGCAAGCAGTGTGTCGTCTGCAATAGTACAGTCGAATGAACAGGGTGCTACTTCTGTTTCCCCATCTACACCGCTGGATGTCTCAGGGGGTAGTGATTATTCAGAGCAGGACTCAAATACAGGTTATTGCACTAGAAGCAGCGTCAGACAGCACGTCAGGGCACGCAGGGCACAGACCCCATCCCCTAGATCAGCTAAATCTGTTCACGTAGACGACGTCAGATGCACTGGAGTACACACACAGGATCCACAAGTGTTGTTGGGGGACATGCCTTCCGGAGCTACACAGGCATTCAACACGAAAGGTACTCCGAAGGCAAGGGATACTCACATGTCCATGGACTGTTCCTTGGACAAGGCCAGTCAGAAGACTAAGGCACCTACTGAGAGCAGGGAGACCCCCAAGAGCAGGCCCACAGCAGTGGATAGGAACACTCCCAAGGACAGTGAGAAGACTAAGGCACCTACTGAGAGCAGGGAGACCCCCAAGAGCAGGCCCACAGCAGTGGATAGGAACACTCCCAAGGACAGTGAGAAGACTAAGGCACCTACTGAGAGCAGGGAGACCCCCAAGAGCAGGCCCACAGCAGTGGATAGGAACACTCCCAAGGACAGTGAGAAGACTAAGGCACCTACTAAGAGCAGGGAGACTCCCAAGAGCAGGCCCACAGCAGTGGATAGGAACACTCCCAAGGGCAGCGACACACACAAGGAGCAGGTGTCTGCTGGAGGCAGGTGCACCACAGACGACAAGTCTGCTGGCAGGAACAGGGCGGCGAGCAGGGCACAGGCTACATCCAGAGACAACACTCCACCTAAGGATAAGGCACATCCTACGGACAAGGCATCTAGCATGGACAATGGCGCAATCAAGGACAGGCATACTTCACCCCTGGCTGCACTGAGGCTGATGTTTTCTAATAAACGGCAAACTGATGTCTCCGCGGCGGAGTCCCCCCATACCTCCACTCCCATCCAGGCCAGTCAGAAGCAGAGGAGGGTGTCCCCTGTTGTTGCATCCCCCATTACACATCATTCCGAGTCCAGGCGGCAGGCACAGAGCAAACGACAAGCAGGCTCCAGCACGTCCCCCGAAACCAGATCCCCGGCAGCAGTTGCTCCACCTATGCTGGGTGGTGATTCTTTGGAGTCCCCACCACTTGGCAGTCCTGTCCTGTCCAGGGTGCACTCACACCTCCCTAAGAAACGCAGACACACACCATTGACACCTGCAAACCCCGATTTGGCTCTAGGTGAGCTATCCCCAGCTCCCAGGCCCACCCTGCCTCCTGGCCCATACAGCCCTGTGGCTCATCATTTCAGTTGTCCCAGTGGCGCCGGTGCAGTTGACTCTCATGTATCAGATGGTAGCACAGTGTCAGTTGTGCCCTCTCCTGTTGCAGGTCCTGGCAGTGTATCTGGGTCTATGGCTCACGTGTCAGTTAGAAGATCTGTGGCTGTGTTGCACACTCCTGTTTCTGGTGCTGGCAGTCTGTCTGGGTCAGTGGCTCACGTGTCAGTGACTACATCTGTGGCTGTGTCTCACACTCCTGTTGCTGGTGCTGCCAGTGTGTCTGGGTCCGTGGCCCATGTGTGTGTCACTCGGGCTGTGGCTGTGTCTCACACTCCTGTTGCTGGTGCTGCCAGTGTGTCTGGGTCCGTGGCCCATGTGTGTGTCACTCGGGCTGTGGCTGTGTCTCACACTCCTGTTGCTGGTGCTGCCAGTGTGTCTGGGTCCGTGGCCCATGTGTGTGTCACTCGGGCTGTGGCTGTGTCTCACACTCCTGTTGCTGGTGCTGCCAGTGTGTCTGGGTCCGTGGCCCATGTGTGTGTCACTCGGGCTGTGGCTGTGTCTCACACTCCTGTTGCTGGTGCTGCCAGTGTGTCCGAGGCAGGTAGTTCACGCAGTCCCCCCTGATTCTGTGATGTGACGTGCTGTACACTTCACTCAAATGTTAATTCACATGGTGTGTCCATTGAGAACTGCGTGGCACTCTTGTGGTCCCTGTGACGGGTTGGTAGGGACACGTAGTTGTGCTGCCTCTGATGTACCTGCTCTGTACTCTACAATGCCCTGTTGATGCTCTGATACTGCAACCTGCCCTCTCGTTACCTGCCTCTGATGTACCTGCTCTGTAATGCACAATGCCCTGTTGATGCTCTGATACTGCATACTGCCCTCTCGTTACCTGCCTCTGATGTACCTGCTCTGTAATGCACAATGCCCTGTTGATGCTCTGATACTGCATGCTGCCCTCTCGTTTCCTGCCTCTGATGTACCTGCTCTGTAATGCACAATGCCCTGTTGATGCTCTGATACTGCATGCTGCCCTCTCGTTACCTGCCTCTGATGTACCTGCTCTGTGATGCACAATGCCCTGTTGATGCTCTGATACTGCATACTGCCCTCTCGTTACCTGCCTCTGATGTACCTGCTCTGTAATGCACAATGCCCTGTTGATGCTCTGATACTGCATGCTGCCCTCTCGTTACCTGCCTCTGATGTACCTGCTCTGTAATGCACAATGCCCTGTTGATGCTCTGATACTGCATGCTGCCCTCTCGTTACCTGCTATGTTGTACCTGCTCTGGTGCCCACTTTGCCCATGTTCACGCATACACTGTGATTTGACCCCTATTATTTGACAATAAAGGTAGTCTATCAAGTCTCGTGGTCTGTCGTTGTCATTCCTGCTTGCGTACTGCTAATGTGTATTCGTATATGCTTCTCATCAGTGGTTTCGGTAACATGACACTCCCCCTCCCTACGTCACGTCCCTTGCTGGTATTCCCCTCCAGACAGCCAATGGTTTGTACCTTACCTGCGTCGTCGTCCATAGTAGGCCATGACTAGGACGTGGTGGATCGCGAAGAGCATCGGGAAAGCGTGTAGCGCCGGGTCCATGGTGGTGGTCAGCTTGCGGTGGGTATCTCGGCTGTGTCACCTATGTTCGCTGTGGGGATTCCGCCGTGTTAAGACAGGTTGTATTTCCGCAGCGGTTTTATGTGTGTTTTCCGCCATCTTGATTTGGGGGACGGTCTTCGACGTCAGTGCGTACGGCGGAGCGTCCGGATGTGTTCCGTCCGCCGCGTGGTCGTGTGTAGTTGGCCGGCGGAGCGTGTTTTTCCGTCGCGGACGGAAATTTGACACGTTTTCCTATCCTGATATGGCGGACGGAGTATCCGCGGCAGGCGGACACGGAAAAGGCTTTTTCCGCCTACTCCAGGGCCGCGGTGGCTCTTCCGTCCGCCATCCTGATCGACCCCTATATTTCGCGCACCCGCAATCCACTGCTGATGATGTCACACATTACATCATTCATGACATGGTCAGTGACATCACTGATGACATCTCAAATGACATCACTGATGACATCCTCCAGTGAATGTGGTTTGCTTCGTTATTTAAATATGCCTTATATATTACCTACTGGCGGTCGCCAGTAGGTATATATAGTTAGGATTTTTTCTCTATGGGATTTTTGAAAATTCTATGTCTAATAACTTTGGCGTTTGTGGACGGAATTGGCTGAAATTTTCAGGAAAATGGAACATTTTGTTTCTGAGCAGCCCCTGAAAATTTGGGGGGGATTTGTCAAGGGGGGGCAGAGAAAAAAGGGGGGTCCCAAAACACGTTTTTCCCATGTTAATTTCCATAGGGCGGTTGGCCTCACTTTTAGCCCGAACGGCTGAATGGATTTGCAAGAAACTTGGCAAAATTGTAGGGACTGGTAGCCCGAGGTGCCTTTGCTAGGTCTCAATATATGTGCTCCAGTGGATTTTGAGAAATTAACGTTAAAAAAAATATATATCTGTGACAGCGTCCCGGGTAGCGCTCCGTTTCGCGTACTTTTCGCGTTACGGAGCTTTGCGAAGCGAAGCTGATTGGCTCTCCGGTGTCTGTAAACATTCCAAACAGTCCGTAGCGGCCGCCATCTTGTCTCTCGGTAGGATCGAGAGACAAGAGGAGGCCAAAGCGAAGGGGCAAATGACCATAAGGGGGCATAGTAGATCCTCCCTGACCCCCTAGGTTTGATGTGGAGGCTTTAAAAGGGCCCCGCGGGGCAAAAAAAAAATAATAAAAAAATCGAACGGCTGAATGGATTTGCATGAAACTTGGCAAAATTGTAGGGACCGGTAGCCCGATGTGCCTTTGCTGGGTCTCAATATATGTGCTCCAGTGGATTTTGAGAAATTAACGTTTAAAAAAAGATATATTTCTGTAACAGCGTCCCGGGTAGCGCTCCGTTTCGCGTACTTTTCGCGTTACGGAGCTTTGCGAAGCGAAGCTGATTGGCTCTCCGGTGTCTGTAAACATTCCAAACAGTACGGAGCGGCCGCCATCTTGTCTCTCGGTAGGATCGAGAGACAAGAGGAGGCCAAAGCGAAGGGGCAAATGATCATAAGGGGGCATAGTAGATCCTCCCTGACCCCCTAGGTTTGATGTGAAGGCTTTAAAAGGGCTCCGCGGGGCAAAAAAAAAAAAAATCGTTTTTTTTTCGTGGGTGCGCCCGGTTCGCGTAACGGGAAGCGGACTGGGGAGCGTACTACAAGGAAACAAGAATGATTGACTTTTAACTTATTGTATGTTTATAGACTTTTTTTTTCTTTTTTTTCTGCTGAGTGACGTCTCGGCCTATCTCCACGGGATGCAGTCCCTACCATCTCGGCGTTTAAGCCGAGGGGGACCGGTAGTGTGGGAGAGATAACGTCTGTTAACGTTCGATTCGAAGGAAATCAGGAAGTGTTGATAAACATTGTCTGCGCCATCTTGCCTTTTTTCAAATGCCACACTTTTGTCGTGCACGGCAGCCATTTTAGATGCCTTGACCAGACCCACTCTCTGCACGCTGTCGATCCTTAGCATGGCTCCCCACCCTCGCAAGCATCTCCCCCAGGCACTGGTCACCCCCGCTCTCTGTCTTATGCATGGGCAATAAACCTCCCCCCATCTGCGCTGCTCTTCCCTGAGAATCACACCCTGTGCCCGCCCGACACCTCCCTGTAGAGTTCATAGAGTCTTGTAAGTATTCCTTTTATTGCACACGTGCACTATATTCTTATGTGATGTATTCCTTTCCACGCGCGTCTCTTGAAGAATGTTTTTTTCAAGAGATGCATTTCTCGTGACACCCCTCACCTGTAATCTTCAACTGTGAGTCTGTACACTTCTACAGTTGGAGGTTGCTGTGTGCGGACGTGCTCCTGTGATGCGCCTTGGATTGCGAGATTAAAACTTACCTGTCAACATCTACAACGTTTCCTGATTATTCCTGCTAACTTAAAATCTCCACTTCACATTTGGCGACGAGATTCCTCATTTTTGATAAAAAGAGCGCATCACCCACCTTGCACGATCTCACCTAAACTCACCGCCTGCTTCAAGACCTATTTGAGCCTCCTTGCTGAAAAATCCGCCGCTGATTGGTCTTTTCCTCAGGATTTCGCATAATTTTGTGGCTTTCACCAATTCCTGACGGATCCTACTGCGCGTCACCTATGACGTGAGCGAGATCATAATCTTGTCTCGAGCATACGTCATCGCGCATACGTGCAGAAGCGTAACTACACTTGAAGGCCATCTTGGATTGTTTCCCAAGGTTACTATGGTAACAGTATACCGATCGAAAGAGTCGGAAAGGAAATAACTCGCTTTACAATTTTAAAGGATTTACGGTGAGCGGTTTTTAAAGGATTACAGTCATTTACATGAACTTTTATCTCTTTTGAAGAATATTTAAAAGATTTGTCAAGCATTCTCTAGTGGAATTCATTTTACAAGTTCGACTTTACAGTCCTTCACTAATTTTTACTTCTTTGTAAGCAGCATGGCTACAAACCAACAGATTGTTTCTTTAAATTATTTTTTACCAGTACCTGGAAAACCTAAAGAACCATGGAGACATTGGTTTCAAAACTTTGAAAGCTATTTGATTGCCATAGGAGCAGATGAATACTCTCCTAAGAGGAAATTGGCAATCCTTTATAGTAATTTGGGTAAAGAAGGCAGACAGATTTTTAACAATGTACCCAATCCCCTTCCATCTACTAGTGGTAGTGGTGATATTAATGAATATTCTGCTGCAGTATTAAAATTGAAAAGGAAGTTCCTCGAACAGCCTAGTGTTATACTTGAACGTTTTAATTTTATGAAAAGGCGTCAAGAACAAGATGAGTCTATTGAAGAATTCATTTCTGCTTTAAGAAATCTTGCTGCAGAGTGCAGTTTTGGAACTTACTTAGAAACTGCTCTGAGAGACCAATTTGTATATAATTGCTGTCACAAAAAGATTCAAGAGAGAATATTGAGTTGCAGAGACCCTTCTTTATCCGAAGTTTTAGAAATAGCTAAAGGGATTGAAAGATCAATTGTATCTTCTAAATGCATTACTGAAGCTACCTCATTCCCTCATCAACCTGATTTAAATATTAATGCAGTTTATACAAGAAATAAGCCTTTTCAGAAACCATTTCAAAGGAGAACAAATACCTTTTGTTTTCGTTGTGGTTCTAAAACACACTTGAGTAACAGCCCAGTTTGTCCAGCTCAAGGAAAAAAATGCACCTTTTGTCAAAAAATTGGGCATTTTCAATCTGTTTGTCGTAACCGAAAAAGTTCTCAAATTAATAACATTTCTTGCTTTACAGATGAAAACCCTGATGTTCAATTTATTGACTCTGAAATGAAAAATACTACTATTAATACTGTTGAAATTGTTACTCCTAATAGAAATTTGATTGAAAAGGAAATACTTTCTATTCACTCAGTTTCTATTTTCATGGTTGATTCCAATGGTTCAGGACATGTAAAAGATCCCACTTGCCAAGTAATTGTTGATCATTTAACGATTGACATGATGGCAGATTCTGGTGCCCCCGTTACCATTATATCTGATTTGTTGTTCAATACTCACTGGTCTTCCAAAATTACTCTCGAACCTTTGGACATCATACCAAAAGCATATGCAGGAAAAAGCATTGAAATGTGGGGGTTTTTCATTACCAGTGTAACTTGTTTAGGCAGGTGTATTTATACTAAGATCTATGTTGCAACTGATGGAAAATGCATTGTAGGGTGGCAAGATCTCGCCAAAATGGGTCTCAAACTTGTCCCTGGGTCTGAATTTCCTGTTCAGATAAATGAACAATGTGATGTGTCCTTCGTCAATTTTATTGATGTAGGGATAGTTAACAAAATTATTTCAGATTTTCCAGAAGTCTTTAATGATTCTGTTGGTATGATCAAGAACTATGAACATCATATTCGCCTTAAACCCAATGCTATTCCCGTAATTCATAAATTGAGGAATGTTCCTCTTAGTGTGAGAGATGACTTAAAAAAGGTACTATTGAAAATGGTAGATGAGAAAATAATTGAAGCTGTTGATTCATCCCTATGGGTCAGTCCGATTGTGGTCGTTAAAAAAAAAGGATTCTAGCATTCGTTTGTGTGCCGACCTTCGATCATTAAATCAAAATATTTTAATTGACTGTTATCCTTTACCCAGGATTCAAGAGCTTCTCACCGGAATTGCTGATTCCAAATTGTTTACGCTCTTAGATTTAAGGAGTGCATATCACCAAATCCCCCTGACCAAATGTTCATCTGAACTCACCACATTTATTACTCCTTTTGGGGCCTTTAAATATCTGAGACTCCCTTTTGGGTTGGCAAGTGCCGCAAGTGTTTTTCAAAAATTTATGGACAGCGTTTTGTGTAATGTTAAGGGTGTACAAGCGTATCAAGACGATGTTTTAATCCATTCAAAGAGTGTTGATGAACATATTAAAGATTTACGAATTGTACTATCTCGCTTCAGGGATGTTGGGATCACCCTTAGTGAAAAGAAGTGCAAGTTTTTTGTGGAAGAATTAGACTACTTGGGTCATTCTATTTCCACCACGGGTATCAAACCCAAACTTTCTCTCACTCAGGCTATTCATAATGTACCTGTTCCAAGCAACAAGGATGCTTTGAGATCATTTCTCGGTCTCACTGAATATTATTCAAGATTTGTCATGAATTATTCTCAATTGGTTCAACCTCTTAGGATGTTAATTAAAAAAGATGTTAAATTTTTGTGGAATGATGAGGCAGATTTAGCTTTCAATAACATTAAGAAAGTTATTGTAAATTCTCCAGCCCTTTCATCTTTTACACCAGGTCTTAAATGTGGCATTTACGTGGATGTGAGTCAGAAAGGCCTTTGTGCCATTCTTTGTCAATGGAATGGTTCTGTGGAACATACCATTGGTTTCGCTTCAAAGTCCCTCAACAGTGCCGAATGCAATTACAGCACCATTGAAAAAGAGGCCCTGGGTTGTGTCTGGGCCGTAGAAAAATTTAAAATCTACATTTGGGGTTCCCATTTCTTGCTATACACTGATCATAAACCTTTAATACATCTTTTAAATGGAAATGGCACTGGTAAAGCCTCTTCGAGGTTTAGTAAGAATACTTTCCAAATTGCATGATTTCAATTTTAGCATTCACCACATTGCTGGAGGCAGAAACATGAGAGCTGATGCACTTTCCAGGTTACCTTTAGAAAATAATGATGATGTACTTGGAGATGATGTTGAGTGTGTTGTAGCTTCCTTGGAGGATTTAGTCTTCTCTCCTCTCTCTATTTCTGAGGAAGATTGGTTCAAATGTTATGCTGAGGATGAAACTCTTGTAGCAGTAAAAAATTTAATAGTTTCAGGCTGGCCCAGAATACATTCTCTTCCTGCCCCCTTGAAGTCCCTTGCACAGGTTTCTGAAGATTTGACAATTGTTAATGGAATCATTTTTAGGGGTGATCGATGTGTTCCACCTTTAGTTTTGCGTAAAAAGTTATTTTTTGCAGCGCATCAGGGTCATTTAGGTGTAGGCGGAACCTCACGCAAGTTAAAGGAACATTTCTGGTGGCCAGCCATGGAGAGAAATGTTAATGAATGGATTGATACCTGCAACACTTGCTTAGCTTCAGATAAACATTGGAAATTACAGAATTTACCATTACATAATGTTCCCATTCCTGAAGACCCTTGGGTCAAGTTGGCCATTGATTTTTCCGGGCCCTTTGAAATTCTTCCTCAATCTCAACGCTACATAGTCTCTGTTGTTGACTATTATTCGAAGTGGTTTGATTTTGATTTTTGTACTAACCCAGATTCCATCTCAGCCATAAGGTTCCTAGAAAGGGTTTTTAGAATGGAAGGTCCTCCTAAGGAGATTGTCAGTGACAATGGCTCGCATTTTTGCTCTAGTGTTATAGAAGAATTTTTGAGGAAGTTTGATGCCAAACACTTGAAAGTGGCCCTCTATTCCCCTGCGTCAAATGGTTTGATTGAGCGTATGAACCGGTTTTTAAAAGAGGGCATTCAGACTGCTTATTCTTGTAAGGTAAACGTTGAAGTTTTCCTAAGGGAAAAAGTTTGGGCATACTTAGTTACCCCGCACTCCACCACGGGCATATCACCGTTCAGATTACTAAAAAAAAGGAACCCACATGGTACTGTTTGCCCCTCCTGGATCAAAAATTTGATTTCAGGAGATACTGGATGTATAGCCTGTTCTGACAAATTAGTCCTTAAGAGTAATGTGAAGAAACAACAGGCTGTACAAAGACAGAATTTTAATTCCAAAGTGATTTCCACCCCTGAAATGTTTACAGTAGGTGATTGGGTCATGTTTAAGACCACGGATAGAGTTAAGAAAGGCCTATCTAAATTTTCACTTCCTACTCAGGTACTCAAGGTGTCAAAAGGTTCTCTGTTTTTAGATAAGAGAGGGTGGCGTAACAAACGTTCACTAGTTAAATTAACCTCTGAACAAGCTAAGATCATTCTCAGAACTAAGCGTGAGAATGAAAATCATTCCTTTTCTTTCCTTGACTTGCCACAGTTAGAATCTCCAACTTCTAATGATACCACTTCTCCTTCTCAAATTACCCAAGTTTTAAATGAGGAAGTTTCACCTTCTCTTGAGGTTTCTCTTCCTTTTCCAAACAGTTTTGAAAATGATGAAACTGATTGTTCATCCACCTTTACTCACGCTTCTGATGTTACATCCAGAGCTCATAGGAACTGCTCTTTTCCCACACGCTTTAGAGATTTTTATTTAAGTTAAGTTTCATTTCTTTTAATTAAGTTTTCTTTCTGCTTCTTTATTTTGTGAGGAGGGAGGAGATGTAGAGTTCATAGAGTCTTGTAAGTATTCCTTTTATTGCACACGTGCACTATATTCTTATGTGATGTATTCCTTTCCACGCGCGTCTCTTGAAGAATGTTTTCTTTCAAGAGATGCATTTCTCGTGACACCCCTCACCTGTAATCTTCAACTGTGAGTCTGTACACTTCTACAGTTGGAGGTTGCTGTGTGCGGACGTGCTCCTGTGATGCGCCTTGGATTGCGAGATTAAAACTTACCTGTCAACATCTACAACGTTTCCTGATTATTCCTGCTAACTTAAAATCTCCACTTCACACTCCCTTTCGCCCTATTCACTACCGCACCCTCTGAAACTCCTCTTCCTCTGTGTCCGATTGTCCAGGCCGGTCCCAGGCTATCACCTAGCCCTGCAGATGTAGTTTATGGCCCCATCTGTAAAGAATCACCCCTCTTCAAAGGAGTTACAGTAGATCAAGGCCCCCACCCGATGAGATCCGTCACACCACACGCGTTCCTACTATCTGAAAACCATCCTGTATTGTGATTGGGGAGGGGACCGAGCCTGAAGCAGAAGATTCGAGGGATGCCTCTTTGTACATCAAAGTTTTTACAATTATGTGTCACATTAAAAATATATAGCACTCCAACAAAGTAGTAGGATTATAAAACTTTAATAACTTATAAATATATACAACGCAACAAAAACAGTAAAAACATTTAAACATTTTTAGGACAAAAGAAGCAACAATGGTCAGTAGCTGTGTTTTGTGCGAATAGTCCCAAGGCAGCACAACGTGCTGAGTTCTGGACGGCACCCAGGTGATGTTGCCTGGGTGCCGCACTGGTTTTGGGTATCCTACAATGCAGCTCCGAAAAACGGCGTGGGGCGTCCCGGGGGGTGGCCTCGTCAGTAGCGGTCTGTTGTGCGAATAGTCCCAAGGCAGCAGAACGCGCTGAGATGTGGATGGCACCCAGGTGATGTCCAGTAAGTTGCCGCACTGGTTTTGGTATCCTACAATGCTGCTCCGAATAACGGCGTGGGGCGTCCCGGGGGGTGGCTCGTCAGTAGCGGTCTGTTGTGCGAATAGTCCCAAGGCAGCAGAACGTGCTGAGATGTGGATGGCACCCAGGTGATGTCAAGTAAGTTGCCGCACTGGTTTTGGTATCCTACAATGCTGCTCCGAATAACGGCGTGGGGCGCCCCGGGGGGGGTGAGGCGGCGTGAACGGGCCTCCCCAGGTGGAGGCTCGTCTGCTGTAGTGGAGCGCCCCTTTACCGTTTCAGTTGCCATTCCGCCCGCTTTTGGTACACTGTGCCAAAATCCGCCATTCAGCTGAGTTGCGCCCACTCTTGCGGTGCAGCGATAGGCGGCTGCCACAGGACTCTCAAAATGGCGGCAGGCTCTTTCCTTTTTGTGCCTGGTCCACTGAAATGGCCCTGGGACACCTTGGAAATCGGACGCTTGTCTGCTAGGTCTTGGACCCCATTCTCGAAAGCGTCCCCTCAGCCTTGAAGATTCTACAAAAGTCTTGGGGGCCCCCGACTCCTGCAGGCTTCCGGTGGGGAGCGGCTGCCATGATTGCTCGCGGAAAGACCACGACGGAGCCACGAGATGGTGGTGCTTTCATGCTGACGCCAGCTTCAGTCTGAAACATCCAGAAACAAGGTGGGCCTTTCATCGTTTGGGAAAAAAAAAAGTTTTCATCCAATGAAAAGTGTTATTTTTAGGTCATATGATCAAGCCTTCCATCATTAGGAAACCAAAAGTAAAATGAACCAATGAAAAGTTTTATAAACAAGTCACATGACCTGTTATTCGGCATAGGGTATAAAAAGCGTAGAAAATCCATTGGCACGTGAGGCGGCGTCAGTAGCGGACCGATGTGCGAATAGGCCGAAGGCAGCACAACGCGCCAAGATCCGGATGGCACCGAGGTGGTGTCCACCAAGTTGCCGCACTGGTGTGGCCATCCTACAATGCTGCGCCGAAAGTCGGCATGGGGTGCCCCGTTGGCCTGTGAGGCGGCGTCAGTAGCGGACCGATGTGCGAATAGGCCGAAGGCAGCACAACGCGCCAAGATCCGGATGGCACCGAGGTGGGGTCCAGCAAGTTGCCGCACTGGTGTGGCCATCCTACAATGCTGCGCCGAAAGTCGGCGTGGGGCACCCCGTTGGCCTGTGAGTTTGCGTCAGTAGCGGACCGATGTGCGAATAGGCCGAAGGCAGCACAACGCGCCAAGATCCGGATGGCACCGAGGTGGGGTCCAGCAAGTTGCCGCACTGGTGTGGCCATCCTACAATGCTGCGCCAAAAGTCGGCGTGGGGCGCCCCGTTGGCCTGTGAGGCGGCGTCAGTAGCGGACCGATGTGCGAATAGGCCGAAGGCAGCACAACGCGCCAAGATCCGGATGGCACCGAGGTGGGGTCCAGCAAGTTGCCGCACTGGTGTGGCCATCCTACAATGCTGCGCCGAAAGTCGGCGTGGGGTGCCCCGTTGGCCTGTGAGGCGGCATCAGTAGCGGACCGATGTGCGAATAGGCCAAAGGCAGCACAACGCGCCAAGATCCGGATGGCACCGAGGTGGTGTCCAGCAAGTTGCCGCACTGGTGTGGCCATCCTACAATGCTGCGCTGAAAGTCGGCGTGGGGCGCCCCGTTGGCCTGTGAGGTGGCGTCAGTAGCGGACCGATGTGCGAATAGGGCCAAAGGCAGCGCAACGCGCCAAGATCCGGATGGCACCGAGGTGGGGTCCAGCAAGTTGCCGCACTGGTGTGGCCATCCTACAATGCTGCGCCGAAAGTTGGCGTGGGGCGCCCCGTTGGCCTGTGAGGCGGCGTCAGTCAGTGGGGGCTGTTTGAGGATCTGACTGCATTGGAAAGCAATGTGATGCTGTGCGTCGCCCCCAAGATGAAGGTTCCTCGGCTGCAGTGGGGCGCCCCTTGGTGTTTCACTCGCTATGCAGCTGAGTTGCGTGCGCACTTGCGGCGAATAGGCCGAAGGCAGCACAACAATATTTTCGGAATGGAAGACACCAAAAGGCGCTGAGATTCGGTTGGCACCGAGGTGGTGTCTAGCAAGTTGCCGCACTGGTGTGGCCATCCTACAATGCTGCTCCGAATAACGGCGTGGGGTGCCCGAAGGGGGGGGGAGGCGGCGTGAACGGGCCTCCCCAGGTGGAGGCTAGTCTGCTGTAGTGGGGCGCCCCTTTACCGTTTCAGTTGCCATTCAGCTGAGTTTCGGCCGCTCTTGATGCTACAGCGACAGGCGGCTGCAACAGGACTCTCAAAATGGCGGCCTGTTCTTTGGATTTGGGCCTGGTCCACTAAAATGGCCCTGGGACACCTTAGAACTCGGACGCTCGAATTTTTTTTCCTTTCCTCTACATGCAAAAAAGGTAAATGCCCGGTACGTTACCTGCCTCATCTGCCACGATGTACTCTCCAGAGGAACCGAAAAAAAATATAGTTATGGTAATTATACCATGCATCGTCATATGGAGAGGTGGCACCGATTAATTATAGTGATGCGCAAAAGAGAGATTTGGAGGAGAACCCCCGATCTGCCAGTACATTCACCAAAGAAGTGGCACTGACAGCATCAGAGGCAAGGGAAACGGTCCCAAATATTTAGAAGAACTTTGGAAAGATTAAAATGACATGTTTAGATTGTGGCAAATTAATTTCATGTGGACAGATGAGTGTTACTCTAATAAATACAGCATATGAACATCATCATAGTCGATGGTTGGTGGAGACATTTTGACTATATCCTGGACCTGCCCGTCCTCGCCCAAAATGGCGCCGGAATAAATGGGACTCGTAACTCCTTGTTGTGTACTGGTTGCACAACCTTGATATCACGAGATACGTATGCAGTTTTGAAGCACATGGCGGGCGGGGACGAGAATTGATTGAATATTTCGACATCCCTATTGATATTAAGTTCTGATGTGTTATTGATTACTGTACTATTGAAAGTTCGAATTAACGTCACCCATGGTACTTGCCCGCAAATGTATATCTAGATAATTTTATTGTAACTAGCCCTGTCGTATTTTAATTATAAAATGTACGTCCACCGATTCCGCAACTGTTAGACACCTTAGTTCTTGCAACCTAATGGCCCGCCCGTTACGTTCCTCTACAGTGTAAATGTCTACTCATCATATACGATTACAGTTTGCTCCGTGGCCGGCCCACGTGGTTATAGGCCCGTATTTGTATACTGACATTTTCACAATAAAGGTTTTTAAAAGAAAACATGGTAGTAGTATTTACATTGGTAAAGTTTTTAATAATAGTCACTGTTTTAGAATCAGTATAAGGCAAGTGAAATAAAGCAGTCCAATTACATGAAGGGTAAAAGGTATAATACGCAGGAACGCAGTAAAGATAAATGGTCAAGGGCTGTTGTGTTTTCTACTCCTGCAACATAAAGTGATCGATAAGAATCTGATATTCAGGCGTATCGGCGACTAAGACAGCAGGCCGAGCCTCTTTTGCTCAACGGCTCCGTCATGGGGCGAAGAAACGCCCTTTTTCTCGAAAAAGGAATATATTTTACTTGCAGAACAGTTGTAAATTTTCCGGGAAAGTACATTAGCCTGGAACATTATAACATATGTTTAAGAAAAAATAATGTTCGAAAGTAATAAAAAGCGTAATTTTTAGGTCATATGACCAAGCCTTTCATCATTAGAATAAGAAAAGTAAATGAACCAGTGAAAAGTTTTATTAACAAGTCACATGACCTGTTATGCTTACGTTACGCGCTGCGCGCCGCGCCCCGGATCGCTTCCGGGAAGCTGCGCTTCGCGCACCGGAGCACTTCCGGATGCGCTAACGCGGCGCGTCATATGACGCATTACGCGACAACGCAGGTCCAGAATATAGTCAAAATGTCTCCACCAACCAGCGGTCGGAACACAACCCCTTTCAGCAGGCTAAATAGTTCTGTTAAATGACAACAGAAGGGACAGGCAACAAGAACCATCAGTCAAAGAGGGGAGGGCAAGTTCTTCTCTACCGGGTCACGTTGGGGCGCTACCGGAACTGATCGAATTGGTAGTCTACAGTGTTTCTGGATGTTTCAGACTGAAGCTGGCGTCAGCATGAGAGCACCACCATCTCGTAGCTCCGTCGTGGCCATTCCACGAGCAATCATGGCAGCCGCTCCCCACCAGAAGCCTGCGGGAGTCGGGGGCCCCCAAGACTTTTGTAGAATCTTCAAGGCTGAGGGGACGCTTTCGAGAATGGAGCCCAAGCCCTAGCAGACAAGCGTCCGAGTTCCAAGGTGTCGCAGGGCCATTTTAGTGGACCACGCCCAAATCTGAAGAGCCGGCCGCCATTTTGAGAGTCCTGTGGCAGCCGCCTATCGCTGCACCGCAAGAGGGGGAGCAACTCAACTACATGGTGAGCGAGACGCTGTAGTCGAAAGAGCGGGCGGTAAACAGCTGAATAGCGGAAGAGGCACAGTGTAGCAAAAGCGGGCGGATTGTCAACTGAAACGGTAAAGGGGCGCCCCACTACAGCGTGTCTTTAGGTGAAACGGATTGTGGGACAAGGTCAAGAATGGAAGAGTCACCAAAAGGCAAAAAGTTCCGCTTTATTTTTATTTTTTATTTTAGCGATTTCTACAGCGCCTGGTGACCCAAGGGTATCCCCGCGCTATGTAACTTGAACCTATTGAGACGGGAGGTAGTTGAGGGGTGTTACTTGGGAAACAAATGGGTCTTAAGTTTTTTGCGGAACGCTTGACCCCGGGAGCCGGCCACCTATGTCGGGGGCGATCTCAGGCCACACCAGGGCAACACGACTTGGGGAGGGGGCCGGAGCCAAGCGCCCCCTCCGAGTCCGCGCCATCACACCGTCCCTCGGGGGCCTCCGTCAAGCGGTTCAGGGTGGCACCGCATCACATTGTTTTCAAATGCAGTCACGTCCTCAAACAGCCCCCACTTACATTGAGAATAGTGAAGCTGTAGCAAGTGCAAATAAGCTTCAGACAGTGTTACAAGCACTCCTCAAAACTTTGAACTATCAGAGTGCATGAGTTTCATGCTCGATCGATTGAGCTAGCCGGATCGGGCACCAAAAAGTATAAAATAGTTATGTAAATAGTTATTTAATAAAATGTTTTACCCTGTTACTTTGCTGGTGTGTTGTATATATTTGTAATATTTGCATAGAGTTTATTGTTATTTTGGGCGGGGTGGGTGGCGGAGCCGAGCTGTCTTGCAGCCATCATGGTGTGGAGCTCAGTTCATCTCACTAGTTTCGTATTTCTCATGAGGGGTTGTTCCTAATGTTTCTATTTTAGCGAGGTCAAAAAGAGATCCCATTAGTGGCCTACTGATTTTGCTCGATTCCTTTTGTTTTTTTACACGATTTTTCACTATCTGCAAAGACTAAACAGAGTATTGCGACTCTGTGCTTGTTTGTAAATAGAGAATGAACCAAAGAGAACCAATTCTAAAACAGTAAATGCTTGGATAACAATCAATCAAATGGAGAGAGAAGCAGGCACGACGGATTACAACGGGGGAAAAGGCCTGCGTTAACTACCCTTCACTATCTGCAAAGAGAGAGTACTCCTAATAGAAATGAGGGGGAGGGGGGGGCAGCATTCAAAGCAGATCAGTGTGCATAAACACGAAAATGTTTTTACTTACCATGTACTTGACATTCGACAGCTTATGATATTTGCTATTAAAAAACCATTGAAATTCACTGAAAAAACCATAGGTTAGAGACCATATATAGTTAGGAATTAGCATTTAAAAAACCTTGAAAATTCACTGAAAAAACCATAGGTTATAGACCATATATAGTTAGGAATTAGCATTTAAAAAACCTTATTTTACTCACACAAAACCATTGAAATTCCATATATAGTTAGTTGCACTAACTATATATCGCACACCCGCAATTCACTGCTGATGATGTCACATATTACATCATTCATGACATGGTCAGTGACATCACTGATGACATCACTGATGACATCTCAAATGACATCACTGATGACATCACTGATGACATCTCAAATGACATCACTGATTACATCACTGATGACATCTCAAATGACATCACTGATAACATCTCAAATGACATCACTGATGACATCTCAAATGACATCACTGATGACATCACTGATGACATCTCATTTGACATCATTGGTCACATCACTGATGATATCATTCATGTGACAATACAATGCATCTCCTCACACTTTCATATAAACTCTGTTACACCCAGTGTTAAATACAGAGTATAATTTTTTAAACCATTGACACACCAATACTAGTTACTACATACGCACTCACTGATTCCTATGTTTACACAAACACTCACTCCTTCACCCATACAATCATTCATACATACAATCACTCATCTTTACAACACTATCATATGCACTCATACACCTATACAGACACTCACACTCTGCCACTCATCCATGGAGTTACTCACACACCTAGTCAGTCCTGTAAAGAATCAATCACACTTCCATTTTCTAATCTATACAGTTAAACATAGAGCACCTTACATTTTCAAACATATACTAACACATACTTACTCTCTTATACAATCATTGACACAAGTACACATTGATCTGCACAGAGTCACACACCTCCCAGCCAGCCACACACACACTCAGTCTCCCATACAAATACTTGGGCAATCAATCAATAACCCATATAGTTACTCATATAGCTACTGATCAACACATGCAGCAGTTTACAGAACAAAAGACATAATGATGCACAAATTAAGACAGTTTAGTCACTAACCCATGCACTCAGTGTGACACATCTAATCACTCACTCATACATTCAGTCATGCACCTACTAAATCCTTCGTCCAGACACTTATACATCTACTCATTCTTCAATATGTAAGACATATTTTAACTTTACAGAAACATACAGTCACTGGATGCTGTCATCAGTGATGTCATCAGTGATGTCATTTGAGATGTCATCAGTGATGTCATCAGTGATGTCACTGACCATGTCATGAATGATGTAATATGTGACATCATCAGCAGTGAATTGCGGGTGCGCGATATATAGTTAGTGCAACTAACTATATATGGAATTTCAATGGTTTTGTGTGAGTAAAATAAGGTTTTTTAAATGCTAATTCCTAACTATATATGGTCTATAACCTATGGTTTTTTCAGTGAATTTTCAAGGTTTTTTAAATGCTAATTCCTAACTATATATGGTCTCTAACCTATGGTTTTTTCAGTGAATATATATCAATTTGCATTGAAGAATGAGTGGATATATAAAAATAAATATTTGGTTGGAGGATTTAGTAGCAGTGTAATTGACTGTTTACTTGACCAATTTATGGTGTCTCACTAAATATAGTGGATAGTGACTAAACTGTTTGAATATCTGTATCGCTTTGTCAGTTGTTGTGTAAACTGGTTCTCCAGTTGGTTAGTAGCTATGTGAAAGTCTATATTAGTTGATTAGTTAACTGAGTATTTGTATGGGAAAGTGAATGTGTGTGTGGTTCGGTGGGGGGTGTGTGACTGCCCAAAGATGTGTGAATAGTTGATTCACTAGATATATGAAGTTAAAACTACATGTTCTAACAGTTGTTTGGGTGAGTGAATATCTTTATGGGTGTGGTGATGAGCAAATATATTTCTCAATGGTACATGTCCAACAAACTAGAAAAATAAAAGGCAGTGTATGTGTCAGTTGTTGTATATAAATAGGTATACATGAGACTCAATGATTGTGTGAGTGACTGTATGGATAACTTTATACTTGTAATAATGATTTTATAATTCAATAAGTATGACTTACTATCTAAATGAATAGAGGAAGTTGTGTTTGTATAAGTGTGTAGCTAAGTAAATATGTAAGTATGATCCATTGTTTGCATAAGTGAGTAGGATGACTTCATATGTGAATAGGATGTGTGCTGGTGTGTCTTGTCGATTTAGGTGTATAAGTATTTTTGATAGTGTTCTATTGTTCATTGACAGCATGTATGAGTGAATCTACAGATAAGTGATTAGATGTGTGTATACATCTATGAATAACTGAGTGGGTTTTTAGATACTTGTATTGCTGTAACAATGGATTCAAATATGATACTCTGTATTTTACAAAGAGTGATGAAAGATTTTACTAGTGTATGAAAAGGTGTATGTGATCGTCACATGGATGATGTCATCAGTGATGTCATCAGTGATGTCATTTGAGATGTCATCAGTGATGTCACTGACCATGTCATGAATGATGTAATATGTGACATCATCAGCAGTGAATTGCGGGTGCGCAAAATATAGTTAGTACAACTAACTATATAGGAGCAATTTCAATGGTTTTGTATGAGTGAAATGTCCAGCTAACTATAACACCCCTAAAACTTATAGTTTTTTGAGTGAATTTTAAAGGTTTTTTAATTGCTAATTCCTAACTATATAAGGCCTGAAACCTATGGTTTTTTCAGTGAATTTGCAAGGTTTTTTAAATGCTAATTCCTAACTATATAAGGTCTGAAACCTAAGTTTTTTTCAGTGAATTTTAACGTTTTTTTGAATGCTAATTCCTAACTATATAAGACCTGAAAGCCCACCAGGAATCTCCAGTATGCGCCAGGATTGCAGAGAGGTGTAATGAAGCCGCGACCCTTTTTACACCTCTCTGCAACGCAGCCCCCGTGCATGTTTGAAGAGGGGGAACTAATTCCCCTTGCATACTGGGGTCCCCTGGGGCCAACTAGCCCACCTGAAACCACCAGTATGCGCCAGGGGGCTGCATTGCAGAGGTGTAATGAGGTTATGCCCCTTGTTACACCTCTCTGCAACGCAGCCCCCTGGCGCGTTTGCAGAGGGGGAACTAATTCCCCTTGCATACTGGGGGTCCCTGGGGGCCAACTAGCCCACCTGGAGCCTCCAGTATGCGCCAGGGGGCTGCATTGCACAGAGGTGTAATGAGGCTATGCCCCTTTTTACACCTCTCTGCAACGCAGGCCACTGGCGCGTTTGCAGAGGGGGGACTAATTCCCCTTGCATACTGGGGGTCCCTGGGTCATATCTGCCTAAACGCCGATATTCCGAACGATTGAAAATGACTTTTCTTGAGAAACACTTGGATTTGGATTATCATGTCCTATACTTTGGAATTTTTTAAAGACTGACTTTGAGGATGCTATAAATTACTCAAGTCTGTCCGAATTGTGTGGGTAAAATTGATACCTAGTCACTTTGAATAAGAATGTACTTAAGTCTCGTCTAACATTAGGAAGAAATATCTAGTTATATGACAACAGGATACCGACATAACTTGAAGGAAATAAGAACGCCCTGAAGAAGTTCTGTTGTACAGAACGGAACGCGTCGGCTGGCTGTGGTACATAAACTTAAGGAAAATAAAAGCATTTGAATATACACCAAGATTCAGCGCTTCAATAAGGACTCTAAGTGATGTGATTTGATTGGACTTATTGTGCAAGTGGTGCTGTGCCAAACTTTGGAATATTCTGCACTACTCTCTACTACTTACTCTCTACTACTCCACTACTCTCTAATACTCACTCTCTACTACTCATTCTCTACTACTCTACTACTCTCTACTACTCTCTCTCTACTACTCACTCCCTACTACTCACTATCTACTTCTCTCTACTACTCACTCTCTACTACTCTCTACTCTCTACTACTCACTCTCTACTACTCTCTCTCTACTACTCACTCTTTACTACTCACTCTCTACTACTCTCTACTACTCACTCTCTACTTCTCACTCTCTACTACTCTCTACTACTCACTCTCTACTACTCTCTCTCTACTACTCTCTACTACTCACTCTACTACTCACTCTCTACTACTCTCTACTACTCACTCTCTACTACTCTCTCTCTACTACTCTCTAGTACTCACTCTACTACTCACTCTCTACTACTCTCTACTAGTCTCTCTCTCTGCTACTCACTCTCTACTACTCTCTACTACTCACTCTCTACTACTCGCTACTACTCACTCTTTACTACTCTCTACTACTCACTCTCTACTGCTCTCTACTACTCACTCTACTACTTACTCTCTACTACTCTCTACTACTCACTCTCTACTACTCACTCTCTACTATTCTCTACTACTAACTCTACTATTCACTCTACTACTCTCTACTACTCACTCTCTGCTACTCTCTCTACTGCTCTCTACTACTCTCTACTACTCACTCTCTACTCTCTATTACTCACTCTCTACTCTCTACCTCTCTACCTCTCTCTACTTCTCTCTCTACTAGTCTCTACCTCTCTACCTCTACCTCTCTACCTCTACACCTCTACCTCTCTACCTCTCTCTACACACACACATATACACATATATATATGCATATATATGCATATGCATTTATATATATGTATGTATGTATATATATATATATATACATACATATATAAACATATATAATCTTCTGCATATCTATATAAATACAAATATAAATGCATGCATACATATACATATATGCATACATATGCATGTTATTGACATGAAAGTTTTAAAAACACTAATAAAAGAAAAACTAAAAAGCCACCTCATTGCAAACAGAATGGCTTTAACTTAAACGAGGGCGAGATCTATTGCATTTTCATTGCTTGTTTACTTTGGTTCCATCAAGAAGGCATTCAGATGTGTCACACATTTGCCATACATTCTGAATGTTAGCACTCTAGTTGCTCATTAGATCACTGTAGTAAAGCTACTGCTCACCAGGGAAGTCTGCTGCTGGTATTCAAAGTGCATGTTTCAGTCTGCATGTCAGAATTTTTGTTAATGAAATAGAAGAGGATTTGAGAAGTCACTCAAAATGTGCCCTAATTTTTCTTTCTGCAACACTAATCATACTTTCTATGGCAAAATATACCCCCTCATTTTGTTCCTTTTTAAATTAAATGTTTTAAGAGTTACCACTTGATTCCAATCAAGATGGCTTCAGGTGTGCCATACCTTTGTAATAAGTAGGACTGTTAGCGCTCTAGTTGTTCTTTAGAACACTCTAGGAGGGTGCAGTAGAACACAAAGGAATCAACTGACAGTCTCTGTCCTTGTTGGATGTACATGTTTTACTGAGAATGTCAGACTTCATTCTCAGTCGATAATGTGAATTTACAGGAAATATGCTTTCAGTTTAGCTTATAGATCCCCTTCCAAACCACTGTGGGAAAAGCATGAGATAATAGTTTTCTTTCAAACATGATTGATGATATCCCAGCAGAAGGCTTTTTCACATGGTAAAATCACCTTAGAACACACCACAATTCCTAAAATGAGTATGGTACCATCAACACATGATTTATAATGTAACTAAAGTCCTAAAACCCTCTATTAACTACAATGCTTTTTAATGAGGTGCTATCATGTATATTGGTCCCAAGATGGCTGCCAACACTTTTTGGATGAAGTGCTGACAGCCAATCAGATCTCACGATGAGATGTGTGGTTAGGCTCCGCCCAGATATATACATTTTTTTAAGTTAATTTTCGTAAAAACCACTGGAGCAATTTTCACCAAATATAGAAAAGGCACTTCTGCGTACCAGTCCCTACAATTTTGCAAGGTTTGGTGTAATTCCATTCAGCGGTTCGGGCTGTAGCCTTGTCTATTCGTTCTATGGAAATGAACATGGGGAAAACACGTTTTGGGACCCCCCTTTTTTCTCGGCCCCCGCATGACGAATCCCTCCGAAACTTCTAGGGAAGAAGTGGAGCGGAGCTGGCCTAAATTGTGGAAAATTACACGCAAATTCCTCAACCGGCGCCAAAGTTATTCCGAATAGAATGTTGCAGATTTCCTATGGTAGCTAGGTCCTAACTATATATACCTACTGGCTATCGCCAGTAGGTAATATATGTATATATATGCAGCAAAATCCTTCCCAAAGAAAAGGCGGAGGCCACATTGGGGACAAACTCTTTATTCACCAACTGCCACAGAGGGTGAATGCATTTCGGCGTCATTGCCTTCATCAGCGCCATGTGTAATAACGAGCAGGAAAATGTCTACACCTTTAAATGTTCCGCTGCTGTTGGATAGCATATCAACTAGCAGCAGCCATTTTAGGAGTTGGGGCATAGTCCCCTAGCCTAGAAAAAAGTTTTTTAAAAAACAAATACCCTGCCACCCTTGGCCCCAGGACCCTACCTCCGGGCCTATATTATTTATAATTAGGGGGGAAGCCATGCGACCCACCCTGCCCAAGCCTCTATGAGGCCCCAGGACTCCCTCTCCGAGGGACAGTTTTTTACAAGGGAACTGGGTGTCTGTACCCCTCCCTGAGTCAGATATCAGCCCTGGAGACCCGATTCATGGGGCCAGATCTAATCAGTGTCATGGTGACCCATCCCCTGAGACACATCTGTTTTTCTGCCAGGGAGAATGCAGGTATATCCTCCCTGCACTCTCCCTTACAGAAAACATAACTTTGCTCCCACCTTGTGGGAGCAGTGAAAAGTGCTGCTCCTTCCCAGGTGGTGAAATGAGTAGGCCAGCTACCACCAGCACCATAATGGGTACTGGCTATGGAGCACCGTGGGAACCTTGGCGCTCCACCTGCAGCCTCCAATGATTTGATCCATGTTAAATAGCATAAAAAAGAAAAATGGCCATCCACTCTTATTCACAGCTCCAGACAAGGAGCACCCCATAATGCCCTGCAAGGGCTATTTGTTTATATTTCAGGATCCTGGGGGACCCCTAGAAGGGACAGGAGCAACACAAGGCACTTTATTTTAATGTTGTGGGGGCTGCAGGGAAAATCCCAGAAAAATAAAAACACAGTAAGTCTCCTGGGTCATTAAATCGCTGACCCCCAGGAGAGCTTGCAATATTTTAGTGCAGAGTCGCCTTCTGATTGGTTTTAGCTTAAAAACTGTGCCCCCTTCCCCATAAAATTAGAATGCCCTGCCCCCCATGCCCTGGTTCACCCAAAGGTGTGATATAAAAGAAAAGACTGGAAATTGCTGTATTTTCCTTTTTAATCAGTGCCAGGATCCATCATTTTTGGCCTTGGGGGTCCCACTGGGACCACCCCTCCAGCCCAAGGGGGGGTAGGCTACGCTGCCCCCCTATATGTTTTAAAAAAACGTTGTTACAGAGCAGGGGACTGAGTCCCTAAGTCTGAAAATGGTGGCCATGGGACAAGCAGTGACGGAATGGTGTGAGCAATGAGGGGAGGGTGGGATGGTTGGAAGCAATGACAGGATAGGGCAATGATTGGGCAAGCAAAAAAGAGAAAGTGCAAGCAAGGACAGATATGTGGGAAGGGGCAAGCAACACAACATTGGATGGGTTGGTGGGAAGGGGAAGCACCACAACATGGACAAGCAACAATTCAGGGTGGGAGGCAGCAAGCAATAGCAGGGTCAAGAATAACAATGCAGATTGGAATGGGCAAGCAAAAACATGGGAAACAGTGGGGAAGAGACAAGCAACAGAAACATGAACCTAAAAAAAATATTTGACCTTGCGTAATGTAATCCAGGGCTTATGTAAAGCACTCCAATGTCGTTTGACCGATTTCAAACAATATACTTTTTTTTTAAATCAGGGGGAAGTGGACTAGCCTGCAGACACATGCACACTTACAAAGTGCTGCAACTACAAGAAATAAGTAGCTCCAAAAGCAGGAACAGTGGAGGACACTGGGCAAAGAAGTAGTACTTGGGCCATGCGCCAGGGGAGGGAGAAACACATGAATCGGAAGTGAAATTAGCATTTGCTTACAAAAGAGAAGCAAGGGAATGAGAGTGATGATGGTTCTAACCAATGTAAATAATAGGCAGGCTCTAAGCTCCCTGTAAGTATATAACATTTCTCACAAGCAACATTGCATGATCTCCCACAGGCAAGATCTAAAAATTTGAAGTTTTTTCTCTATAAAAATAGTTGTGATGCTGAGGCTAAAATTGTAGCAGGGGTCAAAATAAGAGTTTAGAACATGGCAGATGTGCACACTGCACCCATTTTGGTTTAATTACATCTCTTAAAATGCAAATTATTAATTTTTTGCCATATTTGCTTATTTGACTTGGCAAATGGATTCAGAACTAACTTATAACCTGAGATCTTCTCATTCAGAATAAGGGAAGGATTAATAAAGACACTAGCTTCACTCTATTGAGTCAATATTATACAGGCAACCTATGATCATCTGCCATGTTTAGATTTTTTGAGGTGTAAAACATACGTCATATAAAGATAGGGGCTATTCTCACCAAATAGCGTAATAAATACTCCACACTTTATCCTAATACATGGCATTATAGAGTCTACTTCCCCCTTCTTTTCTCCTTATGTCATTCATATTCTATCACATATCTACTCATGACCTTTGTCACATTAGCTAATCATCATCGAGGTACATGTTCATGATGTACTTCTCTCTCAGCAGCTATCAGGGATATCCAGGCAAGGATCAATGAAAAATACCTATGCGCACAATATTGATTCACAACAATATCAGCAATTAAAAATTGTTCACAAAATTATTATTTACTCATAAAAATGAAAATATTGAGAACCAAAATATTGCTGTTAAGAATATTGATTTTCATTAACCCCTTGACCGCGGCGCAAATTCCACCACGGTGCTGGGAATTAATGAGTGGACGTGTTTCGGACAGCCCCCAGCCGTCCTCCGCTCACACCCACTGTGACGTTGGATGGCCGGGGGCTGTCCGACGCACGCAACGGGCTAATATTAATAACAAAAATATTGGAAACATAAATATTGTAACCTTTAAATAAACATATGATTAGTCAACAATATTGCAAAACACACTACCAGCTACATTGATATTGCCAACATAAATTTATGTTAATTAGTAAACATAAAAATAACATTTTACGTAAGTAAAACATGAAAATAGACATTTGAAAATATATATTTTAACAACATAACAATCATTTTCATAACAAAATTGTTTATAGGAATTCCTACTATCACACACATTTAAACATAAATTAATATACTTATAAATATTTATATTGTACAGTCAAATTAAATGAAAATTATTAAAATACAAGTTAAACATTATAAAACAAACAGTAATTAGTGTTCACCATAAGAGGGTGTAACTGAGAAAAACCAAATAAAAAGAAAACAAACCAATAAAAAAACATAAACACACTTAACCAATAAAATTACATGAACAATTAAACTAACAATATAAGTAACATAAATTTGATCAACTTACTACTGCAAAAACTACAAAAGCTGCAAGAAATGGAGGTTCTGCCTGGTTTTATAACCAGAGCCTGAAAACAAAAGTGTAAACAGATATCCAACAACCTTCCAAAGTAAGTAAAACATGTATTTAAACTAAAGTATAAAATTAATTAAATGTAAAATAACAAATAACTAACAAAACACTCTGCTACTCTATCTCTTTATGTTTAGGTACTATAAAGAAATTACTACAACATTAATAAGCTGTTAATCGACGGAAAAATGATACCAGCTACATACCTGGAAAAAGACAAACAAAAGTAAGTACATCTAAAAGATTAAAAAACAGGAACGCACTCTAAAATGGTGAAGAAAGACAGAAGCCTAGGTCCCTCAGTCCCCATTAGCTGCCATCAAGGAAATGTTTAAAATTAAACTAATGCACTTTTTCCTACCCAACAGAAAAGAAACCGGCTGATTCACACTGCAACAACTGCAATGGAAAACCTGAAAATAAAGTCTGCAACATCTGGCAAGAACACACATATAATTATAAAACAGAAAAAGAGTTGATTGATTTTTTATGTTAATAACAAATGTATTGTACATTTTAAAGATGTATTTTTTATATTAATACACTGTTTTCAGACATGATGACAGAAAGAGCAAAACACATCACTAGACAGAAAGGAAAGCAATTATTATCTCATATGAGCTACACTCACAGCCTAGAAAGTGCAAGCTCTAACGGCCACATACATCAACCTATTTAGGAAGTGCAACCGGTGCGAATCGGTAAATTCGGCCGTTTGCACTTCCTAAATACGTTTTTTGGATGCATGAAACAGAGTGTCAAAATTCGCTATTTTTTGCATTTCTTAAAAATGCAAATGCATTTAAGGAATTGCATTTGTGCGATTCCTTAAATGCAATGCATCAATTTTTTAAAAATTGCGAATTTTGAAATAGGAAGTGCAAATTAACACGAGGTTGACCCTCGTGTTAATTTGCGAAAATCTTTAAAAAAGCAAAAAAATGCATTTTTTTAACTTTCATGTTACAGACACACTTGTCCTTAGGACATGTGTGTGTGAAACATGCACTTTAAAATACATTTCAGGGGTGCAGGGGGGGGGTCCTTTCAGTAAACTGAAAATGTACTAATGATTTCTAGGGAAAGGGTAGTACAGAAGATGTAATTGTAACTAATGTAAAGGGACACACCCACCCCCCAAATGTCATTGAAACAGAACTAAGGCATGTATTTCCAGATTTCAGTGATGTGAATCCCCTAGGGTCCAACTGATCTAACTTCATTTTAGGTAGGCCCCATCATCATGTTAGATCATGGAGATCATCATTTTAAAACATGAAGATCACCATCTTTCACAATTTATGCAGGATCATTTTCCTGTCTGACATTTGAAGCAGATGTCGTCTGACCTTATTTTTTTTTAGAATTGTGAAAGTGTTAGGGAGTTTGGCTGATGGCATAGATGTAACACCTGATGCGACATCATTCTGGATCAAGTGTTTACTTGTCACCATTTCAAGGTCTAATAACAACAAGTAGGGACATTTAGTCAAAATAGTGTAGTCTGAATTGATATCCCCTTATGTCAGAAATTCCTATCTCAGATAAGATTTAGTATATGAGGACAATTAAGTGGAGATGTCCTTCTGCCAGAAGATGGTCTAACCTAATGCCAGCACACTTCTAAGATGCTACATTTCACTCAGTGCTGATAACGTTGAATCCCGGAGGAAGCCTGCTACCGCAGCTCGTGTTTGCTGTCACAGGTAACACTGCCTTCACACCTCCACTGATAACAACAGCCCTTGCTGTGAATAAGGTATGTGATGCTTCTCTTCTTCTTAAGAAACTCTAGACTGCAATTAGCTCTGTTTTCCATGCTCTCTCTGAGTATGGAGAATAGTAGTAGGTTTTAAAGTGATATGTTTTAGATGAAATTCTTAACATGTTAAACAATTTATTTTTATTTTCATTGCTTACAGCATAATTTCTTGTGGTTTTAATGATTTACTGGTTACTTGTTTTAGACGTACTGATCATAATAAATGCTTTTATTTGAAAGTGTCTATTCTTCTTACTGCAGTGTGTTTGTGATATTGCGAAGAATGAAATAGATTTGTTTCTGTTACCACGGTGTCTCTGATCCCCTCATAAGGTTTGTTTGTAAACCAAAAGCAATAACTACATTCCAGTAATGTATTGGATAGTGTTCTGTGTGGCTACAATAAACTTAGCACTGGTGCATTTAACTAAGTTCTTTATTTTTGAAAACCTTTATTTTCAATTTTTTTCAATAAAACAGAACATCAACAGTACATCATACAGAGTATTATACACCTTGTTTTGGACTGGAGTAACAGTGCTGAGGCGAATAAAGAGCAATAGGGTTTCCACAATCATATTATAATTATGTATCAATATTAAATGGAACCTAGATTAGGTCATACATGCATATTCATGCATTTATAAAAGTATTCTCCATGAGTTCCACTCTATTGATACTCTTCCTTGTCGTTCTCGCTTACCCCACTGTCTGAGCATTGAACTAAGTTCACTGGGGTCACGCCTGGGTGGGAAAGCAAGCATTTTAGAACTACACCAAAGTCATAGTTTACATAACATCAGAGAGGCAAGTACTAGCTCCCAAGACCTACAGCTAAAAGTCTAAATTATATAACCCCTAAAGCCCCCACATACAGCACATGCAAGCTAGCAGCTATACCCAACTGAAATATCTATATTTCTTTTTCACTTGAATACTCCAAAATTACTGAATGGATTTACATCAAATTCCAAAAAGGGCTCTTTTTGGACCAAGACTTAGCGTTCTACCAAATTTGATGTAATTTCGTTCAGCGGTTCTGGCTGTGTTCGTGTCTAAATTCCCTACAGGAAATTGCACTGGGAAAATTTGGGGGTAAGCACACCTAATTTAACAGATTGTTAATCAAGGATTTACAAAATTGTAACAATCTTTAATGTGGATATGAAGAATAACTAACAGTCAATGCAGTAATTGACGTAAATAAATACTGATGAACTCTTGACCATGTGTAACGTATTCATGATAATTGGAAAAGAAACGTGTTTCGAAGCAAAGTGCGACTTGAGTCAATAGACAAGCACCCATCTCTGACAAATTGCTCCATCATCCTGTTCTACAGTGCAACTCCAGACATTGCACACTTTCTCAGAGAAGCACATTTAAGAATTTTGGTTCACTGAACGATATGACTTATTAATCACGGAGTGCACAATGGTAAGATTGTCTTAAAGTTCATGGCATTTCATCAGCAACTCATATCAGGGTGGTTCACATCTAGGTGTAAGAATTGGAAATTATGCCATCACCAGATACACCAACAGCAACTTATGCACACTTTGAATAAATTGTTGAATGGCTAAACTAGCTCTTACAGTATGAGCACGCACTGGGTGTTCTTTACCAGAATAAAGAATCTCACATTGGGATTCAATGTGATGCACTGACCAGTCGAAATTTGAAATAAGGTTAAGTAGAACAGTGACTAATTTGGCCGTTTTTAATTACAGTTTGGACCTATGAAAAAGAATAAAACTACAAAAAGGTCAAGTGTGCAGTTGGGTACTTGCATCTAGTCTGTACGAATGTTGACAGCTTATTGAGCTGACACACCAGGGAGGTGAGATTAATCACCCTGATGAAAGCCCCGCACCCAATGGGGCCGTAGAGTAGGACTGAAACATGTTGGTTTAGGGTCATAGGACCATGGCATCCTTAACACTCCACATATTCATTTTAATTTTTAACATCCCAACTGCTCCAACAATAAAGGGATACCTTGGAGCAAGCTAGACGATTTTTAATCTTATCTTTATGCCCCCTTGTCTTTTTCTTTCAAGTGCTCCCTGGAACATGGTTGAGCTGACCCTGACCTTTAGGAGTTAGGGTGAACCCGATGATGAAGCATGACACTATTAGTGCAGAACACTCATCTAACACCTTTCCTTCGCCTGCAGCCACCCAATTTGTTTCCATCTCGGGTTTTCCGCCTAGCGCCATGATGCTCCTCGGAGTGACAGTTGCGCTCGACAAGTGTCTAGTTACATTACAGTGTGAGTGAAGGTTATTTACAGAAAAGGAACCCTTTCCTTTGACGCTTTTAGCAAGGCGGAGATACACCTGATAGAATTTGTGCCCCGCAGGTTAGACATGAACTGAGGTGGGATGCTTTTTTTGTTTATATACAGTGGATTGAATCCCGTACCCATACATTGTCTAAGTCCATTCTTAGGCATTGTAAATGCAGTAAAGCCATATAGAGTATATGGTCTGGGAATTGGTCATTATGTACTCCACAGCTCTATGATGGCTTTTCTGAAACCTGTGAAGTTTGGTAGAAAACTTCCCAGCACATTAAACCCACACTGATGGCAGTATGGGATTTAATGTAAAAGACACTCAGAGGGCATCTTTGAGATGTCCCCTGAAAAACATCCAGCCCTGGCGTGGTTCCTGAATGGCTGCCCACCATGTGCCACCACCAGAGAGGTTCCTGGACCACTGGGTATAGGGCCTCCACTCTCTGGGTCCAGAAACAAAGTCCATCCTGGGTAGAGATGTCATGCCTCCTCCCCTAGGATGGTCTGGGTCCACAAATAGAAAGCTTCAAAGGCCTGGCGCCTTTGTAAGCTGCCCCTGCCTTTTGCTGTCTCCAGCAACTACCTCCCACCAGTTCGAACCCACACATTAGGCAGGAGAATTGGCGGGAAAACCAAGCTAAGAGGAGAGGTGTGCCCACATTTGCTAACCCCACCCCTCAGGTGGGAGAGGCAAGGAGAAGCACACATTTCACTCCCCTCCATCTAGAAGATGAGGGAATCCAGCCAATTATAGAGAGGCACAATCCCCCTCCCACTGGAGGGTGGCATAATAGGGAGTGTACCCACCCAAAGAAGGGACCTAATGGTCCTGAGCTGCACTCCCCTTTAATGCCCCTAAATTTAGTCTTTAGTAGTAGTAGATTTGAGGAACAAAGATGAAGAACTAAAGAGCAGTGCTGACACAAGAAGAAGAGGATATCAACTGCTTTAGCCCATGCCCTTCCGGCCTGTCTCAACTCCGACCGGCCTTCAGTGAAAACCATGTGTGTCCAGCAGGCAGCAGCCCCCCTAGAGCCCAGAGGACCTGGATTTGCTCAACAAAGACAACAAAGACGTCAAGATCCAGATTCAGGCAGTTCCGCAGTTCTGCACCACCCTGCACCCAACGCCCACAGCCCGAGTTTGAGTGTCCCAACACCAAAAGGAGGTCTCCCCAGAGATCCTGACTTGGGATCTGGTGATCCCCAACATCCCTCAAGCTTCAAGCAGATGCCTGCAGCCTCAATAAGGCAGATTGTTGGCCCCTGCAGTGCTGATCTTAACTCCAGGAGCTTTGCTGCCACACCCGAGTGGCCAGCACGTATGCAGCCCCTACTAACGGCCCCCTTAGCCACATTGGCTAACATTGGGCCCCTGTACTCTGCAGCAGGCCGTCCTAGTGCCGCTGGTGGTGTAATTTGAGTGCCTAGCTGTACCTTGGGGAACCTTGGTTCTAACCCTCAAAAACTATTCTTGTAGGTTGTTTACTTACCTGCACCAATAACCCTCTTATTCCCATTGGAACCAATGTTACGAGTTTTGATCCTAAAAATGTTCGAAGTGTTGATCTATTTTTGTATGAAAGAAATCTAGCTGTACTTTAACCTAAAAATGTTCATATCAACCTGTAAGTTGCAAGCACCAGTGTGTGAAATCTCAGCATATCTTCTCAAATACTCTAAATAATTGAAACGTATTCAAAAGTAATTACTATGTATTCTAAACTCTTTTAAGAGCCAATAAAACCCTGTAACGGAGCCAATTCCATTCACCATTGTATTTCCTTGTAAAGTTTTGCATTTGAAAGTATATTTTACCTACCTAAGCCTAACTGCTCAACCACACTACCACAAAGAGAGCTGTCAGCGATTATCTAATTTAGCCTCTGCTACATCTCTGGAGATCCCCTGGACTCTGTGCACACTACACCTTACTTTGGTATAGTATATACAGAGCCAGAGCTTCCTACAAAACCCACTTATAATAGGCAGGATATCCACCCCCAATGCTGAGAAAGCCCCGTCCTAAATAAACTGTCTAACATACTTACACAATGGGCAGGCTTTCCCTGGATCCTTGGTGAAAGCAACTGTGTACTGGATGTTTCTTTAGACAGATTATTTCTTCCTCTTCCATAAGCATCAACATTGCACAATGCCAAATACCTCGCCAACTGGTTAGAACGTTGGACCCTAACAGACATTTTGTGACAATGTAATATAGGTGTGAAGGTTTATTCTTCTACTCACCCCCATATGGCCTTCATGACAAGTCTGATCGTATAGTATGCTCACCTGTATATGCTCCTTAGCTACTCACATTGACGACTTGGGTCAGACTGTTTCCAACCACAATCGCCTTGCGGTTGGGATTAGCTGGAACAGGGTAAACCCACAAGTACGAACATAGCGACTTCAACCCTCAGTTCTCGAAGAGCCAGCTTTTCCAAGCCATTCTGCATGAAAAAAATCAATGTTTATTTTGGCTTTAATCAGAAATCAACTTCGTCCTGTGCCCTGGAGTAGGAAGCATTCAAAACCACTATTAGAGGGCATTGCATTGGCATATTAGTACGGGTGCAGAAAACATTGAATCTGGATTTGAAAGTGATTCAGTATTTGTTGCTCCAATTAGTGGGTCAAGCCATAAATTACATTTCCTACGCACCCACTCTCACTACTGTGTTAGATAAGCTGCATTGCTTGAGTGGCTTTGCTGTGTTAACTTTGCTACACGAGCAGTAAAAACTAACACTCAAGCAGACAAGCTAAGCTCTTAACTTGCCTGGTTGATTAAGCGGAAATACACCCCCCCAATCTCCTCTAACCGCCTCACACCCATGACCACCACAGCCCAAAATAAATGTTGCTTTCACCCAATATTATGAAAAGCTACATGTCATAGTTGCTCTCTCATTGATGCTGATCCTTCCATGGCTGACATCCCACTGCTTAGGATCACCCCAGGTCAGCTCAAGGGTTAGACGTGCCAATAATCTCCACTGAAATTAAAGAAGTGATATGCTTATTAGCAATGTGGGAAATCCCAGGTTAAGATGGTCTTCCTTTAGAATTTGACTGCACATTTTCTGATCTGCCGGTCCAGTATCTAGAGAAACTATATACCACAGCCACTGAGGAAAATAACTTGAATCCAAACCTTAGGAAGACTCACCTCACCTCGCATCCAACCCTAACCAAGGAGAGATGCAGCTGATCTCGCCTCTTTTGATGATCCTTAACATTGATTATAAAATATTAAGCAATATTTTTCCTGAACGCTTCCTGCCCTGTATTCTCAACCTCATTCACCCTGATCAAAATGGTATTCTGCCAGGGAAGAGCACATCTCTCAACATTGACTCTTTAGAATCATGGAATTTGACCCTGAAAAAAGCTTTTTATTGTCTTGACCATGACTACCTTTTTGCATTGCTAAAGGAGAATTGGGTTGGGCAGACACATGGTGTATATGATCAAACTCCTTTATACTGAGCCTGTGGCACGGGTTAAAAAAGGGCAACATTTCTCTGACCCAATTCTAGTACTTAGTGGCACCAGGCAGGGTTACCTGCTATTCCCTCTTCGTTGTGCCCTGACAAAGGAACCTGTGATTATTAGGTTGAGTTATAGAAGGGATGGCTGGGTCTTTTCCTTGAGGGGACAAGTCCACTCTCTCTCCATCTATGCAAAAGATATTTTGCTGTACCATAAAAATGTGACTGCTGACCATGCCGACATCACATGCATACTTTGTGCTTTTGCTGAGGTGATAAGTCTGTAGGCCAGCTGGCAAAAGTCGTTCCCATTCCTACCAGAAACTTCAGAAATCAGGGTAGATGTCAGTGGGGGAGCACTCATATGGCAGAGTAATGGTAATGCATTTCGATACTTAGGACTGAGAATCTACCATAACAGTCAATACTTATTGGATGTTAACATCACAAAGGCACTATTAGCTGTTAAAGACCAAGATGCATTATGGCGGTTCATGCCGCTCTCAGTTGCTGGTCACATTGCCCTCTCCAAAATGATTAAGCTTTCAAGATTACTTTATTTATTTGCTAATCTTCCAAGTATACCTTCCAGGATTTTTTACTTGCAACCTGGACGTGCTACTGGGAGACCTTATTTGGCAAAATGGGCATTGAAGGGTCACGTTAGAGAAATTGCAGCTTACAGGGGTGTTAGACACGGTATCTTTGGCGTGTTACCCCTGTCGTTTTGCTTTCTGACCTGGTTTTGATGGTGTGCTGAACTTCTTTTTTACTGGTTTAGTGTCTCTACGCATTTTCTCACTGCTGTTTATTGTTAGAGTGCAAGTGCTCCTGTTGTAAATTGTGTTTATGGATTGGTGTTTCCATGATTGGGATATTTGATTTACTGGAAAGTTCCTATTACAGTGCAGTGTATGTGCTCAGGGCCTGCAAATCAAATGCTACTAATGCTACTGATGCTACTATGGGCTTGCAGCACTGGTTGTACCACTCACCCAAGTCGCCTTTCAAAGGTGTCTCAGACCTGCCACTGCAGTGTCTGTGTGCAGTTTTTACTGAAATGTTGACCGGGCAAGTGCACCCACTTGCCAAACATAAACCTTCCCATTTCTTACATGTAAGACACTCCTCAGGTAGGCCCAAGGTACTGCCATAGGCAGGATGCAGTATATGTAAAAAGTAGAACATGTACTGGTGTTGACTACATGTCCTGGTAGTGAAATACAGGTCATTTTGTTTTCCACTATTGCAAGTCTACCTTTCCCATAGGCTAACATGGGAGTTGCTTTGTAACATCTTACAAGCATAACTTTCCATTGGGAGAAGGTAGAGAAATGGAGTTTAGGCTTCCTAAACACAGAATTTAAAAATACATCTTTTAGTAAAGATGTTTTTTAAATTAGGTATTTTCTTGCTTAACCATCCTATGTGTCTCTGCATTTTGTTTATTCCCGGTCTGGGTTTAGAGTGACAGGGGCAGGCGATGTGCATTTACACTACACAGACCCAAGGTGGGTGTTGAGGTGTATCCTGCCTTTCCATAGCCAGACTGAATGGACGTGGCTGTATTTGGAGTAGTGGGAGAAGTTGGTGCTTGCACCTGAATGGACTGTGACTGCCTTCCACAAAGCTGTTTCCCCCTCCTGGTGTGAACCTGGCCTGAGCCTAGCAGAACTGGTTTATGTATGCCAGTGGAACTTTGTTTGTACCAACTTCAAAGGGAAATTTGGTATAAAAATACCCCCAGAACTTTAGAACTCTTTTGGATCAAGAAACCTACCAAGAAGAAAAGCAAGAGAAACGGTGAGGAGGGACTACCACTTTGCAGTGTGCTTTGCTGTCTTGAGCAGTGAAAGTACTGGACTGGACTTCCTGCATCTTATATTCCTGAGTTTCTCCAAGGGCTTGAGGTAGAGCTTGTCCCCTGTTTAAAAAGTCTTAGGAACAGCAAAGACTTCAAGTTCATCTGCTACCAGCACCGGGAGCAGTTTTGTGCTGCAACAGAAGAAAAGCAACCAAATGCCGTAAACAACGCTGCTGCCAGCTTTGTGACCTGAAGGCAATGCAGAGGGCTCCGCCGCATCTGGCACCACAACCTAGGTCTCGCTGGTGCGGCCGACTGACGACGCCACCGAGCCGCTACTTGCACTGTAACCTGTGGGCACCCCACGGCCTCACTTCAGAACACCGCCCTGGAACCCCCGGCAATGATGCTCCACGCCAATATCAACACCGCTGCCTACATGGTGGTTTGGGGGCACCACTCGTAAGTTACATGACGAACTGCCCTGTCCCACAACGCAGCCTTGGCCCACCAACGACGGCACCATTGACTCCTGTTTGTCAGCCGATGATGTCACTTCAATGACAATGACACGGCTGCCTGCACCGTGACCTGCCAGCACCGCGACAGACACCATCCCTCTTTGCCCTGTAGCCCTGGTCTCACTGACGCCAATGGATGCCATCACCAAACCTCTGCCTGCACTGCGACCTGAAGGCACCGCACTCTGCACTATTTCACTTCGCACAGCAGTCCCAATGCCCGCCGACGCCGGTGCTCCCGTCTTCAACCGCATGGCGTTTGATCTGCAACTCGTGTGACTTCAAAGGCCCGCCGACTCCTGCATCGACACCTGCTCTTCAGTGCTCATCGTGAAGTCCCCGACGCCCTGCATTCTAAAGGCACTGTTTGCGGGTCTTCCCGGCACCATTGCTGGCCCGCGAGGCCACGGTTTGCCAGAACTGTTGGATTTGTTTGTTCACAACACCGTGATAGCCCTGGATGGAGGTATCAACTTCAAGAATCTGTTTTTAAGTCTATTTTTGGCTTGTGGATATATTTGAATAACTGAATGTTGGAATCTTTTCGTTTTGGTCTTGTGTTACACAGATAAGTATTGGCTATTTTTCTAACACTGGTGTGGTGTCCGTTTGTAGTATTTTCACTGTATTACTGTATTTTATGTGCAAATGCTTTACACACTTCCTCTGACATAAGACTGACTGCTCATGCCAGGCTTCCAAGGTGGTAACCAGGGGTTATTTTAGTAGTGTCTCCCTTCTCCTGACTAGGAGGAAGGGTCCCTACTTGGACAGGGTAACAACCTGCCAACTATAGGCCCCCATTTCTAACATTGGATGTCAGTGGTGAGGATAGGACTTGCATTTGCACTTGACCTACATGATTGGTGTACTCTACTACCATATCGCAGACCACTACGTACCACATACTGTTTTCATTTTTGTCTATTTTTTATTTTGCTATTTGCTTTGAGCTTGAACTTTCTACTGCATCATGCCTGAGTCAATAGCATCATCAGTTGCATCCCTAGAAGTTGCCTTTGAGGAGGAAAGGTTGGAAACCTACAACATTAAGGGGTTGAATGCTATTTGCAAAAACCTGAATGTCCAAATCAGAGGCCTCACCAGGAAAGAGGAGCTACAGAAGGCTCTGAGGGCCTGGGTAGAAGCCAGCCATGCCAGAGGGCAGTCTGAAGATCTTAGTGTGGAGGCTGAGGAGCCTATTCAAAGTGTTGATGTACTTTTGGGAGGGAGGCACCCCCTAGGCCAGGCAGTTCTGGCATGTCCCCAGAGGAGCTGGAGGACAGGCAAGAAGCAAGGAGAGGTGCAATTGAGCTGGAGAGGCTCAAGCTGGAAATGAAAGAGAAAAGAATGATGTTAGAACATGAGCTTAGGGTAAAGTAGCTGGATCAGAAGAGTAGGCCCAGCTCAGATGGTGGGAACAATTCCTCAGTGCACTCAGAGAGGATAGTACACATCCTTAAAAATTTAGGAAAGGTGTACAAGAAGGGTGATGACATACAAAGGTGGTTCCAGGGCTATGAGGCATCTTTCCACATGAATGGGGTCCCTACAAAGAATTAGGGAGCAGAATTGTGGCCTCATTTCTCTGAAGAGGGAAGGGACACATTGTTGGCTTTGGGTAAGTGTTGTAACCTCAGATACACTGACATGAAGGAGGGCCTTCTCACTAGGTATGGTCTCACTCCTGAAAAGTACAGGGATCAGTTTAGAGCCAGTAAGAAAACTGACTCCCAGACATTGTTAGAATGTATAAATTCTTTTTGAAGGCCACTGGATGGTTGGATGAAGGGTAGCAATGTGACAGATTTTCAAGGGCTGTACAATTTGATTGTGTGGGAGCACTTGACTAGTTTATGTTTTGCAGAGTTGTACCAGCACTTGACAGATAGTAAGATGACTGACCCCAAGAAGCTTGCTATGGAACTGAACCACTGGGTGAGTACCAGGGTCCACAAGAAGGTGTATGGGGACTCGGAGACTCTGCCAAAGGTAGGCAGGGTCCCCAACAGAAAAGAGGGCTTGGGTAAAGCAATGGAGTTTTCTAAAGGTTCCCAAACTCATACCCAGGGCAAGGATTCCTGCCCCCAAGGAGAAAAGAAACCCTGAGTCTCTTCAGGAAAGCCTGCAGAGACGAGACCCCGTAAGTGCTATACCTGTGATGAGTTGAATAACCTAAAGGGAGATCCCATATGCCCCACGGAGGCACAGCCACCCACTTGTGGACAGTCCAGGGTGATGGCTAGTGTAGCGCTTGGGGAGCAGGGGTACCCAGAGGAGGGGATCCCACAAAAAATACCCTTGTCTCACTAGGAGATAGTGAGATGGTCCAAGGCAGCCAGGTACTTGCAAACACCAAGAATTACAACATCTCGGTGACCATCAATGGGGAAAGGGTAGAAATTATCAGAGATACTGGAGCCAGTGTGACCTCAGTCCGGTGTCATCTGGTTTCTGAGGAGCAAGTAGTCCCTGGTGCATTCCACCAAGTAGTTGCTGTACACAACTGTGAGCGCCAAGGTAAGGTGGCACAGGTTCCCTTTGAGTGGGGGGGGCTCAGGTCCCTTGAGGGTGGTTGTGAGCCCTACTATGCCTGTAGATTGTCTGCTAGGTAACAACCTGGAACAGTCCTTGTGGAAGGATGTGGAGCTCAGGTCTCATGCTTGGGTTGACAGAGTGGGCATGCTGACCACTTGGCCCATGGCGGCCAGCAACGGTGATCAGAGGGACCTGGAGCCTGAATCAGTGGCCCAGGTGCCAGCCAACAGAAAGATCAAGGGGCACGGGAAACTCGTCCCTTAAGTTCTCACAGTCTGGGAGGAGGCTGACCTCGAGGGGGATGCCCCGGAACCTTCAGGGGAGCAAGTGACAGAACTGGGGGACTTGCTTGAGCTGACCCATTGGCAGCAAGAAGGGGTCCCACCAGGGAAGAGTTCTGCAGGGAGCAGAAAAAGTACCCTTCTCTAGAGGGTTTGCGGTAGCAGGCTGTAAATCAGGCAGCTGGTGATCAGTCTTGATCACACTGAATCTACTGGGAGAATGGTCTCCTATACAGTGAGCCTAAGGTCGCTGAGCTTGGGTCAGCCTTTGTGCTGGTGGTACACTAGCGCTTCAGGACCTTCCTGCTCAGTCTGGCTCATGATGTGACTTTAGCAGGGCATATGGGGCAGGACAAAACCGTTTATGGGATTGTCACTGTCAGGTTGTGAAAGGTAAGTATATCTTCACCCACCTCTCCGTGAGAGATCCAGTGGGGACGATGCTATTATTCACAATTCCCCGTAATGCTACTCGCAGAGAGAGCCATTACATACACTGCTATGCTCAGGAGCACTGCTGGGGAAAAGGGAAGTGAATAAAATAAGAAAAGAAAAGAAAAGAAAAGGCAGCAGTCCTCTACCCCCGAACCTCTCCAGTCCTCTCTGTGTCAATAAGAACTCTCCTCCCTACGCATGGAACTGGAGCTGATGTCTGCAAGCGAAAGAAGACAGTAAAAGAGCCACATACATAACACCCCGTTCAATGTCTTAATATAAACATAAGGAATATACATCCTACTCACAAATTGCTCCACCCATGCACCCTGGGAGAGAGCGAATCATCCCAGAAAGTGGAAGCTCTGCAGTAGTCCCAGGCTTCAAGATCACACAGAGAGCACTTGTACAGTCATAAAATAAACAATAAGAATCAGAAGACCTTACCAGGTCTATATAGGGAATTCTAAATCCAATCCGGATAAGGGTAAAGATCATCAGTCCCTTCCATCGAATACCAACAACAAAAAGGAAAACAAACAAATGTACCTTCAGATGCCACTGCCTCTAGCAAAACGTTTTGTGATTCGTAATTCATCATGTGTGCACACATCTGCTCTCGGACCTCGGGGGGAAAAAGAGGCTCTGGCGATGCGTAAAATACTAACTGATAGCCGATTTCTCCGCAAGACCTCCGGCCCCACACGGTAGTCACTGCAGGCAGTAGTGTTCCGTCCTGAATGTGGAAACACAGAGAAGTCTCTGCACGCCCTACGGCCCAACACGGCAGTCGCGGTAGGTAGTAGCATTCAGTCCTGAACGCGGAAGACACAGAGAATGCTGCCCTCACTTCCGGAACTCCGTGCAGCCTCAAGCGAACAGGAATGCAAACATAGGAACCAGCCGTGCTCGGTGAAATGGAAACGTATAGTTTATGGCGTGCCTTACGGCAAGCTCCTTGGGGGACACTCAATGGATCAGCCAGACTCGATCCTGGAAGCTGATTGTCAAGCACTGTTCCTTTCAAGGGGAGGGGCTATTATAATCCAGTTCCTCCCTTTCCTCCTCGGCATTGTGGGATCTGTAGTTTCTTCCCACCCTGAGGAATTCACTTCAGACAGTAATAACAGTCACCCACTTCTTTTGGCCCCAACTGCAAAGGCAGTCTGATGCTCATTGTAGGTCTTGCCAAACTTGCCAGGTAAGAGTGGTAGGAATTGTAAGGCTCCTCTCTTACCTTTTCTGGTTGTAGACATCCCTTTTGAGATGGTGGGGATGGACATTGTGGGGGCTCTGGACCTCAAGACAGCCATGGGCAACAGGTATATCCTGGTCTTGGTGGACCATACCACCCGGTACCCGGAGGCTATACCTCTACGGACAACGACGGCACCTGTGTTGGGCCAGGCATTAATGGGGATCTTTTCCCATGTGGGGTTCCCCAGAGAGGTGGTATCTGACCGGGGACCAATTTCATACCCAAGTATATGATATCCCTGTGGGAGGAGTGTGGTATATCCTACCGATTCACCACACCTTACAACCCTCAAGGTAATGATTTGGTGGAGAGATTCAAAGAAAAATCTTGAAGGCCATGATCAAGGGTCTGACTGTACCGATGAGGCATATGTGCGATGTCCTCTTACCATGCCTTCTATTTGCTTACAGGGTGGTACCGCAGAAGTCTTTAGAGTTCATTCCTTATGAACTACTGTACGGTCACCCTGTGAGAGGACCTCTCAGTTTGGTGAAAGAAGGCTTGGAGACAGCTTCCAGGAAAACTCCCCAGGATGTCTTTATCTATATGCTGGGCTTTAGAAACCAAACTATGCGCTTTAGGAGATTCTCTCAGGTGAAGCTAGAAGCCAGCCAGGAAAAAATGAAACATTAGTATGACCAAAATACTCCTCTGCTAGAGTTTAAAGCTGGCCAGAAAGTGTGGGTTATGGCCCCAGAAGAAGCTTGTGCTCTACAGGACAATGGGACTGGGTCTTTTGAGGTGGTGGAGCGCAAAAGTAATGTCACCGATCTGGTGAACTTGCAGACTCCTAGAAACCCTTTGAGGATCCTACATGTGAACCGCCTCAAACCTCATTTTGAAGGGTCAGAAATAAGCATGCTCTTGGTGACGGATGATGGGGTGGAAGAGGAGTGTGAACCTCTCCCTGACCTCTGGTCTACCAAAGGAGCACAATAGGTCAGAGGAAGGTATGAATCTCTCCCCTATCGTGACCCCAGAGCAGCACAGTAACTATCGCCAGCAGTGGGGAGGTTGCCACACTTTTCTCCCTGACCACAGGTGTCACCCATTGGTGTATCCATGATGTGGACACTGGGGACACTCCTCCTGTGAAGCAAAACATTTACAGACTAACAGGGCCATGGCCAGCATCAAAAAATATATGTTGGTGTTAGGGGAGATAGAGCCATCCAACAGTCCTTGGGCCACCCCAGTGGTCTTGGTCCAAAAGACTGCTGCATCCGGTCCTACTCCTGAACTTCGGTTCTGTGTGGACTACCGTGTGCTCAATGCCATCACCAGGACTGATTCACGCTCAAATCCTCAGACCTGATGAGCTTATAGATCGTTTTTGAGCAGCCAAGTTGCTCAGTATGTTTGATTGAATGTCTGGCATTCTCAACTCCAGAGGGGCACTACCAGTTCTGAGTGATGCCCTCGGGTTGAAGAATGCCCCTGCCACCTTTCCGAGGTTGGTCAACCAGGTGTTGGCTGGGCTCAGGATTTCAGTGCCGCCTACCTGGATGAAACTGCAGTGTTCAGTTCCAACTTGCACCACCTATGGGAAGTGTTGAAGGCTCTGCTGAGAGCAGGCCTCATGGTCAAGGCCAGTAAGTGCCAGATCAATCAGGGTTCTGTGGTGTGCTTAGGACACTATGTAGGAAGTGGCCAGGTGGTGCCCCAGCAACCCAAGATTGACACCATTCTGGCTTTGGAGCCTCCCAACATCCAGACAGAAGTGAGGACCTGCTTAGGTCTCCCCAGGTTCTATAGGAGATTTGTCAAGGGCTATGGCACCATTGTCGCCCCTTGACTGAGCTGACTTCCAGGAAGCAGCCCAGAAAGGTGATCTAGACTGATGCCTGCCAGACTGCTTTTGTTGCTCTGAACCCGTGCTGAAGGCACCCAATTTCTCCTAGAAATTTGTTGTGCAGACCGAGACTTCAGAGAATGGTGTGGGAGTGATGCTCTCATAAGTGAACAAAGAGGGCCTAGACCAGCCTGTAGTCTTACGTAGCAGGAGACTACTCCCCATGGAACAGAGATGGAGTGCCATAGAGCGAGAAGCTTTTGCTGTGGTCTGGGCACTGAAGACGCTAAGGCACTACTTGTTAGGGACTCACTTCCGGGTTCACACCAACCACAAGCCCCTCAGATGGTTACTGCAGATGAGGGGTGAAAATCCAAACCTGTTAAGGTCGTCCACCTCCCTACAGGGAATGGCCTTTACGGTGGAACACTGCCCTGGCATCAGAACACGCCAAAGTTGATGGTCTGTCCAGGTTCTTCCGCCTTAGTGAAAAGAAACTCCAAATGGGTGGGTAGTTCTCCCAACTTTAAGCTGGGGGCATATGTTGGATCTGCCATCTTTTAGCGTTTTTCCCCTATCTTTTTACTTTCTGACCTCCTAGTTTTGATGGTGTGCTGGACTTCATTTTTGCTGGTTTAGTGTCTCTGCACACTTTCTTACTGTTGTTCAGTGTTAAAGTGCAAGTGCTCCTGCTGTAAATTGTGTTTATGGATTAATTTTTCAAAGATTTGGATATTTGATTTAGTACCTAAAGTCCCTAGCACAGTGCACTGTGTGTGCCCAGGGCCTGTAAATCAAATGCTACTAGTGGGCTTGCGGCACTGGTTGTGCCACCCACACAAGTTGCCTTTCAAATGTTTCTCAGACCTGCACTGCAGTGACTGCACACAGTTTTTACTGCCATGGTGACCTGTGAAGTGCACCCACTTGCCAGGCCTAAACCATCACATTTACATGTAAGGTACAGCTCAAGTAGACCCAAGGTACCCCCCATAAGCAGGGTGCAGTGTGTGTGAAAGGTAGGGCAAGTACTGGTGTTGAATACATGTCCTGGTAGTGAAATACTGGGTATTTCGTTTTTTCACTATTGCAAGGCTATCTGTCCCATAGGCTAACATGGGAGTTGCGTTGTAACATCTTACAAGCATAACTTTCTATTGGGACAAGATGGAGAAATGGAGTTTAGGCTTCCAGAACTCAGACCTTAAAAATACTACTTTTAGTAAAGATGATTTTTATATTAGGAGTTTGAAAATGCCACTTTTAGAAAGTGTGCATGTTCCTGCTTAAACTTCCTGTATGCCTCCGCCTTTTTTGTATTTCCTGTCTAGGTTTAGAATAATAGGAGCAGGGGACATGCATTCACCCTAGACAAACACAAGGAGGGGGTGAGGTGTGTAATGCCTTTCCTGGGTGAATCATAGCCAGACTGAATGGACCTGGCTGCATTTAGAGTAGAGAGAGAAGTTGTCACTTGCACCTGAATGGACTGTGGCTGCCTTCCATAAAGCTGTCTCCTCTTCCTGGTATGAAAATGGCCTGAGCCAGGCAGAACTGGTTTATGTATGCATATGGAATTTTGTTTGCACCAAGTTCAAATTCTGACCCCAGAACTTTAGAACTCTTCTGATCAAGAAATCTGCCAAGAAGAAGAGCTGGAGAAGCTGTGAGTAGGGACTACCACTTTGCTGTGTGCTTTGCTGTGTTGACCTGCGGTGGCTGCTTCTGTCTTGGGCATTCAAAGGACTGGATTGGACTTTCTGCATCTTATTTTCCTGAGTTTTTCCAAGGGCTTGAGGTAGAGCTTGTCCCCTGTTCAAGAAGTCTCAGGAACAGCAAAGACTACAAGTTCATCTGCTACCAGCACTAGGAACTGTGTGTTTTGTGTTCAACAAAAGAAAAAGCAACTCAATGCCATCACCGACACCGCTGCTGGCTCTGTGACCTGAAGGCACTGTAGAGGGCACCGCTGCATCTCGCACCACAACCCTGGTCTCACCGAAGATGCTGACCACCACCGAGCTGCTGCTTGCACCATAACCTGTTGGCACCACACTTTGCACCACCTCACTTTATGCTGCTACCCTGGTACCTCCGATGAAGACTCTCCACGCCTACATCGATGCTGCTGCCTGTATTGTGGTTTGGGAGCACCACCCGTAAGTTACAAGACACACCACCGTGCCCCACACTGCAGCCTTGGACCACCAACACTGGCACCATTGACTCCTGTTTGTCAGCCAACAACAGCGATGCAACATTGATGACGCCGCTGCCTGCACTGTGCCCTGCCAGGACCGCAATGGGCACCCTCACACTTTGCACTGCTGCCCTGGTCTCACCGACTAGGCTGGACGCCAACCCTGAGCCTCTGCCTGCAACTTGACCTGAGGGCACCATGCGCTGCACCACTGCACTTCGCACTGCAGCCTCGACACCTGCCGGCGCTCCTGCCTTCAACCGCACAGATATGTAAAGCATGTGACTTCAAGGGCCCGACGACTCATGCACTGACCTCTGGAACTGCCGCCTGCCGCCGCCGGCTCTTCAGAGCTCATCCAGATGTCCCCGCCGTCCTGCATTTCTAAAGGTACTTTTTATAGGTTTTCCCGACACCATAGCTGGCCCGTGACGCCACTGTTGGCCAGAATTGTTGGATTTGTTTGTTCAAAACACTGTGATAGCCCTAGATGGAGCCTTCAAGTTTAAGGAGTCTATTTTAGGCTTGTTGATATTTTTGAATAACTGTATGCTGGATTCTTATCATTTTGGTCTTGTGTTATACAGATAAATATTGGCAATTTTTCTAAAACTGGTGTGGTGCCCGTTTGTAGTGTTTTCACTGTATTACTGTCTGCTATGTGCAAATGCTTTACACACTGCCTCTGAGATAAGCATGAATGCTCATGCCAAGCTAATAAGGGGGTGAGCAGAGGTTATTTTAGAAGTGTAACTCTCTTATCTGCTACTGGGGGTCACTACTTGGACAGGGTAACAACCTGCCAACTAGAGACACCCATTTCTAACAAGGGGGGACCTGGGGACTCTGGTCTTCGAACATTATTACTTGGCAGCGCAGCTGCAGTTTGTGTGGCCGAATGTCACCTAGTTGACACAGCCATGACGCTGGATAGATTTCAGCGCAGTATTCAGACGTGCCTTTCGGATTCAATACGCCCGTAATGGCGCAGGTGCAGAGAGTTAGACAGTTAGTGGTCTTGTCCCATTCGGACTTATCCGCTTGCAGTTCTAGGTTGATACTCACTGTAACCGCTTCAGGGTCGTGTCACTATCATTCACAGCTGCCTACGGTCACACGTACACTGCACGAGCGGCGGGAAAATTGAGCCAATTGTGTAGCATAAATACCGTAATCTCCCGGCTTCTTATTTACCACGGAGCCATGGAGAGGACGGACGAACAAGGTAGTATCCTGACAGATGTAAGTACGGCATAGCCGCTTCTACGAGGCCACTCTGCTGGAACCTATTGAGTTTTGAGCACATCCCTACTGCAACTATTCTCCCTACAGAGTGCAAATAGCACGGTGTCCCCACTGTTCTGAAGGCTCATTATGCCTCTGACTTCTGGATAACAAGTATGCTGAGATTTTCTTGTGTTAACAACTTTTTCCATTCTAAGTAAACCTGCAGTTACTAATAAGAATTGACCTTTATAGAGTGTGTGTTTTATGTTACGTGTTGTGTGTTTCTAGTATTTGTTCTCTTCCTTTTCAGGTCACTGTACCAGCACTTATTTATTCAAGGCTATCAGTAGACACTGTATATATCACTTTTACAGGTCACATCTGGAGTATTTCTACTTACCTGATGTTTTTTTCATACATTTTTGTGTTTCCTTTTCAAATTGATGCAAGGATATTACCTTGTTGCAGTACAATTGAACATAATAGGCATATTCTGCAACAGTTATTTTTATTTATTCTACAAATAGTATTTCCTGTGTATAGACAGCATTAAACTGTCCATGTGAGTAAAGTAGGGATCTGTGTATCCGTCCTGAAGAAGAAGCAGCATGCTTCGAAACATGTTGACACAGACACACGCAGGATGTTCTGTACATTAATACATCACACCTCCACTTCACTTTTTTAATAATACCTGCACCGAGGCCTATTAAAATTATTTTTATTCCTCACATACTAGGTATTTTTTAACACTCACACATTTATCCACTCCTGACCCTACCACTCACCCCCTCGTACGCTACACATAGTGGTTACATCAGTGCTCCCGCGTATTCTGGTTAGTAGCAAGCCGCGTTCTGTAGAGGGGCGCGAAGACTCCTATGATGAAGCATGACACCAAGGGCCCATTTGGTGTGTGAGGGGTATTTAAAGAACACAATGTGCTTCCCTCCCATGTAGAAAACACATCCAACCCTAGACTATCATCACACTCTTGTGGGTGGATTTAATTTGCTTATTAATTATAACTTGGGGAGGACGAATCCACTCCCTGTGTCCATCCGGACACACTCTCTCTCCACTCCCTCTTCTGGTAATTATGGCTGGATAGATTTCTACAGTTGTTCAACCCCTCATAGCATGTGACACCGCCCCACCATCGCTTACTGCAGACAACACTTCTTTGTTTCCACAGAAGCCTGCGTGTAACAGTTTGGACCACTTCCTATGTGCCTGCTATTCCTCGCCGAGGTTTCTCAAAAAGAAAGCGCATTCTTGCAATTCCTGACCCAAAGCAGTGGCACACATCGGGTATACTGACCATGGGTGATCTTTTCCAGGACAGAGCTCTTCTGCCCTATATAACGTTAATGGACCAATTAGATGTCCATATTGGTCAGTTCTTAACATATTATACTTTGACACATGCTTTTTGCACTGGATGAAATATTACATATTCAAAAACACAAACTCACACAGTCACACAATATCTTTATACTTTTTGTACTGGCCGTAGACATGTCTGATGGCTGAACAATGCCCTTGGAGAACACTCCCAGTTTAACTTGATGGGCTTTTGGGTCAAGTGGGAGACTGAACTAGAGAGAGTGTTCCCATGATAAAGAATGGTGAATTATGCTACTCTACCTGGCTTCAGTCTCAATAAATGCCAGATTTAGACTATTCAGTTCAACATACTCCACACAACCTATCTTTCATCAGCTAAAGTGAATGAATTAGTCCCCTTGAGCAAACGTTCAATGTCCCTGTTGCAGTCTACTTAACACTGACCGACTGCACATGATCTGGTCCTGCCCATGCTAGTCCCATTACTTGTCCACAAACACCTCACAACTGACTTGGTTTACGAGCTGTGATGCTTACATAAGTGGGAGGTCTGCGCTTTGGGATCTTTTAAAAGCATGAAAAAAAATAGAAGCACAGTTCCAAATCTTGCATTGCTGCTTGCAAAATGTGCTATCACATGTCAGCGAGCGCTCACTTGGAGGGAGTTACTTTTGAGGCAGAGATTAAGGGGGAGATTTATTATTATTTCACACAGCTCAGTGCAGCAAGACACCTTGCTGCACTGCATGAAAGGAAAAGGGCAGGAATGCAGGTTACTTAACATCATATGGCGCAGTCCTGTCATTTGCATGCGCTGGTGCACAATGTGCAGACTAGCGCCAACTCAGGCACCCTTGTACCATGAGACAAGGGTGCCTGAGTTGCAGACAGAATTGTTCCTGCACAAAACAATCCTCAGATCCATTTTCCTCTTTCTAGGTGTCCTGCAGAATGCCTGGGGAGGCGTAGCTTTTTGACGCATTTCCAGGTCTACCAGTCTACCATGGGTGAATGTGTGGAAACACTCATGCTCCACCCATAGAACGCCCACCTGGGGCAGAGTAACGCAATGCAGCAAATTGTGCTGTGTTGCGTTACTCTAGATTTGTCAAGCCAGTGAGGGCCACGCAAGGTGGCCTTGCATTGCTTAATAAATCTGAGATAGTAGTTGTATCACCCTTTCATGGCACAAAGGCGAAACAACTCGTTGATGAATATGCCCCAAAATGTTTACACAGGGTAGCGGCCCAAGGCCTGCGCAAATATTTTATTTATTTTTTTAACAGAGTTTTATTCAGCGCAAACTAGACCCAAATCGGGTATCAGAGCACTTTACACAGCACCAGTTATGTTACATGAGGACACATTCATTTATATTAGGCAAGTGAAGATTAAGTGATCTGCTCAGAATCACAGGATGTTCAGCTTCATTGTCGAGACTCGAACCCAGTTCCCCAGATTCGAGGACATATCTCAGGGCTGTGATGAATGTAAGCCTCGAATCTGCAATGTTGGAGAACGATTCCCACCCTAGACTGGTTCTTAATCCGCTGGGAAGAAAGCTATAGCATTATCCATCCCACACTCCTAGGGAGCCTTGTCTGACCAGATAGTTCCCCGAGTGAGTCCTTGAATACTAAATGTATTCCTTCCCTACCCGAATCCTGTTAGCTATGAAACGTATCCAGTGGTCTACTAATTTTCAAACTCCTTAGACTCGTATTTTGCTGTGTACACTAGTTCTCTAGTTTTTGCTCTTTCTAGAATATACTGTGAGCCCAAGCCTGCTCTATTTAATGGCTTTACTTTCGTTTCTTCCTATTTCTCTTTGTGTAAATGCACAAGGAGGAGCACGGAATTGTAGTCTATTTTAATAACTATGTTTATTTTCTTTAAATTGCATAACCCGCTGTACAAATGGAGCAACAACAAAAAGTTCAAAAAAGAAATTTAAAAAATAACCTCAGACTTGATGAAGGATGCCTTGACCTTGAATATGTGTTTTTGTAGGTTTTGCATTTGGTTCACAGGCTTAGGGTGCATAGTTTTTGCTGCCATAGTCCTTCTTTTGTTCTCTGCAGTTCCCTTTCTTCATGTGGTTTGCTTTAGAGAATCAGTGTGTGGATTTGCTGTTATTCTGGTCTTTTTATTGTAAGCAGCACAAGCTTATTCACCACTTCAGACATTGTTTAGTTGTAATGTACTGCCATTTTGGTTTTACGTGGCTCTGTTTCAGTGTTTATTAAATTTCTAGTGATCTTGTCTTCTAGAAGAGACAAATTGGTGTCTTTGAACTTTCTGAGCCAGATGTTTAGGGGACTATTTACGAGTTGGTTTGCATCTGCATCGTGGTGCAAGAGTGACACAAACCTTGTTCGATTTATGATGCCACACAAGACAACTTTGTGCTGCCCTGGTTGGCTCCATAAATCTGGAGTAAGGGTAAGGCAACGCAGCACAATCCCTGCATTGCCTTGCCCTGCCCTGAGAAGGCATTCCATGGGAGTTGCGTGGGTGTCTCCATTCAACTCCCATGTGTGTTGATGCTTTCCCAGATTTACTAGAACTGGTAAACCTGGGAATGATCCAAAACGATACGCCTTCCCAGGAGAGTATAATGAGGAGGAATATAATTATTTCTTCACGTTACTACCTCTTTCTAAGTGTGCTTTATTCTGAAGCACACATAAAGAAATATGCCTCTCAGGATTGTTTCTGTGCAGGAAAGTGTCCCTTTCTGCACATAAACAATCCTGCATGCAACGCAAGCTTGCACCAGGGTGCAAGGGCACCTGCATTGGCACTAGGCTGCCAAAAGGGCGCCAGTGCAGAGGAAAACCAATTAATCAACATTGATACACATTGGTGCTCAGAAAAAGAGGGATGGGGTGAGTGTTCAGGGAGATTTGAGTGATGGTGTGAAGGAACGGAAAGGTAATGTGGTTCAAATACATCCAAGCTTTTTAGAACCAATCCAGCTTTTTACTTGGCAAATCAATATAATCACAAACATAACATTGTAGGCAGATAAACATGTCTCTGTTGCCTATGTTTGATATGAATAACAATATGTCAACGTTTCGACCCCGGTAATCATAAAGGTAGCTTCATCCTTATTGGGGGGTCTTCATCAGGACTCAAGGAAATAGTGAAGGAGGGGAAGGAGCACCTAAAACTAAATAGGCTAAAATTAGGTGACGTCAATAGTGAAGCAATGCTATATTGAAAGGTAGTCAGTGGTAATTACCATTGGATAACACCACGTACAATCCGGCTGTATTTTCAAGATGAGGGCCCGTAAGCTCCTAAAGACAAAAACAGAGACGGAGAAAAAAGGTCAAGAAATGACCCATAGAAAGACAATCACATAGAGGTGAAATTTCAGTAAGACTCAATTAGAAAAGGAACCAAATTCCAGTAAAATAGAGTGATGGGTGACACGGGTACACCTATGCATCCGGACTGGGTTGATTAGTAACCTAGAAAATACATAAGGGCAAAAAATTGCTTCAGACCGCATCAAAACATACTAAGTATATCCAAATTGTAAAGACGACATTGGATTAGTGGAGCGTGCGCAATAAAATCATATGGATATGCGCAAAATACATGCCAAAAGTGTTACTCAAAAAGGTCATATGTGGACAAAAACACCAAAGTCATGGTAAAGCTGATTCTCAAGTGAGATATTTAAATAGAGATAAGTCCTCAACACACGGTTCCTGGTAAACACTAGAACTGACAATTAACGACACATGTAGACTGACCACGGATCAATCCTACGGCCCATTGGTCTGAAAAAAGAGAGGCCCATGGGCAAAACGAACAATACAATACCCATAGTACAGATTACGTTAGTAAAAAAGTCACATCGCCACGTTAAGGTGAAGGCATTGAAAGCCGATTTTAGATGTAAACATATCGTGTCATCCACCCTGTGGCAAGTTTCAATGTTGCTTAAAACATACTCGGTTTAATTGGGGCCTGTGCAGTGAACCAAAACAAGGCCCAGCCAGCATAAAAAATGAAAACCCGAACGGGTTCCACTTGTTACAATGTTGCTAATTTCAGAAAATCCAAGTGGGATTAAAGCCTGTGAACCATAGTAAAACAAAGGCTCACTGTTGCGTGCGCAAACCAAACTCCCCTTGAGCTTCAGGTATGTATGCCATGCTAAACCAAAGAATAGGGGGCAGAGCAATTTACTCAACGCCGTTGGCTACAGTAAGGATTGAAAAGGCAAACGGCCCCAATAACGGTGTCTATTTAACGCTGAGCGGAGACGCTGGCACGTTGTTGGCTCTAAAGACGCTCAATGCTAACTATAGCATCATGTGATGGAAATTGACTGAAATGGCATAGTTAAAAGACGGGCTATTTTGGAAAAACAAATGTGTATAAAACTAGATGCTGACTAAAATCCCCAAAAATGTATTGGACATTCTAAATATAAGGCAATTACTACTCGGCTTGTGAACTTGATGAAAAATACACACAAGCATCTTAGTATGCAGAAGATCATGCGTTTTTCAGGGGTTACTGTCCAAACAAATGGCGCACAGTATACATGTGAACATTGCAAGTTGGCACATATCAATTTAGATACTTTACGATTCATACAACACCATTTGTTCTATAGTCACTGTATGGTCTTGATGTTATTAACATGGTTACTGTCCAATCAAATAGCGCACAGTATACATGTAAACATTGCACGTTAGCACATATAATTTCAGGTACTTTATGAATCTTATAACACAAATTTGTTCTATCATCACTGTATGGTCTTGATGTTTATAACATGGTTAGACATCCAGAAAACCCCCAAAATAATACATTACAGAATTGAATATGAGCTAACCATATTTAGAACAGTGTGAACGATCAGTGGATACAGATCCCAGAGGAGGGCCTGAGGGAGCAATCTTTTTCAGATAGGGAGGAAAAAGAGGCAAGACATTTCCAAACGCCATTAAGTGTTAGAGATCTGATGGTGTAAGCGTACTAGTCTTTCACTAAACAGGACAGTTGGGCATATGTGACATCCATCTCATTAAGGTCATCTCTGACGGAATCAAAAAGGTTCATTCATTTGCACTCACAAATGTTTAATATTGAGTCTAGATCACCCCCCCTCCCGATGTGATTTTCTAAAGAACCACCCATTTCATGGATTCTGGTTGGTAATTGCTCGCTTGAAAATGTTCCACCAATGGGGCCCTCACAGTGTTACACCTAATCCTGCTGCAATGTGGGAGTATCCGTGCCTTTACTTTTGTCTGGTTTGGCCAATGTAAATTAGGCCACAGGGACATAGAATAGCATGAATCGGGGAACATCCTTTACGACGCGGATGTTACCCCGCAGTACTGTTACGACGCGTCTTTTACAACGCAAGTCGTAACCACCACTTGCGCTGGAGGGCGCTTTAAGATAAGGAATAGTAGATTTACTATTCCAACACCTTCCCTACTGTACGTAGGCTGGTGTTGGAATAGTAAATTAAACTATTCCTAAGTCCGCACCCCTACAGCGCAAGTCGTGGTAACGACTTGCGTTGTAAAAAACATGTTGTAACGGTACGCGTGGTAATACCACGCGTTGTACCGTCGTACATCCGCATGAATCACCTCTGACGTATTGCAGTTAGTGTGGACAGTGAGATCAATCTTGTGCTGGCTGTAGCAAAATTGTTTGGTTTGCAAAGTAATTTTACAAGCTTTACAGCGGCTACACTTATAGTGGCCAACAACCGCTGGAAGCTGCCACAGGGACTAGATAGTTAGTTCAGGTGGTATTTCAAGTAAGGATCTAACCACATGGTCCTTAAGGTTCTTCCCTTTCTTAAAGGAGTGCATTGGAGGATTCTGTACCTCCAGATCGTCAGCAATGATCCCCCAATGTGTGTTAATGACTTGTCTGATGGCATTGCTGCAGGTATTGAAAGTTATGACGCAGATCATCCTTTCCTTTTTGTGAGTGGTCCGGTCTTTAGGTATGAGTTGTGTGTCACATTGGTTAAACCAGGCCCTTTTCCTTGCCCTCTTCTCCAACCTTTTGGGGTACCCACGTTCGACCAGTCGCGATATTAGGTCATCAGATTCCAGGAAAAAGTCTTCCTTGCAGGAATAGTTTCTTCTGATCCTAAGGAACTGCCCAAAGGGCAAATTATCACGCAGTCCTCTTGGATGATGGCTTCCATATCTCAAAAGAGTATTCCTCTCTGCGGGTTTTCGGAACAAGGTTGTATATAGTAGTTGATCCTTAGCTTTAATGGAGATATTGAGAAAGTCAATAGACTCAGTGTCCCGGTGAATTGAATATCATCCGATCTACCATTCATCCAAGTATGACATTTCTGAAGGTCTGCCGCCGTGCCGGTCCATATTAACAGCACATCGTCAATGTACCTTTTCTAATAGGTCACATCGGTGCTGAATGGGTTCAAGGTGTTGTAGATGAACTCCTGCTCAAAATGATGCATAATTAGTATTGCCAGATCTGGGACGAAGGTGGCTCCCATGGCAACTCCGTTCGTTTGAATATGATAATCCCCTTGAAAAATGAAAACAAAGTCATCATGGAAATTTCCAATAACTGAAGAATGAACTCCATGGGGATCAATGAGGGTTGCGCCCTTTTGTCCAATGCTTTACGTATCACCTCCAATGCAGGGCCCTGCAGACTGCTCATGTATAACAACACAATATCTATCGTGACCAGAATCTGTGTAATAGGGTCAAAGGTCATTCCGTCCACCAAATTGATAACCTCCATGGTATCACAGAGGTATGATCTTGTGTCTTCCGCCAGTGGTTTTAGGAAAAGTCTATGAATTTGCAAAGGGGTTCCAGCACTGAGCCACAGCCCAAGGTCATCAGATTAGTGGGTCTATATTTCCTGAAGCTTGCAATTCTGCAATTTCTACAAACTACCACTGCTGGTCTACACTTGCAGATCGCATTTGAGAGAGAAGCTCTCCTTCTTGGTTACGAGTGTTGGGAAAATAGGAACTTGAATTAGTTAGTGGAGCTTCTTATAAGAACCGCTGTGGCATATCTGATGACCTCTTCAAATTCAGATCTCCATGTCTGGAAGATAAGACCAGAGGAGTAGAATTAGACTATTGATGTTTGCATCAGATCCTGTTTGTGTAGATTTCTTAGTGCAAGTTTCTTTTCAATTCCGTGGGATGGTTTTGAGATTTTAGCAGCAATAGTAATGAAAGATTAAATAGGTGTGCAGGTACCAATATAGAGGTATTGAGGTCTGTGAGGCGTCTGCCCTCTGTAGGGCTTCAAGGTTTTGAAGAAGGAACACTGCCATTTGGAGATCTACCCATACACAAAAACCTTAAAAACACACAATCCTGTCCTGCAGGGAACCTCCCTCCTTTTGAGGGCTAAAAACATCACCACTGCCCTCACCAAGAACAGCTGGCCAAGCCTGGGGAAATTCAAGAGTGTCTAGAGTATCACCTAACCCACAAATGTGGCAGCTTCAGCTTCCAGCTGAACTGTTTTAACTGCATCTAGTTCAGACCCGACTCCTCCCTCAGTTTATGTACCTTTTTAAGCTTCTCCTATAACTATTAGTTTGTGTGATTATTCAATTACCTTTCTAATAGTGTCACTAAATACCCATATGTGTTCTCTAGCAATAAGGCTGCCTGGATCTTTTTTAACAGAGCATTTGACAGTTGAAGATGGGTTGGAAATCACTTTTCACTGATTATCGCCAATCGTTTTATGATATACATGTGGGTATGCAAATTTGATTCTGCCCTGTGGAGGTAATACCACATTTATGTTCATTTTCTGAATGCAGATGATTTTTTATGTGTTTGAAACTGTGGTGGTTATTCAAAGATGGTTGCTAAATTGGATTAAAAAAATAACTGGGTGAATTAATATTTGCACAAGCCTCCAGCTGAAATTGTGTATCTAATTTTGCAGTCTGTGCACACAAATTAGTGATAACAACACTTGTGGGGATATTATCAAGCATGGCGTTATAATTATTGCCGCTTTAGCGACAGAAAACTGCCATTATAGCGGCGATAATGTGCTTGATAATATGCCGTAGAGAATTCCCATAGAAGCCCATGTTCACACCAGAACATAGGCTTCTATGGGAATTCACAAGAGCATATTATCAAGCCCATTATCGCCGCTTTAGCTGCAGTTTTCTGCCGCGAAAGCAGCGATAATTATAAAGCCGTTCCTTGATAATATGCCCCCAGGTGCGAAGAAAATAAGATATAATAGGCACACATGGTGCAATGCCCATTTTGCAACCATTTTAAGTAATTTCAGCGCTAGGTGGTATCATCAGTTAATGGGTGGTGGCAATACATAGTGCAAACTTTGAGTAGGGGAGCAAGTAATTGGTGCTACTCTTATAATAGGTGCAGCTGTAAAAGATGACAAAACCCCATTAGCACTGCAGCCATTTTCCAAATTCACCCAACTCTAAGGTGGGGATTGCAATCCAGAAGTGCTGGAATATTGTAGCATTCTAAGCTGCAGTCTAGTTATCATTGAAGAAATGGGGAATTACTGGCAGAAGTAGAATTTATTCCCAAGTCAGAAGGAGGGCCTTTGTGTCAAAAATACAAGCATAGGAAGCAATTCATTGCCCCTGCGAAATGGTTCCTTCCGCCAACCCTTCTTTCCAGTAGCCTATTACCCATTTTCACCACCTCCCTATTAAAAATGAGAGAATGGTGGTGTTGTTCCAAATCCAAACATGCTGACAGTCTTCAGTGCTTCCTAGCACTGCACGCGCTTTCTATCCTTCCACAGACCAGAAGGAGCAGCGGAGGGGGTGTTCCTGGGAGGCGGGCGGGCTTACTCACAGAAAATGCAGGCTCCCCATATTAATCGCATAACACAAAAGGTAAACCGAGGATAGTCTCGGGCATTATTGATTCTTGGGTGATTTATTGAGAGTGCTGTTGTATCATTAATGCAAGGGTTCAGGGCAGACACAAAGACGGCAGAAATGGAGGACAGGCTGCAGACACAGAAGGTTCTAGCAGATGTCGCCTTGTTCCTTAGACTACATGATAATATCTCCAATTTGTATATATAACGGGATTATGACCTTCCCGTGGTGCCTACGTGGAATTTATTTCTGTGGACTTTTTCCGTTTTCTGCCATCATCTAACTTACACCACTTTTTAAAATGTGTTTCCCTGCATTATTGGACGAAAGCATCTTGTTAATATCTTCGAAAACATCAACATGAAAAGAAATTAGCCTTAAAAGTAACTCGCCAATGCACAATGGTTGACCTATAAAAATGATTCCTTTCTACGCAATGGAAAAGGCATCGGCAGACAACCGGCCTCTAAGCTTCGGTATAATATGGGTAGCGTACAAAAAGAATATCTACGTCCGCGTCTAAGTCACAGATTTAGAGAAAAATACATAATCTCTTTTCCACAGCTGTGCAATTAAACGAACCCACGAGAAGATAATTAGCTTCATGTTCGTCGCACTTGAATCCGGAGCATCGCAGCGTCGTCGCCATCTTGGAAGAAGGAAAGGATGAAGGGCGGCAAACGGAGCTGTGATGCTCGGGGAGTCCCATTGATCCAGCCTGTCTGTCACTGCTTCAGTTTGCTAGGGGGGCCTCAGGGGAGTCTGGCTGCTTCAGTCCTCTTCTGCCAACCAGACAGTAACGCCTCACTGCTTTTGTTCATTACCCAGAATGTATTGCACTAAATTTAACAAGTAACACACTCAGCAGGAATCTATTGACTATTTGCAGCATGATTGCAACGTAGGGGTGGGCTGGGATCTGGATTCCAATTACAACTGACACTAAGATAAGAATGGGGGGGGGAAGCCTGCATTTCATTATGGTGAATCTAAGATGAGATTTAGGAAAGCCCTGCGAAGTAAACACGAAAACACACAGATTGCCTACTTTATAGCTTTAATGATGGTTTCTACGGTACAATTTCCTAGGTTATGAATACCCTAAATAAATATTTGACATTTGAGAGGTGTCTTAAAAAGGATGATCCTGTATTAGGTAGATGCAATCTTCCTGCTCGGTTTATTGTTCCATGTCAGTATTTGCATTTTCAAGTTGCTAGCTATGTGAAAAGAAATACAACTCAACTCCTTATGTAGGGCATGGACAACTAATGTGGCAAGCTTGCATCATGAAAACTAAGGCATAGTCCTGTGCTCTATAGACTAGCTGTAGGCCATCTTTAAAGCCCCCGACCTTTTTTGAAACATAAAGAGTGCCTGTCAGACTCAGCAAAGGTCAGCCTGACAGACAGTCTTCATGTTCAGGGCAGGCATCAAGGCATTGTACTTCAGCTAAATGCACAGGTGCCTGGCTGCCTGAGCTGAACTTTGTAGGGCTGAAGATGTTGCCCCGTGAGTGTGAGCCCCTCAGCCCAGCAAAGTAATTGATGGTCCTCCACTCATGACGAGGGGAAGCGGCACTGATAGCCTCAGACCTAGGCTCTTCAGTTTTAAGCCCTGAAGTGCCCAGAGATGGGTGTCTATTAGTGATGCTTGTTACAGAGTGGGTTGGGGTGGGGTAAGCAGTCTCACTGACCCCCATCGCACTCTGTGACGAGTTAGGGAATGCCACCTCCTCTCCTTCGATGACCCATAACAAGGTTGGCCAATGAGAGAAGGCAGCAGTCACAATCATTAGGAACCTCCAAAGCTTCTCTCCTGTCAATCCAGATTACAGCTACGGCCCACTAAGTTTCATTAAAAAATATATATATATTTGTGCATATGCATATATATGAATGTATGTGTAGTTGTGAGTGTGTGATGTGAATACTTGTATGTGCATGGGCACATGTGAATGCATGGGTGTGAGTAAGTGTGCATGTGTGGCCTCCCCCAACTCAAATTACCAGCAGCCACTGGTATGGACCAGAGGCATCAGCAATGCTATATCTGGGTCTGATTCACAAAGACTGGGTTTCCAGTCTAGGAAATCTACCTGTGGAGTAGATGTCTGACACATGGGATTCACAAAGAATCACAGAAGTATTGAAAATCTGTGATAGTCATAGATTTTCAACATGCAAAATAACCTCTTGCATTCCAAGGTTGGAAAACGTTGTGGAAGCATGTAAAAATAAGACAATGTGGAAAAAACCCTTACTCCTGCACCCTTGTCAAACATGGGGGTGTACTCCTTCCCTCTAATCAGTAAAATCACTTACTTCTGCATTTCATAGGAGTGATCTTAAAGGATGGGAAACTATTTGCATGCTGCACTAAATTGGTTTAGTCCTCCTTGATTTTTACTTTTTGACTACTAGATTTTTCTACGTTCACTGTGACCGATTCTCTTCAATGGTGTCTAGCTCAAGGTAAATTCTGTGGAAATAGACTGAGAGTGGTTACCACCAGTGTCCACCTTTTAAGATAAGACCTCTGCTGCACAGCTACGGTAAGTGGCTCTGACCTGGTTAACCATGAACACCTAAGAACACATGTATTGGGCTATGCGCGTGAAACCACCATCTTGTGCAGCCTGTTCTCTCCACACAGGAAGCCTGTCGCAGAAGGGATCATTAAAGGTTTGGTACTGACCTGGCACAGGCCTTATAATGTGAGTGTAATGTGATATAATCAGATTACAAACCTTTGTCTCCCATACTGGATCAAGTTAATTACTCTTCTGGCCAGCAGGGGGATCAAAGTCCTTCCCACACAATAGAGCCATTGGGTGTTTGACTGTGATCATGGGAAAGGAACAGGTGGGGAGGAAATAGGCATCTGTTAATGAACTGTTCATACTGCACCTGAGCTGGGAACGCCATGGTCCACAGAAACAAAGGAGGAAGGCCAGAATTCTGCAGTCAAACACAGGACGGGCTATTTTTCGAGATTTTAGTGGTAAGGGGTCAGGAAGCTGTGTCACTTGGGGGCAAAGGTGAGGTGCCCAAGGGAAGTCTTTTCATAGACCACTTGAAGCCACCATGTAGAAATATCCAAAATGCTGTGCAGGACGGTTGGGACAGGAGCGGAGTGATGATGTGGCAACCTATGACTGCCCAGGGGTGCTTGGCTTCTAGCAATTTTTACCTTCACTTAAAAATCCTAGCACATGGGAGAAACAGATTAGAAGACATTGGATGTGAGAGCGACGATGATGAAAGAACGGAAAGTGGGCTCTGGCCCAGGGCCCCTGATAGAGCCAGCTTTGTTCTGCAGTGAGTCTTGCCAGGGTGACCTTTAAAAAATCTTTGTTTTAAATGCCATTTTCCTTTCATTATTTTTAATGTGGGTGATGTGTGAGAGTATTAGTGGCATATTGTGGAGAAATGCTGTGTTAATGTTTAATGCAACATCCACGAAAGAAGCTTCATTTATTTAGATTGAAACAGGCCCACACATATTAGAGATGAGAGGTGTCACTGAGATGACCTAGCCAAAAAGGTACAAAAGGGCTGAAAATGGATCATACATTCAAAGCTGGTCTGAGTAGGTGCCACCAAAATACGTGTGGGCCAGGGCCCCCCAAATCCTTAAGATGTCCCTGCCAATTGGGAGGAGAAGCTACCGGATGTCACTGCAAGGATGGACCAGAAGATATTAACACTAGTCAGCTACCAGGACTTGGATGAGTCCCTACAAGGTCAGCAGCACTGACCCCCTTTTGGTCTGAGAACAGTTGAGGGAATGGGCCTGCTGGGGGCCTGGTAGGCCTTCTGTGGACTGGCCCTTGACTATGTTGACCCACATGTGCTCTTCAAGAAGCCAGTAGGCTGTGGGACCTAGGGATTGTTGCAGGGAGGCTGTTCGTGCTTGCTGGTTGTGGAGGGGCCATGAAAGACACCACCGAGGCAGGAGAGACCACCAAGAGCCTATGCAGAGAAAAGGGCTGGTGCAAAGAACCAGAACATCAAGCTCCCAAAAAAAAGAGAATTTAGAGCCCAGGAAGTCTGAAGAGGTAATGGCTCACCACCAGAAGCAACACAAGCCAAAAAATGCCCAACATGCACTACAGGGTTGGAGTAAACTACATGACTAGCGTGGTCCCTTAGGGGGACTAAGTGGATAACAAAGCACATAGTGCTTCATGATGATTTCTCAAACATCCGCTGGTGAGGGCCAAGCTCCTGGGGCTCGGCACAAACCCATTTATTAAATTTTACCTCTGGAGTGGGTGCCCCCACCTGATCTTTTTTCAGCCCTGTGGATCACATCCCCTGGAGCCCAGTGCATTCAGCATTGTCCTGAGTGTCCTTATCCCCCTGGGACCGAAGACCAATACAAGAATGCCCTCTGGGCAGATCAGAGACTCGGAATGTGAAAGGTGCTTCTCCTGCCTCCAATGCCCAAGTGTGTAGTGGGGCGAGTGCACCAGTCAGATGTTCCTGCCCACGCTCCATGCAGGTGGGAGAAAAACAAAGCTGACTACAGCGTTTTCTTCCTGGAAGCTGCATGCTTTTGCAGGTTGCCTGCAGGAGCCAAAGGTGCCTCTTGGCTCTCTGTACAGCCCACAACTAAAATGCAGTACTTAGGTGCCCTGTGGGCACAGACACCCTTACTTAAAACATGAAGAAAGAGCCCCCTACACTGTAATTCAAAAAACAAAAGAAAAATCCAGGTTGGATGAGCAGAGACGTTGCTGGTAAAACATTCAAGCCTGGGGCAATGGTGTGCTCCATAAGGTCATGCAAGACCTGTCAAATTTGCATATTGGCCATATGCCCCCAGGAATGGCAGGAGCATCATCAATATTGCTAGAAAGTGTTTGGGGGGCTGCAGGGAGTAGAGCAGCCCCCAGAAATGTTTCTACAAAAATCTACACAGGTTTCTCAGGAGATTGAATCTCTGACCCCTGAAGAGGCTTTCCTTCATCTCAAAGCATTCCTGGAGCTAGATATTTTGTTCATGGGCTCTGGGTTGTGGAGAACTTTGTTGGCTGGTCCTAAAGCTACAGCAATAGCATAGTACAATTAAAAGAAAGACTGTGGGACACATGTTATTCAATACACAATTTTCTGGGTAATTATATGGTTACAAAGGCCCGAGAATAGCATGGAAAAAATTAAGAAGGAAGGTGGAGAAGGGAGGCCTGGCTTTGCCGGATCTGCTCTACTACTCCTGGGCTTTTCTCTTAAAGAATGGAGGAACTCTGTTTGGCAGTCCAAGTACAACCAAGATGGGAGGCATGTGGACCATGAAGGTGAATTTAGAGCCAGGAGGCGAATAAGGTTTTCTGTTCAAATATGCGGACCCAAAGTACTTTAAAAGAGTAAGGTTGAAAATTCTAAAAAGTTTAGCTGAAATTTGGTACAAGATCAGGAAAATTGCAGAAATCCCCTACCACAGTTCGCTGGCCCCTATTTGGGATTCTTCAGGTTCCCCAGAATGGACGAAGGACGCTCTAGCAAGACCACTACTAAAGGCAGGTTTGGTTCGGTGGAAGCATATAATTACATATGGGGTGTTGATTTCAAGGGAAGTGTGCAATCAACAAACAGATTGCCAACTGTCCAGATTTAAATACCTGCAAATGAGAAGTTGGTACCAAGAAGAGGGGACAATAATTGTGGAACAGAATGAGCTGGAAACACTCTTGATATAAGGGGTTGAGATTCTAATTACAGCACTCCTAAAGGTTACAATTATAACAGTCTGGGCACAACGTATATAGAGCCCTTTGTTTATGATACTCTAATTGTCATAGAGGGTAACATAAGGGACAAAGAACAGAGAATAGAGTTAGGTTCAAATCAATGGGGGTTCCAGAAAAATTCAAATCCAGTCCAGTTTTTTAGATTCTTCAATCTTTTCTTTTATTCGTATTCAAAATTTCATAAAAACCAGTTCTCCCAGCACGTAAATTTCCAACACGTGTTTCGTCCTCCGCAAGGACTTCATCAAGGCCTTCGAGTTGGTGATTTTTTGATGGATGTCTGCAGTATAAACGGAAAATTCATTCGAATTCTATGGACCAATCGTAACAATAATCAGGTGCGACGGAACTATTGTACTCTACATATATCAATCAGTCTTGTATTTATACATTTCCTGATGGGCACAATTCCAAGTATGGGGTGGACGGCTGATTATCATTCAGAAAGTATGCATTTTCACAACCATAATAAGTTGCTTAACTTGACGTATATATCACACTCTGATGTTTTAACATATCTTGTAGAGTAAGGTTTTGAGTACGAAGGTGAGCGGCTGATAAGTATTCGTAGAATATATAATTCTCGCAACCATAATACGTTGCTGAGCCGAAACCAGAGTAATAGCGTTTCCACATATAACCGCCCCTGCTGTGGGGACGGTTATATGTGGAAACGCTATCCTCTGTTCTTTGTCCCTTATGTTATCCTCTATGACAATTAGAGTATCATAAACAAAGGGCTCTATATACGTTGTGCCCAGACTGTTATAATTGTAACCTTTAGGAGTGCTGTAATTAGAATCTCAACCCCTTATAGCATATGTGACACACACTGCCTGTGTATGTCGATAGCACCTTGAGGTAGTAGGTGCCCTGAGTTTCTGTAGCACCCTCCTTGTTAACACTTACGTGTTTGTTCCACACCACAAATGTGTACAAATTATATATTCAGTAACATTATTTCTTGAAGAGCTGTGCGAACGTTTCCCTGTGGGAACACTACTACCTGTCTTTGATGTAGGAAACACTCTTGATGTCGGAGACCATATTAAAGAAGGAGCGGGCGGTAATCTACTGGCTGCTGATCGACTCGGAAGAAGGAGATTTTACTCTGCCAACAGAACTATGGGGAGGATACTTGCCGGAGGCATCTTTAGATTATCTATGGCAAGTATCTATGAGCATGGGTTTTAAAACAGTCAAGCCTTCATACCTTAGAAGGAATCACCTATTTTCCATTCACAGAGCCTATTGGTCCCCCAAGAGACTGTCGAAGTTTGGGAGAGGAGGTGATTTCGCATGTCCAAAATGTGGTAGTATGAAAGAGGATGATGTTCACATGTTTGTGACGTGCCCAGAACTTCAGGTCTTTTGGAGAGGCGTGAGTAAGGTCCTCTCTGAATGCATGACAATCAACATTGAGGTAAGCATTATGCCTGTCATTTTGGGCAGCTTTATTTATTGGTGAAGATTACAAAGGATCAGGCAAAGTTGATCTTTTACAGTATGTTATTGGCATGTAGGGAGATCTGCAAGTTATGGGTGTCTGCTATTCTTCCAATATTTGACAATTGGGTTCTTTCTGTTAAATATACAGCCTCCCTAGACATGTTGGGTGCAAGCAACCACGATTTTTGGCTTCCGCTGCTTTACTGGTGCGAAAGATAAGTATGTAATTAGAATAGCAAAACAAAGTTATGGGGGTCCAATGATTAAGCCTTCATGACTCCACTGGTATTTCTCTATGTTCCCTCTTGGTTGAGCGTGGTTGAGAAACGGTCAGAGGACGAACATTGAAAGATGGGGACAGATTTCATGGGCGGTACAGTTGAATTCTCCATATCTGTCTCTTGTGATCTCTCAGCACATGGAGTTTGGACTACTCCCGTGTAATAGTGCAAGAGATTGAGAGTGTATTCTCTCCAATGAGGCAAATGAGGACAATATATATATTTTTTAAAGTTAATTATATGGTTAACAATGTGCATGGTTTCACTTTACAATGAATAAAACTGAATGTTGCTACTCACTCCATTTACTTCAATGGTGAATTTTAACATAATTTTGCTTTATTAATTTGGTGGCACCCTTACAAAGCTAGTAGGCTTGCCTTATTGATGATGACACATATTGTGTTGTTGCAACTAGTGTCAGCGGGGAGTATTTTGGTTGTAGGGTTCAGGACCCACTAGGGGTGTAACATGTTAAGAGGGATGCCCACCTACCTGATTGTACATCTTTGTAACTTAATTGACAGTATTTAGTAGGGTACGTCCAATTAAAGCATTTTCTTGGGGGGGTTTTTTATGAGAAAAACCACTGGCCGTGCATTAATTTATTATATGTTGTTGTTGTGTACCAGCAAGCTGGGTTACTAGCCCACGCCGCCTCCATAACCAGGCCTTGGGCTGATTTCCTTTGCTACAGAGACACTCAGGTGCTTCAATGGGGTACCTGGTTCCCGGTAAAGAGAAACCTGAAAACGTATTACTTGTGAAGGACTCACATCCTTCACAAACAATAACCCAATTTCTTACACATACAAACTTACGCTGAAACTTTCAATGCCATCATACTGGAACATACACATGCCTGTCCATGAGTCTGAATTTAAAAATCAAGAATGCTGTCTAATTTTTTTCTTAAACAAAGAAGTAGGTGGTGCACTGCTAAAGGTATTTAAAAGTTCGTGAAAAGTTGCTCAGTTTAGGGTGCTCTCATGGGTGGTGTTTCCGTCAAAACACCGAAGAACGTAAGAACTCGTAGTGTACGCACAGGCGTGCAAATACATCCCCAAGGTTAGGCACACCTTTAGTTGTCAGGAAGTGATTTCAAAAGTAGTAGTTCAAGTGTTCTTTATTTTTCTGTGGTTTTCATATGAAATTTTTTCAATGATATTAATAGCATATCAATCCATGGTATAATAATTTCATTGAAGTAGAAAAGGAGCACGAACTTCTCCAATGCATTTCGGGCGGAGCCCTTTATCACGGAGTGTTCATTTCAGTTTTAGCGGGACCTGCTACTCCAAAGGTGCTGGAGTAGCAGGTCCCGCTACAACTGAAATGAACACTCCGTGATAAAGGGCTCTGCCCGAAATGCATTGGAGAAGTTTGCGCTCATTTTCTACTTCAAAGAAATTATTATACCATGGATTGATATGCTATTAATATCATTGAAAAAATTTCATATGAAAACCACAGAAAAATAAAGAACACTTGAACTACTACTTTTGAAATCACTTCCTGACAACTAAAGGTGTGCCTAACCGTGGGGATGTATTTGCACGCCTGTGCGTACACTACGATAATTTTTTTCTTATTCATAAATTCAATGTAGGAAACTAAAATTTAACACATTCTTTATTCTTGGAAGTGTTTTTATCCAGTTCTAGTGTTCAGAGCTCTAACAAAATTAAGTTTTGTTTTTTGCATACGCTAATTCTTCTGGCAGCAACTCCATATTTTTGATCATTTGATTCATTCTGGTATCCTCTTGTGAACACTTGCGTTGGTGCCATAGAACAGCTGCCTACAATGGGATTCATTTCGCATCCATCTTTTCAAACCTCTTTAAAAATAAGGTGTCCAAAAGCTTTTGTGAAACAGGAGCCTAGGGTCTAGTGTTCAAGCTGTTCTAAGTCTCCTGGGAATAGACAGATTTACAATAAGATGGACAGTGAAAACAAACACAATCACTTCTTCCTCCTCCCTTTAATTCAGTAGGGTTTACAGCTGAATTTGCAATGACATTGCATGTGGTGCTACTAATTGACAACACAGGGTCACTTCCAAAGAAGCCAAAATGTTTCAAACCAAGCAATGGAATGTATTCTCCTAGATGGGTGCCCAGCAGAAAAACCTCCAAATAAATTCCAGAGAAACTGTACGCAGATCTTTAGGTGTTTTTAACTAAAAATAATCGTATATGTTGCTTAGGTATTATGTATCCACCATCTTTCATTAAGTTGTGATGTCTCTGCCTGTGTTTCATTTTCTTTAACCTCGCTAGAATACGGCAAGAGATTTACATTCTCTAGACCCAATGGCAGTGAAGACGTAGTCAACATCTCATCATGAGACAGAGAACCCAGTGGACTGTAACTCATGGGAACCCATTGAACATTACATGAGGAAGGTAGGTATTAGGCATCAATCAGTCCTATGAGACTCACAGGAGTATTGGTGATGAAATGGCTCGAAATCTCCTTTCGCCATGAATAAACACACTCAAAACTTCACACTAGAAGTATACTTTTAATTATGGTATTAATATGAAAAAACCTATTCTAGTACATACAATGTTTATCGTGGTTACTATGAATATAAACAAGTCGCTGGCAATGGTATTGGCTGGCAAACAGAAAACGAAAAATATAATTAGACATTATAGCAGCATCTCAGAATTTCTCTGCATTGGCTATTCGATCTCTGATTTCCTCTATTTTACTAAGGTAATCTAATAACAGAGGAACTGTTCTGTAAAAAGACACCTGTTGTTTTCTGTCTTCACAATCAGCAGCTTTGGTGTCCTCAGGCACAGTGATAAGCCGGTCTGAGGACTTTCTATGCCTTTTTATTTAGTCTTCAGAAAAGAAAAGATGCTTACTACTTTCATCTGCATGGCCATTGGCTTGAATTCTCCTGGAAGGGAAGATTTCTCTCTCCAAACAACATTTAAATGCAGCATCCATACTCAACTTAGACCGTGTTGAATTTTATTGAAATAATAATCATAATAGCTGCCCTAATGCTCCTTCAACTACTTGTGTTACCTTGAAACCTTATTTACTGTTTAGAAAAAATAACTGCAAAATCAAGATGTCATTATACTCAATCAATCAATCAATCATAGCATTTGTATAGCACGCTACTCACCCGGAAGGGTCTCAAGGCGCTGGGGGGGGGGGGGGGGGGTCTGCTACTGCTCGAAGAGCCAGGTCTTGAGTTGCTTCCTGAAGGAGAGGTGGTGGATGGGGAGGTAGTTCCATGTCTCCGCCGCCAGGTAGGAGAAGGATCTTCCTCCGCTGGTGGCTCTGCGGATGCGTGGGACAGCGGCGAGGGCGTGGCTGGCGGAGCGTATCTGGTGGGTGGGAGTGTAGAAGGTCAGGCGATTGTTGAGGTACCTGGGTCCCAGGTCGTGGAGGGCCTTGTGTGCGTGGGTGAGGAGTCTGAACGTGATCCTCTTGCTGACGGGGAGCCAGTGCAGGTCCCTCAGGTGTCCGGAGATGTGGCTGTGTCGGGGGATGTCCAGGATGAGTCGTGCGGAGGCGTTCTGGATGCGTTGGAGTTTTTTCTGAAGTTTGGCTGTGGTTCCGGCGTAGAGGGTGTTTCCGTAGTCCAGTCGGCTGGGGACAAGTGCCTGGGTGACCGTCTTCCTGGTTTCGGTGGGGATCCACCGGAAGATCTTTCGGAGCATGCGCAGGGTGTTGAAGCACGAAGATGAGACGGCGTTGACTTGTCTGGTCATCGAGAGGGAGGAGTCCAGGATGAAGCCCAGGTTGCGTGCGTGGTCCATTGGCTTGGGAGCGATGCCCAGGGCAGGGGGCCACCAGAAGTCGTCCCAGGCGGAGGGTGATGATCCCAGGATGAGGACTTCCGTCTTGTCTGAGTTCAGTTTCAGGCGGCTGTTCTTCATCCACTCGGCGACGTCTTTCATCCCTTCGTGTAGGTTGGTTCTGGCGGTAGCGGGGTCGTTTGTGAGGGAGAGGATCAGCTGGGTGTCGTCGGCGTAGGAGATGATGTTGAGGTTGTGTTGGCGTGCGATGGCTGCGAGGGGGCTCATGTAGACATTGAAGAGGGTGGGGCTGAGTGATGATCCTTGTGGTACGCCGCAGATGACTTCGAAGGCCTTGGTTCTTCCGGAGAGGTACGAGATGATCCATTCCAGTGCCTTCTCTTGGATTCCGATGTTGCTGAGGCGTTGTACTAGGGTGCGGTGGCAGACAGTGTCGAACGCTGCGGAGAGGTCCAGGAGGATGAGGGCCGCAGTTTCCCCGTTGTCGAGCAGGGATCTGATGTCGTCTGTGGCTGCGATGAGGGCGGTCTCGGTGCTGTGGTTGGTTCGGAAGCCGGACTGCGAGTGGTCGAGGGATCCGTTTGTCTCGAGGAAGGCGGCAAGCTGTCTGTTGACGGTCTTCTCGATGACCTTGGCAGGAAAAGGGAGGAGCGACATGGGGCGGTAGTTCTTGAGGTCGGTGGGGTCAGCTGTTGGTTTCTTCAGGAGTGCGCTGAGCTCGGCGTGTTTCCAGCTCTCCGGGAAGGTGGCGGTGTTGAAGGAGGCGTTGATGATGTCCCGGAGTTGGGGTGCGATGATGGAGTCGGCCTTGTTGAAGACGTGGTGGGGGCAGGGGTCGGTTGGTGATCCGGAGTGGATGGTGTTCATCGTGTGGGTGGTGTCTTCGGTGCTGACCGGTGTCCAGTCGCAGAGGGTGGTGGTGGGGGGCGTTGGTTCGGTGGTTGGGTGCGTGTTCTGCGCGCCGAAGCTGTTGTGTATGTCAGCGATCTTGCTGTGAAAGAACGAGGCGAGTGAGTCGCAGAGGTCCTGCGAGGGGGTGATGTCGTTGTTTCTGGCGCTGGGGTTGGAGAGCTCTTTGATGATGCTGAAGAGTTCCTTGCTGTTGTGGGCTTTGTTGTCAAGTCGTTCCTGGAATGCTGTCTTCTTGGTGGTGCGGATCAGCTGGTGGTGTTTGCGGGTGGCGTGCTTGAGGGCAGTCATGTTGTCTGTGGTCTGGTTGTTGCTCCAGGCTTTCTCGAGGGTACGGCAGTTCTTTTTGGAGTTCTTGAGTTCGTCGGTGAACCAGAAGGCTTTTTTGCTGCCGGGTCTGCTGGGAGGGGTCTTCAGTGGTGCGAGGTTGTCTGCGCAGATGGTGATCCACTGTGTGAGGTTGTTGGCTGCTTCGTTGGGGTCTGTTGTGCTGGCGGGAGGGTTCTGGCTGAGGGAGGTGGTGAGCTGGTTGGCGGTGATCTTGCTCCAGCTCCTGAGGGGCACCTGTTGCGGGTGGTGGTGGGTGGTGGATTTTCTGAAGCTGAAGTGGACGCAGCTGTGATCCGTCCAATGCAGTCCGGTGGAGTGGCTGAAGGAGATATGCTTGCTGGAGGAGAAGACGGGGTCGAGAGTGTGCCCGGCGTAGTGGGTGGGGGTGTTCACCAGTTGCTTGAGTCTGAGGTTGGCGAGGTTGTCCAGCAGCGTGGTGGTGTTGGTGTCGTTGTTGTTCTCCAGGTGGAAGTTGAAGTCCCCTAGGAGGATGTAGTCAGTGGAGGGGAGGGCGAGCGGGCTGATGAAGTCTCCGATGTCTTCGCTGAATTGTGTGCGTGGTCCCGGGGGTCTGTAGATGAGGGTGCCTCTGAGGGTCGTCTTGGGGTCGGTGGGTATCTGGAAGTGGAGGTGTTCGGCGGCGGTGAGGGTGTCATCGGAGTTGGTCGTGATGCGGATGGTGTTCTTGTGTACGATGGCGAGGCCTCCTCCGGTCTGGTTGGCGCGGTCCCTCCGGGTGATCTTGTATCCGTCCGGGATGGCTATGGCGATGTCGGGGGCTGAGGAGGCGTTCATCCAGGTTTCTGTGAGGAAGGCAACGTCTGGTGAAGTAGTGTCTAGGAGGTTCCAGAGTTCCACGGCATGTCTGTGGACAGAGCGGGTGTTAAGCAGGATGCACTTGAGGTGTTTGTTGTTGGTGCTCGGCTTTGCAGGTGTGGTGCAGGTTCGGAGGCAGGTGAACTTTCAGGCTTTGCAGGTGAAGGGTCCGTGGGTGCGTTTTGGGGTAGCTCGGTAGCAGGCGGGGTTCCGGCCGGCATTGAGTGCGTTGAGGGTGGCGGCGTCGTAGGTCTGTCGGGGGGTCTTGTATCGGCGGCGACCAGGAGTCCAGGTGCTGGGCGCGGGCCAGGCGCGGACGGGTGCAGACGGGCTTGCCTTAGGCGCGCCTTCAGCGCGCCAGTGGCGTGCCCGCTGCGCGCGTCCACTGCGCGGTCGCGCAGCGGCCGCCATTTAAGGGTAGCCGGGGAGGAGGGTCAGCTGGGAGGCGGGTGGCGGGAGGGTAGGAACCGATGAGGAGCAGGGGGGCGGGGCTGGGAGGGAAACAGCGGCGGGAGAACCCCGAGCGCAGGGTGCTGTGAAAAGAACGGCGCGAAAAAACGGGAAAAGCAAGAGAGAGGCGAGAAAAGCACAAAACGAGGCACAGGGGAAATGGGCACAGGTCCTAAACCAGTCAAGCCGGGGTACAGAAGGCAAACAAGAGGGGGTAGACACTCAAAATAGGAGACAGTCACGCGGGATACAGAATGCAAAGGGGGGGCAGTCACTCAATCAGGAGACAGTCATACGGGATACAGAATGCAAAAGGGGGCAGACACTCGCTCCAGCAGGCAGACTCTTGGCTACAGAAGGCAGACTCTCGGCTACAGAAGGTCCAAGGTGGCACTGCAGCGGCAAGGGGAGCGACCTACCCTAAGGTCAAGGGTCGCTACCTGAGTCGCGCAGCGGCCGCCATTTAAGGGTAGCCGGGGAGGAGGGTCAGCTGGGAGGCGGGTGGCGGGAGGGTAGGAACCAATGAGGAGCGGTGGGCGGGGCTGGGAGGGAAACAGCGGCGGGAGAACCACGAGTGCAGGGTGCTGTGAAAAGAACGGCGCAAAAAAACGGGAAAAGCAAGAGAGAGGCGAGAAAAGCACAAAATGAGGCACAGGGGGAATGGGCACAGGTCCTAAACCAGTCAAGGCGGGGTACAGAAGGCAAACAAGAGGGGGTAGACACTCAAAATAGGAGACAGTCACGCGGGATACAGAATGCAAAGCGGGGCAGTCACTCAATCAGGAGACAGTCATACGGGATACAGAATGCAAAAGGGGGCAGACACTCGCTCCAGCAGGCAGACTCTCGGCTACAGAAGGCAGACTCTCGGCTACAGAAGGTCACAGGTGGCGCTGCAGCGGCAAGGCGAGCGACCTACCCTAAGGTCAAGGGTCGCTTATACTGAAGCAAACATTAAACAATGTATTAGGGCAAGAAGGATGATACCACTACAATAAAACAACCATTAAACAATAATGATTACTGTAGATTTATAATAAAATAGTATGCATCAAAATACATGAATATATGAAATACAATGGAGAGGATTTAAATGGGGAAAATATAAAGATTACATAACCAGGTAATGCAAGTGAGCCTGTTACTCCAGGGGCTGTATTACATGCCGTGCCCTGGGAGCACAACAGGCATGTGCACCCATTTTCTGTCCCCCAAGTGCTCGTTAGTATTAATGAAGAGACCGCAGATGCTCGTGCAGCTATTTCCATAACTCCAATACCAAAGGAGCATGTATATTGCTGACACTATCTTATGGGGTTGTTCCCTCATTTGTTTGGGGGCATGGCAGCATGAAAATTAGGTAAATACTTTGCATTAGTAACTGCACCGCATTTTAGGCGTGGTTGCAGAGGCAAAGCAGCTGTCAAGAGGTGCAGTGACTGTGCACTACAAAGAGGAAGCACATAAATACTGCGCCCACTGAGGGCAATCCTCTGGAGGGATCAAAGGGTCCATGAAACCCACTGAAAGGGGATCTCTGACCCCATTTGAAGTGCTGGTTGGGTGCAGCCTGCACTGTGATAGATGAAGGGGCTGCTTCAATCAGCCGATCTGCCAGTCACTAATCCACTGCCATGGTTTGTGTCTGCCCCAGGGAAGTGCACCTAGATAAATGTGCCCCACAGTGCAAACAGAGGCAGCGCACCCGTTACATAATGTGGACCCAGAATGGCAACAACTCTATTCACTCCCAGGTCTATATTTATTAGCATTATGTCTATGTAGGGGTATTTGTAGAGCACACTGTTACTCCAAAGACTGTCCTGGCGCTAAAGGCTGAAAGGGGAGCAGCAGGGGGGGAAAAGATTATTGGCAAGAGTAGAGCCAGATTTTCAGTTTCTTTCGAACCAGAGGTGTCTCTTCAGTGTTTCTTAAGTGAAAGGGCATTTTGTTCCAGAGGGCAGGACCAAGGTAAGAGAGAGCCTTGCCCCCTGACCTCGACTTTCTAACTCAGTGGTGTTCACTAGCAGCAGGTCTGAGGAACAGAGAGTTCTTCCTGGGGTACAGAATGCAATTTTCTGTTTGCGGTACTCTGCTCCGGTCCCATACAGGGCTTTCTGAGTAACGAGTAAGGTCTTGAAGATTACTCTTTTCCATACTGGGAGCTAATGAAGCCTCCTCAGAAGGTGGGACACGTGCATTCTGGTGAAGCTCAAAGATGGTACGGGCTGCTGCATTCTGGACAAGCTGACGACATCTGTCCAGCAGATAGCTAGGCATGCCAAGATAGAGACCATTCCCATAGTCCAACCGGGATTTAATCAGGGCTTGAGTCACCTGTTGTCTGGCAGCTCTCGATAGAAAAAAATAATTCTGCAAGAGACGTAGCAGGAAAAAACAGGTGCTTACCACCGCATTGCCTTGGGGGTGGAAAAGCAGCAGGTTGTCCATTATGAACCCCAAATTTTTCACTGTCGAGTTGTTGTTCGCCATGGGGGCTGGTGCGTCCACTGCCCAGAAGACTTGCAGCGTTGTGTCAGCGTCCCTGACGAAGAAGAGTAACTTTGTCCCTGACGAAGAAGAGTAACTCTGTCTTCCCTGCGTTACATTTCAGCTGATTCGCAGCCTGCCACCCAAAAACTGCCGAAAGGCAGGCACTGATAGACAAACAACCCAGGACATGGCTCGTTGTTCTTCCATGTAAACAACAGCTGCGTGTCATCAGCGTATGACACAATTTTATCCCCCAGCGATTCTACCAGTATGGCAAGGGGTGTGAGGTAGATGTTAAGCATGGTCGGACTCAAAGCCGAACCATGCGGGAGCCCAATCTTCAACTGGTTCAAGGCGGCAGAGTAGGGATGGCACCAGACCTACTCGAGTTTTGCCTAGTGGAGTGAAATTTGACAGAAAATAATGAACTCCTTGTCATTTGTATATACATGTGAGTGAATATGGTAAAATATCAGAGGCCACATTATTGATATGGTGCACTGGCTCACTCTGCGCTGCCTGGGTCTTTTAAGCCAACAACCAGTATTTCACTGTGCAGATGGAAATGCAGCCTGGCTTTCAAATTGGGGCAGCCTGCCTTTGAGGGGGATACCTTGAGTGGTCCCTGTGACCTCTTTCCTCCCTTTCAAGATGCACTGTTGAGGGGTGCACTGACTGTGCACCAATTCTATGTGGCACACAATCAGTGCACTTCCTGACAGCCACTATGCCTTTGTGCCCACATCTGTAGTAGGAGGGAATGCACAAGAGCAAGGGATTTCATCATATTTATGGAGGCACATGCAAATGTGGGGGTATACTCTTGAGATTGCACCAGTGCATGTTTAGCACCAACACAATCTGTGGTAAGGAAAGGGCCATGCTAGTATCTGTGAACCCTTCTGTCATACAAAGGGGCAGATTTATGAAGGCCTTGCGCCGCCGGTGCGTCATATTTAACATGGGAAAAAGTGACGCACCGGCGGCGCAAGGCCTTCATAAATCTCCCCCAAAGTGCATTGGAAGTGTAAATGCAGTCACACACACTTGTTGCACCCCGGTTCTCTTTCTATAATACAAGCCATTATATTGAAAAAAAATTGCATCTATTCTCCTAACAGCAATCAATTGAAAGAATAGTTTGCAGTAACTGACCTGAGAGTTTTACTGTCCCCCATTGTGAGGTTGTATGTATTCGGCTGCTGGCTTTGCAGCATAGAACACTCTGTTGAAAATGAGCAATAAAAGAAATCTTATGAAGAACTATTTTTAGCCATGTCTTACTGCAACTGTACACATCTTTCTGTAAATATTTGTCGGCAAACTGAGTTTCATTCTGCCTTTTCAGTTCCAATTTGTAGCTCTTTCTGTGGCAGTAATTTACTTAATCATACAAGTATGCGTGCATTATTCAAACCACATTTCACATTGCTACATAACTTAAATAGATACTAGAAAACAAATTTCAACATTGTGTCTCCTTGCCTGAACTTGGGGAAGGAAAAAATACTTGAAAGCCGTTTCTACAGGAACCAAAAACTATTGCATTTGTAAATATGTGACCTACAGTACTAGATTCATCTCTGTCTATCTTCAAACAAATGGGATCCTAGTCACAAAGGCATTTTGTAGTGCATATAATCGTACTCCTGGAGCACTCTTTTACATACTCTTACAAGTCTGTGAGAATTGGCCTCAACACGTCTAACATAGGAATACAATGGGAACATTTCAAGAATATCCATAAATAATTCAAACAAAAAGTATTGTGCACTTTTAGTACATTTGCTAATAGTGAGAGGCGTTTTGGAGCTGATTCACAAAGGCATTTAAAAATATGTAAATAAGTTCACTTGTACTACTCATCCCCGTACTCATGAATGCTCTTGGAATCAGCCACATTGATTCGTACTGGATGGTAAAGTTAGCATACAAACTTAATTGCACCAGGTTATCTAATGGCTGTATCCTTGGCTTTCCCTAAAATATTTGCTTCCATAACCACCAGCAGCTTCACTGTACAAGCATACATTTGATTGATCCATATTTTGTGTTATTGTATCCCATAAAATGTCTGCCCAGGTACACCCCCTTTTGGATCCTCAGCTGACGGATGGGGTTGGATTTTTCCCAACCCTCATGTGTTTCATTTCCCTGGTAGAATATAATCATGCTGGTAATTTCAGCAATATCCTGTATCAAAAGAGGTCTGAAGGATTTACAGCATAAGTTTTTAATAATGTTACTTGAGAAAGAGATTCTCATTGGCAAGTGAACCGGTTTTCTTACCAGGCCAGTGTTTAGTGTATCTGCAGTATTACACTATGATGCATTCGGGTCACGTTAAAAATATCTTTTTCAGATATGAGCATTTTCAATAATGCTTTGATAGCCTTCCAAATCATGCTTTCTTCTAAACACAGCGAGAACTGAAGACAATTTGTCCTATTCCAATTCACAAGCCAGGGATGTGCAATTTGTATTTGCTCACTAACTGCTTGGCCAATGGGAATATCATTTGTGATGCAGTCTGTGTACTAAAAAGACACATTGCAAATTTTTCATTCTCAGGTAGTCACAGAATTAATATTAATTAGGCAGGTCACAATTTGTGACCGACAGTGATGGGCTGCAAAAGCAAGGAGGGAGGTCTGCGAGCGACAGTCACCTCCACTCGTAAATTTGCTTTCCCAAAATTGGAAGCTTTGTTTTTTAAATGCAGTCTCTGTCCACCACACCACGGTCACCAACGCAATTACCAAGGGGAAGTGTATCAAATTTATGAATTTTATCACACAATAGAGAAGTAAGTCAGCAGACGGTTATGCTATATGACATCGAATGGTTGAGTACCATGGATTATAATGGCATACGTATGTAGGATTTGATGTATTTAAATCTCAGTTCAGGTCAGTCAAGAGTATGGTCTTGAGAGAGAGTTTTCAAAAGTAACTTTCTTGTTGAGCAAATCAGGTCATAGCTACAGGTGTGATCTAGACTGCCAACAAAGTGATAGGGTTGAATGGTTATAGTGCACTTCTAATGTCTTCGGTGGTGGACAGTGGTAAACACCGGAAGATGGACAATTGCAGGAAAGTAAACAATTTAAAAAATAAAACGAATTTCGTAGCGCGCACTGCATCGCATTTTTACCACTGTCCACCTTGCCCCTCCCCCGCACCGCCTCCCTGCCCCACCGAACTCCCTCCACGGGCCGCTGCTGCTCATTGGTGTATATTTGGGGTTGTTACCACTAGTGAAAATCTATTAACGCATAAGAATATTTCTCTCTACACAATATTGCTAAGAAAATTGAGTAGCATTATATCATCTTCAAAGTTGTTCGCAGTCAAGGACAGATTATCTCAGAAATTTCCTACATCTTTAGTTGTTGCCCTCCCATAACAAGTATTAGTATAATAATTAGTACATTTATAGTAAACGTGTTTGCTGCTTGCGCGGTCCTTGCAGTATATCTATAACATGTGCAATAACAATTGTTTGCTTTTCTGTAAAATATGTGGCTTTTTGTTCCATTTTAAATAACATTTGAAAATGTTAACGGTGTAAATTTATGATTTTATGTTAACAACTGAATTTATGTTACTTTTGGTATTGGGTTGACTTTTATTTTATTTTTATGTTTTAGGGGTTAGGGTTTTGAATAGTTGTAAAGATTTGTACATACTTTTAGCATGTGTTTGTTGAGGTCCACGTTTGTTAGGTTGGTGTTGCTGATGTGGAGAATGGTGTTTTGTTTTGCCATGTTGAAGTGGAGTTTATAGCTTGGATCTATAAATGAAAACATAGGTGTATGTTATTTTAATTTCAGATGTAAACTTTTTTAAAGTTACATCAACGTTTTTAGGTTAATATAATTACTTGTATCCTGCATTTTCTTCCAGAAATCTGGGGAACTGTCATCTTTTTCAAGTTGTGGGGGTTTTGCTGTTAAATATGTGTTTTTGTGCTCTTTTTATAGTGGTGTGGGAATTAGGTAAAGTGTTCTATTAGATATTTGGTTTTCTTTTAAACTTATTTACACCTATGGTACATTTGGAATTCTTTTCAGTTTGATCCTTATTTTGTGCACATTAATGGTTTGTTTCAGTGATACATATACAATATATATATATATGTATATATATATATATATATATATATATATATATATATATATATAGGTAGGTAGTTATAGTTAGGACCTTGTTTCTATTCCCAATAACTTTGGCGTCGGTTGACAAATCTTTGCAACATTTTCAAAACTAGTGGGGCGCTCCGGTCAGCTCCTATCCTGAAAGTTTCGGGATGACTCAGCAAGCGGGGGCTGAGAAAAAAGGGGTCCCAAAACTTGTTTTCTCCATGTTAATTTTCATAGGTAGCTCTTGTTTCAGAAAGAACTCTCTTTGTTAAATGATGTAAATCCGTTCAGTAGTTCCTGCGAAATTAAAAAAAAAGGTTGAAAAAAGCATTTCCCATAGGAAACTCTAGACACGGCTACATCTCGAACTGCTGAATGGAATTACACCAAATTTCGCATAGAGGTAGCCCATCTTTAAAAAAGAACTCTTTTTCTTAAATGGTGTAAATCCGTTCAGTAGTTGCTGAGAAAATCAAAAAATAAAAGTTTCGATATATAGAGGTACCTAGGATCCACGCACCCTCCCGACCACGAGTTTTTGCTAATTGGCTGTCAACACTCCAAATCAGGAAGTGGCAGCCATCTTGTGCCTCGGTAACCGAGGCACAAGAAAAGTGAAAAACAAACATGGAAAATAAGAAAAGGGGGCAGGGTAGAAACACCCTGACCCCCTAGGCCTGCTCAGAGGGTCCCACAAGGACCCCCAGGGCCCAAAAAGCATTTAAAAAAAAGAAAATAGTCCAAATTCATGCTGGGTGCTAGCCAACTAGCCCACCAGGTACCTCCAGTAAGCACCACTGCACTGCGTTGCAGAGAGGTGTTCAGAGGCCACACCCCTTTGTACACCTCTCTGCAATGCAGCTCTGTGGTGCTTACTGGAGGTACCTGGTGGGCTAGTTGGACCCCAGGTACCCTTAAGATTCAAGGGGACTTAATCCCCCAACTTAAAACTTGCCACAGGTGCGTTTGCACAGTGGAGAAGGGAGGGGGCAGGGCTTAAGGTAACATGTGTACAAACAAGCCCTGTGGTGCGTTTTAAGTTGGGGAATTAATTCCTCTTCAATTCTGAGTGTCCCTGGGGGCCAACAACCCCACCTGGTACCTGGTTGGCTAGTTGGACCCCAGGGACTGTCAGGATTCAAGGGGACTTAATCTCCCAACTTAAAACGGCCACAGGGCGTGTTTGCACACATGCCACCTCAGTCCCCCTCCCTTCACCACTGTGCAAATGCGCCCCGTAGCACATTCTAAGAGGTGGTTTTAATCCCCCTGCCCTATTATGTACTAGGGCCTTACAGAGGAGGTCATGCTAATCACAGGGTACCCCAATGCATAGTGTTCCCTAGTGTATGTAGGTGTTTTCACTATATTCTAAGTGTCTTTTAGCATAGCACTGGCTCTAGGCCTGGTTAGTCACAGTCAGTTACCACCAGTAGCTGTCTGAAAAAGTTGTGGGCGCAGGGTGATTTTGGAACAAGGCCTCTTTCTGCTCCTCTGTTGGTTCTTTCTGCACATGTCTTGCTTCTTCCTGCACTTTTCTTCGTCTTTGTGGACTTCTGTTGCTTCTTTCTGCATTTCTTTTGCTTCTTTCTGTGCATTTCTTATTCTTTCTTCACATGTCCTCCCTCTGTAGGCATAGTTAGAAACTAGCATTTGAAATTCACTGAAAAAAACATAGATTTCAGGCACGTTATAGTTAGAAATTAGCATTTAAAAAACCTTTAAATTCACAGAAAAAAACCATAGGTTTGAGGCACGTTATAGTTAGAAATGAGCATTTAAAAAACCTTAGAAATTCACTGAAAAAAACCTTAGGTTTCAGGGGTGTTATAGTTAGCTGGACATTTCACTCGTACAAAACCATAGAAATTCCTCTGTTATAGTTAGTTCTGCTAACTATAACTTGCGCCCCCTCAATGCACTGCTGTTGACGTCACATATTACATCACCCATGACATTGTCAGTGACAACACTGATGACATCACTGATGACATCATCCATGTGATAAATTGATGCATCTTCTCACACCTTAATAAAACCTTTGATACACCCACTCTAAATTACAGACTGCCATTCTCAAAACCATAGACTCTCCAACAGCAATAACTACACACACTCACTGATTCTTAGGTTTACACACACATCCACTCACTCACCTGTACAGTCACTCATACTTATGGTCACTCAGTACAGGACTATCATATGCACTCATACACCTATATAAACACTCACACACCACCACTCATCCATAGAGGTACTCACACACCTAGTCAGTCAAGCAAATAATTAATCACACTGCCATTTACTCACCTATACAGTTATACACACACCAGCTCAATCACTCATACATATACTAGCACATGCTTAGGCTCTTATACAATCACTGATACAAGCACACACTCATCCATACAGCCACTCTCAGAATCACACACTCTCACTTATAACCATTTCTATGCTCCAACACACATATATACTGCCTTTCACATATGTAGTTACTCACACATGTACTGCTATGATATACATTCACTCACTAACACACCCATACACACACTCACCCACCCATACAGTCCATCACAGATGCACTCTTGAAACCATGCACCCAGTGAATCACCCACTCACACATCAATGCACAGAGTCACACACATCCCACCCACATAAACACTCAGGCACCCATACAGATACTCAGACAACCAATCAAAAATACATATAGACACTCATGTTGCTATTCACAAACCCATGTAGCCGGTTACACACCAACAGACAGACGGATACAGACATTCACACAGTTTAGTCACTAACCCATGCATTCAGTAAGATACGTTTAATCACTCACTTATAGAGTCAGTCATGTACCTCCTAAATCATCCATTCAGACACTTATACACCCACTCATTCTTCAATACGCCTTTCCCTATATATAGTAAACATATTTAAACTTTACAGAAACACACAGTCACTGGAAGATGTCATCAGTGTTGTCATTTAAGATGTCATCAGTGATGTCATCAGTGATGTCACTGACCGTAATATGTGACGTCATCAGCAGTGCATTGCGGGGGCGTGAGTTATAGTTAGCAGAACTTACTATAACAGAGGAATTGTCCAGCTAACTAGAACACCCCTGAAACCTATGTTTTTTTCAGTGCATATATATGTATATATACAAAATAATATATATATATATATTAGCGTATCTTTCTGGATAAATTTTTAATAGTAAATATTTCTTTTTTGCTTTGTTTCATGTGGTTTGATTTTTATTCAGTGTAATTGTTTTACTTTGTTGCAAACTAGTTTTATGATATTAACAGTGTTCTATTCTATAAACATTGATTATATTATAGGTGTTTTTATGTAAGGTAATGCTTTTTCCATTTTATTTGTTGTAGTTTTATGGGTTATTAATTTATTACTTTGTTTTAAAACACCTTTAGGCAATATAATTGCTGGTGATATTTTGATTTTTAATTATGACTTGATGCTATTTCGTTGAGTGCACTGCATCCCAAAATGCGATACAGTGCGCGCAACAAAATTAGTTTTATTTATTTAAATAATTACTTACCTGTAAAACTCCGTAATGCATACATTACTACCCCCCACCCTGCCCCTCCCCCTCCCCACGTCACCGCCCTGCATTTCCTCCCACTGCAGGCCACGGCTGTCTAAGGGCCATATGCATCAAGCCATTTTGCGATGGCAAACAGTGGGATTCGCAAAAATCGGCTGTTTGCGATCGCAAAATGGCCTTTTCTGATGCATGTAACTGTTGGGCAATTCTCAATTTAGGTCATCGTAATCTTTTGTGATTCCCTAAATTGCGAATAGAAATAGAGAATCGCAATTTGTGATTGACTAATGCAGATGCAAGAATCCTTTCCTAAATGCGAACTATGCATTTAGGAAACGCTAATTACCATCAACTTCAAGTTGGTGGTAATATATGCATACTTTGAAAAATGTACAGAAATGCAAGTGTCATGTAGCACACATATGTCCTTAGGGCATGTGTGTGTCTTTACATGTGCACACTTGCATTTTTCTTGGGGTGCTTCAGAGGGGCCTTATGCCCCTGGGCAGCCTTGGCTTTGCATTCGCTATTTGAAATTACCAATTTGGTAATCGCAATTAGCGAATGCAATTCCATTCATTCCTATGGGCCTAATAGCGATTAGCTCTTTTGCAAATCGTTATTAGGTAATGTTAAGGATTCACAATTTTTTTGCCATTCCTATATGCATAGCATTTTGCGAATCCCAAATAGCAAATCGGTACAATTCTATTTGGGAATAGCAAAATGCAGGTTTAATGCACGTTCCCGTAAGAGCCTTCTGAGGGGACGCCCTGTGCGCCCCCTCCTTTTTTTAAAAATTGCCCCCGGACCTGGCCTACCCAGAGGCTCATTTCAAAACAAAGGTGGGAGACTGCGCTTAAGTTTTTTTTTTCTTCAATTTTGCCTCAAATCAGCAGCTCAACCCCAGATTTTGTGGCAAAATTGGAAAAAAACGTGGGGCCTCACCACAACATCTAGGGGGTCAGGGTATACCTACCCTGCCCCCTTTTGATATTTTTTATGTTTTTTGTGGGACTCGGCTCAAGCCAAGCCCAAGATGGCTGCCAATACTTCCTGGTTGAAGTGTTGGCAACCAATCAGATTACAGCAGGGCCTGTTGGATCCGCTAAGGATCCGCACCCCCAGATATACAGTTGTGCCTGTGCCAAGGGAAGACTGCCAGGTATTCATTTGGTCACAGGCACAACTGCCAGTTAGAGCCAGATACTGGCCAGGTCTTGCTTTGGCCACATGCACAACTGCCTGTAAGAGCTAGACTTCTTTTGGTTTTTGCTTAGGAGCATACCAAATTGGTGTGTGCTGCTTCCAGCCAGGAGAAGGTTGGGTGTATTGTGATACATGAAATATCTCAGTTGGGCCTACTGAGTGGAAATTGTCTGAGGCATCCAGTATTTGTCTTTTTAGACGTTAAAACTGCTTTTTCACCAGTGTATTAGGTTTTCAAAGTGAATTGGATTTCAGACTTAGCTGTAGCATTTCTGTTGCAAGTCTTAGAAGTGACACTTTCTTTTTCCGAGCCAATGTGCATCTGGGTGCTGGGCTCATGGCGAAATTATCCTTCCTGATTTTGCAGAATATTTGCGTTGTTGATAGACTTCCAACATTTTACCCTGTTCTTTATTGGTAATATTTGGCATCTATCTAATATAGAGGTGTAGCCAACATCAAATTCCACTGCAATGTCGGGGAGGCCTGGTGTGAGCAGTGTCCTCCAGAAAGTCCTTTAAACGGGGTCAGTTTTGGCTGCATATTAATCTTGAACCTAACAGTGTCACCTTGTATGATATTTGGCTTCACAGGTTTGCTTTGGCAACTTTATTGATAAGATGGGAAATATGTGTTTCCATATAAACGGGCAAGACAAAAAATGGTATTTGGTACTGCCTCTGGTTTTTAAGTCGCTTTCCCAATTCATCTTGCTGGTCAGGGTTAAGCCCAGGTTAGCAAATGTATTAACCTCTTTCAGCTTTGAAGGCTCTGTTGTGCCATCGATATTCCCTTATGACCATTATCTTTCTCTTCTGGGTGTTTATTTTCAGGGCATTTGTTGTGCAATGGCTGTTACTGTATTTACAGCCCTTTTGAGGTGCAGGACAAATGGATGGAGTTATCACTGTAAAGCTGGCACATGAAAACTCTCAATGGCAGAACCATCTTGGGAGTCTTTCAGTATGAGTAAACACAGGAACGGAGTGAGCATGTATCCACTGCCAGAGGCTAGAAACTGTCTGTTTATTGCCATAGTCAAATAATGCAACATGATTTGGTTTCTTTGGGAATATTCATCTTTTCTCATTCATAATTTTCGTAACTATTGAAGGCAGTAGGCTTTTGTAGTTTCCTTGGAGGGCATGGTCTCTCACCAGATTAGATGGGAGTGTGTCAGTTTCCATCTCTTTGCTCCATTTTTCCCGTTTCGATTCCATGGATTGGTGCCATCACTCCCCTACTTTGCCACTGAACTTCCATGTGCTGTGAGCTGTAAATTTAAGGTACCTTTTCAGCTACATTTCCTTTGATGTCCAAGTGGATGGTTGTATAATCACTCTCCAGTCTTCATGTTATTTTCGAACCTGTACTAGTATTACACTCTTATTAAGATAATCAATTATTGCCGAGGCTTAACATGTGTTATAGTGTATCATTTGTTGGTTGTTATTCTCATATGAATTTTCAGCTGAGGTTGGACCTTCAGTTGCACTGAAGGATTTCAGGTATAGTCCCTTTCTCTCTTATATTTTTTATTGTGATGCAGAGAGGAGATGCCTAGTGCATGTTTCAGTGCTGACTCAGAGTTACTGGAATAGTTAAATTAGATGCTCATCATTAACAGCAATATGGACGAGACAAATCATTATGGCACTGTAAGTACGATGAAACAACAGATGTTGGGAAGGGTGCATCACCCCTAAGATCAGCTCCAATGAGAAATTGGCAGACCAATGAGTGGTGCTCAGAACGGTGAGGAGAGATCCAGACAGTACCAGGCTGCAAGGTGTCCTGGGACCTCTCGTGCATGGCTGATGTCCTGATTGTTTATGTTTATGTTTATGTTTATTGGTTTGTATAGCGCTGAATCACCCATGAGGGTATCTCGGCGCGTGGGACTAAACATGATAGCAGTACCAATGAATAATTAAAAAAGATATGTTTTTAACATTTTTCTAAATAGGATCAGATTGGAACAGGCACGTAAATGTAGAGGCAGGTGGTTCCAAAACATAGGGGCCTGGTAGGAAAATGATTTGGCTCCACTACATGCTTTTTTTATCCTAGGAACAGTAATCAGTAGCTCTGAGCTAGATCTAAGAGAACGCATAGGAGAATAAGGGGTCAATTTACAGGTCAGATACATAGGTCCTATCCCTCTAAGGGCCTTGTGGATGATACATCCTATTTTAAACTGTATTCTTTTTATGATAGGGAGCCAATGTAGCTGATTCAGGAGAGGTGCTGAAGGTGTTCTAGCCGGTGCATCAACTGCAAGGCGAGCAGCGGTGTTTTGTACAACATAAATATAATTAGAAATAAAAGTAGTCAGATTTTAAAACTAAAATGATAGACAAGTATTATAGAAAATAACAAAAAAATGTAACCAATAGGATTGAACGATGTAAGACATTTAAACTACGGTGTCACAATAATCTACTACCATACCAAGAAGATGAGAATGTAATGAAAAAACCCTCTGCATGCCCTGAATGCAAAGCTTGTTTGCATTGCATGTACATATGATAGTGACATTTTCAAGGTGACAACGTTTTGGTTCCCATATGTAAGATCTCTCATGCAGACAATTGATAAAAGCCTTTTTGGTATCGGAGTAGATTGTGAGTTGCCAGCTGTGATAAAGGTATTGTTATTGTATTTCACTTTGATGGAATGTGTCCAGTTTCTGAGAGAATGGATTGAAACTGGTATCAGTAACATATATGCACTTTTAGAGACGGTATTGTCAGTTAGGGGGAAAAATACCGAATTATACATGCTTAGCTGTAAATAAAGAGGGTGTTTTTCACGGAGGGGCAATAGAGGAAAACTCAACTTGTCTCTAATATGACTCAGAACCCCAAGAAGAAAAAAACATTCCCTTCATTCAAAGTTGCACATCTGTAACTTCATGCGGTTCATGGGCTCTGTTATTGCGAACAAGTTTTTGGGACTGTGGTATTTTAAAAACAGAAATGAATACAGACTGAGGAGTCAGGCTCCAGCAGAGTCATCCAAGGGGCATCGCACGGGACATTAATCCAAATGTTCCTGCCTTTTCACGGTTTCAAATTCGTGCTGCAAACACTATTTTGGAGCAAGCCTGTCAAGTTAATTCATGGTGGGTAAAATGGAATGAACCACTACCTGGCGTCGGATACTGATATGTTGGTTAGCCATGACCTTTTTGTCTCAGGCCCCACAAAAACTTCTTCACAAGCCTGGGCTCCAGCTGTAGGACTGAGCATTCAGTCACATCATTGGAAATCGAGTTATGGTTCTCACTGCCATGAAGTAATTGCAGTGAATAATAATATTTTGGAAACCCTGTTTTGACTGGTGGATGGGAAAATGATCCAGATAATAGCAGGCTCAAGAGAAAAAGGTCTAGGGCTAGAATACTGAACCACATGGTTCCTCTGCGATAATCATCTTTGGAACGTTCTCCACAAGGCGATCTATGGCAAACTCTGCAAAACACTAGGGGGCATATTACCAAGCAATAGCGATAATTATCGCTATTGCTTGGTTAGAGACAAAAATTTACCGCATTTACCGATTTTTATCGCAGATAAACCTTTATCGCAAATGCGATAAAAAACGGCCGCAGTGCATGAATATCGCTGAAAAGTCAGCGATATTCATGCATTACCGAGCTAATGCTCTTAGCCATGTTATCCACCTACCATTGGATAACATGGCTAAGAACTGCTCAGGGCAGGTGTTAGCTTTTGGAGATATTCGCGCTTAGCGCGAATATCTCCAAAAGTTGGTAATAGGAGATAGCGATGTTAGCGACTGTTTCCAGTCGCTAACATCTTGGCACGCCCACTTTGCATGTCATTAGTGATAAATATCACTGACATGCAAAGTGGGGCCCAAGATGGTCGCTATCTCCTACTAGCTGTCGCTAACTGGTGTTAGCGACAGCTAGGTAATAGGGAGATAATTTTATCTCCGCTTTCTTGGCTTTTAAAGCCAAAAAAGCGGAGATAACCCCCTTGATAATATGCCCCTAGAATCCCTAGGGCCTGCTTACGATTGTCTGTTAAACTTTAACCACGCAACATTTGTTTGAGCAGGGATTACAATTATAAGTGGTGTGGTTAGCAGATGTGATAAAGTTCACAGCCTTCCGGCAGGTCAAATCTTGATAGAATTTAATGGTTTTAAATATTCGATAAATACATGAACATGACGATTTCGGAAAAGCAAGCAAGAAAATTCACATGATGGCCAATGTTCTGAGTAAAACTATGCGATAATTCCAGCACAAAACAAAATTGCTAACACCTCATGCCGGACTTTGTTAAATGTGATAATCATTAACCCAAGGGAACTCATAATCAGGCCTCAAATATGTTGTCTTCCTTCTATGCTCAGAACTCTACAAAAAAAATCCCCAAAATGTATGTATGTAGTCCACAACAACAAATAATTGTCAAATAATGGCCAAAACATGCCTTTATATAGTTGCCCATGGCTAGTGGATCAGAATAGTTACTTTGGTCAATTGCCCAATAAGCAAATAAAGACACAAAACATATCTCATTTTTAAAATACAGCATTACCGATAACATCGAAGGAATGTTACTTAACAATTGTTAAAGATTTTTTCAGATGTCAGACAGCGTTGTACAACACAAGATGGCTTTAATCCCCTTCTTAGATCTTGCTACAGTGTCCCACCAAAATATCGCCCAAAGAATATCGTGAGACAGAAATATTGGGCTTGATTCACCAAGGTATCTCACATTTTCTGTAAGTTTACACTTTAAAGTAAGTTTACTACTTTTGGTATTCACAAACACTGAGTGTAAATGTACTATAAAAGTGTAAGTTACAATCCTCCACCCCCAACTGATAACAATTGGTGTACACTTGTGTGGGTGGTGGGTGTTGCCCTTCCCTAAACCACTCTTATTCCTCCCTACCTTGTCCTGCCTCGTGTCTCACCCACTCCCTCAAATCCAACCCACATTTAATACCAAAACATATATTTACGTGTGCAGAGATTACACAGTCGGGCAGAGAACAATGTGCACATAGGTATAGGTAATTGTGGAGTTATGAACTCCACACACTGTTTATAAATGGAACTATGTAGTACATTTTGAAGTACTACAAAATGTACTACAAAGTGCAGTTTGTGAATCAGTCCCTCTGAGTGTACATTTGCTACAAAATTGTAAGCTATTGGCTTACTCTTGTGTGGGTGTTCGATGTCCCTCCCTAACATCCTCCCTCACCTTCCCTAAACCTGTCTAACTCCACTCTAATCACGTCCCATTTTGTAGTAAATCCGCCACTTTTTCCACCCACTCCCTCCAGTCCCTCCTACATTTACTAGTAACATGAACGTTTGCGAATACCCTGCATTCAAAGCGGTGAACTACGCACACATAAGTATAAGGCAAACTGCGTACGTAGTTTGTGAGTAGTATTTTTTAGTATGTATGTTTGTTTATTAATATTGTTTCTGTAAAGTATGTTTTTAAAGATGTTATTGTTATTTACATTTTCTAAACATATGTTTCAATATATACAGTTTTTTAATGTGAATTATTTACAATATTTACAGTTCTGTATTTCTGTATTTTTTTACTTTAGATTAATTACAATGACATCAAGTACATTTTTGTTTATAGATATACAAGCTGTTTAGATATGTGCTATTAAACCAACATAAAGGGGCCGATTCCGAATCGGTAAAATCCAGTCCGAATCGCCGTACAGAGCATTTTTCCCCGTACGATTCGTACGCAGAACTGTACCTGTACGTACGATGTAGTACGATGTGTACTCAATGCAATTCTCCGTACGAATCATACAAAAGACCGTACGATTCAAGAAACCATACAGATCGCACTCGGAACACGCAGTACGCGATGTTTGTACGGATCGTGGCAGCTGTTTACGAACCAGCAAGTACGATTCGTCAGTACGACACTCCGTACGACTCTTTCTCTACGGGACTTTCAAACATCTGAAAAAGCACATTTCGACTCTAAGCGCATGCAAAACGGAGTCCCCCGGGTAAGTGAGTGCACCCCATGATCAAAGGGGTACGGTGCGAACTAGTACGGTGCGTCGGGGTATGGAGCACAGAGGTACGGTACATCAGGGTACGGTACATCGGGGTACGGTGCATGGGTGTATGTAGCGTAGGTGTACGGTGTGTAGGTGTACGGTGCGTAGGGGTGCAGAGCCTAGGGGTACAGCGCGTACTTCCATGATCGCAGGGGTACAGTGCGTATGTGTATGTGTGGTTCTCCGGACGAATTGCTCATTCGCCGCTTTCCGTACAAATCGCATTCTCGATCCCCAGTCCGGATCATTCTTGGTGGGTCGTACGGCATGTTTACAAATCATACGGTTCACTGTGCGGCTCTATGTCGTACGGATTAAGCCTCATTTGTCGTACGGTTCGCAGACATTTGTACGTATTCTTTTCCTACGGATCGTACTACACGATTTGTACAGTTTTGTACGATTCGTACAGAAACGGCTACGAATACTGATCGTCGTACGGATTGCTTTCCCGAATCGGAATCGACCCCAAAGTGTTGTACTTATATTTGTTAAATAATATAACATATTAAAAAGTACTGAAAATAGTTTTTATATTCCTATCAGTATTGTTTTATAAATATTTTTATCTAAAACATTTTTGTAGATTTTTTTCAACAACAAGAAAATTTTACAATATTTTAACATATTGGTTCTGAGTCACAAAGGTAACTTCTTTAGAAAAATCTTTATCCGGTTTAAAACCATAAAAGATACATAAAACAACCATAGAATCAGAAACATTCTAAAAACATATCATTTAAAAATTGTTTACCATTAATAGCAGAACTTTCAGTCTTCATTAATTTCTCTTGCAAAAATGTATACCTTATTTGAGACTGCTACCGCAAAGCAAACATAATTTGTAGACAATTTTTGTAAGAACAAAATAGTAGATTCACAGTGTCTCACGTTTACTGTTCGCAGTAGCAGAACTTGCAAGGTTTTCCTTAATAGCATATAAACATGAAAAAGTAGCATTCCATGAGTTGTGGACTACTTTGACTGCTTATCACATTGACGTAAGTCTAAATCGTGATTTCAAAGACCTGTCTTTGGAAATGTAGATAATAGGTGAACTTTCTTCAATCTGAAACGTGTCAAAAGAAACCTTTGACTGATATTACTCTATAGCCCAGTTGCTTAATGACAGAGTGAACAAATACTGATGGCTTTTTGAGTTTATTTAAACAAGGAATTTCTGGTATTAGGGCAATATATTGAGTAAAAAATATTGAGATGCAGAAATATTGAGTTTTTAATATTGTGATCCACCAATATCGCAATGCAAAAATATCATTGACAAGAATATAGTTTTTTTAGTGTATGTTTTATTGGTATATGTTATAAATTGTTTGTATAATTATTGTTAATGTTTTTTAAAATAGTGTGTAAATTATTAGTTGTTTTTAAATGTAATTAAATTATTTATTGTAATTTTTAGTGGTTTAGCGGGTTGTGGGGTTTGTAGGGATACAGCTTGGGAAGTAAATTAATTATAATTAATCAATAATTCATTTCTAATTATTAATAATGATTTAATTGATATATAATTATGTAAATTGTGTTATTAATTTATTAAGTTAAGATTTAGGTGCAGGTTGTGGGGTTTATTGGGCTACAGGGTGGGCCATAAATTAATTATAATTAATTATTAATTACTTGTAATTATTAATACTTATTTAATTGGTAATTAATTATGTAAATTGTGTATTAATAAAGATTGTAATTTATATTTTTGGTTCAGGTTGTGGGGTTTGTAGGGGTAAAGGATGGGAAGGTAATTAATGATAATTGATTAATAATTAATGTTAATAAGATGTATTTAATTGATAATTATGTAAATTGTGCAATTAAGATACATTTTAAGTTATGTATCAGGTGCAGGTTGTTGGGTTTATAGGGTAAGGGTGAGAAGTTAACTAAATATAATTAATGAATTATTTGTTATTTATTAATTGTTTAATTGATAATTAGTTATGAAAAATGTGTAATTATTGTCATTTTTAAGATATATTTTAGGAGTCGATTGTTGGGTTTTTAGGGGTACAGGGTGGAAAGTTAATTAAGAAATAAAATATTCATTTGTTCTAAAAAAATGTAATTGATAATTATGTAAATTGTGAAATTATGATATTTGTTAAGTTATATTTTACGTTTGCGTTGTTTAGTTTATAGAGGTATATGGTGGGAAGTTATTTAAGTAATAATACATTTAAAATTATTTATTTATTTATCAAAAATTGTGTTATATATTGCATTATATGTTGTTTTATGTTTTTAATGCCTATAATTTTATTTATTGGTTGTTCTGATTGTGAGAATATAGGGTATCATTAAGATGCTGGTCAGTTGGATCATCGGCTGCCGCGATAGCAGCAGTCAGGAGACTGCCGACAAGCTTGCGGGCAGTCTGACTGACATATCATGATGTGAGTGCTGGGCTGGCAGTTGGAAACATATTGAAGGCATGCTGGTCCATGATAACACCTTCTGCATGTCCGTGCACCATGTGCCATGCACCATGTCATGCTTGGCACACGGTGCACAGAGGTGAGTGGGGGCCCTACATGTGTGCCCAGGACCACTTTTCAGGGGCCTACGATGGCAGGGGGCAGCCGTGGCCGGTAGTGGGAGTACCGGCCGGGTGGTTATGTGGGGAGGGGGAGGGGCAGGGCGGGAGGTAGTAATGTATGGATTACGGACTTTAAAAGGTAAGTAAACATAAAAATGAATAAAACTTATTTTGTTGCACACACTGCATCACCAAATGTGATGCAGTGTGTGCAACGAAATTTGTTTTATTTATTTTTATGTTTAGGTAGCCATTGCTTAAGTCTCAGGTATGGGAGACCGAAGGGACTACACCTACGTAGATGCCCTGTTGATTGAACACTAAAAAAGATTTACTAGTGCTGTTTGACCATACTCACTTGTCAGCCATCTTCCAGTTGATGTTCAGCTCACATTCAGGTAGCCATTGCTCAAGTCTGGGGTATGGGAGACTGAAGTGACTACATCTACCATGAGTCCCTGTTGATTGAACACTAAACAATGTACTAGTGGTGTTTGCTCATATTCACTTGTCAGCCACGTCTCTATTGTTACCCAGGTCATATAGGCTGAGCACTCAATACGTAATACTCTGCTCAGACACACGTATGCCTACTTAGCCTGAACTTCCCCTGTCTCCATACATGAAATGAAAGTGGCCATGAGTGACACCATATCAAGTTTGATTGTCAAATATCATAAATGCATTATGGTGGCACAGCTGATATGATTTGCTTGGTGACTCAATGATAATGCACAACACACATGAGTACCAATGCTAAACAAACAGCCAAGTTGCGTGTATGCCAGTATTGTACACAAATAGGAACTGGATTTTACATATATACCTGCTATCCTACACGCTTTTCTGTGTACGTCACTTCGAGATGCCATGCCTATCCCTCATTTCTACAAGAAGCACATCAGCACAGCAAAGTATCCGGCCAATACCACCTCATGTAAAGGATGTCTCCCAATATCTAGAAATGATTCACACACAAAGGAGAGAGCTCTCAGTGTTAATCTACATCCCAGATGTTCTATACAGCCCTAAATGCACTGTGTCAGTAATGATGTGGATGTACAAACGACACTTACAACAATAACACTATACTCTTTCTCTGAACAGGTGGATCTGGCACAACATCTGTCCAGAATCAAGACACTGCTCAGACTTTACCTCCATCCCTATTACAATCCTTCAGTGATGCAGAATCTCCTAGCGAAGTGTGCTTCGAGGACCAACCTGGATCATCTTGTGGGCCTGGGCAGACAGCAACAGTGTGTCTCGCCATGCCCAAAACCACATCTCCCACCCCAGCTGCAACATCTGTGCTGACCTCTGCCCCAACAACCTGTAATCCTAGAACAGGCCGCAACATCTCCTGCCTCCTACTCCCACTTCAAGAGGTGAGGATTATCAACCCTCTCACTGAGGACAGAGGAGGGTGGAGTCTGTATCAAGGACACATGCCCCTTGGAGAAAGGGGTGGTGAGTGGGTAACAGTGGGCTTGATAAGTGAGGCCACTGGTGCTAATAATGCTCAGGCCAACCTTGACCAACTCCTGGTTGCCTATAAGGACATCCAAGGAGTGATGGGCCAGATACTTTTGGAACTCCAGGAGCTGAAGCACCTACAGCAGAGATCCATAATTCAGCAGCTTGACAACATGGGCCAGCTGAGGGACATAAATTCCAAACTCTGCAGGACTTTTCCACCAAAACCTACCCCTTCCTGTGGTTCAACTATAGTTTGCCCTTCTACATCTGCTGCAGCCACTGGAAGGGAGGCCCTGACAGATGATGAATCCTCATACATCCATGACCCTGCATTAGTAGGTGCCCCCCACCCATCATGGGCCGGGACGTCTAAGGATATTACCAGGAGGATGGGATGGCAAGGCACCAACCATCGTCAGGAAGAAGCATCGCTCCTGATGTCCCATTTTGTGTGCAACACGTTCACTTTGTTGACTCTTCCTTTATACTTTCCCATTTCTGATGGGAGGAGTCTGTTGGAATTTGGATTAGAGACAATATAGCTCCTGCAACAATGGATTCACCTACCGACACTGACTACTACACACTTATGTTTTCACTAAATATACGTTAATTCACTACGGGCACTGCAATACATTCACTGCTCTCAATTTCTTTAGCTCCTGTAGCATCATTCACATCTAGCAAGGAATCAAGTAATTCACATGTGAATAACCAAATTTAACTATGATCAACTTGGGTAAGCATAAACATGTGGACTGTCAACAAAGTGCACGTATGTAGCACAACAGTTTAATATCAACACAGACATACAAGTGTACAGTCTCATTCCAAGTTCATTCCAGAGTCATAGAAAAATAAAACAATAGTGAAATGATCAGTATCAGTCACCACAAATGTCATGTCTCAATCTGAACAAGATGGTCGGAGGGGATCCATCTGACAATGCCAAAATATTTAGCGAAATGCTAATTTGTTCATGTCATCAGATGGTGCCACATCTACCAACTCACAATAGGAATCGCACATCAGTGAAAAAAATGAAATCCATGAATCACAGTACTAAACTTTTTCTACACAGGACCTTTCAAATCCTGTGTAGCTGCCTCTGGTGGAATGTCACACACAAATGTCAGTGATGTGCCACATGCACTGTGGCTCACAATGATGAGACATATCAACAGCTACATTCAGTTAATACACATTGAGGACTTAGCCAATGTGAAGAGAAACTAACTTGATTTGGCCAAACAACAACTTTGGGTTGAACACACGAGGGCACCCATATGTCAATAGGACCTCTACACAACAGGAAGCAAGTCCGATAGATTCTTTGTAACTTCCATATTATCACAGTGCAAGCAGGCTTGGTACCAGAGTATGTGGCAGACATCCCCAGGAACAATCTATGTCCACTTCATACTTTGTAACAGTATCATATACTTGCTGATGTCACAACTCTGAAATGCCCAATTGAAGATGATATGGTGAAGGTACCTACAACAGACCAATACAACGAGATTAGTGAGGATACCATAAATATGACACCAAACACAGTCTACTTCTAGAGTACACAGTACATGTCTATATGTCACCTACACAAATCAACAACTATTACATGAACATGTGTCAAGAGATCCCTCCAGAAACATCTGTGCACAGAGTTTTCCAAAGCTGTGCATACCAAACTGGTATCCAGGTAAAACCTCCTCACCTCATCACAACTACAGTCACTGTAATAGTCTAAGTAATGACAGCGCAGATCATACTTTCACTCATTGGAAGAAGTTGTTGATCACTTCTTGACACATGTCAACTCCTTCCTCTTCACCACTATCATCATCAATTAACGTTTCAGGATCCTCACCCGGTGGGTCCTGCTGGTCGCCATCCTCTGCGATGAGAGGGATGTTCCATTGGAGTGCGACATTGTGGTGCATACAGCATGTGATTGTGATCTGACACACCTTCCAGGGTAAATAGTAGAGGGTTCCCCCAGTCTTGGCCAAACATCAGAATCTGGCCTTCAGGAGCCCAAAAACCCACTCCACTGGCTGCCGTGTCCTTTCATGGGCCTCATTGAAAAGGACTCCCATGGTATAGTTGGATTCCTCAGCGGTGTCAACAGCCATGGGCTTGTTGGAAGACAGACAGATGTGCTAAAAATTGTCACACACTTCCTGATCATGTGACATCACACACACAACGGCTACACACATCATACTCACCAACAAGCAGGCCCTCTCCGGTAGTAGTTCTGTCATCAGCTGAGGTATGTTGCTGTACCGGCCCGACCCCCTTTCACCAACACCATCGTAGACCTCATCACACCCCAGGCTCTCTACATCCTACTCGGAGAACTCTAATTCCACATGGACAACCCCAGGGGCCAGAACACACCGCCTCCCTTCTGAAGAACCTCGCCAACATCGGACACAAGCAGATAGAGACTACACCAACCCACACAGCCGGACACACGCACGAGTCCGTCTTCTACCCCAGCGGGAACATCAGCTACAGCCACACTACAGAACTCTCCTGGATCGACCATCACTGCATGCATCTCTCCTTCGCCACGCCCACCATACACCACTGTCATGATTGCCACCCCATCGCAGCTGGATCAAGGTCATTCAAGAACTTCACAACAACACAACAACTCTTCTCATGACGTAATTCACTTGATCTGTGTATCTGACTCTTAACCCCTTCTACGCTGATGACGAGCTGGGCTCGTCATGGCGTAGCCTCCTCGCACGCTGATGACGAGCCCAGCTCGTCACGTAACATGCGCTTTAGAAAATCTCAGCGTACGGGCGGAATTCCGCCCGCACGCATGCGGTTAAACAACAAGCTGTAAAGTAAGACATTACTTTGAAATACAGTGTTTCTTACTTGTAAAGCGCTCTGATACCCGCAAGGGTCATGTTTGCTCTATATAAAAACTTCAAAATAAATAAATAAACTCCCTCAGCACAACCACTCCGCCAATGCCAATGGATGCCAACACCGCAGCACGCAACCTCCACCGATGGATCTCCTACTGCGCTGACACCCTGCCACCAAGAAAAGACCAGGCAAGTAACACTCCAAAAAGGCCAGCTGGTTCACTCCCACCCTCCATGAGTCCAGACACAACTGCAGATGGCTCGAGAAGAGATGAAGGAACAACAAAACCTAGGAATCTCATGCAACCTTCAAATCCGCCATCAGCGCACACCACCTCCTTCTGAAAACCACAAAGAAAATGTCCCTCCAAGACAGAATCAACACCAATGCACACAACAGAAAATAACTTTTCACCATCATCAAGGAGTTCGGCAGGCCCAACAGGAAGACCACAGATGGTCCCCCCTCCCAAGACATCTGCATCAAACTCTGCACCTTCTTCCACCACAAGATCAGGAAGATCGATGACAGCTTTCACACCCTGGACGTGCCCACCACACCAGCCACCATTACGCACAACCAAGCCGCACCCCAACAGACCCTGCTCTGCTGGACCCCTATCACAACAGAGGGCACACTTAAGACCATGAAGAGCATCCACTCAGGAGCCCAGACAGATCATTTTCCATACCACATCTTCTACCGAGTAGCTGTTGCCCCCCTGCTTTGCCACACCATGAACTACTCCATTGAAACCTCCACCTTGCCCGAGGCCTGGAAGCACGCCAAGATCTACCTCCTGTTGACGAAGCCGTCCACCGACCCGACAGATCTCAAAAACATCAGACCTATCTCCCTCCTTCCCTTCCCAGGTAAAGTCCTCGAGAAGGCCATCAACACCCAACTCTCCGAGTTCATTGAAGTGAACCACATCATGGACACCTCCCAATCCAGATTCCGAAGCAAACACAGCACGGAGACTGCACTGCTCGCAGACACCAATGACATCCCTCCCTCCTCGACCGGGGCGAGACTGCAACCCTCATCCTACTAGACCCCTCGGACACCTTCGACACCGCCTCCCACCGGACCTTAATCACGAGCCTCCACAATGTTGGCATCCGAGACAAGGTTTTGGACTGGATCCACTCCTTCCTCACCAGCCAGACCGAGCGAGTCAGACTACCACCATTTTTCACAGACCCCACATAGATCACCTGTGGAGTGCCCCAGGCTTCCTCCCTGAGCCCCACCCTCTTCAACATCTACATGGCCCCCATCATAGCCATCATCGGAACCCACAGACTCAACATCATCTCCTACACCGACGACATCCAGCTGATCCTCTCCCACACTAATAAGCCCACATCAGCCAGAAACAACTTCCACCATGGAATGAAGGCTGTTGCTACCCGGATAAAAAACAGCTGCCTCAAGCTCAACTCGGATAAGACTGAAGCCCTCATCCTGGGACCCACCCCTTCAGCTTGGGATGACTCCTAGTGGCCCCCCACTCCAGCAGACCATGCACACAACCTCAGCATCATACAGGACTCATCGCTCACTATGAAGTGCAAAACCAACGCAGTTTCCTCAGCCTGCTTCTTCGCGGTCTGCATGCTTCGAAAGACATTCAGATGGATCTTCACAGAATCCAAAAAGACGGTCACCCACACACTCATACCCAGCAGACTCGGCAACAGCAGCGCACTCTATGCCAGTGTCACCCAGAAACAGCTCAAGAAACTACAGAACATCCAAAACGCTGCAGCCAGACTGGTCCTCGACATCCTCCACCACAGCCACATCACACAACACCTCCGACAACTCCACTGGCTCCCAGTCAACAAGAGAATCACTTTCAAGTGCTTACTCGTGCCTACAAAGCACTACATGATGGAGGACAAGCATACCTGAACCAGTGCCTCACATTCCACGTACCCGCCAGACAACTCCGGTTCTCCCAACTGGTCCTTGCCTCCATCCCCAGGATTCACAAGACCAGAACCAGAGGAAGTTCATTCTCGTACCTCACCATCAAGACCTGGAACACCCTGCCCCTCCACCTCAGGCAATCCGCATCACTGACCCAATTCAGGAAGGATCTCAAAACCTGGTGGGACGATCCTCCACCCAGTCCGACCAGCAGCCCCCTTCCCCCAGCACTTTGAGAACCTCACAGGTGAGTAGCCACGCTATACAAGACCCTGATTGATTGATTGATTGATTGGTTGAAAGAGTCATGGGCAGAACCAGGGAATCTGGCAGAGACGTGTGAGATGTATAACTCTGCTAAATAAACCTCTTGCACATTGATAGAATGGAAGTACTTCCTGTTTCTATACACCTGTTCACAGTTTTGTGGGGATACCAAGGCTATTTGTGTGCCATCCATGGATCCAATCACATGTGGTATGTGACCAAATCCATAGAAGTCACCCTACACCTTGGCCAAATCAGAACACCTGGGGAAATGGATATAGCTGTCCATGTGTCTCATCATCACTGAAAGTACATCACGCAGTAAGCCACTAAATATAGGTTGTGACATCTACCAGATATGGCCACAGTGTACTGAAAGAAACCTGTGACAAAGAAATGTAGTGCTGACATTACTTTCACCATTGGTGTCAGAGTTGTGGGATAGTGTCTTCAAGTATGTAAATGAGGTTCCAAATGGTCACATAAATCTTGCATTGTCTGCATATTAAGACAAAACTTCTGGATGATGTCTATGTCTTCCATAGTTAGAAGGTCTGGGAATGGCTAGTATACTGGAGGCTGTCATCTCCGTCCTCTGGTGAGGTAACTATGTGTGGAGTGGACACACATATAGACATAGGCGACAGTTTCCACACTAACCTATACTAAGACACAGCCAGCAGTGATGTAAGCAAACATTAATGCATATGCGAGCAGTACACAGCAGTTCTCTTCACTTTATGTACAAAAGAGAAATCTCATACATGGCAACTTCTTTTATGATGAAAGTGGAAGAGATTCATGACACATAGCTGGATGATACATTTCCCACATTGGCCACTGTTGTGGCAGAGCCCATTCCAGGCTGAAGACATCCAAAAGTATCACATAGATATTCCACATATATACAAAGGAATCACCCAGATGATTAGGATGCACTGCTTCCATTACAACTTCCACCCATCATCTTCAGTCTGGAGTCCACATGTGTCTAGAACAGCTCTCTGCCCACCATATACACCTATTTAGTTTGTCGGACACTGTTGTGTTGTGGAGTCTGCATTGTACATATTACTACTATTACCGCTGGTGTACACTGCACCACAGTAATCGTATGTACATGCACAGTCATGTTCAACACAGACATGTACGCAAAGGTAAAGACAGGGGAATGGTGTCATACATAATGTGAGATGTTCCTACATTCACATATTGGTGAATACGCATTTAATAAACCATTTAAAAATGTGTATCTCAATACTGACAAGGTAGAAGCCTAGGCTTTCCAATGGGGCATGCGGAATAGTCAACCGCCGGGTGATTTGAACTGCACAGTAGGAGGATTCTACCACGTCAGTCGCAGCCATTGGATAACTTTGAAAAATGTGACTGCTGTCGGGCAAGTGATGTGTCCGCTGACAGAGGTGACCGCCTAAATGGATGCCTGAGTTGGGACATGGTCATTCGGCAACTGCCAGCTGCTTTGAAACATGCGGTAGGCAGATTCTACCACAGCAGTCATAGCCATTGGCAAACTTTGTAAAATGCAACCGCTGTGGTTCAATGTCTGTGACCGTCTACACAGAAGACCGCCTATGTGGTGTACTTAAAGGTTGCGGTTTGGAAAACATATCATTTCTCCAGCCACTGCTGCTTACTGCACCTTCTCATCTACAGCTGCTGTTTACCACGTCTGGGAGCTGCCATGTCATGCTGTAAAGAGCTCAGTGCTCCTCCCTTCACTCAGAACGAGCTCCAGACCCTGGTTGACAGGGTCCTTCTCCTGTACCCCCATTTCTGTGGCTCCCCAGAGAAGCAGGTGAGTACTGCTGATACGATGTGTACTCTTTAAGATTTATCCTAGCCAAGTCCATGGTCCACATTGTGCTTGAAAGTTCAATACTGATATGAATGCATTGCAAGTCAGATGCTGTGGCCCCAACATAGGACACAAAGAGTTGTGGTACATGTGCCACTGATATGTGTGGAGGTAACATCATCATGGTGATGTGCATACACTCCTGAACACTGGTAGTATACATATATATGTGTAGCTAAACCTATTTTTAACCTATGCTAACCTTGCACATCATGAAATGGCAGATGTGTTGAAAAACTTTATAGGCTTTACATCCAAACTTGAGTGTGTGTCCTGCGAGTGTGTTAAATAGGATATGTGACCTGACTGTACAGTCCCACCATTCACTCAGCACACACGAGCTAACCAAACAAATGATGGACGGAATGCTGAATAAATGGTACATTCACCCCCAGTCAAGAGATCTGGGTTAAATCCATCGTTCTTTTGCTCACCATGCCAGTGCAAATCTTTCTTGACCCTGTGCCTCATGGGAACAGTCCAGACTGAAATACAAAGCCAGGTCCTCGCTGGGCCAGAAACAAGCATCCTTGGACCGGTTTGCGCAGCACACATGAGGCATCACCAACATGTCATCAGAGAAGTACCAAGACCTGACAGACCCCTTCACAGTGACCCGTAATGCTAATGTGGTAATTAGGGAGGTCACTAGATGTACTGGTAGGTATGGTATATGTGGTATATGTGTCCATGTGAGGGTCATGTGGGAACAGTGTGCTCAGCATGCAGAGATCAAACATTGACATTGTTAAGTGCCTTTTATGCTCCATGGCCCAGGCTGGAGAAGAGTGTATTACCCAAAGGAACAGATGCACAGGGTACTCCCCCTGTATATCTGCAGATCCTCAGATGTGTCCTCAATCAATGTAACAGGACCATGAGTTGCCCTAAATGCACCTAGTGATACTAGATTTTGACGGTGCAAGGTGAAAGCCCTAGACTGGAGACTACTGTCCATGGGCCCATGTTGTCACTGTGTGTCATTGCCTTAGCACAGGCCCTTTACTCCCACATGTCCTGGAGTTTACTGTCATATGGCCAATTTTTTCTTTTCTAAGGTACACGATATTTATGCTGAGTTTTCAATAACAAAATCGAAATGTATAGCTGCAGCTAAAACCCATACATGCTCATTCTCCCAATTTAAAGAGATACAAGATGAGGAGACAGCTGATATCATCAGGCTGATAAAAACTGGCTCAGCCCTAGACCCATGTCCTCCCAAAATCTTTCCCCCAATAGTCGATCTTATTAGTGGAGTGACAACACAGGTCTGTAATAAGATGTTCACATCAGGGGTTTTCCCGGAAAGATTAAAAAACACCTTATTGTAGCCACTTCTTAAAAAAGCTGGTCTTGATAAAACCATGCTAAAAAATTATAGACCTATTGCTGGCCTGCCGTTCCTAGCTAAAGTAGCTGAGAAAGTGATGAACAAGCAACTGTCCCTATACATGGAACAAAACACCTTACTTGACGATTCACAGTTTGGGTTTCGTAAAATGCATGGGACGGAGACTGCACTCATCAAGGCCGCAGATGACATTAGGACCATTAGGGATCAGGGAGGGACAGCGTTGCTGGTCCTGCTTGATCTATCTGCAGCCTTCGACACGGTCAATCACTCTATTCTGATTGGCCGTGTCAAAGAACTGGGAATTCATTCCAGGGCTAAGGCCTTGCTTGCCTCATTTCTGTCGGGCAGATCACAGGCAGTAACGCTAGGGCCCTTTAAATCCAGGGATCTTGCTCTTCCATGTGGTGTCCCCCAAGGCTCATCTCTAAGTCCGACACTTTTCAATATATATGTGTCGGACTTAGCTAGGGTTATTAAAAGCTACCAGATGAGCCTCACCACATATGCCGATGACACCCAGCTGGTGTTGGCCATCAAGAACGATGGGGAAGAGGTGGCAGCCCGATTTCAGAAAGGCATGCTGGCAATCAAGGAGTGGATGGCAGATAACTGCTTACGTCTAAATTCTGAGAAGACTGAGGTAATCATCTTTGGAAAATTATCTCCGATATGGTCTTCCGTTTGGTGGCCTTCGTCATTAGGAACCATACCGATCCCGGTTCATCAGGTTAGAAACCTAGGGATAATCTTTGACGAAAAGCTGAATTTCACCAATCATGCTAATCAGGTAACATCGGTGGCATTTTATAAACTCAGACTCCTTAGAAAAATCATACCATTTCTCCCAGATAGTGCGAAGAAAACTGTGGTCAGTGCCTTGATACTTTCATCACTGGATTACTGTAACGGTTTATTTGTGAATGCTCAATCTAAGGTGGTGTCCAAACTACAACTTATTCAGAATGCAGCAGCAAGGCTGCTGTCAGGCACCCCCAAATTCAAATCCGTTAAGCATGTAATAAGGAGTTACCACTGGCTCACAGTGAGAAACCGGATCAAATTCAAAACCTTATGCCTCACTTATAAGGCATTACAAGGTCTTGGACCGGTGTTTCTCAGACAGAGGCTCACCCTATATCATCCTATGAGATCCCTTAGATCCGAACATTTGTACCAACTTACAGTGTTTCGGACGAGGACGGTCACTTGGGGAGATAGATGTTTCACCAACACCGCGGCAAAACTCTGGAACACTCTGCCGATGGTGATAAGGTCGACATCGTCACTGTGGAAATTCAGAAAATTTGTGAAGACCTGGTTGTTTGACCAATGATTTTCTTCCTCAGCATGCCTCTTTAAAACTTGACAATGTTATGACAGAGACAATAAGATGAGTTACAGCGCCAAGACACCTACGGGTATACGCCGCGCTCTACAAATTGTTAAAATAAATAAATAAATAAATAAATATGAGTAATGCTATCATGGTACAGGAACATTGTTAAGGAGAGAAATTGTCACTTTATATAATTGGTTACATTTGAAGTGCAGTTCCGAAGTGCATCACGTGCTGTGTAATAATGTGCAATTAAGCAGTATGTACAATGGTATGTTGGAGTTGTCCCATGCACAATGCCACATACAGTGTGCTCCGTGATGTCAGTACCTACCATAGAGGCACATGCAGATATAGTCTGAAGTCCACATCAGTAATCAACATGTCCACTGAGCCACAGAGTGGAAAGTATCCTTTACATGCATAGCAGCCCTTTATTTTAGTGACCCCAAAGTTGCCATGTACTCAGTGCATTGGCAGTAGTGATGTTTTTTTAGCCAGTTTGATTCTAGTCATTTGCTCAGACTTTTCAGGTGTCTGTCCGTGGCTGCAATACTACTGTAGCCTTCGGGAGGACATTGGTGCACTGTGTTACATGGTAAACCCTTTCAGAGCACATTTGGTGTGGGCCTGGGGTTCATGATGCCAGGGGCCTGGTGTAGTGAGTATAGGCATGATCAGGACGGAGGGTAGTGCTCAAAGGACATTGAAATTGTGCAGTAATGGATTTTCTGTTGCTCAGCATGTGTGCTTCAAACATGTAATATGTGCAATGTTTTTAGTTGTGTTTACTAGCTGTGTACTACCTCTGTGTCACCCTAGCCAATAACCTTTATCTTACGTGTTCACTCAGTCTCTTCATCTATTGCATCCGTACAGGTCAATGCCCATCATAAGGTGTCCATGTGGAAAGCCATGGCCTGGAAGGGGTAAACAACATTTACCGCAAATCTTTATCCCCGCAGGGAATCACAACGCAGTCGTTACAACGACCATGTTGTGATTCCGCATACCACTACTCCGCAAGTCGGAACAACGACTTGCGGATCGGGGGAGGGGTAATGGATTTAAAATCCAACACCTTCCCTATTGTCCGCACAGACTGGAGTTGGAATAGTAAATGAAACTATTCCAACATCCAGCCCCCCCGCCCCCGCAAGTCGTTGTTCCGAATTGCGGAGTAATGGTATGCGGAATCACAACGCGGTCGTTGTAACGACCGTGCTGTGATTCCCTGCGGGGAGAAATACAGCGGGAAATTAACATACATTCCCTGGAAGGTGTTGGCCCTGGGGGTCTCTCATTTCGTGCAGTGTGCATTGCAGGAAAAGGTGGGAGGACCTGAGATGCTGGAACCGGACAATCAAGTAGGTCCAGCTGGGGCAGTCCCACCAAGGCATAAGGGGCCATCGCTAAACCCTGGCCCACATACTGGTGGTGGCATACCTGGACCTTGATAGGCAGCTGAGAGCCCAACAGCAGCTAGGAGTTGTGAGTAATTTGCGTGAATAAAACATTATGCCTGACCAACTTTTTTGTTACAGGCAGCTATTATTGTTATTGTTATATGCATTTATAGCACGCTCGGCTACTCCATAGTGTGTCCCAGCGTGAAACCTGAGAGGATCATGTGCCAGAGTTTAAAACAAGAAGGTCTTCAGCTTTTCTTAAAGGTCCGGGAATCCTGGATGCTTCAGCGTGCTAGTGGCAATACGTTCCATGCCAGAGTGGCTTTCCGAACCAGGGAACATCCACCAAGCCATTGACGCAAGAACCGGGGGATATGAATCAATAATTGGGAGGAGGAGCGCAGCTGTCTCGAGAACCTCTATTGCAGATAAGTGGGACCCCAGCCATACAGAGCGCTGTGGGCAATCGACAGGATTTTAAATTTAATTCACACCTTCACAGGAAGCCAATGCAAGTAGCGCAGATGGAGGCGCACACTACTCCTTCTGGAGAGGTCCAACAGGAGGCGGGCCGCTGAGTTCTGCACTACCTGGAGCTTGTTCAACAAATAGCCAGGAGACCCGATTTACAGCGCATGAGCATAGTCCAGGCGAGACAGAATCAAAGCCCGAACCACAGTTTCCTTTGCAGCCTTTGGAAGAAGAGGGAGAAACTTCCTCAGCGTTTTTTAAATGCCAAAGCAGGAACCCGCCAACTTCTTAATCTGGGTTGCAAAGGTTAAGTTATCCTCGATACTAACAAAAACCAAGCGAAAATGCTTGACCTAATGCGCACTGTTGCACTTCCAGCTGGGGTGCTACTATTTATGTTATAAACTTAAATTTTACAATTGATAAAACAACATAACTTTTAATTGATCAAAACCATCATAGTGTTGTAACATTCATAGTTATTTACTTTCCGTTTCCAAAAATAAGACATTTAATGACCAATTGTAAACATCATTGGATTACATGTCAAACATTTCATTGTTAAGACATTAACATTTTAAACTTATTTTCGACGCCCGCCCTATGCATTTCGGGCCCCTTGGCCCTTCTTCAGGGGCTGTGTCTGGAAAGAATCAGAACAAATGATATTGTAGATTACGGTCCTTCAATAATGTAGAGTGTACAGTCAAAGAATAATTTACAGAATGAATCTATGCTCAACTGCTTGAATGCATGTAGTTGGAACGAAAATAACTGAGAGAATCTTGAAAAGCGTCAAAATGAACAGGTTGAAAGTTTACTGATCCTTGTTGTGATATGTATAAAGGGTGAAAAAAACAAGAAGGGAAAAGAAAGCATGAAGACCTTGTACCTCACTCTGTGCCCTCGTAACCCGGGGGGGATAAATATGCACCTGTGTCATGCACTCGTAACCAAATGGCTACCATTTCTTTCCGGTTACTGACCTTAATTCTATGTTAACCTGGAGTCGATAATGTCCCGCTGTGCGTATTATGATTTAGGGGCTGGTTCTGAAATTTACATAAACGTCACGGCGTGGTCATTTCTCAGTACTTTACAATGCGTCTTACAAAAAATTTTTGAAAAAATGTTTATAAGCCTGTCATACCTAAAGTTATGCGTGTTGCTCGTGGTCGATCATAGAAGATTGGCCGCGTTACATCTGAAACCGCTTCATTGGGTAGATCCTCGTGCTAAAAAAATGCGGAGGACAGCGTTCAGTAACGATTACGTAAATGAAGATTGGCTTAAGCGGCTGTCGGAGTATGGCTTACCTAATGTTTGTGAGATATCTCCAATGACCTCAACCGGAATACGCCTAGATTCTGACTGACTTCAGGATGAGAGGTCGCGCATGCATGTGCGGTACATACAGTTCCGATACTAAAAACGGACTAGGGTCGGTGTTACAGGTATCTTTGGTATAAACGTCCGCCATCTTAAGCTGGCGATGTGTCTACTGGGTGACTATTCTACACGGGATAAGGGTGTGTAAATAGAGACAGGATGAAAATGTGCAAGAAAAATATGTTGTACGGGTGTATAAAAGAATCAATCTTCATTGTCATGCAAACAACCATTAACAGCTTATAGCATATCAACATCATTACTTTCACAATCTTACTGTGCATGTAGAATACAGATCGCACGCAGGCGACTCATGAGCAATAGTTATAAATAACATCCTAGATCTACTCAATCATTGATCCCTTTGGGATCTTGAGAATCTAGTTTCCTTATCCAGAACACTTCCCTTTGAAGCAATGTTTTTGTCAGGTCCTTACCAGGGGTGGGATTAACTACCTCGAGCACCTGGAATTTTAGCTGTGCTATAGTGTGCCTGTTATTGGTCCAGTGTACCGCTAAGCTGCTGTTGGGATTATTATTGCGTATAGTGCTTTTATGTTCTGATATACGTGTTTTTATCTTCCGTTCTGTTGTGCCCACATACAGAAGCCCGCAGGGACATTTTATAGCGTATATCAAATTCATAGAATTGCAGTCTGCATTGTGTCTGGTTTTGATAGTTTCCCCTGTGTGGGGGTGCTTTACATTGTCACTTACTATTACGTTATTGCACTGTACGCAATTATGACATTTCCTAGTTCCTCGATAGGTTTCTTGAGGGTTCGTTGTTGCTGATTTTAACATTTCTTTAATATTTCTTGATCTTTTGTATGCAAAAATAGGTATTTCTTTGAATTGTCCTTGAAAATCATTTTCATAGCTTAGCAGGTCCCAATGTTGATTAATACTCTTTTTAATTTCTCGGGAACTGGTGGAATATTTTGATACAAAAACTTGGCGTTTCTTCTCTGGTTTGGTTGTAGATGTTAGTAATGATTCCCTGGTTTTTTCTGCTACTTTGTGTTTAGTGTCCTCCAAGAGTGCCATGGGATATTTTTTGTCCAGGTATTTCTCTGTGATGATTTCCAGATTTTTCTCTAATGATTGCGTATATGTGCATATCCTTTTGGCTCTTAGCATCTGTGAATATGGCAAGTTTTCAATTAAATTTCTTGGATGAAAGCTGTTATACATCAAAGCTGTGTTTTTTTCAGTTGTTTTGTGGTATACCTCAGTCTGAATTTCCATTTCATCTATTTTTACTAAAACATCCAAGAAAGGAATCCTCGTGTTTTCTATAGTTTTAGTGAACTGCAAGTTTTCATCCAGTGTATTGAGTTGCAGTACTTTATGTTCAAGCAGTTCTTTGCTGTTGTGCCATATTAAGAAGATGTCGTCAATGTAGCGACAATATAAGGTTACATTTTCCATCCATTCTTCATCTGCTAGTAAGAAGGTTTCTTCAAATTTCGCCATGTAGGTATAAGCGTATGCAGGCGCTCCAGAAAATCCCATGGATGTTCCTTTATTCTGTAAAAAGAACTCGTTCTCATGTTTAAAATATCCGTGGTGAAGGCAAAAATGTAAAAGTTCCAATAGGAAAACTTTGTCAGCTCTGAGTTCATCTTGTTTCAATAAGGCCCATTCAACCGCTTCAATTCCTCCTGTGTGTGGAATAGAGGTGTACAGTGCTCTTACATCCAAAGTACACATTATCATACCTTCTTTGGGTTGAACTGTGGCTAGTCTTTGTAGAAAATGAGTCGTGTCTTTGGTGTATGAGTACCAGGTTTGTACGAAGGGTTGCGAAAAGTGATCCAGATATTTACCCAGAGGTTCAAAGATAGTGCCACACCCGGCGACTATGGGACGGAAAGGTGGTTTCTGAAGGTCTTTATGGATCTTTGGCAGCATGTATATGCTCGGTTGTTTGGGGTACTGCACTGTTAAGAATTGTCTAGTTTTAGCTGAGATCCATTTCATGTTTTCGGCTTGATCCAATATTTGGTTGAGGGTTTTTTTCAAGTCGTCAATCGGATCTTTGTCCAATTTAAGATAAATTTCTGTGTCATTGATATGCTCTTTAATACTATTATCATAGAACTTCTGATCCATGACAACAATGGCTCCTCCTTTGTCTGCTCTCTCGATCCGAATATTAGAATTTTCAGCTAGGTTTTTTAAGGCTTGTCTTTCTTGTTTGGAGAAATTCATGGGTTTCTTTTTCCATGTGTTGATTTTCTTTATGTCATTCAATACTAGCCTTTCAAAAGCATCTAGTATCTTATGCGATGTTGGGGCTATGAAGGTAGATTTGGGTTTAAATTCTTCGAATTCTGGTTCGTCATTAGTTGCTCCTGAATCCGGAATGTTCATAAAGAAATATCTCAAACGTAATACTCTCATGAATTTAAAAAAATCAATTTCAGTTTCAAGTTGGTTAGTATGATATGTCGGTACGTAATTGAAACCTTTATTCAGTGCTTTGATTTGTTGATTACTGATAGCTTGAGTGGAAATATTCACCACTATGTTAGTTTTGTGCTCCTCAGGTTTGGTTTTTATATTTCTTTTGCCTCGCCTTGTTTTCCTTTTGGTTTTCCAGGTGGTTGGCTTGAATCCCCGTCCTGTTGAGAAAAAGACGTTTTACTACCTGATGCTACTCCTATGCTAGATTCTCCTACTGCTCCAGTAGTTTTCTCTGTGGTTTCTACGATTGGAGGTGCTCTCGTGGTGCGGGTTTCACTTTCTGAGGTCACACTTTCTTGGGATGAAGTGTTGGTCGTTTTTTTAAAGTGTGTTCTCCTTTGGGCGTACACTTCTGCCAACGTGTACACCTCATTCAACTTGTAATCTAAGGTGTCACGTTTGTACTTCCTAAGTTTGCCTTCTTGTATGTCTTTAGTGTATACGTCTAGTCTTGCATTCATGTCTTCTAGAAATTTTGACCAATCTGAAGAATCCATCCGACTTTCTAGATCAGTTTCTATCAAAGCAATCTCTTCTGTGATTTCTTTAATTACTACTGCTAATTCTTCAATTAGTAGAAGTAGCAAATCTAGAGAACACTTATTCAGTACAGCGTACCATTTGTCCATAAAGTCCTTTTTTGTGTGAAATCTGAATAACATTGGCTTGATGGGCATCCTCAGTCCTCTCGGGATTCTTTTAGCTCGGTGGTATTGCACCAGAGTTGACGCGTGCAGTCGCTGGTTCAGTTGTCTTTTTGTCAAGAATTCTAATTGTTTTAGTTGTTGTGGAAGACTGCTTACCTGCACGTTGAAGGAACGTATATCTTCTATTAGTGAATATATTTCTTTGGCCTGTTCATTAGTGTATGCCAAGGTGTTCGCTCTGTTATCTGTTAAGCCAGTGATGGCGTCAAAAGACATTTTGTAATATGGGTGCTCCTGCCCTGTGGACTCAAATTCAGAATATGTGATGAAGGCTGGGCACACCTTACGTCTAGGTTTATTTAACTCAATTACACTGTTCTAGTTATGCGTGCTGCAAAGGTTAGCACGATGTCCCTATCGTGCTACTACGATACTAAAAAAAAACCAAGCGAAAACGCTTGACCTAATGCGCACTGTTGCACTTCCAGCTGGGGTGCTACTATTTATGTTATAAACTTAAATTTTACAATTGATAAAACAACATAACTTTTAAATGATCTAAACCATCATAGTGTTGTAACATTCATAGTTATTTACTTTCCGTTTCCAAAAATAAGACATTTAATGACCAATTGTAAACATCATTGGATTACATGTCAAACATTTCATTGTTAAGACATTAACATTTTAAACTTATTTTCGACGCCCGCCCTATGCATTTCGGGCCCCTTGGCCCTTCTTCAGGGGCTGTGTCTGAAAAGAATCAGAACAAATCATATTGTAGATTACGGTCCTTCAATAATGTAGAGTGTACAGTCAAAGAATAATTTACAGAATGAATCTATGCTCAACTGCTTGAATGCATGTAGTTGGAACGAAAATAACTGAGAGAATCTTCAAAAGCGTCAAAATGAACAGGTTGAAAGTTTACTGAACCTTGTTGTGATATGTATAAAGGGTGAAAAAAAACAAGAAGGGAAAAGAAAGCATGAAGACCTTGTACCTCACTCTGTGCCCTCGTAACCCAGGGGGGATAAATATGCACCTGTTTCATGCACTCGTAACCAAATGGCTACCATTTCTTTCCGGTTACTGACCTTAATTCTATGTTAACCTGGAGTCCATAATGTCCCGCTGTGCGTATTATGATTTAGGGGCTGGTTCTGAAATTTACATAAACGTCACGGCGTGGTCATTTCTCAGTACTTTACAATGCGTGTTACAAAAATTTTTGAAACAAATGTTATAAGCCTGTCATACCTAAAGTTATGCGTGTTGCTCGTGGTCGATCATAGAAGATTGGCCGCGTTACATCTGAAACCGCTTCATTGGGTAGATCCTCGTGCTAAAAAATGCGGAGGACAGCGTTCAGTAACGATTACGTAAATGAAGATTGGCTTAAGCGGCTGTCGGAGTATGGCTTACCTAATGTTTGTGAGATATCTCCAATGACCTCAACCGGAATACGCCTAGATTCTGACTGACTTCAGGATGAGAGGTCGCGCATGCGTGTGCGGTACATACAGTTCCGATACTAAAAACGGACTAGGGTCAGTGTTACAGGTTTCTTTGGTATAAACGTCCGCCATCTAAAGCTGGCGATGTGTCTACTGGGTGACTATTCTACACGGGATAAGGGTGTGTAAATAGAGACAGGATGAAAAGGTGCAAGAAAAATATGTTGTACGGGTGTATAAAAGAATCAATCTTCATTGCCATGCAAACAACCATTAACAGCTTATAGCATATCAACATCATTACTTTCACAATCTTACTGTGCATGTAGAATACAGATCGCACGCAGGCGACTCATGAGCAATAGTTATAAATAACATCCTAGATCTACTCGATCATTGATCCCTTTGGGATCTTGAGAATCTAGTTTCCTTATCCAGAACACTTCCCTTTGAAGCAATGTTTTTGTCAGGTCCTTACCAGGGGTGGGATTAACTACCTCGAGCACCTGGAATTTTAGCTGTGCTATAATGTGCCTGTTATTGGTCCAGTGTACCGCTAAGCTGCTGTTGGGATTATTATTGCGTATAGTGCTTTTATGTTCTGATATACGTGTTTTTATCTTCCGTTCTGTTTTGCCCACATACAGAAGCCTGCAGAGACATTTTATAGCATATATCAAATTCATAGAATTGCAGTCTGCATTGTGTCTGGTTTTGATAGTTTCCCCTGTGTCGGGGTGCTTTACATTGTCACTTACTATTAGGTTATTGCACTGTACGCAATTATGACATTTCCTACTTCCTCGATAGGTTTCTTGAGGGTTCGTTGTTGCTGATTTTAACATTTCTTTAATATTTCTTGATCTTTTGTATGCAAAAATAGGTCTTTCTTTTAATTGTCCTTGAAAATCATTTTCATTGCTTAGCAGGTCCCAATGTTGATTAATACTCTTTTTAATTTCTCGGGAACTGGTGGAATATTTTGATACAAAAACTTGGCGTTTCTTCTCTGGTTTGGTTGTAGATGTTAGTAATGATTCCCTGGTTTTTTTCTGCTACTTTGTGTTTAGTGTCCTCCAAGAGTGCCACGGGATATTTTTTGTCCAGGTATTTCTCTGTGATGATTTCCAGATTTTTCTCTAATGATTGTGTATCTGTGCATATCCTTTTGGCTCTTAGCATCTGTGAATATGGCAAGTTTTCAATTAATTTTCTTGGATGAAAGCTGTTATACATCAAATCTGTGTTTTTGTCTGTTGTTTTGTGGTATACCTCAGTCTGAATTTCCATTTCATCTATTTTTACTAAAACATCCAAGAAAGGAATCCTCGTGTTTTCTATAGTTTTAGTGAACTGCAAGTTTTCATCCAGTGTATTGAGTTGCAGTACTTTATGTTCAAGCAGTTTTTTGCTGTTGTGCCATATTAAGAAGATGTCGTCAATGTAGCGACAATATAAGGTTACATTTTCCATCCATTCTTCATCTGCTAGTAAGAAGGTTTCTTCAAATTTTGCCATGTAGGTATTAGCGTATGCAGGCGCTCCAGAAAATCCCATAGATGTTCCTTTATTCTGTAAAAAGAACTCGTTCTCATGTTTAAAATATCCGTGGTGAAGGCAAAAATGTAAAAGTTCCAATAGGAAAACTTTGTCAGCTCTGAGTTCATCTTGTTTCAATAAGGCCCATTCAACCGCTTCAATTCCTCCTGTGTGTGGAATAGAGGTGTACAGTGCTCTTACATCCAAAGTACACATTATCATACCTTCTTTGGGTTGAACTGTGGCTAGTCTTTGTAGAAAATGAGTCGTGTCTTTGGTGTATGAGTACCAGGTTTGTACGAAGGGTTGCAAAAAGTGATCCAGATATTTACCCAGAGGTTCAAAGATAGTGCCACACCCGGCGACTATGGGACGGAAAGGTGGTTTCTGAAGGTCTTTATGGATCTTAGGCAGCATGTATATGCTCGGTTGTTTGGGGTACTGCACTGTTAAGAATTGTCTAGTTTTAGCTGAGATTCATTTCATGTTTTCGGCTTGATCCAATATTTGGTTGAGGGTTTTTTTCAAGTCGTCAATCGGATCTTTGTCCAATTTAAGATAAATTTCTTTGTCATTGATATGCTCTTTAATACTATTATCATAGAACTTCTGATCCATGACAACAATGGCTCCTCCTTTGTCTGCTCTCTCGATCCGAATATTAGAATTTTCAGCTAGGTTTTTTAAGGCTTGTCTTTCTTGTTTGGAGAAATTCATGGGTTTCTTTTTCCATGTGTTGATTTTCTTTATGTCATTCAATACTAGCCTTTCAAAAGCATCTAGTATCTTATGCGATGTTGGGGCTATGAAGGTAGATTTGGGTTTAAATTCTACGAATTCTGGTTCGTCATTAGTTGCTCCTGAATCCGGAATGTTCATAAAGAAATATCTCAAACGTAATACTCTCATGAATTAAAAAAAATCAATTTCAGTTTCAAGTTGGTTAGTATGATATGTCGGTACGTAATTGAAACCTTTATTCAGTGCTTTGATTTGTTGATTACTGATAGCTTGAGTGGAAATATTCACCACTATGTTAGTTTTGTGCTCCTCAGGTTTGGTTTTTATATTTCTTTTGCCTCGCCTTGTTTTCCTTTTGGTTTTCCAGGTGGTTGGCTTGAATCCCCGTCCTGTTGAGAAAAAGACGTTTTACTACCTGATGCTACTCCTATGCTAGATTCTCCTACTGCTCCAGTAGTTTTCTCTGTGGTTTCTACGATTGGAGGTGCTCTCGTGGTGCGGGTTTCACTTTCTGAGGTCACACTTTCTTGGGATGAAGTGTTGGTCGTTTTTTTAAAGTGTGTTCTCCTTTGGGCGTACACTTCTGCCAACGTGTACACCTCATTCAACTTGTAATCTAAGGTGTCACGTTTGTACTTCCTAAGTTTGCCTTCTTGTATGTCTTTAGTGTATACGTCTAGTCTTGCATTCATGTCTTCTAGAAATTTTGACCAATCTGAAGAATCCATCCGACTTTCTAGATCAGTTTCTATCAAAGCAATCTCTTCTGTGATTTCTTTAATTACTACTGCTAATTCTTCAATTAGTAGAAGTAGCAAATCTAGAGAACACTTATTCAGTACAGCGTACCATTTGTCCATAAAGTCCTTTTTTGTGTGAAATCTGAATAACATTGGCTTGATGGGCATCCTCAGTCCTCTCGGGATTCTTTTAGCTCGGTGGTATTGCACCAGAGTTGACGCGTGCAGTCGCTGGTTCAGTTGTCTTTTTGTCAAGAATTCTAATTGTTTTAGTTGTTGTGGAAGACTGCTTCCCTGCACGTTGAAGGAACGTATATCTTCTATTAGTGAATATATTTCTTTGGCCTGTTCATTAGTGTATGCCAAGGTGTTCGCTCTGTTATCTGTTAAGCCAGTGATGGCATCAAAAGACATTTTGTAATATGGGTGCTCCTGCCCTGTGGACTCAAATTCTGGATTACTTTTTGCAACCCTTCGTACAAACCTGGTACTCATACACCAAAGACACGACTCTTTTTCTACAAAGACTAGCCACAGTTCAACCCAAAGAAGGTATGATAATGTGTACTTTGGATGTAAGAGCACTGTACACCTCTATTCCACACACAGGAGGAAGTGAAGCGGTTGAATGGGCCTTATTGAAACAAGATGAACTCAGAGCTGACAAAGTTTTCCTATTGGAACTTTTACATTTTTGCCTTCACCACGGATATTTTAAACATGAGAACGAGTTCTTTTTACAGAATAAAGGAACATCCATGGGATTTTCTGGAGCGCCTGCATACGCTAATACCTACATGGCGAAATTTGAAGAAACCTTCTTACTAGCAGATGAAGAATGGATGGGAAATGTAACCTTATATTGTCGCTACATTGACGACATCTTCTTAATATGGCACAACAGCAAAGAACTGCTTGAACATAAAGTACTGCAACTCAATACACTGGATGAAAACTTGCAGTTCACTAAAACTATAGAAAACACGAGGATTCCTTTCTTGGATGTTTTAGTAAAAATAGATAAAATGGAAATTCAGACTGAGGTATACCACAAAACAACAGACAAAAACACAGCTTTGATGTATAACAGCTTTCATCCAAGAAATTTAATTGAAAACTTGCCATATTCACAGATGCTAAGAGCCAAAAGGATATGCACAGATACGCAATCATTAGAGAAAAATCTAGAAATCATCACAGAGAAATACCTGGACAAAAAATATCCCGTGGCACTCTTGGAGGACACTAAACACAAAGTAGCAGAAAAAAACAGGGAATCATTACTAACATCTACAACCAAACCAGAGAAGAAACGCCAAGTTTTTGTATCAAAATATTCCACCAGTTCCCGAGAAATTAAAAAGAGTATTAATCAACATTGGGACCTGCTAAGCAATGAAAATGATTTTCAAGGACAATTAAAAGAAAGACCTATTTTTGCATACAAAAGATCAAGAAATATTAAAGAAATGTTAAAATCTGCAACAACGAACCCTCAAGAAACCTATCGAGGAACTAGGAAATGTCATAATTGCGTACAGTGCAATAACGTAATAGTAAGTGACAATGTAAAGCACCCCCACACAGGGGAAACTATCAAAACCAGACACAATGCAGACTGCAATTCTATGAATTTGATATACGCTATAAAATGTCCCTGCGGGCTTCTGTATGTGGGCAAAACAGAACGGAAGATAAAAACACGTATATCAGAACATAAAAGCACTATACGCAATAATAATCCCAACAGCAGCTTAGCGGTACACTGGACCAATAACAGGCACACTATAGCACAGCTAAAATTCCAGGTGCTCGAGGTAGTTAATCCCACCCCTGGTAAGGACCTGACTAAAACATTGCTTCAAAGGGAAGTGTTCTGGATGAGGAAACTAGATTCTCAAGATCCCAAAGGGATCAATGATCGAGTAGATCTAGGATGTTATTTATAACTATTGCTCATGAGTCGCCTGCGTGCGATCTGTATTCTGCATGCACAGTAAGATTGTGAAAGTAATGATGTTGATATGCTATAAGCTGTTAATGGTTGTTTGCATGGCAATGAAGATTGATTCTTTTATACACCCGTACAACATATTTTTCTTGCACCTTTTCATCCTGTCTCTATTTACACACCCTTATCCCGTGTAGAATAGTCACCCAGTAGACACATCGCCAGCTTAAGATGGCAGACGTTTATACCAAAGAAACCTGTAACACGGACCCTAGTCCGTTTTTAGTATCGGAACTGTATGAACCGCACACGCATGCGCGACCTCTCATCCTGAAGTCAGTCAGAATCTAGGCGTATTCCGGTTGAGGTCATTGGAGATATCTCACAAACATTAGGTAAGCCATACTCCGACAGCCGCTTAAGCCAATCTTCATTTACGTAATCGTTACTGAACGCTGTCCTCCGCATTTTTTTAGCACGAGGATCTACCCAATGAAGCGGTTTCAGATGTAACGCGGCCAATCTTCTATGATCGACCACGAGCAACACGCATAACTTTAGGTATGACAGGCTTATAAAATTTTTTTCAAAAAATTTTTGTAACACGCATTGTAAAGTACTGAGAAATGACCACGCCGTGACGTTTATGTAAATTTCAGAACCATCCCCTAAATCATAATACGCACAGCGGGACATTATCGACTCCAGGTTAACATAGAATTAAGGTCAGTAACCGGAAAGAAATGGTAGCCATTTGGTTACGAGTGCATGACACAGGTGCATATTTATCCCCCCCGGGTTACGAGGGCACAGAGTGAGGTACAAGGTCTTCATGCTTTCTTTTCCCTTCTTGTTTTTTTCACCCTTTATACATATCACAACAAGGTTCAGTAAACTTTCAACCTGTTCATTTTGACGCTTTTCAAGATTCTCTCAGTCATTTTTGTTCCAACTACATGCATTCAAGCAGTTGAGCATAGATTCATTCTGTAAATTATTCTTTGACTGTACACTCTACATTATTGAAGGACCGTAATCTACAATATGATTTGTTCTGATTCCTTCCAGACACAGCCCCTGAAGAAGGGCCAAGGGGCCCGAAATGCATAGGGCGGGCGTCAAAAATAAGTTTAAAATGTTAATGTCTTAAAAATGAAATGTTTGACATGTAATCCAATGATGTTTACAATTGGTCATTAAATGTCTTATTTTTGGAAACGGAAAGTAAATAACTATGAATGTTACAACACTATGATGGTTTTGATTATTTAAAAGTTATGTTGTTTTATCAATTGTAAAATTTAAGTTTATAACATAAATAGTAGCACCCCAGCTGGAAGTGCAACAGTGCGCATTAGGTCAAGCGTTTTCGCTTGGTTTTTGTTAGTATCGTAGTAGCACGATAGGGACATCGTGCTAACCTTTGCAGCGCACATAACTAGAACAGTGTAATTGAGTTAAATAAACCTAGACGTAAGGTGTGCCCAGCCTTCATCACATATATATAAGTTATCCTCGAACCATACACCCATAGTTTTTTACAGCGATGCCCAACGAGCATGGCAAGGGAAAACCTGCAGGCCACAGTAGCTCCCTGAAATTGGTCGGGAATTTGCCATAAAGACGTATCTCGGATTTCTCCTCATTACACTTCAGCTAGGCCTGAGCCAGCCAGCGAAAGACCGAGAGTAGGCAATGTTGGGCAGAGGAGACCGCGACATCGTCACCATCCCAAGTAAACAGAAGCTGATTGTTGTCCGCACAGGCAATCACCCTAGCCCCAAGCTCCACCGCTAAGTATATCAGTTGGGTGACATAGATGTTAAAGAGAAGGGGGCTAAGGGATGAACCTTGTGGGACACCAGTGGCCACTGGCTGAGGTACAGAGGTGCAAGGTGGAAGCCAGACCTGCTGTGACCGGTCAGCCAGGAAGGAGGTAAGCCAACCTAAGGCGATACAGGCAATGCCGATCTCCGAGAGGCGAGCAAGAAGTAGGGAGTGATCACATGCCGCCAAGAGGTCTTGCATAATCAAAACTGCCCTCCCGCCAGCATCCAAACACTCCCAAATTGACTCCGAAACCTCCACCAATGCAGACTCTGTACTGTGAGAGGCTTGAAAGCCAGACTGCGCATGGTGCAGCAAGCCAGGGCCCTCCACATAGTCAGTGAGTTGTCTCGTGACCACCTTCTCACAAACTTTAGCCAAACTTTGCGGAAGTGAGATTGGGTGGTAGTTACCAGGGGACAAGGGATGTAATGAAGGCTATTTTAAAAGAGGAATCATTTTTGCCTGTTTCCAGGTGGCTGGCACCCGGGCCTCCAACAAAAAAGTATTAACAATATTGTTCACTTCTGGATTAATAATGTCCGCAGCTGAGGCTACGAGCCTCACTGCACACGGATCAGTGGGCAAGCCTGATTTCAAACCCTTGAGAATTTTGAGGGTACACAACAGCTCTGCTGGAAAAAAAACGTGTAATTTATGGACAGGGCCGACTGAGGACCGGGTGAAGGGAAGAAGAGCCAAGGGTCCAGTGGTACAATCAGAAAAGGCCGCCTGGATAGACTGAATCTTGTCCAAAAAGAACTTAGCAAGATCATTGCACCAGGTCTCAGAGGCAGACAGCGAGCGAGCCTGGGCACAGGGAGCCACGAAACTTTGAATTATTGAAAAAATGTCTTTTGAGATGTTGTTCGCCTGGTCAATACGTGAAGAAAAATATCAGCTTTTGGCCCCAGCAATCGCCCTATAGTAGCTCTTCTGTTTGATTCTGAGATCATATTTTGCATGCGGGCGGTAGTTGTTAGACTGCCACGCCCTCTCCAATACCTTACAATCATGTTTCAGTGATTGGAGCTCGGGCAAGAGCCATGGTTTGGAGGGGGTATCCCTTGCAAGCCTAGGTACACACGAAAAAGAGAGCGCGGTAACAGAGTTGGAAATCGCCTCTGTAAACCCCGTCAGACTCCCTTCAAGGTCCTGCTGACGAGAGGGCTGAGAGGAAGCCAAAGCACTATTGAACTGAAGAGGGTCAATTTGGCAAAAAGCTGGTGGGAGATTGGACTGAGTTAGCATATTCTGCTGCGAGGCTTCACAGGAAAACAAACGAGACAGTGATCCGACCAAGAGACCGGGAGGGGTTGGATGACCTGAATAGGAAAGTTGGAGCAGATGGGGTATAATATATGGCCACCTTGATGCATGGGATGACAAACCCATTGTGAAAGTTGGGCCAGATTGAGTGAATCCAGAAAGTCAATGGAATCGCTGGTCTCTGACTGATCAAGATGGAGATTAACGTCCCCTAAGTCCAAGTAATGCGAAAAGCGAAGCACCCGCTCCGTCACGGCATCGGAACAAGATTTGAGAAAAGTGATAGCCGGACCTGGGGGATGATAAATAAGTGAGTCCCCCAACCTAAAATTGGCTAAGAGGTGTAGGCTAAAATCCAAAACCTCACTATCGCCCCAAATGTTGGTGTCCTCCTTGTGAAGAGTACAAGTAGCGACACTGGATTCAGTGAAGGCCGCCTGGGCACAGCAAATAAATACACAATAAAAGGTGTTTTCCGGCAAATCCAACATGATCAAAAAAGTATTATTTCCAAAAAGATGTTGACCAAATCAAAAACATTTATTCATAGTTTCCAATAATGAGGCTCAAAATGATATTCATCACTTGAAAGAGATCAACCCATCTTCATCACAGCAACTTTTCCATTCCCTATGCATTTCGGACAAGCTGTCCTTCGTCAGGGGAATTATCTGAAAACAATAAACAGCAATGATGCCCAAAAGGTATACACACACCTAGTGCATAAATTATAAATGCATAAAGCGATATAAAAAGCTGTCCAAATATACTTCAATAAACTACAAATCCCGAATTGACTAACGTGAGTATCACTCAAAAGGATTACCAAGGTAGTCCTGGTTCATGCAATAGTTATCAACACATGTCGATGTGTATTCATTGTAAAACACTTGAAAGCACGGCCGTGAAAAAAGGGGTGTACATAAGGTGAGAGAAAACGAGGTGCACAAAATTCTGCCCGACATTCTCATGAGACCATAACGCACTCTATCTGTTTAACAGCTGTTCTTATGTGGGCGGGTGGGTGGCGTGTTAACAAACGAAGAAACGAATGAAAAAAAGTGCTCAAAAAACTAGTGTCGTGCTTAGTACTCACTTTTTTAAGAGCCCACAACCAACACGAAAGAGACAGAATAAAATTAAATATCCGTGTTGTTTGTGGTCTGTATTTTTGTTCTGACACTATAATTGTTGTCCGTTGTCTATCTACATTGCACTATTCACAAACAAATTCCTTGTTTGTTATTGGACACATATTTTCTTTCGAGCTTGATGGTGCCAATGACGAGATCCGGGCAATCCTGGTGAGTACCTGCCAGGTTCACGTCGGTGGTGCGCCCGTGAGGCGCCATCTCGCTCACACACACTTTTTTCTTCTGTCTGAGTTTGACACTTGGGTGTGTGTTTTTTGATTGTCTCACAATTGTTGTTTTAGGAAAGGGATCGGGCAAGTTTTAAATATGGCACAATGTGGATGTACCTCCTACCCCATCAATTAAAATAGGGGAGTTAGTTGTAATGGTTTGCAACATATGGTACACCAATAAAAATAGAAATTTGTAAGTGCCTGTGGGTATAGGTCAATTTTGTGGAAATTGTACGTTGAGTGGAGGGCGACCTATGACCTTTTTCCCTCTAAGCTCCTTGTTGGTAGACACCACTACACAAGAGCCTGCCACTTACAACATCAGACACCCAGCCACCACAGCCAAACCATCAGCCACAGCCATTACTGGCTTCACACAGCCAGACCCTACAGCCGCAACACCAGCCACAGACACTACTCATGTCACCCAGCCAGAAACTATAGCCACACAACTTTCCACAGACACATCACAAACTTCCAAGCACCAAAAATATTCTACAGCCAAACAGACATCAGACACAACACGATATGCACGCACTGCATGCACATCCACACCTCAGAGCACACTTCCCTTTACCTCCAAACCCAACCCATTGCTATTCCTCCTTCTTAGACTCCCAAAACACTTACCTTGTGTGCCCTTGATCGTTTCCCTGCCAAAGCACACCCCTCCCAAAACCAAAAGGTCTAGTTTCCCACCCCTACACTTCCCTCCACCTCCACGTCAACACCAAAAGATTCTGACCCTCCCCCTATTAAAAATCTCCCTACCACTAAAGGTGGTAAGAAATGTCAACCCATCCATCCTGGTACCGATTCACCCCAAAGGACCTCTTTCCCAACCCACCCCAGGCCTTCTAAGCAGAAGAGTGATAAACCTGTTCCCACCCTCCCTACCCCACATGATCTGACCCAGCCCTCCCAACCCGATCCCAGCCCTCCCAAGGACCAACCTAGCTCCCCCAATCCAAATCCCAGCCCACCCGAATAATTTTTCAGAGGTGCATGGACTGTCCATTGGATGCCCCTTTCCTGTGGAGGTTTCCCTGGCAGTGATCTGGTTGGCAAATTATGTGGCACAGCAGTGTGCAGGACCACATCGCCATTTTTGGACTGGCCATTAGCCTTTGTTTGTGAACAATGATAATTTGTCAGAATAAAGACTTTATAGTTCATTTTGACCTTTGTCCCTGGTTTTCCTACTGATGCTATTTGTTGTGATTGAACATTTTGGGATATGTGACAACTGCTGGGGGGTTTTCCCCATGATGGCTGATCCATTTGCATTGGTAAGTATACTCAAACCTTGGGACAAGTTGTGGAGTGTCTGAGGACAAGGGTCAATGTTCTATGGTTTTATGTGTGGGATGAGTTCCAAACGTGGCATACATTGCTTTGTGTGTTATCTGCTATGGTAAGAATAGCATTTTGACTTTCCCAATGTACACGTCTTCAGGCTTGCAGTACTATCTGAGATGTGTGGTGGATATGTGTTACATATGTGCTAAGTAGGTATTTATTACATCCCACATGGGGATATAGTGTTGTTACTTTGGAGGCACATGTAAGCATTTTCATGTGTGTTCTTTGAACATACTTCTCATTGTTGTATGACTACTGCCGTTGCTGTAGTGTTGTTTTTAGGACTTGCACGTACACATGAGTCACATAAGCATGCCACTATGTGACAATATTTATTGTCCTAATTATACACTATTCCACAGGTCCAATGCACATAGTTACATTGATTCAGGAGAAATCTGGATTGTGTCCTTGGCCTATTCCCTTCCAGGAGTACCCTGGATTGGATACCCCAATCTGTAGGGAGCCTTTACAGCGTGGCCTTTACATATCTGAGACTGTAGGTTTTGGAAATCACATTTACCGACTTTTCTTATTCATATGGGTGATGTGTGAAGAGGTAGTATAGAGCTTTTGCAGTGGAGTTGTTTATTGTTTTGACTGATTCATCCACACAATTGTATTTTTGGTGTAGCAACATGAGCTAGCTTATGATCAGTGTGAGGGTGTCACAGAAGATGATACCTATGTCATTCGTGAGGAGAGGCTGTTTTGTGACCATGTTTATTGCACTCTTCTTTACACCAGCTTCTGAGGTGTCCACACTTGTAGATTATAAGAGTATGTGCCTGTACATTGTCACTGATTTGGACAAAGGGGTAACCATTCAGTTGTGATGGGAACATACATTCAGTGATGTTGCATACACGGACCCACTAGACTTGTTGGACCAGCGATACAATGCCCCTAGCCTTATCCACAGTGCTGTGTCTCAAGGGGGAGTGGGGTTATATAGTGTGTGAAATCCAGTATTGATGTATAATGTGGGTCAAAGTTGACTAGGAGTGCTTTCAGTCAGGTGATGTGCAGTGTCTATAGATTGTTCACCAGGGATGGAGGACGTACACACACTAACACCTAGACACCCTCTCAGTCTCCTCTGGTTTGATTGTCTTGTACAGTTTTGAGAAATGTGTGTTTGAATGTGTTTTTAGTGCCCTCCACAACAGGACTTTGAATAGGATGAGTGTCTATAGGGGTCTCTCACAAGTGTGTGGCTGGCATACATGAGAGAGTAGCTTATAAGCATGTTAGCTGTACATATGTGTTTGCCATATTGTCGAACATAGACAATATATATGTTCCTTTGACATAGTACAACATCAAGGTATATGTTAACACAAGCTATATTGCATCTACAAGGAATCAGTACTGTTGGATTTTCCAATGATTGTCACTTGCATTAGTTATATGAGCTACTACTCAGACTTAATTGCATGATAATTAGGGTGATGCATCTGATCTGACCTAACAACACTGGGAATGGACTTTTAAGGGTCTCTTGGCTGTTCCATCTGCAGCAGTGGTAGGTGGTACTGCTGTAGAGTTGACTACATTTCGCACCCTGAGGGTGGGGCCAATTATGGAGAGTCCGTTAGGCTTACAACCTGCTGGTGATGACCACCGACAGACCCTGGAACACAGCCAAACAACTCTCACTACTCACTCTTTCCAAGGTCCCTTAGGATCACTCATATCTAGCTCCTCATGGAATTTGTATAGGCTATATGTCCCAGTGTGTTGATTTGGGAACATGTTGCTCACACACCCCCATTCATACAGAAAAGGTATGGCCCTTTCCAATTTGGTGGTGACCCTATGTAGACGGGTAGGTGTGCCACTTACCCGCAGTTTCCTCCATGGGGGTTTCCATTTTGGGCGATAGGTACAGTAGCGGCAGGATGTGCATGACAGGCTCCGATGTTGGTGCAGGAAGTGAGTAAGCTGTGTAGAGGTGGGTGTCGGGCTAATATCCCTGTAAACAACAGGGGGGACGGGAATGGACTATATTTAGAGGGGTCCAGTGTACTTGTCCAGGGAGCAAGCAAGCAAGGTTGTACACAGTTCCCCTAGGGTTAGACAGGTAATAAGGTCTCTCTCCTAGTTAGCTGAGAGTCAGCAAGAGGGTGTGGAGTGCTAAAAAGTCAGCAAGTTCCTTGACGGAACTAAGGATGCCTCACACAACTGAAGAGCTGGATGACATGTCTCATTCAGCCTACTAGAGATGTTGTTTAAATCATCGGCTTCCTGCTCCTTCGTCGGGCCGGCGCTGCAATGCCCGACGGGTGACAACAAGTGTCACTCTTTTGCGGAGGTCTTTTGTTCCTTGCCGTGATATGTAGAAACTTGTGAGGCTTAAAAAGGTGAGGTAGTGAGCAAAAGGTGAATAATTTAAAAAAAAGTTGGATAGTCCACAGGGAAACCTTTATTCATGTGGCTAGCCACTTTGTTAAAAGGTGCAGGGAGGGGTACTGAGGACCAACGTATCTATTAGTGTGGCCTCATATCGACCCTCCACTTGGTCAACATGTTTCATGCCCAGCAGGGCAATTCTTCAGGACCGAAAAAAGTGCTCATATAAACCTAATGTGCCCAAAAGGTGAGCTACAGGCTATTATTAATACAACCTGAGAGGTCTAGGTCTAAGGCTGGCGAGGGACACTGCATCACCGTAAGACCTAGGAATAAAGTAAACATAACAATTGCTACAATATCGTTATTAATAACAACGCTGACAAGCTAAGCGTTGACTTCACCCCAAAAGTCAATCACGCACCCAGTTATACATAATCTACTAGGTGTCAAGGAAACAATGGAGTGCAACGTGGTGAGGGGAGAGAGACCATTATTACGTGTAACAGGACATGACCCAGAGGGTATTCAGGGCATGTGTGAGTACTACTCGTTGCAAAGGTGGTCTGTTATTTACTAAAACTACAGCCACTGTAATGGGAGAAAACATTCATTACAATTAAAACGCCACTAAGCCACAAGGAGGGAGGCAAGCACTCTGTGGGATGGTTTTGGTATAATATGTATAACCTACCCTTAGGAGCCCAATGGCAGTCTGCGCGGCTAGTTCCTGTGGGGACTGCGCTAGGGATCTAGCCCTAAGGGAGGAAAAGAACAAAGGAAGAAAGCATGTCAAAACAGGATCAACCCAAGAGGTTGTCACCAGGGGAGTAGTACAGGTAAGGCAAGGGGACATCGGTCGCCCCGCCTCGCCAGGCTGTCAAGTACCAAAAAGGCTGTGCAGACATAGGGGTGTATGGTAACCCGTTTATGAGCATCTGGGAACTGAAGTGTACAAAGATTGTACCAGGAGTGATGGTAAAGGGTTGGGAACTAACAAGGAGTACTGTTCGGAGGGCAGCTATAAACTAGCTGAATATACAGCCTAGACAGCCCGGCGGTGCGGTGCGCCCCACGTGAGCCCCGGCATGAGTTCCATAGTCAAAGAGCGGCGGCGAGCGATTGCTCGATCTGGCAGGCTTACCTTGGCGACGGGGAGAGTGCACCGATATCACCTACCCCCACACACACGGCGTGTACTTCACGCGGAACAGCCGGTGGAGAGTGGAGACACCGCCGCCATTAAGAGTAGGGCATCCGAGTGCGGGGGGGGGCGTGGCCGTGATGACAGAGACGCCGGGGGCGCCAATCAGAGGCCACTCTGGAGTGCTCATGGGAAAGGTAGTTTGCCTACCTAAGCGCAAGCTGTTGAGAAAGCATCCGCTTTGATGTGCGGTCATGGGGAGTCAGGGGCGCTGACGTGGCTCGCATGGTACAGCGCGGCTGCGCCAAAACGGGTCCTCGGTGTGAGGATCCAAATTTATTAATGCAACATCACTGTCATAGTCCGTTAACAGACAACGAGTTCCTGATTATAGGAAATCAAAGTGCCATTAACGGGAGCGTTGCCAGGTGGTGTGTGAGGTTAGGGGTAGGGGTAACATAGACGTCTCCATAGTCATATTGGAGGCTGATCCACCCAGGTAGGGATCGCCAGTGACATGAGGACTGATGGCTGGCTCAGAAACCCTATGGCCAAAGGTGGGTGATAGATAGGGCTAGGGTGGGCCGGCTGACCCCGGGGGGTTGACTAAGGGGTGGCGGGTTAGCTCAGGGGTGGGGGGATACTACAGTGCCCATGGGATTAGTATATCCTAGGATTAGGGATGTGATGTAATGGCCGTGCTTAGGTCAGTATACAGGGCCAGACGGGACAGGGTGACCCCGGGGTTTTTTTTTTTAATATAATTCAGGGGTAGGGGTACCACAGTGCCCCTGGGACCAGAAAAGCCTCGTGATGGAGGTGCCCCTCCGTCCGTGGGACTGGTATGATGCTGTAGTGTAAAAATTATTATTCAAGAGGGAGGATGACCGGTCTCTTGAGTACTAGGCAAAGCAGGGGTTGTCAAGTGGCAGAGTCATCTTGCTAGTTGATTCCACGGGATAGAATCGTTCAAACCACAGGTGTCCAATTGAAGACGGTGCACCCACCTCTGTTCCAGTCTGTATAGTGCATGTTGGTTGATGGAAGGATGACATTCCAAGACTATCCATTGAAGGTTGTCTGCCCTATGTCCCGCTTCTTTACAGTGTTCATAGAGCCTGGTGTGTGTCTTAGTACAGCGAATGTTACTATTATGCTCAATGATCCGTGTTTTCACAGTTCGCATAGTCATGCCTATGTACTTAAGCCCACAGGGGCATATGAGCATGTATATACAGCGGCTACTGTTACAATTAGTATGTTTGTTCATGTGCCAGGTAAACGTTGCTGTCAGCTTGATATCTTTGCTTTGTATGGCTTGAGGACAGACGATGCAACTACCACACCTGTAGTGCCCAACCACTGGTGGCAAGTCCCACAAGGGGTTCTCACGGTGGGTGCTTGACTTCTTGGGTCGGGTGTGGGTCAGGGTGTCCTTTAGGTTAGCAGTTCTTTTGAAAGCAAAGCGTGGACGTGGGATATCCAGCCCAGCAGAGTTCAGGGTGCCCCAGTGTGAGTTGATCGTTTTCTTGATAAAGGTGGAATTCCTGGTGTATGTTGTTACGCAAGTAATTACATCATTTATTGGCTTTGGGTTCGACTCCAACAGGGCTTCTCTATTGTTGTTACGTGCCCTTTTAAATGATTGTTTCAGAAGTCTGGTCGGGTAGCCTTTATCCTGGAGTTTATGTTGGAGGGTAGAAGCTTCACGTACAAAATCAGTCAGTGACGTGCAATTTCTTCGGATTCGGAGAAATTGTCCAAAGGGTAGATTATCCCTCAAGGCTCGAGTGTGGTAGCTCTGATAAGGGAGGAGACTGTTCCTGTCGGTTTCTTTCCTGTAGAGGGTAGTCGTAATCTCTGAAGGATCAAGCCTGATGGTGAGATCAAGGAAGGGGAGAGAAACGGCGGAAATGGTACCCGTGAATTTTAGGTACGGATTCTGCAGGTTAATCCAGGAGCAAAATGCCTCACAACTCGTCCGATCCCCCTTCCATAGGATCAAAATGTCGTCGATGTAGCGACGCCAGAGGGATAGATGTTCGAGAAATGGATTGGTTGCAGCAGGGTAGATGAACTGTTCCTCAAAGGAAGCCATGTAAAGGCAGGCCAGGCTCGGCGCAAAGGTAGAACCCATGGATGTACCACGGATCTGATGGTATAATTGCGATTCATACCTGAAGAAATTTTCCGTCAGGGCTATACTCGCAAGGGCCATGATGAAAGAGATGGGGGTGCAGGATGTCCACTCCTCAGATCTCAAGGCATTCTCCACTGCTTCCAAGGTGGCTTGTTGGGGGATGTTCGTGTAGAGTGCCTCTACGTCCATAGTCACTATTAGGTCGAAGTTCTCCCTCCCGTCCATATCTTCAATAAGACGTAGGACATCTCTGGTATCTTGGAGGAAGGAAGGGATTTTCTTCACTAATGACTGGAGAAATACGTCGCAAAATTGAGACAAGGGTTCCAGAAGGGATCCTATGCCTGACACGATGGGCCTTCCCGGTACAGGTGTGACCCCCTTGTGGATTTTGGGCAGTGTATAGAAATAAGGCGTGACTGGTTCGGTGGTGATGAGGAAATCTGCTTCCTTTTTTGACAGCCATTCATTGGTTTCACCCTCTATCACGAGACTCATGATCGTGGTTGACAGGCGTTTGGTTGGATCTATGGTGAGGGGTCTGTAGTGGGAACTGTTGGAAAGTTGGCGTCTACATTCCAGGTCATATACATCATAGTCTTGGATGACTGTAGCGCCCCCCTTGTCCGCTTGTTTTATAACGATCGTGTTGTCATTCCCTAGGGCCTGGCAAGCCTGCTTCTCCAAGCTGGTCAAATTGTTGAATCGTTTACATTGTGGTTTGTTATTGAGGGTGTTGAGGACTGCTCTCTCAAAGGCCAGAATCTCTGGGGGAACCATCCCATCTGTGGGTGTAAAGGTGGAAGGTTTCCGTAAACCCGAATCAGAATTATCTGGTTCTGGTTTATCTTGGAAGAAAGCTTTCAAGCGTATCTTCCTGAAGAGTTGTTTGATCTCAATCATTTCTTGAAATGTATCAGGGATGGGAGTAGGGACAAAACCCAGTCCTTTTTCTAGGACTTGAATCTCAATGGGGGTCAGAGCTTTCTTCGATAGATTCACCGTCAGACTCTTCTCCCCCTGGTTGTGCTCCTGGTTTCCACCGACGTCTGAGGTGTCGGTTGGTCCTGCCACTGTACTCCTTTCTGTCCGCCTCGCTTTCGCCCTCTTCCTCTGCCCCAACCTCTGCCTTGAAAAGGTGGCGGATTTGAAGGGAAAAATTGTGGCGGACCCTGTTTGTAAAAGGGGTATTGCCATGGGGGTGCCATGTGCGAAGGGCCATGAAACACCGGTCCTTGATGGTATCCTGGTTGCCAGTTGGGATGTTGTGGAGCCCGGTTGTTCCTGGGGTTGTAACCTCCACTGGAGTCACTGCTAGTGGAGCCTCGCCGGCTGTTATCCGTATTTTCATCAGAGGAGTAAGATGTCTTCTTATAAACGGGGCACTAATCGAGTGATGCACGCCAAACTAGATGAAAAACTCAAAGAATTTCAAGTAACATAAGATAAGGGTGTGCTCCAGACTACCGACTTTTTGTATAGTTTCTTATTCTTGTAGCCATCCTTGAGATAAGGATACACTTTCTCCTTCTCAAACTTGGCAATGTCTTTCTGTAATTTGGCAAATATCCCTCCCTTTCCACCATGATGAAGTTGGGGAACCGCCACTGGCCTTTCGTCGGAAAAGCACATCATAATAGGGCGGGCAGTCTGCTCTTTGACAGGGTCCATTGGTCCTTTCCGATGCTGTGGTCGGAATTTCCTGTGGGAGTTGGAAGGATCTCAACGCTCAGATTCCTATGCATACCTATTTATTGTAGTCTGGTGGTCGGAGCCCCTTTATTTTTAACTTGGATGCATTTAAATTTTTTTCTATGAAAAAGAGTTGGGTTTTTATGAACAAAAATTATTTTTTACATTTTCCATAATTTTTCAGTTTCCATGGATTTTTTGCTTCTTATTTTTCAGTTTTTGAATGGATCACCTGGATTATTAGTGTCAGATTAGATGTTATATTTTTCACTTGCTTATTTTTGTATTTTTTGGGGGTGCATCTTTTAGATATTTTTAGAGATTGTATTTTCTAGACCATTCACCGACCAGGACTTCACATCTGAAATAGTAAATAGAATCCTAATTTATTTACTCCTTATTTTATGTCTGTTTCTTGATTGTGTATATATATATGGTTTTTATGATATTAGCATATTTGTATGAGTGATAGAAAAGTGTTTGTTTATTTAAAATAACGTTGGTTATTTTGCCTCACATATTTAAATGTTTTTAGATATGCATTATTCTCAAATCCATTTGTCAATCTGAATTTTTGTTTCTAGCATTATTTTTTATTTAGATTGGTATAATACATTTGAATTATTGAGAAATAAATATTAATATATTATTAATAATTGTGTTTTAGGGAGGATAAATGGTGTTAATTTTTTGTGTCGCTCTTTTAAAGTAGGGTTCTTGCTATTAAGTTTAGATATCTGGTAGGCCTTTGTTGGTACTTTACATGATAGGCGTTTATGCATTTCTTTAGTTTGTATGGAGATTTTTTGCTTGAATTGGGTTAGAGATTGTTACATTCTCAGCTCCTGGTAGTGTTGTTCCTTTTTAACTATTTCTAGAGGCTGATAGAATATAGGCTGGCTTCTTCCAATTGATTCCTTGGAGAAATAATGCCATCCATCCACTGTGTTATTTGTCTATGGTTCTGATTATGAGGTCAGTGGGTGAATGGACCGTCGAACTGATAATGCCGGTCTGTGGACTGCAAGACTGGCGTCCGCTCGTGGCATTAGACTGCGGCAGTTGGACCGCCACGGGACCGCTGCTGCCACCAGGGATCCATGATCGCTGGTAGTGGCGCGGCGGTCTGAGGTCCCTAATAAGCTGGCCGTGTCGCTGCTGCACTGCCGAGCATTAGAAGCTTCCTCACCACCACCACCACTTTTCATGACTGTTGTTGTCTGGTACCCACTTGAAGATTTTCTTCAGCATCCTTAGTGTGTTGAAGTAGGCCGAGACCTCTACGTTGACTTGTGTGGTCATGTGTAGGCAAGATTTGGTATTTCAATATTTTTGTTTTCAATATTGTCCTACTTTAGATATTTTTCTCCAATAATTTTGTCATCACAATTTGTGTCTTTACTATTTTAAATAGAATTACGCACTATTCAGGTTTTTGATCTTTTTGGCAATATTTGTGTATATTAATAAAGTTTTTCTTGATATAGTTTCATACAACCCTTGCTTCAAATGGTACAATATATACAGTTTTACAGTGGGATTTTTGTTTGGACCCTACGACACTCTATGACTACTGCCTTTGTATAATTCATTTTTGTATTTGCATGCTAAGTGAATGTATTTTTTTTTGCATTGTATATTTTGTTATTATTGTAAATAAAGCTGCACCTGGAAGCACAACGGGCATTTGTTAATATTATGCAGCTTTCATAGAGCACTCAAACACACATATGTTACATGACACTCTGAAAACGCAAGCATAACATATGGGTGCTTATTTGTCTCTCCAAGCTCACTTTGGTAATGTAGGCTCTTCTCTTCTCAATATAGTCTGGGTGCATGGATAACCAAAGGTAGTGGCCACAGGTTATACAGTGACCATTCAATATTTTGTATTGGACTCAGGCCCCTTGCAAATGAGAGAATGCTTTTCCCTGGGGGTCTGTGCCATATTACCAGCAAAGACGCATAGACAAAAAAGGCTCTGTAAGAATGCATTAACAGTGTCACACCCAAGAGGTGGCACAAACTTAGAATGCCCTTCAGGAGGGGTACAGAGGATCCCATGGAATTCTATTTAATGCTCGCCATGGGGCTGTTGTCACATAGGTCATACCTACATACAGGGTATTTGCCCCCTTAAAAAGAAGTGTAATGCACCTGCAGTGACATGGACAGTGTAGAAATGGTTCCACTGACAGTTTCCCCACTGGTGCATCCCAAACATGGATTCTAGAGGTCGGCCCTCTAAGCTTCTAAGATAATGGATGCCATTTGTACAGGACACACTCTTGTGGATCCTTGAAGGCTCTCATCGAAGATTTGGGTGATTACCTGCATAGAAAAACAGAGCAACTCTTAGTGTTTGTGTGGCAATAACAGTTTTATCACTCTTTTATTTTTCAGTGCAGTCTGAGTCAAGTTTTGGGGTGGGCCCAGCACTGCTGACTGGCAGCAGGAGAAGAGGAATGGTGCACACCTAAAGTCTGAAGTGCTTGGGATGGCAAGTCTGACTTGTGCACTTTAAACTGTTCCACCCGAGCTGTCTTAGACATCTGGGTTGAGAGCAGTCACAGGCCTCCAGTGCCTGTAGGAGCACTAAGCCAGCCCGCTCCAGCCAATCCTGGTGCTGCTCTCATGCTGGTTAATAGCATGAGAGGAGCATCTGGATTAGTTAGGGAAGCTGGCTCAGAGACCCCTTTCTGCCGAACAGCGGACTGGAGGGGACTGGATTCGGTAAGTATGTTTATTTTTTAATTTTTTATTGTAATGTTTAATTGGTTTGAACCCACTGTTTTATAATGGACCATGATTGAGAGCTTTGGGTTTCCAACTGAGGGCATTCTGGAGTGTCCGCCTGATCGCCCTACTACTGTTAAAAGGGATCAGCCACCACTGACCTTTATGTCAGTGATGTGGTTTCTACACAGTTTCTTTTTACCTCTGAAATGATGTTTGACTTTGGCAGGCTCTCCGTCAAATCCGCAGGTTTCCAATGAGCGGCTGAATAAAATGTCTTATTTGTACAATGGTTTGTTAGGATATGTTATGCATGCAAAAAGACTCAATATTACCTCCCATAATGCTCCGACTTGACATTTTATCAGGATTAGTCTGTAATTGTCTGCAGCATTTGGCATGTTGAAATTGCAGTGTTACCTAAACTCTGAGCATGCTCTTTGTTCGACGAGACAGCGGCAATGATTAGAGATTGCAGTGCAATCCCTGCTTTTACATTCAATGCGAATGTAATTAACTGTATCAACCACACATTGTGACTATGAATAATGCTGTGAACCATAAGCGACTACTTAACTGTTGAATTAAAAGGCTTCTCCACTATCTGCCTTCTTGCTGCATTCACCTTATTTCACCCTCGTACCCCCGCCCTTTAAAGCACCCCCCATACTGAGCATGGCCATGTGTGACTCTGGAGCAGGTTATTAACCATGTTTCTAAGCTACTCTACTGATTTAATTTTAGAACTCATACATTTCTAAGTGCTTATGTGGGGATTCCTGTAGGGCAACGTAATGCTTGTTGGCCTTCTCAGTCTCTTTTACAGCTGTGTATTAGACATAAATCCAACTTTAGCTACGAATTGAAACAACAAATAAAAGTTAGACAATATATGGGAATAATGAGGTGCAATCTGCGAGGCCTTTCTGTTTTATCCTCCTCCTGCCAACCCGCAGGAACTTCTCATGAAGTAATCAGTCAACCAAAGGTGACGCGGGTGAGAAAGTGCACTCCCATCGATGTAATGAATTAGGAACAGAACGTTATATATAGTTGGAATCTTGCACTGTAATAGCTTAATTTGAGTTTTCTTCCTTGTGTCCCAAACGAAAGTTGAATGCATTTCATTTGGATGGTGAAGTCATCAATTAATGGCAGAGATAGGCATTTACTTCGTGCACTTGCATGAACTCGATAGATTTGCTGGGCCAGAGACTTTCCCAATAAAAACCCTCCAGTTATTACAGTATTTTTGCTTTTGGTTGCACGTCCCAATCACAATAATATCATGATACAAACAAACCTTTACCAAAACGCTAATATTTTTTTAAATTATGAAAAATACGAAAATATCGACTACAAAAATATGGGCAAATACAATATGGTTCAAACAAAAGGATATATAAATGTGAAAATATCAAATAAACTGAAAATTATTTTAACTAGAAAAAAAAATCTACCGCAAAAATATCCTTTATCAAAATGTTGTAAAATACTATAATAAAGTTAACTAAAACAGATATACCCCAAAAAGTAATCATTATTGATTTTAAAAATTATATAAACAAACTCATAGTTAATTGATTTATAATTAGCATCTACTTACTAAAGTACCTAATACAGTATAACCACAAGAACACCAAAACTAAGACATTAGACAATTACATTCAAAAGTAAACATTTTACATACAGAAACTGCCCACTAATTATTAAATGGCATGTTATGGAATAACAAGCATTGGCATAGCCAATAGGTCTCTCCTTTGGGACCTTATATGTTTTTAGCCATGCAGCACATTACCTGGGAGCTACAACAGCTACTTTTCTTTAATGTGGAAGCTTTGACACTAATAGGCACATTATAGAACGGTATTGCAAAGTACTAATTTAAAGTGTTATTTTTGTAGAACTGGTAGTATGAACTCACATGGAGGCAGGGCTCAAGTCGGGATACCACGCGGGTGGACGGCGTCCCCCCACTTCTTTTACAGAGAGCTCGATAACTGGAGCAAATAGAGCCACACATTCACTCTTTGACCTCTCTGGGGCGAGATCGGAACTCATTCAGAACACTGCTCACGCGCTGGCTTCTATGATGCAATCACATCTAAAGGGTGAGCGAGGGGAGGCAATGAGTCTGATGGTGCAAGCCACCTTTCGTGACGTCACTTCCTGTCGTGACGTCACCGCCCCCCACTTCTTTTTTTTGGACTTGTGCCCTGCATAGAGGCCGCATGCCATTAGTGTACACATAAAAACTAAGATGGCAGAAACTGCAGAGTTCTAAAAACTGTAAACTACACTGCTCTCATTCGCTTCAACCTCTGTCTTGGAGCAATGGACAGGTAACAGGTATATATAGTAAAGCAACTTCATGTTACTCATTATTAGCGAACTCAGGAAGATTACAGGTTTACCGAAATCCAAACTGTATTAGTCCACTCAGGCAAGACACAGCTAAGCATATTCTACGGTCAGCTACAGACCCCAAACCTTTTCAAAATAATAATGTTCTTAATCATAAGCATGATTAATAAAACCTCAACTCGCTCTCTGAAACATTAAAAAAGGTATCCTGATTGCTCAGGGTAAATAAACATGTCAGTGAAAGTGTCCCTGCTGAATTTATCCATACAATATTAACATCATGAGTGTTCGGAGTGGCTGAGTCTTGGCGCCGGCTGAACATCCTGTGACTCTGGGCAAATCACGTCATCTTCCAGTTCCTACATAAAATGAACGTGCCCTAGAGTAATGTAACTGGTGCTCACGTGAAGCGCTCGAATACCTGCGGTTCGAGTTCTGGCCAGTGCTTTAAATGAGCCGGTACTCACCGGTACTGAGTACCGGCACTTGTTCATTTTCTCACATCGAGTACCGGCACTTTTCCTTGAATAAAGAGAGTACTGGGACTCACGAGGGCCTGGATTTGATGCAGGTGGCGCTCCTGTCATCAATCACCTCGTACGTCGGCAGCCCCTTCCACTCTTAACCACAGTGGAAGCCAGGGCCGGGCTCATACAAGAGTGATCTGCATATGCTGCTCTGGAAGCCATCAGAGCAGAGGTGTGGCGGCAGGGAGGTTCGATTAGCCTTTGTTTTTACACAGCGGGGGCAGAGATGTGGCTATTAAATCTAATGGGCAAGGGTGTGAGAGGCATTGTTCAGGGTAACACGGTGCTACAATGACGCTTCTGTAGCAGAAAGCGCTATTTTTAAACTGCTACCATTAGACTTTTTAACACAAATTCGTCAGTACATCTACCACAAGGCAATATGTTGAGCACTATGTAAAAGTCAAAGGCTTGATATTGTGCACCTTCAAAACACATACAAGCATTTTTTCTAGTTACTGATGCCTGTGGTAGGCCAAGAATGAAAAGAGTGTCTGATAAATTGCTAGCTTTTTTGCAGCTAAGCATTTACTAATCATATGACACAGGAAGCCAGTGCCTTTCTCTTAAGTAGTCAGTCAATTAGCTTTATTTCAATAAAAAGAGATATCTTAAAAGCATTACAAAACAGTAAACAAAAAAACCAGTACATTAAAAACCATTGGCTAAACAGTTGGGATAAAATAATTTTCCAATAAATTAGATAAAATGGTCCTAATACATGACCACAATTAAACAATGATTTTTAGCCGTTTAAGTCTAATTGACCACGCCCAGCCTAGATATTTAGCCATACCACATACAATCAATGGACAAGTGTCTGACAATAAAATTCGCAAAGCGACTGTATGGTGTCTTGTCGCCAGCCTCCTACATAGTGGTTTTAGCCACATGGATCTTGGGGGTTTGTAGGCCGGGCATTCAAATAAAAAGTGGGCAACAGTCTCCACTCTAGATGTACAAAATATACAGAAAGGGACAGTTTGTTCCGGGATTTTCCAACGGGCCGTCAATTCTCTCGAGGGGAGCAGACCCACCCTAAATCTAAAATACAAGGCTCTATCAAGGGGCTTGAAGATCAAATCCAGGTAGGGATCATATTGGGGCAAATCCTTAATTTTAAGGAACTCCATGGTTGTTCTGCATTCCTTAGGGTTGGAGTTTAGATTGTTGGCTACCCACTGCCAGTACATAGTCTTGAGGGCAGCTTTCGGAGGGGAACTTCTGGATGTCCATGAGTCCCCTAGTCCCATGTCTTCTAGCAGGAATTTAACATTAGTAAGCCACCCAATTTTTGACCGGCCCGGCATCGACAGCACCTCTGAGAGCCCCTCTGCGTAGCGAGCGAGTTCGGGGACCCTCCAGAGACGGGCCCATAGAAGAAGCGGACGAAGGTGGGCCTGGTCCCCAATTGGGCAATAACCCATGTCCAGCTGCAGGGGTAACGTTGCTGTGCTCTGGGGGAGAGACATCAAATCCTTCAGGAATTTGTTCTCTGATCTGGAGAGGAGATCGGTCTTGTTTGCACACCAGAGTTCTGCCCCATATAACGCTGCACTTACTCCTCTCGCTTTATAGATGTCCAGCACCGGGGCAATAGGTTTGAATGAAGAAGAGCGCTGCTCTTTGAGAAGAGCCCCAACGACCCTTTTATGGCCCAACAGCAATTTTTGGAGATGAGAGCTCCACTGCATAGAGTCAGACAGGCGAATTCCCAGATAGTCAAATTCCTTGACTCTTTCCAGAGGCACGCTATTCAATACTGGGGGACACCCAAGCTTCCTCGGCAGATTCAATACCAAGTACTTAGTATTCTCGGTATTGATTTTTAGCCCCCTACTGGAACAAAAGGACTGGAAGTTATCGAGGAGGATCTGTAGGCCCATAGGTGACTTTGAGATGAGGAGGGTATCGTCGTCGAATATGAGGGTTGGTATTTTCTTGCCTGCCAGGGACGGAGCGTCAGATGGTTTGTTTAAAAGATGCTCCACCACTCCGTTCACATACAAGGAGAACAGAGTGGGGGCAAGAACACATCCCTGGCGGACCCCTCTATTCACCGTAATTTTGGCGGTCTTTGGCCCTGAGTACCCCACCTCACCTGGGCAAAGTTCCCCATATGCAACTTCATCAAGAGGGACAAGATGTAATCCGGAATCCCTAGGTCAGCGAATAACTCCCATAGGCGGTCTCGCGGCACCAGGTCAAAGGCAGTCTTTAAATCGATAAAAGCGAGATAAAGACTGCCCTTGCCTAAGAGTACAACCTTCCAATAAATAAGCATTAGTCTGAAGACCTGTTCAATGGTGCCTGCACCAGACCTAAAGCCTGCCTGGAACTCGGAGAGGATATTATTCTCGGCTTCCCATTCAAGCACTCTCCCTAGAATCACCTTACCGGAGACCTTCTGTGATGAGTCAATGAGGCTGATGGGGCGATAGTTTGCTGGGTCGTCCCGACTGCCCTTTTTAAAAATCGGGACGACCTCGGCCCCCTTCCAGGAATCTGGAATCACCATACCATAAAGGTAAGCGTTAAGCAGGGATGAGATAAGCCTCCCCCATTCTTTGGGATTAAGGCGAAGCAAGTCCCCAGGTATCCCGTCGGGGCCAGCTGCCTTCTCTTAAGTAAGATTGGGGCACCATAAGTAGCAAGAAAGTGGATAACTCTGGTGGTTAATGCGCTTGCTAGAAAGATCTGTGTTCATTTTAATCTAAGGTTCAACTCACAATAAAATTGCACCGAGGGTCATTGTGCCTGCTGGAAAGCATAGCATGCAACATGTAGTTCAGAGATTTTTTATGTATATAGCTCAGTAGGATACTGTTTTTGTTGCATAGAGCCTTGTCTTCCATGTAGGTCACAAGTTAACATCCTTGGCATATATCTTAGTGAATTATGTCCCTGCAGCAAGGGCCTGCATGCAAAAACAAGGCATATATATATATATATATATATAGAACCTTACTGTTTTTTTCTCAATTTTTAATTTTTTAAGGTTGTTGAAACGGAGTTACTTTGGGTAGTAAGTGCTATATAAATGGTTATTAATGTAAAAAGCTAATGGACAGATACATCTGATATTCTAACAATGCATGCATATTTATTGCATAAAAACCTTCGAAACGTAAAAAAATGTAGCCCGCCCCTTGTTCTGCCTTTAGCACCACCCTTATGCACGCCCCAAGCTCCATCCCAGTCTATCCCTCCTTTTGATGAGTACCTGCACTTATTGTTGTCCATTTAAAGCACTGGTTCTGGCCATATACAAACTGTAATCATAAAAAAAATTACATCACATGTGAGCTATAGCCACAGAGCTGGGTGTTTGTGCAGCGACGGGGTTTCGTAGTGTGGGCGTGGGAGGTTTGGAATATGGCAAGGGTGGGAGGTGTGGAACAGGGCTCCTTTGGTATGCTTAAACAGGCTGCAGCGCCACAGCATCCATAGTGCTCTCTATAAACATTGATGGGCACACCACACGAATTAAGGTACATGCCGCTTTGTATATCACAGTCAATACTTGGGTATTACGAATGATACAGTGCACATTAGGGTGTTTAATGTATGCTGCATTTATTTGCTCAGACCATCGCCAAAAAATCCATAAATCATTTTCTGATCCTTGTTTTGCCTAAGTGCAGTTTGTCCTGTTGAATTGGAGTGCTACTTCAGCTCATGTGAACTTTTCATTTGTGGGTTTGAGTTTAACAAATCGCTGGCTCCGGATGGCTGTTGGTATTCCACCCGAAGGAGCAGCACGGGGCTGCACATCACAAAACCTGGGGCACAGGGATCGTGCACACACCAGATGTGCACTACGAGCCATGGGATGTGCACTTTCAGGCCATGGACGTGCACTGGCAGTCCTATGATAGACACTGGCCATCCTAGGATGTGCAATGGCAGGCCTCTCACGGGCACATGGAGTCCTATGACGTGCGCTCTTGGCCCAGGGCTGCACACTGAAAACACTGTTATGGGCACTAGGAGGCCTGGGACATTCACTGGAAGCCCTGCTTTGGATGCTGAAAGCCCTTGGATGTGCAGTAGAGGCCCTGTGATGGGCTCAGGGAGCCCTGGAATGTGCACAAGGAGCCATGGGATGTGCACTGTCAGGTCAGTTATATGGGGCTGGTGTTCCTAGATTCGACAATTGCAGCTCCGCATTGGGCACCTTTAGCCCAGGGATGTGCACTGCAACCCCTGTTATAGACACTAGAAGGCCTGGGGTGTTCACGGTCGGTCTAGGAACGTGCTTTGGAAACCCTTGTATAGAGCTGGCAGTCCTTTGATATGAAGCCTGAGGAAAGCAAGCATGCACAGTGCAATGGAAGAACAGCAAACAAAACGAGGGACAGCAGGAGGAGGATGGAATGGGTCAACAAGATCGGGGTGAAGTGGGGGTTTTAAGCACAACAAAAGGAGTAGGTAGTGAAAGAACGTGGTGTTTGTGATATAGTGTGGAAACGTGCTGTGTGTTTTAATACTGCCCTCACTCACACCGAAGTGTGACATGCTTCATCGTAGGGCTGCTTACAATACACCCCGGCGCAACCAACACCTGGGGTGGAGCAATAGGGTTGGGGAAGACAAAGACAACATAAAAAGAAGAAAACAATGTTTCCAAATCGTGACTGGAAACAATGTAGGTGAAAAGTGCAGTGTGGTGAGTGTTAAAACTAACTCGGAGGTATGCCTAAATCTATTTTATTCCTGGATCCTCCAGTCAGGATTTAAAAACGTGAAGGATGGTGGTGCTAAGGAGATACAATGTGTTCCTTACACCCCTCCTTACTGCCCGGTGAAGTGAGGGGGTGCATGGCAGGGGGAAAAGAGCAGAGCAGCAGCTGGACACAGGGGTACTGATGGAATTGAGGGCAGGGGGAGGGGATGAGCAGCAGCTTCAGCTGGGCCGGGCTGCGCATGCGTGCTGCCTAGGCTTGACCCAAAAAAGGAAGGTTTCAAAGGAAAGTGTGCTTGAAATACAACCAATCAATATGGCACAGTTGAAAAACAACAGTTAATGTTTTGTGATAAAGTAAAAATTTAAACAGCGTATTTTGTCAAATAATTGTTTGATCTTGCGTCACTGGCTCTTCGCACCCAGTTCCTGCACAGAGTTTTACCGTCAGTGTTTTTCAATTGACCGCCATTGGCAGACTTGCAGATTTAAGTTAAATCATTTTCACCTGACAAGAGGTGAAGCAAATTGATCTAGCACTGTCTTAAGCTACAGCTGAGGCAATACTAGGAAATGCAGAGAGGATGTGGCACTACAACTGGAGCTGCCAACTGGGGAACCAGGTTTGAGTTTCGGCATTGGCTCAAATCAAGTAATCTCCCAATGCTTAGCAAAAACGAATGTGCCCTTGTGTAATGTAACTGGTATTCGTGTAGTGTGCTCCAAAATACCTTTCGGAGGAGTTCGCACCTCAAAAGAAAAAGGCTGCCTGGGGGTTGGGCCGTATGACCGAAGTAGTTGTAATTTTGAAAGGGTAATTTATAAACATCATGCATTCAGAAACTCCCTAACTCATGACAGAAAAGTTTAACAACAAAAAATCAAAAACACGGTAGACAAGTAACTGGACTATGCTACAATGCTGATAAAAGGGATCTGAGGCTTCCTAATATCCCAATGAGTGGTATAAGACTGCAGTGAAGAGCACATGGATTCGGCTCTTTGTCAGCCAGATGAATTAGTAATATCCCTATGATCCAGGGGTTAGGAGCCATTCTAATGGCTACAAGGCATCAGGATAAGCACGCTGTTCAGCTGGGACTTGGCGCGATCACAGTAAAATGGCATGGCAACCCTGAAAATAACAAACAAGCAGCAACGTGATGGGTGAGAGGTCAGGGACGGCATGGGAGATTAGGTGAACTACCACTTACAGAAGACACAAGCAGCTGGAAGCAGTGATAGGCGCTGAAGTTGAACAAATGCCACCACATTAGCACGGTGCACGGTCTACTTATAAAGCACACAATATCTTCAATCCAAAAACAAGAGCAGAGGAAATCCGAACGAAAAAATTGTGCTCAAGGAGGAACATCATGTGCTCTTACAAAAAGAGTAAGAGCACATGTAACAGGGGCAGTCCTCATGGGAGGTCCCAAAAGACCAAATGGGGGAACTACTAAGCATGTTCACCAAACAAAAGCAGGCATTTACGAAGGGTAGTAAGAGGAACCAATGAAAAAGATGGGTGGTGCTCGAAGTGCACAGTGTAGATACAGCATGTTTCGAAGAGACAGCATGCAATCGATGTCTAGGTGAGATCTAAAAAGGCATCCCTGGAACAATAAGAGCTAGCAAGAACATAGTCGATGAATTTCTTCCACAAATAGGAATGATCTATGTTATGCAAGACTTTAAGGACATGACAAAGAGACGTGAAGACAATTCTTTTTTTCAAAGAAAGTCAGTGGAGGCAATTCAGTGCAGAGGAAGCAGAAGAGAAGCGTGGAAGTCCAAGGGACAGTTTAGTCACCGTGCTTTGGATCCTTTGTAGTTACTTCATGAAACTAGTAGATAGGCCAAGGAATGAGGAGTTGCAATAGTCCAGCCGACTCAGAATGGTTGCCTGGACAGCCATTTTAGGGGCAGATTTCAGAAGACGGGGCAAAATCTTATTTGTAACGCTTAGCAGGAAAAAGTAGGCTGAATCAAGATGATTTAACTATCTTTCCAGAGAGAGCTCTGAACCTTAATAGACCTCTAGATTTCATACTGCCTTGGATGGGCATCAGAGGTGGACCAAGATGGAGGCCGGAAATATGATGAAAAAGGGACAGACAGGTTCAAATAATTTATCTTGAGCACTTCCATTTTTTCAGAGTTACATTTCACTTTAGTTAGATTGCACCAATATAAGGCAGCAGACATACACAGATGCAAGGACTCGAAAGGGACTACACCTGAGTGATCCATGAAAATAAATAATTGGGTATCATCTGCATAATTTATGCAGCTGAGGCCAAAATATCTCCCCAATAGTGCCAAGAGAAACATATAAATGTTAAAAATGGTCAGGTTTAAAGCAGACCTCGGAGGAACACCAGAGTTTAAAGACATAGCGGCCAGATTTTTTTGAAAATCATGCAGCGCAAAACAGCAAGATAACTTGCTGCGCTGCACTGCATGACAGGGAGAAAGCAGGAATGTACAAGATATGATGAAGGTCCCAGACTCAGCTCTCCTGTGCTGCTGCATCACTCTCTGCTGCTTTCTGCCTAGTTTTTACTGCTTTCTCCTTCCTTTCCTCCGTTTCTCTAAGAGGTGTCTCCTGCTATTTGCCTATTTTTTACTGCTCTCTCCTTTCTTTTCTCATATTTTTCGGGGTGCTTTCTTCTGCGTATTGCTTCATTTTTACTGCTCTCTCCTTCCTTCCCCCCATTTTTCTGAGTGCTTTCTCCTGCTTTTTGCCTAGTTTTTCTCATTGTTTATCCTTGTATGTAAGGAGTGTCATGCTACTAGATCACCTTCACCATACGTGATCTCCCTCACAGAAATCTGGTTAAACCCAGCCTCCACACCAGACATCGCCACTGCCATCCCCAAAGGTTACAAGATAACACACCAGAACTGAACCAAAAGCACGGAGCCAGAATCACCATCATCTACAGGGACACCATCTGCTGTACAACATCCCCTGACAACCTGAAAATGGTTTTGTAGCACCACAACTTTCACCTCCACACACAGACAGAAAAAGTACCATAAGAGGCACCCTTGCCTACAGAACATGAGGACCACGCTTCGGCTTCTGGAACGCCCTTTCAGGAACTTATCACACCACTCACAATCAACTCCAAGCATTACATCTTCCTAGGGGACCTCAGCTTCCACCTCAATGACCCAAGGAACACAAACTCCACTGACCTCCTGGAAAGCATGGCCAACATCGGCCTCAAGCAGCTCGTCACTGACTCTCTCCAAATCGCAGGACACAAACTGGACCCCATCTTCACCTCCAGTGACAGAGTCAGGTACGTCCACATCACAACACTTATCTGGTCCACCCACCACAGCATACACTTCACCATCTCAGAACCCAACTACCCCAGCACCGTGCCTCCCATATTCATGCAAAGAGACTGGAAAAAGGTACCAGAAGACCATTGGAATAACACTCTCTGCTCCCACCTCTGAGGCTGTAGACACAACCATGAACAAACAGCAAAGAGTTTCTCCCAGTACATCACAGAATGAGCTGACGACATTGCCCCGCTAAGACATCGAAGGTCAAAGAACAAAGCAAAAGAGCAAGCTATTTCACAGAGGAACTGCACTACACCAAATGCAACTGGCGACAACGTTATCAGCAAAAAAACTGAAAAATGAACCCCCTTCACGATCACCTCAACCAATACCACCGCCTCCTGAAAGAAAGAAACCCTAGCAGACTGCATTAAAGCCAGCTCAAGCCAGGGCAAAAAACTCTTCACCATCATGAAGGAGTTCCCTAATCACGCAGCCACCAAGAACCACATCACTCCCTCCCAGGAACTGTGGGAGAACATTGCAGACTTCTACCACAACAAGATCTTGGCCATCTGTAAAAACTTTGAACACCAACCCACCACTGCAGACAGCATCAACCAGCTCAGACCCACGAACGCAAACCCCAAACACCTTCTCACCCACTGGGAACTCCTCACCACGCCAGACACTATCTCCATCATGAACTCCATGCAATCGGGAGCACCCATGGACCCATTCCCATCACGTCTTCAACCTCGGAAGCAAGACAATCAGTGACAAGCTCAGGAAGGTCCTAAACACCTTAATCACTGCAGCTACCTTCCCTGAGGACTGGAAACACGCTGAAGTGAGGCCCCTCCTAAAAAAAAACCCTGCCAACCCAGCCAATTTGAAGAGCTAATGGCCAATCTCTCTGCTCCCCTATCTAGCAAAGGTCCTTGAGAAAGTGATCAACCAGCAGCTCATCCAACACCTAAAAGACCCCACCCTCCTGGACCCCTCCAAATCCAAATTTTGAGCTTCCTATACCACTGAGACAGCCCTGTTTGCAGCCACAGACAACATCAGAGCCCTCCTGGACTGCTGGGAAACAGCAGCCCTCATCTTTCAGGACCTGTCAGCCGCATTTGACACTGTCTCCCACCACTTGACACATCAGGATTCAAGGAAACACCTTCAAATAGATCACCTTGTACCACAACGGCAGAACCCAAATGATCCGCCTCTCACCGTTCACCTCATATGCAGAGTACCCCAAGGATCGTCCTTCAGCCCAACGCTCTTCAACATCTCCATGACCCCCAGGGCCATCACCGTCAAATCACACAAACTCAACACCATCTCCTATGCCAATCACACACAGCATATCAGCTCACTGTCTGAAGATCCCTCCACAAGAAAAGTTAACTTCCTCAGATGCATGATGAACAATGCGGACTACTTGAAGAACAACTGTCTTAAACTGAACACTGAGAAAATGGAATTCTTCGACTTTGGGAACAACACCTCATCATGGACGGACCATTGTGACCTCCGGAGCTCAGCAATGCCCCCGCCTCAACAGACCACTCTTGCAACCTCAGCATCAAACAAGTCTAGGCAGTGTCATCGATTTGCTTCCACACCCTTTGCATGCTCTGCTAAGATCTTCAGGTGGCTCCTGGAAAAGCCAGAAGGACCATCATGTAGGCCCTCACCACCAGCAGTCTGGGCTAAGGAAACACGCTGTAGGTAGGAAACTGCAAGCCTCCTGAAGGGACTCCATACGATACAAAACTGAGCAGAAAGACTCACACTAGACCTCCCCAGAAGAACCTATTTCACACCCCATCCCACAGAACTACACTAGCCCCCGATTCAGAAGAGATGCCAGTTCAAGCTGCAGACCCATGCCTACAAGAACCTGAACAGCGAAGGACCAGCATACATCAACAAAGCCTGGCCTTCCACCAACTGACGAGACACCTTAGGTCAGCTTCCCTCTCACTCTCAGACATGCCATGGATTCATCGAGCCAACAGTGGAGGGCACTCCTTCTCATACCTCGCAGCTAAAGATTGGAACAAACTCCCACTGCACCTCAGGACTGCACAGTCGCTCCGGCAATTCAGAAGAGAACTAAAGAACTGGATATTTAAATGATCAAAGCTCCACAACACAGCAAATAGCTCCAGCGCCTCAAGATTTACTGCACTCTATAAATGTTTGATTGATGCATTCCTGTTCTCTCCCTGTGCTGGCACACTGAGTACTGCATAGCATCAATGGAGGCACCCTTGCACCATGGTGCCTGCATTACAGGCAGGATTATATTTGTGGAGGGATGGGATCCTTCCTGCACAATAAGAATCCTCATAGGTAATTTCCACTTTCTTGGTGTTCTGCAGAGTGCAGCACACCTAGAAAGGGGAAATAATGAGGAGAAATAAAGATATTTCTGCTTGTTATGCCTCAGTTGGGAATTCATAGCATTGTGATTCATTTCCAGATTTTCTAGCCTTAGTAAAACTGGAAATGCGGCAAAAGCCATGTGTGGATCTGTGGGAACACCCATGCTCCACCCTGGAATGCCTTCCCAACTCTGGATTTTCGAAGCCACGCAGAGCCACACAAGGTGACTCTGCATGGATTTGTAAATCCGACTTAAGCCCTTGCTTTGCATGCATCACCTGTGGCAAAACAGAAGCAAATGCACAATTGGAACCTGCCCTTGAAATAGGACTTGAACCACAGATGTGCAATCATAATTCTGACAGTCTGGATAACAAGGTAGTATGTGACACTGAATCAAATGTTGCGGACAGGCCCAACAGCACAAGTGCTGAAGGCTCCACCCTGTCTGCCAACATTTGCAGTTTGTATACCACTGACAACAGCTCTGTCTCCATGCTGTGTAGTGTCTGGAATCCAGAACGTATGGGGTACAGAATCTGATTAATCCAGAAAACAGCTGTTGACATAAAATCTTAGCTGCAAAGGGCAAACGAGATATTAGTCTGAAGTTAGATAAAATGACTGGATCAGTATTCTTTTTTTAAATTAAGGCATTATCACGGTCTTTTTCCATTCCAGTGGGACACAAACAATCAGATGAATTACAGACCTCTCACAGGGGTGGAGCAAGGTCAATGATCTCAGCTTTCCAGAGCCTGGAGGGATTGGGTTTGGTGTGGAACCTTATGAGCTTGATGCAGCAATAGAGATAAACTGCTCTAGTGAGAGCTGCTCCAAAGACTACAACCCAGAGACGTTAGACCTCATATTTGCCTTGAAAGATGACTCAATGGCAACGGACCCTGTACAAATGGCCTCAGAGGGCCAAAAAACCCAGTCAGCCGTATGATGTACATTTGAAGCTGCACTCTCTGTAGAAATTACCAAAGAGTTACAGATGGCAGTAATTTCGTCCTCTAAATAATTAGACCGCTTGTTTGCCAGTTCCTGAGAGTTCTCAACTGCCTCAGCAGCGAACTTTGGAGAGAAAATGAAATTAATTATCTGAAAAATCTCTTTAGAAGATTTTTCTGCTCAAGAAATGTATTAGCATAACATTCTGCTTTCGCTAAGATAATTAGATTTTTATAAGTATTCAAGGACTTTTTAAAATTTAAATCTGGCAGTGGTGGAGTAGTCCCGATGCCATGCTCTTTCCAATTTTTTACAACCTACTTTTGCTTCTATTAGCAGGTCAGCATGTTGTCATGAAGGTCTGGTAGCCGAGGTGTAGTTTATTGAGGATTATATATTTGTAAAGTTGCAGATTGGTATAGTCATAGCATGTTCTTCCCTCAGTCCCTAGGATAGCCCCACTAAGAGCAGCCTCCCTGCTGATCATCCCATACTCCATCTGACACTCTCTACCTCACAGGCATCCAAACATTCTATTGCAGCACCGCCACTCCAACATTCCACACAGCACATTCACATTGGCTGAAAAGCAAGGGCCAAAGCACCAGGGAAGGTGCATATAAAACTACACAAGATATAACACATCCTCCCCCTTTATAAAACACATAAAAATATATGAATGCAAGATGGAATAAAGCATTTACATGAGCGAACATGCATAATAAAAATGGATGTATGACATTACAACGCATGCTTTTACATCGCATGCCTTTACAACGCAAGTATTACAACGCAGTCCATTATAACGCACAGTGCTTTGGGGTGCTGGATAGTGAATAGTTTAATTTACTATTCCAACTCCAGTCCCTGTGGACACTAGGGAAGGTTATTGGATAGTAAATTAACCTATTCCCTATCCTAGAGCGCCCCCCAGAGCAATGTGTTGTAATAGTTTGCGTTGTAATGGTTGCGTTGTAAAGGCTCTGCGATGTAAATGCTGCGTTGTAAAGGTTGTTTACCAATAAAAATACACCCGATGTAACACACTTTCCCCCTTTATAGAACATAAAAAACATAGCAGATGCTAGCTGCTGACAAACCATTTACTTTAAAAGCACATGTTGCTGAACAAAAGATTGGGGAAGGAACAACAGAGTCCTACATCTCCATACAAAAAAAACAATGACGCTCCTATTATCACCACAAACCACACTAACTGCCCAGACAAGCTTGAAAGGCAGCATAACACAGCACGGTATACTAACCAACAGTAGAAAACACTCACACAGTCAAAAACACCATCCAAGTCAAATACTCAATCAAAGAACACCCGTCCTCACACACCCAACCGAATAACTCTAAACCTCACACAGACGTAATGGGTGAGTTTCACCCCACAGAATCATCCCCAAGCAAGGGTATCAAGTGTTAAACGGGTGTCTTCCACCCCATACAGTCATCCCTCATGTAAGGGCATCTAGTTTAAAACATAGAAGCGGGTGACTTCCACCCTCATGTAAGGGCATTTAGTGTGAAGTGCAGCAAAGGGTGACCAAAATGTAGAAATATACAGTCATACCTCATGTAAGGGCATCTAGTGTAAAATGTAGAAATGTAGCAATGCAACATGACAGTAAAGTAAGTGGTAACTCCCATATCAAAGAAACCTGCACACCGGAAGGAATTCACCACACACCGGAAATGAATATGTCTCCACAGCACCTTAGTAGCGACACCAGTGCACAGGAAAGTTGCATACTGTAGGTAATAACATATATATATAGAGGTAAATAAAAATACCACAGCAAAACCACAGTAAAAATATCCATGCTCAGGAAACCTCCACCCATTAGTATCACTGGGTGTCAAACCACAACATTCCCACCCACTAGGGAATCTTAGAAATGTGTAGATGAAATAAAAAAAAGAACTTTCAAGCCATACACCTTACACGCTTTCAAGCAATGCATCAGCAGGAAATCACAAGCAGACAGGAACTCAGCACTTAAGAATACATGGCACAGTAAGCACACTATTGGGGAAAACAAAAATATGAGAATAAGGCAGCTAATATGAACAGGATATAACTTCCTGGACATTATGGCACAAAGTGAGCATCCAGTTGGGCAGTAACCTGGCCTGAGGAATGCCACATGAAAAAACCCAGCAAATATGAACAACAACAGCATATACAGAAACCCAAATATACCGCAATAAGAGAACGTAAAACTCAGCATTCCAATAAGGAAAATAATGTTAAGAGATTAAGTAACATCCTGGAATTAAAGGCATACAATTGAAATGATGAACAGCATCATGGCAGCAAACTAGCAAAAAAGGATAAAGTCACTTGTGAGAGATATCTCACCCAAACTGAATGCAACATCACTCATCGAAACAGCTGCCGAACCTGACTATATACCGAATATAGCAAATATCGAAACACAGAGCACTAAGAGCCTGTTCTAGTGCTGACAAATCGCATACTCCTACTGACACTCTCCACCTCACAGGCACCCAAACGTTCCATTGCATCACTACCACTCCAACATTTGGCACAGCCCATTCACATTAGCAGAACGGCAAGGGCCAAAGCACCAGGGAAGATTCATATAAAAGTACACAAGATATGACAGAGTGTAACACGGGGCAGAAGGTGTTAGCTGCTTAGAGCTAAACTTCTTTAGGGTCAGTGCTCACTCCACTGCTGTGTACACTCACTGGGTATACCTCTCATATCCCTCGGCTGTTGAGCTCAAATTGCAGGCTCTATTAGTTGCCCTGAGACTAAGAACCAAGCCAAGAATAGATTCTAGCGTACCGGTGAAATTAACCAAATAGTGGTAAAAAGAAGAGGCGCAAAACAATTAAACGTCTCCATAGCTGCCTCAGAACAGAGAAGACCCTCCCTTGAGTAAACAAACAACACAAAAGAAATAAGAAACAATGGTAATGAAGAACAGCAGTATGTCACAGTCCTGTCTGGAACCGTGTGATAGGAGGGAATTCTGATGCTAGCCCACCACTTTCCCCACCAAGTAAGAATAGTAAATGGAGGAATAAGGATGTCTAACCTACTAGTTCATACAAGGGGAAAACAGGGATTGGAGAAGAGAAAAAAAAATTCACTGGAGTAAATGGCACGTCTCCCCAGTGTTTTAGATGTTTCACTACTTGGGGCTTGCACGCTCTCTTTGAGTCTTCAAGGAAATGCACACACCAATGGTACATCAAGTATTACTACAATGAGAAAGGCAAATAGTAAGTATTCTCAGTGGTGACACTATACCAGTATGTAGAAATCCACTAACCCATTGTCTCTTTCCTGATGCACTGTAAGGAAATTCTAATAATGAACCCAGGAAGTACCCGGAAACTACCCTGAGCTTTGTGGCATTAGGAGATACTTAGAAGTGGTGGTTGCTTCGCACAGCAAGTGTAAGTCAATTGAATACTGGTTTTCGAAGGCATACAAAGTAAGTTCCAAGGTGAAGCATGAGGAAAAAGCATAGAACAAAACAAAGGTCAGGGGAACACCAAAACCGTGACGAAACAAATCGAGTGGGAACCATGTACCATGATAGCGTCACAGCTTCTGCTAACCCAGGTCAAGACCAGTGTCCTACCAGTAAAGCAACATGTTAATTCCCCTCCTGTGTGTTATACTGCTAAAACATGCTTATTTGGATGCCTTCAAAATCCCGGATGAAGCGATTTATTTACTACATTATCAACAATAAAACCCTCCAACCACCAAGGATCCTCAGCCAGCCAACCTCATTAAACAGCTTAGTCCCTCCATACTCCCTCTTTGGACTAAGATTGTCCTGCATATCTCTCTCAGGGCATGTTTCCTGACTGCTTAAAGATAGGATAGGTGACCCCAATTCTATAAATACCAAATGCGGACCTGTCTGACCTCAACAATTACCACCCCATTGCCAACACTCCAGCACTAGCAAAACTATCAGAGACATGCGCACACCTTGAACTTTGCAATCACATTAGCAGTTCCATCCTTTAGCTCATTTCCAATCCTGCTTCAGAACGGGTCATAGCACAGACACGGTTCTAACACATATGCCGATGATGACCTGAGAATGCTAGACCAGAACGAGCCCTGCCTGCTTATACTAGTGGATCTCTCCTCTGCTTTCAATACGGTCAAACATGACAGAATCATTGACATTAAGGATGGGGCTATCCGGTCCCATTTTAAAATGGTTTGCTTTGTTCCTAAGAACACAAAGAATTAAAGTCAATAGCACTCTATCTTATACCACATCGGTCAAGATTGGAGTTCCTCAAGGATCCACGCTGTCACCCTCGCAATTCAATCTATTCATGGAACCTCTTACCAAGGTTCTGAAGTTCCCAAATATTTAATACCACATGTTCGCTGATGAAACACATTTGTATTAGAACATTTCCTCACCGAGGAGATCAGAGTTCTTAAGTGCACCCTACAGAAATCCCAACAATGGCTGACCAGCAATCAACTAATGCTTAACCCTCTCAAAACTGAATTCCTCCTGATCGTCCCTCACAATCACTCTCCCCCACAGAAGATTGGTTTACACTACTCACTGCTTTCAACTGTGTCCCACACATTTTTGACTCCACTAGATCATTAGGTATAATGATGGACAAATACCTGAATATACAAGATCATATCAGTGCAACCACCAGGTGAGCCAACTACCAAATGAACACACTAAGGAAAATCAAACTCTTTCTAACCCCTGATGACTTTCTGTCAGTAGTCCAATCCCTAGTCATATAAGGATTAGATTACAGGAGTTCTACTCTTCCAGGCTTCCCCAAAGTAAAGCTGGCATCCTTTAAGGGCCACACTTAATTCAGCTGCTAGGCTCATCACAGGATCGAGAAGATTCAACCACATTACACCAGAACTAAACCATCTAAAATGGATCCTGTTTGAAGCAAGACTCCAGTTAAAGAGAGCTTGCTTGACACATAAGGCCCCCTCATCACAACAAACCTGTCTACCTGGCCAAAAAACTTGAACTATCGAATGGGAGTCATTCCTTAAGAAGTTCAACAAAAAGAAAACTTTCAGCCACACCTTCTCCAGTCTAGCCCCAAGAATATAGCATGCACTGCCCCCTGAAACTAGGACAAACACCTCTACTACCTCTTGTTGTGGACACTTCTGGATCCAGGATATACCTGACTGGTTGGTACATTGTATCTGTATTTGTACAAGTATTGCAATCTGCATATTCCCTCTTGTTTTCACTTTTATATGCTTGAATCAACTACTATATGTATAACGTTCTGATACACTGACTGGTCATATTTGCACTATATAAAACTCCACAAATAAATTAAATTAAGCAGTTTCGAGGCAACTTGTAACTGCCAACCAGCTGCTTAAATTACCCAGGATGTAGTGCTACTGTAAATGTGATTGGACTTCCTATTCTGTCTGAGCTGGAAGACCTGGTTCCTGTCTCTCAACCCCAGCCTCTCATAAACCGGTCTCTACAGTATCCATGATCTCAGCAGTCTCATTCTACCTCTTTCTCATGTTTTTTTTCCTGAAGTAACCAATCCTCGCCTGCTCTTACCCTGAGCGACTACACAACAAAACATATCAAAAATATAAATACCATCAATATATAATACCTTGCTATTCGTACGTAGGGTTGATGATGCTCTCCACTTCTCATTACATCTGTTCATTGATTGCTTGATTACACTTCGATAATGCAGAACTGTGGCTTGTATCATTTTCTATAATCACTTATAATTCATATATGCTACTCAGTTTAAACATCTCTAAATTAAATATTCAACGTTATCTCTCTGTAAAAATCTTAAAGATATTCTTGCTTATCCACTATATGTTACTCAGTATTAGCCACTATCTTAGCAATAAGTATTGTTCTTCGAACTACTCCAGAGTGGTGATTACAATTTTGTTAATAGTTCACTATGTAAATATGAATATTATAGGAAAAACACTTCCTAAATTTAGTCTATTGATCCAATATAAAACATACATGATCTAACCACTCCATACTGTGCATGAGTATCTCTCTGTAATGGTGAACAGGTCCCTAATGGGATACATACATTACTGTTCTGAGCTGTGGGACTCTATGAGTGACTATTATACATTTTCCACAACCAATGGGTAAGTACTTATGTCAGTTCTTGTGGCTCAAAAAATCAGAAGTTTTAAAACATATTAGTACTATGTTACCTATTCTATGTATGAAGTATGATGGCATTCGTCTGCTAAAATTACAAGTAGTATATAAAAAGCATAGATACATTTTCTTCCAATAAGAATGTAGCTATACATAACATGCATTCTGACTATGGGTCTGATTTTGAGTTTATAAATTGACTTATTCCATCACAAATGTGACAGATATACTGTCTGCCTTGTTGCAAGTGCATTATATCCTATGCCACTCTTAATAAGACAAACAAGATATAGATCATGTTTAAGACAGAGTACTCGTCCTCCAAAATGCTATATTAGATCCTTTGTCTATTACAGTAAACTGACATGTATAAGCTATGAACCAAAAATTGCAGATGCAGGAGACTAAGGGTCTTATTATGAGTATGGCGGTGCACAGGAAGACCGTACCCGCAGTGGCGGTCCAACCACCGCCACACTGCGGGCATGTCTGCAGTATTCTGAATGTGGTGGGTGGACCGCCACAGGATGGCTGTGTCTGCCGGGATCCAGGATTCCGCTGTGGTGGTGCAGCGGTCAGGACAGAAATATGCTGGCAGGGGCTGTTTATTGCACCTATCGCAAATTTTGTAATAATTTGCCTGACTCTTTCCAAGCTCTTCGGGAGCGCTGGCAATCAGACCTAGGGCCCTTAGACGACGAAGAGTGGCAAACTGCACTAATGTCCCCATGGAAAATTTGTTAAACCATCACTTTCGCCTCATACAATTGAAAATACTTCACAGATCCTATCTATCCGGGGTTCTCCTGGCCAAAATAGGAAACCGAAAAGATGCGTTATGCCTTAGAGGATGCGGCCAAGATAGTACCTTTTACCACGTCTGATGGGAATGCCCCGTCATATGTCCTCTATGGGACGGTGCCACTAATAAAATGAGATACACACTGAGTAAACCCCTTCAGTTGTCACCACAAATGGGGATTCTTAATATATGGGAGGCCACCGACCTGACAGAACTAGGGCAGCAATGGGTGGCACTGGGATACTTACTGGTGAAGCGAGCTATAGCAATGCAGTGGCGGAAATGGATGGTTGCATGATTACAGAAAAAGAGATCTACAAACTGTGGGCTGCCCCCCAAAAATGGGATAGGAAATGGGGCAAGTGGAATACTTAAAGAGGAGAAATCTGTACCGCTACATCAGAGGATATGGAGATGAGGAACACTCGAAATAGGGATTTCCTGAATTTTTAAATTTTTGTCATTTATGAATATGGAATAGCACCAGTGGGGAGATCTACACTTTTTCGCAAAGGATATGGTAATGCATGGATATTGTGACAGTAAAACCTCCAACTCTTCGAATAATTGGGAGTTATGCATAATGTGGCATTATGGTATACGTAAATTGCATTTGAATGTGATATTGTATTGATGAATCTGTGCTTTAATTCCAAAAAAAATTATAAAAAAGAAAACAAATATGCTGGCAGTGCCCCTGTGGCACCGATGAGCAGTTGCTTGTGTACCGCCCACATCATGGCGGTGACCCTGCAATGAAAAGGGTGGTGGAGAGGCAACTAAGGGTGCCCTAGCCTCGAGGTGCATGCAGGGGGCCACATATTGTGCCCCCTCGAATTGCACCCCCATTCCTGCACGGTACAGCATGCACAACATGGTACATGCCAGACTGTGCTGAAACGTGCTGCAGATGCTCTCACAGCGGCATCTGCATTATAGGCTCCCTTATGAGCCTAACAGCAGCACCACCTGCCCAACCTTGATACAACTCTGAATCCAGCGGATTCCAGGTACCCCACGTTGTCAGTGTGTAAGATATATTAACAAAGGATATCAAATTCAACGGGTAAATTGGTGGCTGTATGGATGTGTGATAAGAGGCATAAACATATCTTCGCACATGAAGTTGAAAAAGTATGGATACATAGGTTGACATGAGCACACAAACATGGCCTATCAATTTGTCTATTAGACCTATAATTAAAATATGAAGAACTTGTTGTTAACATTATGTTACATTAATATAAAAAAATACCTATCATAACACATGTATATAGAGAGAAATGGCTAACTAAAACAAAAGCGCAGGCTGGAGACTTATCAGTTTCTACCATCTATCTGCTGTTTGTAGCCAGTCTACATTTAGTACCATGCTTGGAACAGAAGTGGACACATTTTTGTATGGACATAGAGTATAATAACATAACTGTGTGTGTTGTATGGATGCGTTTTGAGACAGGCCCCATGTGTTGCCAAGATGGGAATTGATCTACTCTTGCTCCAGTAGTAGCAAACAATTCAGTTGTAACTGGAACTATATAAGAAAAAATAATGTATGACAATTAATAGAAACAGTTTACTGTTTTACATGTGGGAATTTTAGGTCCTGTGTATGAGAGATATGCATGTCATATATGTCTCCTATCCAAGCAGAGTGGGAGCATAACAAAGAGGCATGAGTAGTGAAGTAAGAGCTAGGAGGGATAGAGGTGTCTACATTTCTTACACAGCATGACATTAGGGTTCTCCCTAACAGGCAGTCCATATAAGCAGGTCAGAATGCACAGTATAGAGAAATCACATCTTGAGGGGAGTGAGACAAAGACAGGATCCAGGTATACCTCCAAGAATAGGCGTTATACCCTGAATCCTGCAGAACTTGTCCTTCATAAAAACTCCTTTGATCCTACTGATTCGTCTTCATGTTTTCCACAGTGCATGTCTCAACTTCCAATACATTAACTGAATCTGCCTTCTTTACTCCACTGAAATTGTATGGAAACAGACCATGTAGTTGTCTGTAGTGATTTACCACAAAATTAATTGCAAGGCCTGTATTTTCCTGAGTGATATTCATCTTCCTCTGAAGTGAGAAAGACTGCATCATGGAGTCTGCGGTCCTGATCACGAGTGAGTCTAAGGGCCTGATTTAGATCTTGGCTGTAAATCCAGTTTGAGAGCCTCCACCCCCTCTCTAACAGGGTGGAGACTCATAAGTCTAGATCTAGGATTACGCTATACATGGAAATGGTGAAATCATCCATGAGGAGATTTAAACCTGGAAGTACGTGTAGTTCTACATGTGAAGAGATCTACACATGCAAACTTACCTTTGTGGCCAGGGTCCTTTGACCTACTACCTGTCTTCAAATTGTAGAAAAATAACAAGAACAAATCAAGCCCCTATCTTGATGACTTTGAGGACACCTGGATTTGATGCATGTATGTTAGACCCGACATTCTTGGCATGGTAATCCCCCAAACGGTTTCGTCTTCACTCCTCCTGTTTGCTGAAATTATTGACTATGTGATTCTGTGCATTTTGCCATCTGCAACTAATTGGCACATTTTGTGCCACATTTATCAAGCGGTTGAGTTGCTTTTGCACCATGCAACATTCCAAATGCAATTTATGAAGCCTCATAAGCCCACGTTGTGTGGCCCTACGTGGCTTGATAAATCCAGAGTAACGTAATGCAGTGCAAATCGCTGTGTTGTGTTACTCTGACCCAGGGTGTGTTCCATGGGTGGACCGTGAGAATTGCCATGCAAAACCCATGGATTTTGAAGCGTTCCCAGATTTACCAATACTGATTGACCTGGCAGGGCATCAAAATGCTACCTGGCATAACAAACAGAATATCGGTTTTTCTCCTTGTTTTTTCTTCTTTCTACATGTGCTGCATTCTGCAGCACAATTAGAAAGAGGAAAATGCCTCAGGGATTGTTTTTGTTCAGGAAGGTGGCCCTTCATGCACAAAAAAAGCCCAGTAGACAACGCAGACACCTGCGTTGCAAGAGTACCTGCATTGGTGCTAGGCAGCACATTGTGCGCCAGTGTTGGGAAAAGTCAGGAATGCGCCGTATTGTGGTAAATATGGAACATTCCTGCCTTTTCCCTGTAACGCAGTGCAGCAAGGTGACTTGCTGTGCTGCGTGGCGTCCCTTCATGATAAATATGGTCCTCAATTTACTTGTAAGTCCCTAGTAAATCACACCACATGTGCCCAGGGCCTTTACATTAAATGTTACGGGTGTGCCTACATTACACATTTTGCCTCCCACTAAAGTAGCACTTTAAAAGCATGTTTCAGGCCTATACTGCAGCCTGTAGTGCAGTTTTAATTGCCAAATAGAATTGGCAAAAGAAACCTTTTGCCAAGCCTAAACTGTCCTTTTCAATATGTATAAGTAACCCCTAAGGTAAGCCCTAAAGTCTCACAGGGAAAGGGTGTATTGTATATAAAAAGTAGGACTTGAGTGTTCAAGTTTTTCATATCCTGGCAGTGAGAAACTCCTAAAGTCATTTTTCACTGCAGTAAGGCCTCTCTCTCCCATTGACTAACACTAGGGTACCTTATTACATTTAATAAGTGCTAACTTTAGATTGGAAGCCGATAGAGATATGCTGTTTACGCTCAAATTAATTGTAATATAAAATCCTCTTTAGTGGTGAAGTGGGATTTAAGCTACAATTTTGAAAATGCCTCTTTTAGAAAGATTACAATGCTAGGCCTAAGGTCATAGCCTTCAAGTGCACTACTGTAAAACACTCCTCTGTAGTGTGTCAAATACAATTTTAAGTAATCCAATATTACAGGTAATTGCATATAAAGTAATACTGCAGCTACCAAAAAGTCCAAAGTGAATCCAAATAATATATACAGGAAATGTTGATAGTAGCTAAAAAACTTCTTCTTTTATGGAGCACATCTTATAAGTCTCCCATGGAGTACTTCAAATAATGTTCAAAATGACAGTTGCGAGCTTCATGAACACTACAAAAGAGTTCCAGAGCATTTCGGGCATAAACAACTGCCCTTGAAATGAAATGAAAAGGCGATTTGTAGAAAGCGAAACAATCACCCCAAGATGTCTTCAGAGAAATCTATAAGTAGATAAACATGATATAATGATTTTAACATTTGTACATTTCTGAAACATAGAGAAAGCATTGCTTCAATGCAAAAAAAGAGAATTAATAGCTATAATTAAATGTACATGATAAGTTCCAAAAACTGATGGTGGCAATCATTAAAAAGAATGTCGCTCATGCTAAATGAGATGAAAAAAGGTGAGGAAAGCAGAAAGAAAGTCTACCAAATAATCCACCAGAATGACGATATGAGCTGCACAAAATGTACTGTGTGAGCTGGTGAATCTAGTCTATAGGGAAGCAAGTGTGTAGCATTGAGTGGGGAGAATATTCAAAAGGTTCGATTCTCACTCGATGTGAATATGCTTAAAAATAACATGTACTATGACGTGAGTCCAATCTTACAGTAACAAACTGTTACTTGGAAACTCGATCGCAAATTGCGATTGCAACTGTGTTATCGAGTGTATCTAAAATACACGAGTACCATTCTGTAAAAAAGAAATGGAAACAACCAACATTATAGTCCATATAGTTATGAAAGTGTGGGTAATGCAAGTAGTGCTCAACAGGACGAAGCTCAAAACTCACTGCAAAGTAAACGTCTTGCGGTAGATGCTGAAGATGGTATCATAAGAGTCCGGTCATCTATGTAAAATAATTTGACCACGTTAAACTCTACTAAAACCAACCCGATTTAAGGTACACACTAACAAACTTCCAGAAGATCAATTAGTAATAGTGCTCTATCTGTTTACCGACAAGTAGTCAGGGTCGTGTCTAGCTTCCTGACGTCCACGTTGTGGTCTATAATGTAACTACGCTACCCAGGAACTAAAATAGCCGGAAGCCTTAAAGGCACAAAGTCTATTACATGACACATAGGGCTCGATGTAGGTAATAGGGAAATACCGAATTCTTAATACCAAATTTTACCGATTCGGTATTAAGAAATCTGTATTTCAGATGTAGGTAAGAATTCGGTAAAGAATACTGAATCCTTAATATTCCTTATTACCGAATCGGTAATGGTGTTCAAAGGACACCCTGTTGCACCGCTGAAATGTGCATGTGTGCACATGTGGCACACATGCATGCCCTAAGGGAATGGATGTGTGCCACATGGCACTTCAAAAAAAGCATGAAAGTGCTTTTTTAAAGGAATTCGGTAATTACCACCAATTTGAAGTTGGTGGTAATTACCGTTTCCTTAAAGCCCAAAAGCACTCTTTCATGTGCTTTCTACATTGCATTTAATGAATCGGTATTACCGATTCCTTAAATGCAAGGCCAATAAGGAATCGGTATTAAGGAATCGGTATTTACCGATTCCATATTACCGATTCCTTCCCAACATCAGGAATGGCTAAATACCGGTCGGTAATGGTGAAATTTACCAAAGTCCATCGCCACCTACATCGGGGCCAAAATGTTTTTCTTTCACTCTTTACAAAGTTAGCAGTTTTTTGTCTCAACCAACTGTGCCTTATGTCACTCGACTGTGAATGGTTCCGCTATTAGGTGTTTTGTGTTACTTTCAGACAGTGATCCAAAGGGGACTAGTCGTAGGAAGAATGTGCCATCCTGACAGGATGACTGGGGAGGACCTGTACCCAGCCTCACTTGCACTTTAAAGGGTCTTGCCTACATCACACACAAAAGGAACCTAACACTACACCTGTCCTGGCTTTTGTAACCTCCAGACAGTTTGGAGCCTTGACCAAAGGAAGGGGCAGAACATTCTAGACCCACTTGTCGAGGTAGGACAGGTAGTCCCCCCACACAAAGACTGGCACCAGGTATAAATATTGTACCTCCAGAGCCACTCATATAGAACACTTCTGGACCTGTGGAAGATTCAGAAGAAAGACTGCCCTGCTACTAGAGGACGGCCCTGCTGTGTGGGGTGTTTAAGTGTCTCTGCAGTGAAATGGGACTTCATTTACCAGCAGGCACAGACCCCTGGAGGCGGTCCTTGCTATCTTACTGCAGCTGGTCATCGATGGCAGTATGAAGTGCATTGTTTTGTCCCACAGCACGGGTGTTTTGGTTTACCTGCAGTGAAATGGGACTTCATCTACCAGCAGGCAAGTGCCCCTGGAGTCAGACTATGCCATCTTCCTGCACCAGGTCATCAAGGTTGCTATAAAGTGCATTGTTTAGTCCAACAGCACACGACGTGTGTGGGCCTAGGTCTAGCCCATCATTTTCTGGAAGAGGCTGGAGTGGGGCCCCTTTTTTACATCTGAATTGTAAGTGGACACCTTCGCCTTATATCGCGGAGAAAGATTATCTCCTGGTAAGTGGCCTTGATTATTTTATTTTGCACCAGAATTACTGGAGAAAGGAGGTGCTGCAATGGGATAAAGAAAGGCTCCTGAGTCAACAAAAGTCAATACTAAGAGATCTAAAAAAAACACTACGGGAGCCTCGCCTCCTAGAATAAATACAGGCAAAAATTCTACTCTGGAGGATATCGACCACCTCATTAAAGAGGTTGAGTCCATTCGGAACAATGATTCAATCACGGATGTCGAACCAACTGTCAAAGTACCGACTGTGTTTGAAAAGAGAACAAAGGATACTTCAACAGGGGTGTGCCCTTCTATGGGAATACATAGCGACTTCCTTGCCCATGACTTGATGCATCTAAACCCCCGTTGTCACTAGGGAGTACCATTATCTCAAATGTGCCATGCTCAAATCGGTATGCAGTGCTAATGAACATGATATCATCAAGTTTCCATTGTAACCCAGATGGAACTCCGGCGCAGGCTCAAATGGCAACCAAACCACGTATTGATAATACGGTTAATACAGTTAACACTGCTATTTTAGCCTGCCCTGACATTGGAGAGGGTTCTGGTTACCCAGGAATAAAGCAAACAGAAAGATATGATAGACGGAGCGCTGAAACTTGTCAGACACTCACCACCAGTCACAGATCTGGGTTGAATCCATCATCATTCTTTAGCTCACTTTGCCACCTCAGTTCAGACTCAGCCATATGCAAATCAGTCTTAAACCTGTGCCTGGGGTGACATGGTGAGCAAAGAACGATGGATTTAACCCAGATCTCTTGACTGGGGGTGAATGCATGATTTATTCAGCATTCCGTCCATCATTTGTTTGCATAGCACTTTTCACCCTAAGTGGGATGGGTATGCCCAGACGTGGGTCCCTTGCTCACTGTGCCACTGGATTCAAGCTAGCCTGGCTGATGAAGGGTAATACCCAGAAACCGCTCCCGGAATGCTTGTTTCTGGTCCAGGGAGAACCTGGCTTGGCAGTTCGGGCTGGACTGTTCCCATGAGGTACAGTGTCAAGACTGATTTGCATATGGCTGGGTCTAAACTGGGGTGACATGGTGAGTAAAAAAACGATGGATTTAATCCAGATCTCTTGATTGGGGGTGAATGTATGATTTATTCAGTATTCCGCCCATCATTTGTTTGCTTAGCACTTTTCACCCTAAGTGGGATAAGTATGCCCAGATGTGGGTACCCTGCTCACTATGCCACTGGATTCAAGCTAGCCTGGCTGGTAAAGGGTAATACCCAGAAACCGGTCCCAGGATGCTTGTTTCTGGTCCAGGGAGGACTTGGCTAGGCAGTTCGGGCTGAACTGTTCCCATGAGGTACAGGGTCAAGACTGATTTGTATATTATGGCTGGGTCTAAACTGGGGTGACATGGTTTGCAAAAGAACGATGGATTTAACCCGGATCTCTTGACTGGGGGTGAATGTATGATTTATTCAGCATTCCGTACATCATTTGTTTGCGTAGCACTTTTCACCCTAAGTGGGATGGGTATGCCCAGACGTGGGTCCTTTGCTCACTGTGCCACTGGATTCAAGCTAGCCTGGCTGATGAAGGGTAATACCCAGAAACCAGTCCCATGATGCTTGTTTCTGGTCCAGGGAGGACCTGGCTTGGCAGTTCGGGCTGGACTGTTCCCATGAGTTACAGGGTCAAGACTGATTTGCATATGGCTGGGTCTAAACTGGGGTGACATGGTGAGCAAATGAATGATGGAGTTAACCCAGATCTCTTGACTGGGGGTGAATGTATGATTTAGTCTGCATTCCGTCCATCATTTGTTTGTATAGCACATTTACCCAGGAATAGCGGGTGCTGAGAGTATTGCAGGCTTTCATCATAAACTTGATGATTTGAAGAAATTATTGGCCAGAGTAATTGAACGTTTTGCAAAAGTAAGTATGGGCACTAACATTGGCTGATGTAGCTGTCACATGAGCTCTGGACCTGCACAGAATAGGGTCTCAGTCTCCAAGACTCCCATTAGGGAAGTGGAATCCATTATAAAGGCAAAGACTAAAAGTGCAACTTCCCATGGCTTGCAGCAGAATCATTCATCTGATCCTATGAAATCCAATATGGCTACCAAGATCAAGTCAAAGCTAGGGTCGAAGGAAATGTATCTTAGGAAGTCTGACACCGGAGGCACGTATTTACCATCTGATGCGTTTCATCCTGAACTTTCAAATTCTCCTAGACCTCAACTAATCCAGCCATGTGGCCGCAGGATATATCACAATTCTCAGCATCCTGTTCCTAGTCATTTGCTGTGGCATCAACATGATAGCTTGCAAACCAAACAAAGAAGAACAGCATACTTGACTCAGCACCCACACTGGGCAGTGATGCTTACGAGGATACTGACTCATTAATAAATAATGTTATATACTGGCTCAGAATCAAAAGGAGCCTTTTATCTACCATGAGATCTGACATAGAGTTTGCAAAAAGGTATAGTGATGATTCTTTCCCCTTTGATTATATCGAAGTGGAGCAGAAAATTAATCATTGTTCGAAGACCTTGTAAATTTTGAATTACGCACTTGTTAATTGGTAGACTCTGGAATAAAGTTAAAGAACTGTATCCCACCCATGGCAACATTCACTAACCAACTGTCCAAGCTTCTGTCTGCCCTCAGCAGCCATTTAAATGAGAAAGGACATTCCCACTAAATAACAGGAGATGCTTCTTGTTTGGACTCAAATGATTGACTGGGTCAGACAGAGAGAGCCAATGAAGGCTCAAACCCAGTTAAGCATTCCATTGCTAATTTAGACGCAACTATTTGTAGTACTGAAAAAAGAACTTATGCTAGCTCCAAGGTTGTAAAATGACTAGATTTTAGTTTTGAAAGAGATTCTACTTTGGAGATAGCGGGGGGGCGGTAATGTGTTTTTAATGTGTCCTGTCCAGAAAGAAGTATTTTCATTATTTCCTGAAACCTGGCTGGGATTAGATCCAAGCTTAATGAGTGAGAATGGCTGTAATTTATAGGGAGTTACGATATCTGCCTATACCGTGAAACTTGCGTGATGGAAACGTTTTTTGTGAATGGGTTTGCCTCCTACAGTGTGGAAGCGGCTCTTCCCAGGAATTCTGGATCAGCTATTGGTGGACTGGTGATTCTGATTGCTGAACATCCTCTTTGTAATGGGCCTTCACCTAAAACTTCCATCTGGTTTTGATCCCGGTGATACTGAGCGCCTTATTTATGAGTCCCTTACGTCACTGTTGCGCCTTTTTTTGTGATGCTGCGGCAGCGTAAAAAATGTTCCACACTGCCCCAGATTTACAAACCCCTGTGCTACATTATACCTGCGACAGGTATAATATATGCAGGGTGGGCGTTACGTTGCAGGAAAGTCACGTTGAAATGGCACAGTGAAATCTATGATCTATGAGATTTCACTGCATCACTTCTAGGGCATCCCTGTGTAAAATCCTTACACCTGCTTGCAGCAGGCGTAAGGGGTGAAGCTGTGCCGTTCATAAGGTGGCTCTTGCTGGAATCTGAATTAGCCGAACAGGAGTTGAAAACTGCTGTTAGAAGATGTGCTCGCTTAGATATTTGTGCATGCAGGAGCTACAAGAAAGCAATTAATCAAGCTAAATGTAGCAGGGAGAATAGAAACTGGCAGGATGTGCTACACACTTTCAAAGTGAATGACAGTCAAATTTTCTGGCATATTGGTACATATAGGAGTACAGTGAGTGTCAACCCAATACGAAACAAAATAGAACCGGAGAGATGGGAAGATCATTTCTCCAAATTGTATGAACAGGATCGTCTCATTAATCACCCCACAAGAGGGGGAACTGGGTGCCTTGAAAATTATTTTTCAAATAAGATAAGTGGGTTGACTGATAGGGTTTATTTCAGACTAGCAAATACTCTTCCTGCCATTGATAATTTAAAGTTGTTTAAGGCTCCCGGACCTTATCGCATACCTGGAGATCTTTTTAAGTCAGGCCCTCAGCTGTGGGCTATGTATGTAAATCTTTTATCAAATGCAATCACAGCATGGGGGAGAATCAAGATACCTGGGGGGGGGGCAGAAATTACCCCTGTTTCCAAGAAGGGTGATGATGGATGCCCTACCAATTATGGGCCTATCAGCTTATTGCATAACCTCCAAAAGATTTTTTCGAGGCACGTACTGGATAAGTTACAATTTTGGATAGATAACGAGCATATATAGTCTCCCTTCCAGGCGGAGTTTGGTGTGAAAACTAGTGCTTTGGATCAAGGATTAAAGTTCTCCCTTCTATTTTGTAAATATGCTTTCTTGGTAGCCAAAAGTTATATGTGGCATTTGTTGATTTGACAAGAAACTCTGCGAAGTGCTAGCAAACATGAGGGCACCGAGTGGCTTTGTTAGAATGGGTAAATAAGAGGTCAAGAAGTAACAGATTCTACAGACACACACACTTACTAATAAAATGACTGTCATGTCATATGAGGAGGATAAAGTAGTTGAAGAATCAACTAGAGGGGAGAGTGTTGGAATGGGTAAATAGGATGTCAATGAATACCATGATGTGTACATGTTGGCAATACCAATAAATGCAATGCCAAAGTATGCCATAACCTGTGCCCATATGACAACGTCAATAAATTCAATGTCAATGTATGTCATAATCTATGCTGGCACAACAGCGATGATACCAGCAGTTACAATGTCAATGTATGCCATAATCCATGTAAAAACGACAATGCTGTTACCATTAAAAGCAATGCCAATGTATGTAATGACCTAGGAGTTTTTAACTATGTCAATATTGGTTAAAACAATAGCAATGTATGCAATGACAACTGTACACAAGCTATTCCGAATGCCGATAATAAAGACACCAGTGACTGCAATAATATTTTTAGGAGTTCCAGTGAACTCACACCATGGCTGTTGGATTTACCCAAGGTGGCCCCCACATCAACTCAGAGTCAGAGATACGTGGTCAGACAGGCCCTGTGACCCGCAACCACGCCTATGGAATAACAGTCACAGCTGGGGTCTCTCTGAACCCAAAGATAAACGCACACCCAGGGAATACATTGATCAATCCCACAGGTAGATAGTTGCACTGCTACAAGTGACACGTCCATACAAAAGCCCACATATTTCCCTGGCCAGAGGAGGGAACATTTTCTACCAACACCATAGAATATACAAAGACTCCCATTCCAACCAGATATGCAGCACATAAAAAGACTAAGTGGGAGGCCCTACTAGAGCTTTGGGCCATCTTTGAGCTGGCTCCAGCCTATAAGCCTATCCTAATTTCTGTAGGGAAGGCATCAGCACCCCCTCACCGCACACCGGCAGGGATGTGCTCTTGCTGGTGCCAGCCATCTCATTCGCTGCTATGCTGGGCTATACCAATCCATTGGTTGAGGAGGCTGCTGGACCTCCCCAGGGACAACAAGCTGTCTGGCGGGGAAGAGGATAACAGGTCACAAAAGCCAGAGGGCAGACATCTCCGGCTTACTCCAGTGCCAAACCTCCTTGGGGCTCGACCCCTCACCCATCAGGTGCGACCCATCAGGTCTGAGCAGTACAGGGAGTGGGTACTCCTGAGCACCTCACTGGGTGCAACAAGGTCAGAAGGAGGTTTGATGGACTGGCTGGAAGGTGATTCAACCAGTGGACTGACAAAAAGGAGCGCCAGTCCTGTAAAGTCCTGCTCCAAAAGGGGAGCCACACCCACTGCACTCTACCCTGGCAGGCCTACGACACAGCAAAGGCATCAGGGAGTGAGGATGACCCCAAGTCATTGCTTAGCATGTAGCACTGAGAGAAGGAAGCAATCTAGGAGGGAGTTAAAGGAAAGACAAGTGTTACAGATGGAGAGAGAGAGAGCTCTCACCTGGGAAGCCCAGGAGGGAAATGAGACAAATTCCCCGTCCCCACATGGAAGCTGGAGCCAGGCCTCGGGCCCCACATATAGATGAGTTAGGAGGCAGAGAATCACACACATCACTTAGCTATAGGCATAGGAGAGGGCCTGATCAGGAAATTAGCACTCAGGAAAACCTGACAGGAACGCAATTGAGACATGGAAGGAGCACCACCCTTGCACATGCATGAGGAGAGCGATGATGAGGACGTCTGCTACTCCCCCCGAAGGCACTCATAAGATGGACCCACCCCTAGAGACATACTATTCAGAGAAGAGTGGGAGGCCTTCGCTCAATCTGTCTGTCATCTCCAAGCCTTGCTGGACTGAAAGGAAGAGCAACCAGTATTACTGTTCTTAGTCAGAGGAGGGATGCTTTGGAATGGAGGGGGAGATCTGAAATGGAACTTTCCGTACATGCAGGAGTGCTTGAGACAATGGGAAAACTATGTAAGAGAGAAACCAAACAGAGCTGCCTGTGCAGGCTTTGTCCACTACTGCAGAAAGATGTAGCAGTGATCATTACATGCCTTGGGCACAGACTGACAGAGAAGGGCTCAGAAATAAACTGCCCCTATTGATAGACAGGGCGGGGAAATGGATTTCATGCATCAAAAAGAACACTGCAGCTGCAAACCTTTAGGAGATATCAAAAGCCTACTCAGAAGCCTCATTGGGGTGCAGTCTGACATGGTGTTCTCCTGGGGCCCACATTCCTGCAGTCACGTTTATCAACGCAGAGCATGACAAAGCTGTATTTAACTCAGTCAGACACCAGATCTTGACGGCCCTAAGGGAGATATTCCCTGACCGGCCAGATGTCGGAGGACTGATGGCAGAGAGCATGAAGCCTGGAGAGACCATGACTGAATTCCTAGACAGATTAAGAGAACGATAGGGGCAGGAGACAGGTCAGCCCATGACCGACATGGGTCCCCAGGTCACATTTTTCTACAACATCCTTAAGAGAGGACTATCCACCAAGATCCAGATCATATTAGATAGTGTAGTAGGGCTAGACACCAAACCTTTGAGGGAAATAAAAGTCTATATACTACACTATTACCGTAAGAGACAGGAAAAAGACAGGGAAAAGCAGGAGCAAGCCCAGAGAACACTGCCAAACTGCTCCAACATAAGCTGAAAAAGACTGCCCTTGAGGGGGCTGCGCCACGAACGTTCAGATGGCACCCGTCGCAAAGAGAGCTCCACTTAGGGACCTTGTGGCCGAGGTCAGGGAGGCTGGGTACAACCCGGCCACATAGAGTGCCACTATTTTCACAGAATGGGCCATATGGCCCACCGGTGCTGCCTAAAAATGTACCTCCATCAAAGGGGATAGCACCAGGACAGCCCCCACATAACATACACCCCCAAAGCCAAGAGCAGCACAATGCACACAACCAGCTGCAAGGAAATGATCCTGCAGCAGCCTCACAGGGTGATTGGCTGGGCCCAGGGCAGTCGCTGCAACAGGGAATGTAGTCCCTCAGAGATAGGACCCACAGACATGGCAGGATGGGGTGGCTGTCTGGTGTGGCAGCGTCCGAGCATAATCTCAGAATACAAACAGACCATAGTCCAAAACCATCTCCCAAATGACCTATCTCCTTCATACCACTCTCAATTACATTTCCTTACCTGCCACCACTGCCAGCCTTCAGGTCATTTAATGACAACCGAGAGTCCACACTAGAGTTCACCATCCGGGTAAACGCAAGGGGCTCAGGACCCCCACTGTTGTTGGTCCCCCAGGGCGGTGCTGGCTGACCACACCCCTGGGGGGGATAACAGTCTGACGTGGAGCAGGGAGGCCCCCCAGCTGGCAGGCGCCCAGGAACTCTCACCCAAGTTCAACTTTGTGTGGACTATGTACGTTTTCACCGCCTTAGGCTTTACCACCCAATTGAGGTTCTCTTTAGTTCTAAAATAAGGCGAATGCTCCACAGCTTCGGGAGCCAGGTTCCTCAAATACACAAAAAGCAGTGGTGGCCAAGATGGCAGCAATATCATCAAAAACTCCTGGAACATCCAATCACATGACTCTGTCCATAGGAAAAATCCATCAAATTTATTAGCGCCACCACCATCTTGCTGAGCACATGAAGTTCCAACAAGACCCCTGATTCTTGCCGAGAAAACACTGCAAACATACACAGACCCAGTCATTTTCCTGTAAGTTCAACATGGGCCGACACATGACCTTCCAACCTCCTCCTGTATCCTTCTCTCAAATGCCATGTGCCGAGGCCCAAAGGTCTGTTGTATGAACATCCATTACAAAAGCAAACAATTCTGTTGCATCAGACTCGAAGGAGAAGAATTGATGATTATTTTGTCTGGGCTCAGTGCAAGGACAAGGACATTCCGGAAGAATTTACAGTGTTAACATTGACTCAAATAAATGCCGGAGTATCAATACCATTCTTCACCATGCAAACCAAAACCAACACCCGCTGTTTGCAAATAACATGGTGGGAACGGTTGTGAACAATCAACAATCCTGAGCTTGGCCTAAACGCTATCAAGGAAGAACCCAGGGCCATCCGCCTTTTGGTAATGCTACATCAGTATGTGTTGGGCATGATGACCTCGATGGAAGCGGGGGGCCAAGATTGGTGCTTCCTGTTTCACTTTTATTCCCTGAAATGACATGGACAATGGGGCATTAGCTCATGCCATCTAAGAACTGCATCGTCTACAACCAACATGAAGAAGGAGGAAGGTGCCCGGAGCAGGACTAGTTGCATAATATCTTTTCGTGGATCCCCCCTGTGGGTGTCCAAACTATTCACGTCAATGATGCCAGGTTTAATTGTTATACTTCTGTTATGTGGTGTCCTACAAGTAGGGGTTTCCTGCTGTAAAAACGCAGAACTCAAATTAGGTAGTATGCACCAAGCTAGGGAAAATGTAACAGAAACTATAGACACACACACACATCTTCTATTAACATAACTGTCATGTGATATGCGGACGATAAAGTAGTTGAAGAATCAACTAGAAGGGGGAGTCCTGATCCCCAAGAGGTCTCTCCCAAGTACTGGACCCTCAGCTGGCATCAGTGGAAGATCCTTCTGCCAGAAAAGGTGATAATCCTGAAGATTGAGCACTTCATGACCACAAGTGGACCCGTTCATTCCAAGACTCTGTCACCCAAGATGATCGTCAATGCAATGCTCTGGTGAAACCTGCTCTCTGTACCTGTAAAGACTCCTGCAGTGACCGGCAACGTAAAACCTGCACTTCATGCTACGGCAGTGACAGCCCATGACAACCACCAACATGAAGCAACAGCAACCACTGTCCACAACACTTGACCGGTTCTTCATGCTTAAGAGATGCCCATCAGCGATACTCACCCTTGTCTTCGCCCTTCAGTGATGTCCATCCACGAAGTTCAGCCGCCTCCTCAATGCTTTCTCCATCCTGAATGGAACTCTTTGAGCCAAACTTGAAAATGTAACTTTTCAGCAGGACTAATAGCTGTATCTCACTCTATTGTGGTCTACCTGTATCTCACTCTATTGTGGTCAGCCTGAACTTGTGACTTTCCTACGGTCTAGCATGATCAGATGACTGTGAACGGCACTATCTGCTTTTAGATACTATTTTCACTTAATACTTTAAAATTGAATATCTCTGCTTCTACTGACTGGATTCCTGAGGTCCTGGCATCATTGTATTTATTAAAACCTACTCTATTTTTCCAAATCAGGTTGAGACTTTTCTAGTATTGTGCTTTCATTTAATTATTATTTCATTTTCATTTGTGATTCACCTTGGCAAGGATTGTAGCTGTTGCTTGAGTAGGACTTCTACCCCTATCAAACAATACCCTCATTTCTTACAATGTACAAGTCATATCAGGTTCCACTTACCCTGGTGTGAAAGCTCATTCAACCAAGTAGCAAAAAAAAAAAATGTGCGGAAGCGTAGGATATCTCCTTCCATGGAACACTTAAAAGGCACCAGCCTACACTGTACTAATAAAGATTTTTAAAGAAAAATAGCTACTAAGACGTTCAAAAAAAGCAGTTTTTTACCCAAAAAGTACAACATAACATTTCTAAGCAAACAGAACATATGCATGAAATGTTCAAAGAGACCTATTTGAAGACTTCCAAAAATTAGAGTAGCTGTTATAAACAACATACACAATATTTTAACCTACACTACAAAAGACAAGAAAAACCCATCAACCTTTAAAAAAATAAAACTGCAAACCCCACAAAGTAAACTGTGAGCTCCATAAATAAATAATATTTTGAATGAATCATTTATTTCATTACGTACTAGGGTTTTTAAATTATAAATATATTTAAACTATATATTACACTATGCAATTACATAAAAAGTAACACTTAAATACATTTGAAAAATAACAACCTTCAAAGGTTCAACACAATAATAACAATAAACAAATGTAATTTCATGTACGGTCGGAAAATATTAAAACAAATACTTCATTGCAGCAACATTCAAAATCTAATACCAAATCAATACACACACAATACACTTAAAAAATAAACATAACACTTGCGCTCGACAAAAAAAGAAAAGCAAACACACATAAACATGAAATATAAAAATGAAGAAAAAACATGAACAATATAATTAATACAAATTATTTAAATTAATTCACCCAATATCATGCATCAATTTATAAAATTTATAAATATGCTAAAATATTGTAGCCAGAGAAACTCCTGTAAAATAATATCCAGTGTAAACAATGCAAAAAATAAATGTTCCCCAAAAAATGCATGCAATCTTCCCAAAAGAAGAGTAATCCAAAGCAAAAAAGTTGTGTCAAATACAGGGAATCTCTCTAAAACCTGAACAATATATTTTTAAAAATCCAGTACGATAAACCTAAAAAGTAAACACTAACAAACATGATATTAATCACAAAATAGACTATATGTAAGAACACATTCTTAAAAAACTTAGGATCTCCAAATTTAAACAAAAATTCGTGGTCCGCCACCCTTTCTCCTCTTAGTAATGCAGCAAACATTTGTCCACAGGCCGAATTCAGAGGGGATTTCAACAGCATCCTGATATGGGACATTTGAAAGGCCCACCCGTAGAGTTGTAGGTCCGGGGCTGATAAACCTCCCTTCTCTCTACGTCGCCTGATCTTCTTCCAGGCAATTCTCGGTTTACGGTTATCCCAAATAAAGGAGCGTATATCACCTTGGAGCTTAGCTATCATAGTGGGATTAAAAAAAGAGGAATGGTATTAAATAAAAATGTAATCTTAGGCAAGATCATCATTTTGATTAGGCTCGATCTCCCCAATAGAGATAGTGGAAGTGTAGACCATGATTTCATTTGTCTGCGGCATTCTTTAGCTACAAGTGAAAAATGTGCTGGAACTATCTCGTCAATGTTTTTATATATATTCAAGCCTAGATATCGAAGAACTGAACTTATCTGGGCTCCTGCTACAGGCTCGGGGTCATTCCAGGCCATAATATCTGTCTTGTCTTCATTGACTTCATAACCTGATACTGCTCCAAACTCTTTAGCCAACATAATTACTGTTGGGAACGCCGATCGTAGCTCTGATGTAAAAATAAGAAGATCATCCGCGTATAGGGCAACCTTTCTCTCCCATCCCTCAAACTCAAAAGACTTGATGTTGCTATTGTCTCGGATCTTTTGAGCAAAAGGCTCTATATAGAGATCAAACAAGAGGGGGGAGAGGGGGCAGCCCTGGCGGGTACCCCGAGTGATGTTAAATGGTTACGCTGCTTGGCACCCTTTTTCTACCTTTATTTGACTATACCCAAAATATGGTAAGGAATGTACGATTGGGTATATGAACGCAGCATGTGTCCCAAATGGTTGCTTCAAAGTGGCTTAGTTGGATTATGACATTATTTACTGTGGGGCAATTAGGGCGGCTTTCCTCGGAGCTCCTCCCAGTTTATCTGAGACAGTAAGCTCATTTCCACATGCTACTAGTTGATCACCAAGGGCGGAAAATGAGGACATCAAAAAAAAAAAAAAAAAGAACACATTCTGAACACAAATATGTCTAACTCTTATAAATCAATTTTTTTTATTACATCTACAAAACTCTATACCAACTGAAAAGGAGACCCACCATACCCAAATCTACTAGAAAAATATTAGATATTAAGTAACCATAAATCAAATGGAGAACTTGATACCCACAACCGCCATACTTGATGACTGCAGTATAGTAACAATAAAAAAGAGCATGCAGTAAATTAACAGTAAAACATAATCATGAAAAATTATTGTTATATGTGTTTTTTTATTGAAAATGTTAAATGCATACATCCTTATTTGAAAATAATTTGTAATGATTTATTCTTAAAAAACATTGCAAATATATTATTTGATGAATTGCATAAAAGAATAATAAAACTTATTTTTTCCTAATATATATTAGATTAAAATGAACATACATTTCTTTGTTTAATACTACTGTGCTATTACGCTTAACAAATAAAACATATTATTTTATTCATTTTAATGTAATTAATAACTTGTTTAACTATTATACACACATAAATTATATTACTAATGTTTTCTATTGCTAAAATCTAATATTTGCATGAATAAATTATTAAATAAAATATATATTTATAATATATTATAGTAAAAACTAACCTTTGTTTTATTTTATTCAATTTATTTTAAAATCATTATATATATATATATATGTATATATATATATATATATATATATATATATATATATATATATATATAATTAAATTATACATTTAACATCAATACATCTAACAGGTAGATATACATTATATGCTAAATGCTTATACAATAATTTGCAGGAGATGCCATTTAATATTATAACTTTAGAGTATATACATTATGGAATTTAAATATATATTTGTATATTGAGTAGTATTTATTAATCTAAATCCAGCCCTGATAATATAAAGGAGCATGCATATGTTTGAAGGTGTCTTATTTATTATGCACACCTCAATCTAACTACTATACAAGAAAGACTTTTCTTGTTCCAATCCTATTAACACTGCAGAATGTGCACATATTGTGGGAGGCAGTTCAAATGAACTTTTCTAACTTCAGTCCAGCAAACATCGGGAAACATTCATATTAGGGGGTTAGCATCAAATTTACTATTCTAACTTCAATGTTAATAACTTTGAGGAAAGTGCACATATCTAGGGAGATCAGATTTATTATTCTAACTCTGGTCCTACTAACATTGTGAAAGGTGCACATATTATGGGAGGAGGGTCAGATTTTCCATTTGTACTCTAGTTATTCCTTTGGTGAAAGCGCATATATTTTGGGAGGTCAGATTTACTATTCTAACTCCAATCACACAAACATTGGGAACATTGTATATATTTTAAGGGAGGGGGCTGATTTGCTATACTAACTCCAATCCTGGTAACATTGAGGAAAGAGCATGTATCAGTGGTGTCAGTTTTGCTAATCTAATTCTAATCTTCTGTCCAACAAACACTGGGGAAAGTTCATATATTTGGTCGGAGGCGAGTTCAGATTTACTGTCCCAACTCTTGCCCTACTACCTTTGAGGAAAGTGCATATATTTTGGTGAGTTCCAATTTACTGTTCTAAATCTAATGCAGCACACATTGGAAAAAGTACTATATTCTGGGAGAGCAGATTGACTATTTTAAATCAAGTCTCACAAATGGTTAACTTCAAAATATTTTATTTGACTTCTTTTTCATAATTACAATACTAATTAAATAATAATGTATTAACAATTGAATCCCCTAATATGTATGTAAATTAATCTTCATAAAAATAATAATAAATTGGAAAGCTTTTATTAATTTGGTGCTATTGTGAATGCAAAGGGGGTTATTAACATTACTCAGAACCCCTATTAAATATGGGCAGTATAGTGAAAACGTTTGAATGCCTTATATATGCTTAAGAAGGTGGCCATAGTAAACAGTTATGCACTAACAGTGGCATGATGATGACTTGCAAGATAACATCCTAGATGAAAGATGGTGGTTTGTCTAAAACTGCTGATGTTGCTGCTATGTGTGTTATGAGAAGTAGCTCATTTCCTATACCAATGCTAAAGGTATTGCTTCAATTACAGGAGCAAATCTCTGAAAGTGAAAAATAGCCCTGCATCAAACAGAGATATGCAAATGACCGTGAGGCGGCATGGAGAGACAGCTCTGGGCTTGTGGTTGCACCAAAATTTCTACTCCTCAACCTCTCCAGGTTGTATCGTGGAGAAGCCCATGTGGTTAGAGATGGCATGATTTGTGTTGTAGCAACCTATAGTATGCCCCCTTCTGTTTTCTCATAGCCCAGAGTTACTGCCTGTCCTGTACCATCTGCCTTTCACACAATGTTATTAACTGTATTAAGGCCACCCCTACGCTACCCCTCTGCCTTTGGGCCCTTTTGTACACATACAGGTGGATTTATCCAGATGCCAAGGTGTGCAAATGTTTGAGGGGTCCTTGATATTGTGTGTATGTTCTCATGAGAGGTGAAAACATACCACTGTGCCCGTGCATTACAGTTCCTAAGCAGTTACTACAAGGCTATATCTCCTGATTTGTATGCCAGATATAAAGTGACTGTGGGACACACGTCTTGTCAGTACTAGTACAGGCAGTTTGCAAGGCTTTAGGAATAGGCCAGCATTTTCATTGTGCATATCACCCAGAGTCCGTGGGCAAGGTAGAAACGAGCAATGGTACTTTTGTTCAGAGACCCAGTTAAAATGGACCAATTCTCTTCCATTAGTCATTATGCTCCCTCAGAGTAATTCCTTCCAAGATGATTAAGTTGAGCCCATGGGAAATATTCATGGGCATACCCATGCAGCTACATTTAAACCTCCTAGTCTCAGCTGTTAAGTCAGATTTAAAGTTGAACAATGATGCAGTTTTACAGTATTGAAGAAAGACTATACAACATATCTCCTTTTTCCATTCTCAGGTTCTAACAACCTCACGTTAGTGTCCAACTGCAGTATATCACTTCCTCCCGTCTGGTAACTTGGTGTACATAATTGTATACCAGAGGAAGAATGCAGCCTCACTGGTGTGGACCCTGTCATATCCTTCTGATTAGAAACACAGCAGTTAAATTGCTTGATCAGGTGATGTGAATCCACTCATCTCACTGCAAATCAACTGCTTCTTCTAGAGATAACAGCATGCTTCATCTTCTGGACATGTTCCTGACTCCGGATCTAGGCCCCCTGCTGGAACCGCCTCTGCCGCTATCTTGCCATAACTGGTGGGACAAGTCTTCTGTGTTTCACCACTGCCAGGTGATGCTATCCCTGCAGCCTGTCATCATTACCACCTCTGACAGAGGTAAGTTGCCAACTTTCAGATACTAGGTCCCTCTGTCTGCCTGCTATCTTTGCACTACTTTGAGCATCAAGTTAGTGGTGGGATACACCCTTGATGCCTAATGGGGAGTAATTTGGGGACCACATTCTACTGAATCTTCTTTTGTTAGCTAGTTAGTTTAGATTTATAAAGCGCACGGTTACACCATCTGGTGTGTCCCCACACTAGTTCACTCTGACAATTTCAAGAATCATTTGTCTACAGTTCGTTTGTGGCCCTGGCTACTGTGTAAAAAGCTATGTTTTCAGTTTCTTGCCAAAAAACTCTCAGATTGTTCCTCCCTAAGAAACATGGGAAGTACATTCCAGGTCTTTGCTGTCAAATAGCTAAAGGATCGCGTACCCATGCATGCTCTTTTTATCTTTGGGACCTTTATCAGATGTGTCCCAGTGGATTTGCACAAAGCTGCAGTTTGCCTGTAAAGGTAAGTTCTACTTGCTGATGTTGGAAACATTCACAGACAACAATTAATTCTTCCTTTTGGTGGATTTGGATGCACATACCTGTTGATCTGAGCGTAGCACTCCTTTGTTAGAAGTACATATCAGTTAGAATGACACATGCTTCAAATGTTTTCCAACTGCCAGAGTGTGCCAACCTCTGACCCACTTCCTTGTTGGGCCTTAAAAAGTTTAACAATCCTATGAACTGGAAAAGGCCATATGCAACACATCTTGTAAAGAATGAGCAAGTATTCATTTGTTTCTGCTGGACACAGCAAGTGTGAGTAGAGAACACTCCTTTCAAATGACCTCTTTTTTTATTACCATATTCCTCTTGGACTGTTGTTTCATAAGTGCCACCAGCAAGGATTTCCTCCTTATTTCATTTGTAGTCACAAGCCTAACCTTGGCTGCTCGTAGATTGGACTTGGAGATGTTACCCAGAATATATTGCCTCCAATATGAGACACTTTGATGATCATCCTTTAGAACAAAAGAGAGGTAAATGGGCTGTTTCAAGTACTACTTCATTTTTTTCTGCCTTAATTCACATTACAGGATGGCGGTTGCTTTCGATGAAATAAGAAGAAATGCCAAGCTAATAGAAGAACTTGCTAATTCTACCGCAATAGCGTTTGTATTGGTGACAGAACAACTAGACTCCCATGCACAGATACTAGTTAAAAAGAAAAGAAGGATGGCATTAAATTAACTTTTATTAGCCAGGGGAGTGGCTTGGGGCGCAGACAAGATGGCGGCTGAGCTCTGTTGCACCTCCGGGATGTCAGCCTTACCGGGTAAATACATGTAGCAACTAATATTGTTTCTAAGCGGCTGAAGGTGCGCTGAACAACACGATGGTGTGACTGCGACACCTTGAAACGGAACCGAGAGCATCTACAAAGATGACTTTCCCCGCGACCTGCTTGTACAAGATGTAGGCGTTCACCCTCCTCCTAGTGGGAACTGCACACTACAACTAAAATGCTGAGGTGCTTTATTTAAAAACATTCCCCAAAGACAGAGGGTGCGCTGAGGCATTGGAGTGTCTGCTGCGCCTTAAAATGACACGGAGAGTTCTCAATCGCGGTTGGCTTGCACAAGATGTTGGCAACCATCCTCCTCACAACAAGTAACGTATTCCGTAAATGACAATCTCAACACGCATGGTGGTGGTAATTGCTACTCTTATATGAAGTACCTTGCCTCATAGTCTTTTTGTCACTACAGAGTGCTTCTCAATGCTTCTCCACGGCACAATGTGCCCTTATGGTACTGCCCATACCCACTGCCTATGAGCTTGCCTCATTATGTGGGTCGGACTGCTGAGTTAATTATTTCAGGACAAGGCGCCAGCTGATTTTACTGACCACATTTGAGCACTGGCCTCATAAACATTGCCCTTTTTCATGGCCCAGGGTTAATTTTGAGGTGACATCAAACAGGCCTTGCCCATGAAGCCGTAGTACTATCTCTTGCTAATAATATTTATGAATTAGTAAGCCCTAAGTAAAGCTTATAATCAGTTGCTGCTAGTGTCTTACCTCATATTGCGGTCCAATTTTGCTATCTTTTCATGAGATGATGAACCGTGCCTTCTGGTCCCTGATATTGCTCAAAGCACCAAGGCAAACACAGACAGACTTCATTCCTTCCCGGCGATGGTCATCGATAAAATCGTCAACACGCAACTGGCCTGCCACCTCGAAGACAACAACATCTTAGACCCATCCCAGTCAGGATTCAGATGAAACCACAGCACCAAGACAGCCCTCATCACCGTCACAGACGACATCAGGCGACAACTAGACAACGGTAAAACATCAGCCCTTAACCTCCTGGGCCTGTCAGCCGCCTTCGACACGATCTGCCACCGCACACTAAAGACTTGCCTCCATGAAGCCGGAATCCAAAAGAAGGCCCTCGACTGGACCATGTCCTTCCTCTCTGGCGGAACCCAGAGCGTCCGCCTCCCACCCTTCCGTTCCGAAGACACCGACATCATCTGCGGAGTACCCCAGGGCTCATCCCTCAGCCCAACACTGTAAAACATCTAGATGGCCCACCTCGCACAAGTGGCTTGCCAACACAACCTCAACATCATCTCCTATGCCGACGACAACCAGCTCATCCTCTCCCTCACCAAGAACCCACCCACTGCCAAAACCAACCTCCACGAGGAAAAGAAGGCCATTGCAGATTGGATGAGGAGCAGCCGCCTAAAGCTGAACTCGGACAAGATGGAGGTCCTCATCCTTGGACCAACTTCCTGGGACGACTCCTGGTGGCCGACCACGCCGGGACCGGCACCGACACCCACCGACCATGCACGCAACCTAGGATTCATCCTCGACTCCTCCCTCTCCATGTCAAAACAGGTCAATGCTGTCTCCTCCTCCTGCTACAACACCCTCCGCATGCTCCGCAGAATCTACAAGTGGATCCCCACTGAAACAAGAAGAACAGTGCCCCAGGCCCTCGTCCACAGCAGACTGGACTACAGCAATGCACTCTATGCAGTAATCCCGGCCAAACACCTGCGATGACTACAACGCATCCAAAACGCCTCCGCCCAACTGATCCTCAACATCCCCCGCTGCAGCCACATCACTCCCCCACCTGAGAGACCTACACTGGCTCCCCATCGACAAGAGGATCAGCTTCAAGCTCCTCACCCACGCTCACAAAACACTACTCAACACCGGACCAGCCTACCTTAACGGCAGACTCAGCTTCTACACCCCTACTCGCCAGCACCGCTCCACCAGTCTCGCCCTCGCTGCTGGCCCCTGTATCCAAGGAGCAACCTCCGGCAGCAGAGCCTTCTCCTTTCTCGCCGCCAAGACCTGGAACACCCTCCCTACCCACCTGCGGCGGACCCAAGACCTGCTCACCTTCAGAAGACTCCTCAAGACCTGGCTCTTGGAGCAGTAGCGGCTCCCCCTCCCCTCTGCGCCTTGAGACCCTCACGGGTAAGTAGTGCGCTTTATAAATAGACTGATTGATTGATTCAGTCTGCATTTGCAAATACCTCCATGACCTAAACATCCAGATTTCTAATGATGAAACAAGAATACGTTTAGTTGAGGACTACTCCAATAAGTAAGCCAAGCAAATCCATATTCTCGAACGTTCCATTTCTGCACTAAAAAGATAGCTTGCAGAGCAGGAAGATCAAAGCTGCAGGAGTAATCTTCATATTTTTGGAGTACCGGAAGGTGTTGAAATTCTGCCAGTTAAGTTGTTAACTTTTTACTAACTTGGATATCTAAACTCCTTCAAATCCCCTTCGCTATAGACTTTGAGATTAAAAGAGCACATAGGGTCAATCTTTTAAACCTTAAAACATGACATCCCCAAGACCTCTCATCTTCAATCCACTGCATCATCAACATACTGAACACATTTTGGCACACATGTGGAGGGTATGAATTGTAATTAGCAAGATCACAACATTTCCATTTCACAAGATTTTGCTCAAGGTACAGTCATTCACTACAAAGGCTTTCTGAACCTTAGGAAATGATTGACAGATATGAAGATTCCATTCTCATTTACTGGCCCATCCATATCATTTTCAAAGGGCAGTCTAAATTCTTCACAGAGCCACCATCTCTAGATCTTCCTTGGACAAGAACTCGGAGCCCCATATGGACTCTGAATCACACCCTAGCACTTTGTCAAAGCTCCACCAGTCTTGTTCCTCTGAGTCTAACTCTATACCACTGTGTCTGTTCCTTGACTTCTCTTAGATGACTTGTCTTTATGCTACAACAGATTTCCAAATGGCCACATAGCTGCATCCACAAATGGTGGTTAGTTAAATGTGCATCCTTTGCTTCCTAATATTCTGAAGTCAATGTATGTACCACATGCGTTTGTGTTTTTCCTCTAGGCTTCTCTGCTGTTCGTTTCTATTATGGTATATTTAGTTCTTGATTGGTGTCACCCAATTTGGATTATTCCACTTTGTTTGACATATATATCTATGTTTAAGAGCTCACATGTTACTGTTGCTATTGCCTTACATGACATGTGTTCTGACTTTTATAGGATTTATTAATGTGGGCATTATACTAAAGGACTCATTATATGTGGTGAACAGTCAAAATATCGACTAGAAAATATCGACTAGTCATAATATCGAGTTTTAAATATGTAATGTAATATCGAATGCTAAAAATATAGACAGTTAAATATCGAAGTATATAATATAGGTTATTAAACTTATCGAATTTTTAATAATATTGAATTTTTTATAGTGTTTTTTATGTTATTATATGTGTGAAAAGTGTGTATTTATGTTATAAATAATTTTAAATAATGAAATATTTTTTTTTAATTTTTGCGTAATTTAATTCTGTAGCGGGTTGTGGGTTTATAGGGGAATAGGGTGGGAAGTAATTTAAATATAATTAATTAAATATGTAAATTTATTTATTGTTATTTATTTTTAATTATTTGTTAATTAATTTATATTTGGTAATTAATTAACTTTTAATTGGCAATTAATTAAAATTAATTGATTAATTGCTAATTATGTTAATTTTACTAATTTATTTTTTGTAGAGGGTTGTGGGTTTATAGGGGAATTGGGTGGGAAGTAATTCATTTATAATTAATTAAATATGCTAACATATTTATTGGTATTGTTTTAGAATTGATTGTTAATTACTTTTTTATGGGTAATTAATTAAATTAGAATTGCTAATTAATTTAATTTAATTTATTAATTGCTAATTATGTTAATTTAATCGTTTATTTTCTGTAGTGGGTTGTGTGTTTATAGGGGAATAGGATGGGAAGTTATTTATTTATAATTAATTAAATAAATCAATATATTTAATTGTATTTAATTTGAATTTTTAAATGTTAAATTATTAATTGTTAATTTGTAATTAATTTGTATTAATAGTTAAATAATTGTAATAATTAAATTTATTTTGTAATTTTAATTGATTAATTATTATATTATATTAAATTCGTAATTACTTTTAATTAATTTTTGATAGATATTAATTTATATTTATTGAAATAATATATGAAGTATTTAATTTCCCTACTGTTGCACTCTCTGGTGTGGGAATAGTCATTTTTACCTCTACGCTATCCAACGTTTTCCCAACTGTTGCACTCACTGGAGTTGGAATAGTAATTTTCACCTCTACGCTATCCAACGCTTTCCCTACTGTTGCACTCACTGCAGTGGGAATAGTCATTTTTACCCCTACCCTATCCAACGCTTTCCTCACTATTGCACCCACTGGAGTGGGAAGAGTAATTTTTACTGCTACGCTATCCAACGCTTTCACTACTGTTGCACTCTTTGGAGTTTGAATAGTAATTTTTACCCCTACGCTATCCAACGCTTTCCCTACTGTTGCACTCTTTGGAGAGGGAATAGTAATTTTTACCCCTACGCTATCCAACGATTTCCCTACTGTTGCACTCTTTGGAGTGGGAATAGTAATGTTAACCCCTACGCTATCCAACGCTTTCCCTACTGTTGCACTATTTGGAGTGGGAATAGTAATTTTTACCCCTACGCTATCCAACGCTTTCCCTACTGTTGCACCCACTGGAGTGGGAATAGTAATCTTTACCCCTACGCTATCCAACGCTTTCCCTACTGTTGCACTCTTTGGAGTGGGAATAGTAATTTTAACCCCTACGCTATCCAACGCTTTCCCTACTGTTGCACCCACTGGAGTGGGAATAGTAATTTTGACCCCTACGCTATCCAACGCTTTCCTCACTGTTGCACCCACTGGAGTGGGAATAGTAATTTTTACCACTACGCTATCCAACGCTTTCACTACAGTTGCACTCTGTGGAGTGGGAATAGTATTTTTTTACACTTCTGTTATGGTACGGTAATAATATTGGATATTATTTAATTATATTATGTTTATATATATATGTTTTAACAAATATGATTGTAATTTTTTTTATAACTTTCATTAATTATTTAATTATTATAAGTTAATTTAAGTATTTTTAAGTATATTTTAGTAATTAATTTTTACTTTTAATTTAACACTGTTTTTAATAAAGTCGATATTTTTTAAAACTATAATTTTGTAAACGATATTTAGTACTCGATATTTTTGTACTTACCTGTTTGTAGATACAAACTCGATATTTTGTCTGTAGATATTTTTTCCTCAATATTTTTGGTAGTCGATATTCTGTCACTCGATATTATGTCAGTGATCCACTGTATCACATGCTCTTGTATTTTTGTTTTTCAGCTCCACCCCTATCTGATTCTATTATAGTTCACACGGTTTATGTTTGCCATCATCTAATTTGGTGTGTTCCACTTTGTTTTACATATGCTTCTATGTTTATGCGCTCACATAATCCTACTTCATACAAGGATATATGGCCAGGAGTATCTGTTGTTACTGCATGTATCACATACTTTTGTAATTATGCTTATAGGCTTCACTTCTGTCTGTTTCTGTTATGGTGTGGATTATTCCAGTATATTTAGATATATGCTTATACATTGATATACGTTAATGTCATTAATATCATGAATATTGTTGGTATCATTGATATCATTCAGATTGGACTATTCCACTTTGTTTAGACATATGCTCCTATATTTGTACACGCATATTTTCCTACTGCTCTTTTTCTTACATGACGTGCTATTATTGTTATATAACTGATTTAATATGGGCATTGTACTATAGTGTACTCCATTATACTTCTCTAAACACTTGCTTGACCAGGTTGTGATTTAAGATGTTTGATAGCCCATCACAAACAATTTGTTAGTATGTATTGCTTTTTGCTCTTCACTGTAGCTCCCCGCTTGTTTGTTCTATCCAGCCAGCCGGTGATGCTGGATCCTGCTGCTGCTTTTCGTGTTCCTGATCTTCCCCATGCACCATATCTCTTACAGACAGTAACTGGTGGGAGGGAGCCTTTTCCTTGTTCGAGAATCCTATGGAGTTATTACGGGCACCCTATGTTTCTGGTTACTTTCCACAACACCTTTCCTTGTTCCCCCTTTGATCTACATAACTGGTCCCAAGGTAGGTTATCGAATTTATTTCCCGCCGGCGTGTACATCTGATGCACATGTTCACTTACCATAAAAATAAATAAAAGTGAAGGAGGCCCCCTACTGGTAATGATTAGGGACCAGGGGAGAAAACAGAACAAAAGAGTTGGGGTCCTATGGGGAGCCACAAAAAGTGGTATCCGTAAAGAAACTACCCGTATTCAATAGCACCTTAGTCAGTGATACCAATCACACATAGGACAAAAAACCTCAAGATGTTCAATTGTGTTTACCTTCTATTTACATAAGTCAGACATTTAGTTAGCCCTGATACACAGTGTTCAAAATGATGCATGCAGCAAACTTAATAAAGTTAAGTACATAAGTAGCAGTGAAAAACGACAAAAATATTTTTCTGGCAAGAATGTTTTTTAATCATAAAGGGTTATTTGATTTACACAAAATTGTACACAGTAAAAAATAATCATACACAGTGCATCATATTACAAATGATATGTTCCTCTTGAACATTTTTATATATCTTTTTCTCTTTCTGTATTGTGCATCTTGAGTATTTTATATTATTTTATTCATTTGTAATATGATGCACTGTGTATGATTATTTTTTACTGTGTACAATTTTGTGTAAATCAAATAACCCTACAGACTTTCACCGCGCTACCAGAAGGAGGGAACGGCTGCTGCTGCTTAAGGCAAGGATTGTCAACCAACACCTTCAGAGTAATAGTCCAAAGCATGGGGAAAAAAATTGTACCTGCCCCTATCGAGCCCGTGAATACTCTGGACTCTTATCTTGTTCAAGTGGTCAGTAGTATCAACAATAAACGAAGGCAATCCTTGGGCCTAAGCCAATCACCTGTGTTGCCTGCAGACAGTCCAACTACTAGTGCTGTAAGCACAGCCTTGTCGGATTCTCTAACAGGAGACCCTCAGCTGAATCTAGCTGATTCTGACTCTAATACTTTAGTCAATTGCACTGTGGTCACCGATGACTCTGATCCTGTTACGGATAAAATTGATCTCATCGATTTATCTGACAACGCCATTTTTGATTCAAATAGTCAGTTAGCAGCTATGGACGAAGACCCGCAACCCCACCCGCCAACTACTCGTGCTGTTAGAGCATGTAGAAAACCAACAGTAAAACGAGGGGGGAAACAATTGGGCAGGAAGAAGCCCGCCACCCCTCCTCCTAGACGGATGGGTAAACACGTAGATTCCGAGGGTGACCTTGAGTCCAAACGTATTATTGATGATGATCTTTTCAACAGGATCCAAGACATGATAGATATAAAAATTAAGACCATCATTAAACCTCTGATCGGGAAAGTGGACAAATTAACTGCTGAAGTTAGGAAGTTGGGTGGGGTTCATAGTAATTTGACTAAAGAGGTAGAGAATCTATCCGCCCTCGTCACTGATTTAATATCTACGGATGAGGAGGCCCCCCCTACTGATAATAATTTACAGCCCACTCGACAAGGGTTGTTACCCCTACCTTCACCATTATCACCAACTGCCCCGGTCCAGAACGTTGTAACTGGGGACCCTCACATCAATCCCACTGATGCAACAGTGGTAAGTCATCAAGAGGTTGGATCAGTTCAATTTATCGTGGAAGCCTCACCGGTAGTCTTGGTGCTGGCTAATGTCCCAGTTCTTTCAAAAGATAAAACAGAGTCTAATCAGGGTCTGAAAGATAAAGCCCTACATTGGCTTTCAAATAATATGCACATGGCCCAAGAAGGGTTTGACAAATTGGCAGGAGATATAGTTTCGACTAGGAGGGTACCCTGGATTGGCAATAAGCCGAAAAAGTTTATAGGCGACTGTGTCATTTTAAATTTCACTAACGCCGAGGTCCTTCCTGATATTTTGAGTAACGTCTTCCCACCCCAACGCCGCAGCGGCTCTATAGTCCCACTGACTCTCAGATTTTTCTACGACGAGCCTCAGTCCGCTACCTTACCTAACACTAATAGGCATAGTAAGCATAGTAACATCAGTAGTTGGGGAGGGGCCATGGGATCGCGATACGCAAACGACCGGTTTCAGCCTATCGCACAGCGAGAGTTGGGAAGGCCCATTTACTCGTATGATCAAAATATCCAGCCGGCTCTCCCGTATGAGACAAGAACAAACGGGTGGGGGCACGGCACACCGGGGTTTGATCACAGTGCGCGGGGCATTAGGCCAATACGTTGGCAGGTAGCGGACCCTTTTTTGATCCGCCCAAACACCCCACATTTCTCGTGGAATTCAGTCCACAACGGACAGGCTCAGTTAGCTACCCCATCTGCTTGGGGCTTTACTACACGTAATAGGTTTGGTCCTCTATCTGACCTTAATACGTGTGACTGACTCGAACCAGGAGCTGATCATAAAAATGTGGGTTTGCACAGTCCAAATTGTAGTAGTGATGGCTTTAGTATTGATGATCGCCCTAGCCTTTTTCCGCTTAACGTAGCTAGTGAGTTCCAACCATCAAATTTTTTTGACCAGCAATTAATCCCATCTGGGACTGAGGCTGGGGCCATTCATGGACCCATAGAAGAGGTCACACAGCGCCGCTGTGATGCGAAAACCAGCGAGGCTCTATCATTGCAAGCAATAGTGGAAGTAGATTTAGAGGGGGGTAATGAGCCAAGGACTACCACGGAGTCATGTAAGATCATAAGCTGGAATGTGGCAGGTTTAAACACTAAATGCCAGGATCTTGTCTGGCGGAGCTTTATTTCTAAGCATCACATCATTGCCCTGCAAGAAACTTGGGATACATCCAGTAACATCTGGTGGGATGGGTATACCAGTTTTACTAGACCTGCTGTCCCTAGCAGAATGGGTAGGGCTAAAGGCGGTCTGGCGCTTTTCTTCGCTTTGGACCTAAAAGGAAGTTTCAGGCAGATTAGGTCCGAATCTGATAACATCTTAATTGTCGAAAGGGTCATCAATAAATCTAGTAGGACCTTATATGTTAACTTCTATAACTCTGGGAACAGTGTCTATGACGGTTGTAACATTGCCAGTTTGGATAGTATTTTAAATACAGTCTTACAGAATATCGCATTCGCTTCTGAGTCTATTCTATTAGGTGATTTTAACATTCATTTATGCAAATTAGCCTGTAAGGGAAGAGGAGTTAGTGAAGATGATGACGCTGCCCCAGTAGTGCCTCATTTCGAACACTCAGTGGAGGGCCAGGAGCTCGAAGATTTACTTGCAAATTATAATCTATATGAACCCAATTTCGGTCTGAGAACGCCAACCTTCACTGGCGGCCACCATGGGACTGTGATAGATTATATCTTTGTTTCTCTTGGCATTTTAACTCGGACTGCCGCCTATCATACGGTAGTAACCCACTTCAGCGACCATAATCCAGTATTACTTGAAGTGGCATGGGGCGGCCAGATGGGTGCTTCACCATCAATCGTAATACCAGCCCATCCTTTGAGGACTACTGATCAAGACAGAAGAGTTAAATGGGCGAATGTGATCCCGGAAAATTTCTACATCAAATGCTTCCCTAAAATCAAGGACCAGGTTGAGCTTTGTTTGAAGCCTGACACTCAAGGGAAATACCTGGTTTCTTCCTACGAGGAAATATGTGTCCAGGTCTCTAACGAACTTTTAGCTAAACCCTTTCTGGGAGTCCAGGGTCACAAGCGATGGTTTGACTCTGCATGCCCGAAGGCCCACAGAGATTTGTTGGTGGCTCTAAAAATCGTTCCGAAAGCGAAAGAGGAAATCGTGAAGCTAAGGAAAATTTACAAGTCAGCCGTAAAGAGCCGCAAAGAATCCATTAAACGTGAAACATGGGATAATCTCCTTTCGGCGGCGGTGCTAAAGGACAGCAGGAGATTCTGGGAGATTATTAAGCAGCCCCTTTTTTCAGAGGACAGCAATGTACCCATGGATTGTGTGATTACTGAGGAAAAATGGTTGTCTTTCTTTAAAAACGTATATGGGGGTGACGTAGCTGAGGAGGGCAATAACAGGGGTTTACTGCCTAGTGGGGTTGCACTTCCTATTGTCTTTAATCCCCAAGAAGTTGAAAAGGCACTTGCAGAAACCACTAAACATAAGGCACCTGGCCCAGATGGTGTCCCGGCTGACTTCTTCATGTATTCGCCCAAAATGTGGTCGAGGGTGTTGTGCAATGTGTTCAATGCAGTTAATGGCAATCCAGCTCCCGCATCATGGGCTATATCTACTATCGTCCCCATTTATAAAAACAAAGGTCAGCGGGACGATCCAGCGTTTTATAGGCCCATATCCCTGCTGGACTCAACCATAAAAATTCTGGGGAGAGTCCTTTTATCTAGATTGAGGGAGAACGTTGAGGGATGTGGTGGGCTCTGTGAACTGCAATATGGCTTCAGAGAGAGAAAAGGTACAATCGAGCAATGTATCAATTTGTATCTACTCATATCTAAGTACACGGTGGCTAAGGAGGGTTCAGTGTATCTCGCATTTATGGATCTCTCCTCGGCCTTCGACCTCGTTAATAGGTCCAAACTATGGTCGACCCTGTTGGATTTGGGCATTGATGAATCCCTGGTCATGTTTATGGCCACTTTGCACCAGGAGCTTTTCGCAGCCGTTCGAGTGTCTAACAACGGCAGGTGTACCCCTTTATTTAAATCCTTGAAAGGGGTACAGCAAGGTTGCATACTGGCCCCCACGCTTTTTACCATCTATATTAATGGCCTGGGGGCGCACCTGCGAGGCCAGGGTACGGACGTTCCACGCGCAGGAGATGCCCAAATCCCGGCACTCCTGTACGCGGACGATGCCGTGTTGATCGCCCGCACGGGTGTTGGACTCCAGGTTCTTCTTAATTCTTTTGGTTCCTTTATGGAAAATCTGGACCTTAAGGTTAATGTGTCCAAATCCCACACGATGGTTATGGGGCGCAAGTGTACGAAGAGAAGACACAAATCATTCTTCTGTAGTGGGGTCCCGGTTTCTGAGGTAACTACATTCCCCTATTTGGGAGTTTTGTTCGATCAAAAAGGTACTTGGGGTCCACAAATAAATGCAAAGAGGTTGGCGGTTGCTAGATCTGCTTCTGCACTCTTGGGCTTTGCTGGCAAGCTGGGTGCCAGGCCCATGGAAGCATTGCTGAAGATCTATAAGTGTAAACCTGTTGCCATTGCTTCTTATGGATCCCCTTTGTGGAGGTATGTTAATCTCGACCCCATTCAGAGAGCAGAAAACAGATTTATAAGATCTCTCCTCTCTGTGCCCCAGTCAACCCCAACCTATTCCATACATAAGGAGGTGGGTTTGCCATATCTGTCGGATACACTAAGTGTAGCACCCTTGATCCTGTGGTTGAAAATGTGGCTAAATGATGACCTTCCATTGAATCATACAATCATGAGGGATGTCCAATCATTGGATAATTATAGTAAAATCCCATGGTTGGCCTACCTAAATAAATCATTCATAGAATTGGGTCGCCCGGAACTCTTCCTCTGCCCAGAAAAAATTAGGGCTCAGGATATAGTCTACACAAAAAAGGTTTTTAAAGAAAGGAAGGAAGCATGTCGTGAGGCAGCCGAGCTGCAGAAACCAGCAGTTAGGGCTCACTACTTATTGGTCAGCGTACCCTACTTGGCACCCTATGTCCGCTTTGTAACAATCCCTTATCACAGGGTTTTATTAACCAAATTTAGGTTTAATCTTATTCATTTTCACCTAGGTTCTTTTAAGGGTTGGCAGAAGCCAGAATTAGCCTCCCCATGCAGTTGCGACCATTTCTCTGTGCAGGACACCATGCACTTTGTCATGTTTTGTAGTCTGTACCATGAGCAGAGGAAAAAATATTTGCTCCCCATACTTAAAGAAGCAGGGTTCACACAGGTGCGCCCTGCGCTGCTCTACCTACAGCTCCTGACAAATCCACGAACAGCTTTTAGTCTTGCAAACTTTTTAGTCGCGGCTGTAAGGGCAAAAGCTGTTGGCCAATCTCCGTCTTAAAAAATTGATTTCCTGTAATGAGATCATATGTATCTTCTAACATATATCTTGTAAATAGTATTTATTATGAACATCAAGTATGATGCTTTTTAGGTATTAGGAAATTCAATGTATGCTTTTTATGTCATGTTTTATTGTTATTGTTTCTTTGTATGACTTTGAATAAGTCGAATAAAGATATTCTGACTGACAAAAAAATGCTTAGTCTTTGCACCTCACACCATCTCTTAGATGTATGGAGACTACACTGTCCTAAGGGTAACAATTTTACTTTTTTGCTCCCCCATTCATTCCAGTTTCTTGTGTGTAGATTATTTACTTGTAAACGGCGTACTGCTAAAATAAACTACTAATGTTAAGATCCACCCTATTCTTATCTCGGATCATGCTGCAGTTTCCATGACTATCAGATTTGCGTCTGACACAAACACTGCCAAATCTGGCGTTTATATACGGAATCAATAGGATTTTGAAGATCTTCAGCTTCAAATAGACCGCTTCTTTAAAGAAAATTAGCACTCTGTTGAGTCCCTGGTAATTCTGTGGAACGCATTTAAATGTGTCATCGGGGGCATATTATAAAACGATGGCAGCCAAAAGTGGTGAAATTAAGAGATCATTACATACGTTGGAGGCCGAAATTAAAAACAAAGGAGAAGCATTTAGACGCTCTAATGGCAAATCCTTCCTATTTCTGATTAAAAACTTGAAATACTCCTTTGATGCCATTTTCAATAAAAGGGCATATCTCAGTGTTCATGTACAAAAGGCATGCTTCATAAAAAAGCTGGGAAAATGCTCGCCGCCACTCTTAAATTTAATGACTGCAACAACCAAATTTCTCACATCATGGCCGATGATGGTTCACAAAAATTCAAAACTGAAGAGATACATGTGGTCTTCAAGGAATTCTATAGAAAACTCAGAGAAGCTATGTGATAAAACCAAATATTTAGACTTTCTGAATTCGCTTTCCATGGCCTAAGTCTCTGAATTGGATAGAACACGCCTGAAACAACCATTTGATACAGAGGCAATCGTTAAAGCTAAAAAATCTATGCAGTTGGGTAACACACCAGGGCCGGATGGCTTTCCCATAGCATTCAATGAAGTTTTTTCTCCCTCAAACATCAATCACCTATAAAACAAGTTGAATCACTTTGTACACCAGGGCAAAGTGTTGGGATCAGCATCCGAGGCCACAATAGTGGTTAGTCCTGAAGAGGGAAAGGATCATTCTGATCCTAAACATTTCCCTCACATTTCACGTTTAAATATTGAAGCAAACGTTGTCGCAAATATTTTAGCTAATAGACTAGAGAGTTATTTACCCAAGTTGATACATAATTCCCAAACCGGCTTTGTTAAGGGCTGTCTTGCCAAGGATAATAACTGCACATTCTGCTACAAAATAGAAAAGTCCTGCCTATCCTCATTTCCAACAACAGTTTTCGCACTTGATGCCCGAAAAGGGTTTCGATAAAGTATCATAGCCTTTTCTCCATGCTGTCTTGGAATCCCAAATCTTGGGCACTCATTCATTAACATGATTATAGCTTGATATGCCAACCTCAAAGCAAACATTTACGATAAACGGTTCTAACTCCTCACACTTTGACTTACACCAAGGTACATGACAGGCATGCCCCCTTTCCCCTCTGCTTTTCTTACTCGCTATTGACCCCTTACTTCAATTACTCAATGCTGCACTGGAAATCAGAGGTATCCAATTTGGCTCCAAGACTTAACAGCGGCCTACGCAGATAATGTTCCAAGGATTACCAACATCATTCACTCATTCTCCGAGATCTTTGGATACACATTAAATAGAGATAAGACAAAGGTCCTTCCCTTACATCTGTTATGCTTCCCCTTGCACCTGGGTGACTCAAGTCTCACATGGCAACCTAAACGGTTCAATTGCCTAGGTATCTGGTTCTGATACAGTTCAATACATTGAGTCACAAACTATTGACAAAGTTAGGGATCCGCTATCTTCCTGGTCCCCGAAGTTTATCTTTTGGTAGGGCAGGCTCCAAACCCTTCCCATGATGATCACTTCAATAGTGGATTTTGTATCTTTCACGCTATAGTATAAAACTTTCAACCTAATTTCTTCAAATAAATGGATAGAATTACTTCAAAGTTCCTTTGGAGTGATAAGACAACGAGGATCTTTTATAAATCACTTAGGAAAATTCCCTCTCTCGGAGAGTGCAGTGTTCCAAATTGGAATCTTGCAATCTGCCTTCCAAACATCCCAGAGTGCTTTTTGGTTACTTTCCAGAAAAACATAACTCCGCAAGAGGGCTGGAAATAGAACAAATTATATGTTTACCCTTCCGTACATGCTCTATTGTTACAATGTCAAAATTTACTATGCCTCATTCCCAACAATTCTTTATGGATTCCGCCAATGCTTTGAAATTACTGGACAAAAGGCTGTAAGAGCCTATTCATAATTCCAGATGTGCCTATTTATGGAATAACCCTAAAATGAATACAGAACTTGACGGTCAGGTCGCAAAATCATTGGCCACCAGGGGCATTACACTGATCAGACTCCTATATGACACCAATGATGACACGCTTCCCTTCTCAACCTTAGTAGAAAGGTTTGGACTTTCCAATATTGACTTTTAAAGTTTCCTTAAAATAAAGGTGAAACTTTCAAGACTTACTCTCACCAAACACTCATCCCTACCGTTAAATTTGGCAAGTTGGCAGCATCAGGGCACATTGCCTCTAAAATGTATACATTTTTATCGGAACCGCACACAGCACAACCATCAATACTGTACACCAACTGTACTAAACATTTTACTACTGACATCTTTAAACACATTACTGTTGAGCAACGGCAGAACATTGGTAAACTTGCATTACGCAACATAATCACCCCCCCCCCTATAAAATCCAAATGTTTTACACTGAACCTACTTAATTGGACCCCTGCCAGACTTCATAAACTACGTTTACCGGAGACTGACAAATGCTAGAACTGCAACGAACATCCTGGCTCACACTAACACTGTTCTTTGAATGTTCACTTCTTGACTCATATTGGCACTCAATACAGGGTAGACTCTGAATCTCCACGCTTACGATATGGCCGTCTGAGATTTGCTTCTTACTATTGCTGTGAAAATAAATCTTTCAGAATATAAATCATTTGATCATCTCTCCCATCACACTTGGTGAGCATGGGTTTTATACCTTAGAGGGGCACACTCTATGCAACCTCAATCACAGTCCAGTGCTTGTGTGGTGCTCTCTAGATAGTTTCATTGAGAAAACCATTAATGTTGATGACTTACTACACTAACGGCCTAGGGTCTGTTCCATCCACATTTTCTCATATAGCTTATTCTCTGCACCTCCCCTACCTCTGGTTCATAATTCCCTTCTAAGGACCCGATTCTGATGCGGTTAGGAAAGCATTCCCACCTAGGGACAGATGTGGTTAGGAAGGCCACCGAACGGCATTTGCTACTTCCGAATCGGATCGTGTCTTCCCGACCGAGGGCCAGATTACGATGTGGTTAGGAATATAGGCTCCCTTAGAAGTCAATGGGAGTCCAACCAAATGGTATCTGGAAGCATCCAGATGCATCACACTCGGTCAGTCAGACTCTCACGATCCGAGCCAGTCGGAAACTATTTCCAAAGCGATTTGATGGGGAAGATTTCCTAACTGCATCAGAATTGGGCCCTAAGTGTTTAATTATATTATAAGCAATTTTTTGTGGTGAGACTCATATTCCATAATTTACCTCTTATAGTGTGGGAACCCTTTGGTATGCATAATCCTGTTTTATCTGATCCCTCCAGAAAGGAGCGTGAACCAATCACACACTGAATCAACTAAATCTCCATCTGCAAAAAACAGCCATACAAGTAGGAATGGGTAATCATCCTTTAGCAAATCCAAGTTGCACACATAATCTTAAAAAGCAAAAACAACAAAAACACATGGACGGTTACATTCACTGACTCAGAATAGCCGTAAACAAATAGGCTAAACAATTTTTTAATAGTGATGCAATATGTGCCCTTTTGTGGAAAACTGCATCAAATGGATTTGCCCCTCCACCCCAAGCATATAACAATGGATAATGTTTCATTTGCAAATTTTGTAATCCTTGTTATATATTTTTTGACTCTCAGTTATTCTTTGACTCTCCAATCCTGGCTAGTGTTAGACTAACTAAATTCCATCTACACTTCTTTGCAAATACATGCACTGAATTGGCAATGGAATTTTATAAACTACTAAGTTAAGCAGCTGTGATGTGTAACATTCACTACCATGTGGCAATATATTTAAGTCTCCAAAACCAGCTATTCAGAAAGCTTTCAATAATTCAAAAAAAGCCATACTTTCTGGTCTGTGAAAAAATGGCCTTGCATTTCCCATGTGAAAGCAACTGACTTGGATGAAGTGAAGTGCTAAATCAAGCGCAAGGCCTTGTGTCTGGTTTGGAAAAAATCAATGAAAGATGTATGACAAACATCTTTCATCTTCAGTGGCCAGTCAGACTCCTGTGCTCCTGTTAGCACCCAACCCCAACCTCCAAATAGTGTTCATCTAAATTTGAGTACAGACCACCAGGGCCCTCATTAGGAGAAGCCAATGATTTTGCATGCAACCAGTAACAATGTTAGCAGCCCCATTGATTACTATGAGGTGTGCGGAGTTACCACAGACTCTCATGTTTCCTCTGGAGATTTCACCTGCTGGAGAGAATGAGAAGTTGTCAGGAAATCAGACCAGGAATGCATCATTCCCCTGATAATTCCTCATTCATCAGGGGTTTCTGAAGGTTCATCTCGTAATCCCTGTTAAATCTGTACCTGCTGAGTTACTAGAATGCCTCGTATCATTATCTTCAATGGTGCAGAATTTACACAACTGGGTTTGGAGACCTCATAATTAGGAAGTGTAAGTAATCAATAAATCAAACAATCAGTCAGAGCTCTATAAAGCGCAGCAAGTCACCCATGAGGGTCTTGAGGCGCTGTAGTAAGTAGCCAGAGCAAAGATTCCCGATCTTGGGCCAGATGTATGACACATTTTACCGGTTGCAAACCGTCTGCGACAGATAAAATACATTTTCCTATGTACCAACCCTATTTTGCGAGTTGGTACCTATTACCGACTCACAAATTAGGTTTTGCGAGTCGCTATTAGGATGGTGCGTGTGAAAGGCATCCCTTCCTAATAGCGAATTGCACTGGTATGAATGAATGCTTTGCGACCAGGAATGCAGTCGCAAAACATTCACAAATTACCACCAATTTCAAATTGGTGGTAAGCCATTCGCAAACGGGAAGGGCTCCCCAAGGAACCCCTTTGTGAATGGGGGCGCCAAAATTTTCTCATGAGCAGGCAGTGTTCCCACTGACCTCTGCCCACTGCATAAGAAAACTTTTCATTTTTCATGTTTGAGATGCATCCCATTTTCTGTTATGGAAAACGGGCTGCATTTAAAAAAAAAACTGCTTTATTTAAAAAGCCATCACAGACATGGTGCTGAAATCAACAGGCCACCATCCCTGTGAGTGGCAGCCATTCCCAATGGGTCACAAATTGTGACCTGCCTCATGAATAATAATGAGGCAGGTCCCTTGCGACCCATTTAGGAATCACAAACAGTTTCTGATCCAGTGTTGTAAATAAGATTTTGCGACTCGCAATTTGCAAGTCACAGAACCCGACAGTCGCACATGTGGTTGCACTTTGTGAGCTTTAAACAGAAAATTAAAGCAGCCTTCCTTACCGTAAGTCACATGCATGAACCAGCATGACAAGTGGAACTGGACTTTTGCGTTTATTTTAGTAATCTCCCTTTTGTCCGTGTTTATCGCTTGATGAATTTGCTTCACTGCAAATGGTTTTATATCAATGTATATTCTGTACGCTGTCTTTATTCATCCCTAATGTTGTTTGTATCATGCTATTTCCTAGTTCTACGTCGAGCTGTGGGTTAAGTTGCATGCCTTATTTCAAGTACCCCCGAAGCCAAGTGGATTGCAATAATAAGCAAACAAATGTGTTTGTCTACTTACTTACATACTTAGCTATGTCTCCAAAGATCGAGCTATAATTACTATGCATACTATACGCAAAGAATAGGTGCTTTGGGATTGCATACCATGCCTTTCACACGGGGGAAGTCTGGAAAAGCACCTTCCGAGACCCTGTAAATAACTGGCAATAACCAAGTCAACTATTAGTGTTTGGCGCGAAACGGTAGACATGGAGCCCGCGAAGGGTTAAAAGTGTGTCTGTGGCAATGAAATTGAGGCCAGCTGTAGGTCAAATTCACGTCCCAGTCACAGGAAAATGAACCTGTGAGACACAACCTAATTATCTGCTAAACCAAAAGCCAGTCTCAGTTCAATAACTTCCGACAAAGCTGGCAGGCAGATAGAGTGTCGCCATGACAACACTGGGAAAAAACTCTGCTGCAGAGGAGACCTGGAAGGAAAAGGAGACTGTAACCCCACATGTGCTGCAAACATTTGATCTTGGATTTGCAGGCAGCTTGTGCCGTTGGAAATGCTTATGCTGCTGGGCCTTTCTTGAATGGATTCTGTAAAACGAAAACTGATTTATTATGGGCTAAATGAAAATGTAGCAACTGAGGGCCTGATTTACAAAGAAAATCTTACACTTATTTGTTAGTTTACTGTTTTTTGTAATTCAAACTGAGTTACTATCTATACCACTGCGGAGTCTCCACGCTCCTGACGGAGAATCCGCACATACAAAGATAGGCAGTCGTAAACTTGCTTTGTGAATTGCAAAAATCGTAAACAAATAAATGTAGGTTTACCTTTGTGAATCAGGCCCTATATTTACGTGAATATGCAATTTAAAGGATGAAAAAATTAGACCTTGAATGAGTGATTCCAGGATGCACAGATATGTGGTGTTTTTGATTTATATGCTGGATATTTCTACAATGCTTCCCTGTGTTTTTTGTGTTCCTGTTTCAAAGGAAAACAGGTATTGGCAGTCACAAGCTTAACTAAAAAAAATAAAACTATTGTGATAGTGCAAGTTCATACTCCTCAACCTCACCAACGTAAATGAAAACATTATGTGGTCGATTCACAGAGTTAGCACATATAGAAGTACTGCCACGTCAGCCCGGACTCTATTTGTAAAAGTGGCAAAGAGGGTACCAACTCTTATATTTGTACTAGTTGTATATGACTATTCTCATTTTAGATGTTTGGGCAAAGTGTTTTTAGTTTCTGTTTCCCACATTAAAGGCACCTACAGGATTTACATTACCATTGGACATTCTTTGTGACTGTCTGATATCTTAAATGGCATTTCTACCATCACTGCCTAAGATGGCAGCAAAAAATAATAACTTGTTCTTAAATAGTGCCAAAATATTTTGCTTCTGCTGTTCTAAGCACCATTAATAATAGTCATGACTGTTACTTAATTCCTTGGCACTCAATTTATGACCTCAGCAAGAAGGAAGGCAGGGTTTTCCTTGCCAAGATTCAAACTTGTGTAAAATGTTTTAGCAATACCAGATCTGGAAGGATGTGAGAATGCTTAGAATCGGGATGGTTTGACATATTCAGCAAAAGGACACACAATCATGGGCCATACATAAGGAGAGCCAAGGAAGGACAGTGAAGGGGACAGTACAAACACTGTGCACATTCCACGTAATATACTTCAAAAGTATGTCACAGGATTTTATGCTTTGCAGCAATCCCTCTGAGACTAATATCACTTAGCAAACCCAAGGTGATGATGGATGGAGCGCTGACACTTTTCAGAGTCTCTCCCCCAGTCACAGATCTGGGTTGAATCCATCATCATTCTTTAGCTCACTTCGCCACCCCAGTTCCCACACAGCTATATGCAAATCAGTCTTCACCCTGTGCCTCATGGGAACAGTCCAGCACGAACTGCCGAGCCATGTCTTCCCTGGACCAGAAACAAGCATCCTGGGACCGGTTTCAGGCTAACATCCCTCTTCAGCTTGGCTAGCTTGAATCCAGCGGCAAAGTGAGCAAGGGAGTCACGTCTGGGCATACCCTGCCAACTTAGGGCAAACAAAGCAAACACAAGGAGATGATGGACGGAGCGCTGAAACTTTTCAGACACCCACCCCCAGTCACAGATCTGGGTTGAAACCATCATGGTTCTTTAGCTCAATTTGCCACCCCAGTTCAGACAAAGCTATATGCAAATCAGTCTTGATCCTATGTCTCATGGGAACAGTCCAGCCCGAACTGCTGAGCCATGTCTTCCCTGGACCAGAAACAAGCATCCTGGTACCGGTTTTAGGCTAACATCCCTCTTCAGCCAGGCTAGCTTGAATCCAGTAAAAGACACACTATTTATGGACGGAATGCAGAACAAATCAAAACATTCACCCCCAGTCAAGAGATCTGGGTTAAATCCATCATTCTTTTACTCACCATGCCACCACAGCTTAGACCTGGCCATATGCAAATCAGTCTTGACCCTGTGTCTCATTGGAACAGTCCAGCCCGAACTGCCAAGCCAGGTCCTTCCTGGACCAGAAAAAAGCATCCTAGGACCGGTTTCGGAGTTTCACACCTCTTCAGCCAGGATAGCTTGATTCTAGTGGCACAGTGAACCCAGGACCCACGTCTGGGCATACCTTGTGCACTTGGGGCGAGAAAGAAAAAGACACACAATTGATGGACGGAATGCAGAACAAATCAAAATATTCACCTCCAGTCGAGAGATCTGGGTTAAATCCATCATTCTTTTGCTCACCATGCCACCCCAGTTTGGACCTGGCCATATGCAAATCGGTCTTTACCCTGTGCCCCATGAGAACAGTCCTAGCTGATGAAGGCTGATAGCCCGAAACCGGTCCTAGAATGCTTGTTTCCAGTCCAGGGAGGACCTGGCCTGGCAGTTTAGGCTGGACTGTTCCCATTGACCATTAAATGTAATGGGGTGACCATGTAACCCTCAGAACCTGGGTGGGTATAAAAACAGATAATAATGGTTCTGTCGGACCGAAATACACAGTGATATAGTATTTCCTTTTTATGTTATTTACATTCATCCGTCCCTGCGAGGGTACAAAGACAAATGGTACTTATACCAATATGCACAACACACACTGACCACTATGTAAATTTAAGCAGAGTTTTAGTCATATGCTTTATTTGAATTGCATTAAAACTTTAGTCTTGCTGTCCAAACAAACATAAAACATATAAACCACATACATTGTGTGTACGACTGATCTACATTTAAAACAACATACAAAAATGTCAAATCACAGAATTATTTAGCGAAGTCAACTATATATACAATAATCTAATCGGTACATCAATTGATTCTTGGGTCCTAGTAGATTTTGTATAGTTGATTCATAAAAGAAAGGATTGCGCCGACGTTTCGACCCTGGGGGGCGATGCGCTGGTTGTGCGCATCAGGGGCGGGTCTTCATCAGGACTGTGCAGATGTGGGGCAGCCTTATGCGAACCTCGGCTCCTCTTGGATACCTGGTCCTGTATAAGAAGTATATGCTGGTCCGCCGACTCAGCCAATATCTGGATAATCCTTAGATCTCTGTATTAATTAATCATACAGCTTGGTAAGATGAGTATGGTGTTGAGGTCTCGATTTGGGAAACGTGAAAACAGCGTCTAGCTTCTTCGCTTCCTAACGCGGTAATGTCGACCTGCTCTGTTCAGGGCTCCTTATTAATCCTGCGTGAAAGCCGTGCCTCATGTGTCAGGATCTGTTCCCATTGGGCGCAGGGTCAAGACTGATTTGCATATGACTGGGTCCAAACTGGAATGGCACGGTGAGCTAGAAAACGATGGATTAAGGCCCAGATCTCTGTACTAGGGTGAATGTATGATATTGTTCTTCATTCTGTCCATCAATTGTTCTTTTTGCATTTGTCAGCCTGAGTGGGACGGGTATGCCCAGATGTGGGTCCCATGCTCTCCATGCCACTGGAGTCAAGCTATCCTGGCTGATGAGGGGTGAAAGCCCGAAACCGGTCCTGGGATGCTTGTTTCCAGTCTAGGGAGGACCTGGCCTGGCAGTTCGGGCTGGACTGTTCCTATTGGGAGCATGGTCAAGACTAATTTGCATATGGCTGGGTCCAAACTGGAATGGCATGGTGAGCAAACAAATGATGGATTTAAGCCCAGATCTCTGTACTGGGGAGATTGTATGACACTGTTCTGCATTCTGTTCATCAATTGTTCTTTTTTGCATTTGTCACCCAAAGTGGGGCTGGTATGCCCAGACGTGGGTCCCATGCTCTGCATGCCACTGGAGTCAAGCTATCCTGGCAGATGAGGGTGGAAAGCCCGAAACCGGTCATAGGATGCTTGTTTCCAGTCATGGGATGCCCTGGCAGTTCGGGCTGGACTGTTCCCATTGGGCGCAGGGTCAAGACTGATTTCCATATGGCTGGGTCCAAAGTGGAATGGCATGGTGAGCAAAAAAACGATGGATTTAGGCCCAGATCTCTGTACTGGGGTGAATGTATAACATTGGTCTGCATTCTGTCCATCAATTGTTCTTTTTGCGTTTGTCACCTTGAGTGGGACAGGTATGCCCAGATGTGGGTCCCGTGCTCTCCATGCCACTGGAATCAAGCTATCCTGGCAGATGAGGGCTGAAAGCCCGAAACCGGTCAAAGGATGCTTGTTTCCAGTCCAGGGAGGACCTGGCCTGGCAGTTCGGGCTGGACTGTTCCCATTGGGTGCAGGGTCAAAACCGATTTACATATGGCTGGGTCCAAAGTGGAATGGCATGGTGAGCAAAAAAACTATGGATTTAGGCCCAGATCTCTGTACTGGGGTGAATGTATGACATTGTTCTGCATTCTGTCCATCAATTGTTCTTTTTGCATTTGTCACCCCGAGTTGTACGCGAATGCCCAGATGTGGGCCTGTGCTCTCCTTGCCACTGGAGTCCAAGCTATCCTGCCTGATGAGGGCTGAAAGCCCAAAACCAGTCCTAGGATGCTTGTTTCCAGTCCAGGGAGGACCTGGCCTGGCAGTTTAGGCTGGACTGTTCCCATTGGGCGCAGGGTCAAGACTGATTTGCATATGGCTGGGTCAAAACTGGAATGGCATGGTAAGCAAAAAAACAAGGGATTTAGGCCCAGATCTCTGTACTGGGGTTAATGTATGACATTGTTCTGCATTCTCTCCATCAATTGTTCGTTTTGGATTAGTCACCCCTAGTGGGACAGGTATGCCCAGGCGTGGGTCCCGTGCTCTCCATACCACTGGAGTTAAGCTATCCTGGCTGATGAGAGCTGAAATCCTGAAACCGGTCCTAGGATGCTTGTTTCCAGTCCAGACAGGACCTGGCCTGGCAGTTCTGGCTGGACTGTTCCCATTGGGCGCAGGGTCAAGAATTGAATCAAATGGCAAAGTGAGCAAGGGACCCACGTCTGGGCATACCCTGCCAACTTAGGGTGAAAAAAGCAAACACAAGGAGATGATGGACAGAGCACTGAAACTTTGCAGACACTCACCCCCAGTCACAAACCTGGGTTAAATCCATCATCGTTCTTTAGCTCACTTCGCCACCCCAGTTCAGACACAGCTATATGCAAGTCAGTCTTGACCCTGTGCCTCAGGGGAACAGTCCAGCATGCACTGCCAAGCCATATCTTCCCTGGACCAGAAACAAGCATCCTGGGACGGGAGTCGGGCTACCAGCCCTCTTCAGTCAGGCTAGCTTGAATCCAGTGGCAAAGTGAGCAAGGTACCCAGGTCTGAGCACACCCTCCCAATTTAGGGCAAACAAAGCAAACTCAAGGAGATGAGTGACGGAGCGCTGAAACTTTTCAGACACTCACCACTAGTCACAGATCTGGGTTGAATCCATCATCGTTCTTTAGCTCATTTCGCCACCTCAGCTCAGACACAGCTATATGCAAATCATTCTTGACCCTGCTTGGGTGCAGAGCTGCCCAAGATCACACTGACCATCAGAGAAGAAAAGGAATCCAAAGGGGAAGCTCTGTACAAGCGAATAAGAGAGTTAAAGCTCAGAAAGCACAGGCACTCAAGAGGCAATGTGATATTCAGACTAACTTAGCGCAGGACGGAAGTGCAAGACATATATGTATATATTACAACATTAACAATGAATGGAATGTGGGTAAAGCACTCAAAAGCTCCACATGGTAGGACTGAAGCACAGGAAGATCCTCACCAACAATTGCTGTTACAGATACTGACTGTGAATACCCATATGGAGGCTCTGTATGCAGATTTGTTGGAGGCTCAGTAGGCAGGCAGGCCAGAGCTTTGGGCTCGAAGGGCAGGCATGTTGCAGGGTGAGGTTAAGAAGATATGCCAGTTGAGGACTCTGGCTCTGAAGGCAGCAAGCTAGCTAAGGTTTCTAGCTCTGAAGGCAGCAGCCCAGCTAAGGACTCTGGCTTTGAAGGCAACACATATAGAGAAGGTCCGCTGCACTCCGAAGTGTAGGAAGAAGGTTAGCATATGAAGTATATTCCAAAGTTTTAGAGGGTAAGGGGGCTCAAGGCAATCACCTCCTGTCCAAGAGGCGCTGAAGACCAAAATACCAAGAATACCTTACAAGTGTAAGGGGGAGCACTTCAGCACACGTGAAGCAAACAATTTTGCGGAGATTTAACCAAACAGGTTATCTGGGTAAAAAGTCAAAGTTTTATTCACTTTGTACTCCTTAGTCTACAAAGAGAACTATATTGGATGCACAAACTGTGTTCAATCCACCCTAAAGAAATTAATGAGAGATTGGACTACAGTAGCTTCCTCTAACTTTGGTGTTCCTCTTGGCACTATTCCATTTTCTGTTCAAGTTTACCCTGTTCTCCATACTGCGTTTATGCTTCTGTCCTAAGTTTGTCATCTCAGCACTTCTCTCTTTTTCCTCATCTTACACTTTTTTCCACACATTATCATGCTTTCGTTCTCTATTCACTTTTTACTTGCCATATATGTTGCCTCTCGTTCCTACGATATCCATTACCTCTGTTATGTACATTCTGTTATTTCAGCCTAACCCGCTTTTATCCACTGTCTCCACTTTTTCTGTCTAATTTTAGTATGAATTTCCCTACTTTTTCACGTTTGTTCTACCAATTCTCTAGGGGTTTTCAACCCCCTTTTTTCTTTTTCTTTTTCTTTTTCTCTTTCTTTCATATCACTCGTATTCGTCTCTCTCATCTCCATGTGTTGGATTTATTTAATATGTATTTTCGCCCTTTTCTCTATCCTTTTTTCCCACCTTTTTTGCAATCTTTATTTTCTTTTTGTTTATCATTCATTGTTTACCTTTTTAATATCTTGACCGTTCAGATTTTTATAACCTTATTTCCATTGTCACCCATTTGTTGTTGACATCTGACGTTCGTCTTTCACTAGAACGGGCTCGCCCCATAGTCCTCTTTCTATCTTTCCCCCTGCACTCTTATACGCATGCTCGTCACAGAATGCCCGTTTCACTTTCTACCGGCGCATGTTTTCTTCGAGAACGACGTGTTCTTCGTGAGAGTCACCGAATTGGTAAGTTAACCGCCACATTTTATTTTAACTACAGGCACTTTACCAAACTCTTACTATGTACTATTTAACGCGCTCTCACGTTGGGTTTCACACGCCACAAGCTCGGATTACGTTGCGATGTAAAGACCGCGCGTATACTCACCATCACGTTCTTGCTTGCCATCGGGTGTTTTTCACTGGGCTTTCTGTATCATCGCTATGTTATGTTAACCCATTGGACTCCCTCCTTGAACCAGCACCAGTCCACTTCCACTAGCTTTAAGCGCCATAGTTCATTACCGATCATTGCATCACTAATTATCCACATTCCATCAGTACTTTTTGCAAGTTTTTTGTTTTAATTACACACCAGCTTCGTGATCTCGGGCCCTGTATCTTAGACCCTGTTTTCCTTTTATTTTTGTTTTAGACCACAGACCCCCTGAAGAAGAGCCAGGTAGGCTCGAAATGCATCGGGTGAAAATTATACTGCTGTCAATGCATCTGAAATCATTTGGTTCTGCATTTGCAGCTAGCGCTCAGATTGTATTGGTGTTTGCTTGGTGATTGAATATTTATTTTCTCTGTGTGCCTGTGCCACTGCCCTCAGCGTCCCTCCTCTCTGTGCCCCAATCTCGCCCAGGCTCAGTTTCGATTTCCCCACCATTTTGTTTGTTGTGCCTGAACCAGAACATCCAGCCCGCCTCCCGCCTCCCAGCTGCCCCTCCCTCGCTCCGCCCCCCCACTATCCACTTATGACAGTCACACCCGCGTGCAGCGTTCACGCGCAGCGGTCGCGCCCCATGCGTGCCGAAGGTGCGCCAAAGGTAAGCCCGTCTACGCCCGTCCGCGCCTGGACCGCGCTCAGCGCCAGACCCCCTGGTCCCCGCCGTACCCAGCCCACTAGAGCAACATATGATGCCGCAACTCTCCTAGCCCTCAACCCCGGACGCGCACCACATTGCTGCAAAGCCACCCCAGGACGTACCCACGGCCCATTCGCCTGCCTCTCCTGCAAGTTCAACTGCTTAAGGACCCTCACCAAATCCACTTCCTCTATACACAGCTCCGACTCTAACCACCTGAAGTGCATCCTGCTGAACACCCGCTCTATCCACAGACACGCCACTGAACTCTGGGACCTAATCGACACTACATCACCGGACCTTGCCTTCCTTACAGAAACATGGATGAACAAATCATCAGCACCTGACATCGCCATAGCCATACCAGACGCTTACAAGATTATCCGAAAAGACCGCACCAATCAAACAGGAGGAGGCATCGCCATCATCCATAGGAACACTATCAAAATCACGACCAGCTCCGACGATAATCTTGCAACCGCCGAACATCTCCACTTTCAGATCCACACCAACCCTAGGACCACACTCAGAGGCACCCTCATCTACAGGCCTCCAGGAACCCGCACTCAATTCAGCGATGACATCACTGACTTCGTCAGCCCAAATGCCATCGCCTCCGAGAACTACATTCTTCTGGGAGACCTCAACTTCCACTTTGATAACAAACACGACAGCAACACCTCCACCCTTCTGGACAACCTGGCCAATCTCGGACTCAAGCAACTTGTTGACACCCCCACCCATGTAGCCGGACACACGCTCGACCCTATCTTCACTTCCAGCAAGCACATTTCCTTCTTTCGCACCACAGCTCTCCATTGGACGGACCACAGCTGTGTTCACTTCAGCTACAAAACCACCTTGACCCACAACCGCCCACAACCTATTCCTCGGAGAAACTGGAACAAAATCACCTCCGACCAACTCCTCACATCACTCAGTCAACTCAACTCAGACAAAACTGAGGTGCTCATCCTAGGATCTTCCCCCTCTGCCTGGGACGACTCTTGGTGGCCTTCCGCTCTGGGCACAGCACCCACACCCACAGACCACGCACGCAACCTTGGCTTCATCTTAGGCTCCTCTCTCTCGATGTCCAGACAAGTCAACGCAGTCTCATCCTCCTGCTTCAACGTACTTCGCATTCCCAAAAAGATCTTCCGCTGGATCCCCTCGAGACAAGAAAGACTGTCACCCACGCACTGGTCACGAGTCGACAGGACTATGGTAACACACTATACGCTGGAATCACAGCAAAATTACCGAAAAAACTGCAACGCATCCAAAACGCATCAGCGAGACTCATACTGGACATCCCTAGCCAAGATCACATCACCGGACACCTAAAAGACCTCCACTGGCTTCCCGTCAACAAGAGAATTACGTTCCGTCTTCTCACCCACGCACACAAGGCCCTCTACAATCTAGGACCCGAATGCCTTAACACTCGACTGTCCTTCTACACACCCACCCGCCAACTAAGATCGTCCAATCAAGCACTCGCCGCAGTCCCGCGCATCCGAAAGTCCACCATGGGTGGCAGATCCTTCTCCTTCCTGGCTGCCAAGACCTGGAACTCACTCCCCACGTACCTCCGCCTTACTCAAAACCACATCTCCTTCAGAAAAGAACTTAAAACCTGGCTATTCGACAAATAATGAACCCCTTCCCCAAGCGCCTTGAGACCCTCTGGGTGAGTAGTGCGCTATACAAATGCCCGAACTTGAATGCTTAACACACGCTGTATGTGGAATGAACGTTTTATAATACAAACATCGCCATTTTGGATTTCATTTCTTTGAAGGCAACACGCCTTGCTGAGGACTCTAGCTCTGAAGGCAGAAGGCCAGCTGAGGACTCTGGCTTTGTGTGCAGTAGGCAGGCTGAGGGCTCTGGCTCTGAAGTCAGAAGGCCGGCTGAGGACTCTGGCTCTTAAGGCAGCATGCCGGCTGAGTATTCTGTCTCTGAATGTAGCAGGTCGGCTGAGGACTCTGGCTCTGAAGACAGCAGGCTGCATGAGGACTCTGGAGACTCTGCAAGATGACAAGCTGAATGAAGAGAGGTACAAGTTTGACCGACTTTAAGCTCTGGGAATGGTAGTAGCTTATGAACAATAGATTCCCTGTTTTCAGTAGTGAAATCTTCACAGTTCAATAGCACATTAAAGGCTCTTTCTTCAGGATGGCTAAGAATAGTGCTTATCTTATAGTCTCTGATGATCAGACTTCCTTGAACATTTGGTAGTTAACATAGAGGAAATATGTATGTAAGTATGGGCGAATTTTGCGAATTCGCAATACGCGAAAGCGTACTCGCGGTCCGCAAAATCCGCAAACTTGCGGATTTTTTTATTTTTGCTTGTTCGCAGGATTTTTTTCAGCGCGGCTACCACGAAGTTACCCATGCGGTCGTACATGGGCGCGGCCATCTTGTTTTCAGTGTTCGTGTTGCGTATTTCCGTTACCGGGCGCTAGTTGCATGCTCGCGTTGTGCATTTCCTACGTGCGGGGCGCAATTGCGTGTTCGCATCCATTTTTTCTTGCTCACGGGGGAAATATTGCGCAAACTTACCCACGTGGTCGCAATGGGCGCGGCCATCTTGTTTTTCATTCATTGCTATGGTTCTGGGCATGCTTTTTCAATCCTCCTTCAATCTTTGTAATCCTTTGTTTCTTTGAACTTTTTTTTAATCTTCTTTACTCATTATCTATCACTTTTTTTTTTGTACATCTATATTTTGTGTTTTGTTTCTGATTTTAATTACTTTAAAACAACTTTTTTTAACTCTCTTTTCTTTTCTTCACTTTTTCCCTATTCTTTCCTATTTTATTTTTCTTTAACTGTCCAGGACCATGGCAAAGGGAGCCGGCAAAAACCTGAGTGCGAAGGGTCCCGCACCCCGTAGCCGGCTCCCTTGTGGGTGCTTAAGGGGGGAGGCAGTACATCCCCAGGAGATCTTCAGTGCGGTGGAGGTGGCCGCACTGGTCTTCTTCGTGTAGCGCCACCTCCCCAAGACCGTCGCGGCAGGCGGCAGGCCCGGTACCGGCCTCCGGGAGCGTCGCCAGCTATGGGGGAAGGTGTGCCGGGCCATGTATCGGGAGTCTGGGGTCCGGCGCACCTACAGCCAGGTGACGCACCGGTGGTCGGACAAACTGGACCGGGAACACAACCTGCTTGACCTGCTTGGCGTGGAGATCCCTGGGCTTGGTGAGTACTAGTAGCTATTTAATCACTACTTTGTTGTCTTCTGCTCTGTGTTATGATATTGCAAATATATTTTTTTACCGAAGTGCAAAAATGCTGCCCATTACATTGCAGGTAAATTATGTTTCAAAAGCTTCTGTGATTGCAGGTGCTCGCCTGCTCACTGGCGGTGCTAATGCTTACTTGTTTTCAATTTTGTGCTCATTTGGCCTGAGTGATTATGTATGAGTGTACTTTACTGAACTGCATAATGCTAGACACTAGAGATTACATTGCAGGTAAATTATGTTTCAAAAGCTTCTGTGATTGCAGGTGCTCGCCTGCTCACTGGTGGTGCTACTATGCTTACTTGTTTTCTATTTTGTGCTCCTTTGGCCTGAATGATTATGTATGAGTGTACTTTACAGAACTGAGTAATGCTAGACACTAGAGATTACATTGCAGGTAAATTATGTTTCAAAAGCTTCAGTGATTGTAGGTGCTCGCCTGCTCACTGGCGGTGCTACTATGCTTACTTGTTTTCAATTTTGTGCTCATTTGGCCTGAGGGATTTATGTATGGGTGTACTTTAAAGAACTGTATAATGCTAGACACTAGAGACTCAAGTCTAGTCCTTCCTTTGTACTCCTGCCACTAAGAAGAGATAGTGGTGGTGGATTGATAGTTTGAGTATATTATGACTTGTTATTTAGTAGGAAACTTTTTAGTGGTCTGCAATCATGACGGACTGTGTCTGTCACTTAGCGTGCTGCGGAGTGCTGACTGCCAGTCCTAGTAGAATCTTTTTGTAGTTGGTTTAGTGAGTTACATAACTTTCCAAGTAGACGGTCCACGAATTCAGCAATACTAATATCCTAGTAGACCACATCAGATAGGTCAATAAATTTAGTGCAATTGTTGTCTATTTCCCAAAAATAATTTGTTATTGTTTTTTTGAAATGTTTGATTTGGTTGACAACAATCAAACATGTTTGTATCTTTCTTTCATGTACATCAGCTCCTCCCAGGGGCAAGAGGACAGAGGAGGTAGCGGCGCCGGGGGAGCAGGAAGGCCATGATCGGTCCCCCGAGGGCTCCTCTGCTGGCCCCAGTAAGTTTTCCTGTTAATATTAATAATTATACTTCCTTAACTTTTATAGCACCTATTTATTCCAAACGTTCATCATAATTCTATCTTTTCTAAATCGTCTTTGATCTTCTTGTAGACTGTTTCTAAGTTCTTATTATGCCTCTACTATGACTCTTTTATTAGTCTATCTTTGTAGCTAGCTAAGCTTGCACAGTTGGCAAAAGGTGTTAAAACAAAACTCCTATTCAGCAATAGCTCTAAGCACTGAGTGCAGTCCTCTGGGTTGTCCATAATGTCTATTGAAGTCTTCTTAATATTTACGCTTTGACAATTCCCAACCATAAAATGTCAATGGCCACCAAGAATAAGATACTAGTTTACTTTTTGATTGAATAGGAGGACATACTACTACTGTTGCAGGGACTATTCTGCACAAACAGAACTATGGACAAGAAATAGGGCATTGGTGATAATAGGCGCAGTTAAACTTTCCACATACCCCAGTCATAACAGAAGTTGAACCCCCAATCTCCTTACTGACTAGCTAGTGTGTCAGAGTCATTATTTAGCTCCCAAATGCAGCGATGAATGATCCCCAATGATTATACAACCCAGAACATAAGACTACAGAGTCTGAGTCCCGACCTCTCAGAGTCACTGGCTCATGCTTGCAAATTGCAAACCTTTTCGCTCACTCACTCATGACCAAAAACCACAGAGTCTATGTAAGTTTTAAAGCTTTATTAAAAGTAAAACAACTAGTTCTGTGTGTACTCTATTAAATTTCAATTGTGCATTATATAAAAACATTTATTAAAATGAACTTCATATAAGATAAACGGTGAACTGTTGAAAACACAACAGTGGCTGATTTTACACATTAATTGTGGGAGAGCCCTCACCTGGTTGGAACTTAAAGTCTTGGTGGTGATGATGACGACTCCGAGTAACATGTTGCTCTTGTTCGTAGAAGGGAAGCTTCTGTCTGTTATGAAAAAAATGGTGCGTGTTAAAAAGCAAGCATTCATCAGTTGTGCCAAAAAGTGTAGCATGTCGCATAAATAAAAAACACCCTCCCCTTAGGAAAGGGGAATTTTCAGTTTAGACTAGAGAGTCACAAATAATTAAATTTGTTTATTTAATAACATATTTTTTCATTCCTAGACAAAATAGGGAGGGGTGTATATGGCATCTAAAAATATTAAATGTATTTTCTAGGCGTAACACCATCGGCACAGCCCACCACCAGTGCCGGGGCCAGCGCGGAGATGGTCACTCCAGGGGTGGATGCGGTGCCACAGCCAGCAGGAACTGCTGTGGGGGATGCCACAGTAGTGGCGGGCAGTGGTAAGCTATTATATTCCTTACTTATTGAGATTACAGAGTAGGCTGGCTGCATGGGTGTATATGTTGTACAGTACAAGTACACTTTACTGTTAAGAAGACTTGCAAATGTAGAACTAAGTTTTTGTCAACCACGGAGAAGACAGTCACCCTTGTCTTCGCATTAGCAATAGCATTAGCGGCGGGAGTTGACGAGTAACCAATGGCCTCCTCTAAATTTGACTTCAACTCAGCTGTGAAAGTTTTATCGAGAAGCCAAGTCAGATCAGAGATGAACTTGATGGATAGGATGAACGAAAAGGGAAAGAAGGATGTAAGGAAGGACGAACGAGTTAAAATTAATGACGGGCAAAGAATGATACGTCTTTTTGAATGCTGCCCGAGGTGGCTGGGAATCTGATGCATGGCCGGTTGAAGGCTGAAGCAAGGATGGGTGGAAGTAGAAAGAAAAGAGGACTACCTGGGTGGGTGAAACAGAAACTGTATGTGTGCGCAATATATCCTTTGGTTCAAATTCAAATGCAACTCAAGCACGGATGCATGACTGGCGGTTTACAAAATAAAATAAAAAGGTTGTTTTTCGGTGAGAAAAAGTAAGGTTTGTCCAGTTGAGACATTAAGAAGAATGATTGACATTTACTTTGTATGGATGGATGCCTGGATGGTATCTTCCTCATAGATAGCATAGGTGTATGTAGATAAGTAGACGGTCACTGGATGAAGAGTGTTACTTTGAAGAGCATGTAACACTGCAAGTCTGTGCCAGAGTAGCAAAGCAGAGGAAAGTAGAAGTTGTAATTTAATTTCTCAGAATACTTTGTGTATCTATATTGTATAGTTCACATTATCAAGTCAAGTAAGTCACAACTCACAAGTGCCTTCCACCGGCGATTACAGGGACCACTCACTACCTCTGTTAATAATTTCTTTACAACTCTGTCATTCATGTGTGGCCTATCTGTGTTGACTCAATCAAAAACAAAGCACCTAAAGTCATCCCATATGTAAGCAAATATCTTGAGAAGGGATAGATGATCATATTATTTAGCTTCTTAATTTTCCTTTTCTAGTAGTCAGGGGCAGGGCAGGGTGAAAGTTAAATTAATTAAGCAGTAGCCCTTGTAACAGAGTATGGCCAGTGCCACTCGTAATAGAAAAAAGAGCTTCACCACCTGCATGTACTGGACTGGTAACAGTAACGCAAGTCTGTGTTATCATGGCTTGCGTCTGTCTGTTTTTCTCGGGTGCAAGTTGACTGCGCTGGCATTATGCTGGCTTCCACAAGTTTACTTACCAATTTCGCTAAACAAGATAGAAGAAGAAGACTGGTGTACTGTCTGAATCTAATGTAGTGAGTACATATAGTGCTAGTAGAATTCCTGAAATTCCCACTAATGTTAGAGCAGAAGTCGACGAAGTGGGAGGTTAGATAGATACATGCCACAAATGTTATGTACTGTGCTTGCAAGTTGCTAGTGCTACTGTGACACAACTTTCTGCTGAATTATTTTGTGTTAATCTTAAAGAGCATTGGTTACAGTATGTTTTTCTTTCTTCCTATAGATATTCCTTCTAAACTAACAAGGAAGGAGTTGGCTATACGGGCCTGGCAAAAGAAGCTGGAGGCAATTGTCGCCGAATATCGGCGGCTGGTGGCCCAGGAGGAGGAGGATTACTCGCAGTCGCAGTCAACAACATCCATGACAGCTGCATCCTCCTCCGCTGCCCCTGGTTCATACAGTCAGTACAAAACTCTAGCGGTATGGAGCCGTGGTCCGGCAGCCACCCGCCGCCGCCGAGCAGCAAAAACAACAGCTGCCCCCCACATTACCTGCAAGTGCAAGGCTCGTGTGCACCGATTGACCCTGCGAGTGGGCTACCTTGAGTAGGAGGTGGCGAGGCAGAAAGCCCTGCTCAAGGACCTCCGGAGAGAGCTGTGCGACCACATGAGGACACCACCGGCGAAAGTAGAGAGACTGTCCCTTGCCCCTTTTTTAACCCATTTCATGCTCATGACGAGCTCAGCTCGTCATGCAGTACACTGGTCGTGTGCTTATGATGAGCTGACCTTGTCATGAACAATGGGAATAAATAATATCCAGCACAGGAGGAAAATCTCCATAGCATTGAAGGTGTTAAAGACTTTTGGGGGGGTGGGAATTGGGCGTTGGGGTTTTTGGACTTTTGGGGACATTTGATTTCATGGACATTGGTTGGGGTTTCGGGTCTTCTTGTGGGATAGTTTATTTTTGTTAGGGTCAAATAATTATTTATTTCAACTTAAACATAGCATATGTGTTTTTTTACTGTTTTGTGGGGGAGGCAGGGGGGGGGGGTTAACTTAACTATACGGTAGTTTTTTTCCTGAAACTTACCTTGCTAGTTGATTCAGATTTTCCAATCGCCCAAATTTGTAGAAAAGAGCCACTGACAGAGTTAGTGGATTTAATTGTCCTACTACTTTACTAGTACTACCGTCAGTCTCTCCTCTCCTCCTACTCCATTATTCTTCCTCCCCCAAAATGCTTATCTTACCTGTGATTCGTGTTTGAGAATAGGGCTAGGAACAGGGCTGGCTGCATGGCAAATGGCGATTAAGGTTGGATATGGAATCCTGGACGTATAAAATGTCATCGTTGTGGTGGTAGTAGTAGTGGTACACACTGGCAGTAGCAGCATATGAAATGAAACAATGAGTGGCCTGAGCGGAGCATTAGAACTGTACGATAGATAGCACAGTACACAAGAACAGTGCCATAAATTGTAGCCTAAGCAATGCTAAAGTATTCAAAATATAACTACTAGTTGCGTGGAGTATGGCTACTACAAGAAATAGTACTGAAGGTGAAGGACACAGAAACGTAAGCATTCGTCACGTGTAGGAGGAGGATGTTGTTGATGATGAATCCACTCGATGGCGCACATAAAATTATGATTTGATTTGCAAATACTCATGGGTGTGTGTCAAGCAGAATAAGAATAAGAATATATCCTTGGATTCCTTCACCAGCATTGAAATTGATTTTCTGTTGCTTTGACCTTATACTCCCCAGCAAGTGTGTGGAATTATTGTTGTCATTTAGTCACACCTCAATGAAAACCACACAGCCCGGGGGAAGAGGGTTAGGGTTTGAAAACTGGATGGGAATGGGGGGTTTTGGGAAAGTTTTGTTCAGAGAGGGAAAACAAACACAGCATGGACAAACAACACAAGAAGAAAAACAAATCTTTGGATATGAAGATATCCATAAACCTTTTAAAGGACATAAAAGAAGTGCACTGCATGCATGAAGTTGTTTGCTAAATGGATGGTTAGGTTACTGAAAAGTAGTACTTACTACAACTTACTAACTATGAATAAACAATTTGACAGTACAGGGCTGCAGTAATTACGCAATTTTACTTGCCTATCTGCCCTCAGAGAGAATAAACACTTATTAGTACATTAAATTAGTTTTAAAAATAGCAAAGAAACTTATCAAATAGCTGTAGGGATGAATTTGAAGCAGAGAGCAAACTCACAGAGTCGCACTCATAGAAGTTCACAACAATAACATTATTTAAAAGATAAGGAGAAGTGAAGAGGATACTGTAACTGTATGTTGTAGTTGTCCTGTTCAATGTGGGAAGTTGCATGCATCCAGCGATTCCTCTTATTCGCGGTACTCCTCCATTCCATCTGACGCTCCGTCGATCAATCTTGGTGACCAGACACACTGCCACTGCCTGGCGGATGCAGAATTGCGGATTGCTACGGTAAGCCTGAGTTAATGGTTTGACCATTGCACAGGGTAAAAGCCGGCTAGTAATTGTTGATGGAAAAACAGGAAAGGATATTAAAACACCACAGAGAAAGTGCTGTAGTGCCAAAATAACACTTTCAGTGGTGACAGTATTACATACAAGCATAATTTCTAAAGTGCTTACTCTGAGCCTCCTTTTCAAGGATAGTAATTAGCACACAGCAGGCCAGGGCCATGCAGACGGTCAAGGCAGGCACCACTGAGTGAACCAACCTCCATGTAGCATACCTCTTTGACACAGACAGACAAAGCAGATCTAATGTTATGCAGCAAGCAACATAGCCGCAATTTTACATGAACTGCTGTCTGGACTCTGGCATACCAACGCTACACTGGCTCAACCACTCCATACCACGACTAGACAGACATGTAGTTCTGCTGTGGTTGTTGTTTACTTGTTTACCTGTTTGCCACTGATGAAATGGCCACAGTTCTTCAGTAAACCGACTATGATGATCCATCCATCCCAGTGAGTGACTGTAAAGATATTATGTAACTTTGATCATCAAGACTCATCATCATCATGGTATCGGCAAACTCAATGTTGTTCATGCAGTCACAGTCTACACACAATGAGTCCAAGGACATTTTCCATATTACAAAATGCAACGTAGAAGTACAATTTGTATTAAACAAGGTAAAAACAGAGTAGAGTTGAGTTACATTTAGTGTGTAAAAGAATAAATAATAACAGAACACATATGATTCATTTCATGCACAACAAACAAACAGCAATTGCTTTCATCAGAGCCAGACAGCCAGTGTTGTCCACTGCATGCCATCTCATCATTCATTACCTGTTCCATTTTTTGTCCACATCTTATTCTTAAAGTGAAGGCCCACAGGGCAGCCTCTCATGTCAATTCAGAAGTAACAGTCAGCATATAGTCAGTAATTCCAGTCCCACTTCTTTTGAGGGGACTCGTCTACGAAGCAACAGTTTCTTGATTCTGCATAATCCAGCCATATGCCTTCTGGGAAATGGATAGGGGTAGTCTGCAGGAGGAGGATAGAGGAGCATGCCTGAGTTGTGAACCTGTGAACTTCAGGAATGCAGACAGCGGCACCTTCAATAAGGAAATTAGACGAAGACAGTGCTGCTGATGGATTTGTTGTGATTAGAGTTTTGTTGTGGTAAAAGTTGCAAAACAAAGAAAGACACTCAGGAATAAAAGTGAATAAGGATGAAAAAAAAGAAAGTCAGTATTTCAGGCCTAGGTGTCAGGGAAGTAGAGCTCGTCCTCAAACTTTGTGAATTGAACCTGGAGTAGCTCAGCTAACAGAGAAGAACTTCTGTCACCTAAGTCGGTGTCCTCTTCTTCCTGCGTGGATTCATGTATTTTGTAATCTGGTGGTATGAAGTGCTGATTCATCTTGATAAGTGTTAACCTCTTCACATTTTTGGCCGAGAGGCGGGTCCTTTTTGAAGTTACAAGGGCACCAGTAGCACTGAAAACACGTTCAGAAGACACGCTTGCGAGTGGGCAAGCCAAATAATTTAGAGTCAGCTTGGTGATCAGTGGCTATTGAGGCAAACCCATGATGAGTTATTCAATCAGCTTCCGACAATATTATGGCCGGGCCTGGTGCAGGTGATGATGATGATACAGTTGCTGCTGTTGGTAACGGCTGTGAGGGAAAGTGACTGCCTTCGGCCACAGAAGTGGACCTTGACGCCGGATGGCCTGCTGCTTCAGTAGTACTTGTGGTGGTTCCTTCAATTTCCTGCAGCTCTTTTTCCAACTGAGCGGCTGACAGAGCCAGCCAATGTTTGTACTTGGAAACATCTGCTTCATAAAAAGGAATTAATGTATTGCTGGCCAGTGCCTTTTTGTACCGTGGATCCAGAATAGTGGCACAAATGTAATGTTGTTCTGAATTTATTGCTTTAAGCCTTTCATTGTCAACTAGGCGGCTTAATAACCTCTCCGCCAACTGATATGCGTCTTGTTTTTGAGCATCAACTCAGAACGTTGAAGACACCGCCTTCAGTTTGTGCTCTAGCATGCGCAACAATGGGATAGCTTTGCCCAAAGTACAGTCCTCCCTGCTGACTTCACGCGTGAACACCTCAAAAAGATTAAGCATGTCTGTCAGGCTTTTAACTAGGTCCCATTCATCCACCTATAGCCTCATGTCTTTCATAGAAGTACCCCGTGCGTTAAAGACATACTCATTGAGTACCAAGTACAGCTCAACCAGACGCTCAAGCATGTAGAAGGTGTTGCCACCTCCTGGATGAGTCCTCTGACTGGCACTCTACAGTTACGTTGAATGATCCTCAGCTGCTTTCGGCCTTAAAAGAATGGCTGAAATGTGTGCAGATTCTTCGGCAGGTGGTCAGTAACTTGCTGACTGTGTTTTCTTTTTTCAAGAAATCTTGAACAACAATGTTAATACTGTGCCCCAAACATGGCACTCTGACATGGCCTTAACTATATTACTGCCATTATCCGTGGAAACATAACCAATCATGCGCTTTCTTGGCTGCAGCCATTCAAAGACCTTACTGTTAAACTCCTCCAAAATGTTTACTGCAGTATGAGATTTCTCCATAGCAAACATGGCTACTGTTGCATGTTTCCGAGTAGCTTGAAAAATTGTGACACTGTCAACACCTGCAGCTATCTTCTCTCTAACCCCAGCAAAAGAGACCCAGTGTGCAGTGATGCACATGTAACCAGCGGCTTGGCAACTGGTCCACATGTCTGTTGTCAGGTGGATAGTGTGAACAGCACTCTTCTGCAAAGCTGCCCCAATCACCTCCAGCACATCGTGATGTAGTGCTGGAACCGCAACTCTGGCAAAATAGGACCGGCTAGGAACCTTCCATTTAAGGCAGACTGTTGCCACAAATTCTAGAAAACCCACCCCTTCCACGAAAGAAAAAGGGAGAAGGTCCAGCGCTAACATTTTAGGCAGCATTGCATTATACAGACGTGCCGTTGGATGGTTGCGTTCAAATGGCGCCTCCGACCAAAACATGCTTTTAATGGTGGTCTGAATCGTTTTCATATGTGATGACGACCCAGACTTCTTCAACCCAGTTAGGCTCATTGATGTACTTTTTCGCATTGGTGTCTCTACCAAACTACTGTGCCTCCTAGATGTTGCTGGGGTAGTGGAGAGTGTGAGCGCTACCACTGCAGTGCTGCTGCCAGAAAAAATGTCTCTTGGTTCTTCACCTCCCCCCTGCACGATCAGCTCCTCATCATCAGATGCAATATCAATGGATACATTTGGATTTGTACTTTTGACTTTCCGGATGTTACTTAGGTGCGCCTCCCACTGGATAATGTGGTGTTTTTTTAGATGACCTCTCTGGCCTCCGGTACCATAGTTGATACCAAGCTTACCCCGACTAACTACTTGCTTACAAATCGAACAAATGACTAGATTTTCCACCTTTTTGCTAATACTAAAGAAGTCCCAAACTGGGGACTGGAGATTTCTGGTGGTGGTGGAGGTGCAACTTTCAGTTTCAATGCCAGATGAAGTGGAGGATGGACGTGGCGGAATTTGACTCTGTTGTGCACTTACAGAACCACTACTTGAGGTAATGGAGGTCGAGCTGTATGGAGGTCTCAGCCGGCCCTTCTGACGAGAAAATATGGAAGCTGTAGGTCATGTTGGTGTAGTAGTTAGTGTTACCTGTGTTGGTGGTGGTACCAGTGGTGCCGCGCCGCACACATTTTTGGATAGGGTAAAAATGTCTGTCTGCTGTATCAATCAATCAATCAATCAATAAATGTATAAAGCGCGCTGCTCACCCGCTAGGGTCTCAAGGCTCTGGGAGGTGAGGGGTCCGTTACTGCTCGAATAGCCACGTCTTGAGTTGTTTCCTGAAGGAGAGATGGTCCTGGGTCAGCCGTAGGTTGATGGGGAGGGAGTTCCATGTCTTGGCCGCCAGGTAGGAGAAGGATCTCCCTCCGGCGGTGGCTCTGCGAGTACGTGAGACGGTGGTGAGGGCGAGGCTGGTTGAGCGGAGCTGGCGGGTGGGTGTGTAGAATGTGAGGCAGCTGTTGAGGTACTTGGGGCCCACGTCGTAGAGAGCCTTGTGTGCGTGGGTGAGGAGTCTGAACCTGATTCTTTTGCTGACGGGGAGCCAGTGCAGGTCTCTCAGGTGGGCAGAGATGTGGTTGTGGCGGGGGATGTCCAGGATGACTCGTGTGGAGGCGTTTTGTATGCGCTGGAGTCTTTTCTGTAATTTGGCTGTGGTTCCCGCGTAGAGGGTGTTCCTGTAGTTCAGTCGGCTGGTGACGAGGGCCTGGGTGACCGTCTTCCTGGTGTCAGTGGGGATCCACCGGAAGATCTTTCGGAGCATGCACAGGGTGTTGAAACAGGATGACGAGACGGCGTTGACTTGTTTGGTCATCGTGAGGGAGGAGTCCAGGATGAAACCCAGGTTGCGAGCGTGGTCCGTTGGCTTGGGAGCGGTGCCCAGGCCTGGGGGCCACCAGGAGTCGTCCCAGGCGGAGGGGGATGATCCTAGGATGAGGACTTCCGTCTTGTCCGAGTTCAGCTTCAGGCGGCTGGTCTTCATCCACTCTGCGACGTCTTTCATTCCCTCTTGGAGGCTGGCTCTGGCGGTGGCGGGGTCGTTGGTGAGGGAGAGGATCTGCTGGGTGTCGTCAGCGTAGGAAAGGATGTTTAGGTTGTGTTGGCGTGCGATGGCTGCGAGGGGACTCATGTAGACGTTGAAGAGGGTGTGGCTGATTGAGGATCCTTGAGGTACGCCGCAGATGACTTTGGTGGCGGCGGAACGGGGGAGGCCTACTCTCTGGGTTCTTCCGGCGAGGAACGAGATGATCCACTCCAGTGCCTTCCCTTGGATTCCGGTGTTGCTGAGGCGCTGTATTAGTGAGAGGTGGCATACTGTGTCGAATGCTGCTGAGAGATCCAGGAGGATGAGAGCAGCTGTTTCCCCGTTGTCAAGCAGGGATCTGATGTCGTCAGTAGCTGCGATGAGGGCGGTCTCGGTGCTGTGGTTAGCTCTGAAGCCGGACTGTGAGGGGTCGAGGGATCCGTTTGTCTTGAGGAAGGTGGCGAGTTGTTTGTTGACGGTCTTCTCGATGACTTTGGCAGGGAAAGGGAGGAGCGAGATGGGGCGGAAGTTCTTGAGATCCGTGGGGTCCGCGATGGGTTTCTTCAGGAGGGCGCTGAGCTCGGCATGTTTCCAGCTCTCTGGGAAGGTGGCGGCGGCGAAGGAGATGTTGATGATGTCCCGGAGTTGGGGTACGATGATGGAGTCGGCCTTGTTGAAGACGTGGTGAGGGCACGGGTCGGTTGGGGAACCGGAGTGGATGGTGTTCATCATGTGGGTGGTGTCTTCGGTGCTGACCAGAGAACAGTTGCGGAGCGTGGTGGTGGGGGTCGATGGTTCGGTGGTTGGGAGCGTGGTGTGTGCGCAGAAGCTGTTGTGTATGTTGATGATCTTGCGGTGGAATAACATGGAGAGTGAGTCGCAGAGGTCTTGCGAGGGTGTGATGTCGTTGTTGCAGGCGCTGGGGTTGGAGAGCTCTTTGACGATGCTGAAGAGTTCCTTGCTGTTGTGGCTGTTGTTGTCCAGTCGTTCTTTGAAGGTTGTTCTTTTGGTGGTGCGGATCAGCTGGTGGTGTATGCGGGTGGCATTCTTGAGGGATGTCATGTTTTCTGTGGTCTGGTCGTGGCGCCAGGCTTTCTCGAGGGTGCAAAAAACAACAAGGGATGGACTGAATGTGGATCAATGTCACACACTCCCCCAGTCAAAAGATCTGGGCCCAAATCCATCGTTTTTTTGCACTCCACACCACCCTGGGTCAGATAATGGCTTTATGCAAATCAGCTCTGACCCTGTTGCCCCATGGGAACAGTCCAGTCCGAACTACAACAGCCATATCTTTCCCAGACCGGAATCAAGCATCCGAGGACCGGACCGGTTTCGAGGTAACACCTCTCTTCAGCCCGGCTAGCTTGACTCCAAGTGGTGTGGAGTGCCTGGGACCCACGTCTGGGCATCCCCAGCGCACTTAGGGCGGCAATTGCAAAAAACAACAAGTGATGGACTGAATGTGGATCAATGTCACACACTCCCCCAGTCAAAAGATCTGGGCCCAAATCCATCGTTTTTTTGCACTCCACACCACCCTGGGTCAGATAATGGCTTTATGCAAATCAGCTCTGACCCTGTTGCCCCATGGGAACAGTCCAGTCCGAACTACAACAGCCATATCTTTCCCAGACCGGAATCAAGCATCCGAGGACCGGACCGGTTTCGAGGTAACACCTCTCTTCAGCCCGGCTAGCTTGACTCCAAGTGGTGTGGAGTGCCTGGGACCCACGTCTGGGCATCCCCAGCGCACTTAGGGCGGCAATTGCAAAAAACAACAAGTGATGGACTGAATGTGGATCAATGTCACACACTCCCCCAGTCAAAAGATCTGGGCCCAAATCCATCGTTTTTTTGCACTCCACACCACCCTGGGTCAGATAATGGCTTTATGCAAATCAGCTCTGACCCTGTTGCCCCATGGGAACAGTCCAGTCCGAACTACAACAGCCATATCTTTCCCAGACCGGAATCAAGCATCCGAGGACCGGACCGGTTTCGAGGTAACACCTCTCTTCAGCCCGGCTAGCTTGACTCCAAGTGGTGTGGAGTGCCTGGGACCCACGTCTGGGCATCCCCAGCGCACTTAGGGCGGCAATTGCAAAAAACAACAAGTGATGGACTGAATGTGGATCAATGTCACACACTCCCCCAGTCAAAAGATCTGGGCCCAAATCCATCGTTTTTTTGCACTCCACACCACCCTGGGTCAGATAATGGCTTTATGCAAATCAGCTCTGACCCTGTTGCCCCATGGGAACAGTCCAGTCCGAACTACAACAGCCATATCTTTCCCAGACCGGAATCAAGCATCCGAGGACCGGACCGGTTTCGAGGTAACACCTCTCTTCAGCCCGGCTAGCTTGACTCCAAGTGGTGTGGAGTGCCTGGGACCCACGTCTGGGCATCCCCAGCGCACTTAGGGCGGCAATTGCAAAAAACAACAAGTGATGGACTGAATGTGGATCAATGTCACACACTCCCCCAGTCAAAAGATCTGGGCCCAAATCCATCGTTTTTTTGCACTCCACACCACCCTGGGTCAGATAATGGCTTTATGCAAATCAGCTCTGACCCTGTTGCCCCATGGGAACAGTCCAGTCCGAACTACAACAGCCATATCTTTCCCAGACCGGAATCAAGCATCCGAGGACCGGACCGGTTTCGAGGTAACACCTCTCTTCAGCCCGGCTAGCTTGACTCCAAGTGGTGTGGAGTGCCTGGGACCCACGTCTGGGCATCCCCAGCGCACTTAGGGCGGCAATTGCAAAAAACAACAGGCAGTTTTTCTTGGAGGTTTTGAGTTCATTGGTGAACCACGAGGCTTTCTTGCTGCCAGGTCTGCTGTGAGGGTTCTTCAGTGGTGCGAGGTCATCGGCGCAGTTGGTGAGCCACTCTTTGAGGTAGCGGGCTGCTTCGTTGGGGTCCGTTGTGTTGGCGGGAGGGTTCTGGCTGAGGGAGGTGGTGAGCTGGTTGGCGGTGATCTTGCTCCAGCTTCTGCGGGGAACCTGTTGCGGGTGGTGGTGAGTCGTGGTTCTCCTGAAGTTGAAGTGGACGCAGCTGTGACCAGTCCAGTGTCGTCCGGTGGAGTGGCTGAAGGAGTTGTGCTTGCTGGAGGAGAAGACGGGGTCAAGCGTGTGGCCGGCGTAGTGGGTGGGTGTGTTCACCAGTTGCTTGAGTCCGAGGTTGGCGAGGTTGTCCAGCAGGGCGGCGGTGTTTCTGTCATTGTTGTTCTTCAGGTGGAAGTTGAGGTCCCCTAGGAGGATGTAGTCTGAGGAGGTGAGGGCGTGCGGGCTGATAAAGTCTGCGATGGCTTCGCTGAATTGTGTGCGTGGTCCCGGGGGTCTGTATATGAGAGTGCCTCTGAGGGTGGTCCTGGGGTCGGTGTGTATCTGGAAGTGAAGGTGCTCGGCGGCGGTGAGGGTGTCATCGGAGTTGGTCGTGATGCGGATGGTGTTTCTGTGGACGATGGCGATGCCTCCTCTGGTTTGGTTGACGCGGTCCCTGCGGGTGATCTTGTAGCCCTCCGGGATGGCTATGGCGATGTCGGGGGCTGAGGCGGCGTTCATCCAGGTTTCTGTGAGGAAGGCGACATCTGGTGATGTTGTGTCGAGGAGGTTCCAGAGCTCGACGGCGTGTCTGTGGATGGAGCAGGTGTTGAGCAGGATGCACTTCAGGTGGTTGTTGCTGGTATCTGGCCTTGCGGGTGGGTGCAGGTTCAGAGGCAGGTGAACCTGCAGCCTTGGCAGGTGAAGGGTCCGTGGGTGCGTTTCGGGGTGGCTCAGTAGCAGGCGGGGTTCTGGCCTGGGTTGAGTGTGTTGATGGTGACGGCATCGTAAGTCCGTCGTGTGGGCTGGCCTCGTCGGGGGCCAGGGGTCCTGGTGCTGGGCGCAGTCCAGGCGCGGACGGTTGTTGACGGGCTTGCCTTCGGTGCACCAGCGGCGTGCCCGCTGCGCGTACGCGTGGACTCCGCCATAAATGGCGAAGTGGGAGGGAGGAGCAGCTGGGAGGCGGGAGCGGGGCGGCAAATGGGGAGGGGGTACAGAAAAGAAAGGGGAGGGGCCGCAGGGGAGCAGCGACGGGGAGCGGGGGGGAGAGCGGGAAAACAGAGGCGAAGGGTCTGCAAAATAAACGAAAAATAAACAGGCACAGGCAGCAGAAAAAGTAGAACAGTAAACAGGCACAGCACAATACCGAAGCGAGTGATCCTCAGATGCAGGAGCAGCGGCAAATCACGGGCCGAGCAGACACGGACTATCAGACCCAGAATGCTCAGCTGCGGGGCAGTGGCGAACTCAAGGCAGTAGCGGGGGACCTTGGGCACACTCACGGAGTCCGTGCAGTGTGTGGAGCGACCGGCCCTGGAGCAGGGTCAAGGGTGCTGGAGTGGAGTGATGACTGTGATGACTGGGTCGTCATCGTCAGACTGTTCATCAGCAGCAGAATACACCACTTCTACTTCTTCTTCGTCATCATCATCACCCATAACTGAAAGCCTTTCGTGAACCTTCCTTTTACCTAGCTTTGTCGGCTCATGGCGAGCCTCCGTCTCAGACTGCATTGGTCTGCCAATCAAGATCTAGATCATCAGAAGGAAGGGGGCTTGAAGAAGAACTTGTACTAGCCGTCCTTGACCTATTCCTTGCTGGGGCTCTGGAAGACAATGGATCATCAGGAGGAGTGGCTTGCTCGGCTGATACCTCCGCATGAATCTCCATTTCCTGATGTGCCCCTACTTCTGGAGGAAAAAGCATTGTGGGCAGTTGTGCCTCTCAATGCGCCTCTCCATGCGCCTCTCCTTGCGCCTCTCCTTGCGCCACTATTTGCACCTCTCCTAGTGCCACTCCTTGCGCCTCCCCTTGCGCCTCTCCTTGCGCCTCTCTTTGCGCCTCTCCTTGCGCCTCTCCTTGTTGCACCTGTGGTTGTCGTTGCGGCTGTGGTTGAACACTCGTCAGATGAGTTACACCCTGCATTGATTGGATGCCACTTTGCGATGAGTCAACGCCAACATCACTGGTCGATGGTGAAAGAGCAATTAAAGAGGCTGCCTCTGTTGCGCTCATGGACTTGGGCCTAACTTGGTGTGGTGGTACTGAGACCAATGAAGCAGAGGTGCTGCTCCCCGCTTGGTTCACAGCGGACACCGCTGCTGCAGGCATAGTTTTTTTTTCCCCCAAAAAAGTGTCTGTCGGCACACCAGTCTCCTTGGTAAGTGGCGCCACTTGCTTCTTCTGCTCCTTTTTACTGGAAATGGCACTGGCAACTTTCTTGGTAGTGGAGCTACGGCCACCTTTCTTTGGGCCTATCTTCTTCAGATGTCAGAACAGCAGGACGCAGTTGCACGAGTTGCAGAGTTGTCTGTGGCCACCACACGTGACGTCACGTGACGTTGTGCACACACCGCAGCAGGACTTCTTTCTGGCACTACAACAAGTGATGATGATGAGGATGATTTCTGGTTGTCAGTCTTTGTGCACCTAAAGCAAAGAAAGCCAGAGGAACATCAGTTAAATAAATGTTGCATATGTTGTGGTTCAATTAATATTTGCAATTAGGCAATTAGGCATTAACACAACATACCCAAAAACGGAAAGACCTAAAATAAAAATTGCAATTCTAATCCGAAATGGATGTTTACATTAATAGAAGAGAGATCACACAGAGAGAGTTGTTTCATGCACCACTGAGTACCCCTGGGCATAATGGATGAAAGCAAGGCAGACTGGGTGCAGGCCTATGGCACAAAGCACACTGCCTGGCTTCATAATGGCCGCTAGACCCCCACCCACATGGCCAGGCCCTGGACCAGGCCTCAAAATGGCCCCCACCCAAATGACCAGGCCCTGGACCAAGCCCCAACAACACTCAAAAAATCGAAATACACACAAAAATCACCTCAATCCAATGGCATCCATGCACTAAATGATGTTTAAAATCAAGAGAACACACAGAAAGACTTGGCCCATCCATCACTGACTACCCCTGGGCATAATGTATGAAAGCAAGGCAGACTGGGTTCAGGCCTATGGCACAAAGCACACTGCCTGGCTTCAAAATGGCCCTTAGACCCCCCCACCCACATGGCCAGGCCCTGGCCCAGGCCCCAACAACACCCAAAAAATCAAAATACACACAAAAATCACCCCAATCCAATGGCATCTCTGCCCTAAATAATGTTTAAAGTCAAGAGAACACACAGAAAGACTTGGCCCATGCACCACTGACTACCCCGGGGCATAATGGATGAAAGCAAGGCAGACTGGGTGCAGGCCTATGGCACAAAGCACACTGCCTGGCTTCAAAATGGCCCTTAGACCCCCCACCCACATCGCCAGGCCCTGGACCAGGCCCCAACAACACCCAAAAATCGAAATACACACAAAAATCACCCCAATCCAATGGCATCCATGCCCTAAATGATATTTAAAATCAAGAGAACACACAGAAAGACTTGGCCCAACCACCCCTGACTACCCCTGGGCATAATGGATGAAAGCAAGGCAGACTGGGTGCAGGCCTATGGCACAAAGCACACTGCCTGGCTTCAAAATGGCCCCTAGACCCCCACCCACATGGCCAGGCCCTGGACCAGAATCCAATCTGTGTTACCCCTGTGCACTCAAATCTTTACTATTGTAACCAAAACGGTTTTTTGGAAAACATTCAGGGTTGCGCAGGCATCTGTCACACGTCGTCAATCCGTACCTTTTAAACTGTGAAACTGAAGTGAGCAACTTGTACTCGCGCACAATATTACATGGAACGTTGGGTTCCTACACTGTTTTATCAAATTCAAATCAAAACAGGGTTACTCCATGTTTATCCAATTCCAAAGTTGTGTTTATTATCTTTTTAAGTTCATGATTTAACTGATGTCATCTCAGGAAAACATTCAATTTTCGATCTTCACAAAAAACCCAATGCATTTCGGGTCATGAAAACAAAGAACCCTTCCTCAGGGGTCTGCAAGGAAACATACGGGACCAAATTAGTTACCAGTACAATACAACGTGATATGCGTTATCGCTTAACAAGTTCTAACATGCAAATCAACGATAACAAAGTGCAAATGAAAAAAGTAAATTCATCAAAAGTGGCTTTCCTCCTGATAGTCTCACTCAAGAAAAACGATGACTAAAATAAACACAAAGGTGAAAGCCTGATACGAGCAATTTGAAGCAAAATTATAACCACCCTAAGTGGCGGTTCACACAAACATGGCGGGTGATGGTAGAAACATTTAAAAAGAACGAAGCATAACACTTACTGGGAGATCGAAAAACCACGCGTCTCTCACGACGCTTCAACAAACGGGCACTGACCCTTCAGGTGAAGTATTAACCAAACGCCAGTGGAGAACTGTGCACATGACACCCGGTCATGTGATCTGTGTATATAAGCTTCAACATGGCGAAATCGTATGCGATTTCCTAAATGAAAACCCCTTCACATGACGGCCGGTCACGTGACATGAGTACATAGGCTTCAACATGGCATGCTCGCCTGCGGTTTCCTGCATCCTAGCGAACTAACAGTGTTAATAATAAAAAATGATGGCTGAAACATAATATAATCCAATGTTAAGCAAAAACATGGGAAACCAGAATACAAAAAATGGAAATTAAAGCATGAAATAGTAGCACATATATTATATCGCGTTACACGGTGAATGTAAATATGCATTGACCATTATATTTAGTTGTGAAATACCATTCAAAGAAGGGGGGGGGGGAAAGGGCAGTCCTGTTGCCAATGTCTTCAATGATCAAAGGATCATTATAAAAAACAAGTATACTCAATCCTGTCATTCATTCCAGACGGCTGGAGAGAATTCAATTTTTTTATCCAAAAAAATTCAGCTTGTAGTCTCTGTTTTTGAGGATCAATGTCTCCGCGCTGTTTAATCACCTGCAGAATCGTGCATCTTAGTTGAGCAATTTGGTGACAAGCCTCAATCCAGTGATTAGCCACAGTGGATTTTTTATTGGAAAGTCTAATGTTGCTTTTGTGCTCTGTGATGCGTACTTTCAATTTTCGTTCTGTCCGGCCCACGTATACTTTCCCACAAGGGCATTTGATCGCATAGATGATATTCTTAGTGTCACATGTTGCCGAATGTTGTAGGTCAATTTTGTATCCTTTCGAAGGTTGGGTAAACTGGTTCCCTACAATTATGTTACTGCAATGCACGCAGTTCAAACATCTGGTCATGCCTTTATGAGTCCTTCGTTCTTTTTCAGGACAATTTAAAATCTCTTTCAAATTGCGCGACCTTTGATGAGCAAACATGATCTTGTCACTGAAGAGTTCTTTTAAATCTGGTTCTCCAGAGATGAGTGACCAATGTTTATTCAGAATGCGTTTGATGCGGGTGACTTCTGTAGAATATTTAAGAACACATACAGTTCTGTTTTTGGGTTTCGAAACGGTAGGTTCAAGAAGCAACTCTCTGGGTTTAATTCTCATTTTTTCGAGGGACTCTTTCAAGATAGTTTCAGGATACCCTCTTTTCAAATATTTTTGAGTCTGAATCTCTAATGATGTGGACAACTCGTGTTCATCAGAAGTAATGCGTTTCAGCCTATACAATTGAGAAGTAGGAAGATGCTTCTTGAGCACCTCTGGATGAAAACTCTGAAATAATAAACATGAGTTTCGATCTGTAGGTTTAATGTGTACCTTGGTGCTCAATTGTTGGTTGTGGAGTGTAATTCTGACATCAAGAAAAACAATCGATGATTCATCAATAGTGTGGGTGAATTTGATTCTAGCATTGTGAGTGTTCAAAATTTCAATATTTCTTACCAAATCATTCTTGGTTCCTCTCCAAATTAGAAATATATCATCAATATAACGTTTAAATAAAATCAAACCACTTGTCCAATCAGGATTTTTCAAGATGTGATCATGTTCGAATTTGTGCATATAGATATTGGCATCAAAATGGCCCCCACCCACATGGCCAGGCCCCAACAACACCCCAAAATCGAAATACACACAAAAATCACCCCAATCCAATGGCATCCATGCCCTAAATGATGTTTAAAATCAAGAGAACACACAGAAAGGCTTGGCCCATGCACCACTGACTACCCCTGGGCATAATGGATGAAAGCAAGGCCGACTGGGTGCAGGCCTATGGCACAAAGCACACTGCTTGGCTTCAGAATGGCCCCTAGACCCCCACGCATATGGTCAGGCCCTGGACCAGGCCTAAAAATGTCCCCCACCCACATGGCCAGGCCCTGGACCAGGCCCCAACAACACCCAAAAAATCAAAATACACACAAAAGTCACCCCAATCCAATGGCATCCATGCCCTAAATGATGTTTAAAATCAAGAGAACACAGACAAAGACTTGGCCCAGGTACCACTAACTACCCCTGGGCATAATGGATGAAAGCAAGGCAGACTGGGTGCAGGCATATGGCACAAAGCACACTGAATCGCTTCAAATTGCCCCTAGACCCCCACCCACATGGCCAGGCCCTGGACCAGGCCTCAAAATGGCCCCCACCCACATGGCCAGGCCCCAACAACACCCCAAAATCGAAATACACACAAAAATCACCCCAATCCAATGGCATCCATGCCCTAAATGATGTTTAAAATCAAGAGAACACACAGAAAGGCTTGGCCCATGCACCACTGACTACCCCTGGGCATAATGGATGAAAGCAAGGCCGACTGGGTGCAGGCCTATGGCACAAAGCACACTGCCTGGCTTCAGAATGGCCCCTGGACCCCCACCCATATGGTCAGGCCCTGGACCAGGCCTAAAAATGTCCCCCACCCACATGGCCAGGCCCTGGACCAGGCCCCAACAACACCCAAAAAATCAAAATACACACAAAAGTCACCCCAATCCAATGGCATCCATGCCCTAAATGATGTTTAAAATCAAGAGAACACAGACAAAGACTTGGCCCATGTACCACTAACTACCCCTGGGCATAATGGATGGAAGCAAGGCAGACTGGGTGCAGGCATATGGCACAAAGCACACTGAATCGCTTCAAATTGCCCCTAGAGCCCCACCCAAATGACCAGGCCCTGGACCAGGCCTCAAAATGGCCCCCACCCACATGGCCAGGCCCCAACAACACCCCAAACTCGAAATACACACAAAAATCACCCCAATCCAATGGCATCCATGCCCTAAATGATGTTTAAAATCAAGAGAACACACAGAAAGGCTTGGCCCATGCACTACTGACTACCCCTGGGCATAATGGATGAAAGCAAGGCAGACTGGGTGCAGGTCTAAGGCACAAAGCACACTGCCTGGCTTCAAAATGGACCCTAGACCCCCACCCACATGGCCAGGCCCTGGACCAGGCATCAAAATGGCCCCCACCCACATGGCCAGGCCCCAACAACACCCAAAAAATCAAAATACACACAGAAATCACCCCAATCCAATGGCATCCATGCCCTAAACGATGTTTAAAATCAAGAGAACACACACAAAGACTTGGCCCATGTACCACTAACTACCCCTGGGCATAATGGATTAAAGCAAGGCAGACTGGGTGCAGGCCTATGGCACAAAGCACACTGCATGGATTCAAAATGGCCCCTAGACCCCCACCCACATGGCCAGGCCCTGGACCAGGCCTCAAAATGGCCCCCACCCACATGGCCAGGCCCCAACAACACCCCAAAATTGAAATACACACAAAAATCACCCCAATCCAATGGCATCCATGCCCTAAATGATGTTTAAAATCAAGAGAACACACAGAAAGGCTTGGCCCATGCACCACTGACTACCCCTGGGCATAATGGATGAAAGCAAGGCCGACTGGGTGCAGGCCTATGGCACAAAGCACACTGCCTGGCTTCAAAAGGGCCCCAAGACCCCCACCCACATGGCCAGGCCCTGGAACTGGCCCCAACAACACCCAAAAAATCGAAATGCACACACAAATCACCCCAATCCAATGGCATCCATGCTCTAAATGATGTTTAAAATCAAGAGAACACACAGAAAGACTTGGCCCATGCACCACTGACTGCCCCTGGGCATGATGGATGAAAGCAAGGCAGACTGGGTGCAGGCCTTTGGCAAAAAGCACACTGCCTGGCTTCAAAATGGCCCCAAGACCCCCACCCACATGGCCAGGCCCTGGACCAGGCCTCAAAATGGCCCCACCCACATGGCCAGGCCCTGGACCAGGTCCCAACAACACCCCAAAAATTGAAATACACACAAAAATCACCCCAATCAAATGGCATCCATGCCCTAAATGATGTTTAAAATCAAGAGAACACACAGAAAGACTTGGCCCATGCACCACTGACTACCCCTGGGCATAATGGATGAAAGCAAGGCAGACTGGGTACAGGCCTATGGCACAAAGCACACTGCCTGGCTTCAAAATGGTCCCTAGACCCCACCCACATGGCCAGGCCCTGGACCAGGCCCCAACAACACCCAAAAATTGAAATAAACACAAAAATCACCCCAATCAAATGGCACCCATGCCCTAAATGATGTTTAAAATCAAGAGAACACACAGAAAAACTTGGCCCATGCACCACTGACTACCCTTGGGCATAATGGATGAAAGCAAGGCAGACTGGGTGCAGGCCTATGGCACAAAGCACACTGCCTGGCTTCAAAATGGCCCCTAGAACACCACCCACATGGCCAGGCCCTGGACCAGGCCTCAAAATGGCTCCCACCCACATGGCCAGGCCCTGGACCAGGCCCCAACAACACCAAAAAATCGAAATACACACACAAATCACCCCAATTCAATAGCATCCATGCCCTAAATGATGTTTAAAATCAAGAGAACACACAGAAAGACTTGGCCCATGCACCACTGACTGCCCCTGGGCCTACTGGCTAGTGTGGCTTTAACACACACCCCAAAATTACAAAAAACATCCACATAGATATAATAACAGTGAACTATTCAATTCCATGCCATCTATGCCGTAAATGATATTTAAGTTCAACAAAACTCACAGAAACAGTTGTATCATGCACCCATGACTCACCCTGGGCCTACTAAATACTGTTGCTACCCACAATATATTTTAATTTTTTTTTTTTAAGTTGTAAAAAAGTTTATAAATTGTAGTTGCAGCAACTGCAATGCCCCAAACAAACACCAACTTACTTGTAAAATCTAAACTCCAAAAGTGATCCAAACAAAAAGTTCGCAAATACAAATATCCAGCAGCAGCCACAAAAAGTAATCCTTCCAGCTCCAGACCCAAACGAAAAGTGACCAGGACATGGAAAAAGCAGTGGGAGGAGCCTGCTGGACAGGAACTGGAAGTTGGAGACTCTGGGGCACTTATTTCCTCCCAAGCCCCCCAAAAATGCACTCCGTGCACAAAAAAGTGCAGCCAAATGTCAATCTGAGGAGTTATTCTGATCCAAATCATCAATTTCAGCAGGTTTATGTTGCCAGCGATAGATTTCTTGTGCAGAATTGCAATTTTTGCTATTTCGGGAAAGCGAGATGTTGAAATCTCCCGCTGGATGTCAGCTGCGCGGCGCATTTATGTGTTCGCAATTGTTTACTCTCGCAATGCGTGATCGCTGGCCCTTATGACGTATTCGCGTTCTGAAAGTCTCGCACTACAAGATGGCGGGACGCTATGACGTATTCACGGTCGAAAATTCTTGCGCAATCACGCCATGAAGTACTTGCGGTTGAAAAGTCTCGTGCGATCACCCAGCAAGATCGAAAATGACGCAGCGCACGCAAACCGGGAGGATAACAACTCGGCGAACTCAGAATCAAGGGTAAGTCAACGCCACGCGCGGATATTGTATTTTTGAAGTGCGACCCAGCAAAAACAAATCCGCTAACTCGCAAATTGCAAATTCTGTGACAATTTCGCGTGATTCGCGGACTGCGAAATTGCCAAAAATTTGCAAATTCTGCGAGCAGAACGGATTTTCAACCCATGCTTAGGAATATGTCAGAGATTATTTGGTTGTGGGAGATTTTCTCAAATTCCTCTGCATTACAAGGTCGTACAAGTTTTTGGAGTACAGGTGTTTCCTGACTTTTCAATATGTAGTTTGCTTGAGGGCGAAAGAGCAAACAAGGGGTCAGGATTTTGTTCCTTCTCCGTGAGGGGGCTGCCTTTAGTTGCAGCAGTTAGATCAAGACCGTGGACTGAGTAATGTAATGTTGTCACTTCAAGGACTATATGGGGCACTGGTTCAGGTTTTGTATGTATGTCAATGTCCAGTGTATGTGAAACCTTCAGGGAAGAACAAACCTCACCACTGCCTGGCATCTGAAGTTCCTTAAAAGTGGAGGGGCACATCTCAGATGTAGCACCTAAATGTAATTTGGCACAAGAAGACAAAAAAATCAGAGGAATTTGAAAATTCAAAGAAGTCAAACCAATACTACCATAGTGTAAACTTTGAGACAATGTACCATGACTATTCTGAGTGTAATCTGGGTGATTTTCCACAGTATTGTGCACACAATAACTAGACCAGCTCTGAGGGGACTGCAAAAGAGAGCGAGGTTTCATTCTTAATTTGTAAGGAGGCTAAAATAAATGCAGAAAAATAGTCTTGTACTGGTTTTTTATATCCCACTTGAAGTCTGGGTTATAGATTTTATTAGCAGGGTCTGAAAAAGTTAATTTTCTTGTAATTCTAGAATCTTGGGTTTGATTATATCTTGTAAAGATTGCAGACCTTTCTCTACAAGGACAGTGGTAGGCTTGACAACTTTACAACGAGCAACAGAACTACACTTGGAATTTGTTCAAATTGACTATTAGCTGTCTGTATTCTAGTAGGTCCGTTCTTTCGTTTGTTAAACTTATTATTGTTTACTTTGAATGTAGTATTAAACATTTTCTCTTTAGTATCAGGGACTGTGATCTTTACTGCATCACAAGACTGGGCTATATCATTCAAATGGAAAACAGAGGTTATGAAATGCATCTGCTCTTTGTTTGTCTGTTGTGTGGATAAACATGCTATTTTATAACTACTTCCAGAATCAGAACTCTTGTTCAGCAAACAGAGTAAGGTATTGTTCTCCTTTTGCAATGCTGACACAGTCATTGAATCGGGATGATCAAAACAGAAAAAGAAACCAGGATCTGGCAAAGAGGTGTTTGAGAGCCAATAAGCAAGATATTCCAGACATAAATGTTCATTTCTCATAAGAAGATTCTTTATTTTAGGACTGGGGTTGACAGCCTCAAATTTTAAAGTAGACACCAAATGGCTTTCATTGTTGGGAACTGAGGAACTGCCCTGCACAAACTTAAAAGAAGCATTGGCGCATTTCATTGTTAAACCTTTCATTATGACACACTTTCAATAATTTCACACACAAATCTAACATAAAAATGGTAGCTAAATGAATGCAAAGAAACCTCACAAGTAACCCTGGAAATGTGGGTTGGTCATTCTGTCAGGATGCAGTCCGTGACAGCAGCATGTGTCAACGACTCTGGCAAGGACTGGTGGCAGGGAAGACAAAGTAGGCAGAATATTGGGGGCAGTGCTGCCCGAGATCCCACAGAGAGTCAGAGGAGAAAGAGAATCCAAAGGGAAGCTCTGTTCAAGGGAGTGAGAAAGTAAAGGCTCAGAAAGGACAGGCACTCAAGTGGCAATGTGGCATTCAGACTAGCTATGCGCAGGACGGAAGTGCCATACATATGTGTATATAACAGTATTAACTATGAAGGTAATATTGGGTAAAGCACTCGGGGGCTCCACAGGGTCGGACTGAAGCTCAGGAAGTTCCTCACCCACAATTGCTGTTACAGATACTCACTCAATACCCATATATTGGATATACATGAAAATGCAGGATATTTGTGGAGCTGATACCTATGGTGGTGTTATAAAAATATCTCAAAGACAATACTCACAGTGGACAAGAAACATCACCTAGGTTGTCAGCTGAGCCAATGGATCCCGGCAATCAAGCAGGAACATGCAAGGTGGTAACAGAAAGGTTGTAGAACCAAATACACAGCCATGCTAGACAATGAGCTAGCTAAAAGGATTGCTTAACAGGAAAAAAGAGAAAACAAAGGGCACACTTGGCAGAAAGCAAGCAACAAACCAGGAAACTAGAAGCAAGACAGCAGTAATAGGATAACAGCAAACTTGGAACTGGAACAAAGGTAATGGGAAAAAGGGCAGAGCCTGGGAAAGGGTAATAGAGAGGGAGGAGCTCAGGGATGTTTTTCAAATGGAACGTGGGTCTACTAAAACCCCATGATGGCTCGGTGTGCGCTAAAAAAGTGCAGTGCTATATTGTGAGTGAGTAAGAAATGATTAAAACTAGCTATAGGGTCAGCTATAACGTTACTTTTTTATTTCAGTTGCCCAGTGCCAGGATCAAAATCAGAAGTCAAGACATCTAGGTAGCAAGATAGCTACAGTTCAGGAACAGGAATCAAGGTAACACTGTTAGTTCAGTAATAGGGATAGCTATTGCTCAGGAATCAAGAAATTAAGAAATACCCATAGCTCAGGAACTCTGGAAACAATGGTAGCAAAAGCTCAAGAAACAAAGGTCGGTCTCAAAGGAACACAACTACAATGACCTACCCTGGACTACTTCAATAGAGAACATTTAAGAGAGAGGTATTAGGCATTTATAAAACTTTAATGACTATTCCCATGTAATGCCCACTTCACGATTACTGAGAGCTTGATGATCCAACCGATTACAAGAATTGTACAATGAGGAAGACTGGGTGGAACTTATGGCAAGCCATGATAAAGCATTAAAGAAGGCATGACTTAAAATGAGTTAGTATAAAATCCTACACAGATGGCACTGGTCTCTCAAAAGACTTAACACATCTGAGATGCTACTATTGGCATCTTGGTGGACGTTCAGTAGTCCAGACAGGTACATAGTACTTATTCTATGGGAATGTCACTGTCTAAATGACTACTGGATGTCCAAAACTGTGCCATATATGAACAAGTAATATAGATCTTGAATGACCAAATGGAAATGTTTGCGGAGACATTAGGCAAGTTCTTATCAGAGAGTACGGACTGACCGGTCTGCGAAAGACCCTCATGTGCACCATCTCTCTTTCTTAAAGAGAGTTTGTCATATACAAATTGTGTTTGTGATTGTTGTTACCACTTATTTTATAAATGTATTAGAGATACTGCTATATACCTTACACTTTGCTTCTTTATGCTAAAATACTGAAAATGATGTAAATGCACTTGCTTTTGTTCAAATGCATTTGGCTTCAGTGTTTTTATACATTGATTAAATAGATGCACCCAAAAAAAAACATGGATTGTGATTCAAAAGGAGACAAGAAAAATTAAATTGTGCTGTTTTAAAACTGTTTGTACGAATAGTGCTGTGGCAACAAAATATATGTAACAATTAGATTTGTTATACATTGTATGTAATTTAGATATGGAAATGTCTAACTGTTTTCAGTGGCTTAAGTTAAACACCAATAAAGAATCATCAGAATAAAAAAATAAATCAAGCAGTATTGTATGTAATTTACTTTACAATATGTTTTTTACAAGGACCTAGCTTAGTCCACTCTCTTGAGAATGAGCTATAAGTGCATCTGGGCATTAATTTAAGGCACTGATCCATCTACTATTTTAAACATCAGTGAACAGTGTAACACAGAGCATGTGCTGATTATACGTTTCCCTGGCTACAACTCTCTCAACTCACCCTCAAACCCACCTGCACGCATCTAAGCCTGCACCTATTGCGGTCCTTGCCCCTCCATCCCCATTCATCCCCCTATGTCTCCATTCCTATACTTCTTGCTGGTCATGCCCATCCTAGGCTGCATGTCTCCAGCTTATACCTCTTCATGCTCAGACTATACCTTACTGTACCTTTCCTTACTACTAATTCTCTCTGCCTGAAACTAGGGTCGGATTGGCCATTTATCCTACCAACATTTTGGCATGGGGCTGATTTTATGGCTCAGGCCCAAAGACATCAGTTAGGGGTCATGTCATGCGTGATCTAATATGTGAGGCCATGAGCAAGACATGGCAAGCATGCAAATTATAGTTAATTTAGTTAACTGGTAAATTTGGGTGTTTTTGATTTTAATATGATATTCTTAACTGCCATTTTCATATAACTACAATATTACTTTAAGCTTGTTTATTTCAGTTTTTGTTAATGTAAAAATTTGGTATTAACATGCCTGCATTTCCATTTTTTTGTAATGTGAAGCAATATTCTATTGCCATACCTAACTATTCCAAACCCCACAGCACATACCCTATAAGAGTGTTTCATTTGTATTTCTTTCCCTCAGCGCTCCAGCGTTACTAGCTATCTATACATTGTTCTGCTTAGTTTCTCTCAAATGGCTGAACAGATTTTTATCCAATCACAAAAACACTCTTTTTGGGGAAAGATCTAGCGTTCTGCCAAATTTGGTGTAAATCTGTTCAGCCATTTTGGCTGTGGCATTATCTAAAATTCATATGGGAAATTGCATGGGGAAAATGCATTTTGGGAACTCGGTTTCCATGTCCCCCGCTTGATAGCACTGCCTAAAACTTTCCAGAAAGAATTTGAGGTGGAGGAATCTTATTTTGGGATGTTGTTTAGTGAAGATTCAAAATAGAGTGGTGTGTCATAGAGTGGTGTGGAATGTTGTGGAGTGGAGTAGAGTGGCATGGTGTAGAGTGAAGTGGAGAGTCATAGAGGGGCGTGGCGTTGAAAGGAGAAGAGTGTCATCGAGTGTGGTGGAGCTGCTCGCGGGGAGTATTGAGATCCTGGAACCCTATATTAGTGATGTCTTGGATCTATCGTTCAGGACTCATACCGTACCTGAAAGATGGAAGCAAGCAGTGGTACTTCCGCTTCAAAAAAAGCTAAATGTAAGTTGGGAAAGATTGGACAATCTCCCTCCTATCTCTCTCCTACCCTACCTGGCCAAAGTGGCAGAGAAGGTGGCCAATCTTCAGTTGATGGCTCATGTGGAGAAGGCCAGCCTGCTTCATCCAACTCAGTTTGGCTTTCGATCTCGCCACTCCACTGAGTCAGCGCTGCTTATGGCAACTGAAACCATCAGGCAAGGGGTAGATGAAGGGCAGACGATGGCCCTCATCTTACTCGACTTGAGCGCTGCGTTCGACACTGTAGCACATTTCACCTTGCTACAGTGTCTGAACAAGGGCGGAGTTACAGGGGCAGCGCTGAAGTGGAACCAATCCTTTTTGTCCAATAGGGGCTTTCAGGTTAGAAAGGGGGAGTATTACTCTCGTATGATCAATTTGGATCAAGGAGTGCCACAGGACTCTGCCTTGAGTCCAACCCTGTTTAATCTATATGTGTCCCCTGTAGCAAATATTGTGGAGAGCCATGGCATGCAAATCGTGTCATACGCGGATGACACACAGCTGGTCATCTCGCTGTCACGGGCGCCGGAGGTTGTGGCATCTAGCTTCAGTGCCTGCATGCAGGAGCTTGCCTCCTAGATGTCTAACAACTGCCTGAAGTTGAATGGTGCCAAAACTGAGGTGCTCGTGGTGGGGGGTGGCCCGCCTGTGTGGTCCTCGGCGTGGTGGCCAGCATGCCTAGGCAATACTCCTGTGCCTTGTCAGCAGGCTAAAAATCTCGGAGTAATGTTTGACTCTGACCTTTCATTCACTCCCCAGATTGGTCGCATGGTTGGGGTGTGTGTTGGCGTCCTTAAAAGCCTGCGGAAGATGTTGGACGGCTTCCCTTTGGTGCTAGGCGGATGCTGGTGCACGCCTTGGTAACCTCGCGACTAGACTACGCTAACCTTCTTTATCTGGGGGCTACGGTCAAAAGTCTGAACCGCCTTCAGGTGTTACAGAACGCCGCAGGCCGGCTGGTGCTGAGGCTCCCTAGAAGAGCAGCCTCCAAAGCTGCCTTGGAGACTCTCCACTGGCTTCCTGTCAGAGAGAGTATTGCCTTTAAGGCGCTATGCACATGTCATCGCATTATTGGGGCAAGGCGCCCAGACCCTTACTGAGCCTTATCACGCCTCACAGACCTAAGCGGACGCTTAGATCTACTGGTGTTGGCTTGGTAGTTGTCCCCCAAATTAACAAGGCGCGTATGGGGGGCAGATCCTTCAGGCACCTTGCAGCCAAGAGTTGGAACATGCTCCCGCTAGAGCTGCGCTTGGAACCTTCAGAGGCTAAGTTTCGAAGAGCTCTCAAAACCCATTTGTTCCGCTTAACACTTGTGTGTAGTGGCTCTAGTTAGGCCTCCTCACTGTCTCTCACCATAGCGCGGGGACACGCCGGTGCGCGTAACCAGGTGCTTTAGAAACTTCCTTAATAATAATAAAAGTGGCATAGAGTGTTGTAGAGTGGAGTGGCATAGAGGGCAGTTGAGTAGTAGAGTAGAGGGAAGTGGTGTGTCATAGTGTAGAGCTGAGTAAAGTGGCATAGAATGGCATAAAGGGAGTTGTGTCAAATGGAGTAGATTGTCATAGAGTGGCATTGAGTGGAGCAGATTGTCATAGAGTGGAGGGGCATAGAGTAAAGTTTCGTAAAGTGGAGTGGCATAGGATGAAGTGTCGTAGAGGGATGTCCCATAGAGCTTTGTTGCATAGTGTTGTAGTGTACAGTGTTGTGGTATAAAGTGGAGTGGCGCAGAGTGGAGTGGCCTATGGCGAAGTGGCATGGAGTGGAGTGGCATAGAGTGGAGTGGCATGTCAAAAAATAGAGTGGAGTGGCATAGAGTGGTGTGTTAAAGAGCAGAGCCGAATGGTGTGGCTTAGCGTGCAGGATTGTCATTATTGGACTCGGTCCTTTCTGCTAGGTCATCGCAAAAATTTTGCCTTCCTCCTCTGATTTTTGTTACTCTCATTTTTGTTGTCCTTAGGACTCAGTGCCCTTTACCACTGCTAACCACTGCTAAACTGCATGTGCTCACTCCTTTCAACATGGTAACATTAGTTTATCCCGTAATTGGCATATTTAATTATACTTATACGTCCCTAGTAATGTATACTACCTGTGTCAACAGCCTATACATTAAATGCTGCTAGTGGGCCTGCAGCACGGATTGTGCCACCCTCATAGGTAGCCCTTTAACCCCTTCGACGCTGATGACGAGCTGGGCTCGTCATGAGGTAGCCTCCTCGCACGCTCATGACGAGCCCAGCTCGTCACGTAACATGCGCTTTTGAAAAAGTCAGCGTACGAGCGGAATTCCGCCCGCACGCATGCGGTTAAACATGTCTTAGGCCTGCATAACAGTCTTTGTGTGCAATTTTAAGCTTCCATTTCAACCGTGCAAAATAATCCTTTCACCAGGCCTAAAACCTTGCTTTTATTAAATATATGTCACACCCTAACAGTCCGCAGGGCACTGTGCAATGTATTTAAAAAGTAGGGCATATACGTTTTACATGTCCTGTAAGTGACAAACTCTTACATTTGTTTCTCACTGCTGCAAGGCCTGCTTCGCCCATAGGACAACATTGGATTCACCTCATTACATGTAATAAGCTGTAACTTCCAAATGGAAACAGGTGAACAGTTAATGTTTGGTGTCTTTGGAACTGTAATGAAAACTTCTCTTTTACGGTAAAGTCGGATATTCAAGTACAATTTTGAAAATGCTACTTTAAGACAGTTGGCATTTTCCTGCTTTAGCCATTTAGTGCTTGCAGCCTGTGTCTCGGTCACATGACTGGATACATTTGGCAGTTGAAGCTTGTGTATTCCTCCTATAGAGACACACACAATAGAGTTTAGGTGTTCCTTGATAGGCCACCACTGATAGGATGGGAGATTGTAACTGGGCACTGCCCTACTTACACCTGAATAGTCTGTGTCCTGACTTCACACAAAGGTTTGCAGGACACAGCCTATTCAGTAGTCGGTCTGGAGCCAGGGCAGGGATGACAGGAAATCTGTGCACTTCAAAGGGAAACCACTAGAGTCTGCTTTGAGGATTTTGTCAACGCAAAGACTTTGTATTGCTCACATTGGAACCACCGCTGCATGACGCATTACTATCACAACAGTATCACTCATTAGTAGTACAAAGAGAATATTAATTTAACTTATGCAGTTGCTTAGTATATATCTTTAAGTCTCAGAAATGTTTACAAAACACTTACACTCACTGGATGATGTCATCAGTGATGTCATTTGAGATGTCATAAGTGATGTCACTGACCATGTCATGAGTGATGTAATATGTTAGGTCATAAGCAGTGCATTGAGGGGCGTAAGATATAGTTAGCCGAGGAAACTATAACTGCTGAAATTCAATGCTTTTGTACGAGTGAAATCTGAACCTTACTATAACATCCATATAACCTTTGGTTTGTTTCAGTGAATTTCTAAGGGTTTTATTCTATTTACTAACTATAACATCCCTGTAACCTTTGGTTTTTTAAGTAAATTTCTAATATTTTTTAATGTTATTTCCTAACTATAACGTCCCTAAACCTTTGCTTATTTCGTGAATTTCAAAGTTTTTTTAATTTTATTTCCTAACTGTAACCTATAATCTTTTGTGAGTGGGTGTGTGAGTGGCTGTATAGGTCTATGAGTGGGTGTATGAGTAGTTGTATGGGTCTGTGAGTTGGGTGTGGGAGTGTCTGTATGGATCAGTTAGTGGGTGAATGAGTGGCTGTATGGGTGTGTGAGTGATTTTGTGGGTGTGCAAGTAGCTGTTTGGGTATGTGAATTGCATACTACTAAGGTGAGCAGTGTGGAGTGAAATGGGCTATGCCTCCAGGTGATTGTGCACTTTTACATAGTTGTACTCATTTAACGGGAGAACCATGGACTGTGCTCTCAGTAGGAGTGGCCAACAAAGAACGTACTCATCACACTCAGATTCAGATTCAGATTCAATGATCTTTATTCGGTTAAAAACAAGTAACCAAGAAAGAGAAAAACATCAAAACAAATTACAATAACTACAGCTTTTGGAGTAAGTTCAATAACGAGGACCAAAAAGACGGATATTTAAAACGGAAGGAAAACTAAGCATTAATCAGATTTCTATTATCATATGTTTCCGTAATTTAAAAACACTCTTTAAAAATTTTAAGACCACAGATACAGATAAAACCGTGTCCATTCTCTGGAGCTCTAAAAAAGCTGGGCGGCATCTGGTAAAATTCATTTCTTTTAAAAAAGGGATTATGATTTCTCTACGTAAGGCAGTATAAAATCTACAAAAGAACAGGATATGGATATCCGATTGTTGTGAAGTGACATCGCATGGGCAGAGGGGTAAAATACGTGTCCATAAGTTCATTTTTGGAAGTGACACCAATCTAAAAAATATACAAAATCTGAATCGTGTTAAAAGAAAACGATCATAGTTTGTCATAGGCAGGGATAGATATGGCTGTACAGACTTAAGCTCACATAAGGTCAGGAGATGTGACTGTACTGAATGTTTTAGAGATTCAGCTCTCCTCCTCTTAGCTTCAAGATGAGCCAAGCAGAGGACCTTCAGTGAGCGCCTTGAGATGCTATCCAGTGTTGATGGATCTGAATAATAAGAATAGCACCCAATCTCAGTCAAAAAGCTCTTAACGTAGGCAAGCCATTGTGATCTCTCCACATGATCCAAATTGAGGGTGTCCTGTAATAAAGCCCGGTTCATAACACATTCATTTGTAGTCCATACCCTGTGCCACAACAAAATGGGTTGGATTTTGATAATATCAGTTATGTGCGATAGGGCAAGTTCAGCGTGACAATTAAAAGTGGCCACACACTGTGGGACAGCAAGGACTTCCCTCAAGAATTTGTTTTCCACAGCCTGGATTGGATCAACGTTTGAGTAGCCCCACAACCCCGAGCCGTACATAGCCACCGATACACATGTTGCTTTATAAATGGTTATCATTTCTTTTATCGGCTTCCTGCCCAGTTTTCTTACAAAATTCTTTAAAGCCATGATAGTTTTCATAAATAAAAGAGTTCTTGCCTTGATGGCACTTGTCCAGGAACCTGACTCATGAAATAAAATACCTAAATATGAAAAAGTTGGGGTATTGTCTAGAGGAACATTGTTTAAAATCATACGTTTCATCGGCTTACATGATTTGGGACCACAGTTCATTGTGAAAGTTTTGCTACAGTTAACTAGCAGGTCTAGGTTGAGCATAAAATTCTCGAAGCTTACTACTAGTTTCTGCAGAGCCCGGGGAGTGCGAGCCATAAGCACGGCATCATCCGCATACATTAGTGCAGGGATTGCCCTCCTCCCCACTCTGGGCATGTCCCCGCACTCGTGCAGCAGGTGGTGCTCGAGCCCGTTAATATAGAGCAAAAAGAGAAAAGGTGCTAAAACGCATCCTTGGCGCACTCCGCGGCCCACACTAAATTGTCTGGAGCATTCGCCCCCCCTGCCGTAGCGGACAGATGCTGTGGCTCCACTATACAATTCCCTCAGGAAAGAAATGATGATCGTATCCACGCCCAAAGTTTTCATAACTGCCCACAGTTTAGTGTGCGACACACAGTCGAACGCTGATGAAAGATCCACAAAAGTAAAATACAAGCGTTCCGACTTGATCCTTATATATTTGTGCTGTAACAACATCAAATTTAGGCCTTGTTCGATTGTGCCAATCCCTTTTTGAAAACCAAATTGGAGGTCACTCATAATTTCATTTTCCTCCGCCCAGGTTTGGAGTCTTGCCAGCACTATTTGACCCAAAATTTTAATTGAAGAATCGAGAAGGGAGATGGGCCTGTAACAGGCACAGCTGTTCCTATCGCCCTTCTTATAAATGGGAACGATGACTGAAGTGAACCAAGACTCATTTAGGCCCCTTGATAGGGCCGCATTAAAAAGTTGTACCAGCAAAGGGCCCCAGATTTCAGGGTTTTCTTTAAAAATATCCGCGGGGATCCCGTCAGGACCTGCTGCCTTCCCTCCTTTAGTAGCTCTTAAGGCGAGCATTACCTCGTCAAGTGAAACAACCAGGTCTATACCTGGTTCCAAGGCCCGGCTAGTCAGTGAATCGCTACTATGAATATCATCCTGTGCTTTATAAATATTAGAGAAATGATCCACCCAATTGTCTTCAGTAATGGCAATCTCCAATCGCGCCTTATGGGTTTCGTAAGGAAGAGGAGTGTTGATTACTTTCCAAAAAGCAGCGGGGTTTTTTGATTTTGAAGCCTCACAGAGTGAGTCAATGGCCTCCTTATTTAATGCAGATTTCCTTGCTGTAAGGGCCTGATTATATGCCATCCTACATGATCTAATTTCGCCAACATCCCTGGGGCTTCTATGCACTGCATATTTTAGATTTTTCAGAGCCCTGGTGCATGCATTATCAAACCAGCTCCTAGGGCCCTTACCTCTACGCTTCGACTCCACCCTTAAACTACTTTTTATGTTTTCGGCTATTATGCCAAAGTGGTCAATTATTTGTTCGCCGCTTGAGTTATGCCCCAGACAGATCAGAAAGCTAGTAGAGCACGCCTCCCACAGTTCTTTGAAAAAAGTCGAAGGGATTACTTTACTCCAGTTAAGTGAATAGCCATTTTGTCTCCCTAGAACCACATCAACCGCTGCCTCAACAAGTGGCGCGGCCGTAGATGGGTCCGGGAAGAGATCTACAATCTTAAGGCATTGGGGAAGGTGATCACTTATGGGCAATGGAATGTTAGTAACCATCACGACTCTATGGCCAAGGTTACTGGAGGCGATGATGAAATCAATAGTAGTCAAACCTCTACCAACAAATGTCGGGACAAAGGGTGTGGGTTTTAATGCTAATTCATTGGCAAACCCTAAGTCAAACATAAACATTATTTCATTCAACAAATCCCCCATTAGAGTGTGATCGAAGTGGGTCAGATTCACATCTCTCTCGGTCATTAGGCCGCATAGGCCCTGACTCCCTTTGGTACAAAGCGAACAGTTAAAATCTCCCCCCCATAAAATTACTAGTTCTTTGTCATTTTTGTTAACCTCTGTTTGAACTTCCTCCTTAAGTAGCTTAATCGCAACCACGATTTCATCCCTCGGGACATTATTGTAAAAATTAATAATAATCACCTTTGCTCTTTTAAAGTCTCTAAGAATTATTAATTGGAAGTATTTGGAGTTTAAGTGACATTGGGCCTGTTTTATTTTAAGGTGGTTTGAAACATAAGTAGTCAAACCACCTTTTGCCCTACCGAAATGGCCTCCAACCGCGGGAGTAAAAAAGGTTCTATAGCCATTTATATGGATTGGGTCCTGGGTCCATGTTTCTTGTAGGGCCACTATATCCTTGCCTCCTATTACAGACTCCCAGGCTGGGTTAATAATTTTTTGCTTCAGCCCAGCTACATTCCAAAAGAGCAGTTCGCAAAAAGTACTCTTCGCCTGCCCTAGACCAGAACCTATCTTTCCCCTGCTCCCAGTATTATTATTATTATTAACACCTACGAGGGGATTCACCTGATCCAGACTAACACTGTCACAAGGTGTCAGCCCATCGGAGGCGCAGATCTTATTTAATATGGGAGAATCTTGTAAAGGTTCACTAGGGGCGTCTATACCATTAGAAATGATATTAGAAAAAGAAACTCCCTCCTTAGTGCACTCTTTGGGTGCTGAAAACAGGGGCTTATTCCCATCCAGAGATTCTATAGGGGACTGAGCTTGTTGTCAATCTACCCCATCCAAACCAGAAAAAAATCTGGTATCGATTTTGGATTGGTAAATTATACATATTTGGTAATAATTCTCTGGTGTTACCTAATCTAGGTTGGTAGGGGTTGGGTTCCAAATGCAATGGGTAATGGTCACTGAGGGCGGGGTGTTGGTAGGGTAGATACCCATTTCTGGGATAAAAGACCTCTGGTCTCTGGGTGTAAAGAGAGGAACATTGACCATTTACATAGCCATGATTACCCAACAGTGGCAGTACCCCCTCTGGCTCAGCCATGTCCCATAAGCTGGCATTTCCGAACCTACGGTGTTGTTGTGCGGGCTTCCTAATAAGTTGCCTATCCCTGCCCCAGTTGTTAGCGCTTTTCGGGGGTACATAGGGATAAAAATAGGAAAGGAGATGTGTAGAAATTGAATCACCACTACTGACATCAAACCAGTCCCCAATATGCCTCACAGCCCTATGATCCTTAAAATTGATGATTATTACATCACCAATCTTATCCTTTGGCCTCACTCCTACCCAGTTAGCACGCCTTAGGCTTAGAATTTCACCGTTTATTGAGGCAGGTAACGGTCTATTGTCACGGAGCCAGAACACCACCTTGTTCCGTAACGCTCCGTGATCTTCCCATTTACCTGCGGGTAATTCTGGTACCCCTGCCAATACAATAACATAAGGGGCAGAGTCAGGGGTTAGGTCTATATTATGGTTAGTTTTAGTTTTAGTTTTAGTTTTTGGGGGGACAATGGGATTATTGTTAACTATCTTGGCCTTAACAATTTCCCTGTCCTTACTAAGATCTTTAATTTGACCTCCCCCTACCTTAGGCGAATGCTCCTTAGATACTAGAGCCACCGGTTGTGGTGTGGCTATCAGTGGGGTCGAGGTAATTAATCTAATCGTCGGGCTGGCCAAACTTACTCCCCCATTCACTAATTTTTGTTTAGGCTTTGATATTGTTTGTACTGGTGTCGTTATTATTTCCGATGAGGGGGGACCTATTACTGAAGGTTTCACAGGTAAATTTGCTTTTAATAGCGGCTTTTCCTTAGTGTTGCCTATCCCCTTTAGCAGATCTGATAGGAGGAGGGAATTCTGTGCAACCTTCTTTTCAATAAGATCTAGATGTGCACACATCGTAGAAGTCCTATCAAGAAGGGGTTGGATCGCTCCCCTGATTAGCTCTGCAATTTTGGCCATCATAGCTTCCTCACAGCCAGGGGTTTCGCCAGTTTCTAATAAGGAAACAGTCTCGACCTCTTCCAATGTTTTGTGTACTTGATTTCCCAGTGAATTCCCCTCCCTATTTACATTGCTTGACCTGATGAGGGGGGATGTAGGGGACATGGTAGGTGACTCAATAGGGAGCTTTGGGGAACCTGACAGCCTAGTACTATCGTTCCCAGTAAGTAAGTCCAGTACAAATACACTTGTAGGTGTACTGGACAATGGCTGGTTATTGGTCAAGTCAGGTTCAATGGCCGCACTATCGACATTGGCAACAACCCCTGTGTCTGAGAAGTCAATCAAGAGACAAGAAGCACCAAGGCCTTTCGGCACAATAGTGTCTCCCGTCTCACCAGGAGCACCTAATTTATTTCCTAAGAGGACTGATGAAGATACGGACTCAACCCCCCCTCCTTCTGGATGTTTAGAACTCGTTCTCCCTTGCTTCCCCCTACGCCTAACTCGAGCTTTTTTAAATCTACGGGGTGATTCCTTAGCTGCAGGCTCATGCAATCCAGCAGAGCCTATGCCTGATCCTAAAAATACTGGGCCAATGGAGTCCTCTTCACTCTGGCCCGCGTGTATTAGGGCAACAGCAGTAATTATCTTGCGTACAGGGACAGGGGGTTCGTCTGAGGCAGGAGTCTCTATGGGAATAACTGGTTGCTCTAAAGTAGCTGTAGAAGATAGGTCCAACCCCAAGGACGCCCTTCTATTATTGTTAATTTGGGCAACCTTTTTAATTAGAAAATTGTCCATGGTGACCAATTTAGAGGGCATTATGGGGTATGTTTAAGAACTGTAGATGGACAAGCGTAAATGATGGTTCCAGAACAGTTTCCGTTTGATGTTGGTAAATGCTTGCACTGAAGGAATATGAAAACAACTTGTCAAGGGAAATGGGCCCGGCTCGGCTCCCTCGGTCCCCGGAGGGCCACAGAGGGCCCGCCCTTTGCCCGGGCTTAGCCCCGGGCTGCGTCCCGCGCGCGTCCCGCGGTCCGCGGTCCAATCCCTACTAATATAGAAGGGTTTCCAAGGGGGCGTGGTCCCTCCCTCCTCACGCTGGCAAAGGTATTGGCACAAGTCCCAGGGCAATGCTACTCCTGTAGCGCGACCAAACGAACAGGCTGTCTCAGCAGGAAACTCCTCTCACGAGCGGCACCCGCGAAGCGGGGGCCGCGAGGAGTAAAGAGCAGTCAGATGGGGGCGGGCACTGGGAGGGGGCGCGGCTCCCCCGGGAAGAGGACACAGCTGTAGGTGTTTGAAGCTGTTCCTCGCAGTCCCGGGGCCGCGCCTCTCGCCTCCACTGCGGCCTCACGCCTCCCTCCCTCCTCACGCTGGCAAAGGTATTGGCACAAGTCCCAGGGCAATGCTACTCCTGTAGTGCGACCAAACGAACAGGCTGTCTCAGCAGGAAACTCCTCTCACTCACTACAGATTGTGCTCCGATAAATACAATGCATTCACCTTCACCAAGGATTTCAAATGATTTTTCAATGTGGTATTGTTGAGAAAATACACTTGCTTTGCCTTCGCCATCCCAGAAAGTTATGATCATTTGTCCTTTACAGAAGTGGCGCTTTAGCTGGTGCACCTGCTATGTTTGTAACTGTAAGTACTTCCCGTTGAGGTTTAATTTCTGTTAAATGAGCATCAGGGCCAGAAAGGAACTTCACATGCCTGTTTATACAACAAGAGTCCACAATTTTGCACAAAATGTTTACCCAACAGCAGTACTTTCTACTGGTTAAATAGCAAGTGCGACCTTCTGGGTAAATGTCTAGTCTGCATTCTACACTACAGCTGCATAATGGACCGCAGGGAAATGTCTGAAGTGACCTTGAGTGCGTTTTGACAATGCAATTTCTCTTCCTGCATCTTTATCCAGAAATTTGTGATAACATGTATCATCCTATAGAGAAGACAACAAGACTACAATCAGATAAATCACCACCAGCTTCAAGTGGGGCACGTGCTAGGTTTATATTTGTACGTTCTTTACCATGAAGTTTAATTTCTGTGAAATGAGAATCAGGGCCAAAACGGATCCTCATCTGTCCTCTTATCCAACAAGATTGCAGTTTTATACATTTTTAAAGTGAGAAGGAGGGCCACACTTCATCCCCCCACCTCAGGCCAATTTCAGCCCAGGGGCCACATGACCTCTCTCCCCCGGCTGATTTTATTCCACAGGAACCCCCTCAACCAGGGCCTGCAAACTAATGCTTGGTGCCATGATGCCCAACAAGGCCACCCCGTTAGCACAGTTGAGCACTGCAGAGGGAGCCTCAAATGTCCTGTGGTCCCTGCCTCCGGCAGAAGCCGGCATTACTCCTCCACATAGGGAGCAGCCAAAAATGCTGATGCCTGCATGCAGAAGAAAAACTATCATCTGTTTGCTCTCGCTTGGTGTGAGCTGTCATAGCTCCGGCCAAGCAAAAAAAAACAGCTATGTCCCCGGGTGGGAATTCTGGGACATAGGGAGCCTTCAGTGGGGAGGGTCCCAAGGGCCATTAATGGCAAGCCCTCCTCTGTCAGTTTCTTCAGGCCAGGCCCGGGGGCCATATATCGCCTAGGAGAGGGTCCATGTGGCCATGACCTGAGAGGTGGTGGTCCCCAGGGTCAAAAAAGTCCCCCAGGAAATGGGCCGCACAGCTCCCTCCCTTCCTGGCAGTACTTTTGTGTCCGGGGAGGTGCAATCCCAGGGGCAATTATGATTTAGGAGTTTGGCCTGCACTGCCCCCCCCTTTTATATTTATAAACCCTGGTAAGTTGGTGGTCCCCAGGGCCTTTAAAGGCCTGAGGAAGGGGGCCAAGCCCCCCCTCTGAATTAATAAGTACAGCCCCAGGTGTGGCAGTCCCCAGGGTTCAAACTGGACTTCAGGAGAGAGGCAAATGCTCCCCCCTCCCATTTTGTTAATAACATGAATGCCCCCAGGACCTAGCCCACCCGGGAGCTGAAAGAGAAGCAAACAAGTGAGATTGTGCTAATTTAAAAAAAATGTCTGCTGTGAATTTGCTATCCTTGTGATTTTGCGGAAAAAAGTTGAAAAAAAATGCTTTTTCGCCCTGGTGGGGTTCAGGAGGAACTCAGCAGTAGGATTATGGGGCCAGAGTATTTCTACCCTGCCCCCTTTTCTTTATTTTTATATTTTTTTGGACTCTGATGATATATATACATATATCCAGGAGAACAACCAGGCTCAATTGAAAGTAATCAGCTAGAGGTACACTATTGTGAATCTGAGCAATACTCACTAAAATTCGAGAACTAGGTCTATCTTATTGACAAAAAAAGCAAATGTAATTACCCCAAAGTAGAATAGACCTGCACAAGTTCACATGTAAACTAAGATATACTAAAATACACAAGATCAAAGAGATGAAACATTGTGCAACACATACCACAATAAATCAAGGACAACAGGAAAACCAAGGCTTCACCAACCTATTGGTATCAGATGTCGAGCTCCAAGAGGATCTCTTGGAACTTGAAGGGGAAGGAATTTCAGACTCATCCCAAGAACACATGGCAATACAGTTGGAAAAGGAACTGACTATAGTGGACATTTATTAGGTTGAAGGGGCTATGCCCTTCTGACCAAAATCCAGATACAGACCACGAAAGACTACATAGATATATTCTCAGAGAATGTGATAAAAGATCTGCGACATATAAATCTTGCATCCAGTAGAAAGAGAATCTTCAGAAACAACAAAGAACAAACGTTTTTTGCAACAATACACAAACTCAAAAGATCGGACAATGAATAGTGACACACTTAGACAAGGGGGGCAACATTGTCTTATGGGATAAAGAAATGTACTTGAGAGAAGCACACCGGCAGCTTAATGACATGAATTGCTACGAACGCATCAGCATGGAGGAGTATCTACAAGTAAAAGCGGAGTTTACTGACAGACTCAATATTTGGAAAGATCAAGAACAGTTGAGCTGGGATGAAGACAGCTTCTTGAAACAAGCTCACCCCAAGCTACTGGTATTCTATTTAATACCAAAGATGCATATGAAGATAAGACACTACCAGTGACACTCATTACAGCTGCACAGAACAGTGTGCCTGAAAATGTATTCAAGTACATTGACTGTTTTTATATTTGCAGCTACGCTCCCGTCCTACATAAGGGACACTGCAGACTTTTTAGGCCACATATTTGATGTAAAGTGGGGAAATAACATGCTTTTAATGACCCTTGATGTGTCTACATTATAAACCAGTATTAGACACTAAGATGGTTTGAGAGCTACACAGCATTACCAAGGAATGAGATACATAAAATTCAGAGCACACAACAAAATGCTGCTTGAAATGATGGAGTGGTACTTCAATAAGAACATATTACTTTTTAATAATGAGCTATTTCAACGATTAAGAAGAACAGCTATGGGCACCTGCTTTGCATTGCACCATAGTTTAGGTTTATAGATGACCTCTTCATTCTATTGAAAGGCACGGAGAGTGAGGTTAATCTATTCATTGCAGAAATAATGAACAACAACCTTAACCTGAAATTCACAGGCAAGATAAGCAATGCTCCTTTAGAATTTTTGGATGTTCTGAGAAGGGTAGGGGAGGAGAAATTGGCGACTACTATATATAGGAAACTCACAGTGGAGAATACTATCCTCCATGCCAGCAGTTTCCATCTGGACCCTATCATTCAAAGACTAACAGAGCCAGAATGGGCTGCTGTGCTGATGGAGACTCTAATCTGGTTGAAGTACAGATGAGGGAACGCTTCAAGCAGAGGGGATACTCTAATGCAATACATAAAACAGCTTCACAGAGAGCAAGAGCACAAAAAAGACACCCCTCTTTGATCTTAAAATATCCAAGAGAAGGAAAATGGAAAATCCGTGATACAGATTTATGTTGCCCAAAGATCAAATATAGAAAATTTAAATCTTTGTGGAACCCCCTAGTTAGAAGTGATCTAGAAACCGAACAAGTTAAGAAAATATGTTTTACTCCTAAAGAGTGTTTTTGAAAATGCACTAAGGGTAAAGCTTGCAAAAATGGTAAAAATATGTCCCAAATCTACACCCCATTTGGAAAAACCATTAAAAGGGGAACATTACGTGAAAGACCAGCATTGTAGTATATGTTCTCAAATACCAATGTGCAAAACTATATGTAGGTAGTACTACCAAACCTGTACACGAACATATACAACAGCACATTAGAGCAATCACAAACAATGACCGTAGTTATTCTGTTGCACTTCATTTTGAGAAATTTTATAACAGCAACCCCACCGATTTGAAGTGCAGTTGTCTAGCACACATTTCCAGGAACAAAAGAGGGGGATATAGGGAAAAGGAACTCTGCAAATTGGAAACACTTTATATTGGAGCAAAACAGCAAAGAACCACAGGGCTTCAATATGGATGAAGAGATGACTGTTTTATAATCAGGATAAATGAAATAGACTTGTTGTTTTTTTTTTTAGTCTCTTTTGTTCGCACTGTTTTCCACGTATTGTTTTACAAGATTATACATTTACTTATGCATTTTGTCAGGCATCCGTTATGGAATTGCTTATAGTCCATATTAGGCTATATTCTATATAGTTTTTATTAGGTATTCAAACGGGCTCACCAACACTATCATTGACAATATGGAGACATGCACAACTGTTGCCTACCTTGACTTTCCAGGAAATCACCATCTGTTACAAGCACCTGAGGGTCAACTGAGATGTTATTTTAGAATCAAACATTTTATTATGCGGAAAATTAGCTTCAGACACAGCCCAGCTGCCTACATCGACTCGCCGGCAGGGCGTAAACAAGCAGCAATTAAACACGGCATTCGGACCTACAACCCGGAGGGCGGTCCTGCGTAGTAAAAGCCTTTGGCACTCCTCGCCGGCATAGCAAAGTCCGCAGTTTTCATAGAGAGGAAAACCAGCCAGAACAACAAAGGAAAACAAAGAACATTTCTCCCACACCCCCCTCCATCCCCCCTCCCCTCGATGACCTCCCCCATGCCCCCCTCCCACCCCACTCCGCATCAGCCATTAGCCCAGATCTGTACATCACACCCACCGCTCCAACCCAAGCAGATCTGGTCCCAGAACTTAGAGCTCTGGAACAGCCCTCATCGGATCCAGAGGAATGAGCTGCAGAATTTGCAGATACTTTGGGCATGTTACCTCTCTGCATTCCTTAGATAGAAGACTCAGAAACGGAGCCCATAGGGAAGCATACTCGGATCCTTTACCATCCATATGCATGGAGAGCCGTTCCATCGCCAAGACATGCCACAGGCACATCAACCAGTCACGCACATCCGGGACGTCCGGGGAGCCCCAACGCGCCAGGAGGGCCTGCCTCGCAGTCAGCAATCCTAGCGCAATTTGTCGCCCTAGTGGGGTGCGAAGAGGGAAGCAAGCAGGGTGCGGAAGGCCTAGTAACGTGTGCTCAGGTAGCCTAGGCAGTGTGATCTGAAACGCAGCGTCTAGTTCGTCAAGAACTGTTTTCCAGTACCTTTCTAATTTTGGGCAGTGCCATAACAAATGCAGGAGGGTGCCCGACATACCGCACCCCCTCCAACAGAGACCGGATTTAGCCCTGTCCCAGGATGCAACGCGCGACGGTGTATAGTACCAGTATGTCGCAAGCTTATAGGCCGATTCCGCTCCCGCTGTGTTAGCTGTCGTGTGATGGGCTCGGTAGAATACCTGGTCCCACTCCTTCTGTGGAAGCGGCCGCCCCAACTCCACCTCCCAACGCACCTGTGCCTTTGTGCGTTGACGCTGTGGATCGCGCAAGATCATGGCATATAGTTAAATATAAGGCTTTGGTCATTCTTTTAACGTAAGAGCCATTGCTCAAAGGTTGTGAGGGAGCGCGACATCAAGGCCATATTATCCAGATGTGACACCCAATGAGTTACTTGCGCATAAGCAAAACTATCCGATGCATCCGAAAGGGAATGTTCAGATCGGAGGTCCGAGAAGGGGACAAGCCCCTCTAGATCAAAGAGCATACCCACCCTCTTACAATCCTTCTCTTGCCAACGATGAAAGACCGGAGATGCAAGGCCAGGGGGGGAAGCGGGGTTGTCCACGATCGGTGTCATGGGTGAGGGGAAGGTAGTCCAACCTTTACGCAGTGCCAGTTGGTCCCATGCTTTAAGTGTTGGCGACGTCACCGGCGAGGAATATAATCCCCACGCCCTATCCTTGCGACGTAACCACAGTTCCCGCCAAACATTGCAGCCCGCCACCGTCTGATCCATGAATAACCAATGTTTACTCGATTCCGGTCTATTCCATTCGAGCACGAAGCGCAGGCAGGCGGCCTGGAAATAGGCCGTGAGATGAGGAAAGCCTAAACCGCCAGCGGCTTTAGGGAGTATGGTCGTCGCGAAGGCCGCACGGGGGCGCTTGTTGTCCCAGAAGAACCTATTCAGCAGTCCCTGGAGTTTTTTTCAAGGCTCCTCTCGGCGGTGTAAGGGGGAGCATTTGAAAGTTATATAGTATTCTGGGCAGAAGCGTCATTTTGATAGCCGCTAACCTGCCAAACCACGACAGGTTAAGGCGCGACCAAGCAGAAATAGATTTGGCAGTTCGTTCTATCAGTGTAGTATAGTTCAGGGAGAGCGTCCGGGGCATGGTCGATGCCAGGCGGATGCCTAGATACGTGATATCCGAGTGTACCCAACGGAATTCAAAATCCCGCTGCAGATAAATGACCTCCTCCGTCGGGATAGACATGTTAAGGATTTCAGATTTAGTGAAATTAACCTTGAAACCAGCCACGGCTTGGAAAGCGCAAATCTCCGCCGTGAGGCAGCGCAGAGAAGGAGCAGGGCTCTGCAGTGCCAGGATAACATCATCGGCGTACAGACTTATTTTATGCTCGTCGGCTCCGAAACGAATGCCCGCAATGTCGGGATGGGATCTAACACGTTGGGCAAAGGGATCCATATAAAACGCGAACAGGAGCGGCGAGAGAGGGCACCCCTGCCGTGTTCCCCTGGTAACAGAGAACGATGCCGATCTGCAGCCATTGACCCGCACGACCGCCTTTGGAGATGCATACAGGGCCTGTATCCAGCGCAGAAAGTTGCCCTTTAGTCCATATGCCCGCAGCACTCGGAAAAGAAACCCCCACTCGACTCTATCAAAGGCCTTCTCCGCGTCAATGGATAGAAAGAAGGCCTGGGTCTTTGCGTGCTGAATTCCATCCATCAGGTGTAGCAACCTCTTGGAGACGGGTGGGAACAAAGCCCGATTGGTCCGGCTCAATCACTCCGTCCATAAGGGGGCTTAGTCGCGCCGTAAGAATACCCGCGAAGAGCTTAGCGTCGATGTTGAGGAGAGAGATTGGGCGGTAGGAGCGACAATCCGCCGGGTCCTTGCCAGGCTTGAGTATGACTGTTATGGCCGCATCTGACATAGAGGGGGTGACCGAGCCTGTCTCCAAGAATGAATTAAAAAGGCGGGTCAGAAATGGGGCCAGTTCCCGGCAAAAGGTTTTGTAAAACAATGCCGAGAAACCATCGGGCCCGGGTGACTTCGCTACCTTTAGTCAGGCTATAGCGGAGATAACCTCCTCTACGCGAATTTCCACGTTCAGATCTTCTACTGCACTCTCCAACAGGGGAGTAACGCCAGCCGCAGCGATGTACCGTTCACACTCTGCGGGTGGGGAACCTTCTCCTGTGTATAAGGATTGGTAGAAATGGCGAAAGGCCGCCGCAATCTCAGTGTCAGTGGTACGGGAAATAGCATGGTGGTCCCGGATGTCGGCGATGGTCCGGGACTGGACCTGGGCCCGCAGGCGGTGCGCGAGCATCTTTCCCCCCTTGTCTCCACTCAGATAGAATTTATGACGCAGGCGTAGTAGCGCATATTCTGCCCTATCGAGGTCCAGATGTTTCAGCATGCGCCTCTTAGTTTCGAGTTCTCTCCAAACCCTGCGGGCCCCTGTACGTTTGTGGACAGCCTCCAAGCCACGGACATCCCTCTCCAGATCTTCCCTCTTATCTCGACGCAGCTTGGAATATGTGGCGGCCAAAGCAATAAAATCCCCCCTAACCACCAATTTCATCGCCTCCCAAATAGATGCTATCGCAGTGTCCCCGATGGGGTTCTCGGTGAAGTAATGTGTGATAGTGTCCCTGACCTTCTCCACCACAGAGTCAGCTCGAAGCATGGAGTCGCGCAATCGCCAGCCGGCTGAAGGGGGACGCGCGCCGCTTAGGGTGAATATGACCGACAGGGGCGCGTGGTCTGAGAGGGAGCGGGGGGCAATATCCGCATCATGAAGGTGGGGCAGCAGGGCGGAGGAAGCCAGAAAGTGGTCAAAGGTGTGCGTATGTCTGATGTGCCGCCGAGTAATATGTATAGTCGCGCTCCTGGGGATGTGGCAGTCGCCACACATCATGCAAACCCCCATCTGCCAACCACTGTCTCCCCCCACCGACCAGGACCCCGAGCCATGCAGTCTACCTGCCGATCTATCAGTCATCTCATCCATCACCAAGTTAAAGTCCCCTCCCACCAAGAGGAGAGCGTCAGGGGAAGCGAGGACCTGGGCTAAAGGCTGTGCGCAGAAAGGACTCCTGTTGTGTGTTTGGTGCATACACGGACCCAATGGTAAAAATTGTGTCCCCCCATTGCGCACGCACCGCCAGGAACCTCCCCCGTATATCTACTAGCTGGGTCAAGACCTTACATCGCAACCGGGCGCTAAAGAGGATAGCAACACCATGTTTCTTAGCCGGCCCCGAAGACCACACCTGGAGGGGGAATCTCTTATCGCGCATTCGGCGCTCGTCCTTGTGTAGGAGGTGCGTCTCCTGCAGGAGGCAGACATCACCCCCAGATTGTTCGAGTAGTGACAGGACAGCAGAGCGCTTCACAGGGTTGTTTAGGCCCCGGACATTAAGGCTCACCACTTTCAGTTCTCTAGCCATCCCAATCCAAGTAGGTCAGTATCTCTCATGTCTCGGGGCAGGACCAGGGCCTAACATGGCCCGCATAGGCGTTCAGAGCACACACCCATCAGCATAAAGGCAAGGAGCAGAGACACACACGTATGCACAAGCGGCAAAGGTCTGATGCGGAGTCCCCCCCTACACTCACACCCCTCCTCCCCCAGCACACACACTGAACCCCCCCATAACAGAACCAAACTGAAGTAGACTAAGACAGAATGAAGTACGCAAGTCCGTAGAACAGGCCACAAAGGAAAGGGGGATAGGTACCAGTCTACAGTCTTCCACATCCAAATACTGGACTCGTTCAACCAACAGTACATACAAGGATACCTTCAGGGGATGCCCCCCCCTCCGATGCCGACTGTCCATCTGTGTACCCTCTCAGGTCTCACGGCACATCTGAGGCATCCTCCGGGGTTGCCTCCGTCACCTGCGCCACGGAGGCTACAGCTGCGCCCCTCTCCTGGAGACGCGCAGAGGGTTCAGGACCCTTCTTGGAAGTAGAGCGGGTCACCTTCTGCCAGTCCGTTGATCGTCGTCGTCGCTTGAATGTATCGACACCGCCCGCTGATTCCGCCTCTGTGTGTTCAATACCCAGGAGGTCCATGGCATCTGTGAGCGAACGCATCTGAACCAGTTTATTTTGCCAACGGAAAATGCAGCGGAAAGGATGACCCCACGTGTACGCGACATCGCGATCTCGCAGAAATGATGTGACCGGCTTAAAGTCTCTGTGCTTCTGCAACGTAGATGTCGCCAGGTCTTGGAAAAGCACCGGTTTATGCCCACGGAACTGCAGCGGGACTACGTCGCGTGCCATCTTAAGGATCCATTCCTTCAATTGGAAGTCATGCACACAGACGAGGATGTCCGGTGGCGGTGCTTTCGACCCTTTGGGTAGGCCCACCCGATGTGCCCTGTCCATTCGAATGTCTGTGACCTCTTCGTCTTGCAGGATCTGCTTAAAGAGGGCCTCAACGTACTCATGGAGGTCCTCACACTCACCCTTCCATGGGACCGCTCTGATCCGGATATTGTTGCGGCGGGACCCGTTCTCCAAATCCTCCGCATGCGCCTGAAGGTCGAGGTTCTGTTCGGTAAGCCTGATAACGTCCTGCTGAAGCTGGTGTATGTCGCCCCCCGTCTCAAGGTCATGTTCCTCCAGCGTGGCTACCCGCTCTCCTATTTCGACCACGTCTCTCCGGACCTCCCTCAGGTCCGCGGCCAACTGGGTACGCAATCCTGCAATGTCCTCTTTGATTGCGGCGAAGAGCTCCAACATAAAGGCCTTGGTCGCAGGTTCTTCTGCCAAGCTCCGACCCGGAGACTTGTCAGCCACTGGGGATACGGCTTGCCCAGAACCCTTCGGAGCTCCGTCCTTGCCCAGTTTGTCCTTCTTCAGCCTGGCTGCCGCCATAGCCAATAGGTGGACTCTTCGTCCTCTACACGCCCTCAGAGTTGGAAAGGCCTCCTCTTCACTCGCCCGTCTGGGCCTAGGCGTCCACGCACGCCCGAGCAGCCACCGCACTGACCGCAGATGCCTTATATCAGGTTGAGGTCTGTGAATCTGCTTCCACTGGGCCGGGGAGCGACACCGGCAGCGGCCCGCTGGGGAGAGATAATGCACAGATCCTACCGCCACCCAGGTCAAGCAATGGGAAAGGGCCGGCGTGCAGGGCGAGCCAGCGGAGATCATAGGCAAAGCGCGTCTCAGGCGGGATGCTGTGCAGGTCGGGCCTGACTCCTAACCACTCAGCCCGAGGCCCACCAGGCCGCAATCCACTCCGCCTGGGCCCTGCTAATGTCCTGAGGGCGGTTTATCGCACCATTACACCCCTGGATTGTGCATGCGAGCGTCAGGTCGACCGGGGCTCCAGCTCATTTGCCCCGGGGCTCCACACTCCCTCGGTGTCTGCTTTACCCGTGTAGGGCCCAACCTCGCTGCATCAGGGCCTACCGCCGCCGTCCGCTGCAACCGGGCTGCGAGGGGGCTCTCCCGCTGCGTCAGAACACCAGGCCTGCCTAGGCCTCAAAGCCCCTGCATCTAGTCGGCCGTACACCCGACTCTCCGCTCACCTCACACCACGCTGCAGCGGTCCCCTGGCGCCACCGCAGATCCGCTTTCCGGGGCCTCGCATGGCCAAACCAGGTGCGACGGGACTCCGCTTTCTCTCCTTTCCGCCCGGCAGCTCCTCTGCTGCGCCGCCGTCCTCGTCTCGCCTCTCCCGCAGCTAGAGCGCACGCCGGCGCCCGGTCTCCGGCGCGGCGCAGGCTGCACTCTCCGTTGCGGCGAGATACAGCACCCTGAGGCCAGACAAACCCCTCAACGGGTCCTCCGCCGCAGCAGGGTGAAAGGAGGGCAGTAATTACCGGTGGATGAGGGCTTTAAGAGGGTGCTACTCAAAGCGATATAACTCTTGGCGCTGGAGGGACACGGAGACACGTCCTACTCCGTCGCCATCTTGGCCACGCCCCCTGAGATGTTATTTTAAAGATCTCTTTCTTAATATTTGATGCTTGATGTGAGCACTGTGTAAATCTACACTAGAGCACTGTGACACAGAATAGCACTAGCATTTTTCATGACTTTTTTGATTTTTTGGCAGTTTTTCGTCACATTATGAACATTTTTATATTTCAGCATCATGTTTTAATATGATTGGATTTGGTGAATTTCAACTGTACATTATGCATTATGTGCTTGATACTATGTATCTTTGAATAATGAAGTAATTTGAGTAATGTCACGCTCTAGGTGGCTAAAGCCATTATGCTCCAACCTTGGCACTAGATCCTGTATGACGGATATGAGTATCCTGACAATGGACACGCGCAAAGATATTGTTGTTGCTGTAGCGAAATTTTGGAGTTGGTCCTGAGCACTGAGGAGGAGAAAATTGGCTGTAGTTCAGGAACTAAATTAAGTGCCTGATTGTCCTAATTCAAATTGGCTCCCATCCAGAAAATGAATGTAGGAAATATTATATTTGATACATTTTATTTCAACTATTGTAGTTTAGTTAGGATTTCGCTATAGAGGGTTTAATTCTGTATTAAATGTATTGTTTTTAGGATTTTAATTGGTTTTATGACACTTTTATGTATGTATTGTGTCTTTTATGATTATAAACTATCGAGTAAAGACCAACTGAACTGAACTGAATTGCAACTAAAAAGGTTGTTTAAAGATGGTGACTGATATACATTTAGCAGATATCACCCCACCTTTGTTTCGATGGCTCTACAACATACTAATAGAGTTGCAAAATATTAAAAAACAATTAGAAAAAAATATAGGTTTTATAAATATTAAAATATAAAATTATCATTTAAAATTTTTTTGAAATTCACTGAAAAAACCATAGGTTTTACAGAGGTTATAGTTAGGAATTAGCATTTAAAAAACCTTAGAAATTCACTGAAAAAACCATAGGTTTCAGGGATGTTATAGTTAGTTGGACACTTGACTCATATAAAACCAGACAAATTCTCAAGTTATAGTTAGTTGTACTAAGTATAACTCGCGCGCCCGCAATCCACTGCTGATGATGTCACATATTATATCATTCATGACATGGTCAGTGACATCACTGATGACATCACTGATGACATCTCAAATGACATCACTGATGACATCATCCAGTGAATGTGGTTTGGTTTGCTATTTAAATAAGTATGATATATATAGCAATCGGCATTGAAGACTGAATGGATGTATAAGTGTCTGGATGGAGGATTTAGTAGCACTGAGATTGACTGTCTAAGTGACTAATTTAAAGTGTCTCACTAAATATATGGGATAGTGATTAAACTGTGTGAATACCTGTATCACTCTATCTCTTGTTGTGTAAACTACTACATACGTTGATTACTAGCTACGTCAAAGTCTATATTAGTTATTAATTAGTTAAGTGAGTATTTGAATGGGATAGTGAATGCGTGTGTGGTTGGGTGTAAGGTGTGTGACTGTCTAAAGATGTGTAAATAGTTAATCTAGTAGGTATATGAGGTTAAGACTGTATGTGGAAACAATTGTTTGGGTGAGTGAATCTCTTTATGGGTGTAGTGATGAGTAAATATATTTCTCAATGATACATGTCCAACAAACTAGAAAAAGAAAAAGAAATCTGTAAGTATATGACAGTTGTGTATAAATAAGTATAAATAAGACTCAGTGATTGTATGAGTTACTGTATCGAAAACTGTATACTTGTAATAGTGCTTTTATAACACACTAAGTATGAGTTACTATCTATATGAATAAATAAAGTGATGTCATTGACCATGTCATGAGTGATGTAATATGTGACATCATAAGCAGTGCATTGCGGGCGTGCGAGTTATAGTTAGCTCAACTAACTATAACTTGAGAATTTTTCTGGTTTTATATGAGTCAAATGTCCAACTAACTATAACATCCCTGAAACCTAAGGTTTTTTCAGTGAATTTCAAAGGTTTTATAAATGCTAATTCCTAACTATAACCTCTGTAAAACCTATGGTTTTTTCAGTGAATTTCAAATGTTTTTTAAATGTTAATTTTATATTTTAATATTTATAAAACCTATATTTTTTCTAATTGTTTTTTTAATATTTTGCAACTCTATTATCCTGTTTTAACTTTAAAAATGATGTAATATTTCATATATTCCCCCAAAAATATTCCTATCAAACTTTTTGGGGGGAGAAAACTACAGTCCTGTACCGGTAGTCTACCAACTTGGATCAGCACGCAAATCCTATCCACCACGTTTAAATAATGCGCATTTTGAATCCGACAGGTTTGTGACACCGCGTCCCACGTAACAACATGTACGTATGAGGTTGCGCCAGCTGCTACTGTGGTATGCGACCGATACGCACTACCAAGCAGCGCGTTACATCATGTACATATGCGGTGGCACCCGTTGCGCTGCCACACCCTGTGTTACATCATAGACGTACGATATCGCCCCGCATATGCCATTCCCTCATTTTCTTTGTCTCAAACTATATCTAAATAACTTTAAAGTCTATATGAGAGCAAGCGATAATTAAAAATATTTTAAACAGTTATATATTTCTAACTGTAATAAACTTATAGTAAATATATTTTCTCAAAATCACATCGGGTGTGATCTCATTGCGCACTGGCTGCACGAATGCCATGTGACCATAAAAAAAACATTTCATTAGTTCGTAACATTTCCCATTGTAACAGTTCGAAAACGCCACCCATTTTAGTCAATATCTGTACTGCATTTCATGAGACACACTTCTTCTGCCTAGAGAGCTTTGTTCCAAACTTTTTGCAATATACACATATCTTACACTACACACAACATGCAACCATAATTTTCATCAATATTCATGCTCTGTAAAGTAGACTTCCACCTGTGATTGCCATACACCTAAAAGTCACATTACCAAAATGTTCTTCAATACCAGAGGTAACATGGTTGCATACGCTGTCCACAGCACAACGTAATATAGTACGGCCCAGAGACAGTATCATGCATAGATAATGAACACACGGACACAGACAGATAGTGGAGGTGGGTACGGGCACAAGCGCTAGATTCCTTTTTATTACCAGGGTGACATATCCAGTGACATCTGTGCTGGATGCGTGTAGGCTGAGTGTAAACCAGCCTTCAGGGAATGGTTGCTGCTGGCATCAACTACAACGGAAATCATTGGATCACACACAGAGATTCAATATTAAAAGAATCGATAATTTGTGCTGCAGTAAGGTAGGGACAGTAGATGTGAAAAAATACAGAAATAATTCTATTGTAAAAGAACCACAACGTGTGGTATACTGACACACAATCAATAGATCTAAAATAATACACAAAAAGATTATATCATAAACGCTCCATCAGTGCTAATGCACTCACATAGCCACATTAAAAGCATTCAGCATGTGCCCAGCCAGCGATAATGTGTGCTGTAGACAGGCAGTAACAGGAGCAATATCTGTTGCCATCAACACTGCATCAACTACAATAGCGACTCAATCTGAATTGTGAACACTGCTGTCTGCAGTGTTGGCCACAGAGAGCAGTCAGCAATGACCCACAGCTACATAAGGTGACTTGAGCTGCCCAGTTTGTCGTAAGCGAAGCAACAAAAAAGCGTGTACATAGCCTGCAATGATACGTACGCATGGTACAGATAGTACGCACTAGAGCAATGTCTTTTCCTACAGGGCTTCCTCATCTACAATAGCGACTCGATCTCAATTGTGAACACTGCTGTCTGCAGTGTAGGCCAGAGTGAGCGGTCAGCAAAGGCCCACAGCCACGTGGCATTGGCTTGAGCTCTACAGTTTGCAATACGCGAAGCAAAAAAAACATGTACAGAGCCTGAAATGATGCATATGAGTGGTGCAGACAGAGCGCACCGGAGCAAAGTCTTTTCCTAGAGGACTGCATAATCTACAATACCGACTCAATGTCAAATGTGAACACTGAAGTCTGCAGTATAGGTCAAAGAGAGTGTTCAGCAAGGGCCCACAGCCACATGGCATTGACTTTAGCTCTACAGTTTGCAATATGTAAAGCAAAAGAAACATGTGCAAAGCCTGAAATGATGCGTATGAGTGGTGCAGACAGAGCACACTGGATCTATGTTTTTTTCCTACAGGACTGCATCATCTACAATACTAACTCAATGTCAAATGTGAAAACTGAAGTCTGTAGTACAGGCCAGAGAGAGCGCTCAGCAAGGGTCCACAGCCACGTGGCATTGATTTCAGCTCTACAGTTTGCAATATGCCAAGCAAAGAAAACGTTTGCGGAGCCTGCATTGATGCGTATAAGTGGTGCAGACAGAGCACTCTACAGCAATCTCTTCTCTTACAGGACTGCATCATCTACAATAGCGACTCAAATCAAATCAACATCATCTTTATTCGATTTTCACTGTTTACAGAAAATCATAAAAGTACAAATTGACATATTTACATTCAGAAATTTGCATTATCTGTCTCAACAGGAAAAATTTAAAAAGTTAAAATACACCATTATCAATTAAGATTTGGTCGATGGTTGACACAAAATTTTAAAAAACAGGCAATAGATTTTGCATATGTTTCATTATCTAACAATTGTAGAGCAAAAGTAAAGTAAAGTAAAGTCCACATTTGTAAAGCGCACAATCACCCGTAAGGGTCTCTAGGCGCTGGGGGCCGTCGGGAAGATTAAGCGAGCTATTGCCCAGAGTCACATGGTGCTGGGCTAACCTGCCGCCGGAGCCGGGGATCGAACCGTGGTCCCCAGATTCCAGCGTCAGTCGCCCTGGCCGCGGCGCAGCAAAAAAGGCTGGGTGACATGTTTGAAGTCCTATGTGCCTTAAAATAGGTATTATCCAACGTCGACGGGGAGTCTCATAAAATTTGCAAAAGAAAACTGAATGAATAGTAGTTTGGGGAGATTCTTGATCACAGGGACACGGAGGAGTATATTCACTCCAAACATTTTGCTTAGGAAACATGATTAACCTGAAAAAAATGTTTAATCTAAATCTGAGTAGATATTTTTCATATTGAGTTAGGTTGTATTTTAAATATGGCTGAATCGAGAGGGAAGATTGAATGATCAATAAGTGTTGTACTGAGGTTTTTCTTACTTCTTGCGTTAGTCTAAGTTCCCCCAGCTGTGCAAGGCAGATCTTTTTTAGCTCTTTTTTTGGTATTTCAGAGATGGGTCACAGATTAGAATAGTATCTCTGAAGTCCCAAATCGTACAAAAGGGTTTTGACGTAAACTAACCACCTGATCTTCTGTACATTGTCTAATTGCATGCATTCTTCGACAAGGAGCCGGGTTAGCTCGCATTGTTCGGTTGTCCAAATGCGTTACTCGGGCCGCTGATGTGGGTCATATATGTACTAAAGAGGCTGAATTTCTTACGCCATCCTTCACTAGAATGCCTATTATCCACGGGCTGCCGAAAGTCCACAAGAACAGCGAGGACCCCCCTATGCGCCCCATTGTTTCCACCATCGGGGCCGCCACTGAACCTTTATCAAAGTACATTGATACATTTCTCAAACCTTTGGTTAGTGAACTTCTGTCTTTCGTTAGGGACACTGGCCACTTCATTTCCAAGGTGGAAAATCTTCCCTTCGACTCTAACACTGAATTGCTAGTAACCATGGACCTTGAGTCCCTATACTCCAATATTCCTCAGGAGAGAGCTTTGACTGTCGTGAGGGAGTTGTTACTGATGTGGCTAACCTCCCCAATGCAGATACTATTATCAGCTTTCTAGAAATTGTTCTCCGTGAGAATTATTTTGAGTTTAACGGACAATACTTCCACCAAGTTTAGGGAGTAAGCATGGGGGCCTCCTGTGCCCCCAGTGTAGCTTGCCTATACATGGGCCATTTTGAAACAATTAACATTCACAATGTAATGGCTCCCTTTTATGAGAACATATGAGCCTAGGCGCGGCTTCATTGACAATATTTTCTTCGTCTGGAGTGGCGACCAGGCCTCGTTGGATGAATTTGTGGCATGGGTCAATGCTGCCGACCCTAATCTGCACTTCACGGCTAACATCAGCTGCCTACAAGTGGAGTTTCTTGACGTGTGGGTAAGGCATGCGGAGGGCTCTCTTTATGTCTCCCTCTCCACACAAAACCAACGGCGAGGAACACGCTCCTGGAGTATGGAAGCTTCCATCCTCGCAGTCAACGTGATTCTATCCCCTTCAGTCAATTTCTCCGACTGAGGAAAAATTCCTCTTTGCTGAGTGATTTTCTCGCTCAGTCTGACATTTTGAAAGAGAAACTGTCATGCAGGGGATACCCTCGCCGTCTGATTATAGATTCATTCAAGAGAGCGAGGTATTTCAACAGGGTCAGTATGTTCCTTGAGCATGACCATACTGACTCCGACTGCCTTGTATGCATTACTAAATACTCGGCGATGAATAATAAGATCCGACAAGTTGTCAACTCATCGTGGCATATTCTTAATGCCTATGACCGGGAAGAACAGCTACCCAGACCCATTTTTGCATTCTGGCGCAATAAAAATCTGCGCAACCACTTAGTTAGAGGAACTGTAGGGAACACGATTGAACCTAAGCAAGTCGGAATATTTGATCTTCCCCCGGTGATTGGGAACAACCGTTGTGGGAATTGTCATGCTTGCCCACAAGCCTTGACGGGCAGTACGTTGCAGATCGGTAATCGAACTATTAAATTGAATGACATGAGCAATTGCCGGATGAGCAACATCATTTACATTATTGTGTGCCCCTGTGGGCTCCCCTACGTGGGAGAAACTGGACGTGAGTGCAGGTTTAGGATGAGTGAGCACAAGTCCAGCATCCGAAATCTGAAGAGCGGGGCTCCACTCGTATCCCACTGGAGCACTGCCAACCATTGCGACTCTGATCTTAGATGGTCTGTTCTGGAAAAGATTTGTGCCATTCCTGGCAAAGATGTGACGGCCATAAGAAAGAAAAGAGAGGTTTTCTGGATCTTCCTTCTGGATTCAGTTAAGTCCGGCCTGAATGATTGCTGTCCCTGGGAAAATGCTATCCAGTGAATTCTGCCCTGTTCCTATTTTGCATGTTCTCTTGAGCTGCTCTTATCGATTTTGTGTGTCTATTCTGCCCTTTCCATATGTCCTCTCTTGCCAAAATTGAAACGGCCTCTGGGCAGGTGTTAGCCTTACTTATGCCCTTGATTCCCCGTAGAAATCTGTTTAATCTGGCTTGTCTAATTTCCGCTTATTTCCCAATATCGGAGATGCCTCTTATGAGGTGTATAAACGATGAAATTCATGTGGGCACCTAATGGTGATTTCGCTGTATAACTGTCGGATGTCCCCCTCGTTGTGCGAGTGTTATTTTGGCATCGTGCTCTTTATGCCATGGAGGGGTTGATATTCAGTCCTTTCCTGGTCAGTGTACGATTTGTTATCCGTTTTCGGATTAATGGAATGTGTGGGTTCGTAACGTGACCGGCATTCAGATCCGTGCCGGGTTTTACCTCATACCACCTGGGCTACAGAGTGGGAGGTCAGGTGTTTCCACCTCGGAATTAGAGGCGGGCCCTCTATCTTTTATTAAAAGTCGGAAGACACTAGGTGAGGTCGCTCGGTATCCGCTGATCGCTTGGAAGAACCGTTAGACGAGAGGAGAGTCACGCTTACGGCTCTCTATCTGATGTGAGGAGGACGCGCTCCTGATAAGCGGGTTAATCTCTTGGTTGGCGATTTAGGCTAACCACTGCACGCCCTCGGGTTACTTTAGGAAATCTGTTATTAGGCCGAGAAGTATTTGTTTAGAAGTATGGCCTTATTCCGACCTAACTCATCGTGAATCAGCTTTTCGACCACAGAGATTACATTATTTAGATAATTGTGTGTTTAGCACTCCGTTTGAAGGTGTGGCGTATGGCTGTACTCTTATCGAATTTCCGTGCATTTTGTTGTTCCTTACAGAATACAACGTTTTTTATCTGTGGGCCGAAGCGCTTGAAGACTTTCCTCTTGGCTGTGGGTGGGGATTCATGACCCCCTTCGCTATGCACCTCACGGTATGTACTAATTAGGAATCCCATCGAACTGTGTGTTTTTAAACTATTCGAACTAGCCGCCGTCAGTCCTCAATTTGGGATCCCATGCCTCCTAGCTTACATCTATAATTTAACCTAACTCGTACTCAGTCTCTATGTCCTTGGATACTTGTGGATCGGTATGCACAACTTATTGATGTACTCTTTCATTTAGATGTACGTATTGAGGACCGTTTGAAGCAGGAAGCCACTATCTATGTGAGAATTATTCAAGATCGTTAGAGGAACTAGTATTACTAGCGGGTAAGCCACCGACGATATGTCGGGTGTGGGTGGCCTTGCGATTTAGTCGAGCCCCCTGGAAGCTGTTACATTCGACTGAAACATTTCCATTTCTATTTTTAATTTTATTTAGATTTCGAGCGGATCTTAGTCTACTAGGTCGGACCTATGACTCTCCTAACTGCGACCTCTCGGATCCATAAATCGTGGCTGAGGTAAAATTGGGACCTTTTAATTCAAACTTGTTGTTTAGGGGGTCTATAGTAGTATGTACATAGTAGAGCCCCCAGAGGAATTGGGTGTATGTTTAAAAGAAAACTTTAATTGCTAACCCCCTTTTTTAGTGTAGGAGGATACCATCTCTTTGAGGGTAGCCATATGACCGTGGGAGAATGTATATGGGAAGTTTGCTGTCTTTCTCTTTATGTGGTGAAATGTGATGTTTGATATTTCTTGCATCTAGGGATTTCTACATATTAATTCCGGATGGTTTTGATTTATAATTATTGTTCATTCACCATCCTATTTTCAACATTGGAGCTCACCTGGTAAGGGTGGAGATTTCTTGAAGCAAAATGATACAGGTTGATTTGTACAGGACTACTTAATTTGATCGAATGAAAAGTGCATGAATTATTTCTGAGACTGTGGACCTTATTAAAAATCGTTTTGCTCCACTGTGTATTGTTCCCATTGAGCATAAAATTGTAAACCAGTAAACTCTATATTTGATTGTTGAATATAAATTTTATTTCTTTCCATAATAGATTGGTCACTGGTGTATCTTTTATGTGTCATGTCTTCCCCTCTCCCTCGGCGTGAAAGCCCTGATGAAGGTGCACCCGTAGATCTGGGCTTCGCACCGAAACGCGCGTTGGCGTTATTTGAATTCTGGATCCTGCCTTATGGATCTGGGCTTCCTGGCGGTGTGCCACGAAGGTCCTGCAGGGTCCTCTTCTTGAGTCACTCTGGGGATTACGTTGAGGAATGTGTATTTAGTATGGTATATCTGTGGATGTTTGTGTGTGACTGAATGAGTTAGAGTGTGTTATTGAGAGGTTGAGGTGGGGGATCTGTATGATGTTTATTTATTCATGTAATGTCTGTGTAACTATTTATTGATGTCTTATGTTATTTAATGTTTTGAATAAAATGTATACAAACTAAATCATGTAAAAAAGAAAATACAGACTTTTCCTATATCAATATCGGTAATCCATGTTACTTTGTGACCTTCATGTCACCCTTTGGTGAGTTCCATGTTGTAATGTAAAAGGAGTAGACTCTTTATGAGCCATTGTTTAATTCGCATGGGTGGACCTTTTCTCGTGCAGTAGCGTCCAAATGCGTTGCCAAAGCATTATTGGTTGTATCCTGAGAATGTCGGAGATGTAATTCATTCCCAATTCTAAGTGGCAACCATATGTGCTAGTACTTTGGGGAACTGCTAGGAGATACCTGAGAAATGAGTTTTCTACTCTCTGGATTTCATTTGTATTCAGAAAGCCCCAAAGGCCTGCGCCATAACTAGCCACACTTGTGCATTTTGACTGGTATATTTTTATCATTTCCACTGGCGGTCTCTTACCTAATCTCTGGGAGAAGGCCACCAGGGCGTTTGTCGTCCTTACGAATGCTAGCTTTCTTGTTTGAATGGCCCTCATCCAATTCAGCTTATCATGTATTAAAATCCCTAAGTAAGGGTACGTTGACGTGGACTCTAAGCTACTGTTGCTAACATATATCTTCTTGGTGTTTTTTTTTGTTTTTACGCCTATATGCATAGTAGAGGTCTTTTTTATGTTAATTTTTAGATTTAGCGAATTCATAAAATTACAGTATCTAGTCAGGGAGCGCTGAAGCTGGATCGGTGTTCTTGCTAAAATGACAGCGTCGTTGGCATAAAGAAGTGCAGGGATGGGACGACGCTGTATAGTTGGTACATCTTGGGCCTCTTTGATCATCTGACACTCAAGTCCGTTAGTGTATAGTGTGAATAGGAAGGGGGCCAGTACGCACCCCTGTCTGACCCCCCTCTCTATTCTAAACGGCTCTGTCAACTCCCCCTCTGTTCCATATCGTACTCTGGCCGAGGCTCCTGAGTACAGCTCTCTTAAGAAATTTACCAGAATAGGATCTACCCCCATTTCTAAAATTATTGTCCACATTTTTGAGTGGCTGACGCAGTCAAAGGCCGCAGTAAGGTCTACATAGACCATGTGTAGGGGTCCACCTTTGGCTGCTACGTATTTCCCTACCGGAAGGGCGAGGTTTAATGCCTGGTCGGTCGTACCCAGACCCTCCCGGAAGGCGTATTGAATGTCTGATTAATGTTGTTATCAGCGGCCCATATCTGGAGGCAATCTAGAATAATACGTCCAGCTGTTTTCCCCAAAGCATCTAACAGTGATATGGGTCGGTAGCATGTCGGGCTCTGGCGATCGCCCTTTTTAAAAATCGGAACCAGAGTAGAAGTGGACCAAGATTCAACCAACCCTATAGTTGCCGCAGCTTCCAGGACTCTCGTTACAATAGGGGACCACAAGTCTGGGTTATATTTAAAAAGGTCTACGGGAACCCTGTCAGGCCCCGGGGCTTTTCCAGATTTAGATGCTTTAAGAGGAGCTAACACTTCCTTATGGGAACATTTTATCTGAATAGGATAGACAGATTGCTGCGCAGGGTCCACTGGATCTTGGGCATTTTCGTCGACCTTGCTAAAAAAGGAGGAAAAGTGTTCGACCCAATCTGCGGCAGCTACAGCCACTTCGATTCTTGGTACGTTATTTGCCTCGCAGAGGAATGGAGCTTTAACTGTCCTCCAGAATATTGTGTTATCATTTGTGTTGCAGCTCTCGTGGAGTTGTTTCCACAAAGCTTCTTTGATCTGGGATTTACAATTCCTCTGTGCCAGTTTGTAAGTTTTCCTAAGGGCGGCTATTTAATTTCTATCCCTAGATTATTTAGCTAAGGCGCCCTTAAGTTTTTTGTACGCTTTTGTACTAGCAGAGTTAAACCAACCCCTCTTAGGGTGCTCTTTTGGTTTCTTTTTACACACTAGCTCTTCTCTTATTGTTCTTGTTATGGTATCGTAACTTGCCAGTATCATTTCTGGAGTAGCAGACTGATCTAAGCAAGTGAGCACCTCCTGTCTTGCTTTCTTTAACACCTTGCTCGTTAGCAAATCTTTGTCGACCATTCCCCATTTTATTGAGTACCCATTAAGTTTATCGACTTGTACAGATTGCTGATTTAGAGCGCACTTGGAAATAGGTTGCATTATGGCAGAAGGGACACTAATACCAACTGTATTAGGAAAGTGATCACTAACTGGGTTCTTTATGGTCTTAAATGTTGTTATTCTCGGGCCCATACTGTTCGAAATAAGTATGTAGTCTATAATACTATTAGAGCCTCTTCCGTTAAAGGTTGCTGTAAACATAACTGGAGTTCGACCAATTTCATTGGCAAAACCTATATCTGTTAGTGCCATTATTTCGTTCATGTATTCGCCATTGGAGGAATGGGAAAAGTGCATAGAGTTATTCCGAGCCCCATCCATGATTCCACAATTACCTGTTCTATTGTCTTTACACAAAGTCAAATTAAAATCCCCACCCCAAATCAATATGATATGCTTCTTACTATGTTTTTGCAGTAAATCCTGTAATAAATTTGCTATCTGTTTTAAAACATCAGTTCACTCAGAAGAGTGCAAATTATTATAAAAATTTATAAAAACAACAATTAGCTTAGCATTATGGTTTAGCACTATAACTTGATAGTTTGTTTGCAACTTCACCACGTCGATCTTACTTATTGGCAGAGTGTTGGAAATATATGTTATTAGGCCTCCCTTTGCTCTTCCCGATGGAGATGGGACTGCTCCAGAAAAGAATGTTCTGTATCCCTGTAGATGAACTGGGGAGCAGAGCCATGTTTCCTGAATACCAATAATGTTATGTGTCATTGCTTGCTTTGTCCAATTGTCGTTTTCCAGTTTGTTTTGTAGGCCGGCCACATTCCAAAAAATAATATCCAGTATCACATCGTTCTCTTCTGTCTTCGAGACGGGATTGTTGGTTACGGGGTGGACTGTTGGATGTATTAAATCAGTTATATAAAGTTGTTGGTCAACTCCCCTCCCTCTAGTGTCTTCCTTGCCTCCCTTATTTGACATATTTCTTGGGTTATAAATAGGAGATATGGAATCAGTTAGGCTGTTGAAGGAGTCCATAATTTGTATTGGTTCCCTTGCCTGATAATCTTTTGTAGGGACTTCCCTTGGTGTAGGTGGGGTTACTATATTTTGGTCTCTTAAGAGCAGTCATTCATTCTCATCTAACCCTGACAATATGTCATATCTATTAAATGTGGGGACTGGGTGATGTGACCACTGAAAGTTGTGTTGTATTTGCGGAGTATTGGAGTGAAACTTCATTCTGTGGGGGGATAGAAATAGCCTAATGGTAATACCATAATGCCTGCCAGTATTGAAAACTGGTTGTGTTCACGGTTCAGGATTTCTTTCACTAAGTATGGTGATCTAAACGTAATGATCACGCAATCTCCTTTTAAATCTTTCTCCCTTACCCCCAACCATTTTACTCTTCTTATCATTTTAAATTCACTGAAGAGTTGTGCGGTCAGCCCCGTTCTGTTGCTTAACCAGTGAAGCGATTTTTTTTTTAGGGCTTCCCAGGATTCTTCTTTTGGGTGGGAGTTTGGGGGTACATTTCCCAGAACTATTGTATAGGGTGTTACTTCTGGTGGGAGATGTATGTGAAAATCTGAATCTCTTTTCTCCTGAACAGGTAGAGTAATATGACCTTGAGTGAATAAATTTTGATTTTGAGGCATTGATGGATACGATCTGATTCCCTGTGTTAGAGTATCAAAACTGGCGGCTCTCGATTTAAATAAACTGTGACCAGTTCTTTGGGTTGCTTGATTTGAATGCCGCACATCTATAGTTGGTAGCGGGGATGTAGCTGCACCTGTTCTCACATTTATTTATCCCCCCTTTAAAGATGCTTCTAGATTGATTGACTGCGTAGTTTTGTTTTTTCCTGGCCTTGGATCTGCTGCTATTCGTGAGAGCGAAATATTTTGTTGTGGAATTAGAATTAGTTCTATTCCAGCTAGTCTGTTGGTTAGTTGGTCTAGTCTTAAACGCAGGTAGGAATCTAATCTTTCCACCAGGGCCGTCAAGTTGGTTAGGCCATCCTGTGGCTCGGTGGTACTGGGGAATTGGGTAGCTGTTTTTTTCTTGTTGTGATTCTTTTCGGTGTCTAACACTCTCTTTTTAGAAACTATTCTTTCTGGGGGTTGATGCATTAATACAATGCTTGGTTCTTTTTGGGCAGGTAAAGTGCTAGGAGCCCTGGATCTTGGTTTTCGAGATTTTTTTTGGGGTGGTTGAGTCGGAGAATCATCTACCAGTGGTTCGATTTCTTCGCTAAGCGGTTGAATACAACCGTTCACCAATATGTTGTTCCCCTCCCTTTCCACTGATTTTATTGAATCCTCACTTGATGGTGGTGCCTGGCTAGAGCTAGATATCGACCTCACTATGGATTCTTCAACTGAGTGTATCTGTTTGTCCAAGATATCGACTGCCCCAGTTAGGTAGCTTAGTAATGTTTGTTGCTTCTCAGTGTTAGCTCTGCTCCCCTTAGGACTTGGCATCTTTCTTTTCCCCATTTTAGCGATTACTTGAGCAGTTAGCGCTGATCTACAACCTCTGAAATACCTGGTGTTCCAATTGAGCTTAAAAAATAGGATTCAGTGTGAGACAGTTAAAAGGAGAATAATAGCAGAAGCAATAAATAGAATACAATCGTGAGAGAACGGTAATAGGACTAGACCGTTATCCCTATTCTTATCTAGGACGGTGTCGCTCAAAGTACATACGCTGGAAGTTCTTTCCTGCAACGATGAAAGGTCCACCTTCTCAAATTACTAATTGTCTTAATCAGTCAAGTGATCTTACCCGACCCGAAGCGTGGGTGAAACAAATGGGGGGCCCAGCCCAGCCAGGACCGGCCAGTGACGGCCAAGGACGGATCCGCCCTTGTCCCGGGCTTCTCCCGGGACGCTCCCGCGACGTGGGTGATGACGCATTGTTTTATGCCCCTCCAGGCGTGCTACTCTCGTGGGCAGCTTCCTGCCGCAGAGATAGCTGGGACTTGTAGTCCTCCAACATCCGTGCTCTCCCCCCTCACAGCGGCCGCACTGAAGATGACAAAAATGCGGTGGCGGTGGGGCATGCGGGCATGGTCAGACGGGGCAGCAGGGCAGATAGGCAGCAGGGCAGATCCGACGGGACTGGCCACAGCGAAGGGTTCTCGTTTGCAGATTCCCCAGAGAAGAACAGGTAAGGGGTCCTTAATTCAGCAAGGTTTCCACTAAAGTCTCCGCTCGGCCGATGATGACGCTTTGTTTTATGCGCCTCCAGGTGCGCTACTCTCGTGGGCGGCTTCCTGCTTCAGAGATAGCTGGAACTTGTAGTCCTCCGACCTCCGTGCTCTCCCCCCTCACAGCGGGTGCACTGAAGATGACAAAATGCGGAGGCGGGGGGGGGGAATGCGGGCACGGTCAGATGGGGCAGCAGGGCAGATAGGCAGCAGGGCAGATCCGACGGGACTGGCCACAGCGAAGGGTTCTCGTTTGCAGATTCCCCAGAGAAGAACAGGTAAGGGGTCCTTAATTCAGCAAGGTTTCCACTAAAGTCTCCCAATACAATAGCGACTAAATATGAATTGTGAACACTACTGTCTGCATTGTTAATTGAAGGCAGTACTCACACACACAACCATCAATACTTTTTCTCACTCCCTCTTTACAAAATACAACAACATATATTACATAAAACTCTATAATAAATAAATCAAAACAATTTGAATTGGAATTTCACCTGTCCACAGTCTACACTATTCACTGTTCCTTTCGACTTGCAAGATGAATTTGGTAATTTTACTAAACCTATAACTCATCTAAAAAAACTCCTTCAAGCAAGTATACTATAGCCTTATAACCCGCGTAGCAGGCTATACCGGCTATTAAAGGCCCTCTCTAGCATTAAAGGCCCAAGCCGAAGGCGAGCGCCTTTAACAAGGGAGAGGGACTTTAATAACCACTATAGCCCAGCTACAAAGGGCTATAAGGCTATTTGAACATTCTGCCACTAGAGGGTATAATGTTCTAACAAATAAAGCAAAGCCTCAAGAGAGCACAAGGGGATTGGAATCCCTTCAAGCTCCCTCAAGCATTTGCTCACAGCCAGAGCTGTGAATAAAAAAACTTTGCAATGTTAGAGCTTCTGGCTTATACGAGCCATTATAAGAACAGAGCTACTCCATTGTTTTCAATGGAGCTCCCAACATTCCAATGTTCTAATAAAACAATATTGTGTATGTTTCAATAGATGTTCTAATTACTTAACTACTGGATTCTGTAATTAAACAATCACCACTCAATCTAAATTTTGAACCCTGCGAACCGCTATCTAGACCAGATGCATTGGTCATTAACACCTCACAGCCACATACCGTTGGATTCTAAAGCACCTGATCAGAGAGGGTACACATAAATCATCAAAGACTTTAACTTATGACATCCTCAATCATACAATCAAGACCCCATTTCACTGTTCGCACCTGCTGTACCACAGTATACTCCACCGACTAGTGTCAACCAAGCCCAATAATCATGTGCAGCAGTTGGCTAAGGAAGCACAGAGTGTGATGCCCTTCAACACACAAACTTCTGAGAAAAGCAAGCAGCAGGTAATACCGGACATCGTCCATTGTGGGATCAAGACACCGTTCCACTGTTCGGACCTAGAGTTGGTTGCACCTGATCGAAGAGAGCACCTTCATCTCCACTCTCAAATTCAGTTCTAACATCGTCCATTGTGGAATCAACACACCATTCCACTATTGGAACCTAGAGTTGGTTGCAGCTGGTTGAAGGGAGTACCTCCATCTCCACTCTTGGATACAGTTCTAACATCGTCCATTGTGGGATCAAGACACTGTTTTACTGTTGGGACCTAGAGTTGCTTGCACCTCATCGGAGGGGGTACACAGAAATCATCATAAACCTTAACTTCTGGCATCCTCAGTCATAGAATTAAGACCCCGTTTCACTGTTTGGACCTGCTGTACCGTGGTGTATTCCTGTGATAGCAGTCAACTAAGCCCAGTAACCATGTGCAGCAGTTAACTACAGAAGCACAGAGTCTGATGCACCTCAACAGAGGGAGTTCTGTGAAAAACCAGCAACAGGTAATATCAGACATCGTCCATTGTGTGATCAACACACCGTTCCACTGTTGGGATCTAGAATTTCTTACACCTACTCGAAGGGAGTACCTTCATCTCCACTCTCAGATATAGTTCTAGCATCACCCACTATGGTATCAAAAACACCGTTCCACTGTTGGTACCTGTGGGACTACTGTGTTAGTAGTATACAGAGCCCTCAACGGTGCTGTGCCTCAGGCTGGGTGCTGTGTGCCTGTGTCACGGTACCTAGCGTTAATCTCAGTAGCCTTCTGAGGTCGCGGATCTCGGCCCAGGAGCTTCCGATGGCACGTGGTGGGCCCTCTTTCACATACGGCGGTGTCGAAAGGTAAACTGTGGATCATATATGCATCGCAGTGGCCAATACGCTTTCTAGATACCAGCACGCTGAAAGCATCATTCACGCAGCCACCTTCGCTCACGGCGTCAGCCTGGTGGCGGTGTAAGCTGCGCAGACCTGGCAGACACGTTCGCCATTCCGGAAGAGAACCACACCCAGAGAAACGTGCCTCTTCTTTAAACCCCTACGCTGGCCTTGCATACGCCGAGCCAGGCCACTACCCTAAACATTTAGGGGGGGAGGAGGCACGTACGTGCTACCATTCAGTAATCTTCCCTAGTGACTGTACTATCATGGTTTCGTCCACTGTCCACTTCACTCTATAGACCATTATTGTATGTTGACAAGTACATGTCTGTGCTCTGCATACTCAACTCTTTCCAGCACATCCCCTCAAGTCTTTGCATTATATACGTTTTCAATCGATAATTACTTACCACCTTCACACATACTTTGCTCCCATCTCTCCCGCATTCTGCATTGTGAGGCAGAGGTGCCATGCCATGTTTAGTTTGTGTACATGGCTAGCCAGGTTTCTCACAGTATGTAGTGTTGTTGCGTCTGCTAGGTGCACATGTGTGGCTCAATGGTTAGAGCGGCAGACCCTGATGCAGAGGTCTAGCCCGGGACCAGGGTTCAATTCCCTCCTCGGCGGGTCTTGGGCTCAATTTCCTCGGACCTTATAATTCTCGCCTCGTGCCTATTCTAATCATGGGTCCCACTCTGCAACTCTGGGCAATAGGTTGCTTAATCTCCACAACGACCCCAACAACGCTAGGATGCCTGGCTTCACCTTGGGGGTGCCCAAGAGTGGGCACTTCACAGGGAAAAGCCAGGAAGGGTTCCACGGCGGTATGCGTACAAGCGCTGAGATACCCTCATTGGGTCGATTTGTGCGCTATATAAGTACTACTACATTTACATTTACATGTTGTTTGTCATGTTGTATGTGATTATATAAGGTAGCACGTTTATTCACAAGCAGTGGTTTCTCCCATTTACATATCACTGTCTTAAAGAGAATACAGAAGTTTTTCTCACAGGTGAAAAGTGCGACCACAATGACAGTCATGCATTACTATCCAAGAATGTCCAATACACGGCACTTCTAAGCTTACAGCCCCCAACCTTGCATCCTTTCTTAAAAGATCACCAACTCCCACTATCACACCAACATTCACAAAGCTTTCTAATGGTAGTTATCTGCTTCTCAATAACATGCACTCCTACGGAATGTGAGCTGGCACACCGCATGTCTTTACTGTTTCAAACACAGTAACTTCCTGTGGCAATGTCTATTCCCACCCACACAAACTAACTCCCAAACTTCAACTTGGCCTTCAATTCCTAGTTTGAAAACAGATTTCAAGAAACAAACCAAAGTAAAAGCGCTTTTGTTCAGAGCAGAAGTCTCCCTCACTTCTGCAAAAGAAATGTATCGACTGCAGATACCACAAACTTCAAGTAAAATACACTCCCTTTTCAATACGAACCACCAATTACACTTTGTGAATTGTTACACAATTTTCAACACATGTCACACTCAAGGTCTGGGACACTTTTTTAACACGTCTCCTACAGACTTCTAACACGCTTTCAAACTGTTCTTTTAATACCAGACTACATTCATTCGATCATCTCTGGAATAACAGGAACAGTGCCCATAATTCTCGCTCTCTTTGTGGCCATCCTACTACTATTTCTACTTCTAGAAATGGCGTCGCTCTCTGTGGTAACAACTATGTCCGACAGAATACGCCTCCACGCCAAGCTACATCAATACTATAAAAAAACAGAAAAACATTTTGGCTACCTACCTCTATCTATTATCGGAGCTAGCTACAACATAACATTAATCTACACTTATGCAATATGCATACAACCATGGTTTGATTGCAAAACTTGCCAATTTGACTGGCGAATGGATGTATGCCTTGCCAACATCCCAACAATCGCTCCCGATATCCGGCAGGTAATGCATTATCTTGAAAACCATGAACGTGATTGTTCTGGCAGTGGAGAAATGGTGAATGCAATGCAAAAAGGAATCGCAGCGGAATGGGATTTCTGTGCAGCCGTGAAAGATCTTCTGCAACGTGCGACCTTTCACAACATCGCAGATTGCCTGCCAATTCAAATTGCCGCTCCAACATTCGAGGAACATTACTGTCCCTTCCAGGATATGAATTGGATCGCTTTGCTTTTCTCAAAGACAATGACAACAATAGCCTCTTGGAACATTACGCACCTCAAGCCGCTGAAGAACTTCTGGACTGCAATCTCCAAGACTTGTAAGAAACCTACGTTATTCTTGAAAGGATTTTTTCCCATCTTTTTTTCCTTTTTCCTTTAATTTTTTTATAATACACTTCAATCCTACTACTTTCATATAACAACTTTTTAAGTATACTCAGACATTCGAACTCTATCTTCATTATTGCCCTTTAGGTCTCCACTTTAACCAGGGATCGGTGATGTATGGCCTATGCAAATACGCTATTTACTTCCTAAATTAGCCTAAACCTGACACCCATTTAGAAACCACGTCTATTCTTTGTGCACACGCCTCTCTGCCTCCCTGTCATTCTGGAAGCCATTTCACACAAATTTACTCAAAGTCGACCTCTGCTCAGAAGCTCACAATAAAAATGAAAAAAGACGACTTTGTTTAGGAACTCGTTGGCTCAGTGTGGTAAACGTAAACTACCTGTATTTTCATTATACAATTTATTCATTCATGTCTAATAGCTATTGTGTAGGTCACATAGAATTGTAACATATAATGTGCAATTCACTGATGCAGGAGCTTCGATTTGACTACAGCAGAAGCTTTTGAAGTTTGTCTCAGCTCAATGCCTTAGCTCTCTACACAAGAATGTTTGTTTGAAACAGCTGAAGACAATAATGTATGGTTTGACTACAAAGGTACCAAATGTGCTTCTCAGAAGCACAATGTTTGTATTCATCCTCAAAGTTCCAATGTGAGTAAAACTAGTACCAATTCTGACACGCACCACATTGAATCCACTGTACAACAGATTGCTAACTATTCTACTGTTGATAATTTTCTGTTACAAAAAAGCACTGCCAAGGTACTTAAAAAGGTTGATGATTACATTTTGCAATTTCTTTGTTATTTATTTCTTTTCTTAAAGGATACGTTTGATCCTAAGGATACAGCAGTGAACAGTCTTAAGAATTTCCTGGCTGACCTAGACCTAACGCTATTCTGCAACATCCCAACACAAGACAAAGGATCGATCCTGGACTTACTAATATCTAAAACAGGCTTCATTCAGCTAGAGTCGATCTTACCCTGCGACTGGTCAGACCATCACATCATCACTTTCACCATTAAGGAAAAGGTGAAAACGAGCTCAGCACAACCCACAAGATCAAAAGTGTGGAAAAGAGACCTAAAAAAACTTAAGCCCAATACCCTACCGTCCTCCTATGCCAACCTATTGCTGCCTCCCGCAGGATCTTCTACAGTACACAAGCTCACCAACCACTACCTCTCGACCATGACATCAATAATACACGAGGTAGCACCTCTGCAACTAAAAAGAGTCGCTTTGAAAGACTCTAAACCTTGGTATAATGGTATACTCAACGAGGATAGGTGCTCCCTCAGAACTGCAGAACGGGCCTGGAGGTCAACACCATCTACCAACCACCTTTTGATTCTCAGGTCAAAGAGAAACGCATAAATCCGCAAGATCAAGCGCACCAAAGCCGATTATTTCAGCCTCCAACTTGACCAGGCAAGAAACCGTCCCAAAAAACTCTTTGAGCTGATCAAAACCGAATCTAAGGAAGCCCCTCATCGACCACAAGATGTTGAATGCTCACAGCCAAACTGTGAAGAATTCTCCACCTTCTTCTCCCTGAAGACCAACACCATCAAGAAAGACCTCCTAAAGGATCTAACCTTATATGCGAGACCGAATACACTTACCTCTACTGCTCCCAGTACCACGCCAGGCCAACCCCCATCAAAGCCTATTCCTAAAAATAATGCAAGATGGTCATCATTTTCATCCTACTCCGAAGTTGCCCTAGGCAAAATTCTCAGTGCATTGAACCCAGCCAACCACTCTGCTGACCCGCTTCCGGCAAACGCAGTCAAAGACCTTACTCCACTGCTTCTACCTCTCTGGTCTAAGATCATAAATAGTTCCCTTCAACAAGGATGCTTCCCAGACATCCTCAAAGTAGGCCAGGTTTCACCCATTCTAAAGAAGCCCACAGCAGATCCCACGGACTTAAACAACTATCGCCCAATCTCCAATATCCCTACCCTAGCAAAGCTACTGGAAAAATGTGTACATCTTCAGCTAACGAAACATATTGATCATTTTGACCTACTTAACAAACACCAATCTGGGTTCTGTGCTGGTCACAGCACATAATCAGCCATGACTCACATCATTGACGATGCGCTTCAAATACTTGACCAAAATAGATCCTGTTTGCTCATCCTACTTAACCTATCCTCAGCCTTTGATACGGTTAAACACGATAACCTCTTAGACCTCCTGAAACACAGAATGGGCCTATCTGGGACAGTGCTAAGCTGGTTCACTTCATTTCTCCAAAATCGGACACAACAATTCAAAATCAAGAACATCCTGTCCAAACCCGTCCCAGTGACCCTGGGGGTACCGCAAGGTTCAGCACTATCCCCAACACTGTTCAATCTCTTCCTGGAACCTCTAACTGAAATTCTACAAAGCTCTAACGTGCAATACCACATGTATGCAGATGATACACAGCTATATCTCAAGATACACTCCCTAGAGGACATCAAACTACTTAACATAGCTCTTAGGAACACCCAAACTTGGCTGGCAGAAAATCATCTTAAACTGAACGCCCTAAAGACTGAATTTCTCCTAATAGCCCCGCCGGCTCAAATCCCGAAAATGCAAGATTGGATCAAACATATCACGGCGTTCAACGTACAACCGACCATAGTGGACTCAGCGAAGTCACTTGGATTAACTTTAGACAGTAACCTCAACATGCAAAAACATATCAGCAATGCTACAAAGGGAGCCAATCTTCAGATAAACACATTGAGGAAACTAAAACCCTTCCTACCGCACAATGACTTTAAGCAGGCAGTACAAGCTCTGGTTATACCCAGAGTGGAATATGGTTGTGTCACCCTTTGTGGCCTGCCCAAAGCATCAACCGCACCCCTTAGAGCTTCAATCAACGCGGCAGCAAGACTCATAACTGGATCTAAACGTAGCTCCCACATTACTCCAGACCTTCAATCCCTGAACTGGCTACCCCTAGATGCAAGAATTCAGCTGAAAATTGCGTGCATGACGCATAGAGCCTTACATCAAAAGACCCCCAGCTACCTGGCACAGAAACTGACGATCTCTGGTGGGACCAGATCCTCAAGAAATGCTGAAAAATTACTATTAAAACCACAAAAATTCCATAAGAAAAAACCTATAACAGATCCTTCTCTGGGATAGCACCCAGAATTTGGAATGCCTTACCCCCAGAAATCAGACTTAACCCTTCCACTGCTGCTTTTAAAAATGAAGTTTAATCCATCCTCATGGCTAAATACACATGAGTATGTTCTACTGAATCAAGGTGGTGAAAGGCAGCTAGCTCTTAACCACAAGACACTTATTAATGCTAAAGTTAACTATATTGTCTTTCTTTATTATATTCTTTGTACCTTTGTACCTCTGTGTGGATCTATTATTGCTTGTATATGTAACATTTACTGTTTGTATAGCGCTCTGATATCCGCTAGGATCTTGTTCGCGCTTTATCAAACTTTTCAAAATAAAATAAAAAAATAAAATAAAATACCGCTATTTTCCTTATAGAATGTAGAGTCATTCAAGTGTAATAGCTATTTCTTATGTCACATGCAACTGTAACATGTAACATGCAATTCAATGTTTTGTTTTTTTGCAAATCTTTTATTATTTTCAAACACAAACAACAGACATGAGGATGGGCAACCGCCTCCACATAAGGCACAACAAATAGAAATAAAGGAGACATTTTGCATTGTTTCTACTATCAAGATAAATCCACTAGTCAGAGCCGACCCATTGGCGAGGAGTCCCCCTATCATAACAAGCAATATAGTGGCAAGTTATCCGCATAATATCAGGCTCCTGTGTCTCAGTGTCTTGCCTGCCAAGTCCATTCCGGGCCCCATCCTCAGGTCCCCCCATTCCAAAACCACCACCCCCTCCCCACCGGCGCTATGCTCTTAAGGTTGAGTGTAATCAAGTGGTGAATCGTATCATATGGGTTCCACAGGTGACATCGTTCCCTCGATATTATCAAACATTCTGACTATTATGGAGGCCGGGGATCGCCTCGCACGCTTGCTCTTCAGTATCAAAATATCCACACTATTGGTCCTCATCTACAGTTAGCGCGCTCGTCTCTAAGTCAGTTTCCAAATCTGTTGCCTTCAGCGCTATCACAAGGGCCTCCTATGCCCGCGCCACCTCCTTTGCCCTGTCATTACGGGACCTGTGGGCCTGTTGCAGACGTACTGAGCTTTCACTGTTTGCCCACATAAGTAAAGCAGTCTTCCATCTAGGGTAGCTAGGCCCCGCCGCGGCTTTACAATGGGATGTAGTTTCCCTCTTAGCAAGTATCAAGCCTAAGTCCACAAATTTGCTAGTCAATTTTGTTTTACTAGTATGTGGAAACCAATGTAGCAAGCAAGTCCCCCTATCCAGAGTAATCTGTCGCCCCGTTACAGTACAGAGTAAAGCGATTATCTCCTCCCCATATGTGCCCAACTGCGGGCAGTCCCACAGCATGTGAAGTAGATCCGCGTCCCCTATTCTGCATCGGGGACACAATTCCGTATTGACATGGAAATATTGATTGATTTTTGCTGGTGTAAGATACACCCTATGCAGAATGAAAAATTGGATCAATTGAAATCTGGCATTCTGGTGCCCTTCCATGCCCTTTTAAGTATTTGCGACCAGGCCGCTGCAACGGTGCCAGCCCCTCTCCTAGCATGCGTTTGTACAGACAGGTGACCGCCTTATACGTGCCCGCTGCCATCACTACGTATTGACACGCCTCGCTCGTTGGTGGTTCTGAGAGGCCAGTACCCCAGTATTTCTGGATAGCAGCAACCAGGGCCGCATGTAATAAGAAGTGGCCCCGTGGGAGGCCAAAAGTCTCCTGCAAAGTGTCATAGGGCAATAGTACACCGTCTCCAAACAAGTCCCCCACCATCTCTAGGCCCCGCGTTTCCCACTCCGCAAGGGCAGACCAATCCCCACCATGTGGCAGGGCCGTGCACATGCCCAACGGTATCTCTGGGGCATAGGGTCGTTGCACTCCAAATCTGTTGTGATTACGTTTCCAGCAATGTCTCAGGGCGCATTCTGCAGTCGATAAACCAACAGCTCGCAATCTTTGCTGCAAGATCACAAATGACAGGACGTGGCGCGGCAAGTCTGGTTCAGACTCTCGCTCCGGCCCTCGAAACTCCTGTGTCATAGCCTGGGAAAGGTGCTGGAATTGTGCAGCCAAATAATATTATTCAAAATCGGGGACGGCAAGGCCCCCTTCAGCTCTTGGCCGCATCAAAGTATCTAGTGCTACCCAACGCCTCCCTGATCCCCAAATAAATCCCCCCATCGCAGAACGGAGCTGCTGAAAGAATGCGACGGGTATTCATATAGGTAAGGTCCGGAAAAAATATAGAAGCCGAGGAAGCGCCACCATTTTTAGCAGGGCTACTCGACCAGCCACCGACAAAGGCAGGGTCCCCCAGAACTGCATGCTACCCTTAAGTCCCCTAAATGCCCTACCTATGTTACCTTCAAGTAGGTCTTCCTGAGTGTGATACACTTGCGTCCCCAAGTAGGGAAGGCACCTAGGTTCCCACGCCAAGTCAGGCAGAAGGGTAGGTGGGTAGCATGCTCTGGCTACTGAAAATACACAAGTCTTCGCCCAGTTGACCCGCAGGCCAGAGACATCTTCAAATCTGCCTAACACGGCGCAAGCTCCCTCCAGTGCTCCTCCCGCATCTCTCAAAAACAGCAACAGATCGTCCGCATATAGTGAGATATAATGTGGCCGACCAATAAGTCTCAAGCCTCGGCACGCCCTCCCCATCCTAGCCCGCATTGCCAATGGTTCCATGGCTAGGGCAAATAGCAGCGGGGAGAGAGGACAGCCCTGCCTTGTGCCACGCCCTACGGGGTATGAAGCAGAAATGGTCCTATCAACCCTCACCCTAGCACTAGCCGATGAATATAATATTCCAGTTCAGCGGACATACCCCTCCCCAAGCCCGAAGGCTTTCATGACTGAGAACAAATAGGGCCATTCCAAGCTGTCAAACGCTTTGGCAATGTCTACCGAGAGGACCACTGCCTGATCTTCCGCTCCATAGTCCCCATCCAATATTCGTATCAGCCTGCGTATACTGCCCGCAGTATTGTGAGTTGGAATGAAGCCGGCCTGGTCCGAGTGTACCAGCCGCGTCATAAACGGAAGGAGTCGAGTAGTCAGCACACGACTCAGTATCTTATAATCAGTGGTGAGCATAGATAGAGGCCGATAGGCGGATGGGTCGGTAGGAGTTTTCCCTGGCTTAAGGATGGAGATAATGATGGCCTCCCTTGCAGAGGTCGGCAATACGCCCCGCTGCTTGGCCTCTCTATACATCGTCAGCAATCTGGAAGCTAGGATGTCAATATAAGCCAAATAGAATTCGATGGGTAGCCCATCACTACACAGAGTTTTGTTACGCGCCAACTGTTTAATGGTGCAACGAATTTCAGAAATCGTGATGTCCTGGCCCAGGGCCTCTGCCTGTTCTGCCTCAACGGTAGGCAGCTCTAGGTCTTCCAAAAACGCCTGTACGTTCCTCTCCCCAGTTTGCAATTGGATCGTATACAAATCAGCGTAGAAGGACCGAAATCGGTCGTTTATTTGATGCTGCGTGTACTCCAATCGTCCCGATGAGGAAGTCAGTGCCAGTATGGGCACGCATCTAGGGGTGGGGTCGGCCAGCCACGCCAGCAGGGTGCCCACCTTGTCCCTTTCTGCATGCGCCCGGGCCAAGTACGCTCTGTGGTCAAAGCACCTTAAGCGCTCCACAGCCACTGCCACCGCTTCCCTCCGGGTCTGGAGCGAGTCTCGTGTCTCAGAGCCAGTAGAGTGGGCTCTCTCGGCTTCCCGAAGGGCCTGCTCGCCAGTCTCAATTTCCTGCAGCAACAACTTCCGCACTCCCACCCACTTAGTAATACAGATCCCACGGACCACTACTTTGAAAGCGTCCCATTCCAGGGCGGTTGTCGTGGCCATACCTTCATTCTCCGCAAAGAATTGTTCAATCCCTACTCCCAGCTCGGCACGAAAGGGCGGGTCCTCCAGTAACTCGGGCGCAGTTTCCAGATCGGAACCGCAGGGCGCTCCGGAATCCAACAGAAACTCGCCAGTAGAGGATTGTGGTCCGAGATGGTGCCCGATAAATATCCGCTCCCTATTGCCATAGCTGCCAGTCCGGGACTACACAAGATTGCGTCGAGGCGGACGTGCAAGTCATGCAAAGCCGAGAAGTACGAATAATCTCTATCGTCCGGGTGCTGTGCTCGCCAAACATCTACAAAACCCCAGTAAGCCTGCCATTGGGACCTGAGTTTCACTAGTTTATGAATCAGGGCCGTAGGTAGTGGAGGGTGAGACCTATCCAAGACCACATCCGCAATAGAGTTAAAATCCCCCCCCCCATCAAGACCGGGTTCGTAAAATAATCTGCCAGGGTGTCAGATAGACACTTCAGAAAGGAAGCTTGTTCCACATTAGGGGCATAAATACTGCAGAGGGTCACCTCTCGCCCATGAAGGCGTCCTCTAACCACAGCATAGCGGCCCTCAGGACCTATCAGGTGGTCAATTAGTTGAAAGGGGACCCCAGCCCTAATCCAAATCAACACCCCTCACGCAAAAGCTGAATAAGTGGTATAATGCAGTGCCAACCCCTCTGTTCTATTCAAATGTGTCTCCTGCAGGAAAGCAATCTTCGCGCCTCTACGCACTAAGTAAGAGTGGACTTTATATCTACGCTGCATGTAGTGCACCCCCCGCACATTCCAAGTCACATATTTCACATCAGGTAAGGGACCCATGGTATTGATGCAAAAGACACAGGAACCTCTTGTTCCCCGCTAGCTGCGCCGGCGGGTACCATTTCCCACTCAAACCATCCCCTTACCCCAACTATCCCATCCCACCCACAACATCACCCACCCACCCAAGAACAGGCACTAACATAGTGAATCCCATCCAAACTAGCCCAACAATTGCCCTAAGCAGTATTAAGGCAGATTAACTGGGACCATCCAGTGGGGGCTGGATAGAGCCTAGCAAACAACCCGTAGTTAGTCAGTGCAACACCCAGCTTCCGCCCCAGGAACCCCCAATAATCCTTGCCTTCTGGTACCCCCCAAGCATAATTCCACGTACCACAATGGCCTAAACATTAGTCCATAATGTCCATGATAAGCCCAGCCCGGACCCCCCCCCTCATCTTAGTGCAAACTGGTCCTCTAGGGAGCCCACAGCTTCCGTTTGTCCCCCATGCACTCAGTCCACATCTAACCAGAACAGGCCCCCCTCCCTCTCATAAACCACAGAGTCTACTCATCCATCAGGCCATCCGCCGTTCCCGGTGTGACAAGCGGCAAATGCACACTATCTGATGCTGAAGTATCCGCCTCCGAAGTGTCCTTGCCATTCTCCAGGTCCGAGCCCTTCGGTGAGGTCAGCAGCAAGTCCCCAGAGATCGCCGTAACCGCCGCGAGCGCTCCCCTGCGCTCCAACTCTGTTGGTGAGGTCGATGGTTTCCGCAGTCCCCGCTGTCGGGCAGCAAGCCTCAGCCAGAGCCAGCGCCTCCCGTTCTGGGCCATCCCTTCCAGCACGATAAGATTCCAGCCATGTCCACGCATCCTCTGGCGTATCATAAAAACAGGTTTTCCCATCCAGGATTGTGCAAAGTTTGGCCGAGAATAGCAAGGAGTATTGAATCCCTTCTGCCCGCAGTTCCTTCTTAACTGCTTGGAAGGTCGCCCGACGACGCTGAGTCTCAAAAGAATCATCCGGGAACAGAGTGACTTTACTATTGCCGACCTGGAAGGGGCCATCCGTGCAAGCCTTCTGAAGAAGCAAGTCCCGATCTCTAAAATGTAATAGGCGTGCCACCACTGGTCGGGGAGGGCGCCCCTGCTGCGGAGGTCTAGCAGGGATGCAGTGTGCACGCTCGAGAGTGTAGAAGGCAGACAAGCCCTCAGGGGCCACCTCCGTTCTCAGCCAGTCCTCCAAATACCGTACCATGTCTGATCCTTCTGTTTTCTCTGGCAGGCCCACCACCCGAATGTTGTTCCACCTATTTCTTCCTTCCGCATCCTCTGCATGTTTTTCTAGCGCTGTGATCCGGTCTAAAGCACTTGCGGCCAGTGTGGCCTGTGCAGGCGCTATCTCTTGGACTACTTCCTCCACCTGTTTCACCCGGTCCGATAGTTTCGAGTGGTCTGCCCGCAGGAGTCCAAGCCCTGTCGACACCTGTGCAATGTCCTGCTGTAGGGCAGTACCTGAGTCTGCAAAGGCAGAAAGGATCCTATCCAGCTGTTGTTGCAATCCAGGCTCTTGCGCTATGTCTTGCGTATCCTGTTTAGCTTGAGACGGGGACTCAGAGTCAGAGGGCTGGTGTTCCTCTTCCTTCTTCCCTCGGGGCTTACCCAGGGCGCCGGTAGGTCGAATTTAGATAACGGGCCAGCAGAGCCTAATCGCGCAGTCCCTGTTGGGTGGGCAGGGGGTCCAATTCCTGGATCAGAGGGCCCCACAGGGCTTCTCTCAGATACTCAGCCCGTCGTCCGTCGGTTCCGCCCCCACTGACACACCAACCAGTCCCTTCCGGTCACTGCGCCGTCTGTGAGGGCCCAGGCAGGCCAGACCCCATGCCAGGGGTATCCAGTCTAAGGCGTTCTTAAAGCCCGGTGGTCGCTCCACGGCTCAAAGCATGGCAGTCCCTGGGCCCACGGCAGGTCCCGTGCACCACCTCGGACGCCGCCCCGCGCAGCAAACTGTCTAAGCACACCTCCACAGCCCTCCGCGAGGCCACTTGTTCTTTAGGCCCTCTTCTATCATAAGTCCGCGCTATGGGGCTGGGGCCAGTAGTTCCAAGCTGTGGACCTCCCCTCTACTCACTTTGTGGGCCTACTTCTGCAGGTCTCGCCCCCAGAGTCTCCAGAGCAGGCCGCTTCAGTCGCTCTGTTATGACCAGCTAGAGAATCGAGTCAGCAGCCCCTATTCTCACCTCGGTACACCATTAGCTGCACCCCAAGGCCACTCATCCACCTCCACCGTCCACAGCTCCAGAAGTCGCCCCTCTGCGCCCCCCGGCACAGGTCCGCTTGTTATGTAGGCCGCAGGGTGCTCCGGGTTCCAGCCCCCACCGCAATGGCCTCCAGCTCACCGGTGTGGATCAAGGGTAGGTCAGGGCCTACTCGTTGGTAATCTGGACCCTCCTGTCCTATGTTGCGCTAGTACAGGCGCGTCAGCATCGGAGCCTCATCCTGCGTGGGCCGCCTCGTCCGCACCAGCATGCAGATCAGGAGCCGCCACCAACAGCGCCCCATACTAAGGCCGATCCGCTCCTCTTTTTCAGGGCACCGGCTGCCGGTCCCAGCATTAGTCTTGCAGCCCACCCGGGGGACTCCTCTACGACGTAGCCTCAGAGGCCCCCGCTGGTGCGAAATCACTCCCGCGCCGAGCCCGGTCTCTCCTCTCGGCCTCCAGCTACGCTCCGACACCCAGCGCGCACCCCCCAGGACAGTCGAAGTCTGCCGTCCGCGGCGCTCATTGTGCTGCGTAGTTGTTTCTTAACGCAGCGGAGCCACCATTTTATGAACGCCGATCGCGTTCAGCGCTGCCCGATAAACCCTTCTGTAATACCGGGTTTTGCCGTACTGACAGGGCAAACTGCTCAGGGTCAGCTCCCCTCCGCCATATCGCTCCCAGGCACTGCCTGGAGTGGTTCGAAGGACCGGTTGTCAGGAGTACTGCGGGGTTCGCGAGCGGAGCTCAGCGCTCACACCACCGCCTGCATCGGCGTCCAAGCCACGTCCCCTTATGCAATTCACTGATGCAGGAGCTTACATTTGAATACAGCAGAAGTGGTTCAACTTTGCATCAACTGGATGCCCTAGCTCTTGCACCATTGGGTCCAATTATGGCACTAAAATAAGGACACTCTCTATATTATTTTCAAACTCCATCCCTTCTGCCCGCAGTTCCTTCTTAACTGCTTGGAAGGTCGCCCGACGACGCTGAGTCTCAAAAGAATCATCCGGGAACAGAGTGACTTTACTATTGCCGACCTGGAAGGGGCCATCTGTGCAAGCCTTCTGAAGAAGCAAGTTCCGATCTCTAAAATGTAATAGGCGTGCCACCACTGGTCGGGGAGGGCGCCCCTGCTGCGGAGGTCTAGCAGGGACGCAGTGTGCACGCTCGAGAGTGTAGAAGGCAGACAAGCCCTCAGGGGCCACCTCCGTTCTCAGCCAGTCCTCCAAATACCGTACCATGTCTGATCCTTCTGTTTTCTCTGGCAGGCCCACCACCCGAATGTTGTTCCACCTATTTCTTCCTTCCGCATCCTCTGCATGTTTTTCTAGCGCTGTGATCCGGTCTAAAGCACTTGACATTGTTGCGGCCAGTGTGGCCTGTGCAGGCGCTATCTCTTGGACTACTTCCTCCACCTGTTTCACCCGGTCCGATAGTTTCGAGTGGTCTGCCCGCAGGAGTCCAAGCCCTGTTGACACCAGTGCAATGTCCTGCTGTAGGGCAGTACCTGAGTCTGCAAAGGCAGAAAGGATCCTATCCAGCTGTTGTTGCAATCCAGGCTCTTGCGCTATGTCTTGCGTATCCTGTTTAGCTTGAGACGGGGACTCAGAGTCAGAGGGCTGGTGTTCCTCTTCCTTCTTCCCTCGGGGCTTACCCAGGGCGCCGGTAGGTCGAATTTAGATAACGGGCCAGCAGAGCCTAATCGCGCAGTCCCTGTTGGGTGGGCAGGGGGTCCAATTCCTGGATCAGAGGGCCCCCCAGGGCTTCTCTCAGATACTCAGCCCGTCGTCCGTCGGTTCCGCCCCCACTGACACACCAACCAGTCCCTTCCGGTCACTGCGTCGTCTGTGAGGGCCTAGGCAGGCCAGAGCCCATGCCAGGGGTATCCAGTCTAAGGCGTTCTTCAAGCCCGGTGGTCGCTCCACGGCTCAAAGCATGGCAGTCCCTGGGCCCACGGCAGGTCCCGTGCACCACCTCGGATGCCGCCCCCGCGCAGCAAACTGTCTAAGCACACCTCCACAGCCCTCCGCGAGGCCACTTGTTCTTTAGGCCCTCTTCTATCATAAGTCCGCGCTATGGGGCTGGGGCCAGTAGTTCCAAGCTGTGGACCTCCCCTCTACTCACTTTGTGGGCCCACTTCTGCAGGTCTCGCCCCCAGAGTCTCCAGAGCAGGCCGCTTCAGTCGCTCTGTTATGACCAGCTAGAGAATCGAGTCAGCAGCCCCTATTCTCACCTCGGTACACCATTAGCTGCACCCCAAGGCCACTCATCCAACTCCACCTTCCACAGCTCCAGAAGTCGCCCCTCTGCGCCCCCCGGCACAGGTCCGCTTGTTATGTAGGCCGCAGGGTGCTCCGGGTTCCAGCCCCCACCGCAATGGCCTCCAGCTCACCGGTGTGGATCAAGGGTAGGTCAGGGCCTACTCGTTGGTAATCTGGACCCTCCTGTCCTATGTTGCGCTAGTACAGGCGCGTCAGCATCGGAGCCTCATCCTGCGTGGGCCGCCTCGTCCGCACCAGCATGCAGATCAGGAGCCGCCACCAACAGCGCCCCATACTAAGGCCGATCCGCTCCTCTTTTTCAGGGCACCGGCTGCCGGTCCCAGCATTAGTCTTGCAGCCCACCCGGGGGACTCCTCTACGACGTAGCCTCAGAGGCCCCCGCTGGTGCGAAATCCCTCCCGCGCCGAGCCCGGTCTCTCCTCTCGGCCTCCAGCTACGCTCCGACACCCAGCGCGCACCCCCCAGGACAGTCGAAGTCTGCCGTCCGCGGCGCTCATTGTGCTGCGTAGTTGTTTCTTAACGCAGCGGAGCCACCATTTTATGAACGCCGATCGCGTTCAGCGCTGCCCGATAAACCCTTCTGTAATACCGGGTTTTGCCGTACTGACAGGGCAAACTGCTCAGGGTCAGCTCCCCTCCGCCATATCGCTCCCAGGCGCTGCCTGGAGTGGTTCGAAGGACCGGTTGTCAGGAGTACTGCGGGGTTCGCGAGCGGAGCTCAGCGCTCACACCACCGCCTGCATCGGCGTCCAAGCCACGTCCCCTTATGCAATTCACTGATGCAGGAGCTTACATTTGAATACAGCAGAAGTGGTTCAACTTTGCATCAACTGGATGCCCTAGCTCTTGCACCATTGGGTCCAATTATGGCACTAAAATAAGGACACTCTCTATATTATTTTCAAACTCCATCCCTTCTGCCCGCAGTTCCTTCTTAACTGCTTGGAAGGTCGCCAGACGACGCTGAGTCTCAAAAGAATCATCCGGGAACAGAGTGACTTTACTATTGCCGACCTGGAAGGGGCCATCCGTGCAAGCCTTCTGAAGAAGCAAGTTCCGATCTCTAAAATGTAATAGGCGTGCCACCACTGGTCGGGGAGGGCGCCCCTGCTGCGGAGGTCTAGCAGGGACGCAGTGTGCACGCTCGAGAGTGTAGAAGGCAGACAAGCCCTCAGGGGCCATCTCCGTTCTCAGCCAGTCCTCCAAATACCGTACCATGTCTGATCCTTCTGTTTTCTCTGGCAGGCCCACCACCCGAATGTTGTTCCACCTATTTCTTCCTTCCGCATCCTCTGCATGTTTTTCTAGCGCTGTGATCCGGTCTAAAGCACTTGACATCGTTGCGGCCACTGTGGCCTGTGCAGGCGCTATCTCTTGGACTACTTCCTCCACCTGTTTCACCCGGTCCGATAGTTTCGAGTGGTCTGCCCGCAGGAGTCCAAGCCCTGTTGACACCAGTGCAATGTCCTGCTGTAGGGCAGTACCTGAGTCTGCAAAGGCAGAAAGGATCCTATCCAGCTGTTGTTGCAATCCAGGCTCTTGCGCTATGTCTTGCGTATCCTGTTTAGCTTGAGACGGGGACTCAGAGTCAGAGGGCTGGTGTTCCTCTTCCTTCTTCCCTCGGGGCTTACCCAGGGCGCCGGTAGGTCGAATTTAGATAACGGGCCAGCAGAGCCTAATCGCGCAGTCCCTGTTGGGTGGGCAGGGGGTCCAATTCCTGGATCAGAGGGCCCCCCAGGGCTTCTCTCAGATACTCAGCCCGTCGTCCGTCGGTTCCGCCCCCACTGACACACCAACCAGTCCCTTCCGGTCACTGCGCCGTCTGTGAGGGCCTAGGCAGGCCAGAGCCCATGCCAGGGGTATCCAGTCTAAGGCGTTCTTCAAGCCCGGTGGTCGCTCCACGGCTCAAAGCATGGCAGTCCCTGGGCCCACGGCAGGTCCCGTGCACCACCTCGGATGCCGCCCCCGCGCAGCAAACTGTCTAAGCACACCTCCACAGCCCTCCGCGAGGCCACTTGTTCTTTAGGCCCTCTTCTATCATAAGTCCGCGCTATGGGGCTGGGGCCAGTAGTTCCAAGCTGTGGACCTCCCCTCTACTCACTTTGTGGGCCCACTTCTGCAGGTCTCGCCCCCAGAGTCTCCAGAGCAGGCCGCTTCAGTCGCTCTGTTATGACCAGCTAGAGAATCGAGTCAGCAGCCCCTATTCTCACCTCGGTACACCATTAGCTGCACCCCAAGGCCACTCGTCCACCTCCACCGTCCACAGCTCCAGAAGTCGCCCCTCTGCGCCCCCCGGCACAGGTCCGCTTGTTATGTAGGCCGCAGGGTGCTCCGGGTTCCAGCCCCCACCGCAATGGCCTCCAGCTCACCGGTGTGGATCAAGGGTAGGTCAGGGCCTACTCGTTGGTAATCTGGACCCTCCTGTCCTATGTTGCGCTAGTACAGGCGCGTCAGCATCGGAGCCTCATCCTGCGTGGGCCGCCTCGTCCGCACCAGCATGCAGATCAGGAGCCGCCACCAACAGCGCCCCATACTAAGGCCGATCCGCTCCTCTTTTTCAGGGCACCGGCTGCCGGTCCCAGCATTAGTCTTGCAGCCCACCCGGGGGACTCCTCTACGACGTAGCCTCAGAGGCCCCCGCTGGTGCGAAATCACTCCCGCGCCGAGCCCGGTCTCTCCTCTCGGCCTCCAGCTACGCTCCGACACCCAGCGGGCACCCCCCAGGACAGTCGAAGTCTGCCGTCCGCGGCGCTCGTTGTGCTGCGTAGTTGTTTCTTAACGCAGCGGAGCCACCATTTTATGAACGCCGATCGCGTTCAGCGCTGCCCGATAAACCCTTCTGTAATACCGGGTTTTGCCGTACTGACAGGGCAAACTGCTCAGGGTCAGCTCCCCTCCGCCATATCGCTCCCAGGAGCTGCCTGGAGTGGATCGAAGGACCGGTTGTCAGGAGTACTGCGGGGTTCGCGAGCGGAGCTCAGCGCTCACACCACCGCCTGCATCGGCGTCCAAGCCACGTCCCCTTATGCAATTCACTGATGCAGGAGCTTACATTTAAATACAGCAGAAGTGGTTCAACTTTGCATCAACTGGATGCCCTAGCTCTTGCACCATTGGGTCCAATTATGGCACTAAAATAAGGACACTCTCTATAATATTTTCAAACTCCATCCCTTTATTATACACAGCCACTTTCTTAGACGCACCTCATTTCGCCATTTTTCTTCTGTGGCATTGCAACATTCTGCATTATATTCTTCACGATTATTTCTTTATTCCTGCTTCCTAAAACACTTCATTCGAGTCTGCAGACTGGTAGGGGTGAGTAGTTTGCTTCTCACTCCCTGTATAGTATAAACGTACACTAACACTACTTACACAGGTATGCTACAGCAACCAGTATCCTACATCACCCACAACACATCACTTTACAGCAATAAACTCATGACTTACACTCACAGTTTCCTCCCCGAGTCTTCAGACCGGTACCAGTGAGTAGTTTGCTTCCCACTCCTGCTATACTCTAAACGCATGCTAACACCACCGGCACACATATATTACAACAGCCAGTTTGCTACACCGCCCAGAGCACATCAGTTTACAGCACTCATCTCACAGTTTAGGCACACGGTTTCATCCCCGAATTTAGCGGTACCTCAGCTCTGCACCATCTCACTCTAGACAAAACAACACCTTCACACCGGTAAGGGTAAATACTTTGGTTCTGCCAGTAGGCTACAGACCACTCAGCTCACAAATTAGGCATACGCTTTCATCCCCAGGTGTACCAGCACCTCACCTCACCACCATCTCACAGTGGGCAAAACAGCACTTTCACACCGGTAGGAGTAAATACTTCACTTCGGCCAGTATGCTACAGCTCCCACAGCACATCAGTTTACAGCACCTGGCTCACAGTTTAAGCACACACTTTCATCCCCGACTTTACTGATACCTCACCTCAACACCATCTCACTTTAGTCAAAACAGCACTTTCACACCGGTAAGGATAAATACTTTGCTTCTGCCAGGATGCTACAGAGCACTCAGCTCACAGTTTAGGCACACACTTTCATCGCAGAGTTCACCGGCCCCTCAACTCCGCACACTCTCACAGTGGGCAAAACAGCACTTTCACACCGGTAGGGGTAAATACTTCACTTCGGCCAGTATGCTACAGCGCCCAGAGCACATCAGTTTACAGCACTCAGCCCATGATTTACACCCACGCTTTCATTCCGGAGTGTACAGGTACCTCACCTCAGCACCATCTTACAGTGGGCAAAACAGCACTTTCACACCAGTAGGGGTAAATACTTAGCTTCACACTCCCTCTACAGCACACCCTAACCAACCTACAGACCTCACAGCGCTCCTACTCTCCTCTTTCCCACTTTTTTCTCCCCTATTTCCACTTAGTCGCTTCAACGGAATCACAAAATGGCAGCCAACACTTCCTAGTTGCAACCGCTCGCACCGCTCACAGCCTGTCAGCAGCAAGTTCGTGCTCGTAACGCCTCAGCCAATCAGATGGCAGAATTCCCAAATATAGATATCTGTAAATTTCGATATTTCTCAAAAACTACTGAACGGATTTACGCCAAATAAACAAAAGTGTGCTTTCTAGACCAAGACCCTTCTCCCTGCCAAATTTAGGGTAATTACGTTCACCTGTTTGACCTGTAGCCTTGTCTAAAGTTTCCTATGAAAATTAACATGGAGAAAACATGTTGTGGGACCCCCCTTTTTCTCAGCCCCCCTTTGACGAATCACCTCCAAACTTTCAATATAGGAGATGATATCAACAAAGAATTAGTTTTGAAAATTTCGCGGAGATTCGTCAATCGGCGCCAAACTTATTGGGAATAGAATGTTGCGATTTTCCTATGAGAACTAGGTCCTAACTATAACAACCTACTGGCGACCGCCAGTAGGTAATATATAGATATATAAATATATTGCCCCGGGGGCAATTATCAAAATACATGTGGGGCCCATGTGGGCCCCGCAGCCCCATGTACTCCCCCCTGCCCGGGGCTATGTTTATTAAATGCGGGAGGCCACATGGCCCCCTCCCATTTTCTGAATGCATAAAAAAAAGAAAGGCTTAGGCCCGGGGCCAAAAATGATCAAGGTAATGGGGGGCCACACAGCCCTCCTTCCTAAAAAAATAAATAATGATGCCGGCAACTCACCAGAGGCCCCACCCCCTCTCTGCACTACTCTGCAAACGTGCCTCCTTGCATGTTCTTGGTTGGAGGATGAAGTCCCCTTTTATGCTAAGGGTCCTTAGGGGCCAACTAGCCCACCTGTTACCTCCAGTAAGCCCCACACAGTGGGATTGCTGAGTGGTGGTCGGAGGCCATGCCCCTTTTTACACCACTCAACAACCGCGCCTCAAGTACTAGTTCTACTTCATGCGGTTCAAACAAACAGAAATTTGTTTGTCTCACAAACATCAACAACACCAAAAATGTGCACATACATTTTGGGGTGGACAACCCATTTCACCAGCACGTTCTCCATAGGGCCTGACCTTTTACAGCAGTAACCTCCTATGTAAGTGAAAAGTCCCACTTCAGTTTCATTGGCCTCATAAGAACTAGAGCAGACACTGTGTCCTTTCATCTAGAGATTTCCAGCATTCAATTTTTACATCATCAACATTTGTGTTCTTATAGTAATCATAATAATCATTATATTCCATTGGACACCATATTAAAACATCCAAAATAGTTTCAAATGATCAATCTACATATATCAATTTTTGTTTCCAAAGTACCAAATGTCTCAATTCAATTTACATGACAAAAACTCCTCAATAACACTACATCTCAGAAATTAAATACTACACAAGAACAATATATTTCTAAAGTGCTGCAGTTTGACATTGCATCTATTAATTTAAAGTGCCAGGTGTAATGTTGAGTGACACTTGTTAACATAAAGTGTCACATGTTTCTATTTAAATGGGTATTGATTCCCTTCAAAAACCGGACATTTCCCTCTTTGTTAAGATACTCCATTCTAATGTTGGATTTGTTGATTTTGTATTATTACATTCATTATCTCTTAGAATTTAATTTCTGCACAAAGACAATATACTTCTAAAGTGCTACAGTTTAATATTATATATATCTATTTTAAAGTGCCAGGTGTAATGTTAAATTGCACCCCTTAACATTAAGTGGCATGTGCTCCTATTGTAATGTTGGATTCATTGATCTTAAAGTGGTCAGTGCTTCATACGAGCATATATTCTGTGATTGCACTAGTTCAGAAAGAGTACCATCTCTTTATCTCATAATATTTTTAAAAGGGGTTACCTAAAAATCTAGGATACTCCATAATATATTTCACTTATTCACAATAAAGTATCAAGTATAATTTGATTTGCAAACTGTTTCTAAATAATTGGGCAATCTAATAAGTTATTGAAATAGTAATCTTTCAAGAATGAGTTCTACTAATCCCAAGTATTTAAATATGAATATTCTTTCAGTCATTGTACCTAAAAATTCTAAAGTGGTAGGTGCTCTAATTGAAAATGGATTTTCTCACATGTGTTATATCTCTCTATTCCACTGCCCCAACCAGAGGTGGAATATATTTTTTCACCTCAAACATGACTAAACTGTAATCAATCAAAAACTTAAAAATACAGTATACTATATTCAAGGGAATACAGTATATGTTATCATCATCCTATTTTTAATTTCCCTCAAAATCATCTTTTGTCAGATCTTAGCTCTTTCATCGTTAAAAGTTAGAATTCATAGAGATTTAACGGAAATATCTTATAGATGAACATATAGCTCCTCACCAGTACTGTGGCCTCATGGCATCCCTGTCTTTTCAATTCCAATTTGCTATCTCCGTCTGAGGGTTTTGCAAAATATGTTTTATACCATAGTAGTTTAATCCTTTGAGACAATCCCCATGAAACGCCATAAAGTGATAGACCAAAAGTCTTACTTCACTACTACCAAAAGTCTAACTTTACTGCAAGAAGAGTTAGACTTTTGGTCTAAGTTAGACATTTGGTCTAAACTTAAGCTTTTGGTGTAAGTTTACCTTCGTGAATATGGCCCATATATAATATATACCACGTCCTGCGTCCAACTCCACACAGTGCATGGTGATGGACATCTTACTTTCTGTTAAAAATCATAGAACTTCACTGTAAAAACAAAGTTAAAGTATTAAAGTGATGCTATAGTTAGGAAATGGAATGCCCGGTTACTCATCGGTAATAACCATTACTCCGAGTCCTGGTCTCCCCGTCCCATTCCTGATGAAGTGAGCAGCTAATCTGCTCTACAGAACCCCTACCTAGCTGAGCTGTTGGCACTTCCCCCTAGGATGACGTCACCATCACGTGACTACAAAGGGGGAAGTGACGGAAGAATCATCCTGAAAATACCAAAGACAACAGAACGAAACACATACAATCACCCACAGACACCCCAAACCAGGGAGGGAGGGAAGGTCTCAGGAATGGGACGGGGAGACCAGGACTCGGAGTAATGGTTATTACCGGTGAGGAACCGGGCATTACCTCCTCGTCCTGTCTCCCCGTCCCATTCCTGATGAAGTGAGCCCATACCCAAGCACACAGTGATTGTAAGAAAAAAACAGATCAGAACAATGCAAGAAACAGGTCCATTTTAATCCACAAAAATAAGTACAAATCACAAATCATGTACAACAGACAGGACAGAAGCCTCAAAAGCAGCAGAGTCCGCCATCCCCAACTCCAGACAATAATGGGCAACAAAAGTGTGGGGAGAAGCCCACGTGGCAGCATTGCAAATGTCCCTCAACGAGGCCCCTTTGAACATGGCCCAGGAGGAAGAAACACTCCGAGTCGACCGACCTTGAACAGAAGAAGGCCGGGGACACTAGGCAGAATCGTAAGCAGAAACCACAGCGTCCTTGACCCAATGAGACAAGGTGGACAGAGAAGGGTGAAGCCCCATACCCGACAGGCAATAGGTGACGAACAGGGAATCCACTTTACGAAAACCAGCCATACGCTCCAAGTAGATGCTGAGAGCCCTCAGCACATCCAACGAATGGAGGAGCACCTCTTCAGGAGAAGAAGGAACCGGAAAAAACACCGGGAGAACAATATCCTCCTGACAGTGAAAGGAAGAAACCACCTTAGGAAGAAAGAACTGACTTGGACGGAGAATGACCTTGTCAGCGCAGAAGCGCAAGAAGGGGGGAGAAGCCAATAGCGCACCAATCTCACCAACCCTCCGCCCAGAAGTAATGGCCACCAGGAAAATAACCTTCGCAGAAAGGAACTTCAGGGCCACGGAGTCCAACGGCACGAAAGGAGGACCCGTCAAAGCCCGCAGAACCAAGGGAAGATCCCAAGGAGGCACAGGCGAACGGGAAACAGGACGCTGAAGCAAGAAACTCCGCAGAAGGCGAGCCACCAACGGGGAGACAGAGGAAACAGAGGAACCCCGAAAGGCAAGAATGGCAGCCCAACGCGCCCGCAGGGAAGAAACCGCAAGCCCCAGGACGAAACCATCCCGTAAGAAGTCCAGCACCTTCACAGCCACACAGGAGGCAGAAGAGAGACCCTTCCTCAGACACCAAGTGGAAAAACTCTTCCAGTGGCGGGCATAAGATCGCAAGGTGGAAGGACGCCTGGAAAGCTGAAGACATTGGGTAACCTCCATCGAGCAACCCAAATCCAGCAAACTCAACCTCTCAAGTGCCAAACCCCCAGCCGGAGGCGCCGCAGGGAGGCAAGACTCAGAAGAGGAGCCCGCAGGGGGGAGGGAGACAGGGGAAACCTCCAATGAGGGCAAACAGAAAAGGCCAGGAGAAGGGGGTACCAAGACTGCCGGGACCACTCCGGAACCACCAGGAGAACCTCCGCCCAATCCCAACGAACCTTCCTGAGGACCCTCGGGATCAAAGCAAACAGAGGGAAGGCAAACAGCAGACCCCTCGACCAAGGAATCGAGAAAGCATCGCAGGCCCACGCCATTGGAGAGGGAATGATCCTGCAAAACCGGGGAAGAAGGGCGGACTCTTCCGAGGCGAAGAGATCCAGCCAAGGAAGGCGGAACCTGAGGACAATCAGATCAAACAGATCCGGGGACAGACAGAGGGACACCGAGGAGGGGAACACCCTGCTCAAAGAATCCGCAGGCCCATTCTCCTTCCCCGGAAGATAGACCGCCGTCAGAGACAACAGAGTCGATTCGGCCCAAAGGCCGATCTCCCGGGACAGGAGAAACAGAGCACGACACATGCCCCCCTGGTGAGTCACATAGGAACGAACCACCTGGTTGTCGGTCCGAACCGAAACCGCCCGACCCCGAAGGAGAGGAGCGAACCAAAGAAGAGCCAACCAAACTGCCCTCAATTCCTTCCAGTTCGAGGACTGGAGGGACTCGAAACTGGACCACCGACCCTGAGCCTTGGACGCACCTAGAACAGCACCCCACCCCAAAGCACTCGCATCCGTGGACAACACGACCACAGACTGAGGGGGAAAGAGATCGAAACCCCCGGAAAGGGAGAGAGGGGACAACCATCACTGGAGATCCGCCCGAAACCCCGGAGTGACCGGGATCAGAGTCTCGTAGTCCAAGGAGGCGGGATCCCAGTGCGACAAGACATGATGCAACAGGGGGTACAGATGAAGCCTGGCCCAAGGAAGGAGATGCAGAGTGGACGTCATCTCCCCCGGACTCCGCAACCAGAGACGGGCAGACACCTGCGACTGGGAAAGAAGCCAAGAAAGGTGACGAAATAAAGTCAACTGGCGCTCCTGGGAGAGGAACACCATGCCCAGGTCCAACCGGAAGAGAGCCCCCAGGAACTTCAGGGACTGAGAGGGCACCAGGGAAGACTTCCGGTGGTTGATAAGGAACCCAAAGGAACCCAGCAGAAGACACACCTGTTCCACATCCGACAGAGCCTGTGAAAAAGAGGGAGAGACAATCAACCAGTCGTCCAAATATGGAAAAACCAGCAGCCCCCTGGAAGGAAGAATACCCACCAGAGGGGCCAGGTGCTTGGTGAACACCCTGGGCGCCGACGACAGGCCGAAAGGCAGCACACAGAACTGATAGTGAAGGGTCCCTACAGCAAAACGCAGAAAACGCTGGTCGCCCGGATGGACAGGAACGTGTAGATATGCATCCATCAAATCCAGGGACGCCAGGAAGCCACCCGGAAGAACCAGAGGCAGGATGGACTGGAGGGTCACCATTTTCAACGGGCGATGGATGACGAAGCGATTGACCCGCTTCAGATCCAGAACAGGACGAAGATCCGAAGTGTCCTTCTTGGAAACCAGAAAAAGGATCGAGTAGCACCCCAAGCCCCTTTCCAGCGGAGGAACCTCCACAATAGCCCTCTTCTCCAACAGGAGTCGCACACCCGCCAACAAAGCATCTCTTCGTCGAGGAAGACGGGGCAGGGGAGTCCGAACAAAACCCGGAGGAGGAGGAGAGGAAAACTCTATGCGACAGGTAACGCACCTGCAACTCCATCAAAGACAGAAGAGGCGTGGCATCCTCGCCGTCATTCAGCAGAACAGACAGAGACTGGAAGTCCTTAAGGAGCGACTGAACCATATAGTTGGAATACGCAGTCGCCCAGACAGAGAAATTAGAAGCAGCATAGGAACGCTTCACCGCCCCTTCAACACGCTTATCCACAGCGTCCGCAGGAAGGGCGTCCTCAGAAACAACCAAACCCTGAGAGGAAAGGCCAGCCATTAAATTGTCCACTTTCACAGCCTGAGGGAACTCATCAGCAAAACCCTCAAGAGGGTAACGTCTGGACAGGAAACGAGGAAAAGAAGACTTGTCCACCTCCTTCCATTCGTGAGACAGCACATTGCGCACTGCACCATGCAAAGGCAAAGAATCCGGAGCAGGCTGGACATACTGCGTAAAAAAGTCATCCTCAACAACAGCATCCGCAGGAGGAGAAAAACCCAAGTTGGACCTCACATGGGCAAACAGTTCATCTAGCTCAGCACCCTGAACAAAACAACCACGGACACCCTCATCCTCATCAGGACCAAAGTCTTCCACAGGATCAGCCTGCGCATCCAAAGAAACACGAGGCACCTTGGGAGGAGGCCCAGCCGCGTCCCTAGCCAGGAAAGCAGCAGCCACAGCCTCACTAATAATGAGGCGCAGGGCATTCAGAGGGGACGCAGAAGAAGAAGCATCCGAATCCATTGCGGAAGCAAAAAGTCCAAACAACACACCCTTCAGGCATAAACAAGGACAAAAAATATCTCAACAAGGACCCCAGATATAGCCGAGGACCCGAACACCTGTGGGAGGAGAAAAAAACTGGGCCGGTATAAGAAGCCCAGCCAGCCGCCAAAATCGCCCCCTTAAAGGATGCAGGACACCAAACTCCTCAGAAAAGCCCCTGCCTGCTAGAGCAGGGCGAAAAACGGACCAGAGAATGCCCAGGAACAGCCGCTGGAGCAGGCCAACCCAAGCCAAGTGAGCACCAGCAAGCACAATCAACAGAAACGGCCGCTAACGCGAGCCGCGTGTAAAACAGTGCCCCTAAAAGAGAGACGGCCGCTAACGCGAGCCGCGTGAAACAAAGAAGCCCCAAAACGGAGCCAGCGCGGGGGAAACGGCAGCGCATAAAGCACAGGCGGCCGCTAGAGCAGGCCGCCGCAAAAACAAAATAAAACATCATGGAGACTCACCAGAACACAGGAAGACTCCAAACAGCACAGCCAGGAACGCGGTCGTAGACTGCAGAATGAAAAAAACAGGATGATTCTTCCGGCACTTCCCCCTTTGTAGTCACGTGATGGTGATGTCATCCTAGGGGGAAGTGCCAACAGCTCAGCTAGGTAGGGGTTCTGTAGAGCAGACTAGCTGCTCACTTCATCAGGAATGGGACGGGGAGACAGGACGAGGAGGTAATGATATCTTACTTTACAGTGAAAAAATATTAGAACTTCACTGAGCAAAGTAAAGGTTAAGGGGACATTAGGTAAAAATGTGAGATAAAACATAATGTTTTTCTAATTCAACAGTTATAGTTATCTCAAGTACCTGTAACTTGTGCTATAAAGTAACATTAACTTGCACCCTTGCCATGCACTGAGTTTACCCTCACCTATTATATCACTCATGACATGTTCAATGACTGCATTGATAACATCTTCACTGGCATTGTTGAGAGCAACACTGTACATGGTGAGGGCATGAGTTATAGTTACAAGAGAGCATGGGTTTAAATTACTTGAAATAACTGTAACAAGTGAATTTCAATAGTTTTCTAGTAACTTTGATGCTGTTTAATGAATCTTCTCAAAACCTGGGGGCCAAGAAAAAGGGGGGTCCCAAAAGCAAATTTCCCCATGCATTTTCCATATACTTATTTAAGAAGCCCTACCACAAAAACTGATGAATGGAATTACACCAAATTAGGCGGGAAATTGGATCTTTGTCCATAGATTGTGCTATTTGTGATTTAATGTAAATCTGTTCAGCAGTGTCTGAGATAGCAAGGTTCAGAATTTTTGTATATCTTGAAGGTTGGGTCTGTGAAAGCTTAGTAAGAGTCTTGAGGGTATGCCCATTTAAAAATAGAGTGTAGTGATTGGCCCAGAGAGTTTTTTTTTACCTTGGACATCTTTTTCTCCCGCGGGAGTCTGGCTGCCAGCAACATGAGAGAAATGTTACTGGCAGTCATTACAGGACTCAGGCACTTCGTTCTCTGCCCTGAATTTTTAAAACAAAAAATATATAAGGGGCAGGGTAGGGATAACCAACTCCTAGGCCCCATGGGGGGGGGGGCTCCCAAAGGGACCCCCCAGGTGAAAAGTTAAAAAAAAATCTACTAAATTTGTTACAATCCAGCTGGTGTCCCACGAGATCTGGGCAAAAACAATAAAACAACTACAATCTATAATTTATATATGGAGAGGGAGTGCCAGTATTTCAAGCCCATTTAGGACCCCAGGGATCCTATCCCCTAAGGCCATGTATATTTAAGGGGAGGGGCACACGGTCCCCCTACCCAAGCTGTTCTTGGCCATAGGGACCCCACCCCCAAGGGCCCAATCTAGCTATAAAGGGAAGAGGGCTTGTTGCCCCACTCTCTAAACTGTTGGCGGCTCCGGGGACCCCATAGTCCCCCGGCTCAATTTTATTTTGTTTTTAAGGAGAGGGGTGTGTGCCCCCCCAAGCTGTATTAGGCCCCAGGGACCCCCTTCCCCAGGCCTGTCATTTTAAGAAAAGGGAAGGGGGCTTCTCAGTGCCCTTCTCTGAGCCTTCAATGGCCACAGGACCCTATTCTGTGGGGCCTGCACACTTGCTTTGATCCGAGAAACCCCCCCCCGGGACACACTGATTCCCCTGTCTGCACTCAATCAATAAGTCAATCCTAATATTTGTAAAGCGCACTACTCACCCTTGAGGGTCTCAAGGCGCTGAGGGGAGGGGTGCTGCTACTGCTCGAAGAGCCAGGTCTTGAGTAGCCTCCTAAAGGTGAGTAGGTCCTGGGTCTGTACTTGGAGGATGGGGAGGGTGTTCTAGGTTTTGGCGGCAAGGTTGGAGAACTATCTGCCGCCGGTGTTCATTCTTCGGATGCACGGGCGGTGGCGAGGGTGAGGTCGGCGGAGCGGAACTGGCGGATCGGAGTGTAGAAGGTGAGTCGGCTGTTGAGGTATGTCTGTCCGGTGTTGTAGAGTGCTTTGTGTGCGTAGGTGAAGAGCTTGAAGGTGATCCTCTTGTTGACGGGAAGCCAGTGCAGGTATTTTAGGTGGGGTGTAATGTGGCTTCAGCGAGGGGTGTCGAGGATCAAGCGTGCGGAGCAGTTCTGTATGTGTTATAGTCGTTTTAGGAGTTTTGACGAGGCTCCTGCGTAGAGGGCGTTGCCGTAGTCTTTCCTGCTGCTGACGAGTGCCTGGGTCACCGTTCTTGTTTCGGTGGGGGTTCACCTGTAGATCTTGCGGAGCATGCGAGGGTGTTGAAGCAGGAAGGCGAGACGGCATTGACCTGCTTGGTCATGGAGAGTGTTGAGTCGAGGATGAAACCTAGGTGGCGTGTGTGGTCGGTGGGTGTTGGTGCTGCTCCCAGTGTGGTTGGCCACCAGGAGTCGTCCCACGCCGAGGGAGTGGAGCTGAGGATGAGGACTTCTGTCTTGTCTGAGTTCAGCTTCAGGCGACTGATCTTCACCCATTCTGCGACGGCTCTCATTCCTTCGTGAAGGTTGGTTTTGGCAGTGAGGGGGGTCCTTGGTGAGAAACAGGATCAGCTGTGTGTTGTCGACGTGAGAGAGTGGTGCCATGTAGATGTTGAACAATGTTGGGCTGAGGGAAGATCCTTGGGGCACGTCGCAGATGATCTCGGCGGCTCCGGAACGGAAAGAGGGAGGCAGACGCTCTGGGTTCTGTCAGAGAGGAAGGAGGTGGTCCAGTCCAGTGCTTTGTCTTGGATTCCAGCGTTGTGGAGGCATGTACGTAGGGTGCGGTGGCAGACATTGTCGAAGGTGGTTGACAGGTTCAGGAGGATGACGGCCGCGGTTTCGCCGTTGTCCAGTAGGATTCTGATGTCATCTGTGGCAGCGATGAGGGCAGTTTTGGTGCTGTGGTTGCTGCAGAACCCGGACAGGGATGGTTCCAGGTTGCTGTTCTCCTTGAAGTAATGTAATGTAATGGTGTCTTGTAAAGCGGCGCCTGAATCACCCCACATGGGGTATCTCCGCGCTGTAGACCGCTGGGGAACCCGTCCTGGCTTTCCCTGTGAGATGGTCCCTGCTGGGTATCTCCAAGGTGAAACCAGGCATCCCCGGAGTATGTGGGGGCCGTTGTGGAGATGAGGCAAGCTAACGCCCAGAGTTGCCGAGTGTGATCCCTGGTTAGAGTAGTCACCGAGGCGAGAATTATCGAGTCCGCTGACCCTGGTCCACGACCCTGCCGCGTCGGGCATTGAACCAGGGTCCCAGGCCGTCCTCTGCTTCCGGGTCTGAAGCCTCTAACCAGTGAGCCACACCACTCCACAAGTAGTGGGTCGGTTGTCTGTTGACAGTCTTCTCGATGACCTTTGCTGGGAACGGGAGCAGGGAGATGGGTCAGAAGTTCTTGAGGTCTTTGGGGTCCGCCTTGGGTTTTTTGAGTAAGGTGTGATTTCGGCGTGCTTCCAGCTTTCCTGGAATGTCGCAGTCTGGAAGGAGATGTTGATGGCCTTGCAAAGATGGGGTGCGATGGTGGAGCTGGCTTTGTTGGAAATGTTGTGTGGGCATGGGTCTGACGGAGAGCCGAAGTGGATGGTGTTCATTATTTTGATGGTGTCGGCATTGTTTATGTTGGTCCAGGCAAGCAGGTGGTTGGTGAAGGTAGTGGTCGTGAGGTTGGAGGTCTCGGCAATTGTCAGGGCAGTCAGGATGTTGAAGCTGTTGTGGATGTCTGCGATATTGCGATGGAAGAAGGTGGCGAGGGTTTCGCACAGGTCTTGCGAAGGTGGGATGTTGTTGGTGTTGGAGCTATGGTTGAAGAGCTCCTTCACGATGTTGAAGAGCTCTTTGCTGCCTTTTGGCAGATCTGATGAGGTGATGGTGTCTGCAGATGGCGTTCTTGTGGGCTGCGTAGCCGTCCGGTGCCTTCGCGGTGCCATTTCTTCCCTAGTTGTTGCAGGTTTGCTTGGATGCCTTGAGGTCCGTGGTGAACCAGCTCACTTTCTTGTTGGTGTCTCTGTTGGCGGGTTTCTTGAGCGGGGCGAGGGTGTTGGCGCAGTCGTCGATCCACTGTCTAAGGTTGCAGGTGGCGGTTACGGGGTTGGTGAGGTTGATGGGGGGGGCTTTGAGCAAGGGTGGTGTTTAGCTGGTCTTCGGAGACTTTGCTCCAGCATAGGCTGGGGATCTGTTGGGTGCGGTGGTGCTGTTGTATGGCGTTTTAGGATCCGAGTGAATTTTCCCGATTCATGCCCTTATATAGGTACAATTCACATTGCCCTAATATAGGCATAGAAATCATTCCCTAATATAGACATAGCCCATGCAGTCAAAATACAGGCATGGCTACTTCCACCCGTACCAAAACGTCACAACGATTTCTTGGAAAATCGGCTTATGCAGTAAGGGACCTCCCCTTGCTTGCATATTGATTTGTCCAAAAACTCATGTACTTTACAAAGAACTACTATTACCTTGGGGTTCTTTACTGACGTTATTATGCCCAACTTTACTTCAAACTAGGCACCTTCAAGATATAAATATGCCTTCACTTGCTCGAGTAATACATGGTGATTTGGAGCAGATTGACTATCTACTTGCCCAACGCTGCTCGCTACAGCAAGTGCTGAAGGAAGCCGACCCTCCAGCTGACGCACTAATCAAGAGGCGGCCTTTCTCTCTCTGAGAATCCAGCTCCAGTGTTTCCAAGCTCCCCATGCGGGGTGTTGGGAAATCGAGTCCCGAGACAGAAATACCAGACCTCCTTCATTCTAAAACCAAGGTATGGAACTGATTAGAACCTAAGAGAAATCTTGGATAGATTCTTGGCAAAGAAAACTAAACCTATGCTACACCACACTTACTTCTTCCCTCGTACTAGACTTAGGTTAGGTACATTGGGGTAGGCATATTTTAGAAGCACCAGTTGAGTACTTTTAGTCATTTTTATTTATGTATGTATTTATATATGGTTTAGAAAGCATACAATGCTCTTACAGTATTATTTTATAATATTGTTCTCGCTGTACGCATTATACTTTGCAACCTGCATTACGATTGTAGCAGTTCATTTCTTTTGCATGAGAAAGAAGACTGTTCAATAAATCCTTTTATTGAAAACACCAGTCTCTCTATTTCTCGCCAACTCTGTTGAAACGAAGCATGCGCGATTGATTGAGTGAAATACTTATCTATTGTTTCCGCGACTCTAGATATATATTTCTTATTCTTGGGAAACAAAGTTGTCATGTTTATGCGGTTGTCAGAAACTAATCCCTTCTTGTGAATTCGAGAAAGTTTCTAGTGACCTCTGAGCTAGCTGGTACTCACTATTAAGTTTAATATATTCGATAGAGACCTAGTCGACCTCAGTCCTAAGTCTAATCTATAGGATATATTTTTCCAATGCGCTGAGCCTATTGGGAATATAGGAATTACACTACATGGCGCCCAACGTTTGTTAAGGCACTAATTTATTGCTAGATACTAAAGTAACTCAGTCGTGCTTTTCTCAGAGACCCCTTTTTACCGTAAATACTCCAATAGACGTCTGGAGTGGGTAAAAAGATAAAATATCCGCCATAACTGAGTAGGACGAAAATCCTATGCATTAGTTTTTGGTTTGTTCAACGTTGAAGGATACAGTGTTCCAAAATATTGTGCACCTTATTTTTCTTTCCTTGAAACTTGCTCAGCAAACTTTAATTAAACAATATCGCTTAACGGCGACAATAAAGCGACCGGTGAAGCTGCAGCAGCTGCAGCCCAATCAGGCTTAGACGTTACAGGCTTCAATGAAGATGACCCGGATGCTATAATCATCCCGGAAAAAAAAAAAAAACGATCACTATAAATGTAAATGTAGTTGAGCTTATATAGCGCACAGCTACCCGCAGTGGGTTTCCCGGCGCTTGCTTAGGGAACCCTTCCTGGTATTCCCCTGTGAGATAGCAGGGTATCCACAAGGTGAAAGTCAGGCATCCCGCCGCGAGGGGCCGTTGTGGAGATTAAGCAAGCTATTGCCCAGAGTCGCAGAGTGTGAACCCGTGAGTTGAGGAGGCACCGGGGGCGAGAATTATCAAGTCCGTGGAATTTTTAGCCCAAGACCCGCCGAGGCGAGGAATTGAACCCTGGTCCAGGACCGATCTCAGCTTCCGGGTCTGCTGCCTCTAACCCCTGAGCCACACTTCTCCACCAAAAACCACCATAAAACTTATAATAAATGGCCTATCATCAAGAGGTGGTAGGGTAATTTTTGTGATTGAGGCACATGAATATCGGCAGACAAAGGTATTCTATTCATGGATTATCTTCCCTGAAGCAAATTCAGTAACACATGTGTTTCACTTCTACAAAGAAGAGGAACATCCAACGGAATACACTCCTTTCGAGGATGTTGAAATTCCACTAACATACCAAGAGCATGCGCTCTGGTTTGAAGGCGCCCTACAACATCAAAATCACATTACCAGGCTCAGTCCACTAGGTAAACCAGGAGTAACATGGCCGGTTTTTGCCAGCTATGCACCACATCCTGCCATTGAAGAAATGTCAGGTGCGGAACTATTAGTTCAACTGAAACAACTAATCAAAATCCATAGACAATTGGTTCAATATGTCATGCAGGCTCTAACAGTCCAACCTCCTATAAGGATTCCACAAGAAACCCCATACCAGGGGAACATAAATAAAATTACACCACAGACCATACATTCAGTCATTGGTAAATTGCCTGCAAAACGGGAACAAATTCCATTCTGAATAGCTCAGAAAATAACTCGAATAGAGGCAGTATTTCCTGATACTACCCCTCATGAAAAACACAAGATTTTAACACTCTCTTTACCAATGGGGATCGCACCACACCTGGAGGTCTGCGACACTTGTGGTACAGTCTTTGCTGCAATCTACACCAAAACACATGGTGTTCCATCTATGGCTGTAATACCAGATGTCCTGAAACAGATTCATAATGAATACGGGGCAGAGCCTGCTTTAAATCTAGGTATGAAACAACTGAAAGATTTCAAACAGGTCTCAACAATAAAATTAGCTAATATTAAAGGTGAGTCAGCATCCGTGACGATCCGCCAAAGATTAAGATAATTTGATGTAACTTAGCAACCATATGAACTGGCCAGAAAAATTAAAAAATCCTATGAAGAACTAGGTAGAGATAGTTTGGATGGGAAACCAGTTAAACCCCAACTAACTGAAAGTCCATGAAAAGGTCTTTAATAAAAACACTCTCACTGTTCCTAAAAAGAAGTGGGAGAAGACCAAACAAACTTCTAGCGTTCTCAATCCCGAGCTAGGTCTCCTCAAAAGGAGCGCTCTGAAAAGAGGCATAACCTTAGGAATAGGGATAATTTGAGAAAACCTGATAGATATAAAGATACTGATATATGTTCCTCTCATACCTTTCAGACTTCATCACTGACATCCGAAGGAAGAGGACGGTGAGAACAGAAGGAAGAATGTGTGAAGTCCAAAGACGATCAACACGTTCCAAAAAACAAGAAAACCCAATTCACCAAAAAGAAGGTAGCAGGTCTAAAGATCAGACATGCCGAGGATCTTGTGGATACAACTCAAAAACGGGGAATGAGCTTGGACAATGTCGGACAGCGCAGCAGAAGTTACCGTAGCTCGCAAGATCTTGAAGGATCATTTGGAGACAGTGGACTAGAATGAGTACATCCAAGTTGAAACTGCTGATACCAGGGTTAGTGTCCCGCACAAGTTATATGAAGTAACACTCCGGATGGACGGGGATATAACTAGGAAAATAAGAGCACTCTTTTGGGAGAAGCATTTGTCAGGGAGTGCCCACATAGTGAAGTCATCATTATGCCAGCCTTCTCCAATCATATTCCAATTCATTTAAAATATACCTATGCCAGAAAATAGGCCATAGCCCAGGTTCCTGCTTTATACAAAAATCATGTAGGATGGGATGAGGATTTCCCTCACCATAAAATACAATTAGAAACTCAACCAACTGCACAAAGGCAGTACGCAGTTCAGCAAGAAGCTAAAAAACAGGTCAGGGAGATCTTAGATCAACTTGAATACCAAGGAGTGATTGAAACATGCACCTCGTCAATGAACAATCCTTTGTTTCCTGTATCCAAACAGACCATACATATTGTCTAGTTTTGGATTACAGACATTTAAACTCCTGTTGAAAAACTTTTGCAGCACAAAATGCACACAGTGCAGCACTAATGAATAACATTGTGCGTAAAAAATATAAAACAACATTAGATATTTCTAACGGTTTCACAGAAAACCTGTCACATGGGTCAAGATGGCGTCCATGGCGTGGGCTGTGTAAGCAGTTCCGTCCTTATCTCCCGTCTTCGGACCTACGCCGGAGCTTTGCTGGAGCAGGAATAGCAACAGAGCGACGGAAGTGAATTGGGAGACTTACCGGGGGTGTCTGACTCGAAGACATGCCGGCTGTGTTCTGGCCGTGAAGGAGAACGCCGAGGAGTGATCTGGCGGGAACCAAAGGCTCTGACGGCAGTGCTGGTAGCTGGAGGTGGACCGGGGAGGCGGGCTGATCCCGTAGCGAAAAGGGAAAGCCCGAAGCTCGAAACCCGGCATAGCGGCTTTGCTGTGGGTAATGTGTCCTCCCCGGAAAAAAATAAAAAAGTGACTGCCTTAGCTGAACGTTGAATTAGCTGGCTGCCCTACCTTGATACATTATGGATACTTTTGGACACTTTTGGATACATTACGGATGCTGGGTGATTTAATTATGTTCCGGCGTAGAGCGCCACTTTGGAGGCTTCCCCTTCTTCTTCTGCTTGGCGGTTCTCGAAGTAGGGTAATTCGTGGCCGAGGAGGTGCCACGAAAAAGAAGAAGATGCCGGCGAAAGGCATGGGGAAGAGGAGCGAGATCACGAAAGTAACTACCCGTAGCGAAAAAAGCCAAGAGCCAGGTACGGGGGAAAGCATTGAAAGACCGGGAGGTAAATCAAATGGGGGTTTCGGAAAAGAAAGCAAGACTGCTATTGAGACTGTTACTGATGTAAATGACACTCCCTCTAGCACCCCGGGGTTTCGGAAAAAGAATGGTGAAAGTAAGGGGAAGGGCGTCGTCGGTCCGCGCTCACTGAAGCAAGGCCCACAGAGTTTGACCCTTCCAGCTATGTTTGAGCGGCAGAATGCTCGCAATAATGACTCTTTGGCTGAGCTTTCAGAAGTAGGGGCACCATCTATTGTTTTAACTTCAGGTTCCCTGGCTCAACAGGAAGAAGTATTACTAGAAATTATGGATGTCCCTGCTACGCACAATATGCCTGTTATGTCAGCTGTGGATTCAAATACTGAACAGTGTCAGGGTGGTCAAGTGGAGCGGAATAGCCTTGAAAGCAGTGCACAGGGAGATGAAGTGACGGAAAAAGATGATACGTTGGCGAGTCAGTCTGTTGTATTGGTTCACGCGGTGGGGTCACAGGAGGCTCTGTCTGTGCCAGAATCCGGCAAAAATGTCTATTCGCTCTCTGAAGAATCATCGGATGAGGGTTCACATCTGGGCAAGGACTGGGTAGATGATGAGAGCGACGCTAGTAGTTGCGATGAGGCAATAGGAGATAGCAAGACGTCTCCTAACTGTAGCGTTTCTACTATAAAGAAGAAAAAAGGATCGCAACAGTTTATTTCAGATCACTCCCAAACGTCCAGTACTGTTGTGAATGAAATGGCCGAGGAAATGCAAGATCTAAGCAAAGTAAGAGAGGGGGAGAAGGAGCCCTCAAATTTGTCGGAAATATCACCTCCACAGGAAATCACTTTGCTGACTATATATGAAACCATGATGGGCCATAGAGCTGAGAGTAAAGCCGAAATTGTTCGTGTCCAGGCTAACTGCAGCAAAGTGAAAAATGCAGTGCGGTGGGCGATAAAACTAGGAGCTGAAACCGCAGATAGAGTTACGGAAGCAGAGGCTCGAATATCTGCTCTTGAGGACTACGCTGCTGCACAGAAAGAGGAGTTGGAGAGTATTAAGACGCAGCGTGAGGATTTGAGCTACAAACTATCTGAACTTGAAATTCATTCCTGTGGAAATAATTTGCGCTTCCTTGGGGTTCCTGAGGGATTGGAAAGCTCAAACGTCCGCAAGTTTATCGCCAAACTTTTGAAAGAAGCCTTCCCGGAGTTGACAACCTGGGACTGGTCTCGGGAAGTTCAGAGGGGAGCGTAGGTTTTCGTTTAATGTGAGGAAGTCCCGTCAAGGAGAAGAGAGGCTTCCAAGGGCGATATTAGTCTGTTTTAATAACTTTCTAGCCCGTGAAGACATTTATGCTTTGGCAAGACCCGATAGGAAGTGAGCTTAGATTAGGGTTGTGGCTTGTATTTCTTTTTAGGTTTTGGCTGTTGCTTTATTTTGGTAGGACAAGGTTTAGGTCTTAGGGGATTGAGGGGAGGGGGACACGGTACTCCATCACTGCAGGGACTGATGGTCCCTGGGCCTCATATGTTGGGAAGGATGGGATGGGGGGGAGAGAAGGGGAGGGGAGGTAAGGGGGGGCACTGGCTTCTGCTGGTGGGGGGGTGAAAACGGCAGCAGCAGGTTATTCAGATTTGTTTTTTATGTGTAAAATAAATGTTGAGACAAAGAAGCGAGATAAGCATTATAAAAATCTGATGGAAAGAGGTATAAGAGGTAAAGTAATCAAACTCCGTGACTTCTATAAAGTAGTGGTTTTGATTAATAGGGATAATGGATAGAAAGATTAAGATTTGTACATTAAATGTATGTGGCCTAAATGATGCCCGGAAATGACAAGTCCTAGAGAAGATTGTTCAGATATTGGGTATAGATATACTCTGCTTGCAGGAAACCCATATTGCCTGGGGCAATAGAGAATGTTTAAAGAATATGGGGATGGAGTTGGTAGTTTGCTCTAAGCAATCCGGAATTAAAAGAGGGGTGGCGATACTTAAAAAAGGGGATTGGTGAATTGTGTAAAGACAGCCGCAGATAAATGGGGTAGATGGGTAATTGCTGAATTTAAAGTGGGGCAGCAAGGGTTCACACTCTGTAACGTGTATGGGCCAAATCTGGACGATTCAGAAGTTTTTAATTTTATCAATTTAGAATTGGCACAATGGATCACTCCAGTGTTACTGTGTGGGGATTGTAATATTAATATGGGGGCGGGTGTAGATATCAGATCTAACTCAGTATATGCTGGTAGAAAAAGGTTAGTGTATACAGCCCTACGAAGGTTGCTTATGGAGCATGGCCTCTATGATGTTTGGCACGAAAAGACCCAGAATGATCCAGGGTTTACATTTTTTTCAGCTCCCCACTCAAAATTAGTGCGGCTGGACTCTTTTTTTATTTCATCTGTATTTTTAACACAGGCCAAAGTCCAGATCCACCCCAAATTGGTTTCTGATCATAACCCTATTTTACTAGAATTGGCTTTTGTAATGGATGGTGAAATAGAATCTCCACGATGGTACTTTGAGCGCAAATTGTTAATGGATGAGCAGTATTGTTCGTTCATGTCTAAAGTAATAGAGGGATTCTTTGCCATTAACAAGGGCACGGCAACCCAAGAGATAGTCTGGGACACGTTTAAATCTGTGATCCGTGGTGAGACGCTCAGCTATTCCGGATTTAAGCGCAAACAACTCCTTCTTAAACAACGTCAGGACTTTGATCAAATTTTAAGAGCGGAGGAGAAGTTAACAGAGGTGTTAAGGCAAGGAGCGGGAGTTGAAGTATGTAATCTGGCTCAAAAAGATCTTTCAATCAAAAGAGCTAATGCTTTTTCCAAAATAGCTGACTCAATTGCCGCCAATTATACTCAATATAAGGAAACGGCATATGAGTTTGGGGGAAAAACAGGCAGAATGTTAGCAAAAAGAGCAAGGGAGAAGCAGGTGTATAATGATATCCCAAAAATCAAGGATCTTCAGGGGGTTATGCAGGAGACCAAAGGGGGGGTTCTGATGGCGTTCCAAGAGTTTTACCAACGACTTTATAGTGAGGAAGTGGATTTGGCTGAGCCGGGTGAATATTTAAAAGATGTGAGTCCATTCATCTTGTCTGAAGCTCAGCGAACGAATCTCCTGGCATCCCCAGATTGGGGAGAGATTGAGACAGCAATTCTAGGCCTGGCCCAGGGTAAGGCTATGGGGCCAGACAATATCCCGTTGGAGTTTTATAGAATATTTAGAAATCAGCTAAAAAAAGAACTAGTGGACGTTTGCCAGCAAGCCTTTTTTCGGGAAGGGCTCCGCGGTCATGGGCGGAAGCTATAATTGTTGTCTTCAAAAAGAAAGGGAAAAAAGCAGAAGAAATGGGGTCGTATAGGCCGATTTCATTGCTGAATTCAGATAGCAAAATGTATTCGAATCTTATCGCCAATCGGTTAAATGATTTGATGCCGGGGATCGTCTCCATAAGACAACATGGAGTCATACAGGGTAGAGGCACCACCGACCACATCAGGCGGATAATATCTCTGCTGGATTGGTCACAGGGGACCTGCTCTCCGGTTGGGGTGGCCCTGTTGGACGCCGAAAAAGCGTTTGACAGGGTCACCTGGGCCTTTTTGTGGTCTGTGTTAGGGAAAAAGGGGATCCCTGTGGAATTTGTTAATGCAATACAGATGCTGTATTCCCAGCCGACTGCTTCTATCTGGGTTTCTGGTTCGTTGTCAGGGGTCGTGCGGATAGCAAGGGGGACGAGACAGGGTTGTCCCTGCTCCCCTTTCCTGTGCGCACTCTATATCGACTTATTTATTAGAAATTTGGAAAGGAATCCTGCAATTAAACCTGTGCAGTTAAATAATTGGGAATTTAAAGTCTGCGCCTATGCAGATGATATTGCAGTTGTGACAGCTGAGATCAATATGGCATTACCTATTATTGTAAAATCAGCGGAGGAGTTTGGCAGTCTCTCCGGTTATACACTAAATGTCGATAAAACTCAGCTTATTCACTCGGTGGCAGGCCGTCCAGAGAATATAAAGATAGAAAAAGAGGCCACTTATTTGGGAATAAAGATCACCGCTAATATCGAAGAAATTATCCCTATTAATTTGGACCCTGTCATAGTTTCTTCTAATAACATTTTAGAAAGGGTAAATAACTTGAAGTTATCACTTCTAGGGCGTAGCAACGTGATAAAAATGCTTAATTTTCCAAAGTTTTTGTATTTATTTTGTGCTATCCCTTTTTTAATACCTTCAGGGTATTTTGTTCGTATAGAGAGAATGTGCTCCAGATTTTTGTGGGGGTATCATCGGGCTAGGAGAGCATTAAAAAGCTGTGTGCTACCTCGAGAGAGAGGGGATTGGGGTATTCTGAATTTTCAGTTTTATCACTGGATGGCGATACTGCAACATATGGGTGTTTTATTATTGCCAGAAGACTTTACGGAGGATTTCTTGATGCCATCGATCTATGAAAATGCTTTTGGGTGCGGAGGCCAAAACAGTGTTTAAATCGGATCATCGAGCCCAGCTATTATAAAAAAAACAAATTTAAGATATTTGACACGGCTTTTGTTATTTGGAGAATTATTAAAAAAAGACTCCGGCTAGGTGCTAATTTAAATATATATTCCCCCTTGCAGAATTTCTCTCTTCTCCCAGAACTATTTCATGATGGTGTGATGTATAGGTGGAATAATTTAGGGATTAGAAGGCTGGGGGATTTATTTCTGGAGAACGATTTTGTTTCATTTGAACATTTAACGAATACATATCATATACCTTGTTCTGATTTTTTTAAATACCTTCAGATACGAAGTTTTTGCGTACAGAAATTATCAAAATCCATGATTGTTTTGGGGAAAATTACTATTTTTGAAGCGATTAAACATCGGAACAAAATAGGGCCTCTGTATCAGCTACTTTTGGAAAAGGTGGATGATGATTTAGAGGCTAGTGCTGTTAAATGGCAGAATAAATTGAATGTTCAATGTGTTAACCTAGAGAGAAGTATCGCAATCGCTGGTAAAGTTCTATTGAATGGACCATTGATCAGTCAGCATTTTATGTCTGTGTTCGGGCTTTACTATACACCAGGGAAATTGCCTAAGTGGAGTGCTGGGCGGGGGACAAATTGTAACCAGTGTAGCTTGCACGGGGCGGATGCCGCTCACATGTTTTTTGGGTGCCCGAAATTGGGACGACTTATTGCCGATGTTGAGCACTTTCAGGCTGATAGGTTAACTATTTCAATTAAATTAACAGTATCAATGGTTATTTTTGGTTGCGAAGAAAATATGGCCAACCAGGCCTCTGAAGTGGATATAGGATTTATCTTTATTTGTATGTCCGCATTTCGCTCATGTATTACATCGCGCTGGTTAGATGAGGAACCACCTAATTTCATCATGTGGCAAACTAAGCTTTTGTCTATGTATCATCTTGAAACTGCGCTATATAAAAAATATTTTATGTGCTTTATTCTTCTGTAATATTGTTGATTTGATCTGGGTTTTTTTTTCCTGCTGCTGCCATAAAATTTAATAATAAAAAAATATATATTTCTAACGGTTTCTTCTGTCAAAACATTGCACCAGAAAGTAGGTATTTGACCGCTTTCTCAATACTGGTGACACAGCTTCAATTCTGTCGTCTCCCCCAGGGATTCAAAAATAGTCCAGGGTTATTTTCAGCAAGAGTAACAGAGTTACTACAAACGTATGATGATGAAGCATTATCATATGTTGATGACATCTACTTAACAGACGATGACTTGGATAGGCACTTGAACAGGGTGAACACCATAATACTTGGCTTCGCATCTTAAGGGTATAAATTCAATTTTAAGAAATCACAAATTGCCCGCTTAAACGTCCTTTTTCTAGGATACGAAATATCAAGTGAAGGCAAAAGCCTGGCAGCCAACTTTTTAGAAAAGTGTGCACTGCTCCAACCTCCAAAAGCGCTGAAAAACCTACAGTAAATTCTAGGTTCCTAATTTTCGGAAAAACTCACATTCTAAACTACGCAGAAAGGGTTAAACCTCTCTACGAATTCATCAAACCTGATTTCAAAACAACTAATTGGACTCAAAAACACACAGAAATGTTGCGTTCAGTGCAAACAAACATGTTAGCAACAACACATTTACAGAATCGCGTAAGCGTACGCAACCTTGTAATCCGAATCATTCCAGGAAGATGCGGATTCATGTACTTAACTTTTAATGAAGGAGAAAAAGTACCAATAGTTTAAAAATCACACTTGTACACACAAGCTGAAATGAAATTCACTTCTACAGAAAAAATTCTGACAGCGGTTCAAAATGCAGTAGCAAAAGAGAGAGCCCTCACACAGTGTAAATGCATTATGGTTGTTACTCCTGTACCTGCCTTAGAGGCAGTGACAAAAGCGAGCATTCCAAATGCAAAGGCTTTACATCCAAGATGGATACAATGGGTTAATTCTCTTGCTGCAACAGATGTTGAATACGTTTTTTACCCCTATTTGAAAACACAAGAATTTCTACAATACGAACAAGAATGTCCTCTGCCCGCTATGATTCTGCCTCTAGAACATTAAGGCTGTATAATTTATACAGACGGATCTGCACAGCCCACAACTGGGGGTAAACAAGCTTATAGTGCTACGTGCGCGATCGTTATAGTTTGCTGGCGCGATGGTAAATTCCGGCCAATGGTCACTGAAACGCAATCTCTAGGAGATTATACAGCTCAGCGAGTTGAACTACAAGCATTCAAGATGGCGCTTGAAAATACTGATCGCGAATTCCCCACACTCATAGTGTGCGATTCGTATTACTGCGACCAATCTTACAATGAAGACTTGCAGAACTGGTTTCAAAACGGTTTCAAAGATGCAAAAGTTGGCACAATCAAGCATAAGTTGCTTTGGGAACAAGTAGTTCTGTTACAAAAAGAACTACAAAACCCTCACGTGATTCATACACTGAGTCATCAACGTGATGGCGTTCACGTTGCAGGGAATTCATTGGCTGATTAAGCCGCGAAGGCAGCTGTGCAAATGGCTTCCATAGCTGCGATTACTCGGTCAAAAACAAAAATAGACAGCGAAATAATGCAAGCTGTCACTGCTTCAGTTAAAGACAGTGGTAAGACACTCCCGAAAGGCTTTCCAATAAAGTACTCATATATAACTGATACGAATAATGTTCCTTTTGCTCGAATCCCTGGAGTGGGGGACAGGGCAATTCCAAACATGGAACATAGGTTAGGACTGATCTTAGCAGCACATGAGGGACTGGCATCTTCACACGTAGGTATTTCTGCCACAGTATCATTATTAAAACAGCGATACTGGTGGCCACGCATGAGGAAACAAACTAGAAACTATGTTCTAGAATGTGAAATCTGCCAAAAAATGAAATTCTCTACAGTGAAACGTCCTGCGCAGACGCCCCTCCTGATTTCAGATAAACCACTAGCGTGTGTTTACCTGGACCACTGTGGTCCCTTACAAAGAGATGGTAACTACAAATATATCATGGTCGCAGTGGATTCCTGCACAAGATTTATTTGGATGTGGCCACAGCACTCGGCTGAAACCAGAACTGTTATAAAGGATTTGCGAGTCTTTATCGGCACATATGCAATTGGCACGCTACATTCTGACCAAGGTCCTGCGTTTAGCTCTCGAGCTTACAAGGAGGCCATGGCTAGCTTGGGCATTGCATTGCGGTACTCTAGTCCCTTCCATCCTGAGGGAAATGCGATAGTGGAAAGAAAAAACAGTGACATAAAGCAATCCATAACAGCTAAGGTATTAGGTTCGGGTGATGGGTGGGTCAAACATCTAACAAGTGTCCAACGTAGTCCTAACAATCTGCCAAGAAATTCTCTGGGTGGAGTCACTCCGTATGAATTAATGTTTGGTACTAGAATGATAATCGAAGACGTTGATAGTCAGACTTCAGTGGTGGAACAAAAACCCTTTGATGTCAAAGATCGTTTGGCTGTTTTACAGGACTTAAATGAAACAAGAAGAGGTCTGAGTAATACTATACAGAAGCAAACGCCCACTGAAGAGAAACCACCTGTTCCAGCAAGGCCTGTCTGGATTCCAAAGATTGGGGATCTGGTCAGGGAGAAGATTGCGGTGAAGAAGGAATTTGGGCCTTCTTACAGAAAAGCAGTACCTGTCTTGGCCATCCAAGGAACAAGATCAGTAGTACTACCGCCCCTTGCTGGTAAAAGGGAGAACAGAGTTGTGTCTATCGACCTGGTCAAACCACAAACATGTGGCCAATAATAAGTAGTAGGCCCAGTGGACTCCCGAGAAGTAGCAGGCGACCAAATCTTGCTTCAATACAAGAGGTTCAAACTGAAAGACTTATCACTTTTGATAAACCTGCAGTAAGAAAAGAAGGACTATGTAACAAAGCAATGGAACTTGTGCCTCTTGATACCCAAATACCAGTTCATCAAGAAACACCTGTCCACAATGATGTACCGTCTGAGTATACAAATATGACACGGAAAGAGACAGCTCCTGTGATTTCGAGTAATCCTGATGCAATCCCAACAATTGACAGAACTGCTTCTGGCTACTTTATAAACTTCAATAACTTTTCTGAGGATCCCAGTGAACCTGAAAATGAGCCAGCAAACAAAACTCTCAAGGAATAAGTAACAGAACTCCTTCATCTACTAGAAAAAACATATCTGGTTTCACCATGGGTGGAATTTTGGATTGGATTGGGTGTACTTTTCCTCCTGCTCTGGCTCGTGCTAGTATTGAGCTTGGGAAGGATGATTTGATGGAAAATACAGTACTATGGACACAGCAAGTAAGAAAATCAACTTGGTCCTGAAACCTTACAAATCATCTCATCGTGAAAAAAGAGGACTGTTAGCAGTAAACATCTCAGCCATTCCTATACCTGGTGGTATAGCATGGGACAGAACTGATTATGACATCTATGGTCCGGTTGAGCTTCTGAAGCTTCCACACCAATTTAAGGTTTCTTTGAGTGACTTTGTCGCACCCAGTGAATTTTCTGATGATTGGGACTTTGAGACTATTAACAACATGATGAAAAATTTAGAAATATCAGCTAAATTTACAGAACATGACTACTTAGAAGGGTCATCAGATTATGAACAAATGTATTGTTTTAATCATTATGGGCATCATTAGTTGCATAAATCTGCAAGCCCTAGAAATATGTTTTATTACAATCAATGGGAACATTGTCCAACACCGCCAAAAGTCAGTTGGAGGAAATTCTTTGAGAAATTTCCATACTTTACAGGGTTCAATGTTACAAATCCAGAAATGTTTTATTTAAAAAATATAAACAACACAGGAATGAAAACAATGTTAACCAATACTAAACAAATTTATTCTGCAAACTTTTATGCTCAACTGTCTACTTTAGGGTTTGACTACTGGAAAGACAACATCGAGACAAAAACTGTCTGGGGCACTAAAGAATGGCAGGTACAAGGTTTAGAAGCACTATTCAGAGCCTGCACTATACCAGAACAAATTGTGTTTTTAAATGACACTGTTCAACAAACTACTTGTCTTGGCTTAGCTAAGATAAAAGATTTGAATAAACCGTCTTTACCTAAACCTGCACCGGACAGTACTAATGCTTCGGATCAGGAGGTAGACGTAACCTATATATTAAAACAGAACAGAACTGATCCTAACTGGAAAAAATGGTTAATCTGGCAAACAGACACTAATAACTGTCATGAAAGATTCCTGTACAAATCACAAGGATTCATATGGAATAGGCCAGATCCAAGATATTCCCAGAGATAACATCCAGGGATGGTAACTACTTACAGTGTAGGGAAGCTTTGCCTTGAATGGCTTCAGAAATCTACACTCCCAGAAATAAAACAACATTTATCTTTACTTAAAGAAAGCAATGATTTGCGAGATTTTTTAATGGTGTGATGTATTCCTATAGGTTCTGTATAGATCCCCCTATTCCTGACCCTATTCTGGTTAACAAATTAACTAGCAGCCATCCCATGATGCAGAAACCGTTATCTGATTAAGCCAGACCACGGCACAGGAGCGCGTTATCTGATTAGGTCATAACGCTTGCCATCTAATTAGGCAAGCAATATTCCTCCAGCCCCTGATAAGGCATACGGAGTTCTCAAAACAAATCAAACCTATGACAACCTGGGAAAATCCCTGCGGCCATTGTTTTGATTTCTCAAAGAACTTCAGTAAAAGAATGTGCTAGCGACCAGCTCGTATGACATCCTTATTGACGTATCTATGTCCATCCTTATGTCAATCTCGGCACCTTACAGGTATAAATATTACCGACATTGCCTTAAGCAAACACACGCGGTGGTGACGAGATCGGAGCAGCGAGACTTGCCGAAGCCCAGCAGAGAGCGAAGCCCACTGGCGCTGCCACGCCTTCCTGACGCGCTGAGAACGAGACGCTGCCTTTCTCCTGCCGAGAAATCCAGCTCCGGCGCTTCCGAGCAGCCCTTGCAGGCAGCTTGGAATATCGAGACCACAGACGAGAGATACCATCCCTCAACCATCCTAGATCTCAGGTACAGAACTGAATAACCCCTTGCAGAGAATTCTTGAGTCAGTCACTTGGCAAAACAAACTTAACTCAAAACTGCTACTTTCTACTCCAGCCCACGTATTAGGCTTAGGTCAGGTACACCGGGGTAGGCGTGGTTAGAAGCACCAGTTGAGTACGATTAGTCGAATGTATATGTGTATGTATATATTCTATCCATTTTAAATAGCATATGGCTTAGAAACCATATCAATGCTTTTACAGTATTATTTCATAATTCTGCTTTTATTGTATGCACTTTACTTAACCATAAGTATTGCGATAATATCGATCCATTTCTCTTGTACGAGAAAAGAGACTGATCAATAAACAACATCTTTTATTGAACACGCCCGTCTCTTCCTTTTCTCTACAAACTGGTGAAACTAAGAATGCACGTACTGACTGAGTAAAATAAGTTGTCTTTTGTTTTCACACGACTCTAGAGATACACTCTTGATTAGGGGAGAGCAAAGTTGTCATGTTCTATGGTTGTCAGAAACTAAATCCCTTCTTGTCTATCCAGGGAGGTTCAACTCCTCCTTGCCTATTCGAGAAAGTTTCTAGTGAACTCTGAGCTAGCTGGCAAACCCAAAACTTTAAGTCTAATATCGACAGTAGAAGACCTAGTTAACTTCTGGTCTAGGTCTATACTATTGGAGGTATTATTCCAATGCGCAGAGCCTATTGGGATAATAGGAACTACACTACATGGCGCCCAACGTTTGGAAAGGCGATAAAACTAACGCAAGACTTTAGAGTAACTCAGTCGTGCTCTTTCACTCAGACCCTTTTTTCCCATAATACTCCAAAGACGTCTGGAGTGGGTGAGAGGTAAAATCCGCCAAACCTCGCAGGAGGGAACTCCTATGTATGGTTCTTGGTTCAATCAACGTTGAAGGATACACTGTTCCAAAATATTGTGCATCTAATCTTTGTTTCCATAAGGAACCTGATCTGCAAACAAACAGAATAACCTTCCTGACAGTAAAATGTCAGAAAGTGATGATGAAAGAGAGAGAGTTAGATTAGCAGCTGAACTAATAGACGCTGATAATACTATGCAAGAAGCAGACCCGGATATAATACTCATCCCGGTCAACATAAGAAGATCTATAACGTTAAAACTTATAGAAAATGGACTGACACCAAGAGGTGGTACAGTCATATTCGTAATTTAGGCACACGAATATCGGCAGACAGAGGTATTCTATTCATGGATAAACTTTCCAGCAGCAAATGCTGTAACAAAGGACTTCCACTATTATAAAATAGAGGAACCTCCTAATGAGTACACTCCTTTCGAGGAAGTGGAAGTACCACTCAAATTCCAAGAGCACCTGCTCTTGTTTAATGGCGCCCTAAAACACAACAATCACATCACCAGGCTCGGTCCACTAGGTAGACCAGGAGCAACGTGGCCGGTCCTAGCCGGATACACACCACATCCAGACATCGAAAGAATGTCTGCAGGAGATCTTTTAGTACAACTAAAACAATTAATTAAAATATATAGACAATTAGTCCAATATGTAATGCGGACTTCAACTGTCCAACCAGTAATTAAAATTCCACAGCTGACCCCTCATCAGGGGAACACAAATAAAATTACACCACAGAACATACAGTCCTGCCTAGGTAAAGTACCAGCTAAACGGGAACAAATACCATTCTGGTTAGCACAAAAAATCACCCAAATAGAGGCGGTATTTCCAGATACCACCCCGGTAGAAAAACACAGGATTCTGACTATCTGTCTTCCAATGGGAATCGCACCACACGTGGAGGACTGTGACACTTGGGGTACAGTCTTTGCTTCCATTTACACAAAAACACATGGAGTTCCATCCATGTCAGTAATACCAGATGTGCTAAAACAAATTCAAGACGAATACGGTCCAGAACCCGCTTTAACTCTCGGTATGAAATTACTAAAAGACTTCAAGCAGGTCTCGGCAATATTACTAGCCAACATAAAAGGAGAAGCAGCGAATGTGGCGATCCGTCAGAGGTTAAAAGAGACAGATATAGCAGACCAACCAGCTGAAATTGCCAGAATTATAGAAAAATCCTATGAAGAACTAGGTAGAGATAGTTTGGGTGGAATACCAGTGAAGCCCCAACTAATTGAAAGTCCTGAAAAAATATTTATTAAAAATAATCTAAACAGTCAAAAGAAGAACTGGGATGGAAACAAAAAATCCAATCCATAAGAAAAAAGATTCCAGTCCAGAGGAAGGTCTCCTCGGCGGAGAGAAAGATCTCCGGACCAAGGACCCAAGTCTCCCCAAAGGGAGCCCTCTGTGAAAAGATACAACCTTAGAAATAGGGATAACATAAAGAAACCTGATAGATATCAAGATTTTGATACACGTCCCTCTCAATCTTTTCAGACTTCCTCGCAGAAATCGGAAAGAAGAGGACGATCGGAACCCAGGGAAGGGCACGTCAAGTCCAAAGACAAGGAACCTGCTCATCCAAATAAAAAATTACAGTTTCCAAAGAAGAAGGTAGCCAGTATTAAAGTATTCAACAATGCCGAGAATACTGAGGACACAGCTGAAAAACGGAGAGTGGGCTCAGACAATGCTAGACAGCGCAGCAGAAGTGAGCATAGCACGCAGAGTCCTTATGAATCATCTGGAGACAGTGGACACGAATGAATACATTCAAGTGGAAACTGCAGACACCAGAGTTAGCAAACCTCACAAAATATATGAAATAACTTTACGTATAGAAGGGGATAAGACTAGAAAAATAAGGGGCCTTTTTTTGGGATAATCTCTCCAAGGGCTATGACATCCTTCTAGCTGAAAAAGACTGGCCACCAGAGTTTGTCAGGGAGTGCCCACATGGCGAAGAAATAATTATGCCTGCCTTCTCAAATCATATTCCAATTCATAAAAAATATACACTTGCAAGAAAGTGGGCAGTAGCTCAAGCTCCTGCTTTATATAAAAATCATGTGGGATGGGATGAGGAATCTCCTCCACACAAAATCCAGTTAAAATCACAACCTACTGCACAAAGGCAGTATCCGATCAAGCAAGAAGCTAAAAAACAGGTAAAAGAAATTCTAGATCAACTAGAATACCAGGGGGTGATTGAAACTTGCACCTCACAAATGAACAACCCTTTGTTTCCTGTCTCCAAACCAGACAATTCATATCGTCTAGTTTTGGATTACAGACACCTTAACTCATGTTGCAAAACTTTTGCAGTACAAAACTCGCATAGTGCTGCACTAATGAATAACATAGTGCGCAAAAAATATAAAACAACATTAGACATCTCTAATGGATTCTTTTGTCAAAATATAGCACCAGAGAGCAGATACTTGTCAGCGTTCTCAATAAATGGCGCTCAAAAAGAATTCTGTCGGTTACCCCAGGGGTACAAGAACAGCCCAGGATTATTCTCAGCGAGAGTAACAGAGTTACTACAAACATATGATGACGAAGCATTATCTTATGTCGATGACATATACCTAACAGATGATGACTTGGATACTCACTTGAAGAGAGTGAACACCATAATACTTGGGTTCGCAGCAGAGGGTTACAAATTCAACTTTAAAAAATCTAGAATTGCCCATCTAACAGTCCTGTTCTTAGGATATGAATTATCAAGTGAAGGCAAAAGCCTGGCTGACAATTTCCTAGAGAAATGTGCCGTACTCCAAGCACCTAGAACACTAAAAAACCTACAGTCAATTCTAGGCTTCCTAAATTTCGGAAGAACATACATTGCAAATTACGCAGAAAGGGTCAACCCCCTTTATGATCTAATAAAACCAGATTTAAAAAAAACTAATTGGACTCAAATACACACAGAAAATTCTGAGATCCTTACAAACAGATATGTTACTTAAAACAAAATTAGAAACACGTGATAACACACGCAACCTTGTGATTCGAGTCATCCCAGGAAGATGCGGATTCACTTACCTGACCTCTAACGAGGGAGAAAAGGTACCAATTGCATTCAAATCACACTTGTACACAGAAGCTGAAAAGAAATTCAGCATTAAAGAAAACATTGTTCATGCATTTCAAACCGCAATAGCTAGAGAAAAAGATAAAGCTGACGGTAGACACATCACAGTCAGAACAGCAGAATCAGCCTTTGAGGCATTAACAACCCCGTGTAATTTAGTAACAACAGCATTGAATCCGGAATGGATACAATGGGTGAATTCCATTACAATGGACAAAGTAAAATACTACTTTGATCCGGAACTAAAGGAACTAAAATATCTAGAATATGAAAGAACATTCCCTCTTCCAATCGACATTCTGCCATTACGACAGTACGCTTGTGTAATCTATACAGACGGACATGCTCAACCCCCCGTTTGGGGTGAACAAGCATACAACCCCACATGTGAGATTACAAAAGAAGTGTGGCGCGGAGGTAAACTAAGACCTCTATTAACAAAAACACACTCAGTAGAAACTAATTCAGAACAACAGACTGAAATAATAGCATTGAAAATGGCGCTAGATAATGCAGATCGCGAATTCCCGACACTCATAGTGTCCGATTGATATTACTGCGTCAAATCATATAACAGCGATTTGCAGAAATGGATTCAAAACGGTTACAAAGATGACACAGGTGCAACAATAAAGCAAAAACTGCTTTGGGAACAAATAGTTCTGTTAAAAAAAGAACTACCAAAGACATACGTGATACACTCACTGAGTCATCAGCGTGATGGCGTTCACGTTGCAGGGAATTCATTGGCTGAGAAAGCCACAACGGTAGCAACTGAATCGGCTTCCGTAGCTAGAAAAAAGCGTGTAGTAAAATACATTGACGGTGAAACAATGCTGGCGGTGAAAACGTCATCAAAAGGCGACTGCTCAGCGTTACCGATCAGTTACCCACTCAAATATACATACATAATCGATGCAAACTCCGTTCCTTTTGCTCGAATCCCTGGAGTGGGGGATAGAGTGATTCCAAACATGGACAGGAGAGGCTTGTTAATAGCAGACGCACATATGGGCGAGGGTCTCAGACACCGCAAACTAAAAGATTCTCTGGAAGAATTACAATCAGTGTACTGGTGGCCAGGCATGGGCCTGCATCATACCATTTTTGTAAAAAACTGCCCAAACTGTAACAGAAATCGCAGTGGTGAAAGAAACGGTATATTACCTTGGCGTTTCACACCAGAAAGGATCAACAATAAAAAATAAACCCAATATGAAAAATGCGTCGTATTAACATACAGAGACTAGTTTTCACTTATAATGTAGACCCCAACTTTCGGCTGACGCCAGAACTGTTATATCAAGATTTGCAAGTCTATAATGGCATATACGCTAGAAGCATGCTACGTACTGACCAATATCTTTGCATTGCCTCTCGGGTTTGTGGGGAGTGCTTGGCCAGAATGAGCATTGCATTTGCGGGAATCTTCTCACTTCCTTCCTGAGGGATACGGGATGGAGTAAAGAAAAAACCAAAGGCAGAGAGCGATCTATAACAGCAAAGGTATTAGGTTCGGGAGCTGGGTGGGTCAAACATCTAATAAGTGTCCAACGTAGTCTAAACAACCTGCCAAGAAATTCTCTGAAGGGATTCAGTCCGTACGAATTATTGTTTGGGACTAGGATGTTAGTCTTAGATCTTGACAGTCAGACTTCAGTGGTGAAAGAAAAAAGCTTTGATATCCAAGATCGTTTGGCTATTTTGCAGGACTTAAACGAAACAAGAAAAGACCTGAGCAACATAAAGTTGAAACAACAGCCAACAACCACTGAAGAAACAACGCCTGTCCCAGCAAGACCTGTCTGGATTCCAAAAATCGGGGATCTAGTCAGAGAAAAGATCGCGGTAAAGAAGGAATTTGGGCCTTCTTACAGAAAAGCAGTTCCTGTCTTGTCCATCAACGGGACAAGATCAGTTGTACTACCGCCGCTTGCTGGTAAAAAGGAGAACCGAGTTGTATCCATCGACCTGGTAAAACCACAATCATGTGGCCGATATCAAACAGTAGGCCAAGTGGACTCCCGATAAGTAGTAGAACACCGAGGTTTGCTACAAGCACAGAGGTGCTAACTAAAAGGCTAATCACATTCGAAACGCCTACAGAACAACAACAAGGACTATGCAACAATGCAATGGAACTCACACCTCTGAAAACCCAAATAAAAACGTTTAGTAGAGACACACCAACCTACAATGAAGTAACAAATGAATATGCAAGAAACAGTAATCCTGAAGCAATTGGAACAATTGATAGAACAGCATCCGGCTACTTCATAAACTTCAATGATTCCTCTGAAGACCTCAGTGAATCAAAAACACAGCCATCAACAAAAACCCTTAAAGACAAAGCTAAGGAACTTTTGAAACAACTGAAAGAAACCTATCTGATTTCTCCATGGATTGAATTTTGGGTGTCCTTTGGTGTATTTATCCTCATACTTTGGCTCATCATGGTACTATGCTTGGGACGCTTCATTGAGGGAAAATATGCAAAAATGGACACAGCAAGCCAGAAAATCAACTTGATCCTCAAGCCACACACGTCTTCACACGTCGAGAAAAGAGAACTTTCTTCAGTCAACTTCACAGCCAATCCTATACCGGGTGGGGTAGCATGGGACAATACTGACTATGAAATTTATGGTCCGGTTGAAATCCTCAAATATCCACACCAAATCAAGATCTCATTGAGTGACTTTGTAAAACCAAACTCATTTGCTGATGATTGGGACTTTGAAAGTATTAATGACATGATGTCCGACCTAGTGATGTCTGCTAAATTTACCAAACATGATTATTTGCAGGGTTCGTCTAATTATGATAGTATGTACTGCTACAACCACTATGGTAACCATTTTCTACATAAATCTGCACAACCTAGAAATGTTTTAAATTATAATCAATGGGAACATTGTGCAACCCCTCCAAAAGGAAGCTCAAGAACCTTTTATGACAAATATTCATATTTTTCAGGGTTCAATACAAGTAAAGCTGAAACATTTTATTTTAAATTGTCAAATAAGACAGGAACAAAAACCATGCTTACAAACACAAAATTGATATATTCGGACTCATTTTTTGAACAAATGAATACATTTGGTTTTGATTATTGGGACAAAAATGTGGAAGTAAAAAGTGTTTGGGGTACAAGAAAATGGCAAGTTCAGGGTATAGAATCATTGTTTAGAGCCTGCATGATCCCAGAACAAATTATATTCTTGAATGATACTATTCAACAAACTACCTGTCTTGGATTAGCCAAAATCAAAGACTTAAATAAACCGTCTATTCCAAAACCAACAATGAACAGCAATAACTCTGCAGATGAAGAGATAGACGTAAACTATGTATTAAACAAAAACAGAACAAATCCTGATTGGAAACAATGGTTAATCTGGCCCACAGATACTAATAACTGTCAAGACAGATTCCTGAACAAAACACAGGGGTTCACATTGACCAGGCCAGACCCTAGATATTCCCAAAGACAACACCCAGGGATAATCACCACCTACAGTGTGGGCAAACTCTGCCTTCAATGGCTACAAACTTCCACACTGACAGAAATTAAGCAACACCTAACTTTACTTACTGATGGTGCTGACTTGCGTGATTTCATTATGGGACCGCGCAAACAGCGTCAAAAACGCTTCATAGCAGCCACTATATATGCAGCTTACAACGAGGCCTGGAAGATAACTCAAATTGAGACAGCAGAAAGTATACGGGAAATTGACCGTATTCATTTGGAAAAATCGCTTTCTGTAGTGGACAATGGGTTAATGACTCTGTCCTCCAGAATTTTTTCATTGGACAGCATTGTGTCTTCAGCAATCGACATAATATCGCAAGACTTACTGTTGTTACAACACGGCCAGTCGCAATTGCGTTCTATTATACAGCTTGGATGGACGTTACAAAATCTGCGTTCAGGCTATGTGCCTTGGCGTTTAATCAACACAACGTCACTATTCAATATCTTTAACCTTACTGATAAACAAATCAGTATGGCACAAAAGGGTGCTGATTATACAATCCTGAGCATTGAGAAACTCGAGAGATTACCATTGACAATGTCAGAACGACCTGTCATTGAATGGATAATACATGGGATAATTAATATTCCGATATCTACTTTCAGGTTTCAATACTGCCAAAAATATATACAGGCTGGCATGTACGAAAAATTGGGAAAAGGGTACATTAAGTCAACATGGAACTTGCCCTATTCACATGCATGTGTCAGTAATAAAGGACAGAAAGTGTTCCTTAGTGGCAATAATTGTGCAATGTCACTAAGCGGTACACTTCTGTGTAATGGAATTAGTTTGCATGGAGCCTGTGAAGGGAACTCAAATAACCTTTCATGTCACCAGCTAGGCACACCTGCAACACAGATAGAACCATTCTTTAAAAGACTCTATAACGGGAGTTACATCCTAATTGTGGATCGCAGATGTTGTAGTCTACTGCCCGGGGTTCCTTATCTCATAAGTACGACTGCGAAGGTCATGTGCTGTGGACGCTTATTGTTCCCCAGCTCCTTTCCAGACAGGGAGGCAAGGACATGGCCTAACTTGAAAATTACTTCTATTCGAATTGATACTTTAAGCAGAATGAAAACAGTGCTTCTTCAGACGCCGACCAGGCTCACGTCATCAAAAGAAACCTATGATCTCCTAGTCGCAAGGACGACTGCAGAGATTCACTCATTGTTATCAACTAATTCCCCCATACATTTCGCAGAAATCCTGAATGAAATCTTAAATATTTCTGATACCAGTGGAGTCTCAAATGTATTTAAGACATTGTTTTCAGGGGCATTAACACCATTCAAAGCCATACTGGGTATTTTTCCAGACCTCGTCCATTCGATTTTTGGAGGAGTTCCCCTAATTTTGGGACTAATTGCAGGAATCCTATTCTTGGTCCTTATATTTCATTATGGCAAACCATGTCACAGACAAAACACCTGCAACAAGGGAAGAAACAATCCGAGCCATTGGATACCGGGACCGGATATAAAAAATCCTGGAACTAACCCGGCTTAGAGACCTGAACATGACTTGGTTTCTTTCATTTCGGCCGATATGGCAAAGATGTGTTTTACCTGTATTAAGGTGCATGCTGTGCGGAGAAGAATGCGTGTTGGACACCTGTCTGACGCTACAATCGGATGCGCCAATGGATGCAGAAACATTGTTGGGTCCGGTAACGGCTCATGCATTGTGCTGCCCTCAACGGCTGCCAATCCTGATGACGGCATTCGTGGAAACTTCACCACTACGATTGAGGGGTAGTGAAGATCAAGATGAAAGCAGCATCGATCAGGTACGACCTTCTGTCAGCAATACTACTCAAAACGTCAATGGAGACATTCATGCACATGAATGCATGGTTACATCTTATTCTGAGTTAGTGGAACTCTCACAGGAAGCTGTTGACAGCTTTTTCAGCAGTCTCAATGATATGATGTTCTCACCAGAGCAGAAATAACGACTCTTGAGCAAGCTAGCACACGGCGTTCCCGACACCTTGAATTTGGCCTTCAACTTTAATAATAAAGTAGCAAGAACAATTTTTTCCTCCAGTTCACGGACAGCAATTTTTTAGCAGCCCAAAATATTTTTATAATTTTTTCGGGACACTTATCTTCTGCTTAAAGTAAGAACTATTCTTAGAGAACTAATTTCTATTTAAAAAAAAAAAAAACTTCATAGACATTAGCTGCCCGCTGGTATGTTCATAAATATTTTTGAACTGTGATGAAGTGGTCTCGAACTTTTCTTCTGTATTAAGAGCCATTTCATGTGTAATTCTCATATTCAATTACTAATAATGTATACATATACGTGATTAATTTAGCATTATTCTACTGCTTGAGTGCATATAGTACATGTGACTATTTTTTTTCCCGTATATTACATAATTTCAAAATGCATTATGTGTATTTTGGGGTGGTAAGGTATACACGATACTCTACAGTATGTTTTACTATGCCTAGATTCGTAAATATGGCCATAGTTAGCGTGGAGTGGGTGTGATGTATTCCTATAGGTTCTGTATAGATCCCCCTATTCCTGACCCTATTCTGGTTAACAAATTAACTAGCAGCCATCCCATGATGCAGAAACCGTTATCTGATTAAGCCAGACCACGGCACAGGAGCGCGTTATCTGATTAGGTCATAACGCTTGCCATCTAATTAGGCAAGCAATATTCCTCCAGCCCCTGATAAGGCATACGGAGTTCTCAAAAGAAATCAAACCTATGACAACCTGGGAAAATCCCTGCGGCCATTGTTTTGATTTCTCAAAGAACTTCAGTAAAAGAATGTGCTAACGACCAGCTCGTATGACATCCTTATTGACGTATCTATGTCCATCCTTACGTCAATCTCGGCACCTTACAGGTATAAATATTACCGACATTGCCTTAAGCAAACACACGCGGTGGTGACGAGATCGGAGCAGCGAGACTTGCCGAAGCCCAGCAGAGAGCGAAGCCCACTGGCGCTGCCCCACCTTCCTGACGCGCTGAGAACGAGACGCTGCCTTTCTCCTGCCGAGAAATCCAGCTCCGGCGCTTCCGAGCAGCCCTTGCAGGCAGCTTGGAATATCGAGACCACAGACGAGAGATACCATCCCTCAACCATCCTAGATCTCAGGTACAGAACTGAATAACCCCTTGCAGAGAATTCTTGAGTCAGTCACTTGGCAAAACAAACTTAACTCAAAACTGCTACTTTCTACTCCAGCCCACGTATTGGGCTTAGGTCAGGTACACCGGGGTAGGCGTGGTTAGAAGCACCAGTTGAGTACGATTAGTCGAATGTATATGTGTATGTATATATTCTATCCATTTTAAATAGCATATGGCTTAGAAACCATATCAATGCTTTTACAGTATTATTTCATAATTCTGCTTTTATTGTATGCACTTTACTTAACCATAAGTATTGCGATAATATCGATCCATTTCTCTTGTACGAGAAAAGAGACTGATCAATAAACAACATCTTTTATTGAACACGCCCGTCTCTTCCTTTTCTCTACAAACTGGTGAAACTAAGAATGCACGTACTGACTGAGTAAAATAAGTTGTCTTTTGTTTTCACACGACTCTAGAGATACACTCTTGATTAGGGGAGAGCAAAGTTGTCATGTTCTATGGTTGTCAGAAACTAAATCCCTTCTTGTCTATCCAGGGAGGTTCAACTCCTCCTTGCCTATTCGAGAAAGTTTCTAGTGAACTCTGAGCTAGCTGGCAAACCCAAAACTTTAAGTCTAATATCGACAGTAGAAGACCTAGTTAACTTCTGGTCTAGGTCTATACTATTGGAGGTATTATTCCAATGCGCAGAGCCTATTGGGATAATAGGAACTACACTACAATGGGACCTCGCAAGCCAAGGCAAAAATGTTTCTTATATGCCGGTATATATGCAGCTTACAACGAAGCTTGGAAAGTGACGCAAATAGAAACTGCAGAAAAAATACGAGAACTTGATCGTATTAATTTGGAGAAAGCACTTTCTGTAGTGGACAATGGGTTAACGACTTTGTCCTCCAGAATATATTCCATGGACAGCATCATGTCATCTGCTATAGACATCATAGAACAAGACTTACTAAAATTACAAAATGGTCAGTCTCAATTGCGTTCTATCATGCTGTTAGGCTGGACGTTGCAAAATCTGCGTTCTGGCTATGTGCCATGGCATCTAATCAATACAACATCATTGTTTGCTGTATTTAACCTTACAGATAAACAAATCTCGTTGGCACAAAAAGGAGCAGACTATACGGTGCTGAGCATTGAAAAATTAGATAGATTACAATTGACAGTTTCCGAGAAACCTGTGATTGAGTGGATAATTCATGGCTCCATTTCAATTCCAGTCACGACATTCCAGTTTCAGTATTGTCTAAAGCATATACCAGCGGGCCTGTATGAAAAGTTGGGTAAAGAATACATTAAGTCGACCTTGGTTTTACCATATACTCATAAGTGTCAGAATAGAGGACATGAAGTTTTCCTTAGTGGCAATAATTGCACAAAATCACTAAGTGGTACACTTCTGTGCGATTAAGTTAATTGTGATGGTTCTGCAAATAACCTTTCATGCCTTCTGCACGCTTCACCCTCTCCTACGATAATACTGGTTTTCAGGCAGCTATCCAATGGCAGTTAGGTTATGTTGAATGATCACAGCTGTTGTGGCATATTGCCAGGAAAAAGTTATCTCGTAACTGTCGTCCACGCTCACTTGTTGTATGCAAGTATTGTATCCAAAAACAGAGACAGAAAGGGAGACAGCTATATGGCCTTCACTGAATATCTCTTCTATTCGAATTGATACTTTAAGCAGAATGAAAGCTATTCTTTAAAAAAAAACTGTGCCACTGACCTCGTCTAGAGAAACGTATGATCTGCAAGTAGCAAGGTCTTCTGCAGAGATACATGCATTATTATCAACAAACTGCACAGTGCATTTCGCAGAAATGTTAAGCCATATCTTAAACATGTCTGATACCAACGGCATCGCATATGTATTTAAGACGATTTTTTTCGGGACTGTTAGCACCATTTGTAGTAGTCCTCGGCAATTTTCCTAATTTCGTGCACTCTGTGTTTGGCGGCCTGCCTCTCATCTTGGGACTAGTAGCAGGAATTCTATTTTTATTCCTTCTGTTCTGATATGGCAAGTCCGTTCACCAGCAACACCGAAACTACCGTGGAACAATGCCTCCTTGCAATGAGATATCGTGAAAGGATTTCACAGATTCTTGGCTTGGCTCATTTAAGAGATCTGAACACAACCTGGTTTCTTTCGTTCAGACCAATCTGGCAAGATTGCATCTTACCTGTTCTTCGATGCCTGTTTTGCGGACAGGAATGCGTGTTGGACATTTGTCTTACAGTTCCATCAGTACTGCCATCGGATGTCGACGCTTTGCTAGGTCCTGTAACGGCTCGTGCATCGTGTTGCCCCCAACTGCTGCCAATTCTGATGACGGCATTCATTGAAGTCTCACCGGCAAGTCTAACTGAAGGTGAGATACGAGGAACTACAGGCATACAGGTACCATCTACTACGGACATTGCTAACGCATCAACCGCTGATGGCGATGATCCCCACTTCTGCACTTTTGATCTACTAACTGAAGTGGTTCCACTTTCACCTACTACGGTAGGCGGTTTCTTTGCAAGCCTTAACAATCTGATGTTTTCTCGCGACTCTACTGACACTCCTGAGAATAACTTTTGATTATTTCACACAGTGTTCCCTGAACTCTGCAAATTCGGCATTCATTTTTTCAAAACATTCCACTAAATTTGAACTTTTTTCCAAAATAGAACTTTGGCACAGGGTAATCTGCTTGAAGTAGAAACTATTCATAGAGAACAGGATTTCGTGTTTGAACTTCCTATAAAACAATATTTGGCTTCAACCTCGATTTCCAAGAAGTTAAAAAATTAAGCTATGGGACTGATCTCAGGTATCGATTAATGACTGTACTTTCGTTTTATATAATGTGAAGATATATGCTCACAGTTTATATTTGATTTCATGATGCCTATGATTTTTTACATGATGTATGCTCCTTTCATGCAAACAAACCTATTTGAAAATGCATTTTTATATTTTGGGGTGGGACTGTAAACACTTTGCTTTGAAATATGTTCAGTGCTTATGTATTATTGAACTTAACATTCGTGGAGTGGGTGTTATGTGGGAATCTAGGACCCTAGTGTAATTTTTCCCGATGCATGCCCATATATAGGTATAAACCATCCAGTCCTTATATAGGCATAAAGAATCATTGCCTTATTTAGTTATAGCCTGCGCAGCCCTAATACGGCATGGCTACTTCCACTAAACTCCGAGAATCCACATTGATTTCGGGGTAAAACCAGCCTTCAGCAGTCAGGAACCTCCCCATGCTTGAATACTGATTTATCCAAGAAATCCAGGAGTTTTCAAGGAACTAAGGCACTAGTGAGGATATTATGTCCAATCTTACGTCAGACTCGGCACCTTCAGAGGTATAAATATGCCTACATTTGCCCAGTCAAACACACGGTGGTTCCGGAGCAGATCGACTAACTACTTGCCCGACGCCCTGAAGCCGACCCTCCAAACTGACGCACTGAAAAGACGCTGTCTTTTCTCCTGCCGAGAAATCCAGCTCCAGTGTTTCCAGGCTACCCTTGCGGGTTGCTGGGAGATCGAGTCCCGAGAGAGAGATACAAGACCTCTATCATTCTAAAACCAAGGTACGGAGCTGATTAGATCCCTAGAGAATTCTTGAACAGACTCTTGGCAGAGAAATACTAAAACTTAAACTACTCCTCACTTACTTCCTCCCTCGTACTAGGCTTAGGTTAGATACATCGGGGTAGGCGTATGTTAGAAGCACCAGTTGAGTACTTTTAGCCACTATTTTATCATTGTATGTATTTTATGCATTTTATGTATTCTATGTTTATGGCTTAGAAACCATATCATGTTTTTACAGTACTACTTTATAATGCTATTCGTATTATATGCCTTGTACTTCTTAACTAGCATTTCAATTGTAGCAGTGCATTTCTTATGCTTAAGAAATAAGACTGTTCAATAAAAACTTTTATTGAAAACGCCCGTCTCTCTATTTCTAAGCAACTCTGGTGAAACGAAGCATGCACATCTGACTGAGTGAAATAGCCATCTATTGTTTCCGCGACTCTAGAGATACGTTTCATTTTGGGGAAACAAAGTTGTCATGTTATATGGTTGTCAGAAACTAATCCCTTCTTGTTTATTCGAGAAAGTTTCTAGTGACCTCTGAGCTAGCTGGCACTCACATTTAAGTCTAATATATTTGGCAGAGACCTAGTCGACTTAAGTCCTACGTCTAAGCTGCAGGATATATTATTCTAATGCGCAGAGCCTATTGGGAATATAGGTACTACACTACAGTCTAGGGTGGGTGACAGCTGGGCTTTGAGTATTCCTCTTAATCAGCCACACACAATGGAAGCTTAGATGTAACTCAGAGGCCATCCTGGCAGGATGGTAGGGAGGAGCGGGACCCAGCTAAACTAACACCTGCATAGGCTGTGTCCTGTTCCCAAACAAAGTGCTGCATACGCCCCCCCACCCCGCAGTGAGTCTGGAGCCAGGCCAGGAAGGACAGGGCATCTGTGCACTTCAGAGATATCTCTATGAGTCCACTGGATAAAAAAGGTCAGAAATCCTTGCAATCCTAGTATGGGACATGAGGGTAAGGTTTAAGAGACGTTATCTGAACTAGAGGCTGCCAGACACAGTGCTTTGCCTGGAGCTCTGCATATATTGTGTTCCTCCTTGTCCGTAATACAGTTTTAAATTTCGTTTGCGCTACTTAGAGAAACAACGTTAAATTGAAATATTGATTAACTATGAAACTTTGATTATAAAGAAACAAATACCTTTAAGGAAAGGCAACAATTACAATAAATAGCAGTGGGCTTAGACATAAATATTCCCTAATGATCAAAGCTCGGCAAATTGATAGAAGAAAGGTGATTCAAAGTAATTAACAACATAAAGTGAGCTGTGGCCATAGCAATAAGAAAATCATTTGCATGAACGACCACCTTTGAACGCAATTAAAATTGGGTGAAAGAAATGTGCATCTGTGCAGAAACAAACCTCAATCATCCTGAAACTACATTTACTGTTCGATCCACCATTGCAACAGAGGTCATAACTGCTCACCACTGAAAGTAGTGAAACACAAGGGCAAACAAATGTAAAAACAATATCACAGTATGGCAGGCACTTGAGGAACAATCGAGTAGTTCTAGGCACATCAAACTACATCTCTGTCCCTCAAGTAAAATTAGTATCATTTTATTTTTTAATGTAATATGATGTAAATAAGTGAATACAAAAATGTAAAAACACAGTTGGACGAAATGGTTAATGTTTAAGTTATTCATGTACCCCCCACATGCATCAACCTATTTAGGAAGTGCAAACGGTGCGAATTGGTAAATTCGGCCGTTTGCACTTCCTAAATACGTTTTTGGGATGCATCAAACAGAGTGTCAAAATTCGCTATTTTTTGCATTTCTTAAAAATGCAAATGCAATTAAGGAATCGCATTTGTGCGATTCCTTAAATGCAATGCATCATTTTTTTTAAAATTGCGAATTTTGAAATTGGAAGTGCAAATTAACACGAGGTTGACCCTCGTGTTAATTTGCGAAAATTTTTAAAAAAGCAAAAAAATGCATTTTTTAAACTTGCATGTTACAGACACACGTCCTTAGGACATGTGTGTGTGAAACATGCACTTGAAAATACATTTCAGGGGTGCAGGGGGGGTCCTTTGGACCCCCCTCTGCACCCTTGCAATGCATCAACAAATTGCGAGTGCAAAAAAAAAAATGCAAAACGGCATTGATTCCTAAGGGCCTCTAGGCCCATAGGAATCAATGTAATGCCATTCCTTAATTGCGATTCGCAATTTCCGAAAATTAAGAAATCCTAAAAACTTTTAGGATTTCTTGATGCATAGGATTTTGCATTTCCTAAATAGCGATTCGTTAATTTTCGCTATTTCAGAAATGCAAAATCCTGGATTGATGCATGTGGGGGGTATTCTCTATGATGTTACTAATTTCGTTTTTTTTTTACTTGGGAAACGCAAGAGAATTAAATCTGAATCGGACACCTGCAGAGCGCGCTTTCCAGTATGTCTCCACTTCTTTCACCCTCATACACTATTTTCTACAATCAACACCCAGACCACACATATTCCATACTATTCTTTGTCAGTCACAACGTGTTAAAGATGCTACTTGTGAATAACAAGGATGTATGAAGTAACTTGCTCTGCTGTTCCATGCAGCTACCAAAACATAGCTTCCCAACAGTTTACGGTAGATAATGTTTGAAGGCATGGCTGATGATGTTTTTTGTTTTTATTGTTTTGTAAAGGCCATCTTTTACCCACTAAGGAGCATCTCATGACGCTGTCTTGAACGTAGTCCTTGGGCTAGACTGCCGACTTTGGTGTTGGAAACCAGGGTTCTAGCCTCTGGGTCGCGTCCACATCTTGTCATTCTGGGCAAATAACTTAATCTCCCTGTGCCTGAATGTGTAATGTAAATACGGTGCTCATGTAAAGCGCTCCAATACCTTCATGTCGAGTTCGCGCTATATAAATATGCCAAACAAAATGGAGAAATCATTCAGACATATATGGTGGATTACATAGTGGACAGTGAGGTCTTTAGTCTTCTTCTGATCTTATAGAGGTTGATTTTGTGCCCTGGTTCCCTGCACACAAAAGGATCTTTCGCCCCTATTTGCGCTCTAAAATTTAGCAGTCTGAACAGTAGGCGGATCGAGGGGAGCAATGGACAAATATGAATGTTCTTTGTCATTTTGGGAGGCATAACTTCCAAGATGACAATAGAAGCATACTCATAGAGGCAGTTGGGAGATTGCCCAGAAAAAAGGATTACACGTGGGTCATACACACTGCATTTTCGCATAATTGTAGTTTAGCTGCATTTGCCACATAACCATCATTTGCCGCATAAGCTGCAGATTTTTAACAAAAAACAATTGTTTCTAGCTCAAACAGTTCAAATGTTAGTAAAAATGCAGAGACACGTTGCCGCGCAAAGGTTGACTAGTCATCTTTCTGTACCTTACCTTATTGCTATATTTGGCTGTTAACCAGGTCCTAATGAGGTACAACTAATGCTCAGTGTTAATAAGCCTATAAATGACAAAATAATGAGGTAAAACTATCACAAAATGTGCTGCATAATGCCACATAATTTGATTTTACATGTTGCATAATGTACTCAACCTTAGCTGCATAATTTGACCCTCCCCTGTCGGATAATTCCAGTGGCCCTGTTCTTAACTAATGAACAAAATAAAAATGTTATTCCAATGAGACAATTAGTTTCCATCTTTCGGTGAGACCCCTGTTTGCACCTTCCTAGTTTTGCACTTTCTTCTGCCCCAGGTTTCGAGTTCTGAAACTTCTACTCTCAATGACTGGGCCCATACTTCTCCATTGCTTTGCTGATTTTCTAAGCTGAGATCAGATGTATTATGAAGCTTTGCATCGGACACTAAAGAAAAGGAAAACAGTGGCATGACTGGCAGTTTAAAAAAAAAACTATTGTGTTGTGTTTGTTTGAATACAAATGTTACAATATGGGGGACAGTGAAGAGCCGAGCTCCAAGATAGCTGCATCACAATGGTTGAGAAATGATGGTTGTGACACACTGCATAGCCCTAACTGTACCTGTTTACTTTGGAGACAACTTTGGTTCGTTCTGCAACCTGTCCTGTGCAGGGTGTAGCAACTGAGGTCTACCTATGCTAGGGAAGGTGTGCCACCAGTAAGGCAGCAAGATCGTGGTGGACGACATCCAAATGATGATCTGGATTCAGCCAATCAAGTGGCTTGTAAAACGCAACTACTCACACATTAGGGTCTCAAGGTACTTGGGAGGGGGGAGAACTGCATATCTGTCTCAAGGCACGGTGGTTCAGTCAAAGCTTCCTTTTCCTGATCTTTGCAAGATGAGTGTGGTAAATACTTTCTAAATCTTTTCCCCTCTACCACTGCATCAGAATGTCCTGTGACATCATAGAATGTTAAAGTGCCTGACTGTGGCTAGGGAGTCAGTTGGTCAACTCAGGCTGAGGAGCTGGTAGCTCGCTCCTGGTGGGGTTTTCTCCTTGTATCTTCCTATCCTGTAACCTGCCACCTAATTATCTACAAATAAAGAGGGATCTTCTACTACACCTAGACTACACATCATTGTTTGTGTACCACAATTTGGCGACGTTTCTTGGACTAACCTACGCTGCACAGTAAGAGGATTGTAACTAAGCTTTAAAGAAACCAAGGATTGTTCTAGGATCCAGTTAAAGTAACTACAGGAGTAAGCTAATGTTTTGATGGAATTGGAGAAACGCCCAGTAAACCCCACCAGCGTCCATTTTACCCTGAACAGCCTGCACCCTGGGCGTTTGTTAAGTGAAGGAACCAACTGCTTTCTTGCTATCTCCTGGAGATTCAATACCTCTAGCCACAAAAGCGTGTAAGATTAAGTTGGCCTGATCACCCTACTGTGTCTCTATACCTTTTGCACTGTGACAGTTCGCCCAGCGCTAGCAGTACCCTTCACAACAGCTAACATCGGTGAGTGCCTTATCAGACATCTACCCTTCACAACAGCTAACATCGGTGAGTGCCTTATCAGACATCTACCCTTCACAACAACCAACATCGTTGAGTCCTTTTTTCTGGCATATGAAGTTTTTCCTTTCCTGCGTTTATTCTCACGGAGCTGCACAGTGCAGGCAGTACTTTTCACAACAGCCAGTCAACATCGGTGAGTGATGTATCAAGTTTGTCAAGTTTCTTATGCTCTGCTTGACTGAGACTATCTTTAACACATTGTCCTGAATGTTAGCTTTTTAACGTTTTTGTAGAAACCGGTCTGGATTTTACCGGTGACTGGGGCATATTTCTGTTTGATTTTCTGCACTCACGACGCAGTTTCAGTAATGGCAGTTAAACCGCCGCATTTTTTACAAACCTTCAGCTCTTCAGCCCTTGCGCGCACACATCTCTGACGCACACAACCTTACCGGTCTCATGATGCCGGCATCTTTCTTCTGTGACGTCTTCTTAGCCACAGCCTCCTGTTGCTGCTATGCAACGTTGGACAGCACTCCTATGCTGTGAACCACCCGGCGCAGACGTGATGGCGTGCCGCCATCTTGAATGGAGTCAATGCACTAGTCTAGGCTGTGTGGATGAGTACGGCTAGTATTATGACTTATTTAAGAGCAGAATGGTTTGCTTCCCGGTCTGTTCCAGCTTGCCCTGCAGTGCCAGTGCTATAGCCCCTGTTGGTCGTAAACGCTACGGACTGCAAACAAAAGTCAAAATGTGCATTTTCTCACAGAATCCATCACGTTTCGTCACTTTTCAGAGGTTGTTTCCCAAGGACTCTGTGACTGACTTTTCAACCTTATGGCTATATGCATCTTTGGAACACGGCAAAAGCCTTAACTCCATCGCGCTGCGCATTCGACACTACTCTCTTCCTGGAACTGTCTACGAAGACCCCGGGTGAGATATCGCTCACCGGAGCTATTGTTTTTGTTTATACATTTGCTTATGTTTGAACTTATTGGTTTCTCCGTGCATGTGGTGGGTGAGCGTATGTTTAGAGTATAATCATTTTTTTTCATTGGGAGGTTTTTCAACTGTTTTTATTTCTTCCCATTGGGTATTGTGAATTTGAATTCCTAAGACAACGTCTTAACCCTACAGTGTACCCTTATTTAGAGGAGGGTGTGTGACTAGTCAATACCATATCTTTAAACTAGGGCGATGTTGTACCTTATAGTGTACCCTGTATGTTTATATAGGGGATGTTGTAGCTTTGGTCTCACAAGGTGTGTATCCTGTGTTTCACGCTGCTTGGGCAGCTAGGGTGTTTGTGTTTAATCAATGCCCCATCCATGTACTAAGGGTTAGTACCTATGGTGTACCCTTACTTAGGGGAGGTTGTGGAGTTGTAGTGCCAGTCAGTGCCTACATTTTGTTTCCTAGGGTCATGTTGTAACCCTCTGGAGAAGTTACGTTGCTCACTTTTAACATGGTGTACCCTTTCATTAGGGGAGGTTGTCAGCATGAAACTACTATGTTGGAAGTTTTAAAGATTAATTTCCTATAAGTGTACCCAAATGGCGTTGAACAACTTTTACATTGTTCCGTTGTGTACCCTTTTGTTAGGGGAGGTTGTCTGCATGTAACTATGTTGTTCAAAAATTTTCAAGGATTAGTATTCTTTGTGTACCCTTTTCTGGGGAAAGTGGTGTGCGTGGTCAGCGCCGCCATTAAGTGATGTTGCGTTGAACAATTTCTACATTGTTCAATGGTGTACCCTTTTGTTAGGGGAAGTTGTCTGTGTTAGTCTAAGTTGCATCACTTTATGTGGGTAGTCGGGGTGCGTTGTCAGCGCTACCTCTTGGTGTAGTTATGTCACAGTTGTCAGTGTGTGGCTACTGTGTTCTTTGTCCCAGAAACGTTAGCATCCTCTGGTGTACCCTTTTCTGGGGAGTTGTTTTGTTCCACAGTTTAAAGGTTGCCCTTCTAGGTGTACCCTTGGAGGGGAGGTTGTTAGTGCATATCATGCACTAGTCTTTATTGCAAAACATACCTTTTTCTGTGTAGGTTACCAATTCATCTTATTGTGCTTTCTTCCATCTGCACACAATTTGTCATTTAGTTGTTACACCCTACTTAGTTTACCGGGATCGCTACCTTGTTTTATTAAGAAGGGTGGATGGGCATGTTATTTAATTTGCATTATTGTGTTTTGTTCAACCATGACCTTTTGTGCATCTTATGAATATCTTTACATGCCACTTTTAATTTTTCTTTGTTTCTGCTTCCACGCTTGTGTTTCCTACTTTTCAAATTGTCTCTTTGACTTACTCTCATGTATACAGTCTCCTCTGGATTCTTCTGCTCCGTCTTATCTTCTTGATTGCTGTTGTTCACTAACGGAAGAGGATGTGTGGTAAATACTTTCTAAATCTTTTCCCCTCTACCACTGCATCAGAATGTCCTGTGACATCATAGAATGTTAAAGTGCCTGACTGTGGCTAGAGAGTCAGTTGGTCATCTCAGGCTGAGGAGCTGGTAGCTCGCTCCTGGTGGGGTTTTCTCCTTGTATCTTCCTATCCTGTAACCTGCCACCTAACTATCTACAAATAAAGAGGGGTCTTCTACTACACCTAGACTACACATCATTGTTTGTGTACCACAATGAGCAAGTGACGGGGCTGTCAGAGACCCCTAAGAGGATGCAACATAGTTCTGGAAGGCCCTCTCTGCCGTGAGGCTTCTGACCCCGTGCCTTCTAGGGGCAGTCCCATTGCTGCAGTGTTGGTGCGAGTTGTTGACTTAAAGCACAAGAGGAGGCAGCAGCCCGAAAATGTCAGTGGAATTCAGGGCCCTCTAAGCAGGCCGGACTGGCCATAGTGGGCACCGGGCAATCCCCTGGCGCGCCGCATGGGAGGGGGCCAGTTTTGGGCCCCTGGGGACCGTTTTTTGTTAAAGGGCCGTTTTTGCAGCATTGCCGGCCCGGCAAAGAGCTCGGCGGCACCTCCAACTCCTCCGAGTGGGTAGGGGGGGCCGGCCGAGCACTTTGCCAGGGCCGGTTGTGGTACCCAGTCCAGCTCTGCCTCTAAGGCACTGGAAGCAAGCGCTCCAGGGGCCACCTCAGCGGCCGCACAGCCAGCAAGCACTCCACACATCCAATCTGCCTCGGATTCTGGGAGTTACGTTACTTACATTACGATCGCCGTAGTTGCCCGCGCGGCCGGATCATCATAAATTAAATGGTGCGCGGCCGCGTCTGCGCGCTCTTTACCATTAGGGTGGAGGCGGTCCGCCAAGGATTAATGGTGCATCTTTCTGTCATGGAGACTGTCTGCTTGCTCTATTTATATGTTATTGCTTTGAATGGACGAAACTCTGTCAAACCTCCACTGGAGACAGAGTAGCTGCCAAAAAGCGGCTGGTGGACGCCTTTCAGCCAGAACTCCATCCACAGGTCATGACTTTGCTTTCTGTTATAATAGCCATGGCAGTTAATCCTCCACACCAGACCTGGCGGTTTCTTATCAATAAAAGCATAAAACAGAGCTCATCTTCATTTCCACATCACTTTTTCATCATGCACCTGATGTTGCAAGGCTTGTCTCACCTGTGATTCAATATGGATGACATGCCCTGATGTCACAGACATAATCCAAGTATGTTAATTTTTCCCCTTAAATTACCCTGTTCCGCAATGTGATCTATTGAGTTAAATTGTTGTTATTTATTTTTCTGAACATAATTTTTTAATTATTAGTATTGCAAATGTTTACCTATAACTTTAGGCTTAAAAAATAAAAACGTTCAAGCAATCTTCTAGATCCTATTTGTTTTCCTGCATTACTATTCATTGTCATTGCATACACCTCCATTAATATGATGGAAGCACACACCTAATTATCAATGTTTAGAAAACATTTAAAGTACAGCTACAATACTTTTTGTTGTTTTCTCTTCATTGTTGTTTTAATATATCGTATGATATGTAAATCTATTAAAAAAGATATGCACACAATTATCCTGGTAACTCAAATTTTAAATTGCATATGTTGTTCCTAGTACTCTAATTAAACTTCACAGATTCTTTTATAGTGTATATGAAAAAGAGAAATGAAAACTTGTGGTCAGAAATATAAAATAGATTTATTTAACGAGATACCTCTCTATCTTAAAACTAATTTGTTTTCATAACATTAATAAGAACATTCATTGTAAACATTGTGACAGTTTTCCACTGTTAAATAATCTTACCTCCTATGTTTCTTTACACAAAATATTCCTCCTCCTACAGGGGCTACCCTCACACCACTAATGGATGGAACTCAGGCACCTCAAAGATTTATTGGGGGTGAGGGTCTTGTTTTGAGGTGTTAGGGAGTAGGACTGCGTATCTGTGAGGGAGCTGCAAGGAGAGATTGGGTGTGTGAAATGGGTGTTTGGGAGGTCCTGGGATGGGTGTGGTGCTTTGGGATGATTTATGTGTTGTGCTGGCATCACGTGTGGTGGTGGTTTGTGATGTGCCTTTGAGTGTGGATAAGGTTGTGTGTTTGAGTGTGAGTGTGGGTTTGGGTGAGGGTGTGTGCTGGGTGAGGGTGTTCTTTGAGGGAGGGTACTTTTCGGGATATGCGCTTGCATGAGTGTGTGGGTTTGGGTGAGGATGTTGTTTGGGATGTGGGTCTGGTTATCTGTGTGTTTCTTATGTCTCTGGCATGGTGTGAAAGTTGCGAGTAGTGGTGGGTGTATGTGAGTCTGTCTGTGTGTTGGATGGGTCCGTGGTGGAGGTGGTGTGGTGCTGTGTGTTTTGTTGGTATGTTTTATTTTTTGTTTGTGTATGTGTTTGGTTTGTTGTGTTGGTGATGCTGTGGGAGAGTGTTTTTTTTCTTGTGTGCACATTGGGGTCTACAGGTTTAGAGCTGGGGTCTGGTTTTTGGATTGTTTTTGGAGAGGAAATTGGTGCTGGAATGGTGCTTGGAGAAAGTGTTTGGGAAGAGGAAGGGTTCAGAGAAGAATGGTCTGGTGGATGTGGATGGGTGGTAGTGCTGTCTAAGGGGACAGGTGGAGGTGGGTGGGAGGTACTGCTGTCTAAGGGATCACTGCTTTGGGCCAAACCTCTCTGTATTGCAGACAAAGCACTGTATATGTCATCCAGGAATGCTACTGTAATTTGCTGGCGTATTCCCTGGATGGTGCTTATCAGTGCAGTCTGCCTAACAGAGAAGCTTAGCAATACATCAAGAGCCTCCTCAGAGAGCATTCCTAGGTGGACAAGGGTGTGAGTCGAGGTGCCTGGGGCAAAGGAGACTACAGCCTTGTGGGCTGGGTGTTAGCCTACACTGGGGGGATCGAGGGGGAGGATGTTGGTGGATTTGATGGTGGTGGACAAGAGAGTAAGTCCTGTAGATGGTATAGGGCAGGGGCGTAACACAGGCCCCCGCAGACCTGTGGTGCGGGGGGGCACCAGTGCTCCAGGGTCCACCTCCGTGGCCGCGCAGCCAGCAACCACTTAGCACTCCACACATCCGATCCTTCTCGGATGCAGGGACTTACGTAACTTACTTTACGATCACCGTAGTTGCACGTGTGGCCAACTCATCATAAATTAAATGGTGCACGGCTGCGTCTGCACGGTCTTCACCCTTAGGGTGGAGCATACCATGGTGGGACTGGTCATTCTCATTCACATGCCACTTTGCACAATTTAAAGTGCGCTTGAGGTGAGGCGGCTGGAGTGCATTTACTAGTGATGTGTGACCTTTTGAGTTATAGTAACTTTAGAAATGAAGTTAATGAATAGCAATGGGTGTGTTTGTGTTAGCAGACCACACCCTTAGCCCATCCTTACACCCATAAACTTCTCTTTACTGCTCCTTGAACCCCTCCAATTTAGTAGTACCTATTTCTCATTTGCTAGAAGCTTTCCATTGTCCCTCTGACATTTACAGCTAAATCATAGGTTTATGTGTGTGGAGACCTCCGACACTTTTACAGAAATCTCGACATAAAAAAAGATAGCAGATATGGAGAGCTCTGCTTGTAAGTTTGTGGATAGCATTTTATAGTACATGAGAAGTACTACCCAGTACTACTGTAAATGAAGCCTGCCAGTTGTTTACTCAGTGTGCTTTGAGGACTGTAAATGGGTGCTGTGAGATATGTGCACAGCCTTCGACTGAGCAGGATGACTTGCATGGATGTCTTTGTTAGTTTAACTCATTTCCAGCAATCCATTGGTTCTTGTGTTGTGGAGGAGCCCTTTTGTGCCTGACCCCTGATGCAAGCACGGGCAAGCAGAGGGAAAGCACCCAGGGTAAGGTGGGGGAGTCTCAGCTTTGCAGAGCGCTCTGGGATATGTTTAGCGTGGGCCGTGGACACTTGCACTCTGGGGATGACCCCTGTGCTCAGCGTCTAGTTGGCCACTCTCCCAGCAAGTGTCTGGCCAGTAGGACAGCCCCCTTCTGCAATTTTAATACAGACTTCCACTCAGAGTTGCATAGGTGCACAATCATTTCTGATCTGCAGCTGGCACTGAGAGCCCAGTACTGGGGCACCTCACTCACTAGTGCATCTCTACCCAAAATGCTGTGGCATCACCTCAGATTGGTTCAGTGCAGAGCCCATCTTACAGCTTTGCATCTATCGAAATCCTGACATGACATTCACTTCTGTTACAGTGCCATCCCTTGCTCTGTCAATGTGCAATCTCGACCTGTATCATCATCAATTCCAATAATGTCTTGAAAGGTAAGGTCTGGAAAGCTAAGGCATTTATTATTGGTAAAGTAAAGAACAAATGTTCAGATGCTCAAAACTTGTTTGGAGGTCGCAAACGGCCGAATTTGCAGAATAAGGCCATTTGCGACTGCAACAAAGCATTTTCATACGTACAAAAATCAAACTGCAATTAATTAACTCGCAGTGGTATGTATTAATTTTTTGCAACTAAATTACGGTTTCAAAACTTTCTTTTTTTACTGCCACTTCGAAGGAGGTGGTAACAATTCACAAATAGGAATGGGTCCGTAAGGGACCCCTTGGACTACTTCCCATTTGAAAATGTTTAACAAAATATTTTTTTAGAACAGAACAGGCAGTGGTACCATGTACCACTACTTACTCTTAAACAAACATTGGCAAATCCACTAAGTCTTTTCAATGCAAGAGCTATTGGTTTTGCCAATATGTTTTAGCCCTGTTGTACACTAGCTTGGCAGCTGTTCAGCATGGCTAAAAGATAGTTAGTGGCGTAAAGGAGACTGGCGTGGCAGGAGTGTCGTAAAGCACAGTGTCATGGAGTAGAGTGGGTTGTTAGGGAGTGGCATAGAGTCATGGAGTGGAGTAGAGTAGAGTTGCGTGGAGTGTGATGGAGTTGCATAGGGTGGGCTGACATAGTGTTGTGGAGTGTCATGGTGGTACTAGAGTGTCGTAGATGTGAAGAGTGCATTAGAGTGTCATATAGTTGTGTATTGTAGAGTGAAGCAGAGTGTCATAGAGTAGAGTGGCATAGAGTGTTGTGGAGTGGTGTGGAGCAGAGTGGAGTGGCATAGACTATGTTGTGTAGAGTGAAGTACAGTGTTATAGAGTGGTGTAGAGCAGACAGATTGTTGTAGAGTGGCATATAGAGGAGTAGTGTAGTAGAATGAAATGGCATAGAGTGGATCAGTGTCATAGAGTGGAGTGGCATAGAGTGTCAGAGTGGAGCGGCATAGAGGGCCATGGAGTGTAGTGGCGTCGAGTTGAGTAGTGGAGTAGACTGGTGTGTACTGTAGAACATAGTGGAGTAAAATGGTATGAAGTGGCATAGAGGGAGTGGCATAGAGTGTCGTAGAGTGGAGTAGTGTTGCAGAGTGGCATAGAGTGGATTAGAGCATCATAGAGTGGAGTGTTGTAGAGTAGATTAGAGTGGCCTAGAATGAAGTGGCATAAAGTACAGTGGCGAAAAGTAGACTGGCATAGAATGCAGTGCCTTAGAGCGCATTGGTTTTGAGTAATTGGCACACAGTGCACTGGCGTAGAGTAGAGTGGTGTAGAGTAGTGCAGTGTAGAGTAGTGCAGAATAGAGTAGAGTGGAGAGGTGCAGAGTAGACTGCAATGCGTAGAGTGCAATGGCGTAGGATGGAATGGCACAGGTAGTGTTATAGAGTGACATAGAGTGGAGAAGAGCGACAAAGAGTGGAGTGTTGCCGAGTTGAGTTGAGTGGCCTAGAGTGAAGTGGCATTAAGTATAGTGGTGCAGAGTAGATTGGCATAAAGTGGATTGGTTTTGAGTAAAGTGGTATAGACTGCATTGACACAGAGTGCATTGGTGCAGTGGCATAGAGTAGAGTGACGCAGATTAAAGTGGTGCAGAGTGGAGAGGAGTGGTGCAGAGTAGATTGCAGTGGAGTAGAGTAGAGTAGAGATGGCCATCAGCGCAGTAGTTGTAGCGAGCAGGTGCAGCATGGGTGCACCAGTTGCCTAATATCAGTCCTGTGGCTAGGCGGCCTACCTCTTAAATTAAATGGTGCGCTTCTGAGCCTCTCAATAGTGAAGATGGGTTGGCCCTCTCTCCTGTTTACCAGCCCAGCATCTTCGACTTTGTTGTAGCACATTCTGATGACCAAGTTATAGATAGAGCTACATTACTATAGGGGCAGCAATTACATGTTACATTATGTTATTTATATTTATATACTGCATTCTATGGAAAATATGGCCCACAGCCCATATACCAGGTCTGTGCTCAGTTAGATGTAAGCAAATTGTTCTATTTAATGTGTTGTGTTGGACGTTTGTGTGTGTGTTCGATGCTATTGAAAAGTGCTCTTCATGGGCACATTGCTGCCAGCTGTATAGTATATCTGTGCTATGTGGGGTGTATGCAAGGTCTGTCCAGTGCATTCTGTTCGATGCTTGCATGTGTTTTAAACTACTTACAATGCTCTTGGGAGCTGTGTGCCATCCAGCTCTGTGGTATTTCTGAGCTATGTGCTATATAAGCTCTACCCAGTGAGCACTATTACATGTCTGCGTGTGATGTGCATTATCGAAAAGTGTTGTTGGGTGCTACAGTGGACCATAACAGTCAGCTGTACGCTCTATCAGAGGTGCACAGTCAACATACCTTTGTAAACTGGTTAATGGGGCTTCGTTTTTTTCTGGTTCCAATACCCCCTGGGCCCCCACTCTGCCTATTCCTTGCATTTGAAATATACATTTACTGCTGTAGTGTGAGAATGAAGTTCATGAAAAGGAATATAAAGTAGGGTTGCCAAAAGAAAAATACCAGCCATGTGTTTAAAGAAACTGGAAAGACCTTGTCTTGGCACTACATAGGGTTATCAATAAAAAAAGTATGTATTCATTTGCAATGTGACTTTTCTGTCTTTGTTCCCTTATATTACCAGTCATGGATCTCATCATTCAGGCAGCCCTAGAATACAATTAAAGTAATTTCTATTTATATTTGCTGTTCGAAGTATGCACTGATTAGTGCTGAAAATACTGCTTTGGGTGACTGCTCATTTTTGTCGGTGGGGCAAAGTGGTAGGTGGGTGGACCAGGCCGCTGGGGTAGGACCCCTCAATGTGCTTTACTCAAGTTTCGTTACACCACTGGTATGCCCCTTAAAACTTCATCTATGTTCGCCACATGGTAGATTTAGTAACTGCAGAACTGATACCCCCTGTTTTTAGTCGAGCATTTGTATTAAAACTTAATTGCAAAACTGCCTGATAGTAGTTATAGGAGGGTACATCCACTGATAAGTTGGGGATCAGTGTGCGAGATAGGTAAGATTTTGCACATAAGGTTTGTTACTCTCAGCATGGGAAGAGTGACATTAAAGACCTCTTGGAATCAGCAAGCCACAAACATCTACCAGCCAGGCTGGAGAACCAATTGCACTAGAAATGCTGATCCACGCTGATGACAACAGGACACAACTTCTAACTACTGATTTTGATTTTTGACAAAAGACAATATCGCTATTGCTATGCCTCACAAGACACACTTGACTTATAACATGGGAGAGTGATTCTCTGGTAAATGGAGCTCTTATAGCGATCAATTTCAATGAAATATTACATATTCTAGAGGAGACACTATTGTTATTAAGTGCATTGTATTGTCCTGTTTTGCCCAGTAAATATAATAGCTGGCACTGAAGATCAGTATTTGGTCCTGCAGAGAATATTGAACCACAGATAAATTAAATGTATGTTCCCAACACAGACTGCCCCCCCCCCTTTTTCCAGGATGTAACGAAGACATAATATTGCAGTTACAACTATGCAGCGAATTTCAACTTCATCTTAGACCATAGCCTACATTAAAGTAGCCTGACACACAGAACAGCATCCTCAGCAGCCATGGTCCTACCAGGCCCAGGAAAACATAAAAAACTGGTTTATATATGGAGGGACAGTCATCCACACATCCAAGAAAACTCCTTTCATTCAGCAGTCCACAACATATCATCCAGAAACAACTCTTAGTTGAGGATGATAGATGTATGCATGTGGACAAATGGAACTGAATATATGGGCAAGACTTATGGCATGCTTTAAATATTGAGAAAGAGGGTACTCTGTCGAAACTTTTTTTCTTTTAATAAAGAAAATCCTATTTCCGATTTATTTATTTATTTATTTTTAAGAAAAAAAGAATACTGTTTGCTGCAAGGCTGCATCCATCCAATGCACCCCTATAGCAAATAGTAAATTGCAATGACAGGAACCACTGTGATAGTAGTTCTTGCCAATGCCTTTATGTGACTGACAGGTAGGCTGTCATTTATAAACCTCTTGGGCAGAGTAGTCTCGGCTTGGTGGATGGAAAGGCCTTGCCAGGCCAAGGGAGAATACTCGGTCCACCAGCATATACATGGGCCCTTTGTCTGATCTTTCCACTGTCAGACTCAACCTAGGTATTTTGATCAGTGGTTTCGTTCTATAGCACCCCATAAGCCAATATTTGAACTTAAATAGGTAATAAGAGAGTACTTTAAATTAAATGAGAAATTGGTAGGCCGCCTGGGAATTTTATGAAAAGTATTTAACATTGCCATCCGGGGAGTATGCATTACGAACCAATCCGGAGTTCCGAAAGCGAAATGCTCACACCTCCTGTAAATGAAAATCAGGTTCCATAAGTTGAAGAGTCAGTATACTTCCATGGGGGGTCCTATCTATACTACTAACTCTCAATGCAGTATTTCAGGGGTTCAGGGAGTTTGTGAAATGGGAGGTAAATATGGTAGAACCAGATCATTCCGAGAGGGTGATGGTCTGGGGAAAAGAGTAGACAACCTAATACTATGGCTCTGGGAAGCCTGTGATATTTACAAATATAGAAAAGAATAGGTTGGTACAGGGGAACACGGCACAGGAATTTGCCAGCATCTCTTCTAACCTGTATAACACCCAAATGGCTGAGGACCTCGAAGACAATCACTTATACCTAAGCAAAATAGTTTTATTCTAGATGGGTGACGCACATCAACAACCACTGTTGATAGAAGAGATTAAAGCTGTTGTGCACAGAATGCAGAGTGGTACAGCAACAGAATGAGTCAGCCTCTCTGCAGGGTTGTAGAAAGATTACAAAGACATATGCGCCTCACACTTACTAATGATGTACATAGAAGCAAGAACAAGAGGGCTCTTAGCTGTACTCCAGCAAGCTACCCCCCCCTCTATAAAGCATTACCCCTATAGACCATGCTAGCTAAGCAATACTGATAACAAAATTCTATTCTGGCTTACAGAGAAAAGAGTCCTGCCTGTTCAATATGGCTTCATACCTGTCCGCCAAACCCTAAACCATGCCCTAAGACAGGAGAATCTTTCAACCATCTATGTCTGATTAATACTATCTTTAGTTTTCAATGCAAAGGCATTCTCAAAAGCTCTGACTCTTTTTGACATTCATAGGTAAGAGAGATGGGTCAGACGTCTTTGAGAGAATGATGCAGACTTTCAATAATGGGCAAACACTTTGAAAATTTTACCCTGAGTTACTTGCATTTGAAAAAGATATTCAGTTATTTCTTGGATCAATTATTGAATCATTACATACACATCTCCTTAACACTTCACAATTCTTACTTCCTAACAGTGTGGGTAGGCCTCATAGATAGGGGTAGGTATTACAAAGAGTTTGAAACACCTAACGCTGCACAGTCATCGTGATGGCCTAAGTAAATGTGCTTCCCCGTAGGTCTTGTGAAATGTTTCTGTCTTCCCAGGGCAGGAGGGTCATTGCAGCAGAGATCCTGCAGGGCATGAATTCTTTAGCACTTTCTGATAGTCCCTACACCTATTGGACACAGTGTTCTCGTTAAAATAAACTACTTTATAACTAGGAAGGAGAGCACCGGATAAACTCTCATAATTCTATGTAACCCAGTGCCAAATAAGTAAACATTAGGTCAGTGAGGAACTATGTGATTATCTATGAAAACTATGGCTAAAGGGACAGGCTTAACTTCTTGAAACCACATGCAAAGAGTATTAATAGCACTAAAACAACATTACAATAGAGAAAATAAACAGATTATAGTACTGCTTCAATTCTATTCAAGAAATAGAAAAACGATGTAATGATTAAAATGCCACAAAACAAGAAATGTTGTAAGGCAGATCAAAAGTTATGAATTCTAAAGAAAGGACAAAATGTGCCCACAGCAAAGGGATACCTCAAAAGTCAACCTTATGTTCTAATACTTTCCTTTTCAAAATCACCTCTAAGGGGTAGCAGTACGTTTGTTTTCAGCACTGAAAAAAAACTACAGTAGTACAGAGATTGTTCTTAAAACACATCAGTTTTTCTCGGAGATGTCTTCCTGTTCAAAAACACAGACTTGGACTTACAAAAGCATATTTCTATATTTGCAAGGGTTGTTAAAAGCAGGTTTCACACTTTCAGCACTTCTAGTGGTAAAACATGTGTTCTTCTGCCCTGGTGCACTAAATGCACTCAAACTAAACTGTGAGAACCCATTTTGGAGGACTCAGGTCACAGGATTGTCTAACACTCTGCTTAATGGCTAAAACCAGAATCCATTTCCAACTTCACAGAACACTAAATATTGTCTTCTGATCGTTCCTAAATTTACCAAATGTGCATGTGGTGGAATTGAGGGTCCACGGACACTGAAATCGGTAGGAGACAGACTCAATCACTCTATTCATCAATGGTGTCAGGTACAGTCAGTCCTAAATGATGGCATGCTGCTTCTTTCATGATTCAAAACTGACGAGTAGGTGGTGCACTGCGTAAGGTTCAGTGAAAACTTTTGTAGTTTACTCAATGAGGTTCTGGGTGCTCTCTCAGGGTGGTGTTATCCGTCCAAACACCGTTAAATCATCAGATAGGTAGTGTATGCAGAAATCTGCCAATACATCCCCTGATTAGGCACTCCGGGGGTGATCAATGAATTGATTCATAAACTTGTTAAACTTTTGATGCTTTTATTCAGCAAAAATGTTCAGTTTGATATTAGTTGCATATCAATTGGCGACATGTAATCCATACAGGTAATTCTATGAACAATCATCTCCAATGCATTTCGGGCGAGGGCCCTTGATCACGGAGCGTTCATAGTGTCGGGTGGCTAGGGATGCCGTCCATCCAAATGCATTGGAGATGATTGTTCATAGAATTACCTGTATGGATTACATGTCGCCAATTGATATGCAACTAATATCAAACTGAACATTTTTGCTGAATAAAAGCATCAAAAGTTTAACAAGTTTATGAATCAATTCATTGATCACCCCCGGAGTGCCTAATCAGGGGATGTATTGGCAGATTTCTGCATACACTACCTATCTGCTTCTTTCATGATGCCCTTCTTATCCTTGATAACCAAGTACCAGTATGTAAGTTGAACAAAAACACTGGTTACCTTTATTTGCAGCACGATGTTGCGACTGAGCTCAGCGCGTAGTAAAATCAAGTCTGTTAATGTGTCTCTCCTATCTTCTTGTTTTTTTTTTCCATCCACGTGTGAGACTAATACAGGACATTCTTTTTAGTGAGGTCAAAGCAGGAGGATCAAAAGAGCTGGCAAGACAGAGACCTGGAAGCTAGGAAATAGGTAAGTAGCAGGCCAAGAAGCTAAGCGAAGAGGAGTGTGGACAGTCTTTAAATAAGATTTCTTTAGAATGTTCACAAAGGTTGCACTCTACTTGCTTATAGCAAGGAACAGGTGCAGGGGATTCATTTGATGAGGGCTGTCTTCCGGAATGCTTAAGTTGAGGTGAGAGGTCATCTATACCAGTTGCTTGATGCTTATTCTGGTGGATTTTCTGGATGTTTCCATGGCACCTGAAACCTGACCTTGCATTTGCATGATAAAAGTTTTGCAAACGCTATTAAGCCTTTTCAAACAAACCGGGGAACACCAGCTGCAGCTAGCTATTACCAACAGCATGTAATATGGTCAAAAGTAAGGGTACAAGATGTTTGTTCATTCATAGGTGTTGGGAGGAATATGAGTCATGCCAGTATACTGTGATAGTCAAAAGAGGTGTGATGTGGCAGGAATCCTGACAGTAGCCTCTCCGAAAGGCAGATTACAGGTCGTGGTTTGGTGCGATGGTGGGGATGGAATCGTCTCACCAGAACTGGGACATGTACCGAGGAGCCTGGTTCCCAGGAACGCTCTGAAGGGTCATAACCTTTCCAATCCATAAGGTAATATGGTTTTCCCTGAGATTGTTTAGAGTCCAGGATACCGTTAACTTCATACTCCAATTGCAACAGGGCTGCAACGCTAGTTCCCGAAACTTCCTGAGACCAGCACTCTGTTTATAGGAGGAGACACTGCTTCGGTGGCAAATTCCAGGGGGAAGAGGGTTGGGTTGGAAAGAGTGGGTAGAGTCAAATGTGCTGTGGCTCGCCTACTCAACAGCCACACTGTAGCAGGCTTTCGCACCAGTCCGATGATTGGTACCCACAGATATGGTACCTATAAACAAACACATATTAAGGCTTTAGAGTAGAATTAACTGTATCTCTTAAGGTATCACCTCATAAAAGCTTTTCAAATCTCAGCCAACCTTTAGTTTTGCTGTTGTGTTGTTTTCCTTCAGATTTGTCCATAGAAGCTCCTTTGTCTGGGTTAGCTTCACCCAAGTCCTCTCTGGCAGAGCCCTGCCAACAGTATGTACAACTTGAACAAAAATACTGGTTACGTTGCAGCACGATGTTGCAACTGAGCTCAGTGCGAAGTAAAATCAAGTCTGTTAATGCATCTCTCCTTTTCTTCTTGTTGTTTTTTTCCATCCAGGTGTGAGACTAATGCAGAACGTTCTTTGCGGTGAGGTTGAAACAGGAGGATCAAGGGAGATGGCAAGACAGAGTCCTAGAAGTCAAGAAACAGGTAAGTGGCAGCCAAAGAGGCTAAGCGAAGAGGACTGTGGATGGTCTTTAAATAAGACTGGTTTACAACGTTCATAAAGGTCACATTCTAATTATTTGTAACAAGGAACAGGTGCAGATCATTAACTTGATGAGGATGCCTTCTAGCATGATCCACTTCATTAAATTTGAGGCGATTCTTTAGGGTGGCTCATTATACCAGGGAACGTTGGATGCATTCAAGCTGTCTCGTGCTAGACTTAGAAAAAGTGTTTGACACGCTAAAATCGGACTTCTTATTCGCCACTTTAAATAGATATGACCTGGGTGATAGCTATCTAGGGCGTGTTAATTTACTGTATACACAGCCTACGGCCCGTGTTAAGACAGGGCCGTATGTATCTCAGCCAATGCCAATAGGTCGAGGAACCTGACAGGGATGTCCTCTCTCCCCGTTGCTGTTCGCATTTGCCATCAAACCCCTGGCTGAATCTCTGCGTGGCACAATGGAAGACTGGGCATCCCTCTAGGAGATGGCACCCACGGGGTATCCCTATATGCAGATGACCTGCTGATATACCTACGGGATGTGGGCAGCCATGTGATGCAATAGAAAGAGCACTCTCTGAGTTTGCTGCCCTGTAAGTTTTACTTGTTAATTGGGGTAAGTCCTGCCTATACCCATTGCACGTTGGTACACTGGCAGCCGACTGCATTTCGCTATTTAGGAATACGAGTATATGAAAAACAACTGGATCTGCTGGAGGGAAACTACTCTCATGCAGTAGCGGCGAACAGATCGCAAATGTCATTTTGGCGCACGCTGCCCCTGACTACGATGGGTAGGATAGCACTGATAAAAATGGTAGTGCTTCCAAGACTCTTGTATCACTTTACGAATTTACCTTTGTACATCAAATATTGGGTATGCCGCGACATCAGCGGGCATTCACAACAGCAGAATTGAGGGCGTGGGACGAAGCGGGAATTCAGAATATGGGGGATTTATACCATGACGGGCAGCTGATGTCGTTCATCGCGCTCATGAATGTTTATGACCTGATGCAGAGCCAATTTCTACTCTATGCTGCACTGGTGATGGTGATGCGGTCGATCTGGGGTGATCTAGCAGAGGAACCAAAAACACATTTACTGATACAATGTCTCGACATATTGGGCACAGGCCAACTCCTAACTAGATGGCTGGTGGAGTCATTATGCACACATGGGGCCACAACACCAACATCTTTTAAATTCCGCTGGGACGCAGATTTGCAGTGGCAAAGTACAGAGCGGGAATGTTTGACAATTCTAGAGGGTCCCACCTACATTCCAAGGACGCTAGATTCAGACTAATACAGTATTACATAACACAGAGGGCCTATATGACACCAGCCAAAATAAATAAAATCTTTAACAGATGTGCAGTGCCCTAGATGCGGACTGGTTGATGGGGATCTCCTACACATGCTATGGTCCTGTACCGGACTTACTGCATATTGGGAGGTTATTACAACACACCTGGCGCAGTGCAGCAATCGCACCCTGGAGTGGTCATAGGAGGTGTGCATATTGGGTTTTTATCGGAGGACCCCCCCCCCCCCAGCCCCGGCATATATCCAAAATATCACTTGTTAGGCAAAAGCAGTAGATAACTTAATAGGCGTAAGCAGCGCACAGAAGTGGAGTTGAGTACTGGGATGCCATGTGAACAATGCACTAGCACAAGATTCAGCATCCTAAATATCATAATGACAGAGATGAGACCCCCCACACACACTGAAGTTAACCCCAAAAGTTGGCATGTTGCCATGTTGATATCACACACACAACTAGTGGAATGCGCTCTGACAGGAAGTCAAGCTGATATAGCTAATAGCGCACATATTGCTTGCCATACAACTTAAATATGATGTAAAGTCATTAATAATTTGGTATAGTATGTAATCGAATGGATGAATGATGTACATCTCTGCCATTAACAATACTTGAAATGCATATAAAAATCTAATAAAGAAATAAAAAGAAATTTAAAAAAATGAGGCTCCCTTCTAGAAGGTGCTTTAGAATGTTCACAAAGGTTGCATTCTAATTGCTTATAGCAAGGAACAGGTGCAGGGGATTAATTTGATGAGGGCTGTCTTCCAGGAGGTTCACATTAGGGTCATCTATGCTGGTTGCATTTTGCTTATTCTGGTGGGTTTTCTGGATGTTTCCATGACGTCTGAAACCTGACCTTGCATATGCATGGCAAAACGTTTGTAAAACCTATTAAACCTCTTCAAACAAACCAGAAGAAAACAGCTGCAACTAGCTATTACCAACAGCATGTAATATGGTCAAAAGTCAGGTACAAGATGTTTGTTCATTAATAAGCTTTTGGAAGAATTATATGAGTCATGCTCGTATATTGTGACAGTTAAGAGAAGTGAGCTGTGGCAGGAATCCTCACAAACACAGGGCTAAAAGCAGAAAAATGCATTTTTTAAAAGTGGCATTTTTTAAAGTTTAATGATACATTTATTATACCAGTAAAGAGGATGTTATCATTACCACTCCAGTGATATGAAATATAACAGATCTACTCCTTCTCAATCAGGAATTGCAGCTTTTTCATGTAATAGGGAATTCTCAATGTTAACCTATGAGAAAGGTAGTCCTCACAGCATTGAAATATGAATTAGGGTGTTTTGCACTACCAAGACATACAAAACTTAAAATAACATGTCCTACCTTTTAATTACACGGCACCCTGCCCTATGGGCTACCTAATCCAAAACAAACAAATAACGGACGGAATGCTGAATATTGCAAACATTCACCTAAAATCACAAAGATCTGAATTCAGTCCTCATAGGAACAGTTCAACCCGAGCTGCCAAGCCAAGTCATCTCTGGACCGGAAACAAGCATCATGGGACCTGTTTCGAGGCATCACCCCTCATCAACCAGGCTAGCTTGAATCCAGTGGTATGGTGAGCACAGGACCCATGTCTAGGCATAAACCCTTACCACTTAGGGTTGTAGTGTAGTTCCTATATTCCCAATAGGCTCTGCGCATTGGAATAATATATCCTATAGATGTGACGTAGGACTTATGTCGACTAGGTCTCTATCGAAATATATTAGACTTAATTGTGAGTGCCAGCTAGCTCAGAGGTCACTAGAAACTTTCTCTAGTTCACAAGAAGGGATTTAGTTTCTGACAACCGCATAAACATGACAACTTTGTTTCCCCAAGATAAAACTGATCTTCAGAGTCGTGGAAACAATAGATAGATATTTCACTCAGTGAATCGTGCATACTTCGTTTCACCAGAGGTGCAGAGAAATAGAGAGACGGGCGTTTTCAATAAAAGGATTTATTGAACAGTCTTCTTTCTCAAGCATAAGAAATAAACTGCTACAATCATAAAACTGGTTGCAAAATATAATGCATACAGTAAGAAGAGTAGAATAAAATAATACTGTAAGAGTATTGTATGGTGCCTAGACCATAGATAAATACATACATAAATAACAGAGGCTAAAAGTACTCAACTGGTGCTTCTAAAATACGCCTATCCCGATGTACCTAACCTAGGCTCAGTACGAGGGAAGAAGTAAGTGAGGTGTAGCATAAATGTAATATTCTTTGCCAAGAATCTGTCCAAGATTTCTCTTAGGGTCTACTCAGCTCTGTACCTTGATTTGCAATGAAGAAGGTCAGGCTCAGGACTCGATTTCCCAACAACCCGCAAGAGTAGCTTGGAAACACTGGAGCTGGATTTCTCTGCAAGAGAGAAGACAGCATCTCAGTGCATTTGCTGGAGGGTCGGCTTCCTTCGGCACTTGCTGTAGCAGGATTCGTTGGGGAAGTAGATAGTCGAACTGCTCCAAACCACCGTGTGTTTGCTATGGCAAGTGTGGGCAAATTTATACCTTGAAGGTACCGAGTTTGACGTAAAGGTGGACATAATAACGTCATCAAAGTGTCTCAGTTCTTTGAAAACTCCATGAGTTCTTGGACAAGTCAGTTTTAGAGCAAGGGGAAGTCCCTAGCTGCTGAAGCCGAGTTTTCCAAGAAATCGTTGTAGATTTTCGGAACTAGTGGAAGTAGCCCATCCGTATTTGGACTGCATGAGCTATGTCTAAATATGGTTATGATTCTTATGCCTATATAAGGTATGGTGATTTATACCTATATAGGGCATGAATCCGGAAAATTACAATAGGGTCCTAAATTGTTATAAAAACCCCACTCCACGTAATCATGTTCATCTAAGATCAAGCACTAAAACATATAATCTAGACCATGTGTATACAATCCCACCCAAAATTCATAAAATGCATTTGAAAATGGTTGTACACATAAAATGAGCATTTGTACAGTACGCATTTTAAAAGCAATGATTTCATTGTAAGCATATGATATGATATTAGCAATGCTAACCGAATGAATCACGAAAATTGCATTTATGAAATGGCTCTTAGTTACAGAAAAAAAAAATTTGCAAGACCATCCTGTAGTGTAGTTCCTATTTTCCCTATAGGCCCTGCGCATTGGAATAACATAAACAGCAGTTTAGACGTAGGACTGAGGTAATCTAGGTCTCTACTGACTATGTTAGACTTAAATAGGTTTGCCAGCTAGCTCAGAGGTCACTAGAAACTTTCTCGAGTAAACAAGGAGGTGTTTAACTTCCCTGAATAGACAAGAAGGGATTAGCTTCTGACAACCGCATAAACATGACAACTTTGCTCCCTCAGAATAAAGAGTATATCTCTAGAGTCGTGTGAAAACAATAGACAACTATTTTACTCAGTCAATCGTGCATACTTAGTTTCAACAGAGTGCAGAGAAATAGAGAGACGGGCGTTTTCAATAAAAGGTGTTATTTAATGAGCAGTCTTCTTTCTCATGCAAGAGAAATGAATTGCCACAGTTGCAATACTTATCATGAAGTAAAGTGCGTACAGTAAAAGGAGTATTATGAAATAATACTGTAAAAGCATTGATATGGTTTCTTAGCCATATGATACTTTAAAACGTATAAAATATATACATACATAAAAACATTGACTAATGTACTCAACTGGTGCTTCTAATATACTCTTACCCCAGTGTACCTGACCTAAGCCTAATACGTGGGAAGGAGTAAGTAAGTTGCAGTTTAAGTTAAGTTGTTTTTTTGTCAAGAATCTGAATCAAGAATTCTCTTAAGGGTTTAGTCAGCTCCGTACCTTGGTTATAGAATGAAGGAGGTCTTGTATCTCGTGTCTCAGGACTCGATCTCCCAGCCACCCGTAAGGGTGACTGGAAACACCGGAGATGGATTTCTCGGCAAGAGAAAAGAGAGCATCTCTCTCAGTGCGTCAAGGGAGGGTCGGCTTCCTTCGGCTCTCGCATCAGCTGGGCGTCGAGCAAGTCGTGCTTAAGGCAACGTTGGTATATTTAAACCTGAAAGGTGCCGTGTTTGACGTAATGTTGGACATAAGACGTCACCAAGAACTAACAGTTCTTTCTGGACTCCAGGAGTTCTTGTGCAAATCAAAACAAAAGCAGGGGGAATTCCCGGGCTGCTGGAGGCTTGGTTTGTTTAAAGAACACGTTGTGCTTTCTAGGAGTCTATGGGAGTAGCCTTGCCGTATTTGGGCTGCATGGGCTATGCCTGAATATGGACATGATTCTTATGCCTTTATAAGGGTATTTTTTGTTATAACCGCATAAGGGCATGATTCGGGGATATCTAATTAGGGCCCTAGATAGATTCACAACACCCACTCCACGTATTATGTCAATCATTACTAAATACTAAGCAATAGTAAACATATAACGATCCATGTGTTTTCCAACCCACCCCAAAATACATAAATTGCATTTGAAATGGTGTATGTTGTATACACGAAAAATAAGTATTATACTGTACGTCTTTCAAGCAGTTGTATCATTCAGATAATGCATATATAAATATCGTCTGAACGACTTGCGAAAATTACACATGAAATGGCTCTGAATACAGAAAAGAAGGTCGAGACCATTTCATCACATATTTATACAATACTGTACATGTGTTAGAGGCTGAGGTAAAATATTGTCTCTAGTATCTCTAAAAATAGAAGCTCTGTTCTCTAAGAATAGTTCTACTTTAAGCAGAGAACCATGTGCCAAAAAAAAAAGTAAATATTTTGGAAGTGGAAAAAAATAATTTCGCTTTCAGGGGAAAAAATAGTTCCAAATGTTTTTCAGTACTTTCGTTTATCAAAAAGCTGAAGGCCGAATTCAGAGTTCAGGGAACGCTGTGTGCTCGTTGTTTTTAAAAGTTATTCTTTTTGTTCTGGGGAGAACTCAGACAGGCTTGCGAAAAATTGGTCTACAACATCAGGTGAAAGTTCGACCAAGTTTGAAAATGCTGAAATTGTGTATATGTGAGAATTATTGCCATCATCGATGTCGGGATCAGCAATGCTCACAGAAGGTTGTACCTGTTTGGTGCTGCTTTCCTCTCGTACTCCACCGCCACCTAATCGTAATGGTGAAGTCTCAACAAATGCCGTCATCAGAATAGGTAGCCGCTGGGGACAACACGTTGCATGAGTCATTACCGGACCTAGCAAAGTATCGATATCCATTGGTACTGCTGATGGTAGTGTAAGACAGATGTCCAACACGCATTCTTCTCCGCATAGCAGACTTCGAAGCACAGGTAAGATGCAATCTTGCCAGTTTGGTCTGAATGAAAGAAACCAGGTTGCACTAAGATCTCTTAGCCGGGCCAATCTGAGCACTTTAGTGATGCGGTCTCGGTAGCGTATTGCTAGGATCGTTTCTTCCAATGTAGCTTGAGTTCTGTCTGTGGCTTGGCTTGCCATATCGGAGCAGAAGGATCAAAAATAAAATTCCTGCTACGAGTCCCAAAAGAAGAGGCAGGCCGCCGAAAGAGGAATGGACAAAATTCAGGAAAATGCCCAGAACTGTTTCAAAGGGTGCTAACAGTCCCGAAAAAATGGTCTTAAATACATGTGCGATGCCACTGGTATCAGACATGTTTAAGATTTGACCTAACATTTCTACGAAATGCACGGGGCAATTTGTTGATAATAGGGAATGTATCTCTGCTGCTGTCCTTGCAACTTGCAGATCATACGTCTCTTTGGACGAGGTTAAAGGCACAGTTGTCTGTAAAAGAATGGACTTATTGCCGCCTCCATGTCTGGATTGTTGTTTGGATACAATACTTGCATACAGCAAGTGACCATGGAACTAACGCTCACGAGATAGGCTTTTCCTGGCATCATGCCACAACAGCTGTGGTCACTTATTAGAACATAACTGCCATTGGAAAGTTGTCTGAAAAATGGCTCTATCTGTGTTGCAGGAGTGCCGTGCAGGTGACATGAAAGGTTATTTGAAGACCCTTCGCAGGCTCCATGAAAGTTAATACCTTGACACAGGAGTGTACCGCTTAGTGATTTTTTACAATTGTTACCACTAAGGAATACCTATTTCTTCCCTTCACTATAACATTTGTGTGTATAAGGTAAATTCCATGTTGACTTGATGTATCCTTTACCCAACCCTTCATACAGGCCTGCTGGTATATATTTTTGGCAATACTTAAACTGGAAAGTTGTTATCGGAATTGTAATTATTCCATGTATTATCCATTCAATGACAGGTCTCTCTGACATTGTCAATGGTAATCTCTCAAGTTTTTCAATGCTCAGAACCGTATAGTCTGCTCCTTTTTGTGCCAAACTGATTTGTTTATCAGTAAGGTTAAAGATAGAAAATAATCACGTTATGTTGATTAGACGCCATGGCACGTAGCCTGAACGCAGGTTTTGCAACGTCCAGCCTAGCTGTACAATAGAACGTAATTGGGACTGACCATGTTGTAACATTAGCAAGTCCTGCTCTATTATATCAATAGCAGATGATACAATACTGTCCAGTGAATATATTCTGGAGGACAGAGTCGTTAACCCATTATCCACTACAGACAGGGATTTTTCCAAATTTACACAATCAATTTCTCGTATTTTTTCTGCTGTTTCAATTTGTGTTACTTTCCAAGCTTCGTTGTAAGCAGCGTATATACCGGCGCATATGAAACGTTTTTGATGCTGTTTGCGCGGTCCCAGTATGAAATCACGCAAGTCAGCACCGTCTTTAAGTAAAGTCAAGTGTTGCTTAATTTCAGCCAGTGTGGATTTCTGTAGCCATTCGAGGCATAGTTTCCCTACACTGTATGTTGTAACTATCCCTGGATGTTGTCTCTGGGAATATCTTGGGTCCGGCCTGGTCCGTTTAAACCACTGTGTTTTGTTCAGAAATCTATCTTGACAGTTATTAGTGTCTGTGGGCCAGATCAACCATTTTTTCCAATCAAGATTTGTTCTGTTTTCGTGTAAAATATGGGATACGTCTATCTCCACATCTGTAGTGCTATTACTATCAGTTATGGGCTTCGGAATAGACGGTTTGTTTAAGTCTTTTATCTTGGCTAAACCAAGACAGGTTGTCTGTTGAATGGTGTCATTCAGGAATATTATCTGTTCTGGGATCATGCAGGCTCTAAATAAACCTGCCAGTCTTTTGAACCCCAGATGGTTTTTGTTTCAATGTTGTTTTTCCAAAATTCAAAACCAAATGTAGACATTTTTTCATTAAATTTTTCAGAATAAATCAATTTAGTATTTGTCAACATTTTTTCATTCCTGTCTTATTTAACATTTTAAAATAAAATGTTTCCGGATCACTGTTGTTAAACCCTGAGAAGTATGTGAATTTCTCATAAAATGTTTTCGAACTGCCTTTTGGCGGTGTTGGACAATGTTCCCATTGATTATAAGTTAAAACATTTCTAGGTTGAGCAGATTTATGCAAATAGTGGTGACCATAGTGGTTAAAACAGTACATTTCTTCATAGTTCGATGAACACTGTATATAATCATGTTCTTTAAATTTTGCTGACATTACTAAATCTGACATCATATTATTAATATTTTCAAAGTCCCAATCATCAGAGAAAGTACTTGGTGTCACAAAGTCACTTAAGGAAACCTTAAATTGATGTGGATATTTCAAGAGCTCAATCGGGCCATAGATTTCATAATCCGTTTTGTCCCATGCTACCTCACCGGGTATTGGATTGGCTGTGATGTTCACTGGTGACAGTTCTCTTTTCTTGATGTGAGAGGATGTGTGAGGCTTTAGGACCAAGTTGATGTTCTGACTTGCTGTGTCCATTGTACTATATTTTCCATCAATGAATTTTCCCAAACATAGAACCATGATGAGCCAAAGTAGGAGGAAAAGTACACCTAACACAATCCAAAATTCAATCCATGGTGAAATCAGATATGTTTCTTTTAGTTGAAGAAAAAGTTCAGTAATTTTTTTCTTTGAAAGTTTTTGTTGCTAGCGTTTCTTCATGTTCGCTTGGATCTTCAGAAAAGTCATCGAAATTGATGAAGTAGCCAGATGCAGTTCTGTCAATTGTTGGAATTGCTTCCGGATTCTCATTTGTATTTGCATTTCTCTTTGTTTCATAAGCATAGTCTGAGGCGACATCGTTGTAGACAGGTGTTTCTTGACGTACTGTTGCAATTTGGCTTTCAAGAGGCAGAAGTTCCATGGCTTTGTTGCATAGTCCTTTTTTATTCACTGCAGGTTTATCAAATGTGATTAGTCTCTCAGTTTGAACTGTAGTGTAGTTCCTATTATCCCAATAGGCTCTGCGCATTGGAATAATACCTCCAATAGTATAGACCTAGACCAGACGTTAACTAGGTCTTCTACTGTCGATATTAGACTTAAAGTTTTGGGTTTGCCAGCTAGCTCAGAGTTCACTAGAAACTTTCTCGAATAGGCAAGGAGGAGTTGAACCTCCCTGGATAGACAAGAAGTGATTTAGTTTCTGACAACCATAGAACATGACAACTTTGCTCTCCCCTAATCAAGAGTGTATCTCTAGAGTCGTGTGAAAACAAAAGACAACTTATTTTACTCAGTCAGTACGTGCATTCTTAGTTTCACCAGATTGTAGAGAAAAGGAAGAGACGGGCGTGTTCAATAAAAGATGTTATTTATTGATCAGTCTCTTTTCTCGTACAAGAGAAATGAATTGATATTATTGCAATACTTATGGTTAAGTAAAGTGCATACAATAAAAGCAGAAGTATAAAATAATACTGTAAAAACATTTATATGGTTTCTAAGCCATATGGTGGTTTAAAATGGATAAAATAGATACATACACATATACATTTAACTAATCGTACTCAACAGGTGCTTCTAACCACGCCTACCCCGGTGTACCTGACCTAAGCCTAATACGTGGGCGGGGATAGAAAGTAGCAGTCTAAGTTAGGTTTGTTTTGCCAAGTGACTGATTCAAGAATTCTCTGCAAGGGGTTATTCAGTTCCGTACCTGAGGTCTAGGATGGTTGAGGGATAGTATCTCTCGTCTGAGGTCTCGATATTCCAAGCTGCCTGCAAGGGCTGCTCGGAAGCGCCGGAGCTGGATTTCTCGGCAGGAGAAAGGCAGCGTCTCGTTCTCAGCGCATCAGGAAGGCGGGGCAGCTAGTGGGCTTCGCTCTCCGCTGGGCTTCGGGAAGTCTCGCTGCTCCGATCTCGTCACCACCGCGTGTGTTTGCTTAAGGCAATATCGGTAATATTTATACCTGTAAGGTGCCGAGATTGACGTAAGGATGGACATAGATACGTCAATAAGGATGTCATACGAGCTGGTCGTTAGCGCATTCTTTTACTGAAGTTCTCGGTGAAATCAAAACAATGGCCGCAGGGTTTTTCCCAGGTTGTCATAGGTTTGATTTGTTTTGAGAACTCCGTATGCCTTATCAGGGGCTGGAGGAATATTGCTTGCCTAATTAGATGGCAAGCGTTATGACCTAATCAGATAACGCGCTCCTGTGCCGTGGTCTGGCGTAATCAGATAACGGTTTCTGCATCATGGGATGGCTGCTAGTTAACTCGTTAACCAGAATAGGGTCAGGAATAGGGGGATCGATACAGAACCTATAGGAATACATCACACCCACTCCACGCTAACTATGGCCATATTTACGAATCTAGGCATAGTAAAACATACTGTAGAGTATCGTGTATACCTTACCACCCCAAAATACACATAATGCATTTTGAAATTATGTAACATACGGGGAAAAAAATAGTCATATGTACTATATGCACTCAAGCAGTAGAATAATGCTAAAATAATCACGCATATGTATACATTATTAGTAATTGAATATTAGAATTACACATGAAATGGCTCTTAATACAGAAGAAAAGTTCGAGACCACTTCATCACAGTTCAAAAATATTTATAAACATACCAGCGGGCAGCTAATGTCTATGAAGTTTCTAAAAATAGAAATTAGTTCTCTAAGAATAGTTCTTACTTTAAGCAGAAGAAAAGTGTCCCGTAAAATTTAACAAAAATATTTTGGGGCTGCTAAAAAATTGCTGTCCGTGAACTGGAGGAAAAGTCGATCTTGCTACTTTATTATTAAAGTTGAAGGCCAAATTCAAGGTGTCGGGAACGCCGTGTGCTAGCTTGTTCAAGAGTCATTATTTCTGCTCTGGTGAGAACATCATATCGTTGAGACTGCTGAAAAAGCTGTCAACAGCTTCCTGTGAGAGTTCCACTAACTCGGAAAAGGATGTAACCATGCATTCATGTGCATGATTGTCTCCATTGACGTTTTGATTAGTATTGCTGACAGAAGGTTGTACCTGATCGATGCTGCTTTCATCTTGATCTTCACTACCCCTTAATCGTAGTGGTGAAGATTCCACGAATGCCGTCATCAGGATTGGCAGCTGTTGAGGGCAGCACAATGCATGAGCCTTTACCGGACCCAACAGTGTTTCTGCATCCATTGGCGCATCCGATTGTAGCGTCAGACAGGTGTCCAACACGCATTCTTCTCCGCACAGCATGCACCTTAATACAGGTAAAACACATCTTTGCCATATCGGCCGAAATGAAAGAAACCAAGTCATGTTCAGGTCTCTAAGCCGGGTTAGTCCCAGGATTCTTGATATCCGGTCCCGGTATCCAATGGCTCGGATTGTTTCTTCCCTTGTCGCAGGTGTTTTGTCTGTGACATGGTTTGCCATAACGAAATATAAGGACTAAGAATAGGATTCCTGCAATTAGTCCCAAAATGAGGGGAACTCCTCCAAAAATCGAATGGACGAAGTCTGGAAAAATACCCAGTATGGCTTTGAATGGTGTTAATGCCATCGAAAATACTGTCTTAAATACATTTGAGACTCCACTGGTATCAGAAATATTTAAGATTTCATTCAGGATTTCTGCGAAATGTATGGGGGAATTAGTTGATAACAATGAGTGAATCTCTGCAGTCGTCCTTGCGACTAGGAGATCATACGTTTCTTTTGATGACGTGAGCCTGGTCGGCGTCTGAAGAAGCACTGTTTTCATTCTGCTTAAAGTATCAACTCGAATAGAAGTAATTTTCAAGTGAGGCCATGCCCTTGCCTCCCTGTCTGGAAATGAGCTGGGGAACAATAAGCGTCCACAGCACATGACCTTCGCAGTCGTACTAACGAGATAAGGAACCCCGGGCAGTAGACTACAACATCTGCGATCCACAATTAGAATGTAACTCCCGTTATAGAGTCTTTTAAAGAATGGTTCTATCTCTGTTGCAGGTGTGCCTAGCTGGTGACATGAAAGGTTATTTGAGTTCCCTTCACAGGCTCCATGCAAACTAATTCCATTACACAGAAGTGTACCGCTTAGTGACATCGCACAATTATTGCCACTAAGAAACACTTTCTGTCCTTTATTACTGACACATGCATGTGAATAGGGCAAGTTCCATGTTGTCTTAATGTACCCTTTTCCCAATTTTTCGTACATGCCAGCCTGTATATATTTTTGGCAGTATTGAAACCTGAAAGTAGATATCGGAATATTAATTATCCCATGTATTATCCATTCAATGACAGGTCGTTCTGACATTGTCAATGGTAATCTCTCGAGTTTCTCAATGCTCAGGATTGTATAATCAGCACCCTTTTGTGCCATACTGATCTGTTTATCAGTAAGGTTAAAGATAGTGAATAGTGACGTTGTGTTGATTAAACGCCAAGGCACATAGCCTGAACGCAGGTTTTGTAACGTCCAGCCAAGCTGTGCAATAGAACGCAATTGAGACTGACCGTGTTGTAATAACAGTAAGTCTTGCGATATTATGTCGATTGCTGATGACACAATGCTGTCCAATGAAAAGATTCTGGAGGACAGAGTCATTAACCCATTGTCCACTACAGAAAGCGATTTTTCCAAATTAATACGGTCAATTTCCCGTATACTTTCTGCTGTCTCAATTTGAGTTATCTTCCAGGCCTCGTTGTAAGCTGCATATATAGAGGCTGCTATGAAGCGTTTTTGACGCTGTTTGCGTGGTCCCATAATGAAATCACGCAAGTCAGCACCATCAGTAAGTAAAGTTAGGTGTTGCTTAATTTCTGTCAGTGTGGAAGTTTTTAGCCATTGAAGGCAGAGTTTGCCCACACTGTAGGTGGTGATTATCCCTGGGTGTTGTCTTTGGGAATATCTAGGGTCTGGCCTGGTCAATTTGAACCCCTGTGTTTTGTTCAGGAATCTGTCTTGACAGTTATTAGTATCTGTGGGCCAGATTAACCATTGTTTCCAATCAGGATTTGTTCTGTTTTGGTTTAATACATAGTTTACGTCTATCTCTTCATCTGCAGAGTTATTGCTGTTCATTGTTGGTTTTGGAATAGACGGTTTATTTAAGTCTTTGATTTTGGCTAATCCAAGACAGGTAGTTTGTTGAATAGTTTCATTCAAGAATATAATTTGTTCTGGGATCATGCAGGCTCTAAACAATGATTCTATACCTTGTACTTGCCATTCTTTTGTACCCCAAACACTTTTCACTTCAACATTTTTGTCCCAATAATCAAAACCAAATGTATTCATTTGTTCAAAAAATGAGTCCGAATATATCAATTTTGTGTTTGTAAGCATGGTTTTTGTTCCTGTCTTATTTGACAATTTGAAATAAAATGTTTCAGCATTACTTGTATTGAACCCTGAAAAGTATGAATATTTGTCATAAAAGGTTCTTGAGCTTCCTTTTGGAGGGGTTGCACAATGTTCCCATTGATTATAATTTAAAACATTTCTAGGTTGTGCTGATTTATGTAAAAAATGGTTACCATAGTGGTTGTAGCAGTACATACTATCATAATTAGACGAACCCTGCAAATAATCATGTTTGGTAAATTTAGCAGACATCACTAGATCAGACATCATGTTATTAATACTTTCAAAGTCCCAATCATCAGCAAATGAGTTTGGTTTTACAAAGTCACTCAACGAGATCTTGATTTGGTGTGGATATTTGAGGATCTCTACCGGACCATAAATTTCATAGTCAGTATTGTCCCATGCTACCCCACCCGGTATAGGATTGGCTGTGAAATTGACTGAAGAAAGTTCTCTTTTCTTGACGTGTGAAGACGTGTGTGGCTTGAGGATCAAGTTGATTTTCTGGCTTGCTGTGTCCATTTTAGCATATTTTCCCTCAATGAAGCGTCCCAAACATAGTATCATGATGAGCCAAAGTATCAGGATAAATACACCAAATGACACCCAAAATTCAATCCACGGAGAAATCAGATAGGTTTCTTTCAGCTGTTTCAAAAGTTCCTTAGCTTTATCTTTAAAAGTTTTTGTTGATGGCTGTGTCTTTGATTCACTTAGATCTTCAGAAGAATCTTCAAAGTTGATGAAGTAGCCGGATGCCGTTCTGTCTATTGTTCCAATTGCTTCAGGATTACTGTTTCTTGCAGCTTCAGCATATTCATTTGTTACTTCATTGTAGGTTGGTGTGTCTCTACTAAATGTTTTTATTTGGGTTTTCAGAGGTGTGAGTTCCATTGCATTGTTGCATAGTCCTTGTCGTTGTTCTGTAGGCGTTTCAAATGTGATTAGCCTTTTAGTTAGCACCTCTGTATTTGTAGCAAACCTTGGTGTTCTACTACTTATCGGGAGTCCACTTGGCCTACTGTTTGTTATCGGCCACATGATTGTGGTTTTACCAGGTCGATGGATACAACTCGGTTCTCCTTTTTACCAGCAAGCGGCGGTAGTACAACTGATCTTGTCCCGTTGATGGACAAGACAGGAACTGCTTTTCTGTAAGAAGGCCCAAATTCCTTCTTTACCGCGATCTTTTCTCTGACTAGATCCCCGACTTTTGGAATCCAGACAGGTCTTGCTGGGACAGGTGGTGGTTCTTCAGTGGTTGTTGGCTGCTGTTTCAACTTTATGTTGCTCAGGTCTTTTCTTGTTTCGTTTAAGTCCTGTAAAATAGCCAAACGATCTTTGATATCAAAGCTTTTTTCTTTTACCACTGAAGTCTGACTGTCAAGATCTAAGACTAGCATCCTAGTTCCAAACAGTAATTCGTACGGACTGAATCCCCTCAGAGAATTTCTTGGCAAGTTGTTTCGACTACGTTGGACACTTATTAGATGTTTGACCCACCCAGCTCCCAAACCTAATACCTTTGCTGTTATAGATTGCTTTATGTCTTGGTTTTTTCTTTACACCGTCCCGTATCCCTCAGGAAGGAAGTGAGAAGAATCCCGCTTCGCTATGCTCATTTGGCCGTGCTTTCCCACAAGCTTGAGGGCTAAAGTGAAAACATTGGTCAAACGTAGCATGCTCCTAGCGTATATGCCATTTAGACTCGCAAATCTTGTATAACAGTCCCGACGTCAGCCGAGTGCTGTGGTCTACATTTATACGTGGAAACTAGTCTTTATTTGTTAATGGGACGCCTTATCTACACTTGTTTCACTGATTATTGTTTAGCCCTTATTGAGTGAAACGCCATGGTATTACCCCGTTCCTCTCGCCGCTGCGATCTCTGTTGCAGCCCGGGCATTTTTTTACAAAGATGTGATGATGCAGGCTCATGCCTGGCCACCAGTACACTGATTGTAGTTCTTCCAGAGAATCTTTTAGTTTGAGGTGTCTGAGACCCTCGCCCATATGTGCGTCTGCTATTAACAAAGTTCTCCTGTCCTTGTTTGGAATTACTCTATCCCCGACTCCAGGGATTCGAGCAAAAGGAACCGAGTTTGCATCGATTATGTATGTATATTTGAGTGGGTAACTGATCGGTAACGCTGAGCAGTCGCCTTTTGATGACGTTTTCACCGCCAGCATTGTTTCACCGTCAATGTATTTTACTGCACGCTTTTTTCTAGCTACGGAAGCCGATTCAGTTGCTACCGCTGTGGCTTTCTCAGCCAATGAATTCCCTGCAACGTGAACGCCATCACGCTGATGACTCAGTGAGTGTATCACATTAGTCTTTGGTAGTTCTTTTTTTAACAGAACTATTTGTTCCCAAAGCAGTTTTTGTTTTATTGTTGCACCTGTGTCATCTTTGTAACCGTTTTGAATCCATTTCTGTAAATCGCTGTTATATGATTTGACGCAGTAATACGAATCGGACACTATGAGTGTCGGGAATTCGCGATCTGCATTATCTAGCGCCATTTTCAATGCTATTATTTCAGTCTGTTGTTCTGAATTAGTTTCTACTGAGTGTGCTTTTGTTAATAGAGGTCTTAGTATACCTCCGCGCCACACTTCTTTTGTAATCTCACATGTGGGGTTGTATGCTTGTTCCCCCCAAACGGATGGTTGAGCATGTCCGTCTGTATAGATTACACAAGCGTACTGTCGTAATGGCAGAATGTCGATTGGCAGAGGGAATATTCTTTCATATTCTAGATATTTTAGTTCCTCTAGTTCTGGATCAAAGTAGTATTTTACTTTGTCCATTGTAATGGAATTCACCCATTGTATCCATTCCGGATTCAATGCTGTTGTTGGTAAATTACACGGTGTTGTTAATGCCTCAAAGGCTGATTCTGCTGTTCTGACTGTGATGTGTCTACCGTCAGCTTTATCTTTTTCTCTAGCTATTGCGGTTTGAACTGCATGAACAATGTTTTCTTTAATGCTGAATTTCTTTTCAGCTTCTGTGTACAAGTGTGATTTGAATGCAATTGGTACCTTTTCTCCCTCATTCGAGGTCAGGTATGTGAATCCGCATCTTCCTGGGATGACTCGAATCACAAGTTTGCGTGTGTTATCACGTGTTTCTAATTTTGTTTTAATTAACATATCTGTTTGTAAGGATCTCAGAATTTCTGTGTGTTTTTGAGTCCAATTTGATTTTTTAAAATCTGGTTTTATTAGATCATAAAGGGGTTTGACCCTTTCTGCGTAATTTGCAATGTATGTTCTTCCGAAATTTAGGAAGCCTAGAATTGACTGTAGGTTTTTTAGTGTTCTAGGTGCTTGGAGTACGGCACATTTCTCTAGGAAATTGTCAGCCAGGCTTTTGCCTTCACTTGATAATTCATATCCTAAGAATAGGACTGTTAGATGGGCAATTCTAGATTTTTTAAAGTTGAATTTGTAACCCTCTGCCGCGAACCCAAGTATTATGGTGTTCACTCTCTTCAAGTGAGTATCCAAGTCATCATCTGTTAGGTATATGTCATCGACATAAGATAATGCTTCGTCATCATATGTTTGTAGTAACTCTGTTACCCTCGCTGAGAATACTCCTGGGCTGTTCTTGTACCCCTGGGGTAACCGACAGAATTCTTTTTGAGCGCCATTTATTGAGAACGCTGATAAGTATCTGCTCTCTGGTGCTATATTTTGACAAAAGAATCCATTAGAGATGTCTAATGTTGTTTTATATTTTTTGCGCACTATGTTATTCATTAGTGCAGCACTATGCGAGTTTTGTACTGCAAAAGTTTTGCAACACGAGTTAAGGTGTCTGTAATCCAAAACTAGACGATATGAATTGTCTGGTTTGGAGACAGGAAACAAAGGGTTGTTCATTTGTGAGGTGCAAGTTTCAATCACCCCCTGATATTCAAGTTGATCTAAAATCTCCCTGACTTGCTTTTTAGCTTCTTGCTTAAGAGGATACTGCCTCTGTGCAGTAGGTTGATTTTTTAACTGGATTTTATGGTGAGGAGAATCCTCATCCCATCCTACATGATTTTTATATAATGCAGGAGCTTGGGCCACTGCCCATTTTCTAGCAAATGTGTATTTTTTATGAATTGGAATATGATTTGAGAAGGCAGGCATAATCATTTCTTCGCCATGAGGGCACTCCCTGACAAACTCTGGTGGCCAGTCTTTCTCAGCTAACAGGATGTCATAGCCTTTCGAAAGGTTATCCCAAAAGAGACCCCTTACTTTCCTAGTCTTGTCCCCCTCTATACGTAATTTTATTTCATATAATTTATGGGGTTTACTAACTCTGGTGTCTGCAGTTTCCACTTGAATGTATTCATTCGTGTCCACTGTCTCCAGAAGATTGATCAGGATCTTGCGAGCTATGGTTACTTCTGCTGCGCTGTCTAGCATTGTCTGGGCCCACTCTCCGTTTTTCAGTTGTGTCCTCAGAATCCTCGGCATGTTTTATTTTAATACTAGCTACCTTCTTTTTTGGAAATTGTAATTTTTTACTTTGATGAGCAGGTTCCTTGTCTTTGGACTTGACGTGCTCTTCTTTGTGTTCTGACCGTCCTCTTCTTTCCGATTTCTGTGAGGAAGTCTGAAAAGATCGAGAGGGACGTATATCAATCTCTAAGGTTGTATCTTTTCTCAGAGGGCTCCGTCTGGGGAGACTTGCCTCCTTGTTCTGGAGATCTATTTCTCCGTTAAGGAGACCTTCCTCTGGACTGGAATCGTTTTTCCCTGGGAGTGGATTGTTTATTACCCTCCCAATCCTTTTTAGAAGTATTGAGATTATTTTTAATAAATGTTTTTTCAGGGTTTTCAAGTAGTTGGGGTTTTACTGGTTTCCCACCCTAACTATCTCTACCTAGTTCTTCATGGGATTTTTCTATGATTCTGGCAAGTTCAAAAGTTTGTTCTGCTATATCTGTTTCTTTCAATTTCTGGCGGATCGCCACAGATGCTGCTTCTCCTTTTAAGTCGGCTAGTGATATAGCCGAGACCTGCTTAAAGTCTTTTAGTCATTTCATACCTAGAGTTAAAGCAGGTTCTGGACCGTATTCATTTTGAATTTGTCTTAGTACATCTGGTATAACCGCCATAGACGGAACACCATGTGTTTTTGTGTATATGGAAGCAAAGACTGTGCCCCAAGTGTCACAGTCCTCCACATGTGGTGCGAGTCCCATTGGAAGGCAGATAGTCAGAATTCTGTGTTTCTCATTAGGAGTAGTATCAGGAAATACTGCCTCTATCTGAGTGATTTTTGAGCTAACCAGAATGGAATCTGTTCCCGTTTTGTGGGAATTTTGCCAATGGCTGATTGTATATTCTGTGGTGTGATTTTATTTGTGTTCCCCTGGTGAGGGGTCGTCTCTGGAATTTTTATTGCTGGTTGGACTGTTGAAGTCCGCATGACATATTGGACCAATTGTCTGTGTATTTTAATTAGCAGTTTTAGTTGAGCTAAGAGCTCTCGGACTGACATCTTTTCAATGTCGGGATGTGGTGTTTAGCTGGCTAGAACCGGCCACATGGCTCCTGGTCTACCTAGTGGACCGAGCCTGGTGATGTGATTTTGATGTTTAGGGCGCCATTAAACGAGAGCAGGTGCTCTTGGTATGTTAGTGGGATTTCAACGTCCTCGAAAGGAGCGTATTCCTCTGGAGGTTCCCCTATTTTGTAATAGTGGAATTCGTGTGTCACAGCGTGTGCTGCTGGAAAATGTATCCATGAATAGAATACCTCTGTCTGCCGATATTCATGTGCCTCTACCACGAATATGACTGTACCACCTCATGATGATACTCCATTTTCTATACGTTTTTTAGTTATAGTTTTTCTTACATTTACCGGAATGATTATAGCATTCGGGTCATTTTCTTGGAGACTTGTGTCCTCCGCTAGGAGTTGAGCTGCTAATCTAGCTTCCTCACTTTCGTCGTCACTTTCCGTCATTTTTACTGACAGAAAGTTTTGTTGCAGATCAAGTTTCAAGGGAAACAAAGATTATGTGCACAATATTTTGGAACACTGTATCCTTCAACGTTGACTAAACCAAAAACTAATACATAAACAGCAGTTTAGACGTAGGACTGAGGTCATCTAGGTCTCTACTGACTAGGTTAGACTTAATTAGGTTTGCCAGCTAGCTCAGAGGTCACTAGAAACTTTCTCGAATAAAGAAGGAGGTGTTTAACTTCCCTGAATAGACAAGAAGGGATTAGCTTCTGACAACCGCATAAACATGACAACGTTGCTCCCTCAGAATAAAGAGTATATCTCTAGAGTCGTGTGAAAACAATAGACAACTATTTTACTCAGTCAATCGTGCATACTTAGTTTCACCAGAGTGCAGAGAAATAGAGAGACGGGCGTTTTCAATAAAAGGTGTTATTTATTGAGCAGTCTTCTTTCTCATGCAAGAGAAATGAATTGCCACAGTTGCAATACTTATCATGAAGTAAAGTGCGTACAGTAAAAGGAGTATTATGAAATAATACTGTAAAAGCATTGATATGGTTTCTTAGCCATATGATACTTTAAAACGGATAAAATAAATACATACATAAAAACATTGAATAACATACTCAACTGGTGCTTCTAATATACACCTTCCCCGGTGTACCTGACCTAAGCCTAATACGTGCGAAGGAGTAAGTAAGTTGCAGTTTAAGTTAAGTTGGTTTTTTGCCAAGAATCTGAATTAAGAATTCTCTTAAGGGTTTAGTCAGCTCCGTTCCTTGGTTATAGAATGAAGGAGGTCTTGTATCTCGTGTCTCAGGACTCGATCTCCCAGCAACCCGCAAGGGTGACTGGAAATACCGGAGCTGGATTTCTCGGCAAGAGAAAAGACAGCGTCTCTCTCAGTGCGTCAAGGGAGGGTCGGCTTTCTACGGCTCTCGCATCAGCTGGGCGTCGGGCAAGTAGATAGCCGCTCTGCTCCAAATCACCACCGTGTGTTTGCTTAAGGCAACGTTGGTATATTTATACCTGAAAGGTGCCGTGTTTGACGTAAGGTTGGACATAAGACGTCACCAAGAACTAACAGTTCTTTCTGGACTCCAGGAGTTCTTGTGCAAATCAAAACAAAAGCAGGGGGAATTCCCGGGCTGCTGGAGGCTTGGTTTGTTTAAAGAACACGTTGTGCTTTCTAGGAGTCTATGGGAGTAGCCTTGCCGTATTTGGGCTGCATGGGCTATGCCTGAATATGGACATGATTCTTATGCCTTTATAAGGGTATTTTTTGTTATAACCGCATAAGGGCATGATTCGGGGATATCTAATTAGGGTCCTAGATAGATTCACAACACCCACTCCACGTATTATGTCAATCATTACTAAATACTAAGCAATAGTAAACATATAACGATGCATGTGTTTTCCAACCCACCCCAAAATACATAAATTGCATTTGAAATGGTGTATGTTGTATACACGAAAAATGAGTATTATACTGTACGTCTTTCAAGCAGTTGTATCATTCAGATAATGCATATATAAATATCGTCTGAACGACTTGCGAAAATTACACATGAAATGGCTCTGAATACAGAAAAGAAGGTCGAGACCATTTCATCACATATTTATACAATACTGTACATGTGTTAGAGGCTGAGGTAAAATATTGTCTCTAGTATCTCTAAAAATAGAAGCTCTGTTCTCTAAGAATAGTTCTACTTTAAGCAGAGAACCATGTGCCCAAAAAATTATTTCGCTTTCAGGGGAAAAAATAGTTCCAAATGTTTTTCAGTACTTTCGTTTATCAAAAAGCTGAAGGCCGAATTCAGAGTTCAGGGAACGCTGTGTGCTCGTTGTTTTTAAAAGTTATTCTTTTTGTTCTGGGGAGAACTCAGACAGGCTTGCGAAAAATTGGTCTACAACATCAGGTGAAAGTTCGACCAAGTTTGAAAATGCTGAAATTGTGTATATGTGAGAATTATTGCCATCATCGATGTCGGGATCAGCAATGCTCACAGAAGGTTGTACCTGTTTGGTGCTGCTTTCCTCTCGTACTCCACCGCCACCTAATCGTAATGGTGAAGTCTCAACAAATGCCGTCATCAGAATAGGTAGCCGCTGGGGACAACACGTTGCATGAGTCATTACCGGACCTAGCAAAGTATCGATTTCCATTGGTACTGCTGATGGTAGTGTAAGACAGATGTCCAACACGCATTCTTCTCCGCATAGCAGACTTCGAAGCACAGGTAAGATGCAATCTTGCCAGATTGGTCTGAATGAAAGAAACCAGGTTGCACTAAGATCTCTTAGCCGGGCCAATCTGAGCACTTTAGTGATGCGGTCTCGGTAGCGTATTGCTAGGATCGTTTCTTCCAATGTAGCTTGAGTTCTGTCTGTGGCTTGGCTTGCCATATCGGAGCAGAAGGATCAAAAATAAAATTCCTGCTACGAGTCCCAAAAGAAGAGGCAGGCCGCCGAAAGAGGAATGGACAAAATTCAGGAAAATGCCCAGAACTGTTTCAAAGGGTGCTAACAGTCCCGAAAAAATGGTCTTAAATACATGTGCGATGCCACTGGTATCAGACATGTTTAAGATTTGACCTAACATTTCTACGAAATGCACGGGCAATTTGTTGATAATAGGGAATGTATCTCTGCTGCTGTCCTTGCAACTTGCAGATCATACATCTCTTTGGACGAGGTTAAAGGCACAGTTGTCTGTAAAAGAATGGACTTTATTCTGCTTAAAGTATCAATTCGAATAGAAGAGATATTCAAAGAAGGTCATATTGCCGCCTCCATGTCTGGATTGTTGTTTGGATACAATACTTGCACACAGCAAGTGACCATGGAACTAACGCTCACGAGATAGGCTTTTCCTGGTATCATGCCACAACAGCTGTGGTCACTTATTAGAACATAACTGCCATTGGAAAGTTGTCTGAAAAATGGCTCTATCTGTGTTGCAGGAGTGCCGTGCAGGTGACATGAAAGGTTATTTGAAGACCCTTCGCAGGCTCCATGAAAGTTAATACCTTGACACAGGAGTGTACCGCTTAGTGATTTTTTACAATTGTTACCACTAAGGAATACCTCTTTCTTCCCTTCACTATAACATTTGTGTGTATAAGGTAAATTCCATGTTGACTTGATGTATCCTTTACCCAACCTTTCATACAGGCCTGCTGGTATATATTTTTGGCAATACTTAAACTGGAAAGTTGTTATCGGAATTGTAATTATTCCGTGTCTTATCCATTCAATGACAGGTCTCTCTGACATTGTCAATGGTAATCTCTCAAGTTTTTCAATGCTCAGAATCGTATAGTCTGCTCCTTTTTGTGCCAAACTGATTTGTTTATCAGTAAGGTTAAAGATAGAAAATAATCACGGTTTGTTGATTAGACGCCATGGCACGTAGCCTGAACGCAGGTTTTGCAACGTCCAGCCTAGCTGTACAATAGAACGTAATTGGGACTGACCATGTTGTAACATTAGCAAGTCCTGCTCTATTATATCAATAGCAGATGATACAATACTGTCCAGTGAATATATTCTGGAGGACAGAGTCGTTAACCCATTATCCACTACAGAAAGGGATTTTTCCAAATTTACAATCAATTTCTCGTATTTTTTCTGCTGTTTCAATTTGTGTTACTTTCCAAGCTTCGTTGTAAGCAGCGTATATACCGGTGCATATGAAACGTTTTTGATGCTGTTTGCGCGGTCCCAGTATGAAATCACGCAAGTCAGCACCGTCTTTAAGTAAAGTCAAGTGTTGCTTAATTTCAGCCAGTGTGGATTTCTGTAGCCATTCGAGGCATAGTTTCCCTACACTGTATGTTGTAACTATCCCTGGATGTTGTCTCTGGGAATATCTTGGGTCCGGCCTGGTCCGTTTAAACCACTGTGTTTTGTTCAGAAATCTATCTTGACAGTTATTAGTGTCTGTGGGCCAGATCAACCATTTTTTCCAATCAGGATTTGTTCTGTTTTGGTGTAAAATATGGGATACGTCTATCTCCACATCTGTAGTGCTATTACTATCAGTTATGGGCTTCGGAAAAGACGGTTTGTTTAAGTCTTTTATCTTGGCTAAACCAAGACAGGTTGTCTGTTGAATGGTGTCATTCAGGAATATTATCTGTTCTGGGATCATGCAGGCTCTAAACAATGCTTCTAGACCTTGTACCTGCCAGTCTTTTGAACCCCAGATGGTTTTTGTTTCAATGTTGTTTTTCCAAAATTCACAACCAAATGTAGACATTTTTTCATTACATTTTTTAGAATAAATCAATTTAGTATTTGTCAACATTGTTTTCATTCCTGTCTTATTTAACATTTTAAAATAAAACGTTTCCGGATCACTGTTGTTAAACCCTGAGAAGTATGTGAATTTCTCATAAAATGTTTTCGAACTGCCTTTTGGTGGTGTTGGACAATGTTCCCATTGATTATAAGTTAAAACATTTCTAGGTTGAGCAGATTTATGCAAATAGTGGTGACCATAGTGGTTAAAACAGTACATTTCTTCATAGTTCGATGAACCCTGTATATAATCATGTTCTTTAAATTTTGCTGACATTACTAAATCTGACATCATATTATTAATATTTTCAAAGTCCCAATCATCAGAGAAAGTACTTGGTGTCACAAAGTCACTTAAGGAAACCTTAAATTGATGTGGATATTTGAAGAGCTCAATCGGGCCATAGATTTCATAATCCGTTTTGTCCCATGCTACCTCACCGGGTACTGGATTGGCTGTGATGTTCACTGGTGACAGTTCTCTTTTCTTGATGTGAGAGGATGTGTGAGGCTTTAGGACCAAGTTGATGTTCTGACCTGCTGTGTCCATTGTACTATATTTTCCATCAATGAATTTTCCCAAACATAGAACCATGATGAGCCAAAGTAGGAGGAAAAGTACACCTAACACAATCCAAAATTCAATCCATGGTGAAATCAGATATGTTTCTTTTAGTTGAAGAAAAAGTTCAGTAATTTTTTTCTTTGAAAGTTTTTGTTGCTAGCGTTTCTTCATGTTCGCTTGGATCTTCAGAAAAGTCATCGAAATTGATGAAGTAGCCAGATGCAGTTCTGTCAATTGTTGGAATTGCTTCCGGATTCTCATTTGTCTTTGCATTTCTCTTTGTTTCATAAGCATAGTCTGAGGCGACATCGTTGTAGACAGGTGTTTCTTGACGAACTGTTGCAATTTGGGTTTCAAGAGGCAGAAGTTCCATGGCTTTGTTGCATAGTCCTTTTTTATTCACTGCAGGTTTATCAAATGTGATTAGTCTCTCAGTTTGAACCTCTTGGATTATAGCAAGATTTGGTCTTCTGCTATTTCTTGGGAATCCACTGGGCCTTCTACTTATTATTGGCCACATGATTGTGGTTTTACCAGGTCGATGGATACAACTCTGTTCTCCTTTTTACCAGCAAGTGGTGGTAGTACTACTGATCTTGTTCCGCTGACAGCTAAGACAGGTACTGCTTTTCTGTAAGAAGGCCCTAATTCCTTCTTCACCGCGATCTTCTCGCTGACTAGATCCCCAATCTTTGGAATCCAGACATGTCTTACTGGGACAGGTGGTTTCTCTTCAGTGGCTGTTGGCTTTAACTTTATATTACTCAGACTTCTTCTTGTTTCATTCAAGTCCTGTAAAACAGCCAAATGATCTTTGATATCAAAGGCTTTTTCTTCTACCACTGAAGTCTGACAATCTAAGTCCTGGATGTGCATTCTAGTATCGAACAATAGTTCGTATGGAGTGATACCTTTTAGAGAATTTCTTGGCAGATTGTTAAGACTACGTTGGACACTTGTTAAATGTTTGACCCACCCATCACCCGAACCTAATACCCTCGCCGTTATAGATTGCTTTATGTCACGGTTTTTTCTTTCCACTACCGCATTTCCCTCAGGATGGAAGGGAGAAGAGTACCGCAATGCAATGTCAATGCTGGTCATGGCCTCTTTGTAAGCTCGAGAGCTAAACGCTGGACCCTGGTCAGAATGTAGCATGCCTTTTGCGTATGTGCCGATAAAGACTCGCAAATCTTTTATAACAGTTCTGGCGTCAGCCGAGCGCTGGGGCCTGTATTTTAAGTGAATCTAGTCTTAATATTTATGGGAACGCATTTCTCCAGCTGAATTTCTGCGTATAGATAGCCTGATGCTTTCTAATAAAGGTGTCCTGGCAGTAGTCTGGTACGGTTCACAACTACGATCTCGATTGCAGTCTGGACAATCCTTTGCAAATTTGTAGTTTTGCAGGCTCATCCCCGGCCACCAGTATTCTGATTGTAATTCTTTTCGAGATTTCACGATCTCTTGGTGCCTTAGACCCTGTCCCATGTGTGCTTCTTGAATCAAGTAAGCTCTCCGGTTCATGTTTGGAATTACTCTATCCCCCACTCCAGGGATTTGAGCAAAAGGAATGGAGTTTGCATCAATTATGTATGTATTATTGAGTGGATAGCCGAGAGGTAATGCTGCATAGTCGCCTTTTAATGAGGCTTTTACTGCCAGCATGGTTTCTCCGTCTATGTGTTTTTTAGAACGCTTTTTTGTGGCTACGGAAGCCGGTTGAACCGCTACCGCTGTGGCTCTGTGAGCCAATGAATTCCCTGCAACGTGAACGCCATCACGTTGATGACTCAGTGTATGTATCACGTGAGTCTTTTGTAGTTCTTTCTGTCAAAGAACTACTTGTTCCCAGAGCTTTTCATGCTTGATTGTGGCACCTGTGTCATCTTTGTAACCGTTTTTGATCCATGTCTGCATGTCATTATTGTAAGACCTGACGCAGTAATGCGAATCGCACACTGTTAGTGTCGGGAATTCGCGATCGGCATTTTCAAGCGCCATCTTAAATGCCAGTAGTTCAGCTCGCTGAGCTGTACAATCTCCTAGAGATTGGGTTGTAGTGACCAGTGGTCTAAATTTTCCTTCGTGCCAACGACCTTTAACAATCGCGCACGCAGCACTGTATGCTCGTTTACCCCCAACTGTGGGTTGTGCTGAACCGTCTGTATATATTATACAGCCGTAATGTTCCAGACGAGGATTTTGGTCGGCAGAGGACATTCATATTCATATTGGAGAAATTCTTGTTTTTAAATTAGGATCAAATTTGTAATATACGTCTGATGCAGCAAGAGAATTAACTCATTATATCCATCTCGGAAGTAGCGCTTTAGCATTTGGAATGCTTGCTCTTGTTACTGCTTCTAGGGCAGGTACTGGTGTAACGATTATTATTCGTTTACCTTGTGCGAGGGCTCTTTCTTTTGCTACAGCAGTTTGAACCGCTTTTAGAATTTTATCAGTTGAACTGAATTTCATTTCAGCTTGTGTGTACAAGTGTGATTTGTAAGCTCTTGGTACCGTTTCTCCCTCATTAGAGGTCAGGTACGTGAATCCGCATCTTCCTGGGATGACTCGGATCACAAGGTTGCGTATGTTTTCGCGTGTTTGCAGTTTTGTTTTAGTTAACATGTCTGTTTGTAATGATCTTAACATTTCTGTGTGTTTTTGAGTCCAATTAATTGGTTTGAAATCAGGTTTTATTAATTCATAGAGAGGTTTAACCCTCTCTGCATAATTTAGAATGTATGTTCTTCCGAAATTCAGGAAACCTAGTATTGATTGTTCTTCAGCGTTTTTGGAGCTTGGAGTACAGCACACTTCTCTAAGAAGTTGTCAGCTAGGCTTTTGCCTTCACTTGATAATTCATATCCTAAAAACAGGACAGTTAGATGGGCAATTCGTGACTTTTTAAAGTTGAATTTGTACCCTTCAGCTGCGAACCCAAGTATTATGGTGTTCACTCTTTTCAAGTGTGTCTCCAGGTCATCGTCTGTAAGATAGATGCCATCGACATATGATAATGCCTCATCATCATACATTTGTAGTAACTCTGTTACTCTTGCTGAGAATAATCCTGGGCCATTCTTGAATCACTGTGGGAGTCGACAGAATTGTTTTTGCGACCCCATGCAGGAGAAAGCGGTCAAATACATGCTTTCAGGTGCAATGTTTTGACAAAAGAAACCATTTGAGATATCTAATGTTGTTTTATATTTTTTTGCGCACAATGTTATTCATTAGTGCTGCACTGTGTGAGTTTTGTACTGCAAAAGTTTTGCAGCAGGAGTTTAGGTGTCTGTAGTCCAAAACTAGACGATATGAATTGTGTGGCTTGGAGACAGGAAACAAAGGATTGTTCATTTGTGAGGTGCATGTTTCAATCATCCCCTGATATTCAAGTTGATCTAAAATCTCCCTGACTTGCTTTTTAGCTTCTTGCTTAAGAGGATACTGCCTCTGTGCAGTAGGTTGATTTTTTAACTGGATTTTATGGTGAGGAGAATCCTCATCCCATCCTACATGATTTTTATATAATGCAGGAGCTTGGGCCACTGCCCATTTTCTAGCAAATGTGTATTTTTTATGAATTGGAATATGATTTGAGAAGGCAGGCATAATCATTTCTTCGCCATGAGGGCACTCCCTGACAAACTCTGGTGGCCAGTCTTTCTCAGCTAACAGGATGTCATAGCCTTTCGAAAGGTTATCCCAAAAGAGACCCCTTACTTTCCTAGTCTTGTCCCCCTCTATACGTAATGTTATTTCATATAATTTATGGGGTTTGCTAACTCTGGTGTCTGCAGTTTCCACTTGAATGTATTCATTTGTGTCCACTGTCTCCAGAAGATTCATCAGGATCTTGCGAGCTATGGTTACTTCTGCTGCGCTGTCTAGCATTGTCTGGGCCCACTCTCCGTTTTTCAGTTGTGTCCTCAGAATCCTCGGCATGTTTTATTTTAATACTAGCTACCTTCTTTTTTGGAAATTGTAATTTTTTACTTTGATGAGCAGGTTCCTTGTCTTTGGACTTGACGTGCTCTTCTTTGTGTTCTGACCGTCCTCTTCTTTCCGATTTCTGTGAGGAAGTCTGAAAAGATCGAGAGGGACGAATATCAATATCTTGATATCTGTTAGGTTTTCTTAATTTATCCCTATCTCTAAGGTTGTATCTTTTCTCAGAGGGCTCCGTCTGGGGAGACTTGCCTCCTTGTTCTGGAGATCTATTTCTCCGTTAAGGAGACCTTCCTCTGGACTGGAATCGTTTTTCCCTGGGAGTGGATTGTTTATTACCCTCCCAATTCTTTTTAGAAGTATTGAGATTATTTTTAATAAATGTTTTTTCAGGATTTTCAAGTAGTTGGGGTTTTACTGGTTTCCCACCCTAACTATCTCTACCTAGTTCTTCATGGGATTTTTCTATGATTCTGGCAAGTTCAAAAGGTTGTTCTGCTATATCTGTTTCTTTCAATTTCTGGCGGACCGCCACAGATGCTGCTTCTCCTTTTAAGTCGGCTAGTAATATAGCCGAGACCTGCTTAAAGTCTTTTAGTCATTTCATACCTAGAGTTAAAGCAGGTTCTGGACCGTATTCATTTTGAATTTGTCTTAGTACATCTGGTATAACTGCCATAGACGGAACACCATGTGTTTTTGTGTATATGGAAGCAAAGACTGTGCCCCAAGTGTCACAGTCCTCCACATGTGGTGCGATTCCCATTGGAAGGCAGATAGTCAGAATTCTGTGTTTCTCATTAGGAGTAGTATCAGGAAATACTGCCTCTATCTGAGTGATTTTTTGAGCTAACCAGAATGGAATCTGTTCCCGTTTTGTGGGAATTTTGCCAATGGCTGATTGTATATTCTGTGGTGTGATTTTATATGTGTTCCCCTGGTGAGGGGTCGTCTCTGGAATTTTTATTGCTGGTTGGACTGTTGAAGTCCGCATGACATATTGGACCAATTGTCTGTGTATTTTAATTAGCAGTTTTAGTTGAGCTAAGAGCTCTCGGACTGACATCTTTTCAATGTCGGGATGTGGTGTGTAGCTGGCTAGAACCGGCCACATGGCTCCTGGTCTACCTAGTGGACCGAGCCTGGTGATGTGATTTTGATGTTTTAGGGCGCCATTAAACGAGAGCAGGTGCTCTTGGTAAGTTAGTGGGATTTCAACGTCCTCGAAAGGAGCGTATTCCTCTGGAGGTTCCCCTATTTTGTAATAGTGGAATTTGTGTGTCACAGCGTGTGCTGCTGGAAAATTTATCCATGAATAGAATACCTCTGTCTGCCGATATTCATGTGCCTCTACCACGAATATGACTGTACCACCTCATGATGATACTCCATTTTCTATAAGTTTTTTAGTTATAGTTTTTCTTACATTTACCGGAATTATTATAGCATTCGGGTCATTTTCTTGGAGACTTGTGTCCTCCGCTAGGAGTTGAGCTGCTAATCTAGCTTCCTCCCTTTCGTCGTCACTTTCCGTCATTTTTACTGACAGAAATTTTGTTGCAGATCAAGTTTCAAGGGAAACAAAGATTATGTGCACAATATTTTGGAACACTGTATCCTTCAACGTTGACTAAACCAAAAACTAATACATAGGAATCTCTTCCTACTAAGTTCCGGCGGATATTAACCTTTTACCCACTCCAGACGTCTTTTTGAGTATTTACGTGAAAAAGGGTCTGTGTGAAAAAGCACGACTGAGTTACTCTAGCATCTTGCGTTAGATTATCGCCTTACCAAAAGTTGGGCGCCATGTAGTGTAGTTCCTATTTTCCCTATAGGCTCTGCGCATTGGAATAACATAAACAGCAGTTTAGACGTAGGACTGAGGTCATCTAGGTCTCTACTGACTAGGTTAGACTTAATTAGGTTTGCCAGCTAGCTCAGAGGTCACTAGAAACTTTCTCGAATAAAGAAGGAGGTGTTTAACTTCCCTGAATAGACAAGAAGGGATTAGCTTCTGACAACCGCATAAACATGACAACGTTGCTCCCTCAGAATAAAGAGTATATCTCTAGAGTCGTGTGAAAACAATAGACAACTATTTTACTCAGTCAATCGTGCATACTTAGTTTCACCAGAGTGCAGAGAAATAGAGAGACGGGCGTTTTCAATAAAAGGTGTTATTTATTGAGAAGTCTTCTTTCTCATGCAAGAGAAATGAATTGCCACAGTTGCAATACTTATCATGAAGTAAAGTGCGTACAGTAAAAAGAGTATTATGAAATAATACCGTAAAAGCATTGATATGGTTTCTTAGCCATATGATACTTTAAAACGGATAAAATATATACATACATAAAAACATTGACTAACATACTCAACTGGTGCTTCTAATATACGCCTTCCCCGGTGTACCTGACCTAAGCCTAATACGTGTGAAGGAGTAAGTAAGTTGCAGTTTTAGTTAAGTTGGCTTTTTGCCAAGAATCTGAATTAAGAATTCTCTTAAGGGTTTAGTCAGCTCCGTTCCTTGGTTATAGAATGAAGGAGGTCTTGTATCTCATGTCTCAGGACTCAATCTCCCAGCAACCCGCAAGGGTGACTGGAAACACCGGAGCTGGATTTCTCTGCAAGAGAAAAGACAGCGTCTCTCTCAGTGCGTCAAGGGAAGGTCGGCTTTCTTCGGCTCTCGCATCAGCTGGGCGTCGGGCAAGTAGATAGCCGCTCTGCTCCAAACCACCACTGTGTGTTTGCTTAAGGCAAGGTTGGTATATTTATACCTGAAATGTGCCGTGTTTGACGTAAGGTTGGACATAAGACGTCACCAAGAACTAACAGTTCTTTCTGGACTCCAGGAGTTCTTGTGCAAATCAAAACAAAAGCAGGGGGAATTCCCGGGCTGCTGGAGGCTTGGTTTGTTTAAAGAACACGTTGTGCTTTCTAGGAGTCTATGGGAGTAGCCTTGCCGTATTCGGACTGCATGGGCGATGCCTGAATATGGACATGATTCTTATGCATTTATAAGGGTATGTTCTGTTATAACCGCATAAGGGCATGAATCGGGGATATCTAATTAGGGTCCTAGATAGATTCACAACAATCCCATAGCTGAATATACAAACTATTCTGGTTTCGGTATACATATTAGGTCAATATTGTTCCTAGGAAGTATTCAAAGAATTCTTGTTCTCTAAGAATAGTTCTACTTTCAGCAGATTGCGCCGTGCCAAAGTTCATTATGTTTTGGAAACAAGTCAAATCAAATCGTAGAAAAATAGAGTTCCAAAGTTAGAAGTTTTTTTGTTTTTAAAAAGTGAAGGTCGAATTTCAGATTTCAAGGAACGCTGAGTGCTAACTTCAAAAGTTATTCTCGGTGTCAGGAGAAAACATTAAGTTGTCTAGGCTGGCAAAGAAATCGTCTACCACAGTAGATGAAAGTTGAACCACTTCATTAAGAAGGTCAATTGTACACAGGTGTGAAACATCGCCGTCAGCGTCAGTCGCATTAGCAATGTTCGCAGCAGATGGTACCTGTGTGCCTGTTGGTCAGCGTATCTCACCTTCAGCTGGATTTGCCAGTGAGATCTCAATGAATGCCGTCATCAAGGTTGGTAGCCGTTGGGGGCAACACAATACATGAGCCGTTACTGGACCCAGTAATGCGTCAACATCCGTTGGCATTGCCGATGGAAGTGTTAGACAGATATGTAACACGTATTCCTCTCCACAAAGCAGGCATCGCAGAACAGGTAAGATACAATCTTGCCAGATTGTTTGAATACAAAAGGGGATGATGGACGGAGCATTTGAGCAAATCAAACACTCACCCCCAGTCAACTGATCTGGGTTTAATCCATCACCATTCTTTAGCTCACTCAGCCACCCCAGTTCAGACATGGCTATATGCAAATCAGTCTGACCCTGTGCCTTATGGGAACAGTCCAGCCCAAACTGCCAAGCCATGTCTTCCCTGGACCGGAAACAAGCATCCTGGGACCGGTTTCGGATTCATAATCCTCATCAGCCAGGCTATCTTGAACCCAGTAGCCAAGTGAGCAAGGGACTCACGTCTGAGCATACCCTGCCACACTTAGGGTGAACAAAGCGATACAAAAGGGGACCCGCTTTTGTACCGCTTTGGCCGCCATAAGTGTGGCAGGGTATGCTCAGACGTGAGTCCCTTGCTTACTTTGCCACTGGATTCAAGCAAGCCGGGCTGAAGACGGCTGGAATGCCAGAAACCGGTCCTCGGAAGCTTGTTTCCGGTCCAGGGAAGGCATGGCTTGGCAGTTCGGGCTGGACTGTTCCCATGAGGCACAGGGTCAGACTGATTTGCATATAGCCATGTCTGAACTGGGGTGGCAGAGTGGGCTAAAGAACGGTGATGGATCGAACCCAGATCTTTTGACTGAGTGTGAGTGTTTGATTGGTTCTGATTGCAAATACATTTTAAGTTACCTTCTTTGCATATCTCAACTATACAAATTATGCACCTAGCCCTCCTGAGTTTCAAGACAATAGTTTACAGAGGATGCAGGGCCTGTTTTGGAATTTGGAGGATGTGAAACTCTATCACAAACTTGACAGATTTCATGTGTACCAAATTACATGTTCATTATGCCATTTGGAACTAGTAGAATGGCATATGAGATGTCTGTCACATTTGTGACAGAGTATCCCATCTGCCAAACTTTAAGTCAGCACCTTAGTGTTAGAAACTGTCTTAACAATTAATGTTAATCTATGACTGCTGCAGATGTGCCTAAAACAGTTCAGCCCTGCTGTTGTGACACTGATGTCATTTTTGGAGGTTTGATGTGGCCAGACAGAGAATCCTCCTCTAGCTTCTCCCCGTGCATGATAGAGGTAGCCAAATGGATGAATGTCCCCTTTCTGAAATTGAATGGAGAAAAAACGGAGATCATGATCTTGGGAAATTCATCTCTATTGGATCCTAATCCTATGTAGCCAGCTGACCTGGGCCCTGTGCCTACCCCCAAGAGTCAAATAAAAAGCTTGGGTGTATGGCTGGATTGTGATTTACCTTTAAGGCTCAGGCTTGTAATGTGGCAGCCTCATATCATGGCATCCTAAAGATGCTCCGCAAAGTACTCCCACTCTTCCCCTTCCAGGCAAGGAAGATCTTGGTGCAGGTACTCATTTTATCCCGCCTGGACTAGGGGAACGCCCTTTACCTTGGGACCCCAGTCACTACCCTCACAAAACGTCAGACAGTCCAAAATTGGGCAGCCAGAATCCTTCTGGATATCCCTAGGTGCCAATCAGCCAAATCTGCCCTGAAATCTCTCCACTAGCTACCTATCAGAGAGAGAGTTCATTTCAAGGCTATGCGCATCATGCACAAGTTGCTAGCCAGAAAGGGCCCCCTATTAACCTTTCTATGGTCCGACCCTAAAATAGATGCCTCTGCTCAGACAATCTTCATCTTGCTGTAGTTCCTAGGATTTAGAAAGCCAGAAGTGGGGGACGACGGTTCTCAGACAATGCCGCCAAATACTGGAATTCCCTTCCTCTCTACTTGCGCAAGGAACCCAACCATCTTGACTTTCTAAAGTCTGTAAAAACATGGCTCTTCCCCCAGTCGATGGCTCTGCTACCTGCCACTATCAGCGCTGTGATGCCCCCGGGTAGCCATGCGCTATATAAATGTTTTTTTCATTACATTTTCAGTGCAACTCCCAATTACAGCCAACATGTGGCAACTGACATTTATGCCACTGGTGCACTCTCCACTTGGATAAAATCTGTACTCTCGCCGCAAGCTACAACGCCTGCAAAATGCAGCTGCAAGGTTGGTACTTGGTATTCCCAAATATGAGCCAAATGCACATAAATTAAAAATCTTACACTGGCTTCCAATTGCAAAAAGAGTGCAATTTAAATCACTGTGTTTGGCATACAAGGCTGTTCAGGGATAAGGCTCAAAGTTTTTGAGAACCAATCTGAAATTGTATGAACCCTCCAGATTGCTCAGATCGAGCCAATTGAAACTAATTAGAGTCCCGAAAATCAGACGGGCCAATTGGGGTGGAAGGAGCTTTTTTGTACATACAGCACGGGCTTGGAACCTGCTGCCACTCATTAGAAAAAATAGCCCATCTCTAGGCTCTTTTAGAAAAGCAGTGAAAACTTGGCTCTTTACTGCGGCCTGCTAGGTGGCCCGTCCGAGAGGCCTGCTGTCTGTCATAGTGCCAAGAAGCCTTCAGGCATTCACGCGCTTTATAAGTTGATAAATCAAATCAAATCAATCATTCAGTATTGTGCTTGGAGAGACAAATAGAACTATAACTCCAGTGTCCGAAAAGATAACAAACAATTGTGGTGAGCATGCAAAAAAGGTGAATTCATATAAGAGATACCAGGTTCATACACGTGGATATTTCTACCTGGCAGCTTACTGGGTGAGAAATTTTATCCAATGTTGAGTGGGACTGGTGTGGAACTTACCTACACTAGTTCCCCCAAGCACTGGGACTAGAAGAACTAGCAGTAGCTATATATCAGAGCTGGAGACAGCTTTTTTAACCCAGAGCCATAAATAAGCACACATTTTCCTGGTTGATGGTTTTAGAGGAAGGAAGCTAGTTTATGCTTCTAATGAACATAAACTGGTTTCATTGTTAATGTAGGTTATGATTCAGATCAATAAAATATACTCCTCAGTTGGAAGTATGTGGCGTGTGCGTGTGTGTGTACTTTCTTTGTAATATGAAATAGAATCGGTAGTTCATAATAGAGATTACTTTCTTGCAACTGCAAGCGTAGTAAAGAGGAGTCCTCGTCTTTTTATGGATCTGTACTTTTCCCTCTGTTTCCAAAGAATATAAACAGTGCCATAAGTAAAGCAGAGGGCAATGGTCCTCTGCTTTTCACAGAACCATATCCATTTCATTGTGGAGGATGTTATAGGAAAGACCAGGGTACATGAAGGAAGCATAGATTCCACAGACCATCATCAACTTCCTTGAACAAATCATCTTCCCAGGAAGTGGAGCTTCTGAAAGTTGAATCTATGATCATAAACGTGTTCAATAGTTTTGGGCTATTTCCTGTCACATTCTACTAGCAACACGGAGCTTATATATCCAAGAATTCCTGACCTGTCAGCAGTCAACTTGAGACAATTGTTTTATGGCATACTAGTATCTGAAAATGAAAACGAGACTGGCATTACACCTGACCACAAACCAAGAGGTGAGGTTTGAAAGCAGTGTTTGTTCTTTGTATATTTATTCAGAGGAGAATAACAGGAGAAACAACCCATTGCATATGTAATCTGAGTAAACAATCCATTGTAAAAGCAATTTAAGCCTTTAAACTGACAGGAGTAAACAAACCATTGCTCATACGCTAAAAAAAACTTTAAACTCATAGTTGAGTCGGGAAAATGCATGTTGTTCTCCATGGGGAGTAATGTGTGAAATTATGACTCAGCTTTATTCTATCAACGGAATGAGTAATGCCTGTCTCCTCTCGAAGGTGAGAAATGTTAGAACTAATCAAAGAAATGTTTTACACCGAACAGTATGAGTAACACCATCTGCAATTAGGCAGAGTGGGTTTTATTGGAGGTTATCAGAAAGCAAGCAATTGCAGTGACATTTACATGCATCTTTTATCTAGAAAGATATCTTTTTTAGTCTCAGTGACAAGTAGCGTGATAATGTAGAGAAAATAACCAGATACATTTTGGAGCCGTATGTTTGCAGAACACTCGATTGGACAGTTCGAGTAAAGTCTGAAATCAAGTCCATAGAGTTCAAGAAATAAGCGAAAAGATATTTGCCAAAATTAATTACAAGATCAGCAAGCACTGACAAAGTCAACCAGTTAGTTAGTTGGTTTCGAATTCGTATGTGCATACTCACCTCAAAAGGCAATAATTGACAAGGAGTATGTCTTACGGGTTCAAGTCTCAAAGAGCAAAGCTATCTCTCCCAGGGCACGAACGTCATAGGTTTAGGCCTCATACAGGAAAGCTAATTCACAGGCTCATCCCACTCACAGAAAAGCTCCTTTATATGTTAAAGTGAGCAAACCTCATTCAGACTGCAGGATTCTCAATCAGGTTTCATGGAGCCTATTACATAAATGACGCAACATAACATAGATCAACATTGTGAGTTACTTGTTACCTTACCTTCTTGGCAGAATACCGAGGCTAGCCCTTATGAGTGAATATGCTTGTACCTGGTTACTGAGTGAGTGTGAAGCAGGTTGACAGCCATGTGTTGGACCTGGTCCTTTCTGCATAGTCACCCCAGATTTTGCCTTCCCCCTAAGTTTTACATGTCCTGCCAGAGAAAAACCTCTAAAGTCGTTTTCCGCGGTTGTTAGACCTATTGCTGTAATCTTTTCCTTTTACTTGGATTTATAAGTTGTTCACTTTCTGTTGGGTCCGGAATGAAGAGACGCAGGATGGTGAGTGGCAGATAACTTAGTTTAAAACTGTAAAACAAAAACAAAAAACATATTTTGTCATTTATATTTCAAATGTCTTAAATCTACAAGGTAAAACAATTCTCCTGCCAGATCTACCAAAAAAGTGCTGGATACCACTGTTGGCATTTCGTGCAGAAGTACCAAAGACATCCCAGGCAACCGGCCCATCCTGAGTAGATGCATCATAAGGATGCTCAATATCCTCATAATCCCCTTTCCCCACCTTACTCAATATTTGAGCTTGTGTTGCATTGACGAGAATTACTTTGTTCAAATTCCACCAACCCTTGTTTCTCAGGAACACAGAGTCCTTCCCACCCTTTTAATAAGAACATTTCTAAAACTTGGAACCTCATTTTGGTTCAAAATTAGTCTTTTTTGTCAATACCCAATCTCCTACCTGCACATTTTTGTCTTTCACATTAAATTTCATATAATAGTACTCCTTCCTTTTGGACTGTGATACTTCAACTGTTTTTTCTAGCTTCAGATACATCTTTAACCATATTTTTTCCCAAATCCATCCATGGAGGAAATATTTTTAAATAGCCAATGCGTAACAGTATGTGGCCTATTGGCTAGAGCTGTCGACCTCAAAACTGGGGCACGAGTTCGAGTCTAGGCAGGGATGTTCAACATCCTGTGATTCCGGGCAAATCATTTAATCTCCTCAGTGCCTAACAAAATGAATGTGTCCATCTGTAACAAAACTGGCGCTCATGTAAAGCGCTCTGATACCTTTGGGTCGTGTTCGCGCTGTATAAAACTCTGGAAAAAAAGGTGCTGCTCCAGTTGTAGAGAGGCGCATTGTGGTAACTGCTAATTTTAGATCTCAAATACTCAGCTACGACTGACTTGGATGAGATAGCAGTTTGAACACCTTCATTAACAAGCATGTGAGCTCTTTCTACCAAACCATTTAACCATTTAACGCGGAGAACATAGAGCTACTCTAAAATACTTGATGCCATTTTTTTTAAAACCAAGTGAGTGCCGTTATCTGACACTAAAACGTTTGGAAATTACTTCCTTCAAAAATTAAATATTCGACTCAGTAGTGATTGCCAGAACAGTCTTTTAATGAATCCATTTGGAAAATGAGGAAGACAATAAATGGGGTGTCCCCCAGCTTGAATTACCTGCCATAAAAAGATGGTCAGCCGTAGCGATACAGCTCAAGACCCTATGCTTAATGAGAGGGCTTAGAGCAGCAAACGGGCGCACTCCGTCCGATCGATTGGGGTAATACACATTTGATAATGGTAGACACTCTAGTCGCATAGACTACTTTCTGGTGGATATAAGAGGATGGCACAGTCTGATACACATGACTGTCAAAAATAGGTTAGAAAGTAACCATAATCCACTTTGCATGGAATTGCAAGCACAGAAGGGGACTAGAGAACAGAACCTGGGGTGTGGGAAAGTCACCCTGGATATTGTTGCCTCCAGTAATATGCGTCACATCAAATGGGGTCATTTTATTGAGAACCCTGAGAAATTGGAGGTCCTTAAAAACATGGTGGTTGAAGAAGTGGTTTATTTAAATACTCACATTAGTAAGATAGACTTTCCACAAATAATGCTTGAGGCCCATATCCACTTTTTCGCAAAACTCCAATTGATCTTTAGGAAAACCTTAAAACAAGCCAAGGGAAACAAAAAACAACCCAAGGCGGGGTGGTATAACAACGCCTGCAAATTAGCCCGTCAAAACTTGTGCACAGAACTAAAGTGTAGGATTCCCTCAAGAGTGAGAATAGCAAGGGAGACTTATAGGCTAGCCCAAAAAGCAGCAAAAAAAGAGTAGGATGAGGAACAATGGCGTGATTTGAAAACAGCCTGTGGAGCAAAGGACTCAAAACAATTTTGGGCCATTGTGAAATGGGATAGAGGAGGTGTAGCTGAACCCCCCAAAACAACGTTGCTAAGCAACAATGGGTAGATTTCTTCAGACCACAATATGCTTGTAACCGAGCTGAAGAAGACTGCCCACTACCCCCAACTATTTTTTATAAAAGTCAGCTTTTTACAGCCAAAGATGTCAGTTTAGCGTTAGATTGCGTGACCAGGGGAAGAGCCCCAGGCATGGATGGCATCCCCGCTGACGTGTTTTTAAGTGATAGATCATCTTGGTGTCAGTACTTTGAGTGTTTAGCTAACTCTGTGGCCAGGGGTGCGCCAATTCCACCATCATGGAAAGGTGCCAAAATAATTCCAGTTTTTAAAAAGGGTGACAAATCTCTACCCAGTAACTATAGACCAATCAGTCTTATAGACTCAGCCCAAAAACTTGTTGGTCGTCTAGTGCAAAATAAATTGCAAACATGGATAGAAGAACATAACATTTTGTCCCCCTACCAAGCTGGCTTTCGGCCTTGTACTAGTTCAATTGACCAGGTCTTTTACTTTATAGCACTTTACTGGAAGAATGTAGCCTTAACCAAGGAGACACTCTATGCGGTCTTCGTAGACTTGAAATCGGCTTTCGATTTAGTCCCTCGTTCCAAACTTTGGAGGGTTCTCGCTGAAGCACGGATACCCCCGGAACTATTGACTTTACTCGTCCGCTTTCATGAGAACAACCACGCCAGAATCAGATGGGGGGAGCAGGGTGAGGTGACCGACGCATTCCCTGTCGAGCGTGGTGTTCGACAGGGGTGCGTTCTGGCACCCACGCTGTTTTCTTTATACATCAACGGCATAGTGGAACATCTTAACCGTTCCCCCACTGATGCCCTCGTCATGGCTGGGGCCCGCGTGCCTGTACTCATGTTTGCGGACGACACGTTGATTATTTCCCGGACACCGAGTGGGCTCCAAAAGGCTGTGAATGCATTTGGAGAATCTTGTCAGCTGCGTGGACTTGAGATAAATACCTCAAAAACCAAGTTCATGTCCCTGAATCAGCGAAAAACCTTCAAAGGTACAATAAATTTTAATGGAACTCCACTAGAGCAGGTCGAGGCATTTACGTATCTAGGAATATCTCTCCAGAGTAATATGGGCTGGAAAAGTCATATTGACATGGCTGTTTTAAAATTTCACCAGCTTGCTGGTGCCTTAGCTACAAAGCACAAAGCTTCTTTTACCAAGCCAATCACACCTGCCCTAGAGATTTACAACATGAAGGTTATAAGTGCCTCTTTGTATGGTTCAGAACTATGGGGTTTAATAATCTGAACCAATTAACAATGGCGGAGAATAAATTCCTACGCTGTTTAGTCGGGGTTCCTCAAAGTACTCCTACCATACCGCTAGTATATGATCTTGGCAGGAAAAAAATTGAGGATACGGCACGGCTACGCCCCCTACTTTATTGGAGGCCTATCTGGACCACTCCAGAATTAGCACATTATGCCCTGGCATTAAATGACATTATTAGGGCAGATCGCTTTCATTCTATCCAATGGCTTAAAGAGATAAGGGGCCTACTACAAAAGTTGGAGCTTGACCATATATGGGAAGACGCAGATGTCTCAAGGTTGCCATCGAAAATAATTTTGAAAAAAAAGTACAGGGAAATGATCTGGAGGTCCGTCCATAGTACTTATACAAACACCAACTTAACAGGACGGTTCCTCAATTTCAAATCTCGCCCAGTTTGTGAGGCTTATTGGGATATTATAGAGCGTCCCTTCGACCGAAAGCTGTATTTCCAGTTTAGAACTGGAACTCTACCTGTAAAAGCTTTCAGTTACAAATGGTCAGCTTTCCGGGATGACAAATGTCATAACTGTAAAGTCTTGATTGAGAATGTAGCCCATATGCTGTTTGTATGCCCTCTTTACACAAGCCCTCGTCATAAGTGGCTAAAACCAACGTGTATGAACTTGGGCACCAGGAGATATATTGAGGCTTTGAGAATATTAGAGACTGACTGTTCCCCGTGCATAGTGATCGCTGTTGCTAAATTTCTAAGGTGGGCTTGGATCATACGCACTCGCACTTTAAACTCTCCAGAAGTTAGCTAATGAACTGTAAGACCTCTAAAAACACATGATTGATCCTTTTTTAATGTACAAATTTAAGCCATTTTTAAAATAGTCTTTTAAAAAACGTTTTAACTCTTAGATGACAGCTACAAAAATGTAATAACTTTTTAACAATGTAATTTCTTTTGCGATGTAGTATTTATAATGGTTGTGATAGGATGTTATTTTGCTTTTATGACATGCTGTCGAATAAAGTTTTGAAATTGCAAAAATAATCAATTAAAACTATAAAATAGGGGGAGCAAAATGGCGGCTGCTTGAACGCTGTGTGTGCCGCCTGTAGGGCAGCAGGGTACTACACCAGGGGCCCACAGTAAGCAGACACCAACACACAAATAACGGACACCACACTAGAGGAATGCTGGGTCGGACCGGAAGCCACGAGCGACCTCGGTCCTTTTATTTATAGGCTTCTGCCCACGCCTGGCCAGAAGATGATACAATGTGCGGGAGTGTTTCCGGGTCTCGGCTGAGACCTGCGAAACACTAGACTGTTACATCCCTTTCCAACTTGGTATTTTTTTCTTTTCTTGTATTCTTTACAGACTTAGTAAGTTCACATGCAAAGTCCGCCAGCATCCGATTGGGTTAGGGATTCGGTCGAAGGTTGTGGGAACTTCGCCCTCTGGTGAGCATCGGTTTAGGGTCTCTTCTCCATTGAGATGATGATATGTCGATGTCATTATCATTCTCACCGGGCTCTGGCCCATTGTCGGGTTGGCTAGTAGTTTCCACGACGGGCCCGTCGCCTGCTTCTTGGTTCTCATGTCTGGGTGAAATACGTTTAAACCAGGAAACATTTCTGGTGATTTCTTCTCCCTTCTTTTGTGCTGTCACGGCCATACCTTTGGTCGTTTGGTCGTTTTGATTGTCCATGGTTCAACTTCATACGGAGTTCTGAATTTTCCTCCCGGCCTGCGTGTTCTCACAAGCACTGCGTCCCCTGGGACTAACATTCTGTCTCGCGCCCGTCTCTTGTGGCTTGCCTTCTCATTCGTTCTTCTCCTCCTCTCTTGGGTGGCAGCCGGTGAGTATGGATCAGGCCTCCAATGTCCCGCTGTTGGTAGTAGGTCACGCCGGGGTCCTGCAAACATCAGCGACCAGGGGGACCTCTGAGTGGTACTGTGGGGGGTGCTTCTGTACTCCCTCAGAAAGAGTTGCAGCGCTGTCTCTGGGTCTGCCCCTTCTACCAACGCAATCCTTAGGGTTTTATTTACAGTCCTCATAAATCTTTCCGCCTCTCCATTTGCTTGGGGCCATTGAGGTGTGATTCGCCGATGCTTTATTCCCAGCCCTTGCATGAATTCCTTGAATTCGTGACCCTGGAATGGGGGCCTGTTGTCAGTTTGTATCACTTGGGGGATGCCAAACATCGCAAATATTTTGCTGAGGATGGGCTGGACATTTGTGAAGCTGGTGGATTGTGTCACTTCTACTACTGGGTACTTGGTGTAGCTGTCTACCAATACTACAGTTACCCTCCCATCTGGGAAACTCCCAAAGTCCAGACTGACCCAGGTCCAGAGTGCTGGTGGTGGCTCTTCCGTAATGACGGAGGCGGGCATTTCCGGAGTACTGGTTCACTGACATGCTCGGCAGTTCTTCACCCATAAGTCCACTTTTTCATCCATGTGAGGAAACCACACCTTTTCCCACATCCTGGCTTTCATCCGCCTCGTGCCTTGATGTCCCTCGTGAGCTAGCGAGGTTGCCCTGTCTTGGAGAGTGAGGGGAATTACCACTCTTGATCCCCGAAGTATGAGCCCATTGCTGGCTCTACTGAGTTCATGGCGTAGCTTCAAGAACTGGGACAAACGGGTCCGGTCGGCTTCATCCCAATCACTCACGTTGCGTAGGAAATTCTCCCAGGATCCCGTGTCCATGGCTGCTTTAACTCTTACAATGACGGCATCATCCCCATACTGTGCTACAATGTCTTCTGGCGCAAGTGCTTGGGGGCACGACAGTTGGGACTATGAATTCTTCGGTCGTAGCTTCCTGATCCGGGGTCCCACTTCCTTTCACAGGAGGATGTCGTGACAGAAAATTCGCCGGGTTTTTTGCTCCTGGCCGGTAGACTAGATCCATTTGGTAATGTTGTACCTGAATGGCCCATCTTTCAATCCGCGGCGGCGGGTGTGGGGCCGTGCCTTTGAACAAAGGCACTAGAGGCTGATGATCTGTGACCATTCTGAATGGCTGTCCGGTGATGTACAGATGGAAATTGTTACAGGCCCATTTCACGGCCAACGCCTCTCTCTCAATCTGCGAATACCTGGCCTCCGTTGCGGTTAGTGCCTTGCTTGCGAACGCCAATGGCACCCACACTCCAGGTTCCGATTCTTGCTTCAGCAATGCACCTAGCCCAACGGGACTAGCGTCCACTAATATTTCCGTCTTCCGTGCCGTGTCAAAATAGGCCATCGTCGTGCTGTCTAGCAGTGCTGCTTTTACTTTTTCAAAGGCTTCCTGTTCTTCCCGGGCCCATTTCCATGGGTTCTCTTTTTTGGTCAGGTTCCGCAGTGGTTCAGCTAGAGTGGCGAGCTGCTGAATGAATCGGGCACCATATTGTGGAATACCCATGAAACTTCGCACCTCTGACGCAGTGGTCGGGGCGGGGGCGCTTTTGATGGCAGTTGACTTCCGTGGATCTACCTTGACTCCCTCTGAGTCGAAGACGTATCCAAAAAACTCTATCGACTGTTTGAAAAACTGACACTTTTCTTTATGCAGCGTGACACCAAACTCCGCCAACTTCCTGAGTGTGGCTTTCAGTCTCCTGTGGTGTTCCACGCTGGTTTTAGCATGGATGAGGATGTCATCGCTGACATTTAATACCCCATTCAGTCCTGACAGAATCTCTTTGATCGTGTTCTGAAATATTTCAGCCGCCGATGTAATGCCAAAATTCAGTCGTTTATACCTCCTCAAACTCAAGTGTGTCGAAAATGTCGTGATGTACCGGCTCTCTTCCGCTAACTTCAGTTGATGATAGCCGTCGTTTAAGTCCAATTTGGAGAACCATTGTGCTCCGTTCAAATCTGTTAGTATGTCATCCACCGTGGGCGTGAGATGCCTCTCCCTCTTGATTGCTTTATTGGGCATCCTCATGTCGATGCATATTAAAATCTTGCCAGGTTGTCGAGGCTTCTCAGCAATCACTATCAGTGGCAATGGAGTCTTGCTACCATAGGTGAGTATACGAGCTCTGGATGGTACCAGTTGGGGTCTTGGTCGTAGCGCCTTGTAATGCTGAGTGCCCATTACATTGATCGTAGCCCCAGTGTCTATGACTCCAGTTACTTGCGATCCGTCTATTTGGATTTGACACTTCGGCTGAGGCCGTCGCCGCCTCTTGAGCTCACTTACGAATGATACGTAATAGCATTCCTCTTCATCGTCTGTTGACGAATCATCCAGCCGTTGGGGGTGGCGGGATGGTGTTTTGTTCCCTCTCGACGAGTAGATCTCCTGTGTGTCATCTAGGGCTAGTTGTCGAACAGCTTTAGTGGGTGTTTTTCTCCCCGCTGATCCTTGTCCTCGCGAATTCCCTCTCGCACCACCCCTGCATACGCTGGCAAAATGATTATTTCCTCCACATTTGTCACACGTCATGCCACGTGCAGGGCAGCTGTCTCTGTTGTGTTCTTCATACCCACAGGAACCACATTGCGCATGTCGCTGTGTCCTGGTCGGCCATCTTCCTCTCCCTCCGCGGGTGCTGCTCCGCACGGCATCTACTCTCTCCGTCTTGACGGTCACGTCAGTGCTTGTTGACGGGTTGATGGCCGACTCCATCGCGGTGGCTCGCGCATCTGACAGTTTGTGTGATCTGGCTAGCATTAGTATTTCGTCCAGCGTTATGCGGGGCTGCCTCAAGATCAGCATCCTTAAATGTTTGTTCTTGCATCCCTGAATCAACTGTGCAGTTACCTCTTTCTCTTGATCATCGTCCGGGCACATGCTTATCGGCTCCCTCAGCCGTGCATGAAAAGCGTCCATTGTCTGTCCATCCCTTTGTCGGGATTGCCTAAACTTGAACCTTTCATAATGGGGGTTCATTTGTGGGTCGAAATGGACATTCAACGCTTGTACTGCAGCATTGTAGTCTGTTGCTGCTCCAGTGTTTGGCAGATGTAGGAATAACTTGTAGAGTTCATCGCCACCGAAGTGCAGTAGCAAAGACCTTTTCACCTCATTGTCTTTTTCCCTTGTGGCCGTGAAGTAGTTATTCAGGCGACTTAACCACACCGCCCAGCGTGGCGCAGCAGTGCCTGGGTTACCCAGCGCGCTGAGGGGGGAAATTGGATTGATCTGGGAGTGTGGCGACTGTTGGATCACTGCGCCTACTACTTGTTGTCCTGCCTGTCCTGCCCCTGGCGCTGGGACTGCTGCTTGTCGAGCTCCCCCTGCCGACGCTGCATCTTGCACTACTGACATGTCTGCAATCGTCTGGGCTGGTTATCCTCCGTCACTTGACAAAATGGCGCCAGGAGTGTGAAGATTTCAATGACGCAGCAGCTATTGCCTTTCAGCCACTGTGCGTATGTCGGGGGCCTCTTCTCCAGTGCACATTCACCTATTTTCCACGTTATGAGTCCTTCAAGTCTTAAACTTGTCTGTCTCTTACTGCTCTGGCCCTCCACATTTGAGCTGAGACACCTTGTACCTCGTGGAATGCTCATATGTATTTATTGTCTTGGTTTTTTTTTAGTTGCAGGTACCACTGCTTGTTGGGGGCAGCAGCTCACCGGCGCTCGATCCACAGCAACGGAGATGCCCTGCGCTCTCCCTCGGCCACTCCGTCCTCCCGCTTTCTTGACACCCTGCCGGAGGCCTTTCGCGCGTCTCCCGACGCTGGGGCAGGCCGTGGAGCAACTGCGCATGCGCACTGTTCAGCCGGCGGCGGCCGGGCCCTCTCACCGCAGATCCAGGCGGCTTCTCACTTCCCCGCAGACACCTTCACTCGCCGGTCACTCTGCAGCTCCACGCACGCTGCTTACCGGCACCAGGCTGGTGACCTCCACTCGATCTCACTCAGCACCGGCAGTCCCGCGGCGGGCAGCACACGGATCGGGGCCACGTCGTCGCCGCCAGGACCGTCCTGCTCCGCAGACAGGGTTCTCCACGTCATACCACCACCCTCGTCGCCAGTGTAGGGGAGCAGGGTACTACACCAGGGGCCCACAGTAAGCAGACACCAACACACAAATAACGGACACCACACTAGAGGTATGCTGGGTCGGACCGGAATCCACGAGCGACCTCGGTCCTTTTATTTATAGGCTTCTGGCCACGCCTGGCCAGAAGATGATACAATGTGCGGGAGTGTTTCCGGGTCTCGGCTGAGACCCACAAAACACTAGACTGTTACACCGCCCACTCCAGCCCCCTATATGTTATTCATATCTCTTGTGATACTTAAATAATGCAGACAGTGCTGTTCCAGGCTGTGAGAAGGCTACGAGGGCCACCTTAAAGGAAAAGTCTACTTGCAGCCTACTGGAGCTAAAAAAGCGTATTTTGCTTTTGCTCCGTACCACGGCAGAGGTGTTTGGCGGGCTTGGTCGTCGAGGCTGGTGGAGTTGGCAGGTCACGATGCCCTGAAGCAGAATAAGTCTGCTAAAGATCACTTTGAAGCTGGAGGGGCACAGGGAGCCTCTCAGAGTCGGAAAACTCTAGCCGGGCAAAGAAAGGATGATGTCGCTGCCCCCTCAGAAAGTCGTGACATGGATGATGCCGTTGGCAGCAAATCGAAACTGAAGGAGCAGCGGTCTAGTGCTGACTTGTTTAGAGTGAAGCAGGCAGTAATACCGGATATTTTTGCTGGACGCCCTGTGGTGTAGTGTAGTTCCTATATTCCCAATAGGCTCTGCACATTGAAATAATATATCCTATAGATGTGACTTAGGACTGAGGTCAATATGTCTCTACCGAATATACTCAACTTAATTGTGAGTGCCAGCTAGCTCAGAGGTCACTAGAAACTTTCTCAAATGCACAAGAAGGGATTAGTTTCTGACAACCGCATAAACATGACAACTTTGTTTCCCTAGGACTGGAACAAATATCTTCCGAGTCGTGGAAACAATAGATAACTATTTTACTCAGTCAATCGTGCATGCTTCGTTTCTACAGAGTTGCAGAGAAATAGTGAGACGGCATTTTCAATAAAAGGATTTATTGAACAGTCTTCTTTCTCATGCAAGAGAGGTGATCTGCTACAATTGTTAGACAGAATGCAAAGTATAATGCGTACAGCGAGAATAGTATTATCAAATAATACTGTTATAGCATTGTCTAGTGCTATGACATAAAAATACATACGTAAATAACACAGGCTAAAATACTCAACTGGTGCTTCTAAAATACGCCTACCCCAATGTACCTAACCTAGATCTAGTACGAGGGAAGAAGTAAGTATGATCTTTAGCATAGGTTTACTTTTTGCCAAGAATTGCCAAAGGTTTCTCTAGGTTCTAATCAGCTCCATACCTTAGAATGAAGGAGGTTGGTATCTCTGTCTCAGACTCGATTTCCCAACACCCCGCAAGGGGAGTCAGAAACACTGGAGCTGGATTCTCGGCAGCAGGATGACAGCTTCTGATCAGTGCATCAGCTGGAGAGTTGGCTTCCTTCGGCACTTGCTGTAGTGAGCTGCATCGTGCAAGTAGGTAGTCGAACTGCACCGAACCACACCGTGCTTTGTTATAGCAAGTGAAGGTATATTTATACCTTGAAGGTGTTTAGGAATGCCAGCTTTGACGTAAAGTCGGGCATATGAACGTCATGGATGAACCCCTAAGGAATAGTTGTTCATGCAAAATAAATGAGTTTCTTGGAGAAATCAATATCCAGGCTAGGGGAAGTCCCTTCTGCTTAAGAGTCTGGTTTTCCAAGAAATCGTTGTGACGTTGATGAACAGATGGAAGTAGCCATGCCGGTATTTGGGTAGCATGGGCTATGCCTAAATAAGGGCTTGATTTCTATGCCTATATAAGGGCAACGTGAATAGTACCTAAATAAGGGCATGAATCGGGAAAATTCATTCGGAATCTAAAACGCCATACAACACCCACTCCACTTTCTTATGTACGACATTACTAAGTTCTAAACACGTTAAACATATCTAAACATGAAGTGTTAAAACCCACCCAAAGCACATAAAAATGCAATGGTACTGGTTGTGCACAAAAGAGCATTGGTGCTGTTCGCATTTAAAGCAATAGTTCATTCTAGATGGCATTTGTAAATGTAAATGCTATCTGAATTAATCAAGAAAATATACATTTATGAAATGGCTCGTACATACAGAAGAAAAAGGGCTGAAACCATTTCATGTCAGATTACAAAAAACTTGTTTGTGTATGTGGACAAGGTCAAGTATTGTTTCAGAGAATTCTTGTTCTCTATGAATAGTTCTACTTTAACCAGATTAGTTGTGTCAAAAAAGGAAAAAATACAAATTTGGAAAAAAAAATTAATCATAGGAAAAAGAGTCCTAAAGTTAGAACTTTGTTTTGAAAAATGAAGGTCGAATTCAAAGTCTCTCAGAACACTGTGTGCCAAATCAAAAGTCAGTGTTAGTGTTTGGAGAAAGCATCAAATCTTCTAAGTCTGTAAAAAAGTTGTCTACCGTTGTAGGTGAAAGTTGGATTACCTTGTTTAGAAGATTAACCGAACATAGATGTAAAGCATAGCCGTCAGCATTGGTCACATTAGCAATGTTCGTAATGGATGATACCTGCGCGCCTGTTTCCTCTCGTAGCTCACCGTCTGCAATTTGCATCTGTGAGATCTCAATGAATGTCGTCATCAGAATTGGTAGCCAATGGGGACAACACAGTGCATGGGCCATTACTGGTCCAAGCAAAGTATCAACATCTGTTGGCATGACTGATGGGAGTGTGAGACATGAGTCTAACACGCATTCTACTCCGCATAGCAGACAGCGTAGAACAGGTAAGATGCAGTCTTGCCAGATTGGTCTGAATGACAGAAACCATGTGGTATTTAATTCTCGTAGACGAGGTAGTCCCAAAATTTGGACGATGCGCTCACAGCACTTCATCGCCAGTAGAGTTGTCTCCATGGAGAACTGGGTGTCGCTGGTGAATTGGCTTGCTCTAGCGCAGCAGTAGGAGCAAAAATAGAATCCCTGCAGCGAGTCCCCAAATCAGAGACAGACCGCCAAACACTGAGTGCACGAAGTTTGGAAATATTCCTAGGACTGCTTCAAAAAGTGCTAACAGTCCAGAAAATACGGTCTTAAATACATGTACAATGCCGCTCGTATCAGACATGTTTAAAATACGACTTAACATTTCTGAGAAATGTACATGGCAGTTTGTAGTTAAGAGGGCATGTATCACGGCAGAAGTCCTTGCAACTTGCAGATCATAGGTTTCTTTGCCAAGGTCAGTGGCACAGTTTTTTGCAAAAGAATTGCTTTCATTCTGCTTAAAGCCTCAATTCGTATAGAAGAGATGTTCAGTGAAGGCCATAACGGCGACTCCCTGTCTGTCTCGGTCTTTGGAAACAATACTTGCATACAGCAAGTGACCCTGGCGGACACAGTTACTAGATTTGGTATACCTGGCAACATGCCACAGCAGCTGTGATCATTCAACATGAGGTAACTTCCATTAGAAAGTTGTCCAAAAATTGGATTAATCACCGCAGCTGGTGAACCTTGCAGGTGGCAGGATAGGTTGCTAGAGGAACCATCGCAGGCCCTGTGTAAATTAATACCCTGACAAAGGAGAGAACTGTGTAGTGCGTTTTCACAATTTTTACCACTAAGAAAGACTTCCCTTCCCCCACTCCAACATCTGTGTGTGTACAGTAATTCCCAGGATGTCTTGATGTATTCTTCACCCAACCTTACATATGTGCCTGCTAGTATATGTTTTCGGCAATATTGAAAATGGAAAATTGTAACAGGCATAGTGATTGTTCCATGTATAATCTCTCCAGTAGCTGGCTTTTCAGTGACCGTAAATGGCAATCTTTCCAGTTTTTCAATGCTCAGCAGCGTATAGTCTGCTCCCCTTTGTGCCAATTTGATCTGTTTATCAGTGAGATTGAATTCTGAAAACAGTGATGTAGTATTGATTAAACGCCAAGGCACATAGCCTGAATGTAGGTTTTGTAACATCCAGCCTAATAGCATGATAGAACGTAATTGCGACTGACCATGTTGCAACATGACCAAGTCCTGTTCCATGATGTCTATGGCAGAAGACACTATGCTGTCCAATGAATATATCCTGGACGACAGAGTCGTTAACCCATTGTCAACCACAGAGAGAGTTTTCTTAAAATTAATACGATCAATTTCTTGTATTCTTATTGCAGTCTTTGCTTGTGTAATCTTCCATGCTTCATTATAAGCAGCAAAGATACCGGCATATAAAAAACGTTTATGACGCAGTGTTCTTGGTCCTAGCAAGAATTCTCTAAGATCAGCGCCATCTTTAAGTAAAGATAAGTGTTGTTTTACATCCTTAAGTGTAGATTTATGTAACCATTCAAGGCACAGTTTCCCTACACTGTATGTTGTTACTATTCCTGGGTGCTGTCTTTGAACATATCTTGGGTCTAGCCTAGTGAATGTGAAACCCTGTGTTTTCTTCAGTTATCTATCTTGACAGTTGTTTGTGTCTATAGGCCAGATTAACCATTTTTTCCAATCTGGATCTGTTCTGTTGTGATGCAAAATAGTATGTACGTCGACCTCCCCCCTGAAGTGTTACTGTTTTCAGGTGTAGGTGTAGGTATGGACGGATTGTTCAGGCCTTTTATCTTGTCTAACCCAAGACAAGATGTCTGTTGGACAATGTCATTCAAAAACATATTTGCTCAGGGATGATACAGGCTCTAAATAAAGCTTCTACACCCTCACCCTGCCAATCTTTTGTGCCCCAGACACATTTTGTCTCTATGTTGTCTTGCCAAAAGTCGAAACCTAGTTTAGACATTTGAGCGTAAAAGGCTGCAGAATAAAGTTGTTTGGTATTTGTCAACATACTTTTCATGTCTGTTTTGTTTACATTTCTGAAGTAAAATGATTCAGCATTGGATACATTGAACCCTGAAAAGTACTTGAATTTTCTTGCAAATGTTTTTCAGCTACCCTTTGGTGGTGTGGGACAATGTTCCCATTGGATATATCTTAATACATTTCTAGGCATTGTTAATTTGTAGAAGAAATGGTGACCATAATGGTTATAACAATACATTTGTTTATAGTCTGATGAACCTTCTAAATATTCATGATTTGTCAATACTGAAGACATTTCTAAGTCTGACATCAGGCAAGATGGCCGCCGACAGACCGTAGGAGGCAGCAGCACCCGTTCACTCTCCCGTGGTGAAAAGTCGGGTCTGACAAAAGGATACTGATACCGATACTGGGATATGGTCGTGAAAGATTGCAGCATGCAGTCGAACAAAGAAACTTAAATTAAAATATTCAAGCTGCAGCCCGAGCTCTAAAAAAACACGAGCAGAAAAAATATTTTGCGATGCTCAAGGATTTACTCAACTGGATCGAATTCATCGAGTGGCCCATCATACAGTCTGCCACTAATTATAAGAGAGAGTCTTATGCCTTTTGGCAGACGGTTGGAGCAGTGGCTGAGGAAGCGTTACAGCGATTTCAAAATAGCTGGCGTATTGGGAGGCAACTGATGGCTCCAAAGGTACTGAAGGCAGGCAAGGATATGGTTGGAAGCGAGGATGACCTGCGAGCAAGTGATGCTGAGATACCACCAAGCATAAGGGGAAAAGCGCGGCATAGAGCCCATCAGCGGAGGGAAGCTGCTAAGGCTCGAGAAGAAGAGAAATTAGCTGCTGCGGAAAGGAGAAAGCAACTCAAAGAGGCGGACAAGAGGAAAAAGAAAGAACCGACTAGAAAAGGACTTACGAAATGTGCTGATGCTGGCTCTGAATCACCGAGAGAAACCACCCTGCGGCAGCCGACTCTGTTCGAGTCATTCCCGGCGCTGAGAGCTGAGAGCGCTGGGGAAGCACTTGTAAGCATGAATGATGCAGGACTGAATGGCTGTAGCAGGTCAGCGGGCGTTACAGAGCAGCGGCTTGGATTGCAAGATGTAACCGAGGCTGAATGCTCAGAGGCTGCGAGGAGTTTGGAGGATGACGTCAGCGAGCCAAGGAGCGAGGAGCAGCCCGGGGAAGCAGCTGCGATATGTCAGACGGCTGAAGGAAGAAACGCGGTGGAAATCAGCAGCGAGCCGATGGTAGACAAGGAGCCAGCACTGGATTTACTGAACAGAGTCGAGAGAGAAGAGCAAAGCAAAAGTGAGCTCACGGAGTTTGCGGAGACAGTAATGGACCCGAAGCAGACGGCTGCGTCAATGAATATAAGCGCAATGTCTGGCGATGTAAGGGGAACAATGGGCGAAATAGAGCCGCATGAAACCATAATTGTAGAGGAAATCCCTCCAGTAGCTGTGATATCGACATCAACAGCAGCAACGCATGAAACTCAACCCCAAGCGATATCGAAGATAAATATAGTGTCTGGTGTTATCGGCGATACAATGGGCGAAGACGAGTTGTATAAAAATACAAGTGCCCAAGCGGGTAAGGAGCAAGGGGCTGGGAGTCGAGGGGCTGAGATTACTATTATATCTGAACTGACACAGATAGCTCCCGATAACAGGCCAACAGACATTTCTACCATAAGCGACGCAGTTAAAAAATTTGTAGATATCTTGGTGGATAATACAGGCAAAGCTAAAAACGATACAGCCCCAGAGGGGGCCCTAGATGACTCTCAAGCAAGAATTACGGGCATGGATGAGGGGAATATGAACAGTAGGATTGAGCATATGCTTGCGACCACTGGCTCACCCAGTGATGATTGTTTTTTCACGGGGAATGACGATGATAGGGATGATAATGAGGAAGAGGCCGAGGAAACAGAATCAAGTCATATTCTTTCTGCGGATCTAGGTGGCACGTCAACAACTACGGAAAGTGGCTCTGAGGTATCACAGACAGATATCTCAGGGCTAGACACTGAGTCAGAATCAGAACACAACACTGTCTTAAAGCGAAACTTAGTGAGTAAGTCAAGCAAAATCAAGGGAAGGACTCATAGAAGGGCAAAGAAATGCGGGAGTGTGTTACAAGCAGGAGTGGCTAAAAAACTGGATTGGGATCATGTAGCCACCTCGCAGCTGTATCAGGAGGGGGCAGTAGGTGGCGCCGATAAATCACAAGCACAGGCCCAGGTGCAGGAGAAAGACTATGCTGCGAGCTTTGATCTCTTGTTTTCAACCCTAAAGCAGATACAGGGGGAGGCTCGACGGGAGAGCCAGAGAGCCAAGCAAGCAAATAAGAAAATACAAGGGTCTTTACGCAAGGTTGATAAAATGTATGCGGAAATGGCTGGTAGATTGGTGGAGGTGGAGGAAAGGACTGGCAAAGTAGAGGATGATGTCGTAAAACTACAGGAGTACAGAGACGAGCAAGAGAAAATTTCATCAGATGTGTTGTGGAAGCTCGAAGATTTCGAGAATAGACAGAGACGCAACAACATTAGACTGCTCGGGGTTGAGGAAGGGAAGGAGGGGGCAGATGTACGCGCTTTTACTGTGCAATTGTTGAAAGGAGCTTTTCCAGAAATGGATAAATGGGATTGGGATAAGGAAGTACAGCGCGCACACAGGTTTCCCCTGACGCAAAAAATAATGCAAGTACCAGATCAAGGGCCATTCTACTATATGTGGGCAATTTTCTACTGAGAGAGGAGGTGATTAGTAAGGCAAAGCCAACAGCTAAGCGCTCCTATAAGGACGTCACATTCTTTGCCCGCCCAGATTTTTGCCACACTACTGTGGAGAGAAGGTGGCGAATGAGGCAACTAATTACACCTTTTCAGAATGTAGGATGCGAGGTATACCTGATGTTCCCATGTCGACTCAAGGTTGGCTTCAACGGCCAATTTAGGGTCTTCTTTTCGGAAATAGTGGCACAGGAATATCTGACTTACTTAAAAGAGGGGAAGGCACAAAGAGATGGGAAAGTACAAAATGAGAGGGCTGCAGCTATCAAGCAAATTGCTAGTGTCACGCAAAAAAATAAAAAGTGAAATGGAGAACTTACAATAAGTGATCGAGGGAGGGAGTGGCATGGATAAATTATCCCGACAAAATAAGTTTAACTAACGGATATTAAGGTTAAGGGAGAGTGGCAGGGGAGAGGCTTCCTGGGGAGATTGGCTGTCAGACACAGGTCATTCCTGACCTGTTTGCCAGTAGGGGTGGGGGGAGGGCAGGGGTCATGGGGGGGTGGGTACACAGGGCACGGTACGGCACCAAACAATAGAATCATTTACAGAAGTAGAGGTAGAGACGGAGGAAAAGGTGGACAAGAGAAAAGACTTAGGGACGAAAGAAAGGACAAATCTATTTGGTGAGGGGGACAAGAGTGAGGAAGTGGGAAATATGATAAAAGGAAACAAATTGTATAATATGTATAATGTGAATCTGTATGGTAACAAAAAAATGAATTATCTATGGGGACTAGATATGTAACGTGGAACGTGTGCGGGCTAAACGATACTCAGAAAAGGTTAAAAATTTCAATGTTATTAAGACAGATGAATGTGGACTTTATTTTTTTACAAGAGACACACGTCATGACTTCACAAGAATTCTATTTAAAACAATTGGGCTATCAGGTATTAGTAAGTTCACAGCAGGGTGTCAAAAAGAGGGGAGTAGCTATACTATCTAGAAATAAAAACTTGCTCATAAGAAAAAAAGCACTAGATCAATGGGGGAGGTGGGCAATGGTTGAATGTATGATAGATGGGGAATGGACTACGTTGGTAACTGTATATGGATCAACTGAGGATGACCCGGAGATTCTTCAATTTTTAGATGTGGAGCTAGCTACGTGGGCACCCAGAATTATTATGGCAGGGGACTTGAATATTAATGGTGCTGATGGTCTAGGCTCAGGCTCATTCGGTAAATACTCTGGGAGAAAGAGGCGAGTTTGCCAAGCCTTGCAGGGATAAGTGGCAAACAATACCCTATCTGATGTCTGGGGAAAAAAAAATGTTGGAAATAAGGGTTATACATATTATTCAGCCCCACATAAAATCTGTGTAAGATTGGATTCTTTTTTTATATCAAACCCACTTATACTGGAATCAACAATAGAAAGACTCCCACAGATCCTAAGTGATCATAATCCCCTAATCCTTACACTACCAAAACCGGCAAATACTCAAGAGCAAAGACAGTGGACTTTTGAAAGAGGATTATTGCAGGAAGAAAAATACGTGAATTACATGAAAGTATGGATCAAAGAGTTTTTTGAGATTAACAGAGATAGTTCTACTGTAGGGGTAGTATGGGATGCTTTTAAAGCGGGGGTCCGGGGAGAAACCTTGAGCTTTAACTCTTATAAGAGAAAACAGGAGCAGATAAGAAATATGGAACTCGCAAAGGCAGTGCTTAAGGCTGAAGAGAAATTAGAGGAATGTATAGTAGGCGGTATCCCAATAGATAATGTAATCTTGGAACTTTTTAAAAGCGAAAGGGGAAGCAGAGGGAGAAATTGCTAGAAAGGCTGCAAAATTATATACTGTAAAAAGAGAAAAATGTCACGAATGTAGTGAAACAGTGGGTAGAACCTTAGCTGTTCGAACAAGGCAGCAAGAAGCGTTAGGAACTGTAAGGGAGATTAGGGATACTTCCGGTAGGATCCATACAGAGCCAGGGGAAATAAGGGAAGTGTTTAGGAACTTTTATGAGAAGTTATATGAGGAATCAATAATGGGAGATGCTATTAAAATTAGAGATTATTTACAGGAAATCCCGGTGACTAGATTCTCGGATGAAGAGGCAGATACCTTAGAGGAAGTTTTTCAGGGGGAAGAAATTAAAAACGCTATTTTGAATCTCCCCTCTGGAAAAGCTGCAGGTCCAGACCAGATCCCAATAGAATTTTATAAAGTATTCTGGGATATCTTAGAACCTGACATGGTTAGGACGCTGCAAGAGGCACAAATTGGAGATTCAATACCTAGGTCATGGGGGGGGCTGAAATAGTGATAATTTTAAAAAAAGGGAAGCCTCCGGAAGAACCGGGGTCATATAGGCCCATTACTCTGATGAACACGGATACTAAAATTTTTTCTAAAGTATTAGCAACAAGATATGCTAAAATAATAGATAGAGTAGTGAGCAATAATCAACATGGTTTTATACCTGGAAGGGGCACCACGCACCATACACGTAAGGTAATAACCTTACTTGATGCCACAGCAGTCTCAGGGGACCCAATGGCGATTATGTTACTAGATGCGGAAAAGGCATTTGACCGGGTCTCCTGGGACTATCTGTGGCATATTCTTGAAAGATCAGGAGTTAAAAAAAAGTATATCAAAGCAATCCAGGGGCTATACGTAGATCCTGTGGCCTCTGTGCGTGTGAACGCGGGGACTACAGCACAATTCCAGATTAGGAGAGGTACGAGGCAAGGCTGCCCCTGCTCCCCATTGCTATTTGCAATGTATATGGACCCATTAATTCGGAGAATAGAGACTTGTGATATAATTAAAGCACTGCCTACTCGAACCGGTTATTGTAAAATATTAGCGTATGCTGATGACGTTGCAATAATTACACCAACACCAATGGAGGCTATTGCCCAAGTGGAAATAGAAGCTTTGAAGTTTGGTGAAATCTCGGGTTATAAACTCAACACTAACAAGACCCAGATAATTAAAAACCATAACACCACGTGTACAGATACCCGAGTTGTACAGGCAGGCACATATCTGGGAGTATCTATTTCAGCTGATTTAGACCATTTAGTGGAAAAGAATTTAACACCCCTAATCAATAAAGTACGGAGAGATCTAGATCGATTAGATAACTTACATTTATCAATAGTGGGATGAACAAATGTAGTAAAGATGTTGGTCTTACCTAAGTTCCTTTATTTTTTTAGAGCAATACCCTTACTATTCGAGGCTAAATTGTTTAAGAAGATAGAAGACATGATTAACAGATTTATATGGGCAAAGGGGAAAACCAGGAGAGCACTTAGATTCATGACACTCCCACGGGAGAGGGGGGGGTGGGCACTGCCAGATCTAAAGCTCTACTATTGGGCAGTAGCCCTGCAAAATATGAGTGGTTTAGCGGGGGGCGGAGAATCTGACGGATGGAATGAGTTGGGATCATTAGCAATTTATGGCTTACTGTTGGGTCCAGAAGCAGAAAATGTTTTTTTTAAATATACTGAAACCAGCTATTACAAAAGGACACGATTTAGAACGCTCCTAGCGGCTTATACTGTTTGGAAAGCCTTTACTAAAAGATTCGGGCTGGGGCGGTATAACTTATACACTAGACTGAGCGGAAACCCAAACCTACCTATGGAAGTAGTTTCTGGTGTTATATTTATAGAATGGGAAAGAAAAGGAATTAGAAGGATAGGTGATCTAATGGGTCAGCAAGGGGTTTGCCAGTTTTCCGAACTACAAGCTAAGTATGCAATAGATAAAAGACAATTTTTTAAGTACTTACAAATAAGGAGTTTTTTGCACAACAAAAAAGGTGGTGTGTCAGGATTTAGTAAAAATGCAATCATGGAAGTGATTGAAGCTGGTGAGGAATGCACTATAAAGAGATTCTATGCTGAGTTATTAAACTCAAAAGAGGATGATATCGAAAAATGGGCAAATAAATGGAAAGATAGTTTGGAAGTCAGGGAGGAAAGTTTTCATATGTCTCTGGAAATGGGGTATACACTGTTATGCTCAGCACCTCTCCAGGCGCAACATTACAAAACACTATACCACCTATACCATACGCCTGCAAAGATAGCCCAATGGGGGGGTACAGCAGGAACTAACTGTTTTAGATGTGGAAATTCAGAGGCGGATCTAATACACGTATTTGCAACATGTCCTCACCTGCAACTACTTATAAAGAACATACAGGGGTTCTTGAACCAAGAATTAGGAATAAATATTCTCCTTACCCCCCCAATAATTCTCTTGGGGATAAAGGAGGAGGAGGGACAGCATCAGGATAGATGGGAATCCTGTCTATTCTTAGCTATGGCAGTAATGAGACTCTGTATTGCATCTGCATGGCTGGATCCTTTACCACCATCATTCCACCAATGGGTGGCTAAATTATTATCAATATATAACTTGGAAATCGAGATATATGCAAGGAAAGGGAAAAAGGGAAGGAAAACTGGCAAACATATCTGGGATCCCATTACTCGCTGGAAAGAAGGGAGTACTGGTCTGAAAGGTTTAAAATGCTTGAATAATATATATTTTGGTAAGATGTTTATTACTGTTTAAGATATATTCAGGTACGCTGATTCTGTCCCAATCGGGGGGGAAAAGATTGTAATCTTGTTTGGATTTTATTTATCAGTGCATTTACTTATTTATTTATCTCATTTGATTGTAATCTCTCTCTTTTCTTTCTTTGCATTTTTTTTTCTTTTTATACTAACTAATATTCCTTTACTTTACCCCTCATCTCTCTCTTAATATATGATATGTTATGTTCTATGCAAATATTGCCGTGCCCTGTATGTATGTAAAAAAGAGGGGGAAAAACTTTCAATAAAAATATTTTTTTTAAAAATAAGTCTGACATCATATTATTAACAGTCTCGAAGTCCCAATCATCAGAAAAGGTACATGATGAAACAAAGTCACTTAATGAAATCTTGAATAAATGTGGAATCTTTAACAGCTCCAACGGGCCAAAAATGTCATATAATCAGTTCTGTCCCAAGCTATACCACCAGATATAGGAAAAGCTGTTATGTTCACTGATAACAAGTCTCTCTGTTCACGATGTGAGGATTTGTGTGGTTTGAGGAGTAAGTTGATGTTCTTGCAGTGTCCATTTTGACATATCTTCCATTTATCAGCATTCCCAAAGCTATTACCAGAGTCAGCCAAAGTAGAAGAAAAAGCACACCCAACACAATCCAAAGTTCAATCCATGTTGAAACTAGATACATTTTCCCAGGTGATGAAAAAGATCTGTTGCTTGTTCTTTGGAAGTTCTTTTTACTGGCGCCGTTTCAGGTTGGCTGGGATCCTCAGAAAACGTATCAAAGTTGATGAAATAGCCAGAGGCAGTTCTGTCAATTGTTGGGATTGCATCAGGATTCATTCAAATCGCTGAAACCACTTGATCACTTGTTACATTTGTGTAGTCAGATGCTACTTCCTTGTAGACAGGCGTTTCTTGACGAACTGTTGTTTGGGTTTCAAGAGGTACAAGTGCCATAGCTTTGTTGCTTAGTCCTTCTTTTGGCACTGCAGGTTTTGCAAAGGTGATGAATCTCTCAGTTTGAACCTCTTGGATAGAAGCAAGATTAGGGCGTCTGCTATATTGGTGGAGTCCACTTGGCCTACTGCTTAGTTTTGGCCACATGATGTGGTTTGACCAGATCGAATGACACAAACCTATTCTCCTTTTTACCAGCAAGGGGCGGCAGTAATACTGTTCTTGATCCGTGGATTGCTAACACAGGTACTGGTTGTCTGTAAGAAGGCCCACATTTCTTCTTGTCCGCGATCTTCTCTCTGACTAGATCCCCAGCTTAAGAATCCAGACAGACCTTGCTGGGACGGTTGTTTTTTCTTCAGTGGTGGTTGGCTTCTAGAGCACGTTACTTTGTTTCGTTCCTATTTCATTTAAGTCCTATAAAACAGCCAAATGGTCTTTGATATCAAAAGTTTTTTGGTCTACCACTGAAGTCTGACAATCGAGGTCCGCTACTAACATTCTGGTCCCAAAAAAGACTTCATATGGAGTGATTCCCCCTAGAGAACTTCTGGGCAGATTGTCAAGACTACGTTGGACACTTATTAGATGTTTGACCCATCCGTCACCCAAGCCTAATACCCTAGCTGTTATAGATTGCTTTATGTCCTGATTTTTTCTCTCCACAAACAAATTTCCCGCAGGATGGAATGGACTGTAGTACCGCAATGCAAAGCCCAATTTGGCCATGGCCTCCTTGTAAGTTCGAGAGCTAAATGCAGGGCCATGGTCAGAATGTAGCGTGCCGACTGCGTATGTGCTAATAAAGACTCACAATTCTTTTATAACAGTTTGAGCGTCAGCCGAGTGCTGAGACCACATCCAAATGAACCTTTTCTTAATATTTGTGGGACCACGTCTGTTCCCAGGGACGTCTGCATGTAGAAAGTCTAATGCTGTCTAACAATGGTGTCTGTACTGGGCTGGCTATGCTATAGTCTGGAATCTGGTGGCGTTCTGTGCTGCGATCTCTATTGCAGTCAATGCAGTTAATAAAAATGTGTGAATGTGTGCATTCATTCCTGGCCACCAGTACGTCTCGTAATTCTAGTATAGTCTTAGAGATCCCCTAATGAATCAGACCCTCTCCCAAATGTGCTTCGTATATCAAAGCTACTCTATGTTTCCTGTTTGGAATTACCCTATCCCCCACTCCAGGGATTTGAGCAAAAGGAACGGAGTTTGCATCAATTATATATGAGTATTTGAGTGGAAACTTATTAGGTAACGCTGCACCGCTGCCTTTGCTTGTGGCATTGACAGCTAGCATTATTTTGCTGTCTATTTTCCTTTTTGGAATGAGGGATTGCAGCTACAGAAGACGTTTGCACAGCTGCCTTCGCGGCTTCAGCAGCCAATGATTTCCCTTCAACGTGAACGCCATCACGTTGATGACTCAGCGTATGTGTCACGTGAGTGTTTTGTAGTCCTTGTCATAACTGAACTACTTGTTCCCAAAGCAGTTTATGCTTCATTGTGCCACCTTTTGCATCGTTGTAACTGTTTTGAAGCCAGTTTTGCAAGTATTCATTGTAAGATTGAACACAATAATACGAATCGCACACTATGAGTGTGGGGAATTCGCGATCTATAGGCTTGTTTACCCCCGTAGCGGGTTGAGCTAGTCCGTCAGTATAAATTATACATTCATACTGGTCAAGAGGCAGAATTTCAGTAGGCAAAGGACATTCTTGTTCGTATTGTAGAAATGCTTGTGTTTTTAAATAAGGATCAAAAACGTATTCAACATCTGTTGCAGTAAGAGAATTAACCCATTGTATCCATCTTGGATGTAAAGCTTTAGCATTTGGAATGCTCGCTTTTGTCACTGCCTCTAAGGCAGGTACAGGAGTTACGACCATAATGCGTTTTCCCTGTGCTAGGGCTCTTTCTTTTGCTACAGCAGTTTGAACCACTGTCAGAATTTTTTTAGTTGAATTGAATTTCATTTCTGCTTGTGTATACAAATGTGATTTGTATGCAATCTGTACTTTTTTACTTTCGTTAAAGGTTAAGTAGGTGAATCCGCACTGACCCAGAATTATTCGGATCACCAAGTTGCGTATGTTTACGCGTGTTTGTAAATGTTTAGGTACCAACATGTCTGTTTGCAATGAACGCAAAATTTCTGTGTGTTTTTGTGTCCAATTTACTGTTTGAAAATCAGGTTTGATTAATTCGTAGAGAGGTTTTACCCTTTCTGTGTAATTTAGAATGTAAGTTCAGGAAACCTGGATTCGACTGTAAGTTTTTCAGCGTTTTCGGCAGTTGGAGCAGCGCACACTTTTCTAAAAAGTTGGCTGCCAGGATTTTGCCTTCACTTGATAATTCATATCCTTGGAAAAGGACGTTGAGATGTGCAATTCTTGATTTCTTAAAATTGAATTTGTACCCCTCAGAGTTCACCCTATTCAAGTGCCTATCCAAGTTATTGTCTGTCAGATATATATCATCGACATATGACAATGCCTTGTCATCATAAATTTGTAGTAACTCTGTTACCCTTGCTGAGAATAACCCAGGACTACTCTTGAATCCCTGAGGGAGACGACAGAAGTAACGGTGTGTCAGCATATTTGAGAAACCGATCAAATACCTACTTTCAGGTGCAGTATTTTGACAAAAGAAACCATTCGAAATATCTAATATGGTTTTATATTTTTTACGCACAATGTTATTCATTAATGCTGTACTGTGTGCATTCTGCACTACAAATGTTTTGTAACAAGAGTTTAGATGTCTGTAATCCAATAATAGACAATATGTATTGTCTGGTTTGGAGACAGGAAACAAAGGATTGTTCATTGATGAAGTGCATGTTTCAATCACTCCCTGGTATTCAAGTTGATCTAAGATCTCACTGACCTGTTTTTTAGCTTCTTGCTTAACTGGACAGTGCCTTTGTGCAGTTCGTTGCTTTTTTAATTGGATTTTGTGGCGAGGTGAGTCCTCATCCCATCCTACATGATTTTTGTGTAATGCTGGAGCTTGGGCTACTGCCCATTTCCTAGCATAAGTATATTTTAAATGTATTGGAATATGATTAGAGAAGGCTGCCATAATGATGTCTTCGCCATGTGGGCACTCCCTGACAAATTCTGGTGGCCAGTCTTGTTCAGCTAGAAGAATGTCATAACCCTTAGAAAGTCACTCCCAAAAGAGTGCTTTTATTTTTCTTGGTATGTCTCCCTCCATCTGGAGTGTTATTTCATATAACTTATGTGGAGAACTAACCCTGGTATCTGCAGTTTCAACTTGAATGAATTCATTCAAGTCCACTGTCTCCAGAAGATCCTTCAGGTTCTGGCGAGCTACTGTGACTTCTGCTGCACTGTCCAACATTGTCTGAGCCCATTCTCCGTTCTTGAGTTGTGTCCTCAAGATCCTCGGCATGTCTGCTTTTTAGACCTGCTACCTTCTTTTTGGTGAATTGAGGTTTCTTGTTTTTCTGAATGTGTTGATCGTCTTTGGGCTTCACACGTCCTTCTTTGTTTTCTGACCGCCCTCCTCTTTCGGATTTCTGAGATGAAGTCTGAAAGGTACGAGAGGAACGTGTATCAGTGTTTTGATGTCTAACAGGTTTTCTCAAATTATCCCTATTGCTGAGGTTATACCTCCTTTCAGAGGGCTCCTTTTGAGGAGACCTACCTCGGGAATGAGAACACTTCTCTTTAAAAATTTGTTTGCTATTATCCCTCTTCTTTTTAGAAGGAGTAGGAATGGTTTTAGTAAAGACCTTTTCAGGACTTTCAGACAGTTGTGGTTTACCTGGTTTACCAACCAAACTGTCTCTGCAGAATTCTTCATAGGATTTTTCAATTATTCTGGCTAGTTCCTGTGGTTGCTCAGTTACATCAAATTCCCTTAACTTCTGGCGGATCGCCGGGGGCGGAGCTAGCCGAAGCACGAAATGGCCGCACACTGAGCGAGCTCCTCCGGGCGGCCACCCAGTTCATCCTTATCCTGCATGTAAAATTGGGCCCCATCCCACTAAAATGCTGCCATCGACACACTGATGTGTCGACTACAATTGGTGAAAGTTTCGTAGCGCTGCTATCACTAGAAACGGAAATACGACCACGCAGGGCACTGAGGCCTACACGGCGACGACGAAGGTGGCGCACCGACCTCGATTGATTAGCCGTGCCGTGACGTACAGCACGCAGCCCGGATCGAGGCAGGACCATTGTCACCGGGCGGAAGCGAACGAGCCAAGATGGGAAGCAGATGCAGGGTTTAGACGGGGCTGCGCCATCCGAGCCCATCACACGCTACTAACGCATGGCGGCGACAGAGCCCACAGAGACTGCCTGCACAAATATAGAACGGCGAACCGGGCCCTGGGTATGCGCCCACGGCGCGGCAACGTGAAAAATGGCGGGCGGCCTGATCTACTGAGGGACACACCAATCTAAAACAGTGTAAGACCGAACTGAGCGCAAAGTGACTCGCGCAGAGAAGATTGGACTCAGCAAGTGCATGCAACTCCACAACTTTACACGACTCCCTTGGGACCACGGGACTGCCTCACTGGAGTAAGACACCACCCCTCCCAAATTCTGGGCCCCTCCACACAAGTGAGCTGGGCATAGTATGGTATCCCATGATCAAGAAACACGCAAAACAGGCAGGAGGCATATGGAGGGATACACCGCACACATACATACAGCGCCGGGCCCTGGAGAACAATAGCGCTGACCAGATTGATTGGGCACATAGCACTCCGGGATCTAAATAGCTGCTGCGAATATTGTGGTTCCACAATATCAGCTGCTGAGGCAGGGAGACCTAGGATCACGGCTGTGCCTAGCTGGTGTCTTGGGTGTGTCCGTAGCGGCTGATTACCAAACGAACATTAAGGCCTGCAACCACAAGCGACGACCAGCTCGATACACACATCACTCACAACGCACGGAGCATGTCCTGTAGTCCACGGCCACGAGAAGGAAAAGACCACTCCTGAGCCATCGTGGGTAAACCGGATAAGAACCAATCAAAAATAAATGTCAAACAATTTAAAAAAGTGCAAGATCATTCTGGAGAGGACCAACAGGCGCTCCCACCGCTGGCACAGACTGCGGTGGACTACCAGCGGACAACATTCAGTCAATGCTTCTCACGATACAAACAGCGCTGACAAACATTGATGGGAAAATTGACTCTCTCATGCACATAGTAGATCGCATGTCCAAATGATTAGACAGACACACTGAGAGGATCGATATGGCTGAGCGCAGGATATCGGATGTGGAAGACGCCAACACCCAACTCACAGCGAAACAATCTGGGATAGACAAACAACTAGCTACACTGACTGCCAAAGCCAAAGACTTAGAGGCCAGGTCTCGGAGAAGCAACATTCGCATCTTGCGGAAACAACCAATACAGGCCAAATGGAGAAATATGTGGAGCAACTCCTAATTACTCTAATGGGTAGAGACACGTTCTCGGACGTGTTCCTAATAGAAAGGGCCCACAGATCCCTAGCTCCGAAACCACCGGTGGGCACAAGACCATGACCCATTATAGCAAAAATACTAAACTACCGTGACAGGGATACAGCGTTGTGAAAGGCAAGAGAAATGGGCACCCTACGACACAAGGGCATGGACATAGCTCTATATCCAGATTTTACGCAATCTGTGCAGGAAGCGAGAAACAAATATGGGCAGGCGAAACAAAAACTCCGAGACTTGCAAATCCCGTATGCGATGCTCTACCCAGCCAGGCTAAAAATCACTGACGAAGGCTCGACAAAGATCTTCAGTGACCCTAAAGAACTTCTGAAATATTTGCAGATCAGGAAACCGAAAGGTGAACGCAGAAGATCGCCATGGGACAGACTTCCGGAACGAGAGATCATGTTGGATGTAGAATGATATATCCCAGATGCACAGAAACATCTCTGACTCTAACAGGGTACACTGCAGACCAGGGAGGATGACCCCGTGGAGATTGCTGATGTTTGCACCACCACCGCTTTGACAATATGGGACTCTGCTGCTGCAGAAATTGCTTCAAACTGAGATGCAGAGACAATTGAATATCATGCGGCGTCCGGGAAGCGGACCTGCTGCTCAGATAAGTCACCTTTGAGACGCAACGAAATGTAGACTGATTGGCTGTGATAAGCACCTTGTAGTATGACATGTTGGCAATACTTTTGTTATAATTCATTATGTTACATTGGGATATGGGAAAGATGTGAGTTTTACACTTACAGTGCACTCACATGTTACTGGGTGGTCCCCCCTTAGTGTGTTCTGAAGAGGGGACAAGGCTCGGCAGCTCCCGCCCACTTGTGTACATCACACTTGTTCGTTTTTGGGGGCGTTAAATTTAGTCTATGTAAAGGGAGGAGGATAAAGACGTGGGTACTTTTTGGGGATTGTCTTTGTTGATGGGTTCAAAACGAAGTGGGAGGGGGAGGGAAGGGGGGGACAGCCAAGAAAATCACCAAGCAGCTCTAGTTAGGACTACAACCCACTTACCAGACTGTGCATTTCTGGGACTCATGCAGCATAGTAAGACTGATCTTTCTTTAAAGCGACGCTCGTGGCAGCTGGGATGACACATGTTCGGACACTGAGGCTTATATCTTGGAATGTGAGGGGTCTTCAAGATCCACGAAAAATCAGAAAGGTCCTGGCGTACCTGGACAGACACAAGGTAGACGTAGCATGCATCCAAGAAACACATATCGCACCCCAGAGAGAGTGCAGAATAGGTTACAGATGGGCCCAATTCCGAGTGGCATCCTCGTTCTCAAGCTATGCTAGGGGGCTACTGATACTAATAAAACGTAACACCCCCTTTACTCTCACTACCACGATCGCTGACGACCAGGGGAGGTATATAATTTTACGAGGAAATTTTGGGGGCACGGATATCACAATTGTTACAGCATATGGCCCCAACGTTAATGACCCACAGTTCTATGAAACCATCTGGGCCAATCTTAGAGAGATACAACCGACAGCTATTGTGTGGGGGGGCGATTTCAACACATGCTTAAATCCTACACTGGATAGAGTATCCGGTATTGACAAACATGGTAGAAGGGCAGCAAGATAAGTTTTGGATGGAATGGATGAATGGTCTATGGTGGAGGTGTGGCAGTTGAGGCACCCGAGGCGAAGAGAGGGCACATGCACCTCACTGACGCACAGCACTTGGTCGAGATTAGATTATTGGTTGACCACACAGGAGGTCAGCACTTGGATGACGGCAGTAGAACACCTGCCTAAAACACTGTCTGACCACTCCCCAGTATGTTTAGTATTAGATGTCCCCACACACACCCCGCGACAGTTCCCATGGTGCCTCCGACCAGAAGCATTGAAGGATCAGGTTTTCCATGGCGAATTACGGCAAACCATCGAGGACTTCTTCCAGGTCAACACGGGTTCGGTGGAAAGCTCTAGGATGTTATCGGAGGCTTTCAAAGTCACCATCAGGGGCCACTGCATCAGTAAACATGCGGGTATACTTAGATATATCAGACAACAATTAGCCATGGTGGAAAAAGATATTCAGAAATTAGAGGCTGACTATGCAGATACGCTACAAGACTCCCTACTGGCAGACATAGGAACTAAGGTGGACACATGCATGAGTATGCGGAAACAGAAATAAAATACGTGTCAAGGCAGTATAAGGCCAGAGCGTACGGGGAGGGGGGCAGACCGGGCAGGGCGCTTTCGCAAAAGATTAAACCAGCACAGGGCAACGCACATATCACACATATCGTGTCTAAACAAGGTGTGCCAGTTTATGACACCCCTTCCATCCTGTAGAATTTCTGAGCCTACTATTCTAAACTATATACTACACAGATATCACACACACAGCAAGACATTCATGAATACCTAGACGATGTAGGTCTAGCCTGGCTTTCAGACACGCATAGGGAATATCTAGGCCATCACTTAACAGAAGATGAATTTAAAGAAGCGATTAACTCCTTGCCTAATAATAAAGCCCCAGGCCTAGATGGCTTACCAGGTGAATTCTATAAGAAATTTAAGGATCTGCTGATTCCACATTTAGCCCAGATGTTTGGGGAGGCGTATGAAGAAGGGGCCCTTCCGTTAACACTGCGTGAGATGCTACTGATAGCACTTCCAAATCCTGGCAAAGACCCCAGCCAATGTGTCATACCGCCCCCTTTCCTTATAAACATAGACGTAAAAATACTGGCCAAGATATTAGCAAACCTTATACAACCATTACTAGGACTCCTAGTCTTGCCAGATCAGGCGAGTTTTATACCTACAAGGTCCACAACACAAAATATACGTACTATCTTTGCAATGTACAATAGTTTGAATCCTGATTTGCCGGCAGCGGCCGCGCTTTTAGATGTGGCAAAAGCCTTCGATTCTGTGGAGTGGGAGTTCATGGTTACCGTCTTATCTAGAATGGGATTCCCACCTGCTTTCTTGAAATGGGTAGGCCTACTATACAATGAACCCAGGGATAGAGTGCGCATTAATGGAAATACCTCGCAACATATTGAGATCAGCAGTGGAACAAGACAGGGATGCCCACTATCCCCTATCCTGTTTGCGCTCACGCTGGAACCGCTAGCCTGTAAAATTACGCAAAAGCATCCAGAATCGGCGCTTCAATTCAGTCTTCGCCCGATAGGAATTTCCCTATATGCAGATGACATGGTCTTGTACACTAGATACCCGGATCAGAACTTAAATCCATTGATTAGGGAATATATTAGATTCAAACAATATTCTGGCCTCAGTATAAACTGGAATAAATCGGTAGTGATCCCCTTAACAGCGGAGACCCCGCAACCTATTTTAGACTACCCGCTAAAATGGGAAACGGACCAGTGAAATATCTGGGAATCTGGGTGCATCGCGATCCGGAGACGGTGCTTAAGGCAAATTACGGAGTAGCAATAACCAAACTAGAAGAGCAAGTACAGAGATGGATTAAGCTACCCCTGTCGATAGCGGATAGGATAGCCCTTCAGAAAATGGTGGTATTGACCCGTTTCCTCTATTTATTCTGGAATATCCCAATATGGCCTACACAGACATTTTTTGCCAGGCTATGCACAGGGCTACAGCGACTCACATGAGCAGGGAAGCAGCCCAGGGTGAGTTGGAAGGTACTCACGAAACCATATCATCAGGGAGGTTTTGCTGCCCCGACCTACAGCTATACTACTACTGTGCACAAGCACAGCATGCACATTATTGGATGCAACCGCATTCCCACATCCCACATATAGCGTTAGAGACAGACAGTATTCGCCCACACCGACTAACACTATACATAGCAGACCCTATCAGTTACTACCATAATGATGCAATACACCCAGTCAAATGCACGTCAAGAGCCTGGCATACTCTGGTAAGACGAGCGAGTAAGCTACCGATTTACACTTCAGCCCTTCCACTGGTGAACCATCCCAAATTATCGGTCACGCAGGAACAGAATATGAGGAAGGTGTTGGGAGAAATGGTACTTACAACGATGGGTACGGTATTCCCACACAACAGCTTCATACTCTTCCAAAGTCCAACCTTATGTGCACACCAAACGTCGTTAAAAAGGTTAGCGTACATCAGATTAAGGGCGGCAATTAAAGATCTATATGACACATTCCCGGCGGAACCCGCACCACTGCAGGCCCTACAGATATTATTAACAGCGCCAACGCGTACGAAATTAGTTACATGGCTATACACTACATCCCAAAACAAACAGAATACAGAGCCTGATAAATCTCTGCGGCGGTGGGACGAATCGACGGGGGTGCCCATTTCAGAGGAAGATTGGAACTACAGCTGTGCACAATTGCACTTACTTACATCAAATTGTAATTTACGAATTATACATTTTAAATTCCTCCATCAGACGTATTATACACAAGTCAAATTGCACCGATATGGCCTTAGAGCGGATGATAAATGCCAGCGATGTTCCGCCAACCAGGCAGACTTCCTCCACATGGCGTGGGCATGCCCTGGCCTAACCACATATTGGCAGGAGGTGACAGATGCCTCACCCGCATGTTGGCTGAGCATATAGCAAACGCGCCATTGGTATGCCTTCTGGGTATTTATAAACTTAAACTGCCTAGATGACACAAACTACTTGCGGTTGCGCTTTTGCTTGCGAAAAGACGCATTGCCATTAAATGGGGTAGCAAGCGTCCACCCAGATTCAAAGATTGGCTGAGTGACATGCTATATTGCAAGGAAACACTAGGTGTTTATGAGGAGGACTTGCCACAGGCCTCCAGACCTAAAGACTTCTGGTAGCCACTGCTGGACTATTTACAACAACAACAAGACGACTCTTGATCGCAATTCGGGAGGGGGCGCGCAGGAAAGGGAAGGGACAATGCACTTGAAGGTTGTTTTTATTGTATAACCACACATGTAAATGACACAATAGATTATTGTTAACGATGCCTGTTACGATGTAAGAGACGTTTGAAAGCCGCCACCCTTCTGTAGATACTGTGTCTAATGCCAATGTTCATCCAAGGTACATGTGCTGTGCTGTGTTGTTCCTCAAGATGTGAAGGAAAACAGGGGGAAGTGGATTGACAAACAATGTACATAACTGCTGCATAATGTCTGTCCTTACATGCTGCTTGGTGAAATAAAAATACAATATTAAAAAAATAAAACTTCTGGCGGATCGCCACTGATGCTGCTTCTCCTTTAATATTAGCTAATATTATTGTTGAGTCCTCTTCGAAATAGTTCAGTAGTTTCATACCCAAATTTAAAACAGGCTCTGCCCCATATTTGTTTTGAACTTGTTTCAGGACGTCTGGTATTACCGCCATGGACGGAACACCATGTGTTTTAGTGTAGATAGCATCAAAGACTGTAAACCAAGTGGTGCAGTCCTCCAGATGTGGTGTGATCCCCATTGGTAAACAGATTGTTAAAATTCTGTGTTTCTCATGAGGGCTAGTATTAGGAAATACTGCTTCAATTTGAGTAATTTTTGGAGCTATCCAGAATGGAATTTGTTCACGTTTTGTTGGTAATTTACCCATGACTGCGTGTAAAGTCCGTGGTGTGATTTTCAGTGTATTCCCCTGGTGAGAGATATGTTGGGGAATTACTACTGGTGGTTGGACTGTAAAAGTCTACATGACATATAGAACCAATTGTCTGTAAATGTTGATTTACTCTTTGAGTTGAGTTAGTAACTCTTCATCTGTCATTTCTTCAATGTCAGGATGTGGTGTATAGCCGGCTAAAACTGGCCATGTTGCTCCTGGTCTACCTAGTGGACCAAGCCTGGTAATGTAAGTTAAATGTTTTAGGGCGCCTTTAAACCAGAGCTCATTCTCCTGGTATGTTAGTGGAATTTCAATATTCTTGAAAGGAATGTATTCCTCTGGTAGATCATCTTCTTTGTAGAAGTGAAACATGTGTGTTAATGGATTTGTTTCTGGGAAGACTATTCATGAATAGAATACTTCTGTCTGGTGATATTCATGTGCCTCTATCGCAAAAACCGCCCTACCACCTCTTGATGTTAGGCCGTGTTTTATAAGTTTTATAGTGATGGCTTTCCTTAAATTTTGAGGAATGACTACAGCATTCTCATCGGTTTCTTGGAAACCTGTAAAGGTAAAAGCTGGTCCGGTGTCATCGCCTGCAGCTCTACTGGCCCCGGGATTATCTTCGTCGGCAATTTTGTTGACTGAAAGCTTGTAGAGCAAGTTTCAAGGGAACAAAGATAAGGTGGACATTATTTTGGAAGACTGTATCCTTCAACTTAGAACAAAACAAAAAGCTAATACATAGGATTTTCTTCCTACTCAGCTATGGCGGATATTATCTCTTACCCACTCCAGACATCTATTGGAGTATTACGGAAAAAGGGGTCACTGAGAAAAGCACGACTGAGTTACTTTAGTATCTAGCATTAAATTAGTGCCTTACCAAACCGTTGGGCGCCATGTAGTGTAGTTCCTATATTCCCAATAGGCTCTGCGCATTGGAATATTATATACTATAGATGTAACATAGGACTGAGGTCAATGTCTCTACCGAATATACTAAACTTAATTGTGAGTGCCAGCTAGCTCAGAGGTCACTAGAAACTTTTTCAAATACACAAGAAGGGATTAGTTTCTGACAACCGCATAAACAGGACAACGTTGTTTCCCTAGGACTGGAACAAATATCTTCAGAGTTGTGGAAACAATAGATAACTATTTTACTCAGTCAATCGTGCATGCTTCGTTTCAACAGAGTTGCAGAGAAATAGTGAGACTGGCGTTTTCAATAATAGGATTTATTGAACAGTCTTCTTTCTCATGCAAGAGAGGTGAACTGCTACAATTGTTAGACAGAATGCAAAGTATAATGCGTACAGCGAGAATGGTATTATAAAATAATACTGTAATAGCAGTGTCTAGTGCTATGACATAAAAATACATACGTAAATAACACAAGCTAAAATACTCAACTGGTGCATCTAAAACACGCCTACCCCAATGTACCTAACATAGGTCTAGTACAAGGGAAGAAGTAAGTATGGTCTTTAGCATAGGTTTAGTTTTTGTCAAGAATTGCCACAGGTTTCTCTAGGTTCCAATTAGCTCCATACCTTAGAATGAAGGAGGTTGGTATCTCTGTCTCGGATTTGATTTCCCAACATCCCGCAAGGGGAGTCAGAAACACTGGAGCTGGATGCTCGGCAGGAGGATGACAGCTTCTGATCAGTGTGTCAGCTAGAGAGTTGGCTTCCTTCGGCACTTGCTGTAGTGAGCTGCGTCGTGTAAGTAGGTAGTTGAACTGCACCGAACCACACCTTGCTTTGCTATAGCAAGTGAAGGTATATTTATACCTTGAAGGTGTTTAGGAATGCCAGCTTTGACGTAAAGTCGGGCATATGATCTCTTGCCCGCAATGCGGGGCCTCCTTCCAGAGCAGCCAGCCATGTAGAGGTGAGGCAGGGCTATCCTACAGTAGAGGGTAAGTCCGTACCACTAAATGTTATGACACTTGTGATATAATGACAGTTGTGCATAATACGCAAGTTTTTCATGTGATAATTTAGCATTTTATTGTTTTTTGTCTCTCTCTCTGTTCTTTGCTACTTGTGCTTTATTTATAGATACCTGGGTATGACCTGACTGGCAAAGCAAAGCAGGAATACCAGTGTTGTATAAAACCTTTATTCTTATTATTATGATTTATTCACACAATTGCAGCAGCATTATCACGTATTCAATCTGGTCCTGAAGAAAGCCGCTGATACATGGGTAGTGATCAACAAGCTGAAACATGTTGACCATTAAGTGACAGTGGTTCTATATCCATACCACTGTGCTGTTCTTCTTTTAACCCTGTCAGGCAGAACACACTAATAAAAGTATAATTCAGTGATTCTACTTAGGAAGTTTTAACTTCACTATTCCTCACCCACACAGCGCTGCATACCTCACTACATCCATCATCTCACATATGGGATTATCATCCTGTTCCTTTCCTCAAAAAAACATCTCTGAGCTCCTTCTTTAAACATCGAAGTAGTAGCTCCCAGTGGTCACTAGGTTTTCCACACTGGTAAGGAGTACCCATATGATGAAGCATGTCACCTTCGGGTGAGTGAGGGTTCTTATCCTTAAGGGATGCCTCCCCCAGTTATGTTTCACTTGTAGTTAACAGTTGAGAGACACTACGTATTTGCTCACCTACACATGTTTGAGACTATAGGTGTACTTTTTGGTAGTTGATTTGTACGAGGGAACGTATACCTAGAGGTCTATAAACTATCCCTTCTGACCCCCAATCTACGGTAGTGTTACATAATCTAGTACGGCTGATGGTCGTGGGTCTTTTCAGTGTTTAGCTATCTTTAACTAAACGTGTATCTCTACTTAGTTGAGACTAGACAACTCTTCGCCCCTCAGGGTGGCGCAAGTGCTGAGACCTTAGGTACAAATATGGCAGACAGATTAGGACTTACTTTTGATGAAGACATGACACGTGAGATCTTAAGCACCCCTAGTATGTTAGATATGACTTCTAGTACTGTCTCTAAACCAAATGATGACTGGGCTAAACTTACAACACTTAGAAAGTCACACTCTAGAACAGAAGTACACGGGCTAATAATGACAGAATATTTTAGAGCTAACTGTGCACCATCAGGACTAATTGTAACAAATGCCCCGCGCCTCTTCCAAAATGACAAAACCTTTCTTCGTGACTGGTCTCTTATTGCATGGAAATGCACCAGAGACTGGTTGATATTAATCATCACCACTGCAAAGAAAGCAGCTGACCTACTGCTTGTGGAAATACAAACATTGGAGGCTCGTATAAAGTCAGCAATTGTGAGTCTGGTGTATAAAAAACAATCGGATAAAAAACAAGCTGAAGAATCTTTTAAGAAACAAGTCGAAGACATAAACAAAAACAATACAGACTTTAAGGGTTCTATCCTAGCCACGAAAATCACTAAATTCAAAAAGGACTTAGATAAGTTCGCTATGGACAAAGTATATCCATATACTAGCGACGATTATCAATCAATCAATCAGTGACATTTATAGAGCGCGCTACATACCCATAGGGTCTCAGGGCGCTGGGGGGGGGGGGGGTGCCGCTACTGCTCGAACAGCCAGGTCTTCAGCTTCTTTCTGAAGGAGAGGTGGTCTTGGGTCAGGCGCAGGTCGGACGGGAGGGAGTTCCAGGTCTTGGCGGCCAGGTAGGAGAATGACCTTCCTCCTGTAGTCGCTCTTCGGATGCGGGGGACGGCGGCGAGGGCGTGGTTGGCTGATCGGAGGTGGCGTCTGGGAGCGTAGAAGTTGACTCGGCTGTTGAGGTAGCTCGGGCCTTGGTCGTGCAGGGCTTTGTGTGCGTGGGTGAGGAGGCGGAAGGTGATTCTCTTGTTGACGGGGAGCCAGTGAAGGTCTCTCAGATGTCCGGAGATGTGGCTGGATCGTGGGATGTCGAGGATGAGTCTGGCTGAGGCGTTTTGGATCCTCTGGAGTCTCTTCTGGAGCTTGGCGGTGGTACCGGCGTAGAGGGCATTACCGTAGTCCAGTCGGCTGGTGACGAGGGCCTGGGTGACGGTCTTCCTGGTCTCTGTGGGGATCCACCAGAAGATCTTCCGTAGCATGCGTAGGATGTTGAAGCACGCCGAGGAGACGGTGTTGACTTGTCTGGTCATGGAGAGGGAGGAGTCCAGGATGAAGCCCAGGTTTCGTGCATGGTCTGTCGGTTTGGGTGCGGTGCCCAGGGCGGGAGGCCACCAGGAGTCGTCCCAGGCGGAGGGTGAGGAGCCCAGGATGAGGACCTCCGTCTTGTCCGAGTTCAGTTTCAGGCGGCTGGTCGTCATCCACTCAGCTACCTCTTTCATCCCTTCGTGCAGGTTGGCTCTGGCGGCGGTGGGGTCGTTGGTCAGGGAGAGGATCAGCTGGGTGTCGTCGGCGTAGGAGATTATGCTGAGGTGGTGTTTGCGTACGATGGCCGCGAGGGGGCTCATGTAGACGTTGAAGAGGGTGGGGCTCAGGGATGATCCTTGGGGGACGCCGCAGATGACTTCGGAGGCCTCTGACTTGTACGGTGGTAGGCGGACTCTCTGTGTTCTTCCGTCGAGGAAGGAGATGATCCATTCCAGCGCCTTGTCCTGGATTCCGATGTTGCTGAGGCGCCGAACTAGGGTGCGGTGGCAGACCGTGTCGAAGGCCGCGGAGAGGTCTAGGAGGATGAGGGCCGCTGTTTCTCCATTGTCCATCAGGGCTCGGATGTCATCGGTGGCGGCGATGAGGGCGGTCTCGGTGCTGTGTTTGGCTCGGAAGCCGGACTGTGAGGGGTCGAGGGATCCGTTCGTCTCGAGGAAGGCGGCCATCTGCTTGTTGACGGTCTTCTCGATGACTTTGGCTGGAAACGGGAGGAGCGAGATGGGGCGGTAGTTCTTGAGGTCGGTGGGGTCCGCTGTTGGTTTCTTGAGTAGAGCGCTGAGTTCGGCGTGTTTCCAGCTCTCAGGGAAGATGGCGGTGTCGAAGGAGGTGTTGATGATGTCTTGCAGGTGGGGTGCGATGACAGCGTCGGCCCTGTTGAAGACGTGGTGAGGGCAGGGGTCGGTCGGTGATCCGGAGTGGATGGAGTTCATCGTGTGGATGGTGTCTTCGTTGCTGATCGGAGTCCAGGCGTGGAGGGTGGTGGTGGGGGGGGGTGGTTGGTCGGTCATGGTGTGCGTTGGTTGGTTGTTGAAACTGCTGTGTATGTCCGCGATCTTGTTGTGGAAGTATGAGGCGAGGGAGTTGCAGAGTTCTTGCGAAGGGGTGATGTCGTTGTTTCCTGCGCTGGGGTTGGAAAGCTCTTTCACGATGTTGAAGAGTTCCTTGCAGTTGTGTGCGTTGTTGTCCAACCGGTCCTTGAATGCTGTTTTCTTGGCGGCGCGGATCAGCTGGTGGTGTTTCCGGGTGGCAAGTTTGTAGGAGGTCCTGTTGTCCGGTGTCGGTTCCCTTTTCCAGACTTTCTCGAGGGCTCGGCAGTTCTTCTTGGAGCTCTTGAGTTCGTCGGTGAACCATGGGGCCTTCTTGCTGCCGGGTCTGCTAGGCGGGGTCCTCAGCGGGGCGAGTTCGTCCGCGCAGTTGCTGATCCACTTCGTGAGGTTGTCGGCGGCCTGGCTGGGGTTCGCTGAGCTGGCAGGAGGGTGCTGGCTCAGGGAGGTGGCGAGCTGGTCTGCTGTGATCTTGTTCCAGCTTCTGCGGGCGGCCTGTTGCTGGTGATGGTGGGACGTTGTTCTCTTGAAGGTGAAGTGGACGCAGCTGTGGTCCGTCCATTGAAGCTCTGTGGCGTGGCTGAAGTCGATGTCTGTGCTGGATGAGAAGACGGCGTCAAGTGTGTGTCCGGCGAGGTGGGTGGGGGTGGACACCAGTTGCTTGAGTCCCAGGTTGGCGAGGTTGTCGAGCAGGGTGCTGGTGTTGTGGTCGTTGTTGTTCTCCAGATGGAAGTTGAGGTCTCCCAGGAGGATGTAGTCGGCGGAGGGGAGGGCATGCGGGCTGATAAAGTCGGCGATGTCCTCGCTGAATTGCGTGCGTGGTCCAGGGGGTCGGTAGATCAGGGTGCCTCTGAGGGTGGTGTTCGGGTTGGTGTGGATCTGGAAATGTAGGTGTTCGGCGCTGGTCAGGGTGTTGTCGGTGCTGGTCGTGAGACGGATGGTGCTCCTGTGGATATTGGCGATGCCTCCTCCCATCTGGTTGGCGTTTCGGTCCCTCCGGACGATCTTGTAGCCCTCTGGGATGGCGATGGCGATGTCGGGAGCTGAAGAGGCGTTCATCCAGGTCTCCGTGAGGAAGGCAACGTCTGGAGCTGTGGTGTCGAGGAGGTTCCAGAGTTCGATGGCGTGTCTGTGGACGGAGCGGGTGTTGAGCAGGATGCACTTGAGGTGGCTGCTGCTGGTGTTCGGCTTGGCGGGTGCTGGTGCGAGGCAGGTCCGGATGCAGGTGAACTTGCAGGCGTGGCAGCTGAAGGGTCCGTGGGTGCGTCTTGGAGTGGCTTGGTGGCATTCTGGAGGTCGGCCGGTGTTGAGAGCGAGGAGGGTGGCGGCAGAGTACGTCAGGCGGGTAGGTCGGGGTCTTCGAGGTCGAGGTCCAGGGGTCCTGGCCCTGGGCGCGGTCCAGGCGCGGACGGGCGCAGACGGGCTTACCTTTGGCGCGCCTTCGGCGCACAATCGGCGCGCCCGCTGCGCGTCAACGCTGCGCGTTCGCACGGTCGCCATTTAAGGCGAAGTGCGCGGGTGGGCGGGGCAGCTGGGAGGCGGGAGCGGGGAGGGTTACAGAAGACAAAAGGGGCGGGGACAAGCGGCGGTGGCGGGAAGGGAGGGCGGGGGGCGACGAGGTAGGCGGACAACAAGGAAGGAGAGCACACGGAGAATACAATAAAACAGGCACAAAATAAGGCACAAAATAAGCGTAAAACAGGGGAAAAAGAAGGTTAAACTAAGCAAGCACAATATACCGTCAAAACAAGGCAAAAGACACTCGCAGCGGCGGCAGCCGGCAAACGAGGCAGCAGCGAGGCAGAGGGCAGGCAGGGGGCACACACAGCAGCATTATGTCCAACCACAATTTAACCAGAGGGGTGGCAGATATGGGTCAAATTACTCAACATCATCAAGTGATGATGATTCCAATATGGACGAAAATACGAACTACGGTGGTCAGACCGGTAGACCATCCAGCCGACGAGGAAGAGGCCCCAGAAGGAATAACCAGTTTGGGCAAGGTTACAACCCTTGGTGGCAGCCTACACCTTTTGGCTTCCCACCAGGACATCAACAACAAGCACCATTTTTTCCTTATCCACCCTACAATCAGATGATGCCACCACAGCCTTTTTTAGGGTTTGGCCCCATCAACCAAAGAGGCAGAAGAAGAGGATCGAAAACAAGGGTGAGCTGGAACTCCCCAATAGTGACAACAATGACGGCTCAACCATCAGGAATGGCGACAACGAGCGGCACCAACAAATGATAGTGAATTTGAGCTCTTATGTACCGACCGAACTAGAACTCCAAGTCTTGAAGAAAGGGCTTGGTTTTGTGCCTACTCACAAAGGAGATGCCTTCCAAACACGCCAAGAACTAGCATCCTTCTTCAGAAAAATCCGCCTGAAGACTTTTTTCAAGGATAAGAATTCAGGAGAAACAAACATCATCAATGCTGGATTACGTCCAAAATCGACTTTTAATCCACCGACACATATGATCCCAGCTCGTATCATCGCTTTTGAAGAAGCCGTGCTGTATGATTTTGAAAGGATTACTAATAGTAACCAGAGTCAATATCAAAACCTCACTAGAATTGAAAAAATCTCATTACAAAATTTGGCCAACAATTCTGAGTTAGTTATCAAACCCGCTGACAAAGGGGGAGCGGTGGTACTTCTAAACAAAGAGACTTACAGAAATGAGTGTTTACGACAACTCAACGATCAAAAATCCTACCAAAAGATACAATTGGATCCGACAAGACGTCTGACAAATGAGATCAGCAGTAAAGTGGAAGAAGCCAAGGAGAAGAAATCGATCACGGACCACGAGGCATCCTACTTGGTGGTCACTACACCGATAGTACCTTACTTCTATGTATTGCCCAAAATTCATAAAGCCACTAGACCACCACCAGGTAGACCAATTGTTTCGGGGATTGGTTCCTTGCTCGAACCCCTATCAACGTTTGTGGACTCTTTCCTCCGCCCATTGGTATCACAGATGCCCACCTTCTTTCAAGATACCAAGCATCTTCTTACCGACATTCAAGACTTACCTTTTGATACAGAAAAAGATTGGTTGGTATCCTTCGACGTGGAATCTCTTTATACTTGTATTCCACAAGAAGAGACATTGACCACCATCAAATTGATGCTTGAAAATCTGGTTTGGGATAGTATAACACCAATCGATTTTGTGATGTTCTGTGCTAGGAAAGTACTCAAAGAGAACTTTTTTAAGTTTGAGGACCAACTGTACCTCCAAATTTCAGGTACTTGTATGGGCAGCGTTTGTGCCCCTAGCTTGGCTAATCTATATGTTCACAAGGTCGAACAGGAGACTATACTAACACCAAGCAATCCATTCTTCAGGCATCAATGTACCTGGAAAAGGTACATAGATGAAATCTTTGTCATCTGGCGAGGTGATGAAGATACACTGAAAATGTTTCATGACTGGTTAAACCAGCAGGATGACTTCCTGCGGTTTACCTTAGAATTTTCCAGATTGAGTCTTCCGTTTCTGGATTTATTGATAAAACCAAGAAATGGGGTATTGGTAACAGAACTATACAAGAAACCCACCTTTTGTAATTCTTTATTGCCGTTCCAAAGTTATCATCCACGAGCCCTTCGTGAGAACTTGCCGTTCGGGCAGTTTTTACGCATAAGACGAAACTGCACCGAACTAGCACAATATGAGGAACATGCTAAGGCACTGACACGAGATCTAACAGAAAAGAAATATCCTATTCAACTAATTCACAAATCCAAGAAAAGAGGAGCAAACAATAATAGAGAAGCTCTACTGGAAAAAAGAACAACTAAAGAAACAAACCAGAGAATTACGTTTGTAAATACCTTCTCCAGTTTTTCTAATTCTGTTAAAAAAAGCATCAATAAACATTGGGGAGTTCTGAATCTTGCGAAAAACACTCTCGAACATCCTCTTTTTGCTTACAAACGAAGTGCAAACCTCCGGGACAAACTGGTTCATACACGACCACACGGCAATAAGAATATTGGGTCTCAGACCACATTATGGAATATGCCACAGGTAGTTGGTCATTTCCCTTGTGGTACATGCACAGTGTGTCCCCAAACTGAGAAAACCCTTGAAATCGACATAGGCACGTCCCGCCCGTGGAAAATTGTGAAACACACTAATTGCAATAGCGACCGCCTGATTTATCTGGTATGGTGCCCCTGCCAACTTCGGTATGTGGGAATGACCACTAGGAACATTAAGACACGCATCCAGGAGCATAAGAGTACAATTAGATGCGGAAAACGGTAAACAAAACTAACCAATCACTTTCTGGACAAAGGGCATGCCGACACTGATTTACATTGGGTGGTATTAGAGAAACCCTGGATTCCACCACATCTGACAGACCCCACGAGATTTCTATTTCGTAAGGAACAACAGTGGGTCTATAAACTCAAAACAGATATGTTGGGCCTAAATGATGAAATACCTTGGACCTCTATATAGTTTGTTTGGTAGCTCCATATACACAAATACTTATGGGTGGCCATGGTGTACAATTTATGCAACAATTCCATTTATCTACTGCATCTTGATACATAATCTCCTTTAGGCACATAATACATGGTGCCGCATATTGTTATCTTGGGAGCATGTGGCCCTATTGTGATTATCATCATTTGCAAGAGATACAGGGGAGAGAGAATGAGAAGAAGGTCTGCCCCCTGTTTCTATCCTCATGTGTATAGGATGATTTCCAGTTAACACACCATATCTCCGATTTGTACAGAGACAATAAACCTCCCCTTTTTTACTACCACGCTCATTTAATCATCAAGAGCGCTGATAGATTGACTCTGTTCCGCTCCCCGCGGTGGGAAGAGGCTTCTCTCTCCTAGCGTCCGAGTATGCATGTTGTGGGAGTAGTGTGCCAAATAAACAAAGTTCCGTGTCTACATACGAAAAAACACGGATTTATGTATATGTATACCTAAACGCTGGTGCGCTCTCTTCTGCATTTCCCCCTCTCTATGGGGACTTTATATTAGATCTTCGCAACAAATACGAACATTGCGCTTAAACTACATTAACATGGCACGCATGCGCATAGACTAGTGTCTCGTAACAAAACCAGTAAACGCATGCGCGAGTAAGAACCACCTTTCCCGCACGCATGCGCAACTACATTGCTGGCAGTTACATAGCCAGCTTAGAAGATAAGGTCCCCTTCTGGCATGGCTGCGAACAATTGAGCAGCCATTATATAAACATTAGACTGCCTACCGGTCGGTACCTCCCGGGGTGAGCTCTCGTGGGTGTCGAGGTACCGACGGATAGGTAAGGAAATTGGATGAGAATTCCTTTTGACTCCATATTGCTGTAGTATGTTACATATTCTCTACCTAACTGTAAGAGTGTGTCTTATATCTTAAGTCCTTCCTAAAAAATGCCATAATGCAATAGTTATTTGCCCTCTCTAGGGTGCAGCACTTTGCTATACCTGGGGTTAGTTTGAGCCTCCTGGTTTTCTAAGTGAAGTGAATTTTGAATTCATAAGAGTGTACTGACCTAGGCACTTGATCTCTTTCCCGCAGTGCGGGGCCTCCTTCCAGAGCAGCCAGCCAGGTAGAGGTGAGGCAGGGCCATCCTACAGTAGAGGGTAAGTCCGTACCACTAAATGTTATGACACTTGTGATATAATGACAGTTGTGCATAATACGCAAGTTTTTCATGTGATAATTTAGCATTTTATTGTTTTTTGTCTCTCTCTCTGTTCTTTGCTACTTGTGCTTTATTTATAGATACCTGGGTATGACCTGACTGACAAAGCAAAGCAGGAATACCGGTGTTGTATAAAACCTTTATTCTTATTATTATGATTTATTCACACAATTGCAGCAGCATTATCACATATTCAATCTGGTCCTGAAGAAAGCCGCTGATACATGGGTAGTGATCAACAGGCTGAAACATGTTGACCATTAAGTGACAGTGGTTCTATATCCATACCACTGTGCTGTTCTTCTTTTAACCTTGTCAGGCAGAACACACTAATAAAAGTATAATTCAGTGATTCTACTTAGGCAGTTTTAACTTCACTATTCCTCTCCCACACAGCGCTGCATACCTCACTACATCCATCATCTCACATATGGGATTATCATCCTGTTCCTTACCTCAAAAAAACATCTCTGAGCTCCTTCTTTAAACATCGAAGTAGTAGCTCCTAGTGGTGACTAGGTTTTCCACACTGGTAAGGAGGACCCATATGATGAAGCATGTCACCTTCGGGTGAGTGAGGGTTCTTATCCTTAAGGGATGCCTCCCCCAGTTATGTTTCACTTGTAGTTAACAGTTGAGAGAGACACTACGTATTTGCTCACCTACACATGTTTGAGACTATAGGTGTACTTTTTGGTAGTCGTCATGGATGAAGCCCTAAGAAATAGTTGTTCATGCAAAATAAATGAGTTTCTTGGAGAAATCATTATCCAGGCTAGGGGAAGTCACTTCTGCTTAAGAGTCTGGTTTTCCAAGAAATCGTTGTGACGTTGATGAACGGATGGAAGTAGCCATGCCTGTATTTGGTTAGCATGGCTATGCCTAAATAAGGGCTTTATTTCTATGCCTATATAAGGGCAACGTGAATAGTACCTAAATAAGGGCATGAATCGGGAAAATTCATTCGGAATCTAAAACGCCATACAACACCCACTTCACTTTCTTATGTACGACATTACTAAGTTCTAAACATGTTAAACATATCTAAACATGAAGTGTTAAAACCCACCCAAAACACATAAAAATGCAATGGTACTGGTTGTACACAAAAGAGCATTGGTGCTGTTCGCATTTAAAGCAATAGTTCATTCTAAGCATATAGATGACATTTGTAAATGTAAATGCTATCTGAATTAATCAAAAAAATATACAGTTATGAAATGGCTGGTAAATACAGAAGAAAAATCAGGAAAATTCATTGGGAATCTAAAATGCCCTACAACAGTGGCAAGCAATAGGAAAGCAGGCTCAGTGGTGCCTTTGGCCGGGATTCATCAGGAAAGAGGAATGGCAGCATATTCCTATTTGGGGACAAATATTGTGGGTACAGCTTTAACCTGTTTGACATCTCCGGCAATATAGTGGTCGTTAAAGACGGTTTTAATCCACCTCTAGGCGATACACGGGTTGAGATCACGTCTCGCCACTAAGTCAATCTCCGTTAATTAAATGCTTGGTGGATTTGGAGAGTCAACTCTGGGGGCTGAAGTAAACACTGCTGAGAGGAGGGGGTACTCCTGAATGGCCTGAGAGTTTTTTCCCCTTACTGATGAATCTGACCTCTCCAGGGTTGGTGATGTCCAATCTGATGCGGAGTCGGCGCCAGGCACTTCTGCAGACAGTCTAGATAGCTCAAAAATGTGTGGCCTCTCAAAAAGGAAGGCATTTATTGGAAAAGCGAGATCTGGTGAGCTTGGCTTTGAGTCTGATCAGATTATGGCCAACCAGCTGAGATGTGACTATCTGGCCTCAAATCTAATTCTGGAGGAGGGGGGTTCAACAGATAGAGGAACCCCCAGGAAGTGCCAATTATGAATCTTGAGAATGTACTTCCCCTCAAATCTATTCTACATTGAAACAAATGCAAATTGGAGCCGGCGTGGCGAATAAGAGAGCACATCTGGCTTTATAAAAGCTTGAAGGGGCCATGCGTAAGGTCAAAAAGATTTGTACCGAAATCTCAGGGCACACAAGTGGCGGTTAGAATGGACAGTAGTGCTAGAGGCTGGGGCCAAGCCTCTTGGAAGGCAGTTATCCTCTCAAGACGCTCTGGTGACAGACATGTTGTGGAAGTTTGAAGATTTTGAAAGCCGCCAGCACAGAAATAATCTCAGACTTCTTGGTATTGCTGAGAACGCTTAAGGGGGGAGATATTCGGGCTTTCATGCTTAGAGTTCTGACTCATTTGGGATTGGAAGTGGAGGTGCAGAGAGGGCATCTGTTCCCTCTCATGCTAAAAAAGGCGGCAACCAGATCCAAATGAGAAGCCTGGGGCCATCGTGATCTTTTTTTAGGAATTTTCACTTGCGCCAGGCAATTTTCGGGAAAGCCAAACCAGACCCCAAACATACATTTGATGGTCACACCTTTTGGTAGGCCGGATTTCTGGCATGTGACCGTCTAGAGAAGGTAGCAATTGTGACAATTGATTGGGCCCTTCCAAAGAATTGGTTGCGAAGTTTACTTATTGAGCCCTGCCCGTCTTAAGGTCACCTTTAAAGGAAATCCCAGGGTGTTTTCTTCAGAAATTCAAGCTCAAAAATGTTTTAATGAGATTTTGAGTGGGGGGAATAGTGTGTGACCATGTGTTGTACAATTGACTTGGGGAGGACTAAATCTCCAATGACAGAGGGCACAGAAATGATGGCAATAGAAAGCTGCCCGAGGAGTTAATTAACATCACTGGAAGGGCAGAGAGTTATTTTTTCTTTCCCAATTGGACTCGGTCCAAATGTTGTTCTATTTTTCTTCGGTTTTGGATTTCTCAATCATCAGAGTGGTAGTAGTAGGAAGGTAAGGGCTGGGCGGGATGGCTCGGGGTGGGGTGAGTGCAGGAGGCATAACAAGGGTCTGTATGACCTATTTTCTCACAACAAGGGTAGGAGTGGGCTAGGGGGCATTTGGGAGTGGTTGGGTAGGTCTGCGATGGGGAAGTTCCAATCATGCTTTGTTGGGGAGATTGTTATGGGTAGAACGTTTGATAAATGAGGGTGGACAACTAAACATAGATCACTAAATTAAGGATATCATCAATAAACATGTGTGGGTTAAATAATCCCTTGAAAAAACAAAATGTTAATGTGAATATACAATTCTTGAAGGCAGACATAGGCTGTCTTCAAGAGACGCACATAGAGACACATAGAAGTAGCAGAGTTAACAGGGTATCAACTAGTGACTAACACCACACAAGTAACACGCACTTTGGGGTAGGCATTATGGCTCATATGGTCAGGGCTAGGTGGATTAATTTGGCTAAAAGGCTATTGTGCAATGTTGTGTAGACAATAATGTGTTTACATCATGTTCGGTTTATGGATCTGTGACTGATGATCCAACTATGTTTGACTGGCTTAACAATGAATTGGCTGGTTGGCCACTCCCTCACATAATTTTCCGGGATTTTAACATAAACATTAACATTAAAGGGGGAAGCTCCAAGACTGGGGAGGTACAGTATCAGGGCCATAAACCAAGTGGTTTTAGATCCCTGACGCCCATGGGTTATCCGATTTGTGAGCTAAAAAGAAACAACATGACCCGATATACGTTTTTTTCTGCCCCACAAACAGATCCATGTTAGGCTGGACTATTTTTTTATGTCTCATGAATTAGCACTGACAAGCCGAATATATAAATACCCCAGGTTTATGTCTGACCCAATTATAGTTGAAGACGTCATTAGGATATTCAATCTGTACCAGTAGGGAAGGCGGCCGGGATGGACCTTATACCATGAGAGTTCTATAAGGTGTTTGCCTCCCGCCTGCAATCTCTCATGGTAGAGGTCTTTTTAAAAGCGCAATCAGGGGGAGAGGCACCAGAGTCATGGGCTTTGGCCAATATAATAGTTGTTCCCCAAGAGAGGAAAGCCTGCTGAAGAATTAGGATCATATCGGCCGATTACTTTGGTCAATAGTGATGTTAAACTTTATGCAAAAGATTTGGCTGAGAGGCACCAGAATCTTGGGCTTTAGCCAATATAATAGTTTATCCCCAAGAAAGGGAAGCCTGTTCAAGAGTTAAGATCATATCGGGCAATTACTTTGGTCAACAGTTAAACTTAATGCAAAAGTTTTGGCTATGAGATTGGCTGGGGTCATCAAGAATTTAGTCTCCCCAGTTCAGCATGGATTCATTCCTGGCTGTAGTACAATAGATCATAATCATCCTACAATCACATTATTTGATGCCGCAAAGATAGCAAGTGACCCTATGCCTTTAATTCTGCTTGTTTCAGAGAAATGTTTCAATAGGGTCTCCTGGCCTTTTCTATGGGTAGTAATGGACAAAAAAGGCTTGGGTCCCAGGTTTATTACAGAAATTCAAACTCTATATAAAATTCCAGTAGCCAGGATCTGGGTAATGGGAGGTATGTCTAATGTAGTGGCTGTAGGATGCGGTACGAGAAAGGGATGTTTCTTCTCTCCCTTACTGTTCACCCTGTATATAGATCCCTTGATCAGGAACATTAAGGATAACATTTTAATCTTACCGATTCAAAGTAAGGGGGGGAGACAAAAACCCTAGCATATGCTGATGATTTTGCAGTTGTCACTTCTGATCCGGAGGGTGCCCTGAGCGAAATTGAGATGGAGGCAGTGAAGTTTGGACAGCTATCAGGGTATCTGCTAAACCATAACAAAACACAAATTGTTGTCAATTGAATGGCTCAATCAAGTAATAGGCGGGTGGTTCCACATGCTGTTTACCTTGGGGTGGATATCACCGCAGAGATTGAGAAAACTGTCAAGAAGAACTTGAGTCCGCTGATTCAGAGAACTAAACTAGACTTTGCGAGAATGAATACCCTTTGGCTTACATTGATTGAGAGAAGCAATGTTGTAAAAATGCAGTTTTTACCTATGATTTTGTATTTCGTTAGGGCTTTACCCTTGGAGGTTAACAGTTGTTGGTTCAAGGTATTGAACCAGATGATCTCTATGTTTATGTGGGCCTAATCATGTCCCAGAAGGGCATTGAAGTTTCTGACACTTCCCAGGGATCATGGAGGCTGGGCAGTCCCAAATCTCCTGCTGTATTACTGGACTTCAGAAGGGGAAGTGGGATAATGCATTGATGGCTCCCCTTCAACGTATGAATTACTATGAGGAGATGAAGCCAGGGGCTGTCTTATGCGCCAATTGGAGTTTGGATACATAAAGGGTCACGTTTAAAACTTTGACTTGTGCATACAGAGTATGGACGGCAGTCCGGAAGAAACTTGGGTTAGGTCTTTTGAACTGCAATACCCCTATTAACAACAATATCCTGCTCCCTGATATTTTTAGGAATGTTTATATCAGGCGTTGGAAAGAGCTTGGTGATTTTGAAGGCGATGCAGACATTTGCTCATTTGAAAAGATAAAAAGCAAATTTGGGCTGGAGCACAAGGCATTTTTTTTTGTCAAAAGTATTTTTATTGATAGTTCAATAAAAAACAGTAGAAATAAACATGCGACAATCCTGCACTTCATCCCACACAGGGGGTAGCCAGAGCAGTTGCCTGAAGACAACACGATAGACTGGGGAAGGGTCCCTGTGATCAAGCCTCTTACACTTAGCGTAGTGTCCTAGGAAGTGCCAATCAACCAACATGTGAACCATCATATGGTATGCAATGGAGGAAGAGGCCAACTAAAAGTCTCGGTTGTACAGAGTCATAACAATGCATTCAAACGGCTAGTCCTCCCGGAAAGTGGATCACAAACAGCTTGCAGTAGTGCTAATAGACCCTTCTGCAGGCTTGTGGCTTAGCATGCATTACTATAATGGAGCATTAAGAGAGATGTCATAACGAACAAAGAAACAAGCGTAACCCCCCCTCCCCTCTCCCCAACCCCCTCCACCCACCTCCCCAGTGGTGGTAGCAATAAGCCCAGGACAGGGAACCTGACGTGTAGCGGCAGGGATTCAGAGTTGAAACAAGTGGAGAGCTCGAACGCTAGGTGGATAGACCGCGGATGGCAGGCCCTTGGAGAGGAATGCGACCAGCGGGCCCTAGCGAAATTCTAAATTCTTAAAATAATCTAGAAAGATATCCGCCATCCTTTCCATACTGAGCAACTTCCAAAGCCTCGAGTGCCAAAGCGAGGAGGCCAGAGCCTCCTTCTTCTTCCACGCTGCAGCCAGAGTAATTTTGGCCGCACCAATGCTGAGCCACATGATCCTCTTGTCCGCCCTGGTCTGGTGTTCGAGATCAGGATCACGGAGACCCAACAGAGTTGAAGCCATCGAAGTAGGAATAGGGTATCCCAGCATTTCCTTAATTTGGGCTGGAATTTCTTCCCAGAGCGGCCGGATAATGGGGCAATCCCACCAAATGTGCTGGAAGTCCCCTAAGAGCCCACATCCCCTCCAACATCTATCGGAGGTGCCCGGGAAAATCAGTTTCAGCTTGGCGGGGTGTAGGTAACAGTCCATCATTGTCTTCATGTGCCTCCCTAAGCTCCACCGAGTGATTAAACTTGGCAATATCGGACCATAGGTGAGTCCACTCGCCGTCGGAGATGTCCTGTTGGAGGATCCCTTCCCACATATTCATAGACCGGGGCCTAGGGGAAATTGCAGTGGTAAGGAGGAGCCCATAGATGAAAGTGATGGCCCCTTTCATAGAAGAAGTCCTGGTCAAGAAGGCCTCGAACTTCGTGAGGGGACAAGTTGCCGCCTCCCTAACCTGAGGGGAGAGCGCCCAGTGCAGCAGTTGAGCGTGATGATATCGCTCACCCTCCAACACCCCGTAATCCCTCCTACAGTTTTCAAAGGTGAGCGGGTCAAAATTGTGGAATAAGTGTGTGAGTGCTAGGCAACCTCCTTCCTTCCAAGCCCTGAAGGGGCCCTCGAGTGAAGCTGGGGAGAAGGCGGGGTTGAAGTGTATGGGCGTGAAGGGGGAGGGGAAGGTGGTCCACCTGTCATCTGTAGAGACAGAGTCCCAAACCTTCAGGGTGGTGCTTGTGGGGGTACTGACATATGCATTCTTAGGTCTATCGCACTTGGGCCGCCACACCAAGTCCCAAATTGTTCACCCAGCCAAGCTCCTATCCATATGAAGCCAGTGATTCTTGTTGTGACCACTCAACTAGTATACGGAGTTGTGCAGCTTTATAATACAAATGAATGTCAAGTAGCCCCACGCCTCCCTCTTTCCTCGGTTTGCGTAAGACGGCGAAGGAGAAGCGCGCCCGGCCTCCCTGCCAGACGAAACGCAGCATCATAGACTTCACTCGCCTGAAGAATTCTCCGTCAAGATCTATAGGAAGGGCCTGGAACAGGTATAGGACCTTGGGGAGGAGGGTCATTTTAATCGCGTGGATCCTCCCTAGCCAGGAAATGAACATGGGTTTCCATCGGGCCAAGTCGGACTGGATCCTAGCAAGGAGTGGGGGGAAGTTAGCAGAGTACAGATTCCCCAGCGTGGGGGTCAGGTGGATCCCCATGTATTGAATAGAGGAATCTGTACATGACAGAGGAGTTAACGACTTAAGATGGGGAAGTTCCGACTAGGGAATCGTGAGGTTGAGAACATAAGATTTGTCGTAGTTAATTTTTAACCCCGCCACCACTTCATAGCGCTCCAGTGTGGCTTGCACATAGGGAAGAGAGTGGGCCGGCTCAGAGAGGATGAGGAGTACATCGTCTGCAAAGAGAGTAATCTTGTGGGACTCCCCAGTGAAAGGCAGTCCACGGATGTCGGGGTAGGCTCTCACCGCTATTGCCAGTGGTTCAATGCTAAGGGCAAAAAGCAGCGGCGACAGAGGACATCCCTGCCTTGTGCCCCTGGAGTGCTCAAAAAAGGGGGATAACTGACCATTCACTGCTACTCGGGATCGGGGGGAGAGGTAATTCGCCCGAATAATGGTTATAAATTTGGATGAGAAGCCGAAGGCAGCCAGCGTGCGGAACAGGAATCCCCAGTTCACCCTGTCGAACGCCTTCTCGGCATCCAGGCCCACCAGAACCGCTGGAATTTTAAACTTATTGGCTTTCTCAATTAGGTGTACCACCCGCCTTGTGTTATCATGGGTCTGGCGCCCTTTGATGAACCCTGACTGATCGGGATCTATGAGAGCCGGCATCATGTCATTGAGCCGCTGGGCGATGATGGAGGAGTAGAGCTTCGCATCTAGATTCAGGAGGGCAATCGGCCTATAGGAAGCGCATTTACTAGGGTCTTTACCGGGTTTAGGAATGATGGATATAAGTGCCTCTGCCATTGTGCGGGAGGTCTCGCCCCCTTCCGCCATGCCGTTAAAAGCTGGACTAGGTATGGGCATAGTTCAGAGGCAAAAGTTTTATAGAAGATGGCCGTATACCCATCAGCCCCCGGAGCCTTGTGGGGTTTTAGGGCTTTAATGGCAGGAAGCATGTCTTCCCTAGAGAAGGAAGCAGAGAGTGCCTCATTCCATTCCCCTGAGACCTGGGGCAGTGTTAGTCCTTGTAGGTATTCGGCTTGAGCGGTAGCGTCTAGGTGATCCCCTGCATAAAGGGTCTTGTAGAAGGCCCCAAAGAGTTCAGCCTTCGCCTCGTCCTGATGCATCACTCCTCCCTGTGCATCTTGAATTCCCCCTACGTACTCCCGCTCCCTCTTGTCCCGTAGCTGCCTGGCAAGGTGTCTCCCCACCTTGTTGCCCTGGAAGTAAGAGAGGCGCCGCAGTTTTAGCAGGGTATATTCGGCCCTATTAGTATAGTGGGCTCGGAGTTTGCCTCTGACGGCCGTTAGCTGCCTGAGTCCCAATCTGGAGGGGTTTTCCTTATGCGCCTTTTCTAAAGAGGAGAGCTCCCCCTCTAGTTGCTCTTGCTCCCGACCGCGCTGCCGATTAAGAGCAGCGTTCAGTGCTATGCAATGCCCACAAAGGCACGCCTTGAAGGAATCCCAAGTGGTGAAGACCGAGGTGTCCTCTGGATCATTGAGTGTGAAAAACTCGGTGATAAGGCCTCTCAGTTTGGTACAAGAGGGTTTGTCCCGAACCAGGGAAGCTGGGAAATACCACCTGGAACTATCCTTACTCTTCACGCCCCACTGGAGACCCACTGCGAGTAGGCTATGATCAGAAACAGATAGTGGGAAGATCTTGGCCTCCCGTAGATCCCCCCGAAGGGACTGGCTCAGGAAGAAGTGGTCAATTTGGGAATAGGAGCGGTGGACGTGGGAGAAGAAGGTGAAATCTCTGGATTGGGGATATAGGAAGCGCCAAGCATCAAAAAGGCCCACGTCAGAAATCTGTTGTTGCGTGTCGAGGGAGAACGTGCCCATGTCTGACCTCGGGAAGTGCGTGCTATCTAGGTCTTTTTGCCACACCAAATTAAAGTCCCCCATGACGATCAGCGGCCCCTCCACCAAATCAACCACGGTCCTCAGCAGGGTATGTAAAAAGGCATTTTGCCCAGTGTTAGGTGCGTACAGTACAAGAAATGTGCAGAGTTTACCCCGCAAGAGGCCCTTAACCATGATCCAGCAACCCTCCCTATCACTCTGTACACCCAGGGGTTGGAATTGTAGGGTCGAGCGGAACATTAGGGCCACCCCCCTCTGTTTCATGGCGGCGGAGGATCTATAGATTAATGGGAACCTTTTGTGCTTAAGGCTTGAGTCCTCCGTTTTAGTCAGCTGAGTCTCCTGAAGGCCCACTATATCTAGATGATGATCAATGATATATTTCCAGATCCTCTGGCGCTTCTGGGGAGAATTCAGCCCTTTAACATTCCATGTTCCTAAGGTTAGAGGCAGCATTGGAAGTTCCTACGACACAGCTCCGCAAAGGCCGTCTGTCCCAGCCCACCAAGGTGAGCGCCCGCGTTAACGATTCTCCCATCCCCACCTCCCCGCCAGGATCCGAGTGTAGCATGCAACCACCTGCTCATGTCAGGACCAACCGACTTCGCAGGACCTCCCCGCCCCTCCTCCCCTCCTCCCCTCCGCCGACCCACCCTGCTCGTAAGCACCCCTGAAGCCGATCTACGAGCTTGCCCCTGGTACCACCACTAACCACCCTAACCCACCCATCCAACACCCCTAGAAGAAAAACACAGTACTCAGAACAAAAAAGGAGAAGTCTTAAGGACAGGGGGACATGGCACCAGTCACTTTTCTTCCAGTTCGTGTCATCGGGCACGATCATGGAGAGAAAGCACAAGTGTTACCTCATAGTGGTGGCCCCCTCCGGCGCCTGCAGATGGCCCTCTCGGTTTCATGAGGCCGCCTCACCGCGAGCTGTTGCTGCGTCAGTGACCTGGGCCACAGAAGCTACCGCTGCACCACGCTCTTGCATCCTTGTCGACAGGTCAGGTCCCCCCACCTGCATGGGCTTGCCCACTCTCTGCCACTCTGCGGAGCGCTGTCGTCGCCTGCCAGTTGAGCCGCTGTCTCTGGACGCCGGGTCCTGGCACTCCAAGCCCAGGAGATCCATTGCCACCTCCAACGAACGCACCTGAACCAACTTGTTCAGCCAACGGAAGATGAGACGGAAGGGGTGCCCCCAGGAATAGGGCACTTTTTGCTCCTGTAGGTATGTGATAACGGGCTTAAAATCCCTGCGCTTTTGCAGTGTAGAAGCCGCTAAATCCTGATACAACAGGGGGCGATGTTCCCGGAATTGGAGGGGAGCCAGATCTCGAGCTTTCCTAAGGATCCTTTCCTTCAGTTGGAAATCATGTACACATACCAGAATGTCGGGGGTGGCGCTTGGGGTCCTCGCGGCAATCCAACACGTTGCACTCGGTCCATTCGTATGGTCTGGATGTCTTCCCCCCTTAAGGACGTGCTTGTATAGCGCCTCGACGTACTCCCTCAAGTCCGCCCCCTCTCCTTTCCAGGACACTGAGCGAATGCGGATATTGTTGCGACGTGACCTATTCTCCAAGTCCTCGGTATGGGCCTGCAGGTCAAGGTTTTGCTCCGTCAGGCGAATCACATCTTGTTGAAGACGGTGAATGTCCTCTGCTGTTCCCACGTCGTGTTCTTCTAGCGTCGCGACCCATTCCCCCACACCATCCACATCTCTCCTCACTTCGCGCAGGTCAAAGACCAGTTGTGAGCGCAGCTCAGATATGTCTTCTTTAATGGCCGCGAAAAGTTCAATCATAAAGGCCTTGGTCGCGGGTTCTTCATTCTCACCCTTTTTTGGGGATTTGTCAGGGACAGGCGAGGCGGGCTGCGCCGCTCCTTTCGGGATCCCATCCTTCCCAGGTTTAGCTTTTTTCGTCCTATTGGACGCCATGATTGCACGCACCCCAAAGTTATTTCTTGGGGAGGGTCACTACGTCCGTCCAATGCCCCCGTTTCCTCCCGGGGTGGCCCTGTACCGACCGCCGACAATGCGGCCCGCTATTTGCGCTCCCCTGCCCCCCTCCGTTCTTCACTCGGGGCCTCAATGCCGGTCCGGGAGGTGTCGTCACGACTGATTAGGGGTGTTCCGTGCTCCCCACCCCGGTTCGCTTGTCAGGGTCCAGGTCGGGCTCCACCGGGCGTCAAGTTTACCACTGATGTGCTCCCCAGATGATAAGCCCCCGCGCGAGCAGTGCTAGGCCGAACCATGTGGCGAACCACCAGACTGCCTACTACCAGGGCTCTACAGGCCGCTCCTGCCTCGGGCTGCCCTGCACAGTTCCTTTAGACGCACCCCCAGAGCATGAGGGTAAGTGATTGTCCGCCTCCCCTTCCGCAGACGTCTGTCTGATAGCCAGATGAGCCCCCTTTACTCAAGGAGCCAGCTCCACTAGCCCGGAAGTCCTCCGACGTCTTCCTGAGCGCGGTGCAGGCTCAGCGCTCACAAATCCGGGGTCAGATGCTGTGTGCGCACCGGTAGCGCCGCGGGCCACCAATGTCTCTTCCCCCCCGCCAGGAGAGCCGGCGCCGGCCCCAGCGTCAGTCACCTGGAGGTACGGACGCTGCTTCCGGTCGGGCCTACACAGGCCCAGAAGCCCGACCTCGATTTTCCAGTGTAGCCGAGTCTCGGCAGCTGGGTCCCGGCGCCTGCTCGCTGCCCCAGCTCCTACCAGGCGGCGGGGTCGCTGCAGCCTCACCTCTAGGCTATCTGGCCGCCGACCACCAGGGCGCCAGGCAGGCTACTTCTAGCAACAGGTCCCAGGTTCCGCCGTCCTCACCGACTCGGGTAGTCACCGCGCCGGGGCCTATACCAACTTCAGGCTCCGCCGCAGCACAGGCCCGTCCCGCAATTGCCGCCAAGCAGGCCGCACCGCTGGTCTTCACCACGCAACGTCCCAGTGGGCAGAACGGGACCTCCCGGCACCTCCAGGCAGTCTCAGGATCCCATGCCGTGCGAGGCACGGAAAGCTGGAGCCCCAAGAGGGTGCTAAACAAAGCTGTATGTCGCGTGGCGCCGGACGGACTCAAAAACACGTCTCACTCCGTCGCCATCTTGGCCACGCCCAACAAGGCATTTTTTAAATACCTGCAGATAAGAGATTTTTTGAGACAAAACGTTGGGGAGATTGGCAGGTTTTCTAGAGTTGATGTGATTGACTTGGTTCACTGACAAAATATTGAAGTAAAAAATATAAATGTAAAAAACATCGATGTAAAAATATAGAATGCAAAAATATTTGCTTCCTATACTTAAACAGGTAAGTACAAAAATATCGGAAAAAAATATCGTTTTTTTTATATATTACCTACTGGCGGTCGCCAGTAGGTAGTTATAGTTAGGACCTATTATCCATAGGAAATCTGTAACATTCTATTTGGAATAACTTTTGCGCCGGTTGATGAATGTGCGTGCAATTTTCCAAACTTTTGGCCAGCTCAGTAATGCTCCTTCCCCGAAAGTTTGGGGCTGATTGGTCAAGCGGGGACCCAGAAAAAATGGGGGTCAAAACTCGTTTTCCCCATGCAATTTCCCATAGGACGTTTAGCCTCAGCTACAGCCCGAACTGCTGAACGGAATTATACCAAATTTGGCAAAGAGGTAGTCCTTAGTTCAGATTTGTGCCTTTTGCTTATTTGGTGTAAATCTGTTCAGTAGTTTCTGAGAAAATTACATTTAAAAGTGCATGTATATCTATGGGCGCAGTGGATCCGCGGATCCTGCGCACATCGTCATCATACCATAAGCGCACCCTCCCGATCACGCGCTGAATGCTAATTGGCTGTCAAGTGGTTGTCAACATTCAAAACTAGAAACTGTTGGCAGCCATTTTATGCCTCGGTAGAAGCAAGGCTAAAGAAGTTTGTGAAATATGTGTTCAAAATGCGAAAAGGGGGCAGGGTAGACACACCCTGACCCCTAGGCCTGCTCAGGGGGTCCCACAAGGACCCCCAGGGGCAAAAAATTATTTATTTATTTTTTTAAATCACGGAATGCGTGTAGGATCCGTGTATCCGATTTTTAAAAAAAAAGGAAACGGGGTCTCCCGCGCTAAATTTTTTAATTTGCTCTCTCTTCCAAATAGGAAAGCAGATTGCTTTTCCTCAGGGGGAGCAGCATGTTAGCTGCTCCCCCTGAGGAAAAGCAATGCCGGCTCCCGAAGGACGCGGGGAGCCGGCTGGGACCGTGGGGGCATTGGGGCTCCCCCACGGTCCCCAATGTATTATATAAGCCCCGGGGGTTGGGGTCCCCAGGGATAATAGAAATTACTGATGGGGCTATTTTGTTTTTTTACGGTGAAATTAGGAGTCGCGCACCCAGCGCGGTGCTCAGTGCGGCCCCTGGTGTGCATGTGTTGGATGCGCGGTGTCTAACCTGTAGGGTACGTGACTCCAGCGCGTATGGTGCACACCTTGTACATGTTGGCTGCACGACTGTAGCGCGTTGGGTGAGTGACTCCAAGCAAAAAACAAATAATTTTTTTCAGATATACATGGAGCTTATGTATTTGGTTGTTAGGTGGCTCTAAAAAGAGCCCTTGTGTTTATTGAGGGATTTTAGTACCTACAAGTAATGACCGATGCAGAGTCCGAAGTTCAAGAGGAAGACTCTGTTCCCTTCATCTGTAAAATGTACACCATCTCTCCTATAGATGCCATGCATAATGAAACGCAGATTGTTGTGGTATATGGACCCCATTCTATAGTCTTGGAGAAAAGCAGAAACAGATGTATTCACATGTTTCCTAGCTTTCTCAATCTGTGGACAGAATTGAGTGGACAAGTTCCATTTCTGTCTTTGGCATATGTTAGAATAGACAAAGGTAGTTTGGAGGAGTTAGGAGGTGGCCTTTTAGGTGGGTTGGATTGATTACTAACTGAATTAACTGTAGAGCAGCAAGACTAGCCAGCAGGTGACTAGCAGTAGTATTAGTGGGGTAGTCGAAATGGATATTGACATCGCCCAACAGGGTGAAGTTAGCTGGTGTAGTTGCTAAACAGGCTAGTATTGACGGAAGATTGGAGGTGAAATCACCCAGGGGTCCCGGAGGGCGGTATACAAGAACTCCCGAAAACGTATTGATAGGGGAGAATTCTATGACAAAGGAGACGCTTTCGCAGTCCGGAATAGGATGACAAGAACTACGACACTGAAAGGTGTCCCGAAAAATAATGGCTAAACCCCCTCCCTTCCCAGTTTTACGGTCAGTACGAGATATCTGGTACCCGTAGGGAATGGCCTGAACCAGATCCGGTTCGGAGTCATTGGTAAGCCATGTTTCCATCAAAAAGATAATGTCCGGGTCCTTATCCTGAATGAGAAGATTGATTTCTAACGCATGCTTTACCAGGGATCTACAGTTTACAAGGTACATCTTGTGATTTGTTAACAGAGTTTCATTAGATGGTGGTCCCCGAAAGAAGAAACCGCATCCCGGGCAAATAGACTGGGGAGAGGCTGGGTCCCATGAGTGATCACAGGGTTTTTGGATGACAGGCCTGAGATTAAGGAGCTTCCTTGGGCTATATAATGTGGAGGATGGAGCAAAAGATGCAGGGTTTATGGCCCCTGGCCCCGGTCAGCCGCGGACGGGCGCAGACGGGCTTGCCTTTGGCGCGCCGCCGGCGCGCCCGCTGCGCCGTCGGGGAGTAGTGATCATTTATAGCTCAAAAAGAGAGGGAAGGGTAGGAGGCAGCCAGCAGCTAGAGTGCTACCCCTCCGTATCCCTAAGATGGCGTCCACCCCTCTCTCGCACCAGCCCTGAATCGGCTGTGCAGGGAGTACGGGTCAGGAGTGGCGTGGATGAGGTAGGGATTATCTAAAGTGCAATTTTACGTATTCTAAAATGCACCAACAATTCATACACAAAAATATTTTTAAAAGTTCGATTAAAAGAAGCGTGAGGCACCGCAGTTTTAAAATGGCGCAATTGAAATAAAATATTCTTCAAGCTTTGCAGCCCCCGGCTTCCGCCTCAGGGATAGAACAACACACTAGTCTGTGCGCTCGCGTTTCAGCGCGTCTTAAGTAACCAGCAGGGGCGGGAGGCAGCCAGCAGCTAGAGCGCTACCCCTCCGTACCCCCAAGATGGCATCCACCCCTCTCTCGCACCAGCCCTGAATCGGCTGTGCAGGGAGTAGGGGTCAGGAGTGGCGTGGATGAGGTAGGGATTATCTAAAGTGCAATTTTACGTATTCTAAAATGCACCAACAATTTATACACAAAAATATTTTTAAAAGTTCGATTAAAAGAAGCGTGAGGCGCCGCAGTTTTAAAATGGCACAATTGAAATAAAATATTTTTCAAGCTTTGCAGCCCCCGGCTTCTGCCTCAGGGGTAGAACAACACACTAGTCTGTGCGCTCGCGTTTCAGCGCGTCTTAAGTAACCAGCAGGGGCGGGAGGCAGCCAGTAGCTAGAGCCCTAACCCTCCATACCCCCAAGATGGCGTCCACCCCTCTCTCGCACCAGCCCTGAATCGGCTGTGCAGGGAGTAGGGGGTCAGGAGTGGCGTGGATGAGGTAGGGATTATCTAAAGTGCAATTTTACGTATTCTAAAATGCACCAACAATTTATACACAAACATATTTTAAAAAGTTCGATTAAAAGAAGCGTGAGGCACAGAGAAAAGGAATTGCTTTGTAATATTTATGCTAAGATTGTACCCGTATAGGCATGAAAGTTGTTCCCACTGTTACGGGATGCTCCACTTCATACCCCTTGATTCCCAATGGCTAACGACGTACCACCATTAGAGGGACTGGACTCCACCGATACACAAAGCCCAACTCTGTCCTTACTGTCCTGGAATGTTCGAGGTTTGGGAGACAAGGTCAAACGGGGGTTGGTATTGACTGCTATTAAGCGACTGCGACCTACCGTGGCCTTGCTGCAGGAGACTCACCTAATGGGGGGGGCTAGAAAAGCTCTGGATAGACGGGGTTACAAAATGTGGGCTCATTCAGACTTCACATCTGGTTCTAGAGGGTCCGGTGTTTTAATAAAAAAGAATTCACGATTCCTGCCTCTATCGTCTCACACGGATGATCAAGGCTGCTTCGCGGCTGTGCATGGGCAATGGGAGGGGTCACTTTTCAACCTTATATCAGTATACATTCCGCCGGCACTGCATTCAGTACACCTCCCTAGATTAGGAGACTTCCTGCTGACTCTACCGGAGGGGGAGAATATCTTAGGGGGAGACTTCAACGCGGTCATGGACACACGGCTAGATAGACGTCCCACACCGGCCCTGGCGGGGGGGGATACGTACCTGCGGCGGTTTGCGATGGCCATGGGAATGACTGACATCTGGAGACACTTACACCCGGGCGCACAACAATACACCTTTCTCTCCGCAGTACATGGTAGCCTATCCCGTATCGACTACTTTTTGTCAATGGGCGATGGCCTTCGTCACGTTGACAACCTAGTGATACACCCTCGGGGGGTTTCAGACCATTCACCCCTCACACTGACTCTCACCATGCGAGCGAGGACACGTAAGCGCATCTACCCCATCCATGCATCCTACTTTAAAATTCCACAGGTCCGTAAGGCCCTTACACGTGCCACGGAACAATACTTTCTGGAAAATGTACACTCAGTACGCTCCTCAGCGACACTCTGGGAAGCCTATAAGGCGGTCCTGAGAGGGCAAGCAATTAACACTATAACTGGGTATAGGAGGCAGCAATCCCAGGCACTGGCCGCTTTAGAGGTGGCACTGAAGGATCGGACCACGGCCCATGAGCTACACCCCTCTCCCTCCACCCTACACGCACTCACTCTCCAACAGCAGTTGTACAACGATCACCTCCGCGTGGTTGTTAAAGGCTACATAACAGATACTCAGAATAGAATTTATGAGGTGGGGGACAAAGCAGGGAAAATGCTGGCGTGGCTGGATAAACGTGAGACCAATTCCAGGGGGATACAGCGGCTCAAGGACATGCATGGAGTGCCACATTCAGACCCTAGGCGCATCACAGAGATACTGGCGGCCTATTTCCAACAAGTATACACCCCGGAACGGATAGTCACATCCGAAACCGCGAGAGCTCTCCTGGCTCCGATTGAGGTACAATCACTGTCACCAGAGGCGTCAAACGAATTAGAGGCAGATATTACTGTGGAGGAAATCCAACTGGCCATTCATGCACTTAACCCAGGTAAGGCGATGGGACCGAATGGTATACCCATAGAATGGTACCAGGCGATGCCGGAGACCCTCAGTATACATCTGTTGGGGATGTTCAGGGATAGTCTCGAGAAGGGCTCACTTCCGCTTGACCAATGAGTGGCGACCATCGTAACAATCCCCAAGCCGGGGAAACCGCCGGAGGATTGTTCCTCCTATCGGCCCATTTCCCTATTAAACGCGGAAGTGAAAATCCTGGCTAAACTCCTGGCACTAAGGATTCTGCCACATTTGCCTTCGATCATACATCCGGATCAGTCCGGATTTATGCCACACAGGAACACGGCGTTGAACCTGCGGCGACTGCACGGGGTGCTGGCTAGAACTGACGCCATTAAATCACCAGCAGTGATTCTTGCGCTTGACGCCAAGATGGCATTTGATCTGGTGGAGTGGGAATACTTGTTCGAGACACTGACGCGTATGGGCTTTGGCCCTCGCTTTCTGGCATGGGTCAAGCTGCTCTACACGGACCCACTGGCGCACGTGGTAGCTAATGGGCATATTTCGCATGCATTCCCCTTGGGAAGAGGCACGCGGCAGGGGTGCCCTCTGTCGCCCTTGCTGTTTGCTATCTCGCTTGAACCCCTCGCAACCCTCATACGAGCTTCACCCCTCATTAAAGGCATAACGTGGCCTGGGGGTTGGGAAGACCGGCTTTCCTTGTACGCCGATGATATGTTAGTATATCTAACCGACCCCGATGAGGGCATACCAGCGTTACTGCGCATCTGCGACACCCACGGCAGTGTCTCAGGCTATACGCTAAACTGGGCCAAGTCTGAAGTTTACATTCTGCAGGGGCCAGCCCTGACTCTCGACAGTGCGTGCCCGCTGAAGCTGGCGGGGACGTCCTTTAAATACCTGGGAATACATGTCACTAGGGAACCAACAGAATTCATGGATAAGAATCTGACTCCGCACCTGGTCCGGCTTAAACGGGATGTAGAATTCTGGTCGAGCCTGCCGTTAACACTCTTGGGCAGGGCGGCACTTTACAAGATGATGGCGTTACCGCGGTTTTTGTATGTCCTTGAAAACTCACCATATCCTGTGCCACCTAAGTTCTTCCAGAAAGCGGCGGCTCTGGTCTCCAACCTTCTGTGGGGTAACCTCCCAGCACGAGTGGCGCAGTCCAAGCTGCACAGAGACTGGTACAGCGGAGGTATCGCGTTGCCGAATCTAAAATTGTATTACTGGGCTGCACACCTCAAGCCGATTAATCAGTGGATCCACGCACCACATACTGACCCGGCATTTCATTCAGACAGGACTCAACTGGGTGTCAATAGCTTGTTAGGGCCGTTGTACGATCGCCGCAAGATGCGGGCACTACTGGGCCCCACGAAACTTACAGTTCAAATATGGCACGCAGCGACGGAGGCCCTGGGTTGGAAGGGGAGGATAACCGAAATGACTCCACTGTGGGACTCCCGAGCGTTGGGCAATCTCAGAAACACCAAGGGGTTCGCTCAATGGGACGCGATTGGCATCTCCACAGTAGGGGACTTGTGGGAGAGGGAGGAAGTAATTCCCTTTACCCGGCTGAAAGAGCTGTACGATTTTGGTGACAGGGAACTTTACAGGTACGTTCAAATTCGCCATGCACTGCTCGCAGTCCTACCACCCGGCTCACCACTGCCGGAGTCTTCTCCCCTGGAAGACCGCCTCCTCACAGATTACATGTTGGAGAAAGCGACGTCCCTCACCTATCGTAAACTGCTTAATAATTCCCCTGATCCGACGCTCCTCCTGAAGGAGAAATGGGAGGGGGACGTTCAGGATATGGACGACCATGAGTGGAATGCGGCGCTGGGTTCACCTAGGGAGGTGGGCATCTCGGCACGCATGAGACTAGTTCAATTTAAGATCCTCCACAGGGTTTATTACACGAGGACAGTATTGCACCGCATACAGCGCGCGCCCCATCCTTATTGTTTGCGCGGCTGCGGAGAGGAAGGCACTTTCTTTCACACCATATGGGACTGTCCCAAGATCCAGGAGTACTGGAAACAAATACACCGCACTCTCTCACAAACACTAGAACACTCCCTACTGCCTGACCCGAAGAGGTGTTTACTGAATATATGGGAACCTACTGACCTGTCCAGGTATGAACAACTCTGGGTCACAGCAGGGGTCATGGTGGCGAAACGCGACATAGCACAACGATGGGGGGCGGCAGACCTGCCGACTAGGTCCCAGTGGTGCCAGACCATGGACAGAGTAATGCTGACCGAGAGGGCAATATATTCCAGCCGTGCCTGCCCGGGGAAATGGAACAAGATCTGGTTGAAATGGAATGTATTCAGGGGGGATATTTGTGAGCCCTTGCTCGAGGACGAACAGATAGATTCCGGTGACGAAAGTGAAGGGGGTTGAACATGGGAGGGGTGGTGGGCTTGGGGCAGGTGAGGGTTTCGGGTGGGGGGTGACCTGAGGGGCTGGCATTGAGGGAGAATGTATTGAATGATGAACAACTTTGGACACTAAGAATTGTGGTTCGACTTCTGGTCCTCCATTACGACACTTGGAGCTTGATCTGTACTGTGTTATAGCAGACCGTACTGTCGTTCCTAACGGGTTAATGTTTCTAGTTTGTTGTTTAACAGAAGAAAACGTGAAAATGGTTGTCAAAACCGCATCTTCCGAATGTTTTATTTGCTAATACTGCACATTTTGTTTTCTTTGCACAGCAGATTTCGGGGAACACTATTCTGATTTTTGTTTACATGCTCCTTCTGCTTCTCTTTGCTGTGAGTGACGATTATATGATGGCGGCCGGCCCGCAGGGTTGTAGGCATTCCGCTGTGTATTATGCAAATGTGCAATAAAGGTTTTGGAACAAAAAAAAAAAAAAAAAAAAAAAAGAAGCGTGAGGCGCCGCAGTTTTAAAATGGCACAATTGAAATAAAATATTCTTCAAGCTTTGCAGCCCCCGGCTTCCGCCTCAGGGGTAGAACAACACACTAGTCCCTCTATACTACATAAACACCACTGCACTACCTCAAACCCTAAAACACTATCCGTAGTATGACCCCATACACTACATAAACACCACTGCACTACCCTAGAACACTACCCCAGCACGACCTCCTACACTGCTCAACGACCATTGCACTACCCCAGCATGACCTCATACACTACACAAACACCACTGCACTACCTTAAACCCTAAAACATTGTCCCTAGCATGACTCCATATACTACATAAACACCACTGCACTATCCTAGACGACTATCCCAGCATGACCCCCTACACTATCCAAACACCATTGCAGTACCCTATCCTTAAATCTATCCCAGCACAACCTCTTACACTACCGAAACACCAGTGTAGTATCCTAAACTCTAAAACACTACCATAGCATGATCCCCTACACTATTGAAACACTATTACACTATCCTAAACCTTAGATCTACGCCAGCACGACCTCCTAGACTACTGAAATACCACTGCACTACCCTAGAACAGTACTTCAGCACAACTCCCTACACTAGACAAACAACACTGAACTACTTTAAATTCTAAATCTGTACTGTTGCAAAACCATAGTGTCAAGACCCGCTCACCTGTGCATCCAGATAGCTTCTGTTGGGAAGTTGAAGACTGTTCGAACCCACCCCTGCGCCTCTTGCCTTGCTGCACTGAGACTGAACAGTGCACAAAAACAAGAAGCCCAAGGGAAGGGGGAAGTGGATAAAATAAGAAAAGAGAGACAAACACAGCTCTTCTTGCAGTGGATACCAATGGCGATAGTTCTTGGGCTATAGGGTCTAGAATAAACAAATAAACAAAACAAATATTAAGTTCTTTTCTCAATAACTAAGACACCCTAAACTACACATTGATTGTCTTATATATGAATATCTGAATACCTCTCTACTCTGGTCTTTCAGCTCACCAGAGCTATTGGCTTGATCAGGAATAACTTCTTCCTTTAAAGAAACAGACACCTTATTAATATGGTTTTGTGTGCCTAAGCTCTGTGGCACTCTGCTGTAAACGAGCATCATATGAATCAACTAAAACAAAACTACTCTCTGATCTTTAGCATACAATTGTCCATAAGAAATCCTGCTCACCTTGATATTTGTGGCATTCATTTGTATTTTGATATAACAACAACAACAAATAAAATAGAATAATGTCTTTTTCACTGTGTCTTCGTGACACTCTGTCTTGGCGCGATGTGCAGAAAATCAGTTTTGCACCCCTAATCACAAGTAGCAACTATTTTAATGGGCGCGTTTTTCAGAGAAGAAGTTCTTTCCTACAAAATGCCTATGCTCCTTTTAATGTCTTTAACAATGTCTGATTATACCTTTACTTGCTTTAACTATGTCCGTTCATGTACACGAATAACCACTTACGTGTAGCGTTGCAAAGTTCTATGTGCTGCCTTACTGTTTGTTGTCTTTTTGTCTCTGTTGCAGGCGGAGCTGTCACCACGGGGACCGGAAGACCGGGAGCGCCGGAAACGCCGAGGTCAAGACGCGGGAGCGGACAAGGCTCCAAAGCAGGAAGATCCGGGACTGCCAGGAGAGAAGGGAAGGACGAGGAAACACCAGGAGCAGACGATGCAGGATCCACAGGTGAGTCGAGAGATTCTGACGAGCACAAGCAACCAGCGTTGCTCTGAGCAACCTTTTATAGGCAAGGGCGGGTGGGGTTCACACGCGCTGCACGTTGCAGAAGAAACAGTTTGGAAACGTGCAGCGCTGATTAGAATACCAACTGTGAATGTGCTTTCCTTTTCCTGCAAGCAGAATCTGGAAACGTCTAGTCAAGCTTTGCTAAAACCAACACAGGACCTGTCTAATCACATGAAATATTAAGGATTCTGACACAACGTTACATCCTTCGATACCTGTAACTTAACAATGGACACCAAATACTCATATGCTGCTGTCTATAAACATTGCAAAGAGAACATGCTTTAAATTAACGACCTCCTTTAATGCTGTGATAATGGACAAGCTCGTTGTTTGGAGCAAACGCTTACAGTCGCCCCCCTCAAAGGCCCCCTTACAGGACGTGATTTGCTAGGATGTTTTAGGTAGAACGTTCTGAATAAACGTGGGGCATGCACAAAAGAAGCTGGTTCCCATGAGTTTTCTGTGTTATCATACCCTTTCCAGGCTACTAAATAAAATAAACGGCCATGAATCTTTTTAGCATCTAAAATGCTTCGCACTTCATATTATAGATGACCTTCCATAGGGATGGGTGGAGGTGGGGTGTCTGCTCAAGTACGAGGGTTGTAGGGTTTGAGCAAGGACACATGAAATGTAGGATGCACTGGGTACTCATCAGGGAGATCTAATTTTACAGTTACTGGATTCAACAACGCAGTTATACAGAAGGTGCCTATACATTTTGGTTGTAACTTTCGGGATCCTTCTATGTTCAAATTCCTTGTAGAAAGCCAAACCTTGTCCCCAACTTTATAAGTGGGTGCCTCAGTTCTATGCTTATCTGCTTGTTTTTTCATTTGATCTTTATAAGCATTCAAATGTTTTTTGGCTTTCTCTTGTTTATCTAACTGACTTGTTAATCTTTCAGTTACAGTTGGGAGAAGAGCATTATTCACAATAACAGGCAGGGCTCTAGGATGATAACCTTGCATAAAATAAAATGGAGTACAGTGGGTTGCTGTATGCACTGTATTATTGTACACAAATTCAGCCAATGGTAAGGCCTCTACCCATTCACTTTTGTATTCCGTTAAAAGACATCGTAATGTTTGTAGAAGTGTCTGGTTCAGTCGCTCAGTTTGTCTATCTGTTTCCGGATGGAAAGCAGTGGACAAAGCTACCTCTATTTTTAATTTATCACAAAGTGTTTTCCAAAATTTCGAATTGAACTGACTACCTCTGTCTGAAATTACTTTACTTGGCAAACCATGGAGACGTATTACTTCTTTAAGAAAGACATCCGCAAACTCCACTGCAGTAGGCAACTTCATTAGAGGGACAAAGTGAGCCATTTTGGACAAATAGTCCACTATTACTAAAACTGTGGTGTATTTCTTAGCAGGAGGTAAATTTACTATAAAATCTACACTCAAAGTATGCCATGGTATTTGTGGTGTTGGCATTGGGATCAATAAACCAGCTGGTGCTCTGTGTGATGTTTTCTGACGTGCACATGTAGGACAAGCATCAATATAGTGTTTTACATCGTTACTCATGGTGGGCCACCAAAACCATTTTCGTACATTCTCTAATGTTTTTATCCAACCAGGATGTCCTGCCAAAACTGAAGCATGATGCCAAGCAATGATCTGTGTCTGTAACTCAAAAGTTGGTACGTAAAGAAGGGAACCATGATACAATCGACCATGTTGATTCTTGTTCAACTGATTTTTTAGCCAATCTTGTGGGCAGATCCGCAAGTGCGCCTCATACAAACCTTTCAGTCCTGTTGTTGTATGGGGGCTAATATGTTCTTTGGTTATATGATAGGTTGAACTCTTTTTTCCTGAGTTGGGTCCACTAAGTGACCATATCTGGATAAGACATCTGATTGAATTTGCGTGTACCTGGTCTATACGTGATGACAAAGTCAAAGGTACTAAAGAAGTTCAACCAACGCATTTGACGTGGTGTTAATGCTTTAATGGAGCTGAAGAACTGAACTGTAGATTTTTGTGGTCGCTAAAAATAGTAACAGGAAATTTTGCCCCCATTAAATGGTGACGCCACTCAGAAAAAGCCACTTTAATGGCCAACAATTCTCGCTCAGCTACAGTGTAGTTCTGTTCTGCAGGCAGCTGTTTTTTGGAGTAATAAGCGATGGGATGTAGTTGTCCATCCACTGGATCTCTCTGTGAAAGAACCCCTCCAAGTGCCACCTGTGATACATCTGCTTCCACATAAAATGGAAGATCTGGATCAGGATGTTGAAGAATAGGTGCCGAAGTAAACTTTTGTTTTAAAAGCTGAAAGGCTTGTGAAGCTTGGGCATCTCATAGAAAGCGTTGTCCTTTCTGTAATAATTTAGTGATTGGAGCTGCAATATCTGCAAAGTGAGAAATAAATCTCCCATAGAAATTGGCAAACCTCAAAAACCTTTGCACTTCCTTGAGTGATGTAGGATCTGACCACTCAGAGATTGCCCTCACTTTCTTTGTATCCATTGTAATACCTTGTGGTGATAAGCAATATCCTAGAAAATTAACAGTGGTTGCATTAAAAATGCATTTTTTTAACTTAGCAAACAAATGGTGTTCCCTCAGTTTTGCTAAGACTGCTCTTACGTGTTGCGTATGTTCTTTAGGATTCTTAGAATAAATGAGGATGTCGTCTATGTACACTATTACACAGACGTCCAAATATTCATGCAATACCTCATTGATAAAAAATTGGAGCGCCGCAGGGGCATTACATAACCCAAAGGGCATCACAGTATATTCGAACAAACCGAATTTGGTCTTAAAGGCGGTCTTCCATTCATCATGTTCCTTAACTCGCACCAAATGGTACGCTCCTCGCAAATCTAACTTAGTATAAATGGTGGAATGTCTAAGTTGATCTAGGAGATCCGGGATTAAGGGGAGCGGATACTTGTTCTTAATTGTTGCCTTATTAAGCCCCCTATAATCGATGCAGGCGCGAAGAGAACCATCCGGTTTCGGTATAAAAAAAAGGGGAGAGGATACCGGAGACGTAGAGTGTCGGATAAAACCAGACAGCGGTAATTCTTCCAAATAAGTTCTTAGATAGGCAGTCTCTTTTTCTGTTAGAGCATGTACTCTACTATTAGGTAGAGGAGCCCCTGGGATCAAGTCAACACGGCAGTCAAATGACCGATGCGGGGGCAAAACACTCGCTTTTACTGGATCAAAAACGTCTCGGAAATCCAAATACTCAGGGGGTATTCCATTTTCTTCCATGTAGGTAGTGCTTGCACAATGTAATACAGAGAGATGATCATTACCTGCTTCCTTATAGCAAGTGGACTTACAAAAGGAGGAATCCAAAGTAACTGTTTGAGCAACCCAATCAATCTTTGGGTTATGGGTAGTGAGCCAAGGCACCCCCAAAATCAGGCCAAAGTTGGGAGTATGTATCAGGTCAAAACTAAGTTCTTCAGTGTGTCCGTTCTGACATACCATGGTCAGAGGACTCGTTTTTTTGGTGATTAGGCCTGACGTTAAGTCTGACCCATCCACAGCCCAAACGGTCTCTGGGTGCTTTTTTAAAACAGTAGGAATATCCAGTTTTTTAGCCAACACATTATATATGAAGTTTCCAGTAGCTCCTGAATCTAGGAGCACTGGGAGAGTATATCTTACTTGGGTGCTCACAATTAAGATTATGTGTATCAGAAAATGTTTCGGAATATGTGGCACAGTGAAAGCAGCAGAGAAAGAGGTCTGGTTATGGCTACCTCTCGAACAAGTGACCTCTACCCTTGTCGAGCGTGTTAGTTTTCCAACTCTGACTCTATTGCTGATAAAAGATTAACTCTTTTTGTGGTTTTTGGTTTTACTGGACATTCCCTGGCAAAATGGCCAGGCTTGCCACTATACAAGCACAGTTGGTGCTTTTTCCGTCTTTCCTTCTCCTCAGAGGATAAAGGACCTCTGAGTGTACCTATTTGCATTGGTTCTGGTTCTGGGAGTTTGTTTTCCGCCTCCTTCTTTTCATGCTTTATAAAGGATAACCTGGACTCCATCTTAGTTCTATCTCCTTTTCTCTCGCCCAAACGATGGTCTAACTTAACCACCAAATCTACAAAGTCGGAATACTCATCTGGAAGATCAACAATATGAGCTAGGGCATCCTTAAGATCATCCCTTAATCCTTTATAAAAAAGAGATACACGTTTCTCTTCTGGCCACTGTGTTTCGGTTAGTAGGCCATTAAAGCTAGTGAGATAGGTCAGCAAGTCTTTTGACCCTTGTTTCAAATTTAACAATTCGTTATCGCTAGTCTGTATATAGGTGTGCTTTGCAAATAAGCAGGGGTCATTGTTCTCTTAAAGTGATTCCAATTGTGCAGTATCGGGTCGTCTCTATCCACATAGGTAATGGACCAATTAGCCGCTGTTCCTCCCAGGTAGGAAAGAACAAAAGCTACCTTGGTGGCATCGGTGGGGAATTGTTGAGGTTTGCAAACAAAGTGTAACTGACATTGGTTAAGGAATACCTGAAATGTATTGCTGTCTCCATGAAAGCGCTCTGGTTCTGCTTAGGGCACTGCATTGGGCACATTGACTGTAACCTCTACAGGAGCAGATGTGGAGACTGAAGTTTTGGGTCTAGTACCTGTCTCAGAGGAAGACTTCAATGTAGGAGAAAAGCGTGATCCCTACAGGCTTTCCCTGTGTTTGTAGCGTACAAGTTCTTGTTTTTGTGATTTGGACTCCAATAGAAGTACGGTAGGTAATCTGCAAAACAAAAATGAAAATTAGTGTTTAAAATTAGATCGATGTGACTAAATGAGGTAAAACATTACAAGTCAAGGTAACACTTGCCGATATTTCCTTATTTTTATGTGTGCAGTGTGCCTGATACATTTCACTTGTTTTATAGGCCCGTGTTCAAGAGGTGTCTGTATGGAAGTGCCTACTGCGTCGGATTTACACTATAGATCAACAGGTCTTAAAAATTATTCAGAGATGAGACAGAATTAGGTGAGAGATGAAGTCCTTATGCAGGACAATATTCTTTAGGGCTTATTTACAAGAGTCTTGCGCCACTTTGTGTTACTTTTCTCATGTTAAAAGTGACGCAAAAGTGGCGCAAGGGGCTTGTAAATAAGCTCTTTTAATTCTAATGCATTTAATCTGAGGGATTGTATATCTACAGAGTTCACAACTTGAACTCAGCTTTGGTTCTACACATCAGAGTGGACAGCAGAGTCCATAACTTTAAAAGAGAAAGAGAAACGATGTGAGAGAGAGTGAGCTAGAGAAAGAGAGAAAAAAACAACATTAAAAGTGTGAGAGAGAGAAAGTTATAGATGTAGCAGTTAATACTGGAGAAAATACTCATAGCTCACCTTTTGCCTCCGTTGTGTGTCCAAGCACGTGCTGGTTCATAGTGCACCCTCCAAATAGTGATCTGAAAGATAGTATATAGAGATAGTAATAGCATAGTATATACAAATGCACAAGTATATTTTTGGTTTATTTATTTGTACACTCAGGATACTATATTATAACAAGTTCTACTGTAAGGAGGTGTCTGTGCGCTGTTTTCCCCCAAAGTAGTATATCCCATGCATTCCCACTGCATAGCGGTGAGTTCTCAATATTGGGTATCTAGACTGTTGCACCCCATGGACTCGCAGAGTCCGGAGGTGAGTGTTTTTCTTGGGAAGTCAGAGGCAGACTTAGAAGCTCCTTGCGCCACTTTTCCTATGTTAAAAGTGACACAAAAGTAACGCAAGGGGCTCGTACATCTGCCCCTCAAACTGTTGTAACCTATCTATTCTCATTGCCCGGAGGTAATTGTACATTCCTACGCAGTCAAGCTGCTGCACACTACTCACTCTCCTTTCACAGATGACTTGTTGTTGTTTCGGAAACAAGCTTCTTTGCTCACCTTGTGCCAATGACCTGATTCAAAAAGGGTGCACTACGTGTTGAAACAGCTTCCTCAGAAGTTGTTACGATGGCCACGCATCATCGCAGAATCCTCGAATGTTGAGTTTTAGAGGTGTTGGGGGGGGACGACAATTTGTGAAACACAACCTGTAAGATAAAAAGGAGGTTAACATTGTGTGTAATTTTTTTATCAAAGGAGAGAGGAAGTGAGAGAGTGACTGCAAAGAATATTGGTAGCTCACCTTTCTGTCACCAGTTTGTTTTTCACCATATGCCGGGACATATTGCACCCTGAGGCTCTACATCTAAAAGATAGTAAAAGAAAGATGTTATGATTCGTATTTGTTACTATCTTAATGTGGACTTGAATAACATAGCCCACTCACACTCGTTCCCTCACGCATTTAAAAACAACTATTTATATAGTTTATGTTCCAGACATTTGACCGATTATAAAAACGTTCCTGCTATTGGAAAAAATATATATATATGCAGTAAGATACGCTATATAGGACTGCGTACGCCTAAATCGCTGCGTCACTTTTTTGTATCCAGCTTGCTGCAGCCCTTCGACTCCCTCCGATGCGCACCCAGGCCTCACTGCTCATCTTTTCGTGGACAGGACACCTTCTACATCATGCAGTCCCGCTCTGCCACCAAGAAGTCTTACATATGGTGCTAAGTCTTGATATCGCTATGGCTAACGACACACTCGTACTCCCATCATCGCAGGTTCTTCACCTGCTAAGTCCTTCCGGTACCACTAACTCAGTAACCAAAGAGGCCACGCATGTGGTGGTGGGCCCGCTGTTCGGTGGTTCTGGCCTACATGAGGCGTCCGAACGACCAGGACAGGCCATCACATCGCTTGCGATGGGAGCAACTCTAAAATGGAGTACGGCACGTGCGCCCTGTCTTTTTATAGGTACGGTCACATGTGTAGTGACGGATGCGTTGGATGGGTGTCTAGAGGGAGTGTGTGTGCCGTTCTGACAACTAGACCTGGAACTAAGAAATCACTACCATTGAAATCTGGGCAATGTTTCGTTTTTGTTTTTTCCTGGTAGCGTAAGTGGAGTGGGCTGGCCTGACATATGCTAGTGCTGCGCGAGGTTCTGAACCATGATTCTGGAGCTATGGGCGTGGTCCTGTCCTGAGCTATATGAGAAATCAAGTGATTCGGGTGTCTGTTTTGTAGTGCTGACGTCACCCGGGTCTTAAAAGCAAATTTGTCATTATATCTGTAAAGTTCCACATCTTGGCCAACATGGAAGGTACAGGGTATCAGTGACTCTATATTTGTTCATAGTTCAATACATAAAATATGGTAGACATGACGTATTTCTGCGATTATGAATGTTTATTGTACATTCAGTGGAGTGTTGTAGCTGTAGTAATACAGGGCTGTGAAAGGTTTAAGTTGTAGTTTTTGGCACATGAAGGACAGCTAATATATATATACGTATGTGGTCATTCAGGTAGACTGTAGAACTTGATGCTGGAAATCAGGGTTCAAATCTCAGAGTTGCGTCCACATCCTGCCTGATGACTCTCCTGTCCAGACCGCTGTGGGGGGATTTCGATATTTGGGAATCTTTGTCACTCCTGACCCCAAACTACATTTCGATAGAAACCTGCGCCCGCCATTACAGAGGCTGCGGCGAGATATTGCCCCCTGGTAGACGCTGCCTCTTTCGCTCCTCAGGAGGGCTGTTCTCTCAAGATGATGTCGCTACCTCGTTTTTTGTATGCACTACAAAATGCACCCAACCCAGTGCCGGCTAGTTATTTCAGGGAAATCGAGGGCCTGCAGAGGGAGTTGATCTGAAATGGGCGACCCCTCATAGCGCATGAGAAACTGGTCCTCAACTGGTATGACATTGGCATAAGCCTCCCAGACATTAAAAAATACTACTGGGCTGCCCATCTCACTGCCGTCAACCAGGCCACCTACCGAAGCCTGCACAATCCAGGCTATGCAATGGACAAATGGCTCCTGCCGAGGGGAAGCTATAACAAAGCACTATACTCCGCTCCCAAAAAGATACCACTAACTGGCCCAACTAAACATACGGTACAGATTTGGCATGATGTCCAGAAGAGACTGGGATGGAATGGTAAGTTAACCCTGGCCACCCCATTGAGGGACTCGGAAAGACTAGGACAGCTGAGGACCTCCAAGGGTTATGGTAGATGAGATTTAATTGGCATATCACGTATAGGTGATCTCTGGTACAAAGGGGAGATGGTAGAATTTCAGATGCTACAACAACAATACAAATTGGCAGATACAGAATCCTTTCGATACTTACAGATCCACCATGCCCTACATGCGGCTATACCAAAAGGCACCTCGCTTCCCAATTCCTCCCTGCTAGAAGACAGCCTCCTTGACAGCTACTTATCACAAAAGGCGATCTCCCTCACATATAAGAAACTGATTCATAATACCCCTGACCCCCTTGAGAAACTCAGGGACAACTGGGTAACAGATGGCCTTGAGATAGATCAGGAAAGTGGCAGGAGGCTGTGGCATCCTCCGAGAAGTGAGCATCTCTGCCCGACTGAGACTTGTCCAGCTCAAAATCCTACATAGGATCTATGTTACAGGGCCACAACTGGTACGCATGGGAAGGGGAAGGTGAATGTCGTAGATGATGTGGGCAGGAAGGTACATTCATGCACATTATCTGGGAGTGTGACCACATTCAGCGGTTCTGGCAAGCGATATGCCGAACTTTCAGGGCAGTTCTGTCCAAAGACATACATCCTAAAGCGAAACGCTGCCTCCTTTAATATATGGGAGCCCACTGACCTCGACAGCTCCGAGAAAACCTGGGTGACACTGGGTCTTACTGCAGCAAAAAGGGACATTGCACAAAAATGGGGGTCAGACATACCACCTTCACTGTTAAACTGGAAAAAGAACGTCGATTTGTGTATGTTTAGGGAAAAAACTGTATATATTGTCCGAGGATGTCCAAAAAAATGGTCCTCAATCTGGGGTAAATGGATATATATAGAGGAGATATCTGTGAACCGCCTATGACACCAGTGGATGACGATGCATTATCCCCTTGAATCCGTGCCATGTAACTGTTTAAGAAAATAGTACCAATTTCAACGTAAGTACTTTTGCAAGTGATAGAAGCTCTGTATTTTTCTAACACTATGCTGTCTCGCTATTTCTTTAATAAAAAGAACTTTGAAAAAAAACACTGAAACATAATCACATTAGCATCTTTGGATTGGCCAAAACCGAGATCCGCCCATAAGGAAAGCAAGAACATCCGGGACTATGTAGTACATACCCGACCACCAAGAATGAAACAAATCAACAGCACCATCCAGATGGCATGGGGCCTACATCCAGTGACAGGTCACTATCCATGCTACACATGTATAGTATGTCACTTGACCAAGGCAAAAAAAACCCTGAACCTTGACTGGATACTAAAGAGACAAACCAATTGCATTACCAGACGCAAGTTAGGGGAACACCGCAGCAACATCAGATGCGGAAGACATACGACCTGGATGACCCATCATTTCCACACTGAAAAACACACAGAAGAGGAAATAGAGAGGGTCATCCTAGAGACCCTAGACTATATCAAAAGAGATGCCGAAAGAATACTCTTTCAAAAAGAACAGAGATGGGTTTTCGACTAAAGACTTTCGATAACGGGCGGAACAAAAAGCATCCCCTGGTTGACACTGACAAAATAACTAGACCTGCTCATATACTAACTGTGATCAACAGTAATCCACACCTGTAACAAAAAACAACAACAGAGAATCATATCTCTATAGCAATCTACCTACCCAGGACTATTTGTTAGTGTAAAACACTACTTACAACATAATTCAATATAGATCAGATAGGCACCTCTCAATCTAGGAATGAATGAGGAGAAAAGACATTAGCACATATAGAATAGATTTGTGCATACACTAATATGCCATCATTACCCAGTTTTTAGAAAAATTTCATTTCCCTGAAAATGGAGATTGAAAAGTATAATGACCATAATAATACTCTCATTTATATGCAAAAATTGTATGCATTCCATAAGTATCGGCCATCTCGTATACATCAGATGTACATCGTTATCTAAACTTTAGGGCCTTTTTCCATAGTAGGATCGGCACACCTAATCTTATGTGCCTATCCACATCATTATGGATCTTTTGGGGGCTTTTGCCACCAACTACAGGGCACGTCAGCAATGACAAAACAAGTACATCGATCACGATCTCACAAATTGCAGGCGATTAAGGTTGGTACGGGTGTATAAATATGGTCCCAGTCAGGTCACCGTTACCTTCAGGGAGGGAAGAACACGGTGACCGGAGCTTGGAGACACACAAAGTAAGTGAAAAGCAAGGACGCTCTCCATAACATCACCTTTTGTTTTTAATACGCATTTTCTCCATTAGACAAACTTTCTTTTGAAAATAAGTTTATAATATGTTTAAATATCTTCTCTTTCACGCCATGCCCAAGGAGAGATGGAGAATACACCTGTCCCCACCCGTGGCAGGCACTAAGTGACACACTAATAGGCTAATATACCTACAGTCACAATTGGATATACAATAAATGAATGAAGGTACCCAGGAAACTACCAAGAATATAAAGGGGTCTTACATGCAAAGTCCTGACGAAGGCCATTGACCCCTGTGAGGCATTTACCAACTGAAACATGTTCACCAACGTTCTCGGCGCCAAGAAAAATTAGTTCTTCCTTAGGGTATCTCATTCTGCTTTTAACCTTATCCCTAATCCCTTCTTTTTGTTATTAAATGGTCTTTAGGTTTAGGTGATAATTTTAATTTGATTTTTATGTACAGATCCCACCAATGTTCTCTACCAGACACTCTCCCCCCAATAGGAGGCATCACATACCTGGGGAAGGGAGTACCCAGGTGTGGAACCTGATGATGACTCTACCCACAAAAATGCCTCAGTGGAGATAATATAGTCTGCTGAAGGCAAGTAGGGTATGAGGAGAACAACCGTGGGACTCTGGCATATCAACTGTGGTGATCCACTCCATTTTTATTATATAAATATGCTCAAACAGTTATAAATGTTACCTTAACAGCAAAAAAACTGGTGTGCCTGTCACCTTAAGTGCAGGCTATAAAATAGGTAGATGCGCGAAAGGAAACTCCCCACTGCTGATAATGCGCTATGAGGTGTGCCTTTCACTGAATGAGAACAGAAGGGCTCTGAAGACTACTCTAGTCTTTATGCAGAAACAGAAATGCCTTAAATACTGTTGCAGAGACTGAAGAGCATCCTAACAAATAGAAATGGCCACTAAATATAGATCAGGTAACTTTCTACAGCCTTTCCGGAGAGTACTCACGTACCTGCAAGTGATGAACTTCTCTTTATAGTGCCATCTCACGTGCCAGGCAGAGCGCCTGGCATGCTCTCTGCCAGGCTGTGGTGTTGCTCTCACTCAGGACAGTTTGCTTGCATATGTTACAAACTTAGGGCACATTCCAAACCTCTGCAAAGATGCCACCAAAGACATGCGAACTTTGAACAAACTTCATCGGGAACCAAGGCACAGCTCACAGAACTGGTGCAGCCAACACACCCTAAAACACTGTTCCAGATCAGTAAAGGCACAAGATTCCTCAGGCACATCACAGGAATGGCCAGGGCTTCACACCACCATCATGTCTTCCAACTCATCACCAGTATTTATGTTGGGTCCGGAATGAAGAGACGCAAGACGCTGAGTGGTACATACCTTAGTTCATTAGTTATCATGAAGCCCTGCACCCAGCACAGCCTCCTTGCCTCAGCTGGCTCCTCAACGGTCTTGCATGGAATGTCTGATAGGATTCATTCCATGCCAGACCGTCTTGAGCTATCCAAGCAAGAGAACACGAACCACCACAATACATGGATACAACACTTTTCATCAATATTTTGCTTGCTCCTATTCTCCTGCCTGGACTGTACCATTTCCTCCTGTATTCCATTCTCCTTTCCTCCTACACTGCCTCCCCTGGCCTCATCTGTTTGGAACGTTCTCAGCTGTTAAAAGTCATCTTAGAATGTTATTGTGAGACAGCTGACTGGAATTGGTGATGTGCAAAAAACTCACCTTGTTTTACTCATTGAAGACTTTGTCTATCTTTGCAACATCTATCTCTTCCCTAGGCTTATTTCAATTAATAATGCCATATTGGGAGTACATAGAAAAATTATGTTTACACACCAATGAATTGTAATTTAAAATCCTAGGTAATTATACAATCAGATGTCATATTATAATACAGAAAAGGCGACTTTTAGAAAGTTTCTGAGGCCTTTCTAAGAGTTTTCAGCTGCCTGGGCATGTTACTTTCCCCATCAATAATGTGTGTTGGGCCAGACAGTGAACAATGGGACCTGGGTGTAGCTGGGAGAGGATCTTCTTGGCAGGATGGCTGGGGAGGAGTGGTACCCTGCCTTGATTGCATTTCAAAGGACCATGCCCACAGCACACACAAAGTAATCTAACACTAGGCCTTCCCTACCTTTTGCCATCTGACAGTTTTGAGCCAGGACCAGGGGATGAGGAACTGGAACCAGTTTTTATTGTCAGTCAGGCAATTCCTGACATAAAGGCTGGCATCAGGTATAAACGTGGGACTGTCAGAGCCTCTCATGAGAACACTCTTGGGCCTGTGGAAGATTCAGAAGAAGTACGGTCCTGCTGCCAGAAGGACTGGCCTTCAGCTTGAAAGACTGCCTTGCTGTCAGAAGAAGGATCAAGCCAAGGTCAATGGGAGCACTTGCAAGGGGACTCCCATTGAGCTCAGTTTGATTCATTGCTGTCACAGGCACTAGGGCCAGCCACACAAGTAGCACAGCACATTTATCAGCACAAGTGGAGTAATGCTGGGTGGTAATGATGTTGTGGATTCCTGTAGATTGCGAAATTTTCCATCACAGAAATGTAAGGAACATGTGTGATTTCAGGAAAAGTTTGAGGTTTGCAGTCTAGTGTGGGTAATACAACATTGTGGAAACCATGCAAGGCACACCACCCTGGATTTCCCTACTCGTCTACTTTAAACAAATGTCTGTAGTTGGTAGGTTTCCATGGGTAGTCGCCAAGCAAGACCCCAAATCCTCCAGATTCCCCAGTCACTGACCTTTCTAAGTAGCGCTTTAGGGCCTTTTGTGTCAATGTCTCTTGACCCACCCACACCAATGAGGTACCATGTATATCTGGAGACTTGGGAGAAAGCTGGGTGGTAGACAAGTATGGGCTCCCTGCAGATTCCAGAAGATTTCCTCACAGAAATGTGAGGAAAATGTATGTTTTTAGTAAAGGTTTGAGGTTTGCAGGGCATTGTGGGTAGGAAAATGTGGTTGGATCCACACAAAACACACCACCCTGGACTCTTCCGGGTGTCTAGTTTTCATAACTGTCTGGGTCTGGTAGGTTTTCCGAGGTGGAAAGCCCAACAATTGCAGCCATTCAGCATTGCATGTGGGATGAAATTCGGAGTTAGCCACACTCACCTGGCTTATATAGATAAAAACAACACCTAAAAGAATCAAATGTACTCTGACTTGCCATTGGGATGGAATTTTTTAGTCTGCAGCAGAACAGAAAGACTGTTAAGGCTTTAGGGGTGAGACCTGATGTAAGGATGGGCCAGACCCACACCATTAATTTATTAAAAAATATATTCCTACCATACAGTGGGCTTTTTGTCCCCCCTTGGACCAATTTGGGGGTGAAACTCCTATCGGGGGGGGCAAAAAGATTGGTTTGTGCATTTTGGTGTGGGGCTGTGCCAGAGTGCAACACCCAGACCACTTTCTTTTGCCCCAAAGGCAACATTTGTGTTGTCAGGTGGACTTTCTACCCCCGGGACAGATTTGGGGCATTCTTCCCAATTAAGACAAACCTCCTATGTTACCCCTAGGGTCATAAGGACACTATTGTCCTTTCTGGGGAATGGGTAGGGCTCAAAGCCAGAGTAGGCCACACCCTTCTTTTTTGTTGCTTTGACGCCATTTTGATTCCCCTTGTGGTTAGTGGGCTTTCTGTCCCCCCCCCTCTCTGTGGCAAATTTCAGACAAACCCCTCTATGCCCCAAGGGGTGCATATAAACTGGTGTGTCCCATTTGAGGTGGCAATGTGGCCAGTGCCAGTTTTCTCTGCCTTCCACCCATTCCCCAGGACAAGACAAGGGGTTTTCCTTCAATTTGCCCTTGAGGGAGGCAGAAAGCCCACTACACATTAAGGAGTTCTAAATCACACCAAAACAAGCAATAGAAGGGTGCAGCCTACCCTGTCTTTGAGCTACACCTCTTCACCAGAAGGGGAAATAGTATTGTTTGCCCCCCTGTTTGCCCCAAACTTGCCCCCAGTGTGATAGAAAGTCTTCCAGACACGAGGGATTTTGCCATTGGGGCAAATGAAAGTGGTGCGGGTGTTGCACCGGCGGCATTGGCTATACCACCACCTCAAAAGGGAAACCCAGAGTGCAGCACCTGCACCATTTATTTTTTTGTTTCCAAAAGGAAAAATCAGTGATGTCAGCTGAACATTCTACCCTCCTGGGACATATTTGGGGCAATCTCCCTAGTTGGGAGGAAACTCCTCGTAGCCCCTGGGGGGGGGGGAGGGGGAGAAAGACACGAGTGCTCTGCTCCTTCTGGGCCAGGGCAGGCTACCCCCTCCTTTTTTTGTTCTGAAATCCCTGGTTTTTGGTTGTCTCTCTGCCCTCCCAGGGTGGGCAGATGGGGGTGAATCCCCCTATCAACCCCATGGGTCCATGCTGCATAAATGCAGTCCCTGGTACCTAGTGGGCTTTCTGCCCCCCTGGGAGGCAGGGAGGCTGTGTTTGCCCCTTTGGGGTGGATGCATGGCCATACTCATAGTCCGTAGCCCCAATCTCCTTTTCTCTGTTGTCTAGTGGGCTCATTGCCTCCAGAAGGGCAGATTGGGGTAATAAGACCATCTGCCCACATGTAGGACAGAAGACTTGCAACACATTTTTTGGGGGGCTGCTTGGCCATTTCCATGGTGGGCAGCCTCTACCCCTATATATTTTTCAATATTTTGGTCTGATCTCTAGTGGGCTTTGTAGATCAGGGGTAATTAGCCCATCCACTCCCAGGAGGGGAAGAACAACAGTAGTCACATTTGTAATGGTGGGGGCATGGTCCTTTTTTGTTTATTTTACACGTCCCTGGTGTGTAGAGGGCTTTCTGCCCCCTGGGTGCAGATCTGGGGTGATTACTCTATCTGCTCACCGGGGGTGGGGGGGCAGAAAGGTCATGCCAATGGTGGGTGGCATCCACCTCTTTTTCTTTTCATATTCCCTGCTGTCTAGTGTGCTTCAGTCCCCCGTGTGGGCAGAAAGAACAACTGAAACGTTTCAATTGGAGAGGGGAGCATAAACCCTTGTTTAAGAGGCTGCTCCCCTACACTCCTGGTGTCTAATGGGTGGTGATACTTCCCCTGAAGCAATCAGTGCTTCAGTGGCTGAGATATGTCCCGGGTACTGATGCAGTGAAAGTAAAACAAGTTCATCTGCTCATTTTGCTTGATGATATCAGTGTGCCCTGCACACTAATTGTTGTTACAAAAAAAGTCTCTCAGGCTAATCAGGAAATTATTCTCGAGAAACCCGATATGCAGGAACAAAAAATGAAACCATCTGATACAAAGCACTGTATGGGCCTTTATAACCCTCCCCAGTGATGCCAGTCTGGGAAGGGAGTGCGGCTGCGTGCATTGGCAGACAGACGCATCTAAAAGGTTAGGTAAATATAAATAAGTATGGGCCTGATTAGACTTTCGCAAATGTGGCAGATTTCCAGTCTGCCTATTTACAAGTTAATTACCATGTAATGCACTTGTGATAAAGCTGACAGGATATCTATAACGTTTGTGACGGAGTGCCAATATCCACATTTTAAATCCGGCCCTATACTTCCACATACAGCCAAACTGTCTAGTCCAGTAATGTATTAACTGTTTTTAATAATTTCTCAATTTGAAGAATCATCATTTTGAAGCTAACTGTTCAAAGGTACACATTAAATCTATTAAAAAAAAGTACACAACAGGTCACATGTGTAATATAGCCCTATATTGTCATCTCAGGATTCTGTTGACGTTTACAAACCAATCAACATTTGGGCCTCATGGTTTATGATGTCACCGGAACTCCTTGAATAAAGTACCATATTACATATCAAATAAAAACACTGTTAAAATGCTATTATTTTGTCAAAACAAAATGTAATGATGAAAACGCCAGAAATGCGCTAGTTATGATCCACTGCGCAAACCGTAACATGCGCTTCTACCATATACTACTACGCATGACCTCACACATGACATCACTTATGACATCTCATTTGACATCATTAATTACTGCACTCATAAAATCTCAAAATAAGTCACTGATGAGATCACCTATAACATAATTAATGAGGTCATTAGTTCCATCACTTTATGAACAAGTGTAACACTGTGTGCCTGATTAATAAAGGTAAAACTACACTTTTGTGTAAGTTTACAAATGTTTGCTATTCACAAAGGGATTTATGAGTAGTATCTTTCTTTACAAGTGCAAAGTCTCCAAAGGATGTGTGTGCTCATATATAGTCTACTCGTAAATTCCTTTGTGAACAGCAAACAATTTAACATGTAAGTTTACCTTTGTGAATCAGTGTGAACCTGTGGGAGTCCATTAAGCAAGTACAAGAATATATGTAAACCCACAATGCATACCTCCAAGAAAGGGAAAAAAGCCATAGAAACTGTACAGTCTGTACTCTGTAAAAAAGTGTTTATATAATATATACTGAGCACAAATGGTCTCAGTGGAACAGGGAGTTATTCATCTTAACCCAATCTTCAGAACACATAATACAAGAGGGTAAGTCAATTGAATTATGCGGTAGTAGCATAATATGAACTGCATACAAATGTACTAAGAAATTAGATTATTATTTGGGTATCAAGGAATAATCACAACCCTTGTCAGGGGGTACCCTTATTGTCGCTAAATTAACCAGAGCTCAGCTCCCTAACAACTATGGCACAGAGCAAGCAGTCTTACCTTAGGGAAGTATGTATAGTATTAATAAAGTACCAAAACACTAATAATAGTTAAAATGCAAAACAATACAAAAACCAACTCATATTAGAAAAATAGAGTAACATTTATTAAACAAACATCCAATAAGGGAAACTAAAGATATGAATTTGTAATGTTTTAAGTAGAAATAGCACCAAAAAGCACCAAGGGCCAGATGTAGGAGCCCTAATACCGGTCGGAAGCGGACGATTTTGGCCGTTTCCGACCGGTATTAGGGTTTTCAGATGTAGGGCATGCATTTACAGAATCGGTATTTTACCGATTCTGTATTTACCGAATCGGTAAATACAGACTCAGTAAAATACCGATTCTGTAAATGCAGATGCAGCTGGCACATGTCAGAGTGCCACAGGGCCTTAAGAATCGGTATTTTACCACCCAATCCAATTGGGTGGTAAAATACCGAATCCAGGTGTGCATGCACATGTGTGCATGCACACCTGTGCCATGTGACACCCAGACATGCCCTTAGGGCATGTCTGTGTGCCACATGCGCACATGCCTATTTTCGGGGTGCCAGAGGGTGTCAAAGTGACACCCCCTGCACCCTTCCTGAAATCGGTATTTACCGAATCTGTAAATACCGATTCGGTAATGCCCATTGATTCCTATGGGCTTCAATGCCCATAGGAATCAATGGGCATTACCGATTCGGTATTTACAGAATCGGTAAATACCGAATCTTAACGATTCGGTATTTACCGAATCTGAAATACCTACATCTCCCCTCCTCTTTTTTACCACTTCTTAAATACCGTTTCGGTATGAATCGGTATTTAAGAAGTGGTAAAAAAGATTTACCTACATCGGGCCCCAAATGCCATTTATAGTCAATGGTCGAGGTATACCGAAACCTAGGCGCAATTTGAGGCTGACCACAATGGAACAAGGGTCGGATAACCAGTTTCATTCTGCTCAAAGATTTTATCTTATGACTTAGGGCCTGATTTAGATCTTGGTGGATCCGGTCCTACCACCACTTTTCCATCGGTTAATCTGTCCACCTAATAGGTGGTCTGCCCGCTCAATTTAGATGCTCGCAGGTCTATGGACCTTAGTTCATTCAAGTCCTGCCATCTCCGTCATAATTTTCTTCGCGCATTTACAGCGTCCTAGGCAAAAACGGCTGTTGGAGGGGGTTCAGCCAATAGTTCTGACGGGCCAATTACCATGTGCCTTCCCATCGATGTAACTGTGGCAGTTAAACCTCCACACCTGAGTTGGTGGTTTTAAAGGGTTATAAGGTAGAAACTTACCTTTTTTCTTTTTTCCACTCACCTTTCTGTCATGAACCCGATTGTCCAAGTCCTTCCTTTGCTGCTGAAACATGGCCACAAAGTAAATCAACCAGTTGTTGCCAGAATCAAAGGTAAGGTTCTTTTTTACTTGTTTTCTTTTGAATTACTCTTTACATTTTCTCTGGACTCGTGCATTTCTAAATCTCTCTTACAACCATTTTTTCTAATGTGTAATGAATATGTGTGCATTGTTGTTGTTTAAGAAATTTAAAGAAATACACCAATATGCCCTTTTCCAAATTTGGTGTACGCTTACATCATGAGAATGGACACTTACACAATATTTGACGTTAATCAAAATTCATAATGTTTTCATACAGGTGTGTGTTCAATTATTTTTCATAAACTATCAAATTATAAACATATGCATTACGGATTATTTTATGTTTTTTAAACATATTTTATTCGTCAATTGGCATATACAACGCAGAACTCTGCACACCAGAGGCATCTGCCAAATCAGACCATACATGATCATAAAAGCAATCGACTTTTGCTTGCAAAACCAACAATACATAACAAGGATACATTAAATGATATAGAACCACCCCCAACTCCCTGCCTCCCTTACCCCACCCCCTTCAAGATCGCACTAAGTCCACATATTCATGTCCACAGCCTTGATGGAAAGTCGAATACTCCTAGCATGAGAACACACACCCTCCCGACGCTCTCACCCCGTCCGTCTATGCGAACCCAAATACTCAGCCCGGCAAAGGAGGCTCCGCTACCACTGGCGGCTCCAACCATAGGCCCCTATATTCCGCCCACCGATTCCATATTTTATAATGCTTGCGCGGGCATCCCCTGGCTACAAAAATAGGTTATTCCAACCCCATGCAAAAATCCAAACCATTTTTCCAGACAGCCACCAAGGGGGTCCGTGCCGCCTTCCACGCTTTAGCAATGTCTTGTTTCACCAGTGTGAAGCCTAATAACATGAGATGTTGTTTGTAGACATTGCCACCAATCCCCTCCAGAACATGAAGCAGGGGCAACTGTGGCGTACGAGGACGCTCTCAACCCAGGACCTCGGAAAGGCATGTAAATACCCCCCTCCAGAAGCGATCCAGAGATGTGCACCGCCACACCGTGTGTATAAATGTGCGCTCCTCCCGACCACAGCGAAGACACCCTGGGGAAGCAATCAGCTCCGCCCGCCACAACCGTGCCCGAGTAAAGTAGACCCTGTGGAGATATTTGAACTGGATAAGGCGGAGTCGCATTTATTATAGTCGCCCCCGCGGAGCCGCTTAGGCCTCCGTCCAGTCCTCCTCTTCTAGACTGCCCACATCCCCCTCCCAGTCCCCCCGGAGCCTTTGGAGTGTAGGGGAGCAATGAGTGACCAGAGACTGATAAATTTGGAAAATCTTCTTTTCTTGTAAGTCCCCCATAAACACTTTTGCTTCCAATGGACTACATTCAGGGAGGGACTCCAGACCCTGCATGCTGGGGGATAGGGCGTGGCGGAACTGGAGGTATCAATAAAATTGTGACTGTGGCATGAGGAACTCCTTCTGGAGGTCCCGGAATGGCCTGAGTGTCGTGCCCCTCAGGACATCTCCCAGGGTGGAAATGCCAATATCGTCCCATTCCCGAAAACCCTCGAGTCAGGGCATTTCACCAACCCATGCGCTGCAGCACCTGCGCAGTGCTACGCGCACCTTCCCCCCCCCCACAAAAACTGCCCAAGCACAGAATTCACCAGCCGGAACCATCTAGGCGGGATCGGGTACGGATGATTCTGTAGCTGGTAGAGGAGCCGGGAAAGCGCCACCATCTTGAATATTGCCGATCTACCGAACAATGTCAGGGGCATACAAGACCAGGACTTAAGGTCTGCACAGACCCGCTCCCACACCAGTGCCAGGTTTCGCTCCCAGGCAATTGCCGATATGTCTGAGAGAAACACCCTCAGATATTTCAAGCCTCCTGCTGCCACTGGACAGAGGACGCCCACGTGCCCATTCTCTTTCGGTCTCCCAGAGCCCACAATGTGGAGTTGCGTGGATTCATGTACAGACCCGACGTCTTCCTAAAGATCTGCATGATACGCAGAAGCTGTGGCCCCATCCTATCAACTGCCATGAGGAAAAAAGAGGACATCATCCGCGTATAGCGCAATCCTATCGGACAGACCCGGGGCCCATTCGAAGCCCCGTACCTGTGCATCAATGCGCACCCACACCACCAAGTGCTCAATGGCTAAGGCAAATAAATAGGGAGACAGGGGACATCCCTGCGGTGTTCCCCTTTTAATAAAAAAGGTGGAGGAGGACGCACCCGCTACCTGTACCGGTGCCGTCAGATCCGTATATAGGAGTTTTATATAGGACAGGAAGCGTGGGCTCAGATTAAGTCAGCCTAGCAATGCGAATAGGTACACCCAGCTCAGGGAGTCGAAAGCCCTTTGCATTACAGATTTTTGGGAATAATTTAAATTTAATATAATTCAGTAATTGCACTAAGCAAGGTAACATTATATTTTAGTTTTCAATTTTAATAATTTTTATTTATGCATTTATTTATGTACATTTCCCCTAGTCTAGTGCATTTTCTGTATTTGATCATTTTGTTTTCTTTTTTAAGGTGTAATGCATATGTGTTTATTTATTCATTTATTAATTTAGAATAAACACACCTGTATTAACACTTACAAATACAAATGTTATTTATTTTTTATGTCAGTGTCCATAATCATGATGTATGCTTGCACCAAACTTTTAAGGTCCATTACAGTTTTTTTCTAAGGTTTGGACTTTACAAATATGTCATTTAAAACAACTTTTGTATTTTCTGTTATAAATGTAAGTAAGAATATGTATTTCACCTTTTCAACATTATCATTTCTAATAATCAATGAATTATAAATGAATACTAATATTAGGACAAACTTTGTAAAATTTAAAATGTGTATTTATAAATCAGATAATTCTCTCATGAACTCTTTTTTCAATAAGACAAAAAAGGGTTTTCCACAACAACACCCTGTGGCTTTGTTCCCTATAAATTGCCTCCTAAACATAGTATAAAGGGTAACCTCCTCAGGAAGGGGCATCTATTGGGCACAGAGCAGGCACCTCAAAGATTTGTCTTGGGAGAAGGGGTTTAAGTTTTGTATGTGTTCGGGACAGATAAGAGGTGAATTATGAAGAAGGAGTAAGGGTAGGAGGGGTGGTAGAGGACTGGCTTTTGTAGGTAGAGGAATCTGGAGTGGGTTTTTTGCTTGTGTCTGTATGTTTTACAGTTGCATTTGGGTCTGATGTATGTTGTGTATGTTTGGATATGTGTTTTTAGGCTGATGTCTGATATTTTGGTGAGTGTGTGCATTTGCTTTTGGTTGGTGTTGTTTTGTGTATAGGTCTGCTTTTGTGTGAGTGTGTTGGTTTTGATGAGTGTGTGTGTTGTGGCAGTTTGTGTGGTTGTGGTGGTGTGGTTGAGGTGGTGGTTGTGGGTGTGATGGTGGTTGTGGTGCTTGTGGGTGTGGTGGCAGTTGTGGGTGTGGAACCTCTGTGTGTGGTGGTGGTTGTGGGTATGATGGTGGTTGCGGTGGCTGTGGGTATGGTGGTTGTGGGTGTGGTGGTAGTTGTGGTGCTTGTGGCTTTGTTGGTGGTTGTGGTGTATGGTGGTTGTGGATATAGTGGTTGTGGATATAGTGGTGGTTGTGGGTGTGGTGGTGGTTGTAGTCTATGTAGGTGTTGTATTTGTGGGTACAGTTTCGATAGTGTGTGCATGTTGTGTGGGTGTTTTGTTGTGTGTGTGTGTGTGTGTGATTGTGCTGCTTGTGTCTGTTGAAGTGGGTACCTGCAAAAAAGTGGGTGTGCTTTGGATTAGGATGGGAGTTTCGATTTTGGTTCAGGAAGGGACCTGAGTTGGGGCAGAAGGTCAAGCAGGTAAGGAGTCTGGGGTGAGTGAGGAGGCCGCCATTTTGATGAGCAATCCCCGCATGCCAGACATTGAACTGTGAATGGCATCCAGAAATGCAACCATGTGTTGCTTTTGGCAGGTCAACACTGGATACCATTCACTATCACATTCTAGCCTACAGAGATGCTGCATAATATGTCAAGAGCCTCCTCACTCAGCGCAGCTGGGTTTACAGGGGCAGAGATGCCTGTGGCAAAGGAGACAACAGCCCTTCTATGGGTTGGGGTTTGGCTAACTGAAGGGGCGGTGGAGATGTGGCTCTGGGTGTTCGACAAAGATGAGGTTGTTCCAGGCCCAGTGGGGTCCACCACCACTAGGGATTGGTCACTTGTAGAAGCCTCTGATGCAGATGACAATGAAGTTGCCTCCATTTCAGTCCCCTCCGCTTCCATGCCACTGTGTTCATCGGTGTCTGATGTTTCACCACCTGAAACATAGTGACCAGCTGCTTCCCCTCCTTCTTGGCTAATATCTCCTTCACCTGCTCTTGAAGATGCTGTAATACACATACAATAGGTTTATTGTATCTTTGTAAATGTAACTGATCATGAAGTTTTTTCACAAAATACTTTTTTATTTTTATATTTCACTTGCTTCAAGGCTTTTAAACTTTTGTTTATTTTTTTATTTTTATCTTTATCTCCTGCATCTAAGGAACATCTTCGGAAACCATTTGCTCGCAGTTTTACAATATTCTATTATTTCCCCTAATTTATTTTTTGATAGTTTTTATTAACTATTTGCAATTTTCTCCAGGAACTGTTTTACACTTCTGAATGGTACTGATTTGTTGTTTTGAATTGTGAATTTATGTTTAAAAAATTTAATATTAAGCGAAATTCCCCTTTGTCTTTGTGTGTACAAGGCAAAAGAAGCTGATTTATTTTTTATTTTTAAAAAGAAAAATATGAATAGAAGTGTGTAATGTTGTACCAACATTTGTATGAAATAAAAGGTTTAAATTCCTTCTACAACATAAGTAAATGCATAGGGCTTGATATATTTTTATTCCACTTTATTACAGATATCAAAAATTATCAAAAATGAAATTTAACATTTTCCCTAAAATATCAGAATTTATTTTTAGTTTGTTTTGAATTGTGAAAATAAAAACAAACAGTATTCTGTCTTTCAGTTTAGTCAAAAATTGGTACAACATTTCAGTGCATTTTTAAACCCACTGATTCATATATATTTTTTAATTTAATAATCAAAATGCAATTTAAAATTATTATTTTTTTAACTTTGTTGCATTTCAAATATTTATAAATGAGGCCGTTTTCGTGCCTGATTTTGAGTTTTGCAGATGGGATACTCCAAAATATATGTGATGGAAATCTTATCAGTCAAATTCCAAGTGGATTATAAAATATTGTCCTTGGAATAGGTTGGACAAAATATCTGTTTCCTTTGTGACAGAACATTCCATCTGCAAAAGCCCCTTTAAGTATTTAATTTATGTTCATTATTGATTTATCATCTGGACATAACAAAGGACATAAAAATAATGCTTTTGGTATGGGTTACTCTGTCACTAATGTGTTCAGATGCCTTTCTTTTTTCTAAAAAAAAGCATGCCTACAGAATTAATTTTTCATTCACATTTGTGAATGAGTACTACACCATGAATAATTGTCCTTTTTAACATAACTTAAATTGTTTAATTTATTAAAACATAATTTTAATATGTTTTTATTCAAAATATATCAATTTAATCCTATGCATTTAGTCATTTTGGCTCACATGTTTAATATTGTTTGTTTATAATACTAACCCACAAATGTGAAGTTTGGAACATACATTGTATCATAAGTATCATAAATAGGCCACATGTAATAGGGGGAATGTAACATCCTAGGCAATATATAAAACCTATGGCCTGTTTGGTACAACTGTCCCTTATAAAATCTTACAAAACCATGTTTAATTAATTTTAGGCAGGCATGCAGCTAACAGTCCTTTGTAAGTGATCAAAAATGTATTTGTATCATTTTGAACAACACCATGATACACCTTGGGGTCGATCCGATTCGGGAAAAAGCGCTCCGATTAGCCGTACGGAGCGTATTTCCCGTATACGTATTCGTACACCTACAACGTCCCCGTACATACGAGCAAGTACGATCCTAACCCAAAGCGCCACTCCGTACGTCTCGTACCAAACACTGTACAACTTGAAAGTATATACGGATTGTATCCGTGTGACGCGGTACGCTACGTCCGAATGTAAATAGGTGGCTCTTTCCAGACCAGGAAGTACGATCCGTGTTGACGACACTCCGTACGGCCCTTTTGCTACGGGAGCTGAAAACAGCCGTAAAACCAGAGTTGGCCTGAACCGCACCCCGGTACGCGACATACACGACATGAACCCCATCGTCCGTGTCATCCCTGTCCTGTACACCTACGACCTCGTACATAGAAACCGACGACGGTGCAGACGGTGAGTACAACCTACCTCTACAACGGAAGTATACCTGTACGGCGCGCCCCACGCTCACATCACCATTGCAATAGTGAAACGTGCCGCACATACGCCATAAATGTCGGGGTATGGTGCGCTACACGCTAGCGCATATCACCATTGCAATACTGATACGTGTAGCACAGACGCCATAAATGTCGGGGTACGGTGCACCACACACTAGCGCATATGACCATTGCAATAGTGATACGTGCAGCACATATGCCATTAATGTCGGGGTACAGTGCGCCACGCGCTAGTGCACATCACCATTGTAATAGTAATACGTGCAACACATATGCCATTAATGTCGGGGTACGGTGAGCCACACGCTAGCGCATATAACCATTGCAATAGTGATAAGTGCCGCACACACGTCTGTAATGTATGTGTACGGTGGTCACATCTGAGTGGTGGGTGGAAAAGACTCACAGCAGTGCCCGGACATAGGAGGAGGGTGTGGATATGACTCCCAGCAGTGCCCAGACATAGGAGGGGTGAGTGCAGAGGACTCTTAGCAGTGCCCAGACATAGGAGGGGTGAGTGCAGAGGACTCCCAGCAGTGCCCAGACATATGAGGGGTGAGTGCAGGGGACTCCCAGCAGTGCCCAGACATAGGAGGGGGTGTGGATATGACTCCCAGCAGTGCCCAGACATAGGAGGGGTGAGTGCAGAGGACTCTCAGCAGTGCCCGGACATAGGAGGGGGGTGTGGATATGACTCTCAGCAGTGCCCAGACATAGGAGGAGGGTGTGGATATGACTCCCAGCAGTGCCCAGACATAGGAGGGGTGAGTGCAGAGGAATCCCAGTAGTGCCCAGACATAGGAGGGGTGAGTGCAGAGGACTCCCAGCAGTGCCCAGACATAGGAGGAGGGTGTGGATATGACTCCCAGCAGTGCCCAGACATAGGAGGAGGGTGTGGATATGACTCCCAGCAGTGCCCAGACATAGGAGGGATGAGTGCAGAGGACTCCCAGCAGTGCCCAGACATAGGAGGGGGGTGTGGATATGACTCCCAGCAGTGCCCAGACATAGGAGGAGGGTGTGGATATGACTCCCAGCAGTGCCCAGACATAGGAGGGGGGAGTGCAGAGGACTCCCAGCAGTGCCCAGACATAGGGGGGTGAGTGCAGAGGACTCCCAGCAGTGCCCACATAGGAGGGGGTCTGGCTATGACTCCCAGCAGTGCCCAGACATAGGAAGGGTGAGTGCAGAGGACTCCCAGCAGTGCCCAGACATAGGAGGAGGGTGTGGATATGACTCCCAGTAGTGCCCAGACGTAGGAGGGGTGAGTGCAGAGGACTCCCAGCAGTGCCCAGACATAGGAGGGGGGTGTCGATATGACTCCCAGCAGTGCCCAGACATAGGAGGGGTGAGTGCAGAGGACTCCCAGCAGTGCCCAGACATAGGAGGGGTGAGTGCAGAGGACTCCCAGCAGTGCACAGACATAGGAGGGGGTGTGGATATGACTCCCAGCAGTGCCCAGACATAGGAGGGGTGAGTGCAGAGGACTCCCAGCAGTGCCCAGACATAGGAGGGATGAGTGCAGATGACTCCCAGCAGTGCCCAGACATAGGAGGGTGGTGTGGATATCACTCCCAGCAGTGCCCAGACATAGGAGGGGTGAGTGCAGAGGACTCCCAGCAGTGCCCAGACATAGGAGGGGTGAGTGCAGAGGACTCCCAGCAGTGCCCAGACATAGGAGGGGGTGTGGATATGACTCCCAGCAGTGCCTAGACATAGTAGGGGTGAGTGCAGAGGACTACCAGCATCGCCCAGACATAGGAGGGGTGAGTGCAGAGGACTCCCAGCAGTGCCCAGACATAGGAGGGGTGAGTGCAGAGGACTCCCAGCAGTGCCCAGACATAGGAGGGGGTGTGGATATGACTCCCAGCATTGCCCAGACATAGGAGGGGTGAGTGCAGAGGACTCCCAGCAGTGCCCAGACATAGGAGGGGTGAGTGCAGAGGACTCCCAGCAGTGCCCAGACATAGGAGGGGTGAGTGCAGAGGACTCCCAGCAGTGCCCAGACATAGGAGGGGTGAGTGCAGAGGACTCCCAGCAGTGCCCAGACATAGAGGTGTGAATTTCCAACATCATACAACAACTACATGCCTGTATGTGTACATCCCTAATCTGTGACACTCATGATAGATGCATATCAACACATCACTCACAGCAGTGACCTACTCCACGGAGAATGGTATCCTGTCACACACTGGGTGACACACCACGTGTGGTTGTTTTGTCAGATCCCACAGGCATATCCACCCATGTAGTTTGCTGACACCCCCCCCCCCTCCAGCATGACTCAATAGTGTGTAGTCATGTAACAGACCACTCAACAAATGAAGCACAAATGGAATAATAAAGTGTCATGTACATCCCGGACATGATGTGACTGTCCAAGTGGTGAAACATGTACTCCCTCATGGAAGGAACAGGGTAGGAAAGCCCTAGATACAAAGCACCCAAATGTGTTTTGTGTGCACAAATTTCAAATTAGACAATCTGAATCATGAGGTCAGGGCGGATAACATTGTCATGCATAGTGTGAAACATTATGATCGACTCCCTGAAGGCATTACTACACACCACAAACCCAAGCACAGTGAGTAGCATGGATGGCACTGACAAATTGTCAGATAGCATTTGAGAGCAGACATGGCCATTGTGCAAGTGAATGTAGTAATCAATGGGAAATCCATACTAAAGTCACCACAACAATTGTGCAACTGTCTGTAGTGAAGATCTCATGTGTCACTGAGGAAGGGACACTCTTATGGATAATGTCTGTATTCAAACTGCACACACACAAATCTAGATAATTATCTGCAACATTGGGATAGCACAGAGATACCATGGTCCAACTCATTCCCATCTGAAAAATAGACATCTTTCACAATACAAAAACATTAACATTACACCAACTTGTAGGCACACAGCACCTAAAGCAATTCCCTGAAATGCAATAGTTCAGAATGAAAAATAAAATGCTTTATTCAGCACCATAATGTAAAAGAATAAATAAATGAGTCCAGTTTCACAGAAGGCCAATGGCCAGTCCAAAATACTGTCCATAACAGTGGTGACTTTGTGGAGGTTGTCACCCCAAAACTTGCCTGCACATGGTGGACTTAGAGGTCTGTGGACCCATGGGGGGCATCATCGGAGTCAGGGTCCGGCACCGCAGGGACAGGAGAGGGAAGGGTATGTGTAGTGGGTGCAGGTGGGGAGGGTTCCTCCACAGTGGCAGGTGCAGTGCAAAAGGTTGCAACATATTCAGCGCTGCACACTGCTGCCAGTTCTGACAGGCTGAACCCGGGGATACAATGGGAGTGGAGGTAGAGGGCTGTGAGTCAGGTGTAGTGTGTCTGTGGGTGGGTGTGTGATGTCTGTCCCCTGTCCCTGTGAGTATGCGTACATCCCCCTGAGATTTGGTGAATGGAGGTCTGCGCTTAGACTTACGTTTGGGTGTGCTGGGTGTCTCTGTTGGGGTGTGTGATCTTTTGCGTCTGCGTGTATGGTGGACAGGTACGGGAGAGGGGGATGTGGATGGGTCAGAAGGAGTGGGGGGGATTGACGCTGCAGGATGGCAAGTGCTGCCGTCAGTGTTAGGTCCATGGACGCCAAACTCTGACGTTGATCAGACATGTCAGCTGACATGCCCTCCATGAATGACAACAACTGTGTCATGATTTGTGTTTGGCCATGGAGGACAGTCAGCATTGATGCCTGACCAACTTGAATCTGCCGGAGTAGGTCCACAGACTCAGCACTGAGGGCAGCAGGGGAGACAGGGGTAGGGGCTGCGGTGCCGGGGACGAAGGAGACACGGGGAGCAGCACGGACTGAGGGGGCCCTAGCAGCTGGGAGGGTGTAGATGGGTCTGGAGGAGGAGGGGACAGACATAGTCGGTGCAGATGCTGCGTATTCCCCCTCCTCCCCTCCTCCTGGGAGTCCGAAGCCGAGCCGTCCGCATGATATGATGTGTCTTGCTCATGAGGTCCGGCCGCCTGCCTCCCTTCACCCTCTGTGCCACTGCCTCCCTCCGACACCTCAAAGCTGGTGGCACTGTGGCTGGGTCCCTCTGCCTGGTCCATGCTTGTGTCTCCTCCACTTTCGGGTGATGATGCTGTTGGCAAGGAGAAATCAAAAATATATATCAGTCACCTGTACACATCAGACATATGAGCAACAGATCATTTGGGGACAGTTCTAATCATGGCATGCATCATGAGTCACATGCCACATAACTCAGCACATATGTAAGTAAGGTACTGCGCAATAGTAATAGACACAACGCTCCTTGTATACAAAGATTCAGGTAACAGTTCAGGCCACAACTTGAATGAGAGTCACAATGATGAGCCACTCTATGTCAACAGGTCAGGTGTTGATCCATCACTGTTCTGTTGCCCACTCTGCCACCCCAGTCTAGACATGGTCATGATCAAATCTGTCTGAGCCTGTGCCACATGGGAACAGTCCTGCCCGAAGTGCCATGTAATGCCATCCCTGGACCTGAAACAAGCTTTCTATCACCTCTCACTGGCATCACAGCTGTCTACAGCCAGGCTTGCGTGAAACACAGATGTGTATACAAACATGCATGGCTGAAGACGGCTGTAATGCCAGTAAGTGGTCCCAGGAACCTTGTTTCCAGTCCAGGGAAGGCATGGCTTGACATATTTGGCTGGACTGTTCCCATGAGGCACATGGACAGACAGATTTGCGCATGACCATGTTTGAACTTGGGGGGCAGAGTGTGCAACAGAAAGGTGATGGATAAAACCCTGACCTGTTGACTGGGTGTGAGTATATGATTGGTACAGAGGCTCCCTCCATCACCACACACTATTGTGACACTCCTCACAGGGGCATCTATCACCAGATCATACAGTTGCTAGCACATAACACACACTGGCTGTCAAAAATCCAGGAAATGCCTAAGCTAATGTGCCTGAATTGAGAATATTTAAAACATCACTGCATTGTTGACACACCCTCAACCACATGGGAAATGTGAACACAGTAGTGTGCACACCAAGACAAAACTGTGTTGCACCACCAATACATACATGTAGCACAAATCTATGTGGAACAGTCATCTCTGTGAGCCAACAACATAGCCTCTAAATCCAACAATGACAGCATTGTCCAGCATCACAGGGCAAGTGCATATTGATGAGTTCACATCAGAAATTACATACACAGCTCACCACTGACAAGGCTAAACAGTAGCACAAGCCAAACTTTGTATACATGGACAGTGTGCACATGTAGCTAACACATGAGAAATACAAAGTATACCAGGGACAAAGGCCACTGAGGCAGACCCGTGCTGAACTCCATGTTGAGACTCATGATCAGTACCGACAATTAATGAAGGGCAAACACAGTGCACAGGTCCTGGACCAGGTAAGGTACCAACACGTGTCACAGTCCTCCCTCCAACATGATGATGTGCTAAGCAATATTCATACTAATAAATTGCACCCTAGGAGTACATGCGCAAAAATGAAATACCCAAAGCAGGGGACACATGTGGAGGAAGGGAAGGGATGTAAAAGAGCATCAGCTGAATATGGGGCATTGAAATGACAATGCATAAATTCCCTGTCTGACCAGACCACCCCAACTGTGGGAGTGTTACCAGGCTTCTGAGCACTGCAGGTAGCGTGTGACACACATGACAACAAACAGACATGTACCTACCCCCTCCTTGCTGATGTCCCTCCTGCAACTACCTATGGAGGTCAGAAAAAACCACTTCCAGGACCCGGAGCATGTGGGGGGTGAGGTGACGGGTGCCGCCATGCTGGCGTGGAACTTCAAGCTTCAGCTGGACCCGGGCGATACGGCGGCTCCAGTGCCAGATGTCCTGCCACCTCTTCCTGATGTTACGGATCCTTCGGCGAGGACCCCCCACAGACCTGACATTCCTGGCTATGTCCAGCCAGAACTCCTCCTTCTCATAGGCAGTTACCAGTGAGGAAGACAAAGTGAAACAACATCAGTACACCTGCTCCATGTCCCAAAGACACATACTTGCATCACATTGACGATGACAACAGGGCATAGGATGCAGACAAGTCTGCCATCATTGTCCATGTGAATGTGGCCTGTAAGCAAACACCATTCCACCACATTCCTTTGAAAGGAAACAGATGCCCTAAGGGGTGCAAACCACTAACTGAGAATGGCACAGACTGAACAAGATATGCAACTTCAGGGTGGTGAACAGCACGTGACATGCTGTCACATATCACACTACACCTAAGAACCCTCAGCAGACCACACATGCACACCCTGGCACAGATCATTTGCTTGTCGTTGTCAACAGTGTATACAACCTCACCTGGCACATGTCACACTTTACAAAGATGTGACACAGGCGTCATGCTAACTGTCCAAGTCATGCACACGGCACTGCATACTTGTCACATCAGATGGGTACAGCTGTGGCATACACCATGCATCAGTGTTGCCATACATCACATACACAAATATCCAGATAACAAAGAACATTCACACTCTGCAATGTCCATGACTTCAAAGCATACATTTGTCCAACATCCACACAGGTCACGAAAAACAAATAACAACAGTGCGCACATTCATCTGTCACTCTGGGGGAAACACTGTTACACCTCAGTAACTCATGGCTAAATAACATGCAAGGTGTGGCACCGCAGTAAGTGTGATTCACATTGCATTGAATGTCAAAGTTAGCACAATGCAGGTAAGCAGTAAACACTATTTAACTACATCATACACTGCATGGGAGATACCACAATGTACACACCCAGCACTCACTACTAACAACATTGCATCCCTGTTACATAAATACACAATGGCTGTAGTGACACTAACACATTCATCACTCACCTGATCCCCTGGTTTCCATAAAACTTGCTGAAGTTTGGTAGGAGGGTATCTAGTAGGGCTCTCCATGGTCAGTAAAATCAGAGTCCAGGGAATGCAGAGACAGCATCAGTGTTGTCCACTCCAATGTTGCGCAGGCAAGTGCCCTCTCACAGCCACATGCAGCTTTAAATCAGTGCTGCTGAGGGGTTGTCAGTCCAAGGAGTACAGTGTGATAGGCCAGAATACTTTGCATCCTATGTTTCATCCAATCCCATTACACATAAGGCCATGACACACATTTGCATGGTTTAAAATGTGAGCTTGAGCTCCACAACAAATTTTGCAACATTGTATAGTTTTTGCCAACTGAATTTTCCAGAACACTTGTAGAACACACTCAAATCTCAGTTTCCTTGACAACTAGCCTGCATTCTGGGCATTCTACTCGTCCCCTAGATGTTCCCTATGTATTTTCTGGGATCCCCACACAAGTACGGTGCGTTTCCTGTCACGAATGCCACTTTTCCAATAGTGAAACGTCCCGCACACACAATGGCGTGGTAGGGACCGCTCGCGTATGGCTCGAATGTAATGGTGAAACGACCCGTACACACGCACGTACTATTGGGGTAGGGTCCGCTCGCGTATGGCTCGAATGTAATGGTGAAACGACCCGTACACACGCACATACTATTGGGGTAGGGTCCGCTTGCGTATGGCTCGAATGTAATGGTAAAACGACCCGTACACTCGCACGTACTATTGGGGTAGGGTCCGCCTGCGTATGGCTCGAATGTAATGGTGAAATGACCCGTACACACGCATGTACTATTGGGGAAGGGTCCGCTCGCGTATGGCTCGAATGTAATGGTGAAACAACCCGTACACACGCATGTACTATTGGGGTAGTGTCCGCTCGCATATGGCTCGAATGTAATGGTGAAATGACCCGTACACACGCACGTACTATTGGGGTAGGGTCCGCTCGCGTATGGCTCGAATGTAATGGTGAAACGACCCGTACATATGCACGTACTATTGGGGTAGGGACCGCTCGCGTATTGGCTCGAATATAATGGTGAAACGACCCGTACACACGCACGTACTATTGGGGTAGGGCCCGCTCGCGTATGGCTCGAATGTAACGGTGAAACGACCCGTACACATGCACGTACTATTGGGGTACTGGGCTTTTGACACGCTCTAGTGAATGCATGTGTAGGTGCGTTTTACAAGCTCACGCATGGCACCATTACAATAGTGATACCAGGAAAACACATGCCATGGATGTAGGTGTAAGGTCATAATGAGGATGCCGATGTATATATTGGCATGGCATCCTTACATCAGCAGGCCCCTGGATGTGGCAGACAGTGAAATAGCACAGGGCATGTGATCATGTGGCACAGTTGATGTGTGATGAGCTGTTGAGACATATCATTTGTGATGGGGCACTATGTGGTTCACATAACCTTTACACTTGTCACATAAGTAACATCATAAACATGTTGTGATGCACATCAACACTGGGATAGCATACTATTCAGTACGGGCATCTGTCACATGATGCCAGGGACAGGGGCACTGTCTCACTTGTCAAATTGACGCCCAGCATGACCCTGTGTGACAATGTCATGTGTGTGACATGTCAAAGATTAGGCATGCTGTTTGTATCCCGTAAACTTACACTGCTGTAAGTGCATCTATGATGGGTCTGTGCCGTGATTGCAAGGGTTTCCCATGTACGCACACCATGCCACAGGGGCATTTCAACTGCTCATGTGCGTGATGGCATAATAGATCATTTGTCCCCAAACATACAGGTCTGCATCCTGAGAATGGCTGTGGTGTAGTTTAGTCAAATGCACACCTCATTCACAATGTTACAGATATGTGCAATTGATAGCACATGTGATGGGGGTGTGTGCCTTGCAGTCAGCTGTCTGGATGTGTTGACAACCTTCTCATGCAGGTCACGTGACGTGTGTCACTGACGTGATACATTGTTCTGCTCACTGAGACCAGCCAAGTAGATCATTTGTGTGCATGTCATGTCCATTTCACAGACAACAGGTGTATCAGTTATAATGGAGGAGTGCCAGCTAGCTGGCATATGTGTCCTTGATGTACAGGCCATGCGAGACTCAATGGTGATTTGATGTGTTGAAGCAGTGTTGCTTCTGCTATGTACATTGTAATTGTCGTTGGCTGACAGTTGTACACCTTCTTCCCCAAATATGCCGTGCAGGCCACCCCCTCTGCCAAGGCCTTTGCCAGACTTGGATGCCATGAGGGAACGTGACTGCATCCGCCGTTACCGATTCACTCAACAGTTGATTCAGGACTTGATGGACAGGCTGGAACCACATCTCCCACCACGACACAGGTATCCAACTGCGCTGACACCCAAGGTCAAGGTAATAGCAGCCCTACATTTCTTTGCCACAGGTACGTTCCAATTTACCATAGCTGATGTGGGGGGATGTCACAGACCATGTTCAGCCGTGTACTACGTGATGTGTTAGCTGCTATGTTGAGGCACATCTATGAATTCATCAAATTCCCTACTCCAGACGAGATGACAGGTGTCAAGGTTGATTTCTATGCCCTGTGTGGGATGCCACCTGTAATTGGGTCCATTGATGGAACACGTTTCTTTGGTGCCACCACAAGCTCAGGAGCAGGCCTACCGCAACAGGAAACATTACCACTCTATAAATGTCTTAGTAGTGTGTCTTGCAAACATGCTGATTTCCCATGTTTGTGCACGTTTTCCAGGATCGTGCCACGATGCATTCATCATGAGGCGTAGCAGGGTGCCACAGATGATGCTGCAGCTGCGCAACCATCGGGCATGTCTTGTTGGTGAGTAAACTCAGTTTCTCATGTATGTCTCAATTTCATTTATTTCTCAGACGGCATCACATTACACACTCTGCCATGCTGTCGCTTTTTAGGAGACGCAGGATATCCCAACATGCCGTGGCTCATGACTCCACTCCACAACCCCAGAACAGCTGCAGACCAGCGGTACAATAATGCACACAGGCAGACCAGGCGAGTGATCGAGCAAACGTTTGGACTCCTGAAGAGCCGGTTCAGGTGCCTTGACAAGACTGGCAGATCCCTCCCATACGTCCCGCTCAAGGTGTGTGACATCTTCACCATGTGCTGCATGCTGCACAACATGGCAGTTGAGGAGGCAGTCCCACTCATCCTGGATCCTGATGAGCTGTAACATCCACCCGTGGAGAATGAAGGCCTTGGCCAGGATGCAAGCGATGAGGAGGAGGAGGGTGATATCCGAGTCAGCTCATACGCAACTTCTTCTCATAGTGGTGAGTCCTAGGAAAATATTGTGCAAGCTTGTACCATAGAGTGGAATGTATAGCATACTGTGTGTCCAGCTGACTGTATACAATGTCACTTTGATGTTTGTTGTTGCAGTGTCACACAAGTGGTGATGTAATGCCACACACATACGTGCAATGTGTGAACATGGAATGTACAAGTGTACTACATTCTTAGTGTATTATACCTGACCATGTCAGTAAGAAATTATTCTCAACGTGACCCCTTGTGTGCCTGTCATTCCCAGGTCACCCTGCCTGTTGTCCGTTCGTGTCATCTTAGTCCTCCTGCTATTCCTCATGAAGTTAGCAACGTCAGCCGAATCAGCGGTACATGCACGGACATGTTGAAATATCAGTTTGGGTAAGGATAACAGGCTGTTTTGTGTTGGTATGGTTTCAATTGTGTGGTAAATGTTCATGCGCATGTTGTCTGACCATACATACATGTCACATTACCATGTCTCAAATTTCATGTTGCGTCACTCCCATGACAGGACAGTCACCCTTCTTGACAGTCATCTGTAGTTGAGTTTTGACTCTGGTGAATGCATCAATGTGTGTAAACCTTGACACTGAGACATTGCAGATACCACGGTTTGACATTGTGTGGAACATCACAACCACAGCCACTGTGGGGAATTGCAGCCTCACTGTGTGCAGCAGGATGTGTCTGGATCATCCCCTCAACCTTGTGTACCAGTACAGTTTGATTTCCCAAAAACCATGTTGTGTAGGTGTAGGCCAGTGTATGTCCCACAAGTTCATTCAACTGTCCTGTGAGTCTGTTTGCATGGATGCATTGCCCCTTGTGCCAGTATGTCATGTCACTGTCATGTCGTTACCTCAGTGCCTGTGGAGAACACTGCCTCGCTAGCCTTCTCTGTGAGTTGATGTTAACTTTCCATTCCAATGATGCCAGGTATGTTGCGCTGATGTCATCGCAACGTCGTGCTGTAGCAAATGTTAAATCTCCGTGGCACCAGTCGAGTGAGGTCATTCACAGGATTATCTTGTGCCGTGCAGCATCTCAAGGTAACGGTAGGGTTTTTGTGTGGCTTTGTTCCTCATTACTCGCTGTTGAGTTTGGTTCCACCTGCTTGTCATGTTTAGCATAGTGGGGCACAGTTGGAAGAGCCAATGACCGTCTCCTGCGGGGCTTCCTTGTGTTTAGGTCATTCCCTTCCTCATAGGAGGAGCTGCTTACGGCTCTTGCGGGTGATGTCTACTTTCCCCTCATGGCCCTTACCGATTCACAGGGCTAAATATGGATTGTTGGCTTTGTGTCAGTAGCACTGCTCTACATTACATTTTCACAGATTAGGGCCCTCAATCATAAACTGTGACTTAGTTGATGGCCGCATGGATCTAATTGAATAGTAGCAGCCTTGTGAGCGTTACACATGCATCGTTTAGGTGACAAACTGTGCTACCTTTTATGTGTCCGTGTTCAAGCATCTGATCTTGTCTCATTGCAAAATCTGTGATCACACATAGGGTACAGTGGCAGCGGTTACACTTCACAGGTGTGACTGGTACAGTGTAGTTCAGGAGGTATTCTGTGATTCTGTGACAATAGTATGGCTTCCTTATGCTTGTTTTTCTTTGTTTCAGATCTCCCTCCCTGCAGTTCCCCTCCTCTCCTTCCCTCGCCTGATCTCCCTTTTGTGTCTGTCTTTTGTACTCAGACCAAGGGGCTATTTGGACATGGAACCCTTTCAGCATCGCACCACTCTGATGATCAAAGGTACGGACAGTCCCTGGCAATCGTGTGGAGAATATTTCACCAGCATTACAGGTATCATAGCATGACTGTGATTGTCTTCAGAGCAATGCCACTGGGCATGTACATTGGCTAATGCAGCATGGCGTCAAAAACAACTTTATCCTATTGTGTAGGAAGTGTGTTTCACACAGTACATTGTGCCTCATTGCTGTCAACGCACATCTCTTGCCAGTCTGCAGGCGTTCAATATGGCATTGTTTACGATGATTGTTCATATGTGTTCATGTGTACAACATGCATGCTGTTGGTAATGGCAAATGTACCATATTGTGCCTGACGTACATGGTTGTGTATGTGTTGTTTAGCTTGCTACACACGACGTGCAGGCTACACCTCCTGATGCTGTGTGTCCTGTGCCCCGCTTGGCCTTAGGGTGCCTAATCCTGTGCCCATGATCTTTAGCGATTGTACACCCATTTAGCTCGGGGAGGCCCGTGGGTAACCAGACACTCCTGCCTTCACATACACATGTCACTTTGTGCCCTGCAAGAATCCTTGGGTTTGTGTGCTTGTTTAGCTTGTTGTCTCACCCATTCTGCGGTCATGTGTTGACTCATTCCTGCTGCTGCATCACCAGCCACAACGCTGCACCAAGTGGTCAGATACTGCACCACACACGCCTACAAGATACTCCTCTATCCATCTAATCTTAAAGCATGCCGCAGCTTGTCTGTGCTACTGTTGCACAACGTCCATGACAAAGGCAGGTCCGTCTGCACCTGCAACAAGCACACTGCAAGACAGTCAGCTAATTTCATGACTCATGTGACACAACAGGCTCATGCTCCAGCCACCCTCCACACAGTGAACACCAGGCAATCATCCACCTGGTATCACGCTACCACAAACACACCCATGACAGCTTCTCTGCCTGTGTGTGCAACTCATACTGGCAACACGATACAGCCCCACATAACAGTGCGTCTATGTACAACCAGGTCATGTGCCTCGTACAGCTCACACACAACTTCCAGCAGCGCCACATTGTACTGTGTTACCTCGACAACACAACAGCACCACACATCGCCTTCATTACTGTAACGTGGTAGTACGCAACATCAGCACACCACTTCTACATAGCCATCACAGACGGATATTCCAAAACCCACAGGGACCACACACCAAAAGCAGGCTTATGATTGGTCTAACTTAACGAGGTACACCCTCAGAGTCACATACAACACCAAGGACACACTCCGCATTGTCAAACATCTGCACATCCGGTATCACACCAACAGCCTGACCACCCTCATTGTGACTATCATCTACTGCTCTCCAATCCTAAACAGACAATACAATTTGGCTAAGCCATCTATCAATCAATCAATCAATTCATTTGTTGAGCGCCCTACCTACCCGTGAGGGTGTGAATGGGCTGGGGGGGGGGGCTGCTACAGATGGAAAATCCATGTCTTGAGAAGTCTTCTGAAGGCCAGCAGGTCCTGGGTCTGTCGTAGCCTTGTAGGGAGGGTGTTCCAGGTCTTTGAGGCGAGGTAGGAGAAGGATCTGTCACTAACGGTGGTTTTCCAGATGTGAGGGACTGTAGCAAATGCGAGGTTTGTAGAGCGGAGGCTGCATGTGGGTGTGTAGAAGCTGAGTTGGTCGTTGTGGTATGCTGTTCCGGCGTGGTTAAGAGCCTTGTGTGCGTGGATGAGGAGTTTGAAGGTGATCCTGTTGTTGACAGGGAGCCAGTGCAGGCCTCACAGGTGTGGTGTTATGTGGCCGTGTTAGGGAAATCGACGATTATACGTGGCGAGGCGTTCTGGATGCGTTGCAGCCGTCTCAGGAGTATGGTTGTTGTAGCTGCATAGGGGGCGTTTGCGTAAACCAGTGAGCTCGTGGAGAGGGCCCAGATTACTGTTTCTCACGTGTTTGAGGTGATCCATTTGAAGATCCTGCGGGGCATTCAGAGGGTGTTGAAGCAGAAAGATGAGATGGCGTTGTCCGGCTTGGTCCTGGAGAGGGAGGATTTGAGGATGACCCACAGGTTGCGTGTGTGGTTGGTGGGTTCTGGGGCTGTTCCTAGCGATGTTGTCCACCTTGAGTCGTCACAGGCTGAGGTGGTGGTGCCGGGGATGAGGACCTCCGTTTAGTCAGAATTGTGCTTCAGCCTGCTGTCCTTCATCCATTTGGCAACGGCCTTCATTCCTCTATGGTGGTTTCCTTTGGCAGTGTGTGGTTCTTCGGTGCGGGATATGGGTTGTATGTGTGGGCCCTTTTATTGGTCCATTAGAATTTTTGGTGGGTGTGTTATAAGGGGTTGGTGTGACTTGGGCCCTCTGTTTGGCTGTTTGGATGTGGGCAGGACATTTCTTTCCAATGGTGTGTACACAGGAGACATGTTTAGTGGTGTTGTGCGACTTGTTTGCACCGTCCTTGTGCTGGTTTCGGGGTCCGCGTGCGCTTTATTAGTGGGGGTGTGCAGTTCGTATTTGTTTGTGCTGCTGCCTCATATGGGACGTTTTTGGTGTGTTCACGTACGCTTTATTGAGGGGTGTGCGGGTGGTGTGCGGGTCATATTTGTTGGTGCGGCTGGCTGATACGGTCCGTTTTCGGGGTGGGGGTTTGCGTACGCTTTATTGAGAGGTGTGCGGGTCATATTTGTTGGTGCGGCTGACTGATACGGTCCGTTTTCGGGATGGGGTTCGCCTATGCTTTATTGAGGGGTGTGCGGGTGGTGTGCGGGCCATATTTGTTGGTGCGGCTGGCTGATACGGTCCGTTTTCGGGGTGGGGGTTCGCGTACGCTTTATTGAGGACTGTACGGGTGGTGTGCGGGTCGTATTTGTTGGTGCGGCTCGCTCATATGCGATGTTTTCCGTACGAATCATGCTTCATGCGCCATTACGTTTTCCCGTACAAATTGCGTACTCGGTCCCTGATCTGGATCGCACTTGTTTGGTCGTACGACATGTTTACAAATCGTACGGGTTGAGTTCTGACGCCATTTCGTATGGGTCTTCGATTATGGTTCGTACGGGTCACTGATATTTTAGGGATACGGATCGTACTACGCAGTTCGGACAGTCTTTTTTCATTCGTATGGAGACGGCTACGAATACGAATCGTACGACGGTTTGTTATCCCAAGTGTTAAACTGAAGCCTTCAAGAACATTCAACACAACACAGTAGAGAGGAGAAATGTGAAATAAACCATTCCAAGTCTTAGCAAGGTAAAATTCTGAAAATTAAACAACTTAGGGGCCTATTACTATGTCGGTCGGAGTTTCCTCTGACCAACATCATGGCGGAACTGGGACGAACCAACCTCCAGTCGGCGGGTCCAACCGCCTGATTAAAATGCTAATGGACACTGTTCGGTCGCATCAATGGGAGCTTGTGCTATGGCCGTAAACCGGCCGAAATACAGGCTCTCATAAAGAAATGGATGTGTGTGTAAAATCCTGCACTCTGTGGCAGGTACCCCATGGTGCTTTCCACATAGTGCATGGATTTACATGGGAGCACGCTACATACCAACTCTACCATCAACCGTAAGCCATGGAGGCAAGGGGGCCCTGCTCGGGCCCCCAAGTCATTTTCAGACAGCCTTTCCGTGTCAGAAAGGCATGCATGGAAAGCCTGCCGGAAACCAACATTTTAATCCCGACAGCAGAAATGCAGCCCATGGGGGATTAAGGTGCGGGTCTGACTGGCCGGAAGATTTCGAGAGCCGGTCGGAACCACATCAGAATGACAGGCTGGTTTACGTTCCAAACCCCGACATCGTAATTTGGCAGTCGGACAGCAAACCGACCGTGCCGGTCGGAAAGCCTCCGACCGCGGTCAGAAAGCTTTCCGACTGACATTGTAATCGCCACCCAAGAAGGATAAATAGCATAAGTCATCTTATAAACATTGCAAAGTACATTTATTTAAAAAAAAACGTATATTCACATCAAAATAATATACATTAAAATATTCAAATCAACTAACTTTGATTTGTGAAACAAATAACATCTGTTTAATAAAATAATAAGAAAACGACAACATGCAAAATTAAACAAAAAAAATTTAAAACCATAGCATACCATAAAGATTGATAAATACATAACACTTTAACATATGGGAAAATATGAAAGATAAGCTAGAATTACCAAAATAACATTGCAATATTATTTTAACAAAACAAAAAATCATCATGGTAGTAAGCATTAACAACACCTGCAAAACTGTAAGTTAAACATACCTAGTACAATTTAGCAGTAGACATAAACAGACATTTACAATATGAAACATATATAGGAAATATGTTATGAGGTGAGAAAACACTTACAAAAACCATAACATGTGAAATTTAATGGAGATTGATACCTGTAATCTTATATACATTAAAATGCATTCAAACAAAAAATGCAATAAAAAAACTGTAGAAAAAAACACATATTAACTACATATATTAACAATTAGTAAAACGAGAGAAACAACAATAATGCTACAAATTTCCCCAAAAACAAAAACTCAAAAAATTGTTTATAGTTGTATATGTTTAAAAAAAAGTGCAAGGCACATTAGCAACAGCTTAATTAAAAGCAAAAATGACATTTAGTTTTATTGACAACTTAAAAAGTATAACTTACCAGTCTCCACTCTACAAAGGATTCCTGTCAAGCCTTCAGGATGTAGGATCTTCAAGACCTTTTCCTCTCAGGGATATAGTTGTAAGTGGGGGCTAGGAAAACTACTAGCAGTCCTTTGGGCCTCCTGGTTATGCTTGGAAGCCATGGAATGCACTCTCCCATGCAGGTCATTCAACCTCTTCATTATTTCCTCCGGTGTGCGCAGGTTGCTTGCTACAGCATTCACTCTGTCAAATATGCTGGCCCAGGTTTACCTTTTATGAACTATAGTTCCATTTTGTACTTCGGTTCCAAACAATTGTGGCTCTACTGTAATAAAAATTACCAAATAATAAACTTAAATGAATGTAATAACCCGCAAACAAATGAAGAAAAAAGAATAAATGAACAAGAAATAGAGAAATCAAAAAAGAAATCTAGACAAGAAATGTTCTGCTGCAATGGAATGGCAAAGGTTCATGGTGTAAAATGTGTGGGATGCAGGTGAAAACAATTACCCAAATCACATCAGGCGTGTGATGCTAGTTGTTAGCATCCATTTAAAAGCCACAGGAATAGTACAATGTTAAACGCTTACCACAACAGAATCCCTCTATCAGGAAACTGCTGCTAGGACAACACCAGGACAACTGAGAAATCTAAACAGGCTTGGTGCAATCCCGCCACCCTGATGGCGAAAGAGAAATGTTAGCCAGCAGGGGAGTCCATCGGGTCGACGGAGATGAGCCGCTTACACTAAGGAATAAAATATCAGCCAACCAACATCTAAAGAGGGCCGGCAGGAATCTGTCAGATTGATGGAGTACTTGTAATCACCACCATGGTGGGACAACGGGAGTCCTGCCAAGATCTAAATCAGACCCGTAGTCTTTAAAGTCCTCTGCAGTCCTCTGCAGCTTCACTTTCTGACAGCTCAGAGCAACCGTCCCTAACAGAAGTGTCTATCACCAGCTTAGACTCATGCACAGGGTCCTCCCCCTCAGGAGCAGGCACCACCTGGCCACCATGTTGTGCCACTGAGGGTATTCACTGTTGTGGCTAACTGTCGCAGTCCCTAAAATTGAGAAAATGAGCTGCACCATTCTCATGCAGGACTAGTGTGTGTGTATTGTTGGGGTTCAACAGGCACTACGGCTATAGAACATTCTCATGGAAACTGTTCTGTTAAAACCCACCCACCATAACCCTAATTCATAAATAGAAACCAGGCACATTAAACACAGTTAATGCACTAACGGACATGGAATATGTGTATGGGGTCTTCTTTTCCCACATCCTGACAACCAAAACTTTAAACCCTTCTCAGAGACTTGAGTTCTGATATCTGTGCCTTAATGCATAGGCAATGTGCTGAAAAAAATAACTTATCAAATATTAGTGCATACTGGAACTGAATACTATTAATCACAGCGCTGAAAACCAATGTAAGAAATTGGATTATTATTGGAGGGGTAGACTACCCACCTCAAGGAATAATCTCAACCCTTGTCAGGGTCAACCCTCAAAATCTCTAAATTAACCTGAGCTTAACCAACGGATAACTATGGCACAGAGCAGACAGGTTTAACTTAGGGTAGTGTACCAAAACAGTAATGAAGACAAAATACAAAACAATAACACTCCAAACAAAATAAAGTAATATTTCTAAAACAAAATTACAAAAAAATGAAAAAAATCCAATAAGGGAATTCAGAGTTATGAAAATTTCAAGTTTTAAGCATAAATAGTGTCAACAAATAAAAATGCCAATGATATTCAATGTTGTGGTAGACTGGGACCTAAGAACACGATGATGAATGGGTGTGATATGTTAGGTCTAGTCCTGTTTCAGTGACCATGGTTTGACATCACATGTTCCTCCAGGATTTGGATAAAGGTTTGTCCTACCTTCATGTCCCTGCTTGTTATTGCCTTTGCATGGGTTCCTGGTTGCTGATTGCTGGTGGCTCGTTTTGTCTTTCCTGTTATTCCTCACGGGCTCGTGAGGACAACATTGCTCTCATTCAAAAGACTCTTTTTTCTTTCCTTGTTTGGTCCTGGTATTTTTTCCCTCCCTTCCTATTGCCTTGCGTTCCCCTGGTGTAGTTAGTTAGATTGCCCTGCCCAGTTTCCCTCTGTTCTGGCGTTACTAAGGTGCTTGTGTTGAGAGGCTAGGGGGTGAATGGGGGCTCCTGTTTACCTCCTCTAATTGTGCCTTTATGTCGTGTTGGTAGCAGTGAAACCTAAAGGAGGAGCGGTTCAGCTTGGGGCTTTTGCTTCGTTTGTTTCGCGTCCCGTTTTTCCAACCGCTCCACATCGTTTTGTGCGGATATGACGTTTTTCGGGTCATTCCGCGATTAGAGTGATTCTCGAGTGCCTTGTTTGCCGGTTCAGCTTTCCTGTCCCCATTCCTGGTGCAGTTTGTTTTGTCGAGCATAAGTGTTTTTTTTTAACACATGCCAAAGGCTGGGCATGTTATGTTTTTTCCCCCTAAAAGCCCATACTACTATGAGAGACATCATTTAAACGCTGGAGTCTTCCTTTACTGTCCAAGGGAATTATTCTTGGAATGGTCTCCATCTGATGCCCAGTGTCTCCACGAAGCTAAACCTGCAACAGTTCCTGGTAAGCAAGTGGGATTGTGTGTGGTGGCAGGACATGGTCACTGTAGTTTGGGTACTTTTGGGATTGGCACATATACTGTAAGGTGTGTTCCTTTTCATTTGCTTAGGTGCAGAAGTGTGGAGGAGGGAGCAGTCCCCTTTATTCCAACAAGGGTGGAAGACGTGGTGTCTCCTCAAAATACCACCCTCTTTCCAGGTCCATCGGCACACTCATAGTTATTGTTCTGTGAGTGGCATATGGGCAGGGGGAGTGGATTGGTGCATACTTCGTTCCTGCAGTGCATGGGCTGGGTGGGTGGAACCCAACATGATACACCAATCAGATTCACCCTGGTCAAAGATTTTATCTTCTGACTTAGTCCGTTATGCCCCAATCGTGCACAGGAGTACATTTCTAAATCCCCCTCCCCGGACCTCAGGGGGGGCACATAGAGACTCCCAGAGTAGCAGAGGCCAACAGCAGGGGCCATCCAGGTCCAGTTGCCACTGGTCAGCACAGCACTTCCAGGAAAAGGACTTGAGTAGCTTGCTTGCTGAATTTGTGTAGCTTTAAAAAGAGGTCAGCTTTATGAGAGATTGAGTCCACTTCTTTGTGCTGGGGACAAGAGGAAGCAGGTACATTCCTTAATGTCTCCTTTCAGGTCATAGACAGTAGGTCCAGACCTGTTCTGATCTTCCACAGGTTCAGGAACTCTTCTGAACTTTCTCTACTATGTGCAGCGGTTTTAATTTAGGGGTGGATAGTTCCAGATGCCAGGCATCTGACTAATCCTATGAAACCACATCATCCCTGCACCCCTGTCCCAACCCACCTGTACACCATTCTTGGACAATCTAAATACGGCGACTTCAAATTCTCTCTGGAAATAGCTCCTCTGAAGACCTCAGCTCAGCCCCTAGCTGGCATCACTGACTATTCTCTTCCCACCAAAACGTCATATGAGCGCCTCTACTGTGCTGGATCCAGAAGTCTGGCCCTCCCCCTTTGTTCTAGTGGGGCATGGCTGACCAAGCCCATGTGCAGTGTGACAAGCTAATTAACAGATGCATATTTCCCCCAGTATCCCTTTCCTTACCTGTGAACTAGGACAATCACTGATAATTGCTGCTTTTATGTGGGGAGGCCTTTGATCCCTGTGCTAGGAGCACAGTGATTAACTTGGCCAAGTAGAAGGGAAAAAGGACTGGAATCTGATCTTGAGCAGAGCCACAGAATGATGACAATACCTGAAGTTCTATAAGATGTGATTGTAGTGTGTTAGGAACTGCAAAATCAAAGTCAGGGTGCATGTTTACCCTAGTTGGATATCTTGCTAGACCCTATAGGCCGAAGTTGAGTTAAACTGTACTTCAGGGCAGATTTCACCTGTGTGTATTTTATAGTAAATGCACTACAGAATTTCCAGTACACTCTACATCTTGAATGCCCACTCATATTACAAGGCCTACCTCGGGTCAACACCTACCCTTGCAGAGTCCCTTCTGCACCAGACTACCTGCTTGCAATTACTGGGCTGTGCACAATGGTAGTCTTTTAACCACAACCCAGTCATGTGCACACACACGTGCAAACAAACTCACATGTCACAAGCCCAGTGCTCCTGACGCTAGCTGTTCAGCAGACCCCTTATCGTAAAAGCTGGACACTGTGAATGAACATGCTCAGTCCAATTACTGTGAATTTACAATGAGTGGGACTTCAAGTGGGTAGTCAAGTGTGAAAAATACAAGTGGACTAAATGGGCATGAACCCAGTTATTACATACTCTGTTCAAGATGTAGGAGGTTGCCAAAATTATTAAGTGTTTGAAATGCATTTGTAGAACACAACAATTCGTTGTAGAGGCCAGCTGCTTTTTTCATTCATAGTGGGGTTAGGGTCACTATAGATGGCATAACAAGAATAATCTGTGTTGAATATTTCACTTGGTAAGCCAGCAGCAGTGTTTCATGGCAGAAAAAAACAAAGCATTAAGTAGAGGTAACAACATATTTAGAATAGTACGCACTGGGAGCTTTGAAAGTCTATGCTTTAGGTGACCTGAAGGAGGCATAGAGAGGACAGGGTACCAAGTGTGGCTTCAGTTTATGCGTGCTTGCTGGACAAAATCTTCAGAACTGTGAAAGATATTCTCAAAGGTTACTGCACAAATTATTTATGAATTTGTAAAGGAGTGCATGCCTCAAATGCAAAACAATGTATGCCATTCAATGCAGACCATCTTCTGCATTTGTCAACAACTTATGGGCCTATTATGATGGCGGGCGGATCACCACCACCCGGCCGGTGGTGGCGATCCACCAGCCATCACAACTACATTTACCCCCGCCATATTACCATGGCGGGGGTACCGCGGCGGATGGAAAGTCTGTCCACTGCTTTTCCGCCGGTCAGCAATCTGCACCATTGCCGGCCAGGCGGAAAAGGCCCACAATATGGCGGCTTGCAGGCACTGCCATCCATATTATGAGGCTGACAGTGAGTATGCCTTTCCATGGTGGAGGCTCTGCCATATAAAGGCATACGGGAAATCACTGTGGGGGCGCATTGCGGGCCCCCGGGTGGGTGGGGGTGTGGGTGGCTGCAATCATTACCACCCACTAGGTGGCAGGCACTGTCACGTTGTGCATGCATGGCACTGCCCGCCGCAATGATAAAGATGCTGGATGCGACCGCCAGGGTGGCGGTCGCATCCTAATTGACCTCACGGGACCGCCACACCTCTGGCGGTCGGTCCCTTTTTCCGATACGTTGGCAGGCACACAAAGTCTGCCGCCATCGTAATGGGGCCCATAGTGTCTGATGAAGATTTTGCAGTCATCTGAAAATGATCTCATCTGTGGATTAAACTTACAATATGCAACAGAATCCACCAACCGAATGTCATGCATCATAGGAAGTGTTTGGTGGAGCAACATTAGCCCATGAATTTTACTTTCTATTCAGAGAGTCCACCAGAAACTGGATACCTTTCTGCTCCTTTAGCCTCCTTGGACCCTATACCCTTGGTGAAGTTTGGTACAGGTTTCAGGGGCACTAGGCAGCGATCCAGGCAACCACTGCCAAATCTTTCATACTTATAAAAAACATTTTGTTAAACAAAGAAAAGCAGCCCTGTCTCCTTAAGGGAATCTGGCTGCTTTAAAAATAAGTTTACGTTATTTCAAATTAATCACAGACTTCGAGGTCTAGTGGCCCCTGCAGGAACTCATTCCTGTGATTTTTGACGAAAGTTGACGGAAATTGCAACCTATCTAATGAATATTAGTCAGGTTGTTTGCAATGTGACTCACTCCGAATCATTATTTTATGGACCAACCTGTGCATAGGTCTGTTTGCAAAACAACATATGGTCAAAAATATCTACTCCAGATGGCACAGCAAATTAGCCCTATCCAGATATTGCCTTAAAGCTAAATTAGTTTATAAATGTCTATTTTGTATTTTTGATTTTAATTGTGGATTTTATTAGACTTGTGGATCTTTTTAAGTAAAACATTACAACGTTGAAGAAGCTGAGATGGAACATAGGAGAGCTGGGTAAAGATGAATTAAGGGACTTGCACAGATCCAATTAATATCGTAATTTAAAATTAAATAGTAGATACTGACGATTTTAACCTTAATCCAATTGTGGAAACAATGACAATAAGGATACACTAGAAATGAAAATGTTGCAGCACTATGCTTTTTGAGAGGTAAATTGCTGTAAGATATTAGTAGATGAGATGGTTAGGAAATTGTTGATATTTACCAAAAATATGTTCCTCAGAACTTTTCAAAATATTAATAAATACAGGGGCATACTTACGAGCCCCTTTTGCATCACTCTTGCACCATGCAACATGGTGCAAGAAGGATGCAATCAAAAATGAGATTTACGAAGCCACGCAAAGCCACCTTATGTGACTCTGAGCGGCTTCATAAATCGCGAGGAATGCAATGCAGCGCAAACCGCTGCGGTAGCTCTTTGTACCATTTTTAAAGAGAGAGGCACACATTGCAGGGATTGTTGGGTAACAATATTATGGAACCCCCTGAAATTCCAGCACTGTCCTCTCAATTTCAATTTCAAGAAGTCTTTATTCGATTGTTTCATCATAAAAGACATACATTACATAATATATAAATAGAAAGAGAAGGTACAATGTAATATGTAACAGAATAAAAACCTTCTAAAACCATATTAAATTACATTGTACAGACTTCATAGGAGCAGATATAAAAATTTCAGTTTCATTAAAAGAAAACACAGTGTCACAAGTAATACAACTACCCAAGAGTAACAAGAGCATTAAATATTAATAACCACCTAGGAAGCTTTGATGAACCTGGTTCTAAGGATCCAGGCCCAACCTATGTATTTTGCTACACCTGTTACAATTAGTGGTGACACATTTGATTTTAATATTAGTAAAGTAAAGTCCACATTTGTAAAGCGCACAATCACCTGTAAGGGTCTCTAGGCGCTGGGGGCCGTCGGGAAGATTAAGCGAGCTATTGCCCAGAGTCACATGGTGCTGGGCTAACCTGCCGCCGGAGCCGGGGATCGAACCGTGGTCCCCAGATTCCAGCGTCAGTCGCCCTGGCCGCGGCGCCACACCTCTCCCTACTGGCAGTGACCGCCGAGCGCGTTCCCAGGGTTCTACAGACCGGACTCAACCATCTGGCTCTAGGAGTGACATATAAGGGGCAGACAAACAAAAAGTGGTTTATATTTTCACTTTGACCCGGACACTTGGGGCAGCACCCGGTCCCACCTGAGCCCCACTTTATAGTAAATTCCTTTAGGGGCAAGGATCCACATCTGAATTGATGGAATAGTTTGCGGTCCAAGGGCTTTGTTATGATATCCCAATATTTTTCGAGGTTGGGAGCGTCCTTGATAGCCACAAATTGACTAGAAAGAGTACTGGAACCCAGTCTCGAGTGTCTGGTTTGAACCACCCATTCCCAATAGCGTAGTTTATAAGCCTTTTTTGAGGGGAATGTTACAGTTGCAGGGTCTAACCACAATTCGCCGTACCCCATGGAGTTCAGGGTGGTTCTTAGGTCCTTAAACCAGCCTATATTACATGCACCCGGCCGGTCTCTGACATCCAAACAGGCTCTAGCATATAGGTGTAGTTCCGGCGTTGTCCATAGTCGACACCAGAATGCTAGTGGACGAAACCTGGCCTGGTCCTCCACGGGCTGGAACCCAAGATCATACAGGAGTGGGATCCTTGGTGTTAATTGTGGTAGACCTGTTGCCACCCTAAGAAATGTATTTTGTGCTATAGCACTGTCCTCTCAGTTACAGGGAACAGCCCCCAGCAGACTGGTGGCGAGATTTTATGCATTGGCACAAGAGGCACAGAACTGGGATGACTAGGCTTGAGTAGCAGAGGGACCTGGGAATAGGCATAAGTGACACGCAATGGCAATATTGGTGTTCAATAGTTAAGCCTATCTCATTGAATGGCAGACAGTGTGGTACATTTTAAGTATGTCAACTGGGTGTATTACACTCCAGGATGACTATATAGATATGCTCTGTGTGATAGCGTGGACTGCAAGCGCTGCGGAGAGAGTAAGGCTGGCTTCCCACATCGTGCTTGCTTCAGCCCCAGGGTACATGAGTTATGGCGGTCAGTGTTCAGTGAACTAAAAGTTATCACTGATGTCACAATAGGGTTCACTCCAATGCTGGGGATGCTGGCATATGACAAAGAAATAGGTGGGGAGGTTCAGCGGTTGGTTGCCATCGGCCTACTGCTTGCAAGACGTTGTGTGTCTATGCGAAGGGCTCAAGGTCCACTTCCGACCTTGAAGGTTTGGCATGCTGACATAACATACTGTAACACACAATCTGACACATATAATCAACTCCTTCCACCCAGAGCTGCCCCAGAACCCATTGGTGGCCCTATCAGACTTATCTAGTTGGCAAAGAGACAGAGGTGGGGCGAAGATGTTGCTGACTTTGAAGATAAGTGATGGACGTTGTGAGCACTGTTTCTGGGATGTCCTGCTAAGCGTGAAATCAGGTAGCTGTAGATGCTCTATGATCTCAATTTTTCCGCTTGTTATATTTCTAAAGTATGCCTTGAGTTCTGCTGGGCATGGATGTGAAATGTAATGACTTGCTATTTCCATCGACTGACTGTAACTATGTATTAGCTGCTATGCCCAGTCAAACTGTGTTTCCAGCAACTTGTTAAATAAAAGGAATCATAATAAAAAAAGAAGAAGTGATAGACCTGGAAATGCGCCAAAAACCCATACCTCCCGAGGTGAGGTGTATTTTTTTCCTGTTACTATGTGTGCTGTAAAAGAAGAAGAAGCTTCAGGGGAATGTTTTTGTGCATGAAGGTGCCTCTTCCTGTATAAAACAAACCTCGGTACAATGCAGGCACCCTTGCATAGTTAGTGATCTAGCACAATTATTCACCAAATCACTGAATACTGAAGACTACTATTGCAAAACTTTATTCCAAAACGTCTCCAGATCTTATGTTATGTTATGTTATTGTATGTTTGTATGGTGCAGTGTATCACCCATGAAGGTATCCAGGCGCCGAAGCAGGAGTGTAGTTGCGGAGGTGCCCTTACTTGAACATCCAGGGAGGGATAAACAGGCCGGCCAGAAGGGTTGGGGGGAGGGTTTATATATTTATTGAGAAGGAGAAGTTTAAGTTTCTTCCTGAGGCGATGGAATGATTGATTGTCACATAAATCTTGAGACCGCGAGTTCCAGATTCTTGAAGCGTCCCCGGAGCAGGAGCGGATGCAAGATTTTTCTTTCTTAAATTTGGGAGGAGTCAAAATAGACTGTTTGTTCTTCAAAGAAGTCTATTTGGCCGGTTTTTGATATTTTCTTTGCGAGGTAGAATATTTTTTCTGTGTACAGTGCTTTATGGGTTAAGCATGCAGTTTTAAGTATACACCTTGCCTCGATTGGCAGCCAGTTGAGTTTCTTGAGAGTGGGAGTGATGTGGTCAAAGCGACTCTCTCCCAAAAAAAGTCTGGCTGCTGCATGGAGTGTAGGTTTCAAAGGAGTTAATTGTGTTTTTGGTGCACCAGTAATCGTTGGGTTACCATAGTCCAGCTTGGAAAGGACTAAGGATTTCACCACAGGTTTTAGGTATTCGATTGGAATGAAGGGCTTGACTTTTTTAAGGTGTTTCAACGTGTAGAAGCCACTTTTAGCCGAGGCATTAGTATGCTTTTTCATGTTTAGGTTTGTTTTAAATGTAATCCCTAGAGATATGACAGAGTTGGAGATGGATAGTTTGCAAATTAATACAGTGAAATTGTAGAGCCAGATACCTACAGAAAAGGACTTTTCTTTTGGTTGGATGCACAGGAGTTTGTTTTTTTGTTGGGTTGAGCTTAAGATGGTTGCTGGTTCGCCAGAATTGAACCATAGAGAGAGAGCGGTTTAGGTGTTGTATATCTTATATTTAATGTAAAGTTGGGTGTTGTCTGCATAGAGATGATAAGCAATTCTGGCTTGTTTTAGGATCATAGCAAGGGGTTCCATATAGAGGTTGAATATGGCCGAAGAAAGGATTAGTCCATGGGGAACTACTTGCGAGACTGGTGTTGCTTTTGAGGTGGAGTTGTTTAGCTTGATCAGCTGTGATCATTGGTTCAGGAAAGAAGGAAACAACTGAAAGACAGTTCCACTGATGTATGCATGCTGTGAGAGGGTGTTTAGGAGGATGTTGTGTTTGACAGTATCAAAGGCCGCCGAGAGGTCTGGAAGGACTAGGTGGCAGTCCTAGCCATCACCCAGAGATCTGTGTAAGTCTTCTGTAATGCTCAGTATTACAGTTCCTGTACTGCAGTCTTTCCTGAACCCAGATTGGAAGGGGTTGTGCAGGTTGTATTTGTTAATGTGGTTGTTGAGTTGTGCAAGCACACATTTTACAATGACTTTGGGAAGGAGAGGGAGGTTGGTTATAGGCCTGTAATTGTTAAGGTCTTTCTGGTTGGCGTCTGTTTTTTGTATGAGGGGGGTGATTTGCCCGAGTTTGAGGGAGACCGGCAATTTAATAAGGAGGAGTTAATGATTTTGGTTCATATGGGAGTGATGATGTGACTGAGATTTTTGACAAGCACAGCAAGGAGGTGGTTGGAGATGCGTGATATCAGCTTCATGCAGGCAAGTAATTTGAGAACTTCTTCTTCAAGGATATAGTCGAATTCAGTCCAAGTTGCATCATTTTTCAATTGCAAGTGGTTGAGGCTGGTATTTTGGATTGTGGAGAGGGGAAGATTGGGGAGACAATCAATGGTTGGTGGAAGGGCCTTGGGCAAACCCTCACTGCGGGGGGGGCACCCTTGGTATAGATTGGGGAGGTGGGTGGCCCAAGAAAGAGTCTGAGGTTAGATATTTTTCAGAGCAGAATATGCAAATTCTTCGCAGTGCTTAGTACAGTCAATTCAATTCAATTCAATTCAAAGTACTTTATTTGGTTATTGTACACAGATAATAACCATAAAAGTACAGTTAATTAATCCTAATCAAAATACAATCTTTAAAAATATCAGAAAAGTTATTCACATTATAAAAAACGTGCATTTTAAAATTCATATTACAATGGATTTCCGGAATCGAAAAACAGCTTTTAAAAAGGCAGAAACAGAAGCACCTGTAAAAATATTATCCAGTTTCTGGATTGCCAAAAATGCAGGGTGGCATTGTCTCAGTTCCATACTCTTTAACACTGGAACAATCCATCGTTTCCTGGGTATCGCATAAAAAGTACAAAAAAACAGGACATGAATGGTCGACTGAGTCGACAAATCATCACATGGGTATTTACAGAGTCATCTTGTCCAATCGTTCACCTCCGGAAAGCTTAGGGATCTATGCAAAATGTCTAATCTAAGGCGAGTTAGTAAAAACCTATCAAAATCCTTCATGGGTAATAAAATATAAGGCTGAATGTTGTCGGTAACCAAAGTAAGATGATGGGCCACCACAGTAGTTTTACTCATTTCTTTAGTTATTCTAAGATCACTCAAATGTGTCATACAAAGATTTTTAAGGACATTTCTAGGGGCCTGACACATTAATAAAGGATCACTTAAATATTCCTGTTGGCTCATTTGTAATAGAAACATTTTTACATAATGTAACCATCTGATTTTTTCAGCATTATCAATGCTCAGAGCATCCTTTAAAATGAGATGATTAAAAACACACTCGTCGGTGGTCCAAACCCTGTGCCACAAAAGAATAGGTTGAATCTTAATTACATCTTCCAGGTATGGCAGACCGAGTTCAGTGTGGCAAATGAGTGTAGAGACACTGTCCGGAACTGCCAGAAGATACCTAAGGAAAGTGTTTTCTGCCCCCTGTAAAGTGGCCACATTTGCATACCCCCAAATGCCTGCACCATAGATTGCAATTGCTACACAAGTAGCCCTATAAATGCACAGCAATTACCCTGTCGGCCGTGGTCCCATTTTCCTACTAAAGTTTGTTAATGCCTTTAAGGACTTACAAAATAGGAGCCTTCTAGTTTTAATTGCATTACACCGGCAACCAGGCTGGTCAAACAGTATCCCTAAATAAGGGAATGTAGGTGTAGTATCTAAGGCCTTCAGGTTAATATAAATTATTTTTTTCATTTCCTTTGCCCCAGGACCACAGTTTATTGAGAAAGTTTTGGAACAATTAATTGTGAGGCCTAAATGTGTCATGAATTTTGAGAAGGACGTTACCACCCTTTGTATGGCAATGGGCGTCCGGGCTATCAGAACTGCATCGTCTGCATAAAGGAGTGCAGGGACAGATCTTGCAGCTGCCTTAGGCATGTCCCTGCACTCCCTCAGCAGAGTATTTTCTAGGTTGTTGATGTATAATGTAAACAGGAATGGGGCAAGGACACAGCCTTGCCGCACCCCTCTTAAAATATGAAACACCCTAGTACAGTCCCCATTCTTTCCGAATCTGACCTTAGCTCTTGCCCCTGAATAGAGCTGCCTAAATAAGGAAACTATGTGGTCATCCACCCCCAACCTTTCCAAAATTGTCCACAACTTCGCATGGATGACGCAATCAAAAGCTGATGTTAAATCGACGAAGGTTAAAAACAGCTTCTCTCCCTTAGCTTTTGTGTATTTATCTAAGAGAATATGGAGATTTAGACCCTGGTCAATAGTGCCAAGGCCCTTTCGAAAGCCATATTGTAGATCACTAATAATTGATTGCTCATCAGCCCATATTGTAGTCTATCTGAGACCACACGCCCAATTATTTTTATAGTATAATCTAATAAAGATATAGGGCGATAGCAAGTTGGGCATGCTCTCTCTCCCTTTTTAAATATAGGGACAATGATGGATTTGTACCATCATTAATTGGGTATTTAGGGAAAGAGGAGGTTTGTTGTTTGATGATCTTGAGAAGGTCTTTAGGTCTGTTCCTAGACTGGTCAAGTTGTGCTCGGAGAAGGAAAATTTTTCTCTGAAGATGTGTTTTTGTATTTTTGGCATTCAGCTTAGACGATCAAGAGATTGGTTAACGATGGCTGTTGTCTCCAGTTACTTTCAACCAATCGGAGTTGGCCCCTCTCTTTGTTGAGGTCTTTGTTAAACACGGATTTGGAAGGGATATTTCTTGATTTCTTGAGTTTTCAGGGGGCAACCGTGTCAAGGAGTTCTGTCATTTTTGTGTTGTAGTGGGCGGTGAGGTAATCGGCAGAGGCGAGGTCAGTGGAGGTATAATTTGGGAACTGACTACCCCAACTCTGCCTGGGGGATTATATGTATGTTACTCGCCCATTGCTTGGGACGGATAGTTTGAGGGTGAGCCTTTGGTTGGATGGCATTAAGATAAAAAACAATTAGGTGGTGATCAGTCAAGTGAGTGGGCAGGATACAGTGCCGGGATAATGTGTTATGCTTAAAGATGAGTGCGTCAATAGTAGAGCCCTTATCGTGAGTTTGTTTATTGATTTGTTGCATGAGATCGTTCGCTTCCAGGAGGGAGTGTAGTACCTGTACTATAGGATCTTCTGCCTTATTCAGGTGCAGGTGCAGGTTTAGGTCTCTTAGAACAATGTCTGTGCTGCCTTTTAGGGAGTTTTGCATTATTAGGTCTGTTAAGTCTTCGAGGAATAGTTTTTTTTCACCTGGAGCATGACAGATGACATGAAATTTGATGGGGTTGTGGACTTTGGAGGCAAGTTGAACTCCGAAATAGTCAAATGTAGTCTATTTAATGTTGTGGAAGGGAGTTAAACACAAATCTTTTTTTGTGGATGATGGCTAATCCCCAGCAAATACAATCCTTGCAGTCATAAAATGATTGAGAAGCCCAGAGGGGTGAAGTGATCAATGAAATGGATGGGTGGTCGTTTAGCCAGGTTTCGGTTAGAAAGCAGATGTCAATTGTGAGTATTAGGATAGTTTCAGCTATGTAAGTTGCATGCTTACTGCTGATCGACAGTTTATTAGCATGTAGTAAAGCTTAGGTGATGATCTTGGGCTGGGCTGACTGGGTTGGATGGTAGTTTGTTGGGTAGGTGGCCTGGGAGAGCGAGTGGTATTCAGGGTCCTCCTCATGTCAAGGGTGACAGAAATCCTACCGTGTCAGGGGTGGCTAGGAACATTGTCATATGTGTTGCTCAGCATTTCGGCTTTCCACTGCAACATTCCAGTCATGGTGCATCTAGGTTTGAGATGGTGATGAGTGTAGGGAATAGTTTGCCTAGGGATGAAGGATGGGGGGGTCAGTGTTTATTTTTGTGGAAGAATGGGTACTCGCCATGGATGCGTGATGTTGGGGCAGAATGTGGCTAATCTTTGCATCCATACATAGTGATGACATTTCATTTATAATAGCGTTGATTATGAGTTCTAGATGAGCTAATAATGGGATTAGCTGAGAGACAGTTGGGTCTGTGGTGGGGAGTGGAGTATGATGGGGCTCGTTGGAGTCTCGGGTAGAGGCTAATTTAGTATCCAGCCTGCTGTCATTAGAGGACTGAGAGGAAAGATAAATAAATCTGGGCAGTGGAGGTTTGTAATGGAGAGGAAGAGAGTAATTCTGGAGACAAATCTGAAGTTTCACGGTGTCTGAGAATGGAAGAGGCTGTAAGAAGGTGGAGGTGGAGACAGTGTGTGAGGAACTGGGAGTAGAAGGTTCAGCTAGTTGAGGAGGTGGTGGAGGTGGGGGAGGCGTTGGTTCGCTGGGAGGGGTAGAGGATTGGTTGTGAGAGCGGATGGCATGGAGGCACAGAAAGCAGGGAAGCATCGATCAAAATGGATACGTTTTCTCCAGACGCTTGTATTAGGATGTTCCACTTCTCTAAATGGTTATGAACAGTTCTCTGCTCAATTTCTGGGATAGGGATATACAGAGTTTAGTTCCATAAGGGATGTTGGTACTATTAGTTATGTGAAGGTTTTGTAGGAAGTTCTCTCTCCATTTGCCAGGTTTCTTAGTGTCGAAGATGAAGTCCGTGTATGGCCTCCGTTTGTTGGACTGCAGAAGATGTCTGCTATAAGAGTCTCTGGTTGCTCTATGAGGATTTTGTGTTTGACATTTTTAGCGGCATGTTTGGAGAGGTTCAGCGGACATTTAATGCAATATGAGTTGGGGCTACATCTTTCCTTGACAGTGCTGCGGCAGGACATTGAACCAGCTGTAGGTTCCCAAACTTGATATGACACTCTTAGGAGAAGCATTCAGAGTTGTGCATAGTGGTTAAGAAGTGGCTTTCAATGGACGAGATGGCTGCCTGTTTCCGCAGTTACGTGACGAGGGAAGGTCGCCAAGGACTGCTGGGAACCTTGTGAGGAAAGGGGGGCCTTGAATACCAAAACATGTCGGTGGGCCTGTTTGTCTTTCTGGGGTTCTTGGTGGTCACGGTATCTAGGAGTTGGGGGTTGTGAAAGAGTTTATAGAGACGATCCCTTTGAATTCAAAGGCATATATACAATATATATACCCACAATGGAGGTAGGATATCAAAGTCAGCATGGACTAGTAAATATTGAAAAGCAGTGTCACTATTGCACGCGCGAGGTAGGATAAGTAGTAAAAGATAACAGTTTTGACTTGAAATAACCGTATATGCATAACATAACAGTATTGAAGTAAAATGGGCAGATAATCATCTTCTAGGCATAGAATACCAGTGTACACTAACAGTGTAGACATAAAAACACAATATATGCACAAGATGACAATAGGGGCATACAATATGAAGTTTTGACATAGATATGTTCATGCTTCCACATGGGGTAGTAAGCACTTTGCAAGGAGACCCCTGTTCAAGGGCACACTAGAGATACAATGCATGAAAGCTACAGTTCAGGGGCAGGAAGGCTCAATCTGCACAAAGAAACCTCAAGTCAGAAGGACAACACAGACATAGTGCAGGGAGTCCCTAGTTCAGAAGTAAAGGGGATCATCATGCTCAAAAAGTCCCCAGATCAGAGTTTAGAATTATTTTAGACTTTGTCGGAAGGGGTGTGAAAGTCACTATTAGTGGTTCAGCCTCTAGGTGAAGTTCCAGGCTATGGTTAGGACATAGTCCTCGTTATATTATTCCAGGAATTAGGGCTGCACTGTGGTCAAGATCCTTTCTTTGGGGCATATTATCAACACACAGCGAAAAATATCGCTGAGCCCGATTAGCGCTATTTGTGGTATTGCTGGATTAAACAGCTGACATAACGCGTTATCAACCATGTTTATCTCCACAGCGATAAAAAATCCAGCGATATTGACAAAATAAGGGGACATCGCTGGAAATCCAGCGATACAAATGCGACGATAAGGGAATCCTTGGTAATAGGGAGATGTGGACTTAGCCTCAGAATCCACCTCCCTTTATAAATATAGCTAAGTCTGACATTTTGCAGACGTTAGGTTGCGGCGATAACCACGCTTAGTGCTGCTTTTTTTATCGCTATGGGTGTCCTGGGGCGGCTTGGTAATATGGAGAAGCGCAGTGAGCAACATTTTCTGTGTTATTTTGACACGAAACGCCCATACAAAGCAGGGCGTCGGTAACAAGGCTGCTAACATGCGCTAATGCATGTTAGCACTGCCTTGTTAATAGGGTGAACACATTATCTCCGCTTTTTTGGCTTTTAAAGCCAAAAAAGCGGAGATAAGGCCCTTAATAATATGCCCCCAAGTTTGAAAGAGGATCTGAGGAGATTGGATGGAAAATGGCTGCCATGAGAAAGAGGGGGCTTTCCCTGCAGTCTAAAACTATATGAATCAGAACATTGCAGTAGGAGGAATACGTCACACAAATCTTCATATTACTCATCCCAGCTTTCACACGAAGGGTGCTGCAGCTCCCATGCTTGCACCAAAATGCTGGCCAAGAAATGCTTGCCCACAGCAGTGTGTTCTCAGTAGGATATAATCAGAGACACAAATGCAAGCCTGCTTACTCTCGCTGCTGATATGAGCATAGTTTGCATCCAATTAAGGCCACCTCGAAGCAGCAATCTACAAGCACCGCTAACGTCGAGGCACTCTCTACTTCTTTAGAGTCTTCATTTCAAGAGCCTAATTACCTTAATCAGAGGTGCCGCTGCAGGACCCAAGTACTGAAGATCTATTCCTGAACATATGACATTCTGCGATCTATTTATACTGCCAGATCATCAAGCAACCATGGAAAGCCCATTTCCATTGCTATTACTGCCCAGCATCACATGAAGACGTTGCAGAGGTGGGGATCAGATCATGCGAGGCTCCGCTAACTCAGGCAAGCTCAGTGTGGGAGCGATGTCACAGCCTCCTCCAGCCCAACAGACACCTCCATGGCAGCAGCAGAGGTCCCCGGATGCCAGTGGGGGTAGTAATAAGGGTGCAGGTGTTCTCTCTCGCATTGCTCGCCCCAGCATAAAGACTGGGGATCGAGGCCTATGAAGGTCGGCTGAGTGAAGTGATCTGCGGGGTCGCCTGAGTAAGAGGGGGCAGCGGGCTCACCTTTAGAACTGAGATGGTGTCTCTGTGTCGGGACCACACGTCGAATGAGATGGCGCTGGGCCACAAAGTGCATACCACTTTCTTGTTCAAACAGTTTTCGCCGCCAAGATGGTGGTCTCGGGCAACGGTTTGCAAACCCTGGGACCCCGACCATTTATCTGGGTAGTAATGGAGTGCCAAGCAAAGTGCAGGCAAATTCATTCTGGCAGCTGTGTCCATATGAGTTACAGTCTCTGGAGAATCGAGGATAGCAGTCGGCACCTCGAGTTTCTCTTAATCTGCTTCTGTCTGGGCTCCGCCTAGGGCACCACGGCAGCTGTCGCGGTGGGAGCCAAGGATAGTCAGATACTATTTCAAAATAGCCAAAATCATTCAATGTACTGTCTTAGCAAAGGGTTGCAGTGACAGTGCGCAGATAAAGAAAGCTGAAAACTCCACCAAGGTGATCCCAAGCCCGGATCCTCTTAGAGGTTTTACTGTGTTCTGAAGGATTCTGAGTCTGATGGCAGTGTTGAGGGTGATTTGGAGGCTTTGCATGGAGATGCCGAAGTATAGTGCATTGCCAAAGTCAAGTCTGCTGCTGATGAGGGCCTCGTTGACTGTGTATCTAGCGTGTGTGAGGAGCCATTTGAAGATTTTGTGTAGCATTCTTAGGATGTGGCAGCAGGATGCAATCATGGCATTGACATTGTTGATTGAGAGCTTGTCATCAATGATGATGCTGAGGTTTCTAGTGTGGTCTATGGGGGCGGGCGTAGGACCCAGGTTGGGTGGCCATCTGCTACATCTGACAAGGCAGGCAGTAAAATTGTTTCTGGTGGTGATGTTCTTGTCGGTGAGGTACAAGATAAGCTAAGCGCCATCAGCATAGGAGACTATGTTGATGTTGTGGGTTCTTATGATGCAGGCAAGAGGTATCAGGGTCAGGCTGAGGGAGGAGCCCTGGGGGACTCCAGAGATGAGCTCCTAGAATTCAGAGGTGAAAGTAGAGAGTCCTACCCATTGTGTCCTGTTGGAGAGGCAGGAGGCGATCCAACTTAGGGTGAGTCATTGGACTCCTTATTCTGGAATTCTAGTGATGAGGGTGCCATGAGAGTCAGTGTTGAGCGCTACCGAAAAGTCGAGCAGGATAAATGCAGTGGCCTCTCCGCTGTCCATGATTGAGCAGATGCCAACAGTTGTTGCTAAGAGGGTGGTCTCCATGCTGTGGTTGTTGTGGAATCAGGATTTGATTGAGTGCAGGAGGCAGTGCTGTAAAAGATGGGCAAAGAGCTAGTTGTTAATCTCTTTCTCCAGCACTTTGGCCGGGAAGGGAGGAGCGATGTGTGCCTGTAGTTGCTGGGTCCTTAGGATTAGCTGATGGTTTCTTCAACAGAGCTGTGGCCTTAGCGTGTTTCCAGCTATCTGGAAATTGTCAGTGGAGAATGGAGGAGTTGATGATGGTGTTGAGGTTGGCGCTGATCAGTGTGCTTCCCAGATTGTACGTGTGGAGAGGGCAGGGGTCAGCGGAGGCCGAGTAGATGGCCTGCATGATTTTGGTGGTGTCATCTGCGGTCAGGGGGTTTCAGTTTGTTAAGAGGTGAGTGCTCCTGGTGGTGGTGGAAGGTTGCTTGATGATGTCCTCTACAGTATTTTAGGGTGCTAAGTTGGAGTAGATCTTAAGGATCTTGTTGTGAAAGAAATCTGAAAGGCTGTTGCTCAGGATCTGTGATGGGATGAAGGTGTTGGTGGCAGCTGCCAGGTTGGTGAATTCTTTGACATTTCTAGTTTGATCATGAGGTCCCCTTTCCTGACTTCATTGATTTGTTCATGGTACCTACTTAGAGCAGACTTTTCGGTGTTTCAGGAGGTGTTGTCTCGACTGGTCCTCCATTCTGTTTCCAGCTGCTTGCAATAGTGCTTGGTGTCTCTGAGGCGGTCAGTGTAACAGCATGCTTTAGCTCAAGTTTTTGTGTGTCTGATTTTTTTCATGGTGGCGCAGTCAGGGATCCAGTTGTCTAAGATGGGTAGGTCTTTCTGTAAGTCACCTGTGAGGGTTGGTTGGTTGTATCTGAGGGCATGGACCCAGTCTGCCTCTGTTATGTTGCTCCTGTTGCGGTTGAGTTTTATATTCAGTTTAGGTTTGTTGGGGTGTGGTGCGCTGATGTAGAAATGTACAATGAAGTGGTCCGTCTATGTGAGCTGGGAGATGTGGCTGAAAGTGATCTTTTTGCTGGATGTAAAGATTAGGTTGAGTGTGTGCCCAGCGACATGAATCAGGCCTTGTACAAGCTGTGTGAGGCAGATGTTGTCAAGGGTCTCTACAAGTTTGGTGGCGTCACTGTCCGTGGGTTCATTGAGATGAAAGTTGAAGTCGCCGAGTAGGAGGAAGTTGTTGGATCTGATGGCGAGGTGACTGATAAAGTCAGTGAGGAGGTTGCTGAAGGTGATGTGGGGCCCATGTGATCAGTAAGAAATGGTGCCTGAGATGGTCATGGAATAGACTTTCTGAAATAGGAGGCGCAGGTGTTCCATGGGCGCAGTTGGTTAATCCAAAGAGGTGGTGGAGGTGATGATATCCTTGTGAATAATTGCGAGGCCTCCTTCCAGCTTGCGGGGCTGTTCACTACAGATGATCTTGAATCCAAGAGAGTTGATTATGGCAATGTCAGGGGTGAAAGACAGGTTGATACATGTCTCTGTGAGGAAGAGGATGTCTGGGGAGTGAGTGTTGATGAAGTCCCAGATATCAGTGTCATGCTTACAGAGGGATCTTGTGTTGAGGAGCATGCAGGAGATACAGGGTGAAGTGTGTGTGAAGTGTGGCATGGAAGGGATGCTGTAGGAGAATTGGCAGTGAGTGTATGAGAAAGGACCTACCATGCGATACGGTATGGCATGGAGGCAGTGGTGGTGGCAGCGTTTGGTGTTGAGCGCTAGCAGGTTGAATGAGCTGTAGTTGTGGTAATCAGATGGACCCGGGTTTGTGGCGCTGGTCACAGTCCAGGCGTGTTTGGGCACTGACAGGCTTGCCTTTGGCCACCCTTAAGTCCTACTACGAGAGGAGTACGGGTGGGGCAGGAAAGCAGCAGCAGAAGGCAGAGAAAGAAGGCATGAGGGAGAAGCAGCTAAGTACAGGGGCGCAGGGAGGCAAGAAGAGTGCAGTAGGATGGAAGATGGGGAACACAATTATGGACACAAAGACTGGGCAGATCAAAACTGACCAAATATGCTCAAAAGCAAACATTTACAAAACAACGGGCAAAGAAGTGCAAAAGACCAAGGCACTATAGACAAAATGGGCACAGGGGAAAACAAGTACAAAAGACCAAAGGATATAACGCAAAACGGGCACAGAGGCAAGATGAGTACAAGAGACCAGGCACAAAAGGACTGGGCAGAGCAACAAAGAATGCGCACAAGAAAACGGGCACAGAAGGCCAACCACAGGGACAGACAGGCACAAAGGAAGAGTGCAACGAGGTGGGGCCTCAAGGCAAGACGACCGGGTAAAGAAGGGCCTTAGGCTGTTCCGAGCAGGGCCGGACTGGCTACCGGGCGTTTTGGGAAGCTGCCAAGCTGGGGGCTGATTTCGTTGATGGGGACCTGCGTGTGGTGAATGAAATTTGTTTTGCTTTGTTTATTTCGAAGCACACGCGGGTCTCCATCAATGAAATTAGCCCCCACCGCAGTGACATCAGCCCCCAGGTCGGCAGCATGCCAAAACGCTCGGTAGCCAGTCCTGCCCTGGTTCCGAGGGCCAGTTGAAAGTAAGTGGCAGCTGCGGCCTAGGCACCTGCCTAAGAGGGTAAAAAAGCAGAAGCCACAATTAAGTAAGTCCTAGGAGGGCAGGAGTATGGGGTGGGGCTAGAGAGGGGTGGGAAAGTAGCAGAAAAAAGCAGCTGAAAGGAGTGGGGGAGGAGGGTGGCAGGGAGAGCATGGGAGGAAAGAAGGGGAAGCACAAAGACTGGGCAGGGGAAAACGGTCACAAAAGCACGAAGGCAAAAAATGGGCCAAATGAGGACCAAAGACTAAGGCACAAAAGACAAAATGGACACAGAGAAAAAACAAGTACAAATGACGAAAGCACAAAAAGCAAAACAGGCACAGAGGCAAAATAAGTATAAGAGAAGGGGCACAAATTTGGGCACAAAAGAGAAAAGGACTGGGCGGAGCAACAAAGAGGGCACACGCGACAACAGGCACAGAAGGCCAAGCAAAGGGACAGTCAGGTCCGGAAGAGCCTTAGACTGGTTGAAGTGCCAGTCCTATATAAGTGGGAGCTGGGGACTCTTAGACAGTTGCTCCAAGAAAAACAATTAGACATGCCTCTGTGCCTGACAGCATCTTGGTAGCGCAGCATATTCAAGGTGCCAATTACCATATATACTACCGGTAAACCATTGAATTACTACACAACTTTTAGAAATGAAAATATAGGTATTGTTAGATTAGCAAGGAAAGTGGTGCCCACATTGTGGTTCACACCTCTTTCAATTGACTATAATGTAATTGTTGGCAGACTAACCCTACGTGTGGGTCATACCTCTCAAGTCACAAAGGGAAAGTAATTTTGAAGAGAATTATAGGGTAGCCAGCAGAAGAATGAAACATGTGACAAGAGCAATTTCTAATAATTAGTTTTGCAACTGGTCAAATTCTATAATGTATTAGTAATTATTTGCTACACAAGCTTTACACTTCAGTGTGTTTGTTACACACAGCAAAAAAGGCCTGCCAACGCGTATTTCACCCCTTAAAGAGGCACTCAGGCTTGGAGCTTTCTCAAGGCTGTGCATTAATATAAAGGACTTATTTGTTATTTATAATAAACAGGCACGTGTATAGCTAATACTAAATAGTAGGGACAGACCATAAATAAATTAATGAGTACAAAGAGGAAAAAAAAGGTAAATCAAGAAGCAACTAAATGAACAATGCAATTTGTTAGTCGCATATTTATTAAATAATAATTAGATATCATATTCACAGTTTGAGGAATCCAATGAAAAGAGCAAATACTTTGCACTATCAATGTGTTTGAGACAGTATCCCTGCTGTTTGTGATTTTGTGCATGTGTATGATTTCCTGATCATGTGACAGAGGTGCTCAAAATATATTGAGTGTATTATAGGGTCCTATGTCTTGTGGTCCAAATATGGTGTTGACCTATCCAGTATTTCCTGTGGTACATGTATATCTGGTATTGAGGTCCAATATTAAGGTCAAATATTGTGTAGAGGGGGGCTCTAAAAGGAATTGGAGGAGGCTGCTGTTATGCAGTCGTAACGAGTAAAGCATGGGTTTCTAGGATCAGTAATACTGGGAGTCTCATCGTAAGGGTTTTGGGCATGAGCAGGTGTTGGAACCTGCTACAGGATAGTTGCAGGTGTGGAAATGATTTGTGTGAGGGAGATTATCAAATTATTCATTCACCATGTTGTCGTCAATGATGTAATTTAAAATGATAAACGACTTTACAGACCATATCATTAGTGATGTAATATGTGAGGTTATAATCAGTGCACAGTAAGTTATAGTTAGTTGATTTATCCATAGCTGGGGAATTTCAGTATTTTTCCAATTTAAAATGTTGCTTTTTAACTTACACTTTCACCTAACTATACCATCACTGTAAACTTTGTTTTTTCAGTGAATAGCATAGAGAGCTTGTTACACAAAGCTACTCTTACTTTGAAGGTATAATTTTTCCACGGTTATGTTTAAATGCACTACCGTCATGACAGAATATTAAGATATCTCATCTTCTTTTTAGATATCTGCTTGGACCCCCTGACATAAGTGGCCAGCAGAGTGACGAATCACAGTGTTGATATCCAGAGCATTCCATCTTACTTTCTGCTATTGACCAACATACTCTTACAATGTTTAGTTGATTTTGAATACCCTGAGTCCGCACAGGAGTGCACCACTCAAGATTGCATCACCAGTAAAGGTTAGTGCTTTCTGAGATCTTTAAACCCATCCTAGGAATATATAACATACATAAATCCTAAAATCTATGGACTACAATGATTATAAATGATCAGAGTACTGACTGGAAAGCAGCACCTTCTCTTCTGCAAAGCATCAGACCCAGAATCCCATCAGTTCAGTGCCCCAAAAAATTGTATGGACATATTCTAACAAGTCAGATGGCTTCAATATATTGCGCAGTAGCATACGCTAATCAGGCAGGGCACATATGAAAATGTATTTAACTTCATGAAAAGAGCGCAGGAGGCACATACATTTCAGAAAGTGAGCTTGCTTGTTTGTGTGGCCACTCATCTACATTTTCTTTGAAATCAAAGTTATTTTTGTTGAACTTTCTTATATTTGGAGACAGAATGACATGCATATTTTTTATTTAGCATGAAACGTTTTGACTTTGTTACAACACAGAGAAGCAAGTGTTTATAGAACATTAATGTATTTATAGAACATTTTCTGTGAAATTCAGTAATATTGTGTCATGTTGCTGAAAATATAGTTGGCTTAAAAGCTGTACAAATACTCCGACGACTGGACCTATTTATAATACTTCGAGTTTATTATTTTTGCAGCACAATTCATGTTACTGCATATGAAAACAGAGTTAGAGGTTTCCATATTTTTTGGACATGAGTGATAGTGCTTGTTTTTCTTAGAAAAACACAGTTCAGGTTTCTAACAAGTATCCAGTAGGGTAATTATCTCCCTCTAAACATTTTTAGATACGAATAGGCGGTGGAAATAATTAAATAGTCCTGAACAGGTCTATCTTTATCACCACTTTTTAATATGCACTTTTAAAAGAAGGAGATTGAAGTTGAGGTATGACAAAATAGCACATCTCAACTATTTCCCATGCTCCCCTAGTTTAGCCATGGTCAATAATAAATCCGTAAACATACAGAAAATCACATGCTTTCTTTTAATACATATTCATAAATGTTTGTGAAACACCAATTACAGAATTAAACAGACATGAAGGGCCCTAATTAAGGAGGTATCTCTAAAGTTTAAGATATCCACACAGGTACATTCATGCCTATAGCTAGGCACAAATCTCCACCAGGGGTCGCCCCACTGCTTTCTCTAAGTATGAGAAGCAGAAACATAAAATGGCTACCATTTTATGTTTCTGCTTCTCGCACTGCGAGAAAGCAGAAGGGTTTGGTTGTGGTCAGGGCTGCTCTACAAGCAGGGCTGGGCAGGGGAGGAGTGGTATGCCCACTCCTGAGTGAGCATGACTGGTTTGGTCGGCCCTCTGGGGTCACCCAAAGAAGTCATGCACACTCTGTCCTTTCTCCGTGCCTGCTGCAATGCATCATACATGGAGAAAACGGCCTCCCCATAGACACCTGGCTAGACGGCGACCCCACCAATCACAAAGCTGCTATGGCAGCATGATTGGCTTAGGGAGGGGAGGAAGGCTGCCTGCTTCCTGTTTGTGCAGGAGCCGAGAAAACGCTGGACCTGGCTGACCTGCGGACAGGTACTTTTATTATTTTACTACCTCCCCGCGCAACCCCCGCCCCCTAACTCGCATTAATGCAAGCCACGACTGATCTCCACAAAGATGCAAATCACCAACTTCTGGAGGAAATTTATGTCCAGTAGTAGATTTGCATGTTTCCATCGACTTTCATGAGGGGAAAGATGCATGTAAAATAACTTCTAGTATTCTAATAGGCCTATTTCAGGTGTACACCAATAAGCATAGTTCTATGTAGCATTCATGGATATCTCTCCCTACACTATGTAGAACTAGGAATGGAATAGAACACTGCAGAAAAAAATCCATCACACGAGGAAAGCTGCATACATCTGACAAACATTACCCTTGGAATCACATAAATATAATTCAATCCTTTTATTCTGCTATCTTGCTTTGTTTCTGCTAGCTTGCTCTTGTACTGTGTGATACTGTGAAGTCAGACACTAACTAAAGACCTCTAGTATGCAGCCCATCCTATTCAAGAGGAAGGGGAACTTCACTGAGAAGGATACAAAACTTGCAGTTAACTTTGTAGTGGATAACCACACGGAATGACAGGGCCTGCCTCTACACACCCCAAGTTGAGTGCGAATATGACTATGGAAGAGGATCTCACAGTCTCTCTGACTATTGAGGGTGAAGGCGTACTCTGTGGCAATCTCAAAAAGAAAGGACACTGAGAGGAGTTAGGTAAAAGAGAAGTTGTCCAATATACCGATGGCAAAGGTTCTTCCTGATGATAGACCTGAATCTCATCTGCAGCTCGCCCCTTGGATGAGTGTATCCTCTCCCTCATGCACCCTGATTCACAGTTAAACCTGACTATCCCTGAGGTTCTGTAATTCTCGAGTCTGACTCCATTTTGCTCTGTGCCACCATTTTGTGTTGCCCTCACGTAGGCCTGTAAAGGTAGTCTGGCGAACAAAGTGGCCTGGCCTTCTTAGTTCATGTATACATTAACTAGGTTTCTTTTTGAAGCTGAAATGAACTGTAAGAAACTGACCTCTTCACCTGAAACTGACCTCGCAAAGCCAATTTCCCTGATCGATCTTTGTCTGAGATTGCCAATCAATGTTCAGGACTTCGTTAACTTTTTAGTTTCCTTGCACATGCCTTATCTTGTTCAGCATCTGTTACTGTTTCTTTTTTTTATGTTTCTTCATTACATGGGTTATGCTTTCAATTATAGATTTGTCCGGCTTGTGGAGATTGAATTTGGGACATTCCTAATAATTAACTTTTGGGTTGGGATACTGTAAATTGAGTTTTTGCTATGTGATACTTTGTTTGAAGATGTATCTTATTGGCTAGAATGTTGTGCAGTGGGTGTACATTTATAATGTGAATATTGGATATAAAAGGAGACGTCTCGCCTTAGTAAAATGAGCAGTCTCCTGAGAATTTACACCGTGATGTATTTCTAGGATCACTGTTACTAGCTGCAGCTAATAAACTTGGTCTCTGACGCCATCCAGAAGTATTCCGTGTCTTTGAATACCAGGACAGGTGAACTCGAAGATCTTAGGTGTGCCCCTGACGCCGCTGGGTTAAACCCCGGTTCTTCAACTGGCGCCCAACGTGGGGCGACTTCAGCGGTACTGGTCCAAGCCCGAAGATTGTGAGGAGCCCCGTGAGGAAAATCTGGAGGACGGCCGCCACTTCATTGACCCCTGCATGTCGACGTGGACCGAAGGTTTTTTCTGCGAGGCTTCCCCTTTCCGACGGCTGCGAAGGACTGCTGCCCTGACTGTCGCCCTGTCTTGGACCCTCTTGTGATAATTTGTAAGACGAGACGTTAGACGGTCTTCTGGTGGCGTGACAGACATTTTGGTTAAGTATAAGTGGGTCGCTCCCACGACTTTGTTTTGTTTCTTGGTTTTGATTCTGCCATTGCAATAGTCGAAGCCGAGGGCTTTGTATATTAACGAGTGTATCATTTTTGATAACCCCTTGAAGTTTGAAGCAAGACTAGTGAGCTAAAGATGCCTCGTTTTGGCAAAATTAGGAAATGGTTTTGTTGTAGTGTAATAAGGATTCCCGATTGGAGGACTAGTGTCCGATACCTCTGGTTGGAACTCCAACCTATGAGCTCTATTCAAAGCATGGTGTGGGTCCCATTACCTTTAATGAAGTATGGGTCCGTTATACAAGGAAAGATGGTGTTTTACGATGGCCCCAACATGGTAGTTTTGAATCAAATGTTTTAGATAACCTAGAAGTTGCGCTATTTAAGAAGAAAGCCCGGCCGGCGATGTTTGACTCTTTCCGCCTTTGGCGTAAGGAAGCCAAACAGCGAGAAATTAAGCAAGCTAAGAGAGATAGGAAGGAAAGGAATATGTCGGTAATGCAAGCTGCTAGGCAGTTTAAGGAAGATGAAGAAGATCGTGCGATTGAAGTGTCAGATAGACAACATTGCATGGCCATTGACAAATGTTACACGGCTTTGCCACCTCCCCTTGCAAATGTGACTGAAGACCCTGAAAAGGACCCTTTGATGTCACATTTACTGAGATTACCACCCCCTTATGTGCAGGGTGCTACTGCACCTCCGTTACCTCCAGTTGTTGCACCCGCTTGTTGTCGTTCAACCCCCTGTTGTTGTTCCGCCCCCTGTTGCTTCACAGGTGGTTCGTCCTTCCGCGGCGCAGCCCCCTCCAGGGCCGCCAGCTTTGTCACCAGCCTTGCCTCAAACTCCTTTGCCTTACACTCCTTTATCTTCGACTTCTCTTATTTCTGTCCCTACGTCTCTCTTGCCTCAAAACACTTTGTCTCCTGTCCTAATGTCAACTTCTTCTCCTTCTGCTCGGCAACAAATGACTGAGACTGTCACTAGTCTTTTGTCTCCTCTCTTTGGGTCACTAAATATGACCCCTGTTTCTGAACGTAAGCAGAGACGTAGTCACCTTCCTGGTCCCGAAGAGCGGGCAGTGTTAGATCTCCTTGCTCGTAGATGGGTTTCGAATGCCTCAAAGTACGGTCCACAAGTGGTTATGGATATCTTCCTACAGTGGGAGGCACCAAAACAAAGGTATGTTTCTGATGTCATGTGTACCTTCCTTCGTCAGGAGAGGGGAGATAATGAGTTGGGTTCAATTCCACTGGAATTGATTAATGTTCAGTCTGAATTTGCTAAAGGAACGATAGTGGGTTCCGATGTTGAGGAAGCAGTAGAGACACTACTCACTTTTAGGTCTAGACTTCCACTTCAGTTATTGTTCGAACCTGACCCTTCTGTTAGGAGAAAAGTGAAGCAGTATCCTATGAGAGAGGTTCCCCCTGTATGGAGAGAAGAAGTTTTGGCTGATGCCGCTCATGGTATTGCGGCTGCACCGGCTCATTTTCAGCGAGTGTGGGTGCATGTCCCTTGGAAGAGAGCTGAGGTCCTGGCTCTTAAGCAGACCTTGCCTGACCCCCGTAAAAATCCTGCTGGTTATTACAAGGAGTTGTCTCAGACAGTTGATGCATGTGTTATGAATTTAGCTGACATAGATATGTTGATGGGTAATGTAGTTCCTCAACCCTTGTGGGCGAAAATCCGTCATGAGGATCACGCGCCAGAGTTAGGGGATACATGGGTTAATATTACTGCTGCAGATGGTCGGCAGGTAGGGGGTGCCAAACCTGAACCCTTAGTTGCAGAATTACCTGGTAGGATTATTAATTTAATGAAAACTATGATGCCTCATTTGCGGGTGAATTGGGACAAGTTAGCAGCATGCAAACAAAAGAAAGATGAGAGTGTGTCTGATTTCTTCACTAGGTTTGAGGAAACATTCATTGATCATAGTGGTCAGGACATGAGTACAGAAGGTGGTCAGAGGTTGTTTGTAGATAAGTTTGTTTTTAATTTACTTCCTGAACTTTCTAATAAGTTAAAGGACTCTATGGGCCCGATTCACAGAATGAACTTAAGACTAAATCCTAAACTTACTACTATTTGGTATTCACAGAATGCACCTACTACTTTCGGGATTCACAGAGTGAACTTACTACTTTTGGGATTCACAGAATAAACTTACTACTTTCGGTATTCACAGAATAGATTTAAGACTACTAACTCTAAGTCCGAACTTGGGCCGTAAATTCCGGCCCGGAGGCGGAGCTTCCAGTCCGGAGGCGGAGCTTGCGGCTTGGAGGCGGAGCTTCCAGCTCGGAGGTGGGGATTTTAGCCATCCTGGAATCTCCACCTCTGGGCCGCAAGCTCCGATTCCGGGCCGCAAGCTCCGCCTCTGGGCCGCAAGCCCCGCCTCCGGGCCACAAGCTCCGCCCCCAAGCCAGAAGCTCCGCCTCCGGGCCGGTCCTTGTGAATTGGAGGCTCCCCTTATTCTAACGACTGGCTGTGGCGAGAATGTGTTGGGTTTGGACTTATTGAAAAGATTGCATGCGACATTACATTGTTCTCCTTTGGGAGTACATCTTACAGTGGGTAAGAAAGTGATTTCCCCGATGTATCTGTCTAAGGATCACCTTCCACTGGAACTGCGTTCTCTCCCTGATACACTTTGGGCTACAGGTCCAAATGATGTTGGTCTCTTGCAGATTCCACCTTACGTTGTTACCCTTAAGTCGAATGCTAAATTACCTCACATTCCTCAGTACAAAATTTCCAGTGATGGCGAAAGAGCTCTTTTAGCGATTATCTATGATTTGGTTGAGAAAGGTGTGGTTGAAGAAACGAGAGGTAATGTGTGTAATAGTCCTGTTCTGCCTGTCCTTAAGCGTACTGACTCTTCTCAGCCACCTCTGTATCGGTTTGTGCTTGACCTTCGAGAGGTCAATAAGATTGTTGTGCCACAGTTTCCTGTTGTTCCAGACATTACTGCTTTATTGAGTATGATTCCTGCCTCAGCTGCTTGGTTTTCTGTTATTGATCTGAAGAACGCTTTCTTCAGTATTCCGATTGCTGAGGAAAGTAGGGATATTTTTGGCTTCTCTTTAGGAGGCCGCAGTTTCCGGTTTAAACGCGCTCCTCAAGGTTATTGTGAGAGTCCCTCCATTTATAGTCAGGCTTTGAAAACTCAGCTTGATACTTTTGCATTGCCTTCTGGTGCTACTCTTATCCAGTATGTTTATGATCTGTAGGTTGCTGCTGATGTTGAAGAGATTTGTAAAGAGGTTACTCTTTCTTTGTTGCGACACCTGTCTGACCTTCATCATAAAGTGTCACCTTCGAAGTTGCAGTATTGCCGACAAGAAGTGACCTACTTAGGTCCCCTCTTGTCGAAGGAGGGAAGACGATTGACCCCAGAGCGTATTCAAGCGATTGCCCAAATGACTGTACCATGCACACAGAGAGAGGTGCGTGCCTTCTTAGGTATCACCTCGTATTGTAGACAGTGGATTCCGAATTTTTCTTTGTTAGCGAACCCTTTGTTGCACTTACTCTTAAGGACACACCACACCCTCTTCCTTGGTCTGACGAATGTCAGACGAGTTTTTCTGATTTGCGTGATGCATTGTGTTCTGCTCGGGTTTTGGGTACCCCCGACTATAGTAAACCTTTTACACTTTATGTACACAAGAGAGAAGGTTGTGCGTTGTCAGTGTTGACGCAACAACTTGGAGACAAGCAGCGCCCATGTGCGTATTTTTCAGCCACTTTAGATCCGGTAGCTAGGGCATTGCCTAGTTGTCTACGAGCTACAGCGGCAGCGGCTGTTTCTATCCGACAGTCTACAGGTTTGGTATTGGATAATACATTGATTGTGATGGTTCCACATGCAGTGGATACCCTATTGAACAGAACAAAGACTCAACATCTTACCAGTGCACGTTTGTCAGGTTATGAGTTGACGCTTTTGGCTAGTCTGAGGTTACGTAGTTTTCAGCATCGCTCTGCTACAGCCGCCATTTTGCGTTTAGTCGCCATTTTATGTTGCCTCACTCAGGTAGCACGGCTAACGAGGAGAAAATGGTCTTTTCTGCCACTTTCAGCTGCTCGATGTTTTTCTCGTCAAGGAACAACCTTTATCCTTGTGTGCAACACTGATGTCAGGGTCTGGCCGAGTTCGCAAAGCCATGTCTAGACTGATTAATCCATGACTTACTCCACTGTTTGGGTCCCACCATTCTTCTCATCCTTATCTTATTTTACTGGCCTTCACTATTCTCTCCGTGTGTTCTCTTGTTACATAGCTCTTCTTTTGAAGCATTCTACACATGTTTTGCCACCTGCAAATCAAATTACGGGCACCAGTGTTGATTAACCTGATGGGAGGAGAGCACACGGGGTCTGAAAGGAGGGTGTGTTTTAGACATCTGATAGCTTTTTTTCGAACTATTCCTATTTGTCAGTTTTGTGTATATTGGGAGTTGTCATTGTAAACTTGTGTTGTATAATAGACTGTGCGCCACAGATTGAAGTGGCAGTCTCTTGAGAACCTACCTGTGTGGTACTTCTTAGATAACTGTGCTTAGCTGCAGCTAATAAAACTGCTTTTTTACGCCAAACAGAGTGTCCTGCGTCTCTGTCGGTCGAGGCAGGTGAACTCGGAGATCTTAGGCGTGCCCTGCACCGCTCGGCCCATAAGGCCGGGTTCTCCAATTGGCGCCCAACATGGGGCGACTTCAGCGGTAGTAGTTTTGCCCGAGAGTCGTGAGGAGCTTCGCAGGAAAATTCCGGAGGATTTCGCGAACCACGTGAGCGACCCCTGCATGTCGAAGTGGACCAAAGGTCTTTTGAAGCGTGGCTACTCCTTCCCGACGGCTGCTGACGACTGCTGCCCTGACTGTCGCCCTGCCTTGGCCTTTTGGTGATGATTGGTATCGCGAGACGATAGACGGACATCTGTTGGCGTGAGAAAAGAATTTAGTTAAGTATTTGTGGGTAGCGCCCACTCTTTTTTGTTCTTGTAGTTTGTTATTCGATTAGCGCGCTAACCGAAGCCAAGGGGTAAGTACGTTTGTGCTGTGACTCTATTGTCTGAAAATCCCTTGACGTTTGTACGGACAAAATGCCTGGATTTAGTAAGTTTAAGAAATTTTGTTGTTGTGGTTGTTTTACGGATTTCCGACTAGAGGATTCTTGTCCAATTCCTCCAGTTGGAACTCCTACTTATGAACTTTACTCAAAGCACAGTTTGGGTCCTATAGTTTTTAATGAAACATGGACCTGTTACACTCAAAAGGACAGTGTTTTGCAATGGCCACAACATGGGTCTTTTAAGTCAGATATATTAGATAATTTGGAAGTGATTTTATTCAAGAGAAAAGCCCGGCCGGCAATGTTTGACTCCTTTCGCCTATGGCGCAAGGAAGCCAAGCAGAAAGAAATTAAGCAAATGAAGAAAGATAAGAAAGAACAGAGTATGTCGATTCTACAGGCTGCCCAACAATTTAAAAATGACGAAGCTGATCAAGCGATTGAGGTGTCAGAAAGACAACATCGCATGGCAATAGATAGATGCTATCCTGTATTGCCTACGGTATCAAAGAGTAAAACTCCTGATGATGATTCTTTTATGTCCCATTTGTTGACATTACCTCCGCCTTATGTGTTAGGAGCTAATGCACCACCATTACAGCCCGCTGTCAATCCAGCCGCTGTAATCCCTGCACAGTTGCCTGTCCCTGTGAGTCCGCCTCAACCCCCTTTGCCAGCAATATTGGTACCCCAATCTCCTGTGCCTCAGCCTTCTCCATCTGTTGTTTCTTTTGCTACAGATTCCTCTTCTGTCTTGCAGAATACACTATCCCCCGTTTTAGTGTCAGATTCCCCTGCAGCGGGACGGCGTTTAGTCGACACTGTCTCGGGTCTCTTGTCGCCTTTTCTTGGACCTCTTTTCTTCTCTCCTGCCTCGTCAAGCAGGCAATCTCGTAGTCAATTTCCAGATTTGGAAGAACTGACTAAATTAGATTCCCTTGCTTATAATTGGATCATGAGTCCTGTACAGTATAATACACGTGATATTTTAGATACTTTCCTTCAATGGAACGCGCCCACACAGAGATATGTATTTGATGTCATGTGTAATACTCTGATTAAGGAATGGGGAGACATAGATCTAGACTCGCCTCCTCAGGATTTATTCGACATACAGGATCAATTTGATAAGGGACTTATTGTGGGTCCTGCTGTAGAGCATGCTGTTCAGAAACTTGTTGCTTTTCGATCTACACTTTTCTCTCAAAATTCTCTTGAGCCTGATCCCGCGGTTCGTGGTAAGACGGCGCAATACCCAATGCGAGAAGTCCCTCCGATATGGAGAGATGCAGTTCCACAAGCAGGTAATGTTCCTGGTGTTCCTGCTCATTTTCAGCGTATATGGGTACACGATCCTTGGAAAAGGTCAGAAGTATTGGCACTCAAACAGTCTGTACCGGACCCTCGTAAGAATCCTGCGGGATATTATAAAGAGCTGTCTCAGACTGTTGACGCTTGTATTATGAATTTGGCAGATATTGACTTACTCATGGGGAATGTAGTCCCACAAGCAATATGGGCCAAGATTCGTAGGCAGGATCATGCGGTAGCTTTAGGTGGTGATTGGGCTGCCATTACAGCTGCGGATGCAGGTCAAGTAGATGGGGCCAAACCGGATGTCCTGATCACAGAATTGCCTGGAAAAATAATAGATTTGATGAAAACTTTAATGCCTGCGATGCGTGTTAATTGGGATAAGTTAGCGGTGTGTAAGCAAAAGACGGATGAAAGTGTCTCCGACTTCTTTACTCGGTTTGAGGAGACTTTCATCGACCATAGTGGGCAGGATATGAGTACTGAAGGCGGACAACGATTGTTCGTAGACAAATTTGTTTTTAATTTACTTCCAGAATTATCGAATAAATTAAAACAATCGGAGAGTTCTTGGGCTGTCTCTTCCACTGCTCAGATATTGGCTACTGCTCAATATTATGAGAATAGGGATAAGGAAGAAAAGGAGAAAGCGGAGAAAAAGACTAAAGACTTGAAAACAAAAGTCCTTCTGCAACAGGCTTATCCCCCTCGTTCTGCTCAACCCTCATTTTCACAGCCCCCGCAGTTTCAGAGGTTGTTGTAGAAGCCAGTTCCCTCAGTTCCACAAGCTCCATTGGGCCCCAACCAATGTGCTTACTGTAAGGAAGATGGTCATTTTAAGGATACTTGCCCAATTTTATTACAACGGTATGGTGGATCATTGGCGCCACGGGGTCGTGGTGATTCTCGATCCATATCCAGAGGAAGGGGTCATGGTGCGCCACCTCAGGAACGACGTCCCTCTCCCTCTCAAGACTCTACGAATTATTTTGATAAGCAGAATTCTCAATCTGCACAATACTACAATGATGACTATTGTTTCGATAATGAGGACGTTGCTTTCCACACTAGCTAGGACAGCCATAGGCAAAGTAAGGGAGTCATATCAGTTCCAGTAGATCAGGAAGGACCTTATGTTAATGTTATGGCATTAGGTGTTACAGAACCATTTCTCTTGGATACTGGTGCTATGAGAAGTTCTATAATGCATTCTAAACTCCCTGGGGCACCTTTGTCTGGCTTAACAAATGTTTCTGTAGGATTCTCTGGGGCCCCAGTTTCAAATCCTATCTCTTGTCCTTTGCCCATTTCTATTGGTCCATACGATTTGGAAGCTCCACTCCTTTTAACGACGGGATGCGGAGAAAATTTATTGGGTTTGGACCTACTGAAACGTTTACATGCTACACTGTATTGTTCACCCTCTGGTGTGCACCTTACTTTAGGTGATAAGTTGACTTCTCCAATGTATGTATCTAAAGAACAGCTACCACTCGAGTTGGGTTCACTTCCCGCTACACTTTGGGCTGTGGGTCCAAATGATGTTGGCTTGTTGCAAATTCCACCATATGTAATTACTGTTAAAGACAATGTTAAGATGCCACGTGTTCCACAATATAAAATATCCAGTGATGGTGAGAGAGCCTTGTGGGCCATTGTTCATGATTTGGTTCAGAAGGGTGTGGTTGAAGAGACTAGAGGAAACGTTTGCAATAGTCCTGTTTTGCCTATTCTTAAACGTACTGATCCCTCTCAGCCACCTGTGTACCGTCTCGTAATTGATCTTCGAGAGGTCAACAAAATTGTTGTCCCTCAATTTCCTGTTGTGCCAGATATCACAGCTTTGCTTACCATGATTCCTGCTTCAGCAGTTTGGTTCTCAGTGATCGATCTTAAAAATGCTTTCTTTAGCATTCCCATTGCCGAAGAAAGTAGGGATCTTTTCGGCTTCTCTCTCGGAGGTCGAAGCTTCCGGTTTAAGCGCGCACCCCAAGGCTATTGTGAAAGTCCTTCAATATACAGTCAAGCTTTGAAGTCACAACTTGATACCTTTTCTTTGCCCTCAGGTGCCACTCTTATCCAATATGTGGATGATTTGTTGATCGCTGCAGATTCTGAAAATGTTTGTAAAGCAGCAACTGTATCGCTCTTACAGCATTTGTCTGATTCACATCATAAAGTATCGTCTTCCAAGTTACAATATTGCCGACAAGAGGTTACCTATTTAGGTCATCTCTTGTCCAAGGAGGGAAGGCGATTGACTCCAGAACGAATTCATGCAATTGCACGAATGCCTGTACCGTCCACACAAAGAGAAGTGCGTGCTTTCCTAGGCATTACCTCTTACTGTAGACAGTGGATTCCAAATTTTTCCCTTCTTGCTAAACCTCTGTTGGCACTTACACTTAAAGATACGCCCCAGCCTTTGCCTTGGACTGATGAATGTCAAAAGAGTTTTACAGATTTGCGTACTGCCTTGTGTTCTGCTCCTGTGTTGGGTACTCCAGATTACAGTAAACCTTTCACACTCTATGTGCATGAAAGGGAAGGTTGCACATTATCAGTATTGACGCAACGATTTGGCGACAAACAAAGGCCGTGTGCCTATTTTTCTGCAACATTAGATCCAGTAGCTAAGGCATTACCTAGTTGCCTTAGAGCAACAGCAGCAGCGGCAATTTCTATTCGTCAGTCCGTCAGTAGATCATACTCTTAATGTTATGGTGCCACATGCAGTAGATACTCTTCTTAATAGGACGAAAACTCAGCATTTAACGAGTGCTCGCTTGTCCGGATACGAGTTGACACTTCTGGCTAGTCACATACACATAAAAAGATGTAATGTTCTGAATCCAGCAACATTGTTGCCTGCTTTGGATGCTAACAATGTACAAGATCAGCATGATTGTTTTCTTCGCACTGAAGAAGAAACGAAGGGTCGAATAGACCTCAAGGATACACCACTTGTGGATCCGGATGGGATCCTAGGGGTAGATGGGTCATGTTTCAAGCTCCCTAATGGTGAAACGACAGCTGCTTATGCAGTAACGACGTTGTATACAGTGGTAGAAACTGCACTCATTCCGCATAATTCAGCGCAAGCTGCAGAATTGATTGCGTTGACAAGAGCATGTGTGTTGGCGAAAGGGAAGAAAGTGACTGTCTATACCGACAGCCAGTATGCATTTGGAGTTGCCCACAGTTTTGGTCGTTTGTGGAGGTAAGAGGATTCTTTACCTCCCACGGCACCAAGATACAGCATTGTCAGTTGGTAACTGACCTTCTCGAATCACTTGCCCTGCCTACTCAAATAGCGATTGTGAAATGCAGTGCGCATAAAAAGATTACTGATGATGTGGGTCAAGGAAATGCATTTGCAGATGAGATAGCGAAGGAAACAGCGAGGAATGTTGAAAGTCGCATGTATGTTGCAGGGCCTGCTAGATGGGTTGCAGAAGCTGGTATGTGTGAGGACACAGTGGAAAGTGTGAAAGCGATCCAGAAGGAGGCCACTGAGAAAGAATTGAGTACGTGGAGAGAAAGTACGGAAATGTTGGATAGTACGGGATGTTGGACGGAATTGTCAGAGCATCAATGATGGTTGTTACCTGATGCGTATGTACTGCCTGTAGTTACTATGGCCCATGGACCAGCCCATATTAATGCACGGGGTACATGTAAGCTTTTAGCTCCAGTATGGCAGAATGTTGGTATTCCTAAATGTGCAGAAAATGTGGTGAAACATTGCATTGTTTGTTTGATGCACAATCCAGGAAAGGGAACTCCAACTCCAGCAGGTCACTTTGCACCCCCTACATACCCATTCGAGGTACTGCAAATAGACTACATCCATATGGAGCGTTTCAATAATCTCAAGTATGTCCTGGTGGTGGTTTGTGCCTTTTCCAGATGGATAGAGGCCTACCCCCTAAAGGACAACACTGCTTTGTCCACTGCAAAAATACTCTTGAAAGAATTCTTCCCGAGGTTTGGTCTGCCGCGCATTGTCTGGAGTGACAATGGAAGTGAATTTGTAGGTCAAATTATGCAAAAGGTGTGTGTAGGTCTAGGCATTAGACAGAAATTCCACGCGGCAAACCAACCTCAGTCAGCAGGTTTGGTAGAGTGCTACAATGGCACTCTCAAACTTAAGCTAGCAAAGATTCAGGCCAGCACGGGCCTTTCTTGGCCTGATGCTTTGCCTTTGGCACTCCTTTCTACTAGAACAACTGTTCATTCTCGTTTGGGGCTTAGCCCATACGAGATTGTGTTTGGATGCCCAGCTAACGTCTGGGGAGTCCCCAGACCCAAAAAGTACTCAGATATCCCCTACCCACTGTTGGTTGATTATTTGCATGATCTCACCACTAAATTGCATGTTATTTGTCAACAGGTTCAAAACGCTTTACCAGAGGCCTCTTCAGATCCCGGACACACCATCCAGCCTGGGGATTGGGTGTGCCTGAAATATTTCCAGAGAAAAAGGAACTTGGAACCTCGCTGGGGGCCTCCAAGACAAGTCCTACTTACAACTCGTACAGCTGTCAAGGTCCTGGGGAAAAGACACTGGATCCACGGTGTGCACTGCAAAAGGGTACCATTGCCTTTGCCTTATGACCAGTGGGTCCGAGAAGGTATCGGTGACAGTGAGTGTGAGCAGGTACCCAGTTTCGTGCCGTTCAGCAGTGCACACCTGGATTGGACTAGCTCGGAGAAAGAGGACAATGATGTTCTACAGGAAGCTGTACCCGTTCATCTGAGACTCAATACCACAGATCCCGAACATTTGTTCCAGGACCAGACAACGCTTGGAAAGAGACGATATAATTTGAGGAAAAGATCCCCTAAGGACAATTAATTTTGATTTTCACTTTTTAAATTCTGTTAATAAAGAAAAGTTTTTTCTTCCCTTATCCATCAAGTTGCAGGGTCACGGTAGGAGTCTTGAGCTGTGACCTGAATAGTGACTAGGTCAACAGGACTTGCAGTGTCATAGGATGGCTAACAATCACAGCCAAGTGATTAAGGAAGATTATCGTGAGCAACGCCTTTAGAGTAATGGATAGTGCAGGGAAAGGAAGTGATATTAAAATGTTGAAGAGAGCTCATTATAAGAAATTATTATTTGGTCCTTGTGGTGTAGCACTATGTGTTTTAGTAGGTTTAAGTAGTTTATTATCATGCATAGGATGGTTTATTCATGTCCTGCAGTTAGTACCTGTTCCCATTTCTGTCCCTCAAACTCCCTCTACTACTGTTTCACCGCATAAGTTTTACTCACTCCCAGATCATGAGCAAATGAGAAGAATGGAATATATTAACAATTCGTTTATTCAGCTGCTACACCAGCATCAATTGATAGTGAATGTTACCGACTGTTGGGTATGTGGTCTCATACCACATAATACACAAAGAGGAATGCCATATCTAGTCCTCCCTTTTTCATTTGAAGGTACTGCTTGGGCCTATCTGGCTATGTTTTCCAATGCATACCAGAATTTACTTTGATACCCTTCTGGTGGATCCTATAATGGTGGAGTGGATTTCAGTCATAGTTCTTTGATAAAGGGCATTGTAACTATGGCAAAGATTGCTGATATCATCAAGATTCCCAAAGACGAAAAGAGAGCGTATGATGGGTGGAATATAACTCGCTATACTCTTAGCCTTACTGACAAGCTCAAGCAACAGAGTTCTGCACCGATTTGGGTACTACCCCAACGAGGTCGTTTGTGCTTGCAAATAAATGGCCAGAATACCAAAACTAAGCAAGAGAGGAGCAACTGTTCCCACACTTATGTCTATACTCCTTCTACACCCGCACCATTAGTGGCATCACAAGGTACATATTTCATCTGTCATGATAAAGCTTATACATGGCTTCCCACACACTTCTCGGGAACATGTTATGTAGCTTTTCTCCTCCCTCCTACATACACCGCTCCTGCTGATTATCACAGGAAGAGAGTTGCTAGAGGAGTGGGAGATTCAGAAGATACAGCAGGGCAAGAAGGAGGGGATTTTCTAAAAGGGTTTCTTCCCTTTTGGGGTCCGATGGCCAATAGCAAAAATATCAGACAGTTGATCCGCGTGGTTGATGCCACAATCAATGTAACTTCTGGAGCTTTGAAAAATTTGACTGCTGAGCTTCAGGCGGATCGGCTTATGACTTTACAGAATGGAATGGTGTTAGACATAATACTTGCAGATAAAGGAGGAGTTTGCAAATTGATTGGGTCTAGTTGTTGCATTTATATTCCTGACAACGCCCCTACAGTATACCAAGCCATCTCTAAACTACATGTCATCTCTGAGTCTATCCACCAAGATACTGGAGATTGGTCTGTGATGGGATGGTTTTGGGGACTGCTGTCCACTTGGGGATGGAAGGTGCTAACTTTCCTTGGACTGATCCTAGCACTCGTCTTTTCTTGTTGTCTTTGTCTACAGTGTGGTCCAGCCATTTGTGGACTTTGTGCCACAATCTGTGTCTCCAAACCAGTAGCACAACAGACAGAACACATTAAGATGATGGTGCAACAACATCTTAGTGACCTCATGAACATTGATATTGACTCAGATTAAAATGGGTTCCTTTGTGCTTTGCCTGAGTATGGCAAAAGGAGGGTCTGAGGTTACGTAGTTTTCAGCCTCGCTCTGCTACAGGCACCATTTTGCGTTTAGTCGCCATTTTATGTTGCCTCACTCAGGCAGCACGGCTAACGTGGAGAAAATGGGCTTTTCTGCCACTTTCAGCTGCTCGATGTTTTTCTCGTCAAGGAACAACCTTTGTCCTTGTGTGCAACACTGATGTCAAGGTCCGGCCGAGTTCGCAAAGCCATGTCTAGACTGATTAATCCATGACTTACTCCACTGTTTGGGTCCCACCATTTTTCTCATCCTTATCTTATTTTACTGGCCTTCACTATTCTCTCCGTGTGTTCTCTTGTTACATAGCTCTTCTTTTGAAGCATTCTACATATGTTTTGCCACCTGCAAATCGAATTACGGGCACCAGTGTTGATTAACCTGATGGAAGGAGAGCACACGGGGTCTGAAAGGAGGGTGTGTTTTAGACATCTGATAGCTTGTTTTCAAACTATTCCTATTTGTCAGTTTTGTTTATATTGGGAGTTGTCATTGTAAACTTGTGTTGTATAATAGACTGTGCGCCACAGATTGAAGTGGCAGTCTCTTGAGAACCTACCTGTGTGGTACTTCTTAGATAACTGTGCTTAGCTGCAGCTAATAAAACTACTTTTCTACGCCAAACAGAGTGTCCTGCGTCTCTGTCGGTCGAGGCAGGTGAACTCGGAGATCTTAGGCGTGCCCTGCGCCACTCGGCCCATAAGGCCGGGTTCTCCAAGTCATGTGCACATCAAGCGGTGCAACACATTGAATCCAGCTACATTGCTGCCAATTTTTGTAGAGACAGATGTTCAGGAACAGCATGACTGTTTTCTCTGGACAGAGGAGGAAACGAAGGGTAGAGTTGATCTGAAAGATACTCCTCTTTCGAATCCTGATGGTACCCTATGGGTGGATGGTTCGTGCTTTAAGCTTCCGAATGGAGAGACGACTGCAGCATATGCCGTCACAACTTTGCACACGATTGTTGAAACAGCACGTATTGCACAGAATTCAGCACAGGCAGCGGAGTTGATAGCATTGACTAGAGCGTGTGTGTTGTCAAAAGGAAAGAGAGTGAATGTTTTTACTGATAGCCAATATGCATTTGGCGTGGCTCACAGTTTTGGTTGTTTGTGGAAAGAGAGAGGATTTCTTTCTTCCCATGGTACGAAAAATCAGCATGAACAATTAGTGAGTGAACTTCTTGAATCACTTACTTTGCCGACCCAAATTGCGATAGTAAAGTGTAGTGTGCATAAGAAGGTTACGGATGATGTGGGTCGAGGGAATGCGTGTGCAGATGAAGTAGCAAGAGAAACAGCGAAAGATGTGACGAGTCGGATGTATGTTGCAGGTCCTGCCAGATGGGTTGTGGAAGGAGGAATGTGTGAAGATACAACAGAAAGTGTGAAGATGATTCAGGCAGAAGCTACTGAGAAAGAATTGAATATGTGGAGAGAGAGTACGGGAATGTTGGATTCAACAGGCTGTTGGGTTGAGTTGTCAGAGCACCGGCGATGGTTGTTGCTGGATGCATTTGTGCTCCCGGTGGTTACTAAGGCTCATGGGCTGGCTCACATTGGTTCAAAAGGGATATGTAAGTTGTTGGCTCCGGTATGGCAGAATGGAGGAATTCCTAAGTGTGCTGAGAATTTGGTTAAACACTGCATGATTTGCTTGATGCATAATCCTGGAAAGGGAACCCCAACTCCAGCGGGTCATTTTGCTCCTCCAACGTATCCGTTCGAGGTGCTGCAGATAGACTACATTCATATGGAAAGATGCAATAACTTGAAGTATGTCCTTGTGGTTGTTTGTGCCTTTTCCAGATGGATAGAGGCCTACCCCCTAAGGGATAATACTGCCTTGTCTACAGCCAAGGTTTTGCTCAAAGAATTTTTTCCCAGATATGGCTTGCCGAGGATGGTATGGAGTGATAATGGAAGTGAATTTGTGGGTCCAATTATGAAGAAAGTATGTGCGGGTCTGGGTATTAAACAGAAATTTCACGCTGCAAATCACCCCCAGTCAGCAGGCCTGGTCGAGTGCTATAATGGCACTCTGAAGCTGAAGTTGGCCAAGGTGCAAGCGAGCTCTGGTCTTACATGGCCCGATGCCTTACCATTGGCACTTTTGTCCACGAGAACAACAGTACATTCTCGCGTGGGACTTAGCCCATACGAGATTGTTTTTGGACGCCTGGCGAATGTCAGGGGTGTGCCGAGGCCTAAGACGTACAGTGATATCGAGTACCCTATGTTGGTTAACTACTTACATGATTTGACTGCTAAATTGTGTGTTCTTCACCAACAGGTCCATGACACTTTGCCTTCAGTTTCTGTAGACGCAGGCCACACGATTCAACCGGGTGACTGGATTCTAACCAGGAATTTCCAGAGGTCAAAGAATTTGGAACCAAGATGGACCGGTCCATACTAAGTCCTGTTATCAACTCGGACTGCTATTAAGGTGTTCGGCAAAAAAAACTGGGTACATGGTACCCATTGCAAGAAGATACCTTTGCCATTACCGTACAATTAGTGGGTCCGGGAAGGTGTTGCCGATTCCGAGAGTGAAAGGGTTCCAAAATTTGTACCTTTTAGCGATGCACATCTGGAATGGACTCAGTCAGAAGTGGTGGATAATGAAGTCTTGCAGGAAGCTGTGCCGCCGTGTTTGAGATTTGATACTACGCGTCCAGAGACACTCTTTCAGGATCAAACTGTGCCTGGTAAAGAAAGATACAACTTAAGGTCTAAAAAGGACAAATAAAATTTGAATTTTTTTGTGAATTACACTCTTTCAGACAAGAGACTATTTTTTTTTCTTTTTTGAGCCACCATCCGCGTTCAGCTGCAGGGTCGGGGTATAAGACTTAAGGGGTGGCTCGCGTATTGACGAAAGGTCTGCGGTTGTAGGGACGTCTAGGACGCCTGGACGCACACTTGAGTGAAGAAGGAAAATTGTCACAAGCAGCACGTTAGAGGATGGAGTCTGTTGTAACTGAAAGAGATGTTGAGAGAATAGATCTTAAGACAAGATTTTGTACATTGATATGTAGCAAATGTTTTCTAATATTGTGCTTTTTGATGTTTTTAAGTATCACATTAGCTTGTGTGGGTTGGATTGTCTATGTTACACAACAGACCTCTGCACCCACCTCCCAACCTATGCTTTCTTTCACTGCTGTTTCTTTGCATCAGTTTTATACGCTGCCTGAACATGAGCAAAGAAGGAGATCAGAATTTGTCAACAACTCGTTCATACAGTTGTTGCATCAGCATCAGTTAGTAGTAAATACCACTAATTGTTGAGTTTGTGGTCTTATGCCTCATACGACAGATAAAGGTATGCCATATTTGGTTTTGCCTTTTTCTTTTAATGGGTCTGTGTGGGCTTTATAGACCATGTTTATCTATGTAAATGAGGTACGCCCCTTACGTTCCCTTAAAGATAACTCCAGCAATAGTGCCTTGATAAGGGGCATCCCGCCGCGGGGGGGCCGTAGTGGAGATTAAGCAAGCTAGTGCCCAGAGCTGCAGAGTGTGAACCCTTGATTCGAGTAGGCACCGAAACGAGAATTATCGAGTCCGTGGATATTTGGGCTCAAGACCCTGCCGCGTCGGGAATTGAACCCTGGTCCCGGGACTGACCTCTGCTTCAGGGTCTGCCTCCTCTAACCAGTGAGCCACACTTCCACAAACCTATGTCTATTCATCCCGGACCTCTCCACCGTTTGTGCCAGCTAACGGCACATATTTTGTTTGTCATGACAGTGCCTACCTATGGTTGCCACCTGATTTTTCAGGAACATGTTATGTGGCGTTTTTGCTTCCCCCTACATACACTACTGCTTCAGACTATCATAGAACGAGATATGGTAGAGGTGTCTTCAATAAGGAAGATACTGCAGCACACGAAGTAGGAGATTTCTTCAAGGGCTTCCTGCCCTTTTGGGGTCCTATGATCAATAGTAGGCATATTCGACAGCTTGTCCGTGTTGTTGAAGCTACTATTAATGAGACAGCAGGTGCTCTTAGTAATATTACAGCTGAGCTTCAAGCGGACCGCCTTATGATTTTGCAGAATCGTATGGTATTAGACATCATACTTGCAGATCGAGGAGGAGTATGTTTATTGATTGGATCTAGTTGCTGTGTTTACATACCAGATAATGCCCCTACAGTGTACCAAGCCATCTCTAGGTTGCATAAGATCTCTGAGTCTATCCATGTAGACGAAGGAGACTGGTCATTGACGGGATGGTTTTGGGGACTGCTGTCTAAGTGGGGATGGAAGATTCTGACATTCCTTGGTATGGTTTTAGCCATCCTTTTCTCTTGTTGTCTTTGCATCCAGTGTGGTCCCGCCATTTGTAGTCTTTGTGCTACTATGTGTGTTGGGAGATCTATCCCGAGAGAATTAGAGAATAATAAAATGATGCTACAGCAACACTTTGATGACCTAATGAATATTGATATAGACCTAGATTCGGATTAACATGAGTCTTAGGTTATTGCCCACGTAATGGCAAAAGGAGAGTCTGAGGTTCTGCAATTCTCGAGTCTGAGTCCATTTTGTTCTGTGCCACCATTTTGTGTTGCCCTCACGTAGGCCTGTAAAGGTAGTCTGGAGAACAAAGTGGCCTGGCCTTCTTAGTTCATGTATACATTAACTAGGTTTCTTTTTGACTCTGAAATGAACTGTAAGAAACTGACCTCTTCACCTGAAACTGACCTCGCAAAGCCAATTTCCCTGATCGATCTTTGTCTGAGATTGCCAATCAATGTTCAGGACATCGTTAATTTTTTTTTAGTTTCCTTGCACATGCCTTATCTTGTTCAGCATCTGTTACTGTTTCTTTTTTTTTATGTTTCTTCATTACATGGGTTATGCTTTCAATTATAGGTTTGTCCGGCTTGTGGAGATTGAATTTGGGACATTCCTAATAATTAACTTTTGGGTTGGGATACTGTAAATTGAGTTTTTGCTATGTGATACTTTGTTTGAAAATGTATCTGATTGGCTAGAATTTTGTGCAGTGGGTGTACATTTATAATGTGAATATTGGGTATAAAAGGAGACGTCTCGCCTTAGTAAAATGAGCAGTCTCCTGAGAATTTACACCGTGATGTATTTCTAGGATCACTGTTACTAGCTGCAGCTAATAAACTTGGTCTCTGACGCCATCCAGAAGTATTCCGTGTCTTTGAATACCAAGACAGGTGAACTCGAAGATCCTAGGCGTGCCCCTGACGCCGCTGGGTTAAACGCCGGTTCTTCATCCCAATGAATAACATCATTGGGTCAGGTCAAAAATAATACCAGTATATTTTTACTACATTATGACTTCCCACTCATGTCGCACTGTCCTCAAATAGCACACATCTCCCTTCACATTTTTTAACAAATCCTACACATATCATTCACAAACAGCCTCTTTACAATGTTTTCGGTAATCTTTATGTCTTCTAACTTTCCTTCTATAGTCTTCATGTCTGGAGCCTTACAGGTGCCATCTGAATTTATCTGTGTATGTGTTTTTATATAGCACAAAACTACCAAAGGCAGAAGAGCACTGTACAGGTTCAAAGGCAAGGATACAGTCGACAAGTGATTTAGGTGGTAGCTAGTTTGTGAAAGAGGTGCATATCTTCAGCTCTTTCCAAAGAAGTAGGGTTAATTTTGCCAGGTCGACAAGACAGTTTAAAACTGCGCACACTGGTTCTGCAATGGCAGGCCTGGGACATGTTTAAAAAGCTACTTAAGTGGGTGTCAAAATCAGTGCTGCAGACCTACTAGTAGCATTAAATTTATAGGGCCTGGGAGTAAGTTGTGCCACTTACTAGGGAACTACAAGTAAATTAAATCTTTTAATTGGGTATAAATTAATCTAACGTGTTTTGAAGAGAGAGCACAAGCACTTTAGTATTGATCAGCAGTGGTAAAGTGCTCAGAGTCCTAAAGCCAACAAATGCAAATTCAGTAAAAAGGGGAGGAGGCAGGCAAAACGTTTGGGGATGACCCTGCAGAGAGGGCCATCTCTAGCAGTACGCCTGAAGCCATATTGGATGATGGATGGCTCAATAACTGTTGCAGTCCACAAGCGACATTTAACTTTGCATGCCATAGGTGCAGTTTCTATACTGCATGCTATGGATTTAACAAAAGCTAAAAAAGCCAATCAGTGACCAGCCGATTTCTCCATGTCTTAGGGGACAGAGCACTGGACATTGGACAGCAGTGCCCCTGTATGCATAGTCTTAAAACCAGCAATAAAATTCAGCAAAAATGGGGACAACTCTGCAAAAATTGGCATACTCACTGAATGTTTATTCAAATCTGCTTTATGAATATGTTGACACTATGGATGCTAAGGATTGCTATGTTTGTATACAATTACCTGCATCAGTTGCAGAGGGGATTACATATCATCACCTCCCCTTGATATACGAAGTTATATGTAGTTATTGTGAAGCTTATTTTATGAAAAGGGTAATTTTCAAACCTATTACATGTTTATGCTGAAAAACTTGAGTCGACAGCCTGATGCTAAAAACACTGAGATAGTGGCTCTTTTCTTTATGGTTTAAATCTTTTTATTGATTTTAACACAAATAAGAAACTAGGACCCTCGGCCCCTCCGCGATGCGTACAGAGAACAACACTGTTGCGTTGTAACGTTACCATAGGTAAGAAGCATGGAGCGGGTGCCATAGAATAAACAGAGAAAGGGACAAGTGGAGAAATAGAAACCCCCACTCCCCATCCCATCCCCACACCCTGCCCCCCACCCCTTCCACCCACCCCTCGTCCACCTTGAACTTAAAAAAAAAACAAAAGGGGAGGAGGGAAGGGAGAAGGGGAGTGAAAGCACCCTGGTATTCAGTGACCTTTCTTGTGAGCTTTCATGGAGGTGCTACTTGGAATCTGTGTGTCTGGGAGGTGAAGTAGACTCAGGTATTGGGGACATGTTAATTCCAGAAACTCAGATACCAGCAATGTCAGAAAGGGCCGCCACAACTCGGGAAAGTCTGACCCCCTGCCCGCCAGTGTAAGAGCATGTTTCTTCATACCCAACACTAACCAGAGTCTCTGAAGCCAGCCAGTGTGTGAAGGGAGCTGGGTGGAGCGCCAGTGTATCAGGATATTCTGTATGGCCGTCCGTAGGGCGATGGCACTCTGCCGACCCCTCTGGAATTTGAGTGGATATGTCAATGGATTAGGCAGGTCTAGGAAAATATAGGAAGGAAATCGTGGGAGCTGCGTCTCAAAGTGTAAGTCAATTTCATCAAGCACTTGGGACCAATGTGGGTGTATGCAGGTGCAGCTCCATAGTACGTGTTCCAATGTACCCACCTCCCCTCATTCCCTCCAGCATAGGTCACTCCAGCGGGGGTCAAAGCGATGTAAGTGTTCTGGTGTGTAATACCAATAGGTGACCTATTGGTATTACTCTTGGTCAGGGTTTCTGTAAGGCCCATGTGGTAGGCCGAGTGTCGTGCCCTGTGAATTATGCCTTCCCAATCCTTGTGGCTCAATGGTCTTCCCATGTCTCTTTCCCATCGGGCACGGCCCGCATTATGTGTGTAAGTAATGTTGTCTAAAAGCATTCTATAAAGGTCAGAGATGACCTTCTTATCGGTAGTGCGTGTTACCAGCCATTTCTCATAAGGGGTTAGTAGGCGCTGTGCCTGTAGTTTGACTTGTGGGTGTAATGCCCAATGATGGATCTGGAGATATGGCAAATGTTCTGTTTCTGGGATATCATAGTGTTCCTTTTATTTTTTTCAAAACTGTTTTTATTGAGATCGCTGAAATAAACATCCGCAGTGCTCCGAACCCCGGAAGGGCCGTGACAACAATCATTGTTCAAAGTGTGCGATGCATTTAAGTAACATACCCTCTACTCCCCACCGCCCCCCCCAACTACCCAGCCTTCCCCCCCCCTCCTGCAACACTCCGTCTCTTCAACACTGTTTAAGGTAAGCATACAATAGTCCGTATAAATAACTGTGCCTCAACATGCCCACTACAACTGCCCATCCTCGCCCCTTGACGGCGATGGAGGCTCCAGCCACAATCCCCTGTAGTCTGCCCATCTTTTCCATATTTTATAATGTTTTGTGGGACAGCCTCTGGCCTCAAACACCGGCCGCTCTAGTCCCATGCAAAAGTCCATGCCTTTCTTCCACCCGGCCACCTTGGGGGCCCCGGGGTCCTTCCAGGCCTGTGCCACATCTCGTTTGGCCAGTGTTAGTCCCAGCAGCAGCAAATGCCGCTTGTAAACATTACCGCCCACCCCTTCAAGCACATGGAGCAGGCCCAATTTCGCCGTGCGAGGGAGCTCCCACCCCAGCACCTCCGACAGACAGTCCCACACACCCATCCAAAATCTCGCCAGGCCACTACATTCCCACACTGTATGCAACAGGGTGCCCAACTCGTGACCACATCGCAAGCACGCCGGGGACTCAATCAGCCCTGCCTTCCACAATCTCTCTCTGGTATAATAAGCACGGTGCAGGTATTTGAATTGTATTAGACGTAAACGGACTGCTATTGCTGCTCCCCTGGGGGACTCTAGAGCCTCCCGCCAGTCTTCCTCTTCCAACTCTCCCACATCCCGCACCCAGCGATCTCTCAAGGGCTGTAGATCCGAGGAGCAGTGTGTCACTAATGTTTGGTATATTTTGGATATCTTTCTTTCCCCTAAATCCCCCATAAAGACTTTTGCCTCTATCGGGCTGAATTCGGGTAGTGTATTCAAGCCCATAAGCGCTGGTGCCAGAGCGTGCCTAAACTGTAGGTAGCGAAAGAACTGGGTGCGGGGCATGGCGAACTCTGCACTAAAGTCTTGAAAGGTTTTAAGTGTGGTGCCCCTGAGGACCTGGCCCAAAGTTGGGATACCTATCAAATCCCAGCCCCTAAATCCCGGGAGGGACATCAGGGCCAGGAGTTGCCCGTTATGCCAGAGCGGGGTCTCCCCCGCCAGCTTTCCCCACCATCCCATATGGCGCAGTGATTGGCGCCATACATGGAATACAACCTGTGTCGCTCTGGGCAGTCTCTTTCGCAGCTGCGGTGAGTATAATACCGTGTGTAGGGAGGCAGGTTCCATCAAGTATCGTTCTAGGGCATATGCCGGGTCCTCCCCGCCACCGTACCACCAGTCATTTAGGACAACCAGGTGTGAGGCTTGGTAATATGACAGAAGATCTGAGGTCGCTAGACCCCCACAGTATGTGGACAGAAAGCAGGTCCGCAGAGCCACCCTTGCTGCGCCACCGGCCCACAAAAATCGACCGAGTGCCGAGTTGACCAGTCGGAACCAATGCGTCTGAATTGGGAAAGGGTGGTTTTGTAGTTGATACAGTAATCTGGGAAGGGCAACCATCTTAAAAATGGCGGATCTACCGTATATATTGAGGGGCATGCGGGACCAGCACTTCATTTCCTACTGCACTTTGTCCCACACGGGAACTACATTGCGCTCCCAGACGATTGTCGGCGTGGTCGTCAGGAACACTCCCAAATATTTAAGGCCCCCTACCGCTCTCTGCAGTGTCGAGGCCCACGGCCCGACCTCAAAATGGTCTCCTAAAGTCCAGAGGGTGGATTTCTGCGGTTTCAGGCAGAGTCCGGAGACCTCGCCGAAAATTTTCATGATGTCCAGGACCCGCGGCCTGGACCGGTTCACATCCGTAAGAAAGAATAGGACATCATCCGCATACAGTGCGATTCTGTCCGACGGTCCCGCCTGCACACTCAAAGCCCTTCAGCTGTGCATCAATCCGGACCCATGCCGCCAGCAGCTCCATAGCTAGAGCGAACAAGTAAGGCGAGAGGGGGCACCCCTGCCGAGTGCCACGTCCTATCGGGAAGGCCGCCGATACCTCCCCCGCCACCCTCACCGAGGCCGTCAGACCGGTATAAAGAAGTCGGATATAGGACATAAAGTGGGGCCCCAGATTGAGACGCGGAAGGAGGGCAAACAAGTAGGTCCAACTTAAGGAATCAAAGGCCCTGTCAATATCGGCTAGTAATAGTGCCGCTCGATCTCCGGTTTTACTCATCGCCTCTACCGCAACGTGGGCTCGTCGAATATTATGCCGCGTTGCCCGGCGGGGCATAAATCCAGCTTGATCTGGATGGACCAAATCTGATATTTATGGGAGAAGGCGATTCGCAAGCGCCTTAGCAAGTATTTTGGCTTCGATGTTAAGAAGAGAAATTGGCCGATAGTACTCGTGGCAGTCCGGAGGTCGACCGGGTTTGCAAAACACAACTAATTCTGCATGTCTCCAGTCCGCCGGCAGAAGGCCCTCCTCTCTTGCTGCCTCCAGGGCGGCTTTGTAGTGCGGCCCTAGTTGGAGGTGGTAGCGCTTGAAAAATTCACTGGGGAAACCGTTGGGCCCAGGGGCCTTACCAGTATTGAGTTCCCCCTGTGCTGTGCCCAATTCTTCGGCTGACAGTGGGGCCTCAAGGCGCTCACGCACATCATCTGGAAGCGCGCGGGGCGGGAGATCAGTTATAAATTTGTCAACGTCAAGTGCCGAGAGGGAGTCCCGTGGGGCGCACTGTACTGCAAAGTAGCCAGCGAAACTATTCGCCAGTTCCCTTGGAGCTGAAATGGAGGCCCCGGTATCGTCCCTGAGGCCCGGCAGGTCCTGTGACTGGAACACTTTTTGGCAGAGTCTATGAAGCATGGTATTGGACTTGTCGCCCCATTGATAAATCCTACTTCTGGTCGCTAGCCAGATTTGACGGGCCTCGTCCAACTGGAGGGAGGCGTACTTCCGCTGCGCCAGCAAAAGCTGCCCCACATCCTCCAGGCGACTCGCCACCCCACATTGAGTCTCCAGCTGTTACACTTCCGCCGCGGCCCGCACCAGTTCCTCCCGGCGCCTGCGACGCGCCGCCGCGCACCATGCTATATCCACCCCGCGCAGCGTGGGCTTCAGAGCCTCCCAAACTGTCCGTGTGTCAGAGACCGTACCCAGATTTTCATCCCAATACTGGGCGATAGCCACCTCCATATGTTGCTGATACGCTTCCTGCTGCAAGTGCCAGGTGGAGAGGCGCCACTGAAATGGGCGTCTCTCTCTATCCAGGGCGACCTCCACAACAACGGGGGAGTGATCCGAAAGTCCCCGTGGCAGGATAGCCGCCGAGACCACTCTGGTAATGACCGCGGCGGGAACAAAAATGTAGTCTAGTCTCGAAAACGAACGGTGGACCGCCGAGACGTACGTGAACTCCCGCTCATGTGTGTGCAAATATCGCCATGAGTCCACCCAGTTCAAGCCACTCACCATACCATTCAATTTAGTGGGGGTATCCACAATGGGGTCACCCCTGAGCCTGAGGCGATCAATCCGACACTGCACAACATCATTCCAGTCCCCCCCTATCACCGCTAGGCTCTCTGGGATCTCGGCCCATACCGTGAAGAGTTTTTCAATCAGGGCCCATTGCAATGGAGGCGGAGCATACACGCTCCCAAGAACCACTCACTCTGAGCCCACCGTCCCTTGCACAAAGGCATAACGGCCCTGGGGGTCTATCCAGTGTTTAGTGTGTGTGTAGGCCAGGCTACGGTGTATCAGTAAGGCCACCCCCGAGAACCTCTCCCGAAGCCTGCGTGGTAGACCTGGTCGTAGCCATATCTCCGTAAGCTCAGTGCTTTGTTACCCATTAGGTGTGTTTCTTGTAGCATCAGGACATCTACATTCTCCCTCTTCCCCTGTCTCAACACCGCCCCTCTTTTGATCTTGTCGAGCATACCCCTCACATTCCAGCTCATCACTCTCATTAGGGCGCCAATTTGCGCCCGCCTAGGGTTTTCAGCCCCCGTCTAAGCGCAGATGGATTCGTACAGCAGGTAGTAGGCACAACAGGTGTGGAAACCACAACAGCATCATTCGAGACAATCGTGTGCAGGACAACCCTCCCTCCCCTCCTCCCTCAGACCCCAACCACCTCTCTTCGTGATCCCCCCTCAAGCCAACTGCAATCAACTGCCCACAACTCCCCCCCCACCCCCACCCCATACCTCAATGAACAATGAAGTATCTGTCGCGGTGTAGCGTGACTCCTGCCTCCAACATGATACAGACCGCCCACCCCACCAATGGACCCCCATAACTACCCTATACCCACTAACAACTAGACCTAACAGAGGGGTCGAGTCCGCCCTCCCTATGCCGTCCCCCCACCCGAGTCCCAAAACCACAAAGTTACTTGTACAAACGAAGTTCTTTGCTGCAGTCCGCCAAGGCTGTCTACATCCAGTAGGAGCGAATCATCTCCCCTTAAATCTTGATGGAGCAATCACCTTTCGCTGCGGTACCTAAGACGCCGGGTCTTGAGAATCTGGGGCCCCAGTAGTTCCGGCCGCCCCATTCTCCGTAGAGGAGTTCTTCTTAGAACGGGACCTCCAATTGCTTCTGCTGCGCGACCGCCGTGGAGTCCGAGGGGGCCCAGTCGTGGAGGAGTCCGAATCCCGACCCGGGGGGGTGTTCACTCTAATACGGACTGTTTCGTCCGTCCAGGCGAAGACTTCCTCTGGGGTGTTAAAGAATAAGGTCTTGGATTGAAACACCACTCGCAGGCGGGCCGGGTAGAGCAGAGCATATTGAATTTTCAGACCTCGCAGTCTCGCCTTGGCCTCAGTGAAGGATTGGCGCTGCTTCTGCACCAACTTAGTGTAGTCCGGAAAAATCAGGATTTTATGATTGTCATACAGCAGAGGTTCCTTCATACGGGCCTGTCGCAGGATCATGTCGCGGTCGTGACAGTTGAGTAGTTTGGCTATCACAGGTCTAGGGCGTTCCCCAACCGGCGGCTTCTGGGTCAGCGCCCGGTGCGCCCGTTCGACTATAAAGCAGCGCGACAGGGACTCCGGAGGAATCCAGTTTTCCAACCAGGTGGTCAGGAAGGCCTCCATGTCACCCTTCTCACAATCCTCCAGAAATCCTACAAACCGTAGGTTGTTCCTCCGGGCGCGCCCTTCAGCATCTTCCGCCCTTAGGGCAAGGCCCCTCTGGATGCCCTCCATATTGGCCACCTTCTTCTTAAAAGTCGCGACGTCATCCTCCACTCCAGTAATCCTAGTTTCGGCTTCCGTTATGCGAGCCACTGCGTTGCGTAGGTCCTGGCGCAGTAATGTAACATCTGCTCCGACTGCCCCAATTTTTGCGTCCAGCATGTCTCTGGACTGTGTTATCGCCGCCAAGAGGGCAGCATTATCAGGGACCGATGCAGGAGGTCCCCCGGCCGCGCCGGCACCCCCGGGCGGCCCCGTAAATTTGTCTATTGTGCCCTGCTTTGAGGTGTACCCGCTGTTGCCGCCCCTCGTCATAGCTGCCAATGTATGCGGAAGTCAGGTCCAGGGCGCTATCAGTACAACAAACAAGGTGCAGGTGACCCCCCTCCTGGTCAAACCGCGCCTCCGCCTAGGGCGCGGCACCCCTGCGCACCTGGTGTACCCCCACTGGGCTGCTCCTCACTCCAACGACCAACATATGGGCCACTGCCAGGGCCAGGGCCACGTGAATTTCCCTGCAGGGCACTCTCCAAGGGGCTCACCACCACTGACCCACAGGCCGTCACCTCCGAGCCAGGCCACAGTCTCGAGAGTGAGGGGAGTGAGGTCGGCTATACCAGTCGCTGTCCTTGTTCCAACAATGCTGGGGGTGGGTGTCAGTTAGGTTTCGTCCAGGGCGCCTTGTATCTTCCCTACCAAGATGATGTTCCTCTCTTTCCCTGCCGAGCTGCCCACAGGTGTCTATGGGGGGCTATCAGTCCTGGCCCAATGGTGTCCAATTCATGCTGCCTGTAGTGCATTCAGGGGCTGCATCGCATTCTCAGCAGGTCATTATTTCACCAGTACTCACCGTCATTGCAGGCCACCGCCCTCGTGTATGCCAACTTCGAGGGGGTGGTATTCGTGGTGCCCAAGTCGCCGAGTACCTCTTATCTCCGCAGATCCGTCGATGCCCACGTTCTATATCTGGCCTCGTGGCTCGAAATATCACCAGTGCTGAGGTATCATAGGCCCACGCTCCGTTCCCCCGGGGCGCTCCTTCAAGTAGTGCCTCTATACGTGGTGTGATCACAGCCCCTCCTGCACTACATCGGCTGTCTGATCACCCCAAGGACGTGTCCTCGTTGCGGGGCGTCTGCGCTTATCCCGCGCCCAGGCCGTTGCCCACGTTCTATGTCTGGCCCTGGTACTTGCTAGGCGGCCGGTGTCGGGCCGTCAAAGGCCTGCGCTCTCTTCCTCGGGGCTCACCGTCAATTCGTGTCTCTGTGTGCGGTGCTTTCACCGCCTCCCCCGCACTCCGCCGGCTGTCCGCTGCATATCAGGATGTGATCACGCTGCGGGCGTCTGTTCTCAGCGCGCACCCCAGGCCAGGAGAGCGGTCCGCCGTGCGTTCTATGCCCGCGGGCGGTGGCGGCAATCACTGTGGGACCCGGCTGCAGCGGAGGACCCAGGCCGCCGCTCCACCCCTCGACCGCCAAGTGCACCGGCTGCTTGCTTTTCGCCCAAACTTTCCCCGCTGCCACCGGAGGTCCTGCGGTGCTTCTGTAGTTCGGTTTTACGGTGTGGGGACCAGGAGAAATGACAGGATTACTGGGGTTATCGCGGCTGCCCCCGGAGCTCCCTTAGGCTGCGGCCATGTTCGCCAGTCGCTAGCCTCGCCCCCCCATCATAGTGTTCTTTGAGCTGTGGAAAAGGAATGATGCCTCCAGATCAAAGAGATGACCTAAGGATCTACAGGGAGAAGAGCGCCAGGAATGCAAGGCCCGTCCGTCCGTGCCAGGCTGGAAGTCCGGATTGTCAAACAAAGGTGTGAGAGGCGATGGAAAGGTGGTCAACTGTGAAGACACGTTAATACGGTCCCACGAGTCCATGATGGTGTCCGTGATCAAGGAAGCATACATGTTAGGAGGTCGATGAAGTTTGTGGACAAAGGGGACACCCTGCAACGGTCTAACTGCCACCGCCTGGTCCTGGAACAGCCAATGCTTCTCTGACTCTAGCCATTGCCATTCCACCATATATCGAAGCTGGACGGTGTGATACTATAGATGGATGTCTGGTACCCCCACCCCCCCCTCTCTGGCGGAAGAACTGAGACCTGGTGTCGAAAGCGGGGTTTGCGGCCATGCCAGATGAAACGCGATAAATCCGCTTGGGTCTGTTGAATCTGGAAGAGAGATAGGATCTGGGGGAGGATAGTCATTTTGGTAGCAGCAATCCTACTCAACCAGGACATTGTGCAGTGTTTCCACCTATTGAATTCTGTGCGTATGTGAGTACGAAGTTTAGAATAGTTGGTGTCAGCAGTAGCTTGGATAGTGGCGGCCAGTTGGATACCTAAGTAGGGGATCGTAGCAGTCACCCATTGCACCGGGTGCTCTTCCTGAAGGAAGGTGAGGGTGTGCAGGGAAAGAGATATGTCCAAAGCCATGGATTTGTCCATGTTGATTTTAAACCCCGATCCGCGTGTGAAGCTATCCGGCTCAATAAAGAGGGCATGCAGGGCTATGATCGGTTCTGATAAAGAGAGCAGGATATCGTCTGCGTATAGGCTAATGGTGTGGACGTCCCCCCCAAATGTAGTCCAAGTGATGAGGGGATGCTTTCGAACTCAAAGCGCCAGACGTTCCATATAAAGCGCAAAGAGGAGAGGTGACAGAGGGACCCCTGCCTTGTGCCCCTCCTGATGGGGAAGTGAGAAGATGTGTGACCGTTCACTCGGACCGTCGCCATGGGGGAGCAGTAGCAATTCAAGACCCGAGTTTGGAACTTCTCGCCGAAACCAGCCGCCATCAGAACTATCTCGAGAAGGGGCCAATGCACCCTACCAAAGTCCTTCTCCGCATCGATGGCCAGGAGCATATACTCGCCTTGGGTATGGGATGCCTTTTCTATCAGGTGTAGAATGCGTTTGGTGTTGTTACTAGTCTGCCTCTGCGGTATAAAACCGGCTTGGTCTGGCTCGACTAGTTGGCCCATATATGGTGCCAAGCGGGCTGCTAGGATACTAGTGTACAGTTTAATATTCACATTTAATAGAGAAATGGGCCTATATGCTACGCATGCCATCTTGCCCTTCCCTGGCTTCGGGATAACCACTACCGCTGCCTCCAACATCTCCCCAGGAATGTCTCCCGTTTGCTCGAAGGTGTTGAAGAGGCCCGTCAAGATGGGAGCCAGTTGGCCACAGAATGACTTATAGAAGGCGGCCGTATAGCCGTCTGGGCCAGGTGATTTACCTAATTTGAGGCGAGAAATCGCTGAGATAACCTCCGTCTGTATAGCTCTATCTAGGTAATTGGCCTGAGATTGTGACAGGGCGGGCATGTGGGCCATTGCTCCCCCGCAATGCTCCAATGTCTCCCGTTTGCTCGAAGATGTTGAAGAGGCCCGTCAAGATGGGAGCCAGTTGGCTACAGAATGACTTATAGAAGGCGGCCGTATAGCTGTCTGGGCTAGGTGATTTACCTAATTTGAGGTGAGAAATCGGTGAGATAATCTCCTCCGTCTGTATAGCTCTATCTAGGTAGTTGACCTGAGATTCAGACAGGGCAGGCATGTGGGCCATTGCTATATACTCAGCACTTTGATGAGCATCAAGAGAGTCTCCGGTACAGAGGTCCTCGTAAAAGTCTCGGAACACTTCAGCTATCGCTGCATCATCAGAAATAGAATCCCCCCCGGACATATGAATGATCTGCACCCCCTGACGCTGTCGGACTTCATGTAGCTTACTGGCGAGGAGGCGGCCACATCTGCCTCCCGCTGTATAATAGGAATGTCGGAGCCTGAGAGCTGCATACTCAGCCCTGCTTTGGTCTGAGGCTGCTAGTTGCTTCCTCTCCACACAGAGCTGCGGCCAGGCACGTGAAGCCCCCGTTCTTTGGTGCAGCTGCTCAAACTCCGAGACCCTCTGAGTCATTTCCGCTCTTTTACGGCTCCTCTCCTTGCTATGAGCAGAAGATATGGCTATGAGTTCCCCCCTGATGACCGCTTTTAGTGCCGTCCTTTGAGTCGCTGGGGAGGTGTCCGTATTAGCATTAAGGGTGAGAAAGTTAGTGACAGCTGTCTAGATTTGCTCGATCACAGTGGGATGGTGTAGTAGTGTGTCCCGCAAACGCCAGTGTCTGAGGGGTCGGGAGGAGCACAGCAGCTGGAAGGTGGCCAAGACAGGGGAGTGATCTGAGAGTGAGCCCATCAGAATTGCAGCGTCTGTTGTGCAGGCTTGGAATGAAGTAGTGCTGAGGAAATAATCAAGGCGGGCATATGTCTTATGGGCCCCTGAGGTGTAGCTGCGGGTGCTTGGGTGGAAGTGTCGCCAAAGTTCCAAAAGCCCTAGGTCGCGGAGGTGTGCCTGCTCTGTGTGTGAAAGTACTCCTACTTGTGTCGTCCTCGGAGACAAAGTTAAGGTCTCCACCCAGTAAAAGGTGTCGGTCCGAGGCTGCGGCTGCTTCGCGGAGGGCGGTGAGGAGAAACTTGACCTGCCCTTCATTGGGCGCGTAGACAGACCCAACGACAAATGTCATACCCCCCCCAGCAGGGACTGATATGTGAGCAGGCGGCCCTCAATTTCCGCCTCCTGCTGTAGGACCCTACCGGCAAATGAACAGGAGACCAGGATGGCTACCCCTGCGGATTTCGAGGTGTTAGAGGAGAACAGTTGCGTAGGGAAGAACTTGGATCTCAGCCTATGGTGGTCTTTAGAGAGAAGGTGGGTTTCTTGGAGTAGGCAGATGTCTGCTTTGGAGTCTTCTAAATAATTCAGGATCGCTCTGCACTTAATCAGATTATTTAACCCCCTCACGTTAAGAGTGAGGACTTTGAGGGAGTCATATTGTAACAAGAGGGGCTGGTAGTTAAGCGTAGCTGTGAATGCAGCTTGGCATAGTGCGCACTAAGATGTAAAGGGCCTGACTAGTAGATCGCAGGAGGAAGCATCTCAAAAGGGCAGCCAGGGAAGGTGGACGAGGGAACCCAAACTAAAAAAAAAAAAAAAGATTGTTAACAGACCATAAGTCCCATTGTAGAACATAAAACCCAGTCCATGTAGGAAAACCAAGTTCTGAAAAGAATGTCCGCCCTCCCCGAGGAGCCGGGAAGTCATCGAGGTGAGGCTCGTAGTGTGACGAAGGGGGAGGTACGGGTCCCCCTGCTGCCCACCCGAAATCAGAAAGCCTCTGTCAGGGGCGAGAGGCGTCAAGCCTCATTCAGTGATAGGGCTCGGATTTGCCAGCGCGTCAGCAGCAGAGGTGAGTGCATCTTGCTGGCCTTGCACTATTTCCTGCTTGTCTGGTTTTTCGGAATCGTCGTCGTCGTTTAGGTCGCTGCCACCCTGAGGGTGAAGTCTCCGGCTCCGACCCAGCAATCTGTCGGTCATCCTCCTCGCTGGGCACCGCCAAACCCAACAGCTGGCAGGTGTCGATGAGTGAGCGCATCCGATGAAGCCTACCATTAAAGCGAAAAATGAGGCGGAACGGGTGCCCACAGGAGTATGTAATGTTTTGTCGACTAAGGTGCTCCGTCACTGGACGGAACTGTTGTCTACGTTGTAGGGTGATCAGGGCCAGGTCCTGGTAAAGCACTGGAGAGTGTCCTTGGTAGGAGATAGGATGAAGGGACCTTGCTTTTGAGAGGATAGCCTATTTAGTTTTAAAGTCTTGCAAACAGACAAGGATGTCTGCTGGTGGGGTGTTAGGCACCCGAGGTGGACCAACTCTGTGTGCCCTGTCCAGGACAATGTTAGCGCAAGCAGGAGCTGCCAAGATGTGGCGGAAGAGACCTTCTGTGAAAGCAAATAGAACTTTGGTGTCGTCCGATACTTTCACCCTCCTGGAACCTGATATTGTGGCGAGGTGACCTGTTTTCTAAGTCTGCCAGGTGTGTTGGGACATCTAGGTGCTGATCCTGTAGACGGAGTTTCTCTTCCTTTAGCATGGTAACTTCTATCATCACGGTGTAGCTCTTGTCCTCCAGAGTTGCGACTTGCTCCCCCACGCTGTCCACGAATCTATGACATAATATCGAAACACACATTATCGTAGTACAAAATTATCGACACAAAAATATCGACATCAAATATATCGTCATCCTATACTTATTTAATCACATACACAAATATCGAAATTAAAATATCGCAATACATAAACATCGATATCAATTATATCGACCCCATATATATCGCAATATTTAAATATCGATAATTAAAATTTATAAACAGTACGTTTAAAATATCGAGAGTAAAAATATCGGCTACAATAATATCGTTATTTAAGCAATATCGAACAATTTTATTATTATTCTATAACACTTTTAAACATTAAAAAAATACTATTAGCACTACAATTCACATTTTACAACAATTTATAAATACATAAATTTTCACATTTAAAAATAAATGATTTACACATGTAAAATTATTTCTTTAACATATTATATAAAGGTATGTATGCTCAACATTAATTAGCGTTTCCCATATATGGTAATTAATTACACCAACAGTTTTTTAAAAATACAAACCAACGAATCAAAACAGTACAAACATAAACTCACCAATAGCTAACTAATTACTAACTCCAAAACACTATATAAACAATTACATCCAACAAACAAATTACCTGAGAAAAGTAGAAGACAGGAAAGAATACTGTGGATACATTTGACGACGCCTACAAGAAAACTAAGATTCAACCTACCATTAAGAGGATTGAAAGTAAGTAACAAAATGTAACTTAATTAAAGGAACTGCTAAAATTACACATTTAGTAAAAAGGACAAATTACTCATACATATGTATTGTATATTATCTCCTACCACTACAGAAAACTTCACTACTAAAGAACAGAAAAAACTAAGAAGAAAACTACGGAACTACTAACAAAGTAATCATTTTATATTTTTTCTCGAACAACATTAATTAATTGAAGCTTTAACATTAAAACAGCAAACAGACCTGCTTCCAAAAATATGTTTCTAAATATGGATTTTAATGAATATTTATTTTTTTTACAGATAAAGACATCAAAGAAAATACAGGCCACAACTGAAAATTGAACAGATTGCCTTACACCTACAACAGCATTAAAACTCTGCATAACAAGCAACTAATACAAAGTAAGTCAATTAAATGATGTGAAAAAACAGTAACTCCTAAAGAATGAAAAAATGCTAACATATTGTAATAATTTATGCATATATCCTTCTTTTTTTCTAGCACCACTACAACATCCACTAACAACAAATATCAAAGAACAGAATTCAACAAACAAAGATACAACTACCAAAGTAAGTATATCCAAACACTTTTCAAAAAGATAAAATAAGTAAAAGCTTTAACTTATAGCAAAACATGTAAAAGCTACCCAAAAGAATATAACTAAACAATTAACACAAATAAATGTTTTTTTTCAAGCAAAGAAACACCAGAAAAGACAGACCACAAGGAAAAGAGTAAAGAACATCAAAATCACAGACTAAACTTCAACCAAAGGTAAGCATGCACAATATAAATATTTATAATTCCCACTTAAAATACATATAACTATAACTATAATAACTATACCATATATTTCTAATAGATTTAAAAAGGAGAAAATGACAGAAGGAGCTGAATTTGTTACCAGTCAAAAAGGGAAACTATTACTCTGCTACATGGGTTATACTTATACCCAAGAGAAACAATTTGGGATGAAAGTAAATTGGAAATGTTGCAAATATTACTCTAACAAATGTTATGGAAGAGCAACAACTAGAGAAGCAACTGTCCTTTACACCAGGGAACACAACCACCCTCCAAATGTAACAGAAATAGAAGTCAGAACAGCATTAGAAAACATTAAAGAAGCTAGTACATGTTCCCAAAAACCTACAAGCCTAATTTTAAAAGAACAAATTCCACAAATCCCAAAAACAGCCACTACCCAAATGCCTAATATAATTTCTCTCAAAAGAACAATATCACGTACCAAAAAAGCAACTACTACTACCACTCCACCTCCTAAAACATATAGTGATATAAATTTAACTCATGACCAAACTACAACTTTTAACAAAATACCTTTTATAATTTACGACAATAAAAACAATGAGAAAAGAATAATAATCTTTGGTACTGCTATGAATTTAATAAAACTCCAACAATGCCAATTTTGGATGATGGACGGTACTTTTAACATCTGTCCCAGACCTTTCTACCAACTTTACACAATACATGGCTTATATCAAAACTGTAACATACCTCTACTATATGCACTGCTTCCAAATAAAACTAATTCAACATATATGGATTTATTAAACATTATCAAACAAAAAACAAATGACTATTCCCCAGAAAAAATTATACTGGATTTTGAACAAGCAATGCTCTCAGCTATTTTAAAAATACACCCCCATACCTGTATCCAAGGCTGCTATTATCATTTTAATCAGTGTCTTTGGAGGCATTTACAAAAAACTACTCTAAGCATAGAATATGCTACAAGCTCATCTTTTGCATATCAAATAAAAAAACTGATAGCACTAGCTTACGTCCCTGAAACAGATGTGGCCAAACACTACAACCTTTTAATAGACAGCCAATTTTACAAACAAAATGAAGCAAAGTTAACTCCTCTCTTAGACTACTTTGAGGACACTTGGATAGGTAGACTCCATAGATCTGGCCACAGGAGAAATCCTAAATTCTTAATACCCTGGTGGAATGTTTACAGAAGCACCTTAAATGGAGAATCTAAAACAAACAACGCAGTTGAAGGTTGGCACAATGCCTTCCTCCAATCAACAGGCAGAACTAAACCAACATTAGAAAAATTCATTACATGCCTCCAAAAAGAGCAAAGTTATCAGGAATTCAGAATGGAGCAATCCATTACTGAACTAACTCCAAAAACATCCAAACAAACAAAACAAATGCACAAATACCTAGAGCAACAAGTAAAGCTGTACCCTAGCACAACAGGCATGGAATACCTCAATATAATAGCCAAAACACTACTGTAAACTACTCTAAGCCACAAACAATCTCAATAGAAAAATGTTCTAATACAATAATATTACATTCATATAATTTATCTCGAAATAAATTAATGTATGGAATATATATTATATAATTAAATATATATATACACATATTAATTATGTTTGAAATAAATAAAACGAAACAATATTCATTAAAACATTACCCACCCACAATTATAAAAATGTAAAAAAACTTACCAAAGATATTCCAAATGATGTAGAATCGATTTCCACCAAAATAATCCAGTTTCGAATACCAGTTACCCCAAAAAAAATGAAAAAATACAACTGTCCCAAAATAGATAAATCCATTCCACGAAGCTCTTTCGAAATACCATAAAAAACCCGAAAAATGTAAAAATGTAGAAAAAACGCTCCAGGAAAGCAGAGAAATTTGAAGAAGTGTCTACAAACTATTAGTTAATAAAACTAACTAACGAACACTTCTCCCCCCAAAAAAACGCTTCCTTCGGACATCAGGAACTCCTGCAAGTGAAAGACATAAAAGAAATATTCCCACCCACATAAAATAACACATACACTCCTACTAAAAGTAATAGCAACATAATATTTCGAATAATAAACTTAAACATCGAAACACTAACTCTACACACAAGGCAATACAACACTAAAAAGTATGTTAAATGTACATCCGCAAACACAACATATCATAATCGCCAATACAACACATTTACTTCTAACAACACTAAATACGACCAAACTACTCTCAAAATTAATTCAAAACACAGTTAAAACATATTAAATAAACCTTACCTTCAGAGACGTGAAGTGTTTCCCAACCGCTAGCTGAACTTCCTCAAAATGACACAAAACGACCTAAAGCGGTTACAAAATAAAGGACCCAAAACTAAAGAAAATGATAGAAATTACACACTTATTATTTAATGCAAGCAAAGTATTTGTTAATTTAATAAACCAAGGAATACTATGAAAAAATAGTAATTTTTTATTTGTATTAAATTACTTAGAAAAATGTACACAATTTGTAAAATTATAAAAATAAATATTATAAAATACATAATATTTATTATTATAATTGTAAAAATGTTGAAATGGTGTAAAAAAAATTAACAAAATGTTTAACAAAATGTATAAAAATAAATCTATTCTACAATACTTTCTTCAATTAAAATGTTTGTTACAAAATGTAATATTAATATATTTATATTAATATAAATACTAAACTATTGTTTACTAACAACATGTATTTGAATATATACATTGTATATGTATTTTTCAAACAGTATATTTTATTTGGATGTATGACGTTACAACTCATATGTTTAGAACGCATACCATTACAACAAAATTTTTACAACGCAAAAACTATTACAACGCATATATTTACAACGCATGTTTTTACAACGCAGATACCTTTACAACGCATACCATTACAACGTAAGTATTGGTAAGTATATAATAATTTTGTTAATTTTAATTAATAGAAAATAATATAATTTAATTAAATGTAATATAATTTAATGTAATTTAATATCATTTAATTAATTTAATTTAAATTTTAATAATTAAAAATAATATAATTTAATTTAATTTAATTTAATTTAATTTAATTAATTTAAATTTAAATTTATTTTAACCCTGTACCCCTGTACCCCAAAAACCCAAAACTGACCCTGAACCCTAAAAATACCCTTTTACCCAAAACCCCAAAACTGACCCTGAACCCTAAAAATACCCCTTTACCCAAAAACCCAAAACTGACCCTGAACCCTAAAAATACCCCTTTACCCAAAAACCCAAAACTGACCCTGAACCCCAAAAATACCCCTTTACCCAAAAACTGAAAACTGACCCTGAACCCTAAAAATACCCCTTTACCCAAAAACTGAAAACTGACCCTGAACCCTAAAAATACCCCTTTACACAAAAACTGAAAACTGACCCTGAACCCTAAAAATACCCCTTTACCCAAAAACTGAAAACTGACCCTGAACCCTAAATATACCCTTTTACCCAAAAACTGAAAACTGACCCTGAACCCTAAATATACCCCTTTACCCAAAAACTGAAAACTGACCCTGAACCCTAAAAATACCCCTTTACCCAAAAACTGAAAACTGACCCTGAACCCTAAAAATACCCCTTTACCCAAAAACCCAAAACTAACCCTGAACCCTAAAAATACCCTTTTACCCAAAAACTGAAAACTGACCGTGAACCCTAAAAATACCCCTTTACCCAAAAACTGAAAACTGACCCTGAACCCTAAAAATACCCCTTTACCCAAAAACCCAAAACTAACCCTGAACCCTAAAAATACCCCTTTACCCAAAAACCCAAAATTGACCCTGAACCCTAAAAATACCCTTTTACCCAAAAACAGAAAACTGACCCTGAACCCTAAAAATACCCCTTTACCCAAAAACTGAAAACTGACCCTGAACCCTAAAAATACCCCTTTACCCAAAAACTGAAAACTGACCCTGAACCCTAAAAATACCCTTTTACCCAAAAACCCAACACTGACCCTGAATCATAAAAATACCCCTTTACCCAAAAAATCAAAACTGACCCTGAACCCAAAAAATACCCCTTTACCCCAAAACAGAAAACTGACCCTGGACTCTTAAAAATATCCCTTAAAAAAAAAAAAAAACATATAAAATGTAAAATATAATTATATACTTACCAATACTTACGTTGTAATGGTATGCGTTGTAAAGGTACCTGCGTTGTTAAAAAATGCGTTGTAAATACATGCGTTGTAATAGTTTTTGCGTAGTAAAAATTTTGTTGTAATGGTAGTGCGTTGTAAAAGTTGCGTTGTAATGGTTGTTTTCCATTATATTTACTTCTAACAATACTTTTGTTTATTAAATATGTACTCTTTGAATTAAGTAATATTACCAATATTGTTTGAAATGTTTAATAAAATGTACACAAATTCCACTAATATATTAATAAATATAAATGTAAAAAATATATGTTATACTAATGTTTATTGTTGTTCTTTCTCATGTTAATAAAAAATTTAATTTGTTCCAAAAAACACTACAGTATTTGATATTTTACTTCACTAAAATATTTTTTTAATGACATTTCAATCTACATAACTTTACTATTCCCACTCCAGTCTACATTAATTTGGTGTAGGTGCTGGACACTAATTAAATATAATTTACTATTCCCACTCCAGTCACCATTAATTTGGGGTAGGTGCTGGACACTAATTAAATATAATTTAATTTTCTCACTCAAGTCTACATTAATTAGAGATAGATGGTGGACACTAATTATATATAATTTACTATTCCTACTCCATTCTACATTAATTAGGAATACTTTAGCACACTATTTACATATACTTTTAAATTCCCACTCCAAGGTACATAAAATGCATGTATATATATGTTTAGTTAAATAAAAATACATACCTTAAACACTATATACAATAATAATGTTTAAAAAATAATCTTTTCTAATTAATAATTTTTAATTTCACTATTCAAATGTAGTATAATATACAAAACTGTACAGCAATATAGATTGTTAACAATTTTACTCGCTCCATAACTCAACAAACAAATATACTTATTCCGAATGTGTAAATATCAAATAAATGTAAAAAAATATTCCGATTATTTATATAAAATAAATTGTTAAACATATTTTAAAGTAGAACAATATTGTAAAATGTTATAGAAAAAATTTCGCAATTTATTTTAAAATTTTAGCGAAATTAGAAATTAAAAATTTGTATTTAATGTACATATTGGTTTTATAAATGTTTTCACATATTTTAATAAAAAAATTAAAAATATATATTTTTAAATTATAAAATATATATATCTTTTTTTTTAATTTTCCCAATAAATTTAAAATTTAAAACACTTTTTTTATGTAGAATTATTTAACCATTTTAAATTTTTTCTCTTCTTTAAATATATTTATTTATTAACATTTTTTATATTATATTATTTTAAAATAATTATTATAAAATAACATCTATTTCAAATATCAAATTTTAAAAAAAATATATTTGAAAACATATTTTAAAAATTTTGAATTATTTTAAAAAATATTAAAATTTTATTTTGTAAATGTTTTTTTAATTTATTATATTTTTTCAATTAAATAAAAAAAATTATAATTTTTTTTAAAACACTCCCCACCCTTATCCCCTATAAACCCAACATCCCGCTCCTAAATTTATATATCAATTAATTAATTTTTATATAAAATTTATATTTACATTTTTTTTTTATATATATTTTCAAATTAAAATGAAAAATCTGCAATTTAATATTTATAATATATACATTTTTAATACACTCCCCACCCTTATCCCCTATTAACCCAACATCCCGCTCCTAAATTTATATATGTTTAATTTTTTTTAATTATTATATTTTATAGGTACACATTACTATTAATAAATTGTAAATATTAATTATTACACAATAACACATATTACTACATAATTATTACTATATATTTTATTTCGATATTTTTACTATTTATCGATATTTCTTTACAACGATATTTTTACTTAGATATTTTTGTTATCGATATTTCAGCACACATACTTATTACGATATTTTTGTTATAGATATTTGTGATTCCGATATTTTTCATCATCGATATTTAAACTTCGATATTATGTCACTTCGATATTAAAAGTTCGATATTATGTCTGCGTACCGCTGTCCACACCTCTGCGCACTTCTCGCATCTCTGCGGTTAGTTCTGTCTTCACAGTTTGTATATGTGCTCTGAGGGTGTTGAAAAGCGATTCTAGAAACGCTTTAGTAATGAGTTCACCTCCAGCGTCGGGCTGGGCCTGAGGGGTCGCCATCTGTGGGGATGTGACTGGTAAATCAGGGTTGGACTGTGGTCTTCCGAATATATCTTTTAGGGACTTCTGTTTCCTTGTTCTAGCTGAGGACATAGTCGTAGGGCCCTCGGTGTGTAGTCAATGCAGGGGCACCGCCGCCACACACCTCACAGCCCAGCCGTGGTTTCCAGGTGTTTATCCGGCCGTACTCTAGGGAGGGCTGCACATTTCTGTGTCTCCCAGGCAGGAGCTTTGGTAGGCCGTCACTGACCAAGCCCGAGTTGGAGCACCCACTCCCACTGGAATTGCTTCAGACCACGGGGATCCACAGGTGGCGTGGGGTGCGATTTGGTGGGTTGTTGAGCTCTCCCATGGCCAACCAGTTCCAAGAATCAGTATTACTGCAGTGGGGGGGGGCTCAACCCCGGTCCAGTGTGCTCTAGGGATCACCTCACTACTGCACCGTCCGTTGGGGTGTCAACGCTCGCCTCTCTGCCTCCTCGAGTAGCCCCTGGCCTCTGCTCCAGAGTGGGTCTAGTGTCAACAGCTCTGTACCTCACTTAGCCTCTGTCATGCAGTGCCCCAGAAAGTCCCAGGCTGGAAGGAGTACACTCACCGCGGTGGCCTTGTGCTGCTCAAAGTCCACTATGTTATCATGTGCAGCTCCTCAAACTCCCTGGGGGCAGCATATCCCAAGGTGAGCGCTCTCGGTGTCTCAGAAGGGCCCCAGAGTCAGGAGATGGAAATGCGCACCAATTCTCCCCCGCCTGCACCTCGATGAGGGCTCACCTCCAAGCATCCCAGCCGAGTCCACCACTACTGCTGTGCCTCTGATTCAGGGCCCCGCTGCGTCTCTCCTCGATTGGAGGCTCCTTACCCCTTCAATCCAGCGTGGATGCAGCTCCCTTGGCAGGGTTCACGCCCTCCCTGCACCACAACGTCTCTCACGTGGCCGCGGCCTCCCACAGCCAGTGGAAGCCGAGTCCAGAGCAGTGCTGTCTGCCGGGGCCGCAACCTTCAAAGGGCCTCGTTCCGGTGGTGGGGTCGGCGGCTCCAGTCGACTGTCGCACTGACCGCAGCTGTGGCAGCAGGAGTTCAGCTACTCCGTGTCCGGGGAGTGAGGGGCGGAAGACTCACCGCCACGTCAATCCGCCAGTTCAATCCCTGTGGGTGCTGGGTGCACTGCGGGCCGCCCGGGGTGTCTGCTTGCGCTCAGCGGCTCCGGCCCCCAGGGAGGCAAATCAGGGACGACCGCAGGGCCGCTCTAGAGGGCTCCTCCCATTGCCGCCTCCCCTCCGAGCAAAGGCCAGTGGAAAGGAAGCCGGCCTCGGCGGATCCCGTTACGGGCCGCTCCTATCTTGAGGCCTCTGCTGCGGAGTGCGTCACAGGGTAGGCCGCTCCTCGCCGCACCAACAGTAGGCGTCTGCAGCTGACCACCACAGCACCAAAGGTAAGAGTGGGTCTGGGTGGCACCTCGCCGTCAGTTTCCACCCCCTCCGGCTCCCCTGTAGGCTAGTAGATGCTAAGATCGGTGGACGGCGGGCAGAAGCTCCAAAGTTCGTGTCCTTCTACGCCTCCATCTTGACCACGCCCGGCTCTTTTCTTTAAACCCACCATGACACTGAACACCACTTATGCACACAGACATAACTTAACTTGTTCCTTAGAAAAGAAATTCATAGATTCAGTAGAAGACAGACAAAGAGATATATTAGCTTAAGCAACAAATCATTCAAAAGTACCACAATGGTGTAAAGATGAAAGCGAGCATGGATTAGTGGGAAACATGGCAGCATTAGCTTTAGATTGTCATATAAGGGATATCATGCATATTCATTAGAAAATCCACAAATGACACAAATCTCGTAGGGACTACTGAATGTGACCATATCATTGAAGTTTAAGAAACCGTGGATTATACTTAGATGGAACAGATCCTGTTTTCCTGGAGCTTATTATATTTGTGGGAACAATGCATTTTACAGGTTACCCAAGAAATGGTATGGAACATGTTACTGTGGATAGTTTTTTCCAAAGATTTATCATGTGGGGCAAATTGATGACAAAGGAACAACATGTGAGAACAAAAAGAGGTGCTGGAGGAAACTGTAGGACAGAGTTTTTGGTGCTTTGATACCATCTGTAGGAATGATACTCAACTCACACAAGATTAGAAAGCTTTCAACTTTAGTTGGCAAGTTGTCTACTAGTACAACTGGAGGATTTTTAGTTATAGATACAGAAATGGTTGGTATTAAATCCAAAGTTTTGCATAATCAACCTGCTTTCGATGTATGTAATTCTTGCAAAAGAGGGCAGAGTCTGCTGGATGTTAAAAGCCAACAATGTAATTACATTCCAGATGAAAGAAAGACTTGAAGAAATACATAAGTAGCATTATTGACTTAAAGAAAGATTTGAAAGGGTTTACAGCAACAGGTGCTTGGAAAGTCATAGGGAATAGATTTTCTGCTATAGGCAGATGTTTTTAAAACTTAGGGAGTGAAATTGTTGGAAGCATTTAGAAACCCTTAGCGATAATTGCTATTTGTGGATTATTTTTGCTTGTAATCTATAAGGGATATACAAACTTGCACAGACAAAACAGGTAGATGAAGAGAAAGAGAGCAGATAGGGTACCTCAGGATTGACAGAGAAAATACTATGGTCACTTGAAATTTCTAGAGGATTCCAGAAAAAAAATTATGAAAACAGTCAGATTGTGATTTGTCCATCTGATAAGATGTTGATGTGATGGATTGATGCGCCATCAGAGAGGGGAATGGTGCAGCACAAGTTCGCATGCCATTTACATATCACAAATATGTCACCAATTTTTAACAATTACTTAGCATGAAAGTGCACTTTGCACATGCTTCTTACATGGTTTAATGATTAATGAAAGTAGCCTTACTATTAAAGAGTGCATTCACTGTAGGATTTGAGCATATCTTCACGTTGTGTTTTGACCATGCTTGTTGACGTAATAGTCAAAGTCTTGATGAAATGAACCATTCTCACTTATAGATGATGTGCTCACTATAAAGATGAAATTTGACTTTCATAATGTGTGCTTGATACCATGAATAATGTTTAATGGTTAGAAACTTAACTAGGAACCATCCTCATGTATGAAAAATTTGATTTCTCTTAAAACAACAAGAAGTGCATGTAATGTGTGCACTAATGTTACACATATATTTAATTAAATGTAGTTCTTAGCCATATTTACACATGATTCAATTACAGATTACTGCATGCTACATGTTATAAGAATCTAACGTACTGTGCCTAGAGAATTATATTCATTTGTGTATTAATGTGCACACGGATATCAAATATGCACCATTAAGTTAATGCTTTAAGTTGTCTTCAGTAGGCCTGTATTTCACCAGGGTGCATACATTCTGTTTTCCATTGTCTGTTAAAGTGATATTTCTTGCCAGTATTCACATGCATTGTTAGCTTGAGAATAGATAAATCTCCATATTAGCAATAGAGGACAAAGCCTGAGAGGAAGTCCTTGATGGAAAATACAAGGGGAGCCCGAGAACTAACTGAAAGACCTATTCAGCAATGTAGCAATCTACACTGAGAGTGAGAAAGTGATGTCATTCTCATGTCTAGTGTGAGACTTTCACCAGATGTTGCAGACTGCAAAGTGAGAATTGATGAGGACAATAGACCTCTGATGGTGATATGTACAAGGGGTGTTACCCAGAGACTTTGTGTGTTATAACTTGGTGTTTGCCATGTTTGAGATTCAGATTCATTCTTGGTGCCTTTTAGGTTGTTCTTTAATTCCATCAGAGTCTCCTTGATCAGAGATGATTCCAGATTCCCTCCTGCTGAACCCCTTCTGCACCCATGTGTAAATCTCTCTTCCTGATCTCCTAGCAGTCCTATCACCTGATTCCCCACTACCTATAGACTTATAGAGGTCTAGACCTCTTTTCTTATCTCTGATTCTTCCCTAAATGTGGTTTATGCTAACACTTACTTTCTGACCCATAGAAGATTCTTGACCGAGCTTCTGAGATTCTGACACATTCCTACTTAACCTTATTCTGGTTTCCTTCATGGAAATTCCCCTATTTTTGAGATCCTTTAGGTTATTAAACCATACTCCTAGCTTGGACTGGAAATAGGAAATTTAGATTACTAATGTAGAGGCAGGAGAACTTTGCATTGTTTTCTGAGCATTAAATATGGTTTGCTTTTTTGTATTGATGTGACTGAACTGCTTGTTTGCCTAATATTGGTCCGCCTCAATTTATTTAGGAGGTTGGGACTACCTGATGTTATTCTGTACCATTATAGCATGGTGTTAAGAGTCATGTATCTGAACTTGATCAGTAATTTTTTAATGAACCTTCTTAACCCTAACTACTGATTCCTGGTCCTCATTGTGAGGCCAATTGGGTTTCACTGTAAATTGAATTTGATTGATGTAAATGTTAGCTCCCATCACCTCTCAGTTGAATAGAAAGGTAAGTCAGAAGACCATTGGGAAACAAGTGCGCCTAGAAAATGCTGCCTCAGCAGCGTGTTTAAAGAATGTATTAACGTACTGACCTCAGATAACTTAAGCAACTGAACACATTCTTTTAACATGGGAGTGCCAGAGAACTCTGGAGTAATTAATAATCAGCCCTATTTGGAAGAAATGTGCTTCCAATGCTGAAGGGCTTACCACTTCGGCCCAATCATACCCTACACTGGCAAAAACCTTGACAGTGAGTGTATTAAAAAAGGCCTAGATGAGTTGATGTATTGTACATGTTAAATAAACTCCTTATTAACATGTACAATGCATGAACTGATCCGGGTCACTCAACCTACCCCCTTCCTGCTATTTTTTATGTATGTAGCCAATGCTCAATGCACCTCTGCCTTGAGATAGGGCCTAAGGCCCAAACCACCATGTTAGAACACCTACTTCTGAAGAAAGTTGGTTGAAAAGGCAACAACAGAGGACCTGATATTAAACAAGCCTGGTACCAATAGTAAGAAATCTACCCAGAAAACAAATCCTACATCTTACTAGAACACAAGTCCAGACAGCCATAATGTGTCTCAATGTAAAATAACAATAGTACATAACACATATAGTGAGATTTCTCCTCATGCCCCCAATGTAATCAAATGTTGTTCAACGTGGACACTGAGATTGGTAGAATAGGCTCAGTATAATTACAAAAGTCTACTTCTACATTGATAAAATGTCTGGGGTGCAACCATAATAGATTTTCTTTTGAAGGATCTGATACAGAAAGCACATAGACAAATCCTGTGGTGTGCAAAGGTCCTGATTTTGAGGAACTACTGAGACAATCAAAATGTTTTGGTTGTAAAATAGTCACCCAAAGCTTCTTAACCAAGAGCATGTGTTTCGGTGTCATTCCATGCATTTATTCGTAGCTCATCTGTGCTATATTAGAAGAGGACTTAGACAAAACAGTCTATATACAGGCCCAAAGCAGTAATCCAGCCCCAATAGCTAGGGCACTAAATTTCTCTCCTGAAAGGACCTGTAAACAAAATGCTTCTGAACAATAAAAAGGTTTAGTGGGACCCAGCTACACTCCCAGCTCCCCCAGTGGCGTAACGCAAAATAATGAGGCCCCCTGCGGAATCAATTGAAGGGCCTCCAAGTCTACTGGATCTGACAGATATGAAATTACTCTGGTCTGAATGGGTCCCCCTTGATGGATTGGGGACCCCTGAAGCGGTAGGGGCCACCTGTACTGCAGGGGCTTGTGTCAAACCCTGAGCTCCACCTTTCAAATAGCGAAGCTTCTTAACCACAGGTAATGCCTCTGTGTAGCACTTCCAGATAATGGGGCATATTTACTAATATCACTGAGTGATAGGGAAAGGCCAGGAATGCGCCTTACTTAACTTTATATGGCGCATTCCTGTCATTTCTGTGCGCTGGCGCACAATGTACTGCCTAGAGCCAATGCAGGCAATCTTGCAACATGGTGCAAGGGTGTATGTATTGTAAGAAACATTATTCTCTCTGCTGAAGCCAGGCAAAGATCCCAAGGCCCTAAGATCCTACAGGCCCCTAGAGATCCTAAACACTGACTATAAGATCCTAGCTAAAGCCCTTGACAACAGACTTGCACCCTAGGTACCCTCCCTGGTGCATATGGACCAGAATGGCTGTGTTCCTGCCAGGAACACCATGCCTAATCTTCGACGCTACTTCAGGGTAGCTAAATACGCCCCCCTGAATTGGCCTCACTCTGGATGCCTTGTGCTCGATCTTGAGAGGGCAATTTACTCCCTGGAGTGGAACTACCTCTTTGCAGTGCTACCTAGGTTTGACAGAGGTCTCTATTTCCTCAGTATGGTGCAGCTATTATATAGGCACCCAAGGATCCATGTTAAAACAGGGCCTTTCATATTGGAATCCATTCGGGTGAGTCGTGGGACCCGTCAGGGATGCCCGCTCTCCCCGCTTCTCTTCTCTTTGGCAGTGGAGCCATTAGCGTCATTTATTCGTGCCCAAGTGGACATGGCCACCCCTTTGGGTGAAAGCACGCATACCATCTCCCTATATACCGACGACCTTTTGCTATACGCAAGAGATCTTCACGCTATCCCCCATACACTGGATTCAGCGCTGTCACAGGTTGCCACAGTATCAGGGCTTAAGGTTAATGCAACAAAGTCCACTCTCTTCCATTTTTGTCCACTCCAGACCCAGGTTACTCATTGGGAGGGTACCAGTCTCCTGGTGCACAGGTACGTTCTGTTATTTGGGTGTCCACATATACCGCACTAAAACTGACCTCTTTGATGGAAAAATCACTAGGGCCACTTCCTCTATTTACTCACAGATGACATTCTGCAAAAACGCTCCCACTGTCTATTTCAGGTAGGGTGGCTCTTGCAAAGATGGTGGTTCTCCTGTGCCTACTTTACTACTTTGCTACTCTACCTGTCTACATTTCACCCTCCTCTTTTGAAAAACTTGAGGCAAAAGTTAGGGATTTCCTTTGGGGCACATCTAGGCACAGATTCTCCATCAGGAAGTTACACCTTCCGGCTGGACAAGGTGGACTGGCGATGCATAATTTTGAACATTATTTCTTAGCAGCTCAGCTGCAATAGATAGCCAGATGGCTAGCATCACGACACCTAACAGACACCGCCACACGGCAACCTCCCATGGCCTTCATGACTAGCTTCAACTGTTTCACCCGAGTGCTAGACCCAGGAAACCGGATTCTCTGTTGCTCTCCATAGCGTTCCAAAGCTACTGCAGAAGCTTATTCATCACTCGTGCCACCACACCGTATGCCCCTGCTATCCCTCTACTGGGGTGGCCAAAGGGGAGATCAGACATCATAGCGGCTGAGTTACGTGTATGGGAGGCTGGGGACATACATGACACTGGGGACCTCTACAGGGGTGGCGCACTAATCCCCTATGCGGACCTTATCTCAGATGACGGTCTACCTCCGGGTCAATTGCTGATGCACCCCACTCTCATAGCCTCACTTTCAGCTAGGTGGGGCAATTTAGCAGCCGAACCTCCCAATCATCACCTATTGCAATACCTGCATGTAATGGGCACAGGAGGGCACTTGATATGCTGGTTCGCTTCCTCACTTCGTCAACACATGGCAATATCACTAATCCCCTTGAAATAATACTGGGAGGAAGACCTAGGTCGACCCCTATCAGAGAAGGAATGGGTGGCCATATTAGAAAGTCCCATGAGTGTCCCTCGCAATCAGCGTTTCAGGCATATCCAATATTTAAATCTTCATGGCGCGTACCTCTCCCCTGCCCAGATAAATCAGTTCTTTCATAGGGAAGACGCTGTCTGCCCCAGGTGTCACCTTACCAAAGCAGACCTCCTACAAATGCTTTGGCACTGCCCTGCACTAGGGGATTACTGGTCAGACGTGGCAGCCACCTTGCTTCATGTACCAAGCCAGCAGTTCCTTTCCTCTGGGAGGTGTACATATTGCAACTCTTCAAGAAGAGCAAGAAACGCAAGGCTGCTGCATGATTCTTAGATTTGGGTTTAATTACCGCAAAACGCCTGATCATCAAAAGATGGAAAAAGCCTGTGGCGCCCTCAGTGCTGTCCTGAGCAACATTCTCTGCTCAATTGGGCCATGGCAGAGGGCATGGCACTTCAAAGGGAGGACTTAATGGGAATTTGCAAGTTACCACTTGCTGCAGATTGGGAGTCTATGGTGAGCGAATTGCAGAAGTCAACCACGCCCACATCAGATACATGGAAAGCGGCAGAGGTCACCTCAGCGCAACATGGACACTCCAATCCCGCTTGCGCAACATCATAAAAGGGGTTGCCTCACATAATCTTTACATATCACACTGACATAGGGGTCCCCATGTGCTGCACATGCAGTTGTTTAGTCATTGTTACACTTAAGGGCCTTGGGTCACGGGGGTTCTCCCTTTCCCTTAGTCAAGTTATTTTGTCCTCATTATGTTGTATCCAATACCCTCTGTTCACTACGATGCAATGTTGCGCACAATACAACATCGCAATAAGTAGTGCTTGGTCTACACATTCGCTCACACTGCTCCTCAAGCGCCCCACAGCTGTAGATGCCATTGCTATACCATAACCAACATGGTGCACTTTTGGAATCGTTTTTAGGGACATCTCAAATGTTTACTGCAATGTACTCGCTTGGCAGTTGTGGATTTGGACATATTGTTGTACTTGAATGTTTAAATACAAACGTCAATAAAGAGATTTAAACAAAAAAAAGAAAGATTGTTTTTGTGCAGGTAGGGACACCTTTCCCCATAAAAAGAATCCCAAGAGGCTGTTAGAACTGTCATCCTTTAGGGTGGTCTTCACCCAACTTTGTGCATGCTTACCTCAACCTTTTACTCTATCTTTTTGTTGACCTTAGTACTCTGAGCACTCTACCACTGCTGGTCATTGCTAAACTGCATGTGCCTCTCCCCTAAAACATGGTGACATTGGTATATACCTGATTGGCATATTTTGTTTATATGTAAGTCCCTTGTACAGTGGATTGCCATATTCCTAGGGCCTGAAATCTAAACGCTACTAGTGGGTCCACAGTACTGATTGTGGCACCCACACAATTAGCCTTTCAAACTTGTCTCAGGTGTTCCATTGCAAGGCCTGTGTGTGCAATTTATTGCCACTTTAACTTGGCATTTAAAACCCATTGCCAAACCTTAAACTCCCTTTTTATTACACATAGGTCACCCCAAAGGGAGGCCCTGGGTAGACAAATGGCAGGATGCTGTGTAACTTAAAGGTGGGACATGAACTTTTAAGTGTTACATGTTCTGGTATTGATAAACAGTAAAATTCGTTTTTCACTTCTGTGAAGCCTACATCTCTCTCATGCCAGCATTGGGAATTCCTTAAAACACTTTTAAGGTGTAATCCCTGATAAGAAATGAGTAGGTAAATCATGTTTCTTATCTTTGAAATGGTAATGATAAATCCTTGTTAGTGTTAAAGCTGGATTTCACATTACTATTTTAGAAATGTCACTTTTAAAAAAGTGGACATTTCTCTGATATGAACTTTGCTCTGTGGGCCTGCAGCTTTTCTCCAATACACATCTGGGCTGGGTGACAGCTACAGTTTGTGCATTTCCACTAGACAAACACAGGAATGAATTGAATTCTTTGCACTTCCACTGAGTGCTCTGATATCTTTATCTATAGAGTTTCCAAGATGCTCAACTTGTGGTAGCTGTCAAAGCACAAGGCTTCTCTTAGAGGAAACTGGGATCAAGCATAAATGGCATGCAACTCAACGCTTTCCAGATATTATAATGATCGTACCCAAACCTGATATTTCAAGAAAAGTCAAGAAAGTTTGTACTGAACTGCAATAAACTTTAAAATAAAATGTATCTTAAAATATTATAGTCTAGATGTTGGAACAAAAATGTGTTTAACAAAATGGTGAAGAGAAGGATGTGCACTTCAGCGACTCTCCTAGGCTTCCGACCTGATCATGCCAAAAACAGAACGCGCTGAATGAATGTATGCTTATGGTTCATGGAAGGAATTGGAAAGAAGTGAGGGACGTTCTTCCTCTTCTTGAAATGCCCTACATTACCGCCACGTCAAGTTCTAGCAAAGGCAGGGACACCGCATTGTAAATTCTAGTCCAAACAGACACTAAATATAGTACATTCTATTATGCTGCACTGTAAATCTAAGGCCATGTTTATTCTGAGGACAAGAATTTAACAACTTCATCCGACAAGACTTTCCGTTAGCTTTATAAGTTAGCATTGTGCTTCACCTTCCTCAGAAAAATAGTGCCTGATAACATATAAATCTAAATCATGGGTATAAAAATGTGTCATTATCAGCAACTTTCACACATGGCCACGCAAATGGGTCAGTATGTTAAAATGCCACTGCCAATCTGGTCACAGTTGGGTCAAATAGTAGGAAATGAGTGATTTCACAATATATAATGGCAATCTTTGATCACATGATGGGGAAACAATAATTTGAAACATAATAATGTCTTGTTACTTTATTTGATGTTTCAGTTTTTCTGTTTCCATCACTGAAGATTAGAGCTTCTGTATCAGACACATGGTCCATTAGAAGTGAAGGAGATCAGAATCAAGGCAAAAGAGCACGACTGGGTGAATGCTGAGGTAAAAGAACTGGACTGACAATTTCCTCTCTCTTAGCTAATAGAAGTACACCATGCCAGGTACTGTTTTGTGTTCTGCTACAAATATGTGTATGTGTTGCTGAGCACCAGTTGGTGTTTTTAAGGGTGCATCATTTCTTCAAAATCATTGCTTCTGGCTTCTGCATCAGACTCAGAAGTATTGGGATAGTTCAGGAGTTCTCCTTCACAACTAGTTTATAGCCCAAGGCTTATGGGCAATATACTTAACAATGCACCAAAGGGCCCAATTAAAAAAAATTAATTCTTCAAAGAACAGCCCTCCCTTTGACCTCTCACCGAGCAGTGATCGGGTCATTTGGTCGATTTTGTTAGCTATAGCATGTGTAGAAGCGTACAAGGACATCGATTAGAAAACTATTTTCATTGTATTTATTTATATACTATGGATAAATTAGATTTATAGTTACAATTCAAATACATGGTCTACGACCCTAAGTAATTTGAATTAAAATGCACATGGCAAAGATAAAAGTAAAAAGTAAATAAGGGGCGTGGAGAAGAATAAACAAAGGAATATCAACTCAAGTTAAACATTGATTTATTCCATATTGTGATATCGTGAAATAAAACAAAATAATATACAAAAGTACATCTTACATTACATGAATTCCAACACATTCCCCCTAGTCCTGTTGTATAATAAAGTACTGAACGTAACAAATAAGTAGCAATATAAGAAGGCGTGGCCCTGTAAACATAAATATATTTAGGGCATGTACCATGAAGAGTTTTCCTTAAACAGCGGTATACATAACGTTAATGACACACATTGAGGAAGTTGTCATTAGTAAAATTCCCCATATGGCTGGACTGCATCTTATAATGTCCATATAGAACAATAAAATATAGCAATAGGGATTTCAAATAGAACATAGATGGTGGTTTGAAATGAGGAGCCATTGCATAGGTAGGGTACTATCATATCAACAATCCCATCCCAAAAACAAAAGGAAAAAGCATATTAGAAAATCTTTTTTTTTTAAAGTGACACAAGCTCTCTTGCCTCATCAAAGCTTATATCATCTTTAGTAAATATTCAGGCCAGGTGGGCTTTTACCCTATGGGCGCACTGATGATTTACATCTTGTCTTACATTCTGTTCATCATGCACAAGGTCAAACCTTTGGAAATGAAAAGGTCTATGTAAGAATATAGGCTGAGACTGCTGATTGAACATCCATACAGTACCTACTAAAAAGTATACATAAGGATCATGAGCCTCCATAATGCACCAGTGTTTGGTGCAATGGGTGAGAGAGGCGATCTTGATCTGGTTTGCACTTAAGATAAACCAAGCCCCACATGGAACATGAAAGTAGATTTTGATTATTATAAGATCAAGTAATCTTCTAATGAAGAAAATTTACACTATTTGGAATTATTCTTTACTGAAATAACTCCAAATACCTACTGCATTGACAGTTGCTGGTATGATCTCAACCTCATAAATACATAGCATGGGTTCCAGAACTGTACCACCTAACTACCAGAAAATATTAAATAGAACTCTGTTTACCTGACTAACCATCAGCTATCTGTAGAGAGTGAGTGGGTTTCAATTCAAAGTACTATTGTACTCCACCTCTAATTTTGTAGAGTACATCATACGGTCTTGCGAATTCGGGTCTACATATATTTGTCTAGGTCAATTCAATTCAATTTAAAACTTTATTCGATTTTATTTCATGAGAAATCATAAAAGTACAAGAGCAGAAAAAGATTATATAAATACATGTGCATAATCAAATATATATATTCGTGTAGCAGATTAATAGACAAATACAATATGTATATCTAGATAGAGGAGCAAATCTCATACCGTTACACAGAAAACATTTCATAAAGGAGGTCAGAGTTCATTTATAATGTGCTGCAGTCTAGTCGTAAGCTAAAATTTATAAAATGTGTAATATAGTAATGATACAAAATTTTAAGAAAAGGTATAAAAAGGTTAAAAAATCCAACTATAGATAAAATCATTGCATTGTTGCCAGACACCTAATAATCGCCTTTAAGTACGTGGTTGCAGCCAAAATAATCACTGGTGTTTCTAGCAACTATAGTCTTAGGAGAGCTGCCCTACAGTATCTAATGTTCCAACGTCTAAGAATCGGTCTAAGATATTTCTTTCTTGGTACCGTGAAAAATGTACAAAACAAAGTGCAGTGCAGGGTTGATTGTAGTGAGACATCATCACAGGGGCAAACGAGTGTATCAACAGACCAAGCATTTGCTACTGGAAATAAAACCATCCTAAAAAAGGAGCCGAGTCGGAAGCGGGCCAAGACCATACAACTAAAACTGTTCTGTACCGTCAGTAAGTATTGTTGTGTGCCCTCATCACTCATAGTCAATTGATGTGCCATTACTGTGTGTTTTACTCTCTCTTTGCACCATCTTTGCTCCTCGCAATATTTCAGGCAACGATCTTTCAGATCTTTTCTAGAGACGTCTTCCAGGGTACTAGGGTCAATAAAATATTCGGGATGGCCAATGGCGTTAGCTAACTTTTATATATAATTAAACCATGCCATGTTTTTAACCCCATCTAATTTGAGACAGTCTAGAATTACGTCCCTATTAAAGCATGTTTCATCCGTTACCCAGACCCTATGCCACAGTAGAAGAGGGGCTATCTTAATGGTGTCTGATATATAAGGAATACCCAGTTCCTGGTGGCAGCTGTAGGTAGCGGAAGAAATAGGGACGCCCAAAAGGAAGCGGATAAAGCCATTTTCACAGACTTGTATTATGCCTGATCCTTCAATTCCCCATAGCCCTGCAGCATAGGACCCAGTAGAAATGCATTTCATCTTATACACTTCCAGCAGCTCTTTTACCGGTCTATCTCCCACTTGTTTCACAAAATTTAAAACTGCTCCCACAGCTCTGGTAAAAATCAGCTTCCTAGCCTTAATTGCCGATTTCCATGTGCCTTTCTTGTCAAAGGTAACACCTAAATAACAAAAGGTATCAGTATTCTCTACCATACTATTATCAATGAAAATGTTACATGCTGTGCCTCTATTCTTACCTCAAACCATGGTGAATGTCTTAGTTGTGTTCACTCTTAGGCCCCTTTCTTTCATATAAATGACAAAGCTATTCACTGCCCTTTGTAGGCCCAGTTGGGTCCTTGACATAATCACCGCATTGTCTGCGTATAAGAGAAGAGGAACGGGGGCACCCCCTATAGATGGGTAGTCATTTAGATCTCTACTGAGATGTTGGCCCAGGCTATTTATATAAAGGTTAAAACGAAATGGGGCCAATATACACCCCTGTCTGACACCCTTTTCAGTTGGAATTTTTTCTTAGCACTCCCCCCTCTTCCCATAGCCACTCTCACCCCTGCATTCTTATACAATTCCTTTATAAACAATAATAAAACTGAGTCCATCTTAAGCTCCTCTAAAATCTTCCATAACATATCATGATCAACACAATCGAACGCTGAACTCAAATCTATGAAGGTGAGAAAAAGTTTCCCCCTCTTTACCTTGGTGTATTTGTCTATAATTAGGGCCAGCTTGAGTCCCTGCTCTGTGATGCCCATACCTGAACGAAAACCATATTGAAATTTTGTTAAAAAGCCCTCCTCCATTACCCATGTTTGAAGTCTGTTTAAAATTATTCTCCCCACTATTTTCATTAGGGCATCCAGGAGGGAGATGGGCCGGTAGCAACTGGATCATTCCTGTTACCCTTCTTAAAAATAGGTACAACTATCGCATCTGACCAAGTAGGGATAAGTTTAGAATTACAGGTACTATTTAATACCATCATTAACAGTGGAGCCCACAAATCTATATTCGATCTGTAGACGTCCACTGGAACCCCATCCGGACCTGGTGCTTTCCCTTCCGCACTCTCCCTAATGGCCCGTGTCACCTCCTCTAGGGTGATATTCAGATTAACGGGAAAAGCTCCCTGCTCACTTACTGCTCGCATATCTGTGGCTGCCCTCTTTGATTTATACAGATCCCCGAAAAATTCCACCCACCTTTCGCCCGTGATGGCCACATCTATCATGTCTACCTCTTTCTCTTGGTAAAAGGGAGCATTTACGGCTTTCCAGAAACCGCAACTGTCCTTCATTATACATGCCTGATGTAGAGCTTCCCAGGCTTCCTTCTTTAACTGTTTTTTCTGCTTTTTCAGGGCAAGGCGATAAGCTATCTTTGCCTGTTTAATGTCTTCTTTACTTTTTGGAATGGTGTGCAACATACTTTTAAGGTGGGTATGAGCTCTGGAGCAATCTCTGTCGAACCACCCCTTTGCTTTAGATCTTCCCCCACTATTTTCCCTCCTTAATAGTTTATGAGCCTCCTCTAGAATCCTTAGAAATGCAAAATAAATGTCCTCGGTAGCACTCTCCGATGTGAGGAAAATTTCCATTTCAGTCTGGGTCTTACTAATTAGGTCACACAAGAAGGCCTCAGGGTCGACTCTATCCCATTTTAGGGAATAACCATTTGTGGCAGCAAGTCGGACCTTAAACTCATACGGGATCTGCCTCTTCATATTTTTATGATGTTTCCAAACAAGGAGCTTTAAACTGAGTGGATTGTGGTCACTCATTACAATTGCCTCTGTTTAACACTCAAGAACACTAGAGGCACATCTCTTAGATAGTATAATAAAATCAATAATCGAGTTGCAGCCCCTCCCATTAAAAGTTGACTGGAAAGGCATAGGTACTAGACACAACTCATTCGCAAAACCCAGGTCGAATTGATATAATATATCGTTAAACAACTCCCCACTTTTATTGTGTAAGAAATGTGAAGAAGTGTCCTCATTATCTTCGCCTAGGCCACAGATCCCATGTTCACTGTGCGTACAAAGGGAGCAATTAAAATCCCCTACCCAGATTAAAGGCATATCTTCTGCCATATTTTCCTCTATGGTTTTTAAAGCACTGCCCAGATCCCCAATAACAGTCTCTTTCCTATGGGTTGGAATATTATTATAGAAATTCACTAGGACTATTTTCTTGTTCCCTCTCAACTTCATATTCAAGATTTGGTAAAACTCAGACCAATAGTTGATCTTGACATTTTCTACCCCGGCCTCCACTGAGATGTAGGTACATAGACCCCCCCATATTGCGGCCATACTCAGTGACAATTGCAGGGGGGGTTGAATGTGCTAAAGCCCTGAATGTGGATTTCCCTCTCTGTCCATGTTTCTTGAAGACATAATATATCGTACCTATCCACGAATGACAACCACTCGGGATCATGTACTTTCGCGGCTAAGCCCGCGATGTTCCAGCTCAACAATTTACAGGCGCTTACTTCACCCTGCCCTTCTTTCGCATTATCAGGTGTTCCCTGTGCAGTACATGTCTGGTTAATTATATCTATCCTTTCCCTATTTCTTGGAGATCGATATATAGATGTAGCTTCGAGCTGGATGTAGCTTTCCCGTCACTGTAAGTTACTCTCTTTGATACACAGATTATTACCTATAATCGCCTCATTAACTCTTAGGCTACCTTTTGTCCCTGGGGATGTACTGGGGTTCCCATGAGTTTCCTCCCTAGACAGGGTGATAGTCTGTCAATCCTGGTCATCCAATCGTGACAGGGGTTCATAACGATTTGGGTGTGACCAATTTATGCCTATAGGTTGTATGTCTTGGGGGTCCCTCCCTGGTCTCCTCCCCGGTGGTGCATCCGCAGGGCATCTCAATTCTGCATTTGAACTTATCAGAGTTGGAGGGTAAAATAAACCCAGAGGCAGTGCATTGATACCAAAATCATCATAGTGGTTATTCCCGGCCCTATTCAAAATCTCCCTAGTTAGTCTGGGGTCACTAAAGGTATTTGTCCAGGTTTTATATGTTTGTGACCCAGGAACATCATGTTACATTTCCCAATAGTTATAGTTAGCTCCACTGAACCCATATATTGAATGTACTGATTCTCTAGGAGTCATCCCGTCTACTCAAAAAACTAACATTGTGTCCTCAGCCTATAAATAGTACTATCCCCTATTTCCCATTTATGTTGGCACCCCCTTCTCTACTCATTACGCCAATGGTTAATATGCAAACTGAAAAGAAGAGACTTCCAAACACCCTTTGGGGCTATCGGAACAAATCTGATCGGTTCATGACGAAGGAGATTGATTTTTGCAAAAAAATCCTGTCGCCTTCAAGACTTACCATAATGTTGCTGCATTTGCCCGGTCAAAACCAGATGATATGACTGTAAAACTCAACATATATGGGATAAAGTACCCTCAACTGTACATTATGTTCCTCATAATACATGGAATTCTGCAATCCCTGTATTAAAAGCAGTCTCCAAGGGGCATATTATCAAGGATGGCGTTAAAATTATATGCCGATTTAGCGCCAGAAAACTGCCGCTAAAGCGGCGATAATGGGCTTGGTAATATGCACTGGAGAATTCCAATAAAAGCCCATGTTCACACCAGAACATGGACTTCTATTGGAATTGTCAAGGGCATATTATCAAGCCCATTATGGCCACTTTGCTGCAGTTTTCTGCAGCTAAACTTGAGATCATTTTTAACGCCGTTCTTGATAATATGCCCCCAATTTCTTTATAATCGGAGACTCCTGAAGCACTCAATCGCCTATTAGAAAGACGTGATAGCAGACCTCAAATGTAATCAGTTATTTCAGCTGAGTTCCAATGACACAATGCCTGCTGCCAGAGCCAGTATTAGAGGGGAAGGCAGGTCAGGTCACAGAGTATAATTAAAGCAGCTGTTTAAAGAAGAAAATTATATGTGGCTTTTCAGAGAAAGGAGATATTTCTGAAGTTTTTTTATTTTTTGCATTCCGTAGGTAATTATTGAAAACTTAGAATCCTTTTGTGTGTTCCTACATTTTCCGAGCTACTGCACATTTTTTTTTAAAGAAAACTGACCTGTACTGAACTGAGTCTAATATCTTATTACAAGAAATATCTAACAGCTTCTTTGGTGTGTTTAATTTTGCGCTAGTAAATTCATTTTTATACTTCATGTTTGTAAACATGATCTCTCTTTCATATGAAAGAACTGCGCACCAAGGATGTGATGGCCCAATGTACGACCATTTCGTTTAGCGAGTCTCTATTTGGGATTTTTTATGACTCATAATTAGGAACTAGCAAATTGAAATGTACTAATGTTTCTCAGACACAACGTTGGCGGTCCAAATTGCGAGAAATACATTCAATGAAGTGAAGAAAACACTGCAAACACACAACCTGAAATATGCTAAGTTGTATCCAGCACGTCTGAAGATTATATACAATCAAAAATTGCAGTTTTTTGATAATCCTGAGGATGTAATGGAATGGGCCGAAATAACACTCACCCGAATTCGACGCAGATAGGTCACAGGAACACAGGCAACAACAATCACTGCAGCATATGCTCCAAAGCACTAAAAGTGACGGGCTCCTACACGGAAGGCAACACCAACATAATAACCCAATGGCGGACCAGATTTCGGCAAGTCGAAAGGACGATAATGATAGAACAAGCTACAACCTTGGTTGCTGAAACAGTGGAATCCTCCGAAGACCCAGATGCCCACTCTGATTCAGTGTCCAATTAGGCAACAAAACAGGGAGTTTCACAGGGTAATACATCACCACATAAAGAAGTATGGCACAGCCTACTAAGTATGTCCACACATCATGGAATGTGAGGGGTGTAGGCTCAATACCTAAACGACATAGAATATTAGTCCAGCTTAACCGTAGAAATGTGCATATAGCTCTCCTTCAGGAATCGCACCTTACCAACGCAGAAGCTGCTAAATTACAGAAGAAATGGCTTGGGCAGCTATACTACACAGATTATTCTGTGTTCGCTCGCGGAGCAGCGATATAGATACGCAATGGCGTTCCCTTTCAAACTGGTCGACCAAAGGGCGGATCTACAGGGTAGATATGTGTTCTTATTGGGTATGTTAGATGGGAAGCATATAGTGCTGGGGAGTGTGTATGCACCCAATTCGGAGCAAGATACATTTTTGGACACTATATCCACAATCCTGGTGGTATGGGAAGCTTACCCGTGGGTGCTTGGGGGAGACTTTAATACAGTGTTGGATGTGGTACTTGATAGATCACACCCGCCACTGCAAGGTACAAGTGCAAAGAAACAAGCAGAGGCATTACAGGGTTGGGCAGCGGGCTGGAATATAGCTGATGTTTGGCGTACACTACACCCTGCAATCAGAGAATACTCCTATTTCTCGCCACCACATGGTTTACACACGCGTATAAATAGAATATTTAGCTCTTTGGGACTAATACATGATGTAGTGGACATTACATATATAAGAAAGACACTATCTGATCATAACCCACTGGAAGTTACTTTGAGTTGGGGTTGGTTGCCAACTCCCATCCCGACTTGGAGACTCCAACCTTCTTTAATGGAGGATACTGTGTTTCATGATGCCCTTTCTAGAGCAATTACCACTTATTTTGCAGAAAATGCAAATACTGCTAGTACACGGCAGATCGAATGGAAAGCCTTTAAGACAGTAGTGAGAGGAGTGGCAATTAGTACCAGGGTGGGAGTTCTCGCAACTCTCGTAGCTAGTCTCACAGACGTTGAGAGTAAACTGGGTAGGCTGGAACAGGCAGCAGTGGATGGAGAAGCACATGCGGAGGAACTACACGAGGCACATATGAGACATGAGGAACTGCTTGAAGAACTCAACATGCTGTGGCAGATAGAGCAGGCCCACTCCTCACAAGGATTATTAGGGATGCACCAATAATGACCGCAATACTGGAAGTCAGGACACAGGAAGGGAACATGGTCGATACACAACTAGACATTAATAAGGCCTTCAAGTCATATTATGAAATAATATACGCGGCTCCGACTGGGCAGAATGATACCGACCATGAGGTACTCTTTGAAGGGCTACAACTGCCGCAGTTGTTGGCAGATCAAAAAGATGAATTAGATAAACCAATAACAGACACAGAAACTAACGCAGCGATTAAGGCATTGCCTAGAAATAAGACACCAGGGATGGACGGTCTGCCAGCTGAATTTTATGCAACATATAAGTCACTACTAGTGCCCCACCTCAAACAGATGTACCTGACGCCTTTGGAATCTGGGTCACTGCCCAGTTTGATTATACAGGCCATCAATTGTTGACGCAAACACATCCTACTAAGCACATTCAGGGTTGTATATCACTGGACCTAAGGCAAGCATTTGATTCCCTTCACTGGAGCTACATGTATCGTACTCTGCCGAAATTTGGTATTACAGATATATACACCAAATGGGAGGCTTTATTATACACTGACCCTATGGCGCGAGCATTCATGAGAATGCAGATTTCTGAGCAATATGCAGTGTACAGAGGGACGAGACAGGGATGCATCAAGCAGTAGATGTGGGCACTGAGTGTGAAAGACTGCATCAGAACTTGCAGGAGGCCTAAGAGAATACCCCTTCGGTGTTGTGTGGTACTGCGCGGTACAAAAGGGGGTGGTGATGGACGTAGCATCTGAACCAATCAAACACTCACACCCAGTCAAGAGATCTGGGTTGAATCCATCACCGTTCTTTAGCCCACTCTGCCACCCCAGTTCAGACCTGGCTATATGCAAATCAGTCTGACCCTGTGCCTCATGGGAACAGTCCAGCCCGAACTGTCAAGCCATGCCTTTCCTGGACCGGAAACAAGCTTCCGAGGACCGGTTTCTGGCATTACAGCTGTCTTCAGCCCGGCTTGCTTGAATCCAGTGGCAAAGTGAGCAAGGGACTCACGTCTGAGCATACCCTGCCACACTTATGGTGGCCAAAAGCGGTACAAAAAGGGGTGGTGATGGACCGAGCATCCGAACCAATCAAACACTCACACCCAGTCAAGAGATCTGGGTTGAATCCATCACCGTTCTTTAGCCCACTCTGCCATCCCAGTTCAGACATGGCTATATGCAAATCAGTCTGACCCTGTGCCTCATGGGAACAGTCCAGCCCGAACTGCCAAGCCATGCCTTCCCTGGACCGGAAACAAGCTTCCGAGGACCGGTTTCTGGCATTACAGCCGTCTTCAGCCCGGCTTGCTTGAATCCAGTGGCAAAGTGAGCAAGGGACTCACGTCTGAGCATACCCTGCCACACTTATGGTGGCCAAAAGCGGTACAAAAGGGGGTGGTGATGGACGGAGCATCCGAACCAATCAAACACTCACACCCAGTCAAGAGATCTGGGTTGAATCCATCACCGTTCTTTAGCCCACTCTGCCACCCCAGTTCAGATATGGCTATATGCAAATCAGTCTGACCCTGTGCCTCATGGGAACAGTCCAACCCGAACTGCCAAGCCATGCCTTCCCTGGACCGGAAACAAGCTTTCGAGGACCGGTTTCTGGCATTACAGCCGTCTTCAGCCCGGCTTGCTTGAATCCAGTGGCAAAGTGAGCAAGGGACTCACGTCTGGGCATACCCTGCCACACTTATGGTGGCCAAAAGCGGTACAAAAGGGGGTGGTGATGGACGGAGCATCCGAACCAATCAAACACTCACACCCAGTCAAGAGATCTGGGTTGAATCCATCACCGTTCTTTAGCCCACTCTGCCACCCCAGTTCAGACATGGCTATATGCAAATCAGTCTGACCATGTGCCTCATGGGAACAGTCCAGCCCGAACTGCCAAGCCATGCCTTCCCTGGACCAGAAACAAGCTTCAGAGGAACGGTTTCTGGCATTACAGCCGTCTTAAGCCCGGCTTGCTTGAATCCAGTGGCAAAGTGAGCAAGGGACTCACGTCTGAGCATACCCTGCCCCACTTATGGTGGCCAAAAGCCCTACAAAAGGGGGGTGGTGATGGACGGAGCATCCGAACCAATCAAACACTCACACCCAGTCAAGAGATCTGGGTTGAATCCATCACCGTTCTTTAGCCCACTCTGCCACCCCAGTTCAGACATGGCTATATGCAAATCAGTCTGACCCTGTTCCTCATGGGCACAGTCCAGCCTGAACTGCCAAGCCATTTCTTCCTGGACCGGAAACAAGCTTCCGAGGACCGTTTTCTGGCATTACAGCTGTCTTCAGCCCGGCTTGCTTGAATCCAGTGGCAAAGTGAGGAAGGGACTCACGTCTGAGCAGACCCTGTGTGTTGGGAGTGCTGTACTCTAGTCTCACTCTGGCATGTTGTTCCAGTTTCAGTGGGCTGGGCTGACAGGGGCCGATCTTGTGTGGGATAGGAATTCTGAAGTTGACAAGGGTGTGGTCTGTTCAGGTGATCGGTGTGGGCTTGTCGATCAAGATGTTGTAGAAGGAGGTGAAGATCATATCCAGGAGGAGTATGGTGGAGTGTGTGAGTCCATTCACAATTTGAGTGGGGCCTAGATTCTCAAGTTCTTTGAGCAGTGCTGTGAGTTCAGGTTGGCTCTGCAGTTTAGGATGAGGGGTGTGATGAAGACTGACATGGTGTTGCCGAAGTTAGCGCCTTGTCCTGGTGGTCGATAAATGAGTGTGTGTCTCAGGGTGATGTTAATTGTGACTTGAAGTTTGATCAATAGGTGTTTCATGTTGCTGGGAGATTTGTCCATGTAAAGGGTGCAGCTGAAGGCATCCTTGAAAATGACGGGCTTGTGCTGACTGTCCTCCCTGACGATCTTGTAGCCCGCAGGGATGGCTGTGACAATGTTGTGGGTGGATGAGGGGTTCAACCATGTTTCTGTGAGTCTAGTGTGTAGTTGTGCAGCATGTCTGAAATGTGTTTAGTGAGAGAATGGGTGTTTTATTGAATTCATGAGAGTGTGGAGTGTTGAGTGGTTGGTGGCTGGTGAGTGTGGGTATAACAGCATCAAGTGTTGGGTGCTGTCGGAGCAGGTCGCATCAAGCAGTAGATGTGGGCACTGAGTTTGAAAGACTGCATCAGAACTTGCAGGAGGCCTAAGAGAATACCCCTTTGGTGTTGTGTGGTACTGCGCAGCAGCAATGACTAAGTCATGTCCAGGATTGAGAGAGTGAAGGGCCACAGAGGGTTAGTGGTGGGTAGGGTTAGGGCCATGGTTTCTGACACTGGCTGCAGGCCAGGCGTAAATGGGATTGCCTTTGGCATACCTTCAATAAGTGGGTACTGGTTGGGGGGAGGAGTGCAGGGGGTGGTGGGATGGGCACCCTTAATATTTATTCTGGCATTGGAGCCACTCCTTGCTAGAATACGCACACAAGCGAGACAACGTGGCATATATGTGGGGGCGGAATCGCATATTATATCAGCATATGTAGATGATATTATTCTCTATTTCGGGCACTTGAGAGCTGACCACACACCAATATCGGATATGTTTGACAGGTTCCAATTCTTGTCGGGCCTTGCGATTAATGAGACTAAGGGTCAGATGTAGGACGGCAAATACCGGTCGGTAACGGCCGATTTCGGCCGTTACCGACCGGTATTTGGTGTTTGACATGTAGGGGGCCTTATCTTTACAGAATCGGTATATTTACCGATTCGTTAATTTACAGATTCTGTAAAATACTGAATCGATAAATTTACCGAATCGGTAAATACAGATGTAGGTGGCACTTCAAACAGTGCCACAGGCCATTACCGATTCGTTATTTACCATGTAATACTATTGCATGGTAAATAACGAATTCCAGTGTACATGCACATCTGTGCATGTACACCTGTGCCATGTGGCACACATGCATGCTCTAAGGGCATGTATTTGTGTCACATGGCACACAAGCCAGAAACAGGGGTGCAACAGGGTGTCAAAGTGACACCCTGTCCCCCTTGGCAATTCGGTAACTTTTCCGATTCGTAATTACCGAATCGGTGTTTGCCATTGATTCCTATGGGCTTCAAGGCCCATAGGAATCAATGACAAATACCGATTCGATAATTACAGAATCGGTAAATACCGAATCCTACCGATTCGGTATTTTTTTACAGAATAATTACCTACATTAGATTTACCGATTCATGAACACCGAATCGGTAAAATTCGGTATTTATGAATCGGTAAATCTAATTTACCTACATCTAGCCCTAAGTCTTATGCATACTCATTTACAGACTGTATACAACTAGATCCCCTACAATTTGGAAAATGGACAATACAAATGGCGCCTGACACGTTTAAGTATCTAGGGATACGTATATACAGGGAGAAGGAGGATGGAAACATTACACGGGCACTAACCGCACGTAGAGCACAAATACAATTCTGGATCTCCCTACCAATCTCAGTGGTGGGTAGGGTGACTATTGCCAAGATGATAATGCTCCCAAGATTACTTTATTATTTTGCAAATCTGCCAGTAGTGATACCCATGCAGGTTTTTCGGACACTTGATATGCTTCTTGTGGAGCTAATCTGGGGAAACGGGAGAAGGAGGATTGGATTGGCAAAGCTTCGTTAAGACACCAGACATGTGGGCTGGGTGCCCCAGATTTTAAAACATATTGTAATGCCGGCCAGCTACAGTGGTTTGCATACTTGATAGCGGGACGTAACCTATATGAGACAGACATGTCGAGACGTAGTTGGGAAAAAGGTGTACTACATACCCTTTTGTTGCCACATAGCAAACTACCCAAATATATACCTCCACTGTTGGAAGCGGCATTGCAGTACTGGAGACGGGCACTACAGTATACCAAGGACCAAGCCCCGTATTCCACTAATATACCACATTGAGTCTGCCTCTACCCCTAGAGATAGTAACACAAAGACATATTCGTACCTGGCTGGAAAAGGGAGCGGACTCAATAGGGATGCTGTTTACAGATGGTGAACTGATGAATCATGACACCTTCGTAAGGAATCAAAGGGGCCAGATACCCAGTTTCTGTTATATGCTAAAATAACTCAATACATCCGAGAGACGTGGGCACCAGAAGGTACAGAACCTCCCATAGATGAAATGGTGCGTATGCAATATTTAATGGGGAACGGGAGTCATTTGATTAAATGGTTATCACATGGGATCAGAGCACACACCGCGGTTTCACTGCATGCACTCAGAGATAAATGGCAGATGGATATTGGGAGGGAACTAACCGATAAAGAATGGGGTATCATCATTGAACACCCAAGGAAGGTATCACACAATCCGAAATGTAAATGTATCCAATTAATGATACTTCACCTTGCATACCTGACCCCACGCAGAATAAATAAAATGTTTCCAGATGTAGCTGACGTGTGTCCCAGGAAGAAGCAGCGGGCCTGCTACATATGTTATGGTCCTGCAGCAGAACTGAGGTCTTACTGGTCAACAATAGGTACAATACTCGACACAGTGGCCCCGGAACATAAGGACATCTCACTGGAACGGTATTTACTGGGACTCAGTCCTAAGCCCAAGAGTGGAAACCCAACTTACAGATTTGTTAATTTGGCACTGATACTAGCAAACGCACAATAACCATGAGATGGAAGGCGAAAACACCACTAGCAGTATTAGACTGGTTTAATGAAATGGTTAGATGTGGCAGAGCGGAAAGTAATGCAATACAAAGAGGAAAACAGGGGACTACGCAAGAAGCCTATTTCAATAGAATGGAATGTGATGTTAGAGGAGGTTATAGCAACTGAGATACCTATTGGTTAAAGAATGGGAAGAATCTAGGCCTAGATGTGGCGATGTAATGAGCAAACTATGCAATAACAAAGGATGTGTAAGACATGTAAGGCAGTTGACACTTATTGTGACCAATGTGAATATTGTATACTCAATCAGATAAAGGGATGCCGGAATGGATAGGGTGTCTTAACAACTCTTTCAAACTTAGTCTGAGTACGCTAGGGAGTGGGAGGAGGGAGTTATGTTTATTATATTGTTAAATTTCAAACAGAATAGACCAATATACCATACAATGAGGTTGAACTAAGATTTATGCAAAACATAAATGGGTATGGACACCGGTGTAATGTTCGGAGATGTGGATGAGGGGTTCAACCATGTTTCTGTGAGTCTAGTGTGTAGTTGTGCAGCATGTCTGTGATGTGTTTAGTGAGAGAATGGGTGTTGTATTGAATTCATGAGAGTGTGGAGTGTTGAGTGGTTGGTGGCTGGTGAGTGTGGGTATAACAGCATCAAGTGTTGGGTGCTGTTGGAGCAGGTCGCATCAAGCAGTAGATGTGGGCACTGAGTTTGAAAGACTGCATCAGAACTTGCAGGAGGCCTAAGAGAATACCCCTTTGGTGTTGTGTGGTACTGCGCAGCAGCAATGACTAAGTCATGTCCAGGATTGAGAGGGTGAAGGGCCACAGAGGGTTAATGGTGGGTAGGGTTAGGGTCATGGTTCCTGACACTGGCTGCAGGCCAGGCGTAAATGGGATTGCCTTTGGCATACCTTCAATAAGTAGGTACTGGTTGGGGGGAGGAGTGCAGGGGGTGGTGGGATGGGCACGAGAAGCAGGAGAGCGCAGGAAGAAGTCAAGAGCATGCAGGGAAGCCGCAGGTAGAAAAGAGCAGGAAAAAGCCAAGAGGTGGGTAAAGCAAAGTAGGAGTAAAACGTGTCAAAAGGAGCAAAATCAGAACAAGGTAAAGAGGCAAAAAGTAAAAAGATCAAAGAAGAGAAGAGGTGATAAGGTGAAGAGCAAGCAGAAAAGATCCAAATGCCATAGAGAAAGACAAAATTAAGTGAGATTGAACGAAACAGAAAATACAGCCCAATGAGCGAAGGTATAATAGGGAAGCGAAGACAAAAACAAGCCAGCAACAACAGTGGCATATGACAAAATAAAGCACAAGTGAGCAGGGATAAAACAGTAGCACAGTGGCAAAAACAAATTCAGAGCAACAGTGGCTAAAATGAAAACAAACCAAAAGAGAGAAAGAGAAAGAGCGAGCGAACAACAAGCAGAAGGAGCTGAACAGCTGCCTCGGATAGCACTTGAGTGAGGTCTAAAAGGACTTTGCCTGGATGGAGGTCCTGTAACAGGTACGTCTTGGGGTGGGGGCTAGGAGGAAGATGCTCAAAGACCTAGTTCTACTACTCTCCCTTCCTTTTGCTGCAATCCTAAAGTAGTATCTAGGACATTTAGCCCAGGCTCATTTCAGTCTCATGGTACATTCTCAGGCTTACCAGACCAAAGTCTGCCTCTCCTGCTGGGGAAAGCACACTTAGTTACTGAGTAATTACGATACTAAGCCACAGGTCTATGAGGATTACCTGTGCACTCTCAACATCAACTGCAAGACAAATTGCAGTACATTTCGGGGCTTCATTTAATACACTAGACTAGATAGCACCAACCTCTATGTCTTTCTATTTCAATCTACTACAGTCAATAACAATAGTCTGCAAACATGCATTGCCAAGTGAACTCCCCAGGGTTGAAAACACACCACTAATGTTAATTTTATTTTAAATTCTCACACAAATTTTGAAAGTATTAAAAGCATACAACATACTTACCAATACCATGAAGCAATCAATAATATGATGGCCACCTCTTGGAACACAGGATGAGTTGGCTGGTTTGTGCAATGGGAGACACCTATTAAGAGAGTTTATCTTCTGATGTAACTCCAGGGAGAAAAAGCCAAGATTGTCAAACTTTGGATCCCAGACACCATTTCAGGAAATACCAAATCAATATCCTCAAGTAGTTCTATCATGTCCCCTAATTTGCATGGTCAATGTTGGCTTTCAATTCACCTTCAATAATATAAAAAATGCAGGCCCAGATTTACTATTGGTTAATGCAGGTGATTGTGTGACATAAGAGGCAGCATCATGTATCCCCTTGTAGCTATACCAACTAATAAGTGTCAACATTCACGTATAAGTCAATGATACACAACTCTTCATGAACGTCTTCTGTGTTCCAGACATTCATTGTCTCAAACACTAAATGCATCTCATCCAGACTTAGATGTCCAGCATCTACCTGAAACTCAAACCTACCAAGACAGAATTTGATTATTTGCCAGAAAAAAAACCAATCAAGAACTATTCCAAACCAGACCCAATGACACAAACCTTGACAGTTTAAAACCTTAACTTTCACCCAATGCCAAGTCACTTATATTCATACTGGATGCCAAGCTCATTCTCAAGGCTAGAAAAGAAAACTGTCCTTGTACCAGCTCTTTCAGATAGTGAAGGTACAACAGTTCCTTCCAGAAAGAGACATCAGAATTTCTGTTCAAACTCTTATACTCTTTAATCTGGAAGTTGGAAATGTCCTGCTCTATGGTCCCCAAAACCCAACATAGACCCTTCCTAAAGACATCTTAACAGCTCAGCTCAGTACAAGTCATTTATCTATGTTTTCACATCAACCCCATACTGGTGGAACTCCACTAGCTCACTTGCTTACTTACCAACACCATTTTCAAAACAGTTGCATAATCTACAAAGACAACATGAACACCACACTCATCTATTTCACCAACATGTACACCATCTATGGCAGCCCTTGGCACAGGTTCACCATCTTTGCCAGCCGTTGGCACACCCACATCCCACATTCCACAAAGTAGTGTAAAAAAAGAAAAAAAACACGGCAACATCCCATTTCCCTCTAAGTATCATTTTTTCTACACTCGAAAATACCTGGACAGTGTCATAGACAAGCAGGATGGCAAAGAGCAGGCAGTGCCTTCATTCAGCTAAAGAAGATTTGGAGCTCCAAGGTCCTAACACTGCAAACCAAGATCAGACTTTTTAACACCACTATAAAAACGGTCCTTCTGATGGACCAAAAAGTTGGAGGACAGCAGTGACCACCAGCAACTAAGTTCAGACCTTCATCAACACTTGTCTGAGGAAAATCCTCCAATTTCTTTGACCAAACGCCTAAGCAACAACAACCTATGGCAACAGACTTTCCAACTCCATGCTCATGAAGAAGTCATGACAAGACACTGAGGCTATATAGGTCACACCCTCTGCTAATCTGCATCAAACACCACCAGGCAAGCCCTCACCTGGTACCCTCAAGGAAGAAGGAAAACAGGAAGGAAAAGAAACACCTGGTGTCGAGACCTTGAGGCTGCCTGCAAGTATATGGGTGAACCTGGAGTCAGATTAAAAGAAAAGCCAAGGACAGAGATGACTGGAGAGTCCTGGTTGAGGGCCTATACTCCCGGAGGGGTAGTAGGTGTAAGTAAGTATCCATAAAGCTCGCAGGACATCATAGAATGCTCCAAATCCTCTCTTTAACCACATGGACCTTAATCTTACACCGCAGGGTTTCTTATATTCTTAGCTGCATTCAGTAACAGGCATCTCCTCTTGCTAATGCAAACAATCTTCTTTCCCTAAGATTTGTTACCAGAATAAGATATTGTTGCACATTCAGAGATGCACTGAGCAAACAAACGTGAAACCTCAGAAGTAGGTTTCCAGGGCCTCAATTGTAACTTTAAGCTGAGAAATTGCTAATGAAATATAGCGTTTGTCCTCTTGGGTGTCCTAAAATTTATGTTCCCCCATAAGAAAGCGTCGTAGAATGCCACTACGCCATTGACGCCAGGAGGCCACCAGGTCGAAACCTTATGCCTGCCTCACAACAGGCCCTTTCACATGGGCACAGGACACATTGCTGGAGTTGTGTCTGTTTGCAGACACACCCCAGCAATGCATCACTTTTGCCCCTACAGATATGTTAGGATTCCTGATGCATCCATTAATACTGGCGCATGGAGTGCCGTACAGTAAATATGGCGCATCCAAGGTGTAGCAATAGGGCGCACTGAAAAGTGGCGCATCACTGGTTTCCCCCAGCGATGCAACGCATTTTTTATAAACGAGGGCCTGTGTTTGTACACCATCGTCAAGATAGCTCTGGCCTCAGCTTCTGTTTTGCCTATGGAAGTTTGATTGTGGGTTTTCCATTTTAAAATTCTCTCACTTGTTACCCATAGGTACTTAAACAATACCACTTCTTCCAGTCTTTTGTGATTTCCAAAGAAATAAAACGTATTTCCCAATTTGCTCTTGAAGGTCATTTTCTTGGTTTTCCCCTTGTTAATTCCCAGATTGTTTGTTTTACAGTAAGCTTCCATAGCTGAAAGCTGGGCATGCAGACCTTTAGTGGTTTTTGCTATTAAAATGGAATCATAGGCATGAAGAAGGACTGAGATTTTTAAGCCATTTATTGATGAATGTCATCGGATGCTTTTGGTCTTCTTGATACAAGTCGTATATGTAGAGGGAGAACAGGAGTACCACCAAGAGGCAACCCTGCTTAACCCCTCTGCTGTTATGTAATGTTTTGCTAAAGGGCCCTATTTGTTTACGTCTCACCTGAGAGCAGGCTCCTGTGTACAGCATTTGAATTAAAGACAGAAGTAAAGGCTCAATACCCACCTTGTTCAGCTTTTCCCAAAGATGGTTTCTTGAAACCAGGTCAAACGCTGATAAAAGTCTAGGCATGCCACATACAGGGGCATTATTGTTACTGTACTAGACTTGTAAATTATGTGTGGAAAAGTGAAGATCTGATCTATCGCTGATAGTCCTTCTCTAAAGCCTTCTTGTATAGGTGAAAGGATGTTTTTATTAATCACCCACTCATCCAGGGACGTTAATATCAATTTCAAAAAGATTTTACATTCTATGTCAATTAGGCTCATCGGTCTACAGGATTTTGGGTCATTGTTATGTCCCATTTTGTACATTGGCGCAATGATGCTATTTAACCAAGAGTCGGGCAGCTAAATGCCACTACTATCATCTTAAACACTGTAGCAAGCATTTCAGCCCACCAATCCACATCACAAGGAACACCTCCGGGGGTATCATGTTGGGCCCTGGTTTATTTCTTTTGTGAAGACCTTGTATGGCTTCCCTCAATTTGTCTTTCGAAAATGCTTCTAACAGGTTACCATTTGATGTTGTGCTGGGGGCTCCCTCATTAATGATGGGGGGCAATATCTAATGGGTGGGGTCATTTGTGGAGTTGAAAATAATATTGAAATGGGTTATCCATGCTGCCTCTTAAATGTTTGCCTCCCCAAAAAATTCCTTGCTCCTTGACCTTACCTAATCTTCCTCCAACAGGCTTGGCCACTGCCACTTTTACCATTTCTGGCCACCTTCTGTTTAAATAATCTGCTTTATTCTTCCTTATTAGCGATTTATAGCTTAATCCTGCAGACCTTTTTACCTGTCTAGAGTACTCTCTTCTGAGCACTGTTTGTAATTCTAATTGCGACCATCCCTCTATTCCCAAATTTTTAAAAGCGTGAGGTTTTTTAAACATGAATGTTATTGAGACAATCAGGATTAGTGATTTCAACAGATGACCACAGCATCACCTGAACCTTTAACTATTCCTTCTTGAAGATCTACTGTTGATGGCTCTTCTTTCCAATCTTCTATGTTGGATTCATGGTTAGAACCTCACCTTATTCTGATTTGACCCTCGTCTCCCCCAGGTCCCAGGTATTATTTACATTTTTTATTTCTCTTGGTTCTGAGGAGGTGTTGTTTCTTCCCTCTAAAAGTACAGGATTGTGATCACTTTCCAATTTCCGTGGCACCTTCAAGTATTAACAAGCTATGCCAGTCTGTGATGTTAATCAGGATCTATCCTTGGCATGGTTTTGCCTATCTTTTCATCTCTATGTCCTGTATCTTTGACTGCGTGCTGGATTTCATTTTTGCTGGTTTAGGTACTCTGGGCCCTTTCCCACTATATCAGTGCCAACGTGCAAGTGCTCCCTGTGTAAATTGTGATTAGGATTGTTTGTCCATGATTGGTATAGTTGACATATTTGATTTACTGATTTACTGGTAAGTCTCTAGTAAAGTGCATTGTGTGTGCACAGAGCCTGTAAATCAAATGCTAATAGTTGGCCTGCAGCACTGAATGTGCTGCCCACACGAGTAGCCCTTCATACCAGTCTCAGGCCTTCCACTGCAGAGGCTGTGTGTCCAGTTTTAAGCTGCCATATCGACCTGGCAAGTTCATCTGCTTGCCAGGCCCAAACTTTTATGGCATGTAAGGCACCCCTAAGGTAGGCCCTAGGTAGCACCTAGGACAGGGTGCAATAAAGTTAAAAGGCAGGACATGTACCTTTGAGTTTTACATGTCCTGGTAGTAAAAAACTGCTAAATTCATTCTTCACTTCAGCAATTCCTATCTCTCCCATAGGTTAGCATTGAAGCTGCCTTGTAACCATTTACAAGTGTATCTTCCAATTGGGGGCAGAGAGAAAATTGGAGTTTGGTGTCTCAAGACTCAATTTGAAAATACATATTTTAGTGAAGTTGGTATTTAAATAGTGGGTATCTTCTGGTTTAATTATCCTGTCCCTCTGCCTGCCTGTGGAATCAATGTCTGGTTTAGACAGGTAGGGGCTTGTATGTGCATTCACTCCAGACACCCACACAAAGAGGGTTGAGGTGTGCCCTGCATATGCTGATGAGTCTTCTAGGCCTAGAGTGTCAAGAGGAGTTGTCACTAACAACTGATTAGGCTGTGGCTGCCTTTCACAAAGCTGTCTCTACCCCTTGTAGTGTGACTGGACCAGGGAGGACAGAACCAGTTGTATTGAGCAAACAAGACTTTCTTACAAAGACTTCAAAGGGGAAAAGGGGTATAAGTATTAGACCTAAAGCCCTAGACTTTTAGATTACTTCTGGATTAAGAGGACCCTGTCAAGAAGAAGAGATGAAGAGCTGCCAGGAGGAGTACTGCCCCTTTGCTGTGTGTTGCTTTGTTGGGTTGACCTGTAGCTGCGGCTTCTGTCTGTGGGCAGTGGAAAAGACTGCCTAAGAAGGTTCTCCAAGGGCTTGAAGTGGAGCTTGCCTCCTATTAAGAGGTCTAAGGGAAACAATGAATTCACCTGCAGCATCCTTGAACTCCAACTCCACTGATGGGAGTTCTGACCTGCCGTGTGGTGTCACTCACAGTTCTGGTCCCTTAGAAGTTGTTCCTGCTGCAAAGAACTACCAAGCACCATGCAGCCAAAAAAATCAACGTAGCGCTTATCAGCTGCCAGAAGAACTGCTGCACGCCAAGTTCAGCGCATCGTTCTCCGAAGTCCAAGACCACTGTAACTAATCTGACCCAGGCCCTGCTCTGCAGCTTAAAGAAATGACGCATCGCGGGACCACATCTGAAGAACTCGATGCATCGTCTGTTTGCCGCCACTGCATCGACCTCCAGTGCGTCCCAGATTTCCACAATTCACACATGTGTGGCAAGTTTCTTCGATGCAGCACCCGCAGATCAGAACCGTCTTGGAATCGACACATCACTTACCCCTACAGTTCGGATTCGAAGTATCACTTCTCCAGCATGGAGCAGAACTTTTGCATTGCCTCCCCAAGGACTCAGGAACTGATGCATCGCTGTATTTTCTTCCCTCCTCTGTGGCTGTTTTGCCTTGTGGATTTTGATGCATTTTAGGTACTTTGTGTACAAATCACGCATTTATAGATTTCTACGGACAGAATTGCTAAAACCTTTTAAAAGTCATATCTGAGTTGAGTATGTTGGATTTTTGTAGTTTTGGTCTTGCTTGGTTTAGATAAAGATACTTTATTTTTCTAAACTGGTGTGCTGTCCATTTGTAGTGTTTTCACACTGTGTTACTGTGTGTGTTATGTACAAATGCTTTACAAATTGTTTCATAGATAGGCCTTACTGCTCGTGCCACACCATCAAAGCGGTGAGCAGGGGTTATCTTGGGTGTGAAACTCCATTACTCAGACTAGAAGGAAGGGTCACTACTTGGACAGGGTGCATACCACTGCCAACTAGAGACCCCCATTTCTAGCAATGCCCGTTTGTGCACCATGGGTGTTATAGGTGGACACATTGCAGTCTCATTTTCGTAAGAGTTTCGAGCTAAAATTAGGTCTTCAGTTGAACAAAAATGGGCCAGACATTTCGCTTTTGAATCTTTATGCATGGCTGATTGATGTAATGCCACATGCTGTTTTCAATTCTGCTATATAGGGGCATTATCATTTCCCCATTCTCTGATCCTTCCATTTAAATCACCCCAAATTAGGATGTAAACTTTGGACTAACAAGCAAGATATAATGCATCCTTGATACCCTTTAAAAGGTCTATGAATCCTACCATCTTTATCTGTTGTGCATCGATATCTATTATTCTCAGGAAAGAATTATACATGAGTTGGATGTCAACAGCTTTTAAATCCCTATGGCTTTCGTACCAAGCTTTGAAGGGAATACACTTGTCAATCATGTATGATACCTGCAGTCCGCCACTATTTCTTGTTTTTTCCAGCTCCTTTACACACTTTGAATAGCAATATATCCAAGGATAGCCCACGGTGTAGAAGCCCATGTTTCTTGGAGCATTATCACTTGTAATGATGTTAATTAATTTAGGAAGTTACAATCGTCCATTTTCTGGGAGATTCCTGCAACATTCCAGGACAAAATTGAGATATTTGGTTCTCATACCCAGTGATCAAAGGCCCAGTTCATCATGTGGCATATAATTAGTCAATCTGTTTTAGTGTTTGTTAATTTTGCCCAAGTTGTGTAGTGCTATATACCGTGCGCTTTTTGCTGTTTTGTGGCCACCACAAATGCCCCCATGCTACTAAAAATATTTTCCAATGATTCTCACCCTCGGGCAGGTGTGCTTCTGAACTGCTGGTTTGACTTGGCCTATTTTGCTACTCATTGGGGGCAACTTTGTCCTGGTTGGCAGCAGTGGATCTAACAAATGTATGGATGTGTTTCCCCCAGCTCGCGCTCGAATCCAGCACAATGCTGGTGGCTGAGTAGGGGTTAGTTAGTGGAGCCGACCTGACCATGCACTCAAGTAAGTTTGTTATTCCTGTGCCAACACAGATACAACTGGTATCGCTGTCTGAACTAGCTTAATGATGTCATTCATATTGGAGTCTTAGAGTATATCCATGTGTATCCCCTCCCTATGTATATAGAGATAACTCTAATCACTAGTATATGCAGTAGACCGCTGTGCTCTCTTCCATTTCTATGTGACTCCTAGAGTATATCCATGTCTATCCTTCCCTATGTATATAGAGTAATCACTAGTATATGTTAGACCTTTATACCATCTTAGAGTATATTAACGTGTATCGCCTCCTTGTGTGACTTTACATCTTGTACATTTGCAATTTTTTTCCGTGTGTATTCTTTTTGTAACGTATGTAATCCTAAATCCTTATGTTTCTCAACTGGTGCTTATGTAAAGCGCTCTGACACCTTTGGGTAAAGTTCCAGCTATAGAAAATCGCATAAATAAATAAATAAATAAATAAAATGATGTTATCACCTAGTTTGTCACTTAACCATTTGTATGTTTTATTTCTCAATGATTCTCTTCCTTCTTTCTTGAAGATTGCTGGCAAATTGCAGATGTTAAAGTTCCTTGCGTCTTTTATCAAATTCGACATTGCTGGCTCTTTGTTTCCAGGCTGCTTGTCTTGTAACAGGAATACATTATCCAAACCAATCAAGGTCTTGGCGCCTACCTATTCTGTTTTCCCCACTTCGTCCTTAAAAAGGTATTCCTCGCTGTCCGTTATCCCTGGAGAATAGGCACAATAAGAAACAACCATCTTTAGTGTGGTTGGTTTTTGCGGGCGAAGTTTGTTTTGCTTTTGATTTTGCTTTCCCCACTTTCCCCATTTAAGTTGAAATGATCGGGGGATATTATAGGTATCTCCAAGTTGTTTATAGATGCACGAGTTGTGAGATTGCTATATATCCTTTTGCATAAGCATATTTTTCTGTCAGATCTACTTCCCTGAACTCTTGAATTTCCTTTCTCTATTCCGTTTATTCTGTGGAGAGCTTGTAGCACCAGTTCTGCTCTGTTGTGATTGTTCATGCTATTCAAATACATTATATGATGTCCTATGCCACAGAGATGCTGCTGGTCCAGGCCAGGGTGATCCTTGTTTAATTTTCCCCCGCCCTCGTTTCGGGCGTCATTTGCGTATCAGCCTCTAATATTGCCTCCGTGCTATTTTGAGGCTTGTCCCTTTCCTCACTCTGGCCGTTCTTCTTAATTAAACTTTCTTTTCTGCCAGGGCTCGCTGTCTTCATTCTGTTCAATGCTCTTGGAAGATTTCCTGGTGTTTTCTCCCTTGCTGCAGCAGATAAGTTAAGGTCTTATTTTGGAACACTTTCGACGGATTTTAGGGCAGAGGCGCAACTAGAGCCAAATTTCGGGAGGCGGTTGGGGGGGGTCAAAAATTAATTTCGGGGGGGAGGGAGATAATTCTTCCAGCAATAGGCAGAGTGGAGATGCAGGGGCTCTGTGAGTGCCCGGGAACCTGTCTTGGATGGTTTCGTTTAGAAAGCTCTCTTTGATTAGTGGTGTATATACCCCAGGTTTGCTGCTGTGAGTTACATACCACGGGATACTCTAGGGTCTTTGTGTAGTCAAGTCTTGTAACAGCTTTTGCACAATCCATTGCCAAATCATGAAGAGTCCATAACATTGAATTTTCCTACGGGCGTACTGTTTAGGGCCTCGAGCTCTTCAAAAAAGAGATAATGCTGGGAGATTTTCCTCATGATAGGTCTCCTGAATTAGCAAGCCTACTGGGAGAGCTGCCATATAAGTGTATCTCCAGGGGTCTAGACCCTACTTCAGGGACCTTTGCTTCATGGATCACCCTGGGGGGTGTACACCACATTCCCCTCCTTTATCCCCTTTTTTCCCAATTGGTTATCCGACTCTGCCACAGAACTACTTCAAACTCTTTCTCCTCACTCAGCCTGTCAACGGGAGGTTTTTCATGCACAATTTACTTCTGATGTATCTCCACCTCTACCAGGAGGAATTTCAAGTCAACAGCAGCACATGGGCGACTTGAATGTGACATTAATTGCCGGGTTTGCTGAACATTCATGCACCTATTTGCAGAGCGGTTGGGCCCCCCATGTATCAGTTTCCAATCCCCCGACACTTCCTTCTGACAACAATCTGGCCACACAATCTGTCTGGTATGGACAAAAGGCCTGCGTGGGGGGAGTGTCTGTGCCAGCTATTCTCTCACTTGGCCATTCACTAGCCTTCTGTACTCTTCTGGACATTCTCAATGCTTCTCTACTTGTAATCATCTGAAACATTTATTCTCAGCTCCGGGAAACATCCTTTCCAAAGCCTCCGGTGTATAATATGCTAACCAACGGGACAGAAAGCACATCCTTTTATAGTTGGCAGCTCGCCATGATCTATTCCCCAACTCACAAATGACCTCCCAATCCTTTGTAGAAAAGTTACATTTTGTAGCGAGATTTATTTTCTCAAGATGACTGTCTACTAAAACATTTTGATTTGAGCAATGAAGCATCTTATACCAGTATCCGATACCTTCACTCATTCCATCATACAGAGCTGTTAGTATGATATTAGGGGGATTAAACAGGCCACTTATCTCTTTTCTAATAAAATTAAAGATCTGCATAAATTCAAAAAAAGTCGGGCGTAATGAACCATTTATTCTAGCGGCTACCTCCTGCCAGCTAATTACCCTGTTTTGGATTACAAAATGTCTTAACTCTCGGAAGCGACAAAGTTCCCAAGATTTAATACAATTCAGGCTTAGTGGGAGGCCTATTTGAGTACATTATTTTAAACTTAGATAATGAGAACTATCAGTACCATGTTTTCTGAAAAGAAGCGACATTCTTGAGGCATATTCTCTTAATGTTTTATATCTTGACCTCTTTGGGAGCTTTGCGATTTTAAAAAAAAACTGGAATTTGGGAGCCTACCTCTTGTAGCATTCTTGTAAGAAAGAAATTATCTCTTGTTTGATTATTCCTCAGTAATCCTGCCAATATATCGAAAAATGCAGCTTCATAATAGGTCCTTAAATGGGGTAGGGCTAAGCCTCCTTGTTCAACTGGAAGTTGTAATACTGGAAGTTTAACTCTTGAAGCTTTGTTACCCCATATAAAGCCTCTCAGCATTGTTTCGAGTTCTTTAAAAATGGCTAGTAGCCAGGGAGGATGGCATCACATTTTTTTTCTTGCCACCAGTTAGAAACTTTCTGGAAGGGAATATTTGCCGATATCGAACAGGCTATTGGGAAATCTCTTCTACCAACAGCAGAAGTAGCTCTGTTCGGTATATGCAAAGATAGGAGCAGGTTTAATAAAGCAGAAGAGGTATTTATATTTATATCTTGCGCAGTTGCTCGCTCCTTAATTCTTCAAAACTGGAAGTCCAGCGAGATCCCATCACACTTAAAATGGTTCAACAAAATGAGGAGAACATGTTTTTTTGAAAAGGCTTATGCGGGTAGAGTGGGAGCTGTTCGGAGATTTGAGAGGGACTGGAAATATTTTGAGACTCTAGAAGTAATTAAGGGAGGATGAATCGTGAAGAAAATTGTGAGGAGATGACTCTTCTTTTATAGCCTTCTATCTGATTTCCAGGACATCTACACTTATTGCACCTTTTCCTATATCAGATTGCACTTTGCACTTTTCAAGATAGTACTTTTTTGTACTTTTGGCACTTTTGCACTAGCACTTTATTGCAGTTTTGCACGTTTTCGCTGATGCACATTATAAATTGCATATCTTGTACTTTATGTCCACGAAAATTTTAACGCTGTAGTAGGCTGACTTCTTCTATCTCGATGAACCTTCCTTTTATCTTCGCCTATCGTTTTTAACTTTTTTAACTTCTTATCTCTTGTTTGTTATTTGAGAAATTTATTGGAAATTTGTGATTAATGAATTCTAAAGTACATCATGTTTTGTACCTTTGGCTTTCCTGTTGCTCTATTCAATAAAAAAAATTTAAAAAAAAGAAAGCTTCTCTACTTGTAATCTAGAATGCTAAGGCTAGGGGTTAAAAGGCAGGGAGGCTGACTGTGAGGTATAACATAAAGGGGAATGGGAAGGGAAGATCCTTTAAAAAACGTTGTCAAATACCAGTGTAGAAAACCCTTCTTTATAACCCAAAATTGAGAGCAGTTATATAACAAAGCAAGCATATACAAATATTCACAAAAAATTTGCATGCAAGCAAAATATAGTTGGGCAAAATGCAATACATTTGTAGTCGCTGTAGCAGGTAGAAAAGATATACCAGGAGTAATAGTATGCAGGGATTCAGTTATATGGATACATTTGTTCTATGAATAAGTTCTCTTTGTAAGTTCTCTAGCTTTTATACTTTGTAAAATGTGTGACATTATACAAAAAGGTAATAGAGGTGGCAAGCAAATAACCAGCAACGGGCGGCAGACAGGCAGGAAAGATTAGTAATAATCAGACCCCACACAAAAAAAATCTGGGGCTAGCTAGAGCTTACCACTTGATCCAATCAAACAAACAAACAGGGGATGAGAGCTGGAGAACAGGAGGGAGCTTCAGCAATGGCAGATGGCTGGAAAAGCCCACCAGAGTGGCCTCAGGCACACAAAGCTAGATGGCGCTGGTTGCACTGTGTCTGCAAACCAGGCTCAGTCCGCCAAATCAGCCTGACCCGTACCGACCCGTCCGATGAGCCGTAAGCTGAGGCAGGGAACGATATACAGCATGGGAAGCAGGGTGCACGGGGTACAAGCCGCTTCGCCAGCTACACCGACCATTCCGCCCAATGTCACTCCTTTGCAGCATCATACGACGCCTAGCGTACTGACGCTCCGACTCCACATTTTATTCAAGAGTAGCTCCTGATATGTGTTATAAATTTAAAGGGTGTGTCAGTCCCCACCCATGGTTTTGACATTATTTAAGCCTTTAATGGTTTCCACCCTAACTTAATAAATTAGCTATCTGAAACCTCTATTTAGTGAACAGAGTTTCTACACGATGACAACATGTCATAAATATTGGCACAGGTACAGAGAGTTGTGTAGGCAATTAATGTAAATAGTCATAAAGAACTCTGTTAAATTCATCTGCAAGTGTGTAAAGTTGTTCCTGATTGTCTCCAAGGGAAATTATATGAGGTTGAGGGATGGGACCTTCTTCATTAACCATGCCATTGGTGTGCCTGATTTTGCACCCTCTCTATGTAGGATTTACATGTATGACGTTGTTTCATAGTTTCCGGGATCAATACAAGGTGAGAAAATTATTTACCAGTGGCAGAAAGTTTGACCTCCAGTTGCCCATCGTCCGGAGGCTGGTTCTTTTTTTTCGGTCATGGTTTCTTCACATCTGATAATGTCTCTCTCGAAAACCTTGTTCCTCCGATTGTATCAATGACATGACTTTCTTAAACCCATTCAACCGCTCTTAATTTCCAAGTCTTGAGCAATCTTCACTCCCAATTCATTTTCAAACATTGAGCAAATGTATTAAGTAATCATTTCAATGCAGGACAAAACTACTCTAAAGATTGACAGAAACCAAGCAAAAGAGCTAAGGTGACAAGCGCTATCTTTATGGCAAATATGTTGTCATTCGGTCCAGAAGATTATGCAGTAGCAACGAGCAAACATTCCTAAGGGATTTCAAGAGGAAAATAAATAGTTTGTGATTCCCATGTTACTTACCCATTCCCTGAAAAAATCTGTACGAAATTTATCAGCACCAATCTGATGTGCATGCAAAGTTTTTTTTTGTCTGTTTTTAAAGTTTCATGCAGACCCATCAAACCGGGCCAACGTTATTAGCTATTAAAAAAGTCTTCTTTCAAATTAAAGTGCAACTTAACCATAAACAGAAAACCAGTTACTGTCATTGATTTTGTTGTATATGTGTCAGTATACATTTGTAGCTGTATAAAACTTAGTTATAGGTAAACATAACAAAAAAAACAGAACAGAAATATAAACATATATTAACATAAAAAGCTTCTTTAAACAGAGTCACACTTGAATAATGCATTACTTGAATCCTGCGAAGTAAGTCACAAAACCATCAAAGATTTAAGCATTTGCTTAGATTTGTGAAATAAAATTGATTTCCATTCAAATCATGTCTTTTACTCTTCTTGAAAATGTCAAAGTGTCAGCCCGGCCTATTACTGGGCTGTGATTTAGCATTGAGACAAAGCGATAATGCTCAGGTGACTGTCTGGATGCTCGCCGAGGTGTCTGGAGAGGCTTTGCACGACAGCCATCTCATTTCTGAGCCGGCTTTCATTGCCTATCAAAGATCAATGTCCTTTGAAACCGCCCGAGAGGATGATACAGCGCCGCTTCGAAGATTTAGCCTGACTAGGGACGATTCAAGATGGATTCGAAAACAAACAAACAAAGAATTCCTTGAGGAAAATGGGGGAGAATTGGAAACAATTGGGCTACGCTTTTCTAGCATTTTTAGCAAGCCTGAAAGGCGAATAGAAGAAGCTATTTAAGTTAATGTTAAGAACATGCATTGTTTTGTCGTGATTTCAAAACTGCATCAGCTAAACACTGTAATAATAGTGATGCTTTTTTTTTTTAACAACCAACGCCCGCCCGGCAGTACAGAGCATCACCCAGCAACCCAAGGGAACTGCATATGAAATAAACCTTAACTGATTTTGCTAGGTCTTAAGAGATACATAAAATGAAGTGAGCAAAGAAAGGTCAAGGAAGGCATTACAGCAACAAAAGGGAAAAACTAGCACCAGTAACCTTCTGAGGCGCACTAAAAAGACTTAGGGGCAGATTTACAAGCCCCTTGCGCCACTTTTGCGTATCTGCCCCTCAGTCAATAATGGAAGTTGCTGATACAGATTCTTACATGGAAAGCATAAGAGCCTAATCTTTCGCTCTCCGATCGTCCTGAGCCCTGACCAGGAAGGAAAGAAGGCCATTTATAGAGCCCTGTGTTCGGTAAGCATGCCCTGGGTGCTTGCCTGCATCCCACATGCACGCCACATCTGGTGCAAGACAGGCAGAAACCATGCAAACTATACAGTTCCTTCCTAGCTATACCTGTCATCACATGAGGATGACTTCCACAACTGCTGCCTGCTCAGTACTTGTCCTGGGCCTGAGGGTCACTCACCCAGCTGCTCCTGTGCTGTACTTGTTCAAGGTTGAAAGGGTGCTGTAGGGGCACTCACACAGCTGCCGTCTGCGTTCCATTTATTCTTTGTGTGAGAGTTACTTGCACAGCTGCTGGTTGTGCTGTACATTTCCTGTTCTTCAGGGACACTCACACAGCTTCTGGTTGTACTGCACTTATTCTTTGACTGAGAGTTACTTGCACAACTGCTGGCTGTGCTGTACATTTCCTGTTCCTCAGGGATACTGACACCGTTTTGAGTTGTGATGGACTCTGGTCCTTGACTGAGTTACATGCACATTTGCTGGCTTTGCTGTACATTTCCTCCACCTTAGGGACACACACACATATTCTGGTTGTTCTGCACTTGTTCTGTGACTGAGAGTTACTTGCAAAGCTGCTGGCTGTGCTGCACATTTCCTCCGCCTTAGGGACACACACTCACAGCTGCTGAGTCTGTCAGACTTGTCCAGTGCCTAAGGTGTGCTTGACAACACTAACAGAGAAGCTGGCTTTTGCTGTGCTTGTTCTGTGAGTGAGAGCTACCTGCACAACAGATAATTGTGCGGCACATGTCCTGTGCCCCAGGGACACTCACAGTTAATAATACGGCTGATGGCTCTGCTACACATGCTCTCCATGTGCTCTGTATGTGCTGTGGGCTTTGTTGCAGTACTAGGTTTCTGCAGAAACTGGATGTTCAGGAGGGACAAATCCATAACCTGTTCTGCGCCTGATGGTAGCCACGGATCAATCTTAATCAGTGACTGAAAACAAACAGCTTGGCCTACCCAAGTGTATTCCCACATAAGCAAGAAGGAGATAGTAATAAGTATTGGAGAACAATAAGAATAGGTATCGGAACAGAAATGCAAATGAGAAGCAAGACCAGATAAGATAAAGTGTCGCAAAGGGACAAGACCAGGACAGAGTGAGGCAAGACTAACTATAACCATCAATGTGGTCAGAAAACGGTAAGCTTCATTTTATGAGCGTTGGAGGTACTATTGAACGCTCTTGTAACTTTGTTAGATAACGATAATGTTGGGAAGAGAATGTAGCCTTACAGCTAGAGCGTTCGACCTCGAAGCTGGGGAACCGGGTTTGATTCTCGACAACGACTCTCAACATCCTGTAATTCTGGGCAATTTACTTAATCTCCCCTTGCCTAACACAATTGAATGTGTCCATCTGTAACGAAACTGGTAAAGCGATCTGATACCCGATATCTTGGGGTCTAGTTTGCGCTATATAAAACTCTAAAAAATAAATATGATTTATTATACCTCTCCATTGCTCCATGATTGTAAATATCCTATTAGTGACCAGATGTCCGAATGACAGTATAGGCAACTGATTCCATATGGCATTCACTTGCCCCTACTTAGTAAATACTGGAAGTAGTCCAAACCTGGTGTAAGCATATGAATCTGTTTAGGTTCATATGTTGAGCCAGGTTGGAACTACTGCAGAGTCACTGGGATTCACCCTGGACCCTGACCTTAACTCAAAGAGCGCATTGCCAAGAAAATCAAGATGGGGGGAGGAGCTTTGCGCGTTTCCAAGATGGACGTGTGAGCTAAGGGCTCCCGAGACCCTTTCCGCCTCCTGCAACTATCCTGTGAATAATCCTGATTTGGACGACGGGCACTTGTTATTGATGCCCTGCTGATGCCCACATTCTTTTCGAAAATCGATTTGGCCACCGGACACCGGACTTACTGCACTTTGAACTTTGAGGCCCACATCATATTCCAACCGGGGGCTCGAGTCCCCGAGGTACCCAGGTGGTAATCGAACAACAATGGCTGATACGCCACGCCCTCTACCCCTGGGTTACTTTCGGTTTCGTTTTCGGTCGTTGTGGTCAGCGACTTGCAGCCGATCGGCGCACCTGCTCTGTTATTGTGGCCAACCTTCAGTCAGCGTTGGATCCCTGCCCTCTCGCCTTTACGAACTTGCCACGACGGTAATCACTTTGACCAGATCCTAAAGGTCCCGTCGGAGTTTGTTGCCCATCATGGCGGGCAGGGCGGTTGTTGAGAAGCGCACCACCAGAGGCCCGTCCCGGGGAGGGGTTGCCCAATCCCAGACTATCGATCGCTTTACTCGCCCTAAGGGATCCCCGGGCGGGTCGAGTGGGGCCCTCGAGGAAACTGGTGATGGTGCTCCTGAAATTGAGGAGCCAACTTTGAAGGACGTTATGGGCGCCATTGTAAGTGTCCGGACCACCATGGGCCAGTAAAATGAAACCTTGGCAGCTAAGATAGACACGGTGGCGATCAAGGTCACCCTCATCAGGGCGGACTTGGGGAAAACTAATGACCGGGTCAAGTCCCTTGATATCAAGACTGCGAGTCTGACCACAGATGTCTCGGATCTTCAGACCACAGTTCGTAATCTCCGGACGACTAATGATCTGTTTGCCCGTCGGCTGGAAGATTTCGAGGGCCGGGCCAGATGCAACAACGTTCGCATCGTGGGTGTTCCGGAGACCTCCGCGGACCTGCCCATAGACGTCCTGGTGGAGGACCAGGTGTTGAAACACCTGGCACCGAAGGGCCTCAGGAAACTTTTCGCTGTGGAGCGGGCTCATCGAGTCCCTGGTGGGAAGCCGAAGTTGGGAGCCGCTCCGCGGCCCATAATAGCCAGGATTTTTAATTTCCGGGACAGAGACGCTATCCTGCAAGCCTCCTGCACGAATGGACCCACCAAATTTGAGAATGTATCGATCAGTTTTTACCCGGACTTTACTCAGGCGGTGCAGAAACAACGAATGGGCTTCATGGGAGTGAAAAGGTGCCTTAGAGATATGGGACTGAAATATGCTATGCTTTTCCCGGCCCGCCTGAGGATCGAGCATGAGGATCGTGCGTTTTTCTTCGATCGCCCTGAGGTGGCCAGTGACTGGTTAGACACTTTGCCGACGCGCTATGATGGCCCGGAGAGCTCGAGGAGTGCTGAAGGCGGTTTGGCGGAACAGGAGTAGTGAGTCTGCATCGGCGAACCTGACTTCACGGCAGTGGCTCAGATACTGTGTTTTTATAATATGGATACCCGGGGGTGGGGGGAATGGGGAATCTTCCTCCTCTGGGGATTTTTTCTCTCTTTTTGTAGGTTAGTTTAATGGGGCGACAGGCACACTGCAAGTTGGGGTGGCTTTTCGGTCTTCCGCAGGGGTGCAGGGAGGGGGGTTTGTGTTTTGTGGGTTTCACTGGGGGTGGTGGGGGGGTTCTTTCTTTATTGTTTGTATCGAGGCTGCGCTTTGTTCCGTATTTGCTGCTATGTGCTTGTTTCATGGTGGGGGGGCAGACTGTTTAATTCTGGGATGGGGGTAGGGGGCTGAGGGTGTTGAGCTGGAACGTTAACGGTCTTGGTGACAGGATAAAGCGGGGGATAGTACTGCAGTATTTGAAGCAATCCTCCCCAGATGTGGTTTTGCTCCAGGAGACGCACTTGGTGGGTAATACGTGTCGGGCATTGAATAGGCGAGGTTACCGTTTGGTGGCCCATTCCGGCTTTACCACTGGATCGCGGGGGGCAGGTATCCTGGTTAGGAACTACCTCCCCCTGGAGATAGATGGCACGGTGTTGGACGACAAAGGCCGCTACGCGGCTATTACGGGGAGGTGGGAGGGAAAGTTGATCTCCATATTGTCTGTCTATGTTCCGCCTGGTCTGCAGTCTACTACGTTCACCGATTTGGGTGGGGTGAGTCTGGGGCTGCCTGATGGTTTGTTGGTATTGGGTGGTGATTTTAATTCTGTGGTTAATGGAGAGAGTGACCGTAGCCCCCCCAGGATTCTTCCCGCATCGCAGTTATGGCTGGGGAAATTTTTCGATGCTTTTGGGCTGGCGGATTGTTGGAGACAGCTGCACCCTGGACAGCTCCAGTACACCTTCCACTCGGGAGCTGATGGGAGTCTCTCGAGACTCGATTATATCCTCGTGCCGGTGGTGCAGTTGGTCTCAGTACGTGAAATCAAGCATTTGGCTAGGGGGATTTCCGACCACTCCCCGCTTTGGCTTCAAATCGATGTACAGCTGAGGGCCGGGGGTCGGATTGCCCCGATCAATCCATGGCATTTTCAGAATCCCAAAATTAGATCGGAGGTGGTCAAGTGTATTGACTTCTACTTTGCTGAAAATGAGGGATCGGTGTCCTCCCCGGTCTCCCGGTGGGAGGCCTATAAAACTGTGATCCGTGGTCAGACTCTGTCTTTGATCGCTGGCAAGAGGAGGTGCAAAAATGAGGAGGTGGTGAGCTTGGAAACTGAAATTGCTGGGTTGGAGGAACAGTTGGAGTCTGGGGTTACACCCGAGCGATTGCACTTTTTAGCTCTTAAGCAATCTGAATACAGGGCTTTGGTGACTGACGCGGCTGAGGCGATGAACCGTGTGCAACAGGGGTGTTTGTATGATGTGGGTAATAAAGCGGGAAAGCTGATTGCTTGGCTGGACAAACGAGACAGACTGAATCGAGTGGTGCCTGTGGTTGAGAAAGTTGACGGTACGCGAGTGGTGGACCCGATTGAGATAGTCGAGGTGTTTGCCCGGCACTTTCGGGTTGTATGCGCGCCGGTCTCGAATATGCCAGAAGAGGACTCGCACTTGTTGCTTTGTGATCTCGTGCTGCCTAGTCTCTCGGAGTCGGACAGGGTGCTTATGGAGGCGGACTTTTCCACTGATGAGGTGGCACTTGCTATACGCTCCCTTCGCTCGGGGAAGGCCTCGGGTCCGAACGGTATACCAGTTGAATTATACAAGCTATGCCCGGACAAAATGGCGCCGTATCTTAGTCGGATGTTTGCGGCATCGCGAGACCTTGGGTCCCTTCCTAGGGACCAGAGGCTGGCGTCCATTGTGGTTATCCATAAAGATGGCAAGCCCCGCGAGCACTGCTCATCGTATCGACTGATATCACTTTTGAATGCGGAACTCAAGATATTGGCGAAGCTTTTGGCAAATCGAATGGTCACGGTGATTAGCGATTTGATACACCCGGACCAGTCTGGTTTTATTCCTCGTCGGAATACTGCGCTCAATCTCCGCCGTCTTCACGGTGTCCTTGCGAGGGCGGGGTCTCTCAATGAACCGGCCATCTTGGTTTCCCTCGATGCCTCTATGGCCTTTGACACGGTTGAGTGGCCGTATTTGTGGGCTGCTCTTGCTAAATTTGGTTTCGGCCCGAAGTTCATCGCGTGGGTCAAGCTTCTGTATGAGCAGCCGTTGGCTCAGGCTGTGGTTAACGGCAGAGCCTCGGAGCCCTTTGTTCTCGGACGAGGCACGCGGCAGGGATGTCCTCTGTCGCCGCTTCTATTTGCGCTCGTGCTTGAGCCCCTTGCCGCGTGGCTCCGCTGGGAGCCCTCACTCAAGGGTATTCGATGGTCCCCTGACTTCGAAGATCGCATATCACTATATGCCGACGACATATTACTGTACCTGACCTCCCCCCGTAAGTCACTAGGAGTCCTCTTCGACGTTTTGAATTCCTTCGGACGAAACTCCGGTTTAGTTATCAATTGGGCCAAGTCTTGTATTTTCCCACTGACTGGAGACTCGCCCTCTCTGCCCCGCACTTGCCCGATACCGGTTTCTAGAGGTGGCTTTAAGTATTTGGGGATCTATATTTCACTGGACCCCATGGTGCGCTACGAGCGGAATTTGTTACCTCCGCTTGTCTGGCTTCGGTCGGACGTTGCGGCATGGTGTAGTTTACCCTTGTCCCCTTTGGGAAGAGCTGCCCTGTTTAAGATGATGTCTCTTCCCCGTTTTCTGTATGCCGTCCAAAACACGCTTGATCTGGTGCCAGCCAGTTACTTTCGTGAAATCGAGGGCCTCCAGAGGAGACTAGTGTGGGCTGGACGGCCCCGCATTGCGTTGGCGAAGTTGACGTTGCCCTGGTACGATGGTGGTATAGCATTGCCTGATATTAAAAGATACTACTGGGCATCTCAGCTGAGCACTGTGAACCATGCCATGTACGGTCCAGCTCCGAATCCTGCATTTGAGATGGATCGGTGGCTGTTGCGGGGGTGATTATTATAGGGCGCTCTATTCTCGAGGCGCCAGGAGGAACCTGACGGGTCCCACTGGAGTGGCAGTGCGAGTGTGGGGTAGTGCGACCACGGCTACAGGGTGGGCGGATAAACTGACCAGAGCGACCCCATTGTTTGCCGCTGAGAGACTGGGGGAGCTATGGACGTCGAAGGGTTTTGATAGATGGGACCTCATTGGCATTAGTAAAGTGGGCGATCTCTGGGCTAAAAATAGAGTTAAGACCTTTGCTGAATTGAAGCAGGAATATAATTTGAATGACACACAGTATTTTCGCTACTTCCAGGTTCGACATGCCATTGAATCAGTTTTTCCAGCCGGATCTACTATCCCGGAGTGTTCTCCCCTGGAGGACAGGGTGCTGGACGGGCATGTTCCGGACAGCACTATCTCCCTTATCTATAAAAAACTCATCAATGATCGTTCGGACCTGCTTGTTCAGCTTCGGAGTGCTTGGACTAACGATGGGCTGGAGTTGGATGATGAGGACTCGAAGGCTGCGATATCCTCTCCTAAAGAGGTCGCGATCCCGGCGCGTCTGCGACTCGTACAGCTGAAGATTCTGCACCGAGTCTATGTCACGGGTCCACGATTGATGCATATGGGTTTCTCTGCGGATGGGCTGTGTAGGCGTGGCTGTGGTGTGCTTGCTACTTTCCTCCACATCATATGGGAATGTCCGGAAGTGGTGTCTTCTTGGACTAGAGTGCATGCGGTGATGGGTGAGGTGACGGGTGTTGAGTTGTTGCCTGAGGCCAGGCGCTGTTTGTTGAACATCTGGGAGCCGAATGATTGCACTGCTGCTCAGACTCAATGGGTCACGCTAGGGAACATGGTTGCGAAAAGAGACATTGCTCAATTGTAGGGATCTCAGAGGGCACCATCAGTTCGCAACTGGGAAGAGCACATGGACTGGTGCATGTTCAGAGAAAAAATTGTGTATGTCTCCCGTGGCAGGCCCAAGAAGTGGGGCAGGATTTGGGACCAATGGAACTCATATCGAGGGGGGATATGTGATCTCCCCCTTACTGAACCTCCCGACACTCCTTGTTCTCCTTGACTGTACGTTTCGGTTTCCTAATTTCCCGTGTTCTATGATTTGTTTCTTGCTCTGTGTCCCCCCCCTTCTCCTGGTATCTCTTCTGTTTCTTAACACTGTTCTTTGTTCGCCTCTCCCCGCGCCATATGGAACTGATACTATATTACAGGGTACAACCTCGACTCTTTTTCGATTATGTTTTCTTGTTTATTTGTATAAAATGTGAAACCTTTTCAACATCCTTTCATCCGTAGTATTTTGAGTAATGTCATGCAATATCGCTGCCGGACCTTCGGTTGTCGGCTGATGAGCTGTGTTCTAATGCGCTACTGTTATTTTGTGTGACTGGCCGGCCCTGGCGGTTGTAGGCCGGTAATTGTATTCCTTTCTTGCTAATAAAGGTTTTTAAAAAAAAAATCAAGATGACCAGGTAATAGTTCTCTACGCTAAAAAAATATGATAACATTCCTCCCAGAGAGCAACTTCATGATAGTCATAAAAGCTCTTGTTCTTTCACATCTGGATGGTGGATATGCCCCAATGTCCATAATTGCCTCTGCAAGAGGGTGTCCTAAACACCACAGCACAGCTCATTATAGGACTGAAGAAATAGGACATCACCCACCTTGATGGACCACTACTGACTCCATTTGCAGGCACACAGCGTCTTCAAAATCCAGTGTGTCATCTACAAAGCCATCACAACTAGCATCCTTGCCTATTTGGCTAACAACCTCCTCATCCCTGGTGCCTCAGCACACCCACAGCCAAGACTACGTCAGATTGGAGATGAAGAAAAACAATATAGAAAAACACAGGGCAGAAGGCCTTTTCCATTCATGCAGCTATGGTCTTATTTACTGCACCCAGGGCCTTCAATGACATCCCCATGACCAGTAGGACCACCACAGCACAGCTCATTATAGGCCTGAAGAAACATGACATCACCCCACCTTGATGGGACTCTACTGACTCCATTTGCGGGCACACAGCATCTTCAAAATTTGGTGCATCAACTACAAAGAGATCACAACAGGCATCCATGCCTATTTTTCCAGCAACCTCCTCATCCCTGGTGCCTCAGCGCAGCCAAGACAGCATCAGATTGGACATGAAGAAGAACAATAAAGGAAAACACAAGGCAAAAGGTCTTTTCCATTCATGCGGCTAGGTTCTTATTTGATGCACCCAGGGTTTTGAATGACATCCCCATAACCATCAGGACCTCCACACCCTTCTTTCACTTAAGAAATAACTGAAAAAACATCTCTTTAAAGAATACTGCACTATAAATCATAGTGCAGTAACTGCCACTTCTCTTCTAAGAATCCAGATCTCATCCAATCCCTTTTGACTGCCTCTTTGCCTTTTGAATGTACAGCACTCTGCTGCCTTTCAGCTAGCATGTGCTACACAAATACCACATACATACAGATCATATATAGACAGCAATATGAGTTTACGTCCCAAGATAGGTCTCTTAGACAGCAACATTCATATTGAGACCTTGACCTTGGGAAGCCATACTTTTGTTGTTATAACTACGTATATAGTTTGGTCTGTAATTACCCAACAATTGCAATCAAATTAGGATTAGACACAGCCTCACACAAAGATGGAACAAAGCCTCAAACAACAACTAAAATGTACATGAATTAACATTAATTTATTTTAATTTGTGCACACACATATTAAATGTGCATCATTTAATTAAATGCTTAACTTAGCTTGACCCTAAAGGCCTGTATTTCTACATACTTCATTTAATAATTACTGTTTCTGTATTGCTAACTTAACAATTCTTGCAGGTATTCACATGCATTGTTAGTTTAAAGTAGATACATTCTATACTAGCAATAGATACATGGCTTGAGAAACAGACCTAGCTGGCGAGCACACGAGAAACTAGTACGTTAAAGAAAAAGGACCATTATTTCCTAACCTAAGTGTGAGAAGGAGATGCCGTTCCCATGTGCAAAATTTTACCTGTATGTTGCAGTGTGGAGCGTGTGACTCAACCATGTCTAGTGCAAGATTTTACCTGGATGTTGCAGTGTTTAATATGTGACTCAACAAGGAGAATGAAATAAATACAATGGACACCTTGACATGAATTTGACCAAGGGGGTGTCGCCCTAAGGACTTTTTGGATTTTAATTAACCGACTACCCCATTGAACGATGTCAGAGTTTCCCTGCCCCTGATCTCTTGTAGATCACTTCGGCCTTCGTGTGGACTTCTTTTTACCAAACCCCATTCTGCAGAATCTATGCAGAACCTACCTTAGACTCCTAAATGACCCCTACCATGATCCCCAACTGCCCTTTGAATGGACTCTGAGAGGTTTGCCTTCATGCCTCGCCACCATCATCAGACAGCATGGGCTCAGCATCGTATCCTACGCGGATTACACCCAGCTCATCCTCTCGCTCACGAAGAATCCAGAAGACACCAGACTCTGCTTTCAGGAAGGAATGAAGAACGTTGCAGCCTGGATGAAGGACAGCTGCCTGAAGCTAAACTCAGAGAAAACAGAGGTCCTCATCCTCGGACCCTGCACCTCCGCTTTGGACAACCCCTGGTGGCCCTCTGCTCTCGGTACCCTACCACCCCTACTGACCATGCTCAAAACCATGGCACCATCTTTGACTCCTCCCTCTTCATGAGCCACCAGATCAACGCTGTGGCTTCCACTAGCTTCAACTGCCTGCGCATCCTCCATAAGCCCTTCAAATGGATCACCCCCAACTGCAGAAGGACCATCACCCACGCACTCATAAGCAGCAGACTGGACTACAGAAATGCCCTCTATGCCGGATTCAACAAAACTCTTCTACACAAACTCCAAACCTTCCAGAACGCAGCAGCTAGACTCATCCCTGGCATGCCGCGTCACGAGCACATGACCGAACACCTACGAGGCCTCCACTGGCTCCCTGTCTAAAAGAGGATCACCTTCTAACTCCTGACCCACGCCTACAAATCCCTCAACAACGCCAGACCCAAATACCTCAAAGAGAGATTATTCTCCCATGTAAAGCAGAGGAACCTCTGCTTCACCGACCTCGCCCTGTCTGAGATCCCCCGCATCTGCAGAAACAGCACCTGCGGGACACCTTTTTCCTACATCGCAGCAAAAACCTAGAACGAGCTCCCTGTGAACATCAGACGCTCCCCGACACTTCACACATTCAGGATAGACCTCAATACCTGGCTCTTTGACTGACCTGGAGCCGCTTCCTCCCCCCCAGCGCCTTGAGACCCTCATGGGTGAGTAGCACACTTTATAAACCCCTGATTGATTGATTCATTGGTTTATTGATGCTCCTTTGCCTTTTTTGCTCCGAGTGTGGCTTAGGCTAATACTTATTATTGATTTACTGAAGACTCTTGACTGAACTTCTAAAATGCTAACGTTTGTCCTACTTATGCTCTTGTGCCTTGTTCCTATTTTTTAATAAGGAACCCTTTGATTTCTGAACTCTATAGATACTCGAACCATTCCTGTCCCTGGAGACTTAGATTACTAATGCATAGAAAGGAACAATTGAGATTGTTTTCCGAGCAGCAAATTCTTATGTTAGTGTTTTGTATTGCAACCACAGAGTCGTGTCTTTTTGATTCTTGTTTGTCTTCATTTCTTCAGTAGGATAGGCTTACCAGTTGTCATTTTGTATCTTTACAGCATGGTCTTAAGAGTGATTTATTTGAAGTTGATTACTAATTTATAATAAACATCCTTGAACTTGGCTACCAATTTCTCATTGTGTAGCCAAACAGGTTACACTGTTAATATTTTAGTAAATTTAACTTGGAGTGCTAACTCTCCTTCCCCTCTGTGCGACAAAGAAAAGTTCCATCGGAGGACTAAAATAGAAAGTAAGCAAAGTAAACATTACAATAATTCATTATAATAATTCAGTTACAGAGGTCCCAGACCAATTGGCCCCCCACAAACTTAAAACCCAAAGAAACATTCCCTCCAAATCTTGGTTCAACTCTGATCTCAACAATGAAAGGCGCTCTCTTAGACAATCTGAAAGTACATGGAGGCGTCACCCATCCCCCTCTCATCTAGCCCTCCTCAGTTCTGCAAGGTCCAATTACAAGAAACACATCCTCAATGAAAAATCTGCCTTCTTCCGAACACAGCTTGATGGGGCCAAAAATAGACCTACAGAACTTTTCAGCATCGTCAAAAACCAAACATCCTCTGCCCCTCAAAAGCTAACTACCGCTAAGGAGAAATGTGAAACTATTGCTAAGTTCTTCTCTGACAAAATCACCAAAATTGACCAATCCTTCATCTTAACCACATCGCTGCTTGGTAGTTTCCCCTCCTGTGCTGGACAGCAATGAAAACGGGTTTGGTCATGACGAGCTCAGCTCGTCATGAGCACCTTAGAGGTATATGACATGACGAGCTGAGCTTGTCATGAGCATGGAAGGGGTTAAACCCTCTCCCTCCTCACACTCCTCCTTCTCCCAACTTTACCCCAGTTTCCCCGCCCCATTCAAATCCTGCCCATCTCCCGTCCGCTCCCCTCCCCTCCCTCCGGAACCCAACCCTTCTCTCCCCCAGCAACTTAAAAACAACGCCTCCTGGCAGAACTTTATCCCTGTGGCTGAACATGAAGTCTATAACATCATCGCTAAGCTGAAACTATCCTCCCACACCAAAGACCCTATGCTCTCTAACCTCGTCTAAGAACTCAAACATATCATTGCCCCTTTTTGGACCACCATTATTAACTCCTCCCTGGCCGTGGGGTTTGTTCCTGCCTCCCTCCAACTGGGGCAAATCACACACATCCCCAAAAATCCCAAGGCAGATCCCAATGACCCAAACAATCTGTGCCCCCCTCTCCAACCTCCCTCTTCTCTCAAAAGCACTTGAAAAATGCGACCTGTTACAATTAGATAATCACATCAACACTTTTGACCTCTTTGACTCAATGCAATCTGGATTCAGAAAAGTTTGCAACACAGAATCTGCCATGCTCAACATAGTTGATGACATACTTCACTCTCTTGACAAAGGTGAGTCATGCCTTCTCATTCTCCTGGACCTGTTCGCTGCCTCTAATACTGTCAACCACACTGCCTTACTAAACACTCCCAAAATCCACTTTGGACTCAATGACCTTGTCTTCAACTGGTTCTCCTCTTTTCTCCAACACAGAACCCAACAAAACTAAATTGAGAATTGCCTCTCCAACCCTACTCCGATCTCTCTCGGTGTCCCCCAAGGCTCCATTCTCTCTCCTGCTCTCTTTAACTTCTTCACGGAACCCCTCACCTAATCCTCAAACGTGCAGTAATCAATTACCACCTTTATACCGACAACACTCAACTTTACTATAAGAGCAAATCACACTCTGATATCCTCCACCTTAATGACTATCTGACCAAGATCCAATCCTGGTTCCACCACAACCATCTCAAAGTTAACCCTAAAAAAAAGAAATAATTTTCTTCTCACCTAAAAACAACCCACTCCCCATACAAGACTGGATCTCCCATCTTAATGCTCTCAACTGCTCTCTCACCACTTTTAACTCAGTTAAATCTCTTGCCATCACCATTGATAATATCCTTACCCTCAACCCACATATAAAATCATCAGCAAAATGAGCTCTCTTCACTCTCCGTCATCTCAAGAAAATTAAACCCTTCATCCTGGCTGAAGACTTTAACACCATTGTCCAATCACTGGTCTTGTCGAGAATTCACTATGGCAACGCTATCCTTGCTGGGACTCCAACAATTCACCTTACTCCACTCAAATCGGTGCTCAACCTAGCTGCTAGACTCAGCTCTGGCTACAAACCCTTCGACCACATCTCCCCCACCTTGAGAACCCTCAAATGGCTCCCCATTGAAGGCAGATCCTCCTATAACATTGCTTGTGTCACAACCAAAGCCCTTCACCAAAATACTCCACGCTACCTCTCTGACAAACTGCACAAAGCAGGTTGCGTCTGACCGACGAGGAACACCAACGCCCTCATTCTAATCCCCTCCCCCCTGTTAAAGAAGAAACGCATACAAGTTTGCTCCTTCTCTGTAAACGCTCCCACCATCTGGAATTCTCTGCCTAAAGACCTAAGCTGCAACCCCTCTTCTCCAATTTGAAAAAGAACTCAAAACATACCTCCTCCACAAATACTGGGATCCATAATTTTCCTACTTCTTATTCTGTTCTCATGCTCCGTACCCCCGTCAAGGTCCCCTCTATTTCTCCTCCAAATCTATCCACCCCACCCTCTCCCTCCATGCCCCCACCCACTCGCTACTCTTTCCCCACCCAACCACACTCCCTGTTCTCTGTATCCACATATGACCTCTTACCACACACACAACCTCCCACTGATTCTCTAACCCCCTATCTCCCTATTCTTCCTGTTTTCTCTCATCCCTTCTCTCTCACCCTCTCCCACCTACCCTATACTTAGTTTGAACTTCGCAAGTTAACTAATCTGGATCTCCCTTGTAAATACCATTCTTACTATTTTTTGTATGCATTTTTGACTATATGGACTTTTTGTGCAATGTTTATTATTATTATGTGTTCTTGTATACTGTATCTCCTCACATCCCTGTAAAACACGCTGATAACTCTGGGTCTAGCCAGCGCTATAGAAAACCTTTAAAATAAATAAATAAAGAGATCCAGAAGAGTAAAACAGTTGTGGGCCCAGAAACACTGGATCAAATGTAGTAGCACATTGAATGGTTTGTCCACTGATGTGAAAGAGTTAGGGTGTGCGATCGAGAACTTGCCCAAGCCCAGTCAAACCCCAAATGCCAATGATTCTGTTAGAAGATTGAGGGAGTCGCATTGGCATGGAAATTACTTTTAGCAGCGGAGGAGTGTGAGAATTATTAAGGATGAGCATTGCAATTGCAATTGCAATTGCTTAGACTGCAGTGTTTTGTAATGGTTATGTGGTGTTATGCGGAGTTGATTTAAGTTGATGTGTGAATACGACGCTTAATACAGAGAATTTGAAGTGGTCATTGGGTTCATCATGCCCTAAGATAACAGGATCTATACCTTTGTGGTGAGTCTCAGTGTAGAAGACACTAGGTGTAGTTGTCTGCTGTGTTATAGTGATTGTCATGAGAGGTCGTCGAAAGCATCTTTTTTTAGATAGGGACTTAATCTTTGCATGGGTGTGAGCTGTGGTTGGTGTAGTTGAGCTCAGTTTCAAGGGAATAACTTTATCAATCTGAGTAAGATCATACTGGTCGAGGTTTCGTTTGAAGTTAATTTTAGGATTTGTTAGAAAGCATCGTTCCAAATTGTATCTGGTATGATTATAAATAGGGGCGTTTTAGGATATGAGATTTTAATGGATCTTTTCTCCTAAATGGTCGACATGTTTCGAGCTGTGACTCTGATTCGCACTTCTTCAGGACCCGGAGAAGCTAGTTCTCTGGTACCAGTCCTGTTAAATCACACGGGAAGCACATTGATGCATGCAGGAAAAAGCATTTGCAATGCAATAGGACTCGCATTTGCAAGAGTTTAAGCTATTGGCATGGTAAATGACAATGCCTTTTTTTTTTATCTGTTTTGATAATTAACACATAAATAAAAGGCTTTGTCATGTACAACGGTAACAGCTCAAACTCTTGTAAATGTGAGACCTATGGCTTTGAAAGTGAAGGCACGCATGGCACGCTGAATGTTGCAGGAAAGCATGTGGTGCCTGCAGTAGGAGAAACGTATTAAAGAAAATAGTGCTTACAGACTAAATAAGACCTACTGTGTAACAACCGAAGTAAAAGGGCCAGTCTTCATGGGAGGTTACAAATGAAGAAAAGGAGGTACTGAGGCGGGACTAACAAGCCTATTAACAAAACAGAAGCCAGCATTTACGAAGGACAATGACACAAGCCAATGATAAATATGGGCGGGGGTGGGTGGGGCTTCAAGTCCATACTATAATACAGCATGGCTCGCAGAGTAGCGCATGCACTGCCCAGACTCAACCTAAAAAAGGAGCAGACAACCAGGGTAGGACACTGTGTCAGCTTTTATACTATACCCCTCTCTCATGTAACAATTACTTTTTGCTCCAAGTATTAAGGCTCACTAACTACCATAATATTCTTCAAACCATCTTGCATATGGAGACCTGGTGGGAAAGAAGGAAGCCTTGTTTTTCCCACGGATTTTGGGTGAGTAATGCAGCTGACATTCAGGGACTGGCCTTTACTAGCAAGTTTTGATGCCTGGGGTGGGGGTTTTGAGCTGTTTGGCCAATGGATCTTATAGGGTGGGCAAACTTTTAATTAAAAGTTAACTGGCTGTATTGCCCATTCCGGCTTTGGGGTTCTGAATAAGGTCAGAGAAGTTTTATTTTCTAACCAATAATACTATTATTCAATCAGTAAGGCCGTCCTTGCCTCTATGTTTTGTTAATGTTCGGAACTATAAACGAGTTTTAATTGTCATCTTAGTCGACAGGGATAGATTTAGTTATGGCGAGAGTAAGGGATGCAAAGCTCATTTTCACTGTGGAAGACATTGTGGTAGTCAAAGTAATGTTCAATAGAAACTTACTGAAGAAATTTGTTGTGAGGGATTCTGGGTCGCGGTAATTCATTGTCATTAGACAGGTTGCAAAATCAGACTTCTTTTTCCTCCATCTCATGCAAGCTATATCCAACTGCATAGGGTGATTGGGTAGGTGAAACAGATAATTAGTAAGACTTAAAAGTCATGTTGGCTGCCCTGTTTGGGTGGACTTAACGACTCTCAATGCACTAGCCATGCTTTTTCCCCACAAGTGTGTGCTACAAGGCATACGACAGCTAGTACTGCCAGACAAATAGGGGTGGCTTCTTACATGTGATACCAGTGTGGAAGGGCAGCAAGGACCGGACCGTGCGACTCTCGTTTTGAGTATGGGTTTTATTTTTGGTCCGGGTTGCAGTGGATGGGAGTGGTACAGCAATAGTTAGCTTTGTTCAATGAGTGGACAAGCTAGCAGTGGAGCCATGAGGTCCTTGAGAAGGGTAGGTGCTGACGACCAGTAGGTCTAGGATGGCAAAACTTTGATTTCAGTGTAGACAGGCTAACTTTGAGACTATGGAGCTGGCAATCATTTACAGGTATGTCCACAGAAAGAGGAAATGTGGTTAGGTCAAGGAAGATGGTTCAAGGAACACCAACTGTTCGTGGAAAAAAGGATCAGCGGGTCCAGAACGGAGATGAACCCATGGTACTCTAGAAGGAGCAATACGCCAGTAGCTTTGACCAATCAGTCAAAAAAGAGGCAGGGTAATGTTGGATTCAAGTGGACAGTATTTAAGAAATATGGAGTGGGGTTAAGTAAGCTGTACTTTAGGAAATTGGGCAGGTTTAGGAATATATTACCTACTGGCGGTCGCCAGTAGGTATATATAGTTAGGATTTTTTCTCTATGGGTTTTTTGAAAATTCTATGTCTAATAACTTTGGCGTTTGTGGACGGAATTGGCTGAAATTTTCAGGAAAATTGCACATTTTGTTTCTGAGCAGCCCCTGAAAATTGGGGGGGGTTCGTCCAGGGGGGGTCGAGAAAAAAGGGGGGTCCCAAAACGTGTTTTTAACATTGAGTTTTCCATAGGGCGGTTGGCCTCACTTTTAGCCCGAACGGCTGAATGGATTTGCACGAAACTTGGCAAAATTGTAGGGACTGGTAGCCCGATTTGCCTTTTGTAGGTCTCAATATATGTGCTCCAGTGGATTTTGAGAAATTAACGTTTAAAAAAAGATATATATCTGTAACAGCGGACCGGGCAGCGCTCCAGTTCGCGTACTTTTCGCGCAACGGAGCTTTGTGAAGCGAAGCTGATTGGTTCTCCGGCGTCTGTCAACATTCCAAACAGTCCGTAGCGGCCGCCATCTTGTCTCTTGGTAGGATCGAGAGACAAGAGGAGGCGAAAGGGAAGGGGCAAATGACGATAAGGGGGCATAGTAGATCCTCCCTGACCTCTTAGGTTTGATGTACCATTTTGCCAAGTTTGGTGTAATTCCGTTCAGCCATTCAGGCTGTAGACGTATCTAAATGTCAATAATCGAACGGCTGAATGGATTTGCACGAAACTTGGCAAAATATTAGGGACTGGTAGCCCGATGTGCCTTTGCTAGGTCTCAATATATGTGCTCCAGTGGATTTTGAGAAATTAACGTTCAAAAAAAGATATATATCTGTAACAGCGCTCCGCTTCGCGTACTTTTCGCGTTACGGAGCTTTGCGAAGCTGATTGGTTCTCCGGCGTCTGTCAACATTCCAAACAGTCCGTAGCGGCCGCCATCTTGTCTCTCGGTAGGATCGAGAGACAAGAGGAGGCCAAAGCGAAGGGGGAAATGACCATAAGGGGGCATAGTAGATCCTTCCTGACCTCTTAGGTTTGATGTACCATTTTGCCAAGTTTGGTGTAATTCCGTTCAGCCATTCAGGCTGTAGACGTATGTAAATGTCCTATGGAAAATTGCATGGGGAAAACACATTTGAAAGTGTTGAAATTTAGAACCAATTAAAATGTTACTTTGGTTTTGTATTTGTGTGTGATGAAAGTTAATTGGTTATGTATATATGTCAAATGAGAGGAAACCACAGCCATTTTGTGATACTACTGTCTGAGGTACATTTGTGAGGAATTTTTGGTGGTGAATTTCTGGTGTTTGATTTACACAGTACTAACACTTCTCCTACTTTTAAAAAGGTGAGTTGTTAATTTGTAAGGGGAACTATGTTGTACACTTGAAGATAATTTGAAAAATGTTTTCTGTTATTTATTTGCAGTCCTTTCTGTTATACTAAATACTTGATAAAGTTAGTTTTATATTATGTAATTTACAGCAAGCAATTTCAAAATAAAATGGCTCACAATGAAGAGACCGTGGCAATTTCTTTTGAATTGTCCACTACATTGATTGAAATTGAGAGCACCAATAATGAAATATTGTCACATGGAGGAGATGACTTGTATGATTCCATTAGATTGATTGAAATGGACAGCACCAATAATGAAATATTGTCACAAGGAGGAGATGACTTGAATGATTCCACTACATTGATTGAAATTGAGAGCACCAATAATGAAATATTGTCACAAGGAGGAGATGACTTCTATGATTCCATTAGATTGATTGAAATGGACAGCACCAATAATGAAATATTGTCACAAGGAGGAGATGACTTGAATGATTCCACTACATTGATTGAAATTGACAGCACCAATAATGAAATATTGTCACAAGGAGGAGATGACTTGAATGATTTTTTTGATCAATCTGTTGATGGCGAATTTATCGAATGTTTGGAGACCATAGAGTTACAAGAATCATCATTGCAGACTTTTCATGAGGAAATTGCTGATGAGGACATGTTACTAGTTCTTTCAAATTTAGAAAATTCTGAAGAATAAATTTATATTTAGAAATCAAAAATTGTTTGAGACATTATTCATTTTTATTTTTAATTTATGAGGTTGTAGCGAAGTGATTGTAGTATAAAATGAGACTTATAGTATAGAGTGCAACATTTTTATGTTACATGGTAAGTTTACTCATATTTACTTCCCTTCTGCCACTATATTATCTCCAATGTGTATTTGACATCTCTTCTTCATCTCCGGCCTCCTTTCTCTCACTGTGTGTCTCCGATGCATCTTATCGCTGCTATTTTGTGTAATTACAGAAGAGAGTAAAATAAAATAGTTCGGAACGTGAAAAGGGGGCAAAGTAGAGTACCCCTCACCCCGTAGGCCTTTTCAGGCGGTCCCAAAAGGATCAGTTTCTGCTTTCCTGAGAGATTATGGTATGAGTTCCATATACCACAATAATTTGCATTACAACATGCAAGATATCTATCTCCTATTACCAACTTTTGGAGATATTCGCGCTAAGCGCGAATATCTCCAAATCTCCAAATATATATCTCCAAAAAGTTATACCTGCCCTGAGCAGTTCTTAGCCATGTTATCCAATGGGAGGTGGATAACATGGCTAAGAGCATTAGCTCGGTAATGCATGAATATCGCTGACTTTTTAGCGATATTCATGCATTGCGGCCGTTTTTTATCGCATTTGCGATAAACCTTGATAATAGCAAGGTTTATCTTCGATAATTTCTGACGATGCTTAGCGGTAAAAAATTCGTTGGTAAGCATCGTTAGCGATAAATATCGCTTAACTTTGGTAATATGCACCAACGTCTGTTAACGTTCAATTCGAAGGAAATGAGGAAATGTTGAAAAACATTGTTTGCGCCATCTTGCCTTTTTTGAAATGCCACACTTTTGTCGTGCACGGCAGCCATTTTAGATGCCTTGACCAGACCCACTCTCTGCACGCTGTCGATTCGTAGCATGGCTCCCCACCCTCGCAAGCATCTTCCCCAGGCACTGGTCACCCCCGCTCTCTGTCTTATGCATGGGCAATAAACCTCCCCCCATCTGCGCTGCTCTTCCCTGAGAATCACACTCTGTGCCCGCCCGACACCTCCCTTTCGCCCTATTCACTACCGCACCCTCTGACACTCCTCTTCCTCTGTGTCCGATTGTCCAGGCTATCAGCTAGCCCTGCAGATGTAGTTTATGGCTCCAGCTGTAAAGAATCACCCCTCTTTAAAGGAGTTATAGTAGATCAAGGCCCACACCCGATGAGATCTGTCACACCACACGTGTTCCTACTATCTGAAAACCATCCTGTATTGTGATTGGGGAGGGGACCGAGCCTGAAGCGGAAGATTCCAGGAATGACTCTTTGTACATCAAAGTTTTTACAATTATGTGTCACATTAAAAATATATAGCACTCCTACAAAGTAGTAGGAATATAAAACTTTAATAACATATAAATATATACAACAAAACAAAAACAGTAAAAACATTTAAACAACGAAGAGACCGTGGCAATTTCTTTTGAATTCCTGATGAGGACATGTTACTAGTTCTTTCAAATTATGAAAATTCAGAAGATGTTGCCTGGGGGTGGGTCGTCAGTAGCAGTCTGTTGTGCGAATAGTTCCAAGGCAGCAGAACGCGCTGAAATCTAGATGGCACGAAAGTGATGTCTAGTAAGTTGCCGCCCAGCAAATAACGGCGTGGGGCGCCGCGGGGGGTGGATTGTCAGTAGCGGTCTGTTGTGCGAATAGTTCCAAGGCAGCAGAAAGCGCTGAAATCTGGATGTCACGAAGGTGATGTCTAGTAAGTTGCCGCCCAGCAAATCGGGGCGCCGCGGGGGTGAGTGAGTCCAGTAGGCACCACAGCTATTCTTACCGGCATTGCAGAATTACTGCTGGGGACAATGCCTGTGCTGTAGCAGGGTCACAGCAGAAACAAAAAGGATTCTGTTGAAGATGTTGTTGGTTTTCAATTTGAAAACAGTTCTGGTGTCAATTGCTATGCTAATGTAGTGGTTAATGTTTTGTTTTCTCTAGAAAATGTAAAAGAGGGGGAGGCAGTCCAAAGTTCCGTTAAAAGGGCAAAGGAAAGGATCGGTGGTTTGAACTATCAGTCAAAAAGGGGAGGGGGTGCAACAATTTTTCCTACCGGGTCACACTGTGCTTTCACCGGAACTGAGGTCTGCAGGATTCTAGTAATTCAAAGTGAGGCTGGCGCCAGCATGGGAGCGCCGACGTCCCGCGGATACAGTTTCGTCACTCCACGGGCGATCATGGCAGTCATTCCCCATCGGGGGTGTCTGCGGGGGTCGGAGACTCCCGCGGCTCCTGTAGAATCTTCAAGGTCGTGGAGGACTACGGTGGTGGAGTCAACCAGTGACCGGGCCATTTCTTTATGCTGGGCCCGCTCTTGCCAGGTCGACCGCCATTTTGAGAGTTCGGTAGACACTGGCGATCGCGGGGTCAAATGAGCGGACGGGCTCCACCCTGCCGGGCGAGACGTTGCAGCATCGCCACAGTGGAAGAACCCTTTTCCGGGCGCTTGGAGCGCCGAGGGTGCAGGTGGGAAGCCTCCACTGGGGAGGCGGGAGAGGCCTGTTCGCATCGTCTCTCCCTCCCAGTGCACCCCACGGCGTCTCGCTTGAGATTTGTTATGGCCGGACCAGGCGATGAGGACGAGGGGGGGGGGGTCGGAGGCATGTGCAAGACATCCCCCCCCAGTGTTGTCGCAGCCATTATTCAAGAGAGAAGAAGTGTCCCGTCCGTCTTCGGGCCGGGCTTCCGGTGGATGTCGGCCGGACGCCCCTGGCTCTGGCCCCATGAACGGGTTTCTTGGTTTATCGGCTGCAGCCGGATCCCGTCAGCCTCGGACCCCCGACCGTTGGTGGCCGGACCGGAAGAGCATGTGGCGGGACTACCTGCAACTCTCAAGGGCCACCGCGGCCGGACTGGGAGAGAGAGGGGAGGGTCGAGGAGACATTCCCCCCCCCTGAAACTCTTCAGCGTTGTAAAGGCAATCCCCTGGCCGGGTCCCGCTGGCCTCGGCCTCTCCTCCAGCTACACCCTACGTTAGGATCTCCTGGCCGAGGCGTGGCAGCAGGATCCGCCTTATATGGGCTGCTCCCGGCTGGGCGTAGCCGCAACCCTGCCCCACCTTGGAAGTTTCCAGAGTGGGGGCGGATGTTCTACTGACTTGCATTTTCCCTAGTCTATCGATTTTTTTGGCGTGGCAGGCGGTGGGACAGCGAGGGGTGATTTGGTTTCTCTTACTGTTTTTCTGGTCTCTCACCACTGGCATATTTCTAACGTTTTCTTGTTTCTAGGACATTAATAGGTTTTATCATTACGTTATGTTATCGTTTCTTTGTTCGTTGTTTAATAAAAGTTTATGTTCATCAGTGGCCTACTGATTTTCGTTTTCCTATTCTTTTCTTTCCAGGTTGTTTCATGCTAAAGTTTCTGTTAACAGGATACAGTGATCACTTCGTTATTATTGCATATGTCCTTTTCACTAGGGGTGCTCTCTGGTCGGGCCAGATGACGTATCTCTAGTAAATGGTCCGGGTGAAACAGGTGCATCAATCAGTGGGGAGTAGATAGGCATGACAGATTACAACGGGGGAGAAAGGTCCGCATTACGTACCCTTTCACTATTTGCAAAGATTTTCCTACGTATATTTGCAAACAGGGAATACCTCCAAAAAGAACCAATTCCCAAACAGTCAATGTTTGGGAAAACAATCAATCAATGAGGAACGAAATAGGCACGACGTGTTAAAGGTTTGCGTTACCTACCCTTCACTATCTGCAAAGGGAGAGAGAATATTCCTATTCTTCCTCGTTTGCAGGCAGAGAAGATTCTTAAGAGAACCAACATCGAACAATTCAATGCTCGATTCAAACAATCAAGAAGGGGTACTGTGAACACAAATGAACGCCGCTTATGTACATACACATTGGTATTATCAACAGGTTGTTCCTGATGTTTCTATTTTAGGGAGGTCAAAAAGAGATCCCATTAGTGGCCTACTGATTTTGCTCGATTCCTTTTCTTTTTTTACACGATTTTTCGCTATCTGCAAAGACTAAACAGAGTATTGCGACTCTGTGCTTGTTTGTAAATAGAGAATGAACCAAAGAGAACAATCAATCAAATGGAGAGAGAAGCAGGCACGACGGATTACAACGGGGGCAAAGGCCTGCGTTAACTACCCTTCACTATCTGCAAAGAGAGAGTACTCCTAATAGAAATGAGGGGTGGGGGGCAGCATTCAAAGCAGATCAGTGTGCATAAACACGAAAATGTTTTTACTTACCACGTACTTGACATTCGACAGCTTATGATATTTGCTATTAAAAAAACATTGAAATTCACTGAAAAAACCATAGGTTATAGACCATATATAGTTAGGAATTAGCATTTAAAAAACCTTATTTTACTCACACAAAACCATTGAAATTCCATATATAGTTAGTTGCACTAACTATATATCGCGCACCCGCAATCCACTGCTGATCATGTCACATATTACATCATTCATGACATGGTCAGTGACATCACTGATGACATCACTGATGACATCTCAAATGACATCACTGATGACATCACTGATGACATCTCATTTGACATCATTCTTGTGCTAATACGATAAACCTCTTCAGACTCTAAAATAACCTTAGATACACTCAGTGTATACAGACACTCACACACTGCCACTCATCCATGGAGTTACTCACACACCCAGTCAGTCATGCAAAGAAACAATCTCACCTCCATTTCTTCAACTATACAGTTAAACACACCTTACTTATTGAAACATATACTAACACATATTTACTCTCTTATACAATCCCTGATACAAGTTCACAATGATCGATACAACCACTCACTCATTCAGTGGCTCTCATGCACAGTTATTTATATATGCCAACTCTCACATGTACTGTGTTTTACATATGTACTTACTATGACATGTAGCATTGAGATATCCATTCACTCATCAATACACTCATGCACACAGTCAACTGCCCATGTAGCTGTTTCCACATGCACTCTTGAACTCATACACCTAGTGAATAAACTGCTCACACATCTATGCACAGAGTCACACACCTTCCAGCCACCCCCACACAAACTCAATCTCCCATAGAAATACTTGGGCAACCAATTAATAACACATATAGCCTCTCGTATAGCTAATGATCAACACATGCAGCAGTTTACATCACAACAGACATAATGATGCACAAATTAAGACAGTTTAGTCACTAACCCATGCATTCAGTGAGACACATTTAATCACTCACTCATACAGTCAGTCACGCACCTACTAAATCCTTCATCCAGACACTTATACATCCACTCATTCTTCAATATGTAAGACATATTTTAACTTTACAGAAACATACAGTCACTGGATGTTGTCATCAGTGATGTCATCAGTGATGTCATTTGAGATGTCATCAGTGATGTCATCAGTGATGTCACTGACCATGTCATGAATGATGTAATATGTGACATGATCAGCAGTGGATTGCGGGTGCGCGATATATAGTTAGTGCAACTAACTATATATGGAATTTCAATGGTTTTGTGTGAGTAAAATAAGGTTTTTTAAATGCTAATTCCTAACTATATATGGTCTATAACCTATGGTTTTTTCAGTGAATATATATATATATATTCACTGAAAAAAACATAGGTTTTACACCAGTTATAGTTAGCTGGAAATTTTACTCGCATAAAACCATTGAAATTCCCACGTTTTAGTTAGTTGGACTCACTATAACTTGCGCGTGCAATGAACTGCTGATGACGTCACATATTACATCACTCATGACATGGTCAGTGACATCACTCATGCCATCACTGATGACACCATCCAGTGAATGTGTGTCTTTCTGAAAAATAAATGTGTGTTATATAAGTATATGTAAAAGTTGATGGAAGAATAAATGTTTAAATAAGTGTTTACATAATTTTATTTAATTAATTGGTTAACTGGTTTATTAAGTGTATCTTAGTGAATACATATATTAGAGAGTAATGTTTAAATATTTAAATATATGTATTAGTGTTTCACTTTGTGTGTAAGTGGCTGCATGGGTTGGTGAGTAGCTACATGTGTATGTATATGGGTTATTAGATGTTTTTCTTAGTATCAGTATGAGTGTTTGTATGGTTTAGTGGGGGTATTACTTAGCACATAGATGCATGAATGACTGACTCTCTCTTTATATGTGTTTTGAAGACAGCATATGTGCAGGACTGTATGAGTGGATGAGTGTGTATATGTGTGTGTTAGTGAGTGAATGACTGTCTCACTAGTGTCTTTATCAGTAACTACATATGTTTTAATGTAGTATATGTGAATATTAATGTATATAAGTGAGTATATGTGAGAGTGAGGGATTGTAAGAGTTCCTGTTTAAATAAGTATGTGTTTCTATAAGTGATTGTTTAACAGAGTAAGTATGTGTAAGTTTCCTTAGAAGTAAGGTGGTAGTGTGTGTATAGCTGTATATGCAAATAAATGGATGTTCAATAGTTTATTTGCATGTGTGAGTATGTGTGAGAGTATCTTTTGGATGACTGTCGGTGTGTAACAGGATGTATAGGTGTATCACTACATATCATGAGTGAGTATATGTATGAGTGACTATATAGAACTATTGGTGAATGAGTGGATGTGTATATAGATGGTGGAATTATTGAATTGGTTGTTGTAACTGGTATGGGTATCTCAATTTGTTTGAAAATTTTAGTTTCTATTTTTGAATATGTGTTTCAAGGGTTACATTACAGTGAAAGGAGGTCTGTCACTCTGTCACAAGGATGGTGTCATCAGTGATGTCATGAGTGATGTCACTAGACATGTCATGAGTGATGTAATATGTGACGTCATCAGCAGTGCATTGCACGCGCAAGTTATAGTGAGTCCAACTAACTATAACGTGGGAATTTCAATGGTTTTATGAGAGTAAAATTTCCAGCTAACTATAACTGGTGTAAAACCTATGTTTTTTTCAGTGAATTTTATAGGTTTTTTAAATGCTAATTCCTAACTGTAACTGGTGTGAAACCTATGATTTTTTCAGTGAATTTCATAGGTTTTTTAAATGCTAATTCCTAACTATAACTGGTGTGAAACCTATGGTTTTTTCAGTGAATTTCATAGGTTTTGTAAATGCTAATTCCTAACTATATATAGGGCCTGAAACCTAAGTTTTTTTCAGTGAATTTCATATGTTTTTTGTTAGCTAATTTCTACAGCTATGAAATATAATATTTTTATAATAAATCCTATATTGTATATTTATATAATACTTTTTTTAATGTATATTTTTCCCTTTAAAAAAAATTTTTTTTGCCTTGGTGTGCTCCCGGTGCGCGTACCGGTGAACGCACGGGTAAGCGCAGTGTTGCGGCGCGCCTGGGTGCGCGTGCCGGTGAGCGTCCCGTTAGCGCTATTGCTGCGAACGAAAACAACATCGTGACGTATCGCGTAGCCGCGTGATGCGTCTTATGACGCACCCGGAAGCGCCCGAGCGCATACGATCGCGCAACGTAAGCGCCGCCGGGGTGCGCACCGGGGCACGTAGCGTAAGCGCGTCGGGTCATGTGACCTGAAAATAACACTTTTCATTGGTTCAGAACAGTTTTGGTTTCCAAATGATGACAGCCCGGATCATGTGACTAGAAAATAACACTTTTCATTGGTTCAGAACAGTTTTGTTTTCCAAATGATGAAAGCCCCCACCTTTTTTCCTCATTCTCACTTTGTTCTTTGAGTGAGGAAGACCTGCTTTTTTCTTAGAGATATGGCTACAGTACTATCAGCAGCTGGAGCATCTGCTCCACCACCACCACCACCACAAGGACCACCAGAACATCACATTGGTGGTCAAGAAGAAGAGGAGGAGGAGGAGGAAGAGGAGGAAGAGAGAAGGCAGTTCCTGCCAGAAGACAATCCCCCATACAAACCTAGGGAGCACTTTATATGGGAGTTTTATAAAATCCCAAGGGGTTCCAAAAAAGTAAACTCTGCAAAGGTGACCTGTCTCATCTGTGGCGCTGTACTATCCAGGGGGAACCCTGCCAAAAAATACTCATTTGGCAATCACACAATGATTCGCCATATGCAACGATTGCATCCCAATAACTATTCTGCAGCAGAGGTGAGAGAACTGTGCCGAAACCTTCCCCAATCGTCTTCCCAAACCTCAACAACCAAAGAACCCACTCCATCGGGTCCAGAGGCAAGGGAGATGGTGCCAAACATACAAACCAAGTTTGGTGGGTACAAAATCGTTTGCATTGTTTGTGGAAAAACAATTACCTATGGTGAGCAAAGTATTAATCTCATCAACCTTGCTGGTGACAACCACCAGTGCCGAAAGAAGCCTTAATTTTTTCCTGTTTTGTTTGCTCCAGTTGAGCCGTTTACAATTCCCTGTTTTTTGTTTGTCCCCATAAAAAATACAAAAAAATATAAAATTCTTCATAAAAGCCAAAAAAAGTAAAAAAAATTCAAAAAAACAATAAAAAAATATAAAAGAACAAAAAGAATAAAAAAAACAGTTCTTTTTAGAACTACCTCTAATTTAGAAAAAAAATGCTACATTTTTTGAAAACTATGTCATTCTTTTTTCTCCAGGGTACGCGTACCGGTACGCTCCCCGGTGCGCGTACCGGGGCGCGAACAAAAAAATAAAATAAAAAATAAAGGAGTGAGCATGAGGGAAGGACACAGAGAGAGTGATGTTAAGAGAAAGAGAGCTAGAGGGAGCAACACAGAGGGACTGTGTATTAGATAGTAAGACAGAGAGAAGGTGTAATAGGGTGTAAGTGAGAAAAGGAAAATGAATAAGGGAGAAAAAGAAGGGAAGAGAGAGGAAGAAGACTAACGCAGAGGTACTGGAAGAATGTGAGTGGGTGTTGAAAGTAAAAGGAAGGACAGTAAAGGATGGGGAATGAGGGGTAGTGACAGAACCGAAGTAAAGAAACAACGGTGAGGGACGGTGAGAAAAGAGCAGTGAGTGTAAGTAAAGAGGGGTGAAAGAGGGTGGATAAAAGTGAATAAGGGTAAGACATGGGGAGTGACAGAGAGAAAGGAGTGAGAGAGTAAAGGAAGGAGTGACTGAAAGGGAGTAAGTGAAGCAGCAAAGAAAGGTAAGTGAGGGAGTGTGGGTGAGTTGTAGGGAGTGAGCATGACGAAAGAGTATTGACAGAGTGAGGGGACAGAGACAGCGACGGTAAGAGAGACAGAGTGAGTGAACGGAAGTGAGGAACTGTGAGGACAGACGGACTGAGAGAAGGAGTGAGAGGAGTGAAGTAAATGATTAAGGGAAAGGGAATGAGTGAGGGAGCAAAGGAAGGGAACAGAGGGTAAGGGAAGTAAAGCAGGGGGACTGAAAGAAGTTGAATGTGGGAGGGGAGTTAGGGAAAGGGGAGTAAACATGGATGATAAGAATAAGTGAGGGAAGCAGAGTAAGGAAACAGGAGCGACGTAGGGTGAGAAAATAGTAGTGAGGTTAAAGAAAAGGGTGATGACAAACTACATTGTTTTAGTCACACTTACCATATAATTAATGTAACTTTAATTACATTTTTTACTACACTTTGTATCTGTGAAAGAGAGAAGAAAAAATAAGTTATAATTAGTAAAATATATATTTTAAAATAAAAGATACAAATGATGAGGTTAAAAATCATAACAGTGTATTAAAAAATAAAGTTCGAGTGAAAGACACAGAAAGGGAAATAAAGTAATGTAGAAGGACAAAAAGAGGGTAAAAGAAATAGAAGGAGAGCAAATTACTAAGAGTAAGGCATATAGATTCACTGACAGAGAGGAAGAGAAGAAGAGAGAAATGAACTGAAGGTAAGAAAGATACTAAAAGAATGTGAGTTAGCAAAACTAAATCAGGAAACAGGAGTAAGTAAATAGAGAATGACTGTGAGGGAAAGGAGTCTGATTGAGGATGCATTTAGAAGAATGAGGAATGGAAGATAACTGAGAGTAAGTGAAGGAGAGTCATAGAGTGAAGGGATGAAGGGAGAGAGGATAATATAGAAGGATTGAGGGAAAAAGAGTGAGGAAGTTAGTAGACAGAGAGACTAAGGGAAGGACTGAGTGAAGTGGAGTACAATGAGTGAGGAAAGGAAAATGAGTAAGGGAGCAAAAGAAGGAAAGAGAGGAGAAGAGGACTAAAGCAGTGGTACTGAGAAAAAGTGATTCGGTGATGAAAGTAAAGAGAAGGACATTGAAAGATAGGAAATGAGGGGTAGTAATGGAACCGGACTAAAAGAAATGGGGTGAAGAACGATGAGAGAGGAACAGTGAAGTTGTTGTAAGAGAAATGATAGAAGGTAGATAAACACAAGTGAACATAACACAAGGAGAGTGAGGGACTGAGGACATAGAGGTAGTGAACGGAAAATAGAGAGAAGAGGTCAAAAGAAAGGTGCAAACAAAGATAAGCGAGGGAGAGTGGGTGAGTTATAGTGACAGAGTGCGACTATACTGGTGAGTGAGTAAAGAGGAATTACTAAAAGAGCAAAGGAGGAAAAGAGGGAAAAGGGAAGTAAAACAGAGAGACTGAAAGCTGAAAAGTGGTGCAAGGGAGAGAGGGGATGCAGACAGTTGAAATGGAAAAGAGGGGTTGTGAAAGAAGTTGAGTAAACGAATGGGTGTGAAACAGAGTGAGAGAAAGGCAGTGTGAGTGAGTAAAAAGAGCTGAAAGAGAGAGGAAAAAGGAAAGTGAGTGTAAGACAATGGGAATACAATTTAAATTACACAATACATACTATAGAATAATTTGTACAACATGTTGGATAGTTTATTTTTGCTGTTCTCAGAACATATTGAATTTCACTAAAAACAGTGAGTTCAAACTATTCATCATATGACAGCGGGGAAAAAAAACACAATCAAAAAGATTTAGGCCAAATAGTACATCATAAAGGTCCTTTTCGTTGGAAGGTACTCTGCTGTTCTCTAAAAATTCCATTTCATCGACTCTCTAGAAGAAAAGCTCCAAGAACATCTGAAATATGTTTCAATGTTTTCATATACTCCTTGTGTTCAGTCATGACTCTTTGCTCATTCCTTCACCTTTCCTTAAGGCCAAATAGTGTCAGATGTATCAGTATATTTTCAAATTACTTAAAACAAACTCTAAAATTACCGTTTTCCCGACGTTCTGAAAGAAAGGTTCAAACAACATTTTCACAATATTTAAATATTCATAATTCCATCTCTAGCTCTCTCATGTTGAACATTTCCTATAATACTGATATCACTTACTATGCGATCCACTTACCGTACCTTTATGAGAACTACAATTGTTATATTATCTTCATCACTTTTACTCACAATATAATTTTAAACAGCAGACTAACTTTTATTAACTGCTCCTGTCTTCATAGGCCAATTACCTTTACTTAAATTTTGGTTGTAAAAACACTAGGTATGAATTTTTTAAGTCAAAAGGCAAACGTTGTTTGAAAGTCAAATGAGTATCATTACAGAAAGTCCAACCTTTTCGACATTTTAAATAGCATGTGTAATGCCCTGATGTTGTTGAAGGACCGTCATGATAAATAATAGCTACAGTTGCAAAAGTTCTTCCTGAAATTGATAACTGAGAAGCCACGAAATTTTTAATAGAAGTTGTCAATTTAGTTCCATCAGGTCTACATCGTTGGAACATTAAAATGACATACTGACCATAATTTTGTATAAATAATGTGGACAGCATTGCAGACTTACATTGGGTACACACCATATTGTGATCAGCTGCTTTAACTAGATTATTAAAAGGCACTGATTTGCAGTCTGGTAAAGTCAAATATATAAATCTTTTGGTGTCTATTGTAGTACTACTTGATAAACTACAGTTGTCGCAGTCATGCTGCCATTGATAAGAAAGGCTAAAAAGATTTTTTATATCTACACCTTCATCTTCCAATACATCAAACATATACATTAAAAATTCCTGACAATTCTGCTGAATATTGTGTGAAAATTGATTTTGACCAGAACATATGTCTAGAAGATTTCGAATTTCTGAAACACTTTCTATTTTTGCTCTATCACTGCAATATTTATCAAACACAGAATTCAATAAACAGCAGAATGTTTGATCCCGATTTTCAACAATCTGTTCTTGTAAATTGTGAAGAAAAAAACCAACATTAAGCACTACATTAGCATAGCAGTTGACACCAGAACTGTTTTCAAACTGAAATCCAACAACATCTTCAACAGAATCCTTTTTCTTTCTGCTTACAATCACAGTTTCATCTACTTTTTGTCTTTTTGCTACTACCTCACTGCAATTATTCTCATTTCTTCTTTTTCGGCCTACCACATGTTTTTCAAACAGAGGATATTGAGGCAAATGTGGAGCATACTCTCTTCTTAACCTAATGTATTCTTTGACACAATCTAGATCTGCACAAATCTTTGTTTCATCACACTCAATCAAGTACAATCCTGATAAAGTTCTGACTCGTGATAATGCCACATATGCCATACCCTCTTTAAACACAGAACTTCCAATGTTCACCAAAGCACTATCTACACTTAAACCTTGAGATTTATGAATTGTCACCGCATATGCCAAACAAACAGGAAACTGTTTTCGGCGAACATATAAGTCTTTCACAAGCAAAAATCTAGCTGAACAACGACAAATTTGTTGTATTTCGTCAATGCCATCAAATGTAATTTTTAAAATTTCAATTCATCTCTATTTTTGTAATTCACAAAATCAACAACATGACCCATTGCTCCATTTACCAGACCTCTTTCAACATTTAAATTCCTTCTCGAAATGATACGACAATTTAAACACACATTCAGAGTCTTTTCAAAACCAGCAGTTTTAGATATACTCTTCTCTAATGAATCCAATTTTGATTTCAAATTTTTGGACAAAATAATTGTGGCTCCCATATGCTCTATTTTATCTATAGCTTCCAGTTTCACAATCTCTTCATTTTCTAACTTTAACATGTTGTTGTTGAAGATGGAACATTCTTGCAGAGTTGGCATCAAACATATCCCAGATTTGTTCTCAGTAATTTTCTTAAAAATATTCTCTGGAAGAATGTTTTCATTTGGATACAAATTTGAAATTAATCGTGCATGTAATGCTTCTTTCCCATGCTCACTTTTCTGATTCTTACATCTTGTAGAATATTTTTATAATCTTCATCCTTTGCCTGTCGCATATTTTGAAGCAGTTCTGCATATTTGAAATTTAACCATATATTAACGTTTCCAATGCTTCCTAGGCACTTCCTGGTATCTTCATGCGTGAGCATTTTAAACACTGGTTGTCCTTTCACTTTCCTTCAGTAGATCTCCAAAAACAATAATGTGTTTTCCTCCGAATAAGACATCATAGTCTGTTTAAAGAATTTCTTGCATTCTCAAATGCACAAAAGCAAGCATTAGATTTGAGACCATGCTTACTCATCAATGATAAGAAGTTTCATTTTCTTCAGGACTCTGGAAACTTCAGAACAAGAATCTCCAGATAGCTTATGGTATTGTAATTTGTTATCATGCTCAACTGGTAGCATCAGTAAACGATGTAAAGTAATCCCTTTAATGTTATGTGCTGCAAGCCCAGTTGGAGCGGTAACAACACAAGACAGCGGTGATTCAGTCTTTTCTGCAGATAAGTTGCAATTGCTTTAATCAGAAAACTTTTTCCAGTTCCCGCTTCTCCACTCACGTACAGTCGGACAGGCGTAAAGGATGTACATGAGCACTCTTTTTTCTCATGACTGAATCCATGTTCAACCTGTTCTGTGACTTCATCATATATCTGTTTCTGCTCAAGGTTTAGTTGTTTCACCAAATCTTCTAAGTTAACTACATCATCTTGAGCTTGTTCCATAGCTCTTTCCACCTCATCCATGGCAGTGGCAGCTTCATTTTGGATAATTGGTCCTCCTAGTGGATCCTGACTCAATGAAGCAGAACTCTGACTGTCTTGAGAACTGTCTCTAGCAATCTCTACAGTAATTGTGGCTTCTTGCTCTATTTCTTCCTTCAACATTTGCAGATAATTTGGAAAATCAGGACATTCTATGGTATCCTTGGTTGCATTAAAAGAATCTTCGTAACAGAGAAAATCTCCAAGTAGTTCCTCTTCTGTACGCCATGGCTTAAAGAGTTGCAAAAGAGCTAAATAGTAAAATTCCCTTTTCTCTCGATTTTCGCAACTCAATTTTCGATGATTATTCAAATGGCCTTTTCTCTGCTTCACTAGACATTCTTCACACCCAATGATAGCATATATTCCATTATTGATATCTTCTCTGATGGTCCTCTTATAAATATAGTTTTGCAGAACTTCATACAAACAACTGTTCTCAAGATGACTACTTCTATTTGGATAGTATGTATCCAACATGTTTGTCTTCAAAATATCTGTACTGTTTGGTTCTTTCTTCGCCAAATACTCAATTTTTTGTACAGATTTCAAAACTCGGTTTCGTGTTGCAGCAAGACCTAGACTCACCCAAATAATTGTTCTAGACTTGGCGTAGAGACTTGCTGATGATAACCGATCAGAACATTCATATGCTCCAATTTCTCGATGCGACAACATCTTCAAACTGAAACTGTATAATTTTTTACTTATACTCTTTTCATGTGAAATGTCCTCCCACATTTCCTTCAGTTCTGTCTTTTCTTTTTTTGTGATGTAAGACGTCACATATCGAGCCACAGCAATAGAGTTGTCAGCAACGAACTGAATATCCATGTTAGCATTCCACATGGACAAAATCACTGGGTTGTAGTTGTTGATGTACTTGGATTCTTCGTTTCTTTTTAAATTGTATGTATTTTTGGGTGATTTCCTCGTCACAGTATGTCGCAGAGAAGACATAAAATTATTTACTCTTCCTTTAGAAATTCCTGGTCGTGGAAACCCGAAACGACATTTTGTGTAGAACTTGTCCTTATTTCTGAATTTTCGACGACAGTACTTTCCACAACGATGGGATTGAAAGCGTAAAACTTGTTGCCTTAAACTGTTTTCTTCGGTAGTTTTCGGAACAGCACATGTTGAATACTCTTCAATGAAACTCATCACTGTGTCATCCGAATCTGTTCCAAATTTGGGTGCATCTTTAATCCATAACAACATATGTATGTGAGGAGCATCTCTCGCTTGATACTCCTTTCTCCAAAAGAAATCCAAAACCTCTCCAAGGGGAGGATTTTTTTTGTTGGTAATGAAAGACATCATAGCTTCAAATCTATGATTGAAATATCTGCATACATTCACTGGATCCAAAGAACACAGTTCTCCAGGTGTTTTGAATTCTATATTTTGTATGTTTGCATTTGCCTCTCGTAGAAATTGAAGTAAGTCGTCCCATGCATACTCAGCACAGCTAAGAGTGAGGAACCATGTAGGAGTTCCTAAGTTTCTTAGCATACATTTCAATTCCCCATGACGACGGTACCAATACTCGTTTGTACCACGCTGACATGCCATGAGATTGATTAGATGAGATTCCAAAATATTGTCTTGCAGATTGACTTTCTCCATAAAGTCCCTCGCCGAAACATTTTGCAGATGTGCTCCACTTTTCAGTATATGGTTTACTGCATAAGAAAGCCCAGACAAGTCACTTTCATACAGTAGATGAAACAAATATGGGATGCATTGACGAAACCTTGGATCTTCAGCATATAATCTTAAAGTCCGGTATTCAGATGCAGGAATTTGAAGTGGTCGATCGTCATATCGTCCACCTCGACCTGTTGGAAATAGCTGTGGAAAACAACGAGCTTCCAAACTTTCTTCCCATACACTAATGGGACTTCCTTTTGCTGCTTTCATTTGAAACAAGTCAATTGCATTCCCTATTACTTCTTTGGAATGCAAAGGATGAACAGTATAATGTTCATATATTTCTTCACTTCTAGACACATCAACTTTTTCAATTTGGCCGGCTGAACAATCACTGTCTTCTTCTGCAGCTGTTTCTTCTGCTCCAACACATACATCTTTGTAGTACTCATTGTTTCTGACCAAATACAACGTTGCCTTTTTGACTTTCCTAACATCCACTAAATCTTGCCAGATTTTCTTACTCTTTGTCGGAACCCCATTAACTAGAATAACCAGAGGTACCTCTTCCACTTTCTCTACACCAATTGTATCAATATTTTTCTTGAAATCTAGAGGCAAATAAACAACTCTTCCCTTTAATCCTCTCTGTAAATCTGAAGGAGGCAATTTCCCTATCTTAGGTTCCATGCGAACAATAGCTTGAAACGGATGGACACATTGAATCAAAATAGATTCATATGTATTTAAATCCATCAATTCAGGAGGAATGTCTACCAACTCAAGATTATTATGAACAGCTCTAGCAGGCATTCTGTTTTCATTTAATTTATTATAACAATATTTATAAATACGCTGATCAGAACTCAAATCAAAAGAATTCTCCACCAACAAAAAAGTTGCAAAATTCTTCCATTCACTATTATTTTCCATTTCACTTTCTGCATATAAATCAACTAACCTAGTCTGAATATTATAATGAGTCCGTCGACAACACACACAAGTAAAATTAGGCCTTTCACTTGATTTCACCTTAAACTTGGTAATTTCCTGGTCAAACTTTTCTGTACTTGAAATCTGTACATTGTCTTCCACATTACCTTCTATTACTGTGTCAATTTCTACACTGTCCTCTTTTTCACCAAAATAACAAATCTCAATTTCTTCACAAATCTTCTTCACATCTAATTCAGTTCCATGCAAAAGAGCACTGTTTAATTGTTTAAGCTTAAGTGCTGGACTTTTTGCATAATACAACCTTCTCACTAATTTCCTCATTTTGTTATGATGCACTGCCAACATCCTAAAATGATGAAAAACACTCGGACATACTTTTCTAGAAAGACAAGCCAGTGAATGCCCTTGCAAACCTGTGTTTTCTCTCACTCTGCAAGGATCTAAGTCTTGCAACATCTTCATTTTCTGTTTTAGACTTTTCTTACTATATGTACGTAAGAAATTACGAAGCAAATCGATTGAATCCTGTCGCACACTACAAATACTACTACACTTCCAAGTGTACACTGGATCCTTAGTACGTCTCCCTAAAACTTCATCAGTTAACACCTCTTCTGCATCTCTAGACACAAGTTTCTCTTTTTCAATCGGACAACCGTCTTTCACCTCATATGCTCGACCACTGGTGTCAACTGCATGCACCAAATCATTCTCCTGGAAGTAACTCTCCTCATTAAAAAATGGCTCACAACTTGAACTATGCATCCATTCTCCAGAAAAAAACTTTACAAAAATTAGTGCGATTAATTACTCTTTTGCATCTACTCTTTGATTTGAAAACATCAATTGTCTTATTAAGTGTCCTAATTCTATTGATTACTAAAATAAATATTTTTTTCTTAAGTTCAAAAGCCTGATCAACAATCTTCTCTACAGTTTTCTTTTTCTTATAAAAGCAGCTCTCTGTTTACCTTTTTTAATATTTTTTAACAAATTTAAAACCACCCTATTGCAAAACATTCGTTTATGAATGTCCCTAAATTGGTTTTCCCTTCTATTCCTATACATATTATTCTCTCCTGCTCCAGTAGTAACATTTTTGGGGGGCCTCTCCTTCCTTTTCAAATTTGCTCTCTCCTTCTGTACATTCACATTCTCATCAACATTTTTTTTGATCTACATATGTTCCGAAAGAAATACTTAGTTGTCTTACCAGGAGCTTTTTTCCTGTTTTTTGAAGTATTTGTTGTAGACGAGTGCTTTAATTCCGTTGCTGTTTTTGATTTTTTCCGCTTGGCATCTTTTCTTCTCCTCTGCCTTGAGGGCATATTTCCTTACTATTGAAATCTTGATTTCAATCTGTGTTAAAGAAAAAAATAACACATTTTAGACCACTATTACCAAACAACAAAGCAATGACAATAAGCAAACGATATAAACACTAGTTTACAACATATCTAAGTTTATATCACAGCAGCTATGTAACTAGGAGTAAGACAGAGAAAAAGAGCTAGAGGAACTAACACAAAAAGACAGAGAGAGTCAGACAAAGAAACAGGTAGTGTGAGTAAAACATAGAGAAGGAGTAAGACAGAAAGAGTGTATAATATGTTGTAAGACAGAAAAAGGATGTAATAGGGTGTAAGACAGAGAGAGGGTGTAAAATGATGTAAGACAGAGTGTTAGAAGATGAGAGAATGTAAAAGACACTAAAACAGAGAGAGGCTGTAAAAGGTAGAGAGAGAGAGTAAGTTTGAGAGAGGGTGTAAGAGGAAGTAAATCAGAGAGAGGATGTAACAAGGAGTTATGAGAGAGAGGGAATAAATCAGAGACATTGTGTAAGGGAAAGTAAGTCAAAGAGAAAGTGTAAGAGAGTGTAACACAGAGTCAGGATGTAAAATGGAATGAGTCAGAGAGAGGGTGTTAGAAGGGGACTGATGGAAAAATAGAGTAAGTCAGAAAGAGAATATAAGAGAGACTTATACATTCTTGACAATACTTGGTAAAGAAACCTTGGTGCATAAAAGAATTGTATTTTATAAATGAGCGACGTTTCAGTAGTGTAATGAAATGCTTATACATATGACCTTTTCTCTGTTTTTTAAATGTTATTCTAAAAAAAGATTTCAGGCACATGAAATAGTTTTACATTATTGACATGGATTAGATAGTATCTACATGATTTAAAAAATATATTAGCACATTTCACAATCATGTCACCTGTGTTTTCTCAGATTAGTAAGTACATTGTGCACATGAGGTGAGGCCTGTCCAGGGGTGCAGAGGAGGTAAGGCCTGTGTTGAAGAGTGCATTGGACAGGACTCACCTCCTCTGACCCTTGAACAAGCCTCACCTCCTCCGTGCACCCTGGACAGGCCTCAATGTATTGGGTATAATGGATGGTAACAGTATGCAGATAAGGTGAGGCCTAACCAGGAGTGCAGATGAGGTGAGGCCTGTCCTGGGAGCAGAGGTGTTGAGACCTGTGTCCAAGAGGGCAGTGGACTGGACTTTATAAAGCCTCTCCCCCACTGCACTCTTAGACACAGGCCTCACCTCCTCAGCAACTTTCACAATCATGAAAGCCATTTCGAGTTTCCTCATCTCCTCTGCACCTTTTGCAATCATGTCAGGTGTGTTTCCTCATATTATGAATCAGATTGTGTTTTTTTATTGTTGCTTTCTGTTATTTTTTTGTTAATGCTTGGTAAAAACTTTCTGCTGCATAGGGGAATTGTATTTTGTAAAAAAAATGAGGTTTCAGTAGTGAAATGGAATGCTTGTACATATGACCTATGCTCAGTTTTTTTAATGTTAATATAAAAACGATTAAAGGGCAAATGAATGGCTTTAGCATTTTTCAGAAGGATTAGACAGTGTCTGCATGATTAAATAAATATACCTGCACTTTTCACAAACATGTCAGCTGTGTTTTCTAAGATTAAGAAACAGATTAAACGTTTTTATTCTTTATTTGTGACATATTTCTTGATAATACTTGGTAAAGAAATGTTACTACATAGAGGAATTGTATTTTGTAAAAAAAAATGAGGTTTCAGTATGCAATGAAATGCTTCTATATATGACCTGTGCTCTGTTTTTTAAATATTAATTAAAAATCGATATAGGGCACATGAATTGGACCCCTGGACAGACCTCACCTCATGTACACCCCTGGACAGGCCTCACCTCATCTGCACCCTGTTACCATCAATTATACCCAATACATTTAGGCCTGTTTAAAAAACGATTTAGGGTTGCAAATGAGGTAAGGATTGTCCAGCGGTACAGAGGAGGTGAGGCCTTTGTTCAAGAGTGTACTGGAAGAGATGCATATCCTGGGGAGCAGAGGTGGTGAATCCTGTGTCTAAGAGTGCAGTGGGCTGGACTTCATGAAGCCTCTCCCACACTGCACTCTTAGACACAGGCCTCAACTCCTTTGCACCCCTGGACAGGCCTCTCTCCCACTACACTCTTGAACACAGGCCTTACCTCCTCTGCACGCCTGGACAATCCTCACCTCATCTGCAACCCTGAACAGACCTCACCTCATCTGCACCCCTAGACAGGCCTCAGCTCATCTACACCCCTGGACACGCCTCACCTCATCTGCACCCTGTTACCATCAATTATACCCAATACATTGAGGCCTCTCCAGGGGGCACAGAGGAGGTGAGTCTTCTCCAAGGGTCAGAGGAGGTGAGTCCTCTCGACTGCACTCATGGACACAGGCCTCACCTCCTTTGTACCCCTGGACATGCCTCACCTCATCTGCACAATCTACTTCCTAATCTGAGGAAACACAGGTGACATGATTGTGAAAGGTTCAAATATATTTATTTAATCATGCAGACACTATTTATTCCTTCTCAAAAATGTAAAAGCCATTCATTTGCTCCAAAATCGTGTTTCCAATAACATTTACGAAACAGAGCGCAGGTCATATGTACAAGCATTCCATTTCACTACTGAAACCTCACTCTTTTAAAAATACAATTCTTCTATCTAGGAAATGTTGATACCAAACATTATCATTAAACTTACCAAAAAGCAAGAAGAAAAAAGCTGAATCTGCTCCCTAATCTAGAGTAACACAAGTGACATGATTGTGAAAACTGCAAAGATATTTATTTAATCATGCACACACTATTTATTCCTAGTAAAAAATGTAAAAGCTATTCATTTGCCCAAAAATCGTTTTTCAAATAAGATTTAAGAAACAGAGCGCAGGTCCTATGTACAAGCATTCCATTTTACTACTAAAACCTCACTATTTTACAAAATACATTTACCTCTCTATTGCAAACATTGATACCAAGCATTATCGTAAACCATGACAAAAAACAACAAGAAAAAAACTCAATTTGCTTCCTAATCTGAAGTAACACAGGTGACATCATTGTGAAAGCTTCAAATATATTTATTTAATAATGCAGACACTATTTATTCCTTCTCAAAAATGTAAAATCCATTCATTGTCCCCAAATTAGTTTTTTTAATAACATTTAATAAACAGTGCGCAGATCCTATGTACAAGCATTCAATTTCACTAGTGAAACACTACTATTTTACAAAATATAATTGCTCTATCTTGCAAATGTTGATACCAAGCTTTATCAAAAAACATGACACAAACGAACAAGAATGAAGCTCAATCTGCTTCCTAATCTGAGGTAACACAGGTGACATGATTGTGAAAGGTTCAAATATATTTATTTAATCATGCAGACCCTATTTATTCCTTCTCAAAAATGTAAAAGCCATTCATTTGCCCCAAAATCGTTTTTTAAATAACATTTTAAAAACAGAGCGCAGGTCCTATGTACAAGCGTTCAATTTCACTACTGAAACCTCACTATTTCACAAAATACAAATCCTCTATCTTTTTATCTTATCAAAAAACATGACACAAACCAACAAGAAAGAAGCTCAATCTGCTTCCTAATCTGAGGTAACACAGGTGACATGAATGTGAAAGGTTCACATATATTTATTTAATCATGCTGACACTATTTATTCCTTCTCAAAAATGTAAAAGCCATTCATTTCCCCCAAAATCATTTTTTTTTTAAATAACATTTTAGAAACAGAGCGCAGGTCCTATGTACAAGCATTCAATTTCACTACTGAAACCTCACTATTTCACAAAATACAAATCCTCTATCTTTTTATCTTATCAAAAAACATGACACAAACCAACAAGAAAGAAGCTCAATCTGCTTCCTAATCTGAGGTAACACAGGTGACATGATTGTGAAAGGTTCAAATATATTTATTTAATCATGCAGACACTATTTATTCCTTCTCAAAAATGTAAAAGCCATTCATTTGCCCCAAAATCGTTTTTTAAATAACATTTTAGAAACAGAGCGCAGGTCCTATGTACAAGCATTCAATTTCACTACTGAAACCTCACTATTTCACAAAATACAATTCCTCTATCTTGCAAATGTTGATACCAAGCATTATCAAAAAACATGACAGAAACCTACAAGAAAGAAGCTCAATCTGGAGGGGCGTGGCCGAGAGCCGAGCATGGCGGACGCTTCTTGAGTTAGCTCCGTCCTCTGCCCGGTAATACAAGCTGTATATCCTGTACCCCGGATGGCCCCTGCGTCCCACCTGGGTCCGATGACAAGTGAGGGACCCTAGAGCGCACAGTCTGAGCCTTGAGTCCGGCGAGACATCACACGGGCAGTCGGAGCTCCCGAGGTGAATGAGGCCTACCGCCAGACACGCAGCCGCGGTCTCCCGTAACGAGAACGGCCGAGCGGAGTGAGCCCTACCGGGACGGCGACACGGAGGGCAGTGGAGCGTCGGAGAAGTCGCCTATGCCGGGGCACTGCTGCCGAGCACATCTGGAGCCTGGTACCAACATTCGTCATCTACTGCTGCAATTTACCACCGGAGCCCAGCGAACAGCGCTCGAAGTGCCAGAGATTGGAGGGGCCTGGTGATGCAGACAGAGCCGCGGTCTCCGGTAGCGTGAAAGGCAGCGCGAGGTGAGCCCTGCTGGGGGGGCCACCACAGTGGGCGGCGGAGAAGAGAGGAAACCACATACGCCAGAGCACCCGATAGCCTGGATCCCTGGCATCTCGCTATGCACCTGGCACGAAGTCTCGGGACCCTTCAGGGGCTTCACTGGGCGCTGCAGACACCATTGTCCACGAGGCATTGCAGAGAATGAGCCGATCTGCGTTGGCAGACTGCGTAGGACAGGCATAGTGTGTGTGCGTGTGCCTCCACCGGGCGCACCACTGGATTGCACGCGGCATGGTCAGGGGACTGCCAGAATAACAAGCGGCGACCTGGACATTGTGGGTGAGTGGCGCTGGGGCGACCCTACTGACTGCAAGCAGGACAACTCCCTTACGTGGTGGTCGCGGAGAGGTTTGTTGGAGGCGCGAACTGAGGCGGCATATACCCTGTGAGTGTGGAGGGCGCTGTTGGCACTAGGGGGTGTATGCCCCGATGGACACTGGAACTAGCGAGGGAGACCGGCCGTTAACGCTAGTGCACACGGGTGCTGGGCTGAATTCCACCACCGCTGCGCATTGCGGCTGGTGGCTCCACTTCAGGTGAGGGCGACGCCTCCTGTCTATGGCCCTGAGGCGACGGCGAGGTGGCGGAGAGGATTACATAGCATATATCGGAGGTGGGGAGGATATTACACACTGAGCCTTCCTGTGTGGCGGGCGGCTGGGCCCCGCTTCTTGGGTGGCGGACCCCCTGGACGGATCTGAGAGATACCCGAGGTGGGCCCAGAACGGACAACCAGAGCGACGCTGCGCTCGCCCACACGCGGGACCACGAGCCACTAACGGCTGGACGTACGGAGCGTGTGGCATCTACGACGATTTGCGGTGGGCTGGGACGGGATCACCCGGGGTGGATAAACACCGCCAAACTGGCAGCGAGAATTATGGGCAGAAACAGGACCAAGATGCCAGAGAGAGGTGCCGGTCTGGTGTTACAGTCTACTGGCTCTGAGGACCCGCTGGCCTCCTCGAATGTGGAAATGGTGCCTCCAACGGGCAAGGACTCCCAAGAGGCCAAACTGGACCTCATCCTGACTGAGATCAGGGCTTCCAGAGAGGCGCTCGAAACACGAATGGACAACATGGCAACTGGTATGTCGTTGTTGCGTGCTGATCATAACAAGCTTGCAGAGAGAGTCACGGAACACAAGATATCGCTAGATGACCTCATACCACAACAGACGGAGCACTCCACGAAAATGGAAAACATGGAGAAGCAGCTGAAGCTAATTTGGGAGAGGATGGACGATGCGGAAGGGAGGGCACGCCGCAATAATGTGCGCATCTTAGGTGTTCCGGAGCGCAGCGAGGGGAGGAACCCAACGCAGTTTGTCGAAGACTGGCTGAGGAAAATTGCGTGACCACAGGCACTCACACCCCTGTATAGTGTGGAGAGGGCGCACAGGATACGGGCTAGGCCACCACGGCCGGGGGCGCCACCGCGACCTCTAATAGCACGTTTGCTGAATTATAAAGACAGAGACATAGTACTGAGAGTGGCACGGGAAAAGGCGCCATTGCGATTTGAGGATAAGACGGTGTCGATATACCCAGACTTCACCCCGACAGTGCAAAGGGCCAGGTCAACATTTATGGGAGTGAAAAGACGACTGAGAGCCAGAAATCTGAAATATGCTTTGCTGTTCCCAGCCCTCCTGAAAATAATTCATAACAACAAATCACTCTTCTTTGACACGCCTGAGGAGGCGGCAGAATGGATGGAGGTGACACTGACGCCGACTACTTCACAAGACCCGCTTGTGGAGGACCGGACGGGGGAGCCGTCGCGCCGGGAGGAGCGGCGGACCACTGAGAGCGACACGCACGAGGAGGAGGATGAAGCGCACGGCACGGAGACCACGCCCGAGATGAGGAGGACCCAGGAGGGAGCACGACTGACGGAGGCTGCGTTGGCTGCCCACAACGGCGGAGGCGAGCCGGCCCTGGATAATGCCTCTGATGCCCGCACTGAGGTGTCGGGCTCAGCGGATAGCCTGCTACTTTTCCCGAAAATAACTGCACAAGAGGCGAATGAACTCTGAACGGGACTCTAGAAGACTCCGACTGGTAATGTACAGGATATATGTAGGCCTTGGGTGGGACGAGGGGGGCTGAGGGGAGGTATACTTGCCAGGGCGTGCTGTAATGACTTCGGCGGGTTCCAGGCAAGGAAGAGCGGAACCACACCCCCAGGGCGCAGCAATGGTTCAGTTTGTTTGTCACCCTGGTTGGGTGCCTGTGTTTGGACCTCATGTTTTTTTGAGTGGGGACCTTGAAGTTTGGGGATTACGTGTTTTTCTGGCACTCATGACTTGCTTCGTATATACACTTGGAATAGGGCGGGAAATGCAGTCCATGTCTGTCGCAGATCACCATGGGGACTCTTAGCGAATACACGGTGTGCACCTGGAATGTGCGGGGCATGGGCTCGATCCATAAGAGACACCGGGTGTTAGCACAACTCAACAGGTGGCATGTCGCTGTGGCATGCTTACAGGAAACGCATTTGAATAAGGACGAAAGTGCGAAATTGCTAAAGAAGTGGAAGGGGCAACTGTTTGCTACTACTTACTCTGTGTTCTCCAGAGGGGCGGCTATATGGTTTAGGAACTCGGTTCCTTTTAAATTGGTGGAGGAGAGGCTAGACCCCGAGGGCAGGTATGTGCTAGTCAGAGGATTGCTGGATGGTTCCCCTGTGGTGTTTGGATGCGTGTATGCGCCGAATACAGGCCAGTTGGAATTTCTAGCTGCGCTTAATAGGGTGATAGCAGACTGGTCGGAATACACATGGATAATTGGGGGGGACTTTAATGCAGTACTCGACATAACTCTAGATACGTCGCACCCACCATTACAGGCTACTGAATGTAGGAGACAGGCGGATGCACTCTCACAGTGGGCGGTGGGATGGGACCTGGCTGACATTTGGTGGCGCATGCACCCACTGGATAAAGGGTATACCTTTTTTTCCCCTCCCATAACTTACACACAAGAATAGACCATATGTTTTACACCACGACATTGCTGGATGCGGTGACCACGTCGGAGCACATGGGTAAGACCTTCTCAGACCACAATCCAGTGGAGGTCGCGGTACAGTGGGGCAGACTACCCACGCCTATACCAACGTGGCGCATGTCCCCGGTCTTACTTGAAGACACTGTCTTTAAGGCAACCCTCGCAGACGCAATCGCACAATATTTCTGTATAAATACTGACACGGCTAGCACGCGACAAATTGAGTGGGATGCCTTTAAGGTATCTATCAGGGGGGAGGCAATGAACATAAGAACGGGCATGAGGCGCATGGTAATGGAGAGACTTAGTGAGGTAGAGAGCCGGCTGGCCATGTTGGAGAGAGAGGCGGCGGGTACGAATCTGCCCTTTACACCGCTACAGGAGGCCCACATTCAACACGCTGAGCTATTGGAGGAACTACGTGTCCTGGATTACAGGGAATACACTTGCAAACAACATATGCACGCAGAGAAATCAGGGCCCCTATTGGCACGATTGATAAGAGACGCCCCTGCTCCCACTCCCATATTAGAGGTTAGGGACCAGTCAGGGACGCTGGCCACAACACAATTTGATATAAACACTACCTTTCGAGAATACTATGGAACTTTGTATGGACCGCACCAACGTATGTCGGAAGACGCGTTCGAGGAGTTTATGACTGGGCTTGAGATACCGCGCCTGGAGGGGGCACAGAGTGAGGGACTAGCACGACCCATCACGATTGCGGAGATACGACAGGCTATGCGAGCTCTCCCGAGGAATAAGACCCCTGGAACCGATGGTCTGCCTGCGGAGTTTTACGGGGCATATATAGACCTGTTGGCTCCACGATTGCACGTGGTGCTCTACGAAGCGAAGAAAGCACAAGGACTGCCGCAGACCACACTACAGGCCCTAATTGTTTCACTGCCTAAACCGGGTAGGGATAGTCTATGCCTAGCTAACTATAGGCCTTTGTCCTTGCTGAATACCGATCACAAGATCCTGAGCAAGGTATTAGCGACGAGACTAGCTCAGCATGTTCCGAGATTGGTCCACCCAGACCAATGCGGTTTTGTGCCTGGCAGAAGCACGGCGATGAACCTGAGGAGGCTCAGCCAACTTATGATCCATGAACATTCACCCACTGCAGCTGAGGGCTGCATCTCCCTGGATTTACGTCAGGCATTCGACTCACTCCGGTGGGATTATATGTTTGCGGCGCTTGAGAGGTTTGGAATCCCGGCTGATTTTATTGCGTGGGTCCGATTATTATACACCTGCCCTACGGCTTGGGTACGCACAAACAGATGTATATCACCGCAACTGGACATAGCAAAGGGAACCAGGCAGGGCTGCCCGCTATCCCCCTTATTGTTCATACTAGCACTGGAACCGTTGCTGTGCAAACTTCGACAAAAAGCGCAACACAGGGGAATCAGGAGAGGCGGAACGACCCATGTGGTGTTGGCTTACGCAGATGATATTGTCCTTTACTTGAGAGACCTACACGGGGATCTAGATCCCATCCCGGATATGTTCCAGGCCTTTAGTGCACTTTCGAGCCTTACGATCAGCGAGTCTAAATCGTACGGTACAGTTTCGCTGCCCTTGGGGCACGTGACCCCTTGTTCTTTCCCCCCTACAACTTTAAGATGGCCGAGACGACCTTCCGTTACCTAGGGATACAGATTTACAGAGAAGCGCAAGACATGCTTGATGGCAACCTGGGCAGAGCAGAGCCGTAACAGCGCTGAAAGCGCAGGTGCAATTTACCTTTGTTGGTGGCGGGCAGGGTGGCCATCGCTAAGATGGTGGTACTTCCCAGGCTCCTTTACTATTTCACGAATTTACCCTTGTTGGTGCCAGCTGTTATATTTCGGGCCTTGAACACAAAGTTGACGGAGCTGGTGTGGGGGCGGGGTAGACGCCGTATTGGCCTGGCCAAGCTGCAGCTACCTACAGCGGAAGGCGGGATGGGAGTCCTGGATCTATTGGCATATTATTATGCGTGCCAGCTGCAGTGGCTGGCTTATTGGATTGCGGGTCGCAACCTGCATGAAATAGATATGACTGAAACTGACAGGAAGAAAGGTGTCATACACACTCTGTTGCTCCCGAAAGCTGTGTTCCCCGGGCAGTCTCCTCCCCTGCTCAAGATCGCCATTACCTGCTGGAGAAGGGCTGTACGATACACCTCCTCTGCCTCCTGCTATGCTCCAACTATACCACTGCTGGGGATCCCGCTGGGTACGAGACTGTTATCCACTCGGGAGCTCGCAGTATGGGCCGACGCGGGTGTGTCGCAGGTAGGTGACTTTTTCGGCGAGGGTGTTCTGATGACCTTTGACGACTTCCGCAGGGCACACCGCGCTCCTGGGGGATCGTTCCTGCTACATGCGGGGATGCGCCGATACCTCACACGGACTTGGTCGCCAGACGGTGATGAACCAGGTATAAATACATTACTCACCATGCAGTACCTGATGGGATCGGGTAGTCATTTAACAAAGTGGATCACGAATGGTATACGCGCCGGGAGAGCGATATCGCTACAACCACTGAGAGAAACATGGGAAAGGGACGTGGGACGGGAGTTTTGAGAGAAGGAATGGGAACATATCCTTAAATTCCCAAAGAAAGTATCGCGGAATCCGAAGTTTAAGTTCATCCAACTCATGATTCTGCACCGTGCATACCTCACACTACACCGACTACATGTAATGTTCCCGGACACACCTGACTCATGCCCCCGGTGTGGTTTAGAAGATGCGAGGCTAGTACACATGTTATGGGATTGCCCGAAAATAGGATATTACTGGAAGACAATACACGATGAACTGCGCAGGGTAGCCCCTAATAGGCCATATGACACCATAGTCTTTAGCTTACTGGGCCTAGGGCCTCCAGAGAGGAAGAAAAGTGTAGCCACACGGTTCGCTGATCTTGCACTGCTGCTAGCTAAGCGAACTATTACCATGAAGTGGAAGTCGAGAAGGCCGCCTGACACTGATGTATGGAGGACGGAAGTGGTGAGATGGGGTAAGGCAGAGGGGTTGGCACTGCAGCTAGAGGAGCGTAAAGGCCTAAGAAAGACTCCTATATTGTTAGAATGGAATGCCATGATGTTGTCCTTTGAAATGATTGGTGGGGAGGAGGCGTCTGAGTCATTGTCTGAGGCCGACTGAGATGTGATGATTGTTGCGGGACGATACATGGTCAGACTCCCCGACCACGCAGCTGTCCCAGATGGAAGAGGTTCAGGGTTGACACGGGTGCACTCCGCATAGAGGTAGACGAGATGTATTTGGACTGTGCTTTGTATGTTCCCGAAAGGTGATACGACAACTATCCAGACTAAATGAAAGACTGCAGCGAGAAGTACCGCCATGTAGATATAACAACTGATATGACTATATATGAGTGCCTGGGGAGGGTATTGGGTGGGGGGAGTTGGGTGGGTTGAGTTGGGAACGCAACATAAACAAAATAAGAAAACGAAATATTACATATGCATGTACAGTACTGTGAACATTTCATTGCTTTGCAACCTATAAGACTAGATTGTACTGTGTAATTTTATGCAATTCTATCCTGCAAATAAAAAGTTTTTTAAAAAAAAGAAAGAAGCTCAATCTGTTTCCTAATCTGAGGTAACACAGGTGACATCATTGTGAAAGGTTCAAAAATATTTATTTAATCATGCAGACACTATTTATTCCTTCTCAAAAATATAAAAGCCATTCATTTGCCCCAAAATCGTTTTTTAAATAACATTTTAGAAACAGAGCACAGGTCCTATGTACAAGCATTCCATTTCACTACTGAAACCTCACTATTTCACAAAATACAAATCCTCTATCTTGCAAATGTTCATACCAAGCATTATCAAAAAACATGACACAAACCAACAAGAAAGAAGCTCAATCTGCTTCCTAATATGAGGTAACACAGGTGACATCATTGTGAAAGGCTCAAATATATTTCTTTAATCATGCAGACACTATTTATTCCTTCTCAAAAATGTAAACGCCATTCATTTTCCCCAAAATCTTTTTTCACATCACATTTAAGAAACACAGCACAGGTCCTATGTACAAGCATTCCATGTCACTACTGAAACTTCACAATTTTACAAAATACATTTCCTCTATGCAGCAAAAACTTTTTACCAAGCATTATCAAAAAACATGACACAAAGCAACATTTAAAAACCACAATTTGCTTCCAAATCTTCTCCATAGAGTATACAAGTCTCTATCTATATTAAATGAATCATTACTCACCTTTACAAATGCATTGGGAGATTGAGAACAGTGTCAGACACACACACCAATATTTCTTTAGCAGAGCAAAAGGTATGTACTCCAGGCACTGCAACCATGAATGGCACAGAAAACCTCTAATTCTACACACATATCCCTCATGTTAACCAATTAAAACTCTTCCCTCTCTATTTTCAAACCAACACCCTTCCCCCCCTCAGCCCTTTCTACCTGTTACCATAGCAACTCCCTCCTCACTGATCTCTCAGGTTTAAAAGTTTATTCTACAATGTTGCAAATGAACTCAGCAAGGATGTTTGACCTCTCAATACACCACCTTATCCGGTGCAATGCTTCTTTAAATGACTTTTTTCTTAACCATTCAAATTACTTCTTTCATAGAACTGAACCATGCACCCTAACTTTCAGTTTTCAACTATCTGAATCCACCAATCATTGCTTGTGATTCAAGAGCACTGAAACTCCACAGTTTTTTTTTTGCAAACTCCTACTGTTCCAACTGCCATTTCATTCCCACACTTCATCTGACTGCACCAGAACCTCCTCTGACCATGTATTCTGTCTGGATTATTGGACATAGCTACATCCACTGGGCTCAAAGGTATGCAGCTATCAGAAATTTTCACAACCTTGATTTACCAAATGTAGACATCAAGTGGATTGGCCAAAGAGGATTGAGATGTCATCAATTGATACCATTGGTGAAAACCTTTTACCATCTGCCACACCCTGACCTCATAATTTTGCACTGTGGTGGAAATGACTTGGGCACTTTGACTGGGGTAGGTCTGGAAATGGTTTTAAAGGACAACTTTGGGCAATTGATGACACTTTTTCCACAAACTGCCTTGGTATATTCCAATATATGCCAAAGACAGAAATGGAAGTGGTCCAACCAATTTTGTTCACAATTTGAGAAAGCACGGAAACATGTGAATAAATCTGTTTCTGCTTACATGAGAGACTATGGAATGGGTTCAATATACAACAATAACTTGCGTTATAACATGCAAGATATCTACAGAGGAGATGGTGTGCACTTCTCAGGTGAGGGGAATAGAATATTCCTCCTGAATTTAAGACTGTGCATTGGAACCTACTTGTAGGTACCTAAATCAGCCACAGAACCCAAAAGCTCTTTTCAGGGCTACCCTACCTCTCATCACTCAAAATGATTACTTTACTCTAACTTTTTCACTGTTTTTCACCAAAGTACGCTCCCCGGTACGCTCCCCGGTACGCTCCCCGGTACGCATACCGGGCGCTCTCTCCGCGAAAAATAAATTTTTATTTTTTATTTTTTGGCCTATATGGGCCTCCTAAGCCCCCCTCAGAAAACCTAGGGGGTCAGGGGGTGTCTACCGTGCCCCCTTTTACCCATTCCCAACGTTGTTTGTCCTCCATCTTGTGTCTCAAATCTACCGAAACACAAGATGGAGGACTTTCGTAGCGCTGCCGGTACGCGTACCAGGGCGCGCACCGGTGAGCGTTCCCCAAAAATGTTAAAAGTTAATTTACATAAAAACCACTGGAGACACTTTCACCAAATATAGAATAGGCCCTACTACATACCAGTCCCTACCATTTTCCCAAATTTGGTGGAATACCATTGAGCCATTTGGGCTGTAGCCCTGTCTAAATATCCTGAGGTAAATTACATGACAAAAACACATATGAAGTGTTAGAATTTACAATCAATTAAAATGTTACTTTCATTTTCTACTTTTATTTCCTGACATTTGATTGGTTATGTACATGAATATAAATGAAAAATGAGAGGGAAACACGGCCATTTGACTACAACTACCTGAGGTACATCTTTAAAGGATTTTCTCATTTATCTTCATCACCTTTCTATAAGGTAAGTTGTTAATTTGAAAGGGGCACTTTAAGTTAATTTGTAAAAACGTTTTCTGATAGTTATTTACTGTCCCTCTGTTATAGTTATAGTTATAGATTAAGATAGGCTTCTCTGTTATACTTATAGATTGAGTTAGGCTTCTCTAGTATAATTATGAATTTACTTAGACTTCTTCACATACACTTTTTTATATTTCTACCTCCTGCCTGATACCATACACTGCCCAAAGATAACTTCACTGTTAAAAACTCAGAAGTACCTGTCTGAACTTAAACCCAACAGTGCCCTAACTCTACTGATATAGTTATTGTTTATGCAATTTACAGCAAGAAAATGGAAGGAGAAAATGAAAACATCAATATTTCTTTCAAAATTACCGATGAGGAGATTCTTCAACAAGATTTTGTTGACGAAGATTTTATGGATGAGTCTCTAGGCCAACAATTTATTGACTGTTTACAAAATATTGAATCATGCAATTTTGAGGAGATTCCAGATCATCTAACGCTGGAAGTTTTACTAAACTATGAAAATTCTAAACAATAAATTTTGTATTTAATAATTAAAAATTGTTTGAGACATTATTCATTTTTATATGTAATTCATGAAGTAGTACCAAAATGATTATAATATAAAGTGAGACTTACAGTATACTGTGCAATTTTAAAACATCATAAGGGAGCAGGGTAGACTACCCATGATCCCCTAGGCCTTTTCAGGGAGTGCTTAAAGGATCTGTTTCTGCTTTCCTGACAGACTATGGTATGGATTCCATATACCACAATAACTTCTGTAACAACATGCAAGATATCTACAGAAAAGAAGGTGTACATTGAATTTAAGACTCTGCATTGGTACCTACATATTGGTACTGAAATCACCCACACAACACAACAACTCTATTCAGAGCTACCCTACCTCCAATCACTTTAAATTATTATTTTACTGTTTCACTGGGTTTTCCCCATGGTACGCTCCCCGGTACGCTCCCCGGTGCGTGTACCGGGCGCTCCCCCCACGAAAATCGAAACTTTTTTTTTTTTTTTTTTGCCCCGCTGGGCTTTTTTATGGCCCCCACATCAAACCTAGGGGGTCAGGGGGGGTCAGGGGGGGTCTACCCTACCCCCTTTTAGTCATTTCCCCCTTTGTTGTTGCCACCTCTTGTGTCTTGATCCTACCGAGACACAAGATGGCGGCTGCTCCGGACTGTTTGGAATCTTGACAGACACCCGAGAGCCAATCAGCTTTCCGCTCGCGAACTCGCGTAGCGCGCTGGTACGCGCCCCGGTGCGCGTCCCGGGGCGCGCTTATAGATATATATATTTTTTTTAACCTAAATTACTCAAAATCCACTGGAGCACATATCTTGAGACATAGTAAAGGCACATCGGGCTACCAGTCCCTACAATTTTGCCAACTTTGGTGGAAATCCATTCAGCTGTTCGGGCTAAAAGTGAGTCCAACCGCCCTATGAAAATTAACATGGGGAAAACACGTTTTGGGACCCCCCAAATATCTCGGCCCCCGCTTGACGAATCCCCCCCAAACTTTCAGGGAAGGAGCAAAGTGGAGCGGGCCATCTTTTTTGAGAAATTCGCGAACATTTGTCCACCGGCGCCGAAGTTATTCCCAATAGAATGTTGCGGATTTTCTGTGGAAAACAATCCTAACTATAACTACCTACTGGCGACCGCCAGTAGGTAATATATATATACTACGGTCGCCAGTAGGTAGTTATAGTTAGGATTGATTTCCATAGTCAAATCGCAACATTCTATTGGGAATAATTTTGGCGCCGGTTGAGGAATCTGCCTGAATTTTTCAGCAACTTTGCCTCGCGGCGCTCCGCTCCTTCTCTGAAAGGTTGGGGGGGATTCGTCAAGCTGGGGCCGAGATAAAAGGGGGGTCCCAAAACGTGTTTTCCCCATGTTAATTTCCATAGGGCGGTCGGTCGCACTTTTAGCTCAAACGGCTGAATGGATTTTCACCAAACTTGGCAAAATTGTAGGGACTGGTAGCCCGATGTGCCTTTGCTATGTCTCAAGATATGTGCTCCAGAGGATTTTGAATAATTTAGGTTAAAAAAAATGTATATATCTATAGCAGCGATCCGGTACGCGTACCGGGGAGCGCTCCGGGCGCGCTACGCGACTTGCGCACGGCAAGCTGATTGGTTCTCGGGTGTCTGTAAACATTCGAAACAGTCCGCAGCGGCCGCCATATTGTGTCTCGGTAGGATCGAGACACAAGAGGTGGCAAAAAACAAAGGATGAAATGACCAAAAGGGGGCAGGGTAGACCCCCCTGATCCCCTAGGTTTGATGTGGGGGCCATAAAAGGGTCCCGCGGGGCGAAAAACAAAATATTTTTTTTTCCGATTTTCGCGGGGGGGGAGCCCGGTACGCGCACCGGGGAGCGTACTACGGGGAAAACAGAGTAAAACAGGAAAATAATAATTCAAAGTGATTAGAGGTAGGGTAGCTCTGCACAGAGTTGTTGTGTTGTTTGGGTGTTTTAAGTACCAACATGTAGGTACCAATGTTGAGTCTTAAATTTAATGTACACCGTTTCCTCTGTAGATATCTTGCATGTTGTTACAGAAGTTATTGTGCTATATGGAATCCATATCATAGTCTGTCAGGAAAGCAGAAAGAACATGGAGGCAGGAGATGAAAAAGAGATGTCAAATACACATTGGAGATAATATAGTGGGAGAAAGGAAGTATCTTTGAGCAAAATTACTATGTAACACAAAAAAGTTGCACAGTATACTATAAGTCTTATAACTTTACATTATAATCAATTTGGTACTAGTTTAAGAATTACATATAAAAATGAATAATGTCTCAAACAATTTTCGAATTATTAAATATAAATTTATTTTTGAGATTCATTTTCCAAATTAAATATAACGTCTAACATTTGACTGTCCGAAATGTCCTCATTTTGAAGGAGGAAATCCACAGATTCTACACATTGTAGAAGTTCATGGTCTCGTGATTCGTCCATGAATTCAATGTCATTTGGTTCAATGTTTTCTTCATTGTTCTTTGCAAGGACAATTTCAAATGAAACTTTTTGTTCTCCTTCCATTTTGGCTGACATTTGCATAAAAAAATATATATCAGTAGAGAAAGGGCACTGTTGGGTTTAAGTTTAGATAGGTAGTTTTTAACAGTGAATTTATCTTTGGGCAGTGTATGGTATCAGACTCGAAGTAGAAATATAAAAAAGTGTATGTGATGAAACCTAAGTAAATTCATAATTATACAAGACAAGCCTAAATCCATCCATAACTATAACAGAGAAGTATATCTAAATCTATAACTATTACAGAGGGATAATATATAACTATCAGAAAAAGTTTTCCATATTAACTTAAAGTGCACAATATACTTCAGTTTTCAAAATAACAACTTACCTTTAAAAAGAAGTTGAAGTTATTAGTGAAAATCCTTTTGAAATGTACACCAGGAAGTAGTAGTCAAAATGGCTGTGTTTCCCTCTCTTTCTTTATATATATTCATGTACATAACCAATCAAATGTCAGGTAAAAAAAGTAGAAAATGAAAGTAACATTTTAATTGGTTGTCAATTCTAACACTTCAGATGTGTTTTTGTGAAGTAATTTACCTCAGGGTATTTAGAGAGGTCTACATGCTAAATGGCTCAATGGAATTCCATCGAATTTGGGAAAATGGTAGGGATTGGTATGTAGTATGAGCTATTCTATATTTGGTGAAAGTGTCTCCAGTGGTTTATATGTAAATTAACTTTTATTATTTTTTTGGGAGCGCTTACCGGTGCGCATCCCGGTACGCGTACCGGCAGCACTACGGGAGTCCTCCATTTTGTGTTTCGGTAAATTTGAGTCAGAAAATGGCGGACAAACAACGTTGGGAATGGGTATAAGGGGGCACGGTAGGCACTCCCTGACCCTCTAGGTTTTCTGAGGGGGTCTTAGGAGGCCCATATAGGCCAAAAAAATATATATATTTTTAAATTTTCGCGGGGGGAGCGCCCGGTACGCGCACCGGGAAGCGTACCCGGGAGCGTACTATGGTGAAAAATAGTGAAAAAAGTTAGAAAAAGATAATCATTTGGAGTGATCAGAGATAGGGTAGCCCTGAAAAGGGCTTTTGGGTTCTGTGGCTGATTTAGGTACCTACAAGTAGGTACCAAAGCACAGTCTTACATTCAGGAGGAATATTCTATTCCCCTCATCTGAAAAGTGCACACCATCTCCTCTGTAGATATCTTGCATGTTGTAACGCAAGTTATTATTGTATATTGAACCCATTCCATAGTCTCTCATGTAAGCAGAAACAGATTTATTCACATGTTTCCGTGCTTTCTCAAATTGTGGACAAAATTGATTGGACCACTTCCATTTCTGTCTTTGGCATATATTGGAATATACCAAGGCAGTTTGAGGAAAAAGTGCCATCAATTGATCAAAGGTGTCCTTTAAAAGCATTTCCAGACCTACCCCAGTCAAAGTGCCCAAGTCATTTCCTCCACAGTGCACAATTAAAAGGTCAGGGTGTGGCAAATGCAAAAAGCTTTTCACCAATGGTATCAATTGGTGACATCTCAATCCTTTCTGGCCAATCCATTTAATCTTCACATTTGGTAAGTCAAGGTTGTGACAATTTCTGGTAGCTGCATACCTTTGAGCACAGTGGATATAGCTATGTCCAATAATCCAGACAGAATACATGGTGAGAGGAGGTTCTGGTGCAGTCAGATGAAGTGTAGAAATGACATGGCAGTTGGAACAGTAGGAGTTTGTAAAAAAAAAACCTGTGGAGTTTCAGTGCTCTTGAATCACAAGCAATGATTGGTAGATTGAGATAGTTGAAAACTGAAAGTTAGGGTGCATGGTTGTGTTCTGTGTAAGAAGTAATTTGAATGGTTAAAAAAAAGTTATTTGGGGGCGTGGCCAAGATGGCGGGCTGACAAGACGCTCTTCCCGTGAGCTCCTGAGACCCCGGAGCCCTTGAGCCGTTCTACGCCGCTGATCTCCCCCGGATCAAGTGGAGGGAAAGACAGGCATGGCAGCGAGCTCGGTGGCGGCTGCCTGAAGCCTCGGGTGGCTCCGCAGACACGCCGCGACGTCTTGCCACACCGGTCCCTGGGGCGAGCGGGGCAGCGGCTCCGTTGCGGACACACGACCAGGGGGCCGCGACTCACACACAGAGCCGTAGGGCCGTAGAGCATCTCAGTGCCCCAACTAAAATCGGAGGTTGAGGGGCTTACCCCTCCCGGACCGCCGGCGAACTTTGAGAGCGGCAGTGAATGGCGCGGCAAGGACGCGCCTCCCGGGGCGGACCGGGGGAGGAGCCGGCGAGGAGCCCCTACGCAAACCCGGGGATTGAGAAGGCCAAGAGGCCTAGCTTGCCGGAGAGCCTGCCGGGCCCCTTCCCGAGGCCCCGGGTGAGGGGTGGGCCGAGTGACGACTCAGGAGACACACGAAAGTGCCCAGCTGATCCCACATGCAGTGGGGGGACCTGCGTGACTCACACTGGGCCTGGGTGACGGAGCCGCCGCGTGGGCCAGCGGTCCTGCCTGGTGCCGAACGCTTCTCGCCCCAGCTTCTACCACTGCGACGACAGGCCTGCGCAGTTGAGCTGCATTCGCCACCCAGGGGTTAGTCGAGCTCGGGGGAAGCCCCGGACCCAACGGGCACTCGAGAGGCAGACTGCGGAGGCGCGATCCTGCCAGGAGGGGGTCCAGCCCATACTGCTTTACCCTGTGGGGCGACGGTGCCCACTCTGGGCCCCTGCGGGGTCGCTGCATCGCAGGCATCAGCCCGGAGCCGACGTAGTGGCCCACTCCTGAGCTGAGGGGGGAGCACCCAACGATTATCGCTGCTGGACATAGGTCGATACCCCTCCGTGGGGTTGACCTGTGCCTGTGTGCTGACTGCTGCGCCCCTACTCGGATCGGCACCTTGGGGTCCTGGAACCTGCAGAGAGGGCACGCTGAGAGGGAGGCGCGGCTGCACCGCCATACCTGCGGCCCTTTGTGGACTACCTCCCTCCCTCCCCCCACGACGCCCCCCACCTCTGAGATGTCGGGCAACAGAGGGGGCAAGAAAGGAGAACGCACCTTGCCCGAAATGTTGGGCCACAACGCTTCGAGACAGGACAGGACTCAGCCAGCCCCGAGCCCTCCAACTAGCTCTCGGGGAGCGGAGGGGGGAGAACCTCCGGTTACCAGGTCTTTTCTGGAGTCGCTGTTTGGCACCCTCAGGGAGGACTTCCAGACGCTGAAACAGGAGGTGGCTGGAGAGGTCCGGGAGGTGAGGAGGGAAGTCGACTCGCTGGGTGAACGAATTTCCACCATGGAGGACGCTACCCAATCCCGGGACGAAGAGATGGCGCACCTACAGCAGGAGGTACTGCGGCTCAGGGAACAACAGATTGACCTCCAGGCCCACGCCGAAGATCTCGAGAACAGGTCCAGGCGCAACAACATCAGGGTCCGAGGCGTTCCGTCTGCAGAGGAAGGGGAAGACACGGCAGCCTACCTGAGGGACCTGTTCCGCGACATATTGGGCGAACCGGGAGACTTCCCGGTGAGAATCGACAGAGCACATAGAGTGGGACTCCCACGCCGAGCCTCGGCTCCGCCCCCGGATATTCTGGCCTTCCTACCGGATTTTCCACTGAAGGAACGAATCCTGCGTGAGGCAAGATAAAAACACCCGGTGAGCTTCCGGGGTCATCAAATAGCCTTGTTTCAGGACTTATCTACGATCACATTGCAGAAACACAAGTCCTTTAAGATTGCCACGGACTTTCTGCGGGAGCATGACACGCAGTACTCGTGGGGCCACCCCTTCAGGCTCATTTTCCGCTGGAACGGGACACTGCATCAGCTGCGGTCCCTCCAGGACACATGCGGAGTGTTGGGTATCACCGCGGCGGATGACGACGTTCCGACGCCCCGACGCCGTAACTCCAGGGGGGGTGGCACTCGGTTCGACGGCAACGACCCACGCTCCCGCCTCCACGACCGGATTCTCCCACGATTAGAGCTGAAATGGACAGCGCCATACGGGAGGTATCCAGAGACACTTCGTCTAGTGATGTGGCCTTGACGGCCTGAGCTACCTCCGGGGGGAGATCGTATTGGCATCATCAACATTGCAGGTTTGAGGGTTCTGAGGGGGAGAGGGGGCTCTGGGAGGGCAGAGGTGGTGGCTGGACGTCCACTCGAATACCTCTCCACGGACTTGTCCGTTAGGGACCAGACTGGGACAATGGAGTTTTCTGAACGGTTGGGGTTGGGGCTGCAGGGGGAGTGGGGGCTTGGGGGTAGGACACTGGGAAGGGGGGGGACGCGGGGAGTTGGGGAGTTCAGGGACTGTTCAGGGAGTTGGGGTGGGTGGGGTTCGGGGTTTCTGCCGTGCTGCATTTGCTTACTGCCGCGCTTGCTTTGTCCTCATGTCACTTTTTTGGGGCTGGTTGAGGACTGTTCAGGGGGGGTTCCGGGATTCCAGCTGTATTGTTGTCGCTGCTCTTTGCTGCTGCTCTTGCATTGTCCTTACTCCGCAGGTGCGGAGTACAGAGTGTTGTGCTAACTGTCTGTCGCATTTGTTCCGACCCACATTGCCGACTTGTACTGGGTTCCCTGTTACTTCAGGTCCGCTTAGCGCCACTCTTCCAATGATTATTCATGGCCCTCAGGATTGTTACTCTTAATGTGAAGGGGTTAAATAACCCGGTCAAGCGCAGGGCAATATTGTCCCTCCTCGAGAGCACCCAGGCCGACATCTGCCTTTTGCAAGAAACTCACCTACTGGCCCGAGACTGTCTCAGGATGCGGTCTCCAAAATTCCCAGTACAGCTTTTTTCCTCAGGGACCACCAAAACGGCAGGGGTAGCGATCCTGGTGTCTGGGAAGTTTAGAGGGGAGGTACTGCATAAGGTTGCGGAGCAAAAAGGGAGGCTCCTGGCTTACAGGGTTAAGATGGGGGGATTTCTGCTCACGGTGGGTTCCATATATAGCACTAATGATCGTCAGGATCTGTTTTTACAAACTGCTCTAGCAGACATCGCGACTACCCCAAACAGACACATAATCATTGGAGGGGACCTGAATATGGTCTTTGACTCATCCTTAGATAGATCTGCGCAGCGCCACCCACACACCGGGGAATTCTCACGGCTGAGTATCTCCCAACTGGGGGATCTAGACATGCTTGATCTCTGGAGACACCTATACCCCACCACGCGGGCCTATTCCTACTACTCCCACGCGCACAGGACATACGCGAGATTGGACTATCTCCTGGTTACGAGACCGGTTGCCGAACTGGCGACTGCTTCCGATGTGGGGGTCCTCACGTTGTCTGATCACGCTCCGGTGTCGGGAACCTTCCAACTGCCGCCGGTGTCTCCATCCCGCGGAGTCTGGCGCCTCCGGGATGCCCTGTTACATAGGCAGGCGGTACTGAACCAGGTGCGCGCCGTGATTGCTGAATTTCGGGAACACAATGAGAACGGAGATACCACCCGCGCAACGCAGTGGGCCGCCCTGAAAGCGGTGCTCCGGGGTGAGTTTATCGCCATTTCCTCAGCGGAAAACAAGGACCGACAACGGAAAAGGGACGAACTTACTAATACGGTGCGGGAGTTGGAACAGGTGCATCAGAGGACGGGGGCCCCCAGAGTCTGGAGGCAACTTAAAGCGGCCCGGAAGCTTCTTTCCGCGCTGGACATGGATAGAGCGGAGTACGCAGCGCTGCGCCTGAAACACGCGTATTACACTGGCGGTGACCGATGCGGCCGATTACTTGCGAATAAACTTCGGGTGAAACACCAACGTCAGTGGGTCAAGGAGTTGTCCACCCCTAGTGGTACATTGGCCACGGAAGACCACCGGATTGCGGACGGTTTCCGTCGCTATTACGCTGACCTGTACGCGGGCGAGCCCCCCTCGGCCTCGGCTGAGACCGATTACCTCGCGTCGGTCGACCTTCCTGTTCTCACACCAGAACAAGCGGAACACCTAAAGCGGGACATTCGACCGGAGGAGGTGATTATGGCTATCTCCCGACTCAAACATGGAAAAGCCCCAGGACCCGACGGTTACACTCCGCTTTTCTACAAAACACTCTGTCCAGAGCTGGTACCGATGTTGACTCGGCTCTTTAACTCCTTTGCCGCGCCTGGAGCTATCCCTCCGGATCTCCTGCGGGCTACGATATCGGTTATCCCTAAACCAGGGAAAGACCGGACCAAATGCGACTCCTATCGGCCAATCTCGCTACTCAATGTGGACCTCAAGCTCTACACTGGGATTCTGGCGGCACGTCTGGCACCACATTTACCGGGACTTGTGGACCCGGATCAGGCCGGGTTTGTCCCGGGCCGACAAACGGTGGACAACACTAAGAGGGTGATCCACATCCTGGAGAAGGCCTCCCGTATCCCCGGAGAGCGCATGTTGCTCTCGGTTGACGCAGAGAAGGCATTCGATCGGGTGCATTGGCCTTACCTTGAGAAAGTGCTTTGCAAACTGGGTATCGGTGAGAAATTCCGCACCCTCATATTTAACTGTTACAGATCTACTACTGCGATAGTGAGGGTGAATGGGTGCAACTCCGACCGATTCGTGATAGAGAGGGGGACCAGACAGGGGTGCCCACTATCCCCACTGCTCTTCGCTCTTTACATGGAGCCATTCGCGCAGAGGATTCAACGCAATCCAGAGGTGACTGGCGTCCGGATGGGGGGATACATTCACACCATCAGTTTGTATGCGGATGATGTGATCTTAATGCTTGATAACCCGAGGGTGGCGCTCCCCGCTTGCATTGCCGAGATGGATGCTTTCGCCGCGGTGGCGGGTTTTAAAATGAACATGAGAAAATCGGCGGCCCTTGACATCTCGCTTGCCTCTGCTACAAGGCTTGAGCTACAGGGACGATTCCCCCTGCGTTGGTCTGGAGATCTGATCCCGTACCTGGGGGTGCTGCTGGCACCCTCTCTGCCCGCCATGGTTATTGCTAACTATGCAGCCCTGGGCAAGAAAATGAGAGAGGAATTATCCCGTTGGAGCAAGGGTACGTTATCATTGCTGGGTCGGATCGCAGCGGTGAAAATGACCCTCTTGCCGCAAGTACTGTATTTGTTCCGGACCCTGCCGCTCCAGCCGCCGAAAGGGTGGATGCGACAGGCTCAGACCGATATCGCACGATTCGTCTGGCAAGGCCGTAAACCCAGACTCAGGAGAGCCCTGTCCACGCTGGCACCCGAGTCCGGTGGACTTGGCATTCCGGATCTCCACAAGTATTTTCAGGCGGCGCAGCTGCGGTATTTGGTGGAGTGGAGCAAATGGGAATCTGACAGGCACTGGCTGTTCCAGGACCAAGCAGTGGCGGGCAGGACTCTGCAAGAGATTCCCTTTCTACGCAAAGGTCACCGGCCCCCCAATCTCTATGCGTCTTTTGTCACACAGGTCCCGCTCCGGGTTTGGGATGCCGTGAATATTAAGCATGACCTTACCACCTTCCCGTCACCGCTTACGCCACTGGTGGGGGACCCCCCCGACTTTCGACCCGGGACGGAACCTGGAGCGTTCTCGCTCTGGCGGACAGCCAGATGCTGTGCATTGTTCCATATCTATGGGCCGGACGGTGCTGTGTCGTTCGAAGACCTCCGCCGGGAATACCGCCTGCCCGAGACTGAGCGTATGCGGTACCTGCAAGTACGCCATTGGGCGCTTCAGTCGCAGGTACGGGACCTGGCCGATCGGAAACTCACCCCATACGAGATGTGGCTAGCCACGCGTTCTTCGGACGCCAAGCTCATCTCGGACCTATACCGACTCTTGCAACCCCCACCTTACCACATCCATAACCCGGGGAGGGTTCGCTGGGAACGAGAGCTGTGGAGGTAACTGAGTCACAAAGAATGGGATGACATCTCCTACCGAGCGCGTCACTCCGCATACCACACTGGGCTCACAGAAACCTTTACTAAGATATCCACATACTGGTACTACACGCCTCAGAGGTTGCACGAAATGAACCATCACATCCCGAACACTTGTTGGTGCGAATGTGGACAGACAGGCACACTTAGGCACAATTTATGGGATTGCCCGTTGCTGGGTCCGTACTGGAAGGAGGTCCTAGATGAGATAGACCAGTGCTTCAGCATCGAATTACCTCGCCTCCCTGCCTATGTTCTACTAGGGTTACCCAATGGCTTGATGTACCCTCTGCGATCCAGGAGGGGCAGACAGATAGCGATCGCTCTAGGCTCGGCGATCCAGAACATACTCATATATTGGCGTACCACCACCCTTCCTACCAACGTGGGCTGGTTGCATAGGTTATGGCACGTTCTGGGAATGGAAAAGCTGTCCCTCACAGTGGCGGGTGAGGTGGATAGATTTGATGACCTGTGGCAGCCCTTTAATATCTTGCTGCAGTCGGAGTTCAAGGAGATTACCTGTCCCCGATATCTTAGGCTGATGCGACTGACAACCCCTAGTCGACATGGAGGGAGGGTGAGATGGAAGGTGGAGATCCTTTAGAGAAGTGCAGGAGGTGTAGGACATCTGCACAGGCACAGGGGGAGGGGTGGGGGTTCGGGTGGGAGGGCAAGGGAAGGGGGAGTTGGGGGGGGGTTGTTGGTTCTGGAATTGGTCGTCACGGCACTCCCGCCTAAACTGAGGCTCTGCAATGCTTAGATAGTGATGTACAGAATTCGGAAGGTGCTTCAGGAGGAGAGACTTTGCAGTACATTCTCACGACGACTGTATTCCTTGTATGTACTGTTTTTCTTTGTTTATGAAAAAGCAATAAAATACTTTAAACCTAAAAAAAGTTATTTAAAGAAACATTGCACCAGATTAGCTGGTGTATTGAGTGGTCAAACACCCTTGCTCATTTGATTTGCAACATTGTAGAATAAACTTTTACCCTGGGAGCTCAGTGAGGAGGGAGTTGCTATGGTAACAGGTAGAAAGGGCTGAGGGGGGGAAGGGTGTTGATTTGAAAATAGAGAGGGAAGAGTTTTGATTGGTTACCATGAGGAATATGTGTGTACAATTAGAGGTTTTCTGTGCCATTAATGGTTCCAGTGCCTGGAGAACATACCTTTTGCTCTGCTAAAGAAATATTGGTTTGTGTATCTGACACTGTTGTGAATCTCCTAGAGCATTTGTAAAGGTGAGTTATGATTCATTTAATATACACAGAGACTTGTATACTCTATGGAGAAGATTTGGAAGCAAATTGTGGTTTTTTAATGTTGCTTTGTGTCATGCTTTTTGATAATGCTTGGTAAATAGTTTTTACTGCATAGAGGAATTGTATTTTGTAAAATTGTGAAGTTTTAGTAGTGACATGGAATGCTTGTACATAAGACCTGTGCTGTGTTTCCTAAATGTGATGTCAAAAACGATTTTGGGGAAAATGAATGGCTTTTACATTTTTGACTATAATGTGGCGCAGAGGTTTAAAAAGTGACGCATCTACCTACATGCGTCACTTTTGAAATATGGCGCAAAAAGGTACATGTTTGGGCTTTCCTGGGGAGCGTAGGTGGTGAGGCTTGTGTCTAAGAGTGCAGTGGACTAGGCTTCATGAAGCCTATCCCCGACTGCACTCTTAGACACAGGCGCCAATTTGACTCTTTACAATGATGTTACCTGTGTTAACTCAGTGTAGGAACCATATTGAGTTTGTTTGCATAGAGGAATTGTATTTTGTAAAATAGTGAGGTTTCAGTAATGACATGGAATGCTTGTACATAGGACCTGTGCTGTGTTTCCTAATTGTGATGTCAAAAACGATTTTGGGGAAAATTATTGGCTTTTACATTTTTGAGTTATAATGTGGCGCAGAGGTTTAAAAAGTGACGCATCTATTTTTTTTTTATTTTCCCCAAAATCGTTTTTGACATCACATTTAGGAAACACAGCACAGGTCCTATGTACAAGCATCTGCCTCACAGCAGGGATAAGACTGAGGCAAACGCTTTCACATGGAGCTTTGCCCATGTGATAGGATTCTGACACCTAAGAAGGAGTGCAGATGAGATGAAGACTGTCCAGGGGAGCACAAAAGGTGAGGCTTGTGTCCAAGAGTGCAGTGGACAGGACTAAACTGGAGTAGTGTGCAAAAAAAAAAGAATCTCATTTATGAGGCCCTGCGTCAGTTTTGCACTGCTGATGCGTCCTTTTTTGTGACGCATCGGCGGCATAAAACATGTACCGTTTTGCGCCATATTTAAAAAATTTGTGCAAAGAGGGGGTTTGGCCCAAAAGAGTAACGGAGGGCAGGTAGGGCCTATTAACGAGAAAAATACAAGTGTACCTTAACCTCCAATTTTTTAGAAAAATGTTACTAATGTGAAGAAATAAACGAAAATGAATGCGTTTATCCTAGCCCATCATTTTGGCTGATTAGTTTTAATTATTCTATATACTACATTAGATTTCCAAAAAAGAACACATAATCAACTAGACAGACAGTCTCATTCTTTACAATCTCATACAAAATATATACAATGATACAACAAACATTTAAAAAAAATTGCATTTCCATAAATGACACTGAACAAAATAGAAAGACAATAAATCACAAAAAGATAAGAGCAAACAGTTGTAAAAGATCTGACTACACTTATTGCAGTAGCCGATTGTGATGTGTGACTTTGAATCACATTTACATGTTTAAACGACACATAATGTTCCCAAAATGAAATGATAAATATTATACAAAAGACTCTTAATGTCCGAACCTACATGCGTCACTTTTTAAATATGGTGCAACAAGGCATATGTTTTATGCCGCCAATGCGTCACAAAAAGTGACTCATCAGTAGCGCAAAACTAACGCATGGTTTTATAAATGAGGCTCATCTTTTTCTTGCACACTACTCCAGTTTAGTCCTGTCCACTGCATTCTTGGACAGAAGCCTCACGTTTTGTGCTCCCCTGGACAGGATTCATCACATGAGCAGTCCTGCTTAGGCCTCAAATTCTTTTTTTAGAATGAAATTTGAAAAACAGAGATAAGGTGATATGTATAAGCTTTTCATTACACTACTGAAACATTTATAGGGCAAAGTAATGTGTTTTACATTTTTGAGACAGAATAAATTGTGTGTGCATGATTACATTAAAAAAATGTGATCTTTTCACAATCATGTCACCTGTTTCAACTGAGATTAGGAAGTAGATTGTGGAAATGAGGTGAGGCATGTCCAGAAGGACAGAGGAGGTGAGATCTATGTTCAAGACTGTAGTGGGAGAGAGGCCTTTCCTGGGAAGCATAGGTGGTGAAGCCTTTGTATAAGAGTGCAGTGGACTAGACTTCATGAAGTCTATCCCCTACTGGACTCTTAGACACAGGTCTCACCTACTTTGTACCTGTGGACAGAGCTGTGTTCCACTACACTCTTCAATACAGGCCTCACCTCTTCTGCACCCCTGGAGAATCCTGACTTGATCTGTAACCCTGAATAGACTGTTTGGTTTTTGTCATTGCTTTGTTGTTTGGTAATAGTGATCAATAATGTGCTATTTTTTTCTTTAACACAGATTGAAATCAAGATTTCAAGAGTAAGACAAAATGCCTTCAAGGGAAAGGCGAAGAAAAGAAGATAACCGCAAAAAAACAAAAAGAGCAACGGAATTACAGCACTCCTCCACAACAAAGACTTCAAAAAACAGGAAAGAAGCTCCTGGTAAGAAAACTAAGTCTTTCTTACGGAACATATGTAGAACAAAAAAAAATGTTGGACAGCATGTAGAAAAAGAGAAGGAGAGAGTAAGTATGAAAAGGAAGGAGAGGCCCTCAAAAAATGTTAGTACTGGCGCAGGAGAGAATAATATGTATCGGAATAGAAGGCAGAATCAGTTTAGAGACATTCGTAAACGAATGTTTCGCAATAGGGTGGTTATAAATTTGTTAAAAAACATTAGGAAAGGTAAACAGAGAGCTGCTTTTTATAAGAAAAAGAAAAGTGTAGAGAAGATTGTTGATCAGGCTTTTGAAGTTAAGAAAAAATTATTTATTTTAATAATCAATAGAATTAGGACACTTAACAAGAAAAATTGATGTTTTCAAATCAAACAGTAGATGGAAAAGAGTAATTAATCGGACTAATTTTTGTAAAGTTTTTTCGGGAGAATGGATGCACAGTTCAAGGTGTGAGCCATTTTTTAATGAGGAGAGTTACTTCCAGGATAATGATTTAGTGCATGCAGTCGACACCTGTGGTCGAGCGTATGAAGTGAAAGACGGTTGTCCGATCGAAAAAGAGAAACCTGTGCCTAGAGAACCAGAAGAGGTGTTAACTGATGAAGTTTTAGGGAGATGTACTAAGGGTCCAGTGTACATTTGGAAGTGTAGTAGTATTTGTAGTGTGCGACAGGAATCAATTGATTTGTTTTGTAATTTCTTACGTACATATAGTAAGAAAAGTCTAAAGCAGAAAGTGAAGTTGTTGCAAGACTTACAGCCTGATTCATCATTTTCCCGTTTTGCGAGCCCCTAATAGCGATTCATAACGAATCGCTATTAAGGACTTGCAAAACGGGATTCATGTAGGAATTGCAATAAATATTGCGATTCCTACATGTTCCTTATTTGCGATTAGCTAATTGCTAATCGCTAATAAGGAATAACTCCCCATGCATTCCTATGGGCCTACAGGCCCATAGGAATGCATGGGGAGTTATTCCCTATTTGCGATTAGCAATTAGCTAATCGCAAATAAGGATGCGATTTCGAGGGTGCAGGGGTGTCCAAAGGACACCCTGTAGCACCCCTGAAATGTAATCTACATTGGTGTTGCGCACACACATGTCCAAAGGACATGTGTGTGTGTAACATGCAACTTAGAAAAATGCATTTAAATGCATTTTTCTAAGTTTTTGCTATTTACCGAGAGGTCTGACCTCTCGGTAAATAGCGGCCCAAAATGGCATTTTCGCAATTTTAAAATGCTTCATGAATTGCATTTAAGGAATCTCAAATAGAGATTCCTTAAATTCAATTCTTCGCAAATGTGCGAATTCTTAAATAGCGAATTTTGCATTTGGGATGATGAATCCCAAATGCAAAAATTGCACTCGCAAAAGGCAAGATTCTGAGAATCTTGCCCTTTGCGAGTGCAATTTAGCTCGATGAATCAGGCGGTTAGATCCTTGCAGAGTGAGAGAAAACACAGGTTTGCAAGGGCATTCACTGGCTTGTCTTTCTAGAAAAGTCTGTCAGAGTGTTTTTCATCATTTTAGGATGTTAGCAGTGCATCATACCAAAATGAGGAAATGAGTGAGAATGTTGTATTATGCAAAAAGTCCAGCACTTAAGCTTAAACAATTAAACAATGCTCTTTTGCATGGAACTGAATTCGATGTGAAGAAGATTTGTGAAGAAATTGAGATTTGTTATTTTGGTGAAAAAGAGGACAGTGTAGAAATTGACACAGCAATTCAAGGTAATGTGGAAGACAATGTACATATTTCAAATACAGAAAAGTTTGAGCAGGAAATTACCAGGTTTAAGGTGAAATCAAGTGAAAGGCCGAATTTTACTTGTGTGTGTTGTCGACGAAGTCATTATAAGCATCAAACTAGATTAGTTGATTTACATGTAAAAAGTGAAAAGATGAATAATTATGAGTGGAAAGATTTTGCAACTTATTTGTGGGTGGAGAATTGTTTTGATTTGAGTTCTGATCAGCGTATTTGTAAATATTGTTATGATAAATTAAATCAAAACAGAATGCCTGAGAGAGCTGTTCATAATAATCTGGAGTTGGTAGACATTCCCCGTGAATTGATGGATTTAAATACATATGAGTCTATTTTGATTCAATGTGTCCATCCTTTTCAGGCAATTGTTCGCATGGAGCCTAAGATAGGGAAATTGCCTCCTACAGATTTGCAGAGAGGATTAAAGGGAAGAGTTGTTTATTTGCCCCTAGATTTCAAAAAAAATATTGATACAATTGGTATAGAAAAAGTAGAAGAGGAACCTTTAATTATTCTAGTTAATGGGGTTCCGACAAAGAGTAAAAAAATCTGGCAAGATTTAGTGGATGTTAGGAAAGTCAAAAAGGCAGCGTTGTATTTAGTCAAAAACAATGAGTATTACAAAGATGTATGTGTTGCAGCAGAGGAAATTGCTGCAGATGAAGACAGTGATTGTTCAGGCGGCCAAATTGAAAAAGTTGATGTGTCTAGAAGTGAAGAAATATATGAACATTATACTGTTCATCCTTTGCATTCCAAAGAAGTAATGGGGAATGCAATTGAATTGTTTCAAATGAAAGCAGCAAAAGGAAGTCCCATTAGTGTATGGGAACAAAGTTTGGAAGCTCGTTGTTTTCCACAGCTATTTCCAACAGGTCGAGGTGGACGATATGACGATCGACCACTTCAAATTCCTGCATCTGAATATCGAACTGTAAGATTATATGCTGACGATCAAAGGTTTCGTCAATGCATTCCCTATTTGTTTCATCTACTGTATGAAAGTGACTTGTCTGGGCTTTCTTATGCAGTAAACCATATACTGAAAAGTGGAGCACATCTGCAAAATGTTTCGGCGAGGGACTTTATGGAGAAAGTGAATCTGCAAGATAATATTTTAGGATCTCATCTAATCAATCTCATGGCATGTCAGCATGGTACAAACGAGTATTGGTACCGTCGCCATGGGGAATTGAAATGTATGCTAAGAAACTTAGGAACTGCTACATGGTTCCTCACTCTTAGCTGTGCCGAGTATGCATGGGAGGACTTACTTCAATTTCTACGAGAGGCAAATGCAAATATACAAAATATAGAATTCAAAACACCTGGAGAACTGTGTTCTTTGGATCCAGTGAATGTATGCAGATATTTCAATCATAGATTTGAAGCTATGATGTCTTTTATTACCAACAAAAAAAATCCTCCCCTTGGAGAGGTTTTGGATTTCTTTTGGAGAAAGGAGTATCAAGCGAGAGGTGCTCCTCACATACATATGTTGTTATGGATTAAAGATGCACCCAAATTTGGAACAGATTCGGATGAGACAGTGATGAGCTTCATTGAAGAGTATTCAACATTTGCTGTTCCGAAAACTACCGAAGAAAACAGTTTAAGGCAACAAGTTTTATGCTTTCAATCCCATCGTTGTGGAAAGTACTGTCGTCGAAAAATCAGAAACAAGGACAAGTTCTACACAAAATGTCGTTTCGGCTTTCCACGACCAGTGATTTCTAAAGGAAGAGTAAATAATTTGATGTCTTCTCTGCAACATACTGTGACGAGGAAATCACCAAAAAATACATACAATTTAAAAAGAAACAAAGAGTCCAAGTACATCAACGACTACAACCCAGTGATTTTGTCCATGTGGAATGCTAACATGGATATTCAATTCGTTGCTGACAACTCTATTGCTGTGGCTCGATATGTGACGTCTTACATCACAATAAAAGAAAAGACAGAACTGAAGGAAATGTGGGAGGACATTTCACATGAAAAGAGCCTAAGCAAGAAATTATACAGTTACAGTCTGAAGATGTTGTCGCATCGAGAAATTGGAGCATATGAATGTTCTGATCGATTGCCGTCAACAAGTCTCTATGCGAAATCTAGAACCATCATTTGGGTGAGTCTAGGTCTTGCTGCAACACAAAATCGAGTTTTGAAATCTGTACAAGAGATAGAGTATTTGGCGGAGAAAGAACCAGAAAGTACAGATATTTTGAAGACAAACATGTTGGATACATATTATCCAAATAGAAGTCATCACCTTGAGAATGCTTGTCTCTATGAAGTTCTGCAAAGATATATTTATAAGAGGAACATCAGAGAAGATATCAATAATGGAATATATGGAGTCATTGGATGTGAAGGATGTCTAGTGAAACAGAAAAAAGGTCATTTGATTAATCATCGAAAATTGAGTTGTGAAAATTCAGATAAAAGAGAATTTTATTATTTGGCTCTTTTGCAACTCTTTAAACCATGGCGAGAAGAAGAGGAACTACTTGGAGATTTTCTCTGTTATGAAGACTCTTTTAATGCTACGAAGGATACCATAGAATGTCCTGTGTTTCCAAATTATCTGCAAATGTTGAGTGAAGAAATAGAGCAAGAAGCAAAAATTGCTGCAGAGATTGCGAGAGACAGTTCTCAAGGTAGTCAGAGTTCTGCTTCATTGAGTCAGGATCCACTAGGAGGACCAATTATCCAAAATGAAGCTGCCACTGCCATGGATGAGGTGGAAAGAGCTATGGAGCAAGCTCAAGAGGATGTAATTAATTTAGAAGATTTGGTGAAACAATTAAACCTTGAGCAGAAACTGATATATGACGAAGTCACAGAACAGGTTGAACATGGATTGAGTCATGAGAAGAAAGAGTGCTCATGTACATCATTTAAGCCTGTCCGACTGTACGTGAGTGGAGAAGCGGGAACTGGAAAAAGTTTTCTAATTAAAGCAATTGCATCTTATCTGCAGAAAAGGACTGAATCACCGCTGTCTTGTGTTGTTACCGCTCCAACTGGGCTGGCAGCACATAATATTAAAGGGATTACTTCACATCGTTTACTGATGCTGCCAGTGAAGCATGATAACAAATTGCAATATCACAAGCTATCTGGAGATGCGTGTTCCGAAGTTTCGAGAGTCCTGAAGACAATGAAACTTCTTATCATTGATGAAGTAAGCATGGTGTCAAATATAATGCTTGCTTTTGTGCATTTGAGAATGCAAGAAATTCTTAGAACACACTATGATGTTTTATTTGGAGGAAAACATATTATTGTTTTTGGAGATCTTCTGCAGTTGACTTCAGTGAAAGGACAACCTGTGTTCAAAATGCTCATGCATGAAGATACCAGGAAGTGCCTAGGAATCATTGGAAACGTTAATATATGGTTAAACTTCAAATATGCAGAACTGCTTCAAAATATGCAGCAGGCAAAGGATGAAGATTATAAAAATATTTTACAAGATGTAAGAGTAGGAAAAATAAGTCAGCAAGGGAAAGAAGCTTTACATGGACGGTTAATTTCAAATTTGTACCCAAATGAAAACATTCTTCCAGCAAATATTTTTAAGAAAATTAACGAGAGGAAATCTGCCATATGTTTGATGCCAACTCTGAAAGAATGTTCCATGTTCAACACCAAAATGTTAAATTTAGAAAATGAAGAGATAGTGAAGCATATGGGAGCAACAATTGTTTTGTCTGAAAATTTGGAATCAAAATTGGATTCATTAGAGAAGAGTATATCTAAAACTGCTGGTTTTGAAAAGACTCTGAATGTGTGTTTGAATTGTCGTGTCATTTTGAGAAGGAATTTAAATGTTGAAAGAGGTCTGGTAAATGGAGCAATGGGTCATGTTGTTGGTTTTGTGAATTACAAAAATAGAGATGGAATTGAAATTTTAAAAATTAAATTTGATGGGATTGATGAAATAGAACAAATTTGTCGTTGTTCAGCTAGATTTTTGCTCGTGAAAGACTTATATGTTCGCCGAAAACAGTTTCCTATTTGTTTGGCATATGCAGTGACAATTCATAAATCTCAAGGTTTAAGTGTAGATAGTGCTTTGGTGAACATTGGAAGTTCTGTGTTTAAAGAGGGTATGGCATATGTGGCATTATCACGAGTCAGAACTTTATCAGGATTGTACTTGATTGAGTGTGATGAAACACAGATTTGTGCTGATCTAGATTGTGTTAAAGAATACAATAGGTTAAGAAGAGAGTATGCTCCACATTTGCCTCAATATCCTCTGATTGAAAAACGTGTGGTAGGCCGAAAAAGAAGAAATGAGAGTAATTGCAGTGAGGTAGTAGCAAAAAGACAAAAAGTAGATGAAACTGTAATTGTAAGCAGAAGGAAAAAGGATTCTGTTGAGGATGTTGTTGGATTTCAGTTTGAAAACAGTTCTGGTGTCAACTGCTATGCTAATGTAGTAGTTAATGTTGTTTTTTTTCTTCAAAATTTACAAAAACAGATTGTCGAAAATCGGGAACAAACATTGTACTGTTTATTGAATTCTGTGTTAGAGAAATGTAGTAGTGATAGAGGAAAAAATAGAAAGTGTTTCAGAAATTAGGAATCTTGTAGACATATGATCAGGTCAAAATCAATTTTCACAGATAATTCAGCAGGATTGTCAGGAATTTTTAATGTATATGTTTGATGTATTGGAATATGAAGGAGTAGATATAAAAAATCTTTTTAACCTTTTTTATCAATGGCAACATGACTGTGATAACTGTGCTTCACCAAGTAGTACTAGGATAGACTCTGAAAGATTTATATATTTGACTTTACCAGACTGCAAATCAGTGCCTTTTAATAATCTAGTTAAAGCAGCGGATCACAATATGGTGTGTACCCAATGTAAGTCTACAATGCTGTCCACATTATTTCTACAAAATTATGGTCACTATGTCATTTTAATGTTCCAACGATGTAGACCTGATGGAACTAAATTGACAACTTCTATTAAAAATTTTGTGGCTTCTCAGTTATCGATATCAGGAAGAACCTTTGCAACTGTAGCTATTATTTTTCATGATGGTCCTTCTACAACATCAGGGCATTACACATGCTATTTAAAAACTTCTAAAGGTTGGACCCAATGTAACGACACTCATTTGACTTTCAAACAACGTTTGCCTTTTGGCTTTATAAATTCATACCTAGTGTATTTACAGCCAAAATGTAGGTAAAAGTAATTGGCTAATGAAGACGGGAGCAGTTAATAAAGGTTATTTTGCTGTTTAAAAATATATTCTGAGTAAAAGTGATCCAGGCAATATAAAAAATTGACTTGTCATATAGGTACTGTAAGTGGATCTCATAGTAAGTGATGTTAGTATTATACAAAATGATGAACATGAGTGAGTCAGAGATGGTTTTACAAATACTTAAATATTGTGAAAATGTTGTAGAGCCTTTCTTTCAGAACGTCGGGAAAAAGGTCATTTCAGAGTGCCTTAGAATTAATTTGAACATATACTCATACGTCTGACACTATTTGGCCAAATGGAAAGGTGCAGGAATGAGTAAAGAGTCATGACTGAAAAAAAGGAGTATATGAAAATATTGAAAATATTTCAGATGTTCTTGGAGCTTTTCTTATAGAAAGTCGATGAAATGGATTTTTAAGTGAACAGCAAAGTACTTTCCAACGAGAAAAGGACCACCATGATACAGTATTTGGCCTCAAGGAAAAGTAAGTCAATCTAACTTTAGCGTACATTTGTCATTTGTCAGTATTTAAGGTTTTTTTAAAAACACAATCTTTTAGATTGTGGTTTTTTTTCCCGCTGTCATATGATGAGTAATTTGAACTCACTGTTTTAAGTGAAATTCAATATATTCTGAGAACAGCAAAAATAAACTATGTAACATGTTGTACAAGTTATTTTATACTTTGGATTGTGTAAATTAAATTGTATTCCCATTCTATGACACTTACTTTCCTTTTTCCATCCTCTTTCAGCTCTTTTTACTCATTTATAATGTATTTCACTCTCTGTAACCCCCGTTCCCTTACTCCACTTCTTTGACAACCCCTCATTCTCATTTCAACTGTGTGTATCCCGTCTCTCCCTTGCATAACTTTTCAGCTTTCAGTCTCTCTGCTTTACTTCTCTTTTCCGTATTTTCCTCCTTTGCTCTTTTAGTAATTCCTGTTTACTCACTCAGCAGTATTATTGCACTCTATCACTATAAATCACCCACTCTCCCTAGCTTATCTTTGTTTGCTCCTTACTTTTGACCTCTTCTCTCTATTTTTCGTTCACTACTTCTATGTCCTCAGTGCCTCACACTACTTGTGTTATTTTCACTTGTGTTTATCTACCTTCTATCATTTCTTTTACAACAACTTCACTGCTCCTCTCTCATCGTTCTTCATCCCATTTCTTTTACTCTGGTTCCATTACTATCCCTCATTTCCTTTCTTTCAATGTCCTTCTCTTTACTTTCATCACCAAATGATTTTCTCTCAGTACCACTGTTTTAGTCGTCTTCTCCCCTCTTTCCTTCTTTTTGCTCACTTACTCATTTTCTTTTCTCACTCATTGTACTCCACCTCACTCAGTTTTTCTCTTAGTGTGTCTACCTTATAACTTCCTCAGTCCATTTCCCTCAATCGTTGTATATTATCCTGTCTCCCTTCATCCTTTCACTCTATGACTGTTCTTCACTTACTCTCAGTTATCTTCTATTCCTCATTCTTCTAAATGCATCCTTAATTAGACTGTTTTCTGTCTCAGTCATTATCTTTTTACTTACTTATGTTTCCTGATTTAGTTTTGCTAACTCACATTGTTTTAGTATCTTTCTTACCTTCAGTTCATTTCTCTGTTCTTCTCTCTCTTTTTGTCAGTGAATCTATATGCCTTACTCTTTGTAATTTCCTCTTCTTCTATTTCTTTTTCTCTCTTTTTGTCCTTCTACCTTAGTTTATTTCCCTTTCTGTATTCTTCACTCTAACTTTATTTCTAAATAGAGCGTTATGATTTTTAACCTCTTCATTTGTATCTTTTAATTTAAAATACATATTTTACTAATTATAACTTATTTTACCTTCTCTCTTTCACAGATACAAAGTGTAGTTAAAAAAATTAATTAAAGTTATATTTATTATATGGTAAGTATGACTAAAAAAATGTAGTTTGTCATCACCCTTTGCTTTAAGCTCACTAACATTTTCTCAATCTACCACACTCCTGTGTCTTTACTCTGCTTCCCTCACTTATTCTTATTCTACATGTTTACTCCCCTTTTCCGATTTCCCATCTCATATTCAACTTCTTTCAATCCCTTTTCTTTACTTCACTTACCCTCTGTTCCCTTCCTTTTCTTCTTCACTCATTCTCTTTTTCTTAATTATTTACCTTACTCCTACACATACACCTCATCCCCCTTCCAACACATACACACACCTGTAACATACACCCCACACACACCACACACACACCTAATACACATAAAAAATCCTCCCACACACACTCCTCAAACACACACACACATTCCATACACACACATACATCGCACACATATACACCCCACACTCATACACTCCTCACACATATTTCACACACCCTCACCTCCACCCACACCGAAACACCCCACACAGCCACACCCACAGACATACCTTACACACCCACACCGCGACCTACACCCACTGACTCCCTATAAGTCACACACACTGCATTACTTATCTTTTTTTGCTGTTTTACTCAAGCCCATTCAGGTACTGTTTCCTTTACTCTCTTTGTCCTCTCTCTTTGTCACTCCCCATGTGTTATCCTAATTCAATTTTTCTCCCTCTTTCACCCCTCTTTACTTATACTACCTGGTCTTTTCTCACTTTACCTCATCGTTATTCACTTATCGTGGTTCAGCCACTACCCTTCATTCTCCATTTTTTACTGGCTTTTCTTTTTCTTTTAACAGCCAATCACAGTCTCACACTATCTCTACTTTAGTGTTCTTCCTCTCTCTTCCTTTCTTTCGCTCCTTTAGTCATTTTACTTTTCTCACTTTCATCCAATTACACCTTCTCTATTTTTTACTATGTAATAAACAATCCCTCTGTGGTCATCTTGTAGCTCTTTTTCTCTTAACATAACTCTGTTTGTGTCCTTACCTCATGCTAACTGCTTCATTAAATATTTTTTTTCTTTTTTGGGGGGGGCGCGCCCCGGTACGCGTACCCTAAGGACAAAAAATTGACAGAGATCCTTTAAAAATATAGGTTTAATTTTATAAATGTGAGGTAGTTCTGAAAAGAACTTTTTTTTATTCTTTTTGTTGTTTTATATTTTTTTTATTATTTTACTGAACATTTTTTTTTTGTATTTTTGAACAATTTTATATTTTTTTGGTGTTTTTTTAAGGGAACAAACAAAAAACAGGGAAGTGGAAATGGCTCAACAGGAGCAAAAAAAAGAAAAGAATTAGTGCTTCCTTTTCTTGTTGCATTGGTGGTTGTCCACAGCATTATTTATTAAGGTGACACTAAGTTCACCATAACATAACGTTTTGCCACAGAAAATGCAAACATTTTTTATGGTGCCAAATTTTTGTTGTATATTTGGCACCATTCGGCGTGCTTCAGGACCAGAAAGTGACTCTTCAGTAGAGGAGGTGCTGGCCACAGGGGGTGGGTTGTTCTGAAGTTTCTGTACTTCAGCGTGGGCTAAGTTATTGGGATGAAACCTCTCCATGTGGCGGATCATGGTAAAATTACCAAATGAATATTTCTTTAGGGGATTGCCCCTGGAGAGGACTGAGCCACAAATTAGACAGGTGACTTTGGGGGCGTTCACCTTTTTTTTGTCTTCAGGCATTGAAAAGAATTGCCAAATATAGTGCACTTTAATGTGCCTTTGCCTTGCTTCTTCATGCAGGAAGCGCCTTGATTGTTCCTCCTCCTCCTCTTCTTCCTCTTCTTCTTCTTCTCCTCCAAGGAACTGTGGTGGTGGACCTTCTTTTCTTGGTGGTGGTGGTGGTGGTGGGGGTGCACCAGCTGCAGCTACAAGTGATGCCATTGCAGTGATCAAAAATAGCTCTTGCTCTCTCAATGAAGAAAGTTAGAATGAGGAAAAAAGGAGGGGGCTTTCATCATTTGGAGAAAAAAATGATGAGAACCAATGAAAAGTGTTATTTTCAGGTCACATGACCCGACACATGACCCGATGCACTTACGTTACGCGCTCCGGCGCCCTTACGCTATGCGCACCGGGCCGCGCAGCGGAGCGCTTCCGGTGCGTTTACACAGCACGTCATAAGACACATCGCGCGGCAACGCGATACGTCGTGCTTACGCAACGCGCCATAAGACGCATCACGTGGCTACGCGATACGTCACGCTTACGCGACGCGTCACAATGTGGTTTTTTCGATCGCGGCAATAGCGCTAACGGGATGCTCCCCGGTACGCGCCCCAGGGCACGCCGCAATATTGCGCTTACCTGTGCGTTCACCGGTAAGGGCCCCGGGAGCGCCCGGGTTAAAAATTAAAAAAATTAAAATTTACATGATTATACAATATAAAATTCGCTTTAAAATTTATTATTTTTTATAACTATAAAGATTTGCTATTAAAAAACCATTGAAACTCACTGAAAAAACCATAGGTTTCACACCAGTTATAGTTAGGAATCAGCATTAAAAAAAATGATTAAATTCATTTAAAAAAACCATAGGTTTCACAACAGTTATAGTTAGCTGGAAGTTTTACTCGCATAAAACCAATGAAATTCCCACAATATAGTTAGTTGGACTCACTATAACTTGCGCGTGCAATGCACTGCTGATGACGTCACATATTACATCACTCATGACATGGTCAGTGACATCACTCATGACATCACTGATGACACCATCCTTGTGACAGAGTGACAGACCTCCTTTCATTGAAATGTAATCCTTGAAACACATATTCAAAAATAAAAAGTAACATTTTCAAAAAATGGAGATACCCATACCAGTTACTACAACCAATTGAATAATTCCACCATCTATATACACATGCACTGATTCACCAACAGTTCTATATAGTCACTCATACATATAGTCACTCATCATATGTAGTGATACACCTATATATCCTGTTACACACCGACAGTCATCCAAAAGTTACTCACACATGCAAATAAACTATTGAACATCCATTTATTTGCATATACAGCTATACACACACTACCACTTTACTTCAAAGAAAACTTACACATACTTACTCTCTTAAACAGTCACTTATAGAAACACATACTAATTTAAATAGGAACTCTTATAATCTCTTACTCTTAGATATACTCACTTATATACATCAATATTCACATACACTAGATTAAAACATATGTAGTTACTGATAAAGAAACTAGTGAGACATTCATTCACTCAGTAACACACACATATACACAGTCATCCACCCATACAGTCCTGCACATATGCTGTCTTCAAAACACATACAAAGAGAGAGTCAGTCATTCATGCATCTATGTGCTAAGTAATACCTCCACCAAACCATACAAACACTCATACTGATACTAAGAAAAACATCTAATAACCTATATACATACACATGTACCTACTCACCAACCCATGCAGCCACTTATACACAAAGTGAAACACTAATTAATATATTTAAATATTTAAACATTACTCACTAATATTTATTTTTCAAAAAGACACACATTCACTGGATGGTGTCATCAGTGATGTCATGAGTGATGTCACTGACCATGTCATGAGTGACGTAATATGTGACGTCATCAGCAGTGCATTGCACGCGCAAGTTATAGTGAGTCCAACTAACTATAACGTGGGAATTTCATTGGTTTTATGCGAGTAAAACTTCCAACTAAATATAACTGATGTGAAACCTATGGTTTTTTAAATGAATTTAATCGGTTTTTTTAATGCTAATTCCTAACTATAACTGGTGTGAAACCTATGGTTTTTTCAGTGAATATATATATATATATATATATATATATATATATATATATATATATATATATATATATATAAATATATTTGGCTTATTATTGTAGTTTTTTACAACTATGTTAGAGATTTGTTCGACTCTGCAATGCAATTAGTGTGGCCTTGCAAGCGACAATCAGGTATAGCAATGCGCGTGAACTCAATCTAGTCAATTAAAGTGCCATTTCACATACTACTTATGCAATTGTAGTTGATTACGCGTTCTGGTGTTACCAAAACTTCTACTTTCAGCTTTTACATATCAGCACAAAATACATCATCTTATTTCAAATAGTATGTATTGCAGCTGGGTAAGAATCATAAAATGAGTTTATATATATATATATATATATATGGTTTTAAAGCAGAGTAACTTGATCTTTACATACTGGCCATAAACACTTCTGAGGAACGACCTGTACTCTAGACAGTTGCATCCTAACACAAAACATTGCTGCTCATGAATTTAACACAAACTATTTGTAAATGTCATTTGTATTTTTCCAGTACCTTCCAACAGGCACTTAAACACATCGTTAAATGGTCATTATTTTTTTTAATTTGTATTCAAATAAAATAATCTGTTGTTGAATAAAACGTGTAATTATATCATCTTTATACTTTACAGGCACAAGCATGCACTGTAGGGTACAGACGATCGTTTCTCTTTAAAACCAGCTTAATTGCTAGATTGACAACGATCAAATCACTAACTGTTCAAGAGACAAGCTAGCCAGGAGGGAAAAAACGGGGGAAATCTGAAAAGCAAGCGAGTTAAAAGGAAAGGAAAACAAGAAAAACGGGGGGAAACGAGTTTAGAAAAGCATGAAAAGCAAAGTAAGGTAAGGGGGAGCCTGAAAAACAAAGTAAGTTAAAGGCAGGGCACGAGTGGGGGTACCCCCGGGTGGACGGTGTCCCCCACACTTTTTTCACAGGGCGGACGCAGTCCACCCTGCCAAGAAGTTGGGCCCCACTGAAAAAGATGCTGAATTCGTCCTGGTGTAAACACCAGGACACTTTCAGCAGCGCCTGCACGTTGTTATCTGCTTTCGATGTACAACAACGTTGCTGGGCCCATAACAAATGCCGAAACTCAGGGGTCACCAGGCCTCCTTTTGGTGGAGTCTCCTGGCTGGCAGCAGTCAGGAGCCTCCGACCTGATGCAAATGCAGCGAGGGGAATCAAAGGCTCACCCCTTGTGAGCACTTCACACATACTCAAGAGAGGCAGCTTTTCACTTTGTTCAGTCTCTGTTTATTAGATATGCATTCAATGCGTGCACTGTAAGAACGTCAGGTGTGTTGATCTTTCCCAGATAGGCAAACAATAAATAGCATTTATATAGTGCTTACTACCCCTTAGGATATTGTCAAGAACAGTGGTCCTTAGAGTAACAAACCAATAAAGGAAAAAATAAATATAAACCAAATGGAAATATATTTTGGGGAAATGTCCAGCCGGACAATTTATTTCCCTGATACAAAAATAATACTATAACAAATATAACACTGGGTGTGATAGAAACGGGGCACCGTCCGGTGTCCGACTAACACACTGAAAGAACATACAACATACACAATAACAGGCAATAGCAAGACATCTGATTAGAGTAAGACATACACCAGATAATCTAAAGTATACACATATGCAAGAAAAATTATATACACATTCGTTGCATTTAGTGTAATGTGTCGACGACGTTTCGAACCATACTTAATAAAGGTTCATCCTCAGGACAGAGGGTAATTGCCTTAAAGTTACACATTTGCGAATGTATCACAATAGTGTGGCACTCTGAAAGGAAAATTCCTTAAACTTGATAGTTTTGCTTAGAAGCAGATGCCAAAATAAATCGTAAAAGAGTGCCCTCGGTACTATGGTCCGAAAAGGATGGTCACGGTACCATGGTCTGGAAAAGCTGGTAGCAAGGCCTCAATGGGGGTTCTTGCTTGCACCGGTAATCAGCGCGGCGTCTCCGTATTGGTTTGTTACTCTAAGGACCACTGTTCTTGACAATATAGTAACTACCCATGGTCCTTAGCTTATTGCGCCTTGGGTCCCCTTGTTCCTCTAAAATAGTACTACCCCTTAGGAGGCATTGTAATAATTTAAATATCACTATTTCTTTTAAAGCACTATGGCTAGAGAAAGCTTAACGCTGACAAAAGGTAACATTGTTTTATGTATAGCGTACAAAAGTGTGAAACTTCTGCCTAAATCAGAAGGGTTGCAAGCATACTCGAAATGTACTCATGATACACCTGCTAAACATATATATGAGGGCTTAAGATCTGAGATCACTTCTTGTGATGCCAGTTCCTATGACGTCACGTGCTGTGAAGTCACGTGCTGCGATGCCACGCGCTGCAATGCCACTTGCATACTGATTAACTAGGTTAATCCCCCCACTTCTTTTTTTAGGACTTGTGCCCTGGTTAAAGGGGAGTCTAAAAAAGAATGTAATGTGAGCGTGTAAGGAGAAAGGAAAATAGGCGTGAGCTTGGAGAAGTAGCAGGCATATGAGTCACTAATGTCGAGGAGAGCATTGGAGAGAGCTGGCCCGTTGACCTGCTATTACCAGTGACGTAACGAAACTTGAGGGCCCCCCCTGCAGAGTGCAAGGAGGGGTCCCCCAATGTTCCTGTACCAGTCAGGAGCTCTCAGGCAGGGACCTGCCATCCATGCACTGTGCTGGAAGGGGCCCCGGGAGCTCTCCGCAATACCGTGCCGCAATACCACCCCTCGTGGCTGCAGGGGTAATTGGTACACTGCTGATGTACCTACATACAGCATGGGTGCCTTCTTAACCAATACATTTCTAATACTGAATATGAAGAAAACGTGCTCTGACATACATTTCCTTCCAAAAGCCAAGACATTCAGCTTGCTCCCTCTTAAGTAAACTTAAGTAAAATTCCCTACTTTAAAACTCACCAGTGAATCCTGCAGTGGGTCTTCCCCAATAAGTCCTCCCTCACTAGATAACAAGATCACTCTTGAGTCTCCCCAGACACCCACCTAGCTCACAGTACCTCTACCGGCTGGTTTTCACCTTCAAATAGGGTCCCATCATAGTATTCACATTCATACATGACTTCTCCCAAACTACCTCTATGTAATACTGAGTCAGTAGATGCCTACTTTCAACCAATATTCAAACAGAATCTTCCAAGCTACGACCAAACATGGTAGTGAAGCATCTGGGTCCCATTCCTTTCAGTTACTAGGGCCACTAAACAGGAACTTCCTTCCCCTGATTCAGAATCACCGGACCTCATGGAGGTCTGACTGACCCTCTCCCTAGTAATCTGGAGGAAAATTACCCCCCTTTCTTGTAATCTGTGCACTCGAGGTGACAGGGGGGACCCAAGGTGTGAAAGTATCCAACCTCCTGGAGCCCTCGCTGGGATTCGGGAGGCAAATGGCACCCCATCGGGACTTCCAGGGAAGCCCGGGCATTTGGTCGCCCATAGGAAAGCATTGAGGGCGACCAGATGGCCGGGCACGAAAGGGAAGCCATCTGGACACCCTGTGCCCCAACGAAGGAGTGAGCGGGCGCCGGGGCATGGCGGACCGGAGGCCCGGGGCCCCAGCTGGGCCCCAGCCATGGAGGCTGCAAGGGGGCCCGACAGGCCCACCGGACCGGGGCCTGCGCACACCTTGACAAGCAGGGGAGGCCTGCCCAGGCACAACGGAACCCCGCCCGGGCCTTTGGCAGTGCGGCAGGCCCGGGGACAGGGCCCGAGGCCCGGGTACCCGACCCGGGGCCCGGCGGGGTCCCTGGACCCAGCCGGGGCTTCCAGGCCCGGAGGCGCAGGGGAAGCCTCCCTGGGCCTGCCGGACACCATCCCGGGCACCCTGAAACGCGGCAGGACCCAGGACGGAGCCCAAGGTGATGAGGTTGCCCTCAGGGGCCCCAGATGGAGCTTCTGAACCCAGCCAAGCAAGGGGAGGCTTCCTGGGCACAACGGAACCCCGTCCCGGGCCTTTGGCAGTGCGGCAGGCCGGGGGACAGGGCCCAGGGCCGGAGCACCCGACCTGAGCCCGGAGGTGCAGGGGGAGCCTCCCCGGAGCACCCGGCCCCGGGCCCGGCAGGGCCCTTGGAGCCAGTAAGGGGACCCCCAGGCCCGGAGGCACAGGGGAAACCTCCCCGGGACCTCCCGGACCCTGTCCAGGGCATCCTGCCACACGGCAGGCCTGGGGACGGACCCGGGGCTGGGGCGGCATCCTGGCCCGTCCAGCTGCCGGCTGAGGACTGCCATGCCGAGAGGGGTACCAGAGTACCTTGTCCCTAGTAATCTGAAGGAAGGCTACCCCTCTTTCTGGGAACAAGTGCGCACCGCGCTGCTCAAGGGACCCTAGGTGCAAACATGCCCGACCTCCTGGAACCCTGACTGGGATACGGGAGGCAAATGGCACCTCATCGGGACTTCCGGGGAAGCCCGGCCATCTGGTCGTCCCATTGGAAAGCATTGGGTGCTACCAGATGGCCGAGGGGAGAGGTGCGACCAGATGGTCGGGACCGAAAGGACTCCCGTCTGCCCGCCCCGAGGCCAGTGCGGTAGGGCTCCCGCCTGCCCATGGAGGGCTCAGGGGGTTTGGAGACCCCGGATGCTGGGCCTCAGGCACAGGTGGGGCTGTCGGAGCTCTCGGGGCCCGGACAACCGGGGGAGGACTGCTCGGGACCCATGGAGCCCATCCCGGGCACTTTGCCACGCCGCGGGCCAGAGGAGGGAGCCCCGGACGCCTGGGAGGTGTTGCCCGGGCACAGCCCATCTGGCTCCCGGAGGGAACTGCCAGCCCGGGTGGGGTGTTCCGGCATACCCTGCCCCTAGTAATCCAGAGGAAGGCTACCTCTCCTTCTGAGAACCCGTGTGCACCGAGTGATGGAGGGGACCCAGGGCGCAGAGGCGCCCGACCTCCTGGAGCCCTGGCTGGGATCCGGGAGGCAAATGGTGCCTCATCGGGACTTCCAGGGAAGCCCGGCCATCTGGTTGCCCCATTGGAAAGCATTGGCTGTGACCAGATGGCCGAGGGGAGAGGTGCGACCAGATGGCCGGGACTGAAAGGACTCCCGTCTGCCCGCTCCGAGGCCTTTGCGGTAGGGCTCCCGCCTGCCCACAGAGGGCTCAGGGGCTCGGAGACCCCGGCTGCTGGGCCTCAGGCACAAGTGGGGCTGCCGGAGCTCTCGGGGCCCGGACACCCGGGGGAGGACTGCTCGGGACCCATGGAGCCCGTCCCGGGCACTTTGCCACGCCGCGGGCCGGCGGAGCGAGCCCCGGACGCCTGGGAGGTGTTGCCCGGGCAAAGCCCATTTGGTCCCCGGCAGTGAACCGCCCACCTGGGAGGGGTGTTTTAAAGCATACCCTGCCCCTAGTAATCCGTAGGAAGGCTATCCCTCTTTCTGGGAACCCGTGTGCACCGAGTGATGGAGGAGACCCAGGGCCCGGAGGCGCCCGACCTCCTGAAGCCCTGGCTGGGATATGGGAGGCAAATGGACCATCATCGGGACGTCCAGGGAAGCCCGGCCATCTGGTCGCCCCATTGGAAAGCATTGCGCGTGACCAGATAGCCGAGGGGAAAGGTGCGACCAGATGGCCGGGACCAAAATGACGCAAATCTGCCTGCCCCAAATCTCCGCAGGAGGGCTCCCGCCTGCCCTTGCAGGGCTCGTGGCTCTGGGACACCAGGGCTCAGGGGCTGCAGGGCTCGGGGGCTCCAGGGCTATGGGGCTGCAGGGCTCGGGCGCTCGGGGGCTACGGGGCTGCAGGGCTGCAGGGCTCGGGCTCGGGGCTCCAGGGCTCTGGGGCTGCAGGGCTCCGTGGGCTGCAGGGCTCGGGGGCCGCAGGGCTCCGAGGGCTCCGGGGGCCTCAGGGCTCCGAGGGCTCCGGGGGCCGCAGGGCTCCAGGAGCCACAGGGCTCAGGGGGGCTCTGAAACCCCACGCTGAGCCTCAGGCACGGGGAGGACCACCTGAGCTCTCGGGCCCGGGTGCCCGGGGGAGGACTGCCGGGACCCATGGAGCCCGTCCCGGGTAGTTTGACACGCCGCGGGCCGGAGGTGGGAGCCCCGGATGCCTAGGAGGTGTTGCCCGGGCATCGCCCATCTAAGACTCCAGGGATCCGGGGCTGTAGGGCTCGGGGGCTGCAGGGCTCCGGGGATGCAAGGCTCCGGGGCTGCAGTGCTCCGAGGCTCCAGGGCTCCGGGGCTGCAGGGCTCCAGGGCTCGGGGGCTGCAGGGCTCGGGGGCTGCAGGGCTCCGGGGGGCTGCAGGGCTCCGGGGCTCCAGGGCTCCCGGGGCTCCAGGGCTCCCGGGATCCAGGGCTCCAGGGTTGCTGGGCTGCAGGGCTCCCGGGCTGCAGGGCGCTGGGGCTGCAGGGCTCCGGAGCTGCAGGGCTTGGGGGCTCCAGGGCTCCAGGGCTGCAGGGCTCCTGGGCCGCAGGGCTCCAGGGCTCCGGGTCTGCAGGGCTCAGGGGGGCTCTGAAACCCCACGCTGGTCCTCAGGCATGGGGAGTACCACCTGAGCTCTCGGGCCTGGGAGAGAACTGCCCGGGACCCATGGAGCCCGTCCCGGGTACTTTGCACACCGTGGGCCAGAGGAGGGAGCCCCGGATGCCTGGGAGGTGTTGCCCAGAGATCGCCCATCTGGTCCCCGGCAGGGAACCGCCAGCCCCAGAAGGATGTCCGGGCATACCCTTGCCCCTAGTAGTCCGGAGGAAGGCTACCCCTCTTTCTGGGAACCCGTGCGTGCTGAGTGACGGAGGGGAACCAGGGCGCCAACGTGCCTGACCTCCTGGAGCCCTGGCTGGGATCCGAGAGGCAAATGGGACCTCATCGGGACTTCCAGGGAAGCCCGGCCATCTGGTCGCCCCATTGGAAAGCATTGTGTGCGACGAGATGGCCGAGTGGAAAGGTGCGACCAGATGGCCGGGACCGACATGATGCCAATCTGCCTGCCTCGAGCCTCCACGGGAGGGCTCCCGCCTGCCCTTCCAGGGCTCCGGGGATGCAGGGCTCGGGGGGCGTAGTGGTGCTACGCAAACTACGCCCAGCCCTACTTTATACTCCTTCTCCCTTTTTGAATTACACTAATTGAGCATAGAGCTCTATTTTATACCTGAACAAATTGGCGAAGGAGCCTTCTTGATATTACTACCAGGCTCTTGTCGCAGTGTCTCAATCCGTATTTTTTTAGAAAGATGGTCACCTTAATCGATTGGATGGCTACTGTATTGGATCCCTGAAGGAAAATATTACGAGTATGTGTAAATCAAACTGCCTGGTGATTTGCCTTCTATTTAATATCGTCAGAAGAGGGTTAATTCCTACCTCAAACTTTCATTTTGGTCAGGTCGCTGGTTATTCTCATGTACGACACGGTTCTTATTTCTTGTCAAATTCTATTGAGATAGATAATCGTATTAGAATGGCCCAGCTAATGTTTATCAATTACTGTTGTTTATAAAAAAGACTCTCAAAGCATTTGCCATACCTCTCTGGGTGCCGTGTATGGCTAACTGTATTCTCTTGTTTCCTCTCAATTCGTATTTAATTTTCTTCGCCGCATCTATTGTGAATAAAGCTGGCGAAAGAAAAGATACATTTGCAAACGTGCTTGATACATTTTATCTCCTTGTTTAGCACGATGTTAAACTAGATGCATGAATGCGTACCTGCTCGCGGTCATCAGCCGATTCCCGATGCAGTACACAACTCGTTTCTAGTCCCAAATACTTCCTGAAATGCAACAACATGCGTTTAATGTCTATTTCAGACAAAAACGAACTCCAAAGACATTTATTTTTAAAGGACAGGGGGTAAAAAAGTATTACCTTTATATCAACCAGCAGGGCAGTCCGACTTCACTCAGCCACTACAGCGGCCATCTTTGAAACAGTGTTTTTGACCCTTCCTACTTCAGGGACATGTAGTGCGTACCGCATTGAATTTCCTAAAATATTAAATGGATTGTCATAGCGTCAAGCAGGCAATACCGTCCTGTTTATGCATCATCATCTTTCAAGATTGGAACCTAACAAAACATGAGGAATTCTGGGAATAGCGTAATAATCAATGGGTACCATTTTATTCGGTTCCAATCTTGAAAGATGATCTTGCCTGTTATGCAGACATACTTGCACTATGGGGCAAGGGTGCCTGCAGTGGCACTAGGCTGCACATAGTGTGCCAGTGCAATGAGAGATTTGAAATGCCCTACATCTTTGAAAATATGATGCGTTTTTGCTTTTTCCCTTTCACGTAATACTGCACAAATATTTTGTTTGCTGCTCTGCGTTGCACAAAAGTTTGTTAACTGTGCCCCTATGTTTGTACGTGTTCATATTGCAAATGTAATCATATATATTACATGCATTATGTTATCACTCACACTGTACTTCTTGTTGGTCCTCTATGTCAACACTGTCCATGCCCTCGCCGCCCGCAACTAACTGAGTTGGAATGAGTGATACCACCTGCGCCTCCAACAGGTTCACCTCTTCCTGGAAATCCGGCCCTCCTCCGGTCCTCATTGCAGCTATAAGGATCCTGGCAAGTTTTTCTTTTGTCCTGGATTTGTGGTCATGCCACTTTTTTTTACATTCCACTAAAGTACATCTTGCTGGTTGCACGCAGTTGATCTTGTCCACTATTGCTTGCCATAAAGCATCCTTCTCTACCAGTGGCAATTTTGCTTCACACTTGTAGTAGTTACGTGAAAGCGCATTGCACCGCAACTACAACCTTGCATCACACTGCATTATGCATTCCTCAGCCCTGCGTCATGGTTTGCCATCTGGTAAATATGGCTCATCCATAATGTAGGGATAACGTAGCGCAACACATTCTCACACAATGCTGCGCAACAAAGCGCTACGTCAATCTAGATACATCTGGCCCTTAGTGTGCAGATTACTGTTAGCATTGCTATTGCAAGACTTATGGATGGTAAAATTCACCATAGCTCGTGAATTTCAGTGTTGTTTCTGGTTTTCATTCATGACCATAACTATTCTTTAGGCTTTTTTAAATTTATTTCTGAGAGTTTTCTTAACATGCGTTACCATACCCCAACATTATCATAATACCGTAACCAAAACTAGCCATAACTCTTGCTCATATACTAAATTTCATTTCTATGACAGTTTTACTGTACCACACAGTATATGGCCTGGCTCTGTGTTCAACTCTCCATGGGTAACGAAGCCCCACTGCACACAAACTTTGGGTGGTCAGGTGGGGAATGGCCGGTTGTTTTCTTTTTCGTTTTGTTGCCTGAGGTCCCCAGTTTAAGTTTATGAACCCAAAGAGGTATGTGGACCTTCCATTGGTCTGAGGGCCAAGTACCAGGTCCACAAAGCCTGCAGGACGTTCAAAAAGGGTACATAAGACCTTGCTGGGGTTCGTGAATGGCAAAGCAAGGTATGCAGGCCTTGGAGACCCATTGGGATCCATGACATTGCCTGAAGGGGGTCCCTTAAAACCCAACTTCAGTCAGTGTTTTAGGGACCGTTCTCTCTGTCCCTTATGGCTTTTTCGTCTTTATATTTTGGGACTCAGGGACTGAGTCCTCCAGTTTTAATGGCAGACAAAACATTATTTTTGTTGGGGCAATCCAAAATTATTGCTGTTTTCTCGGCAGGAAACTGCCGATAAAACGGCGATAATGGGTTTGCTAATATGCGTTATAGAATTCCTATAGAATCCCAGGTTAGATGTGCAGGACATCTAACCTGGGATTCTATAGGAATTCTATAACGCATATTAGCAAGCCCATTATCGCAGTTTTATCGGCAGTTTCCTGCCGATAAAACTGCGATCATTTTAACGAGGTTCCTTGCTAATATGCCCCCAAATCCGCAGACCAGGCTTACTCTGCACATACCAAAGCAAAAAAAGTTCCCTTCATTAATCAGGCTTGTTTTGTTTTTTAAGTTGGCTCCATGGAAGGTCCGCACATCTCAGTTTGGGGACTTCCGTGGGCTAGCGGTCCAGACATCTCTAGCATTTTAACCCTTTTAAGCCTATTGAAACCTTTCATAAACACTAAGGGGCATATTATCATATTAAGTGACAGAAAACTGCCTCTAAAGTGGCGATAATGAGCTTGATAATAAACCCTTGAGAATTCCAATAAAGGTCCATGTTCTGGTGTGAACATGGGGTTCTATTGGAATTCTCCAGGGCATATTATCAAGCCCATTATCTGCCGCCAAACCAGCGATAATTTTAACGCTGTTCTCGATAATATGCCCCTAATTTCTTAAAACGTACTAAACAACTTTGCTTCAAACAAAGCAACAGTACTTCCTCGATTGAAGTTCTAATTACATACAAAGTATGCTGCATTTATATTCAGTGTTGTTCTGTATTGGAGAGCAAATACAAAGGGAAATGTCACTTTGCTTATATAGCTATACACAAATAGTGGCAAACAAACTGTGTAAAGAGGCATGGTCCAACAGATCTAATTTGTGAAAATATTGTCATCTGGATTAGTAACCTGTTGGTAGTAAGGCACATATGAATGTTATAATAATTGATAAAACAGCCTGTAAAAAAAGTGTCTCATTTGATCAAGTTACTGGTCGCATAAATCATTGAGCAATTATCGATGTATATAGACAGTAATAGACTTTTAGGAAAATAAGCAAATGGCTCCATAAGGAACATTGTTATCTTTGTTACGGATACATAATTTCCTACAGTGAGTATAAGGCTGCACTGTCATTAGAAGGAAATGCTAGAGGACATGCATTGTCTATGTAAATCCCCTGTGACCTAGTGCATCAGGTTTTTATCTCTAAAAACTGAATTTTGGTTTGTAGGTTCCAGTACCACAACATAGACTACAGGAGAGTGGCAGGGCTTCCGTGGAAGTTCTACGGTTGTTTTGGAACCTCACCCTAATTCTCCTGGTTTAGGCAAACTATGGCCCTGGGAGAAGTTGTGTATGTGTTCAAGCACTTCTGAAGCATGGATTTCTTTTGGGGATGTTTTGGGTGTATGGCCTTGCTGTCCGGTTCTGTAGCTGATTAGCAATCATGTTAAATGAAGGAAAAAGAGAAAGACTCTTACGCTGTAATGATTGAATATTTAAAGCAATATTGACATATTAATTTGAAAGTGAAGAGTATTATGTATTTATGTATATCAGTCAGTCAGTCAAATTCATTTCATTCGGTTAATTAAAACCATAAAAGTATTCTACAAAAATACATTACAAAAAATATTAAATAAACATAATCATAACGATTTATCAAAAATTACATAATTAAATTATTAATATCCATACTACTATTATAAAGAGAGAGACCAAACCTTTGAGGCGGGTAAGCTCAAGAAGTACAGCACCAATCACAACACCCAATAGAGCATTGGAAAGGACAGTTGCAGCAGATGGACATAGGCTATACAGGTGCCCACCATATACATTACAAAGGTAAAAGAACCTTAGGGGTAAAGTAGTCCCTTGTGGGCGTGGGCGTTGTGCTGTCAGCGATGGGCGCGGGAAACAAACCTTCACAGGACTCCCTTGTGGGCGTGTGCGTTGGGAGAGTGGCGTGGACAAACAGCAAACAGCAATGTGCGCGGCATTCACGGGGCGCAAGGCGCGCCATTCCCCGGCATTACTGTTAAAAGCAAAAACGGCATTCTAAACAAAAACATTCACATTACTCCCTTGTGGGCGTGGCCGTTGTGAGAGGGGCGTGCCAAAACATTAATGAGCGCGGCATTCACGGGACGCGGCTCGTGGCCATTGTGAGAGGGGCGTGGCCAAACACCAATGGGCAAGGCTTCACAGGCCGCTGTATTACACACTCACGCCTTAACATATTGCTCCAGGCCTCAAGCGGGGGCTCAAGACCGTCAGCCTACCAGCAGGGATCACAAGTTTCGCATATTGCTACGGTGCTTCGCAAATTGCTATGGTGCTCAGGCGGAGGCTCGAGCCACTCAGCCTACCATCGGGGAGCACAAGCTCCGCATATTGCACAAAGCTTCGCATAGTGCTCGGGACGGACTGCTGATTTGGGCGCGATGTGGGGCCTCTAAGTGGCGTCACGTGGAGAAAACAAACACCTTCGCGGCTGGAGCACAGACCTTCCAATATTGCATCAAACACACGGCCTCGGAGTGCACAACTGGACAGGTAAAGAACGACGTCCCATATTTGCTAAACGAGGAGTGTTATTCATCATACTAAAACAAGAAATGTTGTATACCGTGAGGTTTTAAAATAAATTAGCATGGCCTATTCCAAACATTGCACACATTCTATTTCATCCCCGGACATCGTCGGGACAGGCTGCTAGTACAGAATAAAAAGGGGAAAATTTCATACAAGTCCTGACACCAAATGCACATTATTAGTAGCACTTCCTTTTTTCTTAATCCTGACAGCCGCGGTTAAAAAAACTAGCTATATTAAAAATTTCACATATATTATTCAACATTTGCAAATAAATAAAAGCCGGTTTTGCATGAGTAAAACCTTTGCCTTTTAAAATCCGTATTATAAAACGATTACGGATATGCAAAAAATATTCACAAAATAAAACAAAATGCAGAGAATCCTAAGTAGAGAAATTGTCACAGGTACATACATCTAAGTCCTCCAGCTTTTTCCATCCCTTTGGCTCGGCAAAAAGCAAATGTAGTTGGGTTAAACTAAATCGAACCAATAGGAAGCGATGGTGCTGGTTAGACACAATGGTTAGGTATGGCTCAATCGTTAATGATGTACATATCACTGATGAGCCTGAACAAACAGTTTGCTTAACTCATTCTGCTCTCTATCACTGTGAGAAACCTGAACATACATATTTTTAACCCACAATTTGTCTGCTTTTAACAATTTCTCCGGGGAACCAAAGAGCTCAGGTCTGCCTAAATAAGCTGCAGTCCTTTTGACATAATTTAACCATGGGATGCTACTTGCCAAGTCAAGAGTTAAACAGTCACTAATGATGACACGGTTCATCTCCAGCTCCGGATTTGTCCAAATACTTATCCATTTGAGCAGAGGAGCCATTCCAATGGTGTCTGTTATATAACCTATGCCCATTTCTTGATGAATAATTTAGGTGGATGTTGATGACGGTACGGCTAGCAAACTTCTTTGAAATTTATTTTCCACTATTTGCACGTTCCCGGCATTTCTGTAGCCCCAAAGTTCTGAACCCTAGCTCGCAATGGCCAGACATTTAGGGCCACATGTATCAACAAACTATTTTGCGTTTCCTAAATAGCGAATTTTAAGGAATCGCTATTTTGGAATTGCAAAATGGTATGTATGAAAAAAATCGCTTTTTATTTGCGATTCCTTAAGCTTCCTTATTTGCGAATTCGCATTTTGCGAATTCGGAATTAAGGAATAATTTCCAATGCATTCCTATGGGCCAGGAGGCCCATAGGAATGAATGGAAAATAATTCTCAAATTGCGAATACGCAATTTGCTAATCGCAATTTGAGAATTATTGCAAGGGTGCAGGGGTGTCTCAAAGACACCCTGCTGCACCCCTGAAAAGAACATGTGTGTGCATATGGCGCACATACATGCCCTATGGGCATGTGTGTGCATCACATGCCACCTTTAAAAAAGCCAAATTGTGCATTTTTGGAAGAATTCGCAAGTTACCATCAACTACAAGTTGGTGATAATTTGCGAATTCTTAACCAAAATTCACAAGCCAAAAATGCTACATACATAGCATTTAAGGAATCGCAAAATTGCGATTCCCTAAATGCTATGGAAAAATAAGGAATGGCACAAGTTTGCAATTCCTTATTTTGGGAATGTTTCATACATCCCAAAACATGCAAAAAGGCCGTTTGCGATTCTGCGAATTTCGGCCTTTGCGAATCACAAAAGGCTTGATACATATGGCCCTTAGCCCTGTAGATATTTAACATAGCTTGTATGGGTTTAGAGCCCAATCTGCGAGCAAAATCTAAAACAGCAACAGTTGATCTTGCCATTAAATTTCTTTTGGCCTGCATTTGTGGGATCCATGAGCCCCTTTCATCAAATAACACTCCCAAATATGAGAATGACGTTACCCATTTGAGATTGTTTCCCTCACAATAGTGACTTTTACATTTCTTTGGCTTGGCCCCATGATCATAATGTGGGACTTGGAGAAATTTACATCCAAGGACTTCATAAATGAAGCAAAAGTGGTTAAAAGCTGCTGTAGGCCATTCGCCGTTCTAGCTAGAAGAGCAGCATCATCTGCATATAACAGGGCCTGAATTAATCTCTCTCCTATACGCAGGATATCACTACAAGCACTCGATAGAACAATTTCAAGATTGTTAATATATAAAGTGAATAACAAAGGGGCCAAAATGCAGCCCTTTCTCACTGCTTTAATTATATGGATGCTACGTGATAGGTTCCCTCTTTGATCGTATCGGACAGTGGCGCCCAGATCTTGATGCAGATCTGCAGGAAATTTACTATATTTTCATCTAATCCTAATTTCAAGAGCAGATGCCATAACTTGGACCTGTTTACTCGGTCAAAAGCCGAAGAAAGATCCATGATTGCTAAATGAAGTGTGCCCTTCTTCGCAATGGTATATTTCCCGGTCAACAAGTGCAAGTTAAGGCACTAATCGGTGGTACCTCTCCCCCTCCTAAAACCATACTGGAGGTTAGAGAGGATGTAGCATCATTCAGCCAGTCTGTAAGCTTGGCCACAACCACTCGTCCTAGCACTTTCACAGAAGAATCAATCAAATAAATTGGCCTACAACAGCGCGGGTCACTTCTAGAACTCTTTTTAAAAACTGGTACTATCATGTATATCAACACAATGTTGTACTATCCTGAAAGACTTTCAATGTTGAAATACTTTTTGGTTCGAGGGCTAGTTTTATATTTAAGATTTATGATGACACCCTAACAAAGAAAGTGACTCAACTTTTATATAAATGTACACCTCACGCTGTGCTAAACACATAGAGTGGTTATTGTGTTTTAGGAGTTAAGGCTTGTTGGTTCACAGACCAATAGAATGCGTCCAGCACATGGGGGTTCGGGGTACTTTTAGAGGGTTACTTGACCTGTGTGATCTTTCTTTAGTGTGCACATCAGCAGGTTGTGAGGTTGTTTAGAGAGTGTCACCATAACTATGCCATGTGTGTGTAATACTTTACTTTCCCTTTTATACATCAAGAAGCTGGCTGTACAGTGATTGTGTTTATTTATTTATAAAGTGTTTTGTTTCTGGGTTTTGAGCCTCAAGCCCACAGCATCTCCCCTGAGTATGCCCTGGATTGCTTTCCCGATCTGCTGTGAGTGTCAAGTGCTAAAAAAAGGTACTTGCCCCCAGATTCATCAATGTCCCGATTTGCGAGTCCTTAATAGCGATTATTAAGGAATCGCTATTAAGGACTCGCAAAACGGGATTCATGTAGAAATCGCACAATTAAATGCGATTTCTACTGCTTCCTTATTTGCGATTCGCTAACAAATAAGGAAGCGATTTCAAGGGTGCCAGGGTGTCCAAAGGACACCCTGTAGCACCCCTGAAATGCAAATGTACACAGGTGTTGCGCATACACATGTCCAAAGGACATGTGTATGTGTAACATGCAACTTAGAAAAATGCACTAAAGTGCATTTTTCTACGTTTTTGCTATTTACCACGAAGTTACACTTCGCGGTAAATAGTGGCCCCATATTGCGAAATCACAATTTTAAAAAGGTTCATGAATAGCATTTAAGGAATCTCTAATTGAGATTCCTTAAATGTGATTCTTCGCAATTTTGCGATTTCTGTAATTGCGATTTTTGCATTTGGGATGATGAATCCCAAATGCAAAAATAGCGCTCGCAAAGGGCCGGATTCTCAGAATCTGGCCCTTTGCGAGCCGATTTTACGTTGATGAATCTGGCCGTTGATTCCCAGTTTGGTGTTCCCAAGTACAGGGGTCCCAAGATACCGGTGACAACAGACCCCAGTTGTTACAATTGGAGACCAGTTACCTCTAACTGTTCTGGGACCCTCGGATCCAGATTTCTCACAGACAACAATAGAATGCCAATATTGATGCAGGGACACTGGGACAAGGGAAACAGGTGCACTGACATTAGAAGACTAACAAGGGAACATTGTCACAGTCAGTGGGATACTGACATGAGAATTTGGGCAAAGGGATAAGGACAGTGGCACCAGTGCCAGATTAAACCCTGTGGAGGCCAATATGCAGTTGAAACTTCGGGCCTACCATGCAAATGATCTCCTAATACATTTTTAATTTTACCACCCAACAATCTTAATAAACCGATTTGGGAAATAAGGCAGACCACTGGGTCAAGACTAGGGTGACCAAAACTACCACTGTGGGTGACCAAAGAAAAGGGGTTACAAAACCTCCCCAGGGGAGTGGGGGTGATCCCCCTAAAGATAATAACCAAGAGTCTTCTAAAGGTCCCAAAAACTTGCCCAGGGGGTGGGCCCCAGTAGTCTTCCCAGTCGACTGGTGGGTACAAGGATAACAATGTTGATTGCCTGAAGGCCTGGTGTCGCACCTGTAAGAAGGTAGGACATACAACTGGGGATTCTGCCTGTCCTAACAAGAATGGCCTAGTTCACCTCCAGTTACCACTGTTGTAGCAAATCTCCAGCTGGGATCAGCAGTGTGCCCAGAGCAAATCAGGGTCCACAATGAAGCAACTTTAATCATCTCTAAGGGTGGGGTACAGTTTGCCACTTTAGCTTTCTGGCCTATTAACTGAAAAGGTACCAGCAGTTCCCCTCAATTAATGGAGTCAGAGTAGATTCCCTGAGGGGGACAGGTGCCAGTGTTACCATGGTGAGAGATGCACTGGATTCCCCAGACTGACTGGAAAGACCTATCCAGTCACAAACGCTGATAGTGTCACCACAGACCATCTCATGGCAACATTAGACTGAAGGGGTTGCTGGCCTGACACAGGGAGTGGTCTCTCCGAGGCTCCCAGACAGTAGCCTGTCTGCTTGGAAATGATCTGGAGACCTCAGTTAAGTTAAAAGCCCATGCAGCCCTTCCAAAGGTTGTTGAATCAAGTCCTTGCTGGGTTGGAGTCCTTTAATGCAGCATATCTTGAATTGCTGTCTTCAGGTCCTCCTGGCAGGACCACCTGGTCCACCTGGAGAAGGTATTACATGCCCTGCAATCTACAGGCCTCACTATCAAGGCATCCAAGTGCCAGCTAGGGCAGGGTACTGTTGTATGCTTGGGCCACCTTGTAGGGAGAGGCAAAGTGCAACCTTTACAACCTAAGAACCAGACTATTCTGGACTGGGAAGCTCCAACAACCCAGACTCAAGTCACGGCATTCCTTGGCTTGACTGGGTGTTACCAGAGGTTTGTGAAGGGGTATGGATCCATTGTAACACCCTCACAGAACTCACCTCCAAGAAAATACCCAAGAAAGTCAACTGGACAGTTAGTTGTCAATAGGCTTTTGACACCCTGAAAGAGGCAATGTCCTCAGCACCTATTCTCAAAGCTCTAGACTACTCCAAGCAGTTCATTGTGCAAACTGATGCCTCTGAGCTAGGGATAGGAGGAGTCCTATCCCAGACCAATGATTATGACCAAGACCAACCTTTTGCTTTTATAAGCGGGAGGCCACTCCCCAGGTAACAGCATTGGAGTACCACTGAGAGGGACACTTTTGCTGTGGGTTGGTCCCTAAAGAAGCTGAGACCATACCTGTTTGGAACTCACTTACTTATTCAGACAGACCACAATCCTCTCAGTTGGCTAATGCAAATAAAAGGTGAAAACCCCAAGCTGATGAGGTGGTCCTTTACAGTGGAACACAGACCTGGGATTGCCCATGCCAATGCAGATGGGCTTTCCAGGTTCTTCGACTTAAACAATGAAGACTCTCTTGGGAAAGGTTAGTCTCATCCTCTTTTGTTGGGGGGGATGAGTAGGAAAGTGCCCCTTTTTGCATGGTTACTGTGAGAAGCTGGCCAGGTATAGGATGTCTGCTTATGCAAGTGGGCACCCTGCACCAGACAACCCATATGTTGATTTTGGAAGTCTTAGACAACCTGAGAAAGCTCTCTAAGCAGTAGCTGTGGAGATCAGCCTTTAGGCTTAGTCCAGAAGGAGTGTAGAGCAGCATGTTTTACCAGAATGCAATCTTATAGTATAGATTAAGTACAAAAGAACCACACAAGGTATTTATAAAAATATGTATTTTTTATATAATACTCTCTAACGGTTGTATGACGTTACCACACATGCTGTTACAACGCAAACCTTTACAACGCATAGAGCTTTGGGGTGCTGGATAGTGAATAGTTTAATGTATTATTCCAACTCCAGTCCCCGTGGACACTAGGGAAGGTGTTGGATAATAAATTAAATCTATTCCCTATCCTAGAGCGCCCCCCAGCGCAATGCGTTGTAATGGTTTTCGTTGTAAAACCTGCGTTGTAAAAGCACTGCGTTGTAAAAGTTTCATTGTAAAGGATGTTTCCCCTCTCTAACACATAGAAACATCTCCTACCCGGGTATATGGCAATGCACACAACACTTTGCAAAGAAATACAGTTAATATCACAGAATATACAGTGGACATGAGGGGGGACCAAACCTTATACCAAGAAAGTGGTATAAGAACCATGACTCGGGTCAAGACAATGTCGAGAGGACGTAGACTTGCTGGGAACCCAAGGAGGGAAACATCCTTTACATCGCGGTGATTACACCGCGATGCATTTAGAACGCTGCCATTACAATGCAAGCATTACATTGACTTGCACTGGAGTGCGCTATAACCTAAGGAATAGTAAGATTTACTATTCCAGCACCTTCCCAACTGTACGTAGACTGGTGTTGGAATAGTAAATCTTACTACTCCTAAGTCCAGCGCCCTCCAGCGCAAGTCGTTGTAACGACTTGCGTTGTAAAAACTGCGATGTTACATACCGCAATCCTTTTGACATCACATATTCCTAAAGGAACTACCCAAGGTGAGTGACTAGGAACCCCACGGAGAGAGTGTGCAGTGTGGTAACACAACTGTGTGCTTCGTACAAATCAACATGTAAGTTGTGTTTGGATTTTTAAAGATTAAGGATCCTTCCAGTGGACCATGAAGAAACCCTGTGGAAGACAGAGGTTGGACAGCCACCCCACCTGTGGATACCCTAGTAACCATGTTACCTACAACAGGGAAGCCGGTGTATAGGTGTGAAGTGGTGCTGGAAACTGCAGTCGAACCCAATATGGGACTTCAGCTGCTGCTGAAGAAGGAGAAAGCGTCCAGTGGAATCTGAAAGTGGATTCTAGTTAAGAGGTACCTTTAAGCAGAGGGGACAGAGTATATGTCACTCAGGAGTGAAAAGGAGATCTGGAAGACGAATGGTCACCAATGTCAGAAGTTGCACGATAGTTGACGAAAACCTTGACTCTGCAGCTGGGAGGACCCGGCGATGGTGAGGAAGACAAAGAGTCCTGCATGAGCTGTTCCAAGCCATGTGTCAAGTGCAGAGGGGTGGGCGTCTGGCAGGAGTACCAACAAACCTTGGCAAAAGCAACACATGAGGAAGTCGAAGAAGGTGCAATGTCGGGACCAGCAAGGTCCAGGGGACTCACCACAAGCAGGGGAGTCAGGGCAGACCCCGAATAATCAGGGGATCCCAAAAGAAGTAAAGAAGACCCTCAACAGGACCCACAGGCCAGAGGCACTAGAGTCGCAAGAGAACCTTGAGCAGCTCATCAAAAGATGCAGGCCACGGTGCAAATAAATAAAACAAATTTCATTGAGTACACTGCATCCCAAAATGTGATGCAGTGCGCGCAACGAAATTCATTTTATTTATTTAAATATTTACTTACCTGTAAAACTCCGTAATCCATACATTACTACCCCCACCCTGCCCCTCCCCCTCCCCACATCACCGCCCTGCATTTCCTCCCACTGCCGGCCGCGGCAGCAGGCTTCAGGAGCTGTGGAGAGCCATCACCTGTGTTGCAGAACCTTTTGGAGTCTGGAGGAGCTCAGGATCAACAAACTGGTCGACTTAGTTGTGATACCTGTGAATGAAGGGAAGTGACTCCTTCACTTTAAGGGAGATTCCTTCAGGTGTCTTTGATGCCGTCAGGCCTTGGAAGGTTCCTGTATGGCGCACAGTCACAGACAATGCAGCAGACTGAAAAGGGGACAAAGTCGAGCCAAAACAATGTCCAGCAAAGTCCAGAGTGCCCAGATGGTAGAAGATGAAGTGGTGTCTGACCTGAATCTTGTCCCATGACGAATCTGGAGACCCACCCTCAGGTAAGCCCTTAAGTACACTAAGGAAAGGGTTGGGATGATCCAGCGGACCCTCCCAGGCGGGGGTCGGGAAAGGGGGGAGATTACTCCCATATCATTTGTCCAGTTTCGTGCTAGACCTGGAGTCAACGGCTCCCAGAGCTGGTTTGAACTGGACTATGCACGGGGACACCAAATATGCCCCTCATGCAGACTTAGTGGCACTGGCAAGATCCCACACCGGGTCCCAATACACTAAATCCTGTCTGGAAGGTTGTCACACCTCCCTGTGACAGGATCCTTATTGTTCTGCCTTCCCCTGCTCGAGCTTGGCTCAGCAGCAGGAGGGCAGAATCGTGTCTCTGGTCGGCAGCAACCATTTTGTGCTGTCCGGGTCGAGAAGGCTGCCACCGGGAACATTGAGAGCTTAATGGAGGGCTCTTCCAGTGCTTGTAATCATACTTCTCACACCGTTTACGGTGTGGGAGTATGATTCCAACAGGTTTGATACCAAACATGATAGGATTCATTGCAGTCAATTTTGAGATAGTCATTGCGTAATTATGCAATGCCCCTCTATATATTATTTGGCTGCTTCACTTACAACCCAGGAGAATGGACTCCGTAGGCTGTAAGGGTATCCTGCTGATGCAGGGGCACTCTCACACTTAGAACCAAGCACCCTGCCGTCAGGATTGATAAGGCCTGCAATAGGGGTGACCTATAGGGTTTAAGTGCAGCCTAGATATAGGAGCCTATATCTTTTGTAAGTAGTGCTAGCACCAGCTTACACAGGCTGCAATGGCAGGCCTGTAGTTCAATTTTGAATGGTCTCCCATGGGTGGCATAATTCATGCTGCATGCCATGGGGGACCTCTGGTACCTGTGCTCTGGGTACCTTAGTACCATTTACTAGGGGCTAATAAGGGTACCCCAGTATCCAATCTGGGATGTACCTAAGTACTGAACATAACAAGTTAAGGGAGAGAGCAGAGAGAGTGGGGTCTTAATTACCAGGATCCCAGTCAGACTAGACAGTAACAGCTTAGCACCAGGCAAAACAATGGGGGTAACCATAAAGGCAGATCCTACTTTCCTACAGGTACCCCCTAACTTTTTGCCGGATACCTGATGCTAACTTGACTGATTTTGTCCTGTGACCCTGCTAACCATGCCTCAGCACCTGTGTTCTTTCCCACAACTGGCACACTTATAAGCCCCTTGTAAAAGGTACCAGTGAGGGTCACCGAGGGCTATAGCATATATTATTATTGTATTATGCCACCCTTAGGGGCCCCACACAAAACCTATACACATTGCCATTGCAGGCTATGTATTGTGAAGAATTAGGCCCAATAGGAATAGGAATGCGCCCCTCTCCCCAAAGGGAGGGGGCACCTAAAGGGCTGTAGTTACCATAGGCGACAGTAACCATTGGCTACTGCAGTCCGACCTCAGTAACGCCCTTACATTTTATATCTAAGGGCTCCCCTAAACCTTTACTCAGAGTCAGTGATCTACAAAGAAGAAGGTCCCAACTGCTGTGCAGCAGTGGGAAAGAAGACGACAGCAGACTTAGCTCCAACCCTAGTCTTCACCTCCAGCGACATCTGCTCCAAGAAACCAGCATGGCCCGCAGCCAGTAACTCCCAAGAACATGGGGGACCTGTGCTGTCTTCAGCAATGACCTTTTTCTCCCGTGGATACCGGATTTTTCCAGAAAGAAACTAACCCAAGGATTCCAGATCCAGGCAGATCCACAACCTCTGCCCCACTCTGCACCCGTCACCCTCGACCTGAGTCCAGGTGGCCCAATCATCCAGTGACATCCCCTCAATGATCCTGACTTGGTCTCTAGCAATGGACGACCTCTCCTGAACTTCCCCAGGACGCCTGCAACCTCATCATGAAGGACCCCCCAGACCGGATCCGGTGAGAGAAACCCAACAACTAAAGACACCCCCCAGGTATAGGAGTGCCCAGCCAAATGTGTCCCGGCATACCGCCACTATCCAACTCACCTCTCCAGTAGTTGGATTTCTTCAGCCAGCCTTCTGGAATGAGCATGCAGCCTTGGTCTACAACCGAGGATCCCTATTGCTTTCTAAAGGGCACCTGATGCCTTCTTTGAACATGCACCCGGCCACCCCTGTACCACTGGTGCTGCAATGTACGTGCTACTTGGTGGCCTGCAGTGCTGACCTAAAACCGGGGCTTCTTCGAGATACTCCCAGCTCCCATAAGCTAATGTTGGGTCCAGTGACCTCTTCACCCAGCCACCCCAGTGCAGCTGGTGGTGCCGTACCTACCTTGGTCCGACCCTTGCTCAGTGTAGGTCAAACCCTCCGAAGACTGAACTTGTAAGTCGAGTTCCTACCTGAAATTACTTACTTGTCTTTCCTCCCATAAGACTGCATTGGTTTTCTCTGTATTGCAAGTAAGTGCTGATTCTGAGAGTATGGCAAAGTATCTCATTTGACATTAAAAAGTATTTTGTGCACATGTAATGTATTGTTAATGCTTACACAAACATTGGCCAATTGTATATGGAAAGTATTGCTTTTCTGAAAAGTCTACATACCTGTAACTGAGTTCTACATGGTTCCTAAAATAAAAGTAACTAAAGTAAAAATTTTACAAAAATTGCCCTGGAGTTAGTCATTGAGTGTGCGTTCCTGCCTTGTATGAGTATGTACAGCGAATGCATTTAGACTAACCTCTGACAAGCCTAACTGCTCAGCCCAGCTCCCACTAAATTGAGAGTAAGATATTATCTACTTTATGCTTAGACTCACTGGACTCTTTTTGGTATAGTATACACAGAGCCAGCTTCCTACAGTGCCCAATGAGAGTCTCCTTGGCGGTGCCTGCACTGTAGAGCCCCTGTTAACTATGTGTACAATGTTTCCAGGAGGGGATCTGGGAACCCCAAAAGTAATAAACCTAGGAAGTGAGCTTCCACCCTGACACCTACAGGGTCTGTGGTAGGTTTAAATCCGAGGTGTGTTTGGTAATAGTAAGAGAGGGGTTGGCTGTATTGGTGGATAGTCTGGCCCTAGAGCTCAATATGTGGAAAGCCATCTAAGAGTTCTGATTGTATCTGATTGTATCTGTGCTCAACTCTGCAGTCTATTAGAGCATGGAATGATCATATTTTATTTGGTTAGCCTTATACTGACCCCTTGTGTGCCTGCATTTGGCTGTGTGCCAGATCAGCCTTAGAAGTGGAATCAAAGGTTCCCCCCACCATTGCCTTTGGAAAGACCTAGGATTTTGTGAACCAAGCGTTCGTCATTTCCTACAGGACTGAGCCGGAAGAGTGGACAGGCCTGTTGCAAGGGCTGATAGACTCGGAACAGTGAGCAGGCACTGGAGCCAGATCCTGCCATGGTGGTTGTCCTGTTAAAACATGGTGGTTAAAATGCAGTGGGAGAGGTGAGTCTTTTTGTAGCACTCCACAGGAGGCCCTTCAACCCTGTCTTTCTTCAGAGAATAGTGAGAGAGGGCTTAGTTTTATCGGTGGACAGTCTGGCCACATAGCTCAGCATGTGGACGCCTCACATTTAGGAGTGCACTGTATATCAAGTCCGTAGGGCCAATGGAAAAGGGACCAGTCTGCTAATGGGGGTGGGGTGCAGATGCCTCAAGTATCACTCATTGCTAGTGACTGCCACGTTTGATCACTCACAAAAGGCAATATCATAGCTGATGAGGAAAGCTAGAATCTTACTACTAAAGTCAGTGCTGCCTAGGGTACTACAGAGTGAAAACCAGCTTCTGAGAGCTGTAGAGGGTGCTGAAAGCCCTCCCACAACACATGCAGCCCAAAGTCTTCATTTGGTGGGAGGAGTGGTTTGGACTTACAACTAGTGAGTCTTCTTTTCTTAGGGTTATATATATTCAACTTTTAATCTGGACACCGGTATATGCCACCCCGTTTGTGCAGTTGTAATCCAGAAAAACATGTTGGTAATGTTGTTGTAATACATTGTTTTCCCTGTGTCATATGCGTTGGTGCGTTAGCCTGAGTATAATGCTACATGGAATGTTTCTTATATGTCACCTGGAAAGTTGTTCTGACAGTTACACCAGTTGAGACCAGAGGCTGAGCAGGGACTTCCCATGATCCTGGTGGGGTATCCTATAAATATATACATGCAAACAGCAACTGATACTGATGTTTCCTAAATATATCTTGACCTGTTAATAAAGAAGCTACCTGTTTTTACTGCAGAGTTCAAGCTGGTTACTGAGCACAAGTGAATTTATAACTGTTATGATGTAAATTGTATTAGTTTTACATATTTAAAATCATTTTAACGATGTTACTTTCCGTGTTTTTATTAAAGTCAAATCTTTTGTGACATGACTTCCTGTGATAGCATTGCCTGTGATAATTATTGTTCACTCATAAGATTTTTAAATCTTGGGAACTCTGTGCAGGTGCTTCTCCTCCTTGACGTGGTCTTTATGGGTGTTAATAATGCATGTGGTATTTCGGGCCCATTGTTAATTTCAGAGGCAGATTGGCCCCTGTCTTTGGCTGCATCATTCTTCAATGCTGCACTTTTGTGGAGAGAAGCGAGCTAAGGCTATGGATACTTGTCTTTGGGGAACAATTCAGTGTTTGTGAGAGAAGGTGTCTTGGGAGTCCCTTAATTTTTTTAACGTAGTTTATTGGTTTTCACACAAAACAGACATAAATGCAGGTGACCCAATGGCCTCAATATTACCTTCCCTATGGTAGGATATCCCTGTCTAAATCTCTTTGTGTATCATGTTCATGTGTCAGCTATAATCAAGCAGTAACCCCAATAAAACCCAATAAACCCTGTCAGTTTCGCCCGCAACTCTCTTTTCTAACAAACAGTTGTCCCCCCCACCTCCCAGTTCTCGTCACTGATGCATCAGCTGTAATAGTCCCTCAAATCATTTGTGTTCAGGAAGGAGTAGTTTCTGTCCTGTAACTCCAGTTCTGTAGTAGGGGTATCTCTGTTATAGTCATAATCTAGTGAATAGTCCCGCCCATGTGCGTGGACCCCAGAGCAATCAAAAATAATCTCTTACAGTGTCAAAAAATGCAGAAAAGCATAGACACTTAAGAGAGAATTTAAAGACAGATAATGCAGCCTAAAAAGGCTACACTGTCCAGTACTTCAACTAGAAATTCCACCATAAAATCCACAAAACAGCAAAAGCCTGTACAGATTTCCCTTGCTTTACCAGCAAAATCCCTCAGGAATGATAGAGAGAAGAACCTGGACAGACAAGCCCCATAGGCTGCCATTATGTGGCTCAAAACAGGATACTGTGCCTTTAAGAGAATCTTCCAGAACCTTCTCCCAGTATCCCAGAATGCATAGCAGGTCCAACTTAGTTTCAGTTCTTTTTGAAGGCGTAACACGCCAGACCTGTAGCATGCCATAAAGGAATATGTCTCTCTCCACCGGGGAGGAGGGAGGGCGCTTATGACTATAACAGAGATACCCCTACTACAGAACTGGAGTTACAGGACAGAAACTACTCCTTCTGTAGTAGGGGATCTCTGTGTATAGTCATAATCTAGTGAATAGAATGGCAAGCCCATCCCCACACCAAAGCGGCGGTGGAGAAAAGAGAATTAACGCCACTACTGTGGGAACAGATTTCGCAGCGAAGCCTGCCCAACCTGAGCGTCTGCCCTGGCATCAGTGTCCAGGCAGTAATGCTTAGCAAAGGTATGAACCGACTTCAAAGTGGCCGCCTTGCAGATTTCTGCAATCGGAACATTACGGAGCAATGCTGTTGTGGCAGCCTTGCCCCTGGTGGAATGAGCCTTAGGCTTACCTCCTAAGGTCTTATTAGCTTTTTGGTAACACAGCTGTATGCAGGGCACAATCCACCTAGAGATAGACTGCTTAGAGGTCGCAAGACCCGTCCTGACAGATCCATAATTGATGAACAATTGGTCTGACCTACGAATATCCCTGGTTTTATCCAGATAAAATTTCAGCACCCTCCTAACATCCAGGGAATGCAAAGACCTTTCCGCTGGAGATGAAGGATTCTGAAAGAACGTAGGTAAAGATATAGTCTGATTGATATGAAAATCAGAAACAACCTTGGGAAGAAACTTAGGGTGAGTACGCATAACAACCTTAGCAGCATGAAATACAGTATAAGGTTCTTGGCAACACAACGCCTGAATTTCACTCACCCTGCGGGCCGATGTAATGGCCACGAGGAACGCCGCCTTCCAGGACAGGTGCTGCAACGAAGCCTTATGAATAGGTTCAAAAGGCTCCTTCATCAATCTGGACAGCACCACATTCAAGTCCCATGAAGGCGAAGGAAGCCTGACAGGAGGGAACACTTTCTTCAAGCCTTCCAAAAAATCTTTGATCACAGAGATCTGAAAGAAGGAAGTCTGTGAAGGGCATTTCCTGTAGGCAGTCAAAGCAGCCAGATGAACCTTAATGGAATGGACATTAAGGCCAGACTGCGCCAGATGTAGCAGATATGGAAGGATGACATCTTCCTTGCATGTCGTAGGGTCATAGTTCTTAGACTTGCACCAGATGCAAAACCTCTTCCACTTGTAAGCATAAGAAGTCCGAGTGGAAGGTCGCTTAGCCTCCTTCAGTATGTCCATACAATCCGCTGGGAGATTCAAATGGCCATATTGCATTATTCCAGGAGCCATGCCGCCAAACTCAAAGACGAGAGGTTGGGGTGCACCATCCGCCCCCCGAACTTTGTGAGAAGGTCCGGCCTGCACGGCAGCTTCATGTGAGGAAGGAGAGACCGGTGAAGCAGGTCCGTGAACCACCACTGTCGGGGCCATTCCGGGGCAATCAGAATCATCTTCGCCCTGGAGTGGGAGAGCTTGATGAGAACCGCTGGAATCAGGGGAATGGGTGGAAAAGCGTACAGAAAGCTGTTCGACCATTTGATCCATAACGCGTTCCCCAGCGTCCCCGGCTGGTAGTACCTGGAGGCGAAGTCTCGGCATTTGCTGTTTTCGGCGGTGGCGAACAGAGCTACCTCTGGAGTGCCCTACCGTGCGAAGACTTCTCCTAGTACTTCGTCGTTTATGACCCACTCGTGATTTTCCTGAATCAGTCTGCTCAGCTCGTCTGCCTGAACATTCTGCACACCTGGCAGATGAGTAGCCGTTATCGAGAGTCCTCGAGCAAGAAGCCAATGCCAGATCGCCTGCGCCTCCTGAGACAGAGTGCGTGATCTCGAGCCCCCCTGCTTGTTGAGGTAAAACATCATGGTCGTATTGTCCGTCTGTACAAGCAGAGAGTTGGTCCGGAAGGACGGTTGAAAGGCCTTCAGCGCCAAGTGAACAGCCCTGAGTTCCAGGAAATTGATGTGGTACGTGGACTCCGACGGGGACCACGTCCCTTGAATCTGCAGATCTCCGGAGTGCGCTCCCCATCCCAGGAGAGAAGCATCCGTCACGATAGTCTGAGTGGGAATGTCCTTGTGGAAGGGAACCCCTCTGAGGAGATTCTCCGCTGAACACCACCACTTCAGAGACTGAAGAGCATGCAGAGACAGTTGTATCTTGTCGTCCCAAGAGCCTCTCCTCTGGTCCCACTGATCTTCCAAGCACTCCTGCAGCGGTCTCATATGCAGCCGTGCATGTGGCATCAGGAAGATGCAAGAAGCCATCGATCCCAGCAGAGAAGACACCATCCTCACTGTCGTGGAAGGAGCGGACAGGAGAGCCTGAGCCTTCCGAAGGAGTGATAAACGTCGCTCTTCCGAAGGAGACACGCTTGCCGACAGCGTATCGATGGAGGCTCCCAAGTACTGGATGCACTGGACCGGAGTCGGGACAGACTTGGACATGTTGATGTGCAACCCCAGCTTGTTCAAGAGAACGCACGTCTTCTGGAAGTGTGCTTGAGCTTCCGAGAAGGAGGAGGCCTTGATCAACCAATCGTCCAGGTATGGGTAGACAAACACCTTGTTCTTCCGCAGGTGTGCCGCTACCACCGCCATGCACTTCGAGAACGTCCGGGGCGCAGACTTCAGCCCGAACGGAAGTACCGTGTACTGATAGTGATTGGTGCCGACTTGAAATCGCAGGAACCTCCGGTGTTTGTGTGCAATGGGCACATGGAAGTACGCATCCTGCAGGTCTATGGCGCAAAGCCAGTCTCCCCGTTGCAGCTGAGGATAAATCTGATGCAACGACAGCATGCAAAACTTTTCTCTGCGAATCCATTTGTTTGCCTGTCGCAAGTCCAGAATGGGCCTGAACTCGTTCTTGTCCTTTTTTCGGACCAGAAAGAACCGGGAGTACAGACCTCTTCCTCTTTGAGACAGAGGTACATCTTCTATCGCCCTTTTCCTCAGAAGGATGTCGGCCTCCGCCTGGAGCTCGCGCAGTTGATACTGCGAGCTGACCGGAGGAATCGATGGAGGAGGGCTGATGAACCGAAGACTGTATCCATTGCAAACAATATTCAGCACCCACTTATCCTGAGTAATTTTTCTCCACTCTGCCAGAAAAAATTGAACGCTTCCCCCCACCGGAGCGGGTAACGGATGAAGGGGAAGTAACCGCTCAGGGGCGAGACCCAGCCGGGCCCTTGTTCGCGGTAGAGGACTGCTGTCCACCTCTACCCCTCTGACGTTTCTGGAAGGGTCTTCTGTATTGCTGCTGCTGCTGCTGCTGCTGCTGCTGTTGTTGTCCAGAAGACTGTCCCCTTCCTCTACCCTGCGACCCGAACCGCCGTTGGAACTGGCGGTAGGGTTTCTTTTCTTTCGGCTTCTCCAGGCCCAAAGCCGTCAGGGTTTCAGCCTCGGCATTCATCCTGGCCATTTCGTCATCTGCGTGTTTCCCGAAGAGAGTGTCGCCGGAAAACGGCAGATTCGCCACTCGTTGTTGCGCTTCAGGCTTGAGCGACGTCAGCCGGAGCCAAGCATGGCGTCTCCGATTGATACCGTGGCAGTATCCATGCGCGGCCAGCAGGGAGATATCCGCCGCGGCAGTGATGGCCTGGTTCGAAACCAGCATCCCTTCCTGGACGATCTCCATGAAGTCCTCTTTCCTGTCCCGCGGAACAAGGTCCGCAAACTGTTCCATGGAATCCCACAGTGCACGGTCGTACCGTCCCAACAACGCCGAGTCACTGGAGGCCTTCATCGTCGTGGAAGACGTCCCACACGCCTTCCGTCCAGCTGAGTCAATCCAGCGGCTCTCCTTATCCGGAGGCACAGTGGAGGACGGGGAGGTAGCATGTAGTTTCCGAGCCGCCGTCACAATCACCGAATCAGGCACTGGGTCCTTCCTCAAGAAGGCCGGGTCCGACTCTGGAGCCCTGTACTTCTTGACAAGCCTGGAGGGAGCAGCTTTCACCACCGCCGGTGTAAGGAAGAGCTGTTCAGCCGGCTCAACCAGTCCCGGCACCAAAGGCAGTAGGGGGCGAGACAGGTGCTTCGTGAGCAAAGTCTCGAAGATCACAGAAGTTGTGGGTGTAGGGGCCGTCACCTTGATCCCCAACTTCGCCGCCCCTCTCAGGAGAACCAATGTCATCTATCGGAGACACCCTCGTCTCCGGTGAATCCGACAAAGTAGGCGAATACGAACGGGTCCCAGAGGCCGAATGGGACCTGGACCGATGCCTCCTATGGCGATGTCTGGATCTCGAGGAGGATCCATGTCCACTCCTAGATCTGTCCCTTCTCCCTGAGCGTGACCTCGATCTCCTGGGTCTGGGACGCTCCGCCGGTTTCCCCGGGTCGGACGTCTTGGGCTTAGGAGGAACCTTCGACTTCGGAGTCTTCTTCGGAGGTGTCGGAAGGTTGGGCATCGACACCGATCTCGGTGGAACCGGAGGAGGAGCACCCGGCACCGGGGCCTGTGGTCCTGATGGAAGAGCAGGTAGAGGAGGCAACGGAGGAGGCATCGCAGTCCTCGGAGGAGGCCCTCTAGGCAAAGAAGGGGGAGGAGGCTGTATAACAGTCTTCCGTGGTGTATACACCTCTGAATACGCCGTTCCCGGCGAGCCACCATCCTGTTCTGACTGCGGGGAGCCCCCCACAGTCCTCGGCCTGTCCTTATGGCCCCCTGACGCGGAAGACCGGTGTTTAGACGTCGACCTTGGTTCCTTCGACGTCGAGCGGCCCTTCGGCGTCGACCGTTTTGCACTCCTCGGCGTCGACCGGCTTCTATGCCTCGACGTCGACCCCGACCAGATCGACGAACCTCTAAACCTCGACGACGGTCGCTGGTGCCTCGACAGCGACCTCGACCGCCTCGACGACGACCTCTTCGATCGCCTCGACGGCGACCTCTTCGAACGCCTCGACGTCGACCTCTTCGATCGCCTCGACGTCGACTTCTTCAGCGCCGGAGACCTCTTCCGTCTCGACGGCGGCCTCGACGACGAGGATCCCCTCAACGACGACGATGTCCTCGCCCTCGACGGCGAACGGCGGTGTCGCCTCGACGGCGAGCCCCAACGCCGGGCCCTCCGATGCCGTCCGCTCGACGCCGACGACGAGGAAATCGACACCGGGTTCGACGGCGGCCTGTGTAAGTCTCTCGACGTCGACGGGCGATGTTTTCTCAACCCAGAGCCCTGGGGAGACCGGGAACTGGACGTGGACCGTCCTCTCGACGTCGTGGTCATGGCAACCGACCCAGACGGAGATCTTGGACGTTAGCTGGACTTACTGCCCCTGGGGAGCCCCCCAGAGGCCTCAGCATGGGCAGTAGAAGCCCCTCCAGACCCACCTTGAGCCTTCAGTCTTCTTTCTTCAAGTCCCTGAAGTCTGATCTTCCTCCTGTCCTTCAGGGTCCTGCCAGAAAAGCCTCTACAGATCACACACTCCTCTGGGATGTGGGAAGAGGGAAGGCAGAGGATACACACCTCATGGGGGTCTGACTTGGCCTTCTTCCTGGAGCACTCCGGGCATTTGTCAAATAATGCAGGCATTATGGACAATAAAAGAGTGCAGAAAACCAAGAAGAAAGTCACCAAAGTACTTTAAAAGTACACAAAATCGAATTTAGTGAGAAAACACCAACAAAACCCTTGAAAAGGGAGAGCTCAATGCTCCAGGGTCCTGCTTGCAGGAGCCGGAAAAAAGAACTGAAGCTAAGTTGGACCTGCTATGCATTCCGGGATACTGGGAGAAGGTTCTGGAAGATTCTCTTAAAGGCACAGTATCCTGTTTTGAGCCACATAATGGCAGCCTATGGGGCTTGTCTGTCCAGGTTCTTCTCTCTATCATTCCTGAGGGATTTTGCTGGTAAAGCAAGGGAAATCTGTACAGGCTTTTGCTGTTTTGTGAATTCTATGGTGGAATTTCTAGTTGAAGTACTGGACAGTGTAGCCTTTTTAGGCTGCATTATCTGTCTTTAAATTATCTCTTAAGTGTCTATGCTTTTCTGCATTTTTTGACACTGTAAGAGATTATTTTTTATTGCTCCCGGGTCCACGCACATAGGCGGGACTATTCACTAGATTATGACTATACACAGAGATCCCCTACTACAGAATGCACTATATCCTAGTCTTCTCGATGTTCCTTTTATGCTATGGGGCTTCCCCTATATGGTGTTACACTCCAGCTAGTCCTCTTGTGTCTCATAGTCCCTTAATGCCTGTACTAGTGCTTCCCACGCTATCGCTGCTTCCAGTTCCTTATCATTACCTCGCCTTTGCGCTTGCTGAAATCGCAGCGCGCTCTCACTATTTGCCCACTTTACAAACTCATTTCTCCACCTCTTGCTGTTAGGCCCTACTGTCGCTTTCCAATGTCTCATGATTTCCCTTTTCGCTAATATGAGCCCCATGTCTATGAATTTACTTGTTATTTTATTTTTGGATGTGTGGGGGAACCAGTGTAGGACACTAGTGGCCATATTAAATGTCAATTGTCTCTCTGTTATCCCATTTAGGGTGTCTCCCACCTCCACCCAGTAGGACCCTATCATTGGGCAAGACCACAGCATATGCTCTAATTCTACTCCGGCCCGCGTGCACCTGGGACATGCCGCTTCCGCAACTTTAAAATATTTACAGATCCGGCGTCAAGTACGCTCTGTGAAGGATGTAGAAATGTACTAGCTGGAATCTTGCATTTCTTGAACTCTTCCACGCTCTACGTACTATTTCAGTCCAGGCGGTTTCAGGGATTTCTTTCCCTATATCTACCTCCCACTTCCCTTTCAGCATCTCCAGGGGAGTTAACCCCTCATTAAGCATTCTAGAGTAGAGACATGTGACCGCCTTGAAGGTCCCAGCCACCATCATAGTATATTGGCAGGCCATCGTCGTCTTGGGTTCCGTAAGCCCTTCCCGCCAGTGTGCCTGTATTGCCCTCATCAAGGCTCCATGCAACAAAAATCCCCCTCTCGGAAGATCAAATCTTTCCTGTTGTGTCCGGTAGGGCAAAATGGCGCCATCTTCGTACAGATCTCACAACACTTAGAGGCCCGCTTCCTCCCAAGCTTGCAATGGTGACCAATCCCCGCCGTGTGGCAACACCATTATCATTCCCAACGGAATTTCGGGCGCGTATGGGTGCAGGACTCCTGCTCTGTGTTGGGAGCGGTGTAGGAAGGTGGCTACCTGACTATGGTTACCCCAAATTTTTTGCCTTGTGTTTAGCTGGTTTTTGACTTAGTTGGCCTGGTTCCCTGCTAATCAGGGCCCCAGGCTATCTGCTCTCTCTGTAAAATGGATTCCATGTACCCTAGGTACATACCATAATTGGAAATGGACTCCTTGTTAGCCTCTGTACCATGCACTATAGGTGCTCAGGGCATAGGTGCCACCAAGGCCTACCAGGGGGTGCAGCATATCTTTTGCCACCCCTGGCTGGTTCTTAAATTGACACAACTGTCTGATCACTCAGCTGGGGCAAGGTGGTGTAATCACCCCTTGCTTAGATATAGTATACCTATATCTAAACTTATATCTTGACACATATAAACCTGTGAGCCACTCCTATGGAAGGCCTTATCAATCCTGGATGCAGAGTGCGTGGTTTAATGTGAGATGGAGCTCTAGCATGAGCTGAGCCTGTCTGCAGCCGTCGGGAACAAATCCCTAAGCTGTTTCAGGATAATGCCATACCATATACTATTAAGTGCATTTTAATCTTCGCGGTTATATAGCAACTTTGGTTTGGCTTTATCAAAACATGTCATGTAAGGTGTCATACGATTTGGAATACTATCCCCTCGCCAGGTCTGGCGACGGGGATAGCATTCCACCCCTCTAGAGGGGTAAGACATGTTACTTTACTTAAATGCGGTTAATTTCTAAAAGGGCCTCAGATCCACAAAATGGATGCTTCTGCCACAGACACAAGTCTGACCCCCTGAAGCTGACTGAAACTCAGCCCAAGGGGGCCTGGACAAAGGGTTTCCTGTCGCAGGGCGGTGTTACAACCCCCCAGACAGGAGATAGTGGATTGTAGCAGGGAGGTTTGAAAGAAACCAGACACTGCCTGGGGAGCACAAGGCTGCCCCTTGCATAATCCGGCCAAACCGGTTCTGGGGCACTCCAGCCCCCGTCCCAGCACGGCCAGGATCAAAGGAAGGGGGTGTATCCACCCACTTCCTGGGTCCCACCCATAGGAGGGGACCTAGCAGGTAATCCAGCCCCCCAGATTCGAATAAGAGGGGGAGCAGTGCCAATGCACTTCAGATTATCCTGATGAAACATAAGAAATGAAACTCTGGACCCTTCGACATCCTACTCAACGTAGAAGACTGAAGAATCTCCCTTGTGGTCAAGGAGTGACCACCCTGTGCAAACAGGCACCATCCAGCCCTCGACATCTACTTTGTTGCAGTTCCCGCCGGAACTCGAGCGACAGAGATCAACGAGATCAAGCTTGCCTGCCTTCTAACAGCCCGATCCACAGTCCCTGCAGAGCTGAGACCCGTGGAGGTGACCGGAAGCGTGGGGCACACCATCTTGGAAAGACCACGAGACGCTGACCGTGCAGCCCACGAGTGACCCTCGAAGCTGTACAACGGGGTTTGAGAAGCCCCAACCGTGAGCCACTCTTGCACCAAAGTTCTGCCCCCTACATTCGACGATTGCTGCGTGGGGCCCTTCTGCTTCTTTTGGCTCACCGCGTTGGCCAGTCCCTTGCCAGCTGGCTTGTGGCCCCTGTGCCAATAAAACTTGAAATTCGACTTGTGATTCCGGTTGCTCCAGATTTGCACCAGCTCCCCTGAAAAGGAGCCCCCACTCTGACCCTCCTGGTCCGAGTGAGAAGCAATCTTCCAGTTCTGCATGGATTGCTTTTGCCAAGTGTTGTTTGCTCCAATCTTGAAGCGGACAGCGCCGACGGCGAGAGCCTGCGTGGGACAGATCGTGACCTGCTCCTGGACTTCGTAGATGCCCCAGAGCTCACGTGACAGCGGAGAGAAACTCCTTGACAACCACCTGATTGCGCCCGACATTGCCTGGTTCCGTCCTGGTTCCACCCTGGTCACTGCTGAGTGACCCAGACTCTGTCCCCTCTGCTTTCAGGTACTTTTCGACATGAGTCCACCCTTGGACTCCACTGGACACTTCTCCTTCACCTCGCCTGTAGCCCTTTCAGCTCCAAGCACCAAGAGCCTGCGTGACGAAACCCGACTCAACTTCGACCCTGTGCACCCACTTCCTGTGGGTGAGGTAACATTGCAACGCCGGTGTTCCCACACTGGTACACACCTCTAGGGTCTGTGTCTTAAGTTTTGTTCCTCTAGGTTCAGCGGAAGTGTCCTTAAACTCTAACTTTGTAACTTTTACGCACCATTGGTTAACATTGATGCATGCGTGCACTTTCTGCACTGCACCCGAATCCCGCGGGCTTTTCCCTACTTCAGCATTGCTTGTCCCGACTGCTCCCAGCGATTCCCTAGGCCCTAGGCCTAACCACTGATCGAATGGTCTCTCTTATACCATTTTTTTAGTATATGGTTTGAGTGGCCCCTTGGCCTCATCCAAAATTGTGCAACTTTGTATGTTATACTGTGCTTTTGATTTAACGCTTGTGCCCCTTTATTCATAAAGAATACTGGGGATTGTTTTAGTAATAAATACATATATTTTTATAATATATACTTGTGTGGTGTCCTTTCATTTGATATTACAGGATTGTATGTGGTAAAACAGCTCGCTTAACACGACCTCTTAAGTTAAGCCTTTAGGCTGCTTAGTCCATGCTACCCCTAGGATAGCTTGTCTAATAAGGTTGACTTACAACCAGACACCATAAGGGTTGTTTGGACTGATACAAGGTGGTTCCAGAATTGGAAACATCATATATCAGGCCAACTTCTCACATTGGTGAGCAGCGGTGCGAATTTGAGCTTGCTGTTTGTTTTACCATTGCAATCTTTTTATCAAATTGAAAGATCACATCAAGTACCTCTAGGTACATATAAATCAAAAGCTTAGCATATTTAAGTTCTACTGAACTTAGTAGTTGTAGATTAAAGGGATTAGCACACCCTGACTACAACTCACTAGCAAGGTACAGTAGGGAAACACTTAGTGTAGGTAGGTGCATCACTTACACCACACTAGAGTCATGTCTGACACAGGAAAAGCCTCAGGGTCTGTTCCTGTGACAGTTGACCTTACCCAGGCAACTTCCAGCTATGACAAACTAACCCACAAAGACTTGGTTGCCTTGTGCATCTCAAGAGGGTTAAAAAGGGGCAGAAGTCCCACCAGTCCTTCCCTGATAGCCATTCTAGAACAGGATGACTTGGAAAAGGCAAATGCAGTTCCCTTAGAATCAGGAGATGGAGTGGACCCCACAGCCACTGAGACCACCCCAGAGGAGGAAGAAGAAGAGGTAGAAGAGGAGGAGGACTCAGAGGTAGATGACCCTGAAGATCAGGATCAAGGGGTTAACCAGGTTATAGTTGCCAGGCTTAACCAGGCCAACTTAAACCTACTGGGGAATGGAGAGGGCCAGCACCTCCCCAGATCCCACCAGAGCATTCTCCCAGGCAACAGAAGAGTGAGATCTCCATCAGGGGACTCTCATATTTCTAGTGCCTCAAGAGAATCTCAGAGAGGCATGACTGCCTCACAAAAGAAAGAGCATGAGGCAAGAATGAGGGCTGTCAAACTCCAGATAGAGAGGGAGGAGGTAGCCCTGGCTCAAGCTAGACTTGCCTTGGCAAGAGAACAGTAAATGTGTGGCTTAGATGCCACTGGTGGCAGCAATATTCCTAAAGAGAAACCCAGGTCCTATGATAGTAGAAACCTGACAAAGATTGTGCCCCCCTACAAGGAAGGGGATGACATCCACAAGTGGATAACTGCTCTTGAGAGAGCCTGCATGGTACAGCAGGTTCCTGAGGAACAGTGGGCAGCAATCTTATGGTACTCCTTTTCAGAGAAAGGGAGAGATAAGCTCCTCACTGTTAGACATGAGGATGCAAACAATTACAAAGTCCTGAGAAGTGTCCTAATAGATGGGTTTGGCTTAACCACTGAACAGTACAGGTTGAAGTTCAGAGACACCCAGAAGACACAGACACAGGACTGGACTCATTTTGTAGATTGTGCTACTAAGGCTCTGGAGGGTTGGCTACATGGCAGCAAAGTACATGACTTTACAGGATTGTATAATTTGATTATGAGGGAGCAGATCCTAAGTAATTGTCAGAACCAGCTCTTACACCAGCACCTGGCGGACTCAGATTTGACCTCTCCCCAAGAATTGGGAAAGAGGGCAGATAAATGGGTCAGAACCAGGATTAGGCCTAAGAATCAGGACAGTAACCAGAAGAAGGAGTCTACCAAGCCTCAAGATAAGGGTGGGGATAAAAGTAAAGAAAAGACTTCCCCAGGGCCCCAAAACTCCAAGAATGGGGGTGGGTCCCAAGACACTTCTTCAACTGAGAAAAAGCCTTATTGTTATGCCTGTAAGCAGGTTGGGCATTACAAAACAGACAACTGTTGTCCCAAGAATAGAAATAAAGAAAATATACCTCCAAAGCCAGTTCCAACACCTCCTGTTACTGTCAGCAGTAACCCCCCAGGAAGTGGGAGCACACCCAGGAATCTGGGTGGGTTTACTTTTGGAGCACAGGTGGATCCTGGCCTATTCAGGTCCCCATCACCAAATAATCTTGTTTATGAGACTGGCATGGGGTTTGCCAACTTCTCTGATTGCCCAAATACCTTGAGCAAATATAGACAAGAACCCATCATCAATGGTTTGAAAGTTGAAGCCTTTAGAGACACAGGGGCTAGCATCACCATGGTGGCTGACTGCATAGTCCCCTCTAAGCAACTTTTACCAGGTGCCACATACCAGGTAACAAACATTGATGGAATCCAGACAAATCATCCCATGTAAATGTAAATGTATTGCGACTTATATAGCGCACGTATCACCCGAAGGCATCAAAGCGCTTGCCTTGGGAACCCGTCCTGGCTTTTTCCATGTGAGATAACCCCTACTGGGTATCCCCAGGGTGAAAGCCAGGCATCCCGCAGCGGGGTGGGCCGCCGTAGTGGAGATTAAGCAACTATTGCCCAGAGTTGCAGCGTGGGACCCCATGATTAGAATAGGCACCGAGGCGAGAATTATCGAGTCCGTGGACATTTTGGGCTCAGGACCCTGCCGCGTTGGGAATTGAACCCTGGTCCTGGGCCAGACATCTGCATCAGAGTCTGCCGCACTAATCAGTGAGCCACACTCCTCCATGGCAGTAGTAAGTCTCAGCTGGGGAGGTGTCACTGGCCCAAAGAGAGTGGCAGTGTCATCAAACTTGCCTGTGGACTGTCTACTGGGTAATGATTTAGAAATCTCAGCCTGGGCTGAGGTTGAACAGGAAACCCATTCTAGAATGGTAAATTCCAATGGAAAGGTTAGTGGGGCTGTAATGGCTACAGCCCCAATTCAAGATGTCCTTCTTGAAAAGGTTGGTAGGGCTGAGCGACTCTCTGCCCCATCTTTAGCAGAAGCTCTTCCTGAAAAGAATAGCAAAGCTGTTATGATAACAGCAGAAACCCAAACTGAGTCTCCTCCTGAAAAGGTTGGTGGGGCTGTGATGGCCACAGCCCAAACTCAAACTGATATGTGTGTTGTGAAGCCTGAAATGATGGATAACTCCACACAAACTGAGAGCACAGAGGAGGGTGAGAAATCTCACCCTCACCAGACTTTAGGAAAGGATCAGCCTCCTCAGGAAACTGATCTTACCCCTGATGAAGGAACTGCCCCAGAGGTGGTTGGGCCTAGCCTGACAGAGCCTCTGATGTCAGTGGACCCTTCTCAGGTGGGACCCAGTCTGGAGCAGGTAACCTGCCCCTCTCTACCTTGCCTTAGTCAGCCCAGGGCTGCAGAGGACAAGAAGGACAGTGAGACCCAGAGGGCCCCCTGTCAAATAAAGCACCCCCATCACCAGATTAGGGGCACCAAAACTAGTAGCCCTAGTGAGGTGAAGACTTTAAAAACTCCTGAGGGACCCCCCTTAAAAATAGTTAGGGACCTCCCACAAATGGATTCTGATGGGCACAGCCAAACCTGGGACCTAAAGGGCCCAAACCTGAACTGTCCCTCCAGCAAGCCAAACAGAGGGACCCAGCCTCCAGCTCTAGGTAGCCAGAGGTTGACCCTGAGAGCACAGTGCAACTCAGTTGAAGAAAGAAAGGCACACATGGTGGAAGATAATTGGAGGAAGCTGAGCCCTAAATTAGTGGAGCCTCACTTCAATACTCCATATCCAAACCAGCCTTTAATTTTGCATAAACACACCCAAGGTAGTGATTCCCTATGGTGGAGACCCTCTAATACCCCAAGGGTGAGGGACTGCTTAGTGGACCATGAGACAGGGGGTACCCATGCTAGTGCAGGTACTTCCTTATATGGCCACTCAGGCAATATAGGCTTACCTGGCCAAGGATAGCCTTATCTCCTTTCGTTTGGGGGGGGGGGGGTTATGTAGGAAGGTGGCTACCTGACTATGGTTACCCCAAATTTTTTGCCTTGTGTTTAGCTGGTTTTTGACTTAGTTGGCCTGGTTCCCTGCTAATCAGGGCCCCAGGCTATCTGCTCTCTCTGTAAAATGGATTCCATGTACCCTAGGTACATACCATAATGGGAAATGGACTCCTTGTTAGCCCCTGTACCATGCACTATAGGTGCTCAGGGCATAGGTGCCACCAAGGCCTACCAGGGGCTGCAGCATATCTTTTGCCACCCCTGGCTGGTTCTTAAATTGACACAACTGGCTGATCACTCAGCTGGGGCAAGGTGGTGTAATCACCCCTTGCTTAGATATAGTATACCTATATCTAAACCTATATCTGGACACATATAAACCTGTGAGCCACTCCTATGGAAGGCCTTATCAATCCTGGAGGCAGAGTGCGTGGTTTAATGTGAGATGGAGCTCTAGCATGAGCTGAGCCTGTCTGCAGCCGTTGGGAACAAATCCCTAAGCTGTTTCAGGATAATGCCATACCATATACTATTAAGTGCATTATAATCCTCGCGGTTATATAGCAACTTTGGTTTGGCTTTATCAAAACATGTCGTGTAAGGTGTCATACGATTTGGAATACTATCCCCTCGCCAGTTCTGGCGATGGGGATAGCATTCCACCCCTCTGGAGGGGTAAGACATGTTACTTTACTTAAATGCGGTTAATTTCTAAAAGGGCCTCAGATCCACAAAATGGATGCTTCTGCCACAGACACAAGTCTGACCCCCTGAAGCTGACTGAAACTCAGCCCAAGGGGGCCTGGACAAAGGGTTTCCTGTCGCAGGGCGGTGTTACAACCCCCCAGACAGGAGATAGTGGATTGTAGCAGGGAGGTTTGAAAGAAACCAGACACTGCCTGGGGAGCACAAGGCTGCCCCTTGCATAATCCAGCCAAACCGGTTCTGGGGCACTCCAGCTCCCGTCCCAGCACGGCCAGGATCAAAGGAAGGGGGTATATCCACCCACTTCCTGGGTCCCACCCATAGGAGGGGACCTAGCAGGTAATCCAGCCCCCCAGATTCGAATAAGAGGGGGAGCAGTGCCAATGCACTTCAGATTATCCTGATGAAACATAAGAAACGAAACTCTGGACCCTTCGACATCCTACTCAACGTAGAAGACTGAAGAATCTCCCTTGTGGTCAAGGAGTGACCACCCTGTGCAAACAGGCACCATCCAGCCCTCGACGTCTACTTTGTTGTAGTTCCCGCCGGAACTCGAGCAACAGAGATCAACGAGATCAAGCTTGCCTGCCTTCTAACAGCCCGATCCACAGTCCCTGCAGAGCTGAGACCCGTGGAGGTGACCGGAAGTGTGGGGCACGCCATCTTGGAAAGACCATGAGACGCTGACCGTGCAGCCCACGAGTGACCCTCGAAGCTGTACAACGGGGTTTGAGAAGCCCCAACCCTGATACACTCTTGCACCGAAGTTCAGCCCCCTACACTCGATGAGTGCTGCGTGGGGCCCTTCTGCTTCTTTTGGCTCACCGCATTGGCCAGTCCCTTGCCAGCTGGCTTGTGGCCCCTGTGCCGATAAAACTTGAAATTCGACTTGTGATTCCGGTTGCTCCAGATTTGCACCAGCTCCCCTGAAAAGGAGCCCCCACTTTGACCCTCCTGGTCCGAGTGAGAAGCAATCTTCTAGTTCCGCGTGGATTGCTTTTGCCAAGTGTTGTTTGCTCCAATCTTGAAGCCGACAGTGCCGACGGTGAGAGCCTGCATGGGACAGATTGTGACCTGCTCCTGGACTTCGTAGATGCCCCAGAGCCCACGTGACAGCGGAGAGAAGCTCCTCGACAACCACCTGATTGCGCCCGACATTGCCTGGTTCCGTCCTGGTTCCACCCTGGTCACTGCTGAGTGACCCAGACTCTGTCCCCTCTGCTTTCAAGTACTTTTCGACTCGAGTCCACCCTTGGACTCCACCGAACACTTCTCCTTCACCTCGCCTGCAGCCCTTTCAGCTCCAAGCACCAAGAGCCTGCGTGACGAAACCCGACTCAACTTCGACCCTGTGCACCCACTTCCTGTGGGTGAGGTAACATTGCAACGCCGGTGTTCCCACACTGGTACACACCTCTAGGGTCTGTGTCTTAAGTTTTGTTCCTCTAGGTTCAGCGGAAGTGTCCTTAAACTCTAACTTTGTAACTTTTACGCACCATTGGTTAACATTGATGCATGCGTGCACTTTCTGCACTGCACCCGAATCCCGCGGGCTTTTCCCGACTTCAGCATTGCTTGTCCCGACTGCTCCCAGCGATTCCCTAGGCCCTAGGCCTAACCACTGATCGAATGGTCTCTCTTATACCATTTTTTTAGTATATGGTTTGAGTGGCCCCTTGGCCTCATCCAAAATTGTGCAACTTTGTATGTTATACTGTGCTTTTGATTTAACGCTTATGCCCCTTTATTCATAAAGAATACTGGGGATTGTTTTAGTAATAAATACATATATTTTTATAATATATACTTGTGTGGTGTCCTTTCATCTGAAATTACAGGATTGTATGTGGTAAAACAGCTCGCTTAACACGACCTCTTAAGTTAAGCCTTTAGGCTGCTTAGTCCATGCTACCCCTAGGATAGCTTGTCTAATAAGGTTGACTTACAACCAGACACCATAAGGGTTGTTTGGACTGATACAAGGTGGTTCCAGAATTGGTAACATCATATATCAAGCCAACTTCTCACAAGCGGTTCCAGCAGAGTCTAAGCGTTCTCTCTTCCAGTGAAAGATCTTTAAGGTTCAGCCTCTGCTGTAATGTTATAAACGATAGGATATGGCGCGGTATTCCCCTACCTCTTTGTTGTTCCGGTCCTCTGAATTCCCTCGCTATTGCTTGAGTGAAAAACTGCAGTTGGGCTGCCAGATAGTACAGTTCGAAGTCTGGGACCGCCAATCCTCCTTCAGCTTTAGGCAGGGCAAGCGTTGCCTAGGCAACTCTACGCCTGCCCGTACCCAAGAGGAAGGCCACCACAAGTGATTTCAGCAGCTTAAAGGTTGAACCCTGTATTCATATCGGCAGTGTTCTAAAATAATACAGGAAGCGCGGGAGCACCATCATTTTCTATAGGGCTATCCGGCCTGTCACCGATAACGGGAGGGTGGCCCAAAAAGCCATACTGCCTTTTAGCGCTCCTATGCCACGCCCCACATTCCCTTCTAACATGTCTGCCGCTGTGTGGTAGATATGTACCCCATGGTATTTCAAACAGGTGGGTTCCCATCTCACCTCTCTATCCATTATAGGCCGTGTCTGTTATAGGCCGTGTCTCTCCCTGCTGCACCGGGAATAGGCCAGTTTTTGGCCAATTCACTTTCAAGCCCGATATTGTGCCAAATTCCGAAAGGAGGGAGCCAGCGCCCACCAATGCCCTACCAGCATCCTCAAGGAAGAGCAGCATATCATCTGCATACAGTGAGATGTATTGTTGACCTTCTCTGCTTCCCAAGCCCCCATAGTAGTCTCCCGACCGGGCCTTCGCCGCAAGAGGCTTTACCGCCAGGGCGAACAGCAGGGGGGACAGCGAACATCCCTGCCTTGTTCCCCGACTGACCGGGTATTGCGCCGATATTAGTGTCCCTACTCTTACTCTGGCTACTGCCGACGTATACAGCACCTTAGTCCATTGTAGGAAGTCCGTTCCTAGCTCAAAGCGCCCCATCGTTTTGTACATGTACCCCCATTCCAGGCTATCGAATGCTTTTTCGATGTCCACTGATAATATCATGGGTTGCTGTGCCCCAGGGTGGTCCTCTTCCAGTAGTCGTACTAACCGCCTTACATTTGTGGTTGTGGTTCTTGTCGGTATAAAGCCAGCTTGGTCTACATGGAACAATGTGGTCATATGTCGCCAGTATACTGCTAAGTATTTTGTAGTCAGTGGTTAACATTGACAGCGGGCGATAGGAGGCCAATTCTCCCCCGTCTCGACCCGGCTTCTGCAGCGGGATCACCAGCGCCTCTCGCATAGACTGGGGCAACTGTCCGAGTTCTTTTGCCTCTTTGTAGACCTCTTGGAGCTTTGGCGCTAGTTCATCTATATATTTCGCGTAGAATTCAATTGGTAAACCATCTGTACCTGGGGTTTTGTTGCGAGCCATGTGCTTAATTGCACCCCTGATTTCTCCCAGTTCTATGTCTCTCCCTAAGCATTTTGCCTGTTCCTGTTCTAGTTCTGGCAGTTGTAATGCCTCCAAGAAGGCATCAACAGCAGGGTCTCCGGCTACTACTGTGCTTTGATACAGTGTCTCGTAGTAGCGCAAGAAGCATTGCAGGATCTCATTCTGGGTGTTGACTACAGTCCCATCCCCTGTCTCCAGCGCCAATATTGACGAACCTCGTTTAGTGGGGTTTGCCAACCAGGCCAGCAACGTCCCTGCTTTGTCGCCCTCCGCATGCGCCCTCATTACGTAAGCTTTGTGGTCATATCTACGCAAGCGTTCCATTTCTGCCGCTACTGCTTCCTTCGCTGTGCTAACCTCTTCCTGCAATTCGGGGTGCCCGGGTCTTGCTAACTCTATCTCGCGCAGTTTAGCTTCAGCCGTGGCCAGAACTGTTAATAGTACCTTTCGCACCCCTGCGTGCTTCCCTATGCAAATTCCCCTGACCACCACCTTGAAATCATCCCATCCCGTTGCTCTCGTGGCCATCGAACGTGCATTCTCTGTAAAATAGTGGGTATTCCCTCTCTTAGCGCTTCCTGAAAGAGTGGGTCATCCATTGTCTCGGGGCGCAATCTCCAAGTGGGGATGCTAGACACTCCGGTCATCCAGTGCATCGTGATGAGCAGAGGGTTATGATCCGATATCGTCCTAGCTAGATATTCGGATTGTATTACGGCAGGCTGTACTGTTGTGGAACATAGCACCACGTCCAGCCTGACGTGTAATTCATGCATCCCGGAGAAGTAGGAGTAGTCTTGTTCCTGCGGGTGTTGTGCACGCCAGATGTCCACTAAACCCCATTTCGCTTGCCAGTGTTGTCTACCCTTAGTCAACCTATGGACTGGGGACTCGGCCAATGGGGGATGTGATCTATCAAGAGAAACATCCGCAACGAAATTGAAGTCTCCACCCAGTATTAATGGGCTGGCAAGATAGTATGCCAGAGATCCAGACAGTTTCACCAGGAATTCTAGTTGATCGACATTAGGTGCATATATACTAAAGAATGCTATGTCCTTACCTCTAAGTTTCCCTTGTATTGCTACAAACCTACCGTGAGGATCTATCAGCTGGCTAGTTACCTGAAAAGGGACTCCCACCCTAACCCAGATCAGTGCGCCCCTTGCGAACGCCGAGTATGTACTGTTATATACTTGGCCTCTCCATCTACGCTGTAGCGCTATTCCCTTGGCCTTAGTCAAATGCAATTCCTGTTGGGAGTCCCTTAATAATCAATTTGCAGTTTACTTTTTAAGGAAAAACTCAGTTTTAGTGAACACTGGTGTTGTCGGCTTTTGGGGGTAAGATTACTAAGAATCTATGTTTCTTAAGGCAGTTTTGGAAGGCTGATCCGTGAATATGTAAAATATCCTTTCAATTCAAGGATAAAGGCAGAAATTGTGACTTGAGTTCCTATATCATATATTGTTACAAGCTGAGCAAATAGCTAGTTATTACGTTTACGGTGAAGGGTCATGTTTTGATAAAAGTGCTTGGCCCAAAAGTCATTGAAGTGCAACTCCTTGTCAGGATGAGCTGCTGCTCCCAGATACTCAGACGTGAGTCCCGTGCTCTCCATGCCACTGGAATCAAGCTATCCAGGCTGATGAGGGCTGAAAGCCAGAAACCAGTCCTTGGATGCTTGTTTCCAGTCCAGGGAGGAACTTGCTTGGCAGTTCGGGCTGGACTGTTCCCATGGGGCACAGGGTCAAGACTGATTTGCATATAGCTGGGTTCAAACTGGAAAGGCATGGTGAGAAAAAAAACGATGGATTTAGGCCCAGATCTCTGTACTGGGGTGAATGTATGACATTGTTCTGCATTCTGTCCATCACCTGTTGTTTTTTCATATGTCACCCCGAGTGGGACGGGTATGCTCAGACATGAGTCCCGTGCTCTCCATGCCACTGGAATCAAGCTATCCAGGCTGATGAGGGCTGAAAGCCCGAAACCGGTCCTTGGATGCTTGTTTCCAGTCCAGGGAGGACCTGGTTTGGCAGTTCGGGCTGGACTGTTCCCATGGGGCACAGGGTCAAGACTGATTTGCATATAGCTGGGTTCAAACTGGAAAGGCATGGTGAGCAAAAAAACAATGGATTTAGGCCCAGATCTCTGTACTGGGGTGAATGTATGACATTGTTCTGCATTCTGTCCATCACCTGTTGTTTTTGCATTTGTCACCCCGAGTGGGACGGGTATGCTCAGACGTGTGTCCTGTGCTCTCCATGCCACTGGAATCCAGCTATCCAGGCTGATGAGGGCTGAAAGCCCGAAACCGCTCCTTGGATGTTTGTTTCCAGTCCAGGGAGGACCTGGCTTGGCAGTTCGGGCTGGACTGTTCCCATGGGGCACAGGGTCAAGACTGATTTGCATATAGCTGGGTTCAAACTGGAAAGGCATGTGAGCAAAAAAAACAATGGATTTAGGCCCAGATCTCTGTACTGGGGTGAATGAATGACATTGTTCTGCATTCTGTCCATCACCTGTTGTTTTTGCATTTGTCACCCCGAGTGGGACGGGTATGCTCAGACGTGAGACCCGTGCTCTCCATGCCACTGGAATCAAGCTATCCAGGCTGATGAGGGCTGAAAGCCCAAAACCGGTCCTTGGATGCATGTTTCCAGTCCAGGGAGGACCTGGCTTGGCAGTTCGGGCTGGACTGTTCCCATGGGGCACAGGGTCAAGACTGATTTGCATATAGCTGGGTTCAAACTGGAAAGGCATGGTGAGCAAAAAAACGATAGATTTAGGCCCAGATCTCTGTACTGGGGTGAATGTATGACATTGTTCTGCATTCTGTCCATCACCTGTTGTTTTTGCATTTGTCACCCCGAGTGGGACGGGTATGCTCAGACGTGAGTCCCGCGCTCTCCATGCCACTGGAATCAAGCTATCCAGGCTGATGAGGGCTGAAAGCTCAAAACCGGTCCTTGGATGCTTGTTTCCAGTCCAGGGAGGACCTGGCTTGGCAGTTCGGGCTGGACTGTTTCCATGGGGCACAGGGTCAAGACTGATTTGCATATAGCTGGGTTCAAACTGGAAAGGCATGGTGAGCAAAAAAACGATAGATTTAGGCCCAGATCTCTGTACTGGGGTGAATGTATGACATTGTTCTGCATTCTGTCCATCACCTGTTGTTTTTGCATTTGTCACCCCAAGTGGGACGGGTACGCTCAGACGTTAGTCCCGTGCTCTCCATGCCACTGGAATCAAGCTATCCAGGCTGATGAGGGCTGAAAGCTCAAAACCGGTCCTTGGATGCTTGTTTCCAGTCCAGGGAGGACCTGGCTTGGCAGTTCGGGCTGGACTGTTCCCATGGGGCACAGGGTCAAGACTGATTTGCATATAGCTGGGTTCGAACTGGAAAGGCATGGTGAGCAAAAAAACGATGGATTTAGGCCCAGATCTCTGTACTTGGGTGAATGTATGACATTGTTCTGCATTCTGTCCATCACCTGTTGTTTTTGCATTTGTCGCTCCCAGATGCAAGCACCTCCCTTAACTCAAGTGAGCGAAGGCTAAACAGAACTCAGGAGAGACAGCAGAGGCAATACAAAGAGGAAATCTGTACTTGTATCTGCCTGTGTGGTAACAGTGCCTGAATGGGCCATCTAAGAGTTCTGATCACCTGTGCTCATAATTGCAGTTTGGTAGAGATTGGACCAACTAGATTGCATTTGGTTAGCCCTATTTTGACCCCTCATGTACTTGCATTTGGGTTTGTGCCAGATAAGCCTAAGGAGTGGGTCCCTATAGGTCCCCCCTACCCATGGACTTGGCTAGACCTTAGAATTTGTGAACCAAGCGTTCGCCATTTCCCACAGGACTGAGCCAGAAGAGTGGCCAGGGCTGTTGCAAGGCCTGATAGACTCAGAACAGAGGGCAGGCCCTGGAGTCAGATCCTGCCATGGTGGTTCTCCTGTAAAACATGGCAGGTAACATGCAATGGGAGAGGAGTGTACTTCTGTTGCACTCCACAGAAGGGGCTCCAACCATGTCTTTCTTCAGAGAAGCAATCCGAGTTCCAAGAAGGCTTTTGCTCTTCCAGTCTCCCCCTTGGACTGGAGTCTAACACTTTCCTTTCATGTGTTCACTCTCTCTACCGCCTGCAGACTTAAAGTACACCCACATCTGATGTTCCCACACTGCCCCTCTATGACCCTTGTCCTAATACAATGTATACAGGCTGTACACAAATGCCCTGCATTAGCACAGCCATGCTTTGCAGTTTTTCACAGGGACAAAATGTTTGCAAATCATTAAATATTGGATTGGGATCTAAAGTGGTACATTTCGGCAATGAGCAGCAAGACTGGATTGTTTCACCACGGGCAGATATGATATCTGGTCTTTTAATGATATTGGGGTTTTAATCATATTTTCTGAAGGGCATGTAATGTTTTTAGACCGAACCCCATAGCTTTCAGAGAGCAGCATTGAGTGGGAAATTTTAAACAGAAGAACTGGGGAATGGGGTCTAAGCACAATTGCAAAGGGAAGAATATCGTTAAGATAATATAAATTGGACTGGACAGATGACACATTTCCGCACGTTAATGTTAGAAGAAGAGCTCTTTCGTTTGCCCTGAAGAAGTCCGTGGAGGACGAAACGCGTTGGCTATGGCTACAGTGTTTTTATGAAGATTAAATAAAGAATGAACTTCAAAACAACGTTACTGATTCTGCCATCAAATGATTTACTACTGTGATTGATAATTATGGTTACTGTTGAATAATTGAAAAGAGAAATTTGTGTGCCGGACCAAATTTTGTTTAAATTGAGTGGGGAATTGATTAACTGGCTGTACCCCAGCCCTACTACTGTCTTGCGTAATCTCAGTATTTTATTTCAGGCCTACCTTGCCTTTAGGTGATTGTTTGGCTTGCTGGGTCTAATCGTACTGCACCCAGGATAATGTGCTGCAGGGCTAAAAACACTTACAAGTTCCCAAAGGTGAGACCTATTGGCTATACCAATGCTTGTTGTTGTTGTAGTTGTGGTTCCAAAATCCTCCGAAAGCTTCTGGTTCATTCTTTGTTTCGTTTTTGCTGCCAGCGCACATGCGTCTGCATTGAAACATTGATAATGGCCTCTTGTGGTGCTTCCAAAAGATATACTTTAAGTTTACAGCCTAGGTTAAGCCATTCTACGTCACAGGCATGCAGCAGCTCAATTAGCAGCTGGCTAAGCCTTTGCTAAACCGGTGTTGCGTAAGACCCTGTAATAATGTCTTTTCAGAAGAATACATGCTGGGGTGAAGGAAATTTAGAGGTAAAGTCAGTCAAACGCGGAGCCCCGTCAATGAAAGCTTATTGTGCACAATCCTGAAGTGACTGGTGTCTGCTGTTCACAGGAAAGTCTTATGCTGATCAAAGCAACATTTTAATTACATTCTTGGGAGCTTTGACGAGTTCGTTAGTCGCTGTGTGAAAAGAGGTTCTGGGAAGAAAGCAGGCTTCAGCTGGGTGATACGAGGCTTTCAATAAATTCCAAGACAGTTTGATGGATTTGAGAGATGGATAACTTCGGCAACTGTGTGTACTTCACGACAATATTTGTCAAATCATAGAATGTTACATCTTGATCTTCTCAGCTGAGGTGTTGTTGGGTTTTACAAAACCTGTAATATCCAGGCTCTAGTTTTCAGGCAGGCTGCAATTTTTCTGTCATGCCAAAGAAGAGAACAAACGTATTATTCCTTCAAACATGTCATTTATTTGGTAAATTTTCTTCAAACGTGGATGATGGTGTACATAAACCGTACAAGATGACATGTATGTAAACTGTAATATAAAATTACACTACGTATCATGTTACAAATTCGGTCTTTCCGTACTCACATGCTAAATGTAATATAGACATTGGTGTCTCATTCAAGAACCAGCACAGTCATTAAAATCAGGGTAAAATGTTGCTATGAAGGTGTAATTTTGTATAATTTCCATCACTTGTGTTTCACTTGTTACTCAAATTACAGCATTACGTCTCATTGCTTAATTTCAAATCCATTATTGCAAAAACTGTAGTCCAAGAACACAGGGACTTGCTCGTGGCACTTGTCCTTTTTACATTAAAATATAGCACTAAAGGGCAGATTGATATTTTGCAATTTTTTTCCAAAACTTAACATTACACAAAAAGTACATTTCGTCAGTTTTGCACATCTCTAGAATACAAACATGTTTGGACACTTTGGGGTCGATTCGCTCAGCTTTTTCAAAAGTAAACTACACTTACATCAGGAAAAAGTAAAAATGCATGCCGGTGTGCATCATATTGTCATGTTACTGGCCACATTCTGACACTGGTATAACCTCGTATTACATTTACACTGCATTAAACGTAACGTATTGTAACAACAGTTGTACAAACACCACACGCACAGTGTCAAGAAAAATACAAAAACAAAGCAAATTATGTTTACAACGTTGTAACTTTTTAAACAATCTTAGACATCTAGGTACGCACTGCTAACAATTCTCTGAGGGTAAAGAATACATCAAGTGGATCGAGGGCAAGCATTGCAAAGAGCGTGCAGCCTCGAAAATAGCTCGAATATTCTCAGGAGACGCATAGAAAATCATGCTATGTTGTAAGAAAATAGTTATCTTGCAGAGAACTCATGTCTGAGAAAAAACTATAGAGAATGAGTTAACGATATCCGTGTATACTAGCTGCTCCCTAGTCCTGAGGCCGACTGTGACAAGTTAAGAAAATATGTTTTTTTCATGTTGCTTTGACCTCACATACGTTATGAATGACAGCTAGGGGCGGAAAAGTGTGTCCAATCAAACTGCGGCTTTACAATAAAGTTGCTGAGAGATTGGCATGGCACTCATCAAGCCTGAGAACAGCTAATTTAATTAATATATCTTTCAGCAGCCTGGATCTAAGCATCAAAGATCCATTTAATTTTGGGTAAAACGTTTAGTAAAATGGGCCATATTCCTAAGGCTATACCTAACTAAGACTAAACAGGTCTTTGGTATGTCCCACTATGTAACTATTTTCTTGCGTGGCATGTGAGTAAATGATGACACCATTTCACTTAAATTTCAAGTCAGCTTAAATCTCGTAGACATTGCTAAACAAAATATTTGTGTTACTAGAAATAGCTGTCAACAATTGCGTGCAATATCTGGTGGAACTATACAAAAGAAACAATGCAGGCTATTGGTTGAGGCTAGAATGCGGAATACTCTACAACTTACTGCGGAGGCCCTTCAACAGTGCTAGCAACAGTCTATTAAGTCAAATATTGCTAAATTGCATGCTTTGAGAGAATCCATGTTTCTTAGGAAGGTTTTGATGCAAAGGATAGCCAAATTATAGTCTTCAATAAGTTTTAATTTTCATTAACTACTGTGTAATACTGGGCATGATTCTTACATTTGTATTTACTTGATAGGTTTACAAAGGCCTGTAGGAGATAACATGAATGATATGTCTTATGCTTATTAACAAAAACAAATCAATATAGCTTCAGATACATCAAAGGGAAGGCGCAATCAGGGTACTTTGTTATATGGTTATATTTGATTCTGAAAAGATGACTGTGGTAATATTTTGGCATCCCAAGTCAGATGGGTTTCCATGGAAATCTTCTCACAAGCTGGACGCCAGGATCTTCTAATAAATCTGATTCCTATAGCAGCATCCTGTTGTGAACCACCACACCCTGTGCATCCTGTCGATACCTGCTACTACAATGCAACTCTTTACAATAAAGAGCAATGCAGTGATTGTCTGGCTGTCTCTGGATGTGGGATAACCATGCTCCAGCAGCGGCCTGGAAGCTGCGCTCTCTGGACCCTATTCACAGAGTTACATCTGCACATGTAGATTTACAACCAGTAAATGTATTCTTACACTTTTGAGTAACGTTACTACTTGTGGCTATTCACCATTATTAGTGCAAAGCTATTTAAAAGTGTAGGCTTATATGTCCCCACCCCAAATACGGTGCCGGTTCCCTATAATCACCACATTCAACCATAAAATGACTGCTTCAAATGGCTTTACAACTGTATTTGATGTTCTGCAGACCTGGCAGAGACCTCCGCAATTGGGGTGGATATCTCCCTATGGTAAAGTATATGGAAAGAAAGAATATTTGTATGTTAAATATTTATGTTAAATACATCTATATGTTTAGTCTATATGTAAAATAATATAAACATAATGTAACATTAATACTAATTCTAAATGTAAAATGTATTTTGAATATATTAAAGTAAAATACTGTTCAAGTTTTAAGTTACAAAAATTCCCACCTAATTTTTTTTTATTATGTATTAAACATTATTAAAAGTGATGTATCCAAATAATCAAAAGTAATTTAATTTTTTTAAATAAATATTAGTCTCAGATTAATTATGAAATTTAAAAATGGTTAATTAAATATTAGCTATATATTATTTATAATTTTTTTCAAACATTAAAAAAAATGATGTATATTTTTAAATAATTTAAATAATTAAAGATGTTTAACATTAGTTAATATGGGGTTTTATAGTCCCCACTTTAATTATTTCCTATGGGAGGATGTTGCACTACTTGTGGTTAGCCATGTGTGGTGCTAGAGTGCGCATATAATTGTTTTGGCTTATTTTTGGCTGTAGTAAGTATAGAAGGGCAGTTTGTGACTATGAATGGGCTTTCTCTTTCCTGAGTGAATGAATGTCAGCAGTGCCGGACTGGGAACCAAAACTGGTCTTGGCAAATTGCTCAGCAGGCCCCCCTCCCCGGGGGTGGGGGTACAGCCGAGCCACAGCCGGTTTCGGCCAATTTTGTTACAGGGGCTAATATTGCGGCTATGCTGCAAAAGCGGCCCTGTAACACAACGGCCCCCCAGGGGCCCAAAACCAGCCACCACCATTGCGGCCCAACAGTGAAATGCCTGGTGCCCGCTACAGCCAGTCCGGCCCTGAATGTCAGTCCCTAAAACCCTTCTTAACCCTCTGTCAAAACATCCTTGCTCATCCTTGCTTCTCCAATAACCCCACAACTTCAGTCTTAAGTATTCACCATCTTCAGGGCTGGACTGGCTACCGGGCAGTTTAGAAAGCTGCTGAGCTGCTGGCTGATTTCACTGCGGTGGGGGTTGATTTCGTTCATGGAGACCTGCGTGTGCTTCGAAATAATTAATGCAAAACGAATTTCGTTTAGCACACGCAGGTCTCCATGAACGAAATCACCCCCCAGCTCGGCAGCTTTCTAAACTGCCCGGTAGCCAGTCCGTCCCTGCCCATCTTACAGCCACTCCCTATCATACTTTAAACTATAATGCATGCTTACGTGTGCATAGATCTCGGCAGTTGGGATGGAGATCTCTGCACGGAAAAGATAGGAGGGGGCAGGGTCGGACTGGCTACCGGGCAGTTTAGAAAGCTGCTGAGCTGCTGGCTGATTTCACTGCGGTGGGGGCTGATTTCGTTCATGGAGACCTGCGTGTGCTTCAAAATAATTAATGCAAAACGAATTTCGTTTAGCACACGCAGGTCTCCATGAACGAAATCACCCCCCAGCTCGGCAGCTTTCTAAACTGCCCGGTAGCCAGTCCAGCCCTGGGAGGGGGGGAGGCATAGACCTCTGTATCTAGATATGTGAATGGCATTTTTTAGTAAGTTAATAGTACTATTGTAATAAAAATGCACTTGATGAATAGGGCCCTGTGTCGATGGCTCTAACAGAGCCAGATTGGTTCACACAGAAGCATGGTTTTAAAGTGTGTATTTCAGCAGTACATGAGCAGCTTCAATAAACTCACCACGGCACCCAAACTTGCCCTCATGTTTCTGTGTGTGCTCCCCTCAGTTGAAAGGCTGCCTGCACAAGATGGTTGCCAGACATGTGCATTACCTTGCTTGAAGTGAAATAAGCCTGATGGAGATTCCAGGCAAAAAGAAACAGTGTTCATATCTAGCAACTATGTTGCCCTTTGTCAGCAAAGCTATTTTTGAGCTCTTGGGTCAAACTACATGACACATTCGGGAAAAGCTTCACAATGTAAGCAGTAAAGTGCATGGGAGCACTTTAGAGTCCGAGTGAAGCGAGTGACCCGGTAGCACTTTACAACTACATAGCCCTTTGAATTAAAAAAAAAAGGGAATTAAATTATTGAGTTTGTGAACTACTTCTGGGTTCACATCTGTGAAATGCCATTAGCTGATACCTCCGCTGATTGGCAGCCCTGTTACTCATCCCTAAAGCCAACTGAGAAACTGTAGCCAATGGCTGAAGGGGACTTTCCAACAGCACTTTTCTGCAGCTAAGTGTATGTGTATGTTTTGTATGTTGTGTGTTGTGTGCGATTACATGAGCACTAGTCTGACAGCTAAGAAGATGACTGAAAAGGAAAACTAAAAAGGGTCTTCGGAATTGGAGTAAAAGGTATATTTTAACTCTTCACTGTTTGGTATATTTGCAAGGAAAGACAACTGTGTGATAGGACAACTCAATCTCCGCTTAAAGCAGCTTTCGTTTGTAAACAGTTAATGAAATCTGGTAACAATTACAGCATTATTAACCAATCATAAAACACTTAAAGGATATGCCACCTCCAGTATAGTAATGGGGGGCATACAAAATGAAGTAATCCTTAAGACATGCCCACGGTAACCACCATCTCAACTTATGTATTAAGGCTTCTAATGGGGATAACATGTCTGAACGCCAACAGCTTATGCCATACAGGCACACAAACTGGTCAACAGAATTGTTGGCTAGTACCAACAGTACATGGTGCCATAAATCAACATGGCCACAACTATATCTTTATGAGGTTTTCCTAGGGGCCCCAACCAAAATCCTCCATATCACATTGGGAATATATTTGCTGTACCTAGCACACGAGAAAGCTTCTATGTATTCATTTTCATCTTTATTTCGGTTCAAATAACCATAAAAGATCATAAAACACTATTACAATAAAACACACTTGTTAAATAGACTGTCAATTATTGATAGTAACATTGGATGTAAAATGTAGGATGTTAAGTACAGTTCCATCATGGGCTAAAGTCCAAATTTAAAAGGGTCCTTATCACTATCTACATTTATAAGTTAGTTACGTAAAGTGCATGTCAGTTATAAAATGTTTAAGCAGTTGAGATAATCTGGTTAGGTTAGAATGATATTAAAAGTCTTTTCATAAAAGATCAAATTGATCATCATCGATATTAGGGCCAATTTTAGCATATAAAAGTATACATGTGATAAGCAGAAGGGATCAGACCACACGCTACGAATATACGAGGAAGTAGAAATACTACAAATTATTAAAAAAAAGCAGGCAAGACAGTGCAATGGCGTCCCCCAGGCAATCTATAAGGAAGACCCTCATTCCTGGGCTAACGTCTTTAACAAACTGTTCTTGACGATAAACATTTCCAGTCGGATCCCGGAAAGCTGGAGAGGGGCGATTATCTGTCCAATATATAAAGGCGGCGATCGAAAAAATCCAGCAAATTACCGCCTGATAGCGCTCCTCGACGCAGAAGCTAAGTACTATGCCTCCCTGGTGCTAACTGATCTAACTAAATGGTCTGATGACAACAATAAAATCCCAGTAAACCAGTCAGGGTTTTGCCGTGGCATAGGCACCATGGCAAATGTCGTAGCCATAAGCATGTTAGCCGAAAAAAGCCTGCAAAATCAACAAACACTACACCTATGTTTTGTGGATTTTAAGGCGGCCTTCGACCGTGTCAGCCGTCAACTACTCTGGTCTAAACTAAAGGAACAGGGCCTGCCGGATGGAATCTTGAATCCAATAATGGAACTATACAGCAACACCTGGATGCAGGTCAAGATTGCTAACGGCAATCGGCTAACGCGGAAGATTAGCACGTACGAAGGTTTGAAGCAAGGCTGCGTCTTGGCCCCATATCTGTTTAATTTATTCATGGCCGATCTAACACCTCGGCTAGACAGGACCAACGCACATCCCCCACGGCTAGGACTACTGCCAGTCACGCACCTCTCCTATGCTGACGATGTTGTTCTCCTTAGCCAGTCTAAGATGGGATTGCAACGCCTTATTCAAGAGTTAGCAGAATACACCAGACAGAACCTCATGGAAATAAACACCAAAACAACAAAGGTCATGACAATAACCCATCGTCGTATAAAACCTACAAATTTCACACTCAATAATAAGATCTTGGAATCAGTGGAAAGCTATAAATACCTGGGAATACACCTGGACAGACGGTTCACCTTTTCCACACACTTTGATGCCATTGAGAAGAAAGGAGCAGCCTTACTACACGCATTCAGCAGCCTCTCTAAGCAACTGAACGGCCCATTGTTTACTCCCCTCCTAACAGTCATCAAAGCCAAGCTACTTCCAACAATAGCCTATGGCAGTGTGGTACACTGTGGACGAAGCGCTCGGCTCTTGGACCAAATTCAAACCAGAGTGTATAAACGGGTATTTAGCTTACCATGTGACGCCTCACCAGCTCAGGTCCGGTTGGAATTTGGCCTGCAGTCTCAAATATTGTACAAAAAATATGAGGCAGTAAAATTCTGGTATAGTATCTGGCTGAACCGCGAGATAGAAATCAACCTCACAATCTGGGAAGCCATGCAAAGGAATCCTAGCTCCCAGCATGCGAAGTATCTAAACTCCTCCCTAAAAACCACTGAACTGGCACCACTATGGCAAAAGAAGCTCTCTGCGGCAGTATTTAAGCAGGCAGTAAAAAAGGCAGCTAACATGCACTCGCTGATTGACGACAAATCAATTCTGAGACAACGCTCACATGCCTGGATGATACTACAATCTTATATAAACCCGGCACCAGCAACCTATCTAGGTCTCGCCTTTCCACCACATCTTAAACAAAAATATTTAAACCTACGTATGGGTAAATTACCAACAAATGCCGATCAACCTGGCTGGAAGCATCCGGGTCCCAAGGAGTGTGATCTCTGTGGCGCTGCCACCCAAGACTTAATTCACGTGATATGCATTTGCCCTGCACTGGATAGTGATCGTCGGAGGTTACTAAAGGCAAAATTCAAAGAAAAGGGAATCCGTACATGTCGCTCTGTGATTTTACAAGTGATGGACACAGTAGATCCACAATTTATCTGTCGAATGATCAAATATGTCATTAACTTCGAAAAAACAAACAAAAAAGTTTGTAACGAGTTAACACCACCCTGAATGTTTAGGATTCTTAAAACTGTATCTTTTATTAGTGAATTACTTTTTTAAACTTAATAGTATCATTGTCTCTTACAATTTCACTCAACTGTCGTTTTTAACACTTGTATAACAATGTATACTTCCAAATATTTTTAAAACAAGATTGCATTTCACATTGTAATGGTTTTTATTAACTACACAATAAAAGAATTATATACATGTGACTCTAGGAAAGCTGGGACATAAATATTATACAAACATTAAAACAGTAACCCTCGAGGAGGAGCTTCGCGCGTAACCAAGATGGCCGCGTGAGCACAGGGCTCCCGAGACCCTTGCAACCTCCCGCATCTATCCTGAAAATTATCCTGATCACATTGACGGGTTATTGAAGATGAGCCATAGCTGAGGCGGACACCGTTGTCTAAATCTGAATCGGACATCGGGAACCGAAATAACATCAATTTGAATATTGCGGCCTGCCCCGCGGAATTGCCCGGAGCTCGAGTTGATATGATGCCCGGGCAGTAGTTGAACAACAGCGGCCTGAGGAGACACTGATCTACTTTCACATTCGTTTCCGAGGCCCCAGTCTGCTCTCATCTGAGAGCGAGCCTTTTATTAGCAGAAACTGTCTGACGGCTCAGCGATCAAAGGTGCTGTTCCGATTGTGTATACTGGCCCAGACAGACTGTGCCCTCTGGTCGCCATTGCTGGTTGGATTGCAGTTCCCGGTGCAGCCATTTTCTCTCGTTGTCCACTACTCTGGAGGGTCTCCTTATCCGTGATGGTGACTAAACCAGATGGCGACAAGCAAAAATCCAAGACCACTCGGCGAGGTGGCTACACCCAAGTGAACAAAATGGATCGATATGCTCAATCTAAAGGATCCCCTGGCGGTCCAAGTAGATTGCTTGATGGTACTAAGGAGGACCCGGCCTCATCGATTGAATTGACTTTGAAAGACGTCATGGGTGCCCTGGACGGGATGAAGGCGTCCATCGGTCAACAATTTGAGACTCTCGCCCACAAGCTGGACACCGTATCGATTGATGTTAATTTGATCCGTACGGATTTAGCAAAAACTAATGAAAAAGTCAAGTCATTAGATCTGAAAACTTCCAGCCTCACGGGTGATGTGTCCGACTTGCAGACAGAGATCCGCAACCTGAAGACCTCGAATGACTTTTTTGCCCGCCGGTTGGAGGACTTTGAAAGCAGGGCCCGGCGTAATAACGTACGCATCATAGGGGTCCCAGAAAAATCAGAGGATCCAGCGGCCAACCTTTTTGTGGAAGATCTCATCCTCAAGCACCTCGCTCCTAAAGGTCTGAGCAAGTTCTTTGCTGTTAAACGAGCCCACAGACCCCCGGGAGGTAAACCGAAGATGGGTGCCCCGCCGCGGCCTCTCATCGCCAGAATCTTAAATTTCAGGGATAGAGACGCTATCCTGCAGGCCTCGCGGATGAATGGACCCATGGCTTATGAAAATACCACTGTAAGTTTTTACCCGGACTTTACACAGTCTGTCGAAAAGCAAAGACTTGGATTTCTGGGCGTCAAACGCCGACTGAGAGAGATGGAACTGAAATACACAATGCTCTTTCCAGCCAGGCTTCGCGTTGAATTCGAGGAACGGACATACTTTTTTGATCGTCCAGAGCTGGCGGGGAATTGGCTTGACACTTTGCCACACCAACGTGGCAGGGAGGAACATTCTGGAGGAGCGGAGGGTGGCCCGACGGAGCAGGAATAGGAGCATGGTTTCCGGTCTCTGAACTTTATTGATAACCCTGTCTATGGTTCGATGATTTTATTGTATGATTTGCTGTGTCGTACCCGGGGGTGGCGGGGCGATTGATGGGACTCTTTCCTCCTCTAGGGTTTCTTTTTGTAGTTTGATGTTAGGGCGACAGGCACACTGCAAGTTGGGGTGGCTATTTGGTCTTATGCAGGGGTGCAGGGTGGGGGGATTTGTAACAGGTTTCTGGTTCAGGGGTGGGTTGGGAGTTTAAGTGGGTATGTTTTGGTTCAGTGCAAGGCAACATATGGTTCTGTCAATTGATTTGGATGCTGAGTTCAGAGGGGGGTTGGATCCGCTTTCACTTTTGGGATAGGGGGTAGTGGATTGAGACTAATGAGTTGGAATGTGAATGGGTTGGGGGACAGGATAAAACGAGGGGTTGTGTTACAATTGTTGAAGCGACTTTCCCCGGATGTGGTATTGTTACAGGAAACACACTTGATTGGTAACACTTGTCATGCCATGAACCGGAGAGGATATCGCCCGGTTGCCCATGCAGGGTTCTCCTCTGGATCTAGAGGGGTGGGTATCCTAATTAGGAATTCTCTCCCCTTAGTAATAGATGCAACACTCTTAGATGATAGGGGGCGCTACGTAGCTATCACTGGATGATGGGAGGGTAAGATTATATCCATGCTCCCTGTTTACGTCCCCCCGGGTCTGCAGTCGACAACTTTTGCAGACTTGGGACGAGTAATATTGGGGCTTCCTGAGGGGACTCTGATTGTGGGCGGAGATTTTACCTCAGTTGTCTCCGGTAGGGAAGATCGATACCCACCCAGGGACCTCGCAGGGTCTCAGAATTGGCTTAGTGGCTTAATAGACATATTGGGGTTGGTGGACTGCTGGAGACTGCTACACCCGGCCCAGAACCAATACACTTTCCACTCGGGTGCACACGGTAGCCTTTCCAGGATTGATTATATTCTGATGCCAGCTGCGCATGCCCTCTCTGTTACAGAGGTCCGACATCTAGCTCGGGGGATTTCCGACCACTCCCTGTTGTGGCTTCGGATGGAGTTGCGTGTATGTGCGGAGGGGCGGGTGGCCCCAATTAATCCGTGGTATCTCCGTGCTCCTAAGACCCGTGCGGCGCTGGTCAAATCCCTCGACCAATATTTTGTTGAGAACCAGGGATCGGTGTCTTCTGCAGTGTCGCTCTGGGAGACTTTTAAGACGGTCATCCGAGGTCAGGCGTGGTCATTGATTGCTGGTGCGAAGAAGAGTAGGAGTGAGGAGGTGGTTTGACTAGAGACGAAGATCACCGAGTTGGAGCGTGATCTAGAACAGAGCGTCACCCGTGAGAGGATGCATATCCTGCGTCTTAAACAACTCGACTACAGGCCGCTGGTAACGGATGCCGCGAAAGTCATGGGCAGGGAGCAGCAGGGTCGGTTGTACGATGTCGGGGATAAAGCTGGCAAACTGATAGCATGGCTGGACAAAAAAGAGAGGGCTAATCGTGTTGTTCCCGTGATTGAGAGAGTGGGTGGTATGCGTGTGACTGAACCCGAGGAGATTGTCCAGAGTTTTGCGGAGCATTTCCAGGAGGTGTACTCCCCCGTGTCTGATAGGCCGGAGGAAGACTCCCATTTATTGTTGCGCGATATAGCATTGCCTAGCTTGTCTGACTTGGCTGGAGAGTCGCTGGATGCCGTAATAACCGCGGATGAGGTAGGTCTCGCTATTCGTTCCATTCGTTTGGGAAAGGCAATGGGCCCTAATGGCCTCCCCATTGAACTTTATAAACTATGCCCCGATATAGTAGCCCCGTATCTTCGCGACATGTTCCTGGAATCGCGGGATATAGGCTCCGTCCCCCATGATCAGCCTCTTGCGACCATAGTGGTGATTCATAAGGAAGGGAAGCCAAGGGACCGCTGTGCATCTTATAGGCCGATATCACTCCTCAATGCGGAACCCAAGATTCTCGCTAAATTATTGGCCAATCGTATAATAACGGTGATTAGTGACTTGATTCATCCAGATCAATCCGGTTTCATCCCTCATCGGAATACGGGCCTGAATCTGCGTCGATTGCATGGCGTTCTCGCGAGGACTTCGCCATTGAGTGAGCCGGCCATCTTGGCCTCCTTGGATGCCACTATGGCTTTTGATACTGTGGAGTGGCCATATTTGTGGGCCGTATTGGCCAAGTTTGGTTTTGGTCCTGGCTTTATTAGCTGGGTCAAGCTCTTCTATGAGGATCCGTTGGCTCAGGTTGTGGTAAATGGTCAGGTCTCTAAGCCTTTCGTTCTTGGAAGAGGTACGAGACAGGGTTGTCCATTGTCTCCGCTTTTATTTGTCCTTGCTCTTGAGCACCTTGCTGCGTGGATTAGATGGGAACCATCGATAAAGGGTATTCAGTGGGCCCCAGACTTTGAAGATCGTATTTCGCTCTATGCGGACGATATACTGTTGTATCTGACGTCGCCCAGGAAGTCGTTAATTGTTTAGTTTGATGTCCTCACATGCTTTGGTAGAAATTCAGGCCTAGTCATCAACTGGACGAAATCTTATTTATATGTCCTCTCGGGTGACGTCCCTCTTTTGCCGCGCGGTTGTCCCATCCAAGTTACACATACGGGTTTTAAGTATCTTGGGGTGTATGTATCGTTGAACCCGACTGTCCGACATAAACAGAATTTGCTCCCGCCACTAAACCGGTTGAAGCTGGACGTGGGGCGCTGGCGCAAGCTGCCGCTTTCGCAACTCGGCCGTGCGGCGCTTTTTAAGATGATGTCATTGCCACGCTTTTTATATGCTCTTCAGAACACCTTCGATGTAATCCCCGCGAGCTATTTTCGGGCTATTGAAGGTCTCCAGAGGAAGTTGATTTGGGATGGGCGTTCGCGCATCGCCCTCACCAAGTTGACGCTCCCATGGTATGATGGTGGTATCGCTCTCCCCGACATCAAACGGTATTACTGGGCGTCTCAGTTGGGGGCCATTAATCATTGAATGTATGGCCCCGGATTGAACCCTGCGTTTTCAATGGACAGGTGGTTGTTGCCGGGGGCGATTATTATAGAGCTCTTTATTCAAAACTAGATGGAGGGAAACTCTCGTGGCCCACGAAGATTGCGGTACGGATATGGAACTGCGCAAACAGTGCGATGGGTTGGAAAGATCGACTGACCCGGGCGACTCCACTTTTTGCTTCTGAGATGCTGGGTAGCTTGAGGAAAACAAAAAACAAAAATATTTGAGAAATGGGATATGATTGGGATTAGTAAGGTGAGTGACCTCTGGGTCAAAGGCAAGTTTAAAATTTTGAGGAATTACAAGCCGAGTTCCAACTTAGTAACAGAGAATATTTTCGATATGCCCAGGTCCGTCATGCCTTGCGGTCAGTTTTTTCCGAGAGTGCAGCCATTCCGGAGTCCTCTCCGCTTGAGGATAGAATACTAGACGGTCATGTACCGGATAATACTATCTCCTTGATCTACAAAAAGCTAATTAATGACAGGACTGACTTGTTGGTGCTCCTCCGGGACCTCCGGGACGCATGGACCCGAGATGGTCTTGAATTAGACGATGAGGATTGGCAGTCCGCGATCTCATCTCCTAAGGAGGTCGCGATTCCGGCCCGCTTCCGGCTGGTGCAACTTAAAATTCTGCACAGAGTCTATGTGACTGGCCCCCGTTTGATTTAAATGGGCTATTCAGAGGATGGTCTTTGTAAGCGTGGTTGTGGGCTACTTAGGACTTTTTTACATATCATTTTGGAATGTCCCGTAGTTGCTGCCTTCTGGAGTGGGGTGCACAATAAGATGGGGGAGGCTACCAGTGTTGCTCTACAGCCTGAGGCTAGACGTTGTCTCCTGAATGTTTGGGAACCAACTGGCTATAATGTTGCACAGACCCAGTGGGCAACCCTGGGAAATATGGTGGCTAAGAGAGACATTGCACAACTGTGGGGTTCTCTGAGGCCACCCACGGTCGAGGCTTGGACTGAGAACATGGATTGGTGCATGTTCAGGGAGAAGACGGTTTATGTGGCATGGGGGAGACCCAGAAAGTGGGGTAAGGTTTGGGGTCAATGGAACACTTACCGTGGAGACATTTGCACCCCTCCCCTTTTGGATGTCCCTGAAGTTCCACTTTCCCCCTGACCTACCATTCCCTGTAATGTAATGAATGTAACTGATCTGTACTTTGTCTCTCCCCTGCTTCCCTTCCCTGACATGATTTATATAATTTACTGTATGGTTCTTTTTGCTCCTCCCTTCTCGCTCGGGCTGATATCCTATTGTACTGTATTTTTTTTGCCTTGTTTGTTTATCACTTTCAATAAAATTTAAAAAAAAATTAAAAAAACAGTAACCCTCTCTTTTTCGTAAATAACCCACTGCAAGTAAAAATCTGCTGACACCGAATACAATAAGTCATGAGCTATCTGTTTTAAGTATTCTTAGAGCCTCCTGATATTTCCTAGTCATCAATCTCTGACACAGAGGCTTTATCCTCTTCCTTCTGGGGGTGGCATATGCTAGACAAAAAACGAAACTATGTACAATGTCTTCCTTCGATTCTAATGAACATACAGTGAATTTAGATCCCGGCTCCGCTGCTTGCTGAGATGACCACTTGGTGATGGTTGAATTAATCAGGAGGGTCTCATATCTGAATTTCATAGAAAGCGTTTTGGCTAGCTGGGGTTTTATTTCATCCAAGAATGGTTTGAAGCTTGGGATCGGCTTAAAAGATAGAAATTGTGTGGTAAGTCTTCCCACTGTACAAGTTAATGTAGTCCTGTTTAAAATAAAATTCCAATAGGTATGCTTGATTTCTTTCTTTGCTTCTATCATCAATGTACTAGGGTTTGCCCAGAACCTATTCAAGCTCAGCAGTGTTACACAGGAATGAGCCAGGGGAATGTGAGTCGACCATCCAAATCATTAGCTCTCTAAAACCTTATATATATATATATATATATATATATATATATTATATATATATATAATATATATATATATATATATATATATATAATTACGCTCAGCAGCCGCTGAGCAGCGCCATGCCTCAGCCTCTTCCAACAGCGGTTCGTGAAAGGTGGCGAACCTTGTTAATCAAGTTCAAAATACCTTCGCTTTTGACGGCAGTAAATCACAAACACTTGTCAATTCCAGGAAGCCTTTTTATTTCAGCAGATTTTAAAAGGCAATCTTCACTCTACGCATTTCGGGAAAGTTTTCCCTTGCTCATGAGTGACTGTGAAGCTTTGTGATACGTTTAAATAAACATGTGACAGTTTCCAAAACCAATAATAGTGAAAACAGACTTTCGCTGTTTATGTGACTCATAAGTTTAAACAAAATTAAACAACACAAATAACAGAATTGCAGTTGGTTATTTACAATTGCATACAACTGTTTTTTAAGTGAGAATCATTTCTTTGCTTTAATCATATTAGCGAGTTTCATTTCTGTGTTAATGTATTTGAGCACATGTCTTGCTTTTCTATATTCTTTAATCACATTCGGCCCTAGTGGGCAGTGTATAAATATGCATTTCATATTCAACATTTATTTATAGACAAATCGACATGTGTTTCTCCACATTTTCATTAACATTATATCGTTTTGATATTGGTTAGTTGTTTTGCCCAAGTGGGCTAAAAAACTCAAATTACACGTAAGCGTTTTCAATGATAATCCCTACTCAGTTGTTCAACAGACAGAAGATGGTCCATACTTTCTATCTTCTTGACAAACCGCTGCTCTTTCTTATGTGTTCTAAAGAAATACATAAAAAATAAAAATAAACTGTGACTAGTAATTCACAAAACAAAAAAGAATTTACTGTTTATGAGAGATACAAAATTCTAAAACTTGATCAATTCGTTGTATGTACAGGCTGTGTTTACTTTTCAACAGATTCAACATTAAAATTCCTATGCTTAAGCACCCCAACACTTAGACTTTGATGTTTTCGAACTATGGATCAGATGTTTAACCCAGGTGAACTTCTAACTCTTCGTCACAATTATGACCTATGGGAACCAGTGTTTTGTATTGTATAATCAATCTTGATTCCAATCTTCGCAAACATTGCACTTTATTGCCCCCTCTCTCATCAAATTTAATCATGTCTAATACACAGAAACTTAGCAGTGTGATGTCCTGATTATGATGGCTTTGAAAATGTCTGGCGATGGGATAGGCTTTATCTCCGTTTTTTATTGAACGGAGGTGCTCCAGAATTCTGATTTTTGCTTTGTGAATTGTGCTGCCTGTGTAACTTTTCATACATGGACAGAACAATGCATAGACTGCAAAGTCTGTGTTACATGATGTGTGTTCTTTTATCTTAAAGGGTTGTGTGTCTGGTGACAATGTAACTTCCTTGCAGTTGCGGCTGTTCTTGCATGCTTTGCAGTTTCTGCAGGTGTAAAAGCCTTGTATCCCTACGATCTTACTTTTTTTTTGGGTTCAACTACTTTGCAAAGCTGATCTTTCAAGGATCTTGCCCTCTTGAAGTTTATTTGGGGGAAAGTTTCAACATATTCCGCAATGTCTGGATCCGTTTGTAATATCGGCCAAAATTTACCTAAGCTCTTTTTAATCAAAAAGGCCTGGTTACTGTATGTTGTTATAAATCTGGTTTTGTCTACTCCTTCTCCCTCTTTCTTTTCCTTCTTCTCAATCAATAATGATTCCCTAGTTCTTTCGGAGACCACAACTTTCGCTTGGTTGACTTCTTGTTGTGAGTACCCTCTAGCTATAAATCTGTCAATCATTAGTTTCTCTTCTTCCTTAAAAGTCTCCGGCGTACAGCAATTACGTTTCGCTCTGAGTAACTACCCTACCAGAATACTTCGAATGAGCGAACTTGGATGGCAGCTACGGGCATGGAGCAAACTGTTCCCTGCTGTGCTTTTCCTATACAGAGTGCTCTCTAATTTGTTTTCGATTACTTGCAATTTCAGGTCAAGAAATTCCATGCTGTTTTTCCCCAATTGCTTGTTCATTTAAGATTTGATTGATTTTCATTCAGACATTCTACAAACATGGTTGCTTCGGCCTCCGTTCCACCCCATATTACAAAGATATCATCGATGTATCTTACCCATCGAATTACCTTTTCTTTGAACATAGGCAATTTGTACACTGTTTCCTTCTCCCAGTACCCCATGAATAGACCCGCGAAACAAGGCGCAAAGCAGGTCCCCATGCAAGTACCAAGGATTTGCTTAAAAATCTTCCCCTCAAAAAGAAAGAAATTTTGAGTTAGACAGATTCTCATAATTTCAATGAGCATCTGTGTGTGATGTAGGTAAGAAATCAATCTCCCAGACAGGAAATGTTTGCCTGAGTCTAAACCTAATTGGTGTGGAATACAAGTGTAGAGACTTACTACATCAAGGGATAGTAGGGAGTAGTTAGTGTTCCATTCTATCGTTCTTATGTATTTTAGGAAGTCTCCCGAATCTTTTATGTACGAGGGAAGTGTTTGTACTGGACTTTGTAGAAAATAATCCACGTATCTCGATGCATTTTTCGAGACAACTTCCTTGTGAGGAGACTATTGGCCTTCCCGGTGGATTATCTTTATCCTTATGAATCTTCGGTAGAAGATACAAAGCTGGAAGCTTTGGATATTTACACTCTAAAAATTGAAATTCTTCTTCCTCAATTAGGCCCCTTGCTTTCCATTGACTCAACTCTATGTTAATGCTCTTACAGACTGTTCGTACTCCATACGGTTACTTCTGCAATATTTCGTTGTATCTGCTAGTTGTCTAAGACCTTCCTCTAAATATTTACTCTTAGACATCACTACTACATTTCCGCCTTTGTCAGATTTCTTAATGACGATTGTATTGTCATTTCTGAGATTTTATAATGCCTTTCTCTGGATAAAGATAATCCACCGGGAAGGCCAATAGTCTCCTCACGGGGAAGTTGTCTCGAAAATGCATCGAGATACGTGGATTATTTTCTACAAAGTCCAGTACAAAAACTTCCCTCGTACATAAAAGATTCGGGAGACTTCCTGAAATACATAAGAACGATTGAATAGAACACTAACGACTCCCTACTATCCCTTGATGTAGTAAGTCTCTACACTTGTATTCCACACCAATTAGGTTTAGACGCATGCGAACATTTCCTGTCTGGGAGATCGATTTCTTATCTACATCACACACAGATGCTCATTGAAATTATGAGAATCTGTCTAACTCAAAATTTCTTTCTTTTTGACGGGAAGATTTTTAAGCAAATCCTTGGTACTTGAATGGGGACCTGCTTTGCGCCTTGTTTCGCGGGTCTCTTCATGGGGTACTGGGAGAAGGAAACAGTGTACAAATTGCCTATGTTCAAAGAAAAGGTAATTCGATGGGTAAGATATATCGATGATATCTTTGTAATATGGGGTGGAACGGGGGCCGAAGCAACCATGTTTGTAGAATGTCTGAATGAAAATCAATCATATCTTAAATTCACAAGCAATTGGGGGAAAAACAGCATGGAATGTCTTGACCTGAAATTGCAAGTAATCAAAAACAAATTAGAGAGCACTCTGTATAGGAAAAGCACGGCAGGGAAGAGTTTGCTCCATGCCAGTAGCTGCCATCCAAGTTCGCTCATTCGAAGTATTCCGGTAGGGGAGTTACTCAGAGCGAAACGTAATTGCAGTACGCCGGAGACTTTTAAGGAAGAAGAGAAACTAATGATTGACAGATTTATAGCTAGAGGTTACTAACAACAAGTAGTCAACAAAGCAAAAGTTGTGGTCTCCGAAAGAACTAGGGAATCATTATTGATTGAGAAGAAGGAAAAGAAAGAGGGAGAAAGAGTAGACAAAACCAGATTTATAACAACATACAGTAACTAGGCCTTTTTGATTAAAAAGAGCTTAGGTACATTTTGGCCGATATTACAAACGGATCCAGACATTGCGGAATATGTTGAAACTTTCCCCCAAATAACCTTCAAGAGGGCAAGATCCTTGAAAGATCAGCTTTGCAAAGCAGTTGAGCCAAAAAAAAGTAAGATCGCAGGGATACAAGGCTTTTACACATGCAGAAACTGTAAAGCATGCAAGAACAGCCGCAACTGCAAGGAAGTTACATTGTCACCAGACACACAACCCTTTAAGATAAAAGAACACACATCATGTAACACAGACTTTGCAGTCTATGCATTGTTCTGTCCATGTAAGAAAAGTTACATAGGCAGCACAATTCACAAAGCAAAAATCAGAATTCTGGAGCACCTCCGTGCAATAAAAATCGGAGATAAAGCCTATCCAATCGCCAGACATTTTCAAAGCCATCATAATCAGGACACCACACTGCTAAGTTTCTGTGTATTAGACATGATTAAATTTGATGAGAGAGGGGGCAATAGAGTGCAATGTTTGCGAAGATTAGAATCAAGATTGATTATACAATACAAAACACTGGTTCCCATAGGTCATAATTGTGACGAAGAGTTAGAAGTTCACCTGGGTTAAACATCTGATCCATAGTTCGAAAACATCAAAGTCTAAGTGTTGGGGTGCTTAAGCATAGGAATTTTATTGTTGAATCTGTTGAAAAGTAAACACAGCCTGTACATACAATGAATTGATCAAGTTTTAGAATTTTGTATCTCTCATAAACGGTAAATTCTTTTTTGTTTTGTGAATTACTAGTCACAGTTTTTTATTTTTATTTTTTATATATTTCTATAGAACACATAAGAAAGAGCAGCGGTTTGTCAAGAAGATAGAAAGTATGGACCATCTTCTGTCTGTTGAACAATTGAGTAGGGATTATCATTGAAAACGCTTACGTGTAATTTGAGTTTTTTAGCCCACTTGGGCAAAACAACTAACCAATATCAAAACGATATAATGTTAATGAAAATGTGGAGAAACACATGTCGATTTGTCTATAAATAAATGTTGAATATGAAATGCATATTTATACACTGCCCACTAGGGCGGAATGTGATAAAAGAATATAGAAAAGCAAGACATGTGCTCAAATACATTAACACAGAAATGAAACTCGCTAATATGATTAAAGCAAAGAAATGATTCTCACTTAAAAAACAGTTGTATGCAATTGTAAATAACCAACTGCAATTCTGTTATTTGTGTTGTTTAATTTTGTTTAAACTTATGAGTCACATAAACAGCGAAAGTCTGTTTTCACTATTATTGGTTTTGGAAACTGTCACATGTTTATTTAAACGTATCACAAAGCTTCACAGTCACTCGTGAGCAAGGGAAAACTTTGCCGAAACGCGTAGAGTGAAGATTGCCTTTTAAAATCTGCTGAAATAAAAAGGCTTCCTGGAATTGACAAGTGTTTGTGATTTACTGCCGTCAAAAGCGAACATATTTTGAACTTTGTATATATATATATATATATATATATATATATCCAACCACCAGAGTTGCCTGTAGTGAGGAGCCCACACAGGTTACTTGCATTTGCCACCCTGCTTCCCTCGTTGAATATATTGTGGCTGAACACTTACCTTCTCGTGAGGCTTCCTTCACAGCAGGCAACTGTGTTGTTGGAATGTTTTGCGGCTGCCCTGAGCCGCGAAGGAAGCTCCGGGGCTGTTCACAGCCCTCCAGCAGAGACGCCAAACGACGCTTATGCCTATGGGAGAAGATGCTAGTTCTTTGGGGAATTATTGAAGCAGAGTGAATGAGAACGCCGCTGCACGACCCACTGGGGTGGTACTTCATTTATGAGGAAAAGTCACAACAGCTCACATGAGAAAGACTGGCACCACATGTACCATCAGGTCACGGGGGTGGCCACGCCCACCTGGGCGTTTCTTCATTATTTGAAAGGTGGTGCCGAAAATCGTCGTGCCTTTTCCTGCAGAGTCCGGTGCCTTTGATAAAGTGCTCCACGCACGAAACGCGTCAGGACAGGACTTCATTTTGCTGCAAGTTGTGTTTCCCCCACCCTGCTTCCGTCGTTGAATAAATTGTGGCTGAACACTTACCTTCTCGTGAGGCTTCCTTCACAGCAGGCAACTGTGTTGTTGGAATGTTTTGCGGCTGGCCTGAGCCGCGAAGGAAGCTCTGGGGCTGTTCACAGCCCTCCAGCAGAGACGCCAAACGACGCCTATGCCTATGGGAGAAGATGCCAGTTCTTTGGGGAATTATTGAAGCAGAGTGAATGAGAACGCCGCCGCACGACCCACTGGGGTGGTACTGCATTTATGAGGAAAAGTCACAACAGCTCACACGAGAAAGACTGGCACCACATGTACCATCAGGCCACGGGGGTGGCCATGCCCACCTGGGCGTTTCTTCATTATTTGAAAGGTGGTGCCGAAAATCGTTGTGCCTTTTACTGCAGAGTCCGGTGCCTTTGATAAAGTGCTCCACGCACGAAGCGCGTCAGGACAGGACTTCATTTTGCTGCAAGTTGTGTTTCCCCCACCCTGCTTCCCTCGTTGAATAAATTGTGGCTGAACACTTACCTTCTCATGAGGCTTCCTTCACAGCAGGCAACTGTGTTGTTGGAATATATATATATATATATATATATATATATATATATATATATATATATATATATATATATCCACCAAAGCACATGCACATCCATCTGAAGCGTGAAAACCGGCCACACCAGCATGTTTTGCAAATCTTTATTTCCAGGCAAGAAGGCATTAGCTCAAGCAGAACAGCATCACGCGTTTCGAGGTTAGGCACCTCTGAGTCATATGCAAAGTCATGGGGGAATATATATATATGTATATATATAATTCTTTAAAGGCAGCTTGACCCTCTGCCTGACGTGTTTCGGAAATTATTCCTTCTTCTGAGGCGGGAGGTTCAGTGCAAATAATTTCCGAAACTCTGGAGCTTGATGTAAACGCGGCAGCCCAGCCGCGAGGAGAGCACCAACCCCGCGAATCCCAGGGGGCCACGGCCGGTGCGATATTGATTGTGCCGACATAAGTGGGGCCATGTTATGGATTGAGGACAGTCTTAGTGCCGAAACTCACCTGGAGTTTTTTCTTTTATTTGCAGAGTGCAATCATCGAATGCTAATCAGCAACTACGGTTCCCAGCATGCACGGCACTGTGACATTTGAACTGCCCAATCAGGGCGTGCCATTACGCACGATTAATCTGGGACCTGCGGCATTTGCACTGAACCTACTGCCTCAGAAGAAGGAATAATTTCCAAAACGCGTCAGGCAGAGGGTCAAGCTGCCTTTAAAGACTTGCTGCATGAACACTGTCCATACCAATAAAGGAGTGTTACTTCAAACAGTGGTCCGAGTACTTCCTACGAGTGGGCAACTCTGGAGCTTGATATATATATACATATATATATATATATATATATATATATATATATATATATATATATATATATATATATATATATATATATATATATATATATATTCACCACCAAATCGCCCTTTGCATTGGAGGAGCTCACTCGATGTTCTGCCATCCAGCCTGTATTTTATGCAGCCAGCTTTTCGAAATGCGTGTTCATTTGCATGCTGCCTACGTGTTTCAGGGCCTCAAGCCCCTTCATCCTGGGCAAAAAACGACACACCTGAGACCTGCACATTGCATCTCCGGTATTGATTAAACATGCCCGCCCTCCATGGGCGTGTTGCTGTTACACTTTCCCCAGATGCACTGTGGGGCATGCAGTCCTATGTGCAGGTAAGTTCCTCTCCTTTGAGTAAGTTCAAGTGTTCGTTTCCGATTATTTTTCATTAGTTACTCTGAGTGAGCCACAAATTCCAAGAGCCAGCTTTGTTTGCATCTCTGAACATCGTGCTGATTAAAGTCCTGACAGGTTCAGAATTTACGGCTTCAAGCAGCTGGGAAAGCCTTTTTGTCCCAACTGATGACGGAGCTTCCTCCCACGGCCGGAGCCGCGCATGTAAATTCACCACCAAATCGCCCTTTGCATTGGAGGAGCTCACTCGATGTTCTGCCATCCAGCCTGTATTTTATGCAGCCAGCTTTTCGAAATGCGTGTTCATTTGCATGCTGCCTACGCGTTTCAGGGCCTCAAGCCCCTTCATCCTGGGCAAAAAACGACACACCTGAGACCTGCACATTGCATCTCCGGTATTTATTAAACATGCCCGCCCTCCATGGCCGTGTTGCTGTTACACTTTCCCCAGATGCACTGTGGGGCATGCAGTCCTATGTGCAGGTAAGTTCCTCTCCTTTGAGTAAGTTCAAGTGTTCGTTTCCGATTATTTTTCATTAGTTACTCTGAGTGAGCCACAAATTCCAAGAGCCAGCTTTGTTTGCATCTCTGAACATCGTGCCGATTAAAGTCCTGACAGGTTCAGAATTTACGGCTTCAAGCAGCTGGGAAAGCCTTTTTGTCCCAACTGATGACGGAGCTTCCTCCCACGGCCGGGCAGCCGCGCATGTAAATTCACCACCAAATCGCCCTTTGCATTGGAGGAGCTCACTTGATGTTCTGCCATCCAGCCTGTATTTTATGCAGCCAGCTTTTCAAAATGCGTGTTCATTTGCATGCTGCCTACGCGTTTCAGGGCCTCAAGCTCCTTCATCCTGGGCAAAAAAATGCAAATGTAAAGGGCGATTTGGTGGTGAATTTACATGCGCGGCTGCCCGGCCGTGGGAGGAAGCTCCGTCATCAGTTGAGTTACCAACAAAATTGCATTTCAATAAACAAATAACTGTTTTATACAGTGTTAAATACATGACACTTATTCTGCACTCACACATCTAAACACAACAATCTTGAAAAGCTTCTACATCAGCTTTACTTTTGTTCAAATGAATTCACCACAAAAACAATAACAATATATGTAAAAAACATGATTAGTTCAACAGGAGGAAAACAAGGTGAAGCCGCCAAAAAAGCGCACATAAGGAGTCAGAAACAAACCTTGTCGTAAACATATCTTCTACAGAACTTACTCCGCACCAAACAAGAGTATTGAATAAAGGGTTGGGTTTTGTCTCAACATATGACACCAAACTTTTAGAATGTGTGGTAGCTTTATTTAACTTCATGAGGGTGCTGAGATTGAGACATTGTTTTACCAACGTACTTCCAAGTAGATCAGGAAACGTGAAAACAGAATTTTTGGAGTTTCAACCAAAATCAAAAATTTTAGCACCAGTATCTCATAAGCTCTTGGATTCTTTTGAGAATTTAGTCCAAAAAGATTTTGCAAGGATGAAGATCCAGGAAGAAAAATCTTTCGATTCAAGACAGAAACATACTTCAATCTGTACAGAATAATTACAATCTAGTCATTCAAAAAGCAGACAAGGGATGCACAATAGTGGTCATGGATCAACCGTTCTACATGGATAAAGTCAACTAACACGTTGCGTATCTACTTACATATCTTCCATTAGAGAATGACCCAACAAGTGAATTGAGTAAACACTTCAAACCATACTTGAATATGCTTATGAGATGGGATCTATCTCAGTTGCGGATCCACTTACATATCTTCCATTAGAGAATGACCCAATGAGTGAATTGAGTAAAACACTTCAAACCATTCTTGAAAATGCTTATGAGATGGGATCTATCTCAGCTTCCACCAAACAGTATATGACCGTTGAACATCCCAGGAGGCCAGGATAATTATATGCTCTCGAAGATACATAAAAACCTTCACAATACCCCGATGAGGCCGATTGTGACAGGATGTGGGACTATTCTTTAACCTTTGGGTCAGTACATAGATTATTTTCTTCAACCTTTCATCCAGCAATGGACTTTATACGTCAAGGACACAAAATATTTCCTACTGAAATTGGATTCTGTTAAATTGGAAAGAAATACGATTTTGTGTACAGTAGACGTGAAATCTCTGTATACATCGATTCCACATAAAGCTGGCATGGAAGCTGTAGAAAGGGCATTGTTACGTCAATCTACCATCAGAGCTGATAACGTTTTTTTACTTGAAATTTTACATTTTTGCCTCTACCACAGTTATTTTCAATGGGATGAACACTTCTTTTTACAGCAGACTGGTACTTCTATGGGTTTTGCAGGGGTGCCTGCATACGCCAATACCTTTATGGCCAAATTTGAGTCAGATTTTATCTGTAGTGATTGTGAATGGAAAGACCACCTACTGCTATATTGTAGGTATATTTCTGATATTGTCATGCTGTGGACGAACAACAGAGTATGATCGCAGAGATCTGTTGAAACAAAAACCTAAGAAACGAGCATAGAGACAAGTGTTTGTTTCCAATTTTTCCACAACTTTCCAGAAGATTAAGAATATCATCAATCGGGGAAGGAGCTTCACGCGCAACCGAGATGGACGCGTGAGCACAGGGTTCCCGAGACCTTCGCCACCTCCCGCATCTATCCTGAACTTTATCCTGATTATGACGACGGGTTATTGAAGATGCAACCCAGCTGATATAATAGCTGCTTCTTTCAAAAACCGATTTGGACTCCGGGAACCGTAACTACGGCACTTCGAACTTTTGCGGCCTGCTCCATGGCACTGCCCGGGGCTCAAGTCAATCTGGCACCCAGGTAGTAATTGAACAACAACGGCCTACGGGGCACTGCTCACGGCCCCGGAGTTAACTTTCGGTTTCGTTTTTGGCTCCTCGGCTTTCTCCTGTCTAGAGCCGCTCTGGTGACCTGGGATGCCCTCTTTTCCCCGCAACCCCACTGTGTGATTTCCACCGAGTGTCTCTGGTTGTGTGAAATCTAGCTGGAATTTGTTTTTTGGGTGAACCTGGTGGGTGAATCGAAAGGAGCTATTTTTACCAGGTCTCGAAAGCCCCTCAGGGGCGCAACATCCAATATGGCGGGCAAACCAGACAGCGAGAAACGGAAGACCAAGACCGTTCACCGGGGGGGCACTATTCAGTCGAATATCATGGATCGCTACACTCATCCTAAGGGGCCCCCCGGTGGTACGTGTAGGTCTCTGGGAGATGCGGGAGACGACTCGGCGGCCGTGGATGACTTGACCCTGCGTGATGTCATGGGCGCCATTGCTAGTATGAAGACCTCTATCGGCCAACAATATGAGGCTCTGGCCTTAATGCTTGACACTGTGGCAATTGATGTTAACTTGATCAGGGCGGATTTATCAAAGACTAATGAAAAAGTCAAATCCTTAGACTTGAAGACCTCCAGCCTCACGACTGATGTGTCCGACTTACAGACAGAGGTTCGCAATCTACGATCCTCCAATGATCTCTTTTCTCGCCGGCTGGAGGATTTTGAAAGTCGGGCCAGATGCAACAACGTACGTATTATTGGGGTCCCTGAAAAACCGGAAGATCCAGCAGTTGATCTCCTTGTCGAGGACCTCATCCTCAATCATCTTGCCCCCAAAGGCCTGAGCAACTTCTTTGCGGTGGAACGTGCACACAGAGTGCCCGGCGGGAAACCCAAGCTGGCGCCCCTCCGCGTCCTATCATCGCCAGAATTTTCAACTTTAGGGATAGAGACGCTATCCTGCAGGCATCGCGGGTGGGCGGCCCTATGAAGTTTGAAAACACTACGGTGAGCTTCTACCCAGATTTCACCCAGTTCGTTCAGAAACAAAGGATGGGGTTTCAGGGGGTGAAGCTATGATTGAGAGACATGGGTATTACATATGCGATGCTTTTTCCATCTCGGCTCCGTGTAGAACACTCAGATCGGATGTTTTTCTTTGACTGCCCTGAGAATGTGAGTGACTGGCTCACTACGTTGCCCATGCAGCGTGACCGCTCTGAACATTCCGGAGGAGCTGAAGGCGGCCCGTTGGAACAGGAGTGAGCAGTGATCTCGGACTTTCTGGACATTGCGCACAACTGGCAGCTGTGGTTCGATGACTTTTATACTGCACTGTTTGTGATGGGATACCCAGAGGTGGCAGGGGGGGGTGAGACTCTTTCCTCCTCCGGGTTTCTTTTTGTAGACTAGTTTAATGTTAGGGCGACAGGCACACTGCAAGTTGGGGTGGCTTTTGAGTCTAATGCAGGGGTGCAGGGTGGGGGGGTGTTTTTGGTATTTGTGGGGGGAGGGGGGTTGTGTATGTTTCACTTTGTTTCAAGGCAACGCATTGTTTAATTTTTGGACCTGGGTGCTGTGCTTGCTGTGGGGTGGATTCTGCATTTATTTCTTGGGATGGGGGATAGGGGGCTGAGGTTATTGTGCTGGAATGTTAACGGGTTGGGGGATAGGATAAAACGTGGTGTAGTGCTGCAGCTACTGAGACGCCTCTCCCCTGATGTAGTGTTGCTACAGGAGACTCATCTGATCGGAAACACATGCCATGCCATGAATCGGCGAGGTTATCGTCTTGTGGCACACTCTGGATTTACTACTGGTTCTAGGGGGGTGGGTATCCTGGTCAGGGGTTCCCTCCCCCTGGAGATTGATGACATAATCCTTGACAACAGGGGGCGCTACGCTGCTCTCACTGGTAGATGGGAGGGGAAAACTGTCTCACTCCTTTCTGTTTATGTTCCTCCCGGCCTACAGACTACAACCTTTGCTGATTTGGGGAGAGTAATTTTGGGGCTTCCGGAAGGCATCCTGGTGATGGGTGGAGATTTCAATTCTGTCGTCTCCGGTAGGGAAGACCGTTACCCCCCCAGGGATCTCACAAGATCACACTCTTGGTTGGGTGACTTCTTGGAAACGCTGGGATTGGTAGATTGTTGGAGGCTACTGCATCCGGGACAATCGCAATACACCTTCCACTCTGGTGCTCATGGCAGTCTCTCTAGACTGGATTATGTCCTGATGCCGGCGGCGCAGGCCTCTTCAGTCAGGGAAGTCAGACATCTGGCTAGGGGTATTTCTGACCACTCCCCACTGTGGCTTATGATGGATACGAAGATGGGAACTGAGGGTCGAGTGGCCCCGATTAATCCTTGGTACCTTCGTGACCCCAAAACCCGGGCGGAGTTGATCAGGTCTCTGGATCATTATTTTGCCGAGAATGTGGGGTCTGTGTCCTCTTCTGTTTCACTGTGGGAGGCCTTCAAGACGGTTATCCGTGGCCAGGCGCTGTCGTTAATTGCCGGCGCCAAGAAAAGCAAAAATGAGGCGGTAGTCCACCTTGAGACCGAAATAGCTGAGTTGGAAGGGGATTTGGAATTGTGTACCACTCACGACAAGATTCATCTTCTCAGTCTTAAACAACTTGAATACAGGGCGTTGGTAACGGATGCCGCTAAAGTCATGAGTAGAGAGCAGCAGGGCCGTTTATATGATGTGGGTGATAAGGCTGGGAAATTGATTGCTTGGTTAGATAGAAAGGAGAAGGCGAGTCGTGTGGTCCCTGTGTTTGAGAGAGTGGACGGAGTGAGAGTGACTGATCCTGTTGAGATTGTGGAGTGTTTCGCAGAATATTTTCAAAAAGTGTATTCCCCAGTATCCGATAGACCAGAGGAGGACTCCCATCTGCTGCTACGGGACATTGCATTGCCTTGCCTGTCGGATTCAGACAGGGAAGGGATGGACGCAGTACTTTCCGTTGATGAGGTGGCAACTGCTATTCGTTCTGTACGCTCGGGAAAAGCTATGGGCCCTAACGGTCCCCCATCGAGCTTTATAAACTGCGTCCTGACAAAATGGCGCCGTATCTTCTTTCTATGTTCCTGGAGTCGCGAGACATCGGCTCTCTCCCTCGTGATCAGCGAATGCGACCATTGTGGTGATTCATAAGGAGGGGAAGCCGCGGGATCGCTGCGCTTCTTATAGGTCTATTTCGCTTTTACATGCGGAGCCCAAGATACTCGCAAAATTGCTAGCAAACCGTTTGATAACAGTGATCAGCGACCTGATCCATCCGGATCAGTCCGGTTTCATTCCTCACCGTAATACAGCATTGAACTTGCGGTGCTTGCATGGCGTTCTTGTGAGACCAGCGTCATTGCGTGAACCGGCCATCTTGGCTTCCTTGGATGCTACGATGGCCTTTGATACGTTGGAATGGCCGTATCTCTGGGCCGCTCTTGCAAAGTTCGGTTTTGGTCCTGGTTTCATCGGCTGGGTGAGACTTTTGTATGAGGAACCATTGGCTCAGATTGTGGTGAATGGTCGGGTTTCTAAGTCTTTTATTCTTGGGAGGGGCACGCGGCAAGGGTGTCTGCTGTCCCCGCTTCTTTTTGCCTTCGCCTTAGAACCCCTGGCTGCTTGGCTGCGGTGGGAACCATCAATGAAGGGGATTCGGTGGACCCCGGATTTTGAGGACCGAATATCGCTCTATGCTGACGATATCTTGTATCTTACGTCGCCTCGAAAGTAGCTGATTGTCTTGCTTGATGTGTTGAGCTCGTTCGGGAGAAACTCCGGCCTTGTGATTAATTGGACTAAATCCTGTGTCTATGTACTCTCGGGTGACTCTCCTTCTTTGCCACGTGGTTGTCCCATGCAAGTAGTACAGACGGGATTTAAGTATCTGGGGATCTTTATCGCCTTGGACCCCGTGGTCCGTTATGAACGCAATCTGCTTCCCCCCGCTCCAACGCTTAAAATCCGACGTTGTGGCCTGGCGCAAACTGCCATTGTCCCCCCTCGGGCGTGCAGCTCTTTTCAAAATGATGTCTTTACCGCGGTTTTTATGCGCGCTGCAAAACACACTTGATGTCATTGCGGCGAGCTATTTTCGGGAGGTGGAAAGTTTACAGAGACAATTGATATGGGGTGGGCGTCCGCGTATCGCCCTCGCCAAGCTGACGCTTCCCTGGTATGACGGTGGTATTGCACTTCCAGATATAAGGCGATATTATTGGGCTTCCCAGCTGGGAGCGATTAATCATGGAATGTACGGTCCTGCGTCAAATCCTGCGTTTGCAATGGATAAGTGGCTGTTGCCGGGTGGCGATTATAATAGGGCGCTTTACTCCAAAACTGCTGGGCAGAAACTTTCGGGACCCACTAAGATAGCGGTGCGAGTGTGGCAATGTGCTAATGCGGCAATGGGATGGAGGGATCGATTGACTAGAGCAACTCTGCTCTATGCATCTGAAAAATTGGGCAGCCTGTGGAAGACGAAAGGTTTTGAGAAGTGGGATATGATTGGTATCTGCAGGGTGAATGATATCTGGACCAAAGGTAGGGTCAAGACCTTCGAGGAATTGAAAGTAGAATATGAGTTGAGTGATAAGGAGTTCTTCCGATATGCGCAGATTCGCCACGCGCTGAGTTCGGTTTTTCCTGCAGGTACCGTTGTTCCGGAATCATCCCCGCTTGAAGATCGGGTGCTTGACGGATATGTTCCCGACAGCACTATCTCCCTGATATATAAAAAATTGATTAATGATCGGGTTGATTTGCTGGTCCACCTCAGAGAGATTTGGACTAGTGACGGTCTGGAGTTGGACGACGAGGACTGGCAATCGGCGATATCCTCACCGAAGGAGGTCGCGATTCTGGCTCGTCTCCGACTCGTACAGCTTAAGATCCTGCACCGGATCTATGTGACCAGCCCTCGCCTGATTCGCATGGGATATCCTGTGGATGGGTTGTGTAAGCGTGGATGTGGTTTAACTGGTACTTTCCTCCACATAATTTGGGAATGTCCGGAGGTGGTGCTGTTCTGGAGTCAAGTGCATGATGTGATGGAGGAGGTCACGGGTATAGCGCTGTTGCCGGAAGCAAGGCGTTGTCTTCTGAATGTTTGGGAGCCGAATAATTATGATGTGGCGCAGACTCAGTGGGGAACCTGTGGGAATATGATTGCCAAGAGAGATATCGCGCAATTGTGGGGCTCCCAGAGACCGCCCACGATCCTGGCGTGGAAGGAGAATATGACTGGTGTATGTTTAGAGAGAAGATGGTGTATGTAGCGCGTGGCAGACCTAAAAAGTGGGGTAAAGTCTGGGGCCATTGGAACTCCTACCGGGGTGATATATGTACACCTCCCCTCGTGGATGCTCCGGATGTTCCGTCTTCCCCCTGACCTGACATTCCTGATAATGTTTATGCATTGATGTCTATGACTTTGAATTCCCCCCCCTGCTCCCCCCTTGCACTGATGATTTGTATCAAATTTTAATGCATTCCCTTCCTCGCTGAGCACCCATCCAGCTGTACTGACTTTTATTGCCTTGTTTGTTCATGTTTATTTGAAATAAAAAGAAATATAAAAAAAAAAAGAATATCATCAATCATCGTTGGGAACTACTTCAAAAGGAGGCAGATTTTCAGGACATGTTCAGACTCAAACCATTGTTTGCTTTAACTCGGTCAAGGAATCTAAAAGAGATTTTGATTATTTCTCCAAGAAAAAAAAAGCAAGATTTCAAAGGAATGAAAAAAATGTCAAATTGCGTACACTGCAATAATGTAATTTGTGGAGTTACGTTGCATCATCCACAAACAGGGGAGTCTATTAAATTGTTTCACAACTCAGATTGCAATACTAACAACTTAATTTTATACATAAAATGCCCCTGTGGAAAGTTATATGAAGGCAAAACTGAGCGAAAGTTAAAAATTCGAAAATCAGAGCATAAAAGTACTATCAGGACTCAAAATTAAAACAGCATTCTAGCTGTACATTTGATAGAGGCCAGACATAGCATAGCTCAAATGCAGTTTTCCATGATAGAGAGAGTTGAACAATATACGGGCATGGATCTGACCAGATCCCCGCTCCAAAGGGAAACATACTGGATCAAAAGATTAGACACTCAGCATCCAAAAGGTTTGAATGAGAAAATTGATTATGCATGTTTTTTTATGAACAAGCAATTGTATCACCAATGTTTAGGATCTCTGTGGTATTGTAACACTACGTTGGTACATGGATCCAGAAACTCAGAAGTGACTATGGTTTTATTCTTATTCATCTTGATTTGATTTGATTTCACCTGGTTGTACTTAAGACTTATAGCAGTGGAAGTGAAGGTTCTTGAAGAAGTAGTTTCACCTTTAGTTCAGCGAGGTTTTGTTAACAGGAGAGCGATTTTCGTGATGTATTTGAGAAGCCAGTAAATTAATACAAAAGTGTGGAAATTTTATCTGGTTGTAGCACGTAAATTTAGTTTTTTTGAGAGCCAGGCATAGGCACTCCATGATGGCGGCCGTAAATGTGAGTTTTAGTCTGTTTTTAGCCAGTAGCGGTGAAGTATTTCCAGGAGGAGCGCGTTCATATATGTGGCGGCTGAGACAAGTCGTCCCATCGATTTCGAAGCTTTTGGCAATGTTCATTGAGATTTTTGGAAGACCGGGCATCAGTGAGTTTAAGGTGAGAGCGAACCGGGTGCTTCAAGCCGTTTGCTCGAGGAAGTTGTGTTGTTCTGTTTAAACAACGCGCATCATTATTTTTTGCAGATAGATTCCTTCTGAAAGCTGACAGTTTGTCATGGTGGTCTACATATAACAGATGCTTTGGGAAGGTAGGTGTTGTTGCTTGGAGGTTTGAATTAGTGGTTGGTGAAGAGGGTCGAAGGTTTGAAAATTCAAAGTGTTCTGTCTTTCTGTTTGATGATTGTAGAGTCGAGCAGAGTTAAGGAACACCATTTCCAATATAAGTAGCTACTGGTATATTGCTTGAAAAAATGCTTACTTAGTGGTGGAGGGGCCAATTATGTTACATAGATGATTTTCAGGGTTTTATTTTTATTTTTGTTTGACCACTTTTTCATTAGTTTTATTTACGACCATGTTGTAACAGAGAATTTCACAGCTGCAAACAATTGGTGAAAAAGTTTTTTCGCATGTATCTTCATACATAAATCAGATGCTTTCATGTTTGTGTTAAGAATTGTTTATGTTTTCGTGTAATTTTTCAAAAATTCTTAAACTTCTTCATTTTATATGCATTTTGTAGATCCAAGGCCACCGAAGAAGGGCAGGTTTGGCCCGAAATGCATTGGGCATACACAGAAAGATTGGAATAACTCTGGAATGTTGAACTAATCATGTTTATACATATATTGTTATTGTTTTTGTGGTGAATTCATTTGAACAAAAGTAAAGCTGATGTAGAAGCTTTACAAGATTGTTGTGTTTATATGTGTGAGTGCAGGATAAGTGTCACGTATTTTAACACTGTATAAAACAGTTCTTTGTTTATTGCAATGCAATTTCATTGATAACTCACATTAGCAACAGTACGTAGTGGCCGAGTTGCAGTGACTCGTGTTAGGGTGGTTTGCTTCAGAATGCAGCACATATAGAAAAAAGAAAAAAAGGAGAATTAAAGGAATTTCAACCTCCTTGCGCCTCCCTTACCCCACCCCTGGGGAGGCATAGGAATCTGACGCATTTCCAGGTTTATGAAACTTTGTAAATCTGGGCATGCATTAGGTTCCATGGATGTTGCATGGGAACACCCACAGCAACACCCATTGAACACCCCTTTCCCCCAGACTAATGTGTGAAAGGGGGCCATATTTAAAAGGCTATGAAAAGCCAACCAGGGTGGCTTAACGTGGTCTTGAAAATATTGGCGGGCACACTGCGCCACCAGTACATCAAACAAAGTAACCCGCCGGTGGTAAAATGGGCTTGTAAATAAGCCCCTGGGCCTCTAGTTGCCAGAGGTATGCACTCTGTCCAAGTCAGGGTAAGCTAGATACACACTGAAAGATAATGTGTGCTCACCCTCTGGTAGCCCGGCACTGAGCAGTCAGGTTTATCTAAAGAGGCAATGTGTAAAGTTCTTTTGCAACACACACTCACACACACACACACAGAGTAACACAATGAAAACACCACAAAATACTCCACACAGGTTTAGAACAATAAAGAATACTTTTATGAGTAAAACAAGACCAAAACGACCAATAAGTAGAACCGGAGATATGAATGTTTAAAGAATAAAACAAAATTAGTGCTTAGAAGTCAATAGCACTAAGGGGTCACTTGATTTTCAGGCTGACCATGTTGGAGGGCAGACTGGCTACAGGACTCATGCTGCCTTGGATGGAGCAAGCGTCGACATTGAACACAATATGTGGGGAGTAGGAGAGAGGTGCTGCGTCTATGTCGATCCCATGGATGGAGACGAAGCTTCGGTGCTGAACCGTGCAATCGATGAAGGCTTTGGTGCTGAACCCCTTTAGGATGCAGGCAATGCGTCACCGATCTGCGCTGTCTGTCGTCGTTGAGCTGCCAAGTTCATCGAGATGATGTCGCTGATCGGCTTCTGCGTCAAGACTGGATTGGCACCACTTGGCAGGGCAGGACTCGCAGATGGCAGAGGCCAGGACCCAGATGATCAAAGGAAATGGAGGCAATGCATTAAGTGGACCATTGGGCCATGCTAGTGGCAAGAAGGCCATTGCTCTTTGTGGCAAAAAGACCCAGCAAAGGAAAACCAAACTTGGAAGTGATCTGTTGAAAGACAGGTGGGCATAGACAGTGTGGTTGATGTTGGAAAAACCCAACTCAAATTGTCTACCGTGACACCCTCCTCGGAAACTGTACACTGTCAGGAGACTTTTCTTCCCCTAGTGAGACTTCTCTGCGGTGACAGAATCCAGGAGAGGAATTCTTGGTTTCATCGGATGGCTCACATAAGACCCAGCCAACTGCTTGTCCATCTTCACAGTGTTAAGTATCTTAGGCCTATACCGTACATCTATGGATTTAGACTCCTCTAGCCGAATAGCTCAAGAACAATGCACTGTGTATGAGAAAGACGGGTCTGGTTTACCACAGGCTTGCATCCTGCCACATTTCATGGGGGATATGTACATTCTGGTACACAAAACAGTCCCTATACCAGGGATGCAGTGGTATTCAGGAAACACACTTTTCATACTTAGACACTCACATTCAAACATCTGTACTAATAATGACAAAATGTATGTTTAAAACATTTATTGCAATAGTCTATGAATTAGTACATGCGCTAAGACCGAAGAATATATTAAGCAGATTACTATTACCAGTGTGGATATGAGGATGAACGCAATGAGTGTTTTAATAATGGTTCACAATACCAGATTCCCTAATTTCTACACCCAACCGTATTACTTTCAACTAACTATGTTGAGAGCATGGAGGTGCTCTCACATTGACTGTGGGGAAAGTACTATGATTGTCATTTTGCATACCTGCGACACAGAGCACCCCTGTGTTATGAGACTTTCAGCGGGCAAGGCAAGAAGGAGGGAGCCTTCTGTAATCAGAGTTCAGCCATAATCAGTTTCAGCTCCCTGGGTCCAGCTTAGGTCCAAGAAGGACAGTTGCCTGTTATCTGGAATCTGATGTCTCTCTGGACAGCTCGAGGTGAAGACCATGTTAACCTGAATGGATCAATCCCAGTGTTTATATCACAAACTTACCACTGCCTAATCTAACTGATTGTGGGTGACAAGCAGGACAGTAATGGGATGGAAAATTCCAGCCAGAACCAGTATTTTCTGAAGGCTTCACCTCTGTGCACATATCACTGTTATATCCCACATATGTACCAGATGACCGTGTAACATAAATATTCTACGACACCACAGTCACACTCATGTTTCATATGCTACTGGTTTACTGGAAAATGTGGTTCAAGGTGAATGTGCTCTCATGTCACGAAAACATATAAAGTAACACATTTAAATCAGGCCACTGGAAATAACTAGAATCAGGCTAATGCTAATTAATGTTTAAAGATGGAGTCTGGTGTAGGAATCTATATCAACAGCCTGCCCCTGAATCTCTGACTGAAATGTAAGGAGAACTCAGAAAATGTCTGGCAGTTCCCTCTAATTGAACAAATGCAAACTCCCAGGCAGAATCAAGCAAGCTTGAAATGATCTGTCCCTCACCACTACCCCACTCCCAGTGATCCTGGTATCCATGGTGACTACTACCTGAGGAGGAAGGGCAAGGGATGCTCCCCTGTCCGATTTCTGTGGTTCCAGCCACCATTAAAGAGACTGACAAGTTGAGGGAGTTACCAGATATGCACGCTTTATAATCCTGGGATGCTGGAGACCAATAGGTTAGGGGATGTCTGACTAAGGGCTGAAGGTGACTTCTGTAATTAGATATCAGCATAAGAGAAACCACCGTCTTCCTCAGCACCACTGACTTGCTGAAGCTAGTGGTCTTTCCAGAAGGGAATTCAGAAAGGAAGTCAATTTCTGCTTAGTGGATGGAGGGGGCAAACCTTACCCCAGATCAAATATCAAAGGTCATAGATATTGGTCAGAAAACGAAGGAAAAGGGGCAGAACATCGCTGTGTGAGAGAGGGATGAGGTTGGTGGTGCGATGTTGCCCTCGAAGTACCAGCAGTCGGGCAGGCATGGTTTATAGGTATAGGAAAAAAATGGAACATGAACCAACGTGCACTATGCGTCGTCCAGGTTAATTAAATGACAAGCGTGATCCTTAAAAGCTAATGAGTAGGAGATGAGGGTAATAGAAGGTAATTACATCACGGGACCAGCGTATGGGCTGAACGTAATTCGCTGTATTTAACTTAGGTGCTTAAAAGAATTCCTGCAGTTAAAAGAGATGAGTTACCATTAACGCATCAATTCAGCTGGGAAGCGCGAACGTACTATACTGTGTATTCCTAGGAGTACTTGCTCGCTCTCACCACCTTTGCAAACATGGAAGCATCAAGTTAAATCAGACTATGCCTATGGGTCAGATGACATTTACGCTGTGAATTAGAGCATTACTTTTAACTTGGCCTAATGAATTACCCAAATAGTTCCCCTATTATGTAACGTTAAACGCTGACCTACTATAGGGTGCACCATAACGTGCACCATGGAACAATGCACCCTGTACAATGACCACCATAATAATTGAGAAATGTCATATGGTTTTTGTTTTTTGTATGTTGATAAATAACTATGCTACACTTTCTTCCTTGTCCACCCCCTTCCATTACGTGCACATATAACATCCTCAACGATTTGGAAACATGTTTTCACCTCTAAACATTTTGTGCTCTGCTTTTTTTCTTTTTTTTTCTCTCTCTGGTTTTCCCTTTCTGTTTTTCACTTTTCCCTTTCCCCTTTCCTTCTGGTTTTCTCTTTTCTCTCCCTCTTTCTTATCTATGTCCCTCACACAAATCTGACTCATTGCACTTTGGCCTTTGTCTAAACCCTCTACTCTTTTTTCCTTTTATTTATAATCATGGCATATGATTTTGGACTAATCATGCTTTTATGTACAACCTTGAGAAAGTCCTCGGCCAATTAGGTGCCACAGGCGAAACACGTGTTGGCTGTTTGCTTTTTTCCTTTCTTCTGTTTGTAAACTAGCTTCAAATAAAAGACCTGGATTACACTCATAATCCGGCGGGCGGTCTGACTACAGCTTTGGCAGTCTTCCAGCGGTGAGGTGCAAACTCTTAATCATGACCTTAATTCATGGGACAAGTAAAGCAGGACCCATTCAAACACTAAGCAGTATACAAAGAAATATAAAATTACTTAATGAACAACGGGAGCTGGTAACAGCGCATATATATAATCAAACAAAACAGGAAATGTTAACTTTTGTTTCAGTGTTTAGGTGCAAGTGGCGTGGGCGAGGCTAAAGTCAGCAAAGCAATAATATTGTTGTCTTTGTGAATGGTTTAGCTGGGGTAGGTAAGCAATGTTCAGGGTACAAGACAGAAATCCTGCTGTCATCTAAGGTACCAAATACTATAATAAATGATTGGAGACTTCAATTGCTTATGAACTAGATGCCAAAGACCCTTAAACCTTTATGCTAAATTGACTCTAAGTCTATCGTGCAAATACACTACAAGTGTATCAAGGTCTTGCAGTACACCTGGAGCTGGTTGATTAAGCAATATAAAATTATTTTTGCATACTACAGAGTTCTGATATGATGGTCACCCCAGAGGAAAGACTGAAGTAAATCCAGATCCAGGGAACAGTATAAGGGTTGGATTTAGAGTTTTGTGGACAAGGTACTCCATCGCAAACGCAACCAAGTGCCTGTCCGCGTAAACCTTAGTCAGCCCTCAGTATTTAGAAATGGAAAACATTAAGTATTCCATTGATGGAGCTGCCATTGGCCCATCATGCTCAGCACATTGCACCACCGGAATAATTTAGGATGGATGGTCTTTGTCTTTTTTCTCCTCCTGTCGGTCAACACCAGGAAAAACCTGATGGTGAAAGATAGGTAAAAAAAATAATGGCCCCCACAACCTGGAAGAAAAGTAAGAAAGTGGGTGGTCATTAGTTTTTTGATTTTCAGAAACAAACTCGCACTTTGGAAATTTGTTATAGAAATACAAAAATATGTTAAAAGTTTTGTGAATGCCCTTAGAAAACCTTTAGTATATTGAAAGGAACTATGGTGCCAGTTGTTCCTTTCAATGTATAGAGATGACTTATGTGCCATGGGCAAATTTGAAAGTTGGGAGGACGAAGTACCATTGGGATGATATGGACAGACACTACTCGGGTATCAAACCGTAAATCAGGCCCAAAGTCACTACAGATGATGTTAAAAGATAGGGACTATGGACTCATGCATGGTTCATTTTTGGCTGACAAAAAATCCCATGGCGGCCATGATAATTTCTGCCAGATGAAATAGCAGAGCAAAGTAAAGTGCAGTTTTCAGATAAGGAGCACATAATCAAAACATTTTAGGAAATATCAGGGCTCTAGAGACACAAGCGGTCTGGCATATTGTGCAAACAAACAGGTATTCATATATGTGGAAAAGTTGTTTATCACATTAAAGCCTGTCCTACTGGGTTTGCCAGTTCAGGGGGAAAAGGAGCAACAAATATTGCTTTCTATTTAGGTTGCATTTAGGAGAGAACTGGATGTGAAAAACAGCACAGTTGGGTTCATTTTTCAGATCTAGAATAATCCTCAGTGCATTCTAATTAAAGGACTTCCTGGAAGGCAGAATGAAGCAGATAAAATATCTGATAGAATGAAGCAGATAAAATATCTGATAGTATGAGCTGAGAGAGGAAACCTCTTCTGGGTGGAGCCAAGCCAAATTCCACTCAATGTATATTTTACAGAATTACTAAAAATATAGCATCCACACACCTGCAATGTAAAGCCAAACCAAAAGGGGGAAGTTTACTTTACCTCATAGGCCATTATTACAACAAATTTCTAATTGTCATGCACTAATATTCGGTGTTTTTTGTCATTCAAGGCTATGCTGCTTTGAGGATCATTTAGAATAGGAGAAAAGCTGTACAAAATCAGGTGAAATGCGTGAAAATTGTTATCGGTGCATTTAAAGCTAATTTTACATTAAGAGAAAAGTACTACGTTCATGCCTATTAGTACCAGAGCACAAGCAAAAAAACTGTACTAATTTTGTTTCAATAATTGTGAAAAGAAAAACCCAGAAGTAAAGCTTGCACATTATATATACATTTGCAGTAATGTCAGGCTAACTTGTTGTGGTAACACTGAATTGTGGTATAACAGCAAAACATAAAATAATCTGTAAATTAGTGGGGCAGTGTTCATTTCGACACCACTCTTTCCTGATATCACCCTGTAACTTTTCCCCAGAATTCCCAATAACGAGGGCATTGATAACTGGGTAGGGAGGGGGTGATATAAAGACCAGGCCTCGAAAGTGGGACCTTGAGGGTCATCTTAGAAATCAGGAATTATCAGGGATATTCTTCCGAGTATTTCAACCTTAGACTTCTCATTCTTACAGCAGGCAGAGTGCCTGAGGGAGCATTAAGGAGTAGTAATGAGTCTGTAGGGTTCAGAAAAGGGTAGCATTAAGGAATAGTATGTGGCTTTTAGGGTTCATCCAAAAGAAGTGTCCAGAGGTAGTAAGGCGTTTTTAGGATTCATGGAAGGGTAGCAATAAATGGTAGTAGAAACATTATAGGGTTAAGGTAAGGGTAGCATTAAGTGGTAGTAAGGGTTTTAAGCTTCAGACGTGAGTATCGTTAAGGGCTGGCAAGGGGCTTTTAAAGATCAAAAAAGGGTTACGTTAAAGAAAGTTAGGGATTTTTGGGGCTCAGGAATGGATACCCTTAAGTAATAGTGAACGATTTGTAGGTTAAGGGAAGGGTAGCGTTAAGTGATAGTAAGGGGTTATAGCAGTGGTAATCCTCATAGAAGGGTAATAATGTTGCTTAGCGTGCAGGGAATGGTAGTGGTAAGGGGTAGCAAGGGGTTTCAAGCATTCATGGAAGAGTAGCATTAAGGGAGAGCAAGACATTTTTACAAATTAGGGGTGGGTAGCATTAACATACAGTAAGGTTTGTTTAAGGAATGTTAGCGCTAAGGGGTAGTAGGGATTCGTTAGAGTTCCAGGGATAGACAGCATCATAGGGTAGTAAGGGGGCGTGGCCGCCTAGACGGGTCTTAGGCGGGGTCCGTGCGGCTGGCCGATATCTTTCAGAATCCTGCATTATCCTTGGTTTCCTTGATCCCGAACTGTATCCTGATCTATCACTGCCCCCCGTGCACCTATCGATTACGACTGCAGAGGTGCATACAAAACTGCATAGCCCAGAGAAACAGAGCTGCCAGGACTGTGCAGCAGCACCATCTTACCCAGGGAGTACCTGAGACCCAGAGCTGTGAAGAGGCGGGCATCTGTGTGCCCCTGGAACTTGTTCCTGGGTAGGGCGAACAGAGAGCATAACCGGAGCCCCGTGGTATTGATCCCGACCCGCTGGAGCCCTGTGATGGAGGGAGCCCTGCGACGTGACGCAGGAGAATCCCACGGGATCGGCCCCGGGGCGGGGCTAACAGAGGAGGCGCTGCTTCTGCAAACTGGGGCCCATTGTGCGGTGCCCAGGCCTGCTGTGTGTAGCAGCGGAGTAACTCTCCCATATGGGGCCAGCTAGTGGGGCTCCTCTGACTGGTACGCTGAGAGGAGGGGGACACTCCCTGGGTCTCAAATCTATGCCTGTTGAGTGGCCCCCATTAGCCTGAAACCAGGGTCAAAAGTAAACGGGCGCCCAGCTCCAACCGGCCGCTAATAGGGATGTGCTGGTCTAGCACTAGGTGCGAATGACTATTGAGCAGTTCCTCGGGCGTTGCGCTACAGTGGTCCTTACCCAGTTGTGCGGAGGGACTGCAGGCCACTGTACCTCCCCCTTTTTGGTAATATTTAGGGGGCACCACATGATTCGGATGACAACGGCGAGCTATACCTGGCGCAAGGTGGACCCCTGAGAGTGACTGAGGAACTGTGTGCTGTGAAGTCTGGTAAGGGGCTGCTGACAGCGCATTTGGGAGAGCACACTAGTGGCTGCTACAGGTGGTAAGCATGGTATGGTGCGGACGAACCCTCGGAGAGAGCGACTCCTGGGCAGTAAATAACTGAGGTACCTGATGGAGAACGAAATGAGCAGTGATTGTGCCACCCTAAGGGCTTAACCTTGGGGTTTGGAAACGAGACGTAGGGTCCTGGAGAGGCCCCTCATAGCCAGGGGCGTAACACAGGCCCCCGTAGCCCACACGGGGCCCCCTCGGCACTGAACTCTGGCCGGGAGAGCTCCTGATTGAGCCCGGAGGGGGCCCATCTAAGTACCGTGCAGGGAGGCCTCCTCACTGTTCGTTACGCCAGTGCTCATAGCAACCTACGGGAGTTATGCCAGGCAGCCGGTTTGGACTCATTGAGGACGATGGAGGGGTGTGGCGGCTGAGAGGCTCTCGCTTTGCAAACTATGAATGGTGGTGAAGACTGTTTCGGGATGGTGTAAACCCGCCAGGATCTGAGAAGAATGATACTTTGTGTGAGGAGGCGCCCGAGTCTCCCCGGAAGGCATGTTGGTGGGAGGTGCACTGCCTGGTTCGCCTCTCGTGGAGAGGACCAGAAGGACGACCTTATCGCATTTCAAGGGACACCATAGGGAAAGATAAACTTGCGAAATCACAATCCAACAAGATCTCAAATTACGCTCAACCCGTATCCCATGGCCCGGGGGGCAGAAATGAGGTCCCCCTCACTACATCCAGTCACCTAACTGTGCTGCTTGACCTTCCTGTACAAAAACAAGACGGAGGCTTTTTCTGCTTCTCATGCAGCACACATAGAAAGAGGAAAACATGAGGAGAAATAAACCTATTTCTCTAGATAGGTTTCTGGCACGTTCCCAGGTCTACCACTTCGGGTAAATCTGAGAATACGTCGAAATCCATGGATGATGCAGAGGAACACCCATGGAAACGACTCCCTGGCGCAGAGTAATGCAAAGCAGTAACTTGCGCTGCCACCCCATGGAATGGTGCAAAAGCGATGCAAAGGGGTTAATAAATATGCCCATAAGTATTTACGCATCCTGGCTATTCTCTAGCTGCAGTTTTAAAGTCACTCCTCGGAGAAGGCATTTTGTTCCTACTCAAATCATCAAGGGTTTCTGCTGAAGTGTCAACTGTTTTTTATCCAGGGCTGAATTTTCCCATTTTTTCCCCACTTCCGGATTGATCTGAGCATGATGTTTATGCCTGTGGACAGGCCCAGTCTTCATTGTTGGCTCACCCCTTTGGCTTCAGTACACCTGTGGTTCCCGGTGCCGTGTCTCCTGGTGTCCAGTTGTTCAATGTGCCTTTAGTGCATCTCCACCAGTGTCCTTTCTGGAGATCTACATAGACCCCCACATTCTGGCGTCCCTGGACTTTGAAGGTTTCATTGCTGTATTTTTCTCCCATTGTCATCAGTTTGAAGCAGTGGCTGGCTCCTGGTCAGAGGGTTTTCTCTTCATACAAAGAGGCATTTGGTGGTCAACACAGATGGTAGCACCTTTGGCTAGGGAGCATCTTGATGCATGGGTGTCAAAACAGCCCAGTTTTTCTTAATCGTGATGTAGTCACTACTATAGCTGACACAAGTTTTGCAAAATACTGATTTCTTAAGGCGCTAATTGCGATCGTAACAGAACTCGGTGGATCATTTCCAATACGATAAATCCCAAAAACAGATGTCCTGATGGATGCCGGAACAGTGGTATCCGCAATCCAATGAATGGCACAAAATCCTCATGATCTACAATCACACTTAAAGACACATGTCTGCAGTAGTAGTGACTAAATCGGGCTTAGGAAAAACTATACTGTTTTAATTCAAGTCCTCACTAATAAAGAAGACTACGAAAAGTTCAATGTCATGGTGGATTGATGGACTGACAATTAACATCTTAATATATGTCCTTGTAATAACGGAATTGTTTGGTAACAGATATTGATGTTAACCTATTATCAACCCTGTAGAAGTTACAATTTCTACTTCTACCTGCACTTCCATATGAATCAGGGTTTCATTTCTAAGATGAGTTCCAAGGGAAAAAGCTAAATCTTGTACCCAGCAAGCCACCAGGGCCTAGATGTACTAAGATTCTGCATCTGCTATTTGGCTGTGTACTTTGGCGAAGATTCAGCGCTCTATTGTCCCTTCAGACAATGTGCTCACAGAGGGGGTGATTGGGGGTTTTAAATTGAATTACTGTGGATTACTCGCTAACTATCCAGTGTGCCCACTGTGTTGCTTCCACACCCCAACTATCCATGTTATTTCCCTCCACCCAGGCCCCCCCATGCCCAGAACCTGGATGCCTGACCCTAAGATGGCGCCCTTCGCCACCAGGCAGTGCATAGAAAATGGGGAGTACAACAGGAGGCAAGAGACACGTTGCCCTACTAGAGCTGCCCAAGAGAATATGGAGTACCAGCCGAGGAGTACTGATATCGCCTTTACCGAACACCTGCTGCTTATGAGGGAAGCCTTTCACACTCCTCTGCTCAAGGACATTTACTCTGGGAACCCTCCCTCGACTGAGACCTAGCTATTCTGACTGATGCTCGGTGGAGCTACCCCAATAGTGGTGGAGCTACCAGGTTGCTAAAGAGGAGATGGGTTTATGGCCTCCCCCCTCCTCCCCCTCCCCCCTGCCGTCACCTACCCAGCCGGACCTTGGACAGATTTTCCCCTCGTCTCTACCTCTTTTCTTCCTCCTACCCCTTTACCCTATCCCCTTACCCTTCCTTGCTCCATTCACCTTGTCCCCTATGTTCTTTAAATGCTTTTCTTGATACTTATGTAACTTTTAACTGATGTTAATTGAAACATTATTGTTCCTCATGTAAAGCACTCTGATTCCTTCGGGTCTAGCCAACGCTATATAATAACTCCTTAATTAAATATGTTCCCATTTAGTACTCTTTCTCTATTCGTCTACTTCCCTAGCTCCTATCCCCTCTCCCCTGAATCTCTCCCCTTGCCTGCTACTCTGCCTAGCTCCCTGTCCTTTGTGCCCTTTGACTAAGCACTCCTTCTCCCCTTGTTGGGGAAAGATCCAATATTTATACTCTGGAGTCTCTGAAAACCTGCTGAGAGAGTCCGCTGCGCCAAGGGAGCCACTCACAGCTGAGGTATGGTATGGCACCCTTTGCCAAAGCACTCCCTCTTCCCTTTTTGGGGAAGGATCCAGTATGTAGGCCTTGGAGTCTTAGAGCCCCCTCTGAGAGAGCCCACTGCGTAAAGGGAGCCTCTCGCAACAGAGATACGGAAGTGATACCACTTCCCCTGGGATCACAGCTTACTGGACTTAGGACGTTTCTTTGACTCATCTACCGGTTTGTGTCCTTCCCCTCCTCTCTCCATGCGGTGTCTCTCACCCTCCCCTCCTCTTTCCCCGCCTTCATTAACTGTCTACTTCCCCTGCTCCTACTCCCCTCCCATGAATTTCTCCCCTTGCCTGCTTTTTCCCTTACGTATTTGTGCTTATTGTTCATCTCGTCCTTACAAGTAACTATGTTGCCATGCTCTAATAACTGTGTAACCTTTGTAACGATTTAACCTGTAACTATGATCTGATTCTCATGTAAAGCGCTCTGATACCTCCCGGTCTAGCCAGCGCTATATAAAACCTTTAAAATAAATAAATAAATAAATAAATGCATAAGGGAGCAATAGCAGAAGCGGCCGGGGATTCTTCGACGCTGATGGGTGTAATTAGGGCCATCCAATCTACTAAGGACGATATGGTCACGAAGATCGACGCTGTGGCTAAAGATCTTACTCTATTACGAAGCGACCTCCGGAAAGTCTCTGATAGGGTGACGACCACCTAGAAAGACACGGAGGCCCATAAGACTAAGGTGAAAAACCTTAGGAAAACAGTGGTGGAGTAGAATCGACAGGTGATCAAGCTTGACGATCGGGCGGAAGACGCAGAAGGTTGCTTCAGGAGGGCGAACCTACGCTTTGTGAGGTTTCCGGAGAAAGCAGAGGATGTGGGCCTTTTTTTAGAGGTCTGGAACAATTAGGAAATAGCTCCCAAGCAACTGTCCAGGTTTTCCAGTGTGGAACGGGCACACAGGGCGCTAGTGCCTCCCCCAAAACTGGGAGCGCCTCCCCGAGCCATAATTGAAAAACTGTTTAACTTACGGGATAGGGACCCTTTGCTTCAGCTTTCACGTAGTGGAAAACAATACTTCTTTGAGGGACATTCTATAGCCATATTTCTGGATTATACTCAAAGGGTTCAGGAACAGTCATCATTCACCATCTACCATTCAGACCTCACCACCCATAAACTAAAAATCCCAACCCACCAGCCAGACCTTGAAACCCACCAGCCATATCTGAGCTCCTACCAGCCATAAGTTGTGAATTCTAGGCCAAGGCCTGCAGATGTCACCACATACAAGCCAATCCTTACCAATCATATCTGACCACCACCACCAATCAACCCATACCTTCTCACTCACCCACCATAACTTGCACCTCACCAGCCTGATCTTGCTATGTATCAGCCACACTGTGCCCCACCCTTGAGACTCAGCTTCCAGGAACCAAATGCAAGTACAGGCTGCACGTCACATCATCAGGCCCAAAGACACACCTGACAGGCCTAAAAACCTCCAGCCAATCTACAAGACACACTACCTTGGCATCGTGTCTAACCGGCTAGATCTTGGAAAACACTAGTAGGTCATATGAGCCACACAGCTTGACCTTGCCCATCACGTGCCCGACCGTGCATCCCACCAAGCTCTCATGATGCTCCAGGAAGGCCACAGGACATACGTGCCAGGTAGAGCTATATACCGCTTTAAGGCTCAGCAGTGTAAGAAACCCCAGACACAAGGACCAACCATCCTGACATTAGAAGCAGCCAGCTGGATCTTGACATCAGTTAGTGTCTATGTTTAAGCCCAACCGCCAGACCTCAAAATCCACTAGCCAGACCTTGCAACTCACAAGTCAGACCTACAGACCTAAGACTTAAACTGTGAGACCCACTAGCCTGACCTATGGGTCCCTGCAGCTGATCCTCTACTGAAACCAGAAGGACCACATGCTCTATGAGCCTAAGATCATTACCCACCAGTCACATCTTGACATTCACCAGCCATATCTCTGGCCCTGACAGCCCTCAAGGCCAATCAGCCAGACAGCTGAACCACCAGGTATATCTTGCATCCCATCAGCAGAACCTCCTGATCATGTTCCTCATCATTCTGGCATTCCTGGTGCTGAGCAGCCAGGTGCAGGCCCATGTTCTTCTCCTTCTAGACCTCCTCCTGGTATTCAAAATGGTCCAGCTCCTTCTGATGCTCCTCCTCCGTGCCTTCCAGCTCCTGATCACCTTGGTCTTTCTCCCATCTTGCTGCACTTCCTCACCATGTTGGTTTTCATTATCCTGTCCCTCTTCCTCCTTCTTCAGGTCCTTGAACTACCTGAACTCCTAAACCGGTTCCTCGTAATCCTAGCCAGCATTCCACTTGTCCACTACCCTCTCGTGTCTTCTTGTGGTTCTAACCTCTATGCCCTCCTACAACACTCCACTCCTAACCTTACACTACACTAGGTTTATTATCTGAAATCTAGATTTTTATGCTGATGAGCAATGTCAAGGACAGAAAAAAAGAGCCAGGCAGAGACTTGTCTCAACAATGTCTGTTTTAGCTGTGCCAGTGGTGAGCATCAGTCATTAGAAACCTTCAATGCACTTAATTTACCTTTCTGGGCATTCTTATCACCTCTACTGAGAGCTATGAACACCACTCAGACCTGTTTTTTCTTTGAATTCTGAACCTGGAAGTACTAAACAAGAAATGGAATAAACAAGACCACAGGTCCAGGAATGCAAAGAGTACTTTGACTGCATGCGGGCTTGGGATATGTAAGAGCTCTGGCTGGCCATGTCATGTAACAATATAAAAGGCGAAATTTTAAGTATACAAACTTCCTGGCTCAAAAGAAACAAAATAATAGGAGCATGACCTATTGGCTTTATAATAGCACATTAACATATATGCAGCAGACCTATTGTTTTGCAAAACAAAGTCACATTGTAACGATTAATGATAGTGCTGACATTTTGTTCAATAAAGCCCTATTTAAAAAAACATTAACATGTTTGGATTTGGTTTTAACATTTTACAGGACACAAAGTACAGCCATAGAACCAGCCACTAGATGTTCCAGATCTCCAGCTGAAGAGGATCTTTGTCCAGCTTGTAGTGTTTTTAAAAAATATAGTAAGTTCTCCTGGGGTCATAGTCAATGACCTAGGAGACATACAGTTTTTTTTAATTTTGTTGCGGGGGGGGCAGATGCACTCTCTACAGCCCCCCACTACAATAAAAAAAAAAAATATGCGCACCCAGAACATAAACGTCATTGGAGGCTGTGGGGAAGCCTCAGGTCCCTTGCGGCCCTTGCAGCATTCCCTGGCAGAAGTCGGCAACTTTCTTTATTGGTGGGTGCCCTGGTACCCACCCAGCATAACCACAATACCCTCTTCTCTGGGGGTCACCGGGGAGCCCCAGACCTCCCCTAGCCAGCATCAAAATGGGTGCTGGTGGGAGTCGGCTCCATTACTTTGTGGAGGCATTGTATTGGTGCCCATATCTTTACTTGGGGTGGTCCTAGGAGGATGGAACCACCACAATCATTGAGTAATTATATGCTCTTTGTGTTCAAGGCACCTGCTTGGTCCTCCCCCTAGGTTAGGGGGGACCCCAAAATCATCACCTCTCTCATTAACTGATATTTTTCAAATCTCACTTTTGTGAATTGGTATGGAATGTTAGTGCAGTAGCTTATGCAAAAGTTTTTGTATGAACTCCGTTGTCTGTATTAATAAAAGTTTTAAACAGAAATCTCACATAACTTTAATAGAATTTTTTTTATCTTTTCATGCCAGAATACATATATCCATCTCTCAAAAATGAAAATATGGCAAGCATTGCTTTTGGTTAAACAAGAAATAATTCTATCTTTACATGCTATAATATTCACTAAACTCTAGAATCTTGCCCCATAATGCTTTGCTGGGCCTTTGGCTGGCATAGTATTTTGCCCATAACTTTGCTTGGGGTGGTCCTAGGAGGATGGGACCACCACCAAATCGTTCAGCGTGATATGCTCTTTGTGTTCAATGCACCTGCTTGCCCTCCCCTAGGTAAGGGGTGACCTCAAAATCATCACCCCTCTCATTGCCTGATGTTTTTCAAAGTTCACTTTTGTTAATTGGTTATATGCTTTTTAGCATGTAAAGGTAAAGTTGATTTACCAAAGGGTTGTGGGTACAGTAGGTAACTCCATTGCGTCGCGGAGTAGGAATTCTTCCATGAATTCCGTGTTTTCTATGAAATGCATAATTACCAAATCTTCCGTAAGCGGAGCGGAGTTCATTGCCCAGGGTTAGTGCCAATGACCTGTATGTTTTCACACCCCTTAATGGACGTCAGTAGTTCAAAGCCTCAAAAATGGACTGAAAAAACACTATATTCAGTGGTTTTAAGCGTATTTCCCCTGCCACCATGTGATATTGGCTCCTCATCGGCAGACCGTGTGACGGGAGCCGATATTCTGTGTATATTTTCAGCAGTTATAGTTACCTGAGCTAACTATAACTTACGCCCCTGCAATGCACTGCTTATGACCTCACGTATTACATCACTCATGACATGGTCAGTGACATAACTGATGACATCTCAAATGACATGATCCACTGAACCTCTCACACATTCACTCACCGCTCATACAACTTCACATACACCCACTCCTACTCGCACACAACCGCTCACAAACACATTCACAGGCCCATACAAGTACTCACACACCCACTCACTGATTCATAGATCCACTCACAAATCCAGTCACTCATACAGCCACTCACACAAGTGAGTGAGGGGGTTTGTGAGTGGGTGCATAAGTCTGAATGGGTCTGTGAGTGACTGCATAAATCTCTGATAGGGTTTGAGAGTGTGTCTGTGTGGTCAAATAGGGGAGGCCCAGGGACCCCATCCACTGGGACCTGGCCATATACATATGCTCAGCACCCGGCTGCCCTTTTCGAATATTAGCAAATACAGGCCCAGCCTTTAAAATATTATTTTCTGTTAGGGGGGGCTGCTGGGCCTCGGGGACGGCATCCCCAGACTTTACACTAGGGGGAGGGGCCACCTGGCCCCCCACCCTAGTCGATTTCAGCCCAGGGGATGCCATCCCCCAGTGCAAGCCCATTTCGTCTGGGTGCCCCCAGGGCACCTGGTGTGCAATGGAACCACTCGGGGGCCTGAAGGACCCGCGGTCCCTATGGGCTCCCCTTCTCCTGTGGGAGCCGGCATTGCTCTGACAGACAGGGGGCAGCTAAAATGCAGCTCCCTTTCTGTCAGAGCAATCCTTTGTCTGCAAGCTAGGGCAGGGAAACAGAATGAAAGCTAACAAGCAAGAGCATTTTCACAGCTCTCACTTGCTGAAAGCAGAGGGTTTGCTGTGACTTGGTGGGAGCTGTAAAAGCTTCTGCCGGGTCACAGCAAACATCTGTGTCCAGGATTGGCGACCCCGGGACATAGCAGAAGTTCAGTTCATTATCTCTTTGTGTTCACTTTGTTTGCCCTAAGCTGGCAGGGTATGTCCAGACGTGGGTCCCTTACTCACTTTGCCACTTTGTTCAAGCTAGCCTGGCTGATGAGGGGCGTTACACGTAAACCGGTCCCAAGATGATTGTTTCCGGTCCAGGGAAGACCTGGCTTGGCAGTTCGGGCTTTACTGTTCCCATGAGGAACAGGGTCAAGACTGATTTGCATATGGCTGGGTCTAAACTGGGGTGGCGAAGTGAGCTAAAGAACGAAGATGGATTCAACTCATATCTGTGACTGGGGTGAGGGTCTGAAAAGTTTCAATGCTCTGACCATCATCCCCTTGTGTTTGCTTTGTTTGCCCTAAGTTGGCAGGCTAAGCCAGAACCGGGGTCCCTTGCTCACTTTGCCACTGGATTCAAGCTAGCCTGGCTGATGAGGGGTGTTACCCCAAAACCAGAGCCAGAATGCCTGTTTCCAGTCCAGGGAAGACCTGGCTTGGCAGTTCGGGCTGGACTGTTCCCATGAGGAACAGAGTCATGACTAATTTGCATTTTTAAGGCCCAGCGGTGCCAGGGGACAACACCTAGAACCTTCGTGGGATACCTGTTCTGGCGCACTAAAGACAGAGACACGGGACACTTCCTTGTGCGTCAAAGGTGTATATAAGTGTAGGTTCTGAGAGTCTGTTCCCTTTGCATATGTGAGTCGCTCTCTTTTATACAGGATTTTGTCATTGCACAATATGTAAGCAAAAGGTTACAACTCATTTCCCACAGTAAAATTCAAAGGATCACTTTCATGTATTCAGAGCACCGGAACATAATTACATTAACATCACCAGTTCCAACTGTAAAAGCACATCTTCCCACCATTAGGTACATTCCACTGGAGTTGTAAATAAACAAGAGAAAGAGACAAGAACAGCTGCAAGGAAGTCAGACAACAGGGAAGAGGGAGTGTGAGGATAATATTGGATGCGTAATCGTAGCCTAAAAGGACTTGATCCCAGCACGTGCGAGGCTGAAACAATAGGCCGGCACGGCAGGATCACCTCCGAGCGGAGACAACTGCTTTAGCAGTGTCCTCCCCCTACTCATAAAAGACGCATGAAAAGGCATATGCTTCTTCCGTGAAGCTTGGGAACAAAAGGGTCACGATGCGGACAGTTGCCTGTTCGCTGACTACGTGAGGGCAAGCACCAAAATGGATGCCGTATCTAAAATGGAACCCGAGCGTCCATTTAAAGAAACCTGTAATTGTGACGAACTCTTCTGAGTAGTATGGCGAAAACGCGTACACTTACACAACTCGTCATTTACGGTTCATTGATACCACATTCGTCCATATTCGGCGGTGCCCAAAACGTCGTAACTATTTTTACGGAACCTCAGACGCTCCTTTTGCCCTCATGTAGGCAAGAACTAGTCGAAGTCGGAGTCGATCTCGATATTCATCAGATCATTCAGATGTTGTTGGAACATAACGCTATCCATCAATGCCTCCTTGGAAACAGGTGACCTTCTTATACACGTTGTAGCACAAAGGCCACATAAGGCAGGACCACACTGTACACAAAGACAACACGTGAACAGAAATGTCACGACAACCCCTATAATCATCAGAATCTTCCAACCCCAAGTCGACATTAGACCCCAAAACCATCCTAGAAGCGTCCAATCTCCCTCGTCCTCGTGTATGGACTCCGAGATTTTATGCAACTTTGAGATGGCTTGAAAGACAGTTGGAGCGTTATCAGGTATAAAAATGCAGCAGCTCGAATGGATGACCTTACACACACCACCTCTATCTGCTAGTACAACGTCTAGAACCATACGGTTCTGTAACGTCATAAGCCTATCCGCTTGAAGCTCTGCTGTCAGGTTACCAAGGGCACTTGCAGTTATGTTAGCAGTTGACTCTACTACACGAGTTAACAGTCTCAGATTTCTGCTATTGACCATGGGGCCCCAAAACGGTAGAAAACCCTTGAAGAAGTCTCCTGCTTCTTGACCGGAAGTATCCTCTTTACTAATGACACCTCTCACAACTCTGGTTTTGTGATAGTCGGCAGCAACAGTGAAAGTCGGGGGCAAGAGATTTGCAATATAGCAGGTACCTGAGAAGTCATGTGGTAACCACGTATATGCTCGGTTATAACATACAAAATAGGTACCCTTGGCAGTCAGAAAGACAGGGGAAGAGAGCATCGGTAGAACGTAAGTATCCACACAAGCACTCTTCCCAAGCTGGGCTCTTGGATTTCGGCCACGACCTTGCAGACAAAAGTGGCCTAGGTGAGGTACAATCCAGATTGGAGATGAGCTTTTAAGCTGCCTATCACCCACTGATATACTATACTCAGCCTCACTAAGGTACTTATAGGTTTGCACCTCCTCTTCTGGGATAAGTGACGTGTCGAAGATATCTCTATTTAGATCGGCAATAGCTATCATTAGAGACTTGTGATACGGGCCAGGACCAAAGTTTGCTGAGCGTGGCTCTCGATGGGGGTAGGAATCTAGTGCACTACGGAACATGGTTTGGAATGCCCGAACTGACCCTTGGGGGCTGTACGGAAGGACCAAGTATGGGATAGCCCTGTCCATGGTATGTGGCATTAGCCCACACACCCAACAGTTTGTAGTATTTACCACCAACTGATGCTGATGCAAAAGTTGCACAAAGGAATTGTTTTTAAATTCCGCACGTCTGACTTGTTCATGTTGAGGCAGTAGGTGAAAAGAATGTGGAGAAACAGTAGAGACGACATTTAGATCATGAGAAGGAGAGGTGGGTAAGGCAGAAGGCAGCAATGATAGAAAACCAAAATATACTCCACCCACCAGCAGCATAGAAACAGTTAGGAACAACATGAAAACCTGTAATAAAAAACACTTTGCTCGAAATGTGCTGTACAATTTAGATCTTTGCACCGTCTTTTCCTCTATCTTCGTCAGCTTGGAGAACTCCATCCTCTAACAACCGTCCGCAACGTTCTTGACGCACTTCGTTCTGGGTAGCGATTATCAATTCCCAGGGGTTCCCGGAAATCGACAAAAGAAATTGACCTAATGTCAATAACTGCTAAACAGAAGAAAGTGCCCGTGCGGCCCTACGGCAAACCCAGATGGCAGGTTTTAATCAGTTAAATAATCAATTTCATATATGTCTCCTAGCTGTTCTGGAAAAGAAATACATACATAATAAAATGTCCACAATGGTCAAGGCAGAATGTGAGGGGGTATTTTGAAATCAAAATGATAACAATTTATTCATCCTTATTGCGTGTACGAAGAAAGTATCGGTTTCTTCCGGGTCGAGTCTGATCTTCAAACAGTGGATTGGATGGCGAAAGAGTGTTCGATTGTCCAGGCAATTGTTCAGTACTTGTATTCCCCAATGTTGAAGGAAAGGAAATTGTTCGAGAGGAATCAACAGGGGTGTCAGATAAAACTGAAGTGTTCCCTATGGTCTGAGCTTTGCTAAATGGGACAAAGCGCTGGGGAATGTCAGTTTCAGACGAGGAAAAACCTTTACGTATCCATGTGTCTGCCGGCAGAGGAAGCGGAACCTTCTTGGTGTGGGTGGCATGCACCCAGTGTTTCCGTCCCTCCAGTCGAACCGCCGTCCTCGTTGCTAGTAGCACCTGGAAGGGTCCCACAAATCTCGGCTCAAGATGGCGTTTTCGTCCGAAATTTCTAGTGAGGACCCAGTCCCCTGGTTGGAGCCGATGACCAGGACCCTCTGTTTGTGACGGCAGAGCCTCAAAGACCTGTTGATGAATCAAACTCAATTTAGCAGTCAGATCATATAGATAATCAATTAACATTGGATATTCAAGTCTGTTCAATTCTTTAGGCCTCGGAACCCCACAAATGTTCGCAGGGCGGCCGAACACAATCTCATATGGGCTAAGCCCTACTCGAGAGTGTACAGTAGCCCTGGTCGATAAGAGAGCTAGAGGCAAAGCGTCAGGCCATGATAAACCAGTTGTTGCCTGAATTTTAGCAAGTTTTAGTTTCAGGGTGCCATTGTATCCTTCCACCAAACCCGCTGACTGAGGATGATTAGCACTATGAAATTTCTGGGATATTCCTAAACCACGACACACACTCTTCATCACGCTTCCCACAAACTCACTTCCGTTGTCCGACCATACAATCCGAGGCATGCCGTACCTGGGGAAATACTCTTTGAGCAGAATTTTAGCTGTGGATAGGGCAGTATTATCCTTAAGAGGGTAAGCCTCAATCCATCTGGAGAACGCACAAACCACAACCAGCACATACTTTAAATTATTGCATCTCTCCATGTGGATGAAGTCTAATTGGATAACTTCGAAAGGACATGTAGGAGGGGCAAAATGACCAGGTGGAGTGTGGGTGCCCTTACCGGGATTATGCATCAAACATACCATGCAGTTCTTAACCACTCTCTCTGCACATTTAGTAATCCCATCATTCTTCCATACAGGAGACAACAACTTGCATATGCCCTTCGAGTTAATATGTGCTGTGCCATGGGCCATTGTAACAACAGCAAGCACATATGCATCCAGTAACATCCATCTCTGTTTCTCTGACAAATCAACCCAACATCCATCCTCATCTAATTTTCCCGTGCTTTCTTTCCACTTAGTCTTTTCCATTTCAGTGGCCTCATTCTGTATTTCCTTCACACTCTCCACGGTGTCCTCACACATACTAGTTTCTGCAGGCCATCTCACTGAACTTGTAACATACATTCGATTTGTCAGATCTTTGGCTGTCTCCTTAGCAGTCTCATCTGCAAACGCATTACCACGACCAACATCATCTGTCACTTTTCGATGCGCACTACATTTAATTATGGCCACCTGTTTAGGCAATGTGAGTGCATCTAAAAGGTCATTCACAAGCTGTCCATGCTGAATCTTTGTGCCATGCGACGTTAAGAATCCTCTTTCTTTCCACAATCGCCCAAAACTATGTGCCACACCAAAAGCATACTGGCTGTCTGTGAACACATTCACCCGCTTTCCTCTGGACAACACACACGCTCTCGTCAAGGCGACCAACTCAGCTGCCTGAGCCGAGTTCTGATTTAATCTCGTAGATTCCACAACCGTTCTCAACGTCACTACAGCATACGCAGTCGTCACATCACCATTCGGTAACTTAAAACAGGAACCATCAACATACAAAGTACCATCGGGATCTACCAATGGAGTATCTTTTAGGTCAATACGACCTTTCGTTTCCTCTACGGTTCTCAGATAACAGTCATGTGGTGCTACATCACTCAACTCCGTATGGATCGGCAATAATGTTGCTGGGTTCAACACATTACACCGTTTTATCCGTATGTGACTAGCCAGTAACGTCAGCTCATACCCAGACAACCTTGCGCTCGTCAAATGTTGAGTTTTCGTTCGGTTCAAGAGAGTGTCAACTGCATGCGGAACCATCACCGTAAGCATATTATCCATGACCAGACCTGCGGACTGTCGAATGGACGCCACAGCTGCCGCTGTTGCTCTTAAACAACTCGGCAAAGCTCTAGCTACTGGGTCTAAGGTAGAAGAAAAATATGCGCATGGGCGCTGTTTGTCACCAAATTGTTGCGCCAGAACACTCAACGCACAACCATCCCTCTCGTGAACGTACAGTGTAAACGGCTTACTGTAATCAGGAGTACCTAACACAGGAGCCGAACACAACGCATCACGTAATTCAGAAAAACCTTTTTGACACTCTCCAGTCCATGGCAAAGGAGTCGGTACATCCTTGCACGTGAGAGCTAACAATGGTTTCGCCAATAATGAAAAATTTGGGATCCATTGTCTGCAGTATGACGTGATACCTAGAAAGGCACGTACATCTCTCTGAGTTTTTGGCACAGTCATTCGGGTAATCGCTGCAATTCTCTCTGGGGTCAACCTTCTCCCTTCTTTTGACAATAAGTGACCTAAGTAGGTTACTTCTTGGCAACAATATTGCAGCTTGGAAGGTGACACCTTGTGATGTAAGTCACATAAATGCCGCAACAATGATACTGTAGCAGTTCTACAAATATCTTCGGTATCAGCGGCGACCAACAGGTCGTCAACGTACTGAATCAAGGCTGCGCCTGCCGGTAATATAAATGAATCAAGTTGACTTTTAAGGGCTTGACTGTAGATCGACGGACTCTCACAATAGCCCTGTGGTGCGCGTTTCAGTCTAAAACTGCGACCACCTAATGAGAATCCGAATAGATCTCTGCTTTCCTCAGCAATCGGGATACTAAAGAAAGCATTCTTTAGGTCGATCACCGTGAACCAGGAGGCAGACACTGGAATCAGTGTCAACAAAGTCGTGATATCAGGGACCACGGGGTATTGTGGAATCACGATTTTATTTACTTCTCTCAAATCGATTATGAAACGGTACACAGGAGGTTTAGATGGATCAGTTCGTTTTAAAATGGGTAACACAGGACTATTACACACATTTCCCCGAGTTTCTTCAACGACATCCTTTTCGATCAGATCGTGTACAATCGTTAATAGCGCCCGTTCTCCCTCAATGGAGATACGATACTGTGGTATACGTGGCAATCGCACATTTGGTTTCAGCTTGATCATATAAGGTGGGATGTCCAAGAGACCCACGTCATTGGGACCTGTGGCCCATAGAGACGCAGGAAGGGAGCTCAATTCCGGTGGGAATTTATCGATCGACAAGTACATAGGAGAGATTACTCTCCGACCTAATGTAAGCTCCACTCCTTCAGGAGAGCAATACAGAGTCGCGTATAACCGTTTCAGCAAATCCAGACCCAAAAGATTCTCACCACAACCAGTAGATAGAATCAATGGAGCCTCCAACTCACGAGGGCCAATTGCAAGGGGCAAAGGGCTAGAAACAGGATTGCTAACAGGGGCGCCAGAGAATCCAACGGAAACATTTGTTAAGCCGGACAAAGGTGCGCCAGGGAGTTTCGAATGCATGATGGAACTTTTCGTCGCACCAGTGTCTAGCAGAAAAGGCTCAACTACACCAGATGTAGCAACTGCGACGTAAGGCCCACTCTGATCAACCGGAACTGATACTACTCCCTCTCTCTGTCGGTGGCTGTCCTAGTAACGATCGTTTACAACAGTCTCATGTTCAACGTAATAGTCGTCCGTGTAATACTGCGCTGATTTATCGGACCTTACATTTCGCTGGTCAAAACAATTATTCGCGTCCGAGGACGTATTAAGGCGCTCAGTCTGATTTTGAAAGGCACCGCGACCTCTACCTCGAGATGCTTGTTGAGGACCACCACGACCCCCTCGTGCCGACACACCATTAAGGCGGTCATGCAAAGCGGGACAATCATATTTTATATGTCCCTCTCTTCTACAATACGCACACTGGTTATACCCAAGCATAGATCTAAAGTCAGAGGAGTCAGGACGTGACTGTATTCTGGAGGATTGCGATTGTGGTCTATATTGCTGCTGCAAATCAGTGTGATTTGAACGCGGAGGATACGCTTGCTGCAACAAAACCTTTGTTTTGAGCTCCTTCGTTTTCTTATCTACACGATCACTTTCTTCTTTTTCCCTATTCTCATAATATTGAGCCGTTGCTAATATCTGTGCAGTGGTTGAAACAGCCCATGCACTTTCTGAATTTTTCAATTTGTTGCATAGTTCAGGCAACAAATTCAACACGAATTTGTCAACAAACAACCGTTGGCCTCCCTCAGTGCCCATATCCTGACCACTATGATCGACAAATGCCTCTTCGAATATAGTAAAGAAATCAGAGACACTCTCGTCCTTCTTCTGCTTACAAGCTGCTAATTTATCCCAGTTTACCCTCATCGCCGGCATAAGCGTTTTCATGAACGTAATTATTCTCTGGGGCAGATCCGAAATTACCTGCTCAGGCTTAGCCCCACCAACTTGTCGGCCATCAGCCGCTATTATTGCAGCCCAATCACCGCCTAACTCATTCGCATGATTTTCCTGACGAATTTTCGCCCAAACCGGCTGTGGTACAACATTACCGAACAGCATGTCGATGTCGGCAAGGTTCATAATAGTAGCATCTACCAATTGAGACAACTCCTTATAGTAACCCGCCGGGTTCTTGCGTGGATCAGGCAAGGACTGTTTGACCTGCAATACTTCTGATCGCTTCCATGGGAGGTGTATCCAAACTCTCTGGAAATATGGAGGAACCACAGGATTAGCATTAGGATCACCTGGCATGTATACTGGCGGAACTTCTCTCATAGGATACTGACCAGGAGCCACTTTCCAAGTTTCTAAGTCGTCATCATTAAATGACACACGAGAAGGCACTGTGGATCTAAAGGATAACAATCGCTCTAAGGCACGTCGTACATCGCCACCTACAATCATACCGTTCGAAAACTGACTCTGAAGTTCAATCATATCGGGCGGTACGTTATCTAAATTGTCATTATACCATTGTTCCCTCAAAAAGTTACACATTTCTTCGAACACGAATCTCTGTGTAGGCTCATTAAACTGAGAAAACGTCTCGAAAACCATGCGTGGAGGGTAGTTGGCAGGATGTTTTATCCACCTATGTGCCATTGTCACTAACGTCTCTTTCTCCCTTCCACTAGGGATCTGACTCCGTCTTTGGGGAGTTTCAGAAGTATCGGATGGAAATAACTGACCAGAAAGCGGTGAATAAAGGGTAGCAACAGTGTTAAGGATACGATTACGAACAGAAGGAGAAAGGAGAACAGGAGCCACAACGTTTGAAGTGAAGGCAGACACAGCAGAAGCAGGCAAGATAGTCGGGGTGGCAGGGACAAGAGGCTGAGAAGGTACAGGCAAAGGAGCAGTAGGAATAGAGACAGGTGGTGGGACAAACGTAGGACCAACAACGGGCTGACCCGCAGCCGTCGGAACAACAGGAGGGACAACAGGAGTAACAACAGGCGGAACTACAGGAGGAACTACAGGGGCCGTAGCACCCTGTGCATAAGGGGGCGGCGATTTCATCAAATATGCTAACAAGGGATCCTCCTTTGACTCCTCTTCTTTCTTATCCTGACTAGTTGGTAAAACCGGATAACATTTGTCTATCTTCATATGATGTAATCTAGTAGAAACTTCTATTTCTTTTTCTTCTTTATCTCGCTGACATTGTTGTACAACTTGCATTATCGGGACCATACCGTCTCTTCGATTCTTTTTAGACTGTTTGATTTCTTTCTGCTTGGCCTCTTTACGCCACAACCGAAAGGAATCAAACATAGCTGGCCTAGCTTTCTTTTTAAACAATTTAGCTTCAAGATTATCTAAAATCGCAAGTTCAAAACTTCCGTGCGGTGGCCAACTAAGGACACCATCTTTTTTCGTGTAACGGACCCAATATTTATTATATATAATAGGGCCCACACCATGTCGACTATAGAGCTCATATATCGGAGTTCCAACTGGAGGTATCGGACACGAGTCCTCCAACCGGGAATCCTTGTTGCAACATTTAAAGAAACCGAGAAAACCACTATGGCTAGGCATCATGTACACTAACCTAGTATCAAACTTCAAGGGTTACCGAAGCACTAATTCTTCGTGAAAGACAAAACCCTCGGTTTTTGGCAATTGCAATTGTCAAATAACAACTAAGAACCAACAACTAAGAACCACAAATGCACTGGAATTATGCAAACAACAAAGCTTCAACAAGCTGTAACAACAACTAAGGACTGGGAGCGACCCACAAATACTTAACTGAGGGCTTCAATGGCGTCACCAGGAAGGCCCGTCTATCGTCTTGCTGTACGAAAGGTCTACGCCAGGCGTCGAAAACAGGTCGACAGTCAGGGCATCGGTCCGTCGCAGCCGTCAGGAGGCGGGAATCTTCGCGGGAAAAAATCTTCGGACCACTTATTTCGACAACAGGATCGATGAAACGGGGTGCACCTTTTCCTCGGAGATTTCACACGAAGTTCCTCACAATCGTCAGGCTTTGGACCGGTACCGCCGATGTTGCCCCGCGTTGGGCGCCAACTGAAGGACTGGGATATTTAAGGCCCAGCGGTGCCAGGGGACAACACCTAGAACCTTCGTGGGATACCTGTTCTGGCGCACTAAAGACGGAGACACGGGACACTTCCTTGTGCGTCAAAGATCAGGGTTTATTACTGCAGGGAGACAAAAGTCACAAGAAGTACAACAGAGTGTAGGTTCTGAGAGTCTGTTCCCTTTGCATATGTGAGTCGCTCTCTTTTATACAGGATTTTGTCATTGCACAATATGTAAGCAAAAGGTTACAACTCATTTCCCACAGTAAAATTCAAAGGATCGCTTTCATGTATTCAGAGCACCGGAACATAATTACATTAACATCACCAGTTCCAACTGTAAAAGCACATCTTCCCACCATTAGGTACATTCCACTGGAGTTGTAAATAAACAAGAGAAAGAGACAAGAACAGCTGCAAGGAAGTCAGACAACAGGGAAGAGGGAGTGTGAGGATAATATTGGATGCGTAATCGTAGCCTAAAAGGACTTGATCCCAGCACGTGCGAGGCTGAAACAATAGGCCGGCACGGCAGGATCACCTCCGAGTGGAGACAACTGCTTTAGCAGTGTCCTCCCCCTACTCATAAAAGACGCATGAAAAGGCATATGCTTCTTCCGTGAAGCTTGGGAACAAAAGGGTCACGATGCGGACAGTTGCCTGTTCGCTGACTACGTGAGGGCAAGCACCAAAATGGATGCCGTATCTAAAATGGAACCCGAGCGTCCATTTAAAGAAACCTGTAATTGTGACGAACTCTTCTGAGTAGTATGGCGAAAACGCGTACACTTACACAACTCGTCATTTACGGTTCATTGATACCACATTCGTCCATATTCGGCGGTGCCCAAAACGTCGTAACGATTTTTACGGAACCTCACTGGGTCTGAACTGGGGTGGCGAAGTGAGCTAAAGAATGATGGTGGATTCAACCCAGATCTGTGACTAGGGGTTGGCAGAGTTTCAGCGCTCCATCCATCATCTCCTCAAGTTTGCCCTGGGAGGGTGGCGCTCCCCAGGTCTATTACTGGCTCCAGGAGGGGCCCCTTCCTTAGACGTAGTAGGGCTTGCTCCGGGGAGGTGGTGGTCCCCATGCCTAGAACAGCCCGGAAGGGTGGCATTACAGCCCCCTCCCATTTTACAGATAGCATTTTCCCCTCGGGGAGGAGGTGGTCCTCAAGGCCCTGGGGGTCTATGAGGCCCCCATTGCAAAATAATCCCTGGGGAGGAGGTGGTCCATGGGGGACGGTGGTTGCATGTGGCTCCGGGATACATATCTAGTATTAGCCCCGGGGAGGTGATGGTCCCTGGGCATGTAAATGCCCAAGGAGAGGGGCCCTGTGCGCTCCCCTTCTTTAAATGGTCCATGAGCCTGCATACCCCCAGGACCTGGCCCACCAGAGGGCTAAAGGGTAAAAAAGAGTGGAAGCCCATGCTTCTCTTCTTTTTTATCAGAAGCTGCAGTTCCAGTGCAACTCCCGCCCAATTTATTTTTATGCCTTTTTGCCCCAGGATGGGTCCCTGCAGGACCCACCTAGGAGGCCTAGGAGGTCAGGGTATTACTACCCTGCCCCCTCCTCTTTTTCTAAAACTATTTTTGTGGGACTCGGCTGAAGCCGGGCCCCAAAATGGCTCCCAACGCTTCCTGATCAAAGTGTTGGCAGCCAGTCAAATCTGAGCACGGGGACTGTTGGATCCTTGGAGTATTGGTATCCCTAGATGTACAAATGTGTTTTTCTTTAAATTTCTCCTAAACTATTGAACAGATTTACACCCAAATAATCAAAAGCTTATTTCTTTCTGGACCAAGAGCTAGTTTTCTGACAAGTTTGGTGCACTTCCGTCCAGCGGTTTGGCATGTAACTGTGTTCAAAATCCCTATGGGAATTAACATTGGAAAAACTATTTTTTGACCCACCCCTTTTCTCAGCCCCCAATTGACGGATCACCCTGAAACTTTTCATGCACAACAAGACTCACTATGACACCTTTTCTGAAAAATGTTGTAAAGATTTGTCAAGTGTTCCCAAATATATAGGCAGGTAAACAACTGCTTTTCCTATGGAAATATGGCCCTAACTGTAACTACCTACTGGCGACCGCAATATATATGTATATATGTATAAAGCTCCACGTTGTCCGAAAAGCAGAACTGCACTCAAATGCAGGCGGGTCCTGCAGGGTCCTTTATTCATATGAAACCAGCGTACACAATTGAACATTTTCAAAACCCAATGCGTTTTGGGCATTCTTCCCCTTGATCACGGGCATGCAATAGTTGGATTACGTATGCACGCAAAGTCCCACGAAATGTATACATCACACCCACAGATGGGCCTCCTGGGACTTGTAGTGCTACAAATTTCCCCACATTTTTTTGGGTCACTCACAAGATCCTCTGAGCTGTCATAGGGCCCAGTGAGAGCCCCCATGCAAATCAGTAAATGTTACACAGGGCCACGTTGAGTGTTGCTGAGAATTTGCAGATTTGTGGAAAAAACAACCAAACTGGGCTTCTTTGCAGGATACATGGAAAGGGTTAAAGAAATACTGACCTTTTAGAAGTGGTATAACAAAAAAGAAAGATAAATGGAAGCCTGTGATTTGTTAACTAGAGTATGATACTGAGAGAGGAGGTGGTTTGCAGGAGCTCGGACTGTAATTTCAAATAAAAACATATTATCAGAAATAGAAATAAAACTGAGAGAACAGCAACAAGCTTTTACAGGTATGTTGAATAGATTGTAGTTCCTAAAAGTATATTTTAAACAAAAATAGTGAGTGTAGGTAAGATTATTAGATGAGATTATTAACTAAAATACAGTGAGCAGGAAAGGAGAAAGAAGAATTGCTATGCTAAATGTATCAAAGTGTTATTATGGTAGTATGGATGAATGTATTTGAAATTAGAGGTGGGTGTTTTCTTATACTATGCATTTTAACGTATGTAATTTGCACATGCTGACATGGTCAGGGAAGCACGTATAGACCTAGTTATTCTCCAACAAAACCCGCTATAGTACCTATCACTCCTACAGCCAGACAGTGACTGTCACATTCACTCACACACCCAAGTCAAGTCAAGTCATAAGCTTTTATTCGATTTGAGAAATACAAATCATACAAGCATAAAAACATATAAAAGTAATTCATTATATACATATTTGTTCTAAATACAGAGTAGCTCAGGTAATCTCGGGAATAATACATAGAGAGGAAGAGAACATGTAATGGCAATCGCTGATCAACATAGCATAATTAAAGGTAAAATATGAAGCCAATAAGTAAAAAAAAGGGTCATGCATGTACAGACAGGAATAGATATAATTGTCACACGATGTGCTATCCTGGCAGCTGTACGTTTAAATGCAGAAGTTCCTGTATGGTGCGGGGCAAACAATAGTACAGGGTTAAAAAATATGATTTTCATACAAACGTTCCAGTATGGCTCGGGCAAGCTATAATACGAAGTTAAAAAGTGGTGTGCTATTAAAACATGTATGTACAGACAGGGGTATATAAGGTTATGGCAGCACTATACACTTCCTGGCAGCTGTACATTTCAAGATAAAAGTGGCAACAAAGAAACAAATATCCACATTCTCTAGGGAAGATAATAGCTCTAGGGCACTCTTTGAGGATCGAATATTATATTTTAAAAGAATAGGTTTTAGGTATCTTACCCTTAAGAAGTGATAAAATTTACAAAAAAGTAGAAAATGACACTCACACACCCATAAGACCATTCACACACCCATTTACTCAAGTGTATATCCATTTTGAGCAGGGAATGACTGGGAACCGAACCCGCCCCTGCTCGGTTGGCTCGAGGGGGGCAGTTTGGGCCAATTTTGTTACAGGGGGGCGATTTTGCAGCTATGCTGCAAAACCGCCCCCCCAGTAACAGAAACTCCTCCCGTGGCCCAAAACCGATGCCCACCCTGGGGGCCCACTGGGTAAATGCCCGATGACAGCTACGGCCAGCCCGCCCCTGATTTTGAGTACTTGTTCACCCTTAGAGACTGGAGGGACATCTGCCAAAAGAAGAGTTTGAAGAAGAATACTAAAGCAGTCTTGAAAAGGGGAAACCCTGATTGTAGTTGAACCAGAATTAGGCCCCCAAAGGGTAGTGGGTTTCAGAAGGAGGGGGAGAAGTCGCGAAATGAGTGGGTGAAGTCTTCAGAGGAGAGAGAGGCTCCCCACAGAGAGGCTTCTCTATTGGATATGATGCAGGAATTACTGTCTCCTCCCAAACTCAGTCTCCCGAACACCTCAAAGAGAGGCAGGTTGAGTGGGACCTCAGGCTGCAGCTGGCCACAGAGGAGAGAAAAAAGAGGCTAAGAGAGCCTAGGAGGACAAAAGGGTCTTGCTGGCTGAAGTGTCAAGGAGTCGTACTTGAAGGCCAAATAGCTGTTAGAGTCTAGTAAAAATGGTTTGAGCACCCTTACTGTGTCCAATGCAGGAAAAAATATTTATATATTCAGAGACGTGGTGACTGACTTTAAGGAGGGGTTCTGGTATAAGAAGTAGCTGAGGAGGATTGTAGAGGTGCCTTTGGAGTCATATTTGTGGTGATGGGAGGGACAACATACAGGCTTTAGAGAAGGGGAAGATGTTGAGGTATCCCACTATAAAGGAGGTCATTGTTAGTTAGAATGAATTATCCCTAGAGGAGTCCAAGTTGAAATTCAGAGTTAGTCAATAACTGTGTCACTGCAGCTGGAAGGATTTTGTGGGGTAATTTTGAAATATTTGTTAAAAGTACGGTTGTTTTTTAAGACTTTTTTAAAAACTTTTCTCCAGACATTCGTTGGCGTGTTTTTAGCTTGCTTCATATGCTACAGTTCAATTGCATCCCCGTAACGTATTTTGAATGTAATGGATGGATATTTTAATGCTCATATATTTCTTCATATCTACTTCTATACTTTTTCAAACTGTCTACTTGAATGCAACAGTACTTCCTCCATGCAATGTCCATGTTAGACAATATCTACATCTTTATAGTACACATTATTATCTTTAAGATATAATGTAGTTGTCTGTACCTTATTTAAGTCAACTAGTTCCTTGCAGATTGATTTCTTTTCATGGGTACAACATTCACTAGAATAACAAGCGGTTCTTCTATACCTTTCTCTACACTCACAGTTTCAAGATTGTGTTTGACATCTAAAGGAAAATACACAACAGTACCTTTAAGCCCTTTCTGAAGCTCAGTGGTTGATACCTTGAATGTTAGAGTTTGCTTCTCTCAGAAAGTAATGTATGTGATCCCATGGATATTCTGTGCACAAGTAGTGGTTCAACGCTAAGGGGCTCATTAGGATGGCGGACGGACCTGCGTCCGTCCGCCACCCTTGAGGAGGAGGGACCGTCCGCAGGGGCAGCGGCGGTCCCTCCAGTGTAATTAGGATGTGACCGCCAGCCTGGCGGTCACATCCTCAATATTTAACATTGCAGCGGGTGCTGCTTGAAGCAGCACCCGCCGCAAGGTTAAATATGCATGCTTAGCATTTGCATGCACAAAGCGGCATGCACTGCGCGGTGCCTGCCGCTTCGTGCACGCAAATGTGCACCCTCCCCCCCCCTGACTCACCCTGGGGGCCCGCAATGGGCCCCCAAAGATTTCCCTGTATGCCTTTCCACGGCGGAGAATCCGCCGCGGAAAGGCATCTGTTTTTCGCCATCCTAATATGGCTGGCGGTGTCTGATAGACACCGCCAGCCATGTTAGAGCTTCTTCGCCGCGGTCGGAAGGCGAAAGATTTTGAGACCCACCGCCACCCTAATTTGGCGGTGGGTCTTTTGTGCCTCCCCGCCGGCCCGGAGGATGCGGGAAAACCGCGATCCTAATCGGCCCCTAAGTTAGTGTTCCTAAATTTCACAACATGCACTTAAGCTCAACATGACGATGATACCAGCACTCAAATTCAAATTCAAAATTACTTTATTCGGTAACTGATAAAGTTGACCATAAAAGTAAATTTACCTAACTCAATACAGTTTAAAATACCAGTTCCTACAATCATTAAAAACCATATCAAAAACGTTACAGAATAGATTTGCGATATTTAAAAACATGTTTTAAGAATACAGTTACAGAAGGGATAATAAATTCATTGTCTAGAGACTGCAGAAAACGAAACGCTAATTGAAATTGTCTCAGACCTGATCTTTTTAAAACTGGAATGATCCACAATTTCTTAGGGTTAGAGAAAAATTTACAAAAAAAACATTATATGTAATGTCACAGGGACATTTACATAAAATTCTTGACCAATCATTTGGCGCAGGAAAACTCAAGCTTCTGTGTAAAATGTTCAATCTGAACCGGGTCAACAGAAATCTCTCATAATCATTTGTTATCAGGGTAATGTACGTTTGTATATCAGTAGTAGTAGAGGTCATAGAATATATTCGGACCGTGGACTTCTTTATTTCTATGGTGTTTCTAATTTCGCCCAAGTATTGTATAAAAATTGCTTTAAAATCTTTCCTAGCTACAGTACACAATGTATGTGGTTCTTTATAGTATTAAGGACGGCCTAATTTGGTCAAGAATATTCTTACATATTCTAGCCAGCTTATCCGCCTGACTCCTTCCAACGCCAGGGCATCTGTTAATACATGGCAGTTAAAAGCCGTCTCCTCTGAAGTCCAGACTTTATGCCATAGGAGGATAGGTTGAATCTTAATTAAGTCCTCCAGATAGAGCATACCCATTTCTTGGTGACATGTGTAGTTTGATGTACTGTCTGGGACACCCAGAAGTGACCTGAGAAACTTGTTTTCGGCAGAGTGCAATATGTTTAGGCCTGCGTAGCCCCATATTCCTGCACCATAAGTGGCAGTAGCCACACACTTAGCTCTATAAATCTGTAACATTTCAGAGGGGCAGCGTCTGCCTAGTTTTCTGCTGAAATTTTGCAGAGCCATCAGGGATTTAATAAATAAAAGTCTTCTGGCCTTGATCGCCTGGGACAAAAGACCTGAGTGGTCGAATAACATTCCAAGGTAGGAAAAGGTTGTAACGCTATCTATTGGCTTGGATTGTATAAAGAGGGTTTTTGTCTTCCTTTTTAGAACAGCCCGCAATACATTGAGTACGTTTTCGAACAGCTGATTGTAAGTCCCAAACCAGACATGTAATTAACAAATGTGATTACAACATTCTGCAATGCATTCGGAGTGCGGGCCATGAGGACCGCATCATCCGCATACATGAATGCGGGTATAAGCCGGGACAAAGCTGCGGGTAGATCCATACACTCCTTAACCAGACCAGTTTCTAGGTTATTTATATAAAGTGAGAAGAGAAACAGGGCTAAGATGCACCCTTGTATTACCCCCCTCATCACATTGAAGGGCTTGGAGCACTCAACTCCCCCTTCCATACCGAACCCTGCCCCTTTGCCCCTGAGTATAACTGCCCTAAAAAAGTGACTATTAGGGCATCTACTCCCATCACCTCTAAAACCGACTAAAGCTTGTCATGATTAACACAGTCAAATGCCACTGTTAAGTCCACAAAAGTTGAATATAAATTTTCCCTTTTGGCTTTTGTATACTTATCTATAACAATGTGTAGATTTAGGCCCTGTTCGATTGTACCCATGCCTTTTCGGAAGCCGTATTGGAGATTGCTTAAGATTGACTTCTCTTCCGCCCACAGCTGTAGCCTATCTAGGAGGACCAATCAATCAATCAATCAAAGCATTTATATAGCGCACTACTCACCCGGAGGGTCTCAAGGCGCTGGGGGGTGGGGGGTCCGCTACCGCTCGAACAGTCAGGTCTTGAGCTGCTTCCTGAAGGGGAGGTGGTCTTGGGTCAGGCGGAGGTGGGCCGGGAGGGAATTCCAAGTCTTGGCGGCCAGGTAGGAGAAGGACCTTCCTCCTGTGGTGGCTCTTCGGATGCGGGGGACGGCGGCGAGGGCGTGGCTGGTCGATCGAAGCTGGCGTTTGGGAGCGTAGAAGTTGAGGCGGCTGTTTAGGTATTCTGGGCCTTGGTTGTGTAGGGCTTTGGGTGCGTGGGTGAGGAGCCGAAGGTGATTCTTTTGTTGACCGGGAGCCAGTGCAGATCTCTCAGGTCTCCGGATATGTGGCTGCGGCGGGGGATGTCCAGGATGAGTCGTGCTGAGGTGTTCTGGATCCGCTGGAGTCTCTTCTGGAGTTTGGCGGTGGTTCCGGCGTAGAGGGAGTTGCCGTAGTCCAGTCGGCTGGTGACGAGGGCCTGGGTGACCGTCTTCCTGGTCTCGGTGGGGATCCACCGGAAGATCTTACGTAGCATGCGCAGGATGTTGAAGCACGACAAGGAGACGGCGTTGACTTGTCTGGTCATGGAGAGGGAGGAGTCCAGGATGAAGCCCAGGTTGCGTGCGTGGTCTGTTGGTTTGGGTGCGCTGCCCAGGGCGGGGGGCCACCAGGAGTCGTCCCAGGCGGAGGGTGAGGATCCAAGGATGAGGACTTCCGTCTTGTCCGAGTTCAGTTTCAGGCGGCTGTTCGACATCCATTTGGCTACGTCTGTCATCCCTTCGTGCAGGTTGGCTCTGGCGGTGGCGGGGTCGTTGGTGAGGGAGAGGATCAGCTGGGTGTCGTCGGCGTAGGAGATGATGTTGAGGTTGTGCTGGCGTGCGATGGCTGCGAGGGGGCTCATGTAGACGTTGAAGAGTGTTGGGCTGAGCGAGGAGCCTTGGGGAACGCCGCAGATGACTTCGGTGGCCTCCGATCTGAACGGGGGGAGGCGGACTCTCTGTGTCCTTCCGGCGAGGAAGGAGATGATCCAGTCCCGTGCCTTCTCCTGGATGCCGACGTTGCTGAGGCGCTGTACTAGGGTACGGTGGCAGACAGTGTCGAAGGCCGCGGAGAGGTCCAGGAGGATAAGGGCCGCTGTTTCTCCGTTGTCGAGCAGGACGCCCCACTATCTTAACTGTGGAGTCCAAAAAAGAAATTGGGCAGTAACAGGCTGGGTTTTCCCTATTGCCTTTTTTAAATATGGACACTATTATGAATTCGTACCAGTTCGGTAGGAAGCCTCTTGAGCAGCAAGCATTGAAGACCTGTGTTAGTAGCGGGCCCCAGAATTCTACATTAAATTTAAAAAGATCTACTGGAATCCCATCAGGCCCCGCCGCCTTCCCCCCTTGACTTGAGTTAATGGCGGAAATTACCTCACTAAGAGTGAAATGTAAAGGTATGTTGCTAAAAATAAGAGGGTGGTCGATTTCTACATCACTTCCGGATTGTCCTGATCTGTTTGGATCAAATGTCTTTATAGGCTTGAATAATGAGTGATCCAATCATGCTCGGTTATTGCTGTCTCCATTATGGCATTATCAATTGCAGCCAGGAAGGGGGTATTTACAGCCTTCCAAAAGGCTGATGAGTCATGGTTGTTCGAAGCATCATGTAAGGCTTGCCAAGCATCCTCTTTTAAGGAAGCATTTCTTGCCTTTAATTCTCTCTTGTATTCATGCTTTGCCTTCCTAATATGATCTGGATCTTTCACTTTAGCATGCAAGGAATTTTTAAGTTAAGTATGGGCCTTCGTACACTTATTGTCAAACCACCTATGTTTAATATTACTGTTCTTTCTCCCTTTTACATGTAGGGTTTCTTTAATAAAGTTGGAAATATTAAAACAATTATTCACAATTTCTTGGTGTGATGAATACTCATTTAACAAATTGAAACCTTGTTAGAGCATCCTTTCACTACTTTCTCCATGACAAATCCTGGGTCCACCTTTGCCCATTTAAGGGCATAACCATTTTGCCTGGACAGGGTGATATTTTCCACAGAATATATAAGGTTACCACCGATCTTTTTAGAGTTTTTATGCACCACCAGTTCTATACTAATAGGAAAATGATCGCTTAGTGCGATCTCGTGTGTTCTAAAATCCTTGATATAAGGGGAATATTTACATGAAATTAGAACAAAATCTATTATTGTGAAAGTACCTCGCCCGTTAAAAGTCGGACGATAAGGGGCCATAAGAGAACATAAGGTATTTGCAAAACCCATATCAAGTTCAAACATGATGTCGTTTAGGAGATCTCCTTGCCTTGAATGAGAGAAATGGGGGAAGCCTGAACCCTTTTCATAGCCTATGCCACAGACCCCTTTATCAACGTGTGGGCATAAATATGAGCTAAAATCCCCTCCCCAAATAATCAATCAATCAATCAAGTCATTTATAGAGCGCACTACTCACCCGTAGGGTCTCAAGGCGCTGGGATGGGGGGGGGTGCCGTTACTGCTCGAACAGCCAGGTCTTGAGCTTCTTCCTGAAGGAGAGGTGGTCTTGGGTCAGGCGCAGGTCGGTCGGGAGTGAGTTCCAGGTCTTGGCGGCCAGGTAGGAGAAGGACCTTCCTCCTGTTGTCGCTCTTCGGATGCGGGGGACGGCGGCGAGGGCGTGGCTGGTTGATCTGAGGAGGCGCTTGGGAGTGTAGAAGTTGATCCGGTTGTTGAGGTAGCTCGGGCCTTGGTCGTGTAGGGCTTTGTGCGCGTGGGTGAGGAGACGGAAGGTGATTCTCTTGTTGACCGGGAGCCAATGCAGATCTCTCAGGTGTCCGGAGATGTGGCTGCGTCGGGGGATGTCGAGGATGAGTCTGGCCGAGGCGTTCTGGATCCGCTGGAGTCTCTTCTGGAGCTTGGCGGTGGTACCGGCGTAGAGGGCGTTGCCGTAGTCCAGTCGGCTGGTGACGAGGGCCTGGGTGACCGTCTTCCTCGTCTCGGTGGGGATCCACCGGAAGATCTTACGTAGCATGCGCAGGATGTTGAAGCAAGACGAGGAGACGGCGTTTACTTGTCTGGTCATGGAGAGGGAGGAGTCCAGGATGAAGCCCAGGTTGTGTGCGTGGTCCGTCGGTTTGGGTGCGGTGCCCAAGGCGGGGGGCCACCAGGAGTCGTCCCAGGCGGAGGGCGAGGAGCCCAGGATGAGGACCTCCGTCTTGTCCGAGTTCAGTTTCAGGCGGCTGGTCGTCATCCATTCGGCTACATCTCTCATCCCTTCGTGCAGGTTGGCTCTGGCGGTGGTGGGGTCGTTGGTCAGGGAGAGGATCAGCTGGGTGTCGTCGGCGTAGGAGATTATGTTGAGGTTGTGTTGGCGTGCGATGGCCGCGAGGGGGCTCATGTAGACGTTGAAGAGGGTGGGGCTCAGTGAGGATCCTTGAGGGACGCCGCAGATGACTTTGGTGGCCTCTGACTTGTACGGTGGTAGGCGGACTCTCTGTGTTCTTCCGTCGAGGAAGGAGGTGATCCATTCCAGTGCCTTGTCCTGGATTCCGATGTTGCCGAGGCGCTGTACTAGGGTGCGGTGGCAGACAGTGTCGAAAGCCGCGGAGAGGTCCAGGAGGATGAGGGCCGCTGTTTCTCCGTTGTCCATCAGAGTTCGTATGTCATCGGTGGCAGCGATGAGGGCGGTCTCGGTGCTGTGGTTCGCTCGGAAGCCAGACTGTGAGGGGTCGAGGGATCCATTCGTCTCGAGGAAGGTGGCCAGCTGTTTGTTGACGGTCTTCTCGATGACTTTGGCCGGGAACGGGAGGAGCGAGATGGGACGGTAGTTCTTGAGGTCGGTGGGGTCTGCTGTGGGTTTCTTGAGAAGAGCGCTGAGTTCGGCGTGCTTCCAGCTCTCAGGGAAGGTGGCGGTGTCGAAGGAGGTGTTGATGATGTCCCGCAGGTGGGGTGCGATGACAGCGTCGGCCTTGTTGAAGACGTGGTGAGGGCAGGGGTCAGTCGGAGATCCGGAATGGATGGAGTTCATTGTGCGGATGGTGTCTTCGGTGCTGATCGGAGTCCAGGTGCGGAGGGTGGTGGTGGGTGGCGTTGTTGCGGTTGTGGCTTGCGTTGGTTGGTTGCTGAAGCTGTTGTGTATGTCCGCGATCTTGTTGTGGAAGTAGGACGCGAGGGAGTTGCAGAGGTCTTGCGACGGGGTGATGTCATTGTTTCCGGCGTTGGGGTTGGAGAGCTCTTTCACGATGTTGAAGAGTTCCTTGCAGTTGTGTGCGTTGTTGTCCAGCCGGTCCTTGTATGTATTTTTCTTGGTGGCGCGGATCAGTTGGTGGTGTTTCCGGGTGGCGAGCTTGAGGGTGGTCATGTTGTCCGTAGTTGGTTCCCTTCTCCAGACTTTCTCGAGGGCTCGACAGTTCTTCTTGGAGCTCTTGAGTTCGTCGGTGAACCATGGTGTTTTTCTGCTGCAGGGTCCGCTGGGTGGGGTTCTCAGAGGGGCGAGTTCGTCTGCGCAGTTGTTGATCCACTTTGTGAGGTTGTCGGCGGCCTGGCTGGGGTTCGCTGAGCTGGCGGGAGGGTGCTGGCTCAGGGAAGCGGTGAGCTGGTCGGCTGTGATCTTGTTCCAGCTTCTTCGGGCAACCTGTTGCTGGTGGTGGTGGATCGTCGTTCTTTTGAAGGTGAAGTGGATGCAGCTGTGGTCCGTCCAGTGGAGTCCTGTTGCGTGGCTGAAGGTGACGTCTTTGCTGGATGAGAAGACGGCGTCGAGTGTGTGTCCGGCGAGGTGGGTGGGGGTGGTCACCAGTTGCTTGAGTACGAGGTTGGCGAGGTTGTCGAGCAGGCTGATGGTGTTGCGGTCGCTGTTGTTCTCCAGGTGGAAGTTGAGGTCCCCCAGGAGGATGTAGTCGGCGGAGGGGAGGGCATGCGGGCTGACGAAGTCGGCGATGTCCTCGCTGAATCGTGTGCGTGGTCCCGGGGGTCGGTAGATCAGGGTGCCTCTGAGGGTGGTCTCTCATCTTTGGGTGGAGCAGCTTGTAGCTTATGCAAATCCCCACACATGCGTCCCATGGTCCCCTCAAACAATTCAGGTGCCACATTATTATAAAAATGTGTTAACACGATACAAATATCTCTATCAATATGCATGCTGATAAGCTGGTAATGCTTATCTGACACGTTAAGGACTATCTTTCGTATGTCCAAGAGGTTGGAGACATAAGTACATAGACCACCTTTGGCTCTACCAGATGGTGATTGGACAGCTGCGGTATGGAAAGTGTTATAGCCCATGATGTGAATCGGCTGTGTCGCCCAGGTCTCCTGGAGGCTAAAAATTTCAAACTTCCTAGTAAAGTCAATCCAAAAGGTATTTGTAACTTTAGAAGTTAACCCTGCCCGTTCCAAAACAGGAACTGGCTGGTGTTCACCTTACCTAGGCATGGATTTATCCCCATTCCTTCTGCCCCTATGGATAATATTTGAGTCCTGAAGAGATCTAATTTTCTAGATTAGGCTGCATTAGCCCGTCGCTGTGGACATCCAACTTTGGTAGCCATTTCTCTAGTGGCTACAGTGTACTGATAGTTTCCAACCAATGTTTATGCTTTTCTTCTAGTGTGTGTCAATGCCACTGCTTCTAGTCATGTGTTAATTTTTTCTATTTCCCTTTTTCTTCTCTCTCTCTGAATTAGCTCACATTTATTCACTTTTTATTTTTATTATTGCACTATTTCTGCTCACTTTTTTCACTGCTTCTGTTCACTTTTCTGTTTGTAATGATTGCTATGTATTCACTCTAGTTGCCGCTTTCCGCCTCTGGTGTTTACATTGGGGTGTTAGTCCAAATTTTATGCCCATGGCCTTTGTTACCAGCATGCACTAATAAGCGTATGACGTATCTGCTCACTCGCTAGAGCTGGCGTCCTTAGTGTTGAATCCTACTGGTGTATTTGCGCTTCTTCTGGTGAGTCCATAATCTTGTTGGTGGCTTCTCTTTGTGTTTTTAGAGTTTTTGAGTCATTTTAACCCTGTGGCTCCATTCTATTTAGGTGCTGGTCAAGTTTTACAGAGCGTGCGTTCTACAGCATTGTTACAGGTAAGCGCTTTAGTTTATCTTCAGCGTATTACCTTGTTTACTTTTCTTTTCAAACATACACTGCAGTATTCGTTTGGTTTAATTTTTAGGTGCTGTTTATGCTGTTGTACTGCTGGCATAGCGCGTCATATTGTTTTACAGTATTGCCTCAGGTAAGCACCGTAGCTCACTCTCGGCGTATCACTTTCATTTTTTATCCGCAACATATATTGCAGCTTTTGTTTGGTCCGTTTTTTAGGTGCTGGTCACGCTTTTGCACTTTGACATAGCGTGCGTCTCAGCGTATTGTCACAGGTAAGCGCCGTTTTTTTTTTCGGCGTATCACCACACTTTTTTCTATTCCCATTAGTCATGGTAGCATTTGTCTGACTTTTACCGCAGGTTTCAGCGGTTTCATGCTGGCTTAAGTTCTCGCTTTTAGTCTATGGACTAAAGCGTTAAGTATGATGAGCACCATGTATTTTCTCCACCCGCTCTTCTCAAACTCTGGCACTTTGTATTAATGTCACATTTCTCTTCACACTCGTCGACAACTGTTCACTTTTTTGACACTCATTAGTACTTCAGGCTTTGTTTTTTCGTCACTTTATTTTTTTCCACGATGGCTTTTTAACACACTGGATGAGGCTGAATTCTATCAGTTACCACAACAGTTTCTTTCTCCTGCCCTCTTTTGAGCCTTAATGTTTTACCATTGTTGTGTAGGTTCATGTCGCTGAATACCTTTCATTTAAACCAGTGTATTGATACATTGCAGATTCCCCTGATGAAGGGCTTATGTGAAAATCCCAAAATGCATTGGGATATATGAAGTTCTGCTTTTTTATGCTGATTGCAAGCTGTATTATTTGCCATTTTGCGATCTACACTACATCTGCGACTTTCAAGAATAAAGCTGATTACAATCAACTCCATGGTTTGAAGATCTGATTCTCAGTTTTGATTCATTGAAAACTGGTTGGACTACTGTCGTTCACAATACGAATTACAGAACTATATTTATGTTTATTTTGATAAAGTTGTGTACACTATATAGTGACTGGATCGTAGTGCACTGGGTATTCCTGGATACATGTCTGGGTCATTTTCTTTTCACTTTCGAAAAGTGGCATTTTCAAACACACAATTTAAAAACCATCTCCCTAAAAAGATATGTTATTAAATTCTGAGTTCAGAGTGCCTAAAGTCCACTTCTCTATATTGTCACAGTGGAAACTTATACCCACACCCAGGCACACACTAACATATATGCTGGCATACCTAAGGACGTACCAATACAGACACTGGCACACCCAGGCACACAGAAATGCAGACACACCCAGCCTAAAAGTGATCCATACAATAAAACACCCAGGCAGACACTGATGCATACACTGACATACCCAGGCTCACACTGATGCAAATGGTAGCACACCCAGGCGCATCCTGATGCATATACTAATACACCCCCAGGCACTCCCTAAATTATACACTATAACACACCCAGGCATACACTCATACACGCACTGACACACCCACTCTCACACCGATAATCTCTGATACATTGGAAACACAGAGTTAGCTCTTTTTGTGTAGATGGTGGTTTTAACAAGAACCATTTTTTTCTTTTAGAAGGGTTTCTTAACAGATTTTTTCTTTTTTAAACAAAAAGAGAACAGGGTAGTAAATAGGGTAAGGAAGAGGAAATGCAAAGAAGCAACTGGCTTCACTCTTCAACAAACATTATGTAGTCACTGGAAGCAAAAAAAACTTAACAGCAATGCTTCTTCACTGTATCCAAGAATACACCCACAGAAGACATTTCTACAGTGACAAGTAGGCGGCATATTGTAGAGTGCTTAACCATGCCAATGATTTCCTCGCAGGCAGCTAGTATTGTAATGACTGCAGCTGATGATGGTTCTCCCAAGGCTGCTGCAGAGGTCTTCTTGTCTTTAGTACCTGCTTTCTCTCACATCATTTGGTTGTAGACCCTTTCATGAATTGTTTTTAGGTGCTTCCACATGGAACTTGTACCATTTGAATACTTCTTTGCAGTGCCTCTGGATAACTGCTTTCCGCAAATATTGCACTGCACATATTTTTCTGTTACCTTCTTTTCTCCAGAAGGTATAATAAAGTGCATCCATACAACAATTTCTTTTCTGCGAGGTGTTGTTTCTTCCTCCTCATCCTCAACAGATTGTGGATGGTCATCTTGGACAGACGATGTAGCTTAAGCCATTTTATAAAAACAGAGCAGTACTAGTTTTCAATCCTCCTTCTAGAGACTTCACTGGAGAAATTTTGGGAGTGATTTCCTATGTGGAATGGTGGGGACTTAATGTATCCAAAAGGAAGGCAAGGTTTTAGTGTGTGTTCGAGTGAATTTGTGAATGCTGGCCGCAAATTCACAAATCAGGTAAAATACTTTTTGTTAGACAGATATAAATTGGTTTGTATATACTTGTAAATATGTTCACACTGATGTCATTAATGACAACGGACATATGCGCAGTAGTTTGTAAAAAATATTTTTTAATATTTCTTTTTATTAGAGCAAGGCATCAGAAAAGAAAAAACACAGTACAGAAGGATCACATCATACTACAATATAACATCTCTGGGGGGACAGGGGATCAAGGTACATATATGTCAGTAACCTCACGGGGATGGGGGTACATCAAACACAGAATCTCTAGGTGGCACACAGATCTCTCCTCTATATCTATTCCAAAGTCCCCAAATTGATGCCCATTTTCGAGGCCGGCCCCTCGCTGTGTAAACAGTCTTCTCCCGAAACATACACCAATCTAAGTCATTTTTCCAACTCTCAAGGGTAGGAGGCAGCTCGGATCCCCACTGCTGAGCAATATTCCTTTTCGCTATCATGAAACCTAGTGTGGTCGACTGTGTTTGTGCCAAGTTAAGGTCAGTAGGTTCCCATATGTTAAGGAGACATCTCCTCGCCTCTGGTAGCAAGGCGACCCCCAAGACCTCGTGTATAGTGTTATAGATCTTACTCCAGTACTCTGCGATATATCAACACTCCCAGATGATATGGAGATATGTACCCACAAGACCACACTTCCGTCTACACAATCCTACTTCCGATAACCCCATCAGGACAAGGCGGGAGCCTGTGACATAGACCCTCTGTAGTATTTTTAACTGAACAAGCCGCAACCGCGCAGGGATAGCAACCACTTTTGGAGAGGACACAGCCGCTTGCCAGTCCTAATCATCCAATTCTATGCCATTTATCCCTCAACTCCCTAAGTAGATCCACCCTGTGATTAATTAATTTCTTATAGATCAGGGAGATAGTTTTTATGGGGAGATGACCATCTAAAATTCTATCCTCGAGAGGTGAGGCCTCAGGTAGGTCCGCATCCTCAGGCAGGGCCGCTTGTAATGAATGTCGGATTTGCGCATAGCGAAAGTACTCAGTTTGCATCAGTTCAAATTCGACCTGCATTTCTTCGAATGATTTAATCCTCCCCTTGCCCCAGATATCTTTAATGGTTGAGAACCTTATCAGATCCCACTTATCAAATCCTCTCGTATTCCAAAGCTTACCCAGGCGTTCCGAATCAAACAGTGGGGTAGCCAGCATCAACCTATACCTCCATCCCAAAGAGCTCGTGGCATCATGCCAGATCCGCACTGCATGTTTAGTTAGCCCTGTCAAGTTCAGCTTCGTTGACTTAGAGTACAGTGCCATGTTGTAACTAGCTTCGGGGAGGAGCCACTTAGTAGTTTGTAAAATTGTGGCTGAATACATAAATTCTGACTTGCAGATTCATTCTGATCACATGATCAGGAATAAAAACCATAGAGTTGTAGTCTGTCTATGTTGTACCCCAAAAATATATATATATATTTTTTAATTATTCAATTATATTAAAAAACTTTATTTACTTTATATTAATTACATATGCAATTTTTAGGTTTTAAAATGTATAAAAGTATATTTGTAAAAAGAATGTCTACAGTACAAAAAAAACTAAATTAAAACAAAAAATAAATTGTAATACACTTAGTACTAAAAATAAACCCCACAGATTAACTAAAAAAACCTAATCATTGGAGGGGCATAACATTTTAGAAATGGAATTTCAAAAACATTTAAAATTCACGGAAAAACAGAGGTTAGAGGAATGTTATAGTTAGGATATAGACGCCAAAAAACCCTTAGAAATTTACATAAAAAACAAAGGTTGCAAGGACGTTATCGTAGGCTTACATTTCACTTGTACAAAACCATTGAAATTCAGCAGTATAGTTATCTGAGCTAACTAAAAACATATGCCACACAATGTACTGCTTATGACCTCACATATTACATGACATCATCCACAGAACCACTCACACATCCACACAACCACTCATACACTCACTCACACACCCACACAACCACTCACATACCAATTGACAGACCCATGCAACTACTGAAACACAGCCACTCGCTCAACCATTGCAATAACTTAATGATACAACATGTTCTAGGAGATGAGCAGTAAAAGCAATGTTGGAAGTAAAAACTGAGTACTATAATGTGGTAACTAACCGGAGAAATGTGGGTCTAATCAATCAGGATGAATATTTTTTCCTATAGATAGACTTTCAGAAGACACCTACATTCTACCTGATCCCAAAGATCCACAAGAATGATGTGAAACAACTAGGAAGGCCAATTATATTGGTCATTGATGGAATGTTTGAAAATACGTACGGTTATGTAGATAATTTCTTACAGGACTATGTGAAATCCTTACAAGCTTATACAAAAAAAACTGGGGACCCTTAGTAGAAAATCTATGTTATTACTTGGGAACCAGATTTGTTGTTAATGTCACTTGATGTAACATCTTTATATATCAGTATCTGCCATGAGGACAGCCTGTGGGCCATGAAATATTTCCTAGGACCACGACCAATGTGCTTGCTTAAACACACACAAAGGCTAATAGAAATGGTCTTTGATGAATAACTTCTTTCTTTTTAATAAGAAAATTTCCCAAAAAGTCACTGGAACTGCAATGGGCACATATTTCACCCCCAGCTATGCGAATCTGCATATGGGCTGATGGGAGGAGCAGGTAAAACATCATGAGTTCAAAAGAGAGTGTGCAGACAGTGTGATTTTGTGGTTGTGCTTTACGGATGACGTGTTTGTCATCTGGCATTGGATGGAAGAAAGTGCATTTGATTTTGTGGAAAGTCTAAATATGAATAACCGAAACATAAAAGTGACCAGCCAAATTAGTAAAAAAGAGGTCAATATTTTGGACCTCACAGTGTATGTGAAAAATGACAGGTCACACAGTATGATTTTCAGAATCCCCACGGCTGGGAATACCGTCCTTTACGCAAAGAGTTTTCACCCAGAGAGTCTAAAAAGAAGTATGCCATATGGTGAGAACTTGAGGATAAGAAGAAACTGTAGTGAGCCGAATGAAGCTGTGCAGATGCAACAAGAATTAAATGCTAGATTCATTAAAAGAGAATACTTTGAGTCAGTGTTATGAACAGCAAAGAATAGAGCACATCCGGTGAAACGAGAGGCGCTACTTTTTGGAGGCATGAAGAAGAAAAGAAGTGCCCCTAATGAAAAGAGGTTTATTACAGATTTTAGTACACAATGGGAAAAGATGAGGAGTATTGAGCCGTCACTGGCACCTAGTGAGGAGTGTTCCCACAATAGGAGAAAAAAAATCCCCAAAAGATTACTGATCACCTATGGAAAAGACAAATCAATGTGTGATGCTCTAGGAATCACCAATGTAGGTGTAGCTGAAAATCAGAACTGGCTATTGGGAAGAAAGAGGTTCAGAAATTGCGCTAAATGTAAGGCGTGTCAGTTTGGCATGAATAAGACGGAATATCACTCAAGTTCACAAAAATCCCAAATAGATCAGGGGAGCCTATATATGCAGATGTGAATATGTAGACGTTGTGCTAACTTGTCCGTGCCCCCTCTAATACGTAGGGATTATGGTACATCAGGCCCATAAACTGAATCTGCAGCACATAAGGGCAATAAAAAAACTATAAAGCATACCCAGTGGCCTGACACTTTAATACAGTACACAAGGGTGGTGTGATGCAATTGAAATATTTTGTAATTGTGTCCCCAGAGTCCCCGGGCGGGAATAGAGAAAGAAAGTTTTGTCAGCTTGAATCAAGGTATATTCTTAAGTTGGATAGTAAGAGCCCGACTGGCCTTAATATGGAAGAAGATTTACACACACTCTTACAGATCCCTATGTTTCAGATTTCATGAAAAGAAACTTCTGTCTATGTGTGTATGTTTTTTTGACACAGGAACATTTTGGTTTTTTAGATCCAAAGAATGTACTTTAGTCACACTACATTATTATTTATTTATAGTTTTCTATTTTACCTCTGGACCCACTTAGATTTTGAACTTCTGTGGCAGATGTTCTCAATATCTGAATTTACCATTAGATCAGTTGACTCCATATAAGGCCATGATTTCACACCCACTTGGTATGTACACTGAATGAGAGCTACTTTAGCTATGACTATTCTTAGTTCACACACGTTGTAGCTTTTAAGGCTACAGGCCAAATTTGAGCAGGATGCATTTAGAATAAACTCTTGCAATTAGTGCGTGTGTCAGTATTGATTAAATGTAGATGTTTTATTATGTCAAGCAGAGCTGCATTTTACTACTGCTTGAAAGTTGGATAGATTGCTATGCCTATAGTCCTTTGAATGTGGGCCGCTATAAGAACTTACATTTGGATTTGTGCTGGTAGAATGTGCAATATCACTGAGATCTTTTTTTCAAGGAGCTTATTAAAGAATTATTAATTATGAACTGCACAAATATATTTAGAATTTATGATGATATAATAGCGGGCAAATCACTTGTTTGCAGCAAGTATACCAGCTGGATTCTATGCTGGCCTGTGGAAACGCAGCTATATCATTTACTTAGTACTTCCAGGGAATCACTGTAAAAGCAATAAGCAAACTACTACAGGAACAGATCAAAAGCAATTGCTTCTACAAATACTCACCAAGATTCAGGCTTATTTTTACCACTGAGACTGTGCCTGTCATTGTGACATCACAGCCAACCATGACTCTTGCATCTTTGCTCAAGGTAGATCACTTAGCAGCATTTATGGCCAGATGTACAAAGCATTTTTCTGGTCACAGATGACCCAGTTTGCAGAATTGGGCTGTTGCGACAGAAAAAAATGCCTTTTCAAATGTACAAAATGAGATTCTGTAACTTCTTACCGAATCACATTTTGCATTTATGATTTGGTATTGGAAAGGGGCTTCCCCTCCAAATACCGAATCAGTATGTATGTATTACTATTTTGCAACCAAACTGCAGTCGTAAAACAGTAATACTTTGACATCAGTTTAAAACTTGTGGTAACCCATTCACAAAGGTGAAGACGTCCCAAAGGGACCCCTTCCCCATTGAGATTGTAAATAATTTTTAACAGCAGGCACTAACGCATCCAGTTTTCCTTTAAGAAAAAGAGATTTCTTTATTAAAAAGCAATCACAGTTATGTTTGCCTGCCGTCCTCATCAGGCCACCATCCCTGTGATTCCTAATAGGTCGCAAACTGCGACCTACCTCATTAATATTTATGAGGTAGGTCGATTTGCGACCTACAAGAAATCCCTAAATTAAACTCAATGAATTTTATACATTAGGAATACCGATTTCTTTCATTATGATTCGGAGAGAATCGCAATTAGGAAACCGGTATTCCTAATGTTTGTTCATCTGGCCCTAAGTTACAACAACATTCAAGCACTGGTCAATAACCATCACTACACCTAAGACTAAATGATTCTGAGTCTCTTTCCAACGCAGCAACTAAAATCAAAGCATCCAGGCAGGCACCTCCATACTCCAATGGTTACCTATAACTTTTGGGATATATCTCTTTCTCCTTCTTGCCCTTGATAGACTGCCTCGTCGACCACACAATCAGGAGTACCCACTGATTCAAAGACTGTGTTGCCTCACCCAAGTGAAGCTATTGCATGACTACAAAACACTAAACAAGATGAAGAATCAATTGATTGTTATCAACAACAACAAACAAGCTAATATCCAGGAATGCTCCTAAACACAAAGCTAAATGGATTCACACTCCAACTCTTTAAGAAAGTAACATCACAAATGTTATAACCAAAGACATCTCCTCCAAAGCCCACATGGCAAGAAATGTCAGTCAGAGTGGTACCAGCTCTCAGTGCTACCTTCCCATTTCAGAACTATACCCTTATATTTTCCCATCTCACTGACAAAATGTCTTACTTGCTGGCATTCAAGACTCTACTCTGGTTTTACTGAAGTGCATATTGAATGAGTCTGGCTGCTTGTCAAAGAAATAAACAAGTTTGATCAAAGAATTCCCACCCTGATGACCACCCACTGTGGCAACTCATAGAAGCCTGCATCACCTTCAAGACCCGCTGCACAACTAGCAGAACAGTAACAAGCAGAAACCATCCCAACTAGCAGAACAGCCAGCCATCTCAGGTGATCCAAATTCAAAACAAGAAGAATAGAGTTAACGAGATTAAAGAATCAAGTGTGACATTGGTAAAATCAAGAGACAAAACTCATCAAGCTTTATAAACAGGGTCTGGTTCAACATCCTTTCACAAAAAAGAGTTTCCCATTCACGCTTGACATACAAAAGTACTTCTAAAAGTATCTCTTCAAGACGCTCCTGGTCTATCACTAATGAGAAAAGATCCCTCTTCTGGCATCATGGACAAGCAACAGAGGGACTTATTAACAAGGAGCTTGTTTTGCAGTGTCATTTCTTTTGACGGACCAGCAGCGCTTTCTATGCTCCATATTTACGAGGTGATGCATCTAAGCAGATGCGTAACCTTACGTCATGAATGGTTGGTTTTTCCCTTCATCATCATGGGCTGCGTCACATTAGTTTTAATATATGAAAGGTAGGCATTATCATCTAAAATCACCTGCAAAACAGAAAAAAGTGGTATTTATTACATTCTGCAAAAGTGACTCATCTCAGGGAAGCGGGCCGCTGACCATAAGGTGAGATGCGTCAAAATCTCTGCCGCTAAAATCCAGATGGAGGAATGATGCATTGGCAGTGGCATAGTTATTAGACCAGCTGAAGGAGTAGTTTCTGTCCTGTAACTCCAGTTCTGTAGTAGGGGTATCTCTGTTATAGTCATAATCTAGTGAATAGTCCCGCCCATGTGCGTGGACCCCGGAGCAATCAAAAATAATCTCTTACAGTGTCAAAAAATGCAGAAATGCATAGACACTTAAGAGAGAATTTAAAGACAGATAATGCAGCCTAAAAAGGCTACACTGTCCAGTACTTCAACTAGAAATTCCACCATAAAATCCACAAAACAGCAAAGCCTGTACAGATTTCCCTTTCTTTACCAGCAAAATCCCTCAGGAATGATAGAGAGAAGAACCTGGACAGACAAGCTGTGAGAAGTTGGCCTGATGTGCAGTGCTCACTATTCTAGTGATCACTATATATCAGTCCAAACAACCCTTATTGATGATTGGTTGTAAGTCAACCTTATAGACCAGCTATCCTAGTAGCATGGATACGAGCAGTCTAAGGCTAAGACTCTAGAGGGCGTGTTAAGCCAGCTGTTTTACCATCACATTACCCCTTGAACACCCAGTGAAAGGACACCACACAAGTGTTATGAAAATAAACAATGTATTTATTAGAATCACAACAACCCTGTACTCTTTATGAGGACAGGGTGCTAAGCACACAACAAAACTCTTACGAAAATACTTTTAAGTTAGCACGTTACACAAATGCCCGAGGGGCACGAAAAACCATATACGCTAAAAGTGGAATGCGAATTACTAGCAGGTAAGTAACAGTTCTAATAGGCTTTGGAATCGCTAGGACTGGACTAGGGAATCGTTAGATTACTACTAGGAGGCCCAGGGGACTCGGGTGCAGAGTGTGCACTCTCACGCGGGATGCGGGACAAAGTCTATGGAAGCTAGAATTCACAAAGTTAGTGTTCACGGGCGAACCCGACCTGGTAGGGAGAAAATGACAGTGGATCCTGACCCTTGGATAGTGAGGCTATGCTGGGACACCGGAGTGCCGAAGTTACCTAGCCCAGGGGCTGCAGCTGCATAGGTCTGAAAAGACGTCGGGGATCTCGTTGCCGGACCAGGAGCCTGGAAGGAAGAAGTTGCTGGCAGGCGACCAGTGAAGGAAAGTTCGATGGATCCAAGCCTGGATCAAGGAAGAAGAAAACCTGAAAGCAGAGGGGACCAAGTTCTTGAATCACTAGCCAGTGATTAAGTGGGCACCAGGATGGCACCGGGCGAAGTCACCGCAGTCAGGTGAGTGGGCGCTGCTGGGCTCTGCAGTCTCTCGGACCAGGAGGCGTTGTCGGCGACCAGGATGGAGGTGCGAGCTGTCCCACGAAGGATGAAGTCGTTGGCGTCGAAGTTACCCAGGATTGGGCAACAAGCCTTGGCTAATTCAAGCCCACGCGGTGGACTCAAAATGGCGTCTTGAGTGGACCAGGAGGGTCCGGGGTGCTCCTCTTCTGGAAGGGAGCAAGGGCCAGTCTGGAGCAACCAGACCAGTAGCAGAAATGTCGTCGGGCGTCGTCAGGAAGGCCACAAGCCAGCGGGCTAGTAGCCAAACAACGCGGTGAGCAGTAAAAAGCAGAAGGGCCCCACGCAGATCGTGGAGATGCTGGGGGGCTGCTCTTCGGTGCTGGAGCTGCTCAGGGTGGGGGCTTCTCGGACCCCAAAGCACTCACCAGGAATTCACTCGGCGGGCTTGCTGGAAAGAAGTCGTGCAGTCTTGAAGATGGCCGGTCCCTCGAGGTCTCGTCACACCCACGAATCTCAGCGTGACTGATGATGCAGGTAGAGGTCAGAGGTGCCAGGGAAGCCGGTTCTCGTCGAGCTGGGCAGTCGGATTCCGGAGGAAGGACTTACAGCAGACCGCAGTGTTCTTAGATGGTGCCTGCGGATGCAGGGTGACTACTCCTTAGTCACAAGGGAGAAATCTTAGGAAGAAGTCTTGAGTTCCTTTCGCAGAAAGTAGTTTCAGGATTCAAAGATGATCTGATTTGGAAGGGGGCCAGTCTCTACCTTTATCCTGTAAAAAGGGGCTGGCACGCGACTAAGTCCTGCCCTATGGGTGGGACTAGGAGGGGGGTGGTTACACCCACTTCCTTGGCGGGCTTTTCCCCAGCACAGGGTCTGGAGGGACCCTGGAACTGGTTCAAGCCGGCCTATGCACAGTGAGCACCGGGGTGCTACTTGCAGTCACCTTCCTCTAAAGCCCTGCCTACCTACAATACACAAAACCCTGTCTGGGACGGTGCTGGCACCGCCCCTGGCAGGAAACCCTTTGTCCTTATCTCCTGCTCTGGGAGGACTCCCAGCAGCAGGAGGGCAGACTTGTGTCTCGGTGGCAGCATCCATTTTGTGGATGCTAAGGCTCTGTCTGACTTTTAACCGGGTTATAGGTTACAGGCATGTCGTGTCCCTCTAGAAGGGTGGAATGCTAACCCCGTCGCCAGAATTGGCGAGGGGTTAGTATTCCAATTCGTATGACACCTTACTCGACATGTTTTGATAAAGCGATACCAGAGTTGGCACATAACCGCGAGGATTATAATGCACTTAAGAGTATATGGTATGCGATATCATGGAAACGGCTAAGGGATGGATCCCGAAAGCCGCAGACAGGCTCAGCTCATGCTAGAGCACCATCTCACACGATTCCAAGCACTCTGCCTTCAGGATGGTTAAGGCCTGCTATAGGAGTGACTGATAGGAGATCTGTGTGTCCATTTTTAGGGTTAGATATAGGTATACTATATCTAAAGCAAAGGGTGAGTACACCACCTTGCCCCAGCTGTCGTGCAGCCAGTTGTGTCAGTTTTAGTTAGTCAATCCAGGGGTGGCATAATACATGCTTCAGCCCCTGGGAGACTCCTGGGTGCACCTCAGCCCTGGGTACAGGGACTTGGAGAGGGCCCAGTGCCAATTCAGTACCTGAGTACAATTTGGATAGAGAGAACAGCTAGGCTGTGGGTCTGATTAGCAGGCCCACAGCCAGGGAAAGTCGTAAACCAGTGCAGCAAAAAGCAAAAATCTGGGTGATCATAGGATTGCAGACCCTACTCTCCTACATGACCCCCCCCCAAACTTTGGGACAATAAACTAACCTTGACCAGGTGAGTCTTCTTGCTCTAAGTGGAAATACCTGGAGAGCCCATCAGCATTGCTGTGATCAGTCCCAGGTCTATGCTCCACTGTAAAATCCATCCCCTGTAGGGAAATGGACCACCTAAGCAGTTTGGGGTTTTCACCCTTCATCTGATTTAGCCACAAGAGGGGCTTATGGTCTGTCTGAATGGTGAAGTGAGTGCCAAACAAGTAGGCCCTCAGCTTCTTCAGGGCCCAGACCACAGCAAAGGCCTCCCTCTCAATAGCTGACCAATTTTTCTCTCTGGGTGTCAACCTCCTGCTAATGAAAGCAATAGGCTGATCATTACCATCAAAATTCAGTTGAGACAGAACAGCTCCCACACCCAACTCAGAAGCATCTGTTTGGACAATGAATGGCTTGGAGTAATCTGGACTCTTGAGGATAGGGGCTGTGCACATGGCCTGCTTTAGGTCATTGAATGCTTTCTGACAGCTTGCTGTCCACTGAACTTTCTTTGGCATCTTTTTGCTTGTCAGGTCATTAAGGGGGGTCACTATGGACCCATAATTTCTGACAAACTTCCTATAGTACCCAGTCAGGCCCAAGAAAGCTCGAACCTGAGTCTGGGTGATTGGAGGAGTCCAGTCCTTGATGGCCTGTATCTTACTCTCCAGTGGCTGAACCTGGCCTCCACCTACAAGGTGGCCCAGGTATACAACCTGTGACTGCCCTATCTGGCACTTGGTGGCCTTGATAGTGAGGCCTGCCTTTTGCAGGGCCTCTAACACTTTCCTCAGGTGGACCAGGTGATCCTCCCAGGTGGAGCTAAAGACAGCAATATCGTCAAGATAAGCTGCACAGAAGTCATCCAGCCCAGTGAGGACTTGATTCACCAACCTTTGGAAGGTGGCAGGTGCATTTTTCAGTCCAAAGGGCATTACCACAAATTGATAATGCCCTCCAGGGGTAGAAAATGCTGTCTTAGGTTTGGCTTCCTCAGCTAACCTGATTTGCCAATACCCAGCTGTCAAATCAAATGTGCTTAAGAAGTTGGCAGAAGCCAATCTATCTATAAGCTCATCTGCTCTTGGTATTGGGTGGGCATCAGTCTTAGTGACTGCATTGAGGCCTCTGTAGTCTACGCAAAACCTCATCTCTCTCTTACCACCCTGGGTGTGAGGCTTTGGCACTAGAACTACTGGGCTAGCCCAAGGGCTATCTGAGGGCTCAATGACTCCCAGTTCCAACATTTTCTGCACTTCAGTTTTGATGCAGTCTCTAACATGATCAGGCTGTCTGTAGATTTTACTCTTGACAGGCAGACTGTCTCCAGTGTCAACATCATGGGTACACCAATCAGTTTGGCTGGGTGTCAGAGAGAACATATGTCGAAAGGATTGCAGAACTTGCCTGCAATCCTGTTGCTGATGTTCAGTGAGGCTGCCACAAAAGACAACACCATCAACTGATCCATCATCAGGATTCTGAGTGAGCAGGTCTGGGAGAGGGTCACTCTCTTCCTCCTGTCCCTCATCTGTGGCCATGAGCAAGCTCATGTCCTTCCTGTCAACATATGCTTTGAGCCTGTTAACATGGAGCACTCTGAGAGGGCTCCTGGGAGTTCCAAGGTCCACCAAGTAGGTAACCTCTCCCTTTTGCTCAATGATGGTGTGGGGCCCAGACCATTTGTCTTTCAGAGCTGCTGGGGCCACTGGCTCCAGCACCCACACCTTCTGTCCTGGCTGGTACACAGTCAGTACAGCCTTTTGGTCATGCCAAGCTTTTTGAAGTTCCTGGCTGGCCTCAAGGTTTTTAGATGCCTTTTCCATGTACTCAGCCATCCTGGAGCGGAGACCAAGTACATAGTCCACTATGTTGGTTGCAGGCTTTTTGAGAGGTCTCTCCCATCCTTCCTTCACCAAACACAGGGGTCCCCTTACAGGATGCCCATACAGAAGCTCAAAAGGGCTGTAGCCAACCCCCTTCTGTGGGACCTCTCTGTAAGCAAACAAGAGGCAGGGGATCAGGACATCCCATCTTCTCCTAAGAGGTTCAGGTAGTCCATGAATCATCCCTTTCAGGGTCCTGTTGAATCTCTCAACAAGCCCATTGCATTGTGGATGATAGGGTGTGGTGAACTTGTAGTTCACACCACACTCTTTCCACATGGCAGTCAGATATCCTGACATGAAGTTTGTACCTCTGTCAGAAACGACCTCCTTAGGGAAACCCACTCTGGAGAACACTCCAACTAGGGCTCTTGCCACTACAGGGGCTGTAGTGGTCCTAAGGGGAATAGCCTCAGGATACCTGGTGGCATGGTCCACCACCACCAGTATAAACTTGTGTCCTGATGCTGTCTGGGGTTCCATTGGACCAACAATGTCAATCCCCACTCTTTCAAAGGGAACCCCCACCACAGGTAGTGGTATGAGGGGGGCCTTTGTTGTGCCACCTGACTTACCACTGGCTTGGCAAGTGACACATGAGCGACAAAACTCCTTGGTATTCTCATTCATATGGGGCCAGTGAAAGTGTGAGACAAGCCTGTCCCAAGTCTTTGTCTGACCTAAATGACCTGCAAGGGGAATCTCATGGGCCAAGGTGAGAAGGAAACCTCTCAGAGACAAGGGGATGACCAGCCTCCTGGTTGCACCAGGCTTGGGGTCTCTTGACTCAGAGTACAGGAGTCCATCTTCCCAGTATACCCTGTGGGCACCTGTGGCATTCCCTGCAGCCTCAGCAGCAGCCTGCTGTCTGAGGGGTTCAAGGGAAGGGCAGCTCAACTGTTCCTTCCCCAGGTCTGCTCTGGAGGGTCCCCCTGAGCCCAGAAACTCAACTTGATCAAGTTCAAGCTCTTTAGGCTCAGTTTCCCTCAGCTCTGCTAGATCAGCCTCCTCAGAGACTTGATCCTCAACCTGGGGCAAGGGGGAAGGCAAAGCCTTACCCTTACTGCTCTTCTTCTTGGGAGGTGTCTGGTCCATAATTTCAGGATCCAGCACCTGTTCAGTGGGGCATCTTCTGGCCTGTGACCTAGTCACAGCAAGCACATGTGCTGGCAAGCCTAACATCTCCATGTGAGTCCTCTGCTCCACTTCTGACCATTGTGATGACTCCAAATCATTGCCCAACAAACAATCAACTGGGAGGTCTGAACTGACTACAACTTTCTTTTGTCCCTTCACTCCACCCCAGGAGAAAGCTACAATTGCCACACTATGACTAGTAGTGACATTGCTGGCATTGGTCACCAGGAAATCAGTACCTGGCATGATCTGTCCAGGGTCCACAAAGTTAGGTGTCACCATGGTGACACTGGCACAAGTGTCCCTATAGGCCTGAGCCATTTTGCCATTAATCAAAGGTGTCTGCCTGTATTTGCCCAAAGTATTGGGACTTATTTCAGGGGACATATCCATATCCCCTGTACAGACAAGGACAGCCTGAGTGAGTGTGCCAACTAAGTTGTCAGACCCCTCAGTACCCAAGGTTAACCCAACTAATGCCTTGGGAGTGACACTACCACTACTGACTGTACTAGGGGGTGCAGTTGCTTTAGGAGCTGTAGTGGCAGGAGTTTGTCCTCCTCCTCTTTTGGTGCACTCACTAAACCAGTGAGATTTACTTTTGCAGTACTGGCACCACCTTTTGGACTGGCCTTCTTGAGTCTTCTTCTTCTGGGAAGCCTGACCCCCACCCTCTTTGGTTTGTTGGGGACCTGGTGAAGACTTCTGGTCATTTTGCTCATTCTTAACATTACCCTTCTGGTCTGCTTTCTTCTGACCACCCTGGTTCTGGTTCTGGTTCTGCTTGATCCTTGTCCTGACCCATTTGTCTGCCTTCTTTCCCAATTCTTGGGGAGAGGTCAGATCTGAATCAACAAGGTGCTGGTGCAGCAACTGGTTCTGACAATTGTTCAAAATTTGTTCTCTCATCATTAGATTATACAATCCTGTGTAATCTGTAACCTTGCTACCCAGCAACCAGCCCTCCAAAGCCTTAGTGGCACAATCCACAAAATCAGACCAGTCCTGAGACTGAGTTTTCTGGGTGTCTCTGAACAGCAACCTGTACTGCTCAGTGGTTAAACCAAACCCATCAACCAGTGTATTCTTCAGGACCTGGTAATTGTTAGCATCCTCCACTCTTGTAGTGAGGAGCTTATCTCTACCTTTACCATCAAAGGAGAGCCACAGTATAGCTGCCCACTGACTCTGGGGAATGTTCTGCACAGTGCAGGCCCTCTCCAGAGCAGCCATCCATTTCTGGATGTCATCCCCTTGCTTAAAGGGGGGCACTATTTTAGTCAGGTGTTTAGTATCTAAACCCTTCTCTCTATCTCTTGGGAGATTGCTGCCACCAGTGGGAGCTAGCCCACTCATCTGCTGCTCTCTTGCCAGGGCAAGCTTCTCTTTGGCCAGGGCAATTTCTTCCCTTTCAATCCTCAGTTCAGCTTGTCTCATCCTAGCTTCATGCTCCTTTCTCTGAGGGGAAGTAAATCTCCTCTGTGGAGGATTCCTTCTCCCCTGAGAAGAGGCATTAGAGTGCAGAGATCTATTGGAGTCCCTAGAAAGAGATCTATCTCTCCTAACTCCAAGGTTAGGCCCACTTCGGGTTAGTACTGGGGGGCCCCCAGATCCTAGCCCAAGTAAGTCTAAGTTGGTCCTAGTTAGCCTTCTGACTACCTCAAGACCTTTGTCTACCTCATCCCCAGAGAGTACCTCCTGATCCTCCTCCTCAACTGCTGAATCAGTGTTGGGGAGGTCTGGATCCCCAGAGGTTCCCTCTAAGGCTGGCATGCTCTCATGTAACTGAGAGAGCTTTCTGGCATCATATGTCTCTAAGAGACCTATCAGAAAGGGTAGGGTGGGGTTAGACCCCTGTTTCAGTTTCCTGGAGACACAGAGTTGCCTCATCTCCTGAAAATTGAGAGCTGCATATCTTGAAGTGACCTGTGGAGGGTCAACACTGACCAGGGGAGTCTCAGTAGAGTCCCCCTGAGTCGACATGCTTTTCTAGTGAGGTGTAAGTGGTGCACTTACCTACACTATATGTTTGCCTACTGATCCCTTGCTAGAGTTGTAGTTTAGGGTGTGCTAGGCCCTAGGAGCTACAACAGCTGGTTCAGTAGAACTCAGAGTATTCTAAGCTAAGTTATATGTACCTTTAGTACTTATGTGATCTTTCACAAGATATTCTTAGGGCATGTGTGGTAAAACAACAGCAAGCTCAAATCCCAACCGCTGCTCACCAATGTGAGAAGTTGGCCTGATGTGCAGTGCTCACTATTCTAGTGATCACTATATATCAGTCCAAACAACCCTTATTGATGATTGGTTGTAAGTCAACCTTATAGACCAGCTATCCTAGTAGCATGGATACGAGCAGTCTAAGGCTAAGACTCTAGAGGGCGTGTTAAGCCAGCTGTTTTACCATCACATTACCCCTTGAACACCCAGTGAAAGGACACCACACAAGTGTTATGAAAATAAACAATGTATTTATTAGAATCACAACAACCCTGTACTCTTTATGAGGACAGGGTGCTAAGCACACAACAAAACTCTTACGAAAATACTTTTAAGTTAGCACGTTACACAAATGCCCGAGGGGCACGAAAAACCATATACGCTAAAAGTGGAATGCGAATTACTAGCAGGTAAGTAACAGTTCTAATAGGCTTTGGAATCGCTAGGACTGGACTAGGGAATCGTTAGATTACTACTAGGAGGCCCAGGGGACTCGGGTGCAGAGTGTGCACTCTCACGCGGGATGCGGGACAAAGTCTATGGAAGCTAGAATTCACAAAGTTAGTGTTCACGGGCGAACCCGACCTGGTAGGGAGAAAATGACAGTGGATCCTGACCCTTGGATAGTGAGGCTATGCTGGGACACCGGAGTGCCGAAGTTACCTAGCCCAGGGGCTGCAGCTGCATAGGTCTGAAAAGACGTCGGGGATCTCGTTGCCGGACCAGGAGCCTGGAAGGAAGAAGTTGCTGGCAGGCGACCAGTGAAGGAAAGTTCGATGGATCCAAGCCTGGATCAAGGAAGAAGAAAACCTGAAAGCAGAGGGGACCAAGTTCTTGAATCACTAGCCAGTGATTAAGTGGGCACCAGGATGGCACCAGGCGAAGTCACCGCAGTCAGGTGAGTGGGCGCTGCTGGGCTCTGCAGTCTCTCGGACCAGGAGGCGTTGTCGGCGACCAGGATGGAGGTGCGAGCTGTCCCACGAAGGATGAAGTCGTTGGCGTCGAAGTTACCCAGGATTGGGCAACAAGCCTTGGCTAATTCAAGCCCACGCGGTGGACTCAAAATGGCGTCTTGAGTGGACCAGGAGGGTCCGGGGTGCTCCTCTTCTGGAAGGGAGCAAGGGCCAGTCTGGAGCAACCAGACCAGTAGCAGAAATGTCGTCGGGCGTCGTCAGGAAGGCCACAAGCCAGCGGGCTAGTAGCCAAACAACGCGGTGAGCAGTAAAAAGCAGAAGGGCCCCACGCAGATCGTGGAGATGCTGGGGGGCTGCTCTTCGGTGCTGGAGCTGCTCAGGGTGGGGGCTTCTCGGACCCCAAAGCACTCACCAGGAATTCACTCGGCGGGCTTGCTGGAAAGAAGTCGTGCAGTCTTGAAGATGGCCGGTCCCTCGAGGTCTCGTCACACCCACGAATCTCAGCGTGACTGATGATGCAGGTAGAGGTCAGAGGTGCCAGGGAAGCCGGTTCTCGTCGAGCTGGGCAGTCGGATTCCGGAGGAAGGACTTACAGCAGACCGCAGTGTTCTTAGATGGTGCCTGCGGATGCAGGGTGACTACTCCTTAGTCACAAGGGAGAAATCTTAGGAAGAAGTCTTGAGTTCCTTTCGCAGAAAGTAGTTTCAGGATTCAAAGATGATCTGATTTGGAAGGGGGCCAGTCTCTACCTTTATCCTGTAAAAAGGGGCTGGCACGCGACTAAGTCCTGCCCTATGGGTGGGACTAGGAGGGGGGTGGTTACACCCACTTCCTTGGCGGGCTTTTCCCCAGCACAGGGTCTGGAGGGACCCTGGAACTGGTTCAAGCCGGCCTATGCACAGTGAGCACCGGGGTGCTACTTGCAGTCACCTTCCTCTAAAGCCCTGCCTACCTACAATACACAAAACCCTGTCTGGGACGGTGCTGGCACCGCCCCTGGCAGGAAACCCTTTGTCCTTATCTCCTGCTCTGGGAGGACTCCCAGCAGCAGGAGGGCAGACTTGTGTCTCGGTGGCAGCATCCATTTTGTGGATGCTAAGGCTCTGTCTGACTTTTAACCGGGTTATAGGTTACAGGCATGTCGTGTCCCTCTAGAAGGGTGGAATGCTAACCCCGTCGCCAGAATTGGCGAGGGGTTAGTATTCCAATTCGTATGACACCTTACTCGACATGTTTTGATAAAGCGATACCAGAGTTGGCACATAACCGCGAGGATTATAATGCACTTAAGAGTATATGGTATGCGATATCATGGAAACGGCTAAGGGATGGATCCCGAAAGCCGCAGACAGGCTCAGCTCATGCTAGAGCACCATCTCACACGATTCCAAGCACTCTGCCTTCAGGATGGTTAAGGCCTGCTATAGGAGTGACTGATAGGAGATCTGTGTGTCCATTTTTAGGGTTAGATATAGGTATACTATATCTAAAGCAAAGGGTGAGTACACCACCTTGCCCCAGCTGTCGTGCAGCCAGTTGTGTCAGTTTTAGTTAGTCAATCCAGGGGTGGCATAATACATGCTTCAGCCCCTGGGAGACTCCTGGGTGCACCTCAGCCCTGGGTACAGGGACTTGGAGAGGGCCCAGTGCCAATTCAGTACCTGAGTACAATTTGGATAGAGAGAACAGCTAGGCTGTGGGTCTGATTAGCAGGCCCACAGCCAGGGAAAGTCGTAAACCAGTGCAGCAAAAAGCAAAAATCTGGGTGATCATAGGATTGCAGACCCTACTCTCCTACACAAGCCCCATAGGCTGCCATTATGTGGCTCAAAACAGGATACTGTGCCTTTAAGAGAATCTTCCAGAACCTTCTCCCAGTATCCCAGAATGCATAGCAGGTCCAACTTACTTCAGTTCTTTTTGAAGGCGTCACACGCCAGACCTGTAGCATTCCATAAAGGAATATGTCTCTCTCCACCGGGGAGGAGGGAGGGCGCTTATGACTATAACAGAGATACCCCTACTACAGAACTGGAGTTACAGGACAGAAACTACTCCTTCTGTAGTAGGGGATCTCTGTGTATAGTCATAATCTAGTGAATAGAATGGCAAGCCCATCCCCACACCAAAGCGGCGGTGGAGAAAAGAGAATTAACGCCGCTACTGTGCGAACAGATTTCGCAGCGAAGCCTGCCCAACCTGAGCATCTGCCCTGGCATCAGAGTCCAGGCAGTAATGCTTAGCAAAGGTATGAACCGACTTCCAAGTGGCCGCCTTGCAGATCTCTGCAATCGGAACATTACGGAGCAATGCTGTCGTGGCAGCCTTGCCCCTGGTGGAATGAGCCTTAGGCTTACCTCCTAAGGTCCTATTAGCTTTTTGGTAACACAGCTGTATGCAGGACACAATCCACCTAGAGATAGACTGCTTAGAGGTCGCAAGACCCGTCCTGACTGATCCATAATTGATGAACAATTGGTCTGACCTACGAATATCACTGGTTTTATCCAGATAAAATTTCAGCACCCTCCTAACATCCAGGGAATGCAAAGACCTTTCCGCTGGAGACGAAGGATTCTGAAAGAACGTAGGTAAAGTTATAGCCTGATTGATATGAAAATCAGAAACAACCTTGGGAAGAAACTTAGGGTGAGTACGCATAACAACCTTAGCAGCATGAAATACAGTATAAGGTTCTTGGCAACACAACGCCTGAATTTCACTCACCCTGCGGGCCGATGTAATGGCCACGAGGAACGCCGCCTTCCAGGACAGGTGCTGCAACGAAGCCTTATGAATAGGTTCAAAAGGCTCCTTCATCAATCTGGACAGCACCACATTCAAGTCCCACGAAGGCGAAGGAAGCCTGACAGGAGGGAACACTTTCTTCAAGCCTTCCAAAAAATCTTTGATCACAGGGATCTGAAAGAAGGAAGTCTGTGAAGGGCATTTCCTGTAGGCAGTCAAAGCAGCCAGATGAACCTCAATGGAATGAACATTAAGGCCAGACTGCGCCAGATGAAGCAGATATGGAAGGATGACATCCTCCTTGCATGTAGTCGGGTCATAGTTCTTAGACTTGCACCAGATGCAAAACCTCTTCCACTTGTAAGCATAAGAAGTCCTAGTGGAAGGTCGCTTAGCCTCCTTCAGTATGTCCATACAATCCTCAGGGAGATTCAGATGGCCATATTGCACTATTTCAGGAGCCATGCCGCCAAACTCAAAGACAAGAGGTTGGGGTGCACCATCCGCCCCCCGAACTTCGTGAGAAGGTCCGGCCTGCACGGCAGCTTCATGTGAGGAAGGAGAGACCGGTGAAGCAGGTCCGTGAACCACCACTGTCTGGGCCATTCCGGGGCAATCAGTATCATCCGCGCCCTGGACTGGGACAGCTTGATGAGAACCGTCGGAATCAGGGGAATGGGTGGAAAAGCGTACAGAAAGCTGTTCGACCAGTTGATCCATAACGCGTTCCCCAGCGTCCCCTGCTGGTAGTACCTGGAGGCGAAGTCTCTGCATTTGCTGTTTTCGGCGGTGGCGAACAGATCTACGTCTGGCGTTCCCTACCTTGCGAAGACTTCTCCTAGTACTTCGTCGTTTATGACCCATTCGTGGTTTTCCTGAATCAGTCTGCTCAGTTCGTCTGCCTGAACATTCTGTACACCTGGCAGATGCGTGGCCATTATCGACAGTCCTCAAGCCAGATGCCAGTGCCAGATCGCCTGCGCCTCCTGTGACAGAGTGCGTGATCTCGAGCCCCCCTGCTTGTTGAGGTAATACATCGTTGTCGTGTTGTCCGTCTGAACAAGCAGAGAGTTGGTCTGAAAGGATGGATGAAAGGCCTTCAGTGCCAAGTGAACAGCTCTGAGTTCCAGGAAATTGATGTGGTACGTGGACTCCGTCGGGGACCACGTCCCTTGAATCTGTAGGTCTCCGGAGTGCGCTCCCCAGCCCTGGAGAGAAGCATCCGTCACGATAGTCTGAGTGGGAATGTCCTTGTGGAAGGGAACCCCTCTGAGGAGATTCTCAGCTGAACACCACCACTTCAGAGACTGAAGAGCATGTAGAGACAGTCGTATCTTGTCGTCCCAAGATCCTCTCCTCCGGTCCCATTGATCTTCTAAGCACTCTTGCAGCGGTCTCATGTGCAGCCGTGCATGTGGCGTCAGGAAGATACAAGAGGCCATCGATCCCAGTAGAGACGACACCGTCCTCACTGTTGGAGATGGAGCGGCCATAAGAGCCTGAGCCTTCCGAAGGAGTGATAATCGTCGCTCCTCCGAAGGAGACACGCTTGCTGACAGCGTATCGATGGAGGCTCCCAAGTACTGGATGCACTGGACCGGAGTCGGGACAGACTTGGACATGTTGATGTGCAACCCCAGCTTGTTCAATAGAACGCACGTCTTCTGGAAGTATGCTTGAGCTTCCGAGAAGGAGGAGGCCTTGATCAACCAATCGTCCAGGTACGGGTAGACAAACACCTTGTTCTTCCTCAGGTGTGCCGCTACCACTGCCATGCACTTCGAGAATGTCCTGGGCGCAGACTTCAGCCCGAATGGAAGTACCGTGTACTGATAGTGATTGGTGCCGACTTGAAATCGCAGAAACTTCCTGTGTTTGCATGCAATGGGTACATGGAAGTATGCATCCTGTAGGTCTATGGCACACATCCAATCTCCTCGTTGCAACTGAGGGTAGATCTGATGCAACGACAGCATGCAAAACTTTTCTCTGCGAATCCACTTGTTTGCCTGTCGCAAGTCCAGAATGGGCCTGAACTCGTTCTTGCCCTTCTTGCGGACCAGAAAGAACCGGGAGTACAGGCCTCTTCCTCTTTGAGACAGAGGTACGTCCTCTATCGCCCTTTTCCTTAACAGGATATCGGCCTCCGCCTGGAGCTCGCGCAGCTGATACTGCGAGCTGACCGGGGGAATCGATGGAGGAGGGCTGGTGAACCGAAGACTGTATCCATTGCAAACAATATTAAGCACCCACGTGTCCTGAGTAATTTTTCTCCACTCTGCCAGAAAAAATTGAACGCTTCCCCCCACCGGAGCGGGTAACGGACGAAGGGGAAGTAACCGCTCAGGGTCGAGACCCAGCCGGGCCCTTGTTCGCGGTAGAGGACTGTTGTCCACCTCTACCCCTCTGACGCTCCTGGAAGGGCCTTCTGTACTTCTGCTGTTGTTGCTGCTGCTGCTGTTGCCCAGAAGGCTGTCCTCTTCCTCTACCCTGCGACCCGAACCATCGTTGGAACTGGCGGTAGGGTTTCTTTTCTTTGGGCTTCTCCAAGCCCTCAGCCGTCAGGGTTTCAGCCTCGGCCTTCATCCTGGCCATTTCGTCATCTGCGTGTTTCCCGAAGAGGGTATCGCCGGAAAACGGCAGATTTGCCACTCGGGCTTGAGCGACGTCAGCCGGAGCCAAGCATGGCGTCTCTGATTGATACCATGGCAGTATCCATGCGCGGCCAACAGGGAGATATCCGCCGCGGCGCTGATGGCCTGGTTCGAAACCAGCATCCCTTCCTGGACGATCTCGATGAAGTCCTCTCTCCTGTCACGCGGGACAAGATCCGCGAACTGTTCCATGGAGTCCCACAGTGCACGGTCATACCGCCCCAACAACGCCGAGTCGCTGGAGGCCTTCATCGTCGTGGAAGGCGTCCCACACGCCTTCCGTCCAGCTGAGTCAATCCAGCGGCTCTCCTTATCCGGAGGCACAGTGGAGGACGGGGAGGTAGCATGCAGTTTCCGAGCCGCCGTCACAATCACCGAATCAGGTACTGGGTCCTTCCGTAAGAAGGCCGGGTCCGACTCTGGAACCCAGTACTTCTTGACAAGCCTGGAGTGAGCGGCTTTCACCACCGCCGGTGTAAGGAAGAGCTGTTCAGCAGGCTCGACCAGTCCTGGCACCAAAGGCAGTAGGGGACGAGACAGGTGCTTCGTGTGCAAAGTCTCGAAGATCACAGAAGTCGTGGGCATAGGGGCCGTCACCTTGATCCCCAACTTCGCAGCCCCTCTCAGGAGAACCTCCTGGAACGTGCCAATGTCATCTATCGGAAACACCCTCGTCTCCGGTGAATCCGACAATGTAGGTGAATACGAACGGGTCCCAGAGGCCGAACGGGACCTGGACCTATGCCTCCTATGGCGATGTCTGGATCTCGAGGAGGATCCGTGCCCACTCCTAGATCTATCTCTCCTCCCTGAGCGTGACCTCGATCTCCTGGGTCTGGGACGCTCCGCCGGCTTCCCCGGGTCGGACGTCTTGGGCTTAGGAGGAACCTTCGACTTAGGAGTCTTCTTCGGAGGTGTCGGAAGTCTGGACATCGACACCGATCTCGGTGGAACCGGAGGAGGAACACCCGGTACCGGGGCCTGCGGTCCGGAAGGAAGAGCAGGTAGGGGAGGCAATGGAGGAGGAGTCGGAGCCCTCGGAGGAGGACCTCTAGGCAAAGGAGGAGGAGGTGTAATATTCTTCTTAGGGGTATACACTTCCGAGTACGCCGTTCCCGGCGAGCCACCATCCCGTCCTGACTGAGGGGAGCACCCCACAGTCTTCGGCCTGTCCTTACGAACCCCTGACGTCGAAGACCGGTGTTCAGACGTCGAACGTGGTCCCCTCGACATCGAGCGGCCCTTCGGCGTTGACCGTTTTACATGCCTCGACGTCGATCCTGACCAGATAGACGATCCTCGAAACCTCGACGACGATCGCTTGTGCCTCGGCGTCGACCGCCTCGACGGCGACCTCTTCGACCGCCTCGACGGCGACCTCTTCGACTGTCTCGACGGCGACCTCGATCGCCTCGACGTCGACTTCTTCTTCGCCGGAGACCCTTTCTGCCTCGACGGCGATCTTTTCCGCTTCGACGGCGGCCTCGACGACGAGGATCCCCTCGACGACGATGATGTCCTCTTCCTTGACGGCGAACGGCGGTGTCGCATCGACGGCGAGCGCCGACGCCTGGTCCGTCGACGCCGTCCACTCGACGTCGACGGCGACGACGAAGAAACCGGCACTGGGTTCGACGGCGGCCGGTGTAAGCTCCTCGACGTCGACGGGCGACGTTTTCTCGACCCAGAGCCCTTGGGAGACTGGGAACTGGCCGTGGACCTTCCTCTCGACGTCGTGGTCGGAGCCACCGATCCCGACGGAGAAATAGGACGTTTGCTGGACTTCCTGCCCCTGGGGAGCTCCCCAGAGGCCTCAGCATGGGCAGATGAAGCCCCAGCAGACCCACCTTGAGCCCTCAGCCTCCTTTCCTCGAGGCCCTGAAGTCTGATCTTCCTCCTGTCTTTCAGGGTCCTGCCAGAGAAGCCTTTACAGATCTCACACTTCTCTGGGACATGGGAAGAGGGCAGGCAGAGGATACACACCTCATGAGGGTCTGACTTAGCCATCTTCCTGGAGCACTCAGGGCATTTGTTGAATAAAGAAGGCATATTCGACAAAAAAAGAGTGCAAACACCAAGAAGAAAAGTCACTAAGTACTTTAAAAGTACTCAAAAACGAAATTTCAATGAAAAAACACTAAACAACCCTAAAAAGGGAGAGCTCAGTGCTCCAGGGTCCTGCTTGCAGGAGCCGGAAAAAAGATCTGAAGTAAGTTGGACCTGCTATGCATTCTGGGATACTGGGAGAAGGTTCTGGAAGATTCTCTTAAAGGCACAGTATCCTGTTTTGAGCCACATAATGGCAGCCTATGGGGCTTGTCTGTCCAGGTTCTTCTCTCTATCATTCCTGAGGGATTTTGCTGGTAAAGCAAGGGAAATCTGTACAGGCTTTGCTGTTTTGTGGATTTTATGGTGGAATTTCTAGTTGAAGTACTGGACAGTGTAGCCTTTTTAGGCTGCATTATCTGTCTTTAAATTCTCTCTTAAGTGTCTATGCATTTCTGCATTTTTTGACACTGTAAGAGATTATTTTTTATTGCTCCGGGGTCCACGAACATGGGCGGGACTATTCACTAGATTATGACTATACACAGAGATCCCCTACTACAGAAGTGACTTGAAACAGTGTAATCTGAAATCAAATTCCCTCAACAGGTAAGTGCACACTTACGGTAGGTAACCCAGCAAATATCACATCACACACCATCACAGACTTGTATGAACACACATATGTAGGCATATTGGTACACATAAGTACACTATTCCCACTTGTCTGCGCAACATCCAGGACCAATGTAAAAGAGTGCAAGGTGAGTTTTTACCCTTTTCAAACTCTATTACGTTGTTCCCCACACAAGGCTACTTGTGTCAGTCAAAAGTGACACATCACCTCTGATTTCTGACGCATTGCTGTAGCTGTATCAGTCTTCAGACCAACTACAGCAATGCACCAATTTTGTGCCGCATATCTTGCGGCCTCCTACACACAGATGCGTCAGAATTTCCAAGGCATCCATGGGACCATACGCCATTGAGCCCCGCATTGTAAATATGGCACATTCATAGTGTCATAATGTTTTTTGATGCAAGGGCAATAAGTGATGATGCATCACTGCCTTGGCACAGTGATGCATCATTTCTTGTACACTCGATCCCCAAGTTCAACTTTCAGAACGAGTTGGAACTTGGGGATCGAGTAGCCTGCAACTACGGCAGCACGCTTCCTGATCGCTTAGGACAGGAGCGTTCCTTTTGGGAATCGAGGCATTATTTTAAGCTTCCTGATCATTGGATACTGTAATTTGATTGGAGTCCTAGACACAGCTGATTGAAGTACTTCAGAATATGATTTGTGATGGATGATTTAATCATCGTGAAAAGGAGTGAATTCTACTCGGTCCAGTAAGGAGGTACACCTTGTTGGCCTTGTACCCGAGGGGGTCATCTATTACCCTCTGTTGCCCATTTAATGTCTGTCCTGATGAAGACTTGCACGGTCCAGGTTCAAATTACCGGACGTCCATAAGTCGAGTCGAAACGTCGACGATACCGTGGACCCATACTTGTGGAAAAAAGTGCACACAACTGACATTGATGTCTTTTTATGTAGATTATACTGACATTGGTTGTTATGATTGGTTGTTTTGTGTGGCCAGGTAGTTTCAATACGGAAAACTGTGAAACCGTAACTGCATAATAATAATGTGAATATTCTGTTCATTATCACTCTGATTTTCCTTTTCCTTTATTCACTGTATACACCCTTTTGATCACTTCCCTTGTGCACGCTCCTTTGGGCAACTTTATATTCTGAATCAATGAAAACATTTGTTGTGGATTATCAATTGTTTAATTAAGAGACAATAAATTAAATATTGTACTGATTTGATATATGGTTGGTGTAGTGATATCTTTCTGTTTGAAGTAACTGAGTTCATTAGTGCATCGGTGCGGATTCAATGGAAACGCCCATGAATAAATAACTATATGAATATGGACTGTTTGGATCAGTTTAAAAAGAAACAGTCTCACACTCTAGTCACTCTCATTCACATGGTGATGTGACTCGACTCGAGAGTTCATCATAGGCTCGTAAATTTATTACAACTAATTTAGGTCCTAAAATATTTGAAAACAAATCATTGTCCTTTGGCGGAAAAGGGAGGGAAGTGTAGATATTCATCAAGTGGCTTAAATGCACAATGTGTAATTCAAATCACAGCTTTACCACTGGACCAAAATGATGCTACACAAATCACTTTACTACCCTATCGCACATTTGTGAGTATCAAATCTGAGACCACTTTGAAGGGCTTCAGTTCTGGGTGTGTGCTATTCAACATCCCTTCATACTGTGGTTTACCAGACAATTATGGGGGCGCGCATGGATCATAGGGGACATCTATAAAGTTCACTTTACAAACTGTCTATGCCGGGTCGTTCATGACAGTGCTGCCTGGGCATTGGGTGGGTGGCGCAGTGGGGGGCTTAATATTTAAATTCTGTCACTTTGAGCCGATGCCAATCCCGTGATGCAAAATAATGTATTGAAGCGACACACTCAAGTTCCAGAAATAACTTCTCTTTAGTCTGAAAGAGCCTTCGTCATACCTGTACATGACAAGACTGCGCGCCTCGTCCTCGACGCCGGGCCTGGTCCTTGCCTGCAGCCTGGCTGCCTCCTGTGCATAAGGCTTCTTGAGTTGCACCGCGTGCTCAGCAGTCAGCGCTGCTGGCTGCTGCCTGCCCAATGACTAGAGCTTGGTTGGTGAGTGTGTTTCCCGTGGCCTGAGCCAGGCCGCAGCCCCTCCTTCTGAGTGACACCCAGTCTCACACACGGTGATGTGAGGGTCATTATCAGGGTCGGAGAGTGGAGACTAGTAGACCCCTCCACACTTGAGAGTGACTACTGTGAAGTGTTGTCTGTTGTGCAGGACTGGTAGGCAGTCTGAGTGTCTGTTTACTGCTGACTGTCCCAGGCGCACAAGTTCCATTGGGCTCAAAGCGCTTCAGCCCCCGTCGTGTGTGGCAGCCCAGGCTGTGACAGCTTCCCTGGCACACACACAGCTGTACCCGAGTACTTCACAGGTCTTTAAAAGACCATTGCTTGTTAATGAGGCTTTGTTGGTTTTTTACCTTTTTAGAGCCCCTGCATCTCCACTCTGCCTATTGCTTGAAGAATTAGAATTTTTTCTTAGCCCCCCTCCTTGAAATTTGGCTCTAGTTGCGCCTCTGCTATCTGGCACTGGTTGGTTAATCTCACGCACACGTGCACTGGGCTGCCTGGCCTGTTTCACTCTGTATGCACTTACTGCACTGTCTGCTGCGACAAGCCCCGGCCCCAGCCTTCAATCCTGTGACTGTCCTCGAGTTAGTAGCTGCCGCCTTCAACTTCAGGACGACGCCACGAGTGGACCAGGATGGTTCGGTTGACTGACTGTATCCTGCCCTAATCTAAGCAAGTGACATTTAATTTTTACCTTTCCCTCCAGGCTAGCTATACAGTAGGAACTTGTCTAGGTTACGATTCATGCCACAGAGGGGTGTGGGTGTGTGTGCACTGACCGATTCGTCGTTCCATTTTTTAATGTATATTTGTATTGTCACCGTCCTTTCCCCCCACCAACCCTGCCATGGGCGGCAATCTATGGGATAGCCCCGGGCGCCAGAAGGTCTAGCTACGCCACTGCTTTTATGTTTTTGAAATTTCTTTATGAAACGTCATTTTTTTCCCTTTTTGGTTTGGAAATTAGATCTAAAAGCAACGGGTCACATCTCGTTCTGCGATGGTTCATTTTCTTATATAGTAGATGCAATCATCAAGAGTAAGTGAAAGAGAGGATTTACGATGCATCGTGATTACCAGCCATAGTTCGAAGAACCTGTCAGGCAAACTAATATTACCTGGTTCCAACCCCAATAAGCAAACATTTACCCTAGGCATAAGTGCATATATATAAAAATATCCTTTAGACTAAAAGCTTTTTAGTCACCTGCAACACAATCATACTGCCAAATTGTCCTGCTTCATAGACACTATTCTAGCATCATCTACTCTTGTATCTGGAGTGCTGGACCCACATCAAGAAATTACACAGAGTGAGAGAACTTTATCCACAGTAGCAAAATATAAATAAAAATGCACAGCTTGTAAGTGTTGAGTAGCAAGAAAGTGTAGCAAACTTTTTCTTGGTCACTCAAAATAACTGCCTGTTGTTCATGTAGTCAAGGCTGGCCTTGGACATGGGAGAGCTGGGTCCAGGCCTGGGCCCCAATATTCAGAGGGGCGCAGCAGGGAGCTGTTCGCCTGACTTGATGACATGTAATTCGAACAGCAGCTTGTCCATCCCACTTGGTCTCACTCGCGTATCGGTCCTTAATGACCTTCAGCTTAATTATTATCACCTCCTTGACCCCCTGCCCTCCTCCCATCTTCCTCACACCTCTTGCTGACTTCACACCGCAACGACCCCCCACACAACAAACACCACATTTTCTTTCCACCCAGGGCGCTTCCCGGTCAATCCAATTTAGGGTCGGCTCTGCATGTAGTATTTTGCTGACATGCAGCGGGTGGGTCGAGCTCTACACATGAGCACATCTGTAGCAGAAACAAGGAATGATGAATTAAGCACCCCAGAGCCTTTTTAAAATTAAATTCATATTTTCCCTTTCAAGGCATTGCGGGCAGATATCAGTGACCAAGAAAAGACGTCTGCGTTGGTTCTCTGTATTCCTCTTATTTATCTTTTCTGAATATACTGTGCATTTATCATTTATTGATTTTTATGTAAAGACCACACAATGCCTGAGATAGGCAATATCCCCGTCCACAAGGTGCCATTTTTGTAGGAAGAGCTGCCTGCAGGACACAAGCTGCAACAAATTAATTTATAATACTGTTTTTTCCTTCAAGCCTTTTCTAGCATCAAATTTGTGTGTCACTATCATTTACCACTATTTCCTGTGGTGTCCTTGTGCTTACTATCCATTTTCTCACTCGTTTGACTGGATTAATTTCTTTGTATCTGCTAAACTGGCTCTGATATACTTTTAATTTACCTTTTGTACACTCTTTCCATGAGTGATTACTACTTGCATTGCTGTAACCACAAGATCAACCACAGCTTTCTCCGATTTCAGGGGGTACAATGAACTGGAGCTGCTTGCGGGCGATAGGGATGGGTTCAACGTCACTTCCTGCTCTGATTAAGCTCAGTTTTATGGGTTCAGCACTTACCTTTTCAACAAGACATATTGTTCCACAACCAAGCACAGCACTGCTTATTTGCTGATTGATCTGCTTCACTTACAGTACGTTGTAATCCATTCCCTTGTTATGTATATTAGTGCAGTTTAGCTACCACTATCCGCCCCATTCGTGCTCTGTGTATAGTCATTCTCCATTATTCATGCTGAGCTGTAATTTTAGCAACCACTGACTTGCCCATGTTTTCAGAACGTACATTCTGTAACCATTTTCTCTGTAAAGAACCTTGTTTGTTCTGGCCATATAAAACGTCAAAATAAATAAATACATCAGCAGGGTACCCTGGCTGTGATTTCCTTTCCTGATGAAATCTTTGTTTTCGTAGAAATGTTTTTCCGAGGGGTTTTTATTCAGATGTGTGTGAGGTAAGTCTCTAAACCTGGCTTGGGATTTTCCTATCCCTTAATCTTGAGGTTTCCTGTGCTCCTTCTGTCCTTGCGAAGACTAGGCATGAGTCATGAGTTTTGTTTATACATTTGAGTACCAGTGGACAAACTACGTTCAAGAGTAAAGTTCATATTTTCAATTGATTTTCCCTCTAACGTTGGTTTTACCGTGTAACGATAATCAATTCAGCATCTTATACTGTTCCCTTAATTTCAGGGTGAAACCTAAGAGAAAGATATGAAATGCAGTCCCCCAAAAAGGCAACAAAGAAGTTAGAACCTCACTCTCATGTCAGTATTACCTTATGTGTCAAGAAACAAAGGGATCTATAAAGCATGAATATTACAAATGGAGCATTCCGGCATAGCCAAGCTGTGACAGATGCCAATTTCAGCCATTGGTATTAACGTATCCTGGCTACAGTATCTGCATCGGCATCCTTACCCACGCATAAGGTTTGGAATGTGGCTGAGTAGGTGACCAGCAACCCATGGGCAAAGTCACTCTGACTACTGCAGGTGCATAAACGATTAACTATGAGTTACCTTTAGTGGTAGCACCCCTCCCCCAAGCACCCCCAGAGAGGGACGAGGTATGTCTGAGGAGAAACTGCAACTAAGTTATTTCCAAGCAAATCTCACAATAGGTGTGGGTGAAATAGTCCCAATACATTTCTTTATCAGTTACAAGAGGTGCCCAATGCGAGAGGCTCTGGGTCTCACTTTTTTTGCATGTTTCATTGAGCTCAGTTTTATGGGTTCGACACTTAGCTTTTCAACAAGACATATTGTTCCAGACTGTGCCCATCACTGTTATATAGCTGGAGACAGTGGGATCAGAGTTAAGCCACTAGCTGCTTAGTCTATATGGTTTAGGATCACTGGAATCCACACCGATCCAGCAAGGCCAAAGGTCTGAGTCACTGCACTGGTCATAGTGACTGTTTCTCCCAAATTAGCAGATGTCTTGTTTGACATATTTTGGTCAAATCTAACAAGGCCAGGTCAGGCGAACACGGTCAAATCTGCCCTCATAGTTTTGACTCGTACCTCAATTGTTCATACAATCATAGTTACATCTACCAAAGATAGAGTAAGTTGTACAACCACCAGTGCTATGTCCTCAGAACAAACACAATCTATCTCTCTCACACCTGTGCCTATTCCATTAAGCAAAGGAGGCACTCTTGTAAATAGCATCTTACATGTTGTCATAAGATGTTGCGCAAGTTAAGGAAGGCTGTTAGGAAAATAACTACCTCGATCGGAGAATTATCGATCTGAATCTGTCATAATGTAGATAGCTCAGGAATCTGAGACAGCTGATTCCCATATCAGAATGCTACGGTATGTATTGATGAAGACTACAATGAAACATTTACTTCGTGAATATATAATACCATGATGAAGCAAATGAAGTCTAGAACACCAGAGATGAACTGAGAGCAAACACAAATTAATAACAGTGTAAGTTAGGTAGCTTTAAAATGGGAAGCACAAAACAGAGTGCATTTCTTATGTGAAACTACCCAAATTAGAAATGCAAGGTGAGCTTGTTGGCATTTTAACATGCAATGAGTAAAGTGTGATCCCTCAGTAATTGTCTTCCTCCCCTAGATCATCAGTTTTACAAAGCAGACAGATGTTTAAAGATGTTTTCACAACCAAGGGTGTCTTCTAGAAAGTGTCTCTAGTACTGTGATCCAAAGACCTTTATGTGTAAACAATGTAGTCAGAAGTCCATCCTCACAGAAATTTGGCTTGCTAGCAGATAACAGTTCAGAATGATTTCAAAATATTGGCAATGATCACAGAGGGCAAGAAGTAAAATAATTGGTTAGGTTTTGTTCAGGTGTAGGAGAAATATGCCAATTCAATATATAAGAAGGCATATATAATTAACAAGAGAGTCATGTATTAACAGATATTACGTTGTACAGCAAAAAAGAGGAGGAGGTTGTCACAGAAGATTACTCTTAAAGGAATGGGTCTTCAGTGATTTTCTGAACATGCAAGGTCGTATTGGTCTCTTGATTTGATCCAAAAATCAGTTTTAACACCATGCTGCTGGAAAACAGGATGCCTGGTTCAGAGATGGTTTTATTTCATGCTAGAAGGGTGTCCAGTTACAGTTTAGATTTGTCCTTTTGAAATAGTGGGCTACCCATGATCACAAGTTTGTGGTAGGGATAACTTGAATGTTAGGTTACAGAGCACTTGCAGCAACACATTCAGGCCCAGATTTACTAATGCTTTGCATCAAGTTTTCGTTACTTTTGTAATGTAAAGCAAACCTGATTCAAAATGTTAAGGTGCGATTTACTATCCAACACAAATCTGTATTTGCTTTGGATAATACTCCAAAGTAACTCTAAGTTTTGCATTGTGATTCCTTGAGCTGCTTTGCATCAAAGGGGCGTTCATGAGTGCTATCTGGGCTTTCCTATGCAACCACCCATAGGTTTTGACACAAAACCTTATCTAGGAACAATCATAGACAGGTATTTGCGCCAAAATCCAATTCCTCTTGAAGGAGTCAAAAGAAGATTTATTTTTCCTCAATTATCATGATTTACATGTGTACTGCATTGTACAACACCCGTAAATCATGGGAAAAGCCTTAAAGCAAAGTTTTGGTACTGGAAGCGACCCCTTTCAGCACAAAATGCAGATGGTGCAAGGGTGTCTGCATTGGGTGCATGGCAGCTAAAAGTGCACCAGCACATGTATAGAACACTGCCATATCTTAGTAGATATGGCACTGCTCTGCTCTCTCCCTTTCATGCAACTCAGTGCAGCTCCTTGTAGCCAGCAAAGCATTTATAACTGTGATCGGATTGCATCATCTGTACAAGAATACTGAATATCTCTGGTCAGAATTCTGGCGGTGAGTTCGTTTTTTTGTTGTTAATACCTTTTTCCAGTGGGGATTACAAAATGTTCAGGGGTGCAGTTTCTTACGAGCCCCGTCTATAAGCCTGAATTTAGTGCTAAACTGCTAGCTCAACTTTTCCGACTTGCTTGAAACATAACCACTTCCTGGTTATAGGCGATTTTAACGTTCATTATGAAGATAGGGAAGATCCTGTGGGCAAACAACTGGAAAGTGATATGCAGATCCCACAGCTCAAACAAAGAACTATTCAAAATAGTGAAGGAACTGTGTGAACCAGCTGGCATGTCACAAGCTCTGACCTCGTCTGAGGACAACTGCGAGAAAGTCAGCACCGATTGGAAAGCATTGGAATCCCATCCCGATGCATGCTCTCATTTAGGAAACTTTGTCCCTTTTTCAGAAGAACATGTAGCGAAGGCAATGTCAGAGGTCAAATCAGATCTTTGCTTGACCCGTGCCACATTTGACTTTTTCGTGGCTGTTGGACTTGGCCTTGTTGGCTAAAGTTCACTTAAGATTTTTGCTTTTCCCCTAGACTGTTTTCCTGACAGAGAGCTGCGAAGTTAGCTGCTGTATGTACTTGCCACTGCTAATCAGTGTGCAAGTACAGATGCTCCCTGTATAAATTGTAGAGTTGTTTAGTTGTCTCTGATTGGTATGTTTGCCATGCAAGATCCCTAAGTGATGTGCACTGTGTGTGCCAGAGCTAGTACTAAGGAAATGCGCAGAGAGGGAACACAGGTCTACAGTGTAGGGACTGCACGCATTATGCTAAATGAGCATGTTCTCCTGACAAGTGCTACCACTTGTCTGGCCTTACTTTCCCTTTTGTATACACATGGGGCACCCCTGTAGGACGTCCTGCGTAACCCCTATACAGGTAGGGTACAGTTTAGGTAAAAGGCAGGACCTATGCCAGTGTGGCTGCTGGCCCTGACAGTAAAAAATGCACCATTTCATTTTCCCTGGTGAAAGGCCATCCTGGCCGTAGGACAGAATGGGGGAGGCCAGGTGAAGCATTGTTTGCCTAGTTTCCCAAGGATTGGAGATGGAACAATTAAGTTTGGTATGTCTGAACTCACGGCGTCATAACGCATCTTTTTGGGTGGATGGTTTTGTCGCTGTGTGTCCGAAAGTGCTGTTTGAGAAAATGGCCGAGTTTGTGCTTTAGACTTATTTGCGTGTCTCAGCAGAATGTGAATTGCCAGCCTAGATCTGGGAGAGGTGAGGAAGGCTGAGGGAGGTTGTGCCCCAGGGGAGGGGTGGAGATGGCGCCAGGCTGCCCTGCACCTGGAGGGGGGCGAAGGAGAGGCTTTGCGAGGTGAAGAGGTCTGGTTGAGAGCCATAAAACAAAAGACGCATCTCCCTCTGAGTGATTAAAGATCCAGACCACCAGTATCAAAGAGAGGATGGTGACACTAGGGGGGGAGATACCCAAGACTGATTTAGAGAGGGGTCGGGGAATCCTGAACACAAGGAATCTTCAAAGACAATGAGGGGTATAACTGGAAGAACTGGAACCCCAAGACTTTAGTTATGTTTTGTCATGTTGATGATGTCGTCGAGAACGGTCTCGGTATCGTTCAGAGAAGTGCTGGGAGCGATTTCAAGACGCCGTGGACTGGACGAGCCCCTGGCGACTTTGACCAGTCCGCGACCGAGATGAAAACCTCTGCCTGAGGAAGAGTTGCTGAATAGGCTTTGTGATCTGGGGCTTGTGGGCAGTTTGTAACTCTTGACCGAGGAGAGACTGAAGGGGCACTGCAGTGGGTCAAGTCCCCCCTTCTTCCTGAACAGGACTTTGTTGTGTGCTACGTCCTGTACCCCAAAGGCCCGAGGTGAGCTGGCTCCCTGTTCGGAAACACAGGAACATAAATGTTTCCAGGAAGTCTCAAGTGGCATGGTGGTGGGACCGGGTGGTGGCAGACTGAGAACTCCGAAGGGGTGCCTAAGGTGATCGTGGGCACTCGGAACGAATCAAGACTCTGACGCGCAGGGTGAATGTCTTGGTGTGGCTACAGGTGTTGTAGCGCATGTGGATTTTGGGCATCGTGGAAGAAAGCCGAGATTCCGGACGCGGACAGGGTGCGTGTCGCAGTGCAGACCAGGCACTAGTGGAGAGTGCCGGGACATCGTGGGCACTAAGAAGTGAGTCTCCGACACGCGATCGGCGTGTGGTGGAGAGGTGAGGCTCAGACACGCGGTGTGCGTGTCGTGGTGCGATCTGGGCATTAATGGAGAGCGCCGGAAGGCCATGTGCACCAGGAGACGGAGCAAGTCTCGGACTCGCCAGGGCTGCATGTCGAAGGTGCCACCGGAGGTGCTGGTGAGGAGTACTAGCAAGCGGTGAGCACCAGGGAGAGAAGAAATCCTAACAGTGCTGCAGAGGAGGGCCAAGTGATCGGGCCCTCAAAGGCAACGTAAAGTAGCACCAGCGGCATGTGGAAGGCTTCATGGAAGGAGTTTGTGCTGAACGCTGGTGGCCAGGCCCGGCAGCCCCTCAGGAGCTGAACTACCGGCCCGGGCGTGCCATGCCTGTTGTGACAAGGCTCTGGAGTGAGGCCAAGCTGCAGCGACAGGAGAGGAGAGTGGGGTTGCGCCCCCCCAGGTAAAGTGGATCATCGACTGGGGCGGGATTTTGGTCCGTGCTTGTCCTGGATGGGGCAGTACAGGGGCCAGGGCCCGGAGTGGAACTTGGGTGTCATTGTTGATCCGTGTTGGGGGCAACCGGTCGCACGCTTCTAAAAACAGTTGTATAACACTTTGCATATTTGCTGCTAACGAACTATTGAACAACGTCTGATACTAGAGGTGCTTAACAAATTATGGGGTTAGTGTGCTACGCACTACGTTATGTTGCTCTTACAGGATACAGGATCAAAGCATAGCGCACTGCATTGGTTGTTTACTGAACTGTACTGAATTGCACTGTGACGCATTACCCTATTCCTTCCTTGCACAGGGCATGCTGGTGGTGATACGCATTGCATTATTTTCCTATCGCACTGTATGTAATTGCAGTGTGACACATTGCTGTATGCCTTCCTTGTACAGGGCATGCTGGTAGTAAACCGAGTTGCATTATCTGGTGTTGACTCAGTACATGATCTTGACGTTATGCATTGCATTGTGGTACTGTACAGGAACCCATTGTTAAGTAATAAGCATTCCCTGTATTTTACAATGTGTGTGAATCTAGTGATACGTTGTACCTAACCTGTTGAGAACGGTTAAAAGTCAGCGTAACTGTTGGTTATAAGCAGTGGTTGGGAATTAGAACCGCCCAGCCCACCGGAAACAATATTACCCATTGTATATGTGTGGAAGTTGTATCGTGTGGTCATTTTGTATATCTTTTTATATAAAGTATACTCATTTTATACAAACTCATGTGGAGTCCATTTGTGGTGACATCATTGTGGTTGCTGTGGGCATGGTTGCACATACTGTACACTCATGCCTTGGAGATAAGCCTGGCTGCTCGTGTCAAGCCACTAAGGGGTGAGCAGGGCTGTCTCAGACGGTGTCCTATCTTGGCCTAACGTGGGAGCAGGAAGGGGTCCGGGGTCGCACAATGGACAACAACGGTGCGCGTGGGAACTCCGGCTTCTAACAGTGGCTAATACCAGCTATGCCAAGATGTAACACAAATTCTCAATCACTCACTAGACACAGCCATGCTCCCAGAGTCTTGGAAACAAGCCATTGCTTCCCCACTGACAATAAAAAGCTTGCATGGATGTCACTAATCTAGCAAATTATGGACTGATTTCCCAACTTCCTTATTTGTCTAAAATTTTGGAGAGATTGATCAATAAGCAATTAGTTGATTACTTAGAGACTAATGATCTCCTGGATCCCCCACAGACAGGCTTCAGGGCTTCCAAAAGTACTTAAGCTACTCTGTTAGCAGTATCAGACAACATCAGACTACTCTTTTTAATGCTTATGTCTCCCCTTTGGCCTTGATCGGTAAGAAATGGGGGTTGTAATACCTGGTCCTACGCTGATGATACGCAGTTGCTGATAGCAATTGAGGAACATTTTGAGGATACTAAGAGTAATCTGAGCAATTGTCTCTGCAGAAGATGCAGATTGGATTTCAGAGCATTGCCTGAAGTTAAACGCAGAGAAATCTGAGATATTGTTCTTTGGTGGAGAACACCTACTCTGGGACGCAACCTGGTGGCCCTAACCACTAGCCATCTCTACTGAGCCCACACATGTCATGAAAAACTTGGGATTCCTGGTAGATAATGTTCTAAGCATGCAATACTAAGTAGGAGTATTGTGTGGTGAATATTTTGCAATGCTCAAATTACTGAGTAGACTTTTTATGTGGATCCCTTTGAATTGGAGCAAAACCATCACTCAGGCCCTACTGAGTAGTAAATAGGACTAAGGGAATGCGCTTCATGTTTGCATGGCTGACTATTTATTCTCTCGTCTGCAAGTAATTCAGAATGCAGCAGCCAAATTGGTTCGTAACAAGAACAAGTACAGCTCGGCTTCAGATTGTTCGAAGGAGCTTCATTGGTTGCCCATGAGACAAAGGGGCAAGTTTAAACTACTGTGTTACGCACATAGACTTTTATACAAACTTGTACCTACAATCCTGCAGGACAAAGTTGAATTATATGTCCCCTGGCGATACCTGAGGTCATGCAATCACGCTCTAGCTAAGAGCAGACACATAAAAAAAAGTCCAAGCAGGAGGTCGCTCCTTCTTCTATCTGGCAGCTACTCACTGGAACAAACTCCAGTTGGAGCTATGCCTCACTGATGATCATATGAGGTTAAGAAAGAAGGACTCAACTGCTGACGCCCGGGGGCTGGTTGTTTAAGACCAATTGTTGATGTCTCATGTAACTATACACCCCTCAAACAGGTTCTCGCTTTCCTAGCGCCGTGATGTTCCTTGGGATGAATGCTGAGCTCTACAAATACAATAAAATAAAAAAAGAATAAAAGCCATGCCTTGTGTTTTCTAAAGTTCTCTGGTTTTGTTAGAGGAGGTACCCAACTTTTCTCGAGTGGCATTGAAATACAGAGGTTGTACTCAAAAGCAGGAAGCAGAGATCACTGCTTTTTCTCAGACCACTCAGCAGAAGTCGTTAGTTATGGTGCAATATTGTTTCCATATTTGTGCATGTAGCAGCGGCTAATGGATCACTGCAATGCAGGCAAGCAAGAGCTATCACTCTCTTGTGATTTTGCCATTGCCCTGCTCTCAAGCAGCAGTGGCGGCTCGTACGCTAAGGTGCAGGAGCATCACCTCACAGCTTTAAAGCAGTGCAAGGGAAAAACAAAATGATAATAACAGAATGTTATTATCATTTTATTTTTAGTAATGTAGTTGCACTGCAGCCAAGCTAAGATAGGGCCGGCTGGACAGGGCTCCTGTGACGTCCAGGGAGGAGGAGTGGTGGCTGCACCTTAAGTACGCATGACGGTTTGGCCAGCCGTCCCGCGCCGGCCAAACCGTAATGCGCACTTTGCATGTTCTCCACAGGCTATATTGCACAGCCTGGGTGGAGAACATGCCGAGCCTCCCAGTCCCCTTTTGAGCGCCGAACCATGGTGCTCAGACTAATCACAATACTGCTGTAAGGCAGAGCTGTATTTGGTCATGGGAGTATGGGAGCCTGGGTACGTCCTGGTTTCTGCCTGGGAGGAGAGGCGGCGGCTGTCGATGGCTACCACCAAATAACTTTTCTTTTTCCTAACTCCCCAACATCCACCCCCGCCACCATTCCCTACCAGCTACCACTGTGCCCAAGGAGGGAACTCCGCAGAGTACAGAGTATTGTATTATCACCCAAAAATTTAGATTTCAGTTAAGGCAAATAACCAGAATGCAAAATTATGTTGCAATTGTTGAAGGAAGTAGTTTCCTGTTGGTTGCAAGGCAAAACTTGAGGCCTGGGGCACAGAACAAAACTAAGGATGCTTTAGCCCATTCAAAGATGCTTCAGTCGGAGAACCTGTAGCCAGTAGTGAGTTAAAAATTACCATGTTACTCCAGATTTGTTGAGCCCCGCTGCCTATTCTCTGTAGCTTAATACCAGGAGCTTTCAAAAAGAAAACTTTGGAATTATACGTATTTACAATCTGGGCATTTTCATGATTTTGCTGATAGGGCCTGCATGCAGAAACATAAATCTTGCGACTTTAATTGACATTTGTGCTTCCCAATTTGGGGCGCCTCTCTTCTCGGCAATTATTGGCCACTATTCTGAACTCTAGTAAGTGAACTGGTAGCCACATCGATCTTGAAGCAATATCCCTTTGGGATGATGTTTTTCTTTCTGAGTTCAGCATTGCTACAGTCATTGCCCAGGCAGAAGTGCTGTAAGGCTATCAAATATTCCATCACACTCGAGACAGACCTTTAAAAAATTTTAAGGGCGAATTAGAAACACAAATATTGAATGTTAGAGCAAAATGTCTCTGCTAGTCATTATGGACCCTGAGCCATTTACTTGTCAATTATTGGCCTACTGCTCTTCATTGCAGGAAAGAGCCATTGGACATCTATTAACAGAAAGGGCTTAATGATCACACTTTGTGAATGTTTGAGACAGGCATCGCTACTGGCATCTTTCACATTGTGGCAGTCTTGGATCGCTGGACTACTGTCTCGGCACGTGTTGGAATAGTCCCATCCTTCAGTGTCTCAGTATTTACATCTAGGTGTCATGTAAAGTGGAGCAAATCATGCCTGTCTCTACTACATCTTGTCTCTATATTCGATCTGGAAAAAAATATCTGTAATGATTATTGAAGGCATTCAGGTGTACAACTGTGATGGCCTTCTTATGGAGGGTAGACAATGCTCTGCAGTGGGATGACTCATTTGAGCAATAACTCGCTTTTTCAGTTAAGGATACAGTGGCTCCTCTTTTATTTAAAGTTACAAGTCAACCTAAAGCCACTTTCTTTACAATATTATGGGGCAGAGGGTAGAGCAGGAACGACCAAGAGGGTGGTCGCTCATCCTTGCGCTCCTGTTGCACTCCCGGCCCGCAACTGCAAATGTTGGTACTGGCAGCTGCTTTGGCCCCCAAGGCCGCTGCTGAAGCCTCCGACCCCTGGGATGACCTGAAACAGGCTACGTTGCCAGGTGTGGCTGTCCAGGGCAGCAATGAGCGCAGACGGCCTACTCGCAGCGTGGATCGCCTGTTTGGCGGCTAGGCGTGTGAGCCGTCCGATCAAACCCTAGCGCTGCTCCTTTGGCCACTGGGCCTGGAAGGGTGCTGGAGGGAACAATTGGATCCAGCCCCCCCGAGGACAGCATCATGCCATGACTGGCAGGCCTATGGAAATGGGTGAGTGATGAACTGTCTAGGGTTGACCCCAGGACCAAGGAGCATGCCCCAAAGGCATCTGCAGGTGTTAGACTTGGCATCCTTGGCGTGGTTTCCCCTGACTTTTTTGCCTCTACCTCCTGTATTTTTGACACTGTGCTGGAGTTAGTTTTTGCTGGTTTAGATGCTGTGGGCACTTTGCCACTGCTGATCAGTGCCAAAGTGCAAGTGCTCCCTGTGTAAATTGTTATTGTGATTGGTTATCTATGATTGACATATTTGTTTTACAAGCAGGTCCCTAGTAAAGTGCACTAAGTGTGCCAGGGCAGGTAATTCAAATGCTACTAGTGGGGATTGGAGCACTGATTGTGCCACCCACATAAGTAGCCTGAAAAGAGGTCTCAGGCCTGCCACTGCAGTGCCTGTGTGCAGTTTGGTAACTGCCATGTCGACCTAGCCAGTGTACGCACTTGCAAGCCTTACCCTTCCCTTTTCTTACACTTAGGATACCCCTTTGGTAGGCCCAAGGTACCCCCCTGGGCAGGGTGCAGTGTATGTAAAAGGTAGGACATTTACTAGTGTGTATAACATGTCCGGATAGTGAAATACTGCCAATTTAATTTTTCACTATTGAAAGGCAATCCTTCCCATAGGACAGTATGGGGATTGCCGTCAAACATGTTTTTCTGCATATCGTCCCATAGGAGTGGGATAGAAAATTGGAGTCTGGTATCCCTGAACTCAGAATTTAATAACACATCTTTTAGTAAAGGAGGTTTTTAAATACTGTGTATGAAAATAGCACTTTTAGAAAGTGGCTGTTTTCTTGTTCAAAATAAAAAAACTGAAAAGAGAAGGGAGGTCTCTTTAAAAATCCGATAGGGGACAAAGAGAAAGGTAAAATAAAACAAAAGTAGTCCCTGCAATCTTATCAATTAGATATGGTTTTTTAACACAAGAAAGCGATTTATTCCCTTTTTTTTATATAGCATCCACTGACCTCACAGAACCCAAAAGTGCAACATTACATATTCTTGATAACTAAATTAAAACAATATACTAATCAAAAACAGTGATATTAAAAATACATGGTTTATTCAATGACAATACAAATTCTGTACAGAAGTACCATAAAGCAAAATTAAAACAGAGTCAATTCATATAGACATATTAAAAAGATTAAAAACAGAAAACACAAGTTGTCGACGCAGCGTTTCGGTAAATGTTTTACACCTTCATCAGGACAGTTTTCTCAGAATGATTGATTTTTCTCATTCAAGCTCCACAATAGTTTGAAGCACTATTTATCAGTTTCCACAAACCTAATTTCATTAGTTTGATGGGGGTGATGTTATTTTCAATTGAAACACCTTAAGATTATTCTGTCTCTTTGATGTGTATATGTACAAGGGAGCCACCGAGGTCTGTAATTGTTCTCGAAGGATATGAGTATTAAAAGGCCAATCTCATCCTTACAACTGGAAATAGGGGAATGTCCTCCTTATGTGGTTTTTCAATTGACCATCTGTTTAAAAAAGTCCGGCCTCCCTGCTCCGCTTGTACTAATGCCACGTTCATAGGTCCCATTGACCTTCGAGGACAATTACAGACCTCAGTGGCTCCCTTGTACATATACAGGCGAAACCTAAAAAAGGGAATAAATCTATTTTCTTGTTCAACCTTACTGTGTACCTCTGCCTGTTTGTGGATTGACTGTCTGGTTTGAGAGTGACAAGGGCTGAGGTGTCTCCATGAGTCTGGGTGAGTCAGCACTAGATTGAATAGGCCGATCTGCATTTGGAGTGGTGGGAAGAGTAGCACCTGGGCCTGAATAGGGCTGTGCCTGCCTTGCACAATGCTGCCTCCACCTCCTGCGATGTGTCTGATGACCCTGGCCCACATTACCAAAGGAGGAAGTTGTGCACTGGCAGAGTGCACCCAGAACTGGTTTGGACAGGGTCCAGGACCCCTCACACATAGAGAACAAAGACTTTGGGGGTATTAATATGAGAGCTGAAACCCCTGAACTTTAGACTACTTTGTGATCAAGAGGAACCTGTTGCCAAAGAGGACAGAGGAGAAGTACTTCCCTTACTATGTTTCTGGGGTAGGCCTGCAGTTTGCTGTTTCTGCTGAGGAGAGGGCCAAGGGAATTTGCTGTGTGCTGTGACCCCTGCTTGAAGAAGAACTTTGCTGTATGCTGTGTCCATCTGAAGAAAAGTCTCCAAGGGCCTGAGAAGAGCTGGCCGCCTGTTTTTGAAGTCCCAGGCACAAAAGGACTTCACCCCAGCTTCCCTGAACTTCCTTGCTGGGAGTTCTGACCTTCCAGGAGGTGCCTGTAACTGTGTGTGAGGCCTTTGCTGTTGGAAGCGGGAAGCGCGATGCAGAGAGGGAGGAGAGTGTTGCAACCGCAGCAGCTGCTGTCGCATCACTTAGGAAGCGTGCAGACTCCGCATCATCGGAGAAGTGTGCCGTCGCATCATCGGAGAAGCATGTCGCAGGGCCTGTCACAGCTCAGGAACCCACCGATTTCGTCGCACGGCAGTCGGGTGTTCAGGCATCGCCCCCACATTGTCACATCGCACCAAAGACGCCATCCTATCGCATCGGGTCGTCGCAATGCATCAAGGCGCCATCTTGTGGCATCGTGACCGGAGCACAGGAAGAATCAACGCATCGCTTTCTCTGCAACACTTTTGCTTGTTCTGCGTTAATCATCCAAGGTACTTTGAGAAAGTGTTGCATTTACCATCTACAAGCTTATTTTTGCAACACTCTTTTAAAGACATTCTACTGAGTATCTGTATGTTGGATTTTTGTCGCTGTGGTCTTGTGTAGATAGATAAAGATACTTGATTTTTATAAACTGGTGTGGTGTCCATTTGTGGTGTTTTCACTGTGTTACTGTGAGTGCTGGTACAAATACTTAACACATTGCCTTTGGGATAAGCCTGTCTGCTCGTGCCAAGCTACCAAGGGGGTGAAAAGGGGTTATCTAAAGTGTGTATCCCCCTTACCCAGACTAGAAGCAAGGGTCCCTATTTGGTCAAAGATACCTATCTCCGCCAACTTGAGACCCCCAGTTCTAACAGTGGGCATGAAGGAAACAGCAGTGTACCTCCCCCTCCAAGGATAGACATATCTTTTTTCTTCAGAGTTTTATATAGCACAAACTTGAGCACTTTACATGAGCACCAGTTGCGTTACAGAAGGACACATTCATTTTTATTTGGCACAGGGAGATTAAGTGATTTGGTTAGAATCACAGCGTGTTGAGCGTCATTGCCGAGACTCGAACCCGGTTCCCCAGATTTTAGATTGACCGCCCTAGTTGTTAAGCCACATCCTCTCCTCAATTATATTGGGCAGCTCTTCATCTGGCTGACATTGACTGCAGCTCTGTTGCTGGGGCCCCCAACCTTAGGATCAGGCAGGGCCTACCTACACTCAGTAGAGGCCACAAGGGTGTGAGAGGCCACATCATAAGAGTAGCGGCCCAGATTGCTCACAGGGGCGCTCAGCATCCAGGATAAGAGGTACTACATAGAGCAGACGGCAAGAATGGGAGGCTGTCTGACCTAGCCTGCACCATAGAACAACTGACATCTGCAGGTTTCGGCTGCTCATGCCACCCATACCTCGGCTGAGGTGGAGCTGGTATGCTGGAGTCTGAGTGATCTACACCCTGCTGTCCTTTTGTGGCTTCTGGGGACCAGACACTGGCATCTATGTCTGGTGAAACACAATGGGCCATGACAGACTTCCAGCAACCCAGACATAGTCCAAAATTGATAGGTACTGTATTGTGGATTTTTATTGTTTTTGGTCTTGTCTTAAATACATAAAAATATTGGATATTTTTCTAAACTGGTGTGTTGCCCTTTTGTAGTGCTTACACTGTATTACTGTTGGTTATGTGCAATGCTTTACACACTGCCTCTAAGATGTGCCTGACTGCTCGTGCCAAGCTACCAAGGGGGTGAGCAGGGGTTATTTTAGGAGTGTAACTCCCTTATCCTGACTAGAGTGGTGCTTTCCGCCTGGCTTTGGCACATGCCCTAGCCTACCAAAAATTCCATTTCTAACATTGGTTGTCAGCGGTGAAGCTCGGACTTGCGTTTGCACTTTTACAGTGATTGGTGGGCACTACTACCATATCACAAACCATTATGTGCCACATACTGGTTCTTTTTCTTTTTGGCCTATTTTTGATCTTGCCAGTTTGAACTCGCTACTTAATCATGCCTGAATCAAGAGCATCATCTGTTGCATCCATGGAAATTGCCTCTGAGGAGAATAGGTTGGAATCCTACAATGTTAGGCAATTGAAATCAGTTTGCAAAAACCTATAAGTCCAAGTCAGAGGCCTCACGAGGAAGGAGGAGCTACAAAAGGTGCTGAGGGCCTGTGTAGCAGCAACACATGCCAGCGATCAGTCTAGTGATCTCAGTGGAGAGGTGGAGGAGCTTATTCCTAGGGTGGACGTGCTTTAGGAGGGGGGACTCTCCAGGTCAGGCAGCAGTGGCCTGTCCCCAGGAGAGCTGGAGGACAGGTGGGAAGCAAGGAGAGTTGCAGTGGAACTGGAGAAGCTTAAGTTAGCCATGGAGGAGAAAAGGATGATGTTAGGGCATGAGTTCAGGATAATCGAGCTGGATCGTCGGAGTAGAGCCAGCTCAGAGGGTGGCAGCAACCCATCAAAACAGACAGACAGGATTGTGCACATCCCTAAGAATGTAGGCAAAGAATTCAAGAAGTGGGATGACATACAAAGGTGGTTAAAGGGTTACGAGGCAGCGATACACATGAATGGGGTCCCTGAGGAGAATTAGGGAGCAGGAGTGTAGCCTCTTGTCCCAGAAGAAGCAAGGAATACTTTAATAGCTTTGGGTAAGGGGTATCACCTCACCTATCCAGACAAGAAGGACGTCCTTCTCACTAAGTATGGGCACACTCCTGAAAAGTACAGGGATCAGCTCAGGTCCAATAAGAAGTCGGATGCCAACACTTGGTTGGAATGTGTAGATATGTTTTGCAGGTCACTGGATGGCTAGGTGAAGGGCAGTAATGTGACAGATTTTCAGGGGCTCTACAATTTGATTGCATGGGAGCACTTGTCTAGTCTATGTTTTGCAGATCTGTGCCAGTAACTAGTTGATAGTAACCTGACAGTTCCCAGGAAGCTTGCTATGGAGGCGGAACGCTGGGTGAGTTCCAGGGTCCACAGGAAAGTGTATGGGGGAGACTCAGCCAAAGGTGGGCAGGGTCCCCAGCAGAAAAGTGGGGGAGGGGGACAAGGGTAAAACACAGGAGTTCTCTAAAGGGCCCCAAACTAACACCCAGGGTAAAGGTTCCCATCCCCCAGGAGATAAGAAACAAGGGGTCTTGTCAGGAAAGTCTGCTGAGACCGGCCCCCGCAAGTGTTTTGCATGTGAACAGGTGGGTCACATGAAGGGTGACCCTAAGTGCCCTAAGGAGGCACAGCCACCCACCGGTGGGCAGTCCAAGGTGTTGGCTAGTGTAGCCCTTGGGGAGTACCCACAGGAGGGTGGGGATCCCGCAGAAATGACCCTCGTCTCACTTGGGGACAGTGAGATGGTCCCAGGAAACCCGGTGCCCTTTAACACAGAGAAATACAGCCCCTGGGTGAGCATCAATGGGAAAGGGTAGAGGCTCTCAGAGATACTGGAGCCAGTGTGACCTCAGTCAGGTGTCACTTGGTCTATGAAAAGCAGGTAGTCCCAGGTGCATTCCGCCAAGTAATTGTGGAGGACAATTCAGAGCGCCAGTGTCTGGTGGCGCAGGTGCCCTTCGAGTGGCGGGGTCTCAGGTCCCTTGGGGGTGGTTATGAGCCCTTCCATGCCTGTAGAATGTATGCTAGGTAACGACCTGGAGCAGTCCTTATGGAAGGATGTTGAGCTCAGGTCTCACTTGGAGATGCTTGGGTTGCCAGAGTGGACATGCGTGTCCACTTGGTCAATTGCAGCCAGAAAGGGTGATCAAGAGGACAAGGAGCCTGAAACAGTGGCCCAAGTCCCTGCCAAGAAAAAGGCCAAGGGACGCAGGAAACCGGCCCCTGACGTTCCCACGGCTCGGGAGGAGGAGGACCTTGAGGGGGATGCCTCGGTGCCTACAGGGGAGCAGGTAGCCGAACTGGGGGACATCTCTGAGCTGACCCATTGGCAGCAAGAAGGGGGCCCCACCAGGGAGGAATTCTGCAAGTGGCAGGCTGCAGACCAGGCAGCTGGTGATCCGTCCGGTTCACATTGGATCTACTGGGAGAAGGATCTCCTGTACAGTGAGCCTAAGGTCGCTGAGCCTGGGTCAGCCCGTATGGTGGTGGTGCCCCAGCACTTCAGGACCTTCCTACTGGGTCTGGCTCACGACGTGCCTTTGGCAGGACATTTGGGGCAGTACAAGACCTTTGACAGGCTTGTCACCCACTTCTTCTGGCCCCAAATGCGAAGGCAGTCAGATGGACATTGCAGGTCTTGCCAAACTTGCCAGGCAAGTGGTAAGAGTGGGAGGAAGGTCAAAGCTCCTCTCCAACCTTTTCCAGTGGTTGGAACACCCTTTGAAAGGGTAGGGATGGACATTGTGGGGCCACTGGATCCCAAGACAGCCATGGGCAACAGGCACATCCTGGTCTTGGTGGACCATGCCACCCAGAGACAATCCCTCTCAGGACAACGACGGCACCAGTGGTGGGCCGGGCGTTAATGGGGATCTTTTCCTGAGTGGGGTTCCCCAGAGAGGTGGTTTCTTACAGGGGAACCAATTTCATATCCAAGTTTATGACATCCCTGTGGAAGGAGTGAGGTGTAACCTACAAGTTCACCACCCCTTACCACCCACAAGGTAACGCCCTGGTGGAGATTCAATCAGACCTTGAAGGGCATGATTAAGGGTCTAACAGAACCCATGAGGCGTAAGTGGGACGTCCTCTTGCCGTGCCTTTTCTTTGCAAACAGGGAGGTACCACAGAAGCCTCTTGGGTTCAGTCCCTTTGAGCTTGTGTATAGCCACCCTTTTAGAGGACCTCTGAGTTTGGTGAAGGAAGGCAGCTCCCAGGAAAACTCCCCAGGATGTGTTCAGTTACATGCTGGCCTTCAGAAACCAAACTGCCCTTTTCAGGAAACTCGCTCAGGCGAGCCTAGTAGCAAGCCAGGAAAAAATGAGGAAGTGGTTTTACCAGAATGCCACTCTGGTCAAATTATAACCTGGGCAACAAGCGTGGGTCATGGCCCCAGTGGAATCTTGTGCCTTGCAGGACAAGTGGACTGGGCCATTTGAGGTGGTAGGTGCAAAAGTGATGTCACCTATCTGGTAGATTTGAGGGCTCCAAGGAACCCTTTGAGGGTCCTCCGTGTGAACCGCCTCAAGCCCCACTTTGACAGGTTCGAAGTGTGCATGCTCTTCGAGACAGATGATGGGGTGGAAGAGGAGAGCGAACCTCTCCCTTACCTCCTGTCTACCAAGGAGCGCGATGGGTCAGTGGAAGGTGTGATCATCTCCCCTACACTGACTCCAGAGCAGCAGAGCGACTGTCACCAGTTGTTGGGACTGTTTTCCCCACTGTTCTCCCTGACCCCGGGTGTTAACTCACTGGTGTACCCATGACGTGGACACCGGTGACAGCCCTCCTGTGAAGCACAAGATTTACAGTGTTGACTGGACTGACACACACCCCACCCCCAGAGATGATGAGCTCATTGATCGGTTGGGAGTTGCCAAGTTCCTCAGCAAGTTTGATTTAATGCCTGGGTACAGGCAGATTGCCTTAACCGATGGGGCCATGGAGAGGTCAGCATTTTCAACCCCAAAACTACATTACCAGTTTGGGGTGATGCCCTTTGGGTTGAAGAATGCCCCTGCCACATTTCAGAAGTTGGTCAACCAGGTGTTGGCTGGGCTGGAGGATTTCAGTGCTGCCTACCTGGATGAAGTGTTGAAGGCGGTGCAGAGGGCAGGCTCTTGCGCAAGGCCAGTAAGTGCCAGATCGGGAAGGATTCGGTGGTGTACTTGGGACAACAGGTAGGAAGCGCCTAGATGGCGCCCCCCTACAACCTAAGATTGACACCATTCTGGCTTGGGAGCCCCCCATGACCCAGACAGAGATGAGGGCCTTTTTAGGACTCACTGGGTACTACAGGAGGTTTGTTAAGGGGTATGGCACCATTGTTGCCCCCTTAACAGAGCTGACTTCCAGTGAAGCAGCCCATGGTGATATGGACTGAGTCTTGCCAGAAGGCTTTTGATGCCCTGAAGGCCGCCCATGTGCACTGCACCCGTGCTCAAGGCACCCGACTTCTCCAAGGAATTCGTCATGCAAACTGAAATTTCAGAGCATGGAGTGGGAGCGGTACTCTCACAACTGAACGAAGAGGGCCTAGACCAGCCTGTAGTCTTCCTTAGCCAGAGACTACTCCCCAGGGAACAGAGGTGGAGTGCCATGGAAAGGGAAGCTTTCGCTGGGGTCTGGGCACTGAAGAAGCTGAGACCATACCTATTTGGGACTCACTTCCAGGTTCGGACAGACCAGAGGCTCCTCAGATGGTTGATGCAAATGAGGGGTGAGAATCCAAAACTGCTCAGGTGGTCCATGTTCCTACAGGGAATGAACTTTACAGTGGAACACCGTCCTGGCACAGAACACGCGAATGCAGATGGTCTGTCAAGGTTCTTCCGCCTTAGTGAAGAGAACTCCCAGGAGGGTGGGTAAATTCTCCCTACTTTCAGCTGGAGGGGACAAGTGTTAGACCTGGCATCTTTTGGCGTGTTTCCCCAGAGTTTTTCCTTTCTGACCTCCCAGTTTTGACTCTGTTATTGCTGGTGTAGTGTTTCTGCGCACTTTTTTTCACTGCTGATCATTGGTAAAGTGCAAGTGCTCCTGTGGTAAATTGGGTTATGGACTGGTGTTTCCATGATTGGATATTTGATTTACTTGTTAGTCCCTAGTAAAGAGCACTGAGTGTGCCAGGACCTGTGAATCAAATGCTACTAATGGGCCTGCAGCACTGATTGTGCCACCCACGTGAGTAGGCCTGAAAAGGTAACTCAGACCCACCGTTGCGGAGTCTGTGCACAGTTAGTAACTGCCATGTCGACTTGGGCAGAGCACACACTTGCCAGTCCCTCACCTTCCCTTTTATTACATGTCAGCCACCCCTAAGGTAGGCCCAAGGTACCCCTGTGAACCGGGTGCAGTGTATGTGAAAGGTAGGACATGCCCTGGTGTGTGTAGCATGTCCTGATAGCGAATTACGGCCAATTTCGTTTTTTGCTATTGCAAGGCTACCTGTTCCCAATAGGACAGCATGGGAGTTTGTTTATAACATCTTATAAACATAATTGGCCCAGGGAATTGGGTAGGAAAATAAAGTTTAGTGTGCCTGAACTCAGAATCTAAAGATGCATCTTTTAGTGAAGGTGATTTTTACATTCTGTTTGAAAATGCCACTTTTAAGAAGTAGGTATTTTCTTGCTCAGTCATCCCGTGTACCTCTGCTGGAATGTGGTTGCCTGTCTGGGTTTTGGATGACAGAAGGCTGGGGAGCAGGAGTGGCTCCAGATAGTCTAGGTGGGTGAGGAAAGGGCTGAATAGGCCTGGGCTGCACTTGGGGAAGGGGGAGGAGATTTCCTTGCACCTCAAAGGGTCTGGTCTGCCTCTGACCATGCCTTCTCCACCTCCTGCCAGGAAGTCACACCAGAGAAGGCAGAACTGGTTCTGGCTGGGCACAGACGCTCTCTGCCTAAGAGATCAAAGGATTTTGGGATATAAGTATTGGGCCCAGGCCCCTGACTTTTAGAACTCTTTTGGATCAAGATGACTGCCAAGAAGAAGAGCTGGAGAAGCTGCGAGGAGGGACTACCACTTTGCTGTGTGCTTTGCTGTGTTGGCCTGCAGTGGCTGCTTCTGTCTTGGGCAGTGAAAGGACTGGACTTTCTGCAAGCTACTTTTGTGAGTTTCTCCAAGGGCCTGAGGTAGAGCTTGCCCCTGTTCAAGAAGTCTGAGGAACAGCAAAGACTTCAAGCTCTTCTGCCCTCAGCACTGTGTGTTTTGTGCTGCAACAGAGGAAAAAGTAACCCAATGCCATCTACCACACCGCTGCTGACTCAGTGTCCTAAAGGCACCGTAAAGGGCACCGATGCCCTGGTCTCACCGACAACGTCTGCTGATGCCGCCACCGAGCCGCTGCTCGCCCGCGACCAGTGGGCACCACACTCCGCACCACCTCGCTTCACGACGATGCCTTGGCATCCCTGACGACACCACTCCATGCCGAAATCGACACTGCTTCTTGCACCGTGGTTCGAAGGCACCACTTGTGGAGTTACATGATGCAATGCCCTCACCGCAGCCTTGGCCTACCAATCCCAGTGCCATAGACTCCAGACGACAGCGCTCCAGCAACGACGAAGCTTGCACCGCGACCTGCCAGCACCATGATGAGCACAGCATTCACTTCGCACAGCGACCCTGGTCTCACCAACGACGCCATCTGACGCCACCACCGAAACGCTGCTCGCACCGCGACTTCAGGGTTCGATCTGCAACACATGTGACTTCGAGGGCCCTGATGACTCCGGAAACGACCTCCGGAACCAACGCCTGTGGACGTCGTGCTTTCGGAAGCTCAACAAGAGGTTGCCAACACCCTGCATTTCTAAAAGGCACTGTTTGCGGGTCTTCCCGATACCGTAGCTGGCCCGCGACGCCGCAGTCAGCCAGAACTGTTTGGATTTATTTGTTCATGACGCCGTGATAGCCCCGGATGGAGCTATTGACGTCAAGGAACTGTTTTTCAAGGTTACTTTGATAACTGAAGATTTCTAAGTACTGTATTGTGGATTTTTATCATTTCTGGTCTTGTCTTAAGCATATAAAATATTGGATATTTTTCTAAACTGGTGTGGTGTCCTTTTGTAGTGCTTACACTGTATTGCTGTTGGTTATGTGCAAGTGCTTTACACACTGCCTCAAAGATAAACCTGACTGCTTGTGCCAAGCTGCCTGGCTTTGGCACATGCCCTAGCCTACCAAAAATCCCATTTCTAACAATCATTGAATGGGCCCGCAAGGTCTTTGGCCCTGAGCCCCATTCCAGGGGCCCGACCCCGATTGTCAAGGTTCTGACCTTTTGCGACAGGGACACGATCTTACAGGAAGTGACGATCAAAGGCCATCTCTTATAGCAATCTGGCCAGGTGATGGTGTTCCCCTACTACACTGTACAAAAAATACACAATTGGTTCTGTCGGGTGAGTATTATTTCTTCATACAATTGAATTAATCAAGGGTCTATTCATAGAAAGATCAATTAATCATAAAAACACAAACATAAACCATATGGGGTATTATAAGAGCTTTGATAAATTGCATCATTCATAAATACCCAAATTATATTTGCAAGGCTGTCCAAAACACATATTGAGATAAAGTATGTGACAAGGTGACATTTGGTGCTCAGTGATGGTATGTAATATATACAAAGTGATTGGGAGAGGGGGGACAAATTCATTAGTTATGGCCAGAGAAGCAAGTGTTTCAAGTAGATCTGCGGACTGAATAAATAAGTCTCATCGCAGAGTCTTTTGACTCGTCCAAGGGATATTTGTCGACGTTTCAACCCAAGGTCTGCACTACTGAGAAGCCAGTGCGGGTCTTCATCAGGACTGGGACAAGGGATTGACAGCCTAGGGAAGCCCAGGTGGGCTTGCACGGTGTTGCACCATAAATGTTTCTTAGAATGGTGGGGCTGGTATCCTAGCGCTAGCCAAAGATCTCCTTCTCAATGTAAACCTCCCATATACGGCTAGATTTAATTAAGTGGTGATCTGCACTGACCATATGGTTTATGTTTGTATGATTAATTGATCTTTCTATGAATAGCCCCTTGATTAATTCAATTGTATGAAAAAATAATACTCACCCGACAGGACCAATTGTGTATTTTTTTGTATATGACTGCCCAGGTTCTGAGGGATACTGGGTTACCCCATTGCTACTAAACTCCCCTACTAAACTGGGCAGGTCCAAACCGAACACAAATCATATAATCATGTTAAACAAAAACTCAGAGCCATGGCCCCACACTAAATGCTTCTCTTTCCATCTTGCCTGCGGGTTATCTTCGGGATAAGTATCACTTCTTTGACACCCCTGATGATGCCTGGCACTGGCTGGCAGAGCAGTCCCCCATGCAATCGACCTCCCGGCTGCCTTGATGGGACTGCACCGGTCACAGGACCACACAAGGCAGGGGCGTTGACTGCAATCGCTCTAGGTGAGGGTAGCACTCCCGCAGAGGCCGCCATGGTCTCCAGGATGTCTCAGCCACCTCAGACTCTGACAAATAAAGACCAGGCAGCCTACCAGCAATGGGAAGTGACACTGCTGCAGAACCTTCAGCCCAGGATACTGGAGGTCATACCTGACCAGATTTCGCATGCGACTATGGGGCCATCTCCCGCTCTCCAGGACTAATGTAGGCCAGCATCACCTTAACCATTTAACCTTCAGGCATGGAGCTTCAGGATGGGAATTGTGTGATTGGTTTCCTCTGCTATCTGTGACTACCTTGGGGACAATTTCTGGAGGACAGATGATTCCCCATTTACGTTAACACACTTAACGGAGTGCTGGGATGGGTAGATTGGTCGACTGGATGATGAGAAATGGAAGGAAGCCTGCATGACAGCCTGAACCGTAGCCATTTCTGCACACCTGCATCTCATATAATTAAATTACTTACATCGCATCTACTACACACCCAAGCGCTTATGGAGCACTCACAAACTTCATGATCCCACCTGTGGTGTATGTAGGAGGGACATGGGTGATTTCTATCACATGCTTTGGAAGTTCCTCGCCATCCAGCAATACTGGCTCTCTATTTTTACAGCCCTGTCAGCAGTCCTAGGCATAATCCTGGAGGCATCTATTAAGGCTATGTTGTTGGGTCTAGTGGATGACTTGGGGGACCCAAGGAGAGACCGGAACCCTAGTGGGGTTGTGTACATTGATCAGGAAGAGGGATATGGTTAAGTACTGGAGACCATCAGAAGCCCCAACAATAAAAGAGCGGGGGATGGACCTGGATCGTCCGCTAAACTGGAGCAACCAATTTATCTAGTCCGCGGTTGCCCCAGGAAAAACTGAAAGGTGTGGGGAAATGGAGTGAGCATTGTGGACTGGAGACGGCTTTTGCGGGGACTCCGAGGGATGGTGTCGGGTGAATGGGGGTCAATATCTGCACTGTATCACAGAATCTTTGCGGAGTTTTGTACTGAGTATGAATATTATGCCTACGTTAAAACTAATAAAGTGTTGGTTTAAAAAAAGGTCAAGGGACAAACTTAACATTCATTCATGCAACGCAGCATTGGAACTTGCTGCGTTGCGTGAAAGAGCAGAAATGCTCCATATTTACAAAGATATACACCATTTTAGCTCTCTCCTTGCATTGGGGTATCTGCGTTATGACAGGATTGTCTTTGAGCAGGATGGAACAACATCCTGAACAAAAACAATCCTTAGAGACAAATAACTCTTTCAATGAGTTCAGTAGAATGCAGCACACTTGGAAAGAGACATCAATGAGGAGAAATACAAATATTTCCCCTTGTTATGCCAGTGTCAGGTACGTGCACCATTTTTGCACAAATCCAGTTTTACAAGTCTTTGTCAATCTGGGTTTGAATCAAAATACATCGGTGGATGCATGGGAATGCCCATGCTCCACCCATGTAATGCCGACCGGAAGCAAAGTATCACAAGGCAGTTCAATGTGCTGCATTGTGTTACTTTGTGTTTACTAAGGGACATATGTATGAAACAATTTTGTAGTCGCAAACGCTGCGGATTGCAAAAAAACAGCGTTTGCAAATACAAAATCGCTAACCGTGATGTTTGAGATTTTCGCATCGCAATATTAAGGAATTGCAAAATTTGCGATTCCTTATTTTGCTATTACATTTAGGGAATCGCAAATTTTGCGGTTCCTTAAATGCAATGTAAGAGGCACAGAAAAAGTGCAGTTTGGGCTTTAGGAATCGCAAATTACCACCAACTTCAAGTTGGTGGTAATTTGCAATTTCTCTGAAAAATGTACTTTTTTTGCATTTTTCAAAGTGCCATGTGACGCACATACATTCCCTCAGGGCATGTATGTGTGCCACATGTGCATACATGCACATTTCAGGGATGCAACAGTGTGTCCTTTTGACACTCTGGCACCCTTGAAATTGCATTCTCAATTTGTGATTCTGTAATTGAGATTCGCAAATTGAGAAGGGGAGGTATCCCTTAATTGCGAATCGCAATTTGCAATTAAGGAATGTGTAGGATTCGCAAAATGATTTGCAAATCCTACATACATAGCGTTTTGCGATTCTCAAATAGCGATTCCCAAAAAATCGCTATTTGAGAATCGCAAAACCAAACTTTCATACATATGGTCCTAAATAATGCAGAGTGGCGTTGCATACTTAGTAAATCCCAGTAGGGACTTAGTTATCTTGCGACAACTTGCATCATGCACGCCCCTAGTAAATCTGCCCCTAAATGTCTTAATTTCAGATGTAGTGTAGGGTTCCACCAGGCACATGGTCGCTCTTTGTAAATTAAAATTACCCAGTCAAAAATGCAAATTGGACCTGCGAAAGAAAGAAGCAGTGATATGTAGTTTAGTAACTGTTCAAAAATAGCTCCTCACAAAATACACTGTTATCCGCGAGGGTTTAGCCAATACAAATGAATGTGGTTTCCATTTGAAAAGAGTAAAATGTTTGTCCCAAGATTAGCTACAGCAATCCAAAATTGTTGGAAGTGCATATTTTCCAAACGTGGCCTTGTGGGCACTAATTCCCTCTGTAGTGATCGCACACACTGCAAATATCACTATTTAACAGAATAGAGCTCAAATTATGTTGCAGACCTCTATCAGTAGGGGTTACTGTCAATTTTCCTAGATGTAAGGGGGTCATTTTTTCCTCTCTAACTACATAATTCAGGTAGCCATTATTGTCTGAAATAGGGGTTGCAAAAACCAATGACTGAGTGGGTTTTTCGTTGCTCTTTCAATTTAGGGTGTGGGGCAAAGGCTATAACACGTATTTATCACATGTTATCCAGTATGCACTATCTGCAATAAATCCCTTTGTGAGTGAGGTGTGTTGGTGACATACAATGACAAAATCACTTACGGGGAAGGTAAAACTCTTGTAACTCAGGAGAGTGTCAACTAAGTCCTGATTTAAGTAGGTAACATCTAATTATTTGCACACACCTAGTGGTACCAGGTGTGGCTTCACAGGTGCATTATTTGAAACTGCCTGCATATCTAGACCGTACAAAGGGGGTGGTGATGGACGGAGCATCTGAACCAATCAAACACTCACACCCAGTCAACAGATCTGGGTTTAATCCATCACCGTTCTTTAGCCCACTCTGCCACCCCAGTTCAAACATGGCCATATGCAAATCAGTCTGACCCTGTGCCTCATGGGAACAGTCCAGCCCGAACTGCCAAGCCATGCCTTTCCTGGATCGGACTTAAGCTTCCTAGGACCGGTTTCTGACATTATAGCCGTCTTCAGCCAGGCTTGCTGGACTGTTCCCATCAGGCACAGGGTCAGACTGATTTGCATATGGCCATGTCTGAATTGGGGTGGCGGAGTGAGCTAAAGAATAGTGATGGATTAAACCCAGATCAGTTGACTGGGGGTGAGTGTTTGATTTGCTCAAACGCTGCGTCCATCATCCCCTTTTATATCGCTTTGTTCGCCCTAAGTTGGCAGGGTATGCTCAGACGTGAGTCCCTTGCTCACTTGCCACTGGATTCAAGATAGCCTGGCTGATGAGGATTATGAATCCGAAACCGGTCCCAGGATGCTTGTTTCCGGTCCAGGGAAGACATGACTTGGCAGTTTGGGCTGGACTGTTCCCGTGAGGCACAGGGTTAGGGTGATTTGCATATGGCCATGTCTGAACTGGGGTGGCGGAGTGAGCTAAAGAATAGTGATGGATTAAACCCAGATCAGTTGACTGGGGGTGAGTGTTTGATTTGCTCAAACGCTCCGTCCATCATCCCCTTTTGTATGCTTTGTTCGCCCTGCATTGGAAAGGTATGCTCAGATGTGAGTCCCTTGCTCACTTTGCCACTGGATTCAAGATAGCCTGGCTGATGAGGATTATGAATCCGAAACCGGTCCCAGGATGCTTGTTTCAGGTCCAGGGAAGACATGACTTGGCAGTTGGGACTTGACTGTTCCCATGAGGCACAAGTCAGACTGATTTGCATATGGCCATGTCTGAACTGGGGTGGCGGAGTGAGCTAAAGAATAGTGATGGATTAAACCCAGATCAGTTGACTGGGGGTGAGTGTTTGATTTGCTCAAACGCTCTGTCCATCATCCCCTTTTGTATCGCTTTGTTCACCCTATGTTGGCAGGGTATGCTCAGACGTGAGTCCCTTGCTCACTTTGCCACTGGATTCAAGATAGCCTGGCTGATGAGGATTATGAATCCGAAACCGGTCCCAGGATGCTTGTTTCCGGTCCAGGGAAGACATGACTTGGCAGTTTGGGCTGGACTGTTCCCATGAGGCACAGGGTCAGACTGATTTGCATATGGCCATGTCTGAACTGGGGTGGCGGAGTGAGCTAAAGAATAGTGATGGATTAAACCCAGATCAGTTGACTGGGGGTGAGTGTTTGATTTGCTCAAACGCTCCTTCCATCATCCCCTTTTGTATTGCATATCTAGACCTGCTTACTTCAGGAGACTACTCTACTTACTGAGCTTACTCTGCGACTGTATGCATTTAAGGTCTGCATACTGGGTAAATCCTCCACAGCTTAAAAGAGAAAAGCTATAGCGCAAACGCCTAACATTGCACTGATCTTATGCAAACATAGCAAATGGGGAGGTCATTTCATCAGCCATCCTGGCTCCACTACCACCCACGATATTTTCAGATTGCTGTCAGCTATACACAGATCTTTGCGCCTTCAGAGAACACATTCTCATGGACCATTTCCTGAAAGCGATAAATGTTCTGTGAGTGGCCACCATTTTTAAGGCAGCTGCTCATCAAACGGTTATGTTTCTAAAAAGAAAAAAAGGACAGAAGTCTGTTTTTCAAAAACATAAAATATAATACCCTAACATTCTGGGAGATTTCTCCCCAGGGAGTGGGGGTCATTTATTTTATTTTTCAACAGTTCAGGACAGTAGGGGTTTCCCTGGCTGTGTTGAACTGGAAAAAATACATTAGGCCATCTGGTCTACCTGGGGCGGACACTCTAATACACCTACACTGAAAGCCCTAACTCCATTGGCTTCAGTATAGGGTTTCCAACAGTGGCCATCAGAAGTATGACAGTCCACCAGACTCAAAAGAGAGTGTTGGCAGAGTACCCTGTCTGCCAAACTCTATATCAGGCCCATAGATTGCCTATGCCAAAGAAATCAGAATAGGTTCATCACTAACTCATATTTGCAGATGGGCTATAGGCAGCTGCGGCTAGTGCAGGTAAGAGCATTGGGGTGGCGGGGAGCGGAGTGTGGTGGGGTGGGAGTCGACATACGACGACAGAAAATAAAATGTAAAAAAAAGATAATAATACCTCACGCTCGCCGGATTGCCAAGTCTGCAATGCTGCGAGCGCAAGTTTAGTGTTTTTCTTTTTTTTCTCCCTTGTTGTATGTCAACTCCCCCACCCCGCCCCACTGCTCTTACCTGCACCGGGCGCGGCTGGCTACAGGTAAACACTTACTGCTAAGTGATTCATTATGTACAATGGGACCTTATAGGTTCTATAGTCAAATGGAGAACTTTATAACTTGAACTGGCTCAGCTTAGGCCACTCTGAACATCTATGAGTTGGATTTCTGCTTGCTGCCTTAATTTCGGTATTTTGTAAGAGATATGAGGCATACAGCTGAACTCTAGCTTTGACTACCGTGATAGCTACATGCCCTAAGCATTGCATGATGCAAAACGTATGTTACTTAACTACCTCTCCCTACTTATGTGCTCTCTTCTAATACCATATGAATGTTCCCACCTGGCAGTTGTTACTCCTAAAGTTCCTGCACGCCCTCACGTTTTAACGATTGCTTGAACAACTGTGCATCAAAGGAGACAAGTCAAGATTGTTTTCACTGATTAGCTGGTTGTTGGCTATGGGAGGGACACTCCAGTTTTATTAATTCACAACACTATTAGTTGTACATTGAAAATACTGCTGAAGTGTGTGATATTTGCATATATTAACTAACAGTTTTTTAATCGCCATAAAGATTTTTGGTCCTAAATAGTATTGTTTAAATTGGGTGTCGAGTTCCCCTTTTATAAATAGAATATGAGTACCTCAGAAGTCTCTGAAAACTAAACAAAAAACAAAAATGCTGATATTTTTAACGCGTTTTCAAAAACTCACCAAACATATTGCCTGGGGGCCCAATAACATTCCTAGGACTGAGATCATATAACCTTCTGAAGTATCAATCGTTTACCTGAACTCTCTATTTTGAAGCACTTTATACAGATATTAAATGGATGCGAGTATAATTTTCTGGATTTTATCGAAAGCCTCCAAAACATCTGAAAAAAGAGGTGAAAAGTCTTTGGAAGTCAGTCTGAATAACATTAAATTAGCATAGAGAAGCCAGGTAAGAACACCAAAAAAGCATAGACAATTCTAAATCTTATGTAGACCATATAGGACTGTCCTATCTTTTTATGTGCGGAGACTTCGCAGTGTTAAAGATACAACTCGTAAAATACCTTTGTGAATACCAAGCAATCGTAAACTTACACAAAAGTGTCAATTTGTCTTCGCGAATCAGGCAAAATATATGTAATAACTTCCATATTATTGACGTGTCTTTAATATCTAAACAATAGAATTGACAATTGTACTATATTAAATGTAACATTGCCTGATATATTGTATCTATTTACTATAAAAATAACGCCATTGCATGTAGAGTATCCAGATCCAGGGAGCTATTCTCTAGGGGATGCATTGATTACTGTGCACACTTAACAGTGCAACACAGCAATAATGCTCACAGCAAGCACCAGCCACCATGCAAGTGAAATCCTGTTTAAAACCTGCTCAAAAAGGTACTGCAGACTACACATAACATAACCTGTGCAGATTCAATTGCCACTTGCTGATAATCACATTATTGCGGGTAATGCTAATAATAGCACTCTCCGAGGCGGGCATAAAAGCAGATTTTAGAGCGAGTAATGGACTCTTGATTTATAATTGTCCTAGATTAGTAAACAATGCGAGGAGCCGCCTGCAGACGGAGCGCAATGTGCAGGGGTTAAGGTTTTTATTTTACACAGTTGTTCTCTCCTTTTTAATTAAAATGCACAAATCAGCGGGGGCCGAGCACAGGTGATCCCTCATTGCCACTGCAGCGAACAGGCAGCCGTCAGCAGCAGACAGCAGTTAATGTATTCGTCTGGCTCAGTCTGGCCTGGCTGCTCGGAATTCATCGCCTTGCTAATATCAGCCCTGCTTAGTATGCGCCTCGCGTCGCCTTCTCCGCCTCTGCTGCTAACGCTTTCTTTTAGCCGCGGCATGATCCGATTATCCACAACCACACATTATGCAGCATCGAGAGGGGAAAAAAAGACACACATTGAACCCAGCACACAATAGAAAGCGCGTGATGGTGAGATAGAGACCTACCTGTACACAAAGAGGGTGGAAGGCAGGCATTCACATTGTATGTGTAGGAATATGCGAATATACTTTCAATGCACACAGTTTAAAACTATAGGCGTGAAGACGAACATAATTTAGAAAAAATATGCATTTGGGAGATCCATGAGGAGGAACTTGGGAAAATAAAAAAATAATATATGTATACATATATATATTTTATTTTATATTCTTTTGCGCTGATTGAGCTACAATATGTTTGTGTATAAAAATATTTTGATTTGTAACAGCTATGAACTGACTTATGGCACTCGGATAGGGTTCGAGGCGACTTTGTGGACAGTAACGTTTTCTTTGTACATGAAAGATATTTTTGAAACACTGGATTACTCCACAATCGTGCCTCGATATTAAAACTGCCTTTAAACAGCAAGAAAGCACGTAGGCAAGCATGCGTTAATCCTCATTTCTATTGAAAGTGTGGTAAAACGAATGTTAAGAAGACATATCTGTTTAACTTTATTGAAAACAAGGAAAACAAACTATAAAAATATGTCTGTCACAAAAGCAAGTGCGTGTTGGTACCCACAGACAAGAATACCTATTGCATATGGATGATAGTGCATTAGAATCCATCTACGGAAATACACATATATATGTAGACAGAGGCAGACATACACTCACAAACACATAATTAGGCCGAACATATACAATACACAGAAGACAGAAATGCACAATGAAAATACCGACAGCCTAACTTGGATGCGGTGTCGATGCTTCGCATTATGCAGCATAGGCTGTATTAATAGAAACATAGCTGCAGCTGTTTTCAGAGTTTAGACATGCTTTGCTAAAACGAAATGAAGAGAACATGGGCTCCCCATATATACCTCTTTCTATGGGTCGACAATGTATGGCTCAGATTCATCAACAGATCTAGAGTACAAGGAGAGATATGCAGGTAAAGGTAGATGCAACAATTACACAGTTTAGGGGTGTTCTGGCACACAATAAGAAACTGAGCGGAGAGAAGAGAGAACTGATGTTAAATCATATCTGAGAGATGTTTAAAGCCTGCAAGGTGGTATGAAAACCCAAGCATCGATGTGTTGGGACGGAAATTCGCCATTTACTGAGTCGGGTCCAGAAGTTTTCTTAGTAACAGTTTCCAATATTTTTTTTATGTCAAACGTGGATTTTCCAGAGTGAATATACACAAATCCTCTAAACGTTAGTGATGTTCACTGCATTAAACAGTCATCGCTTCTATGCATCTTGTCCGGCTTTGATGCATAAGGTCCGTGTCCATTTACAAGCAGGAGAGAGCCCTTGTCTAGGGAAAGACATTGAAATCTGATTAATCATAACACTCACCAATGAATCACCTTCACCATTCAAAACGATTCTGAGGAATGACGCGAGCGAAGAGGAGGTAACCACGCAAACACACCCCAAGGGGCTAGGATGGATGCAAAGTGAGCACTCAGTGACACAGATGTGTGCAGGGCACTCCCCTCATTTTGTTCAGATCGTGCTAATTCTAAAAAGAAATGCATGCAAATCTATGCACAAGCATGTTCACACTATATGGGCAGCAGGTTGTTAGTTCCAGTAAAAATGACAAAATGTGCAGAATAAATACAATACCTAAACAGTCAAAATAACAGCTTTATTTGACACTGTTTTCTGAATTCTGGTGAAATGGTCGCCATGCTAGGCCTCACAAGAACACAGGATATCATCGGAAGAGTGATATGAAAACAGTGTTGTATTCTCCCTCTAACCCATCCCCTGGCATAAAGGTGTCATGGAAAGCACTCAGTTCTCCAAACTCTTCAAAAAGTGCTCACTGATGCACTAAATATTTAGGGTTTTACATCAGGCTGAACAGGATTTGCCCTTAGGTATCATGTCAGTCTTAACAGTCAACACACATCAGAACACTTCCATTACTACACACAGTAGAAGTGTATTTACTGTACAGGGAAACAGTAGAGTGAACAGTTCTTATAGGACAATAAATATTAACTGTAGAAAGAAACAAGATTTTGGGCTTTAAAAATAACTCTGTCCTGTCCACATTGTCATATATATATTGCAGACACAGTCAACAAACTTCAAAGCTGCTGATTCCTCTCCGCCTAGGTCCCAAGAGCCTAACTTGTGATCATAGCCAAAAATTCCTCACAAGTTAGGGTCTCAGGGACTAGGAAAAGTCCAATATGATCCTGTAGAATTCGTCCTCCTTTTATCGCCACACCTTAATGATCCCACGTACATTTGTTAAAACTGAGGCTTACTGCAAACATTTGTTAAAACTGAGGCTTACTGCAAACATTTAGCTCAAACTAAATCAGGCGTTGGAAACATTAAATAATACATTCACAAAGTACATTTGTCCACATGTCTTATGAACACAAACAACGTTGGGAAAAAAAGAAAGACAATCACTGCTGCATCCTGCAATACCCACAATCAGAGGAAAGGAACCTTAAAATGGGTGCAATCTGCTCTTCAGCAGGTTTACAGAAATATGGCTTGAGTCAATATCTCCTGCATGCTTCAAGCAAGGTCACTTTTCCAAGTGAACCATTTTACTTGTAATGTCACACTGGTAATCAAACTCTGAAGATGGGCCTATGGATGTGAAAAGCTTTGAGGGTGTCCCCTAGTGATGGAATACCCCAAGATTCCATGCTCATCACTGTGTCTTTACTCCCTCACCCGACCTTCTTAGACAATGTCTAATGTTTATGCATCTACTAATTGTCATAAAAAGGGATCTATTTTCCCCTAAACCCTACACCACCTCCCAACCATCAGACATTTTTAGGATGAATATGCAAGGAGCTTATCAAGTTGATTGATGGAAGAAAAACCTACAAAACTTCAGTGCTTGGCGAAAAACAAAATACCAATTGTTGGTTTTCTAAGCCAATTGGTTCCGACCAAGGATATTTTCTGCCAAAAATGTACATCGGTACTGCTCAGTAATAACATCCCATATTCTCGTTCTGTTCCAGGCTTTGGCTCTGGTGCTGCAAGAGTTCCACTTTGGAGCGAGCGAACCACACCGTTACGTAGACCAAAGAAAATGGGGTGTCCATCGAGTCCAGGCAACTACAGGTGAAGCTTGTAGACAAACTCAAGAGTTCTTCTCTAAGCGGTCCTGCCTTAAAAGAAAAGAAATGAAGAAATTAGGAGGAAAAGAGTATTTGGCTGTCATTTTTCACAATAGGTGATTAATCATAAATATGCACAGGAAAATGACATAAATGTTAAAACAACTCTGTGGATTGACTATTTCTTTGGAGAACATCTCAATGTATTTTTGATAACGGATGTCAAGTTCCTGTGCAAGTACACAGTAGGACACCCTTTGCAGTCAAATATAGGGTAGCATAGAATAATGTAGTTTTAAACAGAAACGGCTGCAAAGACATCTTCCATCTGAGCCTAAAGATAGATGAAATTGTATTATTTTCGTGAAGTGAAGCAGCTTTGGAAACGCAATTTGACCACTGCTTTTAAACCAACAATTACAAAGATGATATTGGCCAAGCTGTAATAAAACAGTAAGATAATTACACCACACCCTATCCCGCCGCATGGATACACCCCCTCAGGGAAAACATCTGATGCTCTGATGATGGAAATCCATCAGCTTTAAGCAGCTCAGGACTGACTGACTGGCGCCTACTTTCCTTGCACATAACACCCGACACTCACACTCAGGCACCGGCAGACACTCTCACAATACAAAACAAAGAAACAACTGCAGACTCAGTGCAGAGATTCTGAGAAGGGTCTGGGGCACCAGATGGTCTTTTTCGCCAATCACATTCACTCCTTCAGCACCCACTCTCCCACAAACCTGCCAGACCGCAGTATTTGCATGATGCTGTCTGTCACCTCATCCCTGCAGGTCAAACGTCGGGGAGCAAGGGGGGTACAAATAAGGATCCAGAGACCGGCACACCACAACAGCTTTCTTTTCTTCCAAAGGATTCCTTCTTCTTATTTCCCACCTTTCTAGCTCCAGCGCGGCAGTCTCTCATTTATTTGACATCTTTCCCGAAAAAAAGCTTTGTGCTGCAATAAGCCGGTAGTCAGCCGGTCTTCCCTTCACCTCGCGCTCCTCCTCGCCCCTCCCTCTCTCCCCTAATCAATAAGACAGATCTCTGAGCGCGGTTGCCAGCACAGACACACACACAGACTTTCCTCCCCAACCCCAGCCTCGAGAGGAGCAGGCAGAGCAGGCACGCACGTGACGTGGGGAGGAATAATGCCTGTGATTCTTTAACAGTCTTACAGTTTATTCCGCGCCTCCCCCCCCCCTCGCCGAATCAAAACTGCTGGAGACAATGGCTCTCTACTGTGGAGCTCTGCAGACAATGCAAGGAGTGAGCCCGTCCCTTTGTGCAAGCATCAGAACAGGGGGAATCACAATTTCTTATCAAAGGAATGTCTCTGGCATTTGCTGCTGCCTTCCTCTTAAATTCCACGAATTCAATAATTTCAAGCAAATGTCATCAAAAGCCTTACAGGAGAGGCAGAAACTGCATCAATTGAAATTAGCAGGTGTGTCTATGACTACAAATTGATACTATATCTATGTATCTCTTTCTCTATCCACCTAAATACATATACATATATATGTGTATATGTATATATGTGTGTGTGTGTGTGTGTGTGTGTGTGTGTATATAGATATATATATATATATATATATATATATATATATATATATATATATATATATTGCTGTTACACACACATGATTTTTCACATAGGGCAGTAGGTGGTGATGGTGCAATCCTCTCAGAAGTTTTACATATAGTAACAAATGGTAGTTGTCAGATTTATCTAACACGTAATGACATTGATTTTATGACATATATTCTCTTTAATATGGCATATATACTAGATGTCCACGCACACACAGATATATTTTATATATGAGTGTGTGTGTGTATGTATATATATATTTTCACACAGACAAAGCCAAATGTACAATATGCAAAGTTTATATTTTAAACTATATTCAACTAAGGAATGGTTTAGTGCCTTCAGCAGGCTTTCTTTGTTTTAGAGGGTGTGTCATGGCTGGCAGTGATATGATACGCGGACTCTTTTGTCAAATGAGAATAGTTATCTGTGAAGTACTTTTCTCATATATGCCTATAAGATTTGAGTCCAGGAGGTACACTGACAAAGGGTAATTAACAGCTGCACAGCAACACAGCATGCAAATACCTGCTCAAATATGTCGCTCGCTCTCAGACATATCCCAGCATTCCTTGCAGAACTGCAGTATCATTGAAGTGAGCACGCAAGCAGACAAATACAAGGCACCTCACAGGAGGAGCAACAATGGCATTAAATTATAGGTGCATCAAAACTAAAAAAGATGGAAACCCCACCATTGCACAGGAAGCCTCTTTGACCATGAAAAAGACACATATTTCGCAACACAAAAACTACAGGACTGAGAAAAGTAACATATATCAAGATGTCTGATGAGTAAGATAGCAGTGGAGCGAACAAGTGACACAAAGCTTACAACAGTGTTTCAGTAAAGATATTGTATATTGGTTAGCAAACTTACAGAATATCAAGTAACTTCACTTCAAAATGGTTATAGTCAATGCTTCGCAGACAGTACTCATGGCCATCGATGGTCTTCGATGGATGGCCGCTCCCTACTGCAGTACGCTCAATAGATTGGTCATCGCCTCTTAATCTCCCTTTGCTCAGACCCATCATTTCTAGATGCTCCAGCTTTTTTGCCCTTTACGCTTCCTTTCTCTGTACACTTACCCACAGCGCCTTGGATAAATTAATGCCGTGACCTCTCGATGGCCATCAGACAGCAGAAGAAAACGTCTACCAATGGAATCACTGAGCACGCTCCTACAGCACACCGCTTGCTGCTGTTCTTGCTGTCTAGACTGCCTCTCGGGGCAGCCATTGCTGGTTCTGCCGAGCACAGGCAATGTCTGAGTGCGCAACACCTTCTTTTCCCATTTCCCTCTTCTCTACATAGACGCCTTTGCTGTTAGTTTGCTGCAGCAGTAAATAATATTTAGAATAATGAGAATAAAGGAAAATTATAATTTTAAAGAAAAATATTAATAGCAAAGTACTTGCTCATGTATATTTCCTAACCCAAAATCTGTGCCTAGATGAGCAAATGTGTGTGCATGTGGATGTATGTGTTGAAATATTTATAAATAAATATATATAGGTATTTAGAAATATATTCTGCTTAACTGTGTTAATGTGTGCATGCATACATATCAGTGTGTGTATATATATGTATGTGCACATTTATATGCGTATATGTAAACTTTTCTAAAACGTATACAAAAATATAGAGTTCTGTGTGAGTGTATGAGTGTGCGCACACACACACACATTTACGTATACAGTAATACGGAGAGCAACCCAACATAAAATACATTTGTGAGCGCATGGCAACCCATCCAGGTTCAAGTGGCTAGGATGCAGCTGGGACACCTTGGGCTCCAAGGAGAATATGAACTAGATGGAATCAATACACGTCTGAAATAAGATGTCCCAATCAATCAGCTCAATTACCACTGGCATGGATCCGAGCCTAAGGTCTGGCCGGATTCTAGTCCCACAAGAATTAACCCTTTCACACATCGGAATGGAATTATGCATCAGTGCTTTTCCCTTTATGTTAGATGTGCCAGCCACGATTAAACTTGGCTTTGTGTACTAATCAGAAAAAAGGCAAAGAAGCGGGAAAAGATGTTGTGTCTCTCTTCGGGTTTCAAAGGTTCCCATAATTGTTTTAAAATGTAATGGATATTTGTACCCTGATAAATGTTCCTTTGTGTGCTACCGTGGTTATGCTTCTCTAGTGGCTTAAGAAACCATTTGTGTAATATCCAATAGGACTGCTTTAAGGGTAGCTCAGTATCATTACTGAGATCTTTGCTGTAACCTATTGCAACCCAAGGAACATGTCTTCAAGTAGACCACTTAGTATAAAACATCTCCATTGTTAAAATATTTCTTTGGTAAACAACGAAAACTCCCATTCAAAGTCCAGCAGAAATCTCTCATAGCACACTCCATTTTTTCTCAGCCTATAACATACTCAAACCTATTGTTTCTGCCCAGGTGGCAAACATTTCGGGTTGTGGGCAAGGGCAGAATCTATTGTGAATTTAAATTAGTCAATCGGCACTCACCAAGTGGAGAATCTGTCACAAGCGGTTTAAAAGTGTAATGCAACAAGAAAGTGAAAACACAAAATCAAATATATATTATAATAGTATTACTCTATCACTGGTTACAGTCAAGAGGAATCAGGAACTAAAGTCCATTGTCAAAAATATTACCAAATCGTATTAGCCTCTGAGCAACTGGACCATTATACCATAACCTAGTTTTGCTTTTCTCAACCCTTGAAATAAACATTTTTCCAGACAAGCCAAAAAGCTGCATGTCCTCAAATATTTGTCAATTACATCTGAAGGCTTTCATACTATTGTCCAATATGCTTTAAACTATTTAGTGGTTATTTTAGAATGTGCAAACATGTGAGGTACTAAGTACACCTTTAGGTTGCATTCATCATGAACATCTGTTCTGAAAGTTATGGATTAACATGGAAGTGATGGGAGGGATAGCAAGAGACCAAAATAATACAGCCTTGTAAGAGTCAGACAGTGCTATCAAAAATAAAGGAAGCCATTGCAATGGTTTCACGTTTGTATACAAAGCAAGCAAATACAAAGAGAGAAACATCAAGGTCCTAACTACGATAATACTCGACTGACAGAGGGAAAATACTCTCCCCTACAGTCTACCCCGGCAGTTTGAGGGCAGAAAGTAGGCTACCGTTTAGAGGAGACTGAAAATCTATAGGGCAACCCAGTAGTCCTACAAAGGAACCAGGGTATAGTAGAATCACAAAAGATGGTGTTCAGTCATTAGATGAGTGCGTCATAATACTGTCAATCAAAGAGTAAGGGCATGTCCCAAAATACTAAAATTACAGAAGACAATCTTATATAAAAAACATTGAAAAATGTAATACTGACTGGTGTCTTAATACAAAAACAATAGCAAAGGCACAGAGAACAAGTGCAAAAAGTGAATAAAAGGCTGAAAATATGTACAATCAAAAACAATGAATCACCTTGATACATTAGACGCAGTTGTATATCAGTAATACGATCATGTTGGAGAAAATGTGTGACCAGTTTGTTGATGTTTCGACCCCTAAGTCTAATGAGTGGGATCTTGCTCAGGACCAATGCTAATGTCATAAAAGGCCTTATTAAATTATTTAAACTCAGTCAATATTACCACCAGCTGACATTTCAAAACATACCAAATTGGGCAGAAGCTGCAATTCATTAAAGCTAAATGAGCATGCAAAATATTAGCTAGTAAAATGAGCATGAGAGGTAGAAAATACACTCTGTGTAACTGGTTAGTAGAGTATATTTTAGAGTGAGTGAATATGCAACAAACCATGCATGAGTATAAATGCACAGCTGACGAAGCACTTACACAGCACAAACCTGAATGATTACCATTTAGGAAGAAAAAGCATCCATAATCCCAGTGAAATGTCATACTAAGTGAGCAATTTATAACCCTTTGAACGGGAAGCTACTGTTACTTTGAGTGTGTAATAATCCATGATAATATTCTAAAGAGTAAGAATGAGGTACTCACAGTCTAATTACAATTCTGTAATATAAGATGGAAACTGTGAAAAAGTAATTACAAAACTAAATCAATAAAGGGGCGGCATATGCTGACTAGCTAAGTAGGTCCCGGGATGCTTGTTTCTGGTCCTGGGAAGGCCTGGCTTGGCAGTTTGGGGAGGACTGTTGCCATGAGGGACAGGGTCAAGGCTGATTTGCATATGGCTGGGTTGGAACTGGGGTGGCGAAGTGAGCAAAAGAACGATGATGGATTCAACCCAGATCTCATAGTGACTGGGGGTGAGAGTCTGAAAAGTTTCAGCTTTCCGCCCATCATCTTATTGTGTTTGCTAGCTAAGTAGGGCCAAAATTAGTGTGAAAAACGCTCCCCGTCAATAGCTAGTATGGGGGCGGGGTCCAAAATGGACCCTGCAGCTCCTGTATCAAGGTCAAGTGCACACCAGAGAAGGGCAGTGTTGTACAATGGGAAGTGGTTCTCTTGCGGATGCGAACTTATCTTCTCTCAGACAAATGCACATCTTCAGACATGCAAAAGGCAGGTCTCCTTCTAAGATGTGTTTCCACTGTCTCTGCATGAATTATTAATTCAAATCTGTATTAGTTCATAATATTCTGCTTCATCCATAGTCAAAAACACTGGTGTAGCATACAGCCAATTTCTGTTGCCCACTGTATAATGGGTGGAAGTGCAATCATGTAGAGAAACAAGAGGAGAAACAAATTTGGAAGCTCACTGAGCGAAAAAGAATGGTATAAAATCCAAGACAAACAGAAGACACAGTGAAGAAGTAGGTAAGACAGGAGAAAAGAAAATTTACTTAGATGCTTTGTTGAAAGTACCTGGGTGGGATCGCGGGTCTTTGGTTATTTGAGGTTATAATTAAGAGTCTATATTAAAAGCATTTTTTTGGTTTTCGTAAAACTGATCAAACAAAAACATTTGCCATATAATTGCATACATTGACAATTCTTTAGTTGTAAGAGAATTTTGTAGATTTTTGGAGCCATTATCAATAAGCTAAAACAGGTTTCAAAAGAGGTATTTCCCATTTAATTAGATTATGGCCCAAACAATCCCTAAGCAAACCAATAAACAATAGCTTCCTGGAACTGAACAAGAAAGACACATAATGCCCAAGTTGGGGTTCAAAATTACACAGTTAATCATGGGCAAATAGTAGAGTTCAATTAACTATTTTTATACTCTGAAAAGTAGAAATAAAGAAAAGATCGGATTTAGGAGATGATAGTCGGGGCCCAATCAAATAATGTATCCTCGGGCATAAACTTGTATAAGCATAAACTTCCCTTGGATTCCATAGGCCCAACACTCTACAGTGTTACTAAAGGGGATAGAGGAACATTGCAGTATTATCAAGTGCCTTGTGAATTTCTCCAAATTCTGAGTTAGACATACATTCATCCTTCCAAAGTCCAAAGCCCATGTTAGGAAAAGGTTGCCAGAATGTTTTAAATAAACACACAAAGGCCCACCAGTCCAAAAATTGATGTTATTGCAGAAAGTATCAGCATCGACTATGGGCATATCCCTTCAGAAATTTGCAGGATGGGTGAGATCAGAAATGGAAGGCCTGAAAAAGCTTCTTAAAGGATAGCTGGTTGATTGTCTCTTTAATATAAAAAAAAATACAATAACTTCTACAACTTGCGAGGATGAAGCTAAAAAAATATGCCTGCGAAAAAAATAATTTTATTTCTAGTTTTTTAACAAAAGATTACTGTGCCTTCAAAGACTGAGGATGTTATTGTTTGAATCTGTGCATTATGCAAGTCGGTATGCAATCCTCATTTTTTGGTCAAAATTATTCTTTACCTGCACTAGAAGCCAGCAGAGTGTATGGAGGATGGGAGAGACTTTTTAGGGAATGCCTACGGTGAGCCTAGCAGCCATAGTCTGTAGAAAGTGGAGTTTTTGGACATCTATTTCATTTGTACTGCCACTGGTATGTTGTGGTAGTCAGTTTTGTATTCTATTAATCAGCCTACTAATAGCTCCACAGGTCGCAGAGAGGATCTGGGCAAGGATTTCAAATAGCAGCTGCACATTTCCCATTAAATGCAGTAAGTAACAAAGTGTTGGCATGTTAAGTTTCGTTCAGATTCTTTCAGAGGGTACAAAGAGAATCCAGTGGCGGGTCAAAACAAAAGTGAGTTTTCAAGTTTAACTCCCGTAGTAAACTTAGCTTTCTACTACAGCAAAAATATCTGAGTGGAATTATACTACACTTGACCTGAGAAAATAATTGTTCTGAGCTATGCCTTCACTTGAAGTGGTGTAAAAACATTCAGTAGTTTTTTAAATATTTGAATTAAAATATGTCAGGTGGTCTTAAAAGGGATAATTAGCCAGACACTTTTGGAATTTTCTGTATTTTTTTAAATTTAACAATCTATTTAATCAAATCCTTTGAGGATAGGAAATTGAAGAAAAAAATCATTCCCATTGGAAGAGGGAGCATGTCTTCTCTTCACCCGATGCTGAATTTGTGGACCCTCTGGTTATTTGAGGATCAAGGCAATCTTATTGAGAGGCAGCAACTAAAGATTTTTGTTGTAGGATGCAAGGCTCTGAAGCATACAGCCATAAACAGTGAAATATAAAGTGCAAGGTTCTGGGAGGGCATCTCCTGTCCCCAGGGAGGATACTGAGACAGGTGAGAGGGGCAGACAGCACCCCCAAAATAGCACACTTTGTCTCTTTGTGTATGTGGATCCATGTTCGCTGGAAGACCTACACATTTGTTTGGAGAATTCACTATCCTATACAAAAGACTCATGCAAATATGCCTGGCAATTAGCATGAATAGTTAATATTCTTGGTTAAGAGGTGGTTCAGGGAGTGCCAGACTATGTGCCCAGAGACTGCATGCATGGCTAAAGGCCTTGCACCAATAGTTAAGTGATACAGAGGCTAGAACCCAGATTGACCCCAGGGTGGGCATTCTGCACAGAGCAGACTATGTGCTCTTGAAAAACTAGGTGATAATTCAGGTGTAGGGGGGGCTCATGCCCGTAGCATGGCACCCATAAAAACGGCATGAATGGCATAATGCATGCACTTCTATTATGCAATTCAGAAGGTGTTGGAAGTGAAGTAGGTGTGGCATGTGGCCTGCAGCCAGTCACCAATTCACAAGGCCATCCGCCATGCAAAGCAAAGTTGGGCGAGCAGGAGGTAGGACACAAGGCTTGGCCAAAGACCAGTAGGCTATGTGCTGCCTTGTCTGGATATGTGAGAGAATGTGTACATGGCCTACCCCTATGGCCAACCTCCACAATATACAGTTGAAGGCGTTGCACAGTCAGACATATGGGCACATGAAGTTGGTAGCAGTGCCTTGCAGCTAAACCATTACTCTCACCACAAATATAATGGTCATGACACCACAGTATTTATTGTAATAAATAAACGGACTTAAAAATACAACATCATTAAATAACAACACACATCCAAACAAACAAATTATACTGTATCCATACTGATGTTTTCGATAATGTTGTTGCTAAGGTCATATCTAATGTCACCACTGAAGTCATTTGTGACATCGTATGTCATAGTCGAGCCTCAAGAATTCCACCTGGAATGCAAGTTATTGGTTGTGTAGTGGGTGTATCATTTATGGTTTGCTCAATTAACCATAATTGGCCAGCTTAAGGGGCTTTGCCTTTTAAGGGAATTTGTAACTTTTTTAAATATTAAGTTATAAGCCCTGCTGAATATTTTCAATAATCTGCAGAACTTTTTGCCTTAACAGCTTTACTTGGATAAGGAAAGCATGAACACACTTCTCCATCTCCCTTAAATTCATTAGAATTTTGTTGAGGAAACGCACACGAAACCTGAAATGCTACTTGCATTCAGGAGCCGCTGCTGGCTAACATTCTAAAGAGCTATACCTCACTGGCAAGACCTAAGTAATGCAAACACTGTTTGGGGTTGGCTATGTTCCCTGCTGGAGGGGACCTAGCCTGGCAGTTCGGGTTTACAGTTCTTATTGAGGCAGGACCAAGGCTGAATTGAATAAGTGGGTACCCTGTCTAGATTGGCACAGTGGGTTAAAAATGATGGTCTTCATGGTGGCCCAAGTGATTTCCAGGGGCTGACATTAATTTAAGCATTCACTGCATCACCTTGTGTGTTTTAGAGGGTCACCAGACGTCAGTAAAGAACATTACACATGTTGCTGTTTTAACTGTTATAATTTTTTCCATATTGCATGTTTATTTTGGGGAAGTTGGCTTGAAACGGCTGTTTTCTTCAAATTTCAGCTAACAATGGGTAGTGATTTGAATTACGTTTGGGCTTTATTTACCTTTGGTGTTATACACCCATGAGCAATGGTGAGGGTCACTCGATTTAGGCAATTCAGTGGTTGCAGCTTTTACCATACAATTAGGGATTTACGGGCACATTTTAGAGGTTTTTAAACTTAAGTTCTAGTGTTATTTCAACACCTAGCTATATTATCACTTCAAGCTTCGTTTTTTATTTACAGTTCATTTCTGGAGTTTGTTTCCATGTTTTAATGGCAGTGAATTTCTACTGTTATTTTAAATGTAGCATGTGTAAGACCTTCTTCGGAGTAGGCCTGGTCAGTACTTGGATGGGAGACAGCCTGAAAATACCATGCTCTATAGGCATTTTGAACCTTGCCACACACTCATCTTCCTTCCTTCCTAATTTATGTTTTTCGTTTCCAGTATTATTACTACATTATTTTTGAAAGGGGAAACATTTCAGAATAGACCTGGGCCTGTACATCTTTATAGTAAATTGTCACTGCTTTAAATACCTAGAGTCAACTGGTAAGCCAGGGAAGTCATTCGTTTTTATTTTTTGCAAGCACAGTAAAACAGGAATTACATAAAAGAGGATGAGTGAGGCCCTGCGGATGCACAAATGAAACACTTGTAAAGTGTGTGCAAGGAAGAGACTGTTTCTGGTTTTGGTTATCTGCAATAGGTGTATAAGTATGTAGAAAGGAGGGCATTTGGTACAGGGGAGTGTCGAAAGGCTATGGAAGCAGCAGGCTGTGAGTTGGTGCCAATGTCATCTGAAATTACAGACTTCCATGACTGCAGCCATACCATCTTGAATGCACCCGAACTCATCACATCTCTGAAGCTAAGCACGGTGGGCCTTGCTAGTGCGTGCATAAGAGACTGTTGACAAATATCAGGCTCTGAAGGCATTTTCCCACTCAGCACAGACTCATCGTCTTTCCTCTCCAATTAAGGTTTTCATTTTCATTACCACATTATTTTTTAAAGGTCAACCATTTCAGAACAGTTCTGGTCCTTTAACTCTCTAATGCCACACTGTCACTGTTTCGAGTGCATAGAGTCCACTGGGTAACAAGGAAAACCATCAGGCTCTCTGTAAAAAGCACAGAGTAGGAGGGCTGACAGTCAGCTCTTGTGGTGCTTCTTTACTGCTACTGTCAGATGCTAGAGCAGGGGCCTAAAAAAGTGATGGCTGAGCCCCTGTGGATGCACATATGAAACAAGTGTGAGGCATGTGCAAGAATGTTGCTATCCCCTGCTTTGGCTGTCTATAACAGGTGCATTTGAGATGTGGGAGAGAGTGTAGAAACGAGGGTATTTGGTAAAGAGGAGTGTCTAAGGGTAGTAGACACAACAGGCTGTGAGCTGGTGCCTGTCAGCATAAGACACCGGAAATGACAGACTTTCATAAGAGAGGCCCTACTACCAGCAGTGTACCTGATCTCATCTGATCTCGGAAGCTAAGCAGGACAGTTGTGGTTTGCACTTGAATGGGAGACCGCCAGGAAATATAAGGTTCTGCAGGCATTTTGCCGCCCTACCGCAGACTCATCATCCCTCCTTCCATATGTATACTTTTCTTTTTCATTATTATTATTACATTATTATTTTAAAGTCAAACATTTCAGAATAGACGTGTTTTTTGGTACCAAAGTAGCAGGTTTGGTATGTTTGGTGCCATGTTACCACAGGGAGAGGCCTCACTGAATACTGCGTTACCTGCGATGAAAAATATATAGATCTTTATTTAACTTCACCTAAAGGAGGGGCTGTCCCTTCGGGTCTCCCCGACACACATGACCCTTTGGTCAGGGTGTGCCTACTCTGTCCCCTTATATCTCTCATGTTTTACCACTGTTACCCCCTTCATGCCACTCCGATCACCTTTTTAAATGCTAATTTCTTGAAAACAGCAGAATGGATTTACACTAAATACCAAAACGCTATGCAGCAGAATGGATTTACACTAAATAACAAAACGCTTTCTAAGTAAAGTTCTAACTTTTTGTCAAATGTGGTGTAATTCTTTTCTGGTGCTAGCACCACCAGTGTAATATGTGTATGTGTGCTTGCGTTCAAAGACAAGCATTTGCAATGCAATAGGTCTCGCATTAGGAAAGTTTGATCTATTGGTATTGTAAATGACAATTTTTTTATTAATGTGTTGGTTTTGAAAATAGCTAAATAGCTTTGTCATTTACAATGCCAATAGTTTTAACTTTCGCAAACGTGACACCTATAGCTATTGGCGTTGCATTATTATCAGCAACGCCATTAGCTCAAACTTTAAGTAATACCAGACCTAAAAAGCATAGCGTCCTAAGTGCATCACCCTACTTCAGCACAGCACATCGATACAATTTTAAAATGTGTGGTTTTCTTTTTTGATTATAGTGGCGACCTATCACAAAGTTTTTGGGGCACACCGTCACGTTTTTGCCTTTTGTTCACGAAAATCACGAAGGTGATTAGCAGCTTTGGTAACAATCGCTGCGCCTTTCTAGGGCTGTCGCGTGAAAAAGCAAGCGTTGAAACGGTTCTCTATACGGCTCTCCGTTTTTTTGCCCTCGCCATCAGGGTGAAAATTTTTAACTCTGCAGCAGTACCGTCCTTTACAGCCTTTGATGTAACTTTAAAGAGGCTCGTTATAATACTTTCACAGTCTCATCATTTCAGAACTGAATACAACTAATCCATAGTTGTTGCTTATTTATCTTATGCAACTAACAACCATTGACAACGCCAATAGTCCTGGCTTGTTGTCTGTATAATGTTACTTGTTGTATTAAAAATATGGATCCAATGACAGAAGCAACAAAATACCAGCGGGGCGTCACATTATGCTAAGCACAGATTTTTAGCCTAGGTGTTTTAGACCACGCCCTTGTTATGTTATGTTAACAAATGATTTATAAAGCGCGCTAACACCGATTGGTTTCTTGGCGCTAACAGACAGAAGAAGGAAGACTACTTGAGCAAGGAATCGACGGAAATCTATTGGAATGCTTGAATGAAGAGCCATGTTTTTAATGCTTTCCTGAATGTAAGCAGGTCCTGACAGGACCGAATTTCCAAGGGAAGGGTGTTCCACAGACGGGGAGCCAGAGTGCCAAATCTGCAGCCTCCAGACCGTTTACGGCTGAACGATGGTATCTGCAAGAGACCCAGGTGGGCAGAACGCAAATTCCGCGATGGGACATACTTGATGATTAGATTGTCTATAAACCTTGGGCTCTTACAGTGTAGAGATTTGAAAATTAGGCACCCCTTAATTAGGTCGACCACGCCGCTTTGAGAGACCACCAGTTTTTGAAAGCACTGTCTATGACACAAATATAGAGCTGAAAGAGAGGGGGTCGCCCAGAACCCATCACCTGCCAGGAGCAACCCTCGCCAGCCATCCACCTCCCTCGAGCAGCTGGCTCCGCCGGGCAGTGAGGCACCGGAAGGCCGCTGGGAAGTAGTGCCGACGCCGCTAAAAGACTGAGGCGACTGGCAGTGAAAAGTAGTTCCTGGGAATTCCGGGCAACCGGCAAGATAATCCCCTTCAAATTCCGTTTTTGCTAAGCACGGATTCGGAGGATAATTTCTCAATTTTTGCGATGATTCCTCCACCGGGGTAGCAGGCGAGCGAGCCAGCCATTTGAGCGCTGCGCAGGGATACGGGGGCTCTGAGTCCCCTGGTGTCCGTGTGCACGGTCGGCCCTGCAGGAGGGGGAGGCGGAGCCAGAGCGGCGGATCCACCACCAGCGCCATGGAGGAGAACAGTCAGCGGGACCGGGCCCCAACGACAACAACAACCACCACCTGCAGCGTCCTGGAAAGTACGGCGCGCACGCCGCCTACTTCCTTTGGGCGGGACTTCCGTCTTCGGGAATCCAGCGCACGCGCCCACAGAGTGCCTGAGAGCGGGGCTCCCATGCCCGAGGGAGAGCCCCGGCTACAGAAGTTCCGAATGGCGGTAAGTGGGGCTTAGTTGTAGGGGGGTGCGCTTGTGTGTGTGTGTATATGTGCGATGGCGGCGGCGGCGGGGGGTCTCTATGTGTGCGTGCGTGTGTGTAGGTGCGCTGGTGTGTGTGTGGGTGGGTCTCTGTGTGTGTGTATAGGTGCGCTAGTGTGTGTGTGTAGGTGCGGCGGCGAGGGGGGGTGCGTGTGTGTATGCAGTGTGTGTTTGCCTGTGTATGGCTGTGTATGTGCGCATGCGTGACTGTAACTGTGTGAGTGCAGGAGAGGGGCACGGCGCCGTGCGCGCCCACGAGCTACAAACTCCGGCAGGAGAAGCGCGTGACAGTCTGCTGTCCACATTCCCCCAAAAGTGATAACATAAGTTGTCTCGCAGACAGCAAAAGCTTCGCTTTTGCCTAGGCGAGACCTAAAAGAAGGTTAAAGTAGAATTAAGAAACGATGGTTGTGTGTGATAAGAAAACATCAGACATATACCTAAACCACAGTTAAAGTGCAGTTATAGTTATGAATTAAAACCGATAAACCACTGACTTAAGCAATGTATAGTTAGAATCCGAGTCCAAAAGTCAAATTACAGCTATGTTAAGTTTGTAAACCATAACACTCACACAAAATGTTGTGTTTATGACGTCTTCCATAATGAAACAGATACTATCACAAAATGCTATACATCAACTTAACGTGGTTATCACATTTCACTTACCACTATGACAGTGATGACTATGAATGAATTATAATTAATTTGTTTGACTATGTCTTATTGTTTAACCACATTTCGCTTTTAGTTGTTATTTATTTGTGTACATATTGTGATGTCATAAGCATTGCATTTGGTGTGCAAGTTATGCAAACCTTCTCTGGAAGACGGGCTGCTCAATGGCAGCTGGTCACGGAGTATGGTCTGTGACTAGACCCTTCTTCCTTTTAAAAATGTGTATATGCAAACCTAGGGCTAGCTTATCTACCATGATGCAAAGGACAGTGCAAGCTTCCTAGGCTACTATCAGATTCAACGATCTGCCACGGATCATGAAAGGATCCTGAGATGTACAGAGAAGCCTCAAATCCACACAGAATAGCCTTGCTGGGATTCGAGGATTCTTCGAGGAACCATAGATACTGCAAGTAAATCATTAAGAAAATGTGAACATGGAGGGGTGCCATTAGCTTTCCTTCCCCACATGAACCTGGGGATCTGGTATCCTCTCCCTGTCTACTTATGTGCCATTTAAAACTTCTTTTTAGGGTATGTTGACTGTGGACTGAGTACTTAAGAATTCTAATGGTTGTCACACCATTTTCTTTCAGTGTTGAGACAGCCAATCAAATCCTTTTGTAGGATCAGGAGCCCTAGATATTTCTAAAATGTCCTTAACTTTATCTCCTTAAGACCCAACCTGATCCCTTCTTTAAATGCCAATATGTGAAAACCTACTGAATAAATTCATAGGCAAGTCATTAAGTAAAGTACTAACTAAATGTCAAAGTTGATGAAATTGTATTCAGATGTGTTTTTTTTTAATTGAAGAGCAAAACCTCCTGTGGCAATTAAAATTGGAAACTGCAGTTTGGTGAGCCCCCATGTTCATGCCGCCACTTGACAGATCTGCACAAAACGTGTCATAAAAGACCTACAGTGAATGAACATTGTTTTTAACAAAAAGTTTTGAGTACATTAGCTGAACGACACTAAAGTTGATTAAAAAATGTGTATCACATACTTGCTGTTTTTGGAGAGTTAAACAGCACATTCCCTGTTTAATTTCCTTGCTTTCCTTGAGGTGCTGCTTCTAATACGGGCTGAGAACATCTCTTTCTCAACTTTATCATATTCTTCTAATGTACTACATGCTCTTCCTGCTCTATTGAATTCACCAAACGGGATGCTATATCTATATATCTATATATATATTCAGGATTTTTGCTGCATGATATTTTGGCTTCCGTTACTTACTTTTCTTTACTGGTGCCACAACAAACACTGACTGAGTAAGCCGCACCCGGCTATATACATAGTACACTGGCGGGAATTGCATAGGAAAGGTATTTTTTGTTTTTATGTCTTTAAATGCTGGCCATGAGGGGCATGGCTTGGCGCCAACATGGGATGGCCGCTTTCCTGAGAGCTCTTAAGTGACGGAGAGGCGATTCGCACTCTGCCCAAGACTTCTTTTCTAAGCTGGCTTGCTGGGACTCAATGAGGGAAACCTCATAGCAGCTGCAAGTGCATGGAATACACATGTTCCTACATTTTCATGCACATTATTTACAAATTGTGGTGAACGCGCTGAGCAGAAGTCGCACCTGTCATTTTGTTTTCTTTCCGGTGCCTCTCGACATCGCGCTCAACCCTATTTGACTCATAATTTTACTGCCTTTAAATTGAATGTGATGGATGGTAGATATCAGACTGTCCATACATTTCCTCTAATATTTTAGCATTGGGCTGATCTATAAATGGTGTTTAAGTAAATACCAATGTATGTGCACCAGTCTTTAAAATCGAAAATTCGAAATAAGTTGGCTTGGCTTTGTATCCGTGTGAGCAGTGAATATACTGACAGCAAATACAATTCGGAGAGCCGCTTTTCTTGTTGAAATTACATTAGAAGTAGTCTAACCTCTCAGTAATCAGTGACCACCGGCATCTTTGAGTGCACTTTTCAAGACCTTCTTGCATAAACTTATTTGAACATTTTCGGTATCTACCTGCCACCAGCTTCTAACTGCTGTGCCCTTTTTCCCTCTTTGACTGCGTCAGTCACATATAGGTAGATCCAGGAACTTGCAACTCAGCACTAACAAACCATTGTTTAGTTTACCAAGTATATCACAAAAATAGCTACTCAACGTCCTTTTTCTTTACTTGAGGCTATGGATGTCTGGATTCTCCATCTAATATGACAGATGCCCAACCCATCACAGCAAATGAGCTATCCTCTAAGCTGCCTACAATGTCTAATACCCCAATCCATAAAAGAGTAAAAAAAGAACATCCCTCCTTCATAAAATCCACTTCTACGGTCTCAATGGAGCTTCTTCTTGAGGAAATTCAGGCACTCAAATTACATGGAGGTCACTAACAGGAAACTTCAAACTCTAGATTAAAAATAGTGTTTTGTGCACAATAGAGTTACTCAGAAGGAACGAAGGGTTGAAGTGCGCGACGATACGGCACTAACTGTGTGGTCATTGCAATCTGAAATCTTGTCTTTTTAAAAAACATGCTGAAGACATTGAAAATCGAAACAGAGGAGAACTAATTTGCATATTTTTAGTCTGGCTGAAGGAGTGGAAGGTTCTGAGTTGATGTCTTTTTTCCAAACTTTTTTCCCGTAAACTTTAAGCTTACCTACCTCCCACCCTTCGAACATGCAAGGACACACAGACTCAGACTTTCTTCTGACTGCTTCCTGGATTCTTCTGCAAAAAATGCTTGTCTACATAACAGTCAGATTGAAAAGGTACTTAAACCTCCATGCCTCTTTACTACCAATATGGATAACTGACACAACTTGCTTTTTCTTGTCACACATTGATGCTTATGTTTTAGCAATTATTCTATATCTTTTTTATTTTTTCTGATAGGATATAGTTATTTTACTTTTCTTTCTCTCCTTCTTCCTCTTTACATTTTTAGTCATTCATTATTTTCTAGCACTTATTAAGATATCTCCTATTCGTACATCATTCTGTATGCAACATGCTTCTACTTTTATCTATTCAACTACTAATTAAACTTTATCTTTTAAACTAAAAAAAAAGATTCTGGGAATGCATGAGGATCTCATAAAAAGGAAGGCATATAGGGAGTTTATGACTGTCGTGACCCACAGAAATGAAACCACATGGGGACATGGATGACTGGTAGAAATGGAAGAAGATAAACAAGTCAACTAAGAAATGAGACAAATAAAGAGATGAGAAGGTAATTTTATAGCACCCCAACAAAAGTGTTTCACTAACCACATTTGGGTCTTGTAATTAAGTGGGAAATGTTGACCCAAAAACAGTGTGAGGTGGTGTGTTCAGCATGAATGCAAGGTCCATGTAAAGTCAATTTGCTTACACATTTGATCATTTTTTTCAACAAAATAGGAAGAAAATAACAAGAAAATGCTAGGGTGCATATTGTGTTATGGGCATGAGTGGCATTTTGACCAACTGCAGTGAAAGCAGGAATATGAAATGCAAATGCTTTCTTTCACCAATGAATCCTCTCTGAGATTATGGAGATTACCTGTATGGAATAATTTGGGAATCAGGTAACGCCACACAAAGCCCAGGGGACATTTACAGTAAAGACAAGTTGCTTCTTTAGTGGCAAAACTGTAAAAGCTTTTGCTGTGGGTCATAATCCATAATTATCTTTGGTTTGGCTTGGTACTAGTCCCTGAAGGAGCGTGTGCCTTATTGTGTGAGACGTAAGATAAAGTGCATTAACCTCCAAAGCAATCGAAGAGCTTCAAACACCTACATAAAACCAGAGTTTTGAGTCTTGCCACATTGACTGCACCCATAAATCACCACATATATAACCTCACAGGTCAGCTGTACCAAAACAAGGTCGTATGTTTCAATAAAAGAAGCAGCATCTATCGGCACTTTGTCACAATAAAGATTTTTATATAGTGTTCATACATGCCGCCTATCAAATGTAATGTAAATATACATATTGTAAGGCACTGTCCTAAAAGTAGAAGAGATGTATTGTGTTTTAGCCACAAGATACTTCGATTTTGCTAGACAAAGCACGGCAAAGTTGTGAATTTGCAGTGTTCTTTACATATGTTGTTGTTTCAAATAGATTTGCACAGGGTGTGCATCTCCCTCTCATTGTCCAATTGGCCACTTACAATGTTTCTCGCCTAAAATATTTTATGCATGAGTCAAAATACTTGAAAACCCTTCCGCTGCCTCTTTGGAACCCAATGCATGATGTACAACAACATTATTAAATTGTCATATCATTCTGTAGACTACATATATCTATTGGTCAATTTCGGAACTGTCTATTAGGAGAAAGATCATCTACAAAAATGTATTTCCACCTAATCCATTTAGGATAATACTATCACCTATGTTATAGCTCTAAATTAAAGTGAGAGGAGGTGTCCGTTTCCTTAACAAAGGCAATTGATGTAGCCAAGATCCACCTACTGAATTTACGTGCTTCATCAAGAGAAGTCACTTTCAGGAAAGAAATTCATAAAACACAAATTGGGACCAAGCACACCTTTGCATCCTCACAGATTTGCTATTTTATCCTATGAGAAGATATTCGGTATGTGTTGTTTTAAACTTAAGATAACGAGAAACTATCCGTTTCTTATTCACTGAAAAGAGTTACATGAACCTGTTAATTTCACAGGTAGAGGAAAGACTCAGAAAGTGCAAACAGTATACTACTGGAGGCAAATGGACTGAACGGATATCAGATTGCCAATTGAGCTGTACACAAAGACTGAGATCATGGTCATGTTGAGACGTGAGCCTAGCACACAAGGCAGAACAGACAATAATACTTGCTAAATATGACTTGGCTCCTTTTGTGTGGAATAAGCTGGCTCAGTGGTAACTTCTTTTGGATGGGGCATTTCTAAGGCAATAAAATGGAATCCTCGATTATGGATTATACTCCAGGGGAGTGGACCTTACTAGAGAAGAGTGGTCAACAATGTATGACCTAGAATGGATCTTGGAACAGAGGACCAGAAGGGTCCCAAATCTCCCATACCTACATGTGCCATAATGTCTCTGTGAGCTGCAAAATTAAATGGAGACACTTAAGCAGTATGCCCCTGACAGCACTGTAACTTCTATAATGGATCAGGCGTCAGGATTCGGAGGCATCCCACTGCTCAGAACCCAGTGCAGATGTCACGCATACACGCAAATTAACGCCCACACAATCTGAATATCTGAGTACATCACAAACACTTGAATGTTGACCATGCCATTTGCAAAGAGGAAATGTTTTACAACTATCATTCCTTCAAAATGCATTAGTGAGAAATAGGAAGTTATTATTAAACACTCTATTCAATATGCAAATAGATGTGGCAGTTCAGTAATCATCTATTGTCAATAAATTTCAAACAAAACACTTTATGGCTAACGACTGTTAAGCACTTTCCTTTTTAAAGACATTTAAATCAGACGTAATGAGAAAAAACAAATAAAATGGAAGATTGTGAAATTTGTTTTGGTATAATAGTTCAAAGTAAACACGTTTTCCATGCACATCACATTGCAAAATAAATATTATAAACAAGAAAAAGGCACATTGCAAAGCATTTTGTGAACCAATGCTTTAGCATTTGCATACAAGATTCAAGATTTTAAAGTACCATTTACTGAAAACACACTAATCACTACGTTTGAAGTACTATATTTTCATTATTTTCCATCAAACCCTGTGATTCAATGTCCCTACTATTTTCTGATCAGAATTAAATTCTCTTGATACCTGACATAGGAAGTGTGATTAAATCTCTCTCACTCTACCTCTATATGTCCCATCTGAGATTCTACGAAGTAGGTAAAAATGAAGCATCACATTTTTGGATGTTTAAGAACTCTCTAATATTACATCGATAAAAACCCGAGTTCATCCTCATTGCTACCATTTTCAAGAATTAAACTGATCCCACTGGTACCATTTTCAAGAGTTGACTGATCTGTCTCTTTGATTTCTTTCACTTGCAGTTTCATGATCATATCACAACTTGGTGGAGGTACGCCCATTCCTAGGTGTCCCTCAGGCAATATTTAGTCATATATAAGCTCCTCTTAATACCACAGGCCGTCTTGTATCTGAGAAAAGAATTCTAACAAATATCACCAACTCTAGAAGACCTATGCTGATTCCAAACTGAGGCTCGGATTAGATTTAAAATATGCAGCCTCACATATAAGGACCATCATCTAGGTAATACCTCCATGCCTGTACAAACATTTGACCATTTCTGGGGGGCAGTAAGGCCTGAGGAGCAAGAACGCTACAGTTGGAAATGGCAAAGTTCGAAAAGTTGTTGTGCTTGACTCACTCCTTTCCTGGTCTGGCAACTAATAGTTAGAACTCTCTGCCAATAGTGTGGAAATATGAACAAAACTTCTTATCCTTGAAGAAAATGCTGAAAAATACATATACTCTATGGCCATATGAACTAGCCACGTCCAAAGCATTCCTACCATTCTGCCTTTACAACCTGTCCTACCGTCTTCCCAAACTGCTGAAAGATTTTCTGCATTATTTCCATTACTACCAAGATGCTCACAAGTAACAGTGCAATTGCTTACGTATCTTGCAAAGTGCACTAATGCCTCTGGGTGCAGGACTGCTATAGATTTTTTGTTTAAATAAATAACATTAAAAAATAATTCTGAACATCGTAAGACAATATGGAAGTGCTAACATTTGTACAGAAAAACCCAAGAGGGCTACAGAATGCAAGGCAAGGACATGCAGTATAAAGCAACATTTATGCACGAGTGCCTACAGGGTTCCTCAGGGAACTGGAACCCTTGCTGACCCAGTTAAACTGAGAATTTGCTTTACATTAGGTCTCTCTTGCCATACTTATACTTCCGATAATTGTCAGTAGCTTGAACTCACCGGACTTTTAACAATATTACTTTTCAACACAATTGCAATGGATAGTGCAGGCGGATGCAGGAAAGCATCTCCACAAAACAAGACTGCATGCTGATGAAAGGACTGAGGGAAGAATCCCTAACATGCTCTTGAGTGGGATGAGAATACTGGACCCAGAGACACAACTACTCCAGAAGCTGGAAGAGAAGCCATATTCCACCTAAACATTTCCAGTCATAGGCACCATCCTTTCCTTTGACGCATCTGTCTAGAACTCATGGTCACTACACAACCAAGCAGCTCAAGTCCTGGACCGCAGATGGAGTAGAAACAAATGCTGACTGTTATGCCACAGGAGTACTATAAACATGGATCCCTTGATGGAGGAAGTCGACATCCCAGCTGGTCAATTTCTAATGTATGGCACCTTCACTAGGACCGTATGTACTCAGTGGAATTACAGAGGAGGAACCTGGAACTCATGAGCTGCTAAAGACAATGCTCACATATGGGGATAGTAGGAAGCAAATGGCATGGGAATAAAAGGCCACACAAACCAAAACTAAAACCAAAATAGAAAGTGTGAGAAAAAATGGGACCAAGACCTAGCAAAATAACTAATTTATAAGGAATGGGAATGCATACAGAGAAGATATCCACAAAAGCTCCAGGAACGCTTGATTTAAGTATATGCAACTCAACTACACCCATAGGCCATACTTAACCTCTAAGAGGCCCAACAAATTATACAAACAAACAACGCTATCATGGCCATGAAGTGCGTTTAATGGTGCTGCGTTCCTCCATATGGTACACAAGTGACTCATAACTAATGAAAGCAGAAAAAAAGTAACAATATTTCTGAAGGAAACACTAGAAGACACTTACAAACACTTAGTCACATTTCTCCTAGGCCTATTCAATCTGCCCAAACTGAGTAAAGCGCGAACTAGATTCCTTCATCTAGCAATATAATTGGCCAAAAGAGTTATAACAATGTCCTTGGGATCAGTAACAGACCTGCCATTTGGACAATGACAATGTAAGGTGATATTCTACGCCACAAGTGAAAGTCTTGCCCTGTATAACTGCTCATTTTTCTGGCAATTCCCAGTTCGGCCCAGCGCCGAATACCTACCCCTTATTGCAGTCACGGCAAGCACAGCTGGAGGATTTCCAACCTGTACCTATGAGGTTAAATAATGAATCGCTTTCTGTTTCTTATCAGTTATAATGCATGTATGCATCTCAATAGTAGTAAAAAGCTGTATACATGCGTTATAAATTGCCATGATGTCTACAGAAAAAACAGATACGTAAAAAGTTTATCTGTATGAATAACCAGACAATATCATTAACAGTATGCATTTGAAAATCAATAAAAACTGGTTGGGGAAAAAAGCAACATTTATGCGCCTGACTGAAAGGAATTGGCTGGAGGCATAGAGTACCGCGTGGTACTGGATGAGCATGGAAGAGCGATACTCTGCTTGCGCTGAGTTTCTTTCATAGAAAGAAAAGCTGGCAATCATTGCAGCTCCTACGTATAGCACACGTATAGGGTACAGAAAGCAGCACTGGTGCTTTATGTATGCTATACAAGTATAAATCAGCAGCATTTCTACAATGAAGAATAATTCCCAGCAGGCCATGAGATGCACACCTTCTAGAGAGACAGCGACCATCTTGAATATCTGACTATAACTTCTCTTGTGGGCCACAGAGTCAACTGTAATACAGTGCTGCTCAGGGCCAGGTTAAGAGCTTTAGAGGCCCTTAAAAGATTCTGGTGCCCCCATATATAGCTAATTCAAAATGTAAACAATAATAAACCGTAAAATAACATTTTATTTTTCGAAATGAACCAAAACTTTTAGTAAGATGGAATATGTTTATTTTTGTATGCTTCCACTTTATTTATATTTGAAATGTCTTCTCCTATTTTTTCAAATTGGAAAGTCTTTGATCAGATCCTCAAAACTAATCTTACTTAACACATCAGCTTCTATACTTAGTAGAGATAAGGCATACAGCCTGACTTGTTGAATGTTCTGTTGGGATTTTTAATATATGTCAGCTGCGCCATTTGCAGTTTTGCACTACATGGTCCATGTTAAGTCATGCAATGAAATATTTCTGTGGTGCCCCCCGTCCCCCTTTCCATGATGCCCTAAGCACGTGCTTATTTTGCTTAATGGTTACTCCAGCCCTGATGCTGGAGCAGCCAGGAACCTTCTAAAAGAACCTGGGGTGTCCTTGCCAATTCTCATCACTTTATTAAAGATGTGTATTGAAGGACATTCGGAATACCGAGAAGTATTCAAAAAGTCGTGCTGTGCATTGAAAAAAACTTTGAACAATTTAATGAACATTTATATATACTCCTCTAAACGGGGCATTGATAAATTGGCTAAGAGTTAGCCTGCGGCACAACAGGAAGGATTCTTAGACTGGACAACATTGTTCATGATATGCATTATTGTCAAGTGTAAGGTATTACAGTTCTACTATGAAATACTAATTGCAAAGAGTAACAGCATACAATACTGTTGATTATCTTGCAGTTTTAGTCAAGTAAAAACTTTAAGTTATTGTCCTGAGATAATGCATATTCGTGATGTCCGAGTTATTTGAGTCATAGTGAGAAGTGTTAGTGAACATACATAGGTGCTTTTCTTTGAGCTATTTTTCAGAAATTACAAGTCCCACATCACAGTACAGAAAGTCATTTACATAGAGACATTGCTAGGGTATATTCATCACCATTACAACTAAGAATAGAATCTCTTCTGGCAAGTTACTTAAGCCATCTCTTTGTTTTATATCTATCGACTACTTCACGCTGACATCCATGAGCAACAGGAGTGGTGAGCTAAAGTGGTGGAGTCCTGTGTCTCTGTAATCTTTCTTATCCCATTTCCACTTCCCCGTTTCTACCACTGGCTCTCATATTCCTGTTTATGAGGTCACTGGTGGAGGTGGTGAGAGGCAGAACAGTGCAACAGTACAAAGAGATTCCACAGACATGATTAGTGCATCCTGAAATATACATGTGCCTTAAAAACATATGTTTAAAGAGTGGTTTGCTGTGGCAGAGACACATTGTTGCTTGCAGTGCATATCGCCAATGATCCTCACTCTGGGAACTCCAACCACAGAATCTGCTTCCATGCGGTGCAGTGTGAAGTCCCCCTTTAGGTTATCTGAGGCAGGAGTGATGCCCCCCTTGAGTGGTGGTTGTAACAAGCTGTGTACCCAGGAGAGTAGTGACTGGCAGCTGATCAAAAGTTTCTGTTATGATGGCGTTGAGTGGATTTTAGTGGTGGCACAGCAGCCTTCCCCTATTAGTGGCATAATCACTTGCTTGGGATAAGGTTCAAGAGTGATTTTATCGGTAAGTTGTGAGGACTACACACTGGGAGTATGTGTGCAAAATATGTTTATTAACCAAACTGAAAGGGCACCATGTTTTAAGATCAGTCAGTGAGCGGACCCCTCATTCAACTCATCTCCCCTCGGCAATAGAGTGGGCCATCCTGCAATAACAATACCTAGTAAACAACCATTCGCAGGAACATCCCTGAATCATGTGCCCCCTTGACAACAAGTTTTTAATGCAGTGATTAACACTACACATTCAACATCGCAGTCACTGTATATGGCAACAAGACAATTCATCAAACCAGTGTCCTCCTTGACAATGTCCCTTTTTGCTCAAATGCTTCAATTGATGGACAACTGGCAAGATTCCAAGTACAGGAAGTCTCTGCAATTTCAATTGATATGACAATTGTACATTATTTGTACATTTAAAACCCAGTTTCAGAGCTTTTCCCGCACTCTCCACTAGTTTCTACACAAGATCCTCATTACTGACATGAATGCAGTCCTGCCATCCATGACTACTACGTTTATATGCTAAAATATTTACATACATTTGTCCTAAGCAACCCAAGTCCTTTCTTTCTAATCTTCTCCTTAGCTTGACATTGCAGTCTGGTTTTTTGTTTGTTTGCAGCTGAACAGAAGATTCAGCTCTCCTTAGAGAAATCATTTGAGGTGGTATCAGTTCCGTCTCACTGCTAGTGGAACTCTAGGGAGTTCCCACTCAGATTGTAAGAAATATTGACAACTATTCAAGACAAGAAGATAACAAAGCCAAATGACTCTTAAATGTGGAAGGAAAGTACGGAATATTACATACAGTACAAACAGAAGTGTCTGTTTCCTTTTAACATGCACCTTGAAATGAAGAAAGATGCCGCAATGTGATTTTTTTTGCTTTCTATTATGTATTATTATTTGTGGCACGTTTTACTCAATGGTGCTAACTGGGTAGGACTGATGCGCGTGGATAGTGCTTCAGAGATTATGAGGTAACGCAACAGGAGAGTAATGCCATGCAGAGATACACCCAAAAAGGCAAAGATCGACACACGGAGGCAAAGAGATTAAGCCGTTAAGGCAAAAAGGAGATGCAGAATGAGAGACAGGTGGAACAGTAGAGATACAAACAAAGAAACAGATAAAATGCTAGCCAACATATATGACGAAAAAATAGACAAACATACACAGGGAGTGAATACTAAAGAAAGGTAAGGAGGAACACAAAAGACAGGTAGATTGGTCTTCAAATAGAGGGAACATCAGATGGAAAGTTAGTGAAAAGTTTGAGATAGAAACAGAAAAGGCAGTCATGAGTCAGAAAATAAAATAAAATTGAATTATCATGCATTAAACAAAGACACTGATGATGTTTGTGAATCTGATCTGAAGCAAAGCAATTTTCAAGGAAAACACCATCATCTTGTGCTACAACTGGGAATTGAGAGATGATGGGTCTTTATTGCTCTAATAAGATATCTCAGGGATTGCTTCGATTACTTGACTTACATAATGAGGCCCCTGCACCTCCAATCACAACACTTTCCCCACATATACAAATTCCACCTCCTTCTTCCTGTTCCGTACTAATCACAAACAAAACACAGTTGGACTGGCCAAAAAAGGGCAGGAAGGAGGACCTAAGTCATCACAGCGAGGGAAGGCTTCAGAGTAAAGCTTTTACAGGTAAGTAATCACTGCATTACCCCTTCATCCTTCTCGCCGTGATGACTTACAAAGTGAGATGTACCAAGCTAAAAAGCGGGCCAGGACTACTACACAGAAATGCAAAAACATGTAGAAGTCACAGGCAAAAAACAAGTTATCACACGGAAGCCAGCACTGCAGACCCTAATAAATCCCAACAGATTAAGAGACCCAAAGACAGAAGGAACTGCTCAAGTTGTTGCCCGACAAAAGCCCATCAAAGAAGTACCCTGCACCGCAGCCAAGGAAGCTGACATGCACAAAGGAGACCTACCCCGTATCTCCAGAGAAACTGGAGGAGACCCGAACACCTGCCCAGGGTCCAGGCAGAGCAGAACCGCTCTCCGCAAAACAAGCGAAGGAGACGCCACTTCTCCAGTAGACAGAGCTGGGGGAAAAACAATCGAAGAATCACCTCCCGAAGACAATGTCTAAGAAGACACTCTGGGCACAAAGCCAAGGCCCAACAAAAGAACACGCCCAATCTCCAACTCCAGCAAGAAAGTAAACAGACCAGACAATGAGTGTAGCCCACCCAGCTGCCGATCAGACAATAGACTGAAGAACTCCAAGGTCAGAATATGGGATACTGAAGAGCCTCAAAACCAGCTGCAAATCCCAACATGGACACACAGCCTGAGGGAGAGGAAGCAGAATTGACAACCCCATAAGGATACAGGAAGCCGACCCAAACGTCCACCAGACCTCCCCAAGGGTACCAAAAAGCCATAACAGCCAACCCTGAATCCGAAAGCGGAACCACATCCTTTTAATTATACCAAGCCCAAACAATTCCCAATGCAGAGCATAAGAAAACCCAGAAGAGAACCGTCCAGATGCCCGCACACAGGAGGAGACAGAGGTAAAGAGGCCCTGTAACAACAGGCCACAGTGTACAATCGCCAAGTCCATAACATGTGATACACCAGAGAGGGCACCTGGAGACCCCAAAATCTCTGTAGGGACTGAACCAACTGAACTATCCTCTCAATCAACAGAGGAAACCAGACAGAATGGGGCCATACTGGAGCCACAGGAACCACCTGAGACCCTACCCTCTGAACCTGTAACATAACCTCCAGGATCAAGGAAACGGAGGGAAAGCAAAATTAGGCCACAGGCCAAGAACCCATCAGGACATCCATCTCTGAAGCAGATTCTTTCCTTATGCTGGAAACAAACCGGGGAAGAAGTGTCCTGCCTGTCAGAGCATGCGAACAGGTCCACCTGGAAGTGACCCCACAGCCGACACACCATGACAAACTCCCAGATAGAAAGACAAAAGCCCAGAGAGGACGGAATCCCCCCCCCCCCGCATAGGCAAACAGCCCGACAATTCAAAGTCCTGATCGAACCCACAGTCGAGGGAACCGAAAGAAACAACGACCCACCATGGGATGGAAGCAGACATTGATGAGACAGCAGCTCTGAACCAAGCCCAGTCTCCTCTGAACCCCCTAAGTCACAGGCCGATGGCAGGACAAAAGCTTCACAAATGGAACATAGTGCTTCAGAAGGAAGCACAGGAGAATAGTTAGGTGCCAACAAGACCAGGACACCAAGAACACAGTTGCAGCTCAATCGCCTAGCATCTCACACAGGGACACACTGTCCGAACAAGTGCCAACACCAGACTCAGATGTGACTGAACCAATGACATCCCCAAGACAGGCAAGGAAACAATGCCCAGAACCATCCGGAACCGGGCCCTTACAGAAAACACAATCCTGAGTCGGAGCTAAGCGCGACTCACACACAACCACTTAAGAAGACAGGAGAAGACCAAAGAGCCAGTAATGGTACACCAGAAAACAGATTGGGGTAAACACGCCCCCTTGACCAAACAGCAGGGTAGAAAAGAGAAGAAGAGAATCCCCTGCAGATGAAATAGACCAATCCATAATAATGGCCGGCAACATGCCTTGCCAATCACCAGCGGACAAGTACACAGCAGCCGGGCCAGAACCGCCGGCAGGAAACATACTCTCCAGCCAGGGCACCACCACTTTAAAACTGAAACACAAGCATGATGCGCTGTGTAATGTGCACAGGTATAGGGCTGTAGAGACACCAAGGCTCGAACATATGTCTCCACCTAAAGAGGCCTAACCACCCGGCTACAATGAGGATCCAAAGTAAGCATGCCAGAAGCCCAGCTGAATGGACAAGCCAGCATACAGACAGTCGAACTAAGACATGGTGCTGTGTATATTGAGTGAAACACGGCCCAAGAGCATTGGAGCGCTGGCCATGAGCACTAGACAACACCCTGAGCACGAGGTCAGACCCATGTTCCATATGCTGAAGAAGTGTGGTGGAGAAGTGTGGCTCAATGGTTAGAGCGGCAGACCCTGATGCAGAGTTCTAGCCCGAGACCAGAGTTCAATTCCCCGCCTCGGCGGGTCTTGGGCTCAAAATTCCTGGACCTGATAATTCTCGCCTTGGTGCCTATTCCAATCATGGAGTCCCACTCCGCAACTCTGGGCAATAGCTTGCTTAATCTCCACAACGGCCCCCACAACGCTAAGGATGCCTGGCCTCCACCTTGGGGGTGCCCTGGAGTGGACACCTCACAGGGAAAGCCAGGATGGGTTCCACAGCGGTATTTGTACAAGCGCCTTGAGACCCTTGCGGGTGAGTAGTGCGCTATACAAGTATCAATTTACAATTTTTATTTTATGCAAGGGTAATTAATGATTTGCCCTAAAGCCCCGGATGCAAAGCAGATGCTGGGACTCGCCGGGGAGGGGGGGTTGAAAGAAAAAGAAAACTTACCTGACTGGATCCCGCGCCGCCTCTGCTCCTGGGCCGGGTCCCGCGTTTTCCTGCTCCTGAACAGGCATGCTCCCTCCCCTCCTGTAAGCCGATCACAACGCTGCAATGGAAGTCGGGGTACTCAGAGTGGTGCAAGCCACTCCTCCCCGACCCGCCCGCCCGTCCCCAACCAGGCATACCCCTGACTTCTGCTTTCTCGTAGCATAAGAAGCAGAAACATAAAATGGTATTTTAAATACCATTTTATGTTTCTGCTTCGCGCACTATGAGAAAGCCCATTAGGGTGGAGGAGCGCCGCGCTCCTCCGCCCTAAAGGAGGAGCCGCCCCTACCTGGTGCCCACTGAGAATGCCCTTAGGGTGTGCACAGAGCACATTTACTCTGCAATGTGCCAACATAAATTATTAAGAAAAAATATATATCTACTCGCAGAAAAAAATAGAACTTTACGGTTCTTTAGTTTGATTACAAAATAAAGTACTTCTATTAAAATAACATAGCAATTCTCTTATACTTCAGTTGAATAAATATTAAGGTTAAGATTGACTTCCTAAAAACTGCTGAAATTCAACAATTTTTGTGAGCTACACAGTCATAAGTCTGCTCGGGACTTACACCTGATGTCAAAGATGACATCACAAGTTGCATAATAAATTACATCAACTGACATGTCACAGTAATTCACTTGTGACCTGTTTTATTGGGAACCATATATTTTCACTGGGAAATATTTCAGCCATTCACTGATAGACATTCAAGAGAAATTAGTTAAGACCAAGCAGGGTGCTTTATGGACCATGACGCAAGAACAATGGAATAGGAGTTTAGAGAACATGGGCACTTAAGAAAGGTCAAGGCATCAGGTAAGATGTACATGTATCTATGTCTGCCTGTGTGTAAGTGTAGCCCAGCACTTGAGAATGACAGATTACTATTATTTTCTTCTCTTTCCCTTTGAGCAATCATGAAGTAGTACAGGCAACGTATTTAACTTCTAACTTGAGTCTAAAGGCAGCTTGCTCATGCAAGTAGCGAAACTGGAAGGCCAGAGTCAGGGCTAGACTGCTGGGGTCTAGGAACCATTGCTTTGGTATTCCCAACCCCTAAGGCCTGCTTTATAACAAACACCCCGTGAGGGATTACCTCACAGTCCCTGCTGTCTTTGTTCTCTGACAAGCCCTAACTCTTTTCAGGAACTCAAAGTAAATGAAAGACTAACTCTCTCCTAGGTCTCCCTCATTTCAACTCACTCTACAAGGTTAGACACAACGGGTAAAGGTATTGATCAGTGAAAGGAAGCAGCAAGGCCTGCTCGTCCCTGCTGATAGAAGTAATGGTTTGTGTAAGGAAGCAGGGCAGGAAAAAGGAAATAGACTGTAAGATGGCTAGAAAGCAGGATCAAGTCAGCCAAGCAATCACTTACTTGCCACAGAAAACAGAATTACCTTTCTTGCATCTTGTGACTTACAGCAGTCATTTCCTTCATTAGTCACAAACAGGCACGGCCCGTGCAGGGTGTTATATCGGGGCGGTGACGTCAGGCGAGGGAGGGTCAGGGTGGGGGGTTGTAAAATGCGGGATATGGACCATTACAGGTAAGTACCGAAAAAACAAACAAAAAAAAAATTTGTTGCCCGCGCTGCATCACATTTGGCGATGCAGCGCAGGTAAAGAAATTCGTTTTATTAGATTTTTTCGGTACTTACCTGTAATGGTCCATATCCCGCATTTTCAACCCCCCACCCTGACCCTCCCTCGCCTGACGTCACCGCCCCTGTATAACGCCCTGCACGGGCCGTGCCTGGTCACAAACATCAAATATAAGGCATGATACTCCGATTCATCTCAAAGTAGGTGCACACCTCTGTCTCATTATCTTTTTGTTTATCTGTTAACATCCAACTATTCCAGAGATCTGTAGAACCCTGATCATCATGGACTAGGCCTCTTGGTGGATAGTAACCCAGAAAGCCAGAGCCTTTGGATGCGGACTCATCAGAGACAATTACTCTGATGTGGACAGTGTAAATAAAGCTACCGAGAGACAAAAGGAGAAAGGGCTTTTTACCTAGACATTGGGCCAGGAAAAACAAGCACACAGGGACAGAGAAAGAGAAAATAGAAGAAAGAAATAAGGTCCACATGGGTCCATCACAAACTAAATAAAGTATAGTCCAGCTATGCAAGGAAGAGAAGAAACAAACACTCACACTTACACACTGCACTACTGTAGGAGGATGGATATCTGACTATGGTTACCCCAGATTTTTTGCCTTGTGTTTAGCTGGTTTTCGACTTAGTTGGCCTGGGATCCTGCTAATCAGGGCCCCAGGCTATCTGCTCTCTCTTTAAATGGACTCCATGTACTATAGGTACATAACCAATTTGGTACTGGACACCTTGTCAGCCCCTGTACCATGCACTATAGGTGCTCAGGGCATAGGTGCATCCAAGGCCTACCAGGGGCTGCAGCATATCTTTTGCCACCCCTGGCTAGTACTTGAATCGACACAACTGGCTGTTCACACAGCTGGGGCAAGGTGGTGTATTCACCCCTTGCTTAGATATAGTATACCTATGTCTAAACCTATATCTGGACACATATACACCTGTAAGTCACTCCTATGGCAGGCCTTTACAATCCTGGAGGCAGAGTGCTTGGTTTTATGTGAGATGGTGCTCTAGCATGAGCTGAGCCTGTCTGCAGTGGTCGAAACCATGTCCGTACTGCTGTTCCAGTGATACTGCCATACCATATACTCTTAAGTGCTTTACAATCCTCGCGGTTATTGCTAACTTTGGTTTGGCTTTATCAAAACATGTCGTGTTTGGTGTCATACACTTTGGAATACTACCCCCTCGCCAGTTCTGGCGACGGGGGTAGCATTCCACCCTTCTAGAGGGAGAAGACATGTTACTTTACTGAAAACGCGGTTAATCCTAACCAGAGCCCCAGCATCACAAAATGGACGCTGCTGCCACAGACACATGTCTGGCCTCCTGCTGCTGACCGAAACTTGGCAGAGGACGCCTGGACAAAGGGTTTCCTGTCACAGGGAGGTGTCACACCACCCCAGACAGGAGATAGTGGATTGTAGCAGGGAGGATTGAAAGAAACTAGACACTGCCTGGGGCGCACAAGGTGTCCCTGGGCAGATTCCAGTCAAACCGGTTCTGGGGCCATCCAGCCCCAGTCCTGGCGGCAAACTGGACAAAGGGGAAGGTGTGTAACCACCCCCTTCCTGGGTCCCACCCATATGAGGGACCTAGCAGGTAATCCAGCCCCCAGATTTGGAATATAGGTGGGAGCAGTGCCAATGCACATCAGATTATCCTGACTGAAACTTATGAAACGAAACTCTGGACCCTTCGACATCCTACTCGACGTAGAAGACTGAAGAATCTCCCTTGTGGTCAAGGAGTGACCACCCTGTGCAAACAGGCACCATCCAGCACCTCGACGTTTGCTTTGTTGCAGTTCCCGCCGGAACTCGAGCGACAGAGATCGACAAGACCAAGCGTGCCTGCCTTCTAACAGCCCGATCCACAGTCCCTGCAGAGCTGAGACCCGTGGAGGTGACCTGAAGCGTGGGGCCAGCCATCTTGGAAAAACTACGAAGCGCTGACCGTGCAACATCCGAGGCTCCCTCGAAGCTGTGCATTGGAGTTTGAGAAGCTCCAGCCCCGAGCAGCTTTTGCACCGAAGCTCACCCCTCCACACTCGACGAGTGCTGCGTGGGGCCCTTTTGCATTTTCCTGCTCGACGCGTTGGTCCGGTCGCTTGCCCGTTGGCTAGTGGCCCCAGTACCGAAGAACCTTTGAATTTGCTCTGCTAGTCTGGTTGCTCCAGACTGGCCCTCGCTCCCCTGAAAAGGAGCACCCGATCTGACCTTCCTGGTCCGGGCAAGAAGCGATCTTCGAATCCTGCGTGGGTTGCCTTTGCCAAGGATTGTTGACTCCGATCCGGAAGTCGACACCGCCGACAGCGAGAGCCTTCGTGGGACAGCTCGTGATTCACTCCAGGACATCCCCGGTGCTCCAGAGTCCACGTGGCAGCGGAGACAAGCTTCACGACATCAACCTGATTGCGCCCGACATCGCCTGGTTCCTTCCTGGTTCCTTCCTGGTCACGGGCTAGTGACCCAGACTCTGTCCCCTCTGCTTTCAGGTACTCTACATCTTCGATCCACCCTTGGATCACACCGGACACTTCTCTTCTGGACGCCTGCAGCATCTTCATCTCCAGGCACCATAGAACTGCGTGACGAAACCCGACACATCTTCGCACCTGTGCACCCGCTTCCTGTGGGTGAGGTAACTCTTGAACGCCGGTGCTCCTGTAGTGGTTAACACCTCTAGTGTCTAAGTCTAAAGTTTTGTCCTTCTAGACCAGTCGGAAGACTCTTAAAACTGTAACTCGATAACTTTTATGCACCATTGACTTTGCATTGGTGCATGCGTGTGCTTTCTGCACTGCACCCGAATCCCGCGGGCTACTCCCGTCCTAACTACTGTTAGTCCAGTGTAGTCCCAGCGATTCCCAAGGCCCTAGGCCTTACCACTGATCAATTAGTGATTGTTATACCACTTTATTGATATATGGTTTGAGTGGCCACCGGCCTCATCCATAACTGTGCAACTTTGATATGTTATATTGTGCTATTGTTTAAACGCTTGTGCTTCATTGCTCATAAAGAGTAGTGGGGATTATTCTGAGAATAAATACATATATTTTTATAATATATAACTTGTGTGGTGTCCTTTCATTTGATATTACAGGATTGCATTTGGTAAAACAGCTGGCTTCACATGTCCTCTTGAGTTAAGCCTTTAGGCTGCTTAGTCCATGCTACCTCTAGGATAGCTTGTCTTTAAGGTTGACTTACAACCACCACTATAAGGGATTGTTTGGACTGATACAGGGTGCCCACAGAACTATGGACATCATACATCAGGCTTTACAAATTACAAACTCACGTTTATGCAGGGCAAGGGAAAAGTGAATACCCCCTCATCCTCCTGGAGACCCTTTGTTGGGCACAATCATAATTGGAGATATAAATTTGAAAATTAGAATCTAAAGGAACTCGTGAATGCTGTGCTATACAAAACCATGTAACATGACATAAAACACCAAGATTGAAAGCACTTTTACATACAGATCTGCGAAGTTTGTAGAATAGACTCTGCTCCCTTGTAGAGTGATCCTCATATGGCAAGCAGTAGCCATAAGATGGCTGTGGGAACAGAAAAAGACGCATTGAGAAGGTTCTAATTCTATTCTTGAAAATACTGACAAATGTAGCTTTCAAATGAGAGGCAGTGAGAGAGGAGGAGAGCAAACAAGTAAAACAGTGAGAGAGAATAAACAAATCTTGGACTGACAGTGGGACCTTTTCACTGCCAGCACCTAACCTACTATTACTCCAAAAATATTGCCCTTTATGTCTTTGCAGGGGTCCGCGTGCACACCGAAGAGCACCCGTCACAGTGCTTGTTCCCTCAGGAACTCAACAATTTAAACCAAAAAGCACAGGTGCACCACACCACAATACACAAATTAATAGGAGCAATTATAAAGTCCAAATCCAGTAGACAACGAGGGAGAGGTTCCTCAGTTAAATCTCTTTATTCCATTTTCTTATTGCGTAGAAAAAAACACAGTACAGCCGACGCGTTTCGTCCAAGTACAGGACTTCTTCAGGACACTATATGGAAGATTCAAAGAGCCTCCATAAGTAGAGGAGGATATAAGAAGTGCGCAGCTAAAAAAGGAAATATTCCCGACCGGTAGGATAAGACATCAATGATATGGAGGCTGTCCAGGTATAAGCCACGGCTAGTCCCAAAAAAATGACACTCGACCCACAGATATGAGGTCCAAAGGAGACACCATCTACGTGCTGCGTGAAGTCAGATTTCCATCTGCAGAAAATCATGCAAAGGTATAGGCTTCGAAGTAGTTGTTAGTTTGATAGGACACTCTTGTATATGGTAAGCAATACCATTAGACCTACAATCTATTCAAATAGCAGGTACATCCTATCAGTATGCAACTTCTCACAAAAGGCACGAGGAGGCAGAAGAAACAGAATCGCAATATGAAAGTCGAGATCAGTGAGAGAAGCGTCCAAGTAGTTCGTAGCAACGAGACTCCTTCCAGCAGAGCGTGTGCTCTGCTGGAAGGAGTCTTGTTGCTGAGTTACAATCATAAGCATGATTACCTCAATGGAGTAACAGACCTATGATTGCTTTCTAAACCTGACAAAAGTTTTTTTTAAGAACAGTCCGGGTTCGTTAAGGGAACTGCGACTGCTTTAAAACAAAAAAGGTTCTTCACTTTGGAAAATGTCAGTGAGAGTAGGCAGTCGTTCCTTAAACTACTGACTACTTCCCCTGATTCTCAAAGGGGAAGGCATCCAATGGGGATCTCTTCCCCTTTACAAATCAGTTACTACTTCGACCCAGGTGTCAGTAGCTGGTCAATGGTTTGCGAGCAGATGTACAGTTGCAAATCTTAGTTACCGCAGGGTACCAATTGCTTTTGGATCCCCAAAACACGGCCCTTTCAAACTGCGATTCAGAAACCATTTCTAAACCCATTTATCAATTCCAAAAACGTGCCCAAACTGCTAAATGGGCTTAGTACACTAGTAAAAACTTTTTACCAGTTCTAAATCCTCTAAATCAGGTAATTTGTGACTGGTAAAAAGCTGTGTAATTACGTCATCTGCATAATATCACCTTGCCTTCAATGTACCATTTTAACAAACTGCTTCAACACCACACCAAGGCATTTGTAGGCTTAGCCGATACCCTTACTCTCATCAGGAAGAAGAAAATGTCACTTGGGGAGAGGGTGGCTGCTGTGTGACCTACTCCGAGCTAAACAGTTATGGCTCAGAATTTAAGTTCGTGGAAAATCCTTAAAAATGTACCAACAACTAGAAAAACAAGCATTGCCCATACGAATAGGTCTGGCTTTAAAATAATGTTGTAAGTAAATGGAATGTATATGTATTTGCGTAGAAGCAAAGAACTGTAAAATAATATTGGGGTAGGCTAGAAGGTCAGATGAAAATTGCACTGTCAAGCCAGATCTAAAACTCCATTGAGTTTAGACTTTTCCTCGGCCCTCCTCCCAAAATGTGCTGCTGCCTGAGTTAAAACAGCATTATCTAAGGCACATTAATTGTATTACAATGTTAAAAGAGTGTCCCTCAAAGGACAACACAAGCAGCTGGATAAACAAAATGATCACAACTGTTTAGAGGGCAAGCACTTTTTTGTTGAAACACAATGTCTGCTCAACCAAAACGTATTCCTGGTTCCCAACATGTTCGCGGAGTCAAAGCTCTTCTCTTATAATGCTCAGATAGTTGTCAGGCGACAGTTCTGCTCTCAAGCCAGACCAATGAAAAGGGAATATGGTCTTACAAAAAATGACCACCTAACACAACCAATTATTTAAAAAAAATGTTTAGTAAGCAGTGTTATAGGCCATAGCACATTGCCTTAGAGTCCAATATTCTTCAACTGCATCTCATGAATGGATGAAGATCAATTATAACAAGCATTTGTAATGCAATAGGTCTCACATTATAAAAGTTTGAGCTGTTGGTATTGCTAATAATAATGCAACACTAGCAGATCAAAGATTCAGTATTGTGAGACCTATTGCATTGCAATTGTTTTTTTTCCTTGTGTGTTTGTGGTTGTGTGTGTGTGTGTGTGTGTGTGGTTGTGTGGTTGGTGTGGTTGTGTGTGGTTGTGTGCGTGTGAGGTTGTGTGTGTGGCTGAGTGTGTGGTTGTGGGTGGTTGTGTGTGGGGTTGTGTGTGTGTAGTTAGGTGGTTGGGTGTGGTTGTGTGTGTTTGTATGTGTGGTTGTGTGTGTGGTTGTGGTAGTGTGTGTGTGGTTGTGTGTGTGTGTGACAGTAATACTAAAAGCATCTGAAAATAAAGGAACACAAACATCGAGTTTAGAGAAAGCGAAAGCACTTTGTAAGTGGGTGACAGCACAGAGGGCCTTCTGTCCTTGGAGTGTGGGAACTGCTCAGCAGAGGTCCCCTTGCCCCGCAGCGGGGCAGACCGCAGTTGAGGGTCACATCACAGGTTCTCTCTCCCCACAGAATGGCCGGGGCGCGCCGAAGTGTCCTTGCCCGAGAGCAGGGTGCCTACCCTACACACAGGTTGGGGGATAGCTCCCTCCCAAAGGCAGGACAGAGAGCGCTGCACGGCCTCAGTTCTCAGGGCCGATCATGTGACTTCCCCAGTATTTACTTTTCACAAGCCCAGGCTTCCGAGGAAGGGCTGGGCTCACCACTGTCCCGCGGGGGAGTGTCTCCCGAGGCAAAGACCAGTCCCTTCTGGCCGGGATACACTGAGAGCAGACGGTGCAGCGGTGGGCGAGCGCCCATTCACCCCGTGGACTTTAAACAAGGCCATGCATCCACTGGAGGCGAGCAAAGGGACCCCCTACACTGAAAGGGTGCTGCCGTGCACACACACTGCAGACAGACACACGCACCGCACGCACCCAGGAGACACGCCAAGGCACATAGCAGAACAGGTTATCGCACCACACGCAGCCGATAGACACCACACACAGCAAACAGACACACACCCCTCCACAGGCACATACGTACACACCCTCACAGTAGACAGACACACACAGGAGAGATACACAAAAGAGACCAGACACACGCATATAGCAGAAACACAGAAGCCACACACCGCAGGCTCAGAGGAGACAAGACACAGCAGAGAAAAGAGACACACATTGCAGACAGACACACCGCACACACAAAGGACACAAGGCACACAGCAAACAAAACAGACACGCCGCATGCACACAGCACCCACACAGCAGCCACACACCGCAGGCACAAAGGAGACACAACACACACACACAGCAACAATACACCACAGGCACAAATGAGACAAGACACAGCACACAAAATAGACATGCCCAGACACACACACAGCAGACAGACCGCACACACAAAGGAGACAAAACAGGAAACAAAACAGACACACCCACACACTGCAGACATGAAAGGCAGAGGGATATCCGGAGCAGAGAAATCCTCCCCAAACAATGAATGAGTATTGCTGTGTGTACACACACACAGCAGACACACACACAGAAGAGCCCACACACACGTGGGCGCACACTCACACACACACACACCTCCACCTGACAGGATTGCACACATCCAAGTCAACCTGTTCGGCGACATGAAGGGCCTCCCTCCCCACAGTTGGAGCTGAGGGCAAGGTGACCCGGAAGTGCCCACGGCCCGGTGCCAAGGCAGGGCCCGAGTCTGCAGGCCACATGCAAAGCTGATGGCTGTACAACACGCAGACGGCGAGTGAAACGAGCTGCCAGAGAAGTGTGTGTGTGTATATATATATATATATATATATATATAGGATTAAAATAACATCTGAGCCATACTTTCCTGTGGTCCGTGTCTCTCTAACCCATCAAGGTGCAAGCTGGAGAGTCGTTTGTTGTGGATATATATATATATATGTATATATATATATATATATCGTTTTATGTGGATCATAGGATGCCTCTCCCACCCCGCTCAACCCCTCAATCGCTGCCTCTGAATACTTTTTGGATGTGGGAGAAACACAAACATTAGTTATGCCAGTCTATGGTCTACCTTTTTATTCAATACAACACGCTTGTACTGTTTTATTTTGTTTGTTATACCAGTATTTGGACATTTACGACGAAAAAGACAATGCTTCTGCGACAGGAAAACACGCAGCGTCTCTCACTGTGGACAGAAGTGCCACATATACAAGCGGGGACTGCCGAGGCAGACTGCCGGAGGGTACATGCAGCAGGCGCCAAGCCAACTGCACACACCATCACAAGCGCTGGTCACAGGCTGCTCCCGGCACCCCAGGCAGGACCGTACAAGACAGCACTGTGGTCCAGCAGCCTGGCCTGACAAGGAGAAGCACGCCCTCCACTCGCATCCACGACACGAGAGAGGTCACCGCCCACAGGCGTTGAGCACTACTGTGCAACACAACAGGCCGCGAGTTTGTGTGGGTGAAACAAACGGCACAGGGGCACAGCTCCTCCGTAAACCAAAACCCAGTCAGATGCTTGCAGCCTAATAATTATGATGCATTTTGTGCAGCGCTTCATACAACGCATGTGCTTCTTAGCGCTCAAAAGAAACAAGAGAAAAACAAGCACGAAAAAAAAAAACAAAGCCGCGAGTGGTGCGCGCGCACCCATATGCTTTCAATTATCGCGACCGTGTCTGGGCACGATAATTGAAACCATATGGCAGATAATGGGAGTAATAGACACCAACAGGCCAGGGGCAGAGCTATGCACCCGCCTCTGGCCTATTGTATGCTATCTTTAACCACATGAATGCTACAGCAATTCATCTTCTCTGCTGCAGATCCATTATTTCCATTGTTCATGACGAGCTCAGCTCGTCATGAGCACACAAGCAGGGCACTGCATGACGAGCTGAGCTCGTCATAAACATGGAAGGGGTTAAAAGGAACACGCAGGGAAAGGCCAATAGCAGGCCGCAAAAGTAAAAAAACACGCACAAGCGTGTTCATTTCCAGGGTCCATTTTGAAAACCTTGTCAAAAGGACTCTTGCTGCGCGAACACTGCTGTGCAGTGTAACGCTAGGCGCAAGACCTAAAAACCTTGGAACATTCCGATTTCAGAAGATTCCTATGATAATTCATGGACAGGATCACTAACTATATTACCAAAGTCAAAGAACCAGTTTATTTCATGCTGGACCCTTCCCAGCCCATGGCTAGTAAGAGCCTCTTTATAAGAATGCAGCATTAACATCAGCTTTTTCTACAAAAGGAAGAACTCATCAAAAACCTAAATAACACACTCTCATAGCCCACTACGCTCCCTATCCAAAGAATAAGAGAAACATTCCTTTCATTTCCCACTAATAAAACTTAAAATTCTAACACACATCTAACTACATGCTTCCGCTAGCAACTTAATAGCCACTCAGGTAGTTACAGACTGCAGCCAGCCCCTTGCTCTCCACATCAGAGGGTTTGCATAATATATACAAAAACACAGCCTCAGGAGTGTTACATGAGTGTGGGAGTGTAGTGTGATAGTCTCCTTTCATTTGAACACCAATGAAAGAGTGGATTGTGGGGGCCAGCACTTATTCATTCACCCCGGGCATCAAACAGTGTAAGCTTAGAGCTGCTAGCTTCACACTGACAGATTACATGACAAATGATTATTAAAGGGAAAAAACAGGAATCAACATGAATGATCACTTGATATCTCCAGACTATTTCCTGCAGATGGCCAGTCGCATGGACAAAGCGGACTTGGCACAATGTGACACTTGTGACTTGGACAAAGAAAGGCAACGTTGTCAGTTATATTACAACACAGATTAGCAATAGAAGGAAAAATGTTTGTCATGCTTTCTTCTATGCTCCGTTTCAGTATTTCAGACAGTGGCTTCTTTGTGCATACTGAAGCAAGGAAGTGGAAATTCACATGTTGTTTTTTTTGGTTAATTTCCTATTACCATTTCTAATTTCTCCAGAGTGCTAACATTTGCAGGACAACTGAAAGTATTAGCTAGCTAAGAATAAAGATGCATTTGGTTTATGTAAGAAAATCGAAGGAATGGTGCAAGGAGTATCAGTACTACTGGTAAAGAAACACTTTGCCACTGAAGTACTCCCCGCTCACTATAACGAAAATGTCCATGCCTCTTTTTTAACATGCACCATGACTAGGTAAGATAGTAAGGCTGGTGGCTTGCTTCACAAAAGAAGCATTACCACAGTACTGGCAGGTAGGATGCCTCAGTGAGTGGACTCTAACCAAAGACATCTGCTACATTTCTGTTCAATCAGTTCAATTCCATACTTCAGAAGTCGGCAAACTGAGTACCATAAGTGTGGTAAAACACATTGTTTACTGCAGTTAAAAATAACATACAAGCAGTACGAATGTCGGTACAAAACAATGTATTAGTATTATACAACTAATGGAGAATATAATTTGGTAAGGCACGCTCTGGTCATCCTTAACATTATGGGCATCATAAGTCTATGGCCATCAAGACATTGCTGAAGATAGCTTTGGCACACTCTAATTTATAGCACATACGTCTTAGAAAGATACGCCTGCGTCATCCAAATAAGACAGTACTATTCAGCAGTGTCTGAATGAAGCAGTTGCTATGCATGTAGATGGCATGTTTCATGGTCTCTTTGATAAGGAATCTGCTTTTTGATTTGCATATCTTTAAATTACTTACATGAACTTAACAGGATTACAGGTATTTACTATCACCAAACTGGGATCTAACGTAAGTTATACCCTCTTTCTGCATTCCATTCCCAAGCCATTAAACCACCTGGGGTTTCCCCGGGCTCCCATATTGTTTGCATATGTGAAGTGCAATATCTCTTTGGGGGAAGCAATTATGTTTGCCTGACCTAGGTGACACAGTAGTCAGACTTAATTCTGAGATCCGACCTGTTCCCATAGGAATAGAAATAAGCCTACTATCACCCTTACTCCCTTGATTGGTGAGAAAAGATGAAAAGCAGTTCTCCTACTTCATGTTCTGAGCAACAAGTTACAATAGAGCAAAGCATACATACAATGAATATTTCAGCATCTCTACTCTGAATGACATAAAGAAATTCAATTTCCAATTTTTCATCAAAGTCATCTTGTTTATTAAGCATAAAGGTCATGACGACAGGGCACTAAGCTTCTACTTTATACAATTCGAATACAGGCTACCTACCAAGAGTTGGATATTGTAGCTAACCTTCATTAGATGCACTGCAGACAGTCTTGCCAGCCTTTGTTGGACTGTTCAGGTTTCAGATTTGCTGATATTAATTGTATTTAATCCTGTGGAGGGTTATCTATTTAATAATGCTCCAAATCAGTGATCTATTGCAGGATGACAAGCTGTGTCAATGTTAATTTTGGTTCTTTGCTTCTGATACTATATTGCAATGCATCATTTATGTTTAGTCTATTGATACTCTAGGGAGTTGTATGACTCTTATATCCAATTGCTGATGGTAGGTTTTATACTTTTCATCTATCAAGTGGGCTTTAATGCTATTTGCCACTCACTGTCCTTCCCTCACTTGCTCTTAGAGCCAACATCACAATAGTTCAACGTGATAGCTTGTATATGTCAGTACCAAATTCCTTTAAAATACCCTCTCCTCTAATTTCTCTTAACACACTACTAAACCCTGCATACATAAGATCTTCAGAGGCGTCCCTGAAATATTTATTGTAGACCAATACCTCATTGATCAGAAGTGCAGCCTCAAAACTGACCTACTCCTTTTTCCACGTAATACAGCCATTTGCCCGGAAACCCTATCCAAGGAACTGAATGCTTCCTTTATTTCTAATATTCCCAAAAAGAGAAAGCTAACTGTTTTCCTTACCCATTTAACAGTGGCAATCACTCTATTTCTTGCTTAAATAATGGTAAGAACATGATTCAATCAACTCATGAGAAACTTGCTCAATTTGGTTTTCACTTTAACTCATTCCTTCTATTCTTCACTGCTCTTGCACTTAATCTCATCTTTCGGCCTACTCAATTCCAGTCATTCCAAATCTTGAGTGTCCCATTGTGTCTCCTCATTTAAGCCCTGTTCCTCTTTTGTTTATGCAGAAGGCTGGGATAGCATTCCTTCCCCTTTACAGCATGGCAGTATTGGTTCTCTGTTTACATGTTCCACACCAGTATACTTCCCTTTATTGTTCTCAAACTCCTACCTACATCATTGCTTCTTCCCTATTTTAGGATCTGTTGCCCATCTTTTCAGGTGTGAAATATGTGAGCTTACAGTAGCATCCTCTGATCCCAATGAACTCTTCTCAGCCCCTTACCTTTATCCCCTTCAAAAGCCATATATCTCTACCTCCACCCAAAACCTTTGCAGCTTACTTTATTCACCAATCTGCCGTTAAATCTCCCCTGAACCCTTGTTTCTTAACTCAAACTTCTGGAAAATCATAAAACGTTTAAGACTTGAGTCTGACACTGCAACACTATGCACACCTTTTGCTGAGTAAATCTACCCAAGAAAGCTCCCAGGAGTTGAGCCTTCCCATCACTTTTCATCCTGTTGCTTTCACTGTCAATCGTAGTTACTTGAATGGCAGACTAATGCTTCTGCACTTCAAGCTAGTTTCAATTGTAGTAGAGGTCCTTCAGCAACAAGCCCTGGCACCAGCCGTCAAGTGATGCCTCTGTGATTCAGACCCTAAACGAAGCAAGGGGTGGGCGTGCGCCAACAAATGAAGTCCAGAGAATCCGTGATATTTTTCAGGAAAAGTCTTTATTTCCAATTGGTTAATTCTCCCGAAAAAGGAGCATTACACTCAGCCAACGTGTTTTGTTCTCACATGGAGAAATTTGTCAGGGCTCCATTAAGGCAAGTATCTTCACGATAATGTATGGTTGCTTCACGGAAATACGCTGCAAACTAGTGCAGTGGGCACAGTGTAGGGTATTCAAGGAGCCAGGTCTGGCCTATTCAATTAGGTCTAAGGTAATAGAAGATAGTATGGACAATGGACAAGGTCGGTGTTCCAGGCAGTAACATTGGAAGCGATCGGGATTTCCCATGGCCAGGTTCGAGCTGAAAGCAAAATTCTTACAGTAGACATAGTCTCATCAGAATCAGTGAACCTAATTGAATAGGCTAGATCTGGCTTCTTGAATACCCTACACTGCACCCACTGCACTAGTTTGGAGTGTAGCAACCATACATTATCGGAATTATCTGTTAAATGGGTAAGGAAAACAGTTAGCTTTCTCTTTTTGGGAATATTAGAAATAAAGGAGTGAAATGCTCCTTTTTCATGATTGGAAATAAAGACTTTTCCTGAAAAATATTACTGATTCTCTGGACTTCATTACTTGGCGCACGCCCACCCCATGCTTCAGTAGTTCTAGTTTGCATCAAATGTACCTAATCTTGAGCCCAAATTTGAATATTGCCAACTAAATCTATCTGGCTCATCTCTCTCCACAAAAATCTATCTTCTATGTTTCTTACTGAACAACCACAAACTATTAATAATCTTAAAGATGTTGCCTTCCAACTGCCTTTGTATTTTCCCTTTTTCAAACAAGTACCTTGTGTGGTCAACACTGCCTAGAAATAACCGTGATCCACAACCCATAAGAGAAAGGCCAAGTCTTGTCAATGGTAAAAATTATGATTTCAATCAATTGTTCTGAACCTTTGCTAAGAGCAGGCTCCTTGCAATTTACGCATTCACAAAATCCTTAAGCACAGACAACATAATATTCAACTACCTGAAAAGGATGAACACAACATCCTTTATCCTCATATCGGGGTCTCCTGCATAACAGCCAATAAGCTGTAGAGGATAGCTCGGAGGTCACTGATAACTTGTTAACTTTGATAATGTGCTCCCAGTTCTGACTGAAACTTGGCTCATGGATATGTCAAATAACATTATAGTCATACTTCTCTCTTTTATGATGCAATGTTGATGGCACATATGGTGGAGAAAAAGCAGTGATGCATAGGAACTTTAATTGGTGCAACATGCTACTTACCTATTATTATGCCTCATTACAATGGATGTCTCTGAAAGCTGCATCATTGAATGCCCTAGCAATCAGATAAAAGTTATCCATCACCCTCCATGATATGATACTACTTTCAGAGAAATGCATTGAGGATATAAGTTGATTATCTGAAATTCTAACATTTTCCCTGACAACTTTTGGATGAATCAACTTTAACCTTTATTCAGTTGATTTCAGTGAAACATCAGCTAATTTGCTTATAGCGTTCCTTCACTTTTCTGGCAAGAAAAACATGGACATGAACTCTCTTGCAACTATATGAAGTGCATCATTTTCCTTCTGTATCCCCCAACCAAAATATTAATGTTTCAACGGGTAACCAGGGGAGCCTACCAGTACAAAACATTTGTTTTAATACTGTTTCCTTTTGTATCTGTGCTCTGCAGTGTGCAAACAAGCAAAGTAGTGAAAATGTGGAGACGTTTAAAATGTTGCTTTACAGTTATGCCGGTCTCACGGAGGTGTAATTTTGTGGTGCAAATCTGTGTCTATCAATGCTAATGCAGGAATACCTGACATTAAAAAAATGTTAATCAATACTATTGTCGAGGAAAATCTTTCAAACTAATTCTATGATAAGGGTCCTGGAAACATTGCTGAAGAACTGACTAGACAAATCTTGCCTATTGCACCATTTTAGTTCATTCATGTCTTGCACATTGAGTGTTCAATGACTCACTTAAAATGACCAAGACCATTCCCTACTGAAGACATCCCCAGATAATGCTAGAGATTTTAATAACTTCCATCCTATATCATGCCTACCTTTAAGAGATTTAGAGATTAAAGGTTATGTATCCACTCAGTTACCTAAACATATTTTAGTTAATGAACTTGTAGGTAATTTTCATTTGCAATTCAGTCAGAATCGAGTGTTCTTATAGAGGTTCAAGATCATGATATCCGCTTTCTTGATTCTGGAAACTCTTGCTTAGGTCTGCTGCCTTGAACACTGTCAACCATATTTCTCTTCTGAAAATCGGTAAATAACAAATTGGCATTGATGGTGTATCCCTAAATTGGCTTAACTCCTACTTACTGAGGTAATCATAATCAATTAAAATCGATAACTGTTAAGTCACGTTGATCTGCAGCAAACTATTCTGCAAGGATTCATATTGACTTCTACACTCTTGTGCTACTACCTATATTGATTGTTGGAGCTACAGAGATCTTTTATCATCAATATGCTAATTGTACTCTTGGGGATGGCAAAAATGTAGATGGATATCCAATACTTAATATACAATGGAATTTCTGCTAATATTTCCTAAGAATTCCAACCTACCTGTGAACCGATTCCTGTATTATCTTGGTATATAAGGGTAATGCAAATTCATGGGTGTGTTTTCTGATAACATTGTTAACCTCCAAGCTCAAATTAAGGCTGCTCTGGGTATATATGTACCGTAACACATTAGAACAAGACCTATTTCTTTCATTGACTTACCAAGAGCCCATAATGTACCCCTTAAGGCTGTGTTGCACAAGATAGCTCAACTTGAGAGGTCCCTTTCCACTAACCTTATTCAAAAATGAGGAAACTGCCTGGTTTCTGACAGCAATGCCTTATCTCATTTTCTACAGACTCTTCCTACACAGGGTCGCTGGGAAACAGCTTTAGATAGTCTACTCCATTAGAGTAGGCATTAGCGTGGGTATTTTATTTTTAATAATCGCTGAGGTCTTTAATGCTTGTTAGGGAACGTTGACCAGGAAAAACTAAGAAATATGATTTGTTTTGCAGTAACAAATACTTGCTTTCTGGTTTCCTTCTAAAAAAAACAAAAAATACAAAATGGCTGCCGTCAATTGGTAGCCCACCCGGAACTATTTTTCGCTAAAAGTGTTCCATCCATGCCGGTGAAAGCTGTTTGATAAAAATGTCCTGCCACAGTAGCAAGGATTATCAAGTTGATGGGGGGGCTGAGACTGAGCTGGCAGAGGCTCAACCTCCACCACCTGCAGGCTCTGTCTGCCTGTTGAGATGATCTGATACCCTTTGTGATGTAGTAGCCTGAGTTGTGGTTCAAACTTAAACACTTGTCCAAAAGACATTGTGAGCCTCGCAAAAGTGCATTATCTCACTCTATTTCAAATTATAAATGAGTTTAAAGTAAATATTTTAAACAGGTTTTGTCTAGTAATGTTATGTACTCTAATATATTCTGAATCCCATATTTTACAGCTGTTCATATTCTAAATGCTTCAGCTACAATAAACCTTTTCTGTACTGTTCTTCAATGCTCCAGGACCTTGTTCCACGTGATATGGAGCCCCCAAAATATATATTGCATTTCTCTTGTAGGTGAGGATATGAACTCAATACAGCACATACATTCAAATGTGTGCCCTTCGTAGTCATAAAGAAGCAAGAGAGCAAAGCTTGTCCAATGGATCCAATGCGTACCTCGGTTGGGTCCAATATGTTGTGGTTAGGGTCGATACATACCAGGGAAGAGAAATCCTTAGCATGACGCTTAACATAGATTATAAGCATGGTTTGAAATGGCCCGACAGCTATCATATCTTGTATAACTTTTTTTGTAGGCCATTACATAGTTTTGATTAGGCGGCCTTAGTTGACACAATTGCATGAGCACAAAGTCCACATTGAATTCAGTGTGGCAAAGCATAATTGTCTTGGTTTGTTAAGACAATGATGAACTCTTAGTATTTATGGGTCTACTGTCTGTCCCTCATCGTCCTTGGGATTGCGAATGCCACAAAAAATAGAGATGCTGAGCTCAGAAGTCTGACCTATTGAAGGTGCTGGTAGCAACCAAACCATGAACATGTCCCCATCCATGCCTTATCGAAAAATGTTTTAAAAAGTGCAACTTTGCTGTTCTTGACAGTAGCTATTTATATATTGCATTCTATATTATTTCTATTTGTACAGTGGGATGACAGTGCCATAGCACCGGTGCAATGGGTCATAATGCACGCAAGGAAAATAGGCCTCATTCCTCTAGTTTGTTAAATAACATACTAGGGTCCCCAATAACCCTGGGCCCCAGTTCCATTGCTTTGCCTGCACTTTTGATAGCTATGAACTTATAGGATCAAACAATAGTTGATGCAGAGGGGGCGTGCTTTGACGCCAATCGAAGATGGCGGCTTCCCTTTAGTCCGCAGAGAGGCCGCACGGTTGACGACTTTTTCTTTGCGGACCCTGCTGTCAATTGTCGATCTGACACGCAGCTCAGGAATGGCGAAGCACCCTGCAATCATCTTATGAGGTCAATACTTGTCTACATGCATACCTTAACCCCTTCTCCTTTCAAGAGTATTTGTCTTTTACTCAGAAACCCCAATGATTATCCACTTTCATTGTTAAACACACAAGTAAACTACTGGGCGTAATTTTATCTGATCCGCCTAATGATGTTGAAACATTTCTGAAATCCACGGATGGCATAACAAACTTGTGCTGATCAAGGGTAAACCTTTTTACTAAAAAACGTGGAGACAAAAAGGCCTAATATTGGTGAATCAATTATTTGATAATATAAAGGTAATACCGTTTTTTCAGGCCCGTTCTTTGATTAATCTTCCCTTCTCTTTTTTAAAACAAGTACCAACTATTACAATGTGCTATAGACCTTGCTATTTCTCAGTTTAGCTTAACTCCCCAGTCTTCTCTCATGAATGCCAATCAAACTCATACCTTTCTAAGCACTTGCCCTAAAGCTTCTACCATATACGTTTACTTACAAAAGTCCAGTGCCACTAGAGATAAGACTAAGGTAGAGTTAGCCTGGGAGCAAGATTTAGATACGGATTGGCCCATTTATACGTGGAATAAAATCTGGAACAAAATAAGGAGAACTGCTATAGCAGCGAACACAACACAGAAACTTTATTTTATATAGAACAGGCTCCTTCTCTCTCCCACAACTTTACATAAAATGAACGATGATATACCTTGATGGTCTTGCTCCCTAATACATGCTGATTTAAAACATTTACTTTTTACTTGCCCTTTTGTTCATGACTTTTGGAAACGTGTCTGGGATAAGGTCAATCTTATATTTGGCTCTATGGTATCCTTCCTTTTTGCTAATGTTTTCCTAGGGACTTTATCAGATGACTGGAAAAATGGCTCACTAAATATTCGAATTCTGGACTTGCTTATAGCAGTAGCTTTTCAACAAATGCCTAAATACTGGAAAGAATCGTCTAAGTTGTCCTTCCAAGCTTGGTTGTACGCAGTTTGCCATAATCATAGACTAGATACAGCTTATGTTTACCCTATTTCTCTAGCTATGAAGCGCCTACAGTTATGGGTTTCCAGTTGTAAAGTTTATTGATTCTCATGCAAGACCTCCTCATACGTGACCCTATGGAACAAGAAGTTTTAAAACCCCCTTGACATTCCATATTTCATACTTATGAATATTTAATGTGTTTAGTAGAAATATATTGTTGAAAATTTTAGATATATTACCAGACCTTCTTGTATCTTTTACAACCACAATTTTTCATATAACGTTATATTATATTGTTTAAGTTCTGTTTTATTGCTTTTTCCCTTGTTTTTCTGAATAAACTTCTTTTTAAACTTAAAAAACAATAGTTGATGCTATTGTGCAGAGACCCTTTAGCTCAAATAAAATCCTCTCAATATACATTTATGAAATGCACAAACTAAATAGTTTTATCAATTGAATACCCTCGCTCTAGATCCTCTGAATACCCTGCAGGCATCTGTTGAGTTGGTATGTATTTCACGCCCACTACTTCTGTAGCCAGCATTTGCCAAAACTCCCGCTTTTCATCTTTTCATATTCCACCTCAACCGAGTCATGCTCAGGTACAGCCTCAAGATTGGTCTTTCTCTGCGTTTCCCGGCTCCAAACATATTTCTAAGTATGATGGTAGAAATCCTGACTAAGCCCACTTGCCAACTTCAATCCTACTCCATGCACTTGCACTAGGTAAATCGAGATACAAATGTGCAAATGGATCTACAGAAAATTTTATATTTTCTTTTATTTTTCCACTGACTTTCAACGCCGTGCCGTTTGCTTTTGTTTTAAATTGGACAACACTTTAGAACACCACGCCAGAAATTCTTAATTTTGGGGGTTCCTGTTATTCACGACATTACTCACACATTGCCTCTGGGGACTGCCTTGCTGCCCTGGCCAAAATACCAAAGGAGTTTTCATCTGTGGAGTACTTAGGACAGTGTAGGAAACACAGCGAGGGCTCCCATAAAGACTGGAGCTGCACTCTCCCAGAAACTACCAATAGATGTTCCCAAAGCCTCTAGTCAACTATCTTAATGTTAGCAGAATAACTAGAAGTTGTGTTAACTAAGTCACACAAAGGACGGTGCAGGATCCGATAACCTTTGCCCAATTGCCCGACAATGACATTTTATTATATTTTGATTACATTTGGTGACTTACCAAAGAGCTAAAATACAGATAAGTACATTACGTTATACCTTAAATTCTATATTGGACAGATCAGTGATGGTTTTAAAAGAAAGTATATGTTAAAACTATCCAGTTTTAAAGGAGACTTGTGTACTGCCTTTTCACTGATGTTGCTAAAATATCAGCGCTCACTGAAATGTCCTGGACATGTTAAAGTTACATTCTATGATTCATAACATCATGCAGCATTTGAACTAAATGGATGATGTGCCACATTACGCTTCCCTTCTACAATCCAGGTCTCATATATTTTTATTGCACAGCCTTGTGCGACCCTAAGCAGGCCTACTATTGCCTTTAAAATATTTCACAGTTGCACCGGTACAAAGTATTTTTAGCATAACTTGTTTACCCTCTGGCAGTGTGCACTTAAATAGATGGCGAACAATGTTGTTAAAGGATAGTCTTTCATTCCAGCATCCGTCCGAAAATCCTTTGGACTATTTCGAGAGCAGTGTGTTGCAATGTTCCAAAAGTGGAGGAAAGACAAATAAACACATTCTTCGGAATATGTAGGGTATCACGTTGCATGTTTTTATGCAAACCCAAAAAACGTCCGGTTTTCTAGTTGAATTTCTGCTCCTTGAATGGTTGCCTTTCTTCTCCAGTTTTCGACTCCCTCTAACCTCCATTTTATCATTTATAATCGCCTTCACTCTGTCCCTTGTCCCTGCGAAGTCAATATATTGATCCATTCCGAGGGTCGGAGGGGAGACTGCATTGATTAAAGAACCAGCTCTACACAGAGGAATAGTATGCCCATTCCAGACAGATCAATCACAGCACTGTCTATGTTTCATGCTCCATGTTTATTCGCTTTAACTCAGCAAAACTGTAGGATTTATTATCAATGTGAAAACGATATGACTCCTCTTCGACCCCAAAGAACTCTTATTATTTCGCTGCACAAAATGGGACTTTGAACATACAAGTTACATTTGTTGTGGGTGTTCAAGGTAGGCTCAACTGTGAACCATTTTAATAATGACAACGTAGTGTTAAGGCTTACAACACTATGTGTACATTACTACCAGAGTCCTGCCATTTCGAAATTTGAGAAAGATTAAAAAGGCCATATAGGTGTCGACAAAACACCCAAAGAAATAAATGAGCAAATAAATAAATGAACTGATAAGCTATTATGTGAGGCACATGAGCTTAACATGACTACTCAACATAAGGTTTGAGGTTAGCAGCCACCACCCTCTGAGTAACTACTAAAGACTGACTCAGGTGACTGCAGCAATGCATGCAGCAGCTTGACTTAAACTACAATACTTAATGAACATAATACAAAAACTGCGCTAGAGTGAGCTTCTTAGGGGAAAAGAGTAAGTAAATACAATTCTAAGTGCAATGGGAGTCTAGCGCTCAACAGGGAACCTAACCACAGACCTATCAATGTATGTTGTCATTCAGATACAAGGCAGATTCTTTGGATATGAAAGGAAATGACTAGGGATTATGTAGTGATCCAACTCACAAATGTTTTCTATATGCACATCAAAACATGGCGATTTTGACGTTTGAGAAGTGGCAAAGCTGAGTGACATCATCCATTAATTGAGTACAGATCATTTGTTCATTACCCTTCTGACTATACATATTCGAGTCACTATTTTATTTTAAAAAACATCTTTCCTATTGTTGTCTTTGTTTTTTACTTAGAAAGTGTGCATGTCTTTATTGCATACTGTCTGGTAGCACAAACCCACAGAAATAGTGGGATGAGAGGGAGGGGCAGAGTGCTGAGAAACATGATTCAGCTCCCCAGCTGAGCCCTGCCCTGGTCTGTCTTCCACTGACTGGAAAATGTAAAAGGTCAGCGTGGATCTCATTTGACAACTCTCCAGAAGGTGAAGTATAGACAGCCTCAGAGGTCATCCGTACAGCTGTGCTTCCTTCTTTCTAAACATTATATGCAAAACACCTACACAGCTTGATTGCATGCACATGACCTCGGCTTTGTACAATGCCATAGCGTCACACAATTACACTGACAGATGCCTGTGACCGAGAGATCGGTCCAACTGCTAGTGATGGATTTATATAGCAGACTAATGTAGCAATTAAAGGCACACAGCAGGAACTGAGTTGCAAGCAAGAAGAAAGTAATGCAGGCCTACTGAACATGCACAATATTGTGCAAACATATCAAAATAACGACAATGGCCTAGAATGCAAAAAACAAATTCTATTTTTCAAATGTATTTATGCTTTTATGTAGTAAAAACTAGATCCACAAACAAGGGATGACAAAGCACTTTACACAGATAATATTGGGAACAGTTTGTTGACAGGAAAGTGAATGTGATGAAAGATATTTCTGGATATATTAGGGAGAAGAATTTGCATATCGCAGTCAATATGAAAAAGCTGAAGGGAGGTTGAGAGGAATGTTTATGACAGTTTAACATATGATCATTAAGATTAATTTTGATATGCACATAGGAAAGAGCTAGCGTGATCAGTTTAAAATGAGAGTTCCATACCATCGGAACATTCGCCTACCACGGATAACCCAGAACTGCTCCACTGCATCCTGCTCAACCCAATCCCTCTGCAAACACGCCACCGAATTCTGGGATACCATCACCACTCTCTACATGGTTTTCATTACAGAGTCCTGGCTCTACCACTCCTCTACACCTGACACTGCCACCGCAACGCCCAACGGCTACAAGCTGATACACTGAGACCGCACCAACAAACATGGAAGAGGCATCACCATCATCCTCAGAGACACTACGTTGCACCCCCACCAAAGACGGCATCACACCAATCATGAACGCCTCAACTTCGAGAACCAAACCAACAACAGAACAACCATCAGAGGTGCCCTTGCCTACAATATCCCCAGGACCACGCCCCAACTCCTCCAATGCCATTCCTCAATTCATCCCCCACCTCTAGCACTCAACTCCAAACACTACATCCTTCTTCGTGACCTCAATTGCCACCTCGATGACCCCAAAGATGCCAACTCTACAAACCTCTTGGAAAGCATGACCTCACCTAGCTGGTCATCAACCCCACACACAGTGCAGGGCACATGGTGGACCAGATCTCAGCCAGCGAAAGATTCAAGTACAGCCATATCAACAAACTTACACAGATCGACCACGCATTCGTCCACTTCACCATCGCAGGATTGGCTGGCATCGCCACCAAGCTCCGCCCGCTCCTAAAAGCTGGAAAAAAGTGACTGAGATCCAATGGGCTGATGTCCTCAACACCACCCAGCTCTTTGCCGCAACCAACCTGGAACATGCCGACTCCACCTAGGTCACCAACTGCTCCGACTGTCACCCTCACTAAGCCAGCCAAGACCAGCAGTGCCACCAAGCAAGCCAGCTGGTACACACCAGAACTCAAGACCCTAGAACACAGCTGGAATGAAAATGGTGCACCAGCAGAGACCCCACAGACCAAGCCACATTCAAGTCAGCCCTAAAAAATACCACCAACGCCTCAAGGACACAAAACAAAACGCTAGAGCAGACAGCATCACAGCAAGCGTCAACCACAGCAAGTAACTCTTCATCATTGTCAGAGAGTTCTCCTGCCCATCAGCCACTGTCAAACAGATCGCCCCTTCCCAGGAACTCTGGGACACACAGGCGAAAAAATTCCACAACAAGATATCCACCAGCTCCCACAGTAACTTCAAACCTCAACCCACCGACGGCCACAGGCGAACGCACATCATCAGACGGCAACCACCTGCTCAACGCATGGGAACAGCTCACCACAGAGAACACCACAGACATCATGAACTCCATCCACTCAAGAGCACCCACAAAACCCTGCCCCCACTGCTTCTTCAACCTCGTGAGCAAAGAAATTACCACCATTTTACATAATCTTCTACTCTCTTACGCTCTCTGTAAAAGCTGAACTCCTATCTCCCGTCTTCAATCCTGTTATGCCTGATTGGTCACTCAGCAGACAAATGCAGCCACTCCAGGAATTTGTGTTTCACCTCATGGCCACAGGTTTGAATCCTATGGGTCCACTCAGCCTTTAATCCTTTTGAGGTCAATAAAATGTGTATTGTTGGGTTGGGTAATAAAAACATTGGTTTGAAGTTCAAATCAAAGAAATTGCTTAGGCTGGAGTCCCCCAGCTTTCAGTAATGATTTAGTGGGTGTTCCTGGATTCCAGCAATGATCCAGTGGGAGTCCACAGAAGTCAAAAGGTTATGAACCACTGTTGTAGAGCATGTACTAGCAAGATCCCTCCTCTACATGCACCTTTCTTGTTCCATGGATGCATGAAAGTAATAGCCAAAAGAAGATGGAAATACTATTGATTCTGAAATGTGTAACAGTTGAAAGAGACAAATTTCCCTCAAATGGTCTGTGCAGCTAAGAATTTTGCAACAGTATAGCAAACATTTAGTAAATATGTAAATTCACTTCCAATCAAAATGAAAATAGCTGGCCTGGTCTTTATTTTTTCACACAAAAAACAAGGTATTTTTTAAATATTAGTAATGATGATAAACTTTGCTAACAATAAGATTATATAGATTATTTACAAAAGGCAAGGCAATGGGTTGCAATAAATGGTGACTTCTAGGAGATACTGCTTCAGTGACCTGAGTATTTCATGAACACTTTTGCAGAAGATGCAATAACTGACTGGCAAACAAAGGTATGACTTGCATATCACACAATAATCTCACACCATGCACTATAACCAACAGAGCTAGCTTATTGCATTCGGAACCTTTGGCTTGCAATTTGCACTGAGCTGTCTGTATCAGAAGCATGACCCCACCTAGATGTTCTACTGCGATTCAAACAATTTCTCTACCAGTCCTGAAGTGGTCCTGGAACACAGGATCTACAGTTTGAAAACACATCACTGTAAGATCTCTGATAATCCGACCGCACAGATCTATGCAGCAGCTGATCAAACCACTGGCATGTCCTACCACCAACTTACAGCACAAAGGGGTAGAGCTTGACTGGTCAGTGGAAGATGAGGAGACATTCTGACAGGACATTGACTCTTAGAATGTGGTAAGCCCAAGAAAGTCAGTCACGTCTAGCATTTTTGACATGAAATGATTGTGTCATCACTACTGGATTTTAGAACACTTTGGCTCGTTCAGGAACATTTCCCAAAATCAGCTTGGGAGATTTGGTCTCTATGAGACCTATTCACATAGGAATTTTGGAGTACAAAAAGAAGTACACCTGTAATACTATTTTACAAATACTTATTCAAAAATCCCTTTGAGAATTGTACCCCAAAAATCTAAAATGACAATAGACATATTCATGCACAATTAGTATAAATAAAATGGATTGTGCCGGCTTTGAACTTATAATAATATTGAATTTCATGTTTTGAGCAGGATTTGCATAGCTATGGAAGAATTAGTAAAGAAAATACTCCAGTAGTACTACTTCCTGTACTCATAAATGCCTTCCCTAGACTTGGGGGTCCATAAGGATGACGGGCGGACTTTGTCCGCCCGTCATCCTAGCGGGGATTGGGACCGACCGCCATAAGGGCGGGGGGTCCCGTGGGGGGCATTAGGATGTGCCCGCCACAGTGGCGGGCACATCCTGCATTTGTAGCATTGTGGCGGGCGGTGCTCTCAGCACCGCCCGCCACAATGCTACAAATGCATTTCAGCATTTGCATATACAAAGCGGCAGGCACCATGCGGTGCCTGCCGCTTTGTTTATGCAAATGTGCGGGGGTACCACAGGTACCCCCCGTGTGCAGCCCCCACCCCTCCTTCACTCTGGGGGACCGCAGGGGGCCCCCAGAGTGAAGACCGCATGCCTTTCCGTGGCGGCATTGCCGCCACAGAAAGGCATTATAAAATGCCCATGCTAATATGGCTGGCGGTGTCTGATAGACACTGCCACCATATTATTCCTTTTCTGCCCCGGCTGCAAGGCGACCGGGGCGGAAAAGCGGCGGACAGTCTTTCCGTCCGCCGAGGTCCCCCCCACCATACTAATATGGTGGGGGGAAAACTAGTGAGGATGTCGGGCGGATTGCCCCCGCCAGGCTGGCGGTGGCAATCCGTCCGACATCCTAATGGGCCCCTTGGTCTTTTGTGCAATGTCAGACACCAGGGGCATATTTACAAGCCCCTTTGCATCACCGTCGCACACGGCACATAGTGCAAAAGCAACACAACTTCAAAATGAGAGTTATGAAGCTATGCAAGGCCACCTTGTATGGCTCTGACTTATGAAATCTCGAGTAATGCAATGCAGCGCAAATCGTTGCGTTGCATTACTCTACACCAAGGCGGTCTCTCCATGGGCATTGTGTGGTTGTTCTCACGCAGCATTCATGGATTTTGATGATTTCCCAGATTTACCAGAAGTGGCAGACCTGGGAAAGCGCCAAAAACCTACACCTCCCCGAGGTGAGGAATAAAGATGACAGAGGAAAGAGCCCCAGACGATTGTTCGTTTGCAGGAAGATGTTCCTTCCAGCAGAAAAACAATTCTCCTTACAAAGCAGGCACCCATGTACCATGGTGCAAGGGTGCCTGAATTGCCACTAAGCAGCCAAAAGGGTGCCTGCACAGGGGAAAAGGCAGAAGTGTTTTTCGGCTGTTTACAATAGGAGAAATCCTTAAACATTGCATTTTCTTTACCAGCAGTGAAGGTCAAGTGCAGATTTCAGCTTGGCCAGGTGGTGCTTAAGATATTTCTCTATTAAATTAAGAGTGAACTTAAGTGACCAAAAAAACAGCATGGAATACCTAACAAGACCGAATGCCACTCCCCTTCTAAAGGGCAAGTGATTTCTCTAAGTTAGCTACCTGGGTTTCCAAAAATACACTTGCTTCTTGGAAAGAAAGCCGAAAGGCCAACATTTCTGAGAATTGTTCAATACGTCCATTTGTCCAGCGTCCTTTGCAAACAGCTTTCTAAACACTTTCAGTCCCCACACAAGGGCTAAACAGAGAGGCCTCTTTCTAGCTATTTAATCCGGTGATTTATTTTTCCAAGGAGCACATAAATCGAAACACAGCTGCAACCAATGACTTGCAGATCCAGTTCCCAGCCAGCTGGATCCTGTTCTGCTGAAGCAGCAAGATTTTTGCATTGTTCTTTTTTTGTACATCTGGAGAAGTCGTTTGGGTTCAAAGGTGAAAAGCAAAGCTCTTTAAATAAAGTCAACCAGTGGTCGACCATGCATTTCTTTCTAGAAAATCCACGTGTATATTTCTGAAACGTTTAGAGTAAAAATGCAGATGGGAAACAGCAAAATACTTTATTTAGAGGTATTGAGTCGTGAACTGAGCATTTATCACATGTTCTATAAAAAAAATACAGCAGTTTCTTAGAAACACCAGGTAACTTTAGATAAGTTACCAGGTGTTTCTAAGAAAATGTTTGTCTTCCTCTCATTACTTTGCCCTGAACATAAGCATGTGCCTTCTGAACTTAAATCTTAATGAAAACAAACCAGTACTATTTTGAAGAGAAATTCCTGTCATACTTTGGTGACAGAAAAGACCCCCTAGGCAAGAACAGTAAAGAGGTGTTTCATAATCAGATAAATCTACTTTTCTCAGTAAATGATTACAGTATTTCAATTACAGAAGATTCTGTTCTGAAATGATCTGACAAAATAATGTTACTGTAATCCGTGATGGAAGATGTCTATGAATGACAGCTATGGAGGTTTCCACCACCTCTCTCCCCTGCAGACAAACTATTTCAAGCTGAATCCCAACTAGAACTCGTGGTCTACCACAATTGTCTTGCTTATGGTGAAACGGGCACATCAATCTCCAAGATTATCTTCAGCCGCGCCGCTGCAGGTAAGAGCAGTGGGCAGGCTGGGGGAGGATTTCGAGAGACGACCACAAGGGGAAATTAAATAAATAATTAATTTTCCCTCGTGGTCGTCTCTCGAAATCCCCCCCTAGTCGGCCCCACCGCTCTTACCTGCAGCGGACGTGGCTGATCATCTTGGTCCATAAAAGCTTCTGAGATCTGAGTAACTTGCTCACAGCTATGCCATGCCTTGTCCCAGTACACACGAAAAGCATTTCAGGAATACCAGAAGGGCACGATGAGCTTTTAATATAAAGAAAGAGACCTAATGCCATTAATCAGCAGACTAGTTTCCCAGAGCATAGTTACTGATCTCCCTCTCCAGTTGGTACAAGACGTCAATGTACTGTGGAGACCTCCTGTACCACACAGACCTAAAGCAGAGTGCTGTTACTGCACTACAGATTCACGACTATCAGTTGGATCCAGAACCAACCTTCTGCTCTTCCAGCCTTCACAAGTCTTGCTTGCCGTACATATCTCATCTTAATAGCTCCGCTGTCTCCGCCCTGTGCAACCCCTTTCACCAGCAGCAACCATCCTCCGACCATGATCAGATTCCTGTATGCAGTCCACTCACCATTAGGGCACCTGCTGACTCTGAGACACATTTCTTTCGCTCAAAGGTTCTACCCACAATCTCGAAATACTGTCAGGACCTCCTTGTACTACGACTCAAACTATAATGCTCCATAATATTGCACTATACTTTTTAATTAAGAGTGGCCAGCACAGCTCTACACACAGTCTCCAGACTCCTTGATCCTTGTCATAAGTGAAGTTAACTTATCAAACAAAGGGGGAGAAAGAGGAGACCGAATCAGAGGGGCTTGTCCTCCTATCAATTGTATCCGAACCAAAGAGAGCCCAACTGTATGGACTAACTCTCCACAAGAAATTAAAATGCTAGGTTTTCTTATATAACTCTCCCCCACTAGGGTTGCCCCTTGGTGGTATGCTTCATAACCGGGTCCATCCTGTTCTGCTGTGGAACTGGGCGTGGTACGACATATGTGTTACTTGGGAGCACTTTTTGTTGTTCATTAAATCATGTAAAATGATGACAAAAATAGGAGTGAGGGGGATCTTGTGTGGAAAGTGAGCTTAAAAATACCTGTCTTGTAGGTAAATTACTATTTATTAAGGCCTCTAATCGGTATGATAAAAAAGGGGGAACAAGAAAGTGTAGGTCCTTGTGAGCCTGCCTTTATATCCTCCAGCTCCTTAGAAAGTAATTCAAGAAGTCTCGCAATAATCCTGGCCCAAGCCTCCTTGGGCCAATACCATGATCCCAAAAGGGGTGCTGTCTCAATGTTATATGATCAGGACAGATTAATTACCATAACCATGCACCTTGATAGCTTTCTCACCATAAGGAAACACATTGCGAAGAATTTTGATCCATGAACCAGACAGTGGGGTTCCAGCTATCACACTGTGACTCAAATTCCATAGCTTCTCACCGTCGGCTGTCGCTACCATTAAATGAATCACAGGTGAGCACAAATGGAAAAACCCATACACCGCTTTCTCATAACCAAGCTACTAAGTCACCAGTTCCCAAGTGGAAGCGAAGTGGACAAAAATTTCCGGGTGAATGTCTACAGAATAATATTCAGGCTTCATGTTCTCTCAATCAAAATACATTCAGATCATCACCCAATAGAGCACAAGCTTCTGCAGGGCTTCTGTTTTTGCCAAGGCCTAGCTGTGCAACACACCACAGTGGAAATGCTGCAACCCTGATATACTCTTTCAAACTCTAAGTGCCAAATAACAAAGGGCAAAACTTATCAGGTGCAATAATGCATGAATAATTGCACTGAATGATTAGGATAAAAACAGCACTATAGTCAATCTGTTAGAGCAAAACATCACGTTCACTCTGGCAGACTGGCAAAAATAGAATTTAACCACCAATCAGTAGAAATACCGTTTTTGCATGTTAGCCAGTGCACATATAAGTGCAAATCTGCAATTCTCCTATTAAGGACTATACAATATCAATAATGAGTTGAAGAGTTTGACATCAAATTGACCAATTATTCCCAATATGATTTATGTTCAGCTTTGGGAACCTAAGTCAAGCAATTAACTAGCATCTCTCACAACCTAAAAGCCAGGTTACTACACTTTCTTAATTTCAGTTAGCTTAAATGAGGAGATTGTAGGTGTTCATGACGGTTGCTTCCTTCCTCATATCCCAGCCATATTTCAGTTTTTCAGCCCTGGATAGCCTTTGACTGAGAAAATGCTACTGGTATAGAAAGTGTGCTCCTTCTGAATAAGTGGTAACTTCTCTCCTGCCTCCTTAGGTTTGCCATGGTTGCATCTTACTCTTTTTCCACAGAGTGGTGCCAACACTAGACTCCCAAAACAATAAGTTTGTCTTTATTCAGGACTAGGCAGCTAAGGTGTTTTGGAGAAACTTGCAGTGGGTAACTATAGAACATCCTATTCTACTCCAGAGTTATGGGGTGTGACAGTTTCTAGTTCTTGATGGGGGTAGAGATTTTGTCCCAGTAGAGAAGATTTCTGGACAACAGGTGACATGGAACCAGTATGAGGGTTTCCATGAAATGGTCTTAAGATGAGGGACATTCCATTTAGATTGCTGTTTGCGTGGATACCATATTTCATGGGATGTTCATAGTTTTAAAATGATGCTTGTGAGTATTACTAAATACCTGTTGTTCAATGTATTTTTTCAGAAAAGAGCACTGTGTTATGATAATTTGCGTTTTCTTCCTACCTTAATAAAAATAGACTACAATTAAGACTCTGTTTACTTACCCAAACAACCGTACTGAACATGGGATCTCACAAATGCACTTGCTACTCTGGGTCGTTGTATGACAATGCAACGCATGCATTTACCGCGACTGTCTTTACCACTGATATGCCTTAACCATGCAAGGTAAGTTTATTAAAGGGAAGTAAAACATATATATATATACATATATATAGCTCGAACAACAACTCCGGCTACTTCCACCAAAGCACGGCGGCGAAGGCAGAGAAACGGACCACTTCTGTAGGCAAGATGATTTATTTAACCTTTTCCATCCAATGCAGCATAAACAGATGACGCGTTTCGGGCTCAAAAGCCCTTGATATATATATATATGACCACGAGGCCGTGAGCTCGAAACGCGTCTGTTTATGCCCTGAAATAAACAATCTTTCCGGTACCTGGTGGTGTGGCTTGTCATCCTCTTTTCCTGAATTGAAGAGGAATCCGTGGATAAATATATATATATATATATATATATATATATATATCTCTCAGCAAAAATCGTTTCAATCAAGAAACACGCCGCACACTACTCCATAGGTTCAATTATTTAGTTTATTTTCTGTAGGATCCCCACCTACGCGTTTCGGACACCAATCTGTCCCTGGTCACGGTACAAACATTAGTCCATCATCACTTTCCACCTTTTATACCTGTAGTCACCACTTGGCAATTAAGGTGCATTGTGGGCACAGTAGTTTTATGGATTGATTTCATTCCAAATCATGCACCATAAAGGCCGGATCCCAACATTTTCACGACACAAATAATGCTCAATTAATTGATTTCAGTGATGAAAAACCATGACGCTGATTGCAGTCCATCCGGACTGTTAATGATGTTGCAGAATATGCTTACATCTTGAAGCGCCAATTTCATCTGTATTATGTAATATTCTTAGTAGTGGACTGAGTGTCCTTGTTGTCAGTAATGGCTGAGTGCCTTTGAGCATACATTGAATCGCTCCATGCTGTGGATCAACAGTAATTATGATGCTTGAATAATTAAAAAATAAAAATCGATTTACTACTAGTCACACAAATTGAATATAAATTGCTAGGCTTGATAGATACAGAATCTTCTTTGTTGCTACAGAATTACATTTCTTCATATGTTATGAGAATTATGGACTATAATGCTTGTTTGGTCAAACAAAGTATTGATGATGGTATCAAACTTATAAATGTACATAGAGTTCCTCATCGGCGTTGAGACCCCAAGGGCTTCTTGTTTTAAATCTGATTATTAATTTTGACTCAAGCCTTCTCAAGTTGGTTGCTCTATCACCACCTCTCTCATTCTCGCCAACCATCGCTATTCCTGAATACTTCATGTCTTTCCAGGTTTTACCTGGATGTGAGTTTAGGTGTTTGGCTGTTGCGTAGGTTTGGTCATTCTTCTGGATTGCTCTTGTATGTTCAAGAATTCTCTTTTTCAAAGGGCAAATTGTTGAGCCAATATACTTTTTTCCACAGAAACATTGGATTAAATATACTACAAATTGTGAGTCACAAGTGATTTTGTTCCGAATGTCAAAGGTCCTGCCCCTGGGATCAGTGAGTGATTTCAAATTTCGACCAATCTTGCATGCTTTGCACGTCATGCATTTGCTAAAACCCAATTGTCTCTTTTCCAACCAACTTTGAGTTCTTATTTGTTTAAAGTGGCTGTTAACTAGAGTATCACGAATTGATGGTGCTTTGCGATATGTTACAAGTGGATTGTCGCCGATCAGGCTGCCTATGTCATTGTCTTTTTTTAATACATTCCAGTATTTTTGCAATGCTCGCTTGATGTTGTAACTTTCCTTAGAGTATGTTAATACTAATCGCGGTTGGTCATTTTCTTCACTCTGTTCAGTTGGACTCTGTTTTGTTATTAGAGTTTCTGCTCTGGTCTTGGCTCTTGCTTTTTGTTCTCCTTTGGTTATGTCAGCATGTTTATATCCCCGCTTGGAGAATCGATCTTTTGTCTCTTTAAATTTGTTCTCCATTTCGGTTTCTTCCGAGCAGTTCCTTTTCATTCTAATGAATTCCCCATAAGGGATGCTCTTTTTTAGTGAGGTGGGATGGAAACTGCTTCCATGCAACACACTATTTGTAGAGGTTGCTTTTCTGAATACAGTTGTTTCCAGTCTATTATTTCTAACATAGACCTTAGTGTCGAGAAATTCTATTTCTTCTTTCTGTATGTTTGACGTAAATTGTAGTCCAACTTCATTCTCATTGAGAATTGCAATGTATTCCACCAGTTTCTGTTTAGTCCCTTTCCAAAGGAGGAACAAATCGTTGATAAATCTTAGCCATATAACCACGTCCGTGGTGTATGGCTCATTTCTTTCTCCCCAAGCTATGTGTTTTTCCCACCAACCCATCGTGAGGTTTGCATAGCTTGGAGAGAAGGAAACACCCATGGCACATCCGCAGGTTTGTCTATATACTTTTTTATCAAAAGTGAAAACGTTGTTGTCTAAGCAAAAGGTCATCATATCGATTACCATGTTGGTGTGTCGTAATTCTGATATTGGTTTTTGACCCAGAAAGTACTTAATCGCTGTCAGTCCGATGTCCCGCTGAATAGAAGTATATAACGAGACAACATCTATTGTTGCTAGCCAGTAGTCAGGTTGCCAGTTCACTCCCATGATAATTCTCAGAAAGTCCCCAGTATCTTTAATATAGGAACTCAGAGTTGGGACCAGGGGTGCCAGAAAGAAGTCCACATATGAAGATACATTTTCGCACAATGAGCCACAGCTTGAAATTATTGGTCGGGCAGGTGGTTTAACTAAAGTCTTATGTATTTTCGGGAGAAAATATATTGTAGGCATTATTGGATGTGCAGTTATAAGAAACTTTTTTTCTTCCATGCTTAGGAGGCCATTTTCTTGCCATGTTTGTATGCATGAGTGCAGTTTGTGCATCATAATTGCCGTCGGATTCTCCCGTAAGACTTCATAGTTATTTTCATTGTTTAATTGGCGATTGGCTTCTTCCACGTAGTCTCTTTTATTCTGTATCACGATATTACCTCCCTTGTCCGCTGGTTTGATTTCTATCAGGACATTCGACTGGAGATTTTTTAGAGCTATGCGTTCCTTTTTTGTAACGTTTTCCTTTTTGGTATTAGTGAGGTTATTCATAGTTTCAAGTTCTGCCACCACTAAATCATGAAAGACATCTATGCGATTGCCTGGATGCAAAACAGGACAGAATTTCGATTTGCTCTTCAGAGTGGTTTTAGGACGTGTTCCAATTTCATGACCCATTTGGGAGAGTACTTGAGTGTTGGTCAGTTCAGTTGGATCCATTTGGTGCGCTAGCTCATAGGCTGTTTGTAGGCTGTTTGCATCCGCTACTGCCATTATTCCTTGATCATTATTGTGAGCTTGTTCATTCGCTGGGGTTGTTGGTGTTGCACGCTTGTTTTTTGAAAAAAAAAAATTTAATTTCAATTTGCGCACGTATTTATATAAATCGATCCGTGTTTCAACTTGGTCCTGATGCTTGTCTGGACAAAAAGATAATCCTTTACTCAACAAGGTCTCCTCTGGTTTGGTTAAAATGTAATCTGATAAATTAATTATCAGTCTTGGGTCTGATTTCGATGTTTCTTTTACTTTTTGGCTGTCCTGTTGCGGAGAGGATATCTTTGATTTCTTTGCACATATCAGTGAGAGGAGGTGGAAGGGGACGAATGGCAAACCCCACCCAAGGAGGAAAACCCGGAGAGGAAAGAAATCAAAGATATCCTCTCCGCAACAGGACAGCCAAAAAGTAAAAGAAACATCGAAATCAGACCCAAGACTGATAATTAATTTATCAGATTACATTTTAACCAAACCAGAGGAGACCTTGTTGAGTAAAGGATTATCTTTTTGTCCAGACAAGCATCAGGACCAAGTTGAAACACGGATCGATTTATATAAATACGTGCGCAAATTGAAATTAAAATTTTTTTTTTCAAAAAACAAGCGTGCAACACCAACAACCCCAGCGAATGAACAAGCTCACAATAATGATCAAGGAATAATGGCAGTAGCGGATGCAAACAGCCTACAAACAGCCTATGAGCTAGCGCACCAAATGGATCCAACTGAACTGACCAACACTCAAGTACTCTCCCAAATGGGTCATGAAATTGGAACACGTCCTAAAACCACTCTGAAGAGCAAATCGAAATTCTGTCCTGTTTTGCATCCAGGCAATCGCATAGATGTCTTTCATGATTTAGTGGTGGCAGAACTTGAAACTATGAATAACCTCACTAATACCAAAAAGGAAAACGTTACAAAAAAGGAACGCATAGCTCTAAAAAATCTCCAGTCGAATGTCCTGATAGAAATCAAACCAGCGGACAAGGGAGGTAATATCGTGATACAGAATAAAAGAGACTACGTGGAAGAAGCCAATCGCCAATTAAACAATGAAAATAACTATGAAGTCTTACGGGAGAATCCGACGGCAATTATGATGCACAAACTGCACTCATGCATACAAACATGGCAAGAAAATGGCCTCCTAAGCATGGAAGAAAAAAAGTTTCTTATAACTGCACATCCAATAATGCCTACAATATATTTTCTCCCGAAAATACATAAGACTTTAGTTAAACCACCTGCCCGACCAATAATTTCAAGCTGTGGCTCATTGTGCGAAAATGTATCTTCATATGTGGACTTCTTTCTGGCACCCCTGGTCCCAACTCTGAGTTCCTATATTAAAGATACTGGGGACTTTCTGAGAATTATCATGGGAGTGAACTGGCAACCTGACTACTGGCTAGCAACAATAGATGTTGTCTCGTTATATACTTCTATTCAGCGGGACATCGGACTGACAGCGATTAAGTACTTTCTGGGTCAAAAACCAATATCAGAATTACGACACACCAACATGGTAATCGATATGATGACCTTTTGCTTAGACAACAACGTTTTCACTTTTGATAAAAAAGTATATAGACAAACCTGCGGATGTGCCATGGGTGTTTCCTTCTCTCCAAGCTATGCAAACCTCACGATGGGTTGGTGGGAAAAACACATAGCTTGGGGAGAAAGAAATGAGCCATACACCACGGACGTGGTTATATGGCTAAGATTTATCGACGATTTGTTCCTCCTTTGGAAAGGGACTAAACAGAAACTGGTGGAATACATTGCAATTCTCAATGAGAATGAAGTTGGACTACAATTTACGTCAAACATACAGAAAGAAGAAATAGAATTTCTCGACACTAAGGTCTATGTTAGAAATAATAGACTGGAAACAACTGTATTCAGAAAAGCAACCTCTACAAATAGTGTGTTGCATGGAAGCAGTTTCCATCCCACCTCACTAAAAAAGAGCATCCCTTATGGGGAATTCATTAGAATGAAAAGGAACTGCTCGGAAGAAACCGAAATGGAGAACAAATTTAAAGAGACAAAAGATCGATTCTCCAAGCGGGGATATAAACATGCTGACATAACCAAAGGAGAACAAAAAGCAAGAGCCAAGACCAGAGCAGAAACTCTAATAACAAAACAGAGTCCAACTGAACAGAGTGAAGAAAATGACCAACCGCGATTAGTATTAACATACTCTAAGGAAAGTTACAACATCAAGCGAGCATTGCAAAAATACTGGAATGTATTAAAAAAAGACAATGACATAGGCAGCCTGATCGGCGACAATCCACTTGTAACATATCGCAAAGCACCATCAATTCGTGATACTCTAGTTAACAGCCACTTTAAACAAATAAGAACTCAAAGTTGGTTGGAAAAGAGACAATTGGGTTTTAGCAAATGCATGACGTGCAAAGCATGCAAGATTGGTCGAAATTTGAAATCACTCACTGATCCCAGGGGCAGGACCTTTGACATTCGGAACAAAATCACTTGTGACTCACAATTTGTAGTATATTTAATCCAATGTTTCTGTGGAAAAAAGTATATTGGCTCAACAATTTGCCCTTTGAAAAAGAGAATTCTTGAACATACAAGAGCAATCCAGAAGAATTACCAAACCTACGCAACAGCCAAACACCTAAACTCACATCCAGGTAAAACCTGGAAAGACATGAAGTATTCAGGAATAGCGATGGTTGGCGAGAATGAGAGAGGTGGTGATAGAGCAACCAACTTGAGAAGGCTTGAGTCAAAATTAATAATCAGATTTAAAACAAGAAGCCCTTGGGGTCTCAACGCCGATGAGGAACTCTATGTACATTTATAAGTTTGATACCATCATCAATACTTTGTTTGACCAAACAAGCATTATAGTCCATAATTCTCATAACATATGAAGAAATGTAATTCTGTAGCAACAAAGAAGATTCTGTATCTATCAAGCCTAGCAATTTATATTCAATTTGTGTGACTAGTAGTAAATCGATTTTTATTTTTTAATTATTCAAGCATCATAATTACTGTTGATCCACAGCATGGAGCGATTCAATGTATGCTCAAAGGCACTCAGCCATTACTGACAACAAGGACACTCAGTCCACTACTAAGAATATTACATAATACAGATGAAATTGGCGCTTCAAGATGTAAGCATATTCTGCAACATCATTAACAGTCCGGATGGACTGCAATCAGCGTCATGGTTTTTCATCACTGAAATCAATTAATTGAGCATTATTTGTGTCGTGAAAATGTTGGGATCCGGCCTTTATGGTGCATGATTTGGAATGAAATCAATCCATAAAACTACTGTGCCCACAATGCACCTTAATTGCCAAGTGGTGACTACAGGTATAAAAGGTGGAAAGTGATGATGGACTAATGTTTGTACCGTGACCAGGGACAGATTGGTGTCCGAAACGCGTAGGTGGGGATCCTACAGAAAATAAACTAAATAATTGAACCTATGGAGTAGTGTGCGGCGTGTTTCTTGATTGAAACGATTTTTGCTGAGAGGTATTTTGCGAGGGTGTCCTGAACCTCGCCGCCGGCACCAGCTACAGAGCTCCTCTCACTATTGGGACATTTGCTTATACATATATATATATATATATATCTCTATCTCTATATCTATATGGAAAGATAAGGTCGCACTGGAAAAGGGACGATTTTCCAAATGCATGTATTTTCTAAGTTCCCCAGGTTGGTTGAAAGACCAAACCGACACGTATTGTTTTCACTGAGAACATGATCTGTGAGAACGAAACGCGTCGGTTTGGTCTTTCAACCTGGGGAAATTAGAAAATAAATTAATTTGGAAAACCGTCCCTTTGCCAGTGCAACCTCATCTTTCCTGAAAGGATTGTGTTGGATATTTAACGGTGTGGCTCTGCCTGGTGGTTCGCACCGGTTTTGAAACGCCGAGGGTTCCAGCAATCGTGAGCCAGCGCAGTAAGATATATACATATACACACACATATATATATATTACATATATATTCTCCCTGCTTTTTTTTATCCCTACCACCCTATCCCCCCAGCCCACCTCTCAACTCGAAAACAGTCTCAGCACTCTAAACGCTTACACACCCCTAAATCTAAAAATACCCTTACCACCCTATACCATTATCCACTTCTAAACTCCACAACTACCCTAACTAGCCTATAACGTTACCCAAACCTAATGTATACATATATATTACCTACTTGCGGTCACCAGTAGGTAGTTATAGTTTGGACCTAGTTTCCATTGGAAAAGCGATTTTTCTTTTCCCAACAACTTTGGCACCAGTTGACGAATCTTCACGAAATTTTCAAAACTAGTGACCCGCTCCGGTCAGATCCTGTCTTGAAAGTTTCTGGGTGATTCTTCAAGTGGGAGAAGGGAAAAAGGGGGTTCCAAATCACGTTTTCCCCATGTATTTTCCATAGGAAACTTTTGACAAAGCTACAACCTGAACTGCTGAACGGAATTACACCAAATTTGGCAAAAAGGTAGCGCTTGGTTCAGAAAGCAACCTTTTTTTTAAATGGTGTGAATCCGTCCAGAAGTTCCTGATAAATTAGGAAAAGAAAATGTTTAGATATCTATGGCCACAGTGGGTTCGCGAAGCAGCAAAGCATCTCTGTGGCGCGTACTGGAGGTACCTGTTGGGCTAGTTGGCCCACAGGGACCCTCAGGATTCAAGGGGACTTAATCCCCCAATTTACAACGTGCTAGGGGGCGCGTTTGCACAGTGGTGCAGGGAGGGGGTGGGCCTGATATAAGAAGTTAGCAATCCTGATGTGTGGGACTTACTGGTGGTAATAAAAGGGGTAGTTGGCCCCCAAGGTTGACGTTGGGGGCTAACTTGTCCTCGTGTTACCTCCAATAAATCCCACACAGTGGGATTGCTAAGAGGGGTTTGAAGGCCTCGCTCACCTTTCTCCACCACTCTACAAACTATGTTATAGTTAGAAATTAGCATTTAAAAAACCCATTAGCATTTAAAAAACCTTTGAAATTCACTGAAAAAACCATAGGTTTCAAGGATGTTTTAGTTAGAAATTAGCATTTAAAAAACCATTGAAATTTACTGTTTGTTTGTTTGTATAAGCTTTATTCGAGACAATTCTCATAAAAGCACATTAAATCAAAATATTTACAAAATACATAATACAGAATAAAAAATTCATTAAACACAGTGCGCTCATACAGTATTACAAATAAAACAATATATACCTAATACATAAAAAACTTAAAAAAGGATACCTGATTACATACGACCCCCCAAGAACCGTCGTCTTATCGCCCACGCCCAACCCATGTATTTGGCGACACCCATAACTATCGAATCCTGCTGTGTTGTGCATAGGATTCTTAGAGCCACTGAACTTTCGCGTGTCCCCAAGTTTTTGCATACCGGTGAGAGCCATTTCCTCCTTGGATTCACATAGGCTTCGCATGAAAAGAGAAAATGGCCAAGGCTCTCCTCAGCGTTTTCGCAGGCAGGACATAGACTGTTAGTGGGTCTGTGCCAACCAGATGTCAATTTCTTGAGAGGGATAGATCCTGACCTCAGCTGGAAGACAAGTTTCCTGTCCATTGGTACCGTGACATTATCCCAATAGTTTTCCAAGACAGGTGAAATTTTAGTCTCCAGAAAACGGCCAGACATAGAGTCTGCCCTATTGTCATTCAGCATCTTGCCACCCACCCAATCCCAATATTGCTTTTTAAGAGCTTCTTTACTTGGGAAGGTTTCTCCCTCGGGGTTATTCCAAAGATTTGAGAACCCTAGGTTTTCCAACATGGTCTTCAGATGTTTTAACCATTTTATTTTATGGAAGATGTCTTCCCTGATGATCCACAGAAAGCTCTCAGCGTACTGTCTTATTTCCGGAGTCGTCCAGAGGCGTCTCCAGTAAAGAACTGGCCGCAATCGAGCTCTGTCGATAATCGTGCGTCTGCCAAGCTCCAGAAACAATGGGATTAGGGGGGTGCTCTGAGGAAGTCCTGTAATACTACGCATTAACTTGTTCTCGGAAGTCTGAAGAGCCGTCAGACCATTCCAAGCCCATAGTTCCGCGCCGTATAAGGTGGCACCCAAAACCTTCGCATCATACACCGTCAGTGCGGGTTTTATAGGTTTTGTTTTTGATTTACGGTGTTCCCCCCTTAGGGCCCCCGATAGCTGCTGGTGCTTTAGGACTACTTTGTTCACATGATGCGTCCAGCCATTCCCCCCCGCAATCTGCACTCCCAAATATGTAAATTCCTTAACTATATCGAGCCTGCTGTTGTTTAGGGTAATTTTAGGATAGCTTCTGCGTCCAGCAGAGAAGGCCATTAGTTTAGTTTTTCCTACGTTTACCTCTAGCCCATGCTCCAAGCAAAAAGCATCAAAAATACCTAATGCACGTTGTAGCCCCATAGGAGTCTTTGACAAAATAAGAGTGTCGTCAGCGAACATCAGGATCGGGACCCTGGTGTCCGCTAACGATGGGGCGTCAACACTAGCCCTCAACATTCTCTCGACTATCCCGTTAATGAATAACGAGAAAAGTAGAGGGGCCATGGAACATCCCTGCCTAACACCCCTTTCAACAGGAAAGTCCACCGTTGTCTCGCTACTTCCTCCCCATTGGACTCTGGCAAAGTTGGATTCGTGCAGTTGCATGATTAAAGTTAGCAGTTCTGCAGGAATCCCCAACTTTTGGAGCACCGACCATAGTTTGTACCTGGGGACTAGATCGAACGCAGCCCGTAGATCAACGAACGCGACATACAGGCTGCCCCTCCCCAGCTCAACGGTCTTCCACCGCAATATTATGAAGCGAAAGACCTGGTCGATGGTACTAGTAGCACGCCTAAATCCCGCCTGGTATGGCGAGAGGGCACTGTTATCTTCTACCCAGTCCATTAGCTGGTTAGTTACCATTCTCCCGACTATTTTCTGCACGGTGGCTATTAAGCTTATAGGCCTGTAATTAGCAGGCAATGAGCGGTCGCCCTTCTTGTGGACGGGGATAATGGTTGCACATTTCCAGATGTCTGGAACCACTGCCCCCTTTGCTAATGCATTTGCTACAAGAAGGATGTATCTCGCCCATCTGGCCACATCGTATTTAAAAATATCAGGGGGGATACCATCTGGGCCTGGCGCCCTCCCGCATTTCGCAGAACTAATGGCAATTACCACTTCACTAAGGGAAAACAGATCATCTGTTGCGTAGACCGGTGTTATTTCATCAGCTGTCACAGACTTATTGCTTTCCGCGTACTGGGGCCCAAAGTAGTCAACCCAGGATTCCACTGGTACATTATTGTCGGGTTTTGCTGGGCCCACACCACTACCCCACTTGATAATTTTCCAAAATAACATTGGGTCTTTATTATCAGAGGCTTCTTTTAATTGGGCCCAGTGGTCTTCGTCCCATTTCTTTTTTGCACAATAGATGGCTGCTTTGTACAATTTCCTATTCTTTATCACTGCAGCACGATCCCTGTTCCTTATCGCATGCCCCAAATCTAGGCGTGCTGCTCTACAATGGTTATCGAACCACCTACCCACTTCTTTAGTTTTCTTCCCTTTTCTTTGCTTTATAAAAAAACATGGTCTTAAAGCGGTGAATAACTTATTGTGGATGTCTGTGATAACGTTGTCCCCAGGAGCCACTAGGGCTACTGCTTCAATCGCAGAAATTGCACAATCTACCATACTAGTTATGTATGTCATAGTGACTTCGTTTGCTAACACCTTGGGCCATTTTAGCCTTCGCTCATCATTACTTAACAAAGGAGTTTCATCATGTGTCTCATTAGGATTTCTTGAACCTGCATTCCACCACTTATGTGACATACATAAGGGGTTGTGGTCACTTTCAACCCGGGGCCTGATTGCCATGTCAACAACCCCGTTCCACAGCTGGAGACTACACAATATATAGTCAATTCGGCTCCTGTTAATACCATTATCAAAGGTAAAACTGCCCTCCTTATCCCCGGGTGTCCTACCATTGAGGGCTCTTAGACCATATTCCAAACATATTCCATTTAGTAGGAGAATCTCTTTAGTCCATCGCTTCACAGGTTGTAAGTTTAAGGAAGGTACTCCCCATAGATTGTCCTCTTCACACTCGATAAGGACATTTGTACAGGTCAAGGGTTCAAAAGTCCTGTTTAGGTCCCCAGCAACTATCTTTAAATTACCCTGTGAATTAACCTCCATGACGTCGGACAACAACTCAATTGTGGATGGATTAACTTCTTTACCACCTCTCACATAGACATTGTATAAATCTATTGGTGCACCATTTACAACAGAGATTCTAAGGACTTGTAAATCACTATTTCCCTGGTCTAGGATTTTTATATCGATATGCAAACCCTGTCTAACCCAAACAGTTAGGCCACCCTTTGGCCTCCCTCTTCCCCCTTTTGTGGCAGGTATATAATAATTCAAGTAACCTAAGCAAAATAATGGATCACAAGCCCAGGTTTCTTGAAAACAACAGATGTCAAAACCACTTATAAAATCCACCCAAAGTTGGGAGTCCAACTTGCTAGCCAATCCGGCGACATTCCAAGACAAAAAGGTGCCAATATCAGCATTTGCCCCGTCCCTAGATTTAGCGATTGGAGATTCATGGGACGACATCGATATTCCCGTTAGGTTTGCCAGCCTTTCTGGGTCATCTACTGTGACCACAGCTAAATCATCCGTTACAGGGTGTAAGACATTTGATTTTAATGTTCCTAATCTAGAACCACATTCGTCGGCCACACACCCGGCCTCAATGCTGTTCTCCCTAATGTCTGTAGCAATAATATTACCACAGACATCTCCTAGCCCCTCTACTTCTTTTGTAATTCCACCCACGTCGTTAATACCAGTATGTCAGTAGCCCCACCCTGAGTCCTGCCATCCTACATGGGGATTATTGTGTGTATGTGGGGTATAATTAAAACTGACATGGGGAGGTGGTAAAGAAGTCGCTTGCCATTTCGCCATTTGGGGGACTATAGGCTCGTTGAGTAGGCTTGTGGTTACACTTGTTGATCTGGGGTAAAAAAAGGTGAGATCCACAATACCAATACCGCCCTTATTTGTTCCCCATCCTTGCCTTGTTATCCATCCCACCACCCTGGGATCTTGAAAATTAACCACTATACAGTCCCCCCCCAGGGTTTTAGGTGTGTAACCCATCCAGTCTATTCTCCTTGCCCCTATTATTAACCCATCAATGTCACCCGGCAGAGGACGATTTTCCTTTAACCAGTGCATGGTCTTATTTTTAAGCATCTGGAAATTTTCTCTCTGCCCTGAGGGTAAAGATGGTACATTGATGAGAACTGCCACATAGGGGAAGGAGTCTGGAGTAAGATTGATCGGGGGTTTTCTATGAGGTGGCTTTTGCAAGGGCGTTGGGATAGGTTTGGGAACTTGGGGAGGAGGTTGGGGGACTGGTTTCTGCACCTGTTTATTATTAGCAAGGGGTGCTGTTGTGGCTTTAACAGCCGACTGGTTAACACTGACCCTATTTCCTACCCCCGTGGTGTTAGGAGGTATACATGTATTGGCAATTGTGTTCACAGGAGCTGGTACTTTACCCACTTGTTGGCATGAAGTAACCACAACGTTTACAACGGCCGGCTGGTTTTGTGGCCGGGGTAATGAGGACTGTACGGGATGTGTTGAGTTGGACTGCGATGATTCAGAACCTGAAGTAGCTTTCTCAGCCCTAACTAAGGGTTTTGCGGTGGCTTTAGCTGGGGGTTTATTTTGTTTGGAAGGTATGGGTGAGCCATTTCTTGGATTTATACCCTTGTCCTGTGAGTGGGGGTTAATTACAGCCTGAGGATTTGAGCTTGTTTCCAACCTACTCGTTTTAATCAGGGATTTAGTAGAATAGAAATTGTCTAAAGTTGCTTGCTCAAAGTGGTTTAACCTATCTATGAGTTTTGCAATTCTATCCTCAATGGGAATGAGTACCAGTCTAAACATTTTTTCCAGTTCTGGAAGCACATTTGCGAATAGTACATCATTATCATTACTTGGTGCTTTAGGAACAGAACATGAATTGTCCACTTTGTCTTGGATATCCTGGGAAGTAGGAATAGTTGACGTTACACATCCTGTTCTTCGTACTGGTTCTTTGTCTGGATTCCCACTGTTCACAAGCTTATGTAACTTCCTGATTTTTGGTAGTGGTTGGACCATTTTTTTACACTTTTTAACAGAAACTGGACATTTCCTTTTAGCCCCAGTTTTAAATTTAGACGATACAACATGAGGACCCGCGTCAGTATGCAATAGTAGGTCAGATATACTACCACTGGTATTATTTAAATCTGCTACGACAGTCTCTGTTGTTTTATCCCCCGAGGCCTCAGAGTCTCTGTTTGTAACCGGGATACTCACTGATGATAGAGGGGTAACCAAAGTGGGATAGACTACATTTGGAAACTTGTCCGTAGAGTTCTTAAGTATTTCAATGGAAAGCCTACGCTCGGCACGCTTCTCTGCCAAAGTTAGTTCTTTTTCTATTGCAAGTGAGCGATTAAAAAAGAATTTATCTAAAGGACCAATGGCCAAGGGGCCAGACTCTGTGGGAAGAGGCATCAAATGGCTGGTTGCAGGACTTGTATTTGCAGCAGTTGCCATAGTAGTAACAAAACAGTACAAGGGAAGCTATGTCACTTACTATGGTAGATGGAATGTCACACTGGCCAGGGGTAGTGGCCCAGCCCGGCCTCCTTCGGCCCCGGACGGCCACAGACGGTCCCGCCCTTGTCCCGGGCTTCTCCCGGTCGCTCCCGCGCGCTCCCGCGCAGCGGCCCCTGAAGGTCCTTTAAAAATGGAGAGGGAGAGATTATGGGCGAGGGGGCGGGGCCAGCAGGGAGAGCAGCCCAGGTGTGGCGAGGGCTCGCAGGGACTCCTGGAAGGTTGAGTCCCTGCTTCCTTACTCGCAGCCCTGCCGTCAGCTCCACAGCCCCGAAGTTACAGCTCCTCCTGGAAAATGCACGCACTGGAAATGCGGCGCTGCGGGACCCGCGAAGCGGGTCCGGCGAGGTCTGTCCCACACCACAAACCCGGTCAGCAGGTGAAGAGTCGGTAGGAATTGCAGCAAAATCAGGCAGCAAAAACAATTAAAAGGGTCCCGCACAGACAGGCACCTCGCCTGCTTTTCAGTCCGTGGGCGGGGGGGCGGGGCCAGCAGGGAGAGCAGCCCAGGTGTGGCGAGGGCTCGCAGGGACTCCTGGAAGGTTGAGTCCCTGCTTCCTTACTCGCAGCCCTGCCGTCAGCTCCACAGCCCCGAAGTTACAGCTCCTCCTGGAAAATGCACGCACTGGAAATGCGGCGCTGCGGGACCCGCGAAGCGGGTCCGGCGAGGTCTGTCCCACACCACAAACCCGGTCAGCAGGTGAAGAGTCGGTAGGAATTGCAGCAAAATCAGGCAGCAAAAACAATTAAAAGGGTCCCGCACAGACAGGCACCTCGCCTGCTTTTCAGTCCGTGGGCGGGGGGGCGGGGCCAGCAGGGAGAGCAGCCCAGGTGTGGCGAGGGCTCGCAGGGACTCCTGGAAGGTTGAGTCCCTGCTTCCTTACTCGCAGCCCTGCCGTCAGCTCCACAGCCCCGAAGTTACAGCTCCTCCTGGAAAATGCACGCACTGGAAATGCGGCGCTGCGGGACCCGCGAAGCGGGTCCGGCGAGGTCTGTCCCACACCACAAACCCGGTCAGCAGGTGAAGAGTCGGTAGGAATTGCAGCAAAATCAGGCAGCAAAAACAATTAAAAGGGTTGAAATTTACTGAAAAAACCATAGGTTTCAGGTACGTTATATTTAGAAACGTGCATTTAAAAAACCTTGGAAATTCACAGAAAAAACCATAAGTTTCAGATACGTTCTAGTTAGTTGGACATTTCACTTCTACAAAACCAGAGAAATTCCACCGTTATAGTTAGTTCAGTTAACTATAACTGGCGCCCCGTAATGCACTGCTGATGACGTCGCATATTACATCATTCATGACATGGTCAGTGCCATCACTGATGACATCATCCATGTGAAAAGCTGATGCACCTTCTCACATTCTAATATAACCTTTGATATACCCACTGTAAAATACAAACTACCATTTTCTAAACCATCGACACACCAATACCAGTTACTACATACGCACTCACTGATTCCTTGGTCTACACACACATCCACTCATTCACCCATACAATCACTCATACATGCAGTCACTCTTCAATACAACACTATCATATTGACTCATACACCTATACTCGCACACTGCGACTCATCTATGGAGTTACTCACACACCTAGTCAGTCATGCAAAGAATCAATCACACTCCCATTTACTCACCTATACAGTTATACACACACCACATCACTTATTCATACATATACTAACGCTTACTTACTCTCTTATATAATCACTGATACAAATACACACTAATCTATACAGCCACTCTCACAATCACTGACTCTCACATATAGTCATTTATATACACCAACTCTCATATACACTGCCTTTTACATATGTAGTTACTTGGACAAGTACCACTGAGATATCCATTCACTCACCAACACACCCATACACACACTCATCCACCCATACAGCTGTTTCCACATGCACTCTTGAACCCATACACCCAGTGAATCAACCACTCACACATCTATGCACAGAGTCACACACCTCCCACCCACCCACACAAACACTCAGTCTCCCATACAGATAGTCAGGCAACCAATCAGTAACCCATAAAGACACTCATGTATCTACTGACCAACCCATGCATCAGCTTATACAACAACAGACAGACTGATACAGATATTCACACAGTTTAGTAACTAACCCATGCATACAGTAAGACACATTTGATCACTCACTTATACAGTCAGTCACGCACCTACTAAATCCTCCATCCAGACACTTATACACCCACTTGTTCTTCAATACACCTTGGCATATATATAAAACATATTTAAACTTTAAACAAACACACAGTCACTGGATGTTGTCATCAGTGATGTCATTAGTGATATTACATCACTCATGACATGGTCAGTGACATCTCAAATGACATAACTGATGATATCACTGATGACATCATCCAGCGAATGTATGTTTTTGTGAAATTTAAATAGTTTATATAGGTATATGTCGAGGTCGATGAAAGAATAAGTAGGTATATAAGTGTCTAAAAGGATGATTTTGTTTGTGTGAAACTGATTGTATAACTGACTAAGTGTATCTTAGTGAATACATGAGTTAGTGAGTAATCTTTAAATGTGTAAATATCTGTATCAGTCTCTCACTTTGTGTATAAGTGGCAGCATGGGTTGGTGAGCAGCTACATGAGTATCTATATGGATTATTAGTTGGTTTTTTGAGTATCAGTATGAGTGTCTGAGTGTCTGTGTGGTTCGTTGGGGTATTACTTTGTGCATAGATGCATGAATGAGTGAGGCACTATTTGCATGTGTTGAACACAGTATGTGTGCAGGACTGTATGGGTGCATCAGTGTGTGTATGGGTGTGTTGGTGAGTGAATGACTGTCTCAGTAGTGTCTTTATGAGTAACTACATATGCTTTAACCTAGTATATGTAAGTACTGGTGTATGTAAGTGAGTATATGTGAGAGTGAGAGATTGGAAGAGTACCTGTATAAATGAGTATGTGTTTCGATAAGTGATTGTGTAAGAGAGTAAGTATGTGTTAGTCTCTGTAGAAGTAAGTGGGGAGGTGTGTGTATAACTGTATACGCAAGTAAATGGATGTTTGGAAGAGTACCTGTATAAATGAGTATGTGTTTCGATAAGTGATTGTGTAAGAGAGTAAATATGTGTTAGTCTCTGTAGAAGTAAGTGCGGTGGTGTGTGTATAACTGTATACGCAAGTAAATGGAAGTTTGATACTTTCTTTGCATGTGTGACTATGTGTGTGAGTAACTCTATGGATGAGTGGCGGTGTGTAAGTGTATGTAGGTGTATGAGTACATATGATGAGTGCATGTTTGAGTGACTGTATAGGAGGTTTGGTGAATGAGTAGATGTGTAGATCTTGGAATTAGTAAGCGGGTATGTTGTAACTGGTATTGGTGTGTCCTTTGTTTTGAAAATTGTATTTTGTATTTTAGAGTGTGTGTTTCAAAGGTTATATTAGGGTTAGAGGAGGTCTGCCACTCTATCACAAGCATGATGTCATCAGTGATGTCATTTGAGATGTCATAATGGATGTCCTGAGTGATGTCACTGACCACGTCATGAGTGATGTAATATGTGACATCATCAGCAGTGCATTGCGGGGGCGCGAGTTATAGTTAGTTGTACTAACAATAACGGGGTAATTTATGTGGTTTTGTAAGAGTGAAATTTCCAACTAACTATAACGCCCCTGAAACCTATGTTTTTTTCAGTGAATTTCTAAGGTTTTTTAAATGCTAATTTCTAACTATAACGTGCCCGAAACCTATGTTTTTTTCAGTGAATTTCAATGTTTTTTTAAATGCTAATTTCTAACTATAACATGCCCGAAACCTATGTTTTTTTCAGTGAATTTCAATGTTTTTTTAAATGCTAATTTCTAACTATAACATGCCTGAAACCTATGTTTTTTTCAGTGAATTTCAAAGGTTTTTCAAATGCTAGTTTCTAACTATTCCTACAGAGGTAGGACATATGAAGAAAAAAGAAAAAAACGCACGGATAGAAGCAAAAGAAATGCAGAAAGAAGCAACAGAAGTCCACAAAGATGAAGAAAAGTGCAGGAAGAAGCAAGACATGTGCAGAAAGAACCAACAGAGGAGTAGAAAGAGGCCTTGTTGCAAAATCATCCTGTGCCCACACCTTTTTCAGACAGGTACTGGTGGTAACTGACTCTGACTAACCAGGCCTAGAGCCAGTGCTATGCTAAAAGACTCTTAGAATACAGTGAAAACACCTACATACACTAGGGAACACTATGTGTTGGGGTACCCCTATGATTAGCATGACCTCCTCTGTAAGGCCCTAGTACATAATAGGGCAGGGGGATTAAAACTACCTCTTACAACGCGCTACGGGACGCGTTTGCACAGTGGTGAAGGGAGGGGGAGGGGCCTGAGGTGACATGTGTGCAAACACACCATGTGGCCGTTTTAAGTTGGGAGATTAAGTCCCCTTGAATCCTGACGTCCCAGGGGTCCAATTAGCCAACCATGTACCTCCAGTAAGCGCCACAGAGATGCAGAGAGGTGTAGAAAGGGGCGTGGCCTGCCCCACCTCTCTGCAACGCAGCACATTGGAGCTTACTGGAGGTACCTGGTGGGGTTGTTAGCCCCCAGGGATCCTCAGGATTGAAGAGGAATTAATTCCCCAACTTAAAACGCACCACAGGGCATGTTTGCACACATGTCACCTCAGGCTCTGCCCCCTCCCTTCATGGGTTGTTTAAAAAGAAATAGAAGCCTCGGGGGGTGGCGGTACCCAGGGCTTCGGGGGGGGGCCATGTGCCCCCTGCAAATATTTTTAAAAAGCCCCGGGGGTGGCGGTCCCCGGGTCTTGGAGGCTCCCTTATAGATTAAAAAAGAAGCCCCGGTAACAGGGCACTATACTCTAAGGGACCCTATAAGACTCTGGCGGGACCCACTAAAATTGCTGTGCGAGTGTGGCGTGATGCAACTGCTGCTCTGGGATGGTGTGATAGATTGTCCCGTGCAACTCCGTTGTATGATTCAGATGGTTTGGGCAATTTGTGGAAGACGAAAGGTTTTGATAAATGGGACATGATAGGTATAAGCAAGGTTGATGATCTTTGGTCTAAAGGGAATGTTAAGACTTTTGAGGCGCTTAAGATTGAATATGAGCTTGATGACAAGGAATTCTTTCGGTATGTTCAGGTACGGCACGCCTTGTTGTCTGTCTTTCCCAAGGGGACGGAGGTCCCTGAATCCTCGCCTCTCGAGGACCGTATCCTTGACGGCTACGTACCTGATAGCACAATTTCACTGATCTATAAAAAGCTCATCAACAACAGAGTCGACTTACTTGTGCGCCTCAGGGCCTTATGGACTGCGGACGGGTTGGAGTTGGACGATGAGGACTGGCAAATGGCCGTATCCTCTCCCAAGGAGGTGGCCATCCCTGCCCGCCTTCGGCTTGTCCAGCTCAAGATCCTTCTTCGCGTGTATGTTATTGGTCCGCGTCTGGTACGAATGGGGTACTCTGTGGATGGTCTGTGTAAACGTGGGTGCGGTATGATTGGTACCGTCCTCCATATACTGTGGGAATGCCCTGCGGTGGCTGCGTTTTGGTCCCGAGTACATACCACCATGGAAAGGGTCACGGGGGTTACACTCCTGCCTGAGGCCAGACGCTGTCTCCTTAATGTATGGGAACCGAATGATTATAACACGGCGCAGATCTGTTGGGCAACCCTCGGTAACATGATCGCGAAAAGGGACATTGCGCAGTTATGGGGTTCCCACAGGCTGCCCACAATATCGGCTTGGAAGGAAAACATGGACTGGTGCATGTTCAGAGAAAAGACGGTAAACTTGTCACGGGGCAGACCTAAGAAATGGAATAGAATTTGGTCTCAATGGAATGCTTATCGTGGGAATGTGTGTACTCCCCCTCAAGACTTTACTCTTAACATCCCCTTGTCTCCCTAGATGGCATTCCAGGTCCTCCCACTTTAACTAAATATATTGCGCGGTTTCCTCTCTGCCCCCCCTCAACCCGAATTGATGTTTGAAATATTGTATGCATATGCTATGGAATTAATCCCCGTCCCCTCATGTTTCCCGGATAGGAATATCTGCCTTGTGAAGTGTATAATGTTGTTTGTTGTTTGATTTTCAATAAAATTTAAAAAAAATAAAAAAAAGAAGCCCCGGGGGGTGGCAGACCCCGGGGTTGCGCTCAATTATTTTGCCCCGGGGAGGTGGCGGTCCACACCCACACTTTTTTTTTTATTCACTGCCCCCGGGACCTGGCTCACCCGAGGGCTAAATATTAATAAAGAGAGTTTTTTAAATTTTCTCGGATGGATTCGCGGATCCTCAGCAGATTTTGCCGATTTTTTTGTTGCTTTTTTTGGCCCTGGGGGTCCTTGTGGGACCCCCTGAGCAGGCCTAGGGGGTCAGGGTGTTTCTACCCTGCCTCATTTTCTTGTTTTGCGTGTTTCTTTTTCTCTTTTCTTGTGCCTCAGTTCTACCGAGGCACAAGAAGTCTGCTAACACTTCCTGGTTTGAAGTGTTGACAGCCAATTAGAAGACAGCTCGCGAGCGGCAGGGTGCGCGGATCCTCCGTGCCTCTATATATCGATATTATTATTTTTTTATTTTCTCAGCAACTACTGAACAGATTTACACCATTTAGGAAAAAGAGTTCTTTCTGAGGCAAGGGCTACCTTTATGCCAAATTTGGTGTAATTCCGTTCAGCAGTTTGGGCTGTAGCCGTTTCTAAAGTTTCCTATGGGAATTAACATGGAGAAAACACGTTTTGGGACCCCACTTTTTTCTCTGCCCCCCCGCCCCCGCTTGCCGAATCACCTCGAAACTTTCAAGATAGAAGCTGACCGGAGCAGGCCATAAGTTTTGAAAATCTTGCGAAGATTCGTCAACCGCGCCAAAGTTATTGGAAAATAAAAAATATGTTTCCTATGGAAACTAGGTCCTAACTATAAATACCTACTAGCGACTGCCAGTAGGTAATATATACATACTTACCATAAATTATACTTAACATGTGTGGTAATGGTATATCTGTGGTAAAAGTATTGTGTGGTAAAGCCATGGCGTGGTAAATGATGCGTGGTAATGCTGGTATCGTAAAGGCTGTTTCCCCTCTGGGTCATTACATCACACCCCATAACGATCACAGAGGTCAGATAGAGCACTTTAATACCTCTGCATTGAATCCTACCTTTTTGCATCCATTTCCCAAAAAGAGTTATGTAACTGGCTGTCACCTATTATATCTTAAGATTCTAGTTTGGGTTTGCACAACATACGCCAGACCACATCTTGACCCTTCAATGTGACACCTTACTTGACCTGGCCTCCTCACCTGTCCATTCCCAATGTCTATCTCTTGCTCTTCCATAGGGGGTTCATCATGATGGTGCCATATACGATTTGCTACTGTGTCAAAAAGTCAAAAAAGTCAAGCAAGAGGCTCATCACAACCAATGACTTTTAAATTGAAATGCTGCCGCAGTGCATGTTTTGAGACATTCTGAAAAAATACCATCACAAATTGTCCCTGAAGCTGAGGTAAACAGAAAGGTTGCCAGAAACACCAACTATTCTCTTCCTCTCTGTGGGACTGATAGTCACATGTCACACTCAGGGACTGGCCCTCTACAGCCATCATAGTCACATGGGTAATACAGCAGATCTTTGGGGGAGCTCATTCAGTGTGCCCTCGATGCACCGTGGAGGGAGCTGACTTTGGCCATATGTTCTGGTCCTGTGCGGGGCTGGGTGCGTACTGGACCGATGTCGTGGCGTGTTTGAATGAGGTCACGGGGCGTCAAGTTGAAGTGAGCATGGGGGCTTGCCTTTTACTTTGGTTTCCACACACACCAGCCACTAAAATTACAAGTAAATTCCTTGACTTGGGGTTGATTATGGCCAAGAGGGAACTCACTATGCACTGGAAGTCCAGGGGGGGCCCAAGCTTTCTGAGATGGCGGGGGAGTTTCCAACTATGGGCGAATAGTGAAGGGACTCTTAGATTACAATAAGCCAGACGCGCTTCTAATGACAAAGCGCTGGAAGCGGCCAGGGCGTGGGGTGCACTAGTAGCGGACCTTCAATCAACAATGGAGGCTAGTGAGGAAGAGGAGATGGAGACACCAGCAGATCAGACACGGGAACCCGGTGCCGGGGGAGCGGGGGTGCCTGCGGGAGGTGATGATTGCTAGGTCATGGCACTCCGGTACATGGGATGGGTTACGCACCTGTGGAAAAGGACTGACAGACTACTAGGACCATATGCTATGTTTTCCACGTTGTTTGGGTCATCGAACTGTTGACAACTACAATTGTGACTATCCTCGAAGGAGTTGAGTGTTGCAGCTCAAAGGTTTATACCAGGCCATAGGGGAGATAGTAGGAGGCACACTGACTAGGGGGGGTGGGAGTAGAGGGGGAAGGGGGGAGAGGGGTGCGAAGAGAGACAGGGGATGCAGGATAATGTTGCTTTTATCCTGGAAATGTGCTATGATGACGAAAACCCGCTTCTGCTGTCTGTATGCAAGATGTTTGACAAAACTTAATAAAATCTGTTTTTTTTAAAAAATCATAGTCACATGGGTAATTCAACAAGGTTCTGCTCATAAACATGTTTTTAACATTTTTGTCAAATCTAAGAGAATCTACTTTTTATAGCTAAATTGAACTTTGAAGGCAATCCTGATAACACTCAGCTTTGTTTCAAAAACAAATGTGAACCATGCCAGGAAAAAAGAAAATTGGCTTAGTCCTAACAGGTCCAAAGCAAGGAATGTTTCTTGGCCTCCAGAATCATTTTCTTGAGGGTACACTGTTATCCTTTCTTTCATGCAGTCTCAATGCTAACATAGAAGGCAACGTCAAGGTACTTGTTTGACTCCTTTGACAATAAGGAATCACGGAATAACATGTAAACCATTTCGGCATTCCCCAGTTACAACAATGACCTCTACCAGCAAGTGTATACACTTTAAACTCCTGAGAGTCAAAGTAAGAGCGTCCAGGTAGCCAATTATTGCAGCACTTCAATTTAATGACCTTCTGGACAATCTCACAGTCGGACCGTAAAATAAAATAAAGGAAAACCAGGAGCTTGAAGGGCAAAATGAAACGCATTTAAACCAAATTTCTGGCACTTATTTGTAAAACATTCATAGAAATAATTCAAATTATTTGTGGCACAAGCCCAAATACTTGGCAAAAGACGCACTCCTCAATTAATTTATCATATTCACTACTACGGGACAAATTGACTCTGGCCCATAAAATCGCAATCCCTTCCCAAACACTTATTTGAGCGTGGATTGTAATTATGATTGCTGCAATGTTTAACACACCTGGTAGTTACTGAGGGGATTATTTATGAGAGTCCTGCATCACTTTTGCACCACATAAAGTGGTACATGTGTGATGCAGGGCTCTCAATCCGATTTACAAAGCCACCCTGCGTGGCTTTGAGGGGCCCCATAAATCATGAGTCACCTTACTCTGCACCCAGGAAGCTTTCATGGGCCTTGCAGTGTTTTTTTTTACACAACACTCATGGAAGTTGACCCTGCCCCAGATTTACAAAATCACGTAAACCCGATGAATCGCCCAAACTGCACACCTCCCAAGGTGAGGAGTAACGAAGAAAAATGTTTATTTCTCCTTGTCTTTTCATCTATGTAAGCAGCACACACAGAAAGATGATAACACCTCTTAGTATTGCTTTTGTGCAGGAAGGTGCCTCTTCCTGCACAAAAACAATCCTGTATGCAACAGAGGCACCCTAGCACCATAGTGCAAGGGTGCCTATGTTGATGCTAGGCTGCCGAAATGGGGCCAGCGCAGGGAGAAAGGACAGGAATGCACTGTATTACTTAAATACAATGCATTCCTGCCCTTCCACCTTGGTGTAAGGCAGCATAGCATGGTGCCTTGATGTGCTGCCCTATGCCAAAATCTCATAAATGAGTCCCAGAATGATTTAAAGTTTGCACACACTCTAATTTCTGCAGGCCATGCTTGATGGAATTTTTTTTCCATAAACAACTTTATTGAGCAAGTGCATAGTACAAACAAAAGTACATTGATCCATCGATACATCCTCATTGCCAGAGAGTAGAAAATTAGAAAATTAAGAATATTTAGCAAATCACTCACATAAGCCCCCCAGTGTCCTGAAATCAAGTAGATAGGTAACACTTAAACATTTCTAGAGCAACCAGTCCATGCCTGCTACCCCTACAATTTACTCCAAATATTATAATATTTGGTAGGGCAATCTCTAGCCTCATATACTGACTTCTCTTGCTGGGCACACCAGTCCACCCTCGTCACCACTGGTTGATTGTTGGAGGTACTGCTGATTTCCTGTGATAAGCTATTTCCCTTTTTGCCACCATGGTGGCCGTGCCCAGCAGGGCCCTGTCCGCCCTTGTAGTCCCAGCCCTATCTAATATCCCCAGTAGCAGCAACGTCGGGGAAAGGTCTAAACTTTCAGCTCAACACTGGTGAGTTCTGCCACTAGAACCTCCCAGAATCTTTGAATGCTGGGACATTCTCAAACCATATGATATAAGTCTGCGGAAGAGTGGGAGCATCTGGGGCATTCAGAGTGTGAAAGGAGTCCTGTTTGTGCAGACGGCCCAGCGTGAGATATGCAGAATGAAGATAATATGTTTGGGCCAGTCGTAGTCTAGAGGAAATTGAAATTACCCTAAGTGCCATCAGGGCATCTCTCCAATCATCGTCTTCCAGTGGGCCCACCCACTTCTCTCACTTCACTCAGAAGGATCCAATTGGGTTAGGGGCATTAATGATAAGGGTTCGGTAGACCTGTGAGACCCCTTCTCTCCCAAGGGCACCCAGCATGATCTTAAGTCTATAAGGGGCTGAATTCCAGTGCCATGTGCTATGTGTGCATGTAGGGCGTGGTGCAGTTTGGAGGTATTTATGAAACTGAGTCAGGGCCAGCTAGTATGTGGCCTGAAGACCCTGTCAGGAGTGCATATGCGTTCCACTCCATACATCTCCCAGCAGGGTAATGCCTATTGCATCCCAAGTACCAAACCCCGCCAGGGCTGATACCTCTCTTAACCATTTGCCATGCCACAAAGGAGTTTGTTGCGTGAGTGTGGTTGCCCAACCCGTATGCATCAGCACTGCCCTCCATCCGAGAAACATTATGCGAGTCAACTTCGGCACAGTGATGGGGAACCTGGCCCCGTATAGCATAGACATCAAGTTGGAGAAGCCCATCATGGTGAGCTCTACCCTGTAATCCGTGATTTGACCATCCCCCAGAAAACCAGTCAGTATTGACAGTATTGATTCTTTACTGTTCAATTATTTAAAATCATTACAATATACTATATTTCCATGTGTGGTGAAGGAAGGAAAAAAACTAGGAAAGAAAAAAGTTTGAAATTCATAACCGCTATGCTCACTCCAGCTGGGGTAACTAGGTTTACTAAAAACTATAAAATCGTAAAAGCGATAGTCTTGACTAGAACAAAAGTGCTGGTGCGTAAAGATGGCACCTAGATCTGGGAACCCAGTTTACACTTTCTTTAGGTGGGCCCTTTGCCCAATGAATTAATGTTTATTTACCAAGCTAAAAAGCCTTTATGTCAACTGCCCCAGCATTGGTTATGACTAAACATTTAAAACAACATGATTTTTCTCGTTTCGGTGCAGGGTACATGGTTAACTTGTCTGGCATGCTTGTTAAGTCCTCTAGTCTTGATCATTTTTGTTCCCTTGTGTGCCTGCGATTTGTGTTCACTCAAGTTAGGTAGTACTCTGCACAAAACACCGATGGGGCTGGGTTTTAGGGATCACCACTATAATGCAGGGTCAATCTCCTCCGGAAAGGAGCCAACTTCTATTGTTTCCTTGTATAGTTTAAATAAGTACAGAGTACAGAGTGAAACACGGCACTCAGACCAATCACAACACTGTGTTGTGATTGGCTCAGGGGAGCCTGGGTGCTTCCTGCTTCCACAGAAGCCAGGAAGAGGATGATAGGACGGAGGAAAGGCAGCGCCGGACCAAATCGTGGTAAGTGTTTTTTTTATTTTTTATTCTCTCCTCCCTCCGCTCCCCCTTACCCCCCCAATTCTCGTATGGTAGCAGACGCTACTGGGCCCTATGTGTAATCAAAACACTTCTACCGAATTTTTGGCCATACCAGCCCTAAAGAATACAATAAACTCTCCCCTGAAATTTGCTAAAACCCTTGAAAGTTTTCCACACAAATATAAAAATATTTCTAAGAATAAATCTATGGCGTCTGCCACTAAGGCATACAAAAATAAGTGCTGCTTCTTTGTTTGTGAAGGAGAACAACCTCCTTTAAAAACTTAAGAAGAATATCTCTGCTTCTATTTCAGAGAAATAGCCAAAAACAGCAAAACTTCAGAAAATCCTCTGCCTGGCACCAGAATCAATAGGAGACCTAAAATAAACCCACTTCCCGCTCTGACACAGAACCAGTAAACATCAGTGTTCTAAGGTTCAGAAGTTTAAAAAAAAAAGGTTCAGAAGACAATTCTGTTTTGTGTGGAGACATACATGACAACTCTGGCATGACTGATTCATGTATTTAATTGTTTGCTAACTCTTTTAACACCAGGAAAGTATCCGTTTTCTAATGCGTCATAATCTCTTTTCCTCAATAACACAAGCATCCATGAAATTGTTTCCTCCAACAACCATTTGGCTTCCAATATACATTTTCCATTAAGATTTTTGCATTAGTTTGTATATTCAACGTGCATGATCATCAGTGGTTGCCTGGCACTGTGGGAGTGCATAACGAACAAAATCATAAAATGCAATCAAGAACGGCAGTAAGCTTGTTTAGAACAAACACAAGTAGTTTGTGACCGTAAGGAAAAGAATACCAGAAGGAAGATGCCACAAAAGAGAAGGAGCGGCTATCCATTCCTCCCTTCTTAAATCTGGGGAGCGCCAGCAAGAGTGCAAAGGAAGACATTCAGCTCGAGTTATATCGACTGTTAACTGGGTTTAGCATACGTGGCAATGGTATGGGGGCCCAGAGAGGGGCCTCAAGTATACTCATGGAGTTAACTGTTCAGAGTGGGGAAAATGGCAGATAGGGTTACCAGACATTTTTTAGATCCACTAACCAGGTTTCCAGCCATCGTTTCTGTTCTGCTTCATAATACAAATCTGTGATGTTATTGGACAATGGACAGGGAATACCTGGATTTATAGTGCGGGGATTCATGCTGGTAACATCACGTATCTCATGATAATTCTAAAGATGTCTCCTGCAGCTTTTTGCTGTGGGAAAAAGATGAGGGAGCCCAGATGTAAATGAAACAGAAAGGGTTTCCAGTGATGGTATATTACCGGCTTAGCCTTTTCTGCTATATTTATGAACCAACTTCACAATCGGATACTAGAACTAGTATTAAAAATAACAGTGCAGTGTGCAAACTATTGTACATTCAGGATTCTGGTGGTCACTTCCATTTTGAGAACTAGCTTCTCAATTGCAGGCACAAATTCAATGGCGATTTGGCTGTAAAGGACAGTCCCTCACTTTCCTTTCGACATGTCCCACAACAAGTGCAACGAGTGAATCCCTGGCGGCCCATGTCATGCTCCCATTGCAAAACATGCTTCAGGCCAACATATCACCAAAGGAAGGCCAAAAAGGTAGTCAATTCTGAAAGGGGCACCTTGCGTTCTGCTCTGAACCTCTGCAAAAAATCTGTAATCATATGCACTGTACCGGTACGAGCAAGGATAAGCATTTGCAGGTGCACCGGAACAGACCGGAACCATCCGGCAGTTTACATGACAGTCACACTATCTTAAAGCTAAACAACTGAACATTAACATTGGAAACTCAACTCACACTACTACAGCTTTTTTGTGTTAATTTTTAGAGCACCTCTGGCACATCTACAAAAAAAAAACTCTAACCTCTGTTTTAGTTTAATAAATGGAAATGGCACATACTGCTAAAAAAACAGAATGGATATTACTCCTATTTCAAAAGTGTTTTCCTATTATAAATGTGTTTTGGCTGTGCTAGAAAATACTTCTGTGCTTTTTTAGTTAGAGCGGGTGCCCCAGGATCAATGCATGAAGTCACATCCCCTTTCAAAAGTTCACATATGAAAAGAACCATTGGCAAACCGATCGGTTTAGCACTGGCTTCCAGCCTTTTGGCTTTGTCAAGGTTTTTTTCATTTTGCCATTTCTTTTTATAAAACATTGTTGGGGATCTGTCTGGCCCATGCCAATATTTAGAAAAACAATGGAAAAAAGCAAAAAGATGTTTTAGCTCCAAAAAATACACTGCTATAGCAGTCTTGCTAAAGTACCCGATATGAACTACTTTGTGTGTGAATGTACTCCTTCTGAAAGAGCAGTACGCCGTCATGCAAAGGTAAGTTAATCAATGGCTGAAGTGGGCTGACCTATTAACCAGTACTGAACGCGCTAGTGGCCAGAAGAAAAATGTGAATCACCCAACAACAGACCAATGGATGAAGTGGGCTGCGTGGTCCCCCCCTTTAAGTATAATACAGATACAATGTTACTAAAATCAAAAGGTCTTGGCTAATGTCAGAACTACAAAGGAGTTAACCAGTGATTTAATTAAAGCTGACGGCGTGCGGGAGAGAACCTATGATGAGCTAGAAATACCTCTTTCCTATTATCTAAGAATAAACGTTGTTTTCGCCCATAGATTTTGACCACTGAAATGTATTAAACATGACGCAAACTTATCTTACGCCTAAATCCTAGCTCAATGTGTGAGTTGATTCTACAGCAAGGTGAGAAGAAATGGAGAGAGAGGGAGAGACAGAGAAAAGGGTCAAAGTGCAACCATCTAAGGACAAACCTGTATATAATAGGTTCTACATTGGCAGACCAGTTACCTTTGTATAGCACGTCTAGTGTTAATCGTCAAAATCTCCCATCATTTTCTAACCTTGTACTTAAGAGCCTACATCGATTAGGCAAATTGCATAGTTTCTATCATTTAAAAAAAATACGTCTGACAATACACTCATATATGTACAGTTTTCAGTCAGGTACTGTTTTCATAATATGTTAACATTATGCATATGGTTGGTAAAGCAACACATTTCATCCATCGAATACTGACCATCACGATAACAACATAGCATTACATGGGAAACTAGCTACCTATGATCTACTGCAGATCAGAGATATAAAGTATGTAACTGTGATAGATCCTAGTCTGATGTCTGGTTGATGCTTGAGTTTCAAGAGAACTATCTGCTCCTCCTCTTCTCCCCCGTGGTCCTGCTTCCTGTTGTCACTAGTGCCCTCTGACTCTCGTTAGGTTGATGTTGCTTGATATGATTTAAACATGGAGTGTTTATATCATGAATACAGTACAAGCATTTTTCATGTTGCTTCTAACGTGTATTTTCACCATCACACTGCCAGGAAATGTGACAGAGGTTAAAAAAGCAGAGTACCTGGCCAGAGGCCTCTCGGACCATTCTCCCTTGTGGCTCACAGTGGGCAAGAACGGCAGTCGACCCCACTGGGTTGGAAGCTTAATGCCTGGGAACTCAAAGATAATAAGGTAGCCCAAGAAATTGGGGCATGGCTACGGCGCGAGGCGGAATGGCTGCCTCTTGAGGGAGCTCCGTCAGCCAGACCCGACCCGACAAATACCAGTGTTTATGGTGCACCTGTGTGCTTAAAACAACATGAGTGGTGCATGAATCCCACCTGCAGCGAATGATTTACTCTCGGAGTTTTAACGTTTCGCGGAACTCTCTAAATGAGTGGTCATATTCACCCATCAGTTGATCTCAAGATCGTGCAGGCCCATTGCTGAGAAGGGGGAAGTGGTCATTGTGGAGCCGCTGGATCGCGGCGCGAGCTGCTGGATCGCTGGAGACAGCTGTTCCCAACCTACTTATCCCCCCAGGTGACTTGCAGACATCGGAGCTGAGCCCTCACACAGCTGCTGTATTCGGTGCGGCTGGGTGGGCCGCTGCTGAAGTGTGAGCGCCGGAGGCCTGACATCGCCGCCTGTGCCCTGTAGAGGAGTCATTGTGGGCTACACCCGAAACCTGTTCGAGAAGGAGCCGGGGCGCCGGAGGCACCGTCGGAAGTGCAGTGAGTGGGGCGGGCGCCTTGCACGGCGCTGCGTGCGGGTTGGGCTCCGAGGCCTCACCGGGGCACTTCTGTGCTTTTTATAGCGTAGGCGCTGCCGGGGGGCCGAGGCTGACTGACTGGCCTGGGCGCGGTGCGGTACGCTACTGCTTGTTTCAGCTAGCTGACCTGTGGTCTGGCGGTGCTAGGTTGCGGCCCTGATGCACGACCTGGTCTGCTATTGCAGGCGGGGGGTGTGGGGTCTAACATGTGCACCTGTGCCACGGGGTGCGAGCTGTGCAAAAGCCTCAGGCACATGTAGGGGTGCTGGTGTCACTGAGGTGCTTCTGGTTGTAACTGAATCTTGGCCAATGCACAGAGGATCTCAGCAATCAGGATAAGTGGCGCAATGAATCCGGCCCACTGGTGAGCGTTGGGGCTTTGGAGATCTCTTCATCTGCCTGGGGCCTATTGGTGCACATAGTAATGGCTGCATGACATTGGTACTGCTTGGAAGTGCCTGGGTAGCTTGTCATCCTGCTGCTGCGCGGACCAGTTCCATTATACCAGAAGATTCATGCCCACTGGTGGAGGTGCTGGCTCGACCGATCTGTAGTGCAGACCCATAGTTGCCCTGATGGTGTATTGATAGGCGAAAATAGCATTTCTGAACATCTGAGTACCGAATGTGAGGAGCGGAAGCACTGAAAGGCTGCCCTGCGCTTGGTCCGCGCACCCCTCCACTATGGGGAAAACTGACCCCAAGCAACCGAAGCTTCAGTTTGAAAATAAGCGCAACACCCGTGCCAATGAGGCCATGGGAGATCAGCCTCTGACACAAGGTGGGTCAGAGGTTGCGGAGGAATCGGAGGATGACACCAGGAACCTCCTACTTGAACTACGATCTGGGATGAAATCCATAGATAGCAAAATAGACGCTCTTGCGTCCAGTCTGGATGCAGTGAAGAAGAAGGTGCACACACATGAGCACAGGCTTGATGTCCTAGAGAACAGACAATCGGACACGCAGGATTCACAAGCGGAATCCCGGACTCAGATTTTACAGATGGAAAAGGTGTTGGAGGTAATTTAAGCGAAGAACGAAGATTTGGAGGCGCGGTCCAGGCGCAACAACCTTCGTATAATTTACCTGCCAGAGTCCACCGTCATTGCCAAAATGGAGACATTTGTAGATGGTCTATTGCGTGACTTATTTGGCTCTGTGTTGTCCCCAGTTATGATTGTGGAGAGGGCACATCGAACTCTGGACCCTAGGCCTAAACAGGGCACCTGACCTCGTCCGATACTTGCGCGCCTACTGAACTATGCTGAAAGGAATGCCATTTTGCGCGAGGCCAGATCTAAGAGTCCAATAAACTACAAAGGAGACAGCCTGTCTTTTTTTCCTGATTACACCCCCTTGGTGCAGGCTGCGCGTAGGGAGTTTGCTATGTTATACCCAGCAAAACTAAAAATCTCTCATGAGGGACAGGAGTACTTCTTTACGGACTCAAAATCAGCCCTAAAGTTCCCGAAGCACATTTGCAAGACAAGAACTCGACAGGGCGCGCTGGGGAGCCCGTCGCCCTCGCCCAATCTTGAGGACACAGACTGATGATGTTTTTCACTGTATTTTTTGATGGTCAAATGTGGCTTGTTGCAGACCGGGGGTGGAGTTGTACTCAATTTTTTGCTAAAATGCTGTTGGTGGGAGACTAGCTTCCCATCTTTTCTTTACCTTTCAGTGTTGCATATAGTGCTTGGTCGATACTTGCTCAGCGTCTAGTGGACTGTTTGATTCCGCGGTTGGTGGCACACAGGTGTGCCGTAAGGTTCAAGTCTGGCGAACTCACCATTGAGTGAGTGATCGCTGCTGTTGCCTCCCCCCGAGCGGGTATCCCCCTCCAGAAAAGTTGTATGGCTGTTGGGATAAAAGTGCGGGAGGGGGGTTGGGTATGGTCTCGACTGCATTGGGAGTTTGGAGTGGGTGGGGGGAAGTGGGAGGGGTGCTGGGGAAATGTATTGTCTTTTTTTTGTGTAAAAGTTGTTTTTTTATTATTTGGAGGGAGAGAAGAGTTGCATAGCATGATGGAAGCAGATGTAGCCGAATCCGCCCTCCTAACCTGGACCATGCAGACCGTCTGATGGACATGGAGTACCCAGCTGCAGTATGGGTGAGAGATATAGACTATTGACGTGGAATGTAAGGGGTCTCAACTCCCCAAAGAAAATACGCCAGGTGTTGGCTTATCTAACTCATCATAATGTTCATATTGCTCTGTTACAAGAAACGCATCTAGGTAGACCAGTGGGGCGCAGCATTGCTGGTAGGTGGGCGGGGTATCAACTCACGTCTTCTTATTCCTCGTATGCCAGGGGGTCGCTAATTCTGATTAAACGATGCATAGTATTCAAGCCAGACAGGGCCTATGTGGATGGTGAGGGGCGTTGTGCTATGGTATAAGGAAAACTGGACAGCTCATTGGTGTCAATAGTCAATACGTATGGGTCCATTGCAGATGACCCGGAGTGCTTCTTGCGTATGTATGCAAAACTGAGGGAATGTCCGGAAGCGAATGTATTATGGGGGGGATGATCTAAACACATACTTGAACCCTGAGTTGGATAAGTCAAATCCACTAATGCACCGAACTCCCAGAGTTGCCCAGTGTGTACGGAGTGCTATGCTGGAATTTGGTTTGAGTGACGTGTGGAGGGTGCGCAAGGCCCATGTAAAAGAGAGCACACATGCAACACCATTACACAACAGTTGATCGCGATTAGATTACTGGCTGCTGGGTGGGGATGCGCCTGACTGGGTGCTTGCGGTCGCGACTCTGCCATGCACATTATCAGATAAAAACCCGGTTCCATTAGACATTAAAATCCCGACAGCCATACAACGTCCAATCACGTGGCGTATGCGGTCGGAAACCTTACTCGATCTGGTGTATGAGACTACAGTGCGGGATGCTATAGAGCAATATTTCCTACTCAATAAGGGATCTGTGGATAGTGCCTCCACTCTCTGGGAGGCTTTCAAAATAACAATTCGGGGAGTGTGTATTAGTACTGCAGCGGGTATATTGAAAGACATCAGAGACCAGCTATCCAAGGTAGAGGCTAAACTTTAGACATTAGAGAGACGTTCTACAATGATCCCTTCAGTCGACACTCTGGCTCAGATACACGTGCTGATCTGGGAATATGACACACTAGCTGAATCGGAAATAAGGTACATTTTGCATCAGCATGCGGCGCGCAGATATGGAGAAGGGGGAGGCCGGGCCGTACATTTGCAAATAAGATTAGGGCCCGTATGGAGCAACCCCATATCGACAAAGTGACAGACTCCCAGACTCCCAGGGGAAGGAACATTATCGATATCACTGAACAATTTTGTGGTTTCTATTCGGATCTAAACACGTCCAGAGTGGAGGCAACAACTAACGAGATGGTTGACTATCTGGAGGACGTGGCTTGTGCTTGGCCGTCGGAAGTCCACAGAGAGTATCTGAGTCTGCCGATTGATGCTGAAGATATCAAAGCTGCCATTATGGCTCTTCCCAATGGAAAAGCGCCAGGGCCAGATGGCCTTATGATAGAATTTTATAAGACGTACGTAGATCTTATTACCCCGTATCTGTTGGAAGTATATGCAGAGGTTGCATGACTCTGGAGTGCTGCCACCCTCGCTCCGACAGTCACCGATCATAACGCTTCTTAAGAAGGACAAGCCCCCTCATAAATGTGATTCTTACAGGCCGCTCTCACTAATTAATATAGATGCCAAAATCCTTGCCAAGAACCTAGCTGTTAAACTACAACCCCTGATGTCCTGTCTGGTTCTACCGGACCAGACGGGTTTCATACCAAACCAATCCACTTTGCATTAATTGCGGACTATTATCTCCATGTTTCACCTACTTGAACCAAGCATGTCTGCCGCGGCGGTCTTGTTGGACGCAGCCAAGGCTTTTGATTCAGTGGAATGGAAATATATGTTTTTATTCTTCAACGCATGGGGTTCCCGCCTACATTTATACAGTGGATCAGGGTGCTGTATGCAGAGCCATCTGCTAGAGTGTGTATTGGTGGATTGACCCATTTGATATCCAGTGGGGCATGCGACAGTGCTGCCCTCTGTCGCCGCTACTATTTGCAATTGTTCTGGAACCGCTGGCATGCGTTATTAGACAGAGAGATAGAGAAACAGCGCTGAACTTTACTTATCGCCCAGTAGCCATTTCATTGTATGCGGACGACATGGTGCTCTTCATTCGAGAACCCTTGCGATATCTGGCCCAACTTCTCTGAGAGTATGTAAGATTTGGTAACCTGTCAGGACTAGGTGTAATTTGGGAGAAATCTGTGGTTATACCTTTGACGGAATCCACGACTCAACCGGATATGGAATACCCGTTGATATGGTCTGTGGACCCAGTTAAATATCTGGGGGTCTGGATTCATCGTGACCCGGATAGTCATACGTGAAAACTATGGGAGCGTATACACCATGCTAGACCAGCAGGTGGACTTGTGGGTTAAACTGCCGCTCTCCTTGGAGGATCGTATCGCCTTACTTAAAATGGTAGTCTTGCCGCGGTTCTTGTATTGTCACGGGGGTTCTTTAATACTCTCCGTGGGACCCTGCTTCGATTGGTCTGGGGGGGGGGTCAAACACGCCCCGGTGAATTGGTCTGTCTTTACCAGCGATTATGATAAAGGCGGGTTTCGGAGCGCCTGACTTCTATGTTTACTATCTTAGTGCACAGGCCCAATAAGTGTATTATTGGGTGAGACCACATGCGTTCACTCCACCCGTCGCTGTGGTAGAGGGGGAGGCCAGCCCAGTTCCGTTACGTAGCATGATCACGCACCGGTCACGCGGCACACCTAAAACAGAAATCAATGCTGTAGAATCGATGAGTTTGGCAGGAGATTGGCTGAATGACGGGAAAATTGCCTAAATAAGCACCTGCCATGCACATAGAGCACCACGGGGCATTGTCAGTGACCCAGGAAGCGCCGTCGATGCGACTGCTTAGTGAGGCGGGCTTCCAGCTGATGCAGGATCTCTACCCGGGAGGGACATTCCTTACGCTGGATAACTTACAATGCATAAGTAATCCCACGTTGTTGTTTCGTTTCGCACTACACAAACTCAAAAATGCTGTCAGGGCTCATTACGACACTTACCCTCTTGAGCCACCTACGCTGATGTCCCTACAGCTTGTGCTCACTGCACCCGCTAATAAAAATAATTGGTCTCTAGGTTATACAGGCTTATAAGACAAGAGAGTACGAGCCGGTCTGACAGAAGCTGGGAGAGATGGAATGCCTGTTTACCTACTCCGATATTAAAGAAAGATTGGAAACATGTCTGCGAGTTAACGGGCACGCTGGTCATGAATGGAAATTTACGAATTATAAATTTCAAATATATACACCAGATGTACTACACGCCGGCACGCTTACATTGCTATGGGTTGCGAGAATCTAGCCGTTGTGTGCGCTAAGACCAGGCTGATGCTGACTTTATGCACCTTGCTTGGGGCTGTCGTAGGGTGGACGATTTCTGGGAGCTTGTTGTGCGGGACTTAGGGGACATGGTGGGAGTGGAACTACAATGTACTCCGCTGGTTTGCCTGCTGTCTTGTGTCCCGCAGTTGCGGGGAATATGTGGCAGATTCGTACGTCTGGCACTGCTAATGGCTAAGCGAAGAGTGGCTATAACGTGGGGTGGGAGACACAGTCCAAAAGCAGAACACTGGATCACAGATCTGGACTACTGCAAAGGTAACATGGAAATTGACGCAGAAGAGTTGCCCACAGTTTCTAGACCAAAGGATATATGGGAGCCTCTGAGACAATTCCTTCAGAAGAGAGTAGCTGAGACGGAGCAGGAGGACACGAGTTAGAGGCTGTGAAGAGTAGTGGTGTGCGTTTTGTGGTGGCAGTCTAGGTAAATGAAGGGTGGAAATTTGTACATCCCAATGTGATGCTGTATGTATCGCTTAAGTACGATGTGTGGATGGCACTGCGGTAGCATTATATATATTTTTTGTGTTGTTTTTTTTGTTGGATTTGTGGGGATACTTCTGTTTATTATTGTTTACGTATAATGATGATTCAATATATGATCGCATTTTTTATGTGTATGCCTTAATGTGTTTGAAGAAAAAAAAAGTAGCCCAAGAAATCAGAACAGACACAGAACTGTTTTTCAAGAAAAACTTAGGCTCCGTAGCATCAACAGTTACACTCTGGGAGGTGTATAAAACAGTCTTGTGAGACAGGGCCCAGAACATAATCGCGTACAAAAACAGAAGGGAGAAAGAAGAGATGGAGAAACTTGAATCACAACTTCCCCAAATTGAAAATAAAATGGTAAAGTGACACCTCTCTGCTGCAAAAGATGTTAGACCTCCGTAAGGAAAATCAAACATTAGCTCAACGAGAGGCTCTGGCGACAATTCAGGTCACGTACCGACACCTATACGACACCGGTGACAAAGCAGGTAAACTGCTGACATGGCTAAGCAAGAAACAGAAGCACGATGGGTAACACAAATAGCTACAGAGGAGGGCCAGAAATCCACACACCCACAGACATAGCTAACGAATTTTCACGCTATTATGAGGCCTTCTATGAGGAGCATCCGTTGGCAAAGGAACCACAAATCGAAAGATATCTCTCTGAAATTTGTATCCCCACCCTAGATAAGGCAGACACCCAATCACTAGAACAGGAACTAACACTAGCAGAGGTATGAGAAGCGATAGCTTTGCTGAAACCTGGGAAAGCTTCTGGCCCCAATGGCATACCGTCGGAACTTTAGAAGCAGAACACCTGTTCGGCGTATTTCAAGAAGCCCAAGACATGGGCACCCTCGCACATGATCTCAGAAGTGCCATAATAGTAGTAATAATTAAACCAGGCAACACATCCAGGAGCTGCAGCTCATACGGACCCCCATCACAGTTAAATAAAGAAAACAAAATTCTGGCGCTCATACTAACCCGTAGACTAATGGTTAATAACTAATCTCATACACCATGACCAGTCTGTTTCATGCCCAAAAGGTCCACAAGATTAAATCTACGCTGACTGCCTAATTGGCTTGCAGTGGCAAGTAACATGAAACAGGCAGGCAGAAAGGGCCCCCCTTGTACCCCTGACATGGGACATGGTCAGCAGCTATGGTGCCCCCCTACATATCCCTGCACCATGTGCCAGGCACTGCATGGTGCCTGCCACGTACTGCAGGGATATGTAGAATGTCCCTTTTTTGCATTGTGGCGGGTGCTGCAGCCAGAAGCACCTGCCACAATGCAAAACATAGGCAATGCAACCGCCTCGGGGGCGGTTGCATCGTAATTCTTACCGTGGGACTGCCGCCTTCTAGGCGGGTGGTCCCAAATATGAAACGATGTACGACGGACTGAAGTACGTTCGCCATCGTAATCAGCCCCTTAGTTTTACATCACGCCTTGAATCTTCAATGATCATGCACTGTATAGATAAGCAACTGGTTGCTTTGAGTGATGGAAATTATGTTTTGGAACTTGACTTTGTCAGCAAAGATTCTCAAATTTCAGAACTTTAGAGGATATGCCACGCCTCATTTTACTGTTTATACATTTTACTTTATCAAAAATATATTTCACAGAGCAATACAGCAATTCATTTAAATATTAATTAACTTACAATATGAAGTACTTTATCCATTAAAAATATTAAAATGTACCGGGCAGCTTTAGGTCAATACACTCATGGCACATTTATTTGCCTGACACATTTTCAAGTTTTCTTCATTTCCATTTCTAAATCAGAACTCTTGACAAACAAGAGTCATCATGTTACTAAAGCATGCTACATGCGGAGAGCCACAGCTTTATATATCACTATGCCCAAGTCTGAACAAAGCCAAGCAAGGCAAATGCCTAATAATCAGGTGTTTCTAAAGCATACAGACTTTGGTTACAGTGCGAGAAGTTCCAGTGCAATTCAAAAGCACATTTCACCTTCTAAATTTGAACACATTGTTGCAAACGTTCCATCAGTTTGAACTCTAGGGTGGAAGTCTTTCTCAACTGTTTCTGTTCCTGTTCTGGAAGAAACTATGCTGCATCTTCATCTGCACATTTACAGGATTATTTCTTGCATATATATTAAGACTGCTTCTTCTTTGCATCTGTTTGTTAACAAGTGGCAAATTATGAGTGTTTGATGTGTATAATGTTGCAACCTCCCCTTTTCTAGTCCGACCTCCTGCTTCACTCTTGTACATGTGCCATTATGTAACTTATCATGTTGCTTTAAGAATTGTCTACATTTTTGCATTAACATGTCTAGAAATTTCTCTCTTCCAAAATGTTCTATTATGTCATTTGGTGAAGACAGACCAATACAGGACAATGCTATGATATCGTATTTTGGCAATTTAAATAATTGTGGACTACTTTGACCATTGTGCATGGTGCCTAATATTTCTTGCTTGAACTAAAGTCACTACCTTAAAACATGGTGATGACAAAGGGAAAAGCAATCCATTTATGCAAACTTAATGGTACGGTGGATCATTTTGGAAAATTGAGATTAAGAGACAAAGCTTCAGGTTAAATAGTGTATGCACTTTTAGCATACACCTATGTGGAAGGTAAAACATAGTTACACAGTTACAAAATTACATTCTTCAGTGTCACCGACAGTGGAGGCCTAATATTAGTAACCACTTATATACACGATTGTTGAATCATCATTTTATTTGCAGTTAATTTCACTTTCTGTGTCTGTGATGAGTTATCCACTGATGGCTCAAGTGTGCTCCAAGGAAAGCTAGAAGGTTGTACAGTTAACTCCCAGGGTGTAATTCTAAACCATACAACCTACTACCTCAACCCGGATGCACACAGCTTCCAACGCTGAGTAAAAAACTCTGCTTTACATTGTCCCAAGTGTTTCAAACAAGGCAATCAAAATCTTGTGCAGTCTCCTGTATGATTACAATTTCAAAATGTAAGAAAGGTTATTTGGTGGGTGCTCTCAACATAGAATGAAATGTCCATCAATTGCCATGACTTGGTGAATGACCTCACCGATCCAAAGGTCATTTTATACATTCCTTTCAATTACTGAAAATGTGCTAAAAAGCAGGAACAAAACATCCTCTTGATATCTACAGTTATTGCCTTTGATTTTTTCAAGAAACTATAATTTATTCAACAATTACAGTACATAAAAATCAAAACATGTTACATAATGACCCTACTTTGGTTAACCAGCATTGAATCAAAATTGTGGAACACATTATACTAATAATGAAACTAGGAAAAATAATACAGGAGTGAAAACAGGCATTCCACATTTAATCTGATCCCACTACGTATTAAGGTATCAGCAGATATTTTGATGCTCAAGGTTGGGCCATATTACCAAACTGACATAGACCCATAGAAGCGAACTTGTGCAGTACAGTTCACCACAAGATCGGATCTACGGGTTAATGACAATTGGCATCACACAGTATGTTCCATGAGAAAGTATTGGACACAAAAGAAAGCAACAGCACACAGTACCATATATGACTTGGAAGGGAAAGGAGAATTAACAGTAAACATACACTTTTGGAAATTATGAAATATAAAACAGACGATCAAAAATCATATAACTGTTTAAACATCTGTTTAGTTGCAACACTAATGGAGGCAAACTTGTCATTATTGTTTTAGTAAAATTGTACAAAGTTATGCTGGTTAATTTATTTTAAAATGGCATCAGACATATAAACAATTGAAAATGAAACAATGTAATTAAATATGTTATTAAGCAGTGTTTACATAGCTGCTTATGTTTTAAATCTTGATATTATATTGTTATTCCTGCATTAATCTGTTGACCTGTTCGACTATCCTTAGAAACTGAGCAAAATAGTTGGATCACAATTTTGAGTTTCCTTGTGTGGCATATTAATTTAAATGTTGGCTATTTTGTTTAGCAGCAAGTGTATTACTGAGATTGTTCTAATACCTCTTATAGTCAAGTAAACAAGTTGGGAGCAAGTGGCATATATCTGGTCGTCGACCTCTCAATGTAACATAGATCATTTTGTGCTCTTTGGAAATGTGAATTGAAATTGGTGAATGCAACATATGGAAACCACTTATATTCACACCATAAGCCTGAAATGTTTAACCAACAACATATGCCGTTTCAAACGTTTTTTAAACAAATACATCTTTGTTAAATAAATCCTGTAGATAAACATTTTTCAGTTGCCTGTCAAATGGTTTTTGAATAACAGTGACCATAAACCATTAAATATAACATCTGAAGGGACAAAACTATTTTGTAAAGTATTTGTCTTTCAAACAGTACCACGTCACATAATATCACTAGCATATATGGATAACCAATACCATGCTTCACATCTACAAAAATCCAATTTAGTTTAAATGATCTGATACCATACTTTAAAACATATTTACAAGTATATTATTAACATGGCTTTTTCCTGGTGGTGGTCAGTTTTGCCACTGCACAAAAAAAGCACAGGACCTATATTTTCAGCTAACAACAATGGATAGAATTTTTTTTCCAAGTTTGACTCAAACTAAAAAGCAGCCTTTCATTACCCGTATGTTGCACTTGAATGGATTTGATAATTAATTGCATTATGGTGCTATTCCACATCTAATGAATATTTACAAAAGCCTCCTGATCAATAAACGTTCATAGAAAATGTTATGATAGCTAAACTGGCACAGATGCAAGGTTTCGGCTGCATTCATAAACAGCACATTTGCTATACCACCTTTATTGTGAATTTAATAACAAGGTGCATGTGTGAAAATCTAGTTCTGATTTGCAATGCAAAAAATGGAAATGGGCATGCAACTAACAGGTCACGAATGCTGTATAAGTTTGGTATAATATCTACAGTGATCTTCAAACCTTTCCACATAAATTACCCAGTAAAAAACTAAATTCATATGACTTTAAAAATAACAATAATGCTACAGTAATTTTCATTTGTATTTAAACCATGTAATATTTACGAACTTAATGTATTTACCTTGGTTAACTTCTGATCATATAGGTCTTCAATTTTCAACTTGGATGCCAGGTTTTGCAACTGCTGAAACAATTAAAAATAGTTGGTTACAAATACAAAAAATATACGGAAAATCTTCTTCTATTGGCCAGTTTTTCGCTCAAGAAACAAAAAACATGCCAAGAAATGATTAAAAAAACATGAAGAGCTCTCACAACAAACACTACAGCCAGTGTAAATATATTACTTTGATGAACATTTACACATGTGGGGCACTGAGTTATCAAATCAAAAGTTGATGAAAAAAGGCTGAAATAAGCTAACACTTTCCGATAGTCAGATATTTTATAAAGATGACAGTTTTAGAAGTCTGAAAGGCTAGAAGAATATTGTACTTTTTACAAGAAAAGGAGCAAAATTGGCAATGCCACCAATACATTAAAAAGGCACATGTAGTGCTAGTAATAACATCACACTGGTCACACTTTTTACCAGAATGAACTGCTCTGCAGCTCCCTCAAAGCCGAAAGCAGTTTGTCCCTATAATGCGAAGAACGTGTTGTCTGTTACTATGTTCTATGAATCTTCATTGAAAATGCTCAAAACTAAATATTTTCAATGCAGCCAATATCTTTGTAATAATACTTTACAATAAGTAACAGTATGGTGAAAGTTTTTGCTAGCCATTTCATCATGAATTAGTGCACATGAAAAAACATGTTGCATTTCCACTCTACCGTAGTCAAGTATTTCAAAAGACAATAGCTGCTGTGTCCTGAAAATACACTGCAGTGTCCTAACAAGCAAGTTAATCTTTGCACTTTCTTTTTTATTCACAAAGTGATTAACCCTTTATTAATCAAAGTGAATCCTAAAGTAGACAATTAAAAATCAACCCGTATCCCTTCGTTTAGGTTCTGGACACTTTAACAGCTTTGTCTGCTGTCCACTTATTCTGCAATCTGTATTCAACATGTTTTCACCAAACCACTCAAGACAAAGGTTTTTTTCTAATGAAAACACTTTTTCCTGGAAAAAGAGAACTAAAGCTAACCACCTTATTAAACTAGAATTATATTCAGTACTTCCATTACTAGAAAGCTGTACAATTTTAGAACCATTTTATAAGCTGATTGGCGAGAGCATGAAAAAAAATTATTTCAGTGTTGAGAAGTTTCTTTTCAATATCCAAGAATTCCCCAAAAAACAACACTACAAGCAAATGTACATTTAATCCTATTTGTCTTTCAAAGCTATAATCATAAGGCTAACAATCACTTTGCCAATTTGGACTTTAATAAGACAGCTATGACAAGAATTTTTGTATGAGTCTGTATTTCATCTCATTTCATTTTCTTTCCAGGAATATTAGATCAGTGGTAATTGAATACAAAATGCCTACTAGTAAAGTGTGTGCAACATATTAAATATAGCAATATTATGAAGCAATTTATGTAAAAGCAGCTGGCTAATAATAAAAGACAAGGATATACCTGAAATATTGGGACATTTTCAACAGGTTGATGGTATTGCTAGTGTAGCAATACTGATGTAAAGGCTTTAACAGTTAAAAATCCCTTGGCAACATTGAGTTATTGTGGTTGGAGTAGATCTTTCATGTCTTCTTCATGTCTGTGTAGCCACACATGTCATTGTCCTTCTTGAAAAAATGAGGGTTTCTCTTACTTCTATAATCCTGTGTTTAGAACAAATTCACATTTGTTTCCTCCAGCATCCTTCATTTTTCGTTGAAACAAAATGTAGGGTCCCGCCTCCCTTTTTGGTTATTCTTTTCAAAATTCTAAGCACAAAGCACTGCGCAAGAGCTTCACCAATCCTTACTGCTACTGTCGGCACGGTTGTAGATGTAGGAGACACCAGAAAATTCACAGAGCCTGTTCTGATGTTATAAATGCGATTCGCACAGATCTGCCGAAGCTAAAGGGTGAAAAGGCAGGGTGCCAGTATGCTACACAGCACTGCAATGATCTCATGTTCGGTACTGTCGCCCAGTTGAAGTGCCTGTTCCCAGGCAGATAAAAGTTTCTTTGTTGCATCTTAGAGAGCTTGCTTTGAAAAGCCCTTCGATGAAAAATGGAGCCAGAAGTTATGACATTTTATAATAAAAAATGTTTCTTGGTATTCTGTATTGAATCTCCGATTCCAGACACAGGACCGAGCTGCAGAATGTATCAGGCGTGAAAGGGACAGCCTCCTGGTGGTCAGCCAAAAAGCCAGAAAAAAGGCAAAGCTGTGCCCTGCGGCTTCGTCGCTTGCTGAGTCTAGCTAAAGTCAAGTATTGTAATCCGCCATTTTCCGAACTAGGTAAGAAAGGAGGAGAAGAATTCAGAACGGGTGCTGCTTTCCAAGTCTCCCTTGGCACCATCACAAAATCTCAGTCATAAGGTCAGATGACACAGTGCCAAGTGCAGAGTGCATTCCCATAAAGTATTCTGCTGATGCTGCGGAGGCAGCTATTGTGTAGTTTATACCCTAAGCTCAGCCCTCTCTTCATTGAATTAGCTGAAAAAATGCATCACCTTTGGGGGCTGGGAGTCATGGAAACATCTACCTGGCAAGTTGCCCACTTTTTCTGCCCATGAACCAGCGTTGGGATTGTGCTGTCTAATGAAATGATGACTAGGAATGTGAATAGTCGTCCACAGTAAATCTGATTCCTACATTGCCTGTGCTATTTGCACAACAAAACCCTGGCTTCTTCTCTAACATAAAAAGACTTTGTTGGCTGAATGCAACAGTTAGCAGTCTGAGCATGCCTCGCCTGCTTTTCCCTTCTTAACATGCCTTTAAATATTTCCAAAATGAAAGTTGTAATGCAAAAAACATGATAATAAGACAGTTGTGCTAGACTGTTTTGCTTTCTCTGCTCAAAATTGCTCTGTGTGTGTTTGTTTGTAGATTTACAAAGCCCGAACATAGCTACAAAGAGATAAACAATGGGGTGAAGTAAAATGCTCCTTCTCTTTACTTCTTTTTAGACTCAGTATTATTAGATTTAACAAAGGCCAGCCTCTCTTTTGCTTATAAGGCTTCACTCTTTTTTTATTTTTTATTAATTACCAGTTGAACAAGAAAACAAACAAGATAGCAGAGATGGGGGGGGACCAAAAACAATGGTTAACAAGAAAAAGTAAAGACAAAAATATAAATATAAGAGCACAGTCAATAGCAAAATGAAACATAATACATTAACCCAGAGAGAGACCAAGTGTCTAACCAAGATGTAGAATTTTCCTCACAGAAATAAAACTAAAAAAAAGAAAAGCATGTACTAAATAATCATAAATATGTGGAGGGAAACGCCATAAAAAAAGGAAGAAATAACAAGAATGGGCCTATGCAGACATGTCATGTTGAGCAGCTACATTGGCCAACCAGTCCAAGACAGGGTCCTAAATCCGAATGAGCTTTCTCCTGCACGAATCATTTTCAATTAGAGCAATCTCCAGTCTACTTATACTCAGGAATTCATGCCAACAGATCTAGGGATCAGAAGACTCACTAGACAGCAAAAATAGTGGCAGAACCAGTCTTGCTGGGGAGATGGAAAAGAAGTATAAGGCTAATAGATAAGGGAGAGTAATTGGTGAATGACCCAACATAATAAACTTTGGATTCACTACCACTTCAAAGTTTGCGATCTCACAGAGGTTACCGAAGACAAATCCCAATACAAACACAGTACGGAGCAAGATGCAAAAACATGAACCGCATTAGATTTTGCAGATCCACAGCAGAACACCGGTCGTCTGATCGAAGCTTTATTACAAAGAGATGATGAGGGGTATAATGCCAATCGCTAATACATTTCAGGTGATGTACTTTAATACATTATACATTCAAGGCTAGGTGAAACTGCACATTGCTGTGCCTAAGGTCTGCAGCCATTATTTCAGTGTTGAGGAGAGAGCTCTACTTATCTGGGGGCAGCTGGAATGGGTTAACCATGTTATTCTGTGATGATCGATAGATCCCCTTGCAGACCAGCCTGGTGTTTTTCTTTAGAGGACCATTTCTTATAAGGTCGAAACCGGGGCTATCAATACAGTGATGATCTTCATACTGAAGACTAAAGATAAAATGCCTCATCTGCAGGTGCCTAAAGAAGACAGTGGATGGAAAAGAGAACTGTTGCTGTTTGCTAAAAAATGAAGAGAAAAAGCCTGTTAATAATAAGTGTCCTAGGTTGCTCTTTCCCCAGGCCACCCTGAAGCCCTCGTGAACATAATAAGGGAAACTGGGATTGTGGCCCAGATATGTACGCTGATTGAGTACCTGAAAAAACCTGCTTATATGAGTTCCAGATAAGATGAAATACTTTTAGAGTCTCGAAGTGGGTTCGCATAAAGTATGCAGTGAACAAAATCCTCACTCTTGGGACTATAGAATAACAAAGAGGTAAGAATTCATGGAACATACGGCCTTAAGGCCACAATCCCTATCCCAATACTAACTGCATATGTGAAAAAAATGACACCGGATACGAAAACCTAATAATTGGGAGTAAAACCCAACGATCTTCCTTAGGTTGCTGTAAAAATTTAATTTTACAACGAGGCTTCTGATAACCCCCAGATAAACTTCTTCTATAAGGCCTCCACTTTAGTGAAGAAGGCCACAGGAAGAAAAAGTGGGATACATAAAAAGAAAAATACAGGCACATGGGAGGATAATCATCTTAATAAGGTTACAATGCCCGATGAGTCCCAAGTGGAGACGATTCCACTTCAAAAGAACATCGAAAGAGTGTTGAAACAGCTTCCAATAATTATTCTCAAGGATCTCGAAAGAGTCAATCAAACCCTGACTGCCGGATATAACTTTTGTTTGGCCTGGGCAACTTCTGCTTGGCCCAGGCATCTAGGAAAGTTTTGTTACCCAGCTCTGCTGGCCCCATGCCCGAGGAGATAGATGGGCCAGCAGTCAGAAATGGGTCCATTGTTCGTTGTAGGTGTGGAGTTGTTGTGATAATGCGGAGTTCCTTATTGGAGAAATATACATCATGGGCGTTATCAGCTGAGGAGTCGTCCACTATTTCATGAGTGCTAAGGGCAGAAGCTGGTGGGCAAACAGTGACTTTTTTCTTTCTTAACCCACTGTGGGTATTCATGCTGCCATCAACCTGCTTGCCAGGAAGTACTCGCTTTCTCTCCACCTTTGGAGGAGTATGTGGGATGTGTAAGTTATCAGTTTCAACTCGGCTCCTCCCTTCCTCCCCCCTTGACAGGCATCCTGATTTTGATCCTAAACACAGCACTAACACGCAAAAATGCTGCTGGAGCCGCCAAGCCCAGGGCAGAGTCTAAATTAAAGGTATGCTGACCAAGGGATCCACTTAATATACCCAATAAATTATCCGCCAGAGAAACCTGCACAAGACTTAGTTGACCCGGGTTAAACTTAAGTTAGTGGTAATGATTCTAGTCTAGTGGCAAGCAGACAGCCTCTTTCCCCACTTGGCATAAGAAAAACATTTGAAGGGGAGCTAAAAACCTGGTTCCCCTCTTCCACCCAGTCCAACACACTGTGTGTTTTAGGAGAAGACATGCACCGTTTCAGCTTTTCTCCTGTCCGTGAGCCAGCAGGAAGTCTCCGAGCCTCAGGAGGTGGAACCAGCCCGAAGCCCAACCCAGTCGGCAAGCATCAGGAAGAAGCCAGAAAGGAGAAACAAGAAGAAGGAAGACTCCCACCACAACTAACACTCCATCAGGACATCCCTGAATCTGGGTTGTCGGCGCCGTCATGGCCTCCCATGTAGAGAGGCCAACAGCGTGGAACCCGATCCAGCTGTCGGACTGGCAGCACTGTCAGGAAACCATGGGCCGGTAGTTGTTAGAAGAAGCAAGGTATTCTTAACCGCTTGATGGGGGTTTAGGTGCAACTCATTATTAGTCTAAGTGGCCATGGGCAGCTGGACCTCCGTGCTGGCTCAGCCATGGTCCACCATCTTTCAGAAGATCGCTTATGAGGTTTCTCACCTTCTGAAACCTTATTAATAGGTTATAATTACCATCTATCGACTGTACTCAGCACACTATGTTGCAACAGTCCTCCTCAAAATCTATTCTGAAAGAGACCACAATGCACTACAGTAATGTGAACTTATATACTCTCTGCGTGAGTAGATGCTTTTTTCATCAACCGCAATTTCAAAGAACAGGTGAAATAAGTTGAACCTGCAATGAATCAATCTCTTGGGTAAAATAAACAATTAGATTAGATGTGAGGGTGCCTGTTGTAAAGTGTGTTATTTGCCCTTAAAGGGCTCCTATTTGTGTCTTCAGAACATCAGTGTCAGCCTACACGTAAATCTCCATTCTTCTCATTTAAAAGATAACTAGCGTATCCTCTTCCTAAACACTAAAATGATAGCTCTCAATCTAAATGTTATCAAGTTTGCACCAATGAGTAGACACGTTCCATACAATAAATATGTTCTATTCAGGCCTATAGTTATACTGCAACAGATCTTAGGAAAATTCAAGGAAGGATCTGAAGAAACTAAACTTACTCCTTGTTGAGGTAATCTTCCAAACTATAATGTCAATGTGAAGAAACAAACTTAACGAAAAGCATCCAGCTGCAGTGTTGAACTTGACTTTCAATCTCTTTTACGTAATTTCTGCTGTTTAAAAAAAAATGCTGTTCTATGCAATGATTGTTCCTTGACCGTTATTACCTTATAATTGACCACATGAATTAGGAGATTTTCTTCATCATTTTTATGCTACATTTTTCCCGGAATTCCTAGCCCAGACTCTGTTTGCCTTTGAGAACTCCCTATCCTCAGCATCTACCGAAACAGAGGATATGCCAAGATCGTGACAAGGACAGAAACTCATCATGGCTGATCAAAAATTTAAGGAAAGACATTGGGAAATACACTAATGTAAAGGATGAGGAGGGGAGGTGATAGGACTTTCTCATAGAAAAACTCGGGTTTTAGACAATTTGCTGACTATTATTTATCCTGCATATACAATGTATTTATCATCTATTCAATGCTGTCAACTTCTAAAGAAGAAATGATAAGAAAGAAATGCATTTAATGTAAACTAAAATGTTCCAAAGATTAATCCTAATGCAACATGTTTTGGCTATCCAGTTTATGAAATATGTGAAAGAGTATTCTAGAATTAAAAGCGTCAATTTTTCCTCATTATTGTCGTTGGTGAGCAATTTCGGTTCACTGACAGACTATCGATGTAACAATCATCGATGTAAAAAATATTGAGGAAAAAATATCGACTACAAAAATATCGACTCCCATACCTTTACAGGTAAGTACAAAAATATTGACTTAAAAATAAAGAGGTAAAATATATAGATGTAAAAAATAGCAATTTAAAAATATATATAATATAATATATATTAAATATTAATAATATTTTTACCAATAATTTAAAACAAAACAAAAACATTCTAAAATAAATTAAAACATAAACTATTAAAAAAAAAAACTAACATTTCCCAATACAATAAGTGTAACAGTAGGGAAAGTGTGGGATAGCAAAATAATTAAATGTACTATTCCATCTTCAGTGAGTGCAACAGTAGGGAAAGTGTTGGATAGCGGAGGGGAAAAAATCCCAATCCAGTTATAGCAACAGTAGGGAACGTGTTGAATAGCGGAGGGGAAAAAATTATTATTCCCACTCCAGTGAGTGCAACATTGGGGAAAAAGTTGGACAGCAGAGAAACAAACATTTGACAATGACCAGTACTTGCACAGAAGAGAAGAAAGTCAAACTTCAGCACCTGGGCTATTGCTCCAGGGACCAGCATGAGAAATATTGTTACGGTTCTACACTCAAGCATCAAGGATGCTTGCAATTGCTTGTTACAACAGGAGCCACAAGTTTAGAAGGGGATCCATGACTTGGTTTGAAATACTTTTCTCAATCACTACTTTCTCAAATGCGCTACAATTAAGAATAAGTATGCAGGTTCATATACAACATCATGTGACCAATGTTAGATCAGTTGAAACGGCCACAACATATCCAACAGCTGTTATTCTCCTCCCACCTCCAAAGGTGTTTTACAGAATGTAAAAGGAGTGACTCTTCAATGACAGTTTGTGTCCCTCATTTCCAAAAAGGCATGAGAATGATCATATGAGGAAGTTATCGCTACCCTAAAGCCCGGTATTGCGTGCTTTGAAACTGGTAAGCAGAGCCACCTTGCTTGTAACTACCTTTAAGACTGTATGGACCTATAGACTGTATGGGCACTGGTGAAAGAAGTTTTCATACCAACAACTTGCTGACTTCAGAGCAATTTTCATAACACCAAAGAGCAGACTGATAGAGTAACAAGTGTCCTGGTACTGATATTATATGGTGTCCCATGCTTGGGTTTGGATGTGTCCCTTTTTTTTTACCATACTTTATAAAAAATCCCCATGTACTTCTCTAAGTAGAGACGAGTGAATGGAATTGCCCTGGGATGGGTGATATTGTGCTGGGTCAAATGACTGACTGGCAAGAAGAAGCATCCACAAGGGATGTGAGGATACTTCCATGCTGGTGATATGAAGTAGTACATGGTCTTTTCAATGAAGTTCTATGGTCATACGTGTTTTCATCCCTAATTTCTAACCAACGTTCATTCCTTTCTCCTCCACAGTTTATCTTTACTGCATGCAAAGGCTAACAAAGAGGAATATAACAACTTTGATGAAAAGAAGAGCACTGCTCTCTTTTTACCGAACTGTCCAATGCCAACTCCAAGCTACATATATTTCCACATACTGAACTATATGTGTTTGGGGGTTTGTTTGTGTGAGTGTGTCTGTGTGTGTGGTGTGTACCTAGATTTCAGACTACAGAAATTGGACTGTGTGCAGGATAAGAAAACAAAGAAACAATTATTTTAACCGGCTTAGAGGCACACGAGAGGCTAATAGCTTAAGAGGACCTACAAAGGTTGTTTAATATTTAAAAAAGGGAAAATTTGGGTTTTAGTCCGACACAAGTCATTATGGTTACCAAATACGGCAGCATAGGAATGGCAGATGGTTGATTAAATCTTTTCTGAGGAGTAGTGCCTAGATCTCTCTTTGGTGTTGGTGTCTGACATGATACTCATCGGAGTAATGGTGTAATGCATAATGTAAGAAAGGAACAAGGGTAATTTCTTCAAACGAATCTTCATTTGATCCTTTGCCTGAAACATTAAGGCTATGCAGTGATTTAAGACAGACAAGCTTCAAAAGGCTAAGGGTCTGATAAAGAGTTTGGCGGTCCATAGAACTGCCGAATCTGTGGTGGTGGTCCGACAACCTCGCACTGGGGAACTGCCTGCCATTTCACAGCGGTGGCAGTAGGACCACCACAAGACAGCAGGCACTGCGGGGATCAAGGATCCAGCTGGGCTGGCGATCTTTCCCCTGGCATTAATATACTGGCATTATGGCAGCCGGCACCGCCGACCAAATTCCGAGTGCACAAGTTACTACTGGTGTAACGATAGATCTGTAAGAGACATTATTTAGTGATAGATTCCTTCACTTAGAATATCCCCAGCCGTCAGACTGGATCCAGAAAGTTTTTCGTCAGCAGTATCCCTGCGCGTCGGAAGGTGGCGTTGTACGGCCCCGCATCCGTCGCTGGCGTCGTATGCATCGAGATGACGTCACAGAGCCTACTTAGGCGCCACCCATGCACGCTGACGTCAGTTCTGTACACGACTTCCTGCGCCAGGAAAACAGAGCCATGTAAGAAACTGACCACTGTTGCCATGAAACTAGGGACCTGAAAGGGATGACCTTAACCCTAGAAATCAGTTCGCAGAATGGGGAGGATGGGTGGGGCGGTAAGGAATCTATCACTAACTATTGTCTCTTACAGATATATTGTAACACAAGTAGTAACTTGTGCATCTGAAAGAGACACGTAAGTGATAGATTCCTTAACTTAGAATAGATACCCCAGCAATACCAACCCCGGTGGAGGGTCTGCGAACATGATTACACCAGAAAGTCACGGAGAACAGAACGACCAAAGAAGCCATTTCTCCGGACTTGACTGTCAAGGCAGTAATGCTTGGTAAACGTGTGGAGCGAGGCCCACGTAGCTGCCTGACAAATGTCCTGCAAGGGAAAGCCGCATTCCAAGGCAGTAGTGGCTGCTGTTGCCCAGGTAGAATGGGCACGCAGCCCCACAGGAGGCTCCGCTTGTGCACGGCCCTACCTTTTTTGGCACCCACGTAGCCAACAAAGACTGGTCGTCCACCTGGAACTGTTGTGTGCGCTTGAGATAGAACGAGAGCGCATGTTTTGGTTCCAGACGGTGGAGCCTCTCTCCCTCTTTCGAAGGATGTGGAGGCGGGAAGAAGGTGGGCAAAGTGATGGTCTGCCCGATGTGGAAGGGCGTGACGACCTTTGGCAGGAAAGAAAGACGGGTCCTTAAAACCACCTTGTCCGGATGAACAGAAAGGAAAGGAGGTTTAGAAGAAAGACCCTGGAGCGCACTCACTCTTCTGGCAGAGGTGATAGCTACCAGGAAAGCCGTCCTGAGAGTGAGAAGATGTAAGGGACAGTTATGAAGGGGCTCAAAGGGAGTGCACATCAGATAGGTCAAGACAAGATTTAAGTCCCATTGAGGCATTATGAAAGGCACGGGAGGTAAAGTGTGTGTAATGCCTTTGAGGAAACGATTAACAACCGGGGACTTAAAAAGAGAAGGCTGATCTGGAAGCCGTAGAAAGGCGGAGATGGCCGAAAGATAACCTTTGATAGTGCCCAGAGCAGAGCCCTGCTGGGCCAAAGAGAGAAGGAACAGTAGGACCTCGGAGAGAGGGACAGAAAGGGGATCCACAGCCTTAGCTGTGCACCATGCCACAAATGTGTTCCACTTGCAGGCGTATACCAATTTAGTGGAGGGAAACCCGGCTGCCAGAATGACATCACAGACTTCGGGAGGAAGATTGAAAGCTGTCAACTGTCGCTGCTCAATCTCCACGCATGGAGGTGATGCTGGACAGGTTCGGGTGGAGCAGAAGATCCTCCCGTAGAGGCAGTCGGATCTGGGGATCGATCGCCATGCTGAGTAGCTCGGGATACCAGTATCTTTGTGCCCAATCAGGAGCAAAAAGGATGACTTGGGCCCGGTCCCGCCGAATCTTCTTCAGCACTCTGGGCAGAAGTGGTATAGGCGGAAAGGCGTACAACAGACCGCAACTCCACTTGCGACGAAAAGTGTCGCCGAGCGAGTGCCGCCTTGGAAATTCCAAAGCGCAGAACTGATGACATTGCGCGTTCTTTTCGGTGGCGAATAGATCTAACCAAGGCTCTCCCCACTGCAGAAAGAGACCTTGCGCCACGTCCGAGTTCAGACACCATTCGTGATCCATCATGCATCGGCGGCTCAGTTTGTCCGCCCTGGCGTTCAGGGAGCCTGCCAGGTGTTAAACCACCAAGGTAAAGCCTTGATGTTCCAGCCATGTCCAGAGGCGCAGAGCTTCCTGACATAGGGTCCACGACCCCACCCCACCCTGTTTGTTGCAATACCACATGGCGGTGGTGTTGTCCGTGAACACCTGCACTACACTCCCCCAGACAGAGGGAAGGAATGCCTTCAGTGCAAGACGGATCGCCCGAAGCTCCAAAAGGTCCCCAGGAGGGACGCATCCGTCACCACTGTGTGCTCCGGTTGGGAAGCGAGAGGGATCTGCAATTGACCCAATCGCGATTGGTGAGCCACCACTGCAATTGTCGTGCAGTGCCCTTGAGATATGGACATGATCCGACAGGTTGCCCTGATGGTGTTCCCACTGGAACTTCAGGTCCCACTGCAGAGCTCGCATATGCCATCTGGCATGTTGCACTAGCAGGATGCAGGAGGCCATCAGGCCCAGGAGCCGGAGGGTCATCCTGACTGAAACCCAGGATAGAGGCTGAAAGATCGGAATCACAGCCTGAATATCCCAGACTCGCTGCTCGGGAGGATAAACCCGAAACTGTGTCGAATCCAGAACCGCTCCGATGAAGGAAGCTTCTGAGAGGGACTCAGGTACGACTTTGCCACGTTGATGGAGAACCCCAGCAAATGTAGGAGGTCGGCCATAGTCTGGAGGTGGGACACGACTGCCTGGGGCAAGCCCGCCTTCAACAACTAGTCGTAGAGATAGGGGAAGACTGAAACTCCTGATCTGCACAGATGAGCTGCGACCACCGCCATCTCATTCGTGAACACCCGAGGGGCACTGGTAAGGCGAAGGGGAGAACGGCAAACTGAAAATGCTCTTGGCCAACCGCAGGTAACGCCAGTGGGCCTTCAGGACGGGGATATGAAAATATGCGTCCTGCAAGTCCAACGCTACCATCCAGTCTCAAGGGTCGAGGGCAACCAAGACTTGAGCCAGAGTCAACATCTTGAACTTCTCCTTCTGGAGGAACCGATTGCCGTTCCTGAGGTCAAAGATGGGGCATAGGCCCCTTTTTTCCTTTTTGGGGACCACAAAGTAGTAGGAATAACAACCACGTCCTACTTCTGGCCCAGGAAGGCATTCGATGGCCCCCTTGGCCAAGAGGGCCGTTACTTCCTGTTGGAGAAGCACAAAGTGATCCCCGACATGCGGTGGAACTGAGGTGGGATGGCTGAAGGGGCAGACTCGAAGGGGAGGGAGTAGCCCCTTTGGCCGATTTGCAGCACCCACTTGTACGAGGAGACAGAACGCCAGTGGGGGAGGTGATGTCGAATCCTGCCGCCCACGAGCGTGGGGTGCACCCCAATGCTCAGACTAGGAAAGCTTTGAGGCGGATGCTGCTGGAGCGGAGGTGTACTGACCCGCACGCTGGTCCCCTGTGCCGCCACCGCGGCCACCACATCTGCGGCCGTGCTGAAGTTTGTTCTGCGCAGCCTTCTGGCTGAACGGACATGTTGTGGCACCCCTTCCATGGCCACGAAATGAACGAAAAGCAGACGTGACCGGGTGCATCGTGTGACTTGGCCGTAGCCCGAGTCTGTAAAACACTCCAGTGCACTGTCTGCCTTATCGCCAAACAGGCGAGTACCATCAAAGGGCATGTCCATATCATCAAAGGGCATGTCCATGAGGGAACTCTGAGCATTCCCCGAAAACCCCATGGACTGCAGTCAGGCATGGCGACGGAGGGCCACTGTCGTGGAGATCAACCTACCCAGTGAGTCTGCGGTGTCGAGTCCACATTGGATGGTGAACTTTGCTGCATCTTTCCCCTCAGCAACAGCCTGGGAAAGCACCGCCCGAACCTCCTCCGGACCCTGAGGTAGTGTCTGCGATACCGTGTCCCACACAGCGTGAGAGTAACGGCCCAAGAGGCATGCGGTGGTCACCAACTGCAGCCCCAAGCTGGCAGAGGAAAGCAATTTCTTGCCAAACTGTTCCAACTTCTTAGATTCCTTATCCTGTAGGGAATGCGCTTTGGGAAGTGGAGGCTTGGATGACCAGGCTCTATGGAGTTGGGTGGGTCGTTAAAAAGGCAGGGTCACCCGGTGCTGGGTGATGACGTCTGGCCACGTTCTTATCCACAGGAACCCCAGAGGCTGGTTTAGACCAGGTGCCCATCAACACATCAGTTAACGCCTCATTGAACGGTAACAGAGGCTCCATAGAGCTTGCCGCCGGCTGGAGGACTTCAGTGAGGAGGTTAGTTTTGAGAGTTACCGTAGGCAGATCAAGGTCAAGGGCCTCAGCTGCTCTACACAGTACCACAGTGTATGTGGCGCCCTCCTCCATGGCCACAGCAGGAGGAGAAAGACAACCAGGTTCAGAGGAGAGGTCAAGGCCACCTGCATCCTCCGACTCTTCCGCCCACTCCTGTTCCGACTCGCACGGCCGTGTAAGAGGGTCCTCAGACCCCTCCCAGTTGTCCCCCTCTTCCACTGCCCGTGGCGCAGGCTGCGGTGGCAGGGGAGGGACAGGGACTCTAAATGGTCAGCGCCAATCCGGCTTCATGTCCCAATTAGGGTCCCAACTTGGAGCAAAATTGTCCAGAAACCGGGCAAGGGTGGAGGTGGAGCAAATGGGACCCATTGTGGTGCCAAAAACAGAGCCGCGGGAGGCGCCGGGCCGGAGCTGCCAGCGGCGGACCTTGCGGCCCCTGGGCTGGAGCCGCTGGCGGAGAACCTTGCAGGCCCTGGGCCGGAGCCAACGGCGGAGAACCTTGCGGTGCTGGGGCAGGAGCCACCTGCAAGGCGGGCCCTCAGCTGGGACCGCGGGGCCTGAAGGGGCACCGGCGGAAGCCAGAGACCTGAAAAGGCTGTCCATGGCAGCAAGAAAATGTTGCACCTGGGCCGGAGTCGGATTTTCTTTCACCCAAACATTCAGATGAGAGGCTGCTCATGCCCCCAGCACTCCCTACTTGGCCTAGGTACACAGGAGGCTAGTTGGCAGATAACCATCCACATAATGCTCCCTTTGCTGGCCTATAACATTATATATAACTAGCAAAGGGAGCATTCTGATTGGCTAGCGAGCTCCAAATTTTCCACTTTGCGGGCTAATAATATAATGATACAATCATATCTTTTTATATTGCTTCACACCACACATGCTGTTTCTAAGCCATCGAAATAGCACAAAAAAACGAATTTATACAAAAAGACCCCGCTCCCCCCCCCCCCCCCCACTCCACCCCCGCTCCCACCAATATTAACAGCATGGGCCGCGGCAGCTGTCTTGAAAAGAACTGGGGCAGGGCTCTAGAAATCTGAAGGCACCTCTATTTGAGATATGTTATAGAAAGGAAAGAGGCAGAGGGTGATGTATAGGGCATCAGAATGAATTTAAAGACAGCAAAAGGTAGAAATGATAGATAACGGTTCTGAATGTTGGGGTGTTATACGGAATAAAGTAGCCTGCCTTATGTTTTACAGTTAGCAAAAATAATTGAATAGTTGTTCCGTGACAAGTTAAGAACATTCATTCCCCTAATATTTGCTAGATGAGGCTGTGGAATTTCCTTGTTAAATGTTTACGCTGTAATGTTTATGGCTGCCAATCAGCCTTTCTGTTTTTCATGCACATGTGAAAAGGATACAATCAAAATAGATGTACTCACTCATGTGTTTAAACGGTTCTTGCATAAATGTGCATCAAACATGCAACGGCTGAGGGCACAACAGTCTCCATTTTATATTAGTAAACGTCAGCTTGATTAGTGTAGTACACTATGTAATTGTTACTTTCACACACTTTTATTGGCGCAAGATGCTGACTTCACCTGTAAAAAGTTTTAAATAATAAAATAAAAGCATACGTCTGCTTAAGACACATAATATATTATGCAAGTTTTGTGCGAACTAGAGCATGCATGATTATTGCTTGAGTAGGGAATTTCCCTTAAAGTTATACGCACGCTGTTGGAACTATAAATATTCTCTACTCGTATTTTCGCACCTCTGCTCTAATGGACTATTTCCCGAAATGCATTCCATTAAAAGTTTTAAACCGATGTGGGTTCAGTGTTAAACACACACTTCATCTATTATCGCTTATGCTCACCAGATGTCTTAAAACAGCAACGTGTGCCATGTCAGCTAATTCTGAGGGACTGGTATTAATAATACACACAAGAGGTCCTTTAAAGATTCCAGCTCACATGTCAAGCAAGTAGCTACTTTCTCCATAGAATACATGCAGTAACCTATCGGAAAGCACACACCACATGTCTGACACGTTCTAAACCTCAAATAGATCTTTCACAGAACTTCATATTATACGCCAGCCCACTCCCCCACTCAACTTTATGCATCTGTGTTCCTCCTCTCTTTTTCTTTGTACTCTCACAAGCACTTGTGTTTTCTTCCCTTTCCAGTCAAGCAAGTGCATGTACCACCTTCACCCATGCAACTCACATCTTCTGACAATATTATCTGAAGATTGCAAAACGTTCTGCCCAAAAGCACTTATATCGCTCATTCCACTTTCGTGGAAAACCTGTCAATTCTGAGTGGTTTGCTGAAGCTAGACATAAAGGCACAAGAATAGGCAGAATTATGCAATCTGCTCTCCTTAGTATACTCAAAATGGCTAAATTGCTTTGCTGACTGCTAGAATACCACCACAAAATTGTACTATCATATTTGTCCTGGAAACTTTGTAGAATATTTCTTGGAATATTTTCTGGCAGTTTCGTTTAGCCACAGCGGACACCTTGAGCTGCTCTGGCAACAACTTCTATCCCCTCCAAGCCTTCAAACCTTTCAAGGCTATTTTGCCTTTTGGGCATGCCCCATTTGAGTACAGGCGTGAGGACCTGTACGGTTACATCTTCTATAAAGTAAATTAGATTGGTTTGTGTTATGAGCCTAGGCTGATGTGTTCAAACAGATTGGTTTGCTTTGGACGCAAAAAGAGATGGTACAGCACTGAAGAAGTATGTGAGAGCCAACCAGATGAGAGTGTCAAGGAGTTTTTTTTATAGATAACAAAGAGGCAGCTGTAGAGAAACTTGGGCAGTGCTTAATTTGAGACAGTGGTTGCAGGTGGGGCCCACCTCCATTCATTTGTGGAAATCATCACTTATTTTTCTTGATCAGAGTTTGACCCAGAGCAAGAGAGTGAAAAACACAAGGGGGAAAAGGAAGAAAAGAAAGAGAAAAAACTTGACAAAGGGAGAAAACAAGAACTTACAAGAATGAGATAAAGCAGCAAGGAGTGTATGGTGGGGAATTCAAGAAGCATGAGTTGGAATGAGGTCTAAGCACACTTGGGATTGGGCGTGCGAACATACAGTAGAGCCATCTGCAGACTTGTAGGCAAAACTTTGTGCCCCAGCACCTACTCTTTTACAAATCAACCATTGGGCTTGGGTATAGTTAAGAAGTGGCAGCTGGTTGAATGTTGGGGGAGGATAAGAGTGTGGCATGACACCAGTTTGTGCGGTGGGGCGAGTGCTGCCTTGGACGACTGTAAATACTCTAAGATAATAATTGTTTTACAGATTCCTGCATTAAATAGCGTACTATCTTACAGCCTATAGGCAGAAAGTGAGAGAGTAACAGGACAAGGTATATAAGATGCATGTGTATAATTAATGATCTTTTCCAAGGTAGAAAAGGGCATATTTGGGGTGTCGGCTTGTCTATGGCCAATGCATTTATTAGGGACTCACTGCTTGTGAATGGAGGAACTAGCCTTTTTGTCAGGTGTTCAGTGGTAGTGGTTGAGGTCATGAAGAATATCAGCTGCACATTGGAGATAAATGTGACTTCTAGGTTCTTCACTGTAGGTGTGGGTAATGAAGTGTCTGTGTGAAAAGCGATGGTGGTAGTGTGGAAGGTAAGGGCTGGCGAGGCCAGAAAATAGATTAATAAGTTTCTTGTTATCAGGAAACGAGAAACTGCCGTAGAGAAGTCTTATGAGAAAATAAGACGTGAGATGATTTAATTCAGGGTTGACAGAGGTACTCTATGCATCTCAACTGCGACCCATAGAGAGCAAGGCAGTGAATGAGTGGGTGAAGGGAAAATAAGAGCTAAGGAGATTGCATACAGTGGCTTAAGGCTTCACAAAAAACACAACCACATGCATTCTGTGTTCTGTGATTTGCAAACACACACCAACACAGTGACACACACCGACAGACACAAGAACAAAAAGTACAAAGTAGTTCACGCTTTGACTCGCATACTTTCTGGACACCTAATGTCTGACACCTATACCACTTTGCAATACTGGCTTAAAAATGGGTTGCTTTAATATGTATAATTGTTTAAAACTGCAGAGCTCGAGCCTAGTCCAGGAATGGTAAGCAATGAGTGTGTTAGAATCGCAGTTGACAGATCTCCTTCGCGGTGTCTGACATCTAGCAGAGCCCTCACGTATGGCTTGCAGGATAAACACATTCATGATGAGAAGTTACAGAGCCTTAAACATGTTGAGCCATGAAAATGTAAGCTGCGGCACCTCTAGCTAAGGCACTATTCGAATGATAGTTTGGAGAGTTTATGCACAAAGCAGCACAAAATACAACTAGGCCTACTAGGCTTTACTCTCCCAGATGTATTTTTAAAAGTCCTTTATCTAGCACACATTTGTGAATATATTTCCTAGAAAAGTTGCATATGTACGTTTTTCATGTCTACTCCTTCCAAATTCGTAGTTAAATAGTTTTACCTCTTTAGAGGTCCTGGTAATTCTCACATGAGGACTCGAGTTCTGTTGAGCACATCACATTTAATTTCCATAAGGTTCACCAAATACATAGCTCAATTGGGAGGAGTTTAAATGTCTTCTTGGTAGCTGTGGAATAGTCCAATAATAAAAGGCCACCGGGAGATAAAAATAGATGCATGTCGTAGACTTGTGCTAGCAATCTCTGCTTCCAGACAACCCATTGGCCTACTGCTCATTGTAAATGCAGCCAACTCCACGCTGCCTCCCTTCCTTGTGTTCCCCATTCCATCTAAAAAAAACATTTGCCCACCTTCTGCAAAGCTCTGAAATGCAAATGAGATCACCATTGGTGGTTATTTAATTGTAGTTGGCAACATTTTGAGCTAAGCAATTATGTGTAAATAAAACATTTCTAATTAAGGGGCTTTTGATAAAATATATATATACATACAGGTTATTTTAATTATAATACTATCACTGCCCTTAATATAAGAATTTCCAATATTACTGTTAGTTTACTAGAAGTATTATGCTTAAGACGTCTTCACGTTTTCTCTGTTAGACTGAAAACATTAGAAGGGAAAATTAAAACGAATTTTTACGCGATATCCATCATGGGTATTTGCACTTAATCAATGCAACTGATTAATATTAATGGAATGATGAGCCCCATGGAACAGTTTTCTTCATATCACAACTTAGGTGCCCTGGCCACAACATTGACAAAGTATGCTGCTGAGCAGGATGGCAAAGAATGCTACCATTGGTCGGTGTGGCACTCGAGAGGGAGTACTGGAATGGTGTTACAAGGATACAACTGAACAGCCAGCAGCAATAGGTGAGAGATGAATATTCTACGGGGCTGGGTCAAGGCGTTATTGACAAAGCTTCCAGCCAATGGGTGAAAGAGGGTGATTGAAGAAAGACAATGTTTGAAAGGTGTGGTGCCAAAGCTCGCATCATGTATACTGTAAGCAATAGGTCTATTTAACAGATATGCAGTCAAAGCCCAGACCTCAAAACAAGGCAGAAGATCCGCTAATTACATTGTGCCATGATGACAGAACCTGGATTGAAACTGATTAACTTATTAAATACATACACCTTTTGAGCTCAAGGCCATTGACAATGGCTTAACCAGTATTGCAGAAAAAGGAGGCGAGGAACGGTTGATTAATGGTAAATAAACAGAATAGAAGGATGGTGCTTAATCCTGTCAGCTAGCTGCCATTATATTTCTCTCCTTTCCCCACTTTCTGAAAATCTGGTTTAAGTTTTTTTGACTCATAGCTGCGCACATGCACATATGCTCGATGAATCTACTGCAAAATGATGTAAGCCCACCATGCCTGCCATTTTACTAACCTGAGTAGACATCAATTAAGAAGCAAAGCAAAAGGTGGGCGTGCGCCAGGTACTTGGTATTGAATTTTCCAAAAAAGTATTTATTTTTAATTGTTTCCCATATCGTGCGAAACTAACAATTGAAAATAAAGACTTTTTTATGAAAATCCAATACCAATTCTCTTGACTTCATTACCTGGCGAACGCCCACCTCTTGCTTCGAACCACAGAGGCGTCACCTGACGGCTGATGCCCGGGCTCGTTGCTATATTTGAAACTAGCGTGAGGTGCAGAAGCATTAGTCCGCCGTCATTTTCCTCTCTTGTAGTATCAATTAAGAAGCAATAATGGAGGGAGGACACTTAATGAAACAATTTCATGAAATTTACAGAGAAGGCAGCATCTTTACAATAAATCTTATTAACATCCAAACAACTCCCATTGCAAACATGTATTATTATCTTATTTTATATTAAGACGTTATACACACACTTAATAAATACAAATGTCTTAATAGCTCAACACCACAGCTTCAGGCGTCACTGTCACGTGGCAACGATTAATAATAGTTCCCAATTTGCAATGACATTTAGAAGCAACAACATATATCACTGAGCTAAAATATAAGGGGATGAGCTCGCAGTTAAAACAAACGGGGTGCCAAGTTATTGAAAATTTGGAAAAAGTTTCACAACATATGTGACCTTTATTAAGTGATTACAGAAGAGAAATGGAATACATTGTAGTGCTTGGCTTCATTGGCAAGGCTTGCTAAGTAATTATGAGACGTTGAGAGAGAGAAATAGTCCACAATTACGACTCTATTTATTTAAAATTACTTTTTAGAGCCATTTCTAATTTTGCAACATGGTGATGTAGTATTTAGATTTTGTTCATTCAGTTTACATCATTTAGATGTTTTCTCTTCAGATTAACAATAGAACTGTGTTGTAGAACGTGTGGTTGTGGCACTCCTGCATATCCAAATACATTCTAGCAAAATAATGGCGTTTGGTTTACACAACTTACTACCAAATGGACAATCATTCTCAATTAATATTCTATTTTAATACGATTTTTGGTTTCTTAATACTGTAGGCATATATAAACTGATCCTCATCAAATTTGGAAAGACAGATCAATGACCATATATTATAAAGAATCGGTTACAGGGGGTCGACTGTTTGGACCAAGCAGTTCGAGGTTGATTTATCTTTTCTAAGGACGTAGACTCCTTCTGTTCACAAATTTGATTCAGAAGACAGGCAAGATAATGAGGCCAATTCGCAAAAGCATTTATGAGCACGGATGTAGTACTCCAGGAGTACTCCTTTACATACTCTTACAAGAAATCCAGAATCAGACCGAAACTTCCAACTCCCTATTACTAAAAGTGCAATAAGGGCACACTTTCTATTGTTACTAACTGCATAAATATAATCCCTAAATATTCTCATGTTACTCCCTTTTTAGATATTTTGAAAATAATTCACGCAGGCATGTAGGAGTACATAAACGAAACTTCAGTTAATTAGTCCCAGATTGCTTTGCAACTAGTTCTTTTGAAGTTTTCCAAAAACAAAGAAAATCGCTTCAACTTTTTTTAAAAACAAAACCATGTCTCAAGCTAGTACTGTTTGTCATCACAAATGTAAAAAAATATATATCATGATATGAGATCATGCAGTGATACCTTTAACTCAACGACATCCAGCAATTTTTGAGATTGGTTTAGATATTGCTATGTATGGATTGCCTTGCTTCTAACATTGGTTCTTTCTTATTAAATCTCCTTTTTTTCTGGCAAGACGTTAAATTGTGTGAATGTATTGGCAAAGGAAACATTTGAAAAAGGCAAACTGCTGGAAAACTTAATTGTGAGAAACCACATTTTCTCCAGGGACAAAAGACACCTTTTATTCCCTGTGATACTGAACAAAAAGTTATGGCACTGATGTTGGACTATGCGCTTGGATGCTGTTACGAGCCTCTCCCTCTGCATGGTATTCTGAACCCAGCCCTATGACTAGGTTTTCGCAAGTTGCTATTAAGTTCTGCATATAACTAAACTGTTTCCCGCCCTTTTATAGACTGACTGAGGTCTGCTTGGTTGTTCTGTGCATGGTAGTATATATATCAACATTTAGGATTATGACAAATGTTCCTCAAAAGTGGTCTCTGCCCCTCATGTGGTGTAGCTAATAGTGTCCTGATTGGTATACATTTTCAGTATTTTATCAATGATATTTGTACATATTCCTCTGTACTGCTGCAATAGATTATTCAATCAAGACTGCAGCGAGAGTTGTAGTGAAGGGTGACAGTTCCACAGTTGTCTCTGGGACTGCAGGTGAATGACTCATCTGTGCCTGGTTTTTGTTCTCGGCCAACATCAAGGAAGATGCAGGGGTGAAGTAAGCGTGTGATCCTCAGGACAGAGAATGAGCCTCTGGTCCTAGGTGATGTCAAAACAAGCCAAGTTAGAATGCAGGGGTGAACTGACAGCGTGAACCCCAGGAATGAGACATACGACTCAGTTACTTACTGGCTAACAGTCTTCATGTTTGTTTGCATATGGCTCCATTTGTCTTGTAAATTATATGGCAATTAACTTGACATCGATTCATGTGTGGGACATTACCTTTCTAAATGTTTAAAGGTAGTAAAACAAGCACTGGCAAAGACAATAATTTTGCCTTGAATGTTCTAAACAGGCAAGTAGAAACGTTTTAGTATATTAAAGCGAGGCCTATTACTGATGTCCAACACACTCCTAACGGTGCACTGGGAAGTGGGGAGAATTCTCCATATACTAGAGTGATCATCTAAAGGGCAGGATCTTAGTTTGCAGCCTACTCAAAAATGTAAGAAGCCTGAAGAATATGTGATGACAAGTACAATAGTGGCTATATTGGAATGTACACATTCAATTTTGTTCCACCAGAAAAGCAGCAAAAGGAAAATCTAGGGCTCTGCATTATTATTTAAAATAGGACACTAACATCACAGGATGTTTATTTTGCATTCTGATTTTTTTTTATAGTGACAGAGGTGTTCTATTTCAAGCATATGTTCAAGCCCAAAAATATACATAAATAGTGTTCCTTTATAAACATTGGAGTTTTCGCTTAATATCTTACAACGTTTTGACAATGTATGCTACCTCAGAAAAAACTGACAAGGAGAAGCGTAAATAAGGGATTAACACACACAGATACACACACAGACATGCCTGAACATACGTATGCAAACACCGGCATAGCCCAATATAACAATACCGTGGTGTTCTACATGCACATATCTCGCAACACCAATAACCAAGTTATAGTAAGGTGGAAGGAGTATGCAGAGAACTCAAACCAGCAGAGAAAAAACACATAGTGAGAAACAGACACATTCAGTCTCCACAGTGAAAGCCTGATGCAGCGGCAATATGTACCTGCCCCTTAAAACTAGGGCGCACACTCTCAATCCTGCAGCAAATGGGCCTCGAATTAGAATCATATAAATCACTCAGCAGAATGTAAAATACAACAAAACTGCTTAAAGTAAAGCTAATTGTGTTGTATTATGTGTTTCACTTTCATATATTACACTTGGTCTACATTTATGTTTCCATTTAGTGCATTACATCTGATTAGTGAATTGAGTTACCATGCACATGCTGCTGTCAGTGGAGGAAGCTTTGTTTCTTAGGTGGCTTCTCCGTTCACCAAATAGTCCCTTCCATCTACTATGTAATGCATCACAATGAAAGCACTCAAGAAGAGGTAGAGTAGCACACCCATGGTAATATTATGTTATGTTATGGTGATTTATATAGCGCACGGCTGCCCCAGCCAAGGGGCGTCCCGGCGCTGCGAGCAGACAGTTTACAGGGGGATAGAGGCGCAGAAGAACAGTTATTGAAAGAGATGGGTTTTAACAACCTTTCTGAAGGCTAAAAGGTCCTGTATACCACAGATAGCTTCAGGCAGACTGTTCCATAACTTGGCAGCCAGGAAGCTAAAGGATCGGCCGCCTACTCTGGCCAGTCTGGTGCGGAGAATGGTCACAAGATGTTGTCCCTCTGAGCGGAGCGATCTCCTAGGAATGTACTCTGACAGGAGCGGGCGCAGCATAGGGGGAGAAGCGGTTTTAACCACATGAGCGCTAGCGAAATTCTGCCCCTGTGCTTGTTTTTTAAAAAACCCATTATTCATGACGAGCTGGGCTCGTCATGAGCGTGCGAGGAGGCTACCTCATGACGAGCCCAGCTCGTCATGAGCGTCGAAGGGGTTAAGGATTTTAAAGGCTAAGCACAGTGCCTTAAACTGGATCCTTTTGCCCACCGGGAGCCAGTGCAGTTTTTTCAAGACTCCAGATACCGAAGAATGGCGAGGGAGACCTACCAGAGCCCTGGCAGCCGCATTCTGAACTCTCTGCAATCTGGTGATTTCCGCCAGATTTGCCCCCAAAAAAAGAGAGCTGGCATAGTCCAGTCTAGAAAGGATGGTCGCCTGGACAATTAGCTGGCGAGTACGGCAGTCAAAAAACTTCAAAATGGGTCTGATGTTGCGTAAAATGCCAAAGCACGTGGCAGCCACTTTTTTAGTGTGGTGAGTGAACTTTAGAGCAGAGTCCACCCAGACTCCCAGATTTTTGACGCATTCCTTTGGCATGGGAGGGGGGCCTAAAACATCAGGCCACCAGTTGTCTCCCCAGGACGAGGTGTTTTTCCCCAGGAGCAGTATCTCAGTTTTCCCAGCGTTTAATTGAAGGAAGTTCGCCGTCATCCAGTTGGTGATGTCAGTAAGTGTCTATGTATCACTTGTGGCATACAAAGCTCGCCCTATTGCTTTCTAACTTGCAGTGCACTTTAGTGAGCACTCTAGTCAATACCACTAAATTATTTGGGAGCTTTAAAGACAGTTTACGTAGTTATGAAACGTGACAAAACATAGACCCTCACAATTTTCGTTATAGGCTGCCTGAAAAGACAACTTTGAAGACGGAGAGCATCATAGAAAGAGTGAGTGAGTGAGTGGGTGCCTTAATTATGTACCTCCACAAAAAAATAACAAATTACGAGAAAAAAGGACGCTTAAATGCGAATACCTTACCGGGATAAAGTTGGATTTCAAATCAAAGTTTCCTATTTTAAAAGAGGACTGACAATAGCTTCATTCAGCAACATGGTAAAACTAATATTTGTCTGGCTCGTGATAGTTCCTACCCGAAAAAACGGAATAATTGCAAGATCTTTCCTGGCAGAGGGGAAAGCAAAATACCTCTTTTAGGAGACTTTAAACAAAAATGCATGTAATGTACCGAACGGCAGAAAAAAAGAATGTTAGACTCCATGTCAACTATTTCAAACAAACCCTGGAATTAACCATCAGTCAAAGGTGAGCCGGGCAAATGCTTCACTTAAAATGTAAGATGAGTAAACACTGGTCTCAGAAGCAGGTGCCGTGCGTGCCGGAAAATGTAGTAAGAACTGCTGCACTTTTCATTTTTTTGCACTTCTCAGCCAAGTTTTCACACAAAAAAGCTTTTCCTCCCATGTGTTTCAATCTATCATGTGTTCTGTATTTGGGTCTTTATTAGTATTGTGCTGTGAAGCTTTTCAATGTCAGCTCAGGACACTGGAGTGAGACAGCTGGGGTTTGTGGTGCAAAGAATGTGTCTGGAACTGTGACAGGGAGTTAGCACACACAAACTTCAGAGCATATTACCTCAGAGAGTATATCAGGACCATTTGTTTAACCTTGCTGCTGAAATAATTAGTTTTCAAGTATTGCAATTCAGCTTTTCTCACTGATGCAGCTGCCAAAGCGTATACATTATACTAAATAAAGGAATCTGTAGGCTTAGACGCAGGTTTGGCTCGTGTTTTCAAAAGTTCATCCACACATATTTAAACACAACTTAAAAATGGACACAGATTACTGGGGTTCGGATTTTTCCGGATCCACGCCCATTGCCATAAATCTATTTAGAAGGTTAATAGTCAAACCTCCAAGAAGTCCATGAAAGAGCACGTTCACCAACTCAGGCTGCATACCAGAACATCTGAAAACTGGCAAACTTGCTCCTCATGGAAATTAGACCGGTTCAGCTGGTGCTATGAATTGCCAAATCAAGTACTTTCCCAGGAAGACCCATGGGCTGGAAATAAAACCGATCCTCTAGACAATATTTTACATTTAAAGCTGGGAAATTGTCTTGAAAATAGGCCAGGGTGAAATTTAAATTATGGAGATGTAATTTCTAGAATTTCACAATAAATTTCTCAAGCGAAATTCTAGAAATGATGGCAATAGACCACTTTGTAAAATTATGTGGCACTCGCTGTAAATTTGGCGCCATTCGTGGTAAAAATTCACAGCGAATGCACAGAAACAACAGAACGTGAATTGCTGTTGTTCACGGTGCTTTTATTTAATGTGACCTCGAATGAAACATTTACGCAAGGACGCATTTGAGGGACAATAAAGCATAAAATTGATGTCTTCGCCTTTCACGTTATTCCCAATCATTTTGCCTTAATTTAACATAATTATATGAGAGCAAATTAAGTTGATTTCGCACATCCCTACTTGAAAGCCATTACCAGGTATTGTTTGAGTGTCCTGTGGACGCTCTATGTAATATGAATATTAGACTAACTAGGCATGTAGGTGTCTTGTCAATTAAATTAGTCGAATTTCCACACCCAGGATAAATTTATAATATTTTAACCGCTACATCAAAAATACAATTTCTTGAACCAACATGTATTTAGAGGTATGTTTGATGGTGATGTTTATGAAAGGCACCAGAATGTGTGTATATGGCAGTGAAGCTCTCTACGTATACACCAATGGCAACAGCAGCGATCTATGTCACATATACCCCTGCCAATATTCTTAATTGTGACTACAAAAGCCCTACATTTACACGTTGAAGACACATTTCTTGTACAAAAATTGGTGTAGAAACGGGGAGGTTATATGGTATAAAATAATAATTTTTTTAATTAAAAATATATGGCTCCATTTTTATTTGAATTAAAAATAATTACACTTGATGTTTCAGTAAAACTAGTTAGTTGCTGGCCATTGTCTAATAAGGCAGCCCTTCAACAGAGAAAAGGGTAAAACAATATGAATATATTGCAGGAACGCCACCAATATTGATGTTATGTATATGTAAAGAATGGAATATCTTAGCAATGTGTGGTGTTCAAAGGTTTCTCCAAGTGTAAATATAAAGCAGATGTGTTTCTTTGATTAAAAAACTCTTAACACAAATATAATAATGAATATATATATCTGTTAACAATATACGTTCCAAAATGTATGTGATGGGTGTTTGTCCCCATTCCCAATATGAAGTTACATACCAAGCCTTTGGCTTGGTCTTCATTATGATTAAATCATACATTGATTCAAATGGGGGATATCACTCTAATAATCAGGAAATGGAATGATTTATGTGGGCATTTTCTAAACATTAACTTCGAAGAAGAAGCCAAAGTTTCAATTGTTAGTAGCAAAAGGAGGGGCCTGCCGGGGCAATCCGTGCCTCATGCTCCTAAGGTGTTTACAATGTTGTGAAATAGTGCTATGCATTCCAGGGTGGTTAATTCGGCCCACAGAATTAGATTAGAAGTTTTGAAAGAAAAAATTCGAATAAACAAAAGACTTGGGAAAAGATAAGTTAAAGAAAAAGTTTCAAGATAACGGAGGCGAATCTAAAAATAATTGGAAAATGTAAAACAAATGCACAACCAAACATTTGCGTGTAATTCGTTTTAGTTATGGAAAGGGCAAAGGTTAAGGGTCGGGGTAAGGCGCATTAGGCCTGGTCACTGATATTATGCAGAAATGGAGGACCAAATGATGCAGCACAGCGGATTACATTCTGCAACTGGAAAAGACAATTATGGACCTTAATACAGCACATTCTGCCGCAATATTATTCAGATGTTTGTTGTTTTAACAAATTACTGCTTTCTGATTAAAATGTTCTCCTCATCAGTGCGTTAATCAGGAACCGAGAAGTGATCAGTTGGCCCTTTCAAATGGTCTGCCACTGTGCAGCACCTCATGTGACTCTTTTTAGGGCAAGCATGCGCTGCTCTGCGAGGCATGTTGTCTTCAGTCTATAGGGCAGTCAACACGCCCTGCGCTTTTGGTTGGTTGGTTGGCCTGCCTTTCGAAATTCCTTTACTGTGGTTGGCCTATAGTGTCCATTTGTTTCACCTTTGGGTATCTGGTTCCCTAAGACGGGACCTCACCGATTGATCCTTTATGTTAGCCATCTGTTGTCTCCTCGCTCGCACCCATTCCCTTACATCATTGCTGCCATCCTTCCTGCGCCACTATTTTTGATTTTATTAATTGGTTTTTTTGTCACCATCTATTGCCTCCTCGCTCGCACTCCCTCCCTCTCGTCATTACTAGCGTCCTTCCTGCGCCACTGCTTGTTTGCTTAGCTGCTGCACACACACCTCCATTGTTTCTTTTAAATATGAGTAACAACCTCACATTATTTTTGTCCAATTTAATACCGATGGTTATTGTTACACATTATTTAAACTATCTGCTTTCCGACCCACGTCAGAAAAGATCCAGTTACCCCAAAATAAAAGGGTGTCTCTCTTATCAACACTGGAAGGATGAAAAGCTGAAGGGATTATGTTGGCGGTAGGATACAGAGAGACTTCTGCAGTGAGTGCTTTAACGATAATTCTACCTCACTGTTTTGTAGCGAGCTTGCTGTTGCTCTGCCAGCGCTCGCCGCATTATACTCTGTCACACCCAATGTGTTCATGTAAACTATTTTGAATACCTGAATCAATGTTCAATGTATCACAAGTTATGGAAAATGCAAAGCATCCACGCTTCTTCCTTAATGATTTAGAAAAAAAATCGGAATAATGCCATACATAATATTTATAACTTTCTCACCCAACACAGACACATTCCAAAGACATTTATCATCAAGGCCATCTTGCTGATGTTGCTCATCAGTGTGATGTCGTTGACATGCATTAGGACTTAAGAATAACGGTGCAAAAGGTTGAATCAATAACGAATTCACCAACATGGCATTAAACAAAAAAAAAGCAGAGCCAAGGTATAAGGTGTAATATGCAGTAGAGTAAAACAATTCGAACATTAATTTAAAATAACACGTCCACAACTACTAAAAACCATCAGGGCTGTTGAAAATCCCAGGGATGCCTGGCAATTAATGCATTATTAGTTATTTGCATTCATGTTACAATGGCATATTTACACATTTGACAGTCGATGGGAGGTATACCAGCTAGGGGACACACTCAAAAGGTTCCTATAATTGAGGGTGTATGCAGCCCTGCCATGATGGGTGAAGCCAGGAAATTATTAGTTCTGACTCTACATGTATTTTTATATTTGGTGTTTTAGGAAGTGTGAAAACTGAAGAGTCCCAAGTAACTGGGGATCTTTGTCTTGTGTTCAATTAAGTGTGTGCCTTGTGAGCACTCAACCAGAAGACAAAGTGTAGAATGACTGATGTCCACCAAGGACCCTGTATGTGGATCTGTGTATAATGGTGACTCTCCTGCAGGTACTCCTTATCCTTTGTACACTCTAGATGCATTTCTTCAGGATACGCCTACAGCTTTATGGTGATTTCAAGTAATTAACTAGAAGGGATGCAGACAGATGGCATGAAAACTGCCCAAGTTACTCAATAAATAAGGATAAGGAGAAAAGTCTTAGCAGCTGCATAACCACTAACTTTTTCAGACTGTCAGGCAGAGTCTCTGTAAGGAAAGAACTTTTGATGAAAGAAAGGCAATCTCTGGAGATGCAGAGAGTAAGTTCTAGCCTCAATTTAGCTAAATAAATGTCTCAAGAACACCCAGTAGGATCATGTTAGAAATGGGAGTCGCTAGTTGGCAGTGGTATGCACCCTGTCTAAGTAGGGAACCTTCCTTTTAGTCAGGATAATGGGATTACACACCCAAGTAAACAGCTGCTCACCGCCTTCGTAGCTTCGCACAAGCAGTCTGGCCTATCTCAGAGGTAATGTCTAAAGCATTTGTACATAACAAACACAGTAATACAGTGAAAACACTACAAATGGACACCACACCAGTTTAGAAACATAAAGTATTTTTTTCTAAACCAAACAAGACCAAAATGACAAAAATCCAACATACCAAACTCAAAATATGACTTTTAATAGGTTTCAAGCAATTCTGTCCACAGGAACCTATGGATGCATGATAAATCCACTAGTCAAAAGAGTTGCAGAGGAAGGAAGCATCCGAAAACACCATGGTGTGTTAGTTCCTGAGTCTTTGGGGAGGCAATGCAACAGTTCTGCTGCATGCAGGAGAAGTGATGTGTCGAATCCGGACTATAGGGGGAAGTGATGTGTCGATTTCCAAGATGGTTCAGGTCTGCGGGTGCTGTGTCTGTGATGCGTGGCGCACAGACATGATGCGTGGAAATCCTGGACGTGCTGGCGGTTGATGCAGCGGCAAACAGGCGACGTGTCGATTCCTTCAGCCGTGGTCCCACTATGCTTCGTGTCTTGTAGCCACACAGCAGGGCCGGCGTCAGAGGCGGTTTGGGGGGTCTCAGACGTCAGAACCCAGTGTGTTGGACTTGGGCCGCTGACAGGCGCTGCGTTGGATTTTTTGGCCGCTCGGGGTTGTGCGTTGGGATTTCTCTCGCACAACAGTACTACATCAGAAAATATGGCTGCAAGAAGGGCGAAGCGTCGATTCCTGAGACTCCTTAACAATAGGCAAGCTCTACATCAAGCCTTTGAAGAATTGTCTTCAGCAGGATACCACAGTAAGGCAAAAGTTCAGTCCTTTCCATTGCCCCCAGAAAGAAGGAGAAACTGCAGGCCAACTCAGCAAAGCAACACACAGCAAAGAGGGAGTGCTTCTCCTGGAAGCTCTTCATCTCTTCTTCTTGGCAGGGTCCTCTTAATCCAGAAGTAATCTAAAGTTCTGGAGTTTTAGGTCTAATACTTATACCCCTTTTTCCCTTTGAAGTCTTTGTTCAGAAAGTCTCTCTTGCTCATTAAAACCAGTCTATACTCCCTGGTCCAGCCACACTGCAGGGGTGGAGTCATCATTGTGCAGGGCAGCCACAGCCTATTCAGGTGCTAGCTCCAATGATAGTGAAAAGCGTAATGCACAGTATTTCATTATTAGGACATGTAAAACACACTAGTACATGTCCTATAGTGAAAAATTAAATGCACGGTATTTCACTATCAGGACATGTAATACACACTAGCACATGTCCTACGTTTCACATACACTGCACCCTGCCCATGTGGGTATCTTGAGTCTACCTTAGGGGTGCCTTACATTTATGAAAAGAAAAGGTTAGACACTGGCTAGTGTGTCCACTTGCCAGGTTAACATGGCAGTAAAAACTGCACGAGCAGACACTGCAGTGGCAGGGCTAAGACACATTTGAAAGGCTACTTGTGTGGGTGGCACAAGTAGTGCTGCAGACTCACAAGAGCATTTAATTTACAGGCTCTGGGCACACAGTGCACTTTACTGGGGACTTACCCTTTAAATCAAATATACCAATCATGGAGCAACAATCAGAATTACAATTTACACAGGGAGCCCTTGCACTTGGGCACTGATCAGCAGTGGCAAAGAGCCCAGAGTACCTAAGCCAGCAAAAAAGAAATCCAGTACACAGGCAAAAATACAGGACGTAAAGGCAAAAAGACAGGGAAACCACTCAAAGGATGTCAGGTCTAACAAGATCACCTGGGCACTATTTTAGTGAATTCATTAGAGTGTAGTTTTTTTAATCTTACAAGTCTTTTTATGAGCACAAGGAATGTAATACTTGCAACATAATAGTTACAAATGTAAAATATAATGCATGGTACTAAATGTGTCTAAGAAGCCTGTCTTATAAATTCATGCTAGTAAACTAAATGCTTGGTTGGCACTAATGCATTTTTAGAGACTCCAAAGTTAAAGGTTAAAGTTTGTAGAGTGGCTCATCACCCCTGAGGGTATCTAGTCACCGTCCATGGGCAAGGGGAGATTAAGTTGTTTGCCCATGACCACAGGATGGTGCCTCAGTGCCGAGACTCAAACCCGGATCCCCAGCTCCTGAGTCTGCAGTTCAGGCTGCTGCTCCGTATCCTCTCCCGACACAAACTGCCATTCTTATACAATCAATTTCAAGTAAAATGTGGCTGAAAGAATTGCCTATTCAACAACAGATTAGAAAAGCTTTGTCATAGTCTCCCACAGTGAGCACCCTACTTCCAACCTTCCATAATTCAGCAGTTACGCTCAGTACAAAAGATAATCCTTTGGTTCATTTGGTAGTTAATCTCTTTCATAGCAAACACTTAAGAACTCTTGAAAATGTTTCACTTTCAATATATTTCTGTTTTGATATTTTGTACAACCTTTGACTCTCTGATATACAATCATGCTAGGATCATGATTATCACATCATTTCACATCATATTGCTACAATAAACGATCATTATTTTTAACACTCCTAGACCTCTGAGCTGTTTTCGATTCCATTGACCACTTTAACCTTCTTTTTACACTTATCAGGTTGGCATCACCAACCAAGAATTCAACTTGTTCTCCCATTTTTCTGATCAGTTCTTTTCCGTCCAACAATGTTTTGTACTAGGGGTAACTCTTCTACACCACCTGTAGACAATCAATTGGTTTCTCCTATTGTCTCTATTCTGATTACACATAATTCTTCACTTTTTTTTAACTTTTTCTCCTCATCTTCAATATAATTTCCTCACAGCTACCTGTCACCTGATGACACTCAGTTGCCTCATGCCTAACTTTTCAAAGATTGAAATAATTTACTTTCAAATTAGAATCGTCTCAATTTGAAATCTCTATTTTGTCCAAAGTACATCCTTATCCCATCACAATCTGTCAAAATATGTGGAGTTCACGTTAACAAAACTGTGAGCCTGGAATTGGTCATCACTATAACAGCCATGACCTGCAGATACCAAGATTTCAACATTCATGAAATGTATAACCATATTATCATCCACATAGACAAAACATCAACAGCTGCACTGATTCTGTGCTAGTTAGATTAATGCGATAGTGTAATGGTGGCTTCCATCACCAAGCATTCTTGTACCTAGACAGAATTCTAAACTTTGTTAACGGGACCCACCACAACTTGCCCAAGCACACCCCTACCTCTCACTTTCGAAACCATATTCCCTCTCTACTGGATGTACGGTACAAACTACAAATCCTTTTCTTCAAAGAATTGAATGGTCTCTCCCAAGTATCATTTTCATTTATTAATCCGCTATGTCCACACACACTACCATTACTCAGTCAAATAAAAATAATTTTGACTTCTAAACCAGAACCTCCCTTTGCCACATTATTGTTCTACTCTTGTTACCTACATGATCAATACTACTGGGATTGTTTCTACCCTGATCTGCGCTCTATCTATCACATACCCACCTCCCTTTAAAACTTCTCTCAAGATGCACATTCTTTCCTTTGAAAGCAGTGAACACTAATTCATAGGTTCATCCACTTCCTCTTGTTCACCTGGTCTACAGCTGCACCATCATACCCTTGATAGGAGCCACTATTAATTTGCTATTTCATTTCACACCCAATCTTGTTTTGTAATGTAAACATGCATATGGGGTGTATATATAATGTATATATGTGAGAAATAACATTTTTATTGAGATAAATAATACTTAATACAGGTTAAGTTTAATGGGTATAACCAGGCAGCACTAGGCCACATTACATCAGACTTTCCAGCACAATCTGACCCTGTGTTAATAACCCACCTACATCTTCTGGTCTTGTTGTTCGATAAGGTATGCTACTGGTAGCCTGACAACAACAAACACTTTTTGTCTCCTCCAATCTATGAAAAAACCTCTTACCATAAGCATGTGCATGCTAAGTAGCAGTGCTCTCTATAAAAGGAACACACTGTAAAGTTCCTCTTTTACATAGAGGGACCCAACCGGAAGCCTTTTCTATGTTGAAAGCAAAAGGGCAGTGGTGGTTACAGTGTAGGAGCTATCATTACTACCGCAGGTGTAGTGGTTCATGATGTTGTGTGTGGGGAAGCCACTATTTCCCAACTATGAATGTCTTTCACGATGCAGCTGGTGCACAAGGGGCCTATTTTTACTGACTGCAGTAGGGACCATGGCAAGACCACTGGTAGATTAGGACTTTCCTGAGATAGGACAACAACCTGCTTGTAACACATAACAAAGATGCCAATAGCACAACAAAAAAATATACTTTTGAGAATGCAATATCAAGTAACAACCAAAAACAGCTGAAATATCATGCACAGTCAGGTAGCTGGACAGTCATCTAAAAAACAAAACTCAGCCACGTGTTTGGATGTTTTGAAAATATGTCAATACATTACAATTCCTTTCAGTCATCAGGAGATTTCTCCAATCGTGGATTCTCATCAGAGAGCAAGCTCATTAGCAAAAAAAAAGAAAAAAATACCTTTAGTGCTTAGAATGTGTGCCCTTTTGTTTTGCTAAGCCCTCAGGTCATCAGCATACCTTTTCTTGCTATGACTATGTGTTTATATATTCCTCACGCCTTTACGCCCCAGTAATGCTTTGAGAGTTCTCAAATTACGAGAACTGCTTAATGCTAAATTAAAATGTACTTAAAATGTTTGAAAAATGCAATTAATGTCAGCCTTTTGGCTTTGAAAATGCTTCTTTTGGCTTGTCATAGTGTTAGCAAAACTTTATTGTTAGGGAAGCTGCTGAGCCCTTATCAATTAAAACAAAACACTGGCTAAAAGCAAAAATACTTTTGTTCCAAAAAGCACACAATACATTAGTAGACCCTGAATTCTGTCACCCACAGTGAAGTTAGACAATGGCTAAAGAGGGCTGACCCCCTACCCCATGCTATATATTTTGAGGGCGGAAGAAAATTATGAATGGTATAATAAAAGACCAATGAATGAAGAGGGCTGGTTGAAAGCCCCTACAAGAAAGCAAATGTATAACTTTGAACAAGAAAGCAAATTTATAACTATAAACAAGAAAGCAAATTTATAACTATCATTTTAGAAAATCTGAGGATATTGGCCAACACCAAATATAAAAAGATGACGCCCATGTTTTATTTTGTTTGACTGGAGAGATTCTACTGCCTTAAAACATTAAATCGAACCAAGGAGTTGTGATGTGACCGCAAAGCACAGAGTGGCATACATAATGTACACAAATGGACCTTTCTTTTGCAAAGAAATACATACTTAGAAGGCAGTGCCCATCTTTTACCACTGTGGGAGGAGACCAGCAATTTGCGAATCATTGGTTTGAACAAACTCTTTTTAGAGAAGTGACTTGTTCTGTTGTTAAAGGTGTTGAGCTTCGTAGTAGGAGACTTAAACAAAAATGCATACAAAATCTTGCTCATACACTCACAATTGTTTATCATGGTGTAATGCATCCACCAATATTTTCAGGATTGTGTGGGTCGTTATGAGTCATGATGTTGCGTGCTAAGTGCATTACAATTATATGACGAAGGAAACAGGTTACCACACATAACTAACCACCTGACTTTATTTTGTTTACAATAAATGGAAGTATACAATAATTTTATAAAGCCACATTCTACTTGTGACTTTACTAGTCACCTGTACAACAAAATTACATTGCTACTCCACTGTAGTATGTATTACAGTTAAGTTCTGAGTCTTATGGAACTCTACTACCATCAGATAGTTTAAAGGTAGATCACTAAGCAAAATTGCAACAGATCTTTTTTTTTGTTCTGATTTCCTTGAGCCACTTTTTCTTGAAAATGTTCAGTCTTGGGCTGATAAGCTCACCTCCATCGCAGTGCATTTATTTAAAACACTTGGGTATAGATGCATCAACAATGCCATTTGCGATTCCTTATTAGCGAAAAATAAGGATTCGCTAATAAGGAATAGCAAAAGGCTATGCTTGTAGAAATCGCAAAAAAAATAGCGATTTCTTAACATTCCTTAATTGCGACTCGCAAATTGCGAGTCGCAATTAAGGAATACCTCCCCATTCATTCCCATGAATGGGAAGACATTCTCAATTTGCGATTCTCAATTAGAGAATCGCAAATTGAGAATGCAATTTCAAGGGTGCCAGCGTGTCAAAAGGACACCCTGTTGCGCCCCTGAAATCTGCATATGAGAACATCTTACACACACACACATGTCCCAAGGGCATGTGTGTGTGTAAAATGGAACTTTGAAAAATGCACTTTAGTGCATTTTTCTAAGTTTTTGCAAATTACCATGAAGTTCAACTTCATGGCAATTTGCTCCCCCTATTAGCGAAATCGCTATTTTATTTACTTTGATGCATTGCATTTAAGGAATCTCAATTTGAGATTCATTAAATGCAATCGCAATTTAAGTAATTGCAATTTTGGGATTTCTTAAATTGCGATTTTTGTATTTGGGATGATGCATCCCAAATGCAAAAATACTGGTTGCAAATGGGCAGATTCTGAGAATCTGCCCCTTTGCGACCGTTTTATTTCTTTGATGCATCTATACCTTAATTAGTTCCTAGCCATTTAGCCTGACTCTATCAGCATTTTAAAACAAATTCTAAATTAGTTCCTTACCATTAAGCCTGAATCTATCTGCACATTACAACACATTTTGAACAGGTTTAAAAGTGATTTACTTTAAACTTAAAAGCTACTAAAAATGTATTCTGAGGCTGCTTATTTCAGAGAACAGGCTTCCCTTTAATTCTACATATCTGCAGCCATATCTGTCAAAGAGTATACAAGATACCAAGAATTTAAAAGTAGATTTTGGTAAGATGAATGGTGTGACCTTGTATTATATAAAATAAATTACCTTCTGTGGTAAGATATAAGCATATAAAAAGTACTCTGGAGTTCTGTCACTTTGTAAAGGAACTTAGATTTTGGCCTCTTTCCTCTATATTGTCAAAAAGCTCCATTGTTACTTGCAATATACTTACCTTGTGATAAAATAGAGGATCCTATATCTCCTACATAATGCTTAATTGTATGTTTCATGTTAAATGATGTCCATAAAATTAATAGCACTTTACTTGGGGGGAGAGGTAGAATATAAAATATCATTATGCATCAACATTTACCACAGACTTTAATATATTGAAAGTCAGATGAATGGAGTTTATATATATATATATATATATATATATATGTATCTACTAATATTATAAAGAGAGAGCCCAAACCTTTGAGGCGGGTAATCTCAGGAACCACAGCACCAATCACAACACCGAATACAGCATTGGAAAGGACAGTTGCAGCAGATGAACATAGGCTATAAAGCTGCCCACCATATACATTCGAAGGGTAAAAGAACCTTAGGGGCAAAGTAGTCCCTTGTGGGCGTGGGCGTTGTGCTTGGGGCGTTGTGCTGGGGGCGTGTGCATACAGCGATGGGTGCAGCATTCCGACATTAAAACGGCATTCAGAAAAACAAAGCCTTCACACTACTTCCTTGTGAGCGTGTGCGTTCTGCCGGGGGCGTGGGCATACAGCGATGGGCAAGGCATTCGCGGAAAATGGGCCGGAAATCCTGGATGCGTTCTGGAGCCGCCACACACCTTAACATATTGCTACGGTGCTCAGGCGGGGGCTGAGTAGAGTCAGCGTACCAGCGGGGATAAAAAAAAATAAACAGGCTTCTCTTTCACACACGCGCAGCGTCGCGTGCACGCTGTCACGCACTAAACTCTCAAGAGGCTGAGGAGAGTCAGCGTAACAGCGGGATACACGGACAACGTCGGGATGGGCTGCTAGTATATATATATATCAATGGAGTTTTGATGAGGTACGGATTGGATCTCCTCATGAGATCTGTTTCAACTATTAAAGCACCAGAAAATGATCCATGGTTACAATGTCAAATTAAAATCTAGGTTTTCTATTGAATTCAAGTCGCCAGTTACAGTTTAACTAACTCTTATTACTACGTTAAATGAAAGATAACACAACTCAAATAACTACATATGAAAGAAACTGGGATTTAAAGTTACTTTTTATGTTTATTCTAGGAATATATTATTTAAACTAGAAAATTTAAAACGAGGATACAGCCAGACACAATTTAATGATTCATTACTACACGATACGAAGCGCTAAAGGAAGCCAAGCACTAAACTTTGAAGTTTTGTACTTGGTTTACAAAACTAGGCAAGTTTGTTCTCTAGCTATCTGGGTAAAAGACTGAAAAGATGCATTACAATTCATATCTTGAGATCTACTAATCAATCCTGCTGGTTTATCCCATAATATTGACGGTCTACAGTGAGAGATTGGGCCTTCTCTGGTATAGCTTCACCTTCACGGAAAGACTTACCGACTGGTCATCGGTACACACAGAACAAAACAAATCTAAATCTACCTCCTTCAGATCAATTAACCTGTGCTATTATCCAACTTTGACCCTAATTGTGCCAAAAGGCCTTTTGGTGATAGTGAGCTTTACAAAAATGCCCAATAACAGAAAAGAACCAAACACAAATCCACCACCATGTTGACTCTGGTAAACAACAATACTAGAATCATAATGGGCTCCAAGAAACCACTATTGGACGATGTAAATGGTAGAAGTGCACTCTACAAAGGCTTGTAATGCATTAGTCCCATTTTCAGCATATTGGGTTGATCACGTTTTACGATATAATTATTTTTGCCATAGCTATTACTGTTCGGTGACAGGGAAGTTACAAAGGCCCCTGCATGGATCCCGTTCGACCAGATATACATTTGGCTAGCAGCCCTTCTAAGAAAGAACTGCATTTGCCAGAGGTATACACCACATTTCATGCGTGATCATGGTTCATTGTCCTATTGGTCCTCTGTTTAATATGCAAGTATGCGCAGAGAAGAAACTTTACATAAGTTTTGAGTCTTAAGAATTCTTTTGGTGTGCCACGAGTGTTCTCTAAATACATTCCTCAATTTTGACTATTAAAGGGTTTTCTTTGGTTATCCATCTTTATTACTGCAAACCATCATTGGCACTCAATAGTGTAGCTTTTGAGCTCTCTACAAATCTGACCATGCTTCAATGCTTAAAGCTAAGCAAGTCCTTTTTATCATCAAGTAAGCTAACAAATTGCAGTATTATCTTTGTTATAGGCATTTATTGGATTATCCTTCTAGATGGCTACAAACTGTCACTGGCAATCAATGGGTGTCCTTCGGAGCCGACTTGAGTTAGGTAATTAGATATAACAGATTTCCTTCTTACCTATGCACCAGTAAAAGCAAATCTTCTTTTCAGTTGCATGTACAAATATATGGGCCATAGTTAATGTATATCTGACAGGTATGCAGTGGTGGTCCTTCCATAAAGCAAGTTAAGCAGCAGCCTTTAGGGTAGTGGCACGACATTACAGCACAGAAACGGAAAGCTGCAATTTTGATGAACTCCAGGAGGCAAAAGTTAATTCTGCCTGGAATGTTTAAAACCCTCACACCTTTCATGCTTGCATGGTTACAGATCAAAAGGTAGATGGTTAGGCAAAGTATGGTTCTGCTCCACAATAGCCATCATCAGTGGTAGGAGTATCACTGATGCTGCTGGGTTGTAAAGATACTATCTTTGCTCAGTCACAGCAAAATAGGTCATCAGTTTGACTGCCTAGGAAAAAGTTCTACTTTCATTATTTCTCTCCCCAAGTAAAAATACAGCTATATTTTGCATAACGGGATCATATTAATTGACCTAAGTCTTGTGATCACTGTTCCATAGGACCTATGCTGCACCTCACTGATGGGGCCAAACATGGCGGAAATAAGTAGAGGGGTTGCTTATTTTCTCTTGTAGAGTGCATGATGCCTAGCAGTTTGTGTAGGAGTGCTCGCAATGGAGAAGGACCAAAGCTGATTTCAATTTGGTTAGTCCCTATCTGGAGAGATTCGAAGGTCAATTACCAAAACAATGAAGATGTGGAATGCAAACCAGAGTAACTGCCAGTGGCTGAGATAAATTCTAGCAATACACACATTACACAGTTTTTGGTTGTGTCATGTGTATATGCCAGAAATGTAAGCAGAGGCCAGGACATTATCTGAAGAGACTACCATTAAATCCTTAAGTATGGTGAACCAGGAGAGTTACTGGAAGATTAACCATGACACTGCTGCTTCCAGTACTCAACCTTTGTTACAGCATCTATGCACAAGCCTCCAAGAAAGAGACTACAAAACTAAAGAGGATGCAGAATCAAGGAACCAGGATATCTTCAGTAAATAAAATCAAACCACATCACAACACTCAAAAACCTACACTGGCTCCTTGTGGCAAGATACAAGATATAATTCAAGCTACACTGCATTACTCTCATAGCACAGAACGACAAAGGCCGGAAATACTTTTGTGCCCCCACACCAAAGTAGAATCTGAAATCCATCAAGACAAACAAAATGAGATCATCCAAACGTAATCACAAGAAACCTCAAGGCAGATCTATAAGGTTGCGAGGAGCACAACTATGGAACTAACTGAGGATACTTTCAAGTCTGTCATCGATCAAGAGAAGATTGTTCAAGAACAGTTCAGCATCCTCTATTGGAAATGGGGACCGTGCCTCGTACAATGAGGAATGAACTCTGACAAAGACTCTCTCTTAAACTCAAGGAGAAGTCTAACCTGTGTCAACCAAGTCAGCTTGGTTCACGTGGGAAGGAAATTGGTCCTTCGTCTTGAATGCCACTGTTGGGATGGGAACCCTAGGAAGTAACTTGTGTCTCAAGCCAGAGTTAAGACATCAAATTAATTTAGGCAAACATGAAGAAATGGGATAGATACATGCATGTCAAGTCTAACATATCAGATAACTGACAATTACTATACCTGTAAATGCAACATGACGTACTCTGTCTATACCACTTTAGTGCAGCACACACCAAACCCTAAGCATAGCAAAAATATTGATCTTTTACAGGTTGAAAGGAGAGGCGAGAAACAAATAATTCCATATTATTGTGAAATGCAGTTCAGTTTTTTAACGAACAGAATTTTGATTGTCAAACAGCTGCTGTTCAGTGCTGTATACATCCACCTCTTGTTTAAAGTTACTCACTAACAAGTATTTCTACATAAAGAAGAATGTGACAGTCAGAGTTATTAACATATTTTAGCATATACTTTTACCATTCTTCCCACGCTCATTCATTAGTGGTGTGCACAACTATTTGATTAAACATATTCACTACAATTGAGGCTTGATCTCGAGTTGGACGGTCAAAGAAAATTCTTTGATTGGTGATTGAAGAGGTATTTCCTCCGCTGTGGGATTTGCTGCCACTTTAGAATCCTCCAGCAAAATGATTATTATGGTTTAGGGAATTTACAGGAGGATTCACTAACAGTGGAGAATCCTCCAATCAAGTATTCATGTAGCAAAGCGTTTGCGGTTGCCCTCTGTGCATGAGGCATGAACATTATTGAAAGCATGATCGTGTTGTATGAGCAACAACCAGCATGTTCACATGTGGGAATGTTAATAAAGCATCTGCTAGAGGAATCTTGTGTGAAATGCTCCGTTCAGTAGTATTTGCGACAAGAACAGGAAAACGATAGACGAGCTGTTCCACTTGGACAGATTGGAAGTGAAATGTTAGTCCACCCAGCTGTGCATCATGGATATTTTTAAATCCAACAGTCCCAAGCCATGGGCAAGAAACACTTCTCTAAAAAGCCTTTTATTAATCATTAGCATAAATAGGCAACAGGCTGGAAGCACACACATTTAAAATGGGGAAAACAATGAAACAAACAGCTATAAAATCCTGCATATGGTAAGCTTTTACGTTGTAAAAGCAGTCCTTTGGGGCCTTTGTTTGCAGCTGTCTACAACATCGAAAAGAAATGTTTGCGTTTACTAATGGAACTTGCTAAATCAGATTTGTAACAGAAAAGTCGAGGCTTAAAACATTTTCCCCTCACAAAAACACACAATGAGAGAAAGAATACAGCTCACCATGTAATGCTTATGTTATTTCTACCCCTTGAAGCTGAATTTAAGGAAACAAATATATTTCTTTCAAACAGCAAATATTAGTAAAGGAGCAAAAATGTGAGACTAATGTAAAAGAATTTTCCATGTAGTTTGATTCCCAAGAGTTTGCATGCTATCTACAAACATCTGCAAATGTATGTCCCGAACATTTGAGGATCTTTTCAAGGAAAAGAGAAAGGGCATCTCTGCCTTTCATCTCTTGGTAAAGACAACCACTTTTTAAGCAGGGTTTGGTGCCATAGACATTTCTAAATCTTCATTGCAGAAGTAGGCCTTTCACCAAAATAGAAAATCCCAAGTAGGAATCTTAATTACAGAGCATCATTAGACAGTGAGTTTAGGTTTGGGTGGACAGGGTGCATGATATCCCACATTACACAATTGTGGAGAAGGATGGAGGGTGTAGAGGGTCCGCTTCAGGACAGAACAAGGCACAAAGCTGTACACACTTTAATCTCATGAAGGTACAATTCCTTACAAGTTTTTATTTGATTTAGTTCTCTACTGAGAACACATTTTTAAAATACATTTGTTGTCTGTCTGTGTGTGCGCGGCTCTGTCTGTGTGTGCGTGGCTCTGTCTGTGTGTGCGCGGCTCTGTCTGTGTGTGTGTGTGTGTGTGTGTGTGTGGCTCTGTGTCCGCGAATACTCTCTACTACTCTCTAATGCTCACCTATTGCCATTGTAAATGACAATACCATTTATTTATGTTTTTTTTAAAATTGTCATGAGCAATGCTAATAGCTCTACCTTTAATAATGCTGAGACCATTGCATTGTAAATGCTTGTTAATATATATGTTAAGGTTCCTTGTTCAGTGTGTATAGGATTGTAAGCCCATCTTATGATGCTCGTGATAGCTCTGGCGTAAAGGTACAAGAACGGAGGCATCTTGATGGGGTAAGAGGCTGAATGCTGCATGGGGTCTGAATCCCAGAGAGGAGGCTTGGAATGGATTTTTAACCACACACACTCTAAACCTTGGTGGAAAGATGAGTTAGCCTACTTCCACCACTCCCATGGTTTTTGCTGAGTTCAGATGGTGAGTGAAGACACCTGCTGTAGGGCTGGTAGTAGTTTGTCATGTCTCAAATTTCCTCCCTCTGGACACCGCTGAACCAAGCAGTACAAAATTGCATTCAATCTGTAAATAGGCACAGTAATAGTGAGTGTTAAATGACAAACTACTATGCTCTGTAGCCTATTGGGCTTGAAAGGGCCTCCTCCTACTTCTCTCTCTTTGCCTGTAAGTCTTTGGGAAGTTGATTCCTGATAATGCGTGTTTGAATGGGGGAAATCTGAGATGGTGGCACACTTAAACTGCACCACCGGTGGTCAAAATAGCCTGCTTGGTAATGCAACCAGATATGCCAGAAGAAGCGCTTCTGATTGCAATAGCCTTTCTTGTTGACCCAATCTCTAATCGAGGTGGGATAGAGACAAGGGTAGAGTAACAGAGGCTTATGTCCTTTGCTGTTTCAGGTCACAAAAGAATCCTATTGGAGGAGGAGCTTGGCGGGCATCCGTGATGGCCGCTTGAGCACAGCGCTCTCCGGACCCTCGCCGCTCCCGGCGATTTTTCCTGACTAGATCCTGATTTCTTGTAAGAATTCAAGTAGAGGACGTTTGGCTGATTACCCTGGCACTTTTCGGAATTTGCTTTGGATCTCGTACTCCTGAGCTACGGTGGTCTGAACTTTTGGGCTCCGCCCTTGAGGTGCGCCCGGGACGGGGTGCAGATCTGTGGCCGTCCTGGAATTGAACAACAACGGCAGGAGATCTGGCCTTGTGAGACCCCCTTCCTGAGTTTCGGTTTCGATTCTGTCTCGACCTGTGCCACGAGTGTGCGTATCGCGCTTGGCTGAGACTTGGAGACAGTTCGGACACGGGGCTTTCCTCTTGTCTATTTGCTGGTTTGGTGGCCTCCTCCCGAGTTGAGCCCTTCTTTTGGGTGTACTTTTGATCCTGAGTTTTGGGTGTTTGGCCCGTCGACCCTGGTGGCTTGTCCCGTGACGCATCTTCAAAATGGCGGGCAGAGGGGACAGAGAAACGCGCAAGACGAAAACACCTCTGCGCGGAGCGCCGGTTCAGACGAACGTCATGGACCGTTATACTCAATCTAAGGGGTCCCCCGGAGCTGCCCTACCTGGCCACAGTACGGCGTCTGAACGAATTTTGGAAGAGTCGGCGGAGCCTTCCCTACAGGATATCATGGGCGCCATCTCGGGAGTGAGGGAATCCACCGGCCTTCAGTATGAGGCCTTGGCCCACAAACTTGACACCGTGGCCATCGAGGTGAACCTGATTCGTGCTGATCTCGGCAAGACGAATGAGAGGGTGCAGTCATTGGATATTAAATCGTCTAGCCTCACGAAGGACGTCTCGGAGCTCCAGACAGAGGTTGGGAATCTTCGTCGGGTGAACGACTTCATGACCCGACGCCTGGAGGATTTTGAAAACAGGGCACGTCGCTGCAATGTTCGCCTGGTTGGTGTACCGGAAAACCCTGAACCCCACTCTGTTGATCTCCTGGTTGAGGGTCTGATTTTAAACCATCTTGCCCCCTCCGGGCTTACCAAATTTTTCACGGTTGAACGTGCACATCGTGTCCCGGGGGGCAAAGTTAAACCGGGTGCTCCGCCAAGGCCTATTGTGGCTAAACTGTTTCATTATAGGGATCGGGACGCTATCCTGCAGGCCTCACGGGTGAAGGGCCCGGTGGCCTTCGAGAATGCCACAGTGAACTTCTACCCGGACTTCTCCCAACAGGTTCAAAGACAACGGATGGAGTTTCGTGGTGCTAAGAAACGTCTTCGAGATCGGGGTCTACGCTATGCTATGCTTTTCCCCACCAGACTTCGTGTCGAGTATAATGAGCGTACTCTGTTCTTTGATAGACCGGATGCTGTTAATGACTGGCTGGACTCCTTGCCTGACCGTCCTCCTGAGACTGAATCTGCCGCTCACCCTGGTGGTGCCGAAGGTGGTGTGGAGATCTGATTGTTTGACTCTGATGTCTCGTTTTGAGTACGTTCCCAGGAGTGGTGGCCGGCGTACCTCTGCAATGTGATTATTTATTTTTTGTGTGTTGTTTCTTGCTCTTACTGTAGTCTGGGGGCGGGTGGAACGGAGACCTTTCCTCCTCCGGGGTCTTTGTGTGGACTAGGGGTTATGGGGCGACAGGCACACTGCAGGTTGGGGTGGCTTTTTAGCTTTTTGCAGGGGTGCAGGGTGGGGGGTGTTTCCTTTCAGCTTGGGGGAGGGGGGATGGGAAGTTCTTATTTTTTTGTGTGTTGTTTTCAAGGCGAATTGCTTCTGTCTTTACTGATGTTTCTGATGTCTAGCTCTTGGATGGGGGGTCCTGGCTCGGGTGGGTGGGATGGGGGGTAGGGGGTTGAAATTTGTTTCCTGGAACGTTAATGGCCTGGGAGATCGCATCAAGCGCAGTGTGGTGTTGAAATATATAAGACGTTTGTCACCGGACATTGTTTTCCTGCAAGAGACCCATTTGATTGGGAATGTATGTAATGCAATGAATAGATGGGGCTACAGCCTTGTGGCACACTCGGGGTTTACTTCAGGATCCAGGGGTGTGGGTATCCTTGTTCGTAACTCCCTCCCTCTGGCGATAGATGAGGTGATTCGGGATGACCGTGGGAGATATATTGTTCTGGTGGGTAGATATGAGGGCCGCACCCTGTCCCTCTTTAATGTTTATGTCCCCCCAGGCTTGCAAACTGCTACTTTCACTGATTTAGGCCGTGTCTTGTTGGGCCTTCCTGATAGTGTACTCTTTCTTGCCGGTGACTTTAATTCAGTGCTTTCTGGCCTTCACGATCGCCATCCCCCCAGGGATACCCCGCATGCCCAGCGTTGGTTGGGTGGGTTTTTGGATACTTTTGGCCTTGTGGACTGCTGGCGATTGTTACACCCTACTCAGCTTCAATACACTTTTCACTCTGGTGCCCATGGTAGCCTATCTCGGCTAGATTATTTCCTGATGCCCGCCGCCCAGTCGTCGGCGGTCCGTGAGATTATACATTTGCCAAGGGGCATCTCTGACCACTCGCCGCTCTGGCTTCGTTTTGAGGTTGGGATAGAGGCAGTGGGCCGAGTGGCTCCCATTAACCCATGGTATCTCTCCTCCCCTGAGACTCGTGCCCTCTTGCTCAAGTCCATAGATGCTTATTTCCTGGAAAACGAGGGGTCGGTCCCTTCGGCGGTGTCCCTGTGGGAAGCCTTCAAAACTGTGATTCGTGGACAGGCCCTTTCTTTGATTGTTGAAGCTAAGAAAGCCGGGAAGAGGGAGGTAGTGGACCTCGAGGGGGAAATTTCTGCCTTGGAGGACGAGCTGGGATCTGGTGTCACGCCTGAGAAACTTCATGCCCTGGGTCTAAAACAGTTTGCATATAAATCCCTAGTTACTGACGCTGCAAAAGTGATGTTTCGTGAGCAACAAGGCAGATTGTATGATGTTGGTGATAAGGCGGGTAAACTCCTGGCGTGGTTGGACAAGAAAGAAAGAGCTAATCGTGTGGTGCCTGTGATTCAGTCTGCGAGTGGTGAAAATGTGATTGATCCGATCGCAAGAAAGAATGAAAAAAAAAAAAAAAAAAAAGAATCCTAAATCCTCTGTTTGGAGCTCTGATGATAATCTGGGAATAAACTAGGAATGAGGGTTGTATCTGCACTCCAAAACGGTATAGAATAAGCCAAAAACTGATCAATAGAAACGGAAAATTGGGGAAAAGTCAGTTGGCCTGGGGGGAAAAATAACTGGAAGTTATCAATTTCCAATAGGCTTGATCAAATGGAAGTAAATAATAACTGAGGAAAATAACCAAACTGTAATTGGTCTGTAAATGTGACTTTTGTATGACTGATATTTCATTAGTTCTCCTAGACTAGATCTGCCACTAAATGACTGTCAATGAGAATAGTTACAAAGCAAAATGAACTGAGGTTTTTGGAAGCAGTAGCCCTGATATTTCATTTATGAAAAAAGTTCTGTTATATACCATACTGAGGTGGCCTGTTATGAGTTAAACTTTCAAGGACAGAAGGGATGTGTAGAAACCACCCGGGAGAAATACAGATCTCAAGAGAATGCTAACAGTATACCCTGGAGGAGTGAGGTAAAAAAATAAATACAGGTTATTTAAGCAAAACACAGACATCCATTCACTCATAGATATTCAGACAAGCAAACGTGTAAGACTGACATGTATCTTAACAGAAAGACTAGATAAAAATCAGGTATTCACACAACCAAACTAATACATGTCTAATTACTGTTCGAAGAGCTCAGTACTTGTCAAAATCTGAGATAATCGTCTTGTGTTTTCTTTCCACCAGCTGATGGTATCACATGTATTTAAAATATAAACATAAAGAGTGGCTATGGTATGCACATATTTCAATGCTGAGTAATGTAAATACAGCACAGTCTTGACAAATATGCACTAAACTGTGCCTGCAGGCTGGAGTGAGACTAAGGAAAGATAATGGGAATCCTAGCCAAGAAAGGGAGGGAGAAGGAGATGAAATTGGTAGATATAGTTTGGGGCAAGAATGATATGATGAGGAAGGAATGGGACATCAGAAAATACTAATGCTTGAACTCCATCCTCTCCAAAGTGTCAATCATATAATTACAAAAAGCTCCTTGTTGCCCTGCTAAACAACTGGTTGTGAGTCTAAAGTGTAGGATAGTCAGTGAAGAGACTATACATCGCAATCCTTCAGTGAACTTTCCTATTAGTAGGGTGTGCAAACCCTACTGCTCATTTGGAACAGGATTATGTACATTTCTCTAATTTCATGGTGAGAGATTAGTTACTCAGCATATAATAGTGTGTCTATGAGTACTTGACTGCTCTCCCGTGTACAGTGAATTTCCCCATATCCTGTGAGTTTATCATCCCTGTGGAAGATATGAAATGAGGAAGACATGAGTATGTACATGTTCTATAAATATTTTTCAGTCCAAAAAATCACTGTCATGTAATACAGAAAAACCTCCTATTGAAACATAATAATCTCCTTAACATTCACTCTTTCATTAGTTATTTTTCAACGTATGAGGGATAGTCCTAGAACCACAGAAGGATGTCCAGATTGGTTTCCAGAGTTTTTGCATCTGCCTTCCCATCAATAAATTAGGGCGATCCATTAAATCATATGCATTTTAGGTCAGAATTAAATATGTAATCAAAGGCCTGAATAGGTTGAACCAATGTATTTCTAAATGGTGCCATAAAGCAACTATTCTTGTTAATGGATTAGTGACCCCAATACAGATTTCAGACCCAAGCAGAGCACGTGTTTTCAACCAGAGCTCCATGTTTTTGTGTTTCTGAGGCCAACAAGCTTGTCCTGAGAAGTGATGTACTTGCACTTATTCCAATTGCTCCCAGATTCACATCAGGCTGTTCATTCATTAATGTCTTGCCTGACAAAGTAGATAGCCTACAATCTAGACGTGGTGGTACTTCTTTCATAAGGTTATTGATATATGGCAAGATGACCTCTCATTTTGAGCTTCTGGACTTGGGGGAGGTTCTACAGCAGTGGAATCGCGAGTCACTCGGGACTATAAACAGTGGCGGCTTTTGTCACGTTTTTCAGAAAGGATACTTTCATTAACCCACTAAATTTTTCTTTCATTGGTGAAGCTAATTAAGCTTAATTCTACAATGTGCCTAAAAAAGTACGTTTCTTTCCAGAGACTGGAAGAATTTTTAAGAAACCCATTTCAAATCTATGTTGAAGGCCTGATAATATCAAGTTTATAAAGCCTCTTATTAAGAGACTATTTAATTGCCACAGGTTTACAGGATTATGTGTTGTTTGAAAGTGGTGATTCAAGAAACCTCAGTGTGACCACAAAACGAAATTGATACTGGACTTAGGAGACAATTTTCAAAAGTCATCAACTATTGCCACAAAAAAGTGGGGCACCTTTTATTGAAAGAGCCATGTACATGTCAGTTAATTGTTGGGGATACTTGGTACATTTATATAGTTCACTTTCTTAATAAAAAGCTGTGTCTCCGTCGAAGAGCTAGGTCTTGAGTCTCTTTCTGAAGTCTGCCAGCGAGGACCCCGTGCGGAGCTGGAGGGGTAGGTCATTCCAGGCCTTGGCAGCGCTGCAGGAGAAGGAGCGGCCACTGCTGCTCTTGCAACGGATGCGGGGTGTGTGTGCGCGGGAGAGTGAAGAGGATAAATATTTATTTTGTTTATAACTATATTCGAAAGTGATTCAAGGTCATAACTGAAATGCCACAATAGTTACCTTTACTCACATATGGCACACAAATATACTTTTCGATACTACAGAGTTCAGCCCATCTTTCTGCAAAAAGAGGATCTGAAGCTCTGGATGATGCTGTTGTCACACATTTGCAATTTTTTTTCAAACAAATGTGAAATTGCAGGTAGGTTTATACTGAGCATTTGATTAAAACAACTTACTAAATCTGAATGATGATAGTTTTTGTGATGGCAATACTCAATTGCCCTAAGCAGGAAGGGTATGCCCAGCCGTAGGTCACGTGCACACTGTGCCACTGAAACCAAGCTATACGCAGCTCATGGATCCTAATATGGGTGAAACCGGTCCTGGGTTGCTTGTTTTCCAGCTCAGGGAGGACATGGCTTGGTAGGTCTAGCTGAGCTGTTCCAGACGGAGCAATGTAGTAGGGTTAAGACTGATTTGCATATGGCTGGATCCAAACTGAGGTGGCAAGGTATGCAAAGTACATTGGACTGAGGTGTGGCACGAATAATTACCAGTGGCTGAGATTAATTGAAGCATTCTATCAATCAGTTTTTTGTATAACTTCCATAATACTCAATTGAGCAGACCTACCTCAAATTAATTTTTTGAACAGGTGAATTACTGCACCATTTTCCAAAAACATCAAGGAGTAAGTGTAAAAGTAATTGATTACTAGCTTCACTTTCACGTTGCTAATTTACTTTTTGATCAGATCCATGTGGCTATTAACTATCGGTAGAACTTCCCTTTTGAGATTTCGGTGGGCTCAATGCTGATAGAAAGTCTCATCCTTGATTCACAGACGTGAAGAGCTATTTAATACTATTTCTAGACAGTGGGGATAAACTGATACAGATGTCAGTTTTGAAAATGCTAACTTTATGGCAGGCTAATTTATTTTTGGAATGTTCCTACTTTGCTTAGATTGCTACGCAGGAAAGAGCTGATGATGGTTTAAATGTAAATACATGCATCGCATAGTTTATTACTTTTTCAGATGTTTATAGTTTCAGTGTAATCACTGAAATGTGTCACTAAGCTAAGGGATGTATTATGAAGGAGCAGTACACTCACTGGATTTCAGGTGCACTTGACTACCAGAGTTACATAACGTGTACACTACATTGTATAAGTATAATTAAAATGGATGCTCTGAACAATGAAGCTTTTAACCCTTTCCATGCTCATGACGGAACCTAGCAGTCATGAGCCACGGGTGGCCTGTGCTCATGACGGCTGGGTTCCGTCACGACCACGCCCACGATTGGAATGTCCAGCACCGGACTGGAATTCCTGCCGCAGGCAAAGTTTTTATATTTGATAACTGCAATGCTAACACAAGGTGTTAACAAGAGTAAACTTAAATTAATTTTTAAGTTCCAGAGAAAAGCAGGAAACGCAAATGAAAGCTAGTAATGACTTCACGATAAATGCATAGAATGCAGTGTACTGAATATTCGAATCCTGAGGTTGATCAGGAACTCCACTGAATGCATATTGTGATTTGCTGTTAGTAAATGACATCACTACATTATTTTCTTCCACACCATCGTCCTTACAAAGTGAGCCTCACCTCAGGGGCAGAAATTCCTGCATTTAGACTTAAGAACTATTCTCTGTTTATGCTCATCAATAGAAACCTTGTGCCATCCATCTAAATGTTGATCTTGACTTTAGGCCAGCCTTCATTGCATGGGCATTGCATGGGCATGGTCAACATTGCATGTGGTTTATTCCCAAGGGAATTCGGTTCTGTCTCCTGTGTCTACTGGTTTTGAATCCTGGCATTAAAGAGACACAAGCAGAAATCTACCCAAGATCTTGTTTTCTGGTCTTATCATGGATTTTCTTTCCAGGGGCCATTGGAGGATCAGCAAGGTACCAATGGGGACCATTATTAGTTATGAGTACGAGACCACAGGGGCCCCTGCATTTGGGGAATGGATGCTATTTTAGTCCGTCTCCAATGAGAAGAAACTGTTCCATCCAGTATTTAACATAGAGAGCCGAATGGATATTGGATTGTGCAAAAGAGGACCCACAAACTATTTTTCAAATAACCTGGGTGGTAAAAGAATACTTTTTTGGAGTCAGTGCTCTACCTTTGGTCATAACTGATACCACCCTCTGCGGATGGCGAATATTGTGTAATGAGGACATTGTCTTCTTTCTTCACGCATAATAAACCATTTAAATAATGGAAACACCCTAAGCATAATAATCCCTTTGAGTAGTGAAAACGCACTATCCAATTATCTCTGTCCCTTCGGTGTTCTACCAATGAAAAATCAACAAAACAAACATTCAATTAGCAGTCAATTGTTAGTGCAATATTGCGAACAACAAATGTTTCAGCACCACTGCTAGAGCCTGAATCTGTTAATACATGCGTTATAATTTAAGGTCTTTAGTAAACACCTCCCCACTGACCTATTAGTTGTATTCTTCGAATGAGGAATACCAAATACTCTGATATAGTATTTGCACAACTGCTTTCTAAAAACACTGTCCTGTATGAAAACATATAATGTTTCATGTCTAGATAAACCAAGGAAAACAGTGAAATGTCAAACCTCAAACAAGCATTTGCAATGCAATACGTCTCACATTTACTAGAGTTTGAGGAATTGGCATTCTAAATGATAATGCCTTTTATTTACTTCAAGCAAATCCATTTTTATGGGAAATGAAGCTAATGGGAAGAGAGCCAAGGGGATGTGAGGTGTAAAACTGTGCCCTGGTACAGGAGAGGAGATGCTAGAAAGGGGGTTGGACTTGGAGGTGCAGGATGAAGGGCGAGGAGGGACAGTGGGGAGACCACTATAGTCTTACAGATACGCAATTCGACAGAACAATATGGGTGCCTGTTTGGAACTATCACAGACATCACGTTTACACCATTTGTGGCCTCACCTTTCAGCTACCTATTTTCCATTATCACAGGATTCTCTATTTGGATTGTGATTTGTGCCCTACTGGTTTGGAATTAACACCAGTGCAGGGACTACACTGAGCTTAGAAGTATCCTTACAGCCCTGAAGAGTCAGAGACCACTGTTTCTCTTGACAAAACACATGTCGGCTAGCTGCATCGTACAACAACCAATTAAAGAAACCAAGATATCTTTGTGGGATTTTGCACCATTTGCTTTCTATTTACAGTTGCATTACTTGTTCTAATACTGTATGTGTGCACGGGATTGTAAATATAAAATTATATACTATGTTCTTAAGAAAAGAATCGCCAAAATGCAACATACAACAGAAGTAAGCCTGCATATACTTTTTCTTCAGCACTTTATCAGCTCCATTACATGGGGCTGTGCACATGCTTGCCATCTGAGATGTGTATAGAGATAGATCCATAAAGCAGTCAAGCAGTTTCCATGAGAACTCCCTGCCCTGCCTAATCAGCGGGTGGACGCAACAGTGTGAAACTACGCTCAACAATGCCCTGCAAGGACAACCCATAGCTCAAACAGCATACCTGCCTAATAGGTGATGCGTCTTTATCTCTCCATCCATAAGAACACACCCGGGTGAAGCATGTCGAGATCTGAAAGCACGTGGTTTGTGGTGCACTTCAGAATGCTAGCCGAGCCTGTGGTGCCGGTGTGAGGCCTCGTCTCTGTCAGAATACCTGAACTGCTGTGACAAGAAGAAAACCCATCCTGCTGATACCGTCAGTCAACATGCCTGATTTATAGTCAATGGCTGGAGTGAAACAGACTCCATTTTATCATCACGTAATGACACACTTTTAAAACCACTCTACTCCACCACTGGGCTGAAACTGGTTTTCATCTGTATTATGGACCTCAATATTACTCTGGCGGTGTTTTATCACTTGTCCTAATTTTAGTTTGAATTACTAGAACAATTAAACATTTTTGGGTTAGAAATATGAAATACAAATGTTCCCCTATCGGTGATGGATCCTTTGGACTCATTTATTAACCCATGATTTACGTGTTATGTCTATTCTTATCTTATCTTTGGTTATTTTATGCCTATAGACCAAAAAATGCTATATTATGCTGTTAAGTATTTATTCAGTGCTCATTCACGGAACCACAGTTTTGTGCTACTGCAGCTTCTGTCCAATATTAGGACACTATAGAGAAAAGCCAAAACGTACATTTTTATCTTCCAAATAGTGCTGCAAATCCGCGACCCCATACAAAGCAAAGATTCAAATAGTATGGCCAAGTAACCTCGCTGCACATGTTATTTTACTAACCAAAACTTTCTTTGAGGTTGGGAACATTTAAGATCTATCAGAAGAGATGAAATCTCTTTGCAGTCTTCGGACTAAATTCATACTCAGATTGTGGTTGCAGGATAATTTGTTGTCTTCTATTTTTAAATTCTTTAACATGTCTGGAACTACGAATTAACCAGCCGTACCCGCTCAGTCAGATAACAAGACGTCAGCGGTTCTTTCATTTGGTTGCTTCCCCGTGAAATGGATCCAAGAAGCCCGCGAGTGGTGTGCGCGCGCGCTCCATAAAAGCCATGTGGTTGCAATTATTGTGCCCGTGTCTGGGCATGATAATCAAAACCACATGGCCTATTGGTGTCTATTACGCGCACCAGGCGCGTAATAGACACCAATAGGCCAAGGGCGGAGTAATGTGCCCGCCTGTGGCCAATTGTGTGCAGTCTTTTATAAAAAGACACACGCAAAGGCCAATGGGGTAGCACTAAAGGAAAAGCACACGCACGAGTGTGTGCGATTCCAAGGTCAGTGCTGAAACCCCGTTTTTCTCTCACTAAATGTCTCGCACTGCTGCGCTGTGCAACGCTAGGAGCGATACCTAAAAAGGTAATGCCTGAACTATGATCCACTAGAAACCACAATGCCTCGTTGGCCTTACATTCAGTTACATCTCATGCGTGATCGATGCTTTTTACACAATGTGTAACTTTCAGGTGAGCCAGAATAGGCAGTCTCCAGCAAAGCAAAGCCACTCTGAGCCTGCAGTAGACCTCATAGTAGTAAATATTTCATAATACATGCCTAAAGAGATGGCATGTCGCTGATTCCCAACATCCCTTGGGAAGCAATCTTAAATTGTATGAGATAAATTATGCATAATGAAGTTGTTTTCCAACACGGTGTGGGGAGTGTCATCATAGGCAAAGAGAGAGAAGCTCACATTATTGATGCTGTAACTTGGAATACCAAGAAGGAAAAATGCTTCTTGATGATACCCATGTTAAACTTTCTGTTGTGGATGGTTCTCTCTGTCCCTTTCAAGTACTCTATCTCGAGGTTTGCTCACAGACAAGCAAACAGATATGCTAGTTAGGACTTTTGTAAATGTATTACTCTAAATTTGGCCATCATCCTTGGGTATCCCTCTCTGCCTACTGTCTAAGGTGAAATATCAGTATTTCATCCTGGACAACGCGCTCAACAAGCTCTCTATTCCACCAAAGATACTGACTAGAAACTGAAGTATCAACAGTGCATTCTAAGGACTGATGTCCAAATCAGAAGAACGTAAAGAGCATGGAAAAGGATGTATTAAAGTACATAAAGAGGGATATACTTTAACAGAAATGACTCTCAAGGCCAAATTATAAAACATTTTCACACACCCTTGGTGTTAGGTAGAGCAGTGCATAGTGCAAACACCTTTTACCACCATATTATGAAAGCAGGTTTCTGGAGGAGGTAATCTTTGACAAGAATATTTGTGTATATTTGTATTGTGCTGAAAATAAGTGGTGTTATTGTTTGAGTTGTTGAGTTTTTCTGCTGCATTTTGCAAAGTAATAGTGTGCTGCTCTGTGGTTGCTATATTGTGTTCTGTTTTGCTGTATTGTACAGCCATGGTCGGTAGTGGGAGTACCTGCTGGGAGGTGACGTGGGGAGGGGAGGGGCAGGTTGGGGGGTGGTAAACTATGGATTACGGAGGTTTACATTTAAGTAAACATATAAATAAATAAAACAAATTTTGTTGTGCGCACTGCATTGCATTTGGGGATGCATTGCACGCAGCAAAATTTGTTGTATTTATTTATATGTTTATTTACCTGTAAACCTCCGTAATCCATAGTTTACTACCCCCCACCCTGCCCTTCCCCCCCCCACGTCACCGCCTGGCAGGTACTCCCACTACGGACCACAGCTTGTATTGTACCCTTCTATGTTTTAATTGTGTTATGTTGCTTTGTCTCTGTGATTGCTCTATGTTCTGTTACTTACTTTAAGGATGTCACCAAAGGGTGCTGTATTTCCAGCCAAACGCAGCACAGGGGTTGCGTGTTCCAGTGGAAAGTAACCATTTACAACAGCCTAAGGTGGCAAAACAGTGTTGCTCCAGCTCTTCAACCAGTTACCACACCAGACAACTAAAATCTGTGGCAGATACCTTCCTTCAATTAGCACTTTCAATATTCACTCTATCAGATACAGACCTCAGCATCTAATTCACTAAGTTAATTTAGTTTTCCAAATCCTGACAGAACAGAACATTGACTGTGTGGAGAGTAGGTCTAGGAGTGAGTGTTGTTCAGTTCTGCAGCAGAGAGCCCTCCCCCTGTGGTGGCCATCCTCCGGCAACCCCTACTGAAGCGGCCTCTGGCTGCCTTTAAAGCAAGCTAACAGCTGATAGTGGGGAAATAGCCATGGTCTTGCCCTGGCCTTATAGTGGCCTAGCAGCACCGAGAAGAAGAGTTCAGTGAATCTCACAGACGTGCGCCTATGTGCAGCTGCTGCGTTCACCAGTCTCTTGTGAATTGAAAGTGCCAGTGCGGTCAGCAAAGGGCAGACAGAATGCAATTTTTATTTTGATTTATAACTTTAGTGCCATTTAATAATCTGTTAAGTTTTCATATGCTAAGGTTCTTACAGATCCATCTAGTGGGAAGATTAAGGAGTTCAAAAAAGAAGCATTTCAAGCTCCATAGGAAATTGTGCTCTCCATTATAGCAACAAATGCTAAATCGCTTTACCCCGAACTTGGTATGAAGGAATGACTTTACTTAGAAAGAGGGTTTTTTGTTGTTTGGTGTAAGTACGTCCAGTAGATTTTGAGATTTCTGCACTTGAAAAGATTATGGGCTGACTGAAAGGATGAATACTGTTTATCTGGTAAGTTGACTTTGCCACCACAAAACTCATGCATTCTGTTCATCACATCTTAATTATTTTCTGATTGCCATTTGTAATGAGCAAATTTGCCAAATTTAGAAATTCTATGTTTTTCCCCCATTGCCATGAAAACAATTTCTAGGCCACTAAATGGACCCCATCCAACAAGCGACCTAAAAAAGTATGCCTTTTTAAAAAAAGGAAAGTTTTGTACTAGGTTCACATGTATAGTTTGGGTTTGCAAACTCCTTCAGCTTGCATTAGGGAGCAGTGGGGTTCAGGTTTGCGAACCTGAGCTCAGGCTTGCAAATTCTTCAAGTACATCCAAGAAGTCTCCTTAGGTATATGAGTACACAGACTCTGCTTCCAACATGTGAACCATACCTACCCACCAAATGCACCGTTCAATATTTATACCAATAAATAACAGAATGTAACATCCTAACACCATTACACGATAGCACATATCCAAACCAAGATGTCAACTGAAAGATGAAATGTAATGGTACCAGTGGTGTTATCAGTATCATTTGTAATTTCATCTGTCACGTCATGCGTGAGATTCTGTGCAGTGTATTTGGTGGGTGAGTCTTTTACTGCATCACTTTGCATGCTAGGATTTTTAAGCCTGCACAAATAATTGTGAAGACAAAACACATCCCAGAATATAAATGGGCATAAAGCCAGAAGTGGCCAAAGGGGTTAAATATAATCCAAATCACATTTACACATTGTATTTCATTGTTAGATTGTAACTACCTGCAAAAGAAAATGTGATTAGTTTATCTTTTCTGTAAAAATCAGACCTAACAGAGTTGAGGCTTCTGGCTTTCAAGTGAAAGTGAGTGAACATTAAAACAAATGAAAGAGACTGTGGTTCTTACACCCACTGCAAGGATGAATGTAAACCAAATATGAGCAATTAATCAATTTTTGTTGGGACAATAAATCCAGTAGATTTGGTAATTATAAAGTGGTTAGAGTTACACTTGCAGAATCTATACATGATCTTCAAAGTCTTCAAGAGTATGGGTTGGTGGGGGGGGGGCATTGGGGAATTAACTCCAACACTGTAATCTTTGTATCCCTGAAAGTGACAATTGATTGTAACAATGTAAACTCTACTGTGTATAAGGTTCACCTGCTGATGTCTTGGCTGATGTTTAAAAATAAAAACAGTTAAAATAAAAAAGAATATGGGTTGGAAGCAAATTGGAAAAGTGTTCAATACTTTTTGTGCAATGCTTCAGACATAAAAGTGGGTGCATACCACACTCCACAAAATAGAATGTTGTGCGTCAGTTAGAAGCATGTGTCCTAGAACACAATACAACTACATACTTAGTAACAATTTTATAATATCATAAATTTCACCCAAAACAACAACACTGAATTTTTCCCTCTGCTGAATCAACTTTTAGATATGAATGGCCATTTATTTATCAATTACCAGTTTTCTTTCCAACTAGATGTTTCACTGTGTATTTTTTAAAGGGGCGATCCAGTGAAGGAAAAAACTGTTTTCTTTACCCAATCCTGCTTCACTGTCCCCCACTAAGAAAAAATATTCTAGAGAGTTCCTTTGTTTGATGATGTTTGCTTGAGATTTTAGACTACTGTGACATAATTCACCAGATGGCCCCTCTAGTCTCTAGCTCCCTTTCTCTCTTAAATTTTGTTTCTCATTGGGTTTAGAGAAATTGTCCTGTCAGAATTTGTATTGACTAAAAAAACATACAAGGTCTTTATTCCTCATTTGTCTCTGTTTTGATTCATATTGCTTTCATTATTAATGTGCAACACTCACGTTTGGATAACACATATGCTACATGCACATTTGTAGTAGGTAACCATACTTAAATTTTATAGGCCTTCAAATAAATAAAAGTGCTCATTAAGTTAGCCTAACTGTCGATGCCATGTTAACTGCAAAATAATGCATTAACACCGAAAGGCCTATTTTTCACATTAAATATTTGTTTGCACATGCATGATGTTTTTCTCTTTGTTTCAAATGCTATACTTTTCCAGAAGCCTACTGTTAGCTAGTGAATCGACACTTGTTTTATATTAGGCAACTGATAGTAAGTTCTCACCAAGATAAGAGGAGGTGACTGAAAGAATGGTTCATGGGAAGAACTGTTTGCACCACAAAACACCAATGATGTAACTTTTCAGGATTTAATGTCTGAAAGTCCAATGTGCCTGTATGGGAACGTTGGGAGTTTGCCTATTCCCAGAAGGTTAGTGAAATTGTCTTGGAGGATAAAGAAAAAGTAAGAAATAATGTTGCAACATAGAATATTGTTAGTTTATTTTTGTGTGTGATCCTACAGAACCCGCTAGATTCCTATATTCTAAGATTCCTTCCCCAACCCTCTGACTGGAGAATTGCCTTTGAGTTTCTGATGCTTTTTCTTCATGATAGGTTGCCTTACTTAGATTTATCAGAATTGTTTGCTGATAACTTGAGCTGAGAATAAGTTCCAGCTTATTATGCAAAGACTTTATGCTTGCACAATGATTCTCTTATCAGTACTCTTTATGGGTATCTGAACTGACAACTTGTTCTCTCATTATTCCAACTTAATTTAAAATAGGGTATTTTCCTTTATGTAACATTCTTGCTATATTATTACTATATTAACTGTGATTTTACCAAACATGATGTTCTATTTTATAATCACATATCGATTAATAGATTACATGAACTTTTAATGCTGAAATATAAAGATTAATAACTAATGAATGCAAAAATGAAAGACTAAAAGAATTTAAATTAAAATCTTTTAACTCACACTAATTCTCTTTATTGACTGTACTAGAGGTCTTTAATGATTTTTGCTTTGTAGATAATTGCTCCTTACTTTTCCTTGTCGAAAAACAAAGTTCCATATGACCAGTGGCAGGGGTTACTTAATGACTGCACCTGAAAACTGAGTTATAGAAACCCCTGCTTCCTCACTGGTCCGACTTATAATTTAATACTTTAATGTAAATACAGATTTTTTAAAGAAAAACAAAATGAAGATAAACCTAACATGGAGTCGGCCCTGTCAAAATGTTTTGAAATGGAGAATTATGTTAATTTTTGACTGCAGACATTAATACAAGATATCAGTATCACTTGCAATTCCGGAAACAGCTGGAATCCCAGCTGTTCTCCAGTTAGGCTGCTGTTCTCCGTCCTATTGCTGCAGTGTCTCACCTGTGACTAGCGCTGAGAGGCCCCTTTGGGGGTAACCACGCAATTTAGAAATCTATATAACATAACATAACATAAACTAAAAACAAGCCTTTGAGGTCCACAGGTGACATGTTTTCCCATGTGAGGTAAAAGCAATACTCTTAAATTGAAAACAAGAAAAGTAATATATATTTTGCCTTATGTTTCCAACTATGGCTGCAAATCACATGTAGATTGACAACTTTAGTCTATTTTCTGGGGCATAGAGACATGCCTATCATCTGCATGTAGCAAAAATCATATCCCATAACATACCACAGATGCCTTCTAGCTTTATGTAATCTGCTAAATAATATTTTCCTGATAACATATACAAGTTTATGGTCCTTTGCTCTGTTTTTCATGAGCTCTAATAATTAAATAATATGATACTCAAGCATGGAACACTTCAGCACTGATGCATTTTCATTCTTGCAGAACAGCGAACTGTCTCTTGCCAAACAACCAAGAGACAGTTACAAGTGCACCTATCAAGTGAAAGTTTAAGGAAGCAGAACAGACAACTCCATGGATACATAACCAAAATCAAGGAAAGACATACATCTGTATGTCTTACCTTACAGTTACCTTACTAAAGCAAACAATGATTAACAGAAAATGTTAGGTCACTATGGCTATTATGCACTCTTTCAAACCCACAGCACTCGCAAACTTTCATAAGGGAAGTTTAGGCATAAGGTATTGCTGACTGGCACTGAAGGCAAGTACCTGAGTATTTTAAATCTTGCTTTAAGTTTCTAATTAATAAAAAATTGAATATAAAATAAATGGACATCTGGTTTACTATAAAAATGGGTGGCTCCCAGGGCTCAAGGAGCTTCTCAACGTTCTCAGTGAGCACATAATATCACACAAAACTTAAACAGCTGGCAGCTCTCTATATATAACTGCTATCTTTGCTTGTACTCTGGGCCTAATTCACCAATACTGATGTGTGTGAGTAAGTGTGACTTGCCTTGTTAGTACTCCTCCCTTATATATGAATTTCAGGAGTAAGCTAGGGGTAATCCAGGCTTATTCCTGGAATCAGGGAGAGCTAAAGTAGTAAGGCGCTGCAAATTCTTTGGGAATTGGTACAGAGTGTTTCTCTGGCTAATGACTGTCACCGTTTGGGTATTCCATGGTGCCTTATTTATAGTGTGTTTTAACTGCTATGCTTGGATATTACAATCTGTATAGTAAGGTCAACTTTCATGGTGAATAATAAAAGTATTCTATTCTCTCAATTGAAACTCATCGTGTAATTCTCAAAAGGATAAAGTACAGATGCTGTAGTGCAAAGTGCAAAGCCTTTCTCCATAATATCTCTGCCCACTAGAGAGACTCTTGGTCCTCAAGAGATCAAACAGAACGTGTTCTTGATTTCATATACAATGCAAACAGACGTCTTCACCTCTTCCAAACTCACCTATTTCCTTTCAAGATTTCAAAGATTCCAAAGTACACAGAATTAAAACCCCAATATTATTAATGATTCCCTCATCTCTGAAAAGGTTATCATAAGTAAAACCATAGAGGGATGCATAATATTTTCAAACTAGTGGGTCACAGAATTTAACATAATATGACACACCCTATAGTACAATAATCACATTAAAACTTGAAACAACATTCTACTCATGAAGCAGTCAGCTATACTAATATTACGTCTGCCTAAAAGAACAGAACCTCTTATCAAAAGGTACAGCAAAATCAATACTGTACTGCTAAGATTACACAAGGTTCCTGGCAAAGTATAGAAACATTTAAAACTTCTATTTAGGTCACCACAAAATATGGGCAGTCTATGGCTTTGCCACCTCTCCTTTACCATGCTCTGAGACTCCCAGACATTATTTCCTTTCTACCAATACTGTTAATCCACACATGGAAAGCCAGTGACCTCACCTGTAGATTTCTGGTGCCTGTTGATGGCATCATTTGAATGCCCTGCATTTATCTGCTTTGATACCCTTATTACAGTTGTGTTTATGTTGAAAATTGTTTCAGAATGAACAGACTTAAGAACGTTGTCGTACAAGTATACTGTATAATTAAATTAACAGATGTTACTTACCAAATGATAGCATCACAAGGGTGTTCAAATTTTCATTTAGGCAGTCTTAGTCTGTTAAAAAAAATAGATTGAGTTATTCTTTTTTAAATATTGCATTTTTTCCAGAAAGTGCAATATGATTAACAGTTACAAAAACGTTCTCACTCATGCATAAATGTAATATATGCTATTCGTGAATTTGGTTACATATTCTTTGGAGACTCACCTAAGCCTACAAGAAGTGACCTATTACTAGCAAGTGGAAAGGCTGGGAAGGAAACTATTCAGCCTAGATCATGCAACATTATCTTATCAAAGAAAGCCTTACAGATATGGCTGTTCAAAAACCTGTTCGAATACTTGCTAAAATATTAACATTACAACAATTAAATCCATATGACTATGGGTTAGTTAAATACATGGGGCATAAACTTGAGCCTGCTAATCTTCGCTCAAGTCTGTTTTATATTTTTCTTTACTGCTCTTTCTTTATATACGAAAGACACACATCACTGGCATGGGATATCTCCTCTCTCTCTCTCACAGACTCAGCAAATTTCTGCCAAAAATGCACAACTGCAAAGTATCTGCTTCCCATAGTTAGAGCTTTGCTAGGGGGGAAAGTGTTACCATCTGGCTATTTAACTCGCACTTGGAAACACTATTTAGAGAGATTAAACCAATGCCTCTCCAGTAAAGGATGTTTGACTTCATTGTCTCAATACTATGGTCAAATAGATGAGGCTTCTTCATAGACAGCTTTAAGCAGGTTATGAATAGAACACCACTTCTGATGGACACATCAGTATCATCTGGCTATCAGGGACTGGAATCTCATCCCACTGAAAACTTAAGCACACTCATTAAAACATGAGAAGCGATGAATCTTGAATAGATTATTATAACTTAATAGCTCTAATGTACTAAACAGCCCTTCTCCCATTTCAGACTGTGTAACATACCAGGAATTTAACTCTAACGAAAATGATTAACAGAATCTGTCCCCCATGGGCACAGGAGCAGTATTACAAAACTTAGAGGGCTCGATTTGCAAAGCGTTTTCCCATTTGTGAGCCTTGTTTATGTACATTCAGGAGCATGCTGCCCCCAAGTCAGTGAAATAAGGCAGCAGATATTTGCTGGACGATATAGATTCCAACTTGGAATCCTGACAGGACCATTTCAGCATTTTAACCCTCCAAAGTCAATAAACTGAGTACCATTAGATTGAGTATTGGTAACACCTGGAATTTTAAAAACATGGAGACATCAAACACTGTCATATGAATTACACAAGGATAATTAGTCATTATTAGCTATAATAAGTCAGTAAAACAGGTATGTGATGTCAATGATGTCATTTAACATCTCACGAGTGATGTAATATGTTAGGTCATAAGCAGCACATGAAGCAGGCACAAGAAACATATACACATATATATTTATTATCCTGTGGCGGTTGCCACTGGATAGTTATAGTTAGGTCAGCTGTTTCATAGAAAAACCTTTTTTTGTGTTGCTAATAACTTTTCAAAAAGGTGCCACATGGCCCCCTCCCCTTTTCATTGGTGTCATGCCAGGGAATAGGATCCCCAGGACCCAATAAGGGTTGGGGAGGGAGACTGCACCATTTGAGATGTCCCCAGTGATGTCATAAATGATGTCATTGGACATGTCATGAGTGATTTAATTTGTGAGGTCATAAGCAGTGCATTACTTACTCTTCTAACTATAACTGGTGAATTTCTGTGTTTTTTTATTTCAAAACTTTAATGTTGTCACTGACATATATACCTAACTATAACAGTACCTTATCCTTTTTTTGTGAATAATATGACCCAGTCGCAGTTGCAACTAGGTAGTAAACATTAGGTCAGCTGTTCCATAAGAAAAGCATTTATTTTTTGTGTTGCTAATAACTTTGGCAAATCACCACGAAAGGGGCTACGCTATAACTAGTTTGTGCATGGAAAATTTCGGGATGATCTGTCAAGCGGGGCTAAGATGGCCTACATCAAAAACTGTTGAATGAATTACACCAAAATTGCTAGGAAGCTAGCTAGCTCTTGGTCCACAGATTTAGCTCTTTGGGATTTGATGCAAATCGATTCAGTAGTTTTCGAGAAATTAAGGTTGAAAAATATTTGTATATCTGAACGGCTGGTTTTGAGGGACTCTTGCGAGAGTCCCTCAAGCCCAAGTTTAAAAAATAAAGTGTTCCGATTGACCCAAGGAGATTTTTTCTCTTGGATCGTCTTGCTTCCCTGGGAGCCAGACTTCCACAGGAGTGAGGGCTCTGACTATCTGACTGCAACATAAGGAAGATTTTGCTGGCAGCCATTACAGGACTTTGGACTTAGTCCCTGTCTATAAGTAAATAAAAACAAATAATAATATAAGGGGGCAGTGTTGGGGCACCTTGTCCCCCTAAAACCCATGGATGGGACTCAGATGGATCTACCCCCACCACCCAGGCCAAAATTAAAAAATAAATCAGCAATTTTTGTAGTGAAACTGTGGGACTCCCGCAAGATCGATAAAAGAAATAGCGGCCCGAGGCCCCATTGTTTAATTAAGGGAAGGGGTGCGCAGCCACCCTCCCTGGGCCATTACAGGCCCGGGGAGGCTACCCCTGGAGACACATTACATGAGGTAAGAGGACAGCACTGCCCCTCTCCCAAGCCATTTAAGTCCCGGGGAGCCTTCCTTCAGGCCCAAATTGTCATACAAATGGGAGAAGGCCGAGCATCACCCCTCCCTGAGACTTCAAAGGCCCCAGGGATCCCAACCGCCGGGCCAATATATTTAATTGAGGGGATGCAGGCTCCCTCTTGAGCAATTATAGGCCCGAGGAGCCCATCTCTTGGGCCAAAATGGCAAAAGAAGAGGATGGGGACCGAGTGGTCCCCTTCACTAAGCCTTCTATGGCCCCATGGACTTCATCCCCTGGGGCCGGCTCACTTGCTTTGTCCCAGTGATCGTACCCATGGGACACAGCAGTGTCACTGCCCACACTGCAGCGGGAAGGGAAGCTTGTATGTGTGCCCGTCGGGTGGGAGCATTTTTAACAGGAACAGCCGGTGGAGGTAAGAGTGGTGGGGAGGGGGTGGCGAGGAGGAGGGCGAGACAAAAGACAACCAAGGAAAATTAAATTTAAAAAAAGAAAGCCACTTACCTTGCGCTTGCTGCATCACTGAGTCACAAGGTAAGTGGCTTTCTTTTTTTAATTTACATTTTCCCTCATTGTTGATTCTTCTCAACCCTGCCCCACCATGCTTATCTGCACCGGCCACTCCTAATTTTGAAATCTCCTGCCAAACGGGAACAAACACAAAGTCTGTTCCAAGTGAGCAGGAGCTTTAAAAATGCTCTGGTTGGCTGGGGGCACTGTTTCCTTGCCTACACTGAAGCGGGCAGGGAAACAGATCAACTGATTGCTCCTGCCTAGAAGAAGAAGCATAAATAGCTGCTCCCTTTGGGCGGGAGCAATGCAGGGAAGCAGACTTGGCCATGGGGCTCCCCCTGTGTCCGCAATATGTGTATGATTGGTGCCCTGGGTAGGCACGAGAGCACTAAGTGATTACAATGGGTGGTCCTGGGGAATGGGGTTCCCAGCACCAACATTGGCTTGCGGGGCACGAGGCCCCCTTTCCAAGCCATTGAAGTCCCGGGGAGCCCACTTCCAGGCCTGTATTGCTAATAGGCACTCCCTGAGACTTCAAGGGCCCCAGGGTTTCTGTGGAATTTTTAGTTCAAAACATTAATGTTGTCACTGACATATTCACCTAACTATAATGTTACTTTATTCAACCTTTAGTTTTTTTTCAAATGGCTGCTCCTTCTGCCTTCCATCACCCTCTGCAGAGGATCGTACACAGCCAGCGGAACAACGCCAACCAGAGATAATTTCCAAAAATGAATAAGACGATCACTCAGAGGTTGTAACTGACACCAGTGGTTGTTTAATCCAGGTTACGCGTTTCGCTTGTCAAGCAAGCTTGGTCACATATAATTTAGGTCTGCATTGAAATTCTTGCTCACCCAGAGGGCTATGTGTTTCCTTGTTCTTTCCTTTTATGTATTTTCTCGTTATGTTTGGCATAATGAGCTTACTTTGTTTCAACATAGATTATTTCTTTTAAAATGAATACCATTAGTAATATGATCCAGCGCAGACCAGTGTTACTACTACTGATAATTAAAAGGTATAGGATACATGAAATCTGTGTTGCTTTCTGCCACTTCCTCCTCTTGTACAATCCCCAATTTCAGAGACATGGCTCACGCTCACCTAAGGCATTCAGCAAATGTTCAATACAATAATCGCAAACGTCCAATACAACTTTCTAGATTGATCACCATGCGCATATTTCCTATTAATACTCACATCATCTTAGTTATCTAGTTTGTATGGCCCACAAACAGGCATATCTAGCCATATCTTCTTCTCTATTGGTTTGTTGATCATCATTGATCAAATCCCAGAAGAGGGAATTTAGATGCATTTGGAAGTTGTAATATTAAACGACAATTATAAAATGGCATATTGAAAGGAGTGTCACAATATAAACTGCAAACAATTGGGGAGTAATAATTATCAACCTTCAAGCCTATGTGCAACCTTGACTTTAAGTTGCTGATATTGTTGTATTAAGCAAAATGTACTCTTTTACCACTTATATTCACCATCTGGGCCACAAACTTCCCACTTAGCAGAGAATGGTGCTTCAACCACATCATCCTACGGTGATCTTATGTAAGTAGTTCCCCCTGAAAAAAGGATTCTCCCCAATATGGAATTCTTTGGTCACAAAACAATCCACCCAAGGGAATGTGCGTAAGTAACGGAACAATTATACATGTGAGAATCTAACCATCAATTAGTATGTATAGAAATCCTTTGCTTAGAGACAGCAGTCATGAATAGAAGTGACAGCCTTTTAAAAAACCTATTCTAGGGAACGCCTACTCTGTAATAATACAATTCTGCATCATCTGACTGCCTACCTTTAAAAAGAATCTCGACAATCATTCATAGAAACTAATTACCTTCTATCTGTAAAGCAATTTCATACATTTGCCTGTCCCCATCATGTGTAGCCACATTTTCCTAGCAACAAAATTACACAATACTACCTCTTAAAATTAATGTAGTGTAACTGTTGACTCTTACTAAAGTATTTATGAAAAATATATACTCACCATTATAGTAGCTATTAAGATCATTGCTATTAGCTGTAGCAGTAGAACCAATATTTTTCTGTCTCCTTTTACTGTCCTAGCACCTGGATGCACTAACTCTACAACTTCTGCAAACACAGCTTTAGTTGATACTATTTCAAGTAGCTCTTTTCACATCCACCTTCTCCTTTCTTTACTATTGCTCCTTCCTCGTTATGGGTCTTAAGGCTCCTTCTCTCTGCCCTCTTCCATTAAACATTAGTAGTTTTCCATTAATATTTAGTATTGTCATCTATCTCTTTTTCAACTCTTTTTTGGCACACACATATAGTGACCTTATTTATACCCAAGCCCTCTTTTTGCTTTTAGTATCAAATTCGACTTTCTAAGCATTCGTTTTCATAATAAAGAGACATTCACACTCTTCTTTCTACAGTGCAATGATCAAATACCATGGTTTCACCATAGTAAAATCTAATTGGCATATATAAACAGTGCCTCCTGTCATACAGATTACTGCTACTATTACTTTAAATTAGAAAATAATTTTGGTAATAGTAACAGAGCCTCCTCTCTGTCACAGTATCTCATAGCATGGACTTAACCATGTGTCATGGTTGTGGTTAAACACCTTTGATTATAAATTCTACTCCTCACAACACCGCATGTAATATATGTGCAGATCCACAATAAGTCATTTCCTATGTATTATTATTGTTACGGGAAGAGAGTGCACCATAACTAGCTGAGGCTTTGCCTATACTATAGACATACAAATAGATATACATATCCACACAAACACATACATAATATGAATTGGTGTTTTATTCCACAAACTGCAGTGATATAAACACCATAAAGATTATGACATTCCCAGTTAAATATAGGGCAACCCTCAAATAGCTCAGCAAAGCTTTACCACTGTCAAGACTAATAGGATTAGAATTATGCTGAATGGAGAAACTAATTATGAGGCAATATTATATAAAGTCATGGGTAGGTTTGGAGATTAAATACAAATTCACTCAAAGCTGCTTTCACATCATCTAACAAACTAAATATTTAAATCTAAACCAGCCATCTATGAACAACATAAATTATACAGACAATTAGCCTACTCTTAAAAGATGCACTGGCTCCATATAAGTGCACGGATAACATTAAAATTTTACTCTGTCATTTTAGTGACTGTCTCTTGAAACTTCTGGGGATTGTTTTTTTGTTGTTGCAGGAATGTTTTCCTTCCTGAACATAAATCATCCAACTGGTAACGCAGGCGCCCTTGCACCATGATGCTAGAGTGCTTATGTTGGCGCTAGGCAGCACTCAATAATCAAGCACAGGGATAGAGCAGGAATGCGTCATATCTTAGTAAATATGGTGTATTCCTGCTCTCTCCATTTGACACAGCTCAGAAAGTTGTCTTGCTTTGTTGTGGCAAATGTTAAATAAATGTGGGCCGTGGAGAACAATTAGCATTCTAAAGCTTCCTAAACCCCCCATCAAATGTTAGTAATAATATTAACTATGGGAGAAGTATTGCTGGCAAACTTTTACACATTTAACATAACACATGTGCTTGTTTGGTTTCATAAAGCACCATGCTTACCCAATTTTAGTCCAATAGAAAATACAATAAAAAAATATCCTGACTGTCCAAAGTTGATAAACTACGGATGAAGCAGTTACAAACATTTTTATGATTAGCAATCTGACATGTAGCTCATTCTTCGGACATGCTTCTTTCCACATAGACAAGCAGTGAACAAAATAGGACATATGTTGGGAATCGAAAACCTTTTTTGAGACTATAAATTGGCCTTGATCAATGTTTTTGCATGTCACAGGGATGCTTGTTCCCAGGCACTGTGACAGTTATATAATTAGGAAAAGTAAAGATTTTACGTCTGTATGTCAATATCCATTACATAGACTGTCACTAATCTAGACACATTACTAGAAATTCAATTTGTTTTATTCGAGTATGAATGGGATTGCCTAACATTTATATGAGAATATGGGTCCACCAGTAATACTATGCAAACCTTTAATATTGAAGCATTTTAGCCTGCTGCAAAGAGTTATACCTTCACAAACCCTATCTGGGATAAAACTTCAACAGCATGGTGACGAGAAGTGCCTTTAACGGTCACATCTATGGTACGCAGAGGGCCCGTGAGTTACCATATCGGGATAATGAATGAGAGGCCCGAGATAATGCGTGGCCTTCACACTGGAAATATGTGGATTAATCAGGATAACTGAGTTATGCTAATAAATTGCATACCTGGGCAAAAAATTAACATTCTTAGTAAGTTAGTAGCCTACTGGGAAAATATAGGTTTCATACAAAGAGAAATAATTAGCTTTATGCAGGCAAGTCTGTAACCCTCTGAAAGTAAGTCAGTTAGCTACTAGTAGGCTGTCCGGTTTTAGGTTTAAGCCTATAATAACTGATAAAACCCCACTGAAAGGGAAATAGCCCTCACCAGTCTAAACATATAAACACTGAAAAAACATGTTTACAACCACAAACTAAATGCCTATTCTAAGAAAGGAAAAGACAAGTGAAGGAGTATTTTTTTTTTCTTCTTGAAGGGACCAATACAATGCAACTTTGTTATACAAGCTAGCAGAAAGAAAGACTGAACAAACATTATTCTGCTTGAGGTTTGTTATTTTGGGATTTCACTAACATATTGTTTCTTCTTACTTCTGCTTTTTTCAGTTTTGTGATCTTTGGTCTAAAGATGCAGGGCTTAGACGCATGTTTTAGGTCTTGTTTGATTACTTTATAAACTATAGAGAATCAGGAAATATCAAATTCATATTTGATATTTTGGCTGCGTATGATTCTTTCACTGATAAGTAAAATGGCTGGTTCCATAAGAATCTTTCCCAATATTTGCCATCATATTTACCCACAGAAAGTGGGTAAAAACCCTTGATACATCAGCCCCCAGTTTCCAGTAAGTCAGTATTAAAAGTAGGTGAATTTCCAACACCTCCGGCTTTAAACATTCAATGCAAGGTATAGAGACAAGTATATGTGAAAAGAGTGCTATCACCAAGTATCTGGAACTGTGGTGAAAACATGACAACAGCCTTTTGGAAAACATGGAACGCAGTGTCACTTGGAATGCTGCTACAAAAAGGTTCTTTCCAAGTTCAACAAAGATTGGAGTGATATTGTTTGTATTTGCAGTGATTCAGCTACGTGTCTTAAAAAGTTGTGTGATGACCTGTCAAAATCGATACCTGAGCTGAAGTGCTTCCCTGTAAGAGATCCTTGCCACTTGTTAGATGGCTTGCTCTTAGTCTTTACAATCTTCAGGGTTAATGAAGAATGCTATTGACTTTTTAGTCCATTCTGGTGCACTGTTTTGTTATGCGCTGGAACTATAATGCAAATATTTCTCATTTTGTGCTTTGTGTGGCATCAAAGAAAGAGTCATCCTAACTGTGTCACTTAGCTGAAGGTTCTCAGTCCAAGGGGCTGGGAATGCTATATTATCCACGTGGCAACCGTTTACAGAATTTTTGCTGAGTGATGATGCCAAAGGCAGGAAATGGGAGGATCCTTGGTCGCATATTGATAGTGATGTGAAAAAAATTACGCTCTACTGCATTCTTAGATTTTTACAGAAAAACATAACTGCAGTGGTGACCATCATAAAAAAAACTAGAGTCTGAAAACACCCTTATCTGGCAAGTGTTCAGCATAATTGGTGTAGATGTGAAACATCTCCTTGAGAGTAGGCTGGGCGACACCTTTAGTGACTTTGGCACTGCAACATGTTCCATTTCAGAGTGCTTGCCACTTGGTAAGCAAAGCAACATTGAAGAGCAATTCAGGAACGTTTATTTTACAATGTATGAGAAATGTCTTGCAATGATGTATAGAAATGTCCCTTCACCAACCATGGCATTTGAAGTCAATGAAACCTCACTGTAGTACTCTGTACAGGTTCTAGATACCTTCTGTAAAGGGGAATCTTCGCTATAGTTTCAAAAGTTCTGCTTCACATTTTTGACCGCTTCAATAACTCTGAGGGCATAAGCACCCAGTTCAACGCAAATGTTGTAGAACCTGCCCAGAGAATCACAATCTTCAAGGGCACCAGTATTGGTATGGAAAGCTATGTCAGTGGCCAGAGTTAGCAAATTGTGTACTGGCTGTTTTGGCATTGCCTGTCTCAAGTACCAATGTTGAGAGGGCCTTTTCACAGAACAAAAGTTTACATGGGAAGCAAAGAGCGAGCACACATGACCAAAGACTCGCTGAAGAAGTATTGTATGGTGTACTACAATAGGTTTGATTTCCAAAAAATGTATTTGGACCTCATATATACTGTATGTACACTGTTTATATACCATGCACTATCAGTGCAGAAAGCAAGTAATATTAAAAGGAAAATGTTCCATAAACACTGGAAAAACACTGTTTCTATTGTTTTTAATGGCGCGAAAATTTGTAATCACTGATAACTACTGTTTATTTAAGGTATTGAAATCACTTGAAAACACTAAAAAAAAAAAAAAAAACACCAGAATTGACCAAAACTAGAAACTGAAAACAGGAAAGCCTAACTACTAGCAAAAAAGGGAGTGAAATATTCAGAGTACATATTTTTGCCAACACAGGGCAAACTACCAATTGTGGAGCAAGATACAGTACAATAAGCCCCAACTCACTTAATATTACATTTGCCATCGGTCCATTAGGCTATGACCATGAAAGACCATTTCAGAGATCTCAGGGTCAATCTGGTCAGACATCCTAGGGACGTGCAAGTCGTAAGAATTGTTTTGTACAACTATATTAGTACTGACATTTATGCACAGCTGAGAAAATTGAGGCAGAAGAATATATAACATAGCTTGTGAAAGATCAAGAAGTGTCACTTTGGCTTCTGTCAGGAATCACATCAATGTCCTTTCTCTTATTCAGCGTAGTAACAATAAAAGCAAAAAGAGAAGGGGCAAGGTCCTAGTGAACCCTCTATGATCAATCTTATGGAAAGACCTCTAGGTTGGGACCGATTGTATGTTACAAGATGGCCTCTGCGTTTTTATTGTACACTGTGGTTAGTGTTATTGGAGCACTCGCGATATTAGATGCTTCAAGAGACATGCTCGTTCGCCCCTAAGCGCAATTCAACTCTCTGAGCGAGCTAGCTGTCTTGTTTTGGCTGTCAAATGGTTTCCTGGAGATTGTTATCTCCATTCTGAGTGGCAGTCAATTTGTTTTGGTGGAGAACTTATTTTCCCCTGAGTTTGGACTTTTAAAACTCCTCTTCAGAACCCAAAGAGTCTCAGAGTAGAACACCTCCCGCTTGTCTACACTATTCTTTTGGTGTAGCGACACGGCAGAACTCGTCAAAACTGTCATCTGGAGCTTCAGTAGAAGGTTTTCTGCACACTGGTTTTTGAAGGTCCGAGTAAAGTTAGCTGTCTCCCTGATTTCAAACTTCTCAAATCTACAACCAAGTAAGCCTCCTACTCTCATTTATTTGAACCGTCGCTGAAAATGAATCCTTCAAGTGAGCTCCATTGAGAATTCAGTAAGAGCGCTTGCTTGCACTTGCTTACTCTGGAGCCTCATCTCATCTCATCCTCCCTTGAGCATTCTTTTCTATCCTTTCCTCCCTTCTTGATCCTTCCCCTGTTCCTTTATGCACACTCTTCCTGTGAAGTAAAAAGACACAGTTCTGGAGTCAAAAAAGTTCAACAGAAATATCAAATAGTAAAATGTTTGAAGAATAATTATTCCTTGCCTATGTAGAGACATTGACTGAAAGTATTGGAACTAATTTAGTTGTTGGGGCAGTTCCTCCCCTTGAGCAGAAATCTGACAATTTAATGAAACTGTGCAATCTCTATAGAAGAAAGGCAATAACTCCCACAAACGCTGGTTGGGGAGGTTTAGAACTAAATTAGACATAGCAGTAGAGTTGAGTAAATGTATGAGGGATGATCATTTTTATGTCTCCTTTCTTCCCTCTGTGCATTAAGTACTCTCCCATCCAGGAATCAATATCGTTTTCTATAAGAAGAAAACCTAGTGAAGACTCCATTGGCGAGAGAGAGCATCGGCAGAAATCGGAGTTGTCTCTTCTTTATCCCAATCCCCTTTCTTCTTGCCGGTGCAGCCGGTGAGCAATCTAGGGCGGTAGCACCTGTAGGAGGGCATTGGGAAATATAATCCATTTTGCTTCTGCAAAGATCGAGGCACTTGACAACTTCAAATGAACAGCTCCTGACAATAAACAAAGTCTGTACCTCCAATTTATAGTGTTTTTATCACTTGGTAACCAAATACTTCTTATTATGAGAAAGTTATACACCACTCTGAAATGGACTGAGCTTGGTTCTCCATATACTGTAAGATGTTTACCAAGGTCAAGCAACTCGGCCTAGAATAAACTTGGTTCTGGGTAGTACTTCCTCCACTATAGGAGCTCCATATAGTGCTGGCCAACTTAAATGAAGGTATGGAAGCATATACTTTCTAAAGGAAAAATGAACTGCATGCTTTGGGTATTCTCCGTTACATTAGATAACATTTCTTGATGGTGTACTTGTGGAGTTTATTCAAATACTAGGTCTACAATGGCTGGAGATGTGGTGCTAAACAAACTCTCTACAACTAAGGATGACTTGGAGGAAGATGCAACAGTCATGGTGGTGCATAGTAGGATATTTGAAACCAGTCCATGCTTCATTTACAAACATCTCAGGTCACCATTACATTTCTTGGAACCCCAAGCATTCTTGTACCCTGACCACTTAGGTTTTTTGACACTGATATTAGGACAATTAAAGGCTTTGCCTCGTGAAGACACCCGTGTTGAGGGCACTGAAACAGTTTCTAGAAAATGTTCTCCTATAATTGAAGACATAAAGACAGACTCTGCAAGTCTATGAACACATAATTGAAATGCGAAAATGACCTGACAAATCAGTAAGCATGAAACAATAGTTGTATGCTTCTCTATGCTCCAAAACTGAAAAGATGTCATACATTGTGCATACAATAATTCTTGCTGAAGAGACAGTAATACTGGCCCTCACCTCAGCTGGAGTGTGAGATGATTTTGCTTACTGTTCAAGCGTGTGTGTTATTGCGTTGAATTGTAATTGCATTTATATTGTATACGCCCCATGCTGATGCACGCAAAATGCTTATCATTTTTGTGTGGGACAAATGCTTGTTAATGTTTACCTTCCCTTCCTACATCCACACACTTAAAGAAGCAGTCAGTCCCCCGTGGCCAAGTGGGTTCCAAAATAAACGAAAAACTGCACCTCAAGCAGATAAAGCGAAGATCTCCTGCCATTAAAGGCATACACTTCGCCAATATCTCATTTCAGCTTGAAGTTTCCTTCTCACTCTGTGAGGCACCATGTTTCCGGTGTTTTCCTTTTGCTGCACTTATCATTCTTCAAGTCACCTACCTCTGTGAGGTACTTACTAAAAGTTCTCGATCAAGAACAGGAAAGGGGTTTACGCAGTAGCACAAATGGCTCTCAAAGAGGAAGGCTAGGAATAGAGGATTGATAAAGATGACCTGTGTCTTATTGGTCATTATTTATGCGTAATTATGTATTGGCTAAAGCACACCTACCATTTATTATAAGGATAATGTAAGTCACCAAGGGCTTTTCTTTATAGGGTTATGAAACTCTGAAGTGAATTACAATATCCTTTTTTTTAATTTATGTTGCAGGGTATTTTATTTATTTTAGTACAAGGCTGAACCCTTTAAAAATATTGGTCTTTTGCTTCATTTAATGAGACATCCGATGACTGCAAGTACTTGAATATCTGTGCTGGGAACAATTAACCCCTCTAACACGCAGTTTGGTGCAACCACGTATGTTGAACAGATTAATGAAATCCATATTCAAAACGCAGAGGAGGTAACTTTCACGTAAATTCCTGCTTTCATGTAATACATTTGAGGGGTGCAATATATAGACATACACCATAAATGCTTTCCTGTCAGCTAATTAAGATGAATTTCTACGTAAAAATGTTCAAAAGAAAGAGTTCATTAGTTAGCTAAGCACCACTTGCAATTTGCTCAATGACCAAACTTTGGCAATGTGCTGACTCAGGTGGCAGACTTGGGGAGTTACACATAACTCTAATAACAATACAAATGTATTTTCTTATTACAGGTGACTGGTGATGTCATAACTAACTGTAACAGGAAAATTACAGAAATGTTCTAAACAGTGATTGCCGGGTTTTATGTGTCAATATGTAACAATGCTGCCCCTCACTGAATGCAATTATACCAAACACCATCCTTTTGTAATGGAAAATCTACAACACTTCATGTCAACAAATACACAGTTGGCGGGATGATGTGTATCCATGTTGTAACACAACACATTAATTTGCACACTTCAGCAATGTGGGTGTAACAGTGTACATTTCTATGATATAGCACACCACGGCTTCCCATTCATAAAATTGGCCTATCGTTAGTGTTTTGCTTTTGAAGAAGTGTAAATCTCAGTTGTTTTTAGTACTTTCGGACACCGCATGCTGAAGTAAACAGATTCCGATATGTAATTTTCAAATATCCCTGCTCTAAAATACGTCAAGAATCAAAATGCTAAATAAATTCTAAAAGGAATGGAAACAAAAAAGTATATTCACTATGGATGTCTGGTCAAGAATACTGCATCGAGGGATTCTTGTGAACTGCGCAGTTGTGTTTGGAGATAGCTACTGCATTATAAAAACACTCAAGTGTAGTACTATCTTGTGAAACGACTAGCTACGCATGTGTCACGATAAACTTTAGAAGTTAAACCATATCGGAATTAAAATCACGTAAGCATGCGAGCACTCTCTAAGGTGATATTAACCACAGATGTACTGATTGTTGCGTTTTAACCCCTTTGTACTCAATAGTGTGTTCTTTCACAGGCTATGTCCCTGACGAAGGGACCAACATCCCGAAATACATTGGGCTTCACTAAACCTTCTGTCGATTAACTGATTGCATTGTTATATGTCTACTACAAATTGTTTGAGAAATAATTGTTTGAGAAATAAACAATTTCTCAAACAATTGTTTGAGAAATAGTTCCTTGTTTTATTGTTGTTGAATTAGTCATGTAAAAATTGACTGGTGTTATATACACACGCACATACACAATAAAGCATGATTAAAATTAAATATACTCTTGAGTAGATCATACAAACTTGAGTTAAGTTTATTTATTGTAATTGAAGACATGTTGTCTAGCAAAGCAGTGCACTCTCAAGCCCAAGTTACCTTTGGAACTTGGCCCCCTACATTGATTGTTGAAATGTTGACATATTGTACACAGAGATCCCCCGTGATTCTCTGGGGACATTCCTAAAGAGGAAATTATTGAGTAGGAACGAGCATCTTCATTCCCTGATGGTTCAGGGCTTCGTACCCACGTCTGTGGAGAAATGGTTTTGGAGGGTACGTCTATCAGCTTGAATTGATTTCAATGCAGATTACGTTCCTTGTAGCACCAGGAGCCTACCTTGCCCAACGTGCCTGGACTAAGAGTCCTTGTGCTGTTACTAAAGGTTGCCTTTTGATCTATGGTGTTCATTATCTTTGTTCTGATGAAGACCCGCATACCAAGTCGACAAAATAATTTCAGGCACAAGTCAGTTTGAAACGTCAAAACTATCCTTTCTGGGCTGGATTGAATATCAAAATACTTTTTTGGTTGATGAGCCCGCATTCCTGACCGTCTACCATTATTATGGACTAAAATTGAAAAGAAGTTAGGATTCGAGCAGGCCGTTTTTCATTAGCTCTTTTGGAATGACTTGAGCTACTGTGTGTTTTTTTAAGGAAGTACAATAATATTTATTAAAAATTTTTCCTTTTTCTTTACACCACTTTGCACAAGAACACTTCTATTTAAACCATTTCCTATGCACTTCTTCTGAGGAATCGCAATAAAGTCTATGAATATATGACAAATAATTATTATTTATTTATTTATTTATAAAATTTCTATAGCGCACAAATACCTTCCGGTGTCTCGGCGCTGAATTAAATTATTTTGTGAAATATAAATTGAATCTATTTTTCTTTTTAAACAAATGTTGTCTCTCTTTCCTTTCTCTATTCTGCAAGAATCCAATAGTAGGACCATCATCACGTGAATTTCTAACGTAAGTTTGGCCACTAGGACCATTTTGTTGTTTGTACCAAACTTTCTAAAAATGGCATTTTCAGAATTGTAATTTAAAATCCAACTTAACCTCAAGTTAGGATTTTAAATTTAAATTCCAGAGACACCAAACATGAAGGGGTTACCTGCTCCCATCTGGAAATTACACTTCTAATATATAATACAGTAATTTCAATGTTATCCTTTGGGAGAGGTAGTTCTTGCAGTACTGAAAAACAAATTGACGCGAATTCCCATTTGCAACTTTTTAAATACACTGCAACCTGCCACTGGGGCTCTCCAGTGCCTACCTTAGGGGTGACTTTTATATACTAAAAAGGAAGGTTTGGGCCTGGAGAAAGTTTATTTTGCCAGGTTGAAGGGGCTGTTTAAAACAGAACACACAAAAGATGCAATGGCAGGCCTGGGACAAGTTTAAAGTGCTACTTAAGTGGGTGGCAGAATCGGTGCTGCATGCCGACTAGTAACATTTAATTTACAGGACCTGGGCACAGGCAGTGCTACTTTATTAGGGACTTTTAAGTAAATTAAACAAGCCAATTGGGTTAAGCCAATCTTACCATGTTTTAAGGAGAGAGCACAGGCACTTTAGCACTAATTGCAGTGGTAAAGTGGGCAGAGTCCTACGGTCGAAATGCAAAGGATTGGGGGGACACTGGTGCCGCCAGCCTCTCTCATCGCTGAGGCAATGTCTCAAGCAGCTTTGATTCCCGATAAATAAAACCTTGTAATTAACTGCGAATTGAGAGAATGTTTCCCCTCCACCTTGGAGTTGCTGTGAAATACCAAACAATTTAAACAGTGTTCTCCACCACTGCAAAGGTACACCTTTCTGTCCAGCCTGACCTGCAGTGATTAAAGCACCAGGGCAGGTTTAGATCTTCCAAATGCAGAAGCCTATAATGTTATTCTAAAGCCCTCACATATTTTTGTTTCCATTGATGAGCACTTAGTTACTTTTGCTATCATTGGTGGTAGTGTTTGATTCTGAATGAGTGAAAATAATAAAGTCGTGTGGACAGCATGTTTTGTATTATATTGCATAAGATCCCATCTCCTGTGAATTAGCATTTGGTGCTGGATAAGTAAAAAAATGGTCACCCAAAGAAAAGTTTAGGAAGATTTGTTTCATCTCTTCTTGTGGATAACTGTTTTGGTGTGGAAGGAGCTTTGATATAGCACAACTCATCTACTTTCTCTCACCTAGCCACTGAGAAAGTTAATTTCTTGCAACAGTAAAAGAGAAATTGAGTTTGCATGTATGTGTGCAATAGTGAGTTCCCTCTACAAACTAGGCAATATGAAGTCAAGTTAAGTGCAAATAAAGCTTCAAAAACAGAAGTCATAAATACGAAAACATCTGAAACAAAGAGGTGCATCAAGTTCGATGCTACAATTTGTCATATGAATGTATTTTACAGGGATAACACTTGGTTTCCAACCTTAGTTAAGACAGTGATGGCACAGCATATTTTACTTCCATTTGTGTTTACCACAATGTATCACTATCCAGTTTGCTGACAAAACAAGTGCTTTGTTATTAACCTTTTTTCTAGGATACGTGTCCTGGCAGTTTGAATCTTTGCCATTTTGTGATTTTGTCGACACTAGACCACTCAAAGAAAAAAAGTGCACTGCCAAGTACCTTCACCACAAAGTAAACAAAAACATATGGCATGTTATTTTAGGTCCATGGTAGAATCCCAATACTTTAATGTGTGTGTATATTTAAAATACAGTAAATATTCTATGTTAGTGTCATAAATGTGTAGTGGGACTATGAGCTAATTAAGCAGATCCTAACTGGCTGACCCAATACAAAGAGATGTATTAACGAAGGAGAGATAGAATTGGGGTTACCTGCTTCCTTGCCTCAGTGGGAACTAAGATATATGGAAATACAACAATTGTGATGATAATGGGCATTGTGAGATGCAGCAAGCCTTGCTTCTACCAATCTACGTAAGCAGACTACCTACAGTATCCTATAGTTGAGTGGATGAGCAGTGTTTCCTCACTTTCTGCAATGTGTCAATGTTGCATTTAAAGAGTCTCCACAAATTTTCACTGGAGTAACTGAACTAGCTAGTTTGTGATACTGTTGTTGGCATAGGGGTTCCATGACAGTTTCTAAGCTCCTGTTTGTATTTAAAGGATATCACTATACAGCATACTATTTCTGCATTGCTATTCACTGTTGGAAAGCAGTTATCTAAGTAGCAGACTTTCTCGAGCTTTAACATGGTAGAGTCCCTCCAAGTGTTAGTGATGGTTGGCCTGTTTAATAAAATAGAGATTTAAATGTGGTTATGCTACCAAAATAAGTAAGCGTACAATTACGATTAACTCCTGTTTTACAATATTTTAGGAGCTAATATGTTAAAAATATATCTGCAGGTCAATATTATAACAGCGATATTGTGATAGAAGTCCAAACCCCACACAAATGCTGGTCTACTTTATGTGTTCATCTAGCCACTTCCGGCTTCATAATCCCAAATTGGTATTCGTGGACAGTGGAGCAAGGTAACCAGCCTACTTTCTTTCAAATAAGATCTTCCCTGTTCTGCAGTGCATCAGCGATTAGTGTTTGACGTCTGCCTGCGGTGGATCACACCACCAATTACTTACAGAAACAGCTCAATTAACCCAGATGGGCTCTTGTTTTTTAAAAACAGAGACTATGTGTCACCTAAAGTATTGCTTGGTTTATTCCTTCTGGAAGCTATTAGTAATAAGTCATAATTTTGTTTTTCAGTTGCTCTTGTTGTATTTTTCTGTCAATATCTGGAATGGATGGTCTCCTGCAAAGTTTGTGATTTGTGTGTTCCATCTTCTTTAGACTTTCTGAGAGATGCATTTGAAAATAGTTAGGAATATGCCAAGAAGTGCTTTCTATCTTTTCTATGTTCTAAGAGGGAGATTGTTGTTACTGAATCACTGCTATAGCCAGGGCAGGACAGGCCTTTAATTCCACCAGGCATTTCCCAGAGACCTAGAGCTGCTCCTGGTAGCTCTGCCACGTTCCCCAGCTCCTCAAGGTTAACTGCAGCAGAAATGGCGACGCATCAAAAGAATGAAAAGGAGAGGGAGGGAGTAGAAAGGAAACCATCAGAGAGGGAGATGAGAGAGAGAATGGATAGAAAGAAGATAGCACGAGGGGATGAAGAGAGCGGAGCTGGTTTGGGAATTTTTGCCTGATCTTTTGGTTACACAGGCCAGCCCTGGCAACAGCCTGCATAAAGAACAACGGCCGAATAAAAACAAATTGGCATATTTACAAGCCCCTTGCAACACTTCCTGTGTTAAAAATTATGTAAAAGTGGCGCAAGGAGCTTGTAAATAAGCCCCAAACTTTTTTTTTAAGTTAGCGATTTTTGACGTGTCTCATGTGTATGTTTCACTTTCTTATACACTTCCTTTGAAACTACACTACGCCTGGGGTGGTAAAAACACAGTTTTAGATCATAGATGCATGTGATGTGTGTTTGCAAAAATGTATGGCTGGCTACCAATTTATCCTTAAGAGACTTGACTGTGCTTTCACCCCATGTCCCAACGCCTTATCTAACATCTCTTCTATTAAAATAACCCTTTCTGTAACTTATAAAGACAGACAGACCACTTCTTGTTCTACATGTTGAAATCCATCCAAACCCTGATGGCAGTGTCACTAAAATCTGCAGAAAAACAATGAAGTCTTATGTAAGTTTCAGAAGCCATGTGCTTATTGTCAGTTCCATGATTTATCTTTTTACCTACGCTTTCTGACTTAGTATGCTGAGAACTCCCACACGTCTTTGATGTAATTGACCCTCTTAAAGTCCACCATTTTCATACTCACACCGTACAGGGAAGGTCCTGCCCACAATCATAACGGCTATCTTGCAAAAATGTGTTGGTGTGGTTAAAATTCCAACATTTGCATAACACTACAATTCAGATGTTCCCCCAATATGAGGCTGCAACAGAAAAAAAAAACAATTTCAAATAGGTTTAATATACAAGTGCACGCAGTCTCCATACTTTCAGACACACACCGACAAAAGATAGTACAGAGCAACACAATTCAGCACAACTTTGCACTACTTAACATCCAAAGTGTGTGATTATCTAACTGGTTAACTGGATCAGCACTTGGGGCCTAAAAGTCTGTCTAGTGGAATAAAAACAGAAGAAGAACGATAGATCTGATTAAACCAGAACTTAAAATGACATGAAAGAGGTGAATCGGAGTGGAAATCACACAAATAAATTATTCAACGTGTATAGCGGATGGTATGCAAATAATGAGGCCACAGACAATTTGAGGTATGTAATTGAGTACTCCTGTGGTACTATTTTATGCACTCTTACATGTCTTAGTGAATTGGCCTCAAAATGTTTAAAATGGGAATGGCCATACACAATTAACATACATAGAACCGACCATGCCCTCTCAGTACTTTTACTAATAGGGGGTTGGAAGTTTTGCGACCAATTGACAAGTCACATTAGAGAACATAAAAGAATACTCCTGTAGTACTGTTTCCTGCACTCACAAATGCTTTACGAATCAACCCCAATTTGGTTTACCTTCATGAAAGCTCAAAGAGACAAATACAACCCAACTGTTGCTTCAAGCATTCCATGAGATTTAAAGGAATGAGCACGCTCTTTCAAATGTAATGCGCGATACGAATTATTCTAAAGCAAAATTAAAAAAGCATAATATATGGGTATTAATGGCTAATAGAATAGATACAACACCAAATTAAGAGCGATGTTAGATTAGTACAAAGCATCACTGAAATGGCAATTGACGAATAAAAGAACAAGTTGGCAAGTCCCTATTGCTAACATCAACATTTTCATGTCTGACTTTTCTTGATGTATTCAAATCTTCAGTTTGCACCAGATTACACTGAAGTGTACTAATACAACATTCGCGTCCAAAGCTGAAAAGTATGACTATATAGTCAGCAGGATTGAGCATGTCAATTTCCTGGGCCACTGTTAGTAACAGTTCTCCTATTATTTGACCCTTCACATATATGTTTTCGATATCTTAAAGTACACCTTTTCACAGTTCTGAGGAATCTCACACATATAAAGGAAAATTCTTGTAAGTCATTAGACATCGGTGACTGCAATACAGAATACTGCTTTGGTGGAAAAGGAGGGCACATTCATTTGCACCATTTATGACATTTGGGTAATAAGGAATGGAGTGAAAAGTAATGGCCCCAGGGCATAGTGCAAACTCATTTCATGCTATTGCAATTCTGTTTACATAATAAGTTGAGAAAAAAAGGTTCTCCACTTTGCAATGTGATAAGGAAAATCAGTCTAGTATCTTTTATTTTCAAAAGTTGCAAATACTATGCAAAATTAGTTTTTGGGGTCTCTATTCCTTTAAGGAGTATTATAACCAATACCTTCTAAAAATATAGGGGGATATTCTCAAGAACGTGTGATAATTATCGCAAAATTAGCTTAACGAAACATCGCAGTCTATGGCGGGAAAATAACGTTGTGTTAACATTGTATTCTCAACACGGCGGTACTATGCGATAGTCTCGCAATAACATGTCAAATGACTTGAGTTAAAATGAAAGCAACGCCTAAAAAATGCGAAACACGAACGTGAAAAAGCGGCGATGTCCCAAATCGCAATACAAAAATCAGCGATAACAGTGATAGGCCCGCAATTCCCAAGCGTCATGCATGAAAATGCACTATAAAAGCAGGGGAAAAAATTATACATTTTTTTTACTGCGTAGCACCGTGGACGCACCCGGACCGAGTGCGGAGGACAATGCGAACCCCACAAAGCCCACAGACGACCAGCAAGGAACCTCGGGGTTGGGGAAGGCCAAGGAGAAGAATAAGACGCGGTTCAGTCCACAGGAAAACAGGATCATCGTTACGGAGGTGATAGAACACTACCAACAACTGTTCGTCACCTCCAACGTGTAATTGGCAAAAAAGATGTAAATATGGCAGCCATCTTGGACCATGTGAATGCAGTTGCAGCGTTGAGGAGGACAATGGAAGAGGTCAAGAGGTGTTGAGATGATGTGAAGGGCAAAACCAAGAAGAAACTCGATGCCAACATGAAAGCAGCAACGCAGATTGGAGGTGGGGGGTCCTGCCGCACACCAGGAGCTAGATGACATGGAGAAAATGGTGGCCACAGTCATCAGTCGGGATACGGTGCCAGGAGTTGGGGATCCGGACACTGCTCAACATGACCTGACACAACATCAACAGGGTGAGTACCGACCAGGGACTGGGAGGACGCGGGAGATGGGCACAATAGCACACATGCACAATTAAGTAGAGCACACTGCACATCCACAATGACTCTGGATCATGTCCCTGATCCCTGTACCACACTGCAACACACATACAAACACCAAGTAGGCCCCCGTCCACCATGTGCCCAAAGGTGTTCCACCCTACACATCACCAATCTCACCACCAACACATGCACAAGTGCGAAACCCATCAAAGATGCATATTTGTGAGCCACACTGACATTGCAAGTGACACTACATGATGTTTAGCATGGCTGCAGTCCAATCATCATGACATTGTGCACGCCACAACACTGAGGTGGATGAGTGTGGACCACATCCGGAAAGGAGCAGGTCACACTCTGACACATCCACGTGCACAAACAAACCCTCACGTCAACAACGCATCAGCGGACAAACCATGCCCAAGAGTCACAACTCGACCAAGAGCCCAATTTACCCAAGTCCGCAAAATCTCAGCACTGTAGAAGCACAGAAGTCAAAGGCACACCGCCTGTGAGGGATAAGGGGCTGCCAAATCAGAGCTGCAGGGGCGACTCTCCCACAATGCAGCACACACACATAAGAAGAGCACCTCAACATGGACTACAATGTGGTACAAACTGCAACACTTTCACAACAGAACACGTGCAGGAAGCCAGCTATAGCGTAGAAGCCTTGCTTGGTCTCCAGCTGTTCCTGCGCAGTGTGTGGGAAGTAAAGGTGCTGGGGTACCAAGCTGATGATGGCATCCAAGACAGGTGTGAGGAACTTGGATAGGGCTGAATGTGAGACTCCTCGACTCTGGCAGTTGTTGGTTGGAAGCTCCCAGAGGCCAACAGGTGCAGCACAGCCAGCAGCTTTGTCTGCGGAGGGATGTTGATTGTCCGCTGTGTTGGTACCGTCAGCCTGTGGGCAAGGATGATCAGGATGCGGAGGATGGTTGTCCTTTTGAGCCTGTAGTGGGCAATGACATCCTCTGGTGTTAAGTTTGTGAGGCTGGTGCATTTTCTGAAGGTCTGCTGTCTTGGTCTGCGCTGCCTCTGTGGTAGTCCGGAGGGTGGGAGTCCTGAGGGTGGTGGTGGTGGGTGTTGTGGCCCTCTTGGGGCTCTGAGCTGATGATCAGTAGCTCCATGGCATCTGTTGTTCTTCTGGTGTGGCTGTGGGCTGTGCTCCCATTTCTGGTGCAGGTTATCGTCCGACTTAATGCCTGGTAAGAGCAGGTGTTAATTCCCTGCTGCTAACGCGCCTTATCGCATGTTTTGTGATCTTATCGCCGATCTGGCTGGTCGTTGAGAATGTTGTGAAGTGCTATTGTCGCAGCTTTTTGCACGGGAACGCCTACTCTGCATCTCATTAGCGTTCGTTGCCGGCGTCATCCGTGGCGATGTTTTTTGCTGGCGATATCTGCTGTTAGCACCAGCATGTGAATAGGGCAATGAATCTATCGCCACTTTGGCTGTGATAAAGTTCCGCTAACTCAGCGATAAGTCCTTGAGAATATTCCCCATAGTTTTACAATCTGTTTCCATCATTTCTGCCATAGTGTGGAACCTTTTGGAGTTATGGGCTGGAGCAAAATCAGTTTTCACCATTCTGTGTTATGCAAAAGTAAACAAAGGTATAAATGGATTATTCTAGTTTTTGTCCATAAGCACATTTTCTGCAATGTGCACCTGGTAATATATAATAACATGCCTCATATATTTTACGGTGGAAGCAGGCAGCCTGGTCCTCAGATGTATTTAGAAAAATGTTCTATTAGGTCAGTGTAGTACAGAGCAGGTTTAAGTATTATTTGAGGGTTTTTTTTGCTCTATGCCTAGCTTGAACCAGGTGTGAAGACCAAGTACTTGAGTCATTAGCTCCAAAGTAATTAGGTATTATGGGCTTGACATACGGCAGTCTGAACTGGTGGTTGCTAAAAAAAATACCTACTTGGTGCCCAAGAAAGCTGGCCGTTGACAGCAAACAAAATACAGATTCGTTTTAATGCATTTCAGAAAATTTGAATCTCATCACTGTCACTGTTGTTGGATAACACAAAATCTCTAGCAAGCTTAGTATAACACCAATCAATACAAACGAGTGCAATACATGTAGGAGTATGCTGGACTTTTCCAACAGTGACTTCTTTTCTTGGCTGAAAACAAGTTATATTTTAAATTAGCACTATCCTAAAAATTAAGTTTATGTATAAAGCAAATGACTTAAAATAGGGCGATGCCTCAAAGATAACTTGCAAAACTACAAGGGTTATTTCCAACATCTACAGGTGGGGATGAAAATCAGGTGTAATGTGCACGCAGATGATGTAACAGCTATGGGAATTGGAATTGTCCTTGCTATCAGAAAAGCAAACATACGAAAAGAATTGCCTGTGCCTTAAACCAACACACTGTAAGGGGGATAGCATAGGGAAAGTGGAGGTATTACAATTAGGGCTTTGTTTGACCATTAGCAAAATGTGATTATAGCTTCCCACTGACACGCTGCCAAGATCTGCCTAAAGCCAGGTACTACAGAAGCAGACTCACCTTGAACCTGCTACATCTCCTAACAAAAATCCTACAAATTAGAAAGAAGGGCTGCTGAATGATTAAGGGTTCAGTATTGGGTCATGGAAACCTGCGTCAAGATAGTAGCAGCCACGCCACATTAGGGCTTAAGGCACCCAGCAACATCCCTCCCATACAGCTGTGGCTCCACCCCAGCCCTTCTAGTCACTAACATGCTCCGAAGGTCAGGAATCTCCAGCATAGCCCATGTACCTCACAGATGGGCTATGAGCTAGACATTTCTTTCCACCCACCTTCTACATTGACACTCACCCAAACAGAGTTGCCTAGTTGTGCTTAACGATCCAAGCAGCAGTTGTTCGAGGATGTTCGCATACAGGCAAATCTCGTTTTCAGGCAACCGCAATCCCGGGTTAAAGTATTTCTTTACCATGAGCATCTAAATCTCTTGAACATTTTGGCCAGCAGAGCTCATGGAGTAAAAAAAAAAGGCACTAGTTCAGGTAGTGTAATCCATTACGGTCACAATCATGGTTTGGCTATAATAATTGTATGACAAGCTGAGTATGTATGTCAAACTAATATCTGGTCATCACTCAGCTGACCTGCAAGATTCCATTGCAGGAAGGGCATTATAAATGACTAAGAAAATAGAGGGAAAATCAGGCTGAAATGATGTTATACGGTGGTGGAAGATTTTGCGCTTTAAACCAGCTGCAATCATCGTCACTTAAGAGTGGCGTCAGAGTTTTGGGGTGCATTGCATTCCATATGACGTTTGCCTTCATAAAATGGAGGCAACTCTCATGACTCCATATGCTTTGCGCAACCGAAGGAAAGTTTTTTCTTTACACTTGGAAAACAGATAAATGGACTATTATTTTCCAGGTCAGCAGGGCTGATGTAAATATTAAAACTGGTGTTTGAATATTTGGACGAGTTAGAAGGAATGAATTGTTGGTTATCCTCAAATTATTTTTAAAACTGCGGTGTGCGTTACCTCGTTAAATCATACGATAAAGGCCTCTGAGGTCCTTTTGATATTATTGTGTTACTGAACGATTTAAAGTAATGAAAAATACTATATGCATTTTACAGACTATATGCCAGTTATGAACCTCCTTTACGCTAACTTAAGACCAGAAAGTGAAATTCCAATGTTTCTCTTGTCCATTTGATTTTCAGGAGTAACTTTGATACACTATGACTTTAAATACCACACTGCTAGATCTGGTGCCTAGCGAATTGTACGGTAACACCAACATGAGTATGTAATGGGGAGAAAAAAACACCAACAGACAAATAAGACTGAAATAGCAATATTTAACATAAATTATTACACCAAACACTATCCACATGATAGCATATGTCACATTAACACAAGGTAAATTTAATTTTTATGTGTAATTAAAATAGGATGAAAAAATGTTTCTGCCTTTGGTATTTTAAATACCAGGCCCAAAGGGAAATTATCAAGTACAATTCTACGGAACTATTCAAATATTAATGCCATAGGCAGCAAGTCATAACTCTTCCAGTTATCAAGTAGTAAACTTTGAAAGGCTATAGTTTTATGAGGACCATGAAAGGCTGCTTTCTCAAATAGTGATTCAGGTTAAATACATTGAAAAGCAAACCTAGCAGTTGTTCACAAATGCCTGCAAAATATTAACTCCCCCCCCCCACCAATTCCCCAAATCCCAGACTCCTTTCCTCCACGGAATGTCAATACAGAACTTTCATTTAGGATCAGACTTATTTATATTCCTTACAAAAACATTAAGTAAACTTCGTTGTCTAGCTAGGAGTTTTTATTAACCACTTCGGCGCTCATGACGAGCTCAGCTCGTCATGAGTGACGACGCTCGTACGCTCATGACGAGCTGAGCTCGTCATGTAACGCTTTTTTTTTTTAAACGCAGCGCACAGCGAGAAAACCGCTAGCGGGCATGCGGTTAATATCTATTGAGCAGGTATGTGCCTTTCTCGCCCTTTTTCTGTGTAAAAAAGCAATGGAGACTGCTGTTTATTTGTCTTCAAATGTTACACATATTGGAAGTTTCACGAAAGTGTGTTACACTTTCCACATTTCTGTTTGAAACAGTCGACTTTATCTCTAGAGGAAAACGATGCTTGAAAGGTTTGAAAGTGTCACAAAACACATTTGAAAGTAATGGTTGAAAATGAGACTTAATAATAATAATTAATGTTTGCTAAATGGCTTTCTTATTCTCAATCTTTCCTCTCAGTGGGACTAGTATTTATTTACACGTTGCACATACATATTTTTATATATATTTTAATAAATATATATATATATATATATATATATATATGTGTGTGTGTGTGTGTGTGTGTGTGTATATTTGTGTGTGTATGTATATATATATATAATTTTTTTTTTTACCTTGAGTCAGATAAATGCAGTCCCGTTGGGAGGAACGAATGAAAATTCTGATTCATAATATAGCTAAATTTTTCACAACTAAACTTCACACCTGCTATACAATAAAAACAGGCAAAAACGAAGGCCCAGCTCGAGCATGTGTGGCTATCGAAAGTGGGAGGGGAGGGGGAAAGAGAGAGAGAGAGATCGTGCTTCACCCAGGCTGCTTAAAATGACATCATTACTCCCAACTGCTAACCAAAGACAAATGCAGTTTAAATGTAAATCAACGCCAGACATTTTAATGCTTTACCACACATTGAGCATGTACTCCGCGCATGGTTAATAAGCGAAGCTTCCGGACGTAACTTATAGAGTATAAACGTGAGCCACATAAACCACGTTCGGCCCTTTACAACTGCAAACTCCACTTCAAGTGGCCCGGCACATTACCATTCCTTTTGTGTGGCACGGGGTGTCATGCTTTGTGTGCACGAGTGCTTTATGAGCAAGTATGAAGGTATGCAGGGCTCTCGCCGTTTTACACAGCCAAGCTCACACAATCACCAAAAACAACCACAAAACCGCAGTTGATATGTTCCTAGTGTTTAACAGCGGCCAGTGAAACGCGGCTTTTTTACAGTGCACCCTACAATGCAGCGCTTGTTCCTCACACGTTTCCTTTAAGTTCGCCTGCTGCAACCAAATATCCCTAACTACCTATGTCAGTCCTTCACCTAAGTTATCCCTGTTGTTTGTTCGAAAGAGCACAAGCTATTTTTTTCTAATTTTGTTAAATAATTTTGTATTATTTTTCCTTAAAATACAGTACAATTACAAATTACTTATGCTCACGTGTGAACTCTGAATACAATGAACCACTGAAACTACCCCCGGAAGAAAAACTAAGCCAAAGATGACACAGACGAAACAAAAAGACCACACAGTGGCAGCAAGCATGTATAACAAGGGAAAGTCGCATAATATGCAAACAGAGGTCAAGTATTCCACGCCTAGGTAGAGTCAAATAACGTTCTTTTTATGCATAAAAACCCACAACTTGTGAATCTTTCTTGAAAGCTGTACAAAACTTTTTTTAAAGGTTAACACTCAACCAAGTATCACGCAAGAATGTACATATTTTCCATCAGTAGTTACGTGCAAAGAGGTGACAGCACAAGTAGGTTACTCTTGCTTTAAAAAACGAAACAAACAATCGCTGGAATCAGAAACAAAGTTTTAGAATCATATTTTTTTATATACTTACGCGCACCTCGGAGTATTTTGAGCGGGACGTCGGACGAACTTTGTATTTCTGCGGAATTGTGGACGTACGAGTGTGCGTCGCAAAGAGCACGGTCCGACCATGCTGCTCACACAACGCCCGGACTTGCAGAGACGCTTTCGACGGTGGCCAAAGAGCGCGGCAAAAGTTCTGTGCAACAGGACAAAATCCACAGAAAGCGAATGGCTCCCCGAGCGCTGCATAGAGTCATTTTGACATGCCTACACAACTAGCCGAGGCAGCTTTCAGACAGAATTTCGAATCACACACAAAGAAAAAAGAAAAAAAAAAGCTTCGGGTTCTCTTACAGAAAACTCGCCGTTGGGAAGTTGGTTTTGGCGCGGGGCCAAAATTCATGAGCAAAGCGGGGCCTCATTACCAATTCATGGCAGCCTTCAGCGCTAACAAAAAATGTGACCCAACAGGCTAACTGAACGCCTAAAATTAAAAACTGTGAGACAAAGACAGCTCACTTAATATTCCTTCCAGGATAGCACATACACTATTTGCAGGAAAAGTCCCATATACTGTATCTCGGCGCTGGCTTTAATTAGCTGGGACCCTCGTGAAGCTATTTTTTTTTTAAGTTGTGGAGTCGATTTTAAAATCACGTTTCTGGAAACGTATTTGCGGTAAACATTTGTATGAAGTAAAGGTTCTCGTCCACTTTAATCAACACGACCCGATTGCAGGACACACCATTTTGTTTTTAACAAACACATCAGTGCATTAATATTAACTAGAACACAATTACAATGTAACAGGGCCAGAAATATACAAAAAATACCGCGAAATCTAACCTATATATATCTTAGTGAATTAAAAGGATTCTCGGGCGGCCTTTTCGGGAGAGGGTGGTCAGGGAGGCTTACCTGACGTCGTCTGCTTTTCTGTGGATCAAAAATCAGTTTGCTGCTGCCCAGGCACAGAGATATTCTTTCAATCACCATAAAGGCCCCTTTCTACTGAGCCGGCGCTGTAAGGCGGTTTTTCTACACCGTGTTGAGACTGAGAGTGGGGCGCGTCAGCAGCATCCAATGCAACAAAAAAATAAATTACTTTATGCACAGTTAGAGCGCTCCTGATTAAAGAATACTCGATGCATATGTGCAAAAAAAAGAAATCAAAGTCATTTTGGAAAGGAAGTTTTTGGGGTGCAACATGAGGGTGGGCTATTCTAGGGAAGAGGGGCCCAGGCTAGGCGAGGACCTCAATAGGAGCAGAAGCGTCCTGGGCCATGAGCCAATGGAATGACTTTGTTTGACCCAGCTGCCAACCTCCCCCCAAGCACTGCGCCAGACTAAACACTGACACTATTTTAACTCAAATCAGGCCGCTGCAGCTGTTTGCTTTCCGGCTCCGAGCTATGCTCAGCAGCCATTATGACTCTGCAAAGCACACAGTGCAGTTGGGGCTGAGCTGCAGAACTAGTTTCAGACTGGATCTGTCATTTAGGAGCGAGCTGTTTCAAATAATGTCCCCTGGTTGGTAAGAAGGAAGCCATTCTAATCCTGAGAAAGTCAGACATTTCTTTTCAAGTCAATTCGTGTACCAGTGTTTGGTCTTTGTACATTGCAAGAACAATGTGTCACTTGGAAAGTGCAAACAACATTATAATATGTAAGTGCAAAACGATAACATTATCCCTGGGTAATATGGAATGTGGAGCCTTATGTACTGTTTAAAAACAAACAAAAATTAGGCTTTATCGGTAGCCCTACCTGATGACAGAAGGCCCCACCAGACAACAAACACCGCAGTACATTCCGATGACACCATGTCTGAAGTTCTTAATAACTGAGTGGTGGTGTAGAAGATGGTAAAACACAGGATGTGGAAAGATGAAACAGATGGGCCCTTCATAGCTGTTCATTCTGGAGTCACCATTGGTCTTAGATGCTCTGTCATTGAACTGGGGAAGCTACGGCTGGAGGTTCATATCAAACAAGGCCCTCATTCAAAAGCTGAAGGAAATCCAGAAGAGGTGGGTCCAGGGCCGCACAGGCCTTTTATTCCATCAGGGGCTTCCCCTTGGGCAGGAACCATTGGAGGCCAGTTTTGAAAGTCCAGAGCCACTGCAGGTGCCTTTGTCACTTTCGCCAGTTCCTGAAGACTAATTGCAAGAGGCACAACAATATAGAGAAAGAAAGAGAGGGGTGGAGAGCAAACAATCCGAGAGAGGGCGAGAACTTATGGAGGGAAAAAGATGGAGAGAGAAGAGGAATGGATCAGGGCTAGATTGAGTATTTTTGCCAGTTCTGGTTTTGGTTTCCCAGTCCGTCCCATCGCGAGTCTTCAAAAGACTTTAACGTTTTAGGAAGTCTGTATTCAGTGCACAAAGAGTGCCCAGGTATGTAGATTCCTTAAAGTAGAGCGACCAATCATCAACACGTTTGTATCTAACTTGGGTGGATAACAAGAATGTTTGAGGTGCAGGTGCCTCAACAGCTGGTAAGACATAAAGAGTCTTCATAAATATACAGGAGCAGAACCTGGTGATGGCTTGCACATGAGGCATAAGGGGCTTAAATTGTGATATCTTGGAAGCCAGCATAGGGTGCTTAAGGTTTTCAGACCTGGCAGGATGCAGTCGATAGTCTTCTGACCTTATATGAATATGAGCGAGGCAAAGTGATTTAGCATTCTTTGCAGCTCTGTAATGTCATTTTTCAGCAGCCTGGGGCACTGTGCATTAGAGTACTCCAGCCATGTACTAAGTCCAGTGGGCACAAATTCCATCGCCTATGGTTCGATTTTGGGTTCACTGTAGAGTGCCGCAGCAGAGAGGAAATTCCTAGCAGAAGATACAGTAAAAAAGTGTTGATGAATGGGAACAAAGCGTGAATGTATTCCCAAACACAACATATTGCACTGCATTTTGGTCTTTTTACTAACAGGTTTAATAAAACGCATATTAATGACATCATCATAGTAGAATATTTGTGTATTCCAAATTAGACTATTCACAATCTGCATGGATGAACTAATGTCTCTAAAATGCGAACATTTATTTTGCTCCCAATCACACAAACAGAAATGGAAACCTGGACATACCTAACATGCATTCTAGAATATGGGTTGGTAGTCTTCAGAACAATCAGATGGCTGTTAAGGCGAAAGTGCAGACTTCTTTGGGCTATCTGTATAACTATGTTGCTGTTATGCATGAGGTCATAAATCTCTGTGCCATAATCTGAAGTCCTGAACAGAAATGTAATGAGGTTCTCAACTTCTCCACCAACACAACTACCGGTTCTGTTATGTGAAGTAAAGCATTTTGGTCATCATTCACCAACCAAATTGCATCTTGGTGCTGAGATACAGGAACGCCTTCTCAAAACACAACACCTGCTGCCCCCAACCCAGATTTGGTAGTCTATTACAACACAGCTCAATGAGAGAAATGCTGGATCTGAATCGTGCAGTACAGGTAGCACACGCGTCTATGGTGTGCTTGGGTGGTAGTGTGCGACTTTGTGGTGTGATCTATATTGTAAATATTCCGATCCCATTACTGATGACCAACGTTGTGCTCTTATTTTGGTTTGGTTGCTGCATCTTGGCATGTTGTTAGGTGATAGAACTAAGAGGTAGGATTCTTGGGCTTTTAAGACACAAGTGTGTCGATGGAGAAAGGTGAGTAAATGGAGTGTGGTTTAGGTGGGAAGTATTAAGTGTTGTGTGTGTGTGTGTTTAGGCAGGCTGCTCATATTGCTTTGATGTAAAAGTATAGGAGCAGCAATGTGTGAAGTGGAGCTAAGGAGAGTGATGTTGCTGTGATAGTGTAATTGAACTTAAGTGAGGAATCCATGGATCAGTGCATGTGGTTGTGCCCACATCCTTGGGGGGGGGTGAAGGTTGGTTAAACCTGGTTCAGGTGGGAGCATTCAAAAATGAGATGTCATTCATTGCCTCAAAGTGATGGTAAGTGTTTCTGTCTGCTCGCTGTGTGACTCTTCAGTATCAATTTGTGAACAACCAAGCCTTCAGTGCCTTCCTGAATTTCAGGTGATCATGGGTGTTTGCCTTCACTGCGAGAGTGCTCCAAAGTTTTGCTACCTGTACAGAGAAGGAGGTATCACCAACTAATTTCTTCTTCTCTGTAGATACCCTCTCGACTCAAACCTCTCACTTAAAGAACACACAGGCAAGAAGAACAAAGCAGCCTGGTTCAAACTCTTCCTCCTAAAAAAGTGAAACCTTTCTTCTTAGAAAAAGACTTTAGAATGACCGTTCAAGCGCTAGTCCACTCCCACCTAGAGGGAGGAAACACACTGCTCAACAGTATGCCAGCGACCTTCCTTGCTCACCTGAAAGGCACTCTTTATTCAGCAGCAGAGCTCATCAATGGCTGAAGAAACCCAACCACATCACCCTCACCCTAAATGATCTACACAGGCTCCCCTTGCAAGCCAGGGGAATCTTCAAAAGTGCATTTATTTGTTTAAAGGTTTTAAATAGTGCAGCGCATCGAAGGTACGCTTTACTTAGAACACAAAGATGCTTAGTGTACAGAGAACCATTAATCAAAATGGGGTAACCCAAAAGGTCTAGGACCTGGGTATTCAAGCAGTATTACAAAACAATGGCCCATAGACTATTCTATTTCAATATTGCAGTGCATCAACACCTAATAAATGAAGCTTATGAGTATGAACATTCTACTCTAGATCAATCAATGTATCAGTGACATAAAGGACCACAGTAACTGTAACACCACCGGGGTCATCTATGCCATTAGATGCCCATGTGGTTTCCTGTATGTGGGTCAGACGATTCAAAAGATCAAATGCCGCATTCTCCAGCATGTAAGCAGAATCCGGTGTAAAACTGCAGGGGCACCCCTAGTGGACCATTTCGCTACATTTGAACATGACCCAAGTACCCTAAGATGGTGAGTCATTGAAAAAGTGAAACCGAATCCTAGAGGAGGTGACCTGAGTACTGTATTGAACAAGAGAGAGTGTAGGTGGATACATTCTTTGGCCACGGTACAAAAAGGTCTCAATGAGATGGAGGAGATTAATAAGCAAGTGTCCTTCCTGCTAGTATAATGCCCAAGGTTTCCATTGTAAGAAACGACTGTCTTAGATTTACATTATTAAATACAGAAATGTAATTTTGTTTTTTCTGATGTATTGTTTGTATGTTTGAATAGCTTACTGTCAACTATCCCCTTGGGATATTCATCACATCCACAATTGGATTTTTAGCATACCTTGTCCCCTGATGTTGGAATTTAGCCCCAAATTATCGAGTAACATCTAGTCGCTTAAATGTTAAAATTAAAATGTTTGTAATTAACATGTGCCTATACACAAGGTTTTTGTAGTTGAGTTCACTATATGAAAGGGTAGCTGAATACACGCACTTTGCAGTACAACTCCTATTCATGAATTGAGTTTCCTTCCCGTTCCAAAATGGCACCCGAAATAGGCACCCCAATTAAATGTACTCATACCCCTATACTTAGTTTAAATATAGGTATTGTTACATCATTCAGTTCGGTATAATTCACACAAGAGCAGTGTATTGAGAACAACGTAATCTGCTCCACACGTTGTTTTTTACCGACTAGTAACGGGAGATATGAGTCCTATCTTTATGTTTGTTGTTTGAATAACACGATCATTTCCGCAAACGAGGTTTGCCACGTCCCAATTCAGATGCGGGATACTGATGGAAGGAATAGACAGTCGCCCGTAGTAGGTAAGCACGGTCCAACTTTAAATTATTCCCCACTTCCACTGCCTCCCCTTCCTCTCCCTGAATTCGGTTTGGACTTTAAACTTCTTCAAAGTGATACGGTCCTCTTTTATTTTTCCTTAACAGCGTTTCAGAACTAATAAGGACCCTGAAACCTGTGAATAGTTTCATGTACAAGTTCCATACATTCACTGAAGGAATTGAATATCACCCATGAAAAAGGTAACATTTCGGATCCTTAATCTCCTCTCCCCCCCCCCCCCCTCTCCCCTCGCGCTGTCAATACAATGAGTACACCATTATGTTTTTTGTAGAGACGTAACTGCTCCAAAAATCCCTGCAATATGGATTACGAATAGAAACTACAGTGACCCTCTCTTGTGGGCGACGCCAACTAGTAGGAGACAAGGTAATCACTGATTAATTTGTTGAAATAATCTTTAATCACCATTTAATAATGTGGTCCTCATACACCTAATTAATTCAATTGTAGGAGGACTCTTTCATTGATTGATGAATCATTAATTATAAAAACACTGGAACTGACCCACGATTGTAAGGGTAAGCGATTATTTTCATACCCTCTTCCTTGAAAATCTATAGCAACAGCGTACTTAGACCTATTTCTCTTGTTTTATAGGGTCATCCACAAAATTAAGGTTGCCCGTTGTTTTTATAGTCCTGACGAAGACTCGCACGGCCAAGGCTACAACTACCAATAGGCCCTAAGTTGAGTCGAAACGTCGACAAAAAACCCCTCCCCCTTGGACCTGGACCTATATATACCCCAATTCTCCTGTGCATAATTATTGATTAAATATATGTGTTCTAGAAATGTATTAAACTATGCTTTGAATGGATTTGAGGCCAGGCCAATCAAATGGATGATTTTTTGATCCACACTGTAAATAAATAAAAGAGTGTTTTGTGTTTTATGTCACTTATCTTTCATCTTCCCTCTTGTTTCAATTTCTTTCAACTACTTTTCCCTATCTTGCACGCTCCCCTCGGGGCAACCAGTATGACCCGCATGTAAAGTTTTACTGTTCGCATTCCTGTCCGGCAATAAATAATAATTTGCCTTGACTCTATATTCGGCTGTTGCGCTTTATGACACTGATACATTGATTGATCTAGAGTAGAATGTTCATACTCATAAGCTTCATTTATTAAGTGTTGATGCACTGCAATATTGAAATAGAATAGTCTATGGGCCATTGTTTTGTAATACTACTAGTGTACAGAGAACAGCAGATACAAAAAGAAGAGAATACTATGCAATCATTATTTGTTGAGAAAGAAAGGAGCAGTGTTGGAAAGATGGGTGGGTAAAAAAGACATGAGCAAATAGTAGATTAACTGAGCCTGATAGACAGTCTGAACAGTTGGGTTTTCAGGTGTTTGCAAAAAGACAACAGGATGTGTTTTACTCTTAAGTCTGCAGGTAGTGAGTTCCAAAAAAGAGAGGAGGCACCTAAGAATGATTGATGTTGAGCATGAGTAGTTTGATGGTGGGTGGCTTGGACAAACAATTATTTTTACTTCTTAACATTTTGATGCTCCGGACTATTGAGGTAAGAAAGTGAGGTAGGGTGGGGTTGTTGGAGTGGATAGGTTTGTACATCAGACATCCTAATTTAATCTTTCTCTGGCACCAACAGAAAGCCAGTGTAACTCAGTCAGGCTAGGTCTAATACTGTTGAATTATATAGTATAAAAAACAAGCCCTGCTGTAGCACGGAGGACAATTTTTAAAGGCATGAGGGCACTCTGTGGGATGTCTACTAGTATAGTGTGACCTAACTACATCTTGAACAGAATGAGGGCATGAGCTGCTGATTTTAAAAGAGGAGAAGATAAAAGGGTTTTTATTTTCTTCAATGAGTGCAGATAAAAGATTGCTGAGTTGGCAAGGCTGTTGACAAGGGGAATCATGGACCGGTTTGTGATTAGGGTAATCCCACAAGAAGAGACTGTGAGGGGCAGTAATGGATCCAATTTTGGGATATTAGGGTTGTAGATTAATCTGGTGTGAAGGCTCTACAGAACGTTTGGAGATAATGATAAATTGATGTTTTGCTGTCTTAGTGTGAAACACTTGTCAGATACCCAGGGGAGCATTCTCGAGTCTATAGTGACACATAGCAAGTAAATGCCACGAAAAGAAGAGTTTTTAAAGTAGATTTAAGGGTCATTGACATATGGTTGGCCGAACCTCCCAATGTCATGGCAGATTTCAGACAGGGGGTCCACATACACGTTAAAGAGAGGGGAGCCAAGATGCAACCTAGAGGGACACCACAACTTATAAGAGAAGGTTTAAACTGCATTGCTTACAAGACCCTCTGCATCAATTCCATTGTTTCCCTGCCTACCAAACTAACAATATCTAGAGGTCAACGACAGATGAGGAGCTCAGATATCAGCAGATTAGAGACTAAATGCTGCAGGAAGGTAAAAAAAAGCATTCTCAGCCGACACCACCAGGATCTGGAACAACATCCCCTCCAAACTCAGAACACTACCAAGCCTTCTAAAATTCAGGAAGAAACTGAAAACTCCTCTCTTCAAGGAACAGAATCACAAATAAATTACTCACCTCTTCCATTAGCACTCTACCTCCTCTCACTGTTCCCTAGACTGTGAATTACCACGGGTTGAAGAATACCACAATGATTCTCGGGAGTTCCTTGAAAAGTCATATGGTGAAGAAGGTCATGTTAGACTAATTGTGCCAATGTGCCTTCTTGATGGACAATTTCTACATCTGATTAGTGGCTGGACATGGGTTTTATCATGTTGACTAGTCAAGGTTGATTAACAGCCTTAGCTCTATTTATCATCACTCTGGCAGGTGATTTAAAACCACGTTGGTTGTGCACTTACTCTTTAGATTAAGTTTTTGTTAACTATAACATAGGTATGCTACAAATATAGCGTAAGGTTTCTCCAAATGCCCCACAGAGAAAATTAAATATCTGAAAGAACTAGGATAATTAGCAGGTGTATAGGGGAAAATCAAATGGTATATTTCATTTAATCAATATGTTACACTGTATTTTTCCAAATACTTTCTCTCACATTATCTTCCGTACCTTACCGATTGTGAGTCAACAACTGTTGACTTGAGGGTTTAGCTGCTGAGTGTTCTTTGATACACATCACTGTTTCAGTGACAACTTTGTAAAACTTATAAGGATGTGGGTTTTACATTAAGAAGCATACATCTGATATCTTGCTGGTATACAGGCAATGTATTTAAATGGCAATGAAGTTAAACAAGCAATGTATCAATGATTGGAGTAGGTTTATGCAACTTGTTAAAATAATTCTTCCATCTCTCTACCCCCGTTCAAATTACTTACATTATTAAAACAGTGCAAAGCACACCCTGGTCCTAAAGATTTATAACCAACATCCCTAAATATATTTGATTTGAAAACATTTAATACAAGTTAAGTCTGCTCATTAGAATATAGCTAATCTGAAATCCTTCAGCATAAATTAAAATATTTTTTCTTTTATATGTTAAACAGGTTTATGGACGATTTATATTGCTGACATGTATCAAATGCTCATAGTTAAGTAGGACATATTCCTTCAATGTCTGCAGTGATTTACTTAAGCTCATCTTACATTATTCTCTCAGTACAGTAATGTGTTAGAGGAATACCAAAGCACCATACATAGTATGCCTTATACTAATGTACAGGGCATGGCACCCAGGTGAATGTTGTGACTCACATTCCCATGAATGAGGGGTCAGTTGCCTGAACAAAAGTATTTGTAACCACTACCGTTGAGAGCATGATTAACACATCAAAATCACTTGCACCCATTATAGGCGAGGCATTTATATATGAGCAAATAAAAATAGATTCTACACAACAGATGACAGAGTACAAATGTATTAAAGAAGGGGATCATATCCAGTCTTCAGCTAATACCGATTCTTAAGCAAACACAATATAACAAATAGAAATTATATGCAGTAAGGAAAACAATTAACTACTGTTGGACCTGGCCCTTTTTGCAGGGTTATTGCTAAACGTTTTTTCTTCCTCTGGCATTTTTTCGGGCCTGTTTTATTGGCTTTAGAACTCTGGGTATTTTACCACTATTAATCAGTACTAAATTGTATATGCTTTCTTGTCTACATTGCATTGGTGATTGTTTTTTCCACGATTGGCATATTTGATGTACCAGTAAGCCCCTAGTAAAGTGCACTGTGTGTGGCCAGGACCTGTACATCAAATGACACTAGTGGACCTGCAGCACTGATTGTGCTACCCACATGGGTAGCCCTGCAAACACATCTCAGACCTGCCCCTGCAGTATTTGCATATGCAGGTTTAAATTACTATGTCGACCTGGCAGGTGAACCCACTAGCCAGGCCAAACCTTCCCTTTTACTACATGTAATTCACCCCTAAGGTACGCCCAGGGCTGCCCCATGGGCAGGGTGCAATGTACGGAAAAGGTAGAACATGTACTGTTGTGTTTTACATGTCCTAATAGTAAAATACTGCTAATTTTGTTTTTCACTATTGCAAGGACTCTCTCCCGTAGCGTGACATGGGGATTGCCTTGAAATATGTTTTAAGTGTAATTCCCCATTGGGTGCAGATCGAGATTTGGAGTTTGGGGTCTCTGAACTCACAATGTAAAAATAAATCTTTTGGTGAAGCTGGTTTTTAAATTGCGTGTTTCAAAATGCCACTTTTAGAAAGTGGGTATTCTCTACGGAATCTACATCTGGGTTAGGATGACAGTTAGGCTCTTGTGCATTCACTCTAGACAGCCACACACAGAAAGTTGAGGTGTGCCATGCATATCCTGATGGCCTACGACCAGGCTGTTGGGCCTTCCCAAGCTAGAGTGTTGGGAGGAGTTGGCACTAAAACCTGAATAGTGCTGTGCCTGTCCTAACACAAAGCTGTCTACACCCCCCTGTAGAGGGTCTGGAGCCAGGTCAGAGAAACCCAGAGTCTGTGCACTACAAAAACTTTCCTTTGAAGTTTGCCTACTTTAAAGAAAGAAAGGGGTATAAGTATTGGACCTCCGACACCTCAAAATCAGAACACTTCTGGACTGAGGACATTCTGCCAAAAAGGAGAGCTGGATGCTGTGGGACAGACTGCCACTCTGCCTGATGCTTTGTTGTGCTGGCATGCTGCCTGCTGCTTGAGTCCTGGGAGTGAAAGGACTGGACACAAGCCACAGACACTGAATACTGCTTCCATGGTTCTCCAAGGGCTTGTGCATACCTGCCTCATGTTAAGAAGTTTCAGGGTCATCAAAGACTTCACCTGCATCTTGCTAACAGCACCTGGACCTCTCTGCTGGGTGTCTTGATTGCCAAGTGGGTCCAACTCCAGTTCCTGGGCCCTTGGAATTGTGTGGCTGGTGCTGCAACTTAAGAAGAGCAACATCGACGCAATCAGCGCACTGCTGCCTGCACCGGTGCTGAGGGGACTGCTCATGAAGTGCAAGATGCATCGCCTGACTTGCACCTCAGCCCTGAACTCCCTGACAACAGCGTTTTGCACCGACGCTGCGCCACTCTCTGCAACAGAGCTGGTACATTGATTGTCTCTTTTACATGTTTGCTTATATGTTTTATTGTGTATGTTTAATGTGTTTTACAGCATTTATATAACCCAGGTGCCAACTCCAAGAGTGAACGATTGTAGACTCACTTAAAAAGGTTAAAATAAATCTTTAGAAATTGTGAATACAGCTCCAGTGATTAATTCATGTAATCATTAGAGTCCTAGGGTCTGATCCCCTCTACATTATGTTGCACTAGAGCCAAGGGCACCACCTGTGAAGAGCAAAAAGCACCGCCCCGACTTACAATGCAGCCCTGACACCTGCCGGCACCAGCACCTCAACTGCATCACCGTGGTGTCGATAACAAACGTGGGTGACCTCCTGAACTCATTGACACTGCACCGTCGTAAGGAATCAATGCCTCACCGCCCACACTGCATCACTTCCCCTGCACAGCACTAAGGAACCGATGTCGCACCGGCAGCCTCAACTCCCTGGTGCCGTGCAACGTCTTTGTTTTCAAGGTATGGTCAATGGGGGTCCATGTGACTCTGTCCCCGGCCCGTGCTACTCGCGGTCAGTGCTGAATTGTTGGATTAGTACCTGTCATGATGTCGACATAGCCCCAGTTGAAGATATTATTTTCTAGGAGATATATTTTTACAGTAATCTTTCTAAAAGTGATACCTTGATTTGTGTTTGTTGGATTTTTGTTGTTTTTGGTCTTGTTTTCTTCAGTTAAATATTGTCTATTGCTCTAAACTAGTGTGGTATCCTTTTGTAGTGTTTTCACTGTGTTACTGTGTGTATATGTACAAATGCTTTAAGCATTTCCTCTGAGATAAGCCTGACTGCTCATGCATAGATAACAAGGGGGTGAGCAGGGGTTATCTTAGCTGTGTGACTCCCTTATCCTGACTAGATGGAGGGTCCTTACTTGGACAGGGTGCAAACTACTGCACACTAGAGACCCCATTTCTAACAAATATTTAAAGTTAACCTAACGTTTTTACTCTGAGGACCTGGACTGTAAAACACCCACACCTGGCAAAAGTATATGCAATATAGTTTGCCTCAGAATCTTGTCCACATAAAAATCATGCTATTTGGCTAACAATAAAGACCAGATTAAATCACCGACAGCTGAAAAAGTCTTTTGGAAAATTGGTGAAATTGACGGTTTAACTCAAATATGTGTTTAAACTATGGATCTTGTATATATGCTAGTGTATTGTCTGGATGAAAGCTTCAGCAAACACTTTTATTGGTCACTATATTATTAACCCAAGCACGAATCAGAACAGATTGAATCCAATGTTGAATAATAAAGATCATTAAAAATGGACACCTTCGCAAATTCCATTAACAATGCCTAATATTTTACACAATAACATTTAAAAATTACATTCAAAATATAAATACAAAGCCAGGTTAACCATAAGCTAAAGAATGTAAGATAATGTTAGTTCCAAGGGACAAATACCTGACCACATATTTTCAGAACTCAAATCTTAGATGTCTAAAATATTTTCTTAACATTTCGGTTTTCTTTTTGTTTAACTACCACTTACATACATTTAGCTAGAGAATCGAACATTCTAGTGTCCTGCCCACTAAGTGCACAGTTCAGTGCATTAGCACAACTATGTTTCACATATTCATTGAATATGGGTTGCAACGTATACTTTAGTTTAACCAAGAGTGCTGAACTAATAAAGATTCTGTAGATCAAGTTCCCTGTATGAATGAAGCACAGCTGACAACACAGTCCATCATAAGACTGAAACAAGACCCTGGATGAGCAAATTTCTTTTAAAAAGTAGTCTTAATGTAACTCTGACAGAAGACGCAAGTTGGGACCTCGAACCCCTTCCGCGCTCATGACGAGCTCAACTCGTCATGAGCGACGATGCTCGTACGTTGATGACGAGCTGAGCTCGTCATGTAACGCGGTGTTTTTAAAAACGCAGCGCGCAGCGGGAAAACGGCTAGCGCGCATGCGGTTAAGACTGCCAGTAGAAAAACATCTTCAATCTGAAGGAGTTCAAAGAAGTTAAGGAAAATAGAGCTTGGGAACTAATACAGATAGGACCTGAAAAGTATACAATATTCTTTGTCAGCCGTTATGTTTATTGCTTGTGAACCTGAATAACCGGGAGAATGTCACAGGATTCCATTGTAATACGTCTACTTCAGTGACAGAAATAAGAAGGTAAAAAAAGATTTTTCCCTTTGGGTAAACCATATATCGTCAACCTCAAGCACATACACTTCAACCTATTCACCAGACTCACTCATCTCCAGGAGTTAAGTGCACAATGTACATCGTGTGAAAACACTTACAGAGAAAAAATCTAATACATCAATTATATCAAAAACAGACTGTTTATTTTCATGTTAAAAAACATTCGATTAAATGTACAATGAATATAAAATACACAATTTAAAAACATACAAAACCAATATAAAAATTATTTTGTCATAAAGCTACACAGGAGAACAGAACAGACAATCAACTATGTCTTCTCACTGTTAATTCAGACAAAAATTAGGACAACACAAGGTTGGAAGTCCCTTTCCCTATGACCTTCTATTAGCTGACCACTCCGAATTTAACAATTAAATAGTGCGTTGACGTGTTTCGGAGGCTTTTTGCTGATTATAGCCACCTTCTTCAGGACAATAGGTAATTATTTCTCCATATCACTCGTATCACCTGTGTGATCACACAGCGGTGAGATTTCCGTAAGGATCCCGCTCATCAATGAGATTATCTTTACTTGATGACGGTCAAAGCTGCTTGGTTTATTGGTGGCTCGGGAAACGTTTCTTTATTTAGCGTAATTCCCTTTTCCAAAATAGTCAATAGCCAACTTGTTGGTTCCTTATACGAGGGTGTATTTGCTTCGCCCTGTGTTTATATAGATGCACCGATTGTTTAAATTCTGGTGTTTGACACCATGCCTGAATCTCGGGCAGCCCGTATGTGATACTTCTCTTTTTGGACCCGGGTACTTAGTGCTCGTGGCTTTTTAATCCTACGGCTCTGCGTCCCCTTACTAGTTCGCGTCTTGCAGATCGCAAGAAAGCAAGAAATTAGAATTGCAAAAATAAAAATAAATACGAAAGAGTAGGGGGGGTGTGTCAAACAGTTCTAGCAGGTCTACCAAGTGGAATATACAGCATCAGTGTAACTACAAGATTCTGGGGAATTAATAAACATGTTTTACTCTGAACTAAAATGTTCTCTTTCCAATCTTTTCTGGAGTATCGACTGCAAGGTAAGTCAAATCAAGGGCCACACTATTTGGTTAAAGGCAAACTGTGTAGTACATCCTGCAACATAATTATCTAGTTATTTTGGCTTTTTAAACAATTTTATTGTTGTTATCAATTATTCACCAAGGCACAGAAGATTTTATACATTAATATACACCACAGGAAACAACTGCATTTTGAACAGTGCAATATTGGAAGGCTCACACGACAGCATATTATTTTTACACGACATTCTATACTAAATCCATTTCTATATAGTACAAATGTGGACACCTCCAAAACATAGAATGTACAGCAATTTGACCATGTAAACTCATTAAGCACTAATAAATTAGCATTGTGAGTCCCTTGACCAGTCTATGACTAAAGATTCCTATATGGAGAGTACAAAAGGAGAATCACCCTAACCCCTTCACATGTGTCTCAAAAGAAGATCAATGACCCCTTCAGTGACCTCTCCTCCGGTTTATAGGAAACATTGAGACACATAAGGATGTTCAACAACAAGGATTGAATAAAAAAGTGAAACACTGGACAAAGTTTAAGTCACGTTTGCTTGCAACTGCACATTTGAAAATTTGAGCTGACTCAATTTCAAAGAAAATCTTGATCGTCCCCTCTTCTATCGTTTTTAAACAATTATTTATTTTCTTAATACAATACATAATTGTGTCATATACATGCGGACACAGGAGATAAAATCATGTCCATTGTCCCTATAGAGGATCGAAACGTTATATGTCGACAAATATCGAACAACAGGAGGTCTTGGTTCTGACTTGTGAACAAGTTAATGAACAATCAAAAACTTTCGGATCATAGCAGATGCACATTCAGTAGGAGTAGGTAAGGAGTGGAGTATATGCAGGCTAACCCCTAAGAGGGAGCTCCCCGTCTTCGGGAACTTTTGTGGTAATTCGGAGCAGTACAGTGCACATAGTACATCAGACCCTGTCTCATTTGTTAACAATCGCGAGGGGGAGGGCTAGCTCAACGACAGGGCAAGCCAGTAAGCAGCGAAGAGCAACAGAATGCCAGGACGGCTAACTAATCTACTATGGATTCCCTCTGTCCAGGAGATCCCCTGCAAGTTCAAGCACAGCGTCCTATTCCATTGCTATGGGGACCTTGTGGAGGCCGCAGGCCTCCTCTCGTCAAAGGGCTGCATTTGAGAGTCACTGCACACCAATACTGTACACCTGGTACTGTGATGGCTTTCCAGTGCATAACAATGCACCTGTGGACCATGAGCAGCACCAGGTCTAAAAAGCCTTTGTTAGCACTACCTGACTTCTTACACTTGAAGAGACCTAATAGGCCACTCCCCAGGTGCACCGCTCCGTGTGGCCTGTGATGTCAGATAGCGCATCAGTTATCTCATGCCACAGTGCAGTCACCACTGGACATTTCCAAAACATGTGGGCCACTTTGGCATCTTGTGCCCACATCTGGGCCAGCATGAGGCAGAATCCAACACCGTGTAATTTGTGCCAGAGTGAGGTTGGATATATTGAAATTTAGAGTTGTGGGTGAGTTTACGCACATATGCTAAAGTCCTATCCCACTCCTTTTGCATCAGGTCACGTCGTAAGTCGCACTCCCACGTCTGCCTAGTGGTCTGCAGGGGATTATGCAGTGTGTATGCTAAGGCCCTAGTCAACCATGTAATCGGTCGATGTCCAATGCCATTGGTGTGGAGCATGAGGACCAAGGGGTGCGATTCCGGTTCTGTGTCAGTATCTGTCATCGCTGCAGTTCGACCACTAGTGTTAAGTGCCAGAAAGTGTCCATAGGTAAATTATAGTCTGCCTGCAACTGCGCAAACAGTATGAGCACATTTTTGGGAAAAAGGGCGCACCAATGGTATCAACCCCAGTAGTTTCCAAGTTTCAAGACCATCCCTCACAATTAAGTCCTTGAAGGGGCAGACAGAATTAATACGGATATCCTGAGTGCAAGGTGTGAGGGGTGGCATCAGTCGCCAATTCTGGTGGTATCTAATGTGTGCTATGTGGGGAAGGTTGTTGGACTGCCTAGGGACTTTACTCGGTGGCAGAAATACCTCTTGCACTATGCGCTGTGCCACTGCAATTGCGCCCCCAGGTAATAGAGCTCTAAGTTAGGGCTACAGAGTCCACCCTTTTCCACTCAGAGTTTAGGTTTATGTTATGCAACACAACGCTGACCCGTTTTCTAGTGAAAGCTCCTTAGCATACTATGGAGTGTGTGGAAAGTGATGTGGGGTACTTGGAGGTTGTGAAAAAAATATAGTAGATACTCAACCTTGGACGGTGAGCAGGAGAGTGCTCCAGAACACCAATTGGGGGCACAAAGAGGGTATGGTTTGGTAAGATAGTTTACAGCGGGCTAAGTGTGAACAGGGTGACCTGCAAAGCTTTGGCTGTCACAAGAGGAGATGTATAAGGTCATGTAGAAGGCTGGATTAATTACAACACATTTGTAATGATGCTGAATTTTGAATAAAAGAATGCAGGTGGGTCATTCAGATATGTGTCGATACTAGCCAGGCTTCAAAGTACAAAATGAGGCACATCTTTGATAGTAGAATTTTTTTTTTGTTAAAGTTAGGTGTACCCATGAAAAGTCTTTAAAAAGAAGATAGCCACATCATAACAACGATGATAAAGCGGAAAAAATGCAATCATTTTCACTACCAAGTGTAGAACATTTCAGCTTCAGCAGACATCAGCAAAAGTCAGGTAATGGGTGATGATTCAGGGACGACTGATGTCATCTTTCACGGCAGTGGATCCTTGTGCTCAGTTTCATTTCAAACCACTTCTACACTATGTTCTGAGTCACTGCTCTCCTTCTTCCCTGAACTACAACATTGACATCCCTATTACCCCATCAATTGTTCACGACCTTCAGTGGTGGCTTTCTCGCCAGAATCTACTGAAAGGGTGGAGAAGTGTGGCTCAATGGTTAGAGTGGCAGACCCTGATGCAGAAGTCTGGCCCGGGACCAGGGTTCAATTCCCGCCTCGGCGGGTCTCGGGCTCAATTTCCTCGGACCTGATAATTCTCGCCTCGGTGCCTATTCTAATCATGAGTCCCACTCTGCAACTCTGGGCAATAGCTTACTTAATCTCCACAACGGCCCCAACAACGCTAGGATGCCTGGCTTCACCTTGGGGGTGCCCAGGAGTGGGCACCTCACAGGGAAAGGCCAGGAAGGGTTCCTCAGCGGTATTCGTACAAGCGCCGATATGCCTCTGGGTAGTCGTGCGCTATACAGTGCGTAATTATCATTATCATTAACATGTTAGACCCACTCCCATGCATTATCATGGTGAATGCCAGTCTCTGGGGATGGGGAGCCACATTAAGGAAACAGGAGATTCAGGCAAAATGGCATTAGTAAATGCACATACAGACAGTCTGAGACAAAATGTTCCTCCTTCAGCCAACTTTCACATATCGCTTCAGACGTTACAGAGGTTGATAGATCGATTCGGTCTTTCTCTGATAGCCATGTCTTCTTCCCCACTGATTGTTCTTTGTTCTTCTTCCACTTTTTTGCATGGGGGTGCTTGTCCAGAAGCTTGGGGAATGGATGCTTTAACATTTCCATGGCCACAGGGCATGCTGTACATCTTTCGTTCTTTTCCCCTCTTCCAGAGGGTGCTTCTGAGGATTGGGAGGGAGAACAATGTAGTCTTTCTTATAGCTCCTTACTGGCCGAGAAGAAAGTGGCTTCCTCTATTACCTCAGTTAGCGAAGGAACCCCCTTCTTTCTCTGCAATTTTCTCCACATCCTTTGCAACATTCGACCTTGTCCTTCACTCAGCTATGTCAATTGTGTTTGATAGTTTAGAAGTTGAAAGGACTGCTTGCAACAGCTGGGTTGCTCCAGAGAAGTAGCATGTGATATTCAAATAGTAAAGAAGGTTTCCACCTTGAAGTCGTATGCTAAGCATTAGGAGCATTTCTGTTCATGGTGTTCAGTTATGGGTGTTGATGTGTTATGGGAGATGCTTTTAAGGTTTCTAATTTCCTTAGAGATGGTTTTGCAAACGGGCTCTCTACTTCTACTGTATTTTTTCAGTGGGCGGCCATTAAGTCCTGCAGAGAGTCAAGGGGTACTCTTTCTTTAATTCTCCCAATGGTTCCTAAACTTCTTAAAAGTTTCAGACTCAAGAGACTGGTTTTGTCTCATCCCCTTCCTTCTTGGGATCTTTCGGTGGTATTGGATGGGTTATAAAGGGATCTTTTTGAACCCTGGGAGAACGCTGATATCTCTTGGCTTAAATCTAAGGTGAGAATTCTTACTGGCCATTATATTGGCTAGCAAGTTGAAAGAACTGACTTCTTTGATAATTTCTCATTTCTTGGAATTCTTCCCTGACAAAGTGGTCTTGTGTCCAGTTCACCAACATTAAGCACGAGATACAGTCCTCTTTTCATACTAGTCAAGAGCTTATTCTCCCCATTCTTCCTCATTTCAGGGTATTCCCTGTTTATTGGATGTCAAAATAGCTTTATTAGCTTATTAAGACAGGACAAAACATTTCAGTGTCTCAATCACTCTTGGTTTCCTACGGGTCAGCCTCCAAGGGATTCAAGGCTCCTGTTCCCAACATTAGAATATGAGTTGGGCAAGCTATATCCAAGGCTTGTTATTCTGTGGGTTTAGAATTGCCAAGGAGTGTTTTGTCTCGTTGTACTAGAGCTGGATCAGCCTCATGGGCTGAGACAGGGGGTGGTTCCCTACAAGAAAAGTGCTGTGCTGCTACATTGTCTATGCCTCACACATTTCTGTCTCATAAGTTGGACAAGTTTTCTTCTGATAATGACAAATGTGTGTTTCGTGTTCTCAAGACAGCTATGCACTGATGTTGCTATAATATATACCTCTGCATCATATAATTGTATCACTTTGTTTATTACTTTGTTACATCTTGACAATTAACAGCTATAAGGAATAGTTTCTTTCCTGTAACTCCAGTTCTCTTGTAGGATTGATTCCGTGATATTCATAATCATGTGAATAGTCCCGCCCATGTGCGTGGACCCCAGAGCACTTCATTAGATATCTTCTTATGTTGTCATCTTCTGCCTTTTTTCAGGTAGGCCTGTATAGACATTTAAGAGATAAAAAGACAATAATGCAGCCTAACCAACTAGGCTACACTGGCCATTACTTCATCTTGAAGTGAAAAAGATAGCCGGTTAACTTTTAAATGTAGTAATTTTACTGAGTTTCAACACATAGAAAACTCCCCTTCACAAAACTCCTTTTTTCATATTAGAGATGAAAGGTTTGGACAGAGAAGCCCCCATAGCCCCCCATTATGTGTCTGCAAATGGATACTGTGCCTTTAAGAGTCTCCAGAGACCCCCGGTATCCCATGATGCATAGCCAGAGGCAGTTACTTTCAATTCTTCTTGAAGGCGTAGAGTAGCAATGCCTGCTGAGTCCTGGGTACATCTGTTTCTGCCACCGGGGAGGAATGCGGGTCGGTTATGACTATCACGGAAATACCCCTACAAGAGAACTGGAGTTACAGGTAAGAAACAATTCCTTCTCTTGTAGGGAATTTCCGTGTATAGTCATAGTCATGTGAATAGACTAGCAAGCCCATCCCAAAACACCCCAGCGGTGGAAGAAATAGAGAATAACCCCACTATTGTGCAAATAGATTCCGAAGTGAAGCCTGCCCAACCTGAGCATCTGCCAAAGCATCAGTGTCTAGGCAGTAATGCTTAGTAAATGTATGGACTGACTTCCAAGTGGCAGCCTTACAGGTTTCTGAAATAGGTACGTTACGGAGTAAAGCCGCTGTAGCTGCTTTACCTCTGGTAGAGTGCGCCCTAGGCTTACTAACAAGAGTCTTGTTGGCTTTAGGGTAACACAACTGAATACAGCAAACAATCCACCTAGAAAAGGATTGTTTGGAGGTAGCTAGACCACTCCGGACCGAGCCAAAGTTTACAAATAACTGGTCTGATCTAGGAATATCCTTAGTCTTGTCTGAATAGAACTTCAAGACCCTCCTGACATCAAGGGAATGAAGCGACCTCTCCGCAGGAGAAGAGGGATTCTGAAAAAATGTAGGCAATGTAATAGTTTTGTTCACATGAAACTCTGAAACTACTTTAGGAAGGAACTTAGGCTGAGTCCTCATAACTACCTTAGAGGAATTAAAAACCGTATATGGCTCTTTACAACAGAGTGCCTGAAGTTCGCTAACCCTGCGGGCAGAAGTTATGGCCACAAAGAAAGCCATCTTTCAAGACAGAAACTGAAGAGATGCCTTATGTATGGGTTCAAACAGTTCCCTCATCAGTTGAGAAAGAACCACATTGAGCTCCCAAGGAGGCGAAGGACACCTAATGGGAGGAAACATCTTTTTCAAACCTCCAAGAAAATCTCTGACTGGGATTTAAAAAAAGGAAGTTTGTGAAGGACATTTCCTATAAGCAGTTAAAGCTGCCAGGTGAACTTTAATCGAATGAAACAGAAGGCCAGATTGAGCCAGGTGTAGCAAGTAAGGAAGGATGAAATCTTCCTTGCAGGAGGTAGCATCCACATTCATAGACGCACACCAGATGCAAAGTCTCTTCTATTTATATGCATAGGAAGTGCGTGTAGATGGCCGTTTGGCCTCCTTCAATATCTCCATGCAGACCCGAGGGAGATTCAAATGTCCGTACTGTACTAACTTAGGTGCCATGTCGCCAAATTCAACGATGAGATGTCGGGGTGCACCATCTGTCCGCCGAACTTCGTTAGAAAGTCCGGCCGGCATGGAAGATGGAGATGGGGCAGGAGAGACCGGTGGAGTAGGTCTGTGAACCACCACTGACTGGGCCACTCCGGAGGAATGAGGATCATCTTGGCCCGTGATTGTGAGAGCTTGATCAGCACTGTTGGGATCAGGGTAATTGGAGGGAAAGCATCGACAAAGCTGCCTGATCAGTGCATTCCCCAGAGTCCCTGGTTGGTAAAACCTGGAGGCGAAGTTGCGGCATTTGCTGTTTTCCGCGGTAGCGAACAGATTGACCACTGGAGTACCCCATCTTCCGAAGATGTCTCGTACCACTTTGTCATTTAAGACCCATTCGTGATTTTGTTGAATGAGTCTGCTGAGAGCGTCTGACTGAACATTTTGAACACCTGGGAGGTGAGTTGCTGTGATGGTGAGGTTCCAGGCCAATAGCCATTTCCAGATGGTCTGGGATTCCTGAGATAACGCTCGAGATCTCGAGCCCCCCTGCTTGTTGAGGTAGAACATTGTCGTATTGTCCAATAGGACAAGCAGGGAGTTGGTGTGAAACGACGTCTGGAAGGCTTTCAGCACCAAATGAACTGCTCGAAGTTCCAGGAAGTTGATGTGGTACGTGGCCTCTCTCCGGGACCATGTGCTCTGTATCTGAAGTTGTTCAGAATGTGCACCCCAGTTGTGGATAAATGTATTCGGTCACTATGGTTTGCGTCGGTATCTCCTTGTGGAAGAGAATCCCCTGGAGGAGATTGTGGGAAGAACACCACCATCGGATCGACTGGAGAGCCTGCTGCGACAGCTGAGTCCTGTCTTCCCAAACCCCCAGTTTCTGGTCCCACTGATCCTCCAGACATTCTTGGGGGGGTCTCATATGGAGGCGTGCATTTGGAGTGAGGAAGATACAGGAGGCCATGGAGCACAGGAGAGAAGATACCTTCCTCACCGTCGGGGAAGGCATGATCATAAGAGCCTGAGCCTTCCGAAGGATTGATAAGTGCCTCTCCTCCGAAGGACACATGTTTGCCGTGCGTGTATCGATGGTGGCTCACAGGTACTGTAGACATTGAACAGGAGTAGAGACAGACTTTGTGAGGTTGATGTGGAGGCCCAAACGAATAAGGAGATTGGAAGTCTGATTGAAATGCAGTCGCGCTTCCTGAGACGTAGCTGCCTTGATCAGCCAGTCGTCTAGATTCCTTAGATGTGCAGCAACTACGGCCATGCATTTAGAAAATGTCCGGGTGCTGACTTCAGGCCAAAGGGAAGCACGGAGTATTGATAGTGGTTGTTGCCTACGGTGAATCGCAGGAACTTGCGATGTTTCCTCGCTATGGGCACATAAAAATATGTGTCTTGCAGATCTATTGAGCATAGCCATTCTCCCTAATGAAGTTGACAATAGATTTGAAGCAAGGACAATATCCAAAACTTTTCTCTGCAAATCCATTTGTTGGCCTGTCGCAAATCGAGGATGGGTCTGAACTCATTCTTGTCTTTCTTGCGGACTAGAAAGAACCGAGAATACAGTCCTGTTGCCCTTTTCTGCAAGAGGATGTTGGCCTCCCTCTGTAACTCGAGTAGCATGTAGCATGAATGAGTTGGAGGAATCGACGGAGGAGGGCTTGTGAAACGTATTAAGTATCCACTGCATACAATTTTCAGCACCTAATTGTCCTGAGTTATTTTCTGCCACTCTGCAAGATAATTTTGAATGCTTCCCCCCACCGGATTGGGTAACGGAAGAGGGAGAAGTAACCTTTCAGGGCTTGGAACCAGCAGGGTCCCTGTTCCCTTATGCAGACTGCTTGTTGGACCGTCCTCGCGACTGGCGTTTCTGAAACGGCTGCAAAGACCGCTGAATCTGCTGTTGAATGGACTGACGGCCTTGAGACCGTTGGAATGTCTGGGAGGAATAACGCGGTGGAAGGGGCTGAAGGTTTTTTGCTGTTCTTTAGATTTCTCTAGACCTAAAGCCTTCAAAGTATCCATTTCCGTCTTCACGTGGGCCATCTCGTCATAGGTATAGGAGCCAAAGAGAGTTGTGCCAGAGATTGGAAGATTAGAGATGCGCTGTTGCACCTCCGGTTTCAGTCGAAGCCAGGAATGTCTCCAGAGAGCGACTCCGTGGCAATACCCGTGGGCTGGCAGGAGTGAAGTATCCGCTGCAGCACTGATGATTTGATTCGAAACCATCAGTCCTTCATTCAAGATCTCCTGAAAATCTTCCCTTTTGTCCCTCGGCAGCAGGTCCACAAATTGTTGAAGCGACTCCCACAGGGAACGGTCACACCGGCCGAGTAAGGCAGTAGAGCTGTCCACCTTCATGGATGTAGATGCGGTGTTGCCAACTTTTCTCCCCACCGAATCAAGCTTATGGCTTTCCTTATCAGGTGGTACCATTGAAGTCGGAGCCGTAGCATGCTGTTTCCTTTCCGCCACCACTATGACAGAGTCCAGTGTGGCGTCCAGTTGGAGGAAGGCAAGATCCAAATCAGGTGGGCGGTATTTCTTCTGTAGCCTAGAAGGCGCAGATTTTATAGAAGATGGTGTCAAGACCAGTTCCATAGCCGGTTCTACTAAACCAGGTACCAACGGAAGCAAAGGACGAGATGTTTGTCTCTGCTGTAGAGTTTCACATATAACTGAATGTTCAGCTTTAACACCACTCTGACCAGGAACTCTTGAAAGGTGGTGATATCATCCACAGGAGACACTCTTAGAGGAGGAGAGTCCGTTAGAGTAGGCGAGTACCTCCCCGTACTCGTGGAAGATGTGTCCCATGTATGCCCGGAGCGAGATCTCTCGTAGCGATGGCGATGAGATCTCGTGCAAGACCGGCGTGTCTACAGGAACGATGTCTCGGCCGAGAACGTGACCTTGACCTTCGAGGCTCGGCAGGACGCGTGGTCTGAGGAGCTGTGGGCCCAGGCTGAGGCAGAGGAGGAGGAGTAGGATGAACCGGAGGCGGAAGAGGAGGCGGTGGTGGTGGCGTCGTTGGCAGGGCCACCGGTTGACGAGGAGCAGGAGGCGACCTTGATGGCTAATAGGTACGAGAGTACTCCAAATCCGCAGAAGAGAACAGCCTCCTCCGTTTTCGAGCTGGCTGCGAAGAAGGCACCCTGGACTCAACATCAGACCTCTCCCTCGATGTCGACCTACTGCTCGACGGCGGACATCGACGTCGTCTGGGTCGTGAACTCCCTGTTGATGTCGACAGGCTCACTACGGAGCGAGTCCTGGAACGGTACCTCGACGTCGAACGTCGGTAGTGACTTCTCGACATCGACGTTCTCTTCGTCTTTCTCCTTGACGTCGAACTTCTCCTTGACATCGACCTTCTAGTAGACGTCGATCAGCGGTGACACATCGACGGTGACCCCCGGTGCCTTAGTGACTCCGATCGAAGACGATGTCTCTACGCCGATTTGCGTTGATGAGTCGACATTGAACACTGGGACATCCGCGACTGCGATCTCATCCGAGACCTCGCCGTTCTTCTCCTCGACGTGGAGCGTCGACATCGCTTCGACCCAGGCCCAGAGCCCTGAGTAGACAGAGAGCACATAGTCGTCATACATGCTCTCGACGTTGTCGTCTCCGACATCGACAGGACCGGCGTTGTTTTTCCGCAGTTTTTCGACTGGGGAGCCCCCCAGAGGGAGAAGCATGGGTTTTGGTAGAGGACTTACCCTCTCCTTGCGCAGAAGCTGTAGATGCTGCCTTCTGTCTTCGCTGCTCCAACCCTTGGAGTCGAATCTTCTCCGTGTCACACAGGGTGCGCATAGAAAAGGTCTTGCGAATAGAGCGGGTATCAGGCACATGAGAGACAGGCAGACACAGAATACAGACTCTGTGTGCATCAGACTTGGCCTTCTTCCTACCACAGTCATGACACTTGTCAAACAGAGAAGGCATTTTGACAAGAAAACTTTAGAAATTCTGTCAAAAAAGGACAGCAGAGGGTAGATACAGGACAAATATGTCGAGTTAAGTTGCAAAAATTCAAATACTGAAGCAAATGTTGAAGGAAATACCAAAACAGGTAGAGCTCAATGCTCCAGGGTCCTGCTAGCAGGAGCCGGAAAAAATAACTCAAAGTAACTGCCTCTGGCTATGCATCATGGGATACAAGGGGTCTCTGGAGACTCTTAAAGGCACGGTATCCATTTGGAGACACATAATGGCAGCATATGTGGGCTTCTCTCTCCAACCCTTTCATCTCTATCATGAAAAAAATGAGTTTTGTGAAGAGGAGTTTTCTATGTGTTGAAACTCTAAATTTAAACGTTAACTAGATATCTTTTTTTCACTTCAAAATAAAATAATGGCCAGTGTAGCCTAGTTAGTTAGGCTGCATGATTGTATTTTTATCTCTTAAGTGTCTATACAGGCCTTCCTGAAGAAAGGCAGAAGATGACAACTTAAGAAGATATCTAATGAAGTGCTCCAGGGTCCATGCACATGGACGGGACTATTCACATGCTTATGAATATAAACGGAAATCCCCTACAAGGGAAAGAGGAGAACAAATGTGGGGGTAATGAGCCTTTAACTTACAGTAATCTTCATTACCCCAAGGACAGTCCTCCCCACATAGAAGCACCCTACCCCTCCCTTTCTGGCACAATATTATATGTGGCTTTAGTATTTTCAGGAAGTGCAAGAGGGAAACTTCATGCTACCAGATAAAAAAAAGAAAGCTTGGGCAATGTTGCCCTAACAGGACTTCACAAGTATCAGCTATAATGAGGAGGACTATCCTAGGGTTAATGAAGATTACAAGTAAGTAACTAGTTAAGTTTTACTACAAGGTGTTCACCATTTCAGAACCAAACAAACAGATCTGGGATTTTTCAACTGGTGTTGTTCTGGATTTGCTTCTTTCACCTTCATTTTCGGGGCTAGATTTCCTAGGGTAAGGTTTTATCACAGCTGTAAGATCATAATGATACGGAGCATTATGGCACCCTATGAGTAGAAGAATGTATGTGTCACATAGGAGCACGCGCACCTACCTTTCTAGAAATATCGGCTTCCAAAAATTTGGCTGAGGAGAAGGAGGAGGTACAATTTCCAGCTTCGTCATGGCTATAAAACTGTATCGTAACCAAATTCTTGGTTAATTTTTATTGATTTCCATGCAAATAAAACAATATTAGGACAGTTATTTACACAGTCTGTAGTGTTGCAGAAACCATTTGATTGTTGCATGATCATCCCTTATGAAACACTGAAAGTATCAATCTCTGCAGCCGTTCCTGCCATTAGCCCATTTTATAAGAGGCAGTAGTGCCATGAGACATACTGTTAAAGTGAAGAAACAAATATCACTGCACATTGTTGCCACATTAGTCTGCTGGTGGCCCCAGACTAGCAGACTTGGACTACACTGGGAACTATTTATGAAACAAGATACTATTTTGTTACACAAAAATACTTGAATGCCCTTCTGCCTGGACTAACGAGATGAGACTCTAAAAGGTTAATGGGAGCAGTACTACTGCAAAATGGGAAACTCATTGAAGCATATGACCTATTTTTTATTTATTTTTTAATTAAAATTTTATTGAAAAAGGAACTAGAGCAGAGTACATGAGACAACGAAAAGCAGAAAAACATGCATCAGCGACAATAAGTACAATCACAAAGGCGTTCAGAATGTTACTCGCTGAGTGCTGCAACACGGGAGGTATAAATGAAATCAGGGTACAGTCGATTACACAAAAAGTGACAATAATAAAGAAGGACATAGTATACAATAATACAAAAGCAGTTCGTGACCATATGGGTCTCAATGTATAATCCTCGACCTATCCATTGCCACATCCGTAGTGGGAGAACTACACAGGCCCCCCCTGTATGCATTCCACTGTCCTCACTTCTTGTACCATTTCTTGGAGCACCCTCTGAGTTTGTAGACGTTTTTTTCAGTCACCATAGCCCTGCCCATTTCTGCAGGTGAACTCCATTTCATAGCTATTGAACGTTTTATGAGGAGACAGCTGAGGGCCAACTATTGATGTTCTATCTCCGTCAGATCTGTTGCTCCCCAGATATTGAGGAGCCCTCCCTTAGGTGTCAATGGGATCTGTTTCCCCAGTGCCTCTGCCATTTTCTCTACGGCTTTGGTCCAAAGAATTTGAATCACAGGGCAGTCCCACAATGTGTGGTAGAAAGTACCAATCAAGACACAACCCCGCAGGCATAGATCGTCTGGGCGCCTACCAAGTTTAGCCAATAAGGGACCGGAAATATAAGTCCTGTGTAGGATCTTTAGTTGAATCAGGCGGAAGCGGTGACTAATAGCTGATTCCTGTGGGGACATGAGCGCCGTTTGTCACTCTTCATCTTCTAGTTGCGTCAGGTCACCCTCACATTTGTCTCGTAGTGCCTGAAAGGAGTCGGGCAGGTTATTACAGAGTTTGCGATATGTACAGGAGATGGCTTTAGAAAGAAGGGGTTCAGAAAGTAGCCTGTCTTCTAGCGGGGAGGCCTCAGGAAGGGAGGGGAGGTCTGGCACAGTCGTGAGTTTAGCATGTCTAATTTGGAGATATCGGAAGGCTTCCCCTTGTATTTGACCTATTTTTTACCAAGAATAACCCTTGCCAAATTTAAATTGATATAAGTACATAGTCAAATGAAGAATCACAATTTAGAACCAACCTCCTACACCATATTCAATCAATTCTGACTGCATGTTAGAGTTCAAGATTTTCCACTGATTTGATTTTGAGTTTTGAAAGTTTCCACAATTGTGGTTTTAAAAAAATACCAATACGATGTCTGACCTTGTTTACATATTGCAGTGACTCACTCTGAAAACCAAAAAGAAAAAGAATGCTTTATTGTTAACTCTATGCCATGGATAAATGACCAAATTAAAAGATGGACCAGTTCCCCTTCAGAGAATTTTGGACACTCACTCTCCATACAGCCAAACCAAGAAATTGGTGAAATCTGGAAAACAGTCCAGTAATTGGCAGTTGTGGGAAACATGAGCCATTCCACTGATTTTATATTTCATTTGGATTTTTGGGAACATTACCTTCGTTTCTTTATACAAATATACAATAATCTTTTTTTAATCTAGCCAGTCTGGCTGCAATCCACAGGTAATTTTGCCATGTGTATCTTTGCCAAACGAAATCATATTTGCATTGCCTAAAACAAGACTTTTGAAGCAGCCGAGCAACTTGAAGCAGTTTGGATAGTATTTAGGATGAGGCAAAAATGTAAACCACTCAGTAAAATGGATTTCAGCATCTCATCACCTTCGCACAGTATGACTACAATATGCATTGCTCCTATCACCAGATGGGCTGTTTTTGTACAAATGTTTCAAAGGTGAATACAGTTCCATTGCAGAGAGGGAGAGAACATTTTTTTAATGAAAAAACATAGAAGAATTATTTTGATATGGCTATATAAAGAGACGTTGCAACCAGTCATGGGAATTGTGGCTGTATCCACACCCAATATTTTACTATCCTGTGACTGCTCAAACATTTTGAAATGTATCTGTGTCAGTTATTTATATATACACAAATGAGCATGGTAATACCAAGGTAAACAATTTCTTCTTAGTATAGTTTTGATGAAAAGTGGGAAAGTGCCCATGATATTACTATACAGTTAAAGGTTCCCAGAGGACAATACTTCTTTCATTTGAACATCGAAGTTACGTTTGAGATTTTGAGGCCCAATAATGAAGGTAGAAATTTTGTAAGAGACTTTAGGTAGAAGGATAGTCAAGCTGGAGTCACTAGTGCATTTCTGGGACACAAAGAAGCCAATTGCAACACAATATTGTTGACAACTTGAATAATACACTAGCAACTAGTCACCCGAAACCTTGAAGGAAAATAAACTGACGACATGCAAATATCTACACAACACTTAGAAAACAGTATTGTCTTAAGAGCTAAATGTGTAAGATTTGAGTAGAGACTAGAATCAGGAGACTTGAAACAAGATCCTGCCTGTCTAGCTGATGAACATATTAGCCCAATACAACAGAAAAACATACAGAGAGGGGCTCAACACCTTCTCGGATTTGGCACAGACTGAATTGCGGAAGGTGGTTCTGACCACCACATTAGGATGCGACCGAACACTGGTAAAATTCCCATTGTTTCCTATGAGAGGTTGTGTTATGCCCGAGAACCGGCCGTAACACAGACTCCTATGGGGAAATGGGGTGTGTGTGGAAAACCCTGTACCCTATCGCAGGCACCCCATGGTGCCTGCCATACAGTGCAGGGTTTTACAGGGGGGTACCTTAGGTACCCCCTCAGACAGCAACCATAGACCACAGCAGAGGGGGCCCTGTCAGGGGCTCCCAAAGTCACTTTTCAACAGCCTTTCCGTGTCGGACAGACCGATGCAGCAAGGCTTTTGGAAAACGACACCGTAATCCCAACAGCAGAAACCACGTTCATAGGGAGTTACGGTGCAGTTCCGACCGACAGGAATACTCTGCGAGTCAGAATGACTGGCCAGTTTACATTCTGACCGCGAACATCGTAATTGGGTAGTTGGACTGTAAACCGACAGTCGGTCAGATGGGCTCCCACGCGGTTGTGGAGACTCCGACTGTAGGATGGAGGTTTTCCGCCCAACATCATAATGAGCCCCAGAGTGTATTTGAATCCTGAAGAATGTTTTTGTTATTAAGGAAAATTAAATCTACCTGACCCTCGTAGAAGGGACAATGGATAGTTTTCACGTAAAGTATGATAGGCCAGCAAAAAAAGTTAGACAATTTTGGAAATGATTTTCGTGAAAAATCATTTTATTATAGATTTTGAATCTGTCACGAGAAGATAAAACCTGAGAACAATGGAACCCAGAAGCAGCCATGGACAAAAAAATATTGTACCAGTCACAAAGAGTGCAACCATCAGGTAAAATCTACAGATTATGTTGTTGGGGAAACTTTAGACTTAATAAAGCAAGGTATTGCATTTTACAGTTTTCCAGCACAGTGGCAAAACATCAACTTTAACAGGAACTTGTCAAGGGGGAACATCACAAAACTTTCAAGTTTGTCACGATATGTGCTGAACTATAGCCTGTAGGTTGTCCATAAAGCGACTGTACACCAAATGCAAAACACAGGATGCACAAAATACTATAATGTTTGCTGCAGAGGGAGCAGTGTCTATGGGATACAATGTGATCTGCAGCAAGAAAAAACAATTAAAACTCTGTGCCAAGAGAACAAGAGGTATTTTTGGGATTGTGCCAAAGCACAGTTTCTATATTTGTCTGTTATAGTTAAACGTCCAGAAAAATATATTTTCCAGTAAATTAAAATATACTTTTCACACTTTACATGATGTACGATTGAAGCTAAGAAGTGTATACACACTGAATTGCTACAAAAGTATAGACTGTGAACAGATAATTTCCAGTAACAGCAGGATTTCTTTCTGTTTTTTAATGCACTTTAGGCGGGCACATAGATGTATACACTGTTCATATCGTTTTAAGTTAATAGGCATCATTACTACCTTGCATGCCATATTAATTGACGATGTAATACAATATTCATATGCTATTATTGAAAAATACAATTCACATTATGCACATTATCACATTATCCATGCAATGAAGAAACTGCTGGGGTTAAGATGCTTACATTGCTGAAGCAATGAGGACACTGTTTTGATTTTGGTGTTTGGTATACTGAGATAGCATGGACACCATACCTAAGCACAAATCTATCTGCCAAAAACATGAAGCGGTATATACAGGCAGGTTTCTATGCTGCTTGGGTGAAAACACTACTTCACAGTGCAAAGAAGCTAAAAACAGAAATCGTGCTTCATGAAGAAGCTGTGTAGTAAATGATCTTCAAAGATAAGTCTTGTATCCATATTAATCTAATATCTCATATGTCTGCTGTTTGCTTCGGCAAGAGGTACTCTCAGTTGTGGCCAGTCCATTGGAGCTGAGCGGACACACCCTCTAACCTTTTGCCCCTCAAGAACAGTACCTGAAGGCTCAGCAAAGGTTGGCGTGACAGACAATCTTTATTTTCAGGTCAGGTAGCCAGCAGCTAGTCATGCACAAAATACGCAAGCTCCTGGCTGCCTGAGCAGAACTTTGCTGGGCTGAGGATGTCACAGCTCCTGTAGTAGTGACCTCCTACGCTCCTTAACCCCTTCGACGCGCATGACAAAGCCAGCTCGTCATGGGCGTTACCTGCGCTACGCGCATGACGAGCTGGCTTTGTCACGTAACGCGCGATTTTCGAAATCTCAGCGCGCAGCGGGAAAACCCGCTAGCGCGCATGCGGTTAAATGTCCTTGAGGCCTTACCCTCCATGTCGAGGTGTAGCGTCACTTATTGCCTCAAACCTGGACGCCTCAGATTTAAGCCCTTAAGCGCTCAGGGTCTAATATCAATCAGTGACAGTCACAGAGTGTGGTGGGGTAAGCAGTCTCACCGGCGACATCTCACTCTGTCAAAAAGGTTGGGCCTGCTGCCTTCCCTCATTGGCAGACCCTAGATCAGCCAATGAGGGATGGCAGTAGTCCCAACCCTCATGGGCCGAACCCTCCTGGGGCCTCTGAGGCTTGGGACAGCTGCTTTACCTCATTTGCTGACCTATGGTCAAACAATGAGGGAAAGCAGTAGTCCCAACCCTCCTGAGACTTCTGAAGCTGAGCTGCTGGTAAGTGTGATTTTTAAAAATTAAATTAATCTTTGGTGTGTGCGTGCATTTATGTTTGAATATTTGGTAAGGAGTGTTGTGAGTGGATGTGTGTGTGTGTGCACATGCGTAAATGCATGGTGTGAGTGAGTGTGTATGTGTACTTGTGTGTCCTGTCTCCCTCTTAAAATTACCCACTGCTACTGTATACTCTAAATAAAGTTTGTCTAAAATATAGCCTTCTGAAAACCAAAACTATATTATTCAATTTTACATCATTCTCATGTGTTTTTGTAATATCAATTTGAAACGCGTATCTAGGTTATGACCCAGAGGAAAACCTCAGAGTTTACTATAGTGACTTCAACAGCTGATACACTCATTCTACAGCTAGACGTATACTTCAGGAATTTGGGCAACTGAGTATAGGATTTCCTAATATATTCATTGGCATGCATGCATGTACTTAACTTTTTTGGTAATTTTTCTGGTTTGTTATACATTACCTTTTCTCTGTATGTTTGAGGTGTTTCAATCGTACTATGCCTCTCTGAAAATAAAAAAAGGTAAAAGTATAAATACTGTTAAGTTTTTTAAATAAAAAATACAAACTCATTAGAACAGCTGAAGAATAACGAGAAGTGTACTTCTTTAACTCAGCACACCCTTTTCTCTGTTTCTATGACCGTGCCTGCTCCCCTGAAACTTCAGGAAGGCTCTGGAGGACTCTGCACCCTCCTGGTGTGGGCGCAACCACAGACTGCCTGTGAACGTGCAGCTTCTGCGGGGGTAAATTGATAAAGTTTGCTTTGATGGATTTTTGAGCTTCATTGCACAGCCACCAATTTGGGCTACTACAGAAGGATTCGTGCAAACAACTGCAGACACTTCCGTAACGCGAAAGTGCCGAAAGAGTGCAAGAACGGGCGCAATACCGTTGCGTGCCTGTAAGACTTTTTAGAACGTAGACTGGCCTCTAGGCTGAGTGAGAAGCAGAGTAACAAAACTATAGAGGTTTAGAATCTTGAGACAAACAGTGAAGCATGAACAAATTGATTTAAACTCAAGCTAGCTTTAATGTTACAAAGTTCACTGTACTTTGTTAACTTACTTATATAAGCGCTGAAAATGATTCTGCATTTTAATGGGCATGAATTGAACAACTGATTATGTTTTGCACCAAAGGAGATGTAATGGGCATGAAGAGAAATATAGCACTACAGAAAAAAGGACAATTCCATCCTTTTTTATCTCAATCTTTCTCTCACACTAACGCTCATTAGCAATGGCTCCTACTCAGTCTTTCACATCATTGCAGAGACACCAGTACCAGGAATACGTTTTACATGGAAACTTTTACAGAGAAACATTTTTGCAAAGAAATATAATTTCAACTTGCTACAAAGAAAAATAAAACTCATTAAAAATGAATAATTGGGGGACCAGCTAAACAAAGAAACATTTAAATAAAGTGGTCAAGAACAAACATAGAGACACAAAGTTAATATGGCATTAGGTTACCGGTAGAGTTTTGGGTAATCAGAAGTCAGCTTAAGGGCTAGGACCACTGGCGGCTCGTCCGTAATGGCGGAGGAGCGTCGCCCTACTCATCAGTCAGTAAGAGAAAAATAAAATGATGATGAAACAATATCATTTTATTTTTTATTGATTCTGACATGCATGCAAGGCGGGGATGGTCATGACAGGAAGATGGTAGCACTTAGAAGTGCGCATGTATGTTTGGCCGGCTGTCCTAGGCCTTCCAAACATACATTCGTACTTCTTTTTCTCAAACCCAGCTGTGTACACATCCGAGTTGGAGGAATGCCGCAGGCTCACATGCAGTGTCTAAGTGCCAGAGTAGGCCGCTCAGACCAATCCCAGCGCTGCTCTCTCCGATGCCTTTGACTGCAAAATTCAAATTCTAAATCTAACTGGGCGTGAAGGTCAGATGATTTTGCCCTGCCTACTGTTCGGTTAAGTCTGCAAATTTGGGTGAAGTATACAGACCCTCTCGCTTAAAAACAAAATCAATGGAAATATGAAATCCAAGGAAACATTTTATTTATCAGCATTTTTGAAGGAGGCAAAAGAGAATCATGTCTCATTTGATGCTTTGCCCCTTTGCGAGTCCAATCGTTGAAATGCGTGCTCCTGACGCTGACTGTTTTACAGTTCCCTGATCCCTGCCACCTCCGGCAGCTTACCCTCACTGCCGCCGCACCGAGACATTTTGTCTTCTTCGCAACAGGCACATTCTGGTCCGGTTTAAACAATTCTTCCCATTACCGCCTTGCCCAGTTTTAAGTCAAATGTGACCTATACTCGTGTTGCTCTCTTTCCCGGGCTCCCCTACTACTTGGTGTCTTGGCGATGATCCTGGTATCTATGAAGGGATCAAATGCTGTCGATCATAACACGGACACTTGACATATTGTATATTATTTTTATGATGAGTAGCGCCCTTGCAGTTGTTTTTATATAGATGATCATGCTTTATCACTTGTGTGTATCACGTATTTGAGAGCACTGAGCACATTTCTGCACAAGCACCTACTGCGTCGTTGATTTTATGAGACTTTATTGTGTCTGCTGATTATAAGTACCATTTGGTTGTGTGATATTTGAGTATTTGCTATTGGGGACCATTGTCTCTTTTGCTGCTACATTACCCCAGTTCTCTAGTGATTCCTGGATTACCCTGGTGTAATCGATACTACCTTGTTGTAAATGAGCCTCAGTTGTTGAATCAGCACACGTTTTAATACACTAATAATGAACTGAGCATGCTAAATGTCAGCCAATTTTTGCTTAAACGATACTAATTGCAAATTACACAGTACATTCTTTTGTATTTTCATTCATTTTAGATATTGTGACCTGTAAAAATGTTGCAAATTCTTCGGCCAATTTGTGGTAAATGTAGTAAATCCATAATTATCTGGTAAACATTACAGCCACAGAATTGCATACATCCACTGGCCTTCACCTTTATCCAGTGTTTTTCAACAAATTGTCATGAAAGGAAAACATAATATTCAAATTGCAATCAGTGGCCACTGTTAGCTGTAATCTGAAGAAAACTGTTTTTTCAAGAAAACTAAACTTTTCACTGGTGTTTGCCTTCAATAAGGCCCTATAGCATTATGGTAGATGTAGTCCTGGCATGGTTTATTGTTTGTTTCAACCTTTAACCCCTTCGACGCTGATGACGAGCTGGGCTCGTCATGAGGAAGCCTCCTCGCACGCTCATGACGAGCCCAGCTCGTCACGTAAAGTGCGCTTTTAAAAAAGTCAGCGTACGAGCGGAATTCCGCCCGCACGCATGCGGTTAATGAACATGATAACATCTATTCCCGTTGTGATGATCTAATTTCTAGCAATCACTTTTCGCTAAGGTACCTTCCTGATAATAACATGTTTTGCTGCATTTTAAAGCTCTGCCAGAAGTACTCAACGTTACTAGGTGGTAATAAGCTGAATGCTGCAGAACAATTCAATTCAAATGCTAAAATACCCAGATAAGTCTTCCAGCCAGTGTGCAATTCATTAGCAAAGGCAGCCTTGCTGAAAGCAAACACCTGTGAAAAATTCTGGCCCGCTTTGTTTGAGCACCACCACAATCTCTGTTTGTACACCATAACTGTCAAATTTCAGTTTTGAATGTTTCGGCCAGAACCAAACATCAGCTTTTACATGTGTTTTCTTGAGTGCATTTATATAGGATAGTGTATAAGATACTATCACCAAATCCTGCTGCAAATAGCCTTTGGGGGTTGGTTGCAGGGTATTGAATTCAGGCCTGCACTCAAATCAGGCCGAGTGCCAAACACCGGCTGTGAACAACCTTTGCTTCGCACAACTTATGTGTCACTCCTTCTGTCATTTTTTCTCTGCCTCCCTTTTTATGACTGATTTACATATCTTCTTTTTTAACCCTTTGTGAAAGTCACAAATTGAAACTGATTTGTGATTTTTACACAATATGGTGGAGAAATCGACTACTCAAAATGGCAGCCACCGAGGTTGTCATAATGTTAATCGTGAAGCAAAGGCAGTTTTCTTTTTTTTTCCTGGTTTATGACTCAGGGTTTCTGTACCCCGCCACCGCTGTACTGGGGTCAAACACTTATTATAGTGCCTCTCCCTGCCCGTGATTTTTGTAATGTTTACAGCCCTTAAGTCATTATTATTAGTTTTTTACAGAGATCTTTGATATTTGACAAAACTTTTAATGGGATTGGCAGGATTTGTTAATCAATGAACCATGACTTTAAACAGCAGACATATACAAAGGTGTTACTCCTTTCAAGCCCTCCCAGCACCCTTTTCAAGTTCACTTGAATGGCAGTGCTTTTTCACCTTTTTTTATTATTTGGGATTTACCAATGCTTTCTTTGTTTACTTTGACAATGTGTTTTTAGAGAGTGGGCAGCAGGTTGCCATAAACTGCTACCAGGCCCCTCGCTTCTGTCACACCATCATATTTTGGAAGTTTTTCAACAGCCGCGGCCCATGCAGGTAAGAGCTGTGGTGCCTGGTTGGGGAGCAGGGGGATTTTGACAGACGATGATGAGGGAAAATTAAATAAATAATCAATTTCCCCTCGTCATCGTCTGTCGAAATCGCCCCCCCAACCAGTCCCCACCGCTCTTACCTGTATGTGTGCTGCGGCTGTTTTTGAAACAAGCAATGTGCACTTTACTTCACGGCTGCATAGTCTCAGCCACGCACTGTGCGGCGGTCCTTGAGGACTAGTTTTCTGCACCAGCATTGAAAGACAGCAGCACAGGTCCAACACAGACAGACAAGAGGCATCATTTGTGGACGGGGCCGGCTTTAGCGAAAATGGCGCCCGGTGCAACAATCATTTTTGGTGCCCCTACACCCTATGACCGCCTCCTCAGATTCTCTCACTACCACCGGGCAAAAGTTCCCCTCATCTCTTCAATCATAAGCTATTGCTAAACACAGCGCCCCCCTGAATTCGGTGCCCCCTCCACAGGTCAGTGCCCAGTGCGGCCGCACCAGTCGCACTTCCCTAAAGCAGGCCCTGATTGTGGAGTTCGGTACTAGAAGAAAGAATGGCACCTCAGCTCCCATTTCCTCTCATATTTAAGCACCCCATCCAATATGATCGGCATTGTCTCACATGTTCTAGAACAAGACTATGAGATTTCTTTTTTTAATATACAAATTTTGTTTATAGGTTTGTCTGCAAAACGCAAAAGCCTGAGATAACAGACATCCCCGAATAAACTCCACTGGAAGGACGACTCCTACAAGAGGAGCTACCCGAAAAGGCCGTCTCTTGGACTTACAAAACTATCATTAACAACACCCAGGATACACTACCAGTGCTTAGGAGCAAATAGGAGCAAACCACTGAGTGCTGGAGGATGTTGATTGGGAGATGGCATTAATGCACCCCAGAGAGGTAGCGATTAAGCTTAGATTACGCTTGGTACAGCTTAAAATCCTACATAGGGTGTATTATGACAGAGTGAGGTTACACGCTATGGGCAGAGCAGAGGCACCAGAATGTTTGCGTTGTAAAACGAACCGGGGCTCCTACATTCATACCTCGTGGGAGGGTCAGCTACTTCAATTGGTCTCGAATAGTACAAGAATTGAACAACATACTAGAAACACAGATACCAATGGTCCCAAAATACATCCTCCTAGGAATCCACACGGATTTTGACATGCCCAGATATAAACTTTTGCTGAGTAATTAGAGACTCATAGTAGCAAAGCGGGATATTGCTAAATACTGGGGTAGATCAGATTTGCCCACCATGACAGAATGGAGGGCTAATATGGCTCTCTACATGGGGGTGGAAAAAAACGTTTATACAGCCAGAGGATGTCCAAGAAGTTTAGGAAGATCTGGGAGCCATGGCTAAGCTACTACAGCCTAGAGTTGATAGAGGAAGACTCGAATATGATGCCGTCTAGTGCATGGGGGCCTAAACTAGTTGAGTAAAATACCTTGGAGCCTACGAGTGGATGAGCTAAATAGGATTTATCTAGCCCATAGGAAGAGGGATTGGGGGGGGGGGGGCACATGCTGCAGAACGGTTTGATTGTACAGCCTGCACTTCTACCAATAATGTCTAAAGATTATGATGACGGATTTGTAATACATAGTAAATACCTGCTGATGTTTTGGCTGCTTTTTGCAAAAATAAATTAAAAAAGTTTTTTTTTAAAACTGTGACTATATAAAGTTGCCAGCAAGGCACAGGTAAGGTATGGGCGTCGGTTTCGGGAGCACCCCAACTATTTTATGATAAAGACCCCCGGCCACCTTAACTTGGGGAATAGGGGGATAAGAGGTGTTTGTAGTGTCACTTTATACATCGCAGCCTTTACTACTTGCATTTTGGAAAAGTGTAATGTATCAAGGTACTTTCGAACTCCTATTGGCAGCGTCCTCCGTCTGTAAAAATGGAAAGGATCTTTGTTGGATCTATTGCCTGCCCACTATTCACACTCATGTGTCTTAAGGAGGTGTACATTCCGGCCAGAAAGACATCAATAGCAAGTGACTAACTCTTTAAAACAAGCATTGCCAATTTTTAACAGGTCTTGCTCGCTTATAGGTTAATGTGTTTCATCACTGACAGGCAGGTGCATTGCTTAAAGTACACTAAATTATGCTTTCTTAGCTCATGCAAGTGCCTTTAAAAAAATGATGGAACATCAATTGTATTTCACATTTGCTTACATGAGTAATCTTTGTTTTTGATGGAAGGATACTATTGTGTTGATCCCCCAATTGTGTGCATTGAACCTGTCTGGCGTGCAGCTCATAGCACTGCATAACACCAAACCACATTTACTCGCACCTATTCTGTGAACGGTGAGGTATCCAAGCATCTGTAGCACCCTGTGAGTGATCACCGGTTAAAAGTGCCCCTCTGTGCATGTTTCAGCCCCCTCTCCTTCGTGCTCTTACACTTTGCTTTTTTGTCCAATTTCCCAAAATGGCCCAGTTTATTGCAATGCTTATTTGATCAGTACTCTGTGTACCAATGTGGACCTTCTGGCTTAGCCACCCTTTCCTTAACATAATTCTGGGCTGTCCTGTCCTCAAACTGTCAACCACACTCTTCCTTTTCATAGGTTTTTTAAAGGTTTGACTGCACCACAACCTACAGCATGGGCTACTGAGTCCTGCCACTGGCATTCTTGCACAGAGTGGCTGTGTTTTGGCTGATTATATGGGCACAATCAACTAAAGAAGTGCAATTCTATACCTATTCCAAGCACACCTGCCTGCTAGAAAACAATGGTACTCATCTGCTGATGATTACTTGTTTATAATTAACATTTTTTATGGCAAAGATGGGGCCGCACACTTGGGCATTATTTCTTTTCTTTATGTCTGTCCTAGACACACCAACCTCATCTGTTTTCTGAAAATTCATAATAATTTATGCTTTACGTTAGCCATCTTCATAAATTGGTCATTTCAGTTTCAGTTTCATTTACATTTTACGTCCACCACCATAATTTACAGCATGGGTCAATGGGCCATACATTGTTTTTCTTTAGTGCGAGTCATGGCATTTTGCTTGTGTACATCTGAATAAAAAAGTAGTTCATTTCTGTGTCAGAGCTGGTGGGCCAGTTTATTTAATTTCTGCTTTATCTTCCGGTGTTTTATTTATTTTTGGTATGATATATTTTTTATATTTTTTAGCAAAAACATGTACTCTGTTTACAGTGTTTTGCTTATTCGTTTTATACTATGCCTATTGCATATTTTTCAACACAATAAAAAAAATTGCAGGTTTACCAAGGTCAGGCATATTGGAACTGCCAATGCTTGCTTCTCCTGTATGGAAGTCCACAGAAATTGGCATTCTGGACCTTTACAGAATGTGACAAATTTCGTGCAGATTAATCAATGGGGGGCATTGTAATATGTAAATCAAATGATCCTTTTAAACAGAAAGTGTGTCTGAACCAAAACTACATAGTGGTGACTGTCACTTTCACTGTCATTTAACACACCACACATTTGGACACATTTCTAGTCACATTAATGAAATTGCCCTCATAAAGACTTCACATGAACTGCAATTTTAAGTTAAGAAATTGACAGCTATGATTAACGCTTGGTTTGGTCAAATAGACAATGCACATTCCTGAGATGGGCATAATGGCATACATCCATAGCGCCCTTTTCACAAAGTGAGATAATCCACCTCTAAGTAGCCAAGCCCTACCTTCTACATCAGCAGTGCTTCAAATTTATAGTGAAGTTCTAGTAATAAACATGCACAGGTTATAGAATTTGTGTTTACTACTGTATTACAATTATTTAACATCAGCAGGTGCATAGATCTTCATTGTTGGTTAATGTATTGTCAACAGCAGCTTTGGCCTTTTTCACAATTATTTTGGAACAGGTTTTAGCTTTAAGTAACAGACTTCTTTCAAACATACATACCTCTACAACCCATATTAGATGCATGCCGTCTTTAGTTTGTTTTAAACTGGAGTAGTTCTTTCACTCCAAACTTTTGTGATTTGTAAACGGTGTATCATATAACTTTTAGAATGCTGATTACACTTCTTCCCAAAGCTATATCAACCCACACGTGTAAACCAAATAACTCTGTGCTGTACATGACTATAGTAGTATCATTAATGTCATCAGTGATGTCACCAATGACGTCGTATGTGACGTCATCCATGGTGAGAAACAAGTGATAGTTAGATTAGTAAACTTTAACTGGTGAATACCTAACTATTATGGGTAACATCTTCAAGGATGTGCTTCTTCATGGGGAAGGTGGTATTACCCACATGTTTTAATTTACACGGACAATGCAGTACATTAAATCCATAATTAAAGGAACATGTGATCAATTTGTTAGTTCTCGTTCTTTCTCCCGGTGGGTTATATGTAGTCTTTGCAATTCTTGGTATTGATTTAAACTCTTACAACAACTGGAGTCTAAGTACATTATAAATATACCAACAAAACATCTGCATGTCCTCAATAAGAATGAGGAACCTTATTAGTAGATGATGGCACTGAGAAACATGCTCATCTATTGAATAAATAGCAGTTTGCACTATAACACCCACTGAGGCTTTATTTAATACAGTACCTCTCATATATTCTTTTATTTGTGGTATTCAGTGACATGGGCCAGAATTTCATGCATTGGGACATATTGTTACCTGATCATAAGATGTGAACTTATGTTTCCTATCCCATTTTATTCTTTAAACTGGGACCCCATGAGACATTTTGCCCTCACTAACATAGCCCTTATTGGACCACAGGGCAGGAATGGATACCTCTACTTAGCTTTCCAGAATTGCATATTGGTTAGAGACATATGGGTCAGTTCTCGCACATTGGCATTTAATCCAATTTGCCTTGATTGTTTGTTTTTAGCATTTTTGTTACTGTAAATGTTCCCCTGCTTTCAACGTGTTAATATGATTCAATGTATCTACGCTTAACAATGTTCCCCCCCCCCATATGAATTAAGAATTCCATCATGTATTGCGAGTTTGACCGAACTGGGCATAACCAGCATAGATAAATATTCTGATTTGAGACAATTCACATACACTGTAAGCATGCAGTGATTTGATAACACACTTCGTATGAAACTGCATTACTGCATACAGACACATGGCGAGGGCACAAGTCATAGTTACCCTAGAGCGCAATATATAATTACCTTAGTGCACTAGTTATACTTACTAGAGGTAACTATAACTAGTGAATTTCAGTGTTTTTTTAGTTTAAAACATTACATTGTCACTGAAATTTTCATCTAACTATGTCACTTTAACCTTTGGATTTCCCAGGTAATTTCTATGTTTTTTAAACAAAGGAAAGTAACATTTTATTACAATGTGTAAAGCCAACCCACTGCTGTACCCAGCCTTGGGTGTGTTTGCGGTGAGGGTTTGCCCGCTGAACCTGGCTGAGGCCAGGCACTGCCCCCAAACCCTCACTGTGATGCAACCCTACAGCATGCACCACCTTTGGTCGTGCATGCCATGGGGTTGGCCTCAGGGCCTGGCCTCTCCGTGAGGGTAGCTGACCCCCAGGGCCCCCATAGCCCCGCCGGCTCCCCGCATGTACCCATACTGTGTACTGCAGGAGCTTTGCTCCCGCATGGCGGCAGCAACTGTTTCTGCTTGCTCCTATGGTGCAGGAGCAATATGAGTTTCCCTGCCTGTAGGAGCATCGGCAGGGAAACAAAAGTGTGCTCCTACCTGGCGGGAGCATTTTCAAAGCTCCCACTGTGTTAAAGTACACTCGTTTTTGCTTCTTGTGCTACTGCAGGTAATCACTGTGTCCTGGGGGTGAGCTCCCCAGGATACAGTGTAAGAGCAGTAACCAGGGGATGGGTTTCCCGGGGCATTTTAAGGTTCGGGCAGGGGGGCTGCATGCCTCGCTCCCCAATTGAAATATATTTAGGCTCCAGGGGATGGGGTCACTGGAGCGATGAGGGAGGCTGCATCCCCCCTCCTTATTTTACAAAACTGGCCCCGGGGAATGGGGTCCATGGGCTCCCTCCCTTATTTATCAACTTTGACCCAATGTGATGGGCTCCTCAGGGTCTTGATGAGGCCCTGGGAGGGGGGCTGCATGCCCCCTCCCCTTTGATTTTCACTGTGGCCCCTAGCATATCCTTTTTTCCCTCTGTGATAACCCAAACGACCTAGGGGGCAATCATTTTTTTACATTTCAATTCAGGACAGGGGACTAAGTCCCCAAGACCTATAATTGCAGCCTGCTAAATTTTTCTTCATGTTGCATGCATCCAATCAGAGTGCTATCTCTCGCAGGAACCTGTCTCACATGGAAGAGAATTGGCCTAAGGCAAAAAAGTCATTTGAGCCAATCAGGGCACTCTATTTTTTTAAATTGGGTTTGAGGGACTCTCATAAAAATCTTTTGAACCATACCCTCCGGATATTCAAACATTGACCCATAATTTTTCAAAAACTACTGTGCATTTAATCACAACAAAGCATGCTTCTCGACTAAGATCTAGGTTGTTGCCAAATTTGGTGTAAATCAGTTTTTGTGGTAGTGCTGCCTAAAAAAAGTCTATGGAGAATGCATGAGGATTTTGTGTTTGGAGACCCCCTCTATTTCTCGTCCCACGCTCGACAGATCACCCCAAAATGTTTCAAGAAGGAGTTGAGTGGGATGACATTTTTTCCTTTTCGAAAGTTTTATTGAGATTTATTTATATATATATATATATATATATATATATATATATATATATATATATATATATAAAAGATAGATAGATAGATAGATAGGAGAGAGCGAGTGTGTGTGTATGTGTTTCTGCTTTCAGCTATATCAATGTATTTCTTGTGAACCTCTCACAGGGCTCCTATTAGTTGTCCAATTTCCCTGACTCGCCTGTGCAATTTGGTTGCGACCTACCCCAGCATCGCCCAGTACCGGAACAATGCATTCTGGGACTTGCGGTCCATTGCCACACAGTGGTCAGCAATTAGGGTGATGTTTCCACTTGGAGGGGGAGTCATTGGGCCTCAACCTATCACAACAGAGCGGGACTCATTTCTTTGGGATTTGTGCACGCCTCCTGACATACTCACTGGGCACTGAAGAAGGCTCCATGCCGAAATGCATTTGCCTGCTATGTGTTATCTTCCTGAATAAAGCGGCCTCCTTGATGTTCCCCCGCTGTGGCTTCCACTTCTTTCGTGTAAAGGAGGTGTTCGTGATTTACTTCAGCGTGTTTGCCTGTGACACGCTTTTGGAAGCCCCCGCACTGCAAGTTGGCTCTGGTGCTCATTGGCGTGGGCGGCTGCTGCTGCTCGTTTCTTGTGTGCCGAGGTATCGGATCATCCAGAGCCCACCTTCACTGCCCGAGAAGAAAAGAAGCGATGTTGAAGCCACTGCGCCTCACACTGGGCTAAATGCACTGTCGTCGTGCCCTCGCCAAACAGACTCTCGGAAAGGAGGTTGGTGCGGTGTGGGGACCCGAGGGGGTGCTTTGTTCTACAGGACACATCAGGATACAGGTCGTGTCCAATTTCCCTGACTCGCCTGTGCAATTTGGTTGCGACCTACCCCAGCATCGCCCAGTACCGGAACAATGCATTCTGGGACTTGCGGTCCATTGCCACACAGTGGTCAGCAATTAGGGTGATGTTTCCACTTGGAGGGGGAGTCATTGGGCCTCAACCTATCACAACAGAGCGGGACTCATTTCTTTGGGATTTGTGCACGCCTCCTGACATACTCACCGGGCACTGAAGAAGGCTCCATGCCGAAATGCATTTGCCTGCTATGTGTTATCTTCCTGAATAAAGCGGCCTCCTTGATGTTCCCCCGCTGTGGCTTCCACTTCTTTCGTGTAAAGGAGGTGTTCGTGATTTACTTCAGCGTGTTTGCCTGTGACACGCTTTTGGAAGCCCCCGCACTGCAAGTTGGCTCTGGTGCTCATTGGCGTGGGCGGCTGCTGCTGCTCGTTTCTTGTGTGCCGAGGTATCGGATCATCCAGAGCCCACCTTCACCGCCCGAGAAGAAAAGAAGCGATGTTGAAGCCACTGCGCCTCACACTGGGCTAGATGCACTGTCGTCGTGCCCTCGCCAAACAGACTCTCGGACAGGAGGTTGGTGCGGTGTGGGGACCCGAGGGGGTGCTTTGTTCTACAGGACACATCAGGATACAGGTCGTGGCCAATTTCCCTGACTCGCCTGTGCAATTTGGTTGCGACCTACCCCAGCATCGCCCAGTACCGGAACAATGCATTCTGGGACTTGCGGTCCATTGCCACACAGTGGTCAGCAATTAGGGTGATGTTTCCACTTGGAGGGGGAGTCATTGGGCCTCAACCTATCACAACAGAGCGGGACTCATTTCTTTGGGATTTGTGCACGCCTCCTGACATACTCACCGGGCACTGAAGAAGGCACCATGCCGAAATGCATTTGCCTGATATGTGTTATCTTCCTGAATAAAGCGGCCTCCTTGATGTTCCCCCGCTGTGGCTTCCACTTCTTTCGTGTAAAGGAGGTGTTCGTGATTTACTTCAGCGTGTTTGCCTGTGACACGCTTTTGGAAGCCCCCGCACTGCAAGTTGGCTCTGGTGCTCATTGGCGTGGGCGGCTGCTGCTGCTCGTTTCTTGTGTGCCGAGGTATCGGATCATCCAGAGCCCACCTTCACCGCCCGAGAAGAAAAGAAGCGATGTTGAAGCCACTGCGCCTCACACTGGGCTAGATGCACTGTCGTCGTGCCCTCGCCAAACAGACTCTCGGACAGGAGGTTGGTGCGGTGTGGGGACCCGAGGGGGTGCTTTGTTCTACAGGACACATCAGGATACAGGTCGTGTCCAATTTCCCTGACTCGCCTGTGCAATTTGGTTGCGACCTACCCCAGCATCGCCCAGTACCGGAACAATGCATTCTGGGACTTGCGGTCCATTGCCACACAGTGGTCAGCAATTAGGGTGATGTTTCCACTTGGAGGGGGAGTCATTGGGCCTCAACCTATCACAACAGAGCGGGACTCATTTCTTTGGGATTTGTGCACGCCTCCTGACATACTCACCGGGCACTGAAGAAGGCTCCATGCCGAAATGCATTTGCCTGCTATGTGTTATCTTCCTAAATAAAGCGGCCTCCTTGATGTTCCCCCGCTGTGGCTTCCACTTCTTTCGTGTAAAGGAGGTGTTCGTGATTTACTTCAGCGTGTTTGCCTGTGACACGCTTTTGGAAGCCCCCGCACTGCAAGTTGGCTCTGGTGCTCATTGGCGTGGGCGGCTGCTGCTGCTCGTTTCTTGTGTGCCGAGGTATCGGATCATCCAGAGCCCACCTTCACCGCCCGAGAAGAAAAGAAGCGAAGTTGAAGCCACTGCGCCTCACACTGGGCTAGATGCACTGTCGTCGTGCCCTCGCCAAACAGACTCTCGGACAGGAGGTTGGTGCGGTGTGGGGACCCGAGGGGGTGCTTTGTTCTACAGGACACATCAGGATACAGGTCGTGTCCAATTTCCCTGACTCGCCTGTGCAATTTGGTTGCGACCTACCCCAGCATCGCCCAGTACCGGAACAATGCATTCTGGGACTTGCGGTCCATTGCCACACAGTGGTCAGCAATTAGGGTGATGTTTCCACTTGGAGGGGGAGTCATTGGGCCTCAACCTATCACAACAGAGCGGGACTCATTTCTTTGGGATTTGTGCACGCCTCCTGACATACTCACCGGGCACTGAAGAAGGCTCCATGCCGAAATGCATTTGCCTGCTATGTGTTATCTTCCTGAATAAAGCGGCCTCCTTGATGTTCCCCCGCTGTGGCTTCCACTTCTTTCGTGTAAAGGAGGTGTTCGTGATTTACTTCAGCGTGTTTGCCTGTGACACGCTTTTGGAAGCCCCCGCACTGCAAGTTGGCTCTGGTGCTCATTGGCGTGGGCGGCTGCTGCTGATCGTTTCTTGTGTGCCGAGGTATCGGATCATCCAGAGCCCACCTTCACCGCCCGAGAAGAAAAGAAGCGATGTTGAAGCCACTGCGCCTCACACTGGGCTAGATGCACTGTCGTCGTGCCCTCGCCAAACAGACTCTCGGACAGGAGGTTGGTGCGGTGTGGGGACCCGAGGGGGTGCTTTGTTCTACAGGACACATCAGGATACAGGTCGTGGCCAATTTCCCTGACTCGCCTGTGCAATTTGGTTGCGACCTACCCCAGCATCGCCCAGTACCGGAACAATGCATTCTGGGACTTGCGGTCCATTGCCACACAGTGGTCAGCAATTAGGGTGATGTTTCCACTTGGAGGGGGAGTCATTGGGCCTCAACCTATCACAACAGAGCGGGACTCATTTCTTTGGGATTTGTGCACGCCTCCTGACATACTCACCGGGCACTGAAGAAGGCACCATGCCGAAATGCATTTGCCTGATATGTGTTATCTTCCTGAATAAAGCGGCCTCCTTGATGTTCCCCCGCTGTGGCTTCCACTTCTTTCGTGTAAAGGAGGTGTTCGTGATTTACTTCAGCGTGTTTGCCTGTGACACGCTTTTGGAAGCCCCCGCACTGCAAGTTGGCTCTGGTGCTCATTGGCGTGGGCGGCTGCTGCTGCTCGTTTCTTGTGTGCCGAGGTATCGGATCATCCAGAGCCCACCTTCACCGCCCGAGAAGAAAAGAAGCGATGTTGAAGCCACTGCGCCTCACACTGGGCTAGATGCACTGTCGTCGTGCCCTCGCCAAACAGACTCTCGGACAGGAGGTTGGTGCGGTGTGGGGACCCGAGGGGGTGCTTTGTTCTACAGGACACATCAGGATACAGGTCGTGTCCAATTTCCCTGACTCGCCTGTGCAATTTGGTTGCGACCTACCCCAGCATCGCCCAGTACCGGAACAATGCATTCTGGGACTTGCGGTCCATTGCCACACAGTGGTCAGCAATTAGGGTGATGTTTCCACTTGGAGGGGGAGTCATTGGGCCTCAACCTATCACAACAGAGCGGGACTCATTTCTTTGGGATTTGTGCACGCCTCCTGACATACTCACCGGGCACTGAAGAAGGCTCCATGCCGAAATGCATTTGCCTGCTATGTGTTATCTTCCTGAATAAAGCGGCCTCCTTGATGTTCCCCCGCTGTGGCTTCCACTTCTTTCGTGTAAAGGAGGTGTTCGTGATTTACTTCAGCGTGTTTGCCTGTGACACGCTTTTGGAAGCCCCCGCACTGCAAGTTGGCTCTGGTGCTCATTGGCGTGGGCGGCTGCTGCTGCTCGTTTCTTGTGTGCCGAGGTATCGGATCATCCAGAGCCCACCTTCACCGCCCGAGAAGAAAAGAAGCGATGTTGAAGCCACTGCGCCTCACACTGGGCTAGATGCACTGTCGTCGTGCCCTCGCCAAACAGACTCTCGGACAGGAGGTTGGTGCGGTGTGGGGACCCGAGGGGGTGCTTTGTTCTACAGGACACATCAGGATACAGGTCGTGTCCAATTTCCCTGACTCGCCTGTGCAATTTGGTTGCGACCTACCCCAGCATCGCCCAGTACCGGAACAATTCATTCTGGGACTTGCGGTCCATTGCCACACAGTGGTCAGCAATTAGGGTGATGTTTCCACTTGGAGGGGGAGTCATTGGGCCTCAACCTATCACAACAGAGCGGGACTCATTTCTTTGGGATTTGTGCACGCCTCCTGACATACTCACCGGGCACTGAAGAAGGCTCCATGCCGAAATGCATTTGCCTGCTATGTGTTATCTTCCTGAATAAAGCGGCCTCCTTGATGTTCCCCCGCTGTGGCTTCCACTTCTTTCGTGTAAAGGAGGTGTTCGTGATTTACTTCAGCGTGTTTGCCTGTGACACGCTTTTGGAAGCCCCCGCACTGCAAGTTGGCTCTGGTGCTCATTGGCGTGGGCGGCTGCTGCTGCTCGTTTCTTGTGTGCCGAGGTATCGGATCATCCAGAGCCCACCTTCACCGCCCGAGAAGAAAAGAAGCGATGTTGAAGCCACTGCGCCTCACACTGGGCTAGATGCACTGTCGTCGTGCCCTCGCCAAACAGACTCTCGGACAGGAGGTTGGTGCGGTGTGGGGACCCGAGGGGGTGCTTTGTTCTACAGGACACATCAGGATACAGGTCGTGGCCAATTTCCCTGACTCGCCTGTGCAATTTGGTTGCGACCTACCCCAGCATCGCCCAGTACCGGAACAATGCATTCTGGGACTTGCGGTCCATTGCCACACAGTGGTCAGCAATTAGGGTGATGTTTCCACTTGGAGGGGGAGTCATTGGGCCTCAACCTATCACAACAGAGCGGGACTCATTTCTTTGGGATTTGTGCACGCCTCCTGACATACTCACCGGGCACTGAAGAAGGCTCCATGCCGAAATGCATTTGCCTGCTATGTGTTATCTTCCTGAATAAAGCGGCCTCCTTGATGTTCCCCCGCTGTGGCTTCCACTTCTTTCGTGTAAAGGAGGTGTTCGTGATTTACTTCAGCGTGTTTGCCTGTGACACGCTTTTGGAAGCCCCCGCACTGCAAGTTGGCTCTGGTGCTCATTGGCGTGGGCGGCTGCTGCTGCTCGTTTCTTGTGTGCCGAGGTATCGGATCATCCAGAGCCCACCTTCACCGCCCGAGAAGAAAAGAAGCGATGTTGAAGCCACTGCGCCTCACACTGGGCTAGATGCACTGTCGTCGTGCCCTCGCCAAACAGACTCTCGGACAGGAGGTTGGTGCGGTGTGGGGACCCGAGGGGGTGCTTTGTTCTACAGGACACATCAGGATACAGGTCGTGTCCAATTTCCCTGACTCGCCTGTGCAATTTGGTTGCGACCTACCCCAGCATCGCCCAGTACCGGAACAATGCATTCTGGGACTTGCGGTCCATTGCCACACAGTGGTCAGCAATTAGGGTGATGTTTCCACTTGGAGGGGGAGTCATTGGGCCTCAACCTATCACAACAGAGCGGGACTCATTTCTTTGGGATTTGTGCACGCCTCCTGACATACTCACCGGGCACTGAAGAAGGCTCCATGCCGAAATGCATTTGCCTGCTATGTGTTATCTTCCTGAATAAAGCGGCCTCCTTGATGTTCCCCCGCTGTGGCTTCCACTTCTTTCGTGTAAAGGAGGTGTTCGTGATTTACTTCAGCGTGTTTGCCTGTGACACGCTTTTGGAAGCCCCCGCACTGCAAGTTGGCTCTGGTGCTCATTGGCGTGGGCGGCTGCTGCTGCTCGTTTCTTGTGTGCCGAGGTATCGGATCATCCAGAGCCCACCTTCACCGCCCGAGAAGAAAAGAAGCGATGTTGAAGCCACTGCGCCTCACACTGGGCTAGATGCACTGTCGTCGTGCCCTCGCCAAACAGACTCTCGGACAGGAGGTTGGTGCGGTGTGGGGACCCGAGGGGGTGCTTTGTTCTACAGGACACATCAGGATACAGGTCGTGGCCAATTTCCCTGACTCGCCTGTGCAATTTGGTTGCGACCTACCCCAGCATCGCCCAGTACCGGAACAATGCATTCTGGGACTTGCGGTCCATTGCCACACAGTGGTCAGCAATTAGGGTGATGTTTCCACTTGGAGGGGGAGTCATTGGGCCTCAACCTATCACAACAGAGCGGGACTCATTTCTTTGGGATTTGTGCACGCCTCCTGACATACTCACCGGGCACTGAAGAAGGCTCCATGCCGAAATGCATTTGCCTGCTATGTGTTATCTTCCTGAATAAAGCGGCCTCCTTGATGTTCCCCCGCTGTGGCTTCCACTTCTTTCGTGTAAAGGAGGTGTTCGTGATTTACTTCAGCGTGTTTGCCTGTGACACGCTTTTGGAAGCCCCCGCACTGCAAGTTGGCTCTGGTGCTCATTGGCGTGGGCGGCTGCTGCTGCTCGTTTCTTGTGTGCCGAGGTATCGGATCATCCAGAGCCCACCTTCACCGCCCGAGAAGAAAAGAAGCGATGTTGAAGCCACTGCGCCTCACACTGGGCTAGATGCACTGTCGTCGTGCCCTCGCCAAACAGACTCTCGGACAGGAGGTTGGTGCGGTGTGGGGACCCGAGGGGGTGCTTTGTTCTACAGGACACATCAGGATACAGGTCGTGTCCAATTTCCCTGACTCGCCTGTGCAATTTGGTTGCGACCTACCCCAGCATCGCCCAGTACCGGAACAATGCATTCTGGGACTTGCGGTCCATTGCCACACAGTGGTCAGCAATTAGGGTGATGTTTCCACTTGGAGGGGGAGTCATTGGGCCTCAACCTATCACAACAGAGCGGGACTCATTTCTTTGGGATTTGTGCACGCCTCCTGACATACTCACCGGGCACTGAAGAAGGCTCCATGCCGAAATGCATTTGCCTGCTGTGTGTTATCTTCCTGAATAAAGCGGCCTTGATGTTCCCCCGCTGTGGCTTCCACTTCTTTCGTGTAAAGGAGGTATATATATATATAAAAAGATAGATAGATAGATAGATAGATAGGAGAGAGCGAGTGTGTGTGTATGTGTTTCTGCTTTCAGCTATATCAATGTATTTCTTGTGAACCTCTCACAGGGCTCCTATTAGTTGGCAGTATTTTTTCACCCTTTATATGTAATTCCAGGGAGTAAAACATCTTCTGAGAAAAAAATAAAATACTGCTACCCACAGTGACATAACAAAAAAATCATCCATTTATGAGTGTATCGTCGACTAAACAAAGCTGATGTAGCATAAACAAAGCAGATGTAGCGTAAAGTGATACAGCCCTACAGCCAGGTTAAAATGATGTCAATGTGGATGAGATCCATTACACGGGTATCAGCCTTTCATTCACTCACACCATCTGTCCCGCACTAAGTGGGGGATTACCCATGGTCAGACGGCATTCACTCTCTGTAAAAATGGGAAATTGTTTCTTCGTGAACTGCTCTTGAGAGAAGGCAGTGTTTCCCAGATGGCTCCTCGCATGAATGCAAAATGTTGTCATCATAACAGGCAGTGATCCGTCTTTCACTTTGCTGACCCCCACCTCTTCAATAGCCGGAATGCTTTCTATTCAAATTCTCCTTCTTGGAGGTGCACTGTGTGGGAAAGTTGCTCTACCAATGGTGATAACTACAAGTCATTGGCAAGATAGACTGACTGGAACGCTTCCAACTAAAAACGCACACCAACCAAAAGCTCTGTTGAAAAAAAGTTTGCAGTTGTCTTCTTACAGTACTACCACACAAATATCCCTCTTTTCCAGGATCAGAAGATCTTGTGTGTAAACTGACAAACTTTACATATGAACCCTCTTTGGATGGTAGACTATACATTTGAGTTTTCTTTAGTTCAGAACATTTTAAAGATGGGCTCGTAAATTTGTGGATTGTATCTCTCATATGTTGTTAAATAAGGCACATTCACAACCTGCCACAGAGCAGTGTTCGTGCATGATTAGCATAAATCAGTGCTGCCTGCAGCTCATGGAAGTTAATGCATGCGTTGCACACAACACACCACAGTTGCACATTGAGGTAGTTAATGCATGTGTTGCACACAACACACCACAGTTGCACAATGTGACAGTCCACCAACTGCTACGTTTTCCACACAGGTGAAATTCTGAATCCTGAGTGGGTACTGATCATGGCCTACACCAAAATGGCTACCGACTACACACACCTACGTGCTGGCCTTCAAGGCCCTCAATATAGCCGAGATCCAGGCTCCCCCACCAATGACTGACAGCATGGCTCCTACTGACCTTCTGGTGTCTCTGCATGTGAATCCTTCGATAAGAATGCAGTCAGCAGGAGGGTGCAGTTTTGTGACTACAATCCCCAGTGGGATGTCCAGTCCCACTTTCAAAGGATGCCAATGGCTTTTTCCCATACACTTATATAAGCAATATGGCACGGATGAGCTTGAATTGTCTCATTTGTCTGAGGTCCTATCTCTGTAACCTCCCAATGGGCTTATAAAAAGGGTCACAAATTTACTGCACACCAACATGTCCGGAGAGAGCAAAAGAGGTGCATATTTTGACCTACAGGGGAGCGTTTGCAATATGTCCCTAAATAATCATCGAACTTGAACAAGAAATGTCATGACTTTCTTAACAGTATTTGCCATAAATCACAGAACCTGCCAATGCCTGCCCAAAACCCACCCAATGCTAGAACATGTGACAGAAGCCCAGCGGACAGCATTTAATATGCCAGATCAGCTGCCATAAAGAGACCAGTCATGCTCTACCCTCTAACTGAGGTGGGGGATATGGAAAATGGCAGCGCCCTTAAGTGTAAATGAAGATATACTTCAATATCAAGTCTATGACCGTTTGTAGCTTTGGAAGCGTGGACTGGGCTCATTTAGGTACTGCAATTTAGTGCAGATGTTGGCTGAGGTTCACATCTTCCTCATTTGATGCATGCATTTTATGTGCAACCCCTGAAAGAGGTCCACTTATTTGAAAAGGATAGTGATCAAAGTATCATCTACACCATCATAATGTATAAAAGTCCTCAGTTATTCTAAATTAGTTATTAGAAAGCACGTTCATGCTCTTTACAGTGGAATGACATCTTCAGATGTATTAGCTTCAACAGTTGAAACTAAAAGGTAAGATCAGAGGTTGGCAAGAGGACACTAATCCAAGGTGCCGATAAAAAGAGAGCAAATGTACACACCTTGTTTTATCTGTTTGCATGAATATTTAACTATGTCCATAAATTAATGATGGAATCTAAAAGCTTGATTGGGCACCACCACATATTCAGAGATTGCAATGCTGTCTATTCTCCCTCAGTCTGCTGGGAGTAATGAGCTTCAGAGGCAGGAGTAAGGGGTTAGTGGAACTTTTCTATTGAAGTAATGTATTTGTATATCAAATACATAATCGGATCAGCTGAATAACTTATAATTGGCATTTATCCGCCACAATGTTATACAGCCCTGCATTCTGGGAATGCCTAAATTATTACAAAAGCATCAGCTCCATTCCTTTTTCTTTGGAGGCATTTCTTTCCACATCACCAAAATGGTCAGACTGCTGTAGTCCACATTCACACAGCATGTTCCAGATTCAGCTCTCTGTGACTACTATCGTTCACAACAATAGCTGGGCACATATACATGTTTCACCTTGAAAATCAAGTGTATAAATTTAGCTGACTTATGTATGGTCCATCACTAGTCCATTAATCTGATTTGAATTCATTGGAATCTTGTAGACAACAGTGATAAAAATGGCTTCCTAGACTAATAACCAAAAGGCGAGAGAGGAAAAAGGAGACAGCCTAAGAGAATAGAAGGTCTTACGTGCCTTTCTGAAGGCTAGGAATCGTGGTATCTGTCTGGCTTATAGACAATTGGTTCAAAATCTTGGCTCTTAAGAATGAGAAGGAGCAACCTCCCTTCATACCTGTTTTTATTTCAGGTATTTGCAACTGTAATTGATTCTCTCTCTTACGGGCGTAAATGACAAGTAATGTAATGTTAAATCATTCACAAAATTTGTCAGATGAGTAGAAGGCTTTCTGGATGAGGCACAGGAATTGAAACTCAATTCAGTATATATGTTTCCTTTCTTCAGATAATACTTGATCATTTTTGCTAATATGGTCGATCAGGCGTCCAGTTGCATTTCGACAGAGTTCACTACAGACTGTTGCAGTAGTCCACCTCAGTGGACACACACGCAGGTGAAAATGATTGGGGAGTGCGTATTTACCGGGAGGTAAAGATGTGCTCCTATCAGTAGTCATAGAGTACTGTAGCGATAACTGGCACTGACAGCGGACAGTCTTAACATTAATCTATGGTTTCCTTTCCCCATGTCCAAACCCTCATCCACTACATCCACATTCATCCTCTTTTAATGACAAAATATCAACTTCTTCACGATCCTAAAATCCATCTGTTCAATATACAAGTTTAGGCGTGTTAAAAGACTGGCTGCCCATCATCGGAACACCCTCTCTCTTAGGAATACAAACAGACACAGTTCCCACATTCAAAAAGCATATGAAGCATAGAATATAAATATTATTTCGTTTTTCAGAATGGAAGAGAACCAAATCTTTATAAACTTAACAGTCTAACCCAACACCGCAAATCTGTATACCTTGGCTATCAACCACCAAAAACCAAACCATTCAGTCGGTAAAGTTATCAATAGTGCTAACACTATCCCAAGATTTTTAAACCCCTTGTAATGACTGTCTCACTGCATTTAAAATTGGGATCATCCTGCTTGCACAGCACCAGTAATTTCGAAAATGCCAACAAATTGAAAGACATCACTAAGTGGTATCACATTTGCAATAATCATCATGGGCCCGATTCACAAAAGTAATCTGAAACAAAATCCTAACTTTACGACTTTTGGTATTTACAAAGTGCATTTAGGAGTAGTAAAGTTAGGAATCCTAATGTTACTGCTCCTAAATGCCCTTTGTGAATACCCAAAGTCGTTTAGTTAGGATTTCGTCACAGTTTAGGCTCAGCACTCAACCTTCGATGGTGAGCAGGAAGGCCTTAATCGACTAACAAATCACCCTCAACCTCAACAGACTGATGTGGACTTGAGTCCCCACCTCTCCCAGATGGCCTCCCAACTCAGAAGCAGTGCACCCATCACCACCATCAAATCTGGGTGGGGTAGTCTGCCATCGAACCAATCATGGTTTAGTAGCCTTTACTGCTGATCCTTTGCAGTCTTCTTTGAAACCCAATGGATTTCCCACATGCTCTGTCACCGGACTTGACGTCCCAATGCAGATCCCGCATGTACAATCTGGTATGTTTTACCGCAGGACGCAGGAGGCAGAATGCAAATAATCCCTGCAGCTTCAGAGTCATCAGCACTGAGATCCAGGACAGACGCGGAAACAGCAGGATCACAGCAAAAAATGTCCTGCACGGTCCACCCCAGGGTAAAGGCACAAAAACGTGCCATATCCAGAAGAGCTCCAAAGAACGGGAACATCTGCGAAGGAGTCGGTGTGACTAAGGCATGTTGATAGGGAACCCCAATGATGTTCGGAGATTTGCAGTTGTCTGAAGGCATGGGGCACCAATGAGGCCAAAGCAGAGCACTGCGATGCAGGGCGCGCTACAAAATTCATTTTATTTATTAAATTGTTTACTTACCTCCAATTATCCATATTCCGTTTTTTAGCAGCCCCCACCCTGCCCCTTCCCCACCCACCCTTTCTGCCCCACCGGAACTCCCTCCACGGGCCGTGGCTGTAGACAACTACCCGGGCACCCATGCGCTTTAAATAGCGCCATAAAGTTGCACATATGTCCTTAAATGCAATCTGAAACTTAAAAAGCCTTGAAGTATAGTACATTTGTATCAAACAGGTAACAGTATACTATTAGGGCATAATTGAATTCCATTAATCAATAAGAAAGGTCATAATTAGCAACAGAAGTCAGCACACGTAGGCGCTAAACTTCAAACCCTTAACATTCAGAGTGATAGTGTAAGACAATAATCACGAGGTACAATTAACTCTTTAACACCCAACATATTAATCATGGATAAGGGTGTCACCTGGATGGTTTCCTACAAGCATGACAAGCATCTTTATTATTATTATTATTACTTTATTTCGGCCAATTTGGCCATAAAAGTCACATACATACATAGAAAATAAGTAATCAAGCAATATGCATGGCGACAATTAATTTAAGAAATGGTACTTGGGAGAAAAATAGTTTTTACATTTTCATTTTAAAAACAAGCATCTTTATGTGTCTGCTGGTACAAAAATGAGAAACGTCACAGAAAAACTGTATTGTTGCCCCATATAAGTACATACGTCCAGCAGCAAATAGAAGAAGAATGCACTTAAACGTACTTCAGAACAGCATACTGGTCTCTGACTGACAATTCAAGCAAATAGAAACAGAAAGTCTCAGAAATGAATACACATGACTTTATATGAAATTGTTTCTAAGTATTAAATTAGAGCCCCCGCAAAACCCCGAAAACCTGAACAAACGGCTGGCCTATTTGTCTCAGAAATCATGGGCCATAATTCACATAGGCACATGACTTCAACTGAATTCTAAACAATAAACCGAAATTTAAAATACTAATTTTAAAGTAAGAATTAATTCCCTTGTGAAGGTTTTAATCCCTGCCCTGAAGTTGATGCTAAAATGGGAGGCAAGCACCTGCACCATTGAGCTAAGCCGTTGTCTGCTTATGTGCATTCTTTTTTCATATACATTACCTCCTATTAGCGCTTTCTCCATAACCACTTACGTATTGAAGCCGCCCGCCTCTTAGACACACCCCTACAAAAGTAAAACTGTATAAACGACCCTCCCACCCATACCACTTTCTATTTTAGTTGTGTCTCATAGGCACACCATATAGGTCACTACTAGGTGGCGACTCCAGCTTTAGTTCTTATTATATTGATGATTTTACAAAATTCACAAGGTTCCAGCATGCCTTTCTAGGAGCAGCCTTTTGAGGACCTGGAGATGTTGCACTGCAGCTCTCTGTTCATGCTCGCGATGCGGCTGGAGTGAGTTCCCAGTATGCCCCTGGCTGCTGAGCCCATGTGGAGGATCCCAAGAAACGAAAAGAAGGCTGGCTTACCCCTGTATTGCAGGGTTTCTGCTTTTTCTGCCTGGGGGAGCAGTAGAGGAGGAGGCAAGCGTGGGTATTCAGAAGGGCAGCAAAACGCCTGTAGGGGACACTGTTGTAAGCGCCAATAACAGGTGAGAGAAGTTGGACCCTGCTGTTTTGGAAACTATGAAAAAGTATAAATGCATATTTGCAATCTATGAAACGTTCAGGAAAAAGAAACATACACAGTTCACGTTTAACCCCTTGCATGCTGATGACGGCCCCCATCCGTCATGCACTACGGCGCTCGTGTGCTGATGACAGCTGGGGGTCGTCATAAACCCGCCCACTCGCGATTTTGCCACACAGGCGCAGAATGCAAGGGGTTAAATAATTTCACAATTAATACCAGTTTATGAAATATTCCTAAGCACTATTTAATTCTGATAAGGAAGGAGGAAAGAAAATACCGATAGGTCTGAGTCACAGAAAGTATTTTAAAAGTAAAAGTTTCCTTCTAAACTGTGCCCACACGAGTAGCCTACTACCCTACCAATATGTAAGCAAATTGTCCCTGTGCAAGAAAATCCAGAGAAGCACAGCAATCAGGGCTAAACGTATGCTCAAGAATGGCGGCAATAGTTTTGCAAAATTTTGATGAATACCCGAAAAATTAAATTTTGTGTGGGTGTTACATGTATTATTCAAGTTCATCTTCTGGTCCTTCACAGTTCCCACCCATAGACCTACCTTTGTAACACTAGCAGATTTCCCCTTACCTCATACGACATTCTTTTTTTTTTTAACATATTTTATTGATTTTGAAGATGAGATATACAGCATGGCCCGACTGGGCCAAGTGAAACAATAAAATTATAACAAATAAAGCAGAAATATAAATAAATACCTGCTCGCCTTTACACAGTCCACCTCCGCCCACATTCCATTATAAAAACATAAAACAAGACTAAATGTTAGATTGTTCGTCCAACCCCACCCCATCCCTTGAATGTCAAGACTTCATCGTAACTTTGGTGGTGTTGAGGAAGGACTGTTTTCCAAATCTATGTCCCGATAATCTGCCCATACCTGTCAAATCTTGGGGTATTTCTGGAGGCAAGCCCTCACTTTGTAAACTGCCACTTCCATGCACATACAGTGATCCATCCCCCTTTTCCACACAGCGAATGACAGGGGAGCCGCAGCCTTCCAGTCTTGTGCAATATCCCATTTAGCTAATATCAGGCCTAAAACAAGTGGGTCAGTTTATATCTATCGCTATCCAGATCATCAGTCATGTGAAGGAGGGATCTGCCAAGACAAAACCCAGCCTAAAAGGGCCATCACCCTGCGCCAGAATCGGCTCGGTTCGGTACAGCTCCACACTGAATGAATATAAGTGGCATCCCCCGTACCCCATCTAAGACAGGACGGGGAAGCAATCACTCCCATTTGCCACAGACTAGGGCACGTAGAGTACACTCTGTGTAGATATTTGAGCAGAATCAGTCGGAGTATGGCTGCGATTGCAGCAATGTGCAATGTCCCCAGTATTTCCGTCCAATACTCATTTTCTAAGGTCCCCACATCATCCATTCGACATTCTATGCTATAGCGTAAATCTCTGTTGAACATGTATCTTTCAAATAGGATCTGTGAAATTACACGTGCCGAATTATTTATATTTCCCACCTAAGCTAAACAAAGGTGTGCAAATGTTTGCGAGTCAGGACTCAACTGGATTTCCCTTATTGGCTTCCGTAGAGGAAGCGTAAAAAGAGACCTCTTTGAAAACTCTTTGGTAGTGCAATACACTTTCAGATTTAAAAATCGAAAACAAATCAACAGTTTTGCAAATGTATTACAAATGATCCAGTAGTGGCATTTGTCAAAGTACTTTGAGCATGTAATGGTCTACAAAAGTAAGAACTGTGTGAGCTTCAAAGTGCAGCACAACAGTGGTACAGCCCACTCAATAAGGGGAGATAAAACAGGCAGACTTCACTCCATCATCATCACTATGTAACTAACATCTTCATTATTCCCTTCAATTCCGCACTCATTTATATAGAAACAATTGAAGACGATACTTCACGGCTGCTGACTTCAGTAGAAGCACTTCTGGTAAAAACGATCTACTGCACAGTAACATATAAGCCAGGTCTTATCCTAAGGAACTCAATGTACGTACACTTTATTTCCAGAGCACATTTGCACGTGGTATAAAAAGCACCTAATGTAGTTATCAGATTTCCTATCATAGAAAGAGGTCAGATGACTGTATACACCCTTCTTTTTTCAGAGTATTAAACTTGCCTTCCCTGGTCTTTTACACTCGTAAGTCCATGTTATGACTTCAGTGTATATAAAGATTGGTTAATGCATACAGCTCCCAGCAGACCCTCGGGGTTAGGCTTATTTACATGATTCAGGGAAAAGCCAGACTCCCAGATGCCAAATGTCCATTACACTGGAATCTATAATGAATTCTCTAAGTGGTGGTTGGCTAATGCCTGGATAAAATGATACTTGCAGTGAAGCAGATGAGAACAGCCGGAGAATCAATCTTAACAAATGACAGTCAACAGGTCAATGAAATGCAGTCACTCCTCTTAATCACTGTATGATGGGATGCAGCCTCACCACAGAGGAAATGTAATGCTGCAGGCTGTATGAAGTGCTCTCTGAACCACTGGGTGTGGTGTGGTATGGCTGATTCTAGGTACCTGCTGCACTGCATCCAAGCAGGCACCCGTCTCGAGAACTGCTAAATCGTACCAGTAATTAGCGCAACCTTCAATGGTCAATAATGTAAGAGGTTCCAACAAATTACCAAAGTGTGACTTGAGTGAGCTGCCAAAGTGCAACTCCGAGTGAGTCACACAAGTCTCACCCTCACATGTCCACTGTGAGAACAAAAATGTAGCTCATGATTCACAAATAAAATAAATATTTAAATTCAAATGGTATGAATTTCCTTAGTTTATCTATCCTGCTACTTCCTAAGCCTCTATTTAATATTGAGACTGTGTGTGTCTATCAACACCTTTGAGGGTCAGGAGAGCAGTAGGGTGAAAGATGGGGAAAGTGTTGCATCTAGGAGGTGGTTATCTCTTTCTTTCATATATGGCCACTAGAGGACATGTATTGTTGCTCCAAGTGTCTCTTTGAATCTTCCCAAAATGCAGTCATTGTAGACTGATTTCTTACGTTTCTGCTCTGGGGACATAACGTAACAAGTACGATTGTACCGCTTACCCCTAGGGGTTCTGTTGGCATGATTGAGTGATAACCTATTTTTACAGTTACCAAGCTCAATGGTACTCATTGTATCAACCTCATAAAAATGAATAACTAACCGATTTGAACTTGTGTGAACATGATAATCAAAGATCTCTGAATTGGATGGATTAATGCACTGAGCAACCAGACCTGACATCTTTTGCCACTCGCTGAGTTTTCCCAAATTATTTTATATTTTACATTTTTTATTTCAGTTGTGATCAGTAATAATGTTGTGAAGAATGCTCATTTCCAATTCTGTGAGAATTACTTACTCTCAGATAAATTAATTACTGCGGTGTATATGGGTTTCATTTGCTATCCCTATATATCTACAGCTTGGAACTTTCTCTGTAAAAGTGCGACAGAAATATCAGGGACTATAGGACCACGTTATGTTTTTGCTATTGACTGCAATCACACAAAGAGCAGAACCTTTAAGAAAAATGAAAACATTTCTCCACCCTCAGTGGTAATATATCTAATTAACTATGGAATCTATCAAAATGCACAAATAGAAAGTACCATGTGGATATTTTCTTTTTCATGTAAAATGACGATCACTCCAAAAAAGTGTCATTGTTATTAATATTCAGGGTGTGTCAATATCTAATTTTTCAACACTAAAATATCAGAATGAAGTATGGTCCAAGATTAATTTTGCTTTGAGTTCTGAGTCAAAAACTTTGTGTTTCAATTGTTTGTTCTTCACGGTCAATATGTGTCGTATTAGATATGCCACATTATCTTCCTGCGGCACACCTAAAACAACTATTATTTATTCATTTATTTCAAGTTTTATAAAGCGTGTACAAGACCAGAAGGCATGAGATTGCTTTAAAGTATAAAGCATGTGAACATAAAAAAACAAGCATTTGCAATGCAATAGGTCGAGTTTATCCTTTAACCTGTTATTTACGAAATCCTGATCCACAGGCTAAGGAATGTTGGTCTATCAGGTAGTGTCATCACCTGGATACAGTCCTTTCTGAAGGACAGGAGTTTTCAAGTCTTTAAAGGAGATAACTCCTCAGATCAAATCCCACTTGGATGCGGCGTCCCTCAGGGCACATCCCTGAGCCCGACATTGTTCAATGTCTATATGAGCCCGCTGGCACAGATCGTCCTTCCCTTCGGGATAGACATTGTTATGTACGCTGATGACACCCAATTAGTGGTGGTCCTAAACCATCCAGGACCCATCTTGTCTAGTCTAGGCCCCCTGCCTGGAGAGCGTCGCCAAATGGATGGGACTCTCCTCCCTTAAATTAAATGGAGACAAAACAGAGCTCAAGCTGCTGAGCAATTCATCTATTTCTGGCATTGGACCAGCATGGCCAAGCTGTCTCAGCTCCCCACCCACACCCAAAAGCCAGATCAAAAATCTAGGTATGTGGCTAGATCAGTCACTCACTTTTGATCATCAGACAATAAAATTGGCTGCATCCTGCTGCCTCATCCTGTGGATACTCCGTAAAGTTCTCCCGCTTTTCCCTTTTCAGCAAGAAAACTCATGGTCCAGGGCTTAATTCTTTCTCGCCTCGATTATGGAAATGCTTTATATTTAGGAGCTCCCAGGACTACCACAAAAAGACTGCAAGTCATCCAGAATTATGCAGCACGGATGTTCTTAATGACTACCAACAGCCACTCTGCAAGGCCTGCCCTGAAAACCCTGCACTGGCTCCTGGTTGTGGACAGAATAAAATGTTAACCTCTATGCAATGCCCATGAATCTTTCTGGAAAAAAGGCCCCTCCATCCTTCAAGCCATCATCTCCCATTACCGCCCAAATAGACCCCTTCCATCATCCAGTCTCTACCTAGCAGCAGTCTCTAAAACCAACAGGCTGAGAAGTGGTGGTCGATCTTTCTGTTTCACAGCTGCTAGGCTCTGGAACACTCTTCCCATCCACTTAAGCTCAGCACCTAATCTCCTTCCATGCTGTAAACTTCTGAAAACTTGGCTTTTTCAAAACCCCACCTATTAAGCTGCAGTGAACTCCCTCTCTCTCTGCTAGCACTGGGATGCCTTCAGGTAGCCATACGCTATACAAATATCCATAACATAACATAACATAAGTACCAACCTAAGTACAAACTCATTTCTCATATGTCATCTCTCTCTTTGTCATGGTGATACTTTGTCATGCCGATAACGCCAGGGTAGTTATAGTTAGGTCAGACTTTTAATAAGAAAGACATTTCATTCACTTTGCTTTCTACATGGAAAGTTTTGTGATGATCCGTCAAGCAAGGCCCAAGAAAAAGGGGCATGTGAAGGGAATACCAAAATGCTGATCTCTCATTTTAATTCCTAAAGGAGAGTTTGCTCTCGAATCTTGAAAAACGGTTGAAGAGAATTACACAAAATTTGGCAGAAATCATGGGAACGTTACTAAGAAAGCGTGTTTGTCATTATTTCATGTAAATCAGTTAAGTACTTTTTGTGAAATTAGCGCTTAAAAAGGTGCTTGGTTAAGTATTAATGGGTAACCCACCAGGAAAAGTCAGTGATATATGGACCATTAGTGTCCAGATGTGCTCTGACTGGTCAAATTGAAGGGGATTGGTCAATCTTGATTGGGTGATCACAACACAAACAATATGTTGTGGCAGCTATTACAGGACACATGCACATGGTCCCTGTACGGTGAAAATTAATTTAAAAAACATATAAAGGGGCATGGTGATTTGTTTGTCACAACACGTTGTGTCAGCCACTACAGAACTATAACTCCCATGGCCTCTGTTGTAATGAGTTGTAAGAAAAGCTTCTTTTTGACGGTCATATAAAGGAACACATGTGACGGGTGATACATTTTTGTTACAATATAAATTGTTTGTTGGTGGTACCATACTCATTTTAGGAACTGTGATGTGTTCTAAGGTGAGTTTACCCTCTGAATAATGCTGATCCTCTGTTGCCATTTGAAAAACCATGTCTGAGAGAAAACAATTTTCTCTCTTGATTTTCTTAAAGAGGTTCTTATAGAAGGTGCTCCAGAAGCTAAAATGAAAACACATTTTCAATAATTTTACACCATCTTCCTCAGCCATGTGAGAACAAAGTCTGATGTTCTGAGGACAATATACACTTTCAGCAGCAGCAGCCTGTCGCTGATTCCCCGTTGCTCTACTGCAGCTTCACCACAGAGTTCTATGAACAAGAGCACTAACATTCTGCCCCACCTAAATGACATCTTGATGGAATCAAAGCTGTAAAACTGAAAGCACTTCCTTTCTAAAGAATGAAATGAGGTGATTCATTTTGTCATGGAAATTACGGTTGGAGCTCTACAAATCTAAATTGAGGACAGTTTTCTAAAAACAAATCTAAAATCTCATCCTCATCATTGTCAGAAAAAAACGTTTTGATATGCTGAGTGCAACATGCATGCCCAACACTAGCAGCAACCTGCCAGTTGATTTCCCAGTGTTCTACTACAGTTTCACCACAGTATTCTAAAGTCCAACTAGGAGCTGAAGTCCTGTTTTTATGACAACAGCTTGGCACATCTAAAAGCCATCTTCAAAGATGCCTAGGTTTGAGATTTAACATTTTCATATTTTCAGTGTACTTATGAGTGACATTCAAGAACCAAATGTGTGACACTTATGAGTGACACTCTCGCAAGTAAAATCAAGCAATAAAACAGATAAATACCAGAATTTACACCTATATGAGCAACAAGAAACTGTAAGTAGATCTTGAAACTGATGCATTGCACCCAAAATGGAAAGTCATTAATCTCTGTTTTTCATGTGTTTCATTTGTTTTATAGTGCTCCTACCAGTGTAGGGTGTCAGAGCACTTTTACATCATACACACATTATAATGAGACAACGAAACATTCATCTGGGGCGGTGATGCGGGGCGGAATGGGGTTCGGGGAAGTCGACAGATGACAGGATAAGTAATATTAAATAAAAATAAAAACTTACCTTGCACTCGCCGCATCTCCTCAGCAAGCGAAGGCGAGTGTTTTTATTTATTTTTTTATTAAATGGTAATTTTTCCATCGGCTGTCGACTTCCCCGACACTCACCCCACCACACCTCACCGCTTTACCTGTTCTGGCTGTTACTGTCTATAGGAAGTGTTACATAAATCAGTAAGGATTACAAGTTGTAGGAATCACATGTCATCCATACTAGTAGGCAGTATATTTTAAGAATGTTTGGTCCGGAGAACCACAAACTCAGGATTTAAAACGTACCACAGTGCATGGTTTTACCAAAAAGGATTCATTTCTACCCAAACTAGCCCTTTTAGCAGAATTAGGATAATAAATGACTGGGGCGAGCTTAACGTTCTAACCAATACCGCACAGTTTGAATGAAGCTCTTTGATTGCAGTTCATATGTAAATGTGTTACATTAGGATTGTAACTTATGAACTGCAATTATCAAAAGGATCTCTGTGAGGAAAGCAGTAACCCACTGAGCTAGTCACATACAATGAAGTTTATTGATCTGGCTGGTACTTGTTCTTTGCAGCAGGCACATGAACCCTCTGTGTTACTTCATGATGGGTGAAAACGACCACTAGACAAAACGCTGATCTCGCTCCAGCATGAATATTATTCATGAGAGCTATCTTGACATTTTAATTGTTGTCTGGAAAGGAATTCGGAAGAAAGTGGTTTTATTTCTGAATACACAGCACATGAGGAGAGAGAGTTCCCATATCATTGCCGTATGGAGGGCCAATTCTTAAACGCCCAGATTGCTACAAGAGACAGAAATGGGTAGCCACACCATTATCTGCCATATCCAAGCAGAGCAATGAGAAGGAAAAACATGAGCCAAGCAGCGTCCTTCTCACTCGCGGGTGGATCCAGTAAAACAAAAGTAAGAGGACCCAATATTGCAACGCTTACAATACACAGGACACACAATTTCTGCACTGCAGGAAGTAAAGTAAAAGCAAACTGAAACACTGTCAGGAGAGGGAAACCAGGCGTACGCAACATGCAGTCCCCCCGTACCACAACAGCTGAAGCAAACACAACTCTTTTGATATTAACGCCTTAACGGCGGCCGCGATTTTGCGGACGTGCGGCACTTCGCAAAACGGGCGGGGCAGCGTCGGCCATTGGCTGACGGCAGCACTGGGGAGGTAGTGCTGCCGTCGGCCAATGGCCGACGGCAGCACGGAACGGGTTAAAAGTAAAACAATTCCTACTTTAGAAGTCAAACCAACATAAAACTATTGTGAAAAGAAGGCCCCCGCATTTGTAGCCAAGGGAAGCCTGCAGCAACCTTCCCAGAAATCCCATAGTCTCACAACTCTGTGCCACAGGGACCTGCTGCCTCGGGCTGCCCTGAAGTGTCCATGTGTCGAGGTCAGGCTGAACAGCTAAAGTCCAGCAGGTGGCAGCAATTCCTGGAGGCACAGGCCCGGACACTGCAGTGTTACAGTGAGACAGTCTGACCACATGCACCAACCAGAGAGGCACCAGCGGCCCCAACCTGGCAGAGAGTGCCGATTCAAGATAGAAAGAACAGTCAGTGCCCATTGCGATCCTCTACAGATAATGCTGTCTGCAGCCGCCAAAAAGTGTCAGTGGCATGAAGGCGCTAAAAATGCATTACCAATGCATTTTAGTGTGGTGATGCAGACCACCACACTCAAACAAGTTAGTTTAATGCCTGATGCGTGGTAGTTGGCGAGACCGTACCCACGAATCAAAGCCATAAAACTGTAAGCATTTCCCACAGAGGATACTGCTGTAAAAGAAGAAGTTCTGGGGGGGGGGGGTTTGTAATAGAAATTGTAGTTGGTGCTTTAGAAATCTACAATTAGGTCACACTTTCTATGAGTTCTCAAATATCTTTCTCATCCATGTCTGTAAAACAATATGCAGAGCGAAATGTACTTCCAACACATGAAGCAGTCTGTCAGTTAATTCCCTAGTGATCAATGCAGCTTCACCATAGAGTTCTAAAGAATAACTAGAGCGCTAACATTTTGTATTCAAGATAAAAGTGAGGCACTCCTGAAAGCCATTTCATTGGAATTGGAGCTGCTGAATTTAAAGCCTTACCTAAGGAGCAGGCTTAAGTAAGCGAGCATTGAAAAGCGGATGTATGACGTTACAACGCATGCTTTTACCACGCATGCTGTTACAACTCAGTTTTTACAACGCATACTATTACAACGCATAGCGCTTTTTGGTGCTGGATAGTGAATAGTTTAATTTACTATTCCAACTCCAGTCCCCGTGGACACTAGGGAAGGTGTTGGATAGTAAATTAAATCTATTCCCTATCGTAGAGCGCCCCCCATCGCAATGCGTTGTAATGGTTTTCGTTGTAAAATCTGCGTTGTAATAGCACTGCGTGGTAAAAGTTGCGTTGTTAAGGATGTTTCCCTTGAAAAGCTAATGTAAGTATAAACCATTGGGTTAAAAATGAGAGGGAAGGTATGGATTTTTAGTAATTGTAGGTATAATGTATTTTGGGGGTTATTTTAAAGCCCCTGCTTCTATTGTTTTTATGGGAATGTTTACAGTACCTATGACTGGACGTTTGTGATGCTGGAATTAGTCCAAGGCCGATCTGAAGTACACTACTGTTTTTGGTTCTACTTGGCAGATGCAGCAACCTAAAAAGTGTAGTTTGTGAATAGCAAAGAGGCTTACTTCTGTTTTGGCAGGTGTTTGTATTTCCTTGTATGTCAGTAAACCCCTCAATACACCTATATAAGCCCCTCCCATTTAGTAGTAAGCATTTTGCATCTTCCAGCCAATACCTGAGATTCTTCTGATATGCACTACTGAAACACAGACCTAACAGGTGGGAGATCTCCACAAACGTGGCGGAGAACTTCACATAGAAAAAAACATGAGAGTCAGAAGTAGAGGTAATCCCCGTAGATTTTTTAATAGCATTTTGTAGTATGTGAGTACTACTATTGTAGGCTTACTAAGCATACTGTAAAGAGCAGTTTGTGAATAGGGCTTTAAGACTAAGAGATGGGTAAAATCCCCTTTTATTAAAATCAGGTAATCATACTCATCAGCGGTAAGCTATGGTTAGCTTTCTTTAATCCATAAATATACTCCACCATCAGCCGTGACCGGCAGTGGGAGTAAATGCAGGGCGGTGACGTGGGGGGGGGAGGGTCAGGGTGGGGGGTAGTAATGTATGAATTACGGAGTTTTACAGGTAAGTATACATTTAAATAAATAAAATGAATTTCGTTGAGTACACTGCATCCCAAAATGCAATGCAGTGCGCGCAACGAAATTCGTTTTATTTATTTAAATGTTTACTTACCTGTAAAACTCAGTAATCCATACATTACTACCCCCCACCCTGCCCCTCCCCTACCCACATCACCGCCCAGCATTTACTCCCACTGCCGGCCAAGGCTGTCCACCGTACATTTCACCCACCTTGGTAAACACAACTGAAATCACCCACTGACCAACTGAATTTGAATGTAAACTACTAGCAAAATTTGAACTGCTTCTATTAGAAAACTTCACTCGTTTTTTCCCAGTGAAAATCCTGGTTTACATTATGTCTCCACCTGTTTATCTCATACCACATGCACAAAAACCTTGCGTCCCTTCCTCCAATTCTCATACCACTTGTACTCCACACTAAACCTAATTAATGTAGATAGCAAAATAGCAGCAGCGTCACAAATCAGTTACCTCGAAAATGAAAGATGAGTACCATCACCCACACCTCCTACATAAACATTTTATGATGCAAACGTGTAAGATTAGGTGCTGGGCTGGTAGGCTTCCCAACTGCCTCAAATATGTAAAGCTTTGGAACAGTTAATGCTGGATTATACATTGGTTAGCACCCACAGTGGCACGTGCAGCTCCTATACTAAAAGACAGTACTTAATTTGAGCCAGTGGTTTCCAGTGCTCAGCACTGACACTTAATTGTCAATACCAGCTCTCTGCATGAGCAACAGTTAAGGACACATTAATTTATGGGAAAATTACGTGATTTGCCGAGAATCACAGGATATCGATCCAACACCATGATTCGAACCTGGTTCCACAGCTCTGAAGTTGGCAGCTCTGGACATTACACCACATCCTCTCCCCACTTTCATGGTTAGTAGTTGGCTCTGTTATACAGGAGAAATGGGCTGGTGCAAGCTGCCTCTTGACGAGAGCGGCGGGACTTAATGTTTTTTTACAAATTAACCACTGCTAAAAGACCTGGAATATAGTCCTTCTCGTCTCACTACACCTTCCTTGACCCACTCTTCCACACCATCCTGAGATATGAAACAACTGACATATTCAAGATCATCCATGAATTAATGCTTTCAGTGGGTACAAGATCTTGGTGGTGTTTTAGACAGGAAAATAGAAAACATCATTAGTGCAGAATATCACAAACTATACCCTTATTCCCCTAAATTTGCCCTAATGAATTCATCTTTAACCGAAATCAGTGCACTGGAAGTAAGAAGGAAGGGACGTTAATTGTGAAACATTCTCCCACCCTACTGCTCATTCTCCTACCCTACTGCTCATTCTCACACCCTACCGCTCATTCTCCCAAACTACTGCTCATTCTCCCACCCTACTGCTCATTCTCCCTCCCTACTGCTCATTCTCACACTCTACAGCTCATTCTCCCAACTTACTGCTCATTCTCACACTCTACCGCTCATTCTCCCAACCTACTGCTATTCTCACACTCTACCGCTCATTCTCCCACCCTACTGCTCATTCTCACACCCTACCCCTCATTCTCCCAACCTACTGCTCATTCTCCCACCCACTGCTCATTCTCCCACCCTACTGCTATTCTCCCACCCTACTGCTCATTCTCCCAAACTCCCATTAGATTCCCAATGTTAGTCTAATGTTCTGATTTGTTACCTTTGCCTCAAATTGTAAAGCGCTCTGATATCCTTCGGGATCAAGTACGCGCTATATAAAACTTTATAAATAAAATAAATAAAAAATGTCCTCTGTCGATGGTTGACCCTATCTTTTTAACAACACCGTGTACTGGGGCATGCTGGCCAATCTTTCCAAAGTTTCAAGTGTTTTTTTTAGTTTAGAAAGCTTTATTAAGCAAGAAAGGAAACATGGTACAGAGATATAATACTGTGAATAAGAGCAAATCCTTCAGGTAAGCAATAAAACGAAATATTGAAGATAAAAAAATCTTATACATCATAACATACTAGAAGTTATTAATTATGAAAGGGAAACCTAAGCACAAAGTACCATACTAAACTTAGCATTTTTTATCCCACAAATAATGAAAAATCAAAAATGCTAAGTTTCAAGTATTTTGACAACATGTTCTTACATTCAGCCTCTGAGTGCAGAACCGTTAAGGCCTGACACTTTGACAGGCCAATATACTGGAACTGATGTGTATCAAAAATAAATAATCAACACGTTGTAAACTATTAACACAAATTCCAAGTTCAGTCACAAATGTGTTCAATTATGTGGATGAAGCCTATGATACTTTTTACCACAATCAAGAGTCTCTCATATGTCTGTGTGTGCCGCTCTCATGTGTGTGTACTCTCTTACAGACACGCACTGCTGACTGCCAAATTAATAATTTGTCTCACATATTTCCAATATAGAGCGTTTTTACAATTATTCCAAAAAGACGCGATACGCTAGAGAACAAAATCAATGCTTCCATTAACACGTCTGAAGGCCATTTTAATTCTCACATTAAACATCAATTTTAGATGGTGCTTCATTTAAATACACCATACCGCAGCATAATCTTAGATAGTGGGCTGTCTAAGAGTATGTATGTGCCATGTCTCATGTACTTGCATGTTCCTTCATGCTTGTTTTCATATATTTGATTCACATTTTAGGCTGATGGTTTATTTGCTCTTCCCATAATTGTCATTCATTCTTTTAACTCCTAACTGATTTTCTTTGTTATGTTATGTTATAAATTGTTTATATAGCGCCTATCACCGCCGGTCTCTAAGCGCTTAACAGAAGAACATAACACACTGTTACCCCAAACCCTCAGCTATCGTTCTTCCTAGAGTTTTTATTTATTCATTTTTTAATATTAGTTATTTAGTTAGTTTTGGGGATAAATGCTTAATTCATGAAATGAAGTGGACTTTCTTGTTTTTAAACTTGCTTTAAACAGGAATAGCGAGCATTTATGAGTAATGTCAGAAAAAAATAAAGCTACATTTGTCTCAGCTCCCATTCCCTTTTTTATTTGAAAGGATGACTGAGGACAAACAGAATAATAACTAGTAGAAGCACCCAAACTCACTTGAAGAAACTCAGAGTGGAAGTTTATTGGTTTATTCCGATAAAAAAATATATAAGACCATTAAAACGATCACATATGATAAATTAAGCAGTTAAAACACATGTAAAACTTAGATATGATTATGATAAAAATGTTTTTACTGTAGTATATATAAATAATACCAAAAATAAATTCAAATATTTACAATTTCTGAGATTCTAGTCAAGTCTGCCAGACAGAAGTAAAAAAAAACGAAATTGCCAAAGTGCAACAAGAAAACTCAGCCCAATAAATCCAGGCAAAGGCATCCTTTACTGTTTTACATTAAAAACCATACAAAGGGTGAGAGCCATTTCAGCTAGCATAATCATATACAGGATAAAGCAGTAAAAAGTGAAAACAGAAAAGTGAAAACAGATGTCAATCCAAACCGCTTGATCAGGATACAACTGTGCCCCACTTCCTCATCACATCATCAACATGTAAAACTCCCAGCCTAGATTTAACATGTAGTGATCGAGTGCGGTGTCGGGAGTGGCGGGGTGAGACGTTGGGTGGGGTGGGGGGGTTTACATGGCCTCCAAAATAGGCTTGCAATCAAAGCCCCCTATATTTATTTTTCGATGTGCGCAGCATCAGAATGTGTGTGTGCACCCTTTTCTTTGCTATGAGCAGAATCAATTATCACGATGAGCCACAATGCTAGGCATTTTTAGGTCTTTTCAAAATTCAAACAAAACACTACCAGCAACATCTATCTATATATATAAAAACGAATGTATGTCTGTCTGTTTGTCCTTTATGCATTACTACACCATTCATCCGATCGCCATGAAACTTTGGGAAGTTGTTGAGTACACTACCCGCGAAGGTTTCTGGCATAATTTTTTTTAAAATATCGGCCCCCCAGGGCCCTCATAATCTTTCGAATACTGATGTACGCACCAGACGGAAAAACAACAAATCGTGTATCCACAAGCACTCGAATAAATAAATAGAATTAAAACACCATTCATCCGATCGCCATGAAACTTTGGGAAGTTGTTGAGTACACTCCCGCAAAGGTTTCTGCCATAAATATTGTTTAAATATCGGCCCCCCAGGGCCCTCATAATCTTTCGAATACTGTTGTACGCACAAGACGGAAAAACAAAAAATCGTGTATCCACAAGCACTCGAATAAATAAATAGAATTAAAACAGCATTCATCCGATCGCCAGGAAACTTTGGGAAGATGTTGAGTACACTCCCGCGAAGGTTTCTGGCATAAATATGTTTTAAATATCGGCCCCCCAGGGCCCTCATAATCTTTCGAATACTGATGTACGCACAAGACGGAAAAACAAAAAATCTTGTATCCACAAGCACTCGAATAAATAAATAGAATTAAAACAGCATTCATCCGATCGCCAGGAAACTTTGGGAAGATGTTGAGTACACTCCCGCGAAGGTTTCTGGCATAAATATGTTTTAAATATCGGCCCCCCAGGGCCCTCATAATCTTTCGAATACTGATGTACGCACAAGACGGAAAAACAAAAAATCTTGTATCCACAAGCACTCGAAAAAATAAATAGAATTAAAATGACACTTTAAAATGTTTTCCATATTAAAATGAATAAGTTTCAATAAAAATGACACAATGTAAATTGAATGTTACCATAACGAGTTTCCTTGAATTTCCTTTCTTCGGAGATCGCAGCAACGCGCGACGGGTAAGCTAGTTTTCTATAAATGTAACCCAAGATAAGGATCATCTTAATTGAATCGTCCTCATCATCACTGTCATCCAGCATTCCTCAGGGGTCTCCTGTTTCTTGCCTACTTTTCAATGTTATCTCTATCCCTGGATCAACTCTTCAATCAATACAAGGCAAAGTTCCAAACATATTTCAAGGACATTTAAATCCAATTCGGGCTTGAAAAAGTCACAGATAATCAGGCAAACATTACATTATGGCTAAATCAGACATCATTCTATTCCATGAAAGTGTTTGTTTTGTACAAAAGGAGATAATTCCAACATTTGTTAATGCGAAGAGTAGAATCCCAGATCTCTGTCAGGCTGATCATAAGTGTTTGAGAAGCCTTAACTGGCCTCTTTGACAGGACCTGCGATTACAAACTGGGAATTGTCTTTGACTTCTACGTCCCCTATACACCACAAGCCAAGTAGTGGCCAGGGACATCAAGGTGCAGCTATTTCTAATACAGAAAGTCCTCCCACAACTTCATCCTGTGATGAGTGGAATTCAAGAAAGTCCTAGAGTTTGAATGCCTTGATTACTGTCTGGGCAGCTGGAATCTCATGATTCAGCCGCATTTACCACATTTGCCACACAATTCACTTTCTGATTAACAATTTGTAGATTTAAACAAAAAGAAAAATATATTTTTGGCTAAAAAATAATACTCACCTTTTAGTTCTAGATTGCTGCATTGAGATGTTAGATTGGTACTAATTATAACTATAATTGCATTTTTATAGCACTTCATACACCTTGTGAGGTGCAGAAGAGGAAAGTAAGACTAATAAGGTAAAAACCCTTTGCTCAGACAGTATTAATGTGCCAAAATAGCAAAATAATACTGTCAAAAATGTGCTACACTATGTTGGACAATTCACTTTTTTGCAGTATATTGTATTTAACGTTGCCTCATAATCTGGTCCTCCACCACTACATAAATAAATAACAGTGTTCTAGTTTACAGCAACCTTATCTAGACAAGACCTCTAAACACGCTCATTAGTAGGCTGCAAAGGTTACAAAACCAGGCTGCCAAAGTGCACATGAAAGGATCAAGTTCAAGGTCCCCTGGATGATTCAGAAAGCCACTGGGACTAAAGCTCAAAATACCTCCACATATTGGTCTTTCATTGTACACCAACCGGGAACTCAAACTTAGCAACTGCGCATTTAATCTACCAAGAAACCTTCAAACTGCTGGCGGATTCTTGGGTGTCCAGGGACCCAGACTGTGGAATGCCCAGAATCCAAACCAAACTATGTGCGACTCCGAAAACATCTAAAAATATTACTTCCTTGAACAAATATGCAACAAAAGCATATATGACTTGGAGAGGCTGTAGTGTCAAAATATGGCCGATTCACTGACATTCTTTTATACATGTACATGCATGTGCAGCAGAGGCACTGGGGCAGGGCACAAGTCCTAAAAAAAGAAGTGGGGGGACGCTGACGTCACGATAAGAAGTGACGTCACGAAAGGTGGCTTGCACCATCAGACTCATTGCCTCCCCTCGCACACCCCTTAGATGCGATTGCATCAGAGAAGCCAGCGAGTGAGCAGCGTTCTGAAGGAACTACGATCTTGCCCCAGAGAGGCCAAAGAGTGAAAGTGTGGCTCCATTTGCTCCAGTTATCCAGCTCCCAGTAAAATAAGAGGGGGGACGCCGTCCACCCACGTGGTACCCCGACTCGAGCCCTGCACTGGGGGGTGAAAAGGTGAGATGCTTCAACATACCACACCCTGTGTGCGACTGGTGCAATGCAGCAGTGCAAGCTGGGTCTGACCTGATGCAGATCTAATGCCAGAGACAGAAAGACACTTCTTATTAGAAACATTCTAACTTGACGTTTGTTTCCATTAAATCACTGCAGGTACAGGCAGCCATTTCGGGTGCCTGAATGCTGCTATCATACTTTCTGAAACAGAATAAAATAACATTTTGGACGATGGTGTTACCTTTGAATGGCCTGATTAGAGTGAAGAATTATCAGACATGGTTATTTAATCACCACTTATGTGTTTTAGAAGTTGTGCTTGGGTCTTTCTTATTTAGGACTATACGGTGGAGCTCTTTGGGGGACAGAGTAATACCCAGAGGAGCCCGTACTCCATCCTGTCACTAGAGTATGTACCTGGGAATCATCTTATGCAGCATTTGATTTAGTGCAGGAGTAAAGCTCCCCAGAGGCCCAGAGATGGGCTGCTGCGTGGAGCTTTTAGTCCCAAACCCGGTAGAGAAGGGAAATATGGTCTGGTATGGTATGATCTGGTATCGCGTGGCCTGGTATGGTCTGGTATGGTCTGCTCTGGTATGGCATGGTTTGGTTTGGTATGGTCTGGTATGGTATGGTATGGTATAGTATGGTATGGTATGCTATGGTATAGTATGGTATAGTCTGGTATAGTATGGTATGTTATGGTATGGTCTGGTAAGGGCTAGTATGGTATGGTCTGTTATAGCCTGGTCTGGTATATGGCACAGCTGAATTACCTACAAGAATGCACTTTTAGTTTAGTCCACATGCCAGATCTGAACTGCAGAAGAGCCGCTTAGTGGGTTGTGTATCAGCCCCAAATAATATGGCGAGTTTTCGGAGGAATGTGGGTACATAGACATATCACAACGTATTAGGTTTATTATGCTACGCTGTATGCAGTTTATATAGTGACTATTTAGGTCTCCCATTTGCTGTTTCCGAGAAATGGGCTACACAGATATAAAATCTAGAAATGTCTTGAAGATCAACCATGGCCAGTTTGCAGAGGCGAGGCGTTCTCCGCTGCCTTGGCCGTTTGCAGTGCTAGCTAAGTGCCTTAATAGTTCACTATATGAGGTCAAAATCGGGGTCCTTCTAAAGTAAAAAGATTGTCCTTCATTTAAAATAAATGTATTCAACACGTATTGTTTCTTGGCCAAGCCACTTTCTCTTTGGTTGTGGACGAGAGTTGGTCATCTTTAGTATAGCTGTCAAGTTTCCCAGGTCCACGCGTGATGTGCAGCTCCAGTAAAGGTTATTTAATTTAAATTCTGGAGTTAAGGGTTTTCCTACCGTGCCCAGCTGAGAGCGCTATTGGTTTGAATAACCTCTGCTTTAATTTCCTCGCCAGGAATCTATTTCCCATTAAGCTTTCGCCACTGTACACAAGAGGTTTTTGCTAATCATAACATATTATTTGCTAGTGTTTTGCTTCTTGCATCTACTGTCAGTTAAGACTCCATATATTTTGGATGATTCTCACAACAGGGCATAATGTGTGGGAGTTTGTGTCTTTGCTTCAATTTTTAAGTTGAGTTTCCAAACATCCAGATAATTACTTGCATATTGTGTCTGGTAAACCTATAACGGAGAGCTTCAAGTGCAGCCACATGGTGTTTTAGCTCGAATGGCGGTGCTTGATGACAATGACACAATCCATCTAGCCACTGAGTACAATCGTAGTATGGTAAATATGTTTTTCTTTTGGTTTTATAAAAAAAACTGCACTTAGAATTCCGTGTCCCTTTTTCGCACTGATTTAGAAAAAAAAACTCTGTTCTCCCTTCTCTTTTTTCTCCTTCACTTTGTAAACGTAAACGGCCCTAAACATTTGTAATCTTTACCCTTCCATCCTTTCACCTGTTTTCTCCGAATATTTGTGAACATCATCTGCTTTCTGTAAGCACGAGTTTAGGCAGAGTGTCTGAATGTAAATAAATATTATCTGAGGCTGCGGCTGCCCACCTTCTCCACCAGATGGCAGTAACTGCAGCTAAATGAGAACCTGCCCAAAAGAAGCAAAACTTTGGAACTCGTCTTTATTACTGCGGGAGCAGTTCTTCCATGGATTGGTGCTGTTAACCTATGGCTGGTGGATATTCCTTCTGCTAAATAAGGAGCTGCTATGCCATTTTTTAATTACCAAAGACTTGCATTGGCATAGCTTGTAAAAGCAGAGACCACATCTACTTTTAAGGAGTTAGAAATAAAGTGTTCTGTAAAGGTGGCTGATGCGTGGTTAACTAACTTGGTTTTAACAGAATAGCTGGGGAATTATGCAAAACTACCCACTTAAAAAGTGTTACATTAAAAGTATTACATTAATTAAGCATGTAGACCAAATTGGCATAAAAAAGAATGCACTTTATTGCAGCAGTCAACCTTGATATTTATGTGCATACACGTCACGTGAAAGAAAACACAACAAACATACTCTATAATCGTTCTCTCCCTTATAAAGCGCACCCATCCATGGTTTCTTGGTACACAAAAGGCACGTCGTATTTGAGAGATTTGAAAAGCCACGATTCCAGCTTTTTGCTAAAAAGGAGAGAGCCTCGTGTAACGTTGGCTCCAGATGATAAACTTTTTTTAACTCTATCAAACAGTGACAATGTAGTGTTCGTAACTCAAGGGACAGTAAACAAGCGTCTTATATTGTTAACCATGCTTGTACAGCCATTATCACAACACAAGGGCTGTGGTTCCAGTACCATGCAACACCGTGCACACAAAAGGGAATAGTGCTTTTTTTTTTTTTTAAAGTAATGTAGCCTTTACATTTAAAGAATGGGACTTCAAGCGGCATTCACTGACTCCGGAATATTTCAATAGTTTATATTCAGGCAATCCCTCAGACAAAAAGGTATATAAATCCGGGTTTTGAACTTACTCTATAGCTGCACAACACCAGCACAACGAAATGCATCAAGTCAACTTCAAAAACGGTTTAAAAAACACACAAGCATTGATAGTACAGACTTCTAAAGTGAAATCGACTGAATTCAAGGCTTCGGTGAGATGCTGGCAGAAGAGTCCAGTTTATGTAAACTAGGGTGCTTTAGGGAATACATAGTCACTTATTACATTTTATGTGCGACAGACGATAAAAATGTTTAAAGAAATCCAATGTGTGCATGTGTTTTCTTGCCTCTATTGTTGGTCAGGGGAGTAGGTGAAAGTGTTATATACTAATATGTTAAGCGGGTTTAGTTTTCTGTTTTTAGGTTTACTTTCGTTTCTTAGGTTGCACACTATGATGATGTAAAATAGGAGTTGTTGATAAATAGTGGCTATATGTGAATTGTAGCTTTGGTGATTTCATACTAATTAGAAAAATAGAAAGGGACTAAAGTGATTACAATAGAGGAGGTGACGGTGCACATGTTATGGAAGGACAGCCATGCCTTTCAGAGACATGTAAAGGCATGGGCAACATTGGCTCTGGCCCTGGGCCCCAGTCTTTTAAGGGCCCTGATAGAACCAGCTGTGTTTTGTAGCGAGTCTTGCCGGAGAATCTTACATATTCTTAGATTGTTTTAAATACCGTTTTCCTTGAATTTTTTATGTGGGTGATGCATGGCAGTCTATTACAGATATTTTGAGGAGAGGGTTCTGCTACACAGGAATGCCAGAGCAGGGGGGCGAGGTTGTAAACCAGGAGCTTCGCAGGAAGGGGACAGGCAGAAAAGGCCAGGTCCATCTACCCCCATCCCCATCCCCTCTGAACTCAGCCAGGTGGCAGGCTTAAGGATGGACTTTTCCGATGTCAGGGGGAGAAGAGCTATGCAAAGAGTCATACTGGAGGTTAGTTTAACTGGTTCTTACTCATCTTCTTAGATTTCAGCCATAGTGAATTTTGGAAGAATAGTGCTTTCTGGGAGACCATTATGCCACACTTTGTAAGAAATGGTCATGCTCTGTGGTGCTGCCCTGCACCTCATTGGACAGGAGTGCTCTCCTGCTTGACCCAAGAGAACACTGAACATGCATCTGAGAGGGGCAGAGCCTCTTAGATCTGCTGCTTGAAACTAAGAGAAGAAGGGTCCATGCTAGAAGTTTGATTTGCACCAACCACGCCCTGCACTCTGACTGACTGTGCCTGCTGCACAATCTGGAACTAAAGCCCTGTGGACCTAACTTGCTTCAAGAGGAAGAAAGAGTGGACTCCCTGCAAGCTAAAGGTTAACAGAGCTCACCTAGACCATCACCACCAAAAATCCCCAGCCTGGAATGCGTCCAGTGGATTAGTAAGGGTTTTGTCTAAGTAGATTGTGTAAACTGAAGTCCCAAACTTCAAGGACCACCTTGGAGATTCAAGACCTTTTAACTGTTTTTTGGACACTTTGGGACCCCCATAGGAACTCCAAGAAGAAGTTTGGAGAACTTTGGAGTCACTTTGAAATAAAGCTTCAGGGGGGGAACCGACTTAACTGCGAAAGCCAAGCCAGCAAACTTCAACCCTGACCAGGTCTGCTGTGCTGGTACGTAGCGCTGAAAAGCTCTAGAGGTCCAACTTCCAGAGTTTGACTGGGAGCTCCCTGGAAAGCAAGCCGGCGAACCTTCACCGAAGCAGGGCTGTTGAAGTGCATCGAGAGACCCCAGCAGAAAGATCTACAGAAAAATTTCTACATCCGAAGGTAAAACTTAGACTGAGGCCTACCAAAAGGGGTAGCCACGCAGGGCTCCATCACTGTTGGCCTGAAACTTTGACTTTGTCCCAGGCTAGCACGACCAGATGTCCCAATGGGCACTATAGGTTTCCATGTGTTATATGGTGCTAGCTCTTTAAAAATTCAGATCTCCGGTTCTCTACATTGGATTTCTTTTTGTTTTGGTGTCAGTTTAAAGATAACAATATTTCCTATTTTTATAAATTGGTTTTGCATTTTTCTGGTGTGCTGTGTATTAATTATTTATTTACTGAATTGGTGCTTTTAAATGCTTTACATACCTGTCTCTGAGGTTAAGCCTGCCTGCTCACGGCCAAGAAACCAAGGGTTGAGCATGGAAATAATTTTTGGAGACCTATTCTGAGCCCTAGAAAATGTTAATGGCCTTATTGCCAGCGGTAGATGAATATTTACCACTACTGATGATCCACTTTCCAACACTCTACCTCCAAAAGCTCATATAAAAAGAACTCCTCTAACCAAAACCCCTAAAACACATAAACACTAACTTAATCATTACACTTAATAAGCATTACATATTCCTAATAAATAAAATAAAATACAATTGTACTTACTCACAAGCTCTACATTCTCCTCTGTGTTGCTCTGAAGTCTGATGCACGAAGGATGACCCCCTAACCAATTCAGACGCTGCTCTCATGCTGCATTAGAGCAGCTCCAGGATTGGATGGAGAGGGCTGGCTAGATGTTCCTTTCGACCCTGGAGGCCTGTGCTTGGTCTCCACCCAGCTGTCTAAGAGAACTGGGTTGAGAGCTTCAAAGTGGCATATGACTTTGACCAGGGCTAGACAGCCAGCCGAACTGACATGCACAGTTTGGAGAATACAGTCAGCCACTGCGCCAGTCCTCTGGCCCCATTTTTCAGGCTGGGAGGGTAGGCTGGCATTTGCGGCGCTCCATAGTGAAAAATAAAATGCCAATCAAAACATTTAATTGCCATTTTATATTTCACGTTTAGGCGGCTTGCAGGAGGTCCGGAGACGACGCTCTCTGCCCTACTGAAGATACTGCTGCTGTTTTGATTGCTCGGTGAGATAGTTGCAGACATCTGTGTGGAGCCTAATGGTTACACCTTAAAATCTATTCCCACTAAAGAATCTCTGTGGATTAATACATGTATCCCAGAGATATATGTGTCACTTGCATATCACACTATCAAATCAATCAGGGGGGACTCTTCCTTTCATCTAATTGGGTACAAGGAAGAGGTGCAGACTCTAAGAAATATTCCTGCAATTATTTATGGCAGATTCACACATTTTCATGGTTAAAAGATTGAAATTTACTAACATACGTTAATGCCTACATTTGAGGAATCTTTCCAACTTTTATGGAATTATCAAAGATGTCCAGGAGTGTTACTGGTGTTCTGTAATTCAACTAATTGTTGAATTACAGAAAACAATATTTATTTAAAAGAGAGTTAGATCAATATTCCCATTGACTAACACTGGTTGCAGAATTTGCAATATGTCAACATAGAAGTAATGGGGAGAAGTACAATGGTTTCTGTGAGTGTATTTACCAAGGTGGATAATATAAATGGAAGGAAATATAGTAAGGAAAAGATCCGACGAACATAATATATGGTGAAATAAACAATAAAAAGTATAAGAGATTGTTGCTTGATCATGAAATTCTTTGAAACAACAAGAGACAAGGCTTTGGCAAGACAGGAACAATTAGTTGAATTAAACAATGCAGACGGGAGCACAGTCACAGTCATATGGTCTGAGGACTGTCTCAATTTACAATCAGTCAAACATGGGTTGTTATACAGTTCATTGAATGCAATAAAATTGTTCTGGCGATTCTTCTATGGGAAGGAATGTAAACCTCTGTCTTTGGAGCCATAAATTATTGTATTGGATGAGGAATCCAGGTGGAGCTGGTCCTTCCGTAGACACAATGTGGCCAGTGGGTAAAGTTTCCAGATGTCCCGCATGGGGAGAGTGTGATCCCTGCATGAACTGTGTGTGCTGAGTCCTGATTGGCTATGTGTTCATAACTTAATTTGGCATCTGATTTTCTGGTGTTTTGGGAAAGCGTGCACCCCTCCGGCCATACATGCTTTATTAGGGCGAATCTCCCTGGACTATTGCGGTATCGCAGCGCCTATCAGTAGGATTGATCTGGGATTTCCTGTTCATATGTTTGTCTGCCGGCTACGAACCACCCCACCTGTGACCTGTCAATCAGTGACCTCAGGCCTGTGTCTCAGTGCATGCCTAACTACGTGTTTCTGAGTCAGGTTGTCGAGCGGTCGAACTTCTGGGAGCCCTCGTGACCGGACTGGGGTTGTGCTAGAACTGTCTGGCCCTGTTAAGTGGAGAAGTGTGGCTCAATGGAGTGGAGAAGTGTGGCTCAATGGTTAGAGCGGCAGACCCTGATGCAGAGGTCTAGCCCGGGACCAGGGTTCAATTCCCCGCCTCGGCGGGTCTTGGGCTCAAAATTCCACGGACCTGATAATTCTCGCCTCGGTGCCTATTCTAATCATGGAGTCCAACTCTGGGCAATAGCTTGCTTAATCTCCACAACGGCCCCCACAACGCTAAGGATGCCTGGCCTCCACCTTGGGGGTGCCCAGGAGTGGACACCTCACAGGGAAAGCCAGGATGAGTTCCACAGCGGTATTTGTACAAGCGCCTTGAGATCCTTGCGGGTGAGTAGTGCGCTATACAAGTATCAATTTACATTTTAATCTGTTCGACTCTCATGCATGTGCCTAACTGTTCGTTGTTCGGTAGGGGGCCCGCTGGCTTCTTCAACTGGTGGTTTGAGATATCCTAATGCGGGGAGAGCAGGCGAGAGCACCCCCATACTTGAATACAGTGGGGGATGTGCGGACACCATGCTTGCTATCTGTAGTGCAGGGCGGCCAATCTGGGGTTCCTCAAAGATTGCCCATAGTTCTAATAATGCCTCTCTCTTATCTTTCTTTTGATCTGTGTATTTGGTTTGTATGTGTGTTCTCATTTGTTCAATTATGTTAGTGTCAAAAGTTCCCTCCTTTGGCCAGAGAAATGTGTGTGCCTTTGTGCCATTCTTGGCAAAACGTATTATATTTTTTTACCTGTCGGGATCCTGGTTTGCATGTGTTATAATGGTGAATCCATGATAAGTTTGGTAGTGCAGAAGAAAAGATACTTTAGCTTCTTTCTAGAGAATCTTTGGTTTTGATATTACCGTGGGGAAAATGTACATGGGGTTACTGCTTCTAATTAAGTAACTACGAGCTCAGTGCTATCTACAGATGCATCAACAATTCAACATGAACATTTCATAAACACAAATAAAGCATATGAAGGGTGGCAACATATAAAAAGTGCAATTTGTCTATAAAAACAGTATCTAAACAATGTTGACACTTGGCATCAACTACAGTTTGTGTGAAATAGCAGCATCTTCATATGAAACATTGGGTCATCGAAAAAAAAAACAATACTTAAGACAAAACACAGTTTGCAGTAATTAACTGCAAATCGCATATGCCTTACATCAATCTCAACCATAAAAACTGACAGAAAGAATTATGACTTTTTCAAAAAAAACTTATCCTGCTACTACTGCATGTTATCCTGTGAACAGGGCAAGCTCTGTGCAGTACACAGGACTAAGAGAACCTGATAATATGTCAGTATCAGCTCCGGGACAAAGACAATAACAACAGTTTGGGGAGAAAAGAGAAACTCGAGAATCACAGGCCCCTCTTGACCAAACACAAGTTACACCTTATCTCCCAGTTCCGAATCTTTTTCCCTACATGTCTGAATCGCACCCTGTATCACACCCAGGTGCCAAGCGTACCAGCTGTGTGGCGCCCAGCGGTCCAAGCGGCAACACCTCTCATTACTTTCAGATACCCATGGTGTTAAGAAACCGATGGCACTGAGAAAACCTTTTCAACTAAAAATAAGATTGAGGTGCCAAGTCCGCCCAATTACGATAGCTTTACCACAAAAATAGCGTCCTGGGAGCCATAAAGGGTTATAGAAATAAATATTCCCCTTTCCTAGCGTGCTGACTATCGAAAAAAGGTGACTTCTAAGGGGTCACCTCTGAGGCTACTTGCTAGGACATATAAAAAAAAAAGTACTATGCCAGATTTCTGTCAGTGGCAGGGCGCTCAGGTTATATTTTTATGCTTCTCCCTAGTTTGCCATACACCAAATGCTTTACTAAGGTTCTGATGTAGTCTCTTACCCTCTGTCATGGCTGCTTCAGGACTGATCTCCGCCCCGCAGATTCAGCAGAACTTCCAACCAATTGCGGTGTCTGCTCACCTTGCTTGTTGCACAAGTGTGAATCCGTCTGGGCGGGGTCCCTTCCTTTGGCTGCAGTTGGGTACGAGGTACCAATCAGCTCCGATGGTGGCTCGGCTCACCAAAATGTTGCTTGAACTTGAAATACCTTGAAAAAACAAAAGACAAAAGTTATTTGGCAAAACAGGAACAGTTTGTTTAAACAAACTGTTCCTGTTTTGCCAAATACCTCTTGTCTCGATGCTGCCGGGATCACAATTTACAATCAGTCTAACGTGTTTTTCTACAGTTCATTGCATGCACTAAAAAAGTTCTGCTAATCCTTATTTGATAAGGAATGTGAACCTCTGTCTTTGGAGCCATAAATTAATGAATTGGATGAGGAATCCAGGTGGGCCTCAACCTTGCATGGACACAATGTGGTCAGGAGGTAACACGTCCAGATGTCCGTCATGAGGAGCACGTGAACACTGCGTGTACTGTGTATGCTATGTTCTGATTGACTATGTGTCCCTAACTTCATGTGGCATCTGACTTTATGGTGTTTTGGGAAAGCGTGTACCCCCTCCCGGGAATGGGTGCTGGTCCCATTGCATCGGCCACATCTCAATTGGACTAAATAGTGACGGGTTGCCGAGGAGCATGAACTCTGTCTTATCCCCGTTCAGCTTCAAATAGGAATAGTTCATCCATTTAGCCACTTCTTCGAGACAAGTACAGAGGCGGGATGTGGATGGATCAGGATGGTTAAGTGAAACCACTAGTTGAGTATCATCAGCGTATGTTACGATGTTCACTCCATAGGGCTGTATGATCTCTGCCAGTGGAGCCATATAGGCGTTAAGAAGCGTTGGGCTTAAAGAAGAGCCCTGTGGGACTCCACATAAAAGGGGCAAAAGCTTGGAAGTGGTTTTACCCTCAAATACCTGGAAGGATCGTCTCTCCAGGAATGACCTCAGCCAAGTTAAAGCTGTTCCAGACACACCCAAACTTCTGAGACGGTCAATCAAGATACGGCGATTCACCGTATCGAAGGCAAGCGCTCAGATCCAGTAGGATCACGGCAGAGGATCCTCCTGAATCGAGAATTTTTCTCGATTCTTCCAAGACAGCTAAGAGAGCTGTCTCTGTGCCGTGACTGGGACGGAACCCTGTTTGGGTTGGGTGGAGGAGATGGTTGGATTCTAGATAGGCAGAGAGTGTAATATTTACATATTTCTCTAGGATGTTGCTGATTCCCGGGAGGAGGGAAATCAGACGATAGTTGACCAAGCAGTCAGGGTCTAAGGTAGATTTCTTCAAATGAGCCCTGACCATAGCTTTTTTCCAGGAGGGGGGGGACTACTCCGGATAGGATGGAAGAATTAACCAAGTCTAAAATGACCCGGCCAATTGTCTCTGTTGCTTGCTTGAGAATCATAAGTGGGGCAGGGTCACTAGGTGATCCGCTTTTTACTCGGCCGGTAGTCGCTAACAGACAATTATAGTCCATTGTAGGAAAGTCTTCTAGGCACGTTTCCTTGTCCTCTGTAGAGGGCTTATCGTAATAGATAAGATTGGGGTCTTCAGTGGAAGAGAAAGATCCATAGATATTCTTAATTTTGTTGTGAACAAATTCCGCCATTTCATTACAGCGTAGATCTGAGATAGTGGGGGGTCGGGGAGAGAGGGAACATTCATTAATTTCTTGACAATTTGGAAAGTTTCACAATAGGAGTTAGCAGAAGAAGCTATGCTCTTCTCATAATAGAGAGCTTGGGTGTTTCTGATTTCAGTTTTATAAGTTTTGATGGCATTCTTATATTCCTGCTTCTTGTCTGGGGAAAAATTCCTTCTCCAGCCTCTCTCTGTCTTTAGACAAATTTGTTTCAATTCTCGGTGTTTTGGAGTATACCAAGCCGCTTTATTAGGTCCTTTATGCAGCTGGATTGTTGTTTTGGGAAGGACTAAATCCAGTGAGTTATTAATCCAGTTGCCAAATTTCTTATTGGCCACTATAGGTTCAGAGTCAGGAGCAGGCTAGATCTCTTCAGAGTTGATATCCAAGTGTCTAGTGGGAGTTTTGACCAGCATCGGGACTTAGTTTGTACTAGTTGGGTTTAGGGAAGTGGCTTGGGTAGGAGACCAGGAGAAGGGGATGAGGAAGTGATCCGACCAAGGAACAGGTATTGCGGCTTGACAGGATAGCTCCTTCAGAACTGAAAAAATAGGGTCTAGGAGGTGTCCTTTTAAGTGTGTTGCTGACAGTACTTTTTGAGTAAGATGTAAGGCTGCTAGATCTGAGATCAATTTGGATGCATTTTAGAGGTCTTGCCTCTGCTGCTGTGAATCGTACTCTAAAAGCAATCTAAACTCTCAGCCACATTCTCTACACACTCTATGACTGTACAAATGATCAACTGTGTTGCCTTTTGTTCAAAAGAGGAGCTGAACGGAGAGGGACTTCTGTGGAATCCAACTAATTGAAAAACGCATTTCAAGCAAAACTTTCTCTCTAGGAGTTAATCTCCAGTCATATTAAAATATTTCTCATGTCATAGCTGATAATTCTTTATAAAAAGTTCTTATGTCAGTCCATTGGGAAAAAAAGCAACAGTACGAGCCAAGGTGGCAGTGCAGATCCACTTTAAGCTTTTTTATTTTTATATATTATAAATATCTGAGGTCACAGCTATATTAAAATAGAACAGCAATTCCGAACGTAGTATGTAATTGAGAAATTATGTATTCCCATTTTCCACTGCAAAGTTACCAGTAATTTATCAGGTGAATTTGTTACAAACTTGTAAGAACCTTGGAATGCTTTGCAGTGGTGGGGTCGTGTAGCCTGCCTGGTGTCATGCATCCGGGTCTGAGAAGGGGAGAGCCACCTAGACCAGGGAATTTCTAAGCAGCGAACGGCATGGGCACTGCCATGCCCGCAGCTGCTGCTCTGTTGGATTCACCACTGTCACCTGGACTACAAAAAAGGTAAATAAAGGGAACATCTTAGGAGGGCAGAGTCTCAAGTTTAGGAAACTTTAGCAGTTGCAAATTATGTGTAGCATTTATACCTTGATGGATCAGATATGTTCAGCCTCGGTTAGGACTAGACCCCTGGCACAAAAGAAGGCAGTGGACTGCTCTAGCTTTTTTTCTTGAGCTTCCAATCCTTTGCAACTAATTGTATTTGCAGCAGTAACTAAGAATGCATTCTAATTGAGCCAGCTGGAAACACAAGTGTGAAAACAAAAAATAAATGATATATATATGTATATATATATATATATATATATATATATATATATATATATATATATATATATATATATATATATATATATATATATATATCCATATGCAAGAGCCAAAAATTGGAAAGCCTCACCATGCGTGCTTCATATGTTTCTTTATTGGCACCATGCTTTCAGCAAAACGGCAATTCCCGTGACTTCAAAGTGTGTTTGCCTTTCAAATACCAGACGCGTTTCAGGAAGAGTCTCCTTTTTAGGTCGAGCTGACCTAGCTGTCAGCGAAGACAACTAATGTTGCCCGTATTTGGGAATGTGGACAAGAAATATGCACAAGCGCAGATTGCACCTCGTGGGCGCGCACGGCGCCATGCCCATTAGCTCCAACACGCATGCGCATACCTAGTTGAAAATGAGATCTCTTAACACTCTTCTACGATCTTCCACGGTGCTACCGCATCGCCAGCCCCTTCTACCGCCGTCACCCTTTCTGACTATAGGTGGCCCGGCTGCTACTACCGGGAGGTCTAATGCCTGGCTCGTGGCTATCTCACTTCAAGGGACTGGTCATATAAAATCCGGCCCGCAACGAGCCCAAAGAACGAAGTCCCCCGCCATCTGCCACGGTACTGCTGGAACAATATTTAGTACAGGCACGTGCGGAATCCACAGCCAATGAGCACGTCGGAACTGTATTCGGCGCACTAAGATTGGCTGAGGTGCTGCAAATGCTCCTATCCTAGGTAACCTTGCACATTGTCAGACCCTCTTAGTCGACTCGCAGAGTATGTTTTTAATTTGTCTCTCCCCAACCCCACCCCCACTCCGAGATCGCTGTTTATTTTTAAATAATTAAATAATGCTGCCCACGCCAAGGTTCGAACCCTGTTCTCCAGGTCCAAAGTCAGCAGCTTCAGCAGCGCCCGCAGCCTGCCATCTGTTTTAGGTCAGGCTACAAATGCTTTCACTTTCGTGGCTTCGCTGCCACTGCCCAGCGAGCGCACACCACTCTACACTTTCTTGGTTTGTTTGTCACCGTTTTTGTATTTTTTTCAGTTTGCGCCGGGAGCATTCACATGTCAACTAGGCATGCTTGGCAAACACTGCAAGAACAATTTAACAGATATTTCTGTATTTCTGGAGCAATGTATTGTAATTAACCGTTCCTCGCAGCGCTGAATGTCCCTGGAAGCGCTAACCTGTCCCCATCAGTAGCAGCTGCCCTTGTGTTCCCCAAAGAAGTTGGGTGTTTTCAGTGCTATTTCGCACTTCGAAATTAAAGGGCATTTTTTAAAACGCTAAAGTATAACGCTGCTTAGGAAGTGCTGCAGATAGAACAAAAAGCTTTTGCAGAGCGAGCTGCATCTATGAAAAAAACATGGCGAACCCGGGGGCATTCAGCTCCCTTAATTTCTGAAGTCTCAAAATGTTGCGTTTGTCTAAGCGTGGGCACTGAAAGCGAGAGTGTGAAGCTGGGTGCCCCTAAACCTGCTATCTGAAACTGCGAGGTACTCTGAAATTTTCAAAGGGTGCTTTTCGGTCACAGCATTAGCTCAGCCTCTAAACGGATTAACATCTCCATGTAATGAGTCTCTGAGCATTTCAGTTGAATATGGAAGCAGTAACGTAACCCAAAATGATGGTGTCCCCTGTCAAATGGGACGTGGGGCGCCGAGTCTCCAACATCTCACAGACATTAATTAGCCTTGGGCTGAATTGGACTCCCTGACGGGTTGGGGTGCTCTGCATTTCTTCTGCAGTCTCTTGTTCCCGTTATCAAACCCTGTGCTTAAAATCTCTCTTTCCTTTTATTCCTGCTGCTCTGCTTAATGCAGTATATTTCACTTTGCTGTAGCCTCTATACCTGATTGGGTATAGTTGTCCCCCTGGGCACTGATTTGTGCTGTGTACCAGCTATGTATTTCTGAATTTCCCAATTTTAGTAGATTCAACCAAAATTCATAATGCAATAATCATAAGTCGGTTATTCCATTGTCTGTTTGCTTTGCTTTTATTTTCCTTTTAATTCCAATGCATTTCGGCAGGCTTAGCTGCCTTCATCAGGGAAATCATTTATCTGTGGACAATCAAAGAAAACACCGTCTAAAAATGCATTCTAAACATATAAATAATCAATAATTATAACAATTTATTTCTCCATTGTTATTGTGGTTGCTTCACCTCTTTATATGTTAATTGCAAAACGTTTCTATTATTTCTGTTACCTTGCCTCTTAATATCTAATGTTCGGTCGCTTTCCGTAATCAAATGCAACTTCTACGTAAACTCAGGGCGGTAATGACTAGCCGCGCTCCGTTAAACTAACATGTTGCACTTCGATTTAGCTTCTCGCTATAAAGCGCTGACAGCTTATTAAGGCGATGTCCTTTTGGTTAAAAACGAAAAGCTAAAAGTTCGTTACGCGCGTTATATATGCGCTTTAATCTTTCCTTCGCTCACCTCGGCGTTTAGATGCCTCTCCTTGCGTTCGCGTTCTGAATCTGTTTGCTTCCGGTGTTTCGAATTACGCACATGCGCTCTGCCTAGCCTAATAGCTGCCGCTTTTTTTTGACGTGTGTGTTTATTATAACTTTATTGATTTGATGCAGTTTAACACTCGCTACTCCATGGGTCAAATATCACTGTGTGTAGTTGCAGTGTGATATGAATGCGTTATTTTTACTTGATGTGAAACTGAACACTGCTATTTACAAGTAACATAAAAATTCAGTCCGTTCATTTAATCCTCCTGGCTTCAGACTTCCCAGGTGATAAATCCAATAATTTTCTTGTTTCAATAGTCTCGTTTTATTTGTAGATCCTTCTGTTTTTGGTAACGTTTCCAATACGCATACTCTAAGTTGGGTCACATTGTGTTGCATTTTGGTGAAATGTTCTGCTATGGAGGTTTTCTCGGATTTGAGTCTTATTGTGCTTTTATGTTCATTTATTCGCACTTTTAATTTCCGTTCTGTGTGACCCACATAAATATCTCCACATGGACATTTGATCATGTAGATTAAGTTACTCGTGTCACATGTTGCATTAACCTTCAACTGTATGGGGTACCCCTTCTGCGGATGTGTTATGATGGAGCCTCTCATGATGTTATTACACGTATTGCAGTTATGACAAGGTATGGTTCCACCGAAATGCGTTTTGGTTGTTGCTTCTTCTGTTGTTTTTAACAGCTCTGCTATGTTCTTTGCACGAGAGTGTGCAAAGATTGGTTCCTGAGAGAATATGCCTTTGAAATCTGATTCCATTTTTAGCATTGGCCAATGCTTTAGGATTATCCTTTTGAACGATGTACTGGCTGTAGAAAATTTACTGACGCATGTTATGCGGTTACTGGGTTGAATTTCTTTCCGTTTCAACAATTCTTGTCTCGTTTTTTGTTGAGCTCTGTTTAGGGCCTGTTGTGTGATGTCTGGGGGATATCCCCGTTCGTGGAATCTTTGAATCATGTTACTCGTTTGTTCTCTGTATTGTGAAGCCTCCGAAACTACTCTTTTCACCCGTAGTATCTGAGAATACGGCAGATGTTTTTTAAGAGAAGGGGGGTGATGACTGTTGAATTGTAAAAGATTGTTCCTGTCTGTATCTTTACGATATAGATTCGTAGAGAAGGTTGTGGTTTGTTTGGTGATCTCAACGTCTAAATACTGTATTTGTCGTTCGTTGATGTTCCACGTGAACCCTATTTGGTCTAGTTTAGTGTCCAATGTTCTTAATTGTTGTTCCAACAAAGCTTTAGGACCTTTCCATATTGTGAAAATATCGTCTATAAACCGTACATACATGACGGTGTTATTCATCCAAATGGGATCTTGATATATGTGTTCTTCCTCGAATGATGCCATGAATAGATTAGCATATGCCGGAGCGGCACAATTTCCCATTGACGTTCCACTTTGTTGCATGTACCACTTTTTATCTTGTTCAAAGTAACTGTTCACCAGTGTAAATTGCATCAATTCTAATAGAAATACTTGTTGTTCTTGTGTGTATTCGCTATCTAAAAGGGCCCTTTCGACAGCTTCTAAGCCTTGTTGATGCGGTATTGAGGTATAAAGTGCTTTTACATCAATCGTTGTCATGATCATGTTAGCATCTGGTTCAATGGTTGACAATTTGAGTAAGAAGTCTGTAGTATCCTTCAAAAATGATTTGGTTCGTACTACTAGTGGTTGAAGGTATCTATCCAGATATTTACCTACTGGTTCGTGAATGCTTTGTTTAGTGGACACTATCGGTCTACACGGTGGTTTTTGGAGATCTTTATGTACCTTCGGTACTAGATAGATGTTTGGTGTTCTGTAATTCTCTTGAATGAGATATTTGAGTGTTTTCTCTGAGATGGTTCCTTGTTCATGTGCCTTGTGCACTATGGTAATCAAGATCTTTTTGATTTCCGGTAATGGGTTGGTATCAATTTCCATATATAAGTTTGTATCTCCAAGGTGTTCTCTCATGGTTTCCTGGTAATAGGTTTTATTGAGTATCACTAGGGCTCCTCCCTTATCTGCCTTTTGACACACGATGTTCTGGTTTGCTGCTATGGATTTTAAAATTCCAAATTCTTTTTTCGTCATGTTTCTTTTGTGTTGTTTTTGTTTGGTGTTGACTTTACGTAATTCTTTACTGCATAACTGCTCATAAAGGTCAATAGTTTTGTGGCTGATAGGTGGCATGTAAGTGCTTCGAGTTTTAAGACCCTTAAGTTCTTGCGGTTCTTCTGTTGGCTGTATGTTTATTACATTCTCAAAGAAATGTCTTAAACGCAGTTTTCTTGTGAGTTTGAATAGACTCACTTCTAGTTCCAAGGTGTTAGTATGTGCCGTTGGGACAAATGATAACCCTTTTTGTAAAGTTGCTATTTGTGTGTCACTGAATGTGTAATCCGAGATGTTCAACACTAAGTTTTGTTGGTTTGTTGTAATTTCTTCTTCTCTTTCTTGGTTAGTACGGACCGTGTTTGCGGTTGATTTGTACCTGTTTCTTTTTCCACGTCCCCTCTGGAGTCTTCTGTTTCTACCCGGCCTTCCTCTAAAAAAGGTGCCGCTGTTGATGTGGTCGCTTGATCTCTTGGTTGTTGTGCCCGTTGGGGTCTACTCTTAGTTTTAGTCGTGTTTTCACTGTCTGTGGAAGAAGTATCCGTATGTGAAGTGTATCCCTTAGTTTGTCTTTTTCTGGCATAAACTTCTGCCCAAGTATAAACTTCTTGCAACTTGTAGTCTAGGGTGTCCCGTTTGTATTTGCGTAGTTTACGCTCATTCACCTCCTGAGTGTGTTTGATTAATTGTGTGTTTATATCTTCTATTATCGTGGTCAATTCTTCCGGGGAAATTAATTTGCTTATTTCTGCTTTGGTTTGTTCTATATCTTGTTTGAGTTCTTCCAATATTTGTGCGAGTTCCTCTATGATTAATAGGATAAGATCCAAACTGCACTTGTTTAAAATAGCAAACCATTTATCTGTATTAGGCTAGGCAGAGCGCATGCGCGTAATTCGAAACACCGGAAGCAAACAGATTCAGAACGCGAACGCAAGGAGAGGCATCTAAACGCCGAGGTGAGCGAAGGAAAGATTAAAGCGCATATATAACGCGCGTAACGAACTTTTAGCTTTTAGTTTTTAACCAAAAGGACATCGCCTTAATAAGCTGTCAGCGCTTTATAGCGAGAAGCTAAATCGAAGTGCAACATGTTAGTTTAACGGAGCGCGGCTAGTCATTACCGCCCTGAGTTTACGTAGAAGTTGCATTTGATTACGGAAAGCGACCGAACATTAGATATTAAGAGGCAAGGTAACAGAAATAATAGAAACGTTTTGCAATTAACATATAAAGAGGTGAAGCAACCACAATAACAATGGAGAAATAAATTGTTATAATTATTGATTATTTATATGTTTAGAATGCATTTTTAGACGGTGTTTTCTTTGATTGTCCACAGATAAATGATTTCCCTGATGAAGGCAGCTAAGCCTGCCGAAATGCATTGGAATTAAAAGGAAAATAAAAGCAAAGCAAACAGACAATGGAATAACCGACTTATGATTATTGCATTATGAATTTTGGTTGAATCTACTAAAATTGGGAAATTCAGAAATACATAGCTGGTACACAGCACAAATCAGTGCCCAGGGGGACAACTATACCCAATCAGGTATAGAGGCTACAGCAAGGTTAATTACAGATCACTCCAGACGGGGAGTGAGCCCGGGAGCACGAAAAACGCACACAGACAAAAAAGCGGTGCACAATCCTACCAACATAGAATTGTATATTTCACTTTCCCTGTTCCTCCCATGACTCATCCCCCTTTCATGCTCAGTCTCTCATTTTTTTGGCACTTTTTCCTCTCCCGTGTCTGACCCCTTCCCACCGCCCCTAGGCTTTCCCTTTCTCTCTTTCATACCTCTGTACCTGCATCTCTCTCCCCGGCCTCTTCTATCTAATGTGCATCTTACTGTCTCCTATCATCTCTCTGTCCCTGTCCTTTGTTTCCGTCTACTGTTGCCTCAGTATATTATCAGAGCCTCCTGGAAAACAAATTGTGGGGGAAGGTGGGTGCACGTTCCCTCTCTCCCATCCTGTCATGCAGAACGCACTTCACTTGTTGCATGACGCACTGGCTTGCATATACCTCATTAGAATAATAAGGTGGGATTCCTGCAGATACATATCCACCCCTAGTATGAAAAGGTATACACACACACTGTTGCGTGGAGTGTATGCATCTTTACTTCCAAAAGCACAATTCTAGCTGCTTTGCACTTCAGAGCAGAGGTGTAGTCACAACGCGGGCCTACTCCGGCTTACAACAAAAGCAATGCCTTCTCTGTAAGCTGTACCAAAAAGTGCACCCACTATTAGAATGCGCTGCATGGAGGGCTGGCAGTCCAGCATTGATGGTCTTGTGGAGGATAGGCAATGAGAGACTTGGGGCAACAATGGGTCCACTGGCAAGTTCTATTCCACAGGTCAACACTCACTAGGCCATGAGGCTAAATTCATCTGTACCCTCACTAGTTCAGCCGATTTCCTTCTACATACTTCACTTCCTCCTTTAAAAATATTATGGTTATTCAACCACCCTAATGGCAACATCCACACCACTGAAGCCTGACCTGTATTATAACAACTCTTCCCCATGATAATGGTGCCAGAGCCTCCAGTTGCCACCCACTACAATCATCTCCACTGGTTCACTCCTCCGCCTTGCAACGACTGGCTCCTGCGCTTCCTTACCGTTGTAGGTTATCTGCAGAAAGCTGGTAAAGGGTTGCAGAGCTGGGCTTGCGGCTTAAGCGAGTTAAGCGAGTTTGAGCTATTGGCATTGTTTTGGTTTTTAAAACATAAATAAAAGGCATTGTCATTTACAATGCTAATAGCTGAAACTCTATCAAATGCGAGACCTATTGCATTGTAAATGCTTGTTTCAATGGCAGGCACAGGGGGAACTCGGAGTGCAGAGATTTCACTGCACTTCCTACGTAGTTTTAAAGTGTTCACACAGTGGGGTGGCTTAAGTGCATTCTGGTTGTCGAAGTCCGCAATTCACCATCCTAAGTAGGTGCCTTCACTTTCTGTTCCACCGTTGTTATGTACCCAAGGTGGGGTCACAGGTAACTTGCCGTGTATGCATCCAGCCTTCTGTATTGGTGTCAATAGTCACACGCAACTCCTAAGCGCCACTCACTTTCATCGGCGCTCCGGACTCGCATGGATAGCGATCAGCCCCCCCCCCCGTCGTGTGTGGCAGCCCTGGCTCAGACAGCTTTGGGACACACACACAGCCACACCCAAGCACTTCACAGGTCTTTAAAAGACCATGTGCATGTTAATGATGCTTTGTTGTTGTTTTACCCCTTCCAAGAGCCCCTGCCGCTCCACTCAGCCTATTGCTTAAAGTTTCAGCCCCCCCGAAATATTTTCTTAGCCCCCCCTGAAATGTCGCTCTAGTTGCGCCTCTGCCAGGGGTTACAATAGCTTGCTACTACTGGTGCTGCCTTTGTGAACCCTGGCCTCAGAGGTGGTAAAATCAGTGGTAAGAACACAAGAGTGTCTCGCATTATCAAAGTCAGGCTCTAACCTTGTTTTCTGCTCATTTTTATTATATTATTAGTGAATAATAGTTTATTATTCACTATTAGTGTAAAACAAAAGTCGAGCAGCAAGATCTGGGCCTTCACTGACATCTTAGGTAAGAAAAATAAAATGCCTTTGAATATATGTTGTGTGCATGCATGTGGGTGAGAGTGAGTTTGTGTGAGAGTGTGTATATGTTTGAGCATGTATGTTTGTATGGGAGATCGTGGTTGTGTATGCGTCAAAATGAGTGATTAAATATAAGCCAGTCCAAGTGAGAATTAGTAAGAGAAGGCAAATGAGTTGGTGGAAATCCGCTGACCCTTGGATCACATGGGTCAGACATCACTGCAGCTCTCTCACAACTGCAGCGGCCAGAATGCATCAAACCGGGTAAGTGAAAGACGGCAGCAGCTGAATAATTCAAGCCCCCTCAATGGGTGGATTTGATGGCTGGAAATGTGCGCAGTGTCCAATAACGAGTTGTAGCCCTCATTCCTCGCCGGTCTTCCTCCGCTCCCCATCGACGTTACAACCTTGAGGCATGTTTGCCGACTGAACCACGAGACAGCGGCACAGTGTCCTCGTCTCCCTGTCAGTGACAGGCTGCATGGCGCAATAGTTCAGGGTGCAGGCGTGTGTCTCGAGGTGGGCTAGGGGTAATTCAATACCTTGAAGAATCTGTGAGCTGCGGACAGCGAGTTGTCAGTGAGCCTCCAGCCTCTTGATGTAACGGGGCCTCCCACGCGCCTCTGACTGGCGCGAAAATATCCAAGAAATCCACTCCGTGAGGAACAGAGAGAGGCCACACAGGGGATACCGTTGGAACACCTTTATTGAATGCCAGCGTGTGCATGATGCATTTCGGCCCGACGGCCTTCCTCAGATGCTGCTGTTTAGGCTACGAGTGACTCCACCCGCACATTTAAACTGTCCAGAAGCCCTGCCATTGGTGGAAATCCGCTGACCCTTGGATCACATGGGTCAGACATCACTGCAGCTCTCTCACAACTGCATATATATATATCATATAACAATCCCAAATGCAACTCCTTATACAAAAGCGGGCATGGACTCCAAAATATAGTGCTTTAAATAATTTAATGTTCCAAGCATGTTGTATGACGCGTTTCGGCCACCTCAAGTGGCCTTGATCACATATATATGTATACTGTGCATGTCCATAGAAGGGCAAAATGTATTTTGTTGGATAGAGCTGATTTAAAAGGAGGTCGAGGTGCATTACAGATTACTGGAGAGGATTGCATGTGTTAAGGAACAAGTACTCAACAGGAGAGAGCTACTTGACAAGAGAGGAAGACTCTACAGCAGCTATTCTTAACATTTTGAATTCTGTGGGCCACCACTGAATCATTATGGAATCTATGGACCCCCACTGTGTTAACTTTTGCAGCCGAGGATCCCCTGCCTAAGCAACATCAATGATTTGAATCTCAAAACAATACACACAAATAAAATATAAAAACAAGTGTACATCAACACATGCTCATACATTGAAATTCACAATCAAATATAGAAAAAAATTGCTTTTCTGTTTGTATACTTCATTAATTTTAATGTATTCATTGTAATATTATTTAATTTTCTAAAAGAGTCACAGACCACCTGAAGGAGCCTCATTGACCCCCATGGCATGAGCATCATTTAGGTTCACCAGGGGTCAGGCGCGCAACACCCATTGGAATCAAAGGGCTTCAGCCCCCCCCCCCCCCGTCGTGAGTGGTAGCCCAGGCTCAGACAGCTCCGGGGCACACACACAGCCACACCCGAGCAATTCACAGGTATTTAAAAGACCATGTGCATGTTAATGAGGCTTTGTTGTTGATGTTTTACCCCTTCCAAGAGCCCCTGCCGCTCCACTCAGCCTATTGCTTAAAGTTTCAGCCCACCCCGAAATGTCGCTCTAGTTGCGCCTCTGCCAGGGGTTACAATAGCTTGCTACTCCTGGTGCTGCCTTTGTGAACCCTGGCCTCAGAGGTGGTAAAATCAGTGGCAAGAACACAAGAGTCTCGCATTATCAAAGTCATGCTCTAACCTTGTTTTCTGCTAATTTTTCTTATATTATTAGTGAATAATAGATTATTATTCACTATTAGTGTAAAAAAAAGTCGGGCAGCAAGATCTGGGCCTTCACTGACATCTTAGGTAAGAAAAATAAAATGCCTTTGAATATATGTTGTGTGCATGCATGTGGGTGAGAGTGAGTTTGTGTGAGAGCGTGTATATGTTTGAGCATGTATGTTTGTATGTGAGATCGTGGTTGTGTATGCATCAAAATGAGTGAGTAAATATAAGCCAGTCCAAGTGAGAATGAGTAAGAGAAGGCAAATGAGTGGTTCAGGGTGAGAGTGAGTGCAAGAGACTAGGTGAAAATGAATGAGTGCAAGTGAGTGCTAATGAGAGAATGAGTGTGAGTAAGTGAATGTAAGTGAGCCTGTGTTTTTATGCTTTCAGTTCTGCTGTTGGACCTGGCATGACTCTTGGTGCATAGAAGCACCCTTAGCAAAATGTTGGCACTGGAACACTGTAGACAAATACTTGCATATAGGAATACCCTCAGCAAAATTTTAGTGCTAGCACACTTTAGGTACATTTTGGCATGGGCCACCCATGAAAAAAAGCCAGTGCTGGCCCACTGGAGGAACTTCTTGGCATTGGTTGCACCTATGGCAAATTGCTGGTGATGACCCATTGGAGGAAATTATTGGCATATGGGAAGACAAATGCAGCAATGTCATGGGGCCATCCATGATAAGATGCAGTCCATGACATATTAAAATAAAAATAACCTTTGACATAAGGGACATCCATAATGAATAAGAAGCCGTATTAGGAACATTCTGGCACTGGCATCTTGTATGTAATGTTTGGGCAAAAGGGTCCACCATAGTAAAATGCTGGTCTTAGCAATGGAGGTAATTTTCGACATAAGGGGGGCACCCATATGTCATTATAAAAACATAATGGGGTGAACTCGTGGGACTGTCAGGTTTCATTAGCTTAGCACACCATGAAAGGACTTGAATATATAGTGTATGTCTTTTCAGAGCCTATGGCTTTTTAGCGAATTTATGTGAAAATTGTGCAATAAAGATGCACTAGTAAACCTTTTTTTTTCTTCAAACTTTTCTCAGGGGAGACAAACTTCCACTCTCTGTTCTCCACTAGAAGAATACAGAATATCAATTTCGCAATTAATATGTAACTTCAGTAATGTTAATTATTATGATGTCATCAGGATTAGGGACATGTCACAACTCTTCTTGGGAAGTTGCAGGGTCAAAGGTCATATGATGTCACTTCCTGTGACATCATTAAGTTCAACGGGTAAATGATGTTACTTCCGCTACCCCTGGGATTTCGGTGAATCACTGCCCATGGCTGGTTTGAACATTTATGCCAGGGCTGCTTTCAGTTCCTTGGCTGGCGCTGCATAAAACCTGAAGATGAGAAGAATGTCTCTGTATTTGCAAGGTTGGTTTCAAGCCTGAGTGCTTCTTGCAAAATCTTCAAATACATTTTCGGAAGAAATTTGAGCTATGTTTTTAAATTCACGTGTTCACTTTCCATCAATTGTCTGCCCTAGCCCATTGTTGCCTGCGGCCTACTCAACGCAGAATGGCAGTGAGCCTCGCACACTGAGAAACCCACTGGTATATTTTATAGTAAGCAAAGGTTTGTGTGTGAATTGTTTGGAAAATTGCGCACCCGACAAGGTGTGGGGTTATTTCCATTTAAACTACGCACTTCAGTGAATTCTAAACTCAGGGTGGATTTTAAGATGCTATTCGCTCTTTAAGTTATTTGAGCGGTGACATAAGATGTGCTTGAACCCGACTGCGCGCCGTGTGTGGTTTAAGGCACTTGACTTTCTTTCTTCCACTTCACAAATTCACTTAAGTATAAAACAAACCCCCTTTCACGGTTGATCTTGTAATTCCCATCCCTTCCTACAGTCACATGAAAGCAGACACCCTTTGTCAGACTGGGGCTTTCTTAGCTAACCGCAGCTGTGTATCAGCCGTGCTGGGCTCCAAACCACTGCAAGGTCTAAATAAACAGGACATGCTCATCTTCTGTTCAAAGCTAAGGCTTCTGGTCTATTGATTTTTAAGTCTAGATACAGTCGGGAAACAATCTGCTTTCCTGAGTTATTTATGTATAAATGCAGAACAAAATCTTAAATTGGGTATTTTTGTATTACTCCCAACCCCTTTACTATCAGCCTTGACTGTCAGGCCAATAGCCTACAGTTTGGTAGCATGTATACACATGGAGAGGTTTTACTTCCTGCTGATGTAACAAAATAAATTAAAAGCACCACCTTCTTCCTAGCTAGAGTTGCCAATGGAGGGTCACTGCCATCCACTAAGTACTAGAGAACAATGACTTTCTAGATGGCTAGTTTGTAGAGCACACAAGTCAAGCAGGTTGGGCCTCGCACGTTGAGTTTCCTTGCCTTATATGGATGAAAGTAAGATTCATTTAACTACTGTAATTTACTACTACTGCTACTTTTTACTACTATTTTCGTGCTTTTGTGAGGCCCGGACAGCACTCACGAATAACACAACCTCACACAGGACACATTATGCAGACCTCTGTATACGCAAACAACACAACCCATGCAGACTACCTAGATGCGTGTCAAAGTGATCAGACAAGAACTGCTCACCTAGACATACCCCACACCACCAACAACCTCACACATTAAGAGAGAACTCTGAACATACACCCAATACACCCTGGCGGTTAAAGTGTTCAAAAGCTACTAATTACACATGCAGATTTTATCAACATGTGTACAAACCAAGGAAATACATAAGCAATTTATAACAGCACTTTGGTCCCACTCACCAAAAAAACGTACAGCTCACTACAACTAACACACAACCTAGTCATTACATCTCCAGAAAACTGAATCAGTATACAACACACATTTTTGATTTGGATGATAAAGGAAGCTGGAGGCAGAGACGCACCCCTTTAATTCTCTTCAAATGTCCAAATTGCCTCAAATGTTAAAAAGTATAAATGGGGTAAAAAAGGGCCTTCTAAAACTGCTACTCAAATTTCTACTCCAAAACCGGTAATTCATTGTTTCCTGCGCCATCGTTCACTCATTTACATTCACTGACACTGTACCAATGTTAGCTATGAGTCACATTTGTGTTCCAATTTCACAGTTAAGTTTGTAGAGCAAAATGAACTGGCACATTAAATCACATCTACGGGCTGAGTTACAAAATGGCTGCAGATGCAAAACTGAAAATGTAATAAAACCATATACTCATCAGGAGACAAGGAAGCACTAATGCACAACTGCAATGGATTTTACATCTGCCAAAAAGTGGTGAGATGTGGGTATGATTTAGATCTTGGCGGGACTACTGTTGCCCCGCTCCAGCAGTGGTTACAAGAACTCTGTCAAGCTGACGGCAGTCTGCCCTCTGTATTTAGATGTCGTGGCAACAGACAGTAGACAGCCGCTGTCGTGGTGCTCTCTGCTGGCTAACAGCATTCTGTCCCCGTAAGGCCGGCTGGTTTGCGTCAAGTCGATTTAGATGTTCCCATTGTGCTGGCGGTGTTCTAGTGGCGGTCTGCTGAGGGAGTGACTTCCCGATGGAGTGGGGACTGGTAAGTACAACCTATTAATGTGACAATACACATATGTGTCATGTTTTCATGAAAAACAAATGCAGGTAATGAGTTATTTTCTTTTGTGTTACATACTGCATGCCACTCACACAACAAACACCCACTATTGAATGCTCACTCACAGGCACCAATAGCACAACACCCCAGTGCACCGCAACATCAAAACATTTTTTAAGTGTCAATACGGTTGTGTTCAATTTACCTTGATAAGTAGGAAAATTAACACTGCCGCATTACACCTAAGAAACACTTTGCATGTAAGAGCAATGCAGAAAAACAATAGGCTACGGTAGCTGTCAACACACAATACATAATAGGACAATTGTACAAGTAGATTACCTTAGATCTCTGCAACAGTAGTCGTTTGGCATCGTGGTGGAGACGGAGCTGCAAAGGAGGGACCTGGAAAATGGGGTGCAAGACGGAAGCAGAAGGGGGGAGCAGGAAAAAAGGTACGTTTTTACCTCATTACCTTAGATTCCACCAACTCAAAGTAGGAGGTATTCTACCACAGTTGCCTCGACGGAAAGGCACATTGTAATCAGCTTGGTGGGACTCTTGGTTGGAGTCCTGCCACCAACCGCATCTGCTTATGGCGCCGTCGACGAGGACGAAGATTCCTGGTGGAGGCGGCAAAACTGTGAGTCTTTCGTCCATGTACCCACAAACATCTAAATCGGTCGGGCAGACTGCCAAGTCAGAGGACAGTGAAACTGTTGAAAAAGCAACTACGGAACCTTTACAGCCAAGATCTAAATCACCCAACTGAAGAAAACGTGGAGTCACTACACAATGTGCAGCAATTCTACACTCCTACTGTGGCAAATTGTGTAACTGCTTCTAGGTATTTGCACACAGATTAATGCATACAGCACACAGGGTCTAACATAACCCCTGTGTCCTGGACTGATCTACCTCACAGTTGTTCTTTTCAACAAGTGCATCATATATGCTGTATTCTGTACGTTTTACAGGGTAACCAAAATGTTCTGGAAATTCAACTGCAATCAGCAGGGAGTTTTATTTGAGGCTCTTGATTTTGGCATACACGAGATAAGAACGAGGGCTTCTCAGAGTCAAGTGGCGTCAATTAGCGAATCCCATATCTATAAAAGCGGCCCACATTTGCTAAGTGAGTTTTGAACGTGTCACAGCATGCTGTATAATAGTTTTGCAAGGTATGGGAGGCTGCATGTATATATGCTTGCTGCAGGCAACATTTGTGATAATATCAGGAATACAACAATAAAAGTGGGTCCACCAGTCCATATAGCAGGCCCACAAACAGCCAGATTGATGTGTAGCCCAGTCCAATCTCTGCAATACTGGAATCAGCAGCCAAATGTTCTTCCAAAGCGTGTTTGCAGTGTATAAATCAATATATAGATGCTGGGTGCATAAGGAACAGAAGGAAACAGCATATTGTAGTTAACATGTATATAGCACTTCAGACCCTACTCAAGGTACTAGTTGTGTTTCGGTGAATTAATAACTCACTTCTCTGTAGTTTTTGATTTACCGGAAGAGTCTGAGAGCTTCATTTAGACTTCATAGTGAACTCAAAATATTACAATTTCTGGGGGAAGCTCTGACTTTGGAAATTAGTGGCTGCATGTCCTCCACAACACTATTTTTATGGTGGAGGAAATACAGCCAATGACTTCTACTTCATATTTAGAGTTTCCTCCAGAAATTAAAGAATTTTCAGTTCCCTCCAAACTAAGGCTCTGAGTTTATGTTACAGGAGGAAGTATAGGTTAACTATTCTTCACTCCACCTTTACATACCTTTAAGATACACATATTGCCAAGGTACATGTGTGAAGTTTAGTATAATAGATCTAAACTTACCTTCATACATTTGCCTTCATGATACTTTGGTAATCAATAAACTGGCTATAATGTTTCTAAAGTGCAATTCTATATCTCAATATTCTGGTAGTATATGCGTGTAATGGCCCATCCTTCAACTCTCGAGTTTATTCATGCCAGCCATGATACTAAGTAACCTGATGCTGCCTGCCGACCATAGTTCGGTTTGTACAAAATAAAATTAATGAAAGGTATTATACAGGGTCTACACATTTTAAAAAACTGATGCCACTAGTAATATGTATTTTAGAACATGAATATGAACAATTCAATCAATCAATTCAATTCTTTATTAAGATATGGAAATCAAAAGGAGGTCCACTTAAAAAGTTACAAGAAGATCACACGATTAGATAAACATTTTGCATTGTGCAGAAAGACCCTTACCATAAAATATCATTCGTATAAGAGACAAGATGCAAGTCACTCACTTTTAAAAGGATAAAAAATGTAGCAGCTTTTCATGAAAGTACAATTTTGTACAGAAACCATGACAACCATGATGTCATCCGAAAATATATCTTGAAGAAGATTGTAAATAAAGCTTATATAGTTATAACGAATCATCCTTCGACCTAGCAGCGAAAGTTAAGTGCAATATTCTGCGGATAATAAGAGATACTAATAAAAACACCATTAAGAAGAAGAAAACAAGTATCACAAAGAAATTAGACAGTAAAATGCAATTATAATCACTTTATCGCAACAAATAAATAGAATTAATTATATACACAATGCAAGCAGAAAAAAAGGAAAAGTGACAAAAAATCTAATAAGCCAAGCTCAAAAAAGAAAAAGAAAAACTTCATACAATCTAGCAGCAGCAGTTCAGTGCAAAGTTCCATAGTTGATTTAGGAACGCTTTAAAAACAATAAGGGAAATAAAGAACAATACTATAAGGGAGTTGGATACAGTTACAATTCCTTTAAAATAACAACTAAATAGAATTATTTGGGTACACAATTTCATTAAGTACCAAAGTATTAAGTGGCATACACACTAATGGCCTTAGTAGATTTTATAATGAAATGGGCAGTAGGCATTTTTCACACATGGTGTCTGTCTTTAAAGCAAAGGTCCCGTCAACACTCCTGTATGCTATCGAGACCATTCAAATAGTTGAATGGAGTTTCCTTGATAAAATAGAGGGACAGATTTTACGCAAACTAAATAATTTTATCACTCTGGTCCCGACTCCAGCTATCCACCTGGAATATGGTCTGATAAGTTCACTCGCCAAAGGCTTAGCCAGAGTAATCCGATGGTGATATTTGCTAAAGAATAGTGACACGGATAAAATAACAGGCTTCCTAAATCGAGAGATGATTGGTGAAAAGACTGATAAATACTCGTTTGCACGAGATTTCACCGTAGCAATATATCTTTTTAGCACGCAAGAAGAGCTAGTGCTCTCTCTTTCACCGACGGAACTTAAAGATTTTTTTAAAAGCATGAGCTGCACCATTAGTTATCAAAGAGATCTTAAGAAATGCCGACAGAAGGAAAGATTGAAGACAGTAGTTAACTCCTGTAATCCGAGAGCGGCCCAGAAATATTTATTGTGGAACTTGGATCATGGGATTCATTGTTTTTTTATTTTATTCCATACGAACCTCTTACCTATAAATGATTTAATGGCAAGCTGGTCTCCCCCACTGAGCACAGGACGACATTGTAACCTGAGCAATCTGGACACTCAGAATAAAGATCACATTCTGTTTGCATGCCAAGTCCTATTACCCCATTGTATACTTCTACTACGTCCTTTGTTTTTACAGAATAATATCAAAACTGTAGCTACAGCTCGTGAGTTTCTCCTTTCCCCAAAGAACAAGTTATTCTGCATAACAATCTTCAAGCGTTTTAAGGTGTTTTTAAAATTGGTTTAGTCGTATTTTTAATTTTTTGTCTTAGACAGGGGATATGGGCACAATCGTTTTATTCATGCATAGTCATACTATGTCCTAACTGTGGAATATGAACAACATAATTTTAAAAAATGAGAAATCAATGCATTGAGATATATAACATAAATAAATTACGTTTAGACAAAAAAGGACTTTAATAATGATTTAAATAACATACAGGAAAAAACCAAAAGGAAAAAATGATGGACGGAATGCTGAACAATGCAAACATTCACCCCAGGCACAAAGATTTGGTTTTAATCCCTTGCTCTTTTGCTCACCACCCCACCACAGTTTGGACCAAGCCATATGCAAATCAGGCTTGACCCTGTTCAATAACATAGGTGGCATTGTGTATAGGACCTTTGCTGCCTGAACCCTCAGTGCATTTCATTAGAGCACATAAACTCAGGTAGCTGGGACTGTGACTACGAAATTTGTTTTCTGTGCTCAACCTCCAATTTATGAAACATAAAATTTTACTGAATCACAGAAACAGTTGTTGATTGCTTGTCATGTATTACGTTTCCAGGTAAACTATAGAATCACGCTATGAATTTAATGCTACAGAAAGCACATTTTCTAATCAGACATAAAGCTACCGAGTATTGTTTGTGATCTCAATGCGCCCATTAAGAGAGTCCTCGTCTTCAGGAACTTTTTTTGATGTCTCATGAATTGATCTTTATAAACAGAACCTTCCTTCAGATATCAGAAATGTTTAAACCTTGTTAAACTCGTCATCCATACAAATTTATTTTTCAGATTTTACATTCTATTCCCACTCAACTATATTCCACTATATTCCACTTCAGCCTTCATCCTCTGCCCCTTTGCTTCATACCCACAGTCTATTTTATCTTTATCTCTATATACACTCATTTACATATTCTCACATCACTGATAAATGTGCAGGATTATGGTCACTCCTCGCAAAAGCTTACCTGGAATGAAAATGTATTATAAATTTGCAGTCAGTCCAGATCCTAACTTTGCAGGTTATATGTGGGTTGCATTTAATAGTTAAATTCTCTACTATTTAAAAGGGCATTAAGGCTTCTAAAGGAAACCAACGCTTCTGCTGCATAAACTAGTAGCTGCCATATTTGGACGGCAGCTGCCATTTCAATGGTTTCTGCTAAAACAGGGACTTAATTTTTTCGTCCACTCAATCAGCTGAATAACAATGCTTTCAGAGACTTCCATCATATTGGGTTGCCAGAAGGGCTCGTGGTAAAAAGTATGCTGGACAGCGGACTCCCAATGAACCTCATTCTTCTATGAGATACTCTATCATACAAACTCGCTAGAAATAAGGATCATCAGTCTTAAGATAAGCAGACATAGTCAGCAACCACTCACCCTGCCCCGATGTTACCTACACAGTTAAATAATTTAAAATGGTTACTCAATACTTTTGCCTGAGGTTTGTTCTCACTCTGCAGTGTCAGCTCTCCCCAAATAAACCGCTGAAACTTACTCTTTGCTTTGTGACTTCTACTAAGGGGACAATCCTCTTGTGTTTGTATTAATGCGACAAGTCCTGCCGCGGTGGAAGCCCTGCCATGTTCCATGGACCATGTGCTGGTGCCAACCAACGTCAGCATAGGAAGCAGAGGGCGTGGGAAGGAGAGTTGAATGGTGTTGCTGCCCTGTTGGAAACCTTCATCAACCCACTGAGGAATTAATTGTATGTTATCTGTGATTACAGGGAAGACTCTACTGCGAGGACATCAGCAGGCACTACAGCGACCATCAGGCAGCGGGATTGTCTCTGCCCCCATGGGCGTGTATTGGACTTAATACAGGTGTCCTGAACTTACTTGCCATTTTCACTACGTCAGCCCATGAAGAAGTGCGCGCAACGCACTAAACGCGTCGGCAATATTGACATTGATCCCTGATGTTTGTTCTCACTCTGCAGCGTCAGCACTCCCCAAAAAAAACTGCTGAAACTTACCCTTTGCTTTGTGGCTTCTACTAAGGGGACTACCCTCTTGTGTTTGTGTGTATATATATATATCCAATTACCGCTCCAGGTGCTAAGATCCACCACACAGAGAAAACGGACACTTTGCAATTGAATTCACTGCTGACTGCAGTCATACTTTATTTTAAGTTTTTCATCAGCGCAAAAGGACGAGATGACGCGTTTCTGCCAGCAGGGTGGCCTTGCTCACATATATAGTGAATATATATCTATATATATATATATATATATATATAGATATATATATATATATATATATATCTATATATATATATCTATCTATATAGATATATATATATATATATATATATATATATATATATATATATATAGATATATATTCACTGAAAAAACCACAGGTTTCAGGGACGTTATAGTTAGTTGGACATTTCACTCGTACAAAACCAGAGTAATTCGGCCGTTATAGTCAGTTCAGTTAAATATAACTTGCGCCCCCGCAATGCCCTGCTGATGACAACACATATTACATCATTCATGACATGGTCAGTGACATCACTGATGACATCCCTGGTGACAATGATGACATCATCCAGTGACTGTGTGTTTCTATAAAATTTAAATATATTTTATATATATGCCAAGGTGTATTGAAGAATGAGTGGGTGTATAATTGTCTGGATGGATGATTTAATAGGTGTGTGACTGACTGTATAAGTGAGTGATTAAATGTGTCTTACTGAATGCATGGGTTAGTGACTGATACAGACATTCACACAGTTTAGTTTTATAAGTTGGAGTGTAAGAGGTTGCATGGGTTGGTGAGTAGCTAAATGAGGATCTATATGGGTTATTGATTGGTTGTCTGAGTATCTTGATAGGTGCCTGAGTGTCTGTGTGGGGGTGTGTGAGTCTGTGCATAAATGTGTGAGTTGATGATTTACTGGGTGTATGGGTTCAAGAGTGCACCTGTGAATGGCTGTATGGGTGGTGAGTGTGTGTATGGGTGTGTTGTTGAGTGAATGGATACATCAGTGGTACATGTGTGAGTAACTGCATATGTGAAAGGCAGTATATGTGAGTGTTAGAGTGTATATATGACTATATGTGAGAGTGGCTGTATGGATCAGTGTGTGCTTGTATTAGTTATTGTACAAGAATGTAAGTATGTGTTAGTTTGAATAAGCGAGGTGGTGTGTGTATAACGGAATAGGTGAGTAAATGGGAGTGTGATTGATTCTTAACATGACTGACTAGGTGTGTGCGTAACATTATGGATGAGTGGTGGTGTGGGAGTGTCTGGATAGATATGTGAGTGCATATGATAATGCCGTATTGATGGTTCACTGCATGTATGAGTGACTGTATGGGCGGATGAGTGGATGTGTGTGGGTATGTACTAACTGGTACTGGTGTGTCTATGGTTTCGAAAATGGTGGCCTGCATTTTAGAATGGGTGTATCAAAGGTTATATTAGGGTATGAGGAGTTGCATCAGATTATCACGTGGATGATGTCATCAGTAATGTCACTGACCATGTCATGAATGATGTAATATGTGACTTCATCAGCAGTGCATTGCGGGTATAGTTAGCTGAACTAACTATAACGGCCACATTTCTCTGGTTTTGTACGAGTGAAATGTTCAACTAACTATAACGTCCCTGAAACCTGTGGGTTTTTTTGTGATTTTTAAATGCTAATTTCTGACTATAAAGTGCCTCAAACCTATGGTTTTTTCAGTGAATTTCAAAGGTTTTTTAACCCCTTCCCTGCTGGGCAGATTCCCCCGCTGTGCTGGGGGGGCGCGCGCAGCGCCCAGGTGCTCATGACAAGCTCAGCTCGTCATGCAGCACAGTTCTCGTGTGCTCATGATGAGCTGAGCTCATCATGACCACACCCATTTCATTAGAACGTTCGCACAGCAGGGGAATTAGCCCAGCATGCGAGCGTTCTAAAGGCCATGACGAGCTCAGCTCGTCATGAGCACCAGAGCACCGTGGCTCATGACGAGCTCAGCTCGTCATGAGCATGCAAGGGGTTAAATGCTATTTTCTAACTATAACGTCCCTGAAACCTATGGTTTTTCAGTGAATTTCAAAGGGTTTTTTAAATGCTAATTTCTAACTATGCCTACAAAGGTAGGACATGTGAAGAAAGAGGAAGAAAAGCACAGAAAGAAGGAAGAGAAATGCAGAAAGAGGCAACAGAAGTCCAGAAAGATGAAGAAAGGTGAGTGTGTGGTGAATTTATAAGTGCTTGTGTTTTGGCGCAGTGACTAGATAAGGACATGGAACTGGCTGGGTGATTATAGGAGTGCATGGGTAGTGACAAGGAGATGGCTGGACTGCATCAGTAGTGCTCAGGGTATTGTAGCAGTGCATGTGTTAGTGCCTAGGTCATTGCATGAGCATATGGGTAGTGACTGGATGAATAGAGTACTGCAAGGAGAGTGCATGGTGAATTTATAAGAGCTTGGGATTTGGCGGAGTGATTGGATAAGTACACACATGTCACATCAGGCCCGCCCCCTCCCTTCACCACTGTGCAAACGCGCCCCCTTGTGTGTTTTAAGTTGGGGGATTAATTCCCATTGAATCCTGAGGGTCCCTTGGGGCCAACTAGCCCACCAGGTACCTTCAGTAAGTGCACAGAGCTGTGTTGCAGAGAGGTGGTCTAAGGCCACGCCCCTTTTTAACCTCTTTGCAACGTAGCTCTGTGGCGCTTACTGGAGGCGCAGTTCAGGGACCCTCAGAATTCAAGGGGATTTAATCCCCCAACTTAAAATGCGCCACAGGGAGTTTTTACACACGTCAAATCAGGCCCCACCCCCTCCCTTCACCACTGTGCAAACGCGCCCCGTAGTGCGTTTTAAGTTGGGGGATTTAGTCCCCTTGAATCCTGAGGGTCCCTGGGGTCCAACTAGCCCACCAGGTACCTCAAGTAAGCGCCACAGAGCTGCGCTGCAAAGAAGTGTAAAAAGGGGCGTGGCTTCGGACCACCTCTCTGCAACGCAGCCCTGTTGCGCTTACTGGAAGTACCTGGTGGGCTAGTTGGCCCCCAGGGACCCTATGGATTGAAGGGGAATCAATTCCTCAACTTAAAATGCGCCACAGGGCACGTTTTCAGAGTGTTGCTGGGAGGGGGCGGTGGCTCCAGCGCGATGCTGGCTTTTGTTTATTTTATGTTTTTTAGTAGGGTGGCTATGTGGCCCCCCCTTCCTTTCCTATTTTTTGGGCCCTGGGCACCCCCTTCCCAAGGGCCTGACCACTATTTGTTTTTTTACACGGAAGGGGGCCCCCTTCCCCAGGCCATTTTCGGCCCCGGGGACCCCATCCCCCGGTTCATGGCCAACATTCTTCTTTTTCTTTTATATTTGGAGGGGGGCCACTTGCCCCCCCTAGGCTAATTTTGGCCCAAGAACCCCATCCCCCGGGCCCAGCCCCCCTCAGGCCAATTTTGGTCCCGAGAACCCCATCCCCCGGGGCCGGCCTTCTCCTTTTGTTTATGTTTTTTTATTATAGGGAAGGGGGTCACTATTGGCCCCGGGGACCCCATCCCCTGGGGCCTGGCCATCCTTTTTTTTTTGGGAGGGGGGTCACGTGGCCCCCTTTCTCAGGCCAATCATGGCCCCGGGTACCCCCATCCCCCGGGGCCGGCCTCCTTTTTTTTCTTTTAGGGCAGCCGCGTGGCCCCCCTCCCAGGCTACTCCTGGCCCCGGGGACTCCATCCCCCCGGGCCTGGCCTCTTCGTTAGGGACCGTGATGGGAGCCCCAATTCCCCCAGGGCCCCGCAGGCCCCCAGCCTCCTGCGGGAGCCGGCATTGCTTTTCCTCATGGGGAGCTGCTGACATGCAGCTCCCCGTGTGGAAAAGCAATCTGCTTTTGGATTTTGGAAGAGAGAGCAGGTTTCCCTGCTCTCGCTTCCAAAATCCAAGGCAAGTTTGCTATGACAGGGCGGGAGCCGCGCGGCTCCCGCCCTGTCATAGCAAACAGCAGTGTCCTGGGGGTGGGCACCCCGGGTCACTGCAGGAGGCGGCCCTGTGGGGTGGCGGTCGCCAGGGCCATCAAGGGCTCCAGGAGGGGGCGGCATGGCCCCCCTCCCAACTATTTAAATCCCCGGGGAGGTGGTGGTCCCCAGGGCTAGGGGGTCCGTAACGGGCCCCAGCATTTGCATTTTAGTGCCCTGGCGAGGTGGCGGTCCCCGAGGTGTGTGGGGGGCTGGGGCCCCCCACACAGGTTTATTTTATTTTTTTAAATATGCCCCGGGGTTGACGATCCCCGGGGCAGCGGGGAGGCCGTGTGCCCCCGCAAATATTTAAGAAAAGTCTCGGGGGTGATGGTACCCTGGGCTTGGGGGTGCCTTGGAGGCCCCCCACACAATAATAAAAAAGATGGTGGTGGTCCCCTGGGCTGCGGAAGGGCCGCGTGCCCTCCTGCATATTATTAACATAGCCCTGGAGAAGTGGCGGTCCTCAGGGCTGCGGGGGCCCTTGTAGGCCCCCGCTAATAAATTGGCAGTGCCCCTGGGACCTGGCCCATCCAGGGGCCTCATTTAAATGAAGCGCATTTTTTTTAAATAATTCCGGCGGGGTTCACGACCCCAGCACGAATGTTGCCAAAATGATTTAAAAAAATGTTTTTTGGGCCCTTGGGGTCCTTGTGGGAACCCCTGAGCATGCCTAGGGGTCAGCGTGTTTCTACCCTGCCCCCTTCTCTTATTCTTTATCTTAGTTTCACTGGTTTCTTGTGACTGTTCTACCAAGTCACAAGATGGCTGCCAACACTTACTGGTTTGGAATGTTGGCAGCCAATCACAGTGAAGCTCGTGGTCGGGAGGGTTCGCAAACCCACCGCTACCCCAGATATCAAAACATTTTTTTTTTTTTATTTCTCAGCAACTACTGAACGGATTTACACCATTTAAAAACAGAGGTTGCTTTCTGAACCAAGCACTACCTTTTTGCCGAAATTTGGTGTAATTCCGTTCAGCAGTTCGGGCTGTAGCCTTGGCTAAAGTTTCCTACGGAAAATTGATTATCCACCTTTTATTTTTTGAATTTCTCAGGAACTACTGAACGGATTTACACCATTTAACAAAATGGACTCTTTCTGAACCAAGGGCTACCTTTTTGCCAAATTTGGTGTAATTCCGTTCAGCAGTTCAGGCTGTAGCTGTGTCTAAAGTTTCCTATGGAAAATAACATGGGGAAACGCGTTTTGGGACCCCCGTTTTTCTCTTGACGAATCACCCCGAAACTTTCAAGACAGGAGCTGACCGGAGCTGATCACTAGTTTTGAAAATTCGCGAAGATTCGTCAACCAGCGCCAAAGTTATTGGGAAAACAAAAAACGCTTTTCCTATGGACAACAGGTCCTAACTATAACTACCTACCTGTGACCGCCAGTAGGTAATATATATATATAGCCTCACCGTTATTTCTTATAAAATGTAAACATGTTAGATCTACATCCAAAATTCCTGCACAGAATTAGCCGCTAGAATTCATTTGTGATAAGATGACTCTTTGAATGGTACCAAAGAGGTTAGTTTTAGAGAGATTTGTTTTGAGATGTGCAGTGGATTCAAGATATAAATAAGTTATTGATAAACAATATGACAAAAAATCATCAGTCAAAAGAGTTCCAAGCATTTTTCCTGGGTGCTGGTGTCCAGGGGCGGATGGTGTTTAAGGGTGAAAGGGACGTTGCCCTGCCATCGCGGGGGGGGAGGGGGGGGGCGAAAAACCTACAAGCAGCCTAGTCAAAAAGCTAATGGTTGCTTACTTTTGACCACCAGAGATGCTTGTCGTTTTTTCTCCCTCTCCCCACGAGGTGGCAGGGTAATGTGCTCTTTTATGAAGGATTTAGATTTTTTTCGTTCAGCAGGAGTACCTCATTACACATGTGCCGAGCGAGCGTGATGATTCTCGCCCTAAAGGCACAAACCTGGCCTGTGACATCACTTTGGAATGCGTTTTAGCAGCGATGCACAGGCTTGCTATTGGGCGTATATTGCTCTGGCACAAGGCGGGGTCTGAAGCGTTCCATTCATTTAATGGAAAAGGGCGGGGAAGACTCAGAGGGACCAGGCTGAAGTGGGTGGCTCTATGGAAAACTGGCCTCACCTCCTCCAATGGTGGTGTGGCTTGTATTGGCTGATGATGAGACCTGAGGGGTGCAGCTTTCGATTACGAGGTCAGGGAGTGCTGCAGTGCACGTGACATGACGTGATATGCTGTGGCAAAGCTATACCTCGTTGCAGGAAAACCAGGACCCGGCCAGAATTGGAATGGAGGCGGTTCGGGACCTCACCCGGTAAGGTAATTTCTTATTCCTCCCCCCACCTCCCCACGAGTTTGACTCATGTCGGCCGGCCCAAGCTAAAGTCTAAAAATTTTTAATTTGGCATATTAGCTCACACTCTATTTCTGACTCCATGGGCTCATTAAACCTGTACAGCGCTCCGAAGCTGGCGGGGGAGGAACAGGAACTTGCATTTCAGATGTTTAAATAGATTAAATATATATATAGAGCAGCAGTCTCGTCGTTTGCCCAGTTATTTTCTTAAATACAACAGAGCAGGGAAGCCTCCAGAGCAAGAAACTGGAACCATTAATGTCTGCGCCTGCCAGGTGACCCCAGGTCACCTCCATGGCAGCCTAGCGCATTGCCAGCAGCGCTTCACTTGCAGCGCGACCTGCTAGTAGCTAATAGCTATTTTAAAGTACCCGTTTTGTCTTTTTATTTAATTTTATTTTTAAGCATTCTACCCTGATTTTAATTCTGACGGCCACGCATACTCGCGCTTCAGCCCCTCTTTCACGCACTGTAATAGTTTGCTCACCGCACTTGGCGGGTCCCGCGTCCTCGTCTTGTTTGGCGGCCATCTTAGGTTGGGGGGGTCGTTTGCACGCTCTAGTCCTCTCTCTAGGAGGCGAGCAGTGCATAAATTGAGCCATGCTTACGCGCAGCGGTCACGCGCTGCGGGGACGCCAGAATGACGCCGGAGTTACGCCAGAGTTCAGCCCGTCTGCGCCCGTCCGCGCTGAGGTCGGGCTGCAGGTCGGGCTGGACCTGGTCTCCGCTCCTCCTCACCCTGGTAAGACTCGCTTGCGCTATACATTCTCGTCGCTTTTGGCTCTTAGACCACGCGCATGCCCCTTTTTACATGGTCTTACTCCGCTAGGGATACTACACTCGCGACGATGTAGGGCCTGCTCTTCCCTATTCCATCCTCTAGCTAGCGGTACGACTATCCCCTGTCCCTTCTCCCCAAGGCCTACTATTATTCATAATACTGGATTTCTATTAAATGCGCGTTCTTTAATCAAACACAATCTTGCCTTTCACGACTTTGTGGATGAAAGACAGCCTGATTGGGTATTTATTACAGAGACCTGGGCCTCTGACTCTTCTGGCCATGACCTTCTTTTAGCCATCCCTGAGGGCTATTCCCTGCATAGGCTTGATAGATCTAAACGCAGAGGAGGAGGTATTGCTATTCTTTTTAAATCCTCCTTGCTATGTACGGTTAAGCCACTTTCCTCGCCCCAAGATCGCTTTGAAGCTCTCTACTTCTGTATCACATGTGCCCCTACAGTTTCTTTTACGGGTATGTTGATTTACAGGCCGCCTGGCTATAGAGCTAATTTTGTCTCAGACATATTGAGGATTATTGAACCCTACTTTGGAAAGCCCTCCTTCACCATCTTAGGCGACCTCAATTTCCATCTTGATGAGGTCCACGCTAAGGATACGTCATCACTGGTTGAATCTCTTGGGGCCTGCGATCTTATTCAGCTTGTTTCCAAGGCTACTCACACAGCAGGTCACATTCTTGACGGGGTTTTCTCTAATGATCCAAAACTCTCCAGCGGTACACCTCTACCGTTGGTGTGGACTGATCATTTTGCGGTCCCCCTCAAATTAGCCTTTTCCACCTCTAATCTGACTAAGAAGGGGACTAACCCTTTTGTTTCTAGGAGAAATTTTAGAATTCTTACCAATGAGGCTATTGCTCCTTTTATTCCTACACCAGAGGCCCTCTCCCTAAAAAATGCGGATGAGGCAGCACAAGATCTGCAGGACTCCATCACTAAAGCAGTAGAAAATCTTGCCCCCGCATCCCTACAATATGTAGCCCGGCGGAAACCATCTGCGCCATGGTTTTCTGACCGTCTTAGACTACTAAGACAGGGCTGCAGAAGCAGTGAGAGGAGATGGAGGAAATCCTGGGATCCCATATACAGGGAGGCACATAAGTCTGCTCTGCGGGAGTATAAGCAAAAAGTGGTAATAGAGAAGCAGGAATACTTCTCTAATTTGACCAGCTCACTCACTTCTTCCAGGGAGCTGTTTAAAATTGCGGACTCATTATGTTCCCTTCAACTCCCTGACCCCGTAGTCAGCTCTCAACGGCTCTGTGACGATATTGCAGACTTTTTTCATAAAAAGATCTCTGATATCCATACTTCCTTAGAGGTACAACGTCTTTCTCTGGATGAAGACAGTCTATTAGGTATCCGTTCCTCCGAGTCACTGGTTACCGCTCCTCCTAGCCTCCTCTCTGATTTTCCCTCTATGTCCCGGAGGGATTGAATCTTCTCCTTGACAAAACGAAGTCCTCCTCTCCATTGGATCCGTTGCCTCTAAAAAAGTTAAAGGAGTGCAGGGATAGCCTCCTGCCCCCTTTACTTGAGGTGATGAATAAGGCCATAGCCCAAGGCATTTTTCCATCAACATGGAAGAAGGCCATTGTGAGGCCGCTCCTTAAGAAGCCCTCACTTGATCCTGGTCTCTTGAAAAATTTTAGACCGATTTCTCTGCTCCCTGCACCGGCTAAACTTTTGGAAGCACACTTGAATTGCCACCTTTCTTCCTTCCTTGAAGCTGCGGAGTATCTTGACATTACCCAGCACGGATTTCGAAAACATCACAGCACAGAATCTGCTCTCACCTTTGTAGTCGATAACATACGACGCAAGGTGGATGCCGGACAAACTACTGTTCTTGTGCTATTGGACCTCACAACCGCATTTGACACCTTGTCTCCTGCCATTTTAACATCTCGGCTTAGGGAGGCAGGTGTCACGGGTTCGGCCCTGAGTCTCCTCCACTCCTTTCTCCTTGATAGGGAACAGAGGGTGATGCTCGGCAACCACCTCTCCCCAGCTACATCCTTGCAATGTGGGGTGCCACAGGGGTCGGCATTAAGTCCGACCCTGTTCAACATCTATGTGGCCCCCCTTGCTAGGCTGGTAAGATCTCAGGGGATGGAGGTGGTATCATACGCCGATGACACCCAGATTATGGTTTCACTTACTCAGTCCTCTGTCGTATCATCTGCCTCTAGCTTCAGGTCCTGTATGCAATACGTTGCAGATTGGATGGTTGCCAACTTCCTGAAGCTAAATGGCGACAAGACTGAGGTCTTGGTCTTTGGAAAGGACCAAGACATCTGGTCGAGTGAGTGGTGGCCTACTTCTCTTGGCATCTGCCCCACTCCCTCGCAATCTGCCAGAAATCTGGGTGTGGTATTCGACACTTCACTCTCGATGTCCCTACAGGTGAATCGGACCGTCTCGACCTGCTGGGGCGTGATCAAGACGCTCAATAGAATCCGCAGCTATCTGTCTCTCCAAGCACGCAAGCAGATTGCAGTTGCCCTTGTTGGTTCCAGGCTAGACTACTGTAACTCTCTCTACATGGAATCCAACAAGGGCCTTGTTCACCGTCTGCAAATTGTGCAGAATGCTGCTGCACGCTTTGTCCTGGATCTACCCAGGGCCTCTTCTGCTACTGCTGCGAGGAGAGACCTTCACTGGCTTCCTATTCAGCACAGAATTGATTTTAAAATTCTGTGTCTAACTTATAGAGCTCTGGAGGACGGCTCTAAGAACGCTATCAGTCATCTGCTCACTCGCTATCACCCTACAAGGTGTCTGCGTTCATCGGGACTACTTCAACTTGCTGTCCCTCGTTTTAAGCTTACCAGATGGGGAGCTAGGGCCTTCTCCGTCGTCGCGCCACAGCTTTGGAACATCCTGCCGATGGAGTTGAAGGTCCTCCCCTCTCTAGCGCTCTTTAAAAAGGCTTTAAAAACTTGGTGCTTTTCGAGAGCCTATACAGGTTGAGCTGCCTGGTTTTTTTTTGTCGTGAGCTGGATTTGGAATTAGGCGCCTTGATGCCCATTGGGCTAAGTCCGCGCATTATAAGACTTCCTTTATTATTATTATGGCTGAGAGCGTCTTATGTTGACGAGCACTAGGCTGTAGGGCTCCTGCACAAAGCACGGGAGCGCCAGGACTCAGCAACACTCGTGAAAACATCGAAAACAAGAAAATGACAAAGGGATAGTTTTGTGTTTGTACTGTGAAACCCTAATAGTGCTTTCGGTTATGAGCATGAAAAGTTGGTCGTATGGGTGTCAAGGGGGACTGGGAGCATATTGACAAAGCCACTGCAGTGCCACAAAGAGAGATTACAATTATCCAGCACACAGGGCCCTTAATTGGAGATACAAAGCTTCAATGACCTGCTTTGCTTAACGAGTACAATCAGAACAGCAGCCATTGCAGTCTCAGACAAACAGAGTCAGCATAGAGAAAATTGAGGCAAATAGTTTTTCCCTGTCTCCTTTGATTACTCAGGGTTGCCTTCCCTAGGAACAGTTCACTAATGTTTAGTGCACCAGTGAAAAAAAATGTCTCCGTGAGTAGCCCTATACAGAGAAAAGGCATTTTTTTCAGGCCTTCTGACGTAACATGACACCATCACTAAGTAGCGCCACTAGGCTGCTGAATTTGAGCAAACCGGTCATGATCCAAGATGGATGTAGGACCAAGGAAGGATACTGAGGTGTTGTCACAAGGGAAAGGACACAGGAGTGCAAGATGGAAGGAGTACTCTTCACGTATACTTTGGGAGAGTTTAAGGGTAGAAAGTGCAAGATCACAAGACCCAGCCTGGGGAAATGGATGCACAGATAGGGGGCATGGCAGGCCCTCAGTTGTAACAAGATAGGACAAAAGTTTGCACTGTGCAGATAGAATGGCAGACGGAGCAAGGGGTCAACAACAGACAGGGAGAGAAAAGAGAGCTAGATATAGACAAAAAGAGAAGGGGGACTCACTAGGGTAACACTGGGCGAGAGATTAGAGAACGCCACCAGGAGGCACATGGTGAAATCCTTTCACAAGGTGGCATAGGCATAAGAGAGAGATTGGCTGCACTGCAGGGATGGGGTGCAATGAGTACAAGGGTCCCTCGGTGTAATAGTAGCACCAACAGTTCTGGGTGCTAGCTGTCGCCACTTGGTGCAGAGATCTCTCTGCTGCATGCTTGGCTCTTCAGTATCTTTAAGTGCATGACCAAGTCCTCTCACTGCGCACCACATGAGGTCAACTATTTATATTTTAGAAAAGGTGTCTAATCTCTTTTTTTGAACCAATGGAATGCCTACCATTTAAGTTGTACAGAACACCGCAGCTCAATGCTACAAAACCATCTCCCAACTAACTTAGGGCTTGATTCACAAAGTCAGTTCCACTTGCAAACCAGGTTTACAAACAAAATGGAGCAGCCAGGCATTCGCAAAAGGTGACCTCGCAGCCATAATTCAATTTACTCCTGTGTTATTGTAAGTCGCAACTATGTACAATTGTTAAGGAGTATCAGCCTTATTCATCAACGGCCCGTTTTGCGAGCCCCTAATAGCGATTCATAGCGAATCGCTATTAAGGACTCGCAAAACGGTATTCATGTAGGAATTGCTAAATAAATAGCGATTCCTACACATTCCTTATTTGCGAGTAGCAAATTGCTAATCGCAAATAAGGAAAAACTCCCCATTCATTCCTATGGGCCAAAAGGCCCATAGGAATGAATGGGGAGTATTCCTTATTTGCGATTAGCAATTAGCTAATCGCAAATAAGATAGCGATTTAAAGGGTGCCAGGGGTGTCCAAAGGACACCCTATAGCACCCCTTAAATGCAAATTGAAACAGGTGTTGCGCACACACATGTCCAAAGGACATGTGTGTGTGCAACATGCAACTTAGAAAAATGCTTTTAAAAGCATTTTTCTAAGTTTTTGCTATTTACCGAGAGGTCTGACCTCTCGGTAAATAGCGGCCCGAAATTGCGAATTAGCAATTTAAAAATGGTTGATGAATTGCATTTAAGGAATCTCAAATAGAGATTCCTTAAATGTAATTCCTCGCAATTTAGCGAATTAGCAATTACTGATTTTTGCATTTGGGATGATGAATTCCAAATGCAAAAATTGCGCTCGCAAAGGGCCAGATTCTCAGATTCTGGCCCTTTGCGAGCGCAATTCGGCTTGATGAATCAGGCTGTTAGTCCCTCTGTCCAGGAACAGGACACTGACCCTTCCCACTGCGGCCACAACTGCTCACTCCTAAGTGTGGTGTAACTTTGCATTTTTCATTATGATTGAAGTACTTTTTTACTGAAAAAAAATAAGTGCAGGGGCCCAAAGTTTTTCTTAGTGGTCCGTGTCCCTGAATACTAGGATTTCTGGATCCATACTCGTGCCTCTGTCTTCAACCACTCTACACTTTCTTCTGCATTATACATATCATGTAGAGTCTTTTCCTTGCCTGTCATACTTTGTCACTGTTTTCCTGACTTTCTGTTCTTCCTTCTTTCTCTCTTTTCTGTCTTTCCCTGTCCTTCTCAGGGTGAATCTGATGATGAAAATCAAAGTACCGCCCTCAAAAATAAATACAGGTGCCCGGCACCTGCAAACTCCTGTACTGGAAAACCAGAATTATATGAATCAATATTAAGGCATGGAGGCAGTTTTGCATATGTTCAAAAACTAAAATCTAGATGAAAGAAGCAATGTAATCGGTTGCATGTGTATAATAGACCATGCAATGAAAAAATGAATATTTCCCTTTAGATCTGACTGTATCACCACCCGCTGTCAGGATTCCAAGATGCCCCATTGCTTGTTGATGTGCTGTTTTCGAGCTTTGTCAACATTCACTCAGAGGTTTCAAATTCCCCAGGTCCATGTGCGAGCAGCTCATACAGTATAGTTTTTTCTTTGTATTCTGGGACTCCTGGTCCTGACTTTGTAACTGTGACTACTTATCCTAGTAAACAGATTAAAAAACTTGAACTGACTGAGCTACTCTTGCAAGGAAATGGGAAACCCTCTTCTAGAGAATCACTGGATCAGAGCACCCATGTTTCTTAGATCTTTGCATGATTAGCTCATCCAGGCAAGGAGTTTGCTGTGCATTCTGGGACTTGTAGACCTATATATCTCATTATACGACCAGGACTACAAGACTCACAGTGCAAAGCTAAAACCTGGGCTGGATCAGCTACTCAATTAGTTTAGGTCAACCCTCACTTCGTTTTTGACTGTGAAGAGTAAAGTGCATGTGTTCTCTAATTTGCTTGAAAATGCACCTTCTCGGTGCGCTCGCTCGTCACGGTGTGCTCCACCTCAAATTGTACGCCCCACCACTTTCAAATGGCACCAGACGCCCCTGCTGGTGTCCAGGGTGCAACAGACAAAAAAGGGTGGAGAAAAAGGCTAACATGTTTGTCAAGCAGCAATTTTTCATTGATGGTTTCAGCTACTGTCTCTGTCGACAAGTACTCTCATTCAGAGTCACTAGAGCAAAGCCCACATAAGGGACATTGGTGGTGAAATGTTGAGAGGTAGATTGTGAGGAATTCCAAGTTGTTGGAACCATCCATTTAAAAAATGTAGGGTGTGCCAAGGTGGCAGAGACATATAAGTGGCACCGATAGGAACATGTACAGAATTAAAAATTAGGATGGACAGGAGAAGTGTCTGGGATCAAAGTATAATACAGGTTCTTTCTTGAATATGCTAGTGATCTGTGTACTGTCAATTCATTTCAGGAAACAGACACATAACCAATTGTTTTGTAAAGCTATTGAGCAGGATTGTGTAGACCAGTGATTCTTAACCTTCTGATCTTTGAGGACCCCCACTTAAACATTACTGAAACCTAGGGACGTCCTCTGAATCATAATTGGAATCCGGGTACCCCAATGAGTCATTTCTGGAAGCCAGCGACCCTAGACTAATCATTCCCATTGATTTGAAATGCAAAACAATACACAAAAAGTTCAGTCATCAAACAAATACACAAATTATGAAATATCCTATTCAATTCACAAGTGTATATATATATATATATATATATATATACACACACACATTTGTGTCAGCTCGGTTTCTGCTCAAAGGAAAGCGAACGTAGGACATATATATATATATATATATATATATATATATGTGTATATACATATATATACACATACACACACACACACATTTAAATGGGAAGGTTGGAGCATTTCTAAATTAATTGAGCCACATATTGTCCATACTATATTCTATTTGATGCACTTGCACTGCTCCCAAAAATCAATCTAGGGTACTAACTTAATATTAACCTCCAATTTCAAATTCCTTCACATTTACCGAACATTTGACATTTTCAGTCATACTTGTATCATCTTTATTCAGATAAACTTTATTATTTAATTCTCTAAGTATTTGCAGACCCCTGGGTCGACGGAGCACAGATTATGAACCACTGGTGTAGACTATGATGTTGAATATAATGGATAGATTGAAGAACGCTAATGCACCTTCATCTCCATTTTCTTAGGAGAGCATGAAAAGTTGAGTGATATAATTGTTGGTACTAGCTGTTTAGACAGCGAACTTGCACAAGTCAAGTAGTTTACAGTCAAATATGTGTTGGAGGATTTTGATAGTGATTTATGAGTGCCATTTTTCTCTTTCCTTTGTAGGGGTGCCTTGTGTTAACATTGGGTCATTAAAACGTGTATGGTAATAACGTGAAAAGTGAAGTGTTGGGTATCTTCCAATGTAAACTTTAAGAGATTAGAATTGCAATTATATGTGGTTAGACGAATAACTGAAACTGTAGAATTCGTACATGTAGCCAGTGAGTAGTCACACAATTGATGTGCTTATGCAATGTGCTGATTTGAATGGCTCAGTAATAATGTTAATTTGATAAGTGTGCTTCATGAAGTTATGCGCTATTTCTTATGTGAATTTGTAGACCTGAGCTGTATTTTTCCCCTAGAAGCTCTCGCATTAGATGAGCTAGTAAATTTCATGTGCATGTTTACGTTGTTCTTTCTCACTTTTCTGTTGCAGGTGGAGAAATTCATCCTTGTTAGTTACAATAAGGTCCTTTGTTTTAGGAGTTAGGCTAGGGAGGAGAAGATACATTCAACAGTGATGCTGATAATGAAGGATTGTTGTACTTTCTTATCGAAGCGAGCCTGGGAAGCAAGGTCATCTAGCCAAGACCTGGGAGCTTCGCTGGAGAGTGGAAAGTTACCTACAAGGAGCTGGCTTGCTTGGATGCCGTGATGAATTCATTTCAGGATATTACTTGCAAGTTAATTTACTGAAGTAGGGACAGTGTACATAGAACGTCTGCCTTGCGATGAGAGAGAGAACATCTTAGAACAAGCTCTATAGCCGTATGCTACTTGACCCATTTACACGTGAAGAGGCTTCTTTAGGGAGCGTTCCCGTGCTGACATCTTTACAGAACTTGCCTTGTGGAAATGTTAAGTAGGGATGTCATGTTAGTGGTAGTGTAGGGACAGAATAATGATTTTTACCTAGAAACCTCCAATGAAGGGGACTCTTGATGTTGGAACCATCATTTTCTGTATCCTGATGCGGGAACTGGTTATCTTGTGCAGGCTGCACTGCCTTAATTTCACCCATAGGTTTGGCTTTGTATTTGTTCCAATGTATTTCTACACCCTCATCTTAAGGTGCTTGTATGTCTATCTGTTCTTGGCTTTGTAATAAATTAATCAAACTTAATTGGGAGGTTGTGATTCTTTGGAGTCATAGTTCATTGGAACAGTAATGATTGATTGGCTAATGACATTTCTCCCCTCCACAATTTCATGCAAATAAAAAGAGAGATCAACCTAGGGTTCCAGATAAATCTAGAACGTGGAAGCCGGCTCCTTCAATACCGACTACTAATCTATAACAGCTATTTATATATATATATATCAGGCTTTATTTGCACTTCTTTAAGCAGAGGGACAGCAGGCCATTTTCCAGAGAACAATTTATGCCAATGCAGTCAATGGGCTGCAGATCAGAGGTCTGTAATAGTTAGAATCGTCCAAAAATAGAATACAAATGAGATTATACTATTTTTAAAAATAAATTAGGCCACAAGGGTATAGCTTAAGTATGTTTAAACACACAAAAATGTTATTTACTTAAAAGCTTTCAATAGAGAGAAAATGCAATCTTATTAACATATTGAGGAATTGAACTAGGCTGTTAACTGAAAAGTGTACAGAGACACAAAATACAATTAATTCACTTACTTTGAATGCCAGATTATGACAACACAGCAAGTTGCCTGTCTTCAGAAACACCAGCCAGGACCTAATAAATAATACATAGCTTTTAGAGATTACACATACCATTTGTGAAGACAATTGAAAGTAAATACATAATACTTGACATTAAACAATTCATGAAGAACACAGAAGGTTAGTACATATTTCTTTACACAAAGTGTAAAAAAAACTGCTATATTGAGAATCATGAGCTAAGTGTTTGGTAACATATGATGACTGAGTACCCCTTTAACCCCTTGTGCGCGGCTGCGATTCTGCGCCTGTGCGACACATTCCGATCACGGGTGCGGTCATGACGGCCGGGAGCCGTCATCAGCACACGAGCACTGTGTGCCATGACGGCTCCCGGCCGTCATCAGCATGGAAGGGGTTAAAAATATATTCTTGAAACAAGGATGTCCACTGTTTTGTATGACTTTCAGTGACCTCATGATATCCAAATCAATACGTAACATTGTATTCTTCAGCCAAACTTTCCACACCAACCGTCCATGGATGCACTTTTACATGTTCCTTCTTCAGGACACTAACGACAATCAATGAATCACTCATGCATCAAGGCAAGAGCTCAGGTGAAGAATTCAATATCTGATGCTGACAGATAATGTCATGCTCTTAATAGTAATCATTATGAATGTTTTAAATACAAGCACCACATGGCGCAGAGGGTCTAGTATCACATCCTGTCTTTTCAAAATGGCAAACAAGGAATTGTTCTAGATTTAAAAAACAAAAGTTAACTATACGCCATAAACATATGGTCTATAATTATTAAATTAGTCAAATACATATCTCCATGCCCCCACCATTGCCACTGTTGATAGCACTTTGGATTTTCGGCATTACCTGCACTGTCAAAAATATAAGACAGTTGAAAAGATATAAGTGCCTTCTGTCATACATTAGCCTCCATCTGGGTGGTGTCCAAATACATCAGGCAGCCTAGTTCTTGGATTTTCATAAACCTTGACCATAACTTGGTGCTGCACCTTGGGATACTGATATGTTGCTCATTTAACACAATTCAAGACTGAAGTGTAGTCTGCGAACAGGAGTATTCCTAACAATGAATGTGGCCCAGACAAAATTAAGTTTATTAATGAAAGATATACTTGAAACAAGAGGCCTGTTTTATCTTCTAGGCTCGCTCACAACTCAACAGTGAATTAGATGCAGGGCCAGACTGGCCGCAGCGGACACCGGGCGTTTTTCCGGTGGGCCAGAGGCATGGGGGTCGGCCAGTTTTGCAGCCGTGGGGCTTGTTTTGTCACTGGGGCCGGTTTTGCAGCAGTGTTGCAATATTGGCCCCCTGTAGCAAAATAAAAGTGCCAACTGTGCTCGCAATTAGAGTGTCTCAGTGCCACAACCCCCCCTCCTCCCCGGCCAAGCAGCCAGTCAAGTGGAATTGCCAGGCTGGTTTTTCTTCCCAGTCCGGCCATGACTAGATGTCATGGGCTGATGTTGCATACAGCTGCAAGCAAGATAAATGAATCGCCACTAAATAGCACCCTTACGATTTTCCTTAGCAGAAGGATATAAATTGCCTACTAGCGTGTAGCTTTATTAAAAAAAGTAGTTGACTGGAAGAGTATGTGAGTTTTTCCCTTCCAACAGCACAAGACTACCGACTACTGTAAATTCAGCAGAAAATTAACTTAAGGCACTTTTCGGGCTACCATGAAACTTTGAAAATTACAGGTTCCTCGATGATATCATCGCTCTCAAATGTAGGCAGAACCTCCGGGTTCTTTTTTTTAATGAATGCGAGATGACGGCAGTTACTGTGATGCAAGAGATGCCTGATTGGCCGGTGGACATCTCAAAATCTGGCAGGCAGTTACTTCCTTAGGACGACAAAGTACTTCACTTCTTTGCCATGAAGGAGTAACCCATCTGCCAAACTCAAAATTAGGCCCAAATTCCCCAAACCTAATTGTTTACTAACAAAGACAAGATGGAGGATTGTTCTCGTACAACCTTGAATGCGATTTTCCATATTCTTCAGTGAGCTAACAATACTCCTTATGTCTCAGAAATCAAATTCAAATCAACAGTGAGACAGAACATATTTCAAATGCTTTCAATTTCATCTCCAGTCCTTCTTCAGTGCACTGCACAAAGATCAGTAAACAAGCATTTACAATGCAATAGGTCTCCCAGTATTAAAGTTTGAGCTATTGGCATTGTATATTACAATGTGTTACATTAATTTGTTATCAAACTCTGAATTGTTGTATAAAGATGATTTGTGTCACGTGACTTCCCTACCATCTCCTGCATGGCCTGCTGCCTGCAATGTCGTAATGCAAGAGGATGTTCCTGAAAGAACTTTACAATCTACTTCAGCAAATGTGACTTTGCCTATTCACTGGATCAACAGGTGTGAATGAAAAACTCCGACTCATAGCTTCACAATAAAGTTAACAGTAACGCCAGGGCTGTAGCAAGCACCCCCACCTGCAGAGACACGCTTTGAAGTGGTGGGCGGCGGGCAGCTGGCTCTCAGTCACTCACGCCTTCTCTATGAAACTGGCTGACAAGTGACCCAGACTTTGTTATTTCTCACGAGACGTCTTATTTCCTTTTTGCACAAATTACACAGAGTGCCGAGGAGTAATGGTATTAAAGAAAACAGGAAGCGGAACATCTGAGCAGCTGCTTACACCAAGAGAGTTCCTCTACAGATGTTCCAAATGTTTTCAACGTAATCCCTTCTAAACAGTTCCCTTGGGAATTGTTTTATGCAGCTCATGCAAAATGTGTACTCTGCCAGCGGCAGAAAAAGTGAAAAATACATGCATGGGCGCTGTTAAATGTCATCTCATCTGGGGCCGAGTCTTGAAGGTGTGCGCTAGGGACGGACGCAGCTGGGCGCCTCATTTAAGCCCTTTCACTGTCATGTGTACCTTTAACTCGGAATTTCTCAAAGATTGTGGATAAGCTGCATTGCCCACAGTTCGGAAACAGTGAGCATTATTGCTTCTCTGTTTCCCAGCGTTGCTGCCTGCAGCTTGTGTACTGTGAGAAACTCATAGTTAAATGCATGTACCTTGGAGAACGGAACAGCAGCCCTCGCCGTGCTCTGCTCCATCGCTGCTGTTCATGCTACCTGCCTATCTTGAATACCACTTTTCTTTCAATTGTGTTCACCCCTTGCGTCTCTCTCTGCACCAGTCACACATACAGTAGTGTCGGTGTCACACATACAGTAGTGTCGGCCCCGTCTCTCAGTATACTGTCATAAATTTTTTCAGGCTGTCTCCATAAGCATTGCCTCGCTTACTGTCTCTGTCTATTTTAGCCTCGCTCAGCATTCTCCCTTCTCTGTCCATCCCCCCCGTTGTCTAGCTGCCTCTCTTCTCTCTTTGTGTCTCTTTGTATGTCTGCCCATCTTCCTCTAGCCTTTCCTGCCTCCCGTTCTCTCCACTACACCCTTGTTGTCTCTATGGTCACAGCTGTATGACGTTATGTTTTATATGTCCCTGTCAGCTTGCGTGCCTCACCCTGTCCTTGCCACTGCCCAGGTAAATCAAACCTTCCAAAATAAACGAAACCGTGTGTTTCCTGTCCCCCCTGCAATGGGACATATTCTATGTGTCTCCGTCCGAGCCCTAAGTCCTCCCCCGTTTTTGGGCGCTGCCTCTCCTGTGTGGTAGATTTTCCTGGGTAATTTGTGCTGGCATGGTTTGAATGAGTCTGGGTGAGCGGAAACACAAGCTGCGTTTTCTTTGCAGTGCATAAAATTATGAAACGTACCACATTTATTAACAACAGAGCGGTGTCATGCAGTGCAGCCCTGGTGAAAAGCAAAACATGCTAGAGGGTACTTTAAATCAATCATAGCCCTTTCATTCCTAGTCGGCACAAGTGTGCACATTTGCAATACGCTGGAGAGCAGACCGTTTCAACTTTTGAATGCAAGAATTGGGGCATAGCACATTAGTTGCACTTGTTTTCCCCACATTCCAACTCGAGCAAACTCGGTTTTTACACCGTCTGCCCACGTAATTTGCGCCAGGTTTACCAGTGAGAATCATGGCGGCAAAGCCTGCAGGCACGCAGAGTTGGTTTCTTGATCTGGGTACACATGACTTGTTGCACTGAATCAGCAATTGTGCCGGACTAGGAATGAGGGCCTCTTCACGGAGTAAAACGATGATAATACGGAAAATGGATGGGCACATTATCTGACTTCTGTTTTAGCGCAGTTCGAGAAAGGCTGCATGGATTACATTACCTAACGTGGAGGTGAAGAACACTGGTTCTGATCCATTCCCAACATATGACCTACCACCAGCAGATATTGGCCGCCCAGCCAGCACTTCATCTCAGCGAACCTGCTCCTGTACTCCCCAGCTGGTCGTGTGCGCGTGAGGAAAACTACCGTGGGGCGGGACTTCCGTTTCCTGCTGGAAGCCGCGCCCACGGAGTGCCTGCCCAGGAGAGGAGCGGTGGCGGCTGAAGTCCGGAGTGGCGGTAAGTGGGGGCGGGGGGGCGCTCGGTGCACTTGTGGGTGTGTGTGTGCACGCGTGTGTGTATGCGACAGCGGGGGTAGGTTCTCTGTATGTGTGGGTGCGTGCGTGCATGGGCGCTTGTGTGTGTGTGTGTGTGTCTGTGTATGCGTCTGTGTATGCGCATGCGTGTTTGGTGAAAGAGCTTCCCGGGAGACAGCAGCTGAGCGCGTTCGCGAGCGCGTGCCCCGCTCAAATAGCCTCCTTGAAGAGGCAATGCGCGCGGCCAGCCCTGTCTCCTGGGAAGCATAGTCACTGACAAAAGATCTCCTGGCGGACACAGCGCTGACGCGCTGTTAAACGCCAGGAGACCTAAAAAAGGAGGCAGCAGGATTATAAGAACACAGGCTAACAGAAGAATTCATTTTCAGACTTCAACCCTTTTTTCCATTTCTTTGGGATTACAATGTTGTAATACCATATTCTCAATTTCACAAACATTACTGCCTGTGCGTACCGACATATCACATTTTTAACTGAGAGGCAAGACTTAGTAGAAATGATTGTGTTCACATAACAGTGAGCGCCCGCACTTCAATGGTCTGAATTTCAGAGAATGCCTTAAAGCATGGGCAAACGGGGTCTCCTGGTAATGTGAAATGCGATCTTTCACTTACCCTAGCTTACCTCTTTTCGATTTTTCTATCAGAACCTATCTGATCAGCTCTACTTTTGATGTGTCTCTTTTGAGGGTCCCACATATATATTCCCCTAAATATCACACAGGACAAAAAATGATTCTGGACAAAAAATTATGCTAGCAAAAAATGTCACTCGAACCTCAAACTACACAGATGCATTGTGAAGAATCATTGTTAGAAATGGGGTTTCTGGCTGTCTAAGGTATATACCCAGGCCCGGCAGAATCCACCACTCTAGTCAGGGTAAGCTAGATACACAACTAAGATAACCTGTCCTCATGCTCTGGTAGCTTGGCACAAAGCAGACAGGCTTACCAAAATAGGCAATGTGTAAAGTATTTGTGCAACACACACACTAACACAATGAAAACACCCCAAAAATACTCCACACTGGTTTCTAAAAATAGCGTAGTATATTATAAACACGTAAAGGCCGAAACAACAAGAATCCAATCTATACTTTTCATGAATCCTTAATAATAAACAGAAAAGCTCTTTAGGTTTGTAGGTGAAAGGTTCCCGATCTAAGCAATGGACTTCTGGGCTTCGGAAAGAGCACCCATGTCATCTCGTTGAAAAGATGTGCACGGGTCCTTCGGGACCGGGATGTGCTGGAAGCTCCACTGACCATGAGCTTGCAGGTCGGCTTTAAGGACCTCGCCGGTCCGGCGCGCAACCAGCGCCTGGATACGCCACGGGGTGATGAGCGCACTTCTACAAATACTGGCTGACTGAGTGATTGACATCACAATACCTTTCCCCTGGGCAGTATAGCGGAGGTTTTGGGAGACCGTGAGTTGAAGGGCTATGCAAGGCCATCCTCAAGGATTTGGGCAGATTCGGCCATCAGATATTTGGCACGCAAACCCGGTAGTCATTCCCAACCCTCAGGCGTTGAGGCGAACAGCTGACATCGTCAGAGACCTCCGTGATGGCAATACCACCTGAAGCCGTCCTGAAAGGGGGATTCCTTTGGTGCTGTGGCATTTATCGGCACTGCAAAGACCTCACTGAGCTCAGCCACTTGAGGAAACCAAAAGCGCTCGGGATTTCACCCAACATGCTGATGATTAGGCACTCACTGCTCGTGGGTGAACCAAGAAGGAGTAGTTTCTGTCCTGTAACTCCAGTTCTGTAGTAGGGGTATCTCTGTTATAGTCATAATCTAGTGAATAGTCCCGCCCATGTGCGTGGACCCCGAATAGTCCCGCCCATGTGCGTGGACCCCGGAGCAATCAAAAATAATCTCTTACAGTGTCAAAAAATGCAGAAATGCATAGACACTTAAGAGAGAATTTAAAGACAGATAATGCAGCCAGAAAGGCTACACTGTCCAGTACTTCAACTAGAAATTCCACCACAAAATCCACAAAACAGCAAAGCCTGTACAGATCTCCCCTGCTTAACAGCAAAATCCCTCAGGAATGATAGAGAGAAGAACCTGGACAGACAAGCCCCATAGGCTGCCATTATGTGGCTTAAATAGGATACTGTGCCTTTAAGGAACCTTCCAGAACCTTCTCCCAGTATCCCAGAATGCATAGCAGGTCCAACTTAGTTTCAGTTCTTTTTGAAGGCGTAAAAAAACGCCAGACCTGTAGCATTATGTACCTGAACAAATCTCCACCGGGGAGGAGGGAGGGCGCTTATGACTATAACAGAGATACCCCTACTACAGAACTGGAGTTACAGGACAGAAACTACTCCTTCTGTAGTAGGGGATCTCTGTGTATAGTCATAATCTAGTGAATAGAATGGCAAGCCCATCCCCACATCAAGCGGCGGTGGAGAATATGAAATTACGCCACTATTGTGCGAACAAATTCCGCAGCGAAGCCTGCCCAACCTGAGCGTCTGCTCTGGCATCAGTGTCCAGGCAGTAATGCTTAGCAAAGGTATGGACCGACTTCCAAGTGGCCGCCTTGCAGATCTCTGCAAAGGGAACATTACGAAGCATAGCTGTCGTGGCAGCTTTGCCTCTGGTGGAATGAGCCTTAGGTTTACCCCCTAAGGTCTTATTAGCTTTGCAGTAACACAATTGTATGCAGGACACAATCCACCTCGAGATGGACTGTTTAGAGGTAGCAAGACCTGTCCTGACTGAGCCATAATTAACGAACAATTGGTCTGACCTACGAATATCTTTAGTCTTATCAAGATAAAACTTCAGCACCCTCCTCACATCCAGGGAATGTAAAGACCTTTCCGCTGGAGATGACGGATTCTGAAAGAACGTAGGCAAAGTGATATTCTGATTGATATGAAAATCAGAAACAACCTTGGGAAGAAATTTAGGGTGAGTACGCATAACAACCTTAGCAGCATGAAATACAGTATAAGGTTCTTGGCAACACAACGCCTGAATCTCACTCACCCTGCGGGCCGATGTAATGGCCACGAGGAACGCCGCCTTCCAGGACAGGTGCTGCAACGAAGCCTTATGAATGGGTTCAAAAGGCTCCTTCATCAATCTGGACAGCACCACATTCAAGCCCCACGAAGGCGAAGGAAGCCTGACAGGAGGGAACACTTTCTTCAAGCCTTCCAAAAAATCTTTAATCACAGGGATCTGGAAGAAGGAAGTCTGTGAAGGGCCTTTCCTGTAGGCAGTCAAAGCAGCCAGATGAACCTTAATGGAATGGACATTAAGGCCCGACTGCGACAGATGTAGCAGATATGGAAGGATGACATCTTCCATGCATGTCGTAGGGTCATAGTTCTTAGACTTGCACCAGATGCAAAACCTCTTCCACTTGTAAGCATAAGAAGTCCTAGTGGAAGGTCGCTTAGCCTCCTTCAGTATGTCCATACAATCCTCTGGGAGATTCAGATGGCCATATTGCACTATTTCAGGAGCCATGCCGCCAAACTCAAAGACGAGAGGTTGGGGTGAACCATCCGCCCCCCGAACTTCGTGAGAAGGTCCGGCCTGCACGGCAGCTTCATGTGAGGAAGGAGAGAGCGGTGAAGTAGGTCAGTGAACCACCACTGCCTGGGCCATTCCGGGGCAATCAGAATCATTCTCGCCCTGGATTGGGACAGCTTGATGAGAACCGCCGGAATCAGGGGAATTGGTGGAAAAGCGTACAGAAAGCTGTTCGACCAGTTGATCCATAACGCGTTCCCCAGCGTCCCCGGCTGGTAGTACCTGGAGGCGAAGCCTCGGCATTTGCTGTTTTCGGCGGTGGCGAACAGATCCACGTCTGGAGTACCCCACCTTGCGAAGACTTCTCCTAGTACTTCGTCGTTTATGACCCATTCGTGGTTTTCCTGAATGAGTCTGCTGAGTTCGTCTGCCTGAACATTCTGCACACCTGGCAGATGGGTGGCCGTTATCGACAGTCCTCGAGCCAGAAGCCAGTGCCAGATCGTCTGCGCCTCCTGCGACAGAGTATGCGATCTCGAGCCCCCCTGCTTGTTGAGGTAATACATTGTTGTCGTGTTGTCTGTCTGAACAAGCAGAGAGTTGGTCTGAAAGGACGGGTGAAAAGCCTTCAGTGCCAAGTGCACAGCCCTGAGTTCCAGGAAATTGATGTGGTACGTGGACTCCATCTGGGACCACGTCCCTTGAATTTGTAGGTCTCCGGAGTGCGCTCCCCAGCCCTGGAGAGAAGCATCCGTCACGATAGTCTGTGTGGGAATGTCCTTGTGGAAGGGAACCCCTCTGAGGAGATTCTCCTTCGAGCACCACCACTTCAGAGACTGAAGAGCATGCAGAGACAGTCGTATCTTGTCGTCCCAAGATCCTCTCCTCTGGTCCCATTGATCCTCCAAGCACTCCTGCAGCGGTCTCATGTGCAGCCGCGCATGTGGCGTCAGGAAGATACACGAGGCCATCGATCCCAGCAGAGAAGACACCGTCCTCACTGTCGTGGATGGAGTAGACATGAGAGCCTGAGCCTTCCGAAGGAGTGATAAACGTCGCTCTTCCGAAGGAGACACGCTTGCTGACAGCGTATTGATGGAGGCTCCCAAGTACTGGATGCGCTGGACCGGAATCGGGACCGACTTGGACATGTTGATGTGCAACCCCAGCCTGTTCAAGAGAACGCACGTCTTCTGGAAGTGTGCTTGAGCTTCCGAGAAGGAGGAGGCCTTGATCAACCAATCGTCCAGGTACGGGTAGACAAACACCTTGTTCTTCCGCAGGTGAGCCGCTACCACTGCCATACATTTCGAGAATGTCCTGGGTGCAGACTTCAGCCCGAAGGGCAGCACCGTGTACTGATAGTGATTGGTGCCGACTTGAAAGCGCAGAAACGTCCTGTGTTTGCATGCAATCGGCACGTGGAAGTATGCGTCCTGTAGATCTATGGCACACATCCAATCTCCTCGTTGCAACTGAGGGTAGATCTGATGCAACGACAGCATGCGAAACTTTTCTCTGCGAATCCACTTGTTTGCCTGTCGCAAATCCAGAATGGGCCTGAACTCGTTCTTGTCCTTCTTGCGGACAAGAAAGAACCGAGAGTAAAGACCTCTTCCTCTTTGAGACAGAGGTACGTCTTCTATCGCCCTTTTCCTTAGCAGAATGTCTGCCTCCGCCTGAAGCTCGCGCAGTTGATACTGCGAGCTGACGGGAGGAATCGATGGGGGAGGGCTGGTGAAACGCAGACTGTATCCATTGCAAACAATATTCAGCACCCACTTGTCCTGAGTAATTTTTCTCCACTCTGCCAGAAAAAATTGAACGCTTCCCCCCACCGGAGCGGGTAACGACGAGGGGGAAGTAACAGCTCAGGGTCGAGACCCGGCCGGGCCCTTGGAAGCGGTAGAGGGCTGCTGTCTACCTCTACCCCCCTGGCGTTTCTGGAAGGGCCTCCTGTACTGCTGCTGCTGTGGCTGCTGCTGATGCTGTCCGGCAGACTGCCCCCTTCCACGACCCTGCGACCCGAACCGCCGTTGGAACTGGCGGTAGGGTTTCTTCTCTTTGGGCTTCTCCAAGCCCACCGCCGTCAGGGTCTCTGCCTCGGCCTTCATCCTGGCCATCTCGTCATCCGCGTGTTTTCCGAAGAGTGTATCTCCGGAAAACGGGAGATTCGCCACACGCTGTTGTGCTTCTGGCTTAAGAGACGTCAACCGGAGCCAAGCGTGGCGCCTCTGGTTAATCCCGTGGCAGTATCCGTGCGCAGACAGCAAGGAGATATCCGCCGCGGCGCTAATGGCCTGGTTAGAGACCAGCATCCCCTCCTGGACGATCTCCATGAAGTCCTCTTTGCGGTCTCGAGGAACGAGGCCTGGAAACTGCTCCATTGAGTCCCACAGTGCACGGTCGTATCGTCCCAACAACGCCGAGTCACTGGCAGCCTTCATTGACGAGGAGGATGTACCACACGCTTTTCGCCCAGCAGAGTCGATCCAGCGGCTCTCCTTGTCCGGAGGCACCGTGGATGCAGGGGAGGTGGCATGAAGCTTCCGGGCCGCCGTCACAATGACCGAATCTGGCGCCGGGTCCTTTCTCAAGAAGGCTGGGTCCGAGTCCGGAGCTCTGTATTTCTTGAGGAGCCTGGAAGGCGCAGACTTCACAACCGCCGGCGTCAGGAAAAGCTGTTCAGCCGGCTCGAGGAGCCCCGGCACCAAAGGCAGTAGGGGGCGAGACATGTGTTTCTTGTGTAACGTCTCAAAGATGACAGACGTCGAAGGTGTAGGCGCTTCAACTTTGATCCCTAACTTCGCCGCTCCGCGCAGGAGAACCTCTTGGAATGTGCCGATATTGTCTATCGGGGACACCCTAGTCTCCGGCGAATCAGACAGCGTGGGCGAGTAAGAACGGGTGCCAGATGAGCGAGACCTGGACCGACGCCTCCTATGGCGATGCCTGGATCTCGATGAAGATCCGCGTCCACTCCTAGACTTGTCCCGTCTCCCCGAGCGAGACCTCGATCTCTTGGGCCTGGGACGGTCCGCCGGCCTCCCCGGTTCCGGAGTCCGAGGCTTCGGCTTCGATTTAGGAGTCTTCTTCGGCGGCGTCAGAAACTTGGGCATCGACACCGCCCGCGGTGGAACCGGGGGTGGGGGAGTCACTGGAAGCGGGGCCTGCGGAGCCGGTCGAGCAGGCAAAGGGGGGTTCGGAGCCTTCGGAGGCGGACCCCTTGGTAAAGGAGGCAGAGAAGGAGGCGCTGAAGGCTTCTTCGGGGTATATACCTCGGAATACGCCGTTCCCGGCGAGCCATCATCCTGTCCGGATTGTGGGGAGCCCCCCACAGTCCTGGGCCTGTCTTTTCCACCTCCAGACGCCGAAGATCGGTGCCCAGACGGCGAGCCTGGGTCCCTAGACGTCGAGCGGCCCTTCGGCGTCGACCGTTTCTCACTCCTCGACGTCGAACGGTGTCGACGTCTCGACGTCGACCCCGACCAGATGGACGAGCCACGGAATCTCGACGACGGGCGATGGTGCCTCGACGGCGACCTCGACCTCTTCGTACGTCTCGACGTCGACCTCTTGGATCGTCTCGACGTCGACCTCTTGGAACGTCTAGACGTTGAATGTCTCGACGTCGACGTCTTCAGCGCCGGAGACTTCTCCCGTCTCGACGGCGGTCTCGACGACGAGGATCCCCTCGACGACGATGTACTTGACGGCCAACGGCGGTGTCGCCTCGACGGCGAGCGCCGACGCCGGGTCCTCCGATGTCGACCACTCGACGCCGACGGCGACGACGAGGAGATCGACACCGGCTTCGACGGCGGCCGGAACACGTCCCTCGACGTCGACGGGCGACGTTTTCTCAACCCAGAGCCCTGGGGAGACCGGGAACTGGCCGTGGACCTCCCTCTCGACGTCGTGGTCATCGCAACTGACCCAGACGGAGATCTTGGGCGCGGGCTGGACTTCCTGCCCCTGGGGAGCCCCCCAGAGGCCTCAGCATGGGCAGAAGGAGCCCCTCCTGACCCACCTCGTGCCTTTAATCTTCTTTCTTCAAGTCCCTGAAGTCTGATTTTTCTCCTGTCCTTCAGGGTCCTTCCAGAGAAGCCTCTACAGATCACACAGTCCTCAGGGATGTGGGAAGAGGGAAGGCAGAGGATACAGACCTCATGGGGGTCTGACTTGGCCTTCTTCCTGGAGCACTCCGGGCATTTGTCAAATAATGCTGGCATTATGGACAATAAAGAAGTGCAGGAACCCAAGAAGAAAGTCACTAAAGTACTTTAAAAGCACCAAAAATCGAATTTAGTGTAAAAACACCAACAAAACCCTTGAAAAGGGAGAGCTCAATGCTCCAGGGTCCTGCTTGCAGGAGCCGGAAAAAAGAACTGAAACTAAGTTGGACCTGCTATGCATTCTGGGATACTGGGAGAAGGTTCTGGAAGGTTCCTTAAAGGCACAGTATCCTATTTAAGCCACATAATGGCAGCCTATGGGGCTTGTCTGTCCAGGTTCTTCTCTCTATCATTCCTGAGGGATTTTGCTGTTAAGCAGTGGAAATCTGTACAGGCTTTGCTGTTTTGTGGATTTTGTGGTGGAATTTCTAGTTGAAGTACTGGACAGTGTAGCCTTTTTGGCTGCATTATCTGTCTTTAAATTCTCTCTTAAGTGTCTATGCATTTCTGCATTTTTTGACACTGTAAGAGATTATTTTTGATTGCTCCGGGGTCCACGCACATGGGCGGGACTATTCGGGGTCCACGCACATGGGCGGGACTATTCACTAGATTATGACTATACACAGAGATCCCCTACTACAGAAGAACAATAGTTACTTACCTGTAATCTGTGGTTCTCCAGTATTGGTGTCTTTCATAGATTCACATGCCTGAATCATTCCCCGTCGTCGGAGTAGGAGTCCCACGGTATATAAAAAAGCAGTAATAAGCCATTTGTACATAGCAAATAACAGTTACAATAAACCAGGAAGTGAAGTAGCCTCAGCTACCAATGAAAAAACTTCCACATTAGTGACCATCCAAGTCATTATGTTGGACCAAACTGCAGCCAATCAGGCCACAGCTCCCACCTAGGTATTCTCCCCAGAGACCCGGGCTGTCAGATTTTTGTAGCACTGGAGTGTACCAGAGTATATACAGCTATATCATAACAGTCTGGGTGAGACTCTGAGGGGAGGTGGGTGGGTGCATGTGAATCTATGAAAGACACCAATACTGGAGAACCACAGATTACAGGTAAGTAACTATTGTTCTTCTCCAGTATTTGGGGTGTCTTTCATAGATTCACATGCCTGAATCCGAGTAGTTAGCAGTAATACAATATCTCGCTCTTATACGCCAAAACATAGTTATCATGCATAAACAGAAAGCAATGCAACATCATAAGAAAGCGTAAAGAGTGGAAAGGAGGTGGGAGAGAACACCAGAGGCTCACCTTACTGAAATAGATTTCGCAGGACTGCTCTCCCCACCGAGGCATCGGTGTCGCTTGAAGAATCCAGACAGTAATGCCTCGTGAATGTGTGCCTGCTGGACCATGTTGCTGCTCTGCAAATATGCGGGAGAGGCACACCAGCAAATAACGCAGTTGAAGAGGAGACTGCTCTTGTAGAATGGGCTCTAGGTAAGGTCTGTAAGGGTTTACCTGCTTGTTGATGGCATAACCCTATCGTGGATGAGACCCACCTGGCGATAGTCTGTTTTGAAACAGCACACCCTTGTCTTGGTCTGCCATATGCCACAAATAGCTGATCCGTCTTCCTGATGGCAGCTGTTCTTGAAAGATAAAATTTAAGGCATCTCTTAATGTCTAATGTGTGTAAAGTCCGCTCAGCTGGTGACTGCGGATTGGGAAAAAATGTCTTAAGTATCACAGGCTCATTGAGATGAAAATCCGATGGTACTTTGGGCATGTACTTCGGGTTGGTGCGTAGTATCACAGAGTCAGGTGTGAATTGCAAGAATGGTGGTTTAATGGTGAATGCTTGCATGTCACTCACTCGTCTGGCTGATGTTAGTGCCAGCAGCAATGCAACCTTCCAAGTGATGAACTTGAGATCGACCTTATGAATAGGCTCAAAGGGATGGCGAAGAAGCTGTGCTAGGACTATATTTAAATGCCAAGATGGAGGTGGCCGGCGTACAGGTGGAAACATACGAAATAAGCCTTTAAAGAATTGTTGTATTATCCTTGAGGAGTATAGAGAAGTCTTACCGTCCTGACGGTATCGTGATATGGCGGCCAAGAACACTTTAAGTGTTGAGTGCGCCAAACCTGATTTAGCGAGCTGCAAAAAGAAGGGTAATATCGCTTCTGGCTTCGCAGTCATTGGATGCAAATTCATAGTTTGGCACCAAACACAGAAACGTTTCCACTTCAGTTTGTAAGTTTTGTTTGTGGAAGGCGCCCTAGCATTGGCCAGGACTTCCTGACAGTCTTGTGGAATGTTCAAGTGCGCAAACTCGTGGTGTTGAGGAGCCAAGCCGATAATTTCAGAGATTGAGGGTCTGGATGAAACACCTTGCCTTCTTGGATTGTTAGAAGGTGTGGAATTCTGGGCAGTTGGATTGGCTCGCATTCTGATAGAAGGAGAAGCTGCGTGAACCAATATTGTCGTGGCCACCGTGGAGCAATCAGGATAATTCGACACGGTTGCTTTCTCATTTTCTTGATGACTTTGGGTATGAGTGGAATTGGCGGGAAGGCGTAGGCAAAGATCCGTTCCCAATTGAGTGAGAGAGCGTCCCCGCAAGAGTCCCTGTGGGGAATCCAGCTCGCAAAGTGAGTACATTTCTTGTTCTGAGAAGTTGCAAACAGGTCCAGATCGGGGAGACCCCATCTCTGGAAGATCCGATCCAGCGCCGGCTGATGCAGTTCCCATTCGTGAGTGCTGTTCTTGGATCTGCTCAGCGAATCTGCCAATACATTGGCTACTCCCGGAACATGCACCGCTGACAAGTTGATGTCGTGATCCAGAGCCCAAGTCCAGATCTCTTGAGCCTGTTGAGACAACCGGGCTGATCTTGTGCCCCCCTGCTTGTTCAGGTAATGCATGCTCGTTGTGTTGTCTGTTCGAATCAACACTGTGGAGCCTTGTAGGATTGCCAGAAAGGATTTTAGGGCGAGGAAAATGGCTCGTAACTCCAGCAGATTGATGTGCCATTTCTTCTGTTGAGCGTCCCATTTGCCGCTGATCGTCATCCCTTGAAGGTGAGCGCCCCAACCTTCTAGGGAGGCATCCGTGGTCAAGATGAATCTTGGGACCTCTGCGAGGAAGGCACAGCCGATTTGTAGGTTGCGTGCCTGACTCCACCACAGGATTGTGTCCTTCATTCGAGGCGTCAGTGTAATGAGATCCTCGAAGGACCCCGATACCTGCACCCATTGGTGACTGAGTTCCTCTTGTAATGGTCTCATCCTCAGACGACAGTTTGGAGTGAGAGGGATGCACGAAGAGATCATCCCTAGGAAAGATTTGAATCTCCGGACAGAAACGTACTCTTTTCTGAGGAGTGTGGTTGCCATCGTTCTGATCTTTTGCTGCCTTTCGTTTGAAATGAAGACCTGGGCGAGCTTGGAATCCAGTGTTGCTCCTAAGAAGGACTTTCTTTGAGATGGAATTAGATCTGACTTCTCGAAGTTCACTGAAAACCCCAGGCTTTGAAAGAGGCAAAGGCATTTTTGGACATGGTCGTTTGCTGTGGCGTAGGAATTGGCCTTGATAAGGCAATCGTCCAGATAAGGGTATATTTGAATTCCCTGCAATCGTAGGTGCGCCGCTACGGGTGCTAGCATTTTCGTGAATACTCTCGGGGCTGAACGTAGCCCAAAGGGAAGCACCTTGAATTGGAAATCCCTGCCAGCCACTCTGAACCTTAGGAACTTCCTGTGTCTGGGGAAGATAGGGACGTGGAAGTAGGCATCCTGAAGGTCGAGTGTTGCCAAGTGGTCCCCTTCTGCCAAAAACTGTAGGATCTCCTGGAGTGTTAACATTCTGAACGTTAATTTTTTGATGAATTTGTTCAGGGCACGCAAATCGAGGATTGGGCGCCATTCCCCTGATTTTTTGCGTATCAAGAAAAAACGAGAGTAGAAACCTGTCCCTCTCTGGTGTCGAGGTACTCTCTCGATTGCCCCTTTTCGAATCATGGAATTGATTTGGATGAAGAGTTCCTTGAGATGTGCTGGGGGCGGCCCTTTTGGAGGAGAATTTGGAGGGGTTTTTACAAATTCTAAAATGTGTCCCTTGGATACCACATCCAGCACCCATTTGTCTGTAGTAATCTTGGACCATTTTGAGTAATGTTGGGATATTCTTCCTCCAATTTGTTTTTGGCGGGGACACTTTGGCGGCAGGAAGTGAACTTCACTTCTTGTTGGTGTTATCTCTTCCACGATATGTTGGTTTTCCTCGGGGCTGTGTGTAAGAGTTACGTCTTTGGCCATAAGGCTGTTGCTTGTATGGCTGGTACCTCTGTGTGTTTTGAGAAGTGGTGTAGTTACGCTGTTGGTAATATCCTCCCCTATTGGAGAAATTTCCCCTTCCTCTTGCGCCACGAAAGGAAGATTTACGAAACTGCAGAGTGCCCAAAGATCGTGCAGTTTCAGTATCCTTTTTGATGGCCTGCAAAGCTTCATCCACGTGCGATCCGAATAGGAACTCGCCATCATAAGGCATATTTAAGACCTTGGACTGTACTTCATGTCTAAAAGATGTAGATTTCAACCATCCCTCTCTCCGAAGGACTGCGGCTCCTGCCAATTGTCTGAAGCCTGTAGCTGCTACATCCACTGCGGCGTCAATGATCTCTGACGATGCACACTCCCCTTCTTGTAGAATTTTGATCGCCTCAGACCGGTCCGGTTCAGGCAGTTTCTTAATATAAGGCGAAATGTCAGACCACATTTGCCTATCGTATCGGCCAAGAATCGCCATAGAATTAGCAACCCTGACTGTGGTTGCTGCAATCGTGGAGACTTTTTTGCCAATGGTATCGAGTCGTCTTCCGTCTCTATCTGTAGGCGTGGAGATTTGAGATGATGGGTTTTTCGCCCTTTTTTGAGCTGCTTGTGCAATGACTGAGTCTGTCTTGGCCTGTCCAATCAGGCAAGCCGGTGAAGAAGCAGGCGCTCTGTATTTTTTATCCACTCGTGGCAAAACTGGAGGTAAAGAGTTTGGAGTGGCCATGATCTTCAGACCTTCTTTCCAAATAAACTCTATGATCGGTATCGACCAGCTCTGTCTTTGGGAGAGATTCTTGAAATCATACAGGAAACAATCATCCTGTTTTGTCTCCATGGTAATGAGAAATCGTTTGGTAGCGTTATCCATAATTCTATGGAAATTTGCAATATCCACCGGTGGTGATTCAGCCTTCGGCTGTTCATCTGGAGCAGGGGAGTCAGCCTGATAATCTTCATACTCCGACGAATCAGAGTCATCCAATTCTCCTTCTTCATGAGCCTCCTCTTCAGAGTTGTCGTCCACCGGTTGAGTAGATGGTACCGGCATGGATGGGGCATGTACCGATTCTTCCCTGTTAGGAGGGACTGAATGCGGAGTACCTCTAGGCGGGGGGGAAGTGATGTGTGATTCGCCCGATTCCGAGGGCGGAAATCGTTGATAATAATCATCCAACATGGACATCAAATTTCTAAATAATTCCATGGGCATTTGTGTCCCTGACGGGGGTGCAGGATCCAACCCTGTGTGTTGCGTCACCTGCTCCTCTTCCTCTTGTTCCTTAACGTGTATGAGCAAGTCAGATGGACTTGTAGCCGCCGGAAACAAGTCTCCACCAGAGTCCTCGTCGGAATCCAAAAGCCTGTCTGGCATCGTGAGTGGTGACATACATGCAGACTGTGATGGGCGTTGTAAAATCGCCGCAGTGGTGGCTGGAGAAGGCAACGATATGGTGCTGCTCTTTGCAGACCATACTTGAAGATCTGTGCAAGTTGACAGTTTTGGCGTCATTGGATTCCCTTGGGCCACCGAGAAGTCCTGTGGCATTGACTTTGCTGTAAGGGACGAACTCGTCGTCGTCGACGACTGTGGCTGGAGAGGTCTCGTCGACGATCCATTTTTCGATGTCGACGACGTCGTCGTCGACGGAACAACTTTCGTCGTCGACGGGACAATTTTCTTCGTCGACGGGGCCGTCGACGGGGCCGTCGACGGCGTTATCTTCTTCGTCGACGAGGCCGTCGTCGACGACGACTTCGTCGACGGGGCCGTCGACGGTGTCTTCTTCGTCGACGGTTGGATCGTCGACGGAGTCTTCCTCGTCGACGATGAGTCCGTCGACGGGTGCTTCGGCGACGGTGAAGCCGTCGACGGCAAGGCTTTCTTCGTCGACGGTAGTGTCGTCGTCGACGGGATGGGATTTTTCGACGCTGAGGAGGGCTTTGTCGACGGAGGCTCGTCGACGGTAGGTGAAATTTTCTTCGTCGACGAGATGGGACGAACTTGAACATGCACATAAGTAGGTGAGGACACCGAGGACACCACCAAAGAGGGTTTTGGTGAGGAGTAGGTCACAGTAGAAGTCACTGTAGTGGCAGTCTGACAGGAAACCGGCAGAGAAGGTGCTGCCTTGGTTGTAGGCCTCTGAGGTGACAATAAAGGCACAGTCTTTTTAATGACAGGCTGTTTGACAGATTTTTGACAGGCTTTCTTCACTTTAGAAGTGGAAGGTTCCTCAGCAGCGTGCTGGGCCTGTTTCGCCACCTTAGCCTTAGGGGTAGTAACTGTACCCTCAGCTATTCTCTTCCTAGATCCCATAGAAGACATAGAGGCCAAACTTCCTACCTCAGAGAGTGGCAAGTCCTTGTCCTTATTCCGTTGTATCCATAGTAGGAGGCGACCCTCTCTGTCCCTGAGGGTTTTAGTTGGAAAAGTGCGACAAATCTTGCATTCCTTAGCCTGATGGTCTGGATACAAGCAGTAAATGCAGAGAGAATGAGGGTCTTCCTTGAAGAGCCTTGCCTTGCCACAAGAGTCACAAGCCCTGAACAGGGACTTAGATGTGGACATGTTGGAAAGAAGAAACTTTCAAAATTTCAAAGTAGTAGAAGAAAACTGAGCAGAGCTCAGAGAGACTCCCTATCACACGACGTGCGGTAAAAAATCTGACAGCCCGGGTCTCTGGGGAGAATACCTAGGTGGGAGCTGTGGCCTGATTGGCTGCAGTTTGGTCCAACATAATGACTTGGATGGTCACTAATGTGGAAGTTTTTTCATTGGTAGCTGAGGCTACTTCACTTCCTGGTTTATTGTAACTGTTATTTGCTATGTACAAATGGCTTATTACTGCTTTTTTATATACCGTGGGACTCCTACTCCGACGACGGGGAATGATTCAGGCATGTGAATCTATGAAAGACACCCCAAATACTGGAGAAGTGCGCTATCTTTCCCCAAGCAGAACACAGGTTTAGAATGACAACTGTCAGACTCCCGGATAGCAGAGTCTCACAGCAATGGGGAAGTCTTTGATGGTCCTGAGGCTTTGGGAACAGGGGCCAAGCCAACAAGCCCTTGGAGATCACTTAGAAGAAAAGCAAAGTCCAGCTCTCCTTTCAGCAGTCAGGGCGCAGCAGGGCAACAAGCAGCAAAGCAGTATTTCTAGTAAAGCAGTCCAGTTGAGTCTTATAATCAGCCCAGCAGTTCTTCTGACAGAGGTTTAGTTCAAGGACCAGAAAGTGTCTACTTTTTAAGGGGTCAGAGACCCAGTACTTGTACCCAAAAGTGCCTTTGAAATGGAGGTGACTTTAAAGCAAAGCCTTTTATGTGCACAGGTCCCCTTTCAGCCCAGTCCTGTCTGCCAGCATACCTGTGGGGGGTTGATCAGTGCTTTGTGTGAGGACAGGACCCTGCCTATTGAAGAGTAATTGTCAGTGGCTCATGCAACGCTTGCATAGGAGGATGTACTTTGTTACAACGCATGCTTTTACCACGCATGCTGTAACAACGCAAGTTTTAAAACGCATTCCATAACAACGCATTACACTGGGGGGTGCTGGATAGTGAATAGTTTAATTTACTATTCCAACACCAGTCCCCGTGGACACTAGGGAAGGTGTTGGATAGTAAATTAAAACTATTCCCTATCCTAGAGCGCCCCCCAGTGTAATGCGTTGTACTGGTTTTCGTTTTAAAGTCTGCGTGCTAAAAGTTGCGTAGTAAAGGTTGTTCCCCGCATAGGAACAACCATTAGTATGCAGATGCCCTGAAGTATCCTGTGTTTGTGGCTGCCTAAAGGGAATGCACAAAATGGAGTTGTCCCCCTACCTCAGACATGTATTGGAGGTAGGCTATAAGGAACACAGAGCAGCAAGTGGAGTGAAATGTCCACTTCCTAAATGTGGTACTCCTAAACTAGTAAGGTCAAATCCAACTCCACCAGTGAAGCGCATCTGTCATTACCAATCTAAAGATACAAAACATAAAGCAGCTACTCCTCTGCAATCAGGAATTACAGCTCAAATGTATTTAAAGGAATCCCCAATATTAACCCATGAGAGGAGGAGGTCTCACAGTAGTGAAAAACGCCACTGTGGGGGGGTGCATCCTAATTTGAGGCACGGGACCTCCGCCCCTGTGGCGGATGGTCCCGTCCTCCGACAGGATGGCGGACAGACTTTGTCCAGCCGCCATCCTAATTGACCCCTTAGTACTCTGCCCTTAGGGGTGACTTTTATATATAAAAGGGGAGTTTAAGGCTTAACAAGTAGTTTCAAATGCCAAGTCGAAGTGGCAGTAAACTGCACACACAGGCACTGCGGTGGCAGGCCTGAGACAGGTTTGGAAGGCGAATTGTGTGGGAAGAACATTCAGTGCTGCATCCTACTAGTAGCATTTAACTTACAGGGCCGGGTATATGGCATACCACATTACAAGGGACGCACAGGAAAATTAAATGTGGCAATCATGAATACACAATTTACACATATGTTTAGGGAAGAAGCACAATCACTTTAGCACTGATTAGCAGCGGTAATGTGCTCAGAGTCCTAAAGCCAACAAAAAGATACAGCAAAATGTAAAAAGCAAACGGTTTGTGGAAAGACCACCCTAAGGATGCCAGGTCTAACAATCATAATGTAACTGAACACTGGACATTTCTATAGAGGATCCTACATTTACTGTTCCTTGTTCCAGAATATACATATATTTATTTATACATGACTTGATTATTCACTTATTTCCAGCATTGTAATCTAACTCAATAATACACTTGTCAAGTACTACCAGTAAAAATCTTAGTCTGTTAACCTGTCCTGCTAGAGCTAGTCTTAAATACAATTCATCCCATCTTTTCAACTCTTTCCAAATATTAGACACCTGAAAATTCCCATGAAAAGGTAATCTTCCAAAATGTCATTAACCATTTAGACATTGACATGGGTTCTATAGCTTCCGAGGTAATTTTATGGATTCCTACAAATACAACCGTAAAACACTATCGGAACAATCAGATAAATATTACTTTTTTTTGTTATGCACAGGCATACCAAACAAGAAATGTAGGGTATCCTCTACTAGACTCACTGAAACATCACATGGACCAGGGATGAGTCATAAATACTCCTAATAAGAATGAAAATGTATTATCTAACCCAGTAGCAAAGTAGTTTGCATCATTTTACTCCAGCTTGCACACCTCTCGAAACCCAAAAATACCAACGAAGAGGCCAAGATCTAGACCTTCACATTCTCAAACTACATAAGGAGAGAACAATTCTATTTAGCCATGTACCTGCCAAGTAGACTAAACTGCCACTTAAGGGATAGGTATAGTTTGGAAATGTCCAGTGATTGATATCCATCCTTAAAGTGCTACAAATACATGTAAGCACAAGTGCTCCACAGCAAAAGTTATTCACTCCATTTAATATTGCCCTAATCAGCATCACATCTAAACCAAGCCATAATTTAATAAGTTGTTAAAACGTTTTTTTATAAACTCTTGATTTTAAAATCCAAGCTAAAATGCTAAATAGATAGCCAAAAGTTTATTTGCCAGTTGATCACAAACCAAAAGTTTGATTATTTCCTGGAGATCATCTGAAGATCATATAAGAGCACACAAGCATATCCATCATATAGAAAGAAGGGATGTACTACCCAGAAACTTTGTTTTCATTTGACATCAAAAAGGTTTTTCTGACAGAACAGAGTGGGATTATCTAGCTTGTGTGATGTCTAGATATGATTTTCAAGAAGTTGAAGAACAAAGGGAGACAACTGTATTATAATCCAGCGTCTCATGCAGTGGCTTTTTCTCTGACTCTTTACTTATAAACAGTGGTAAAAGGCAAGGATGCTCTTAATCTCTCTTACTCAGGGAACTCTTTGATTCCTCATTTTGAGCATACACAAAGTGGGGCTTGTTTGGAGGAAATGTTGGCCTCGGTAGACCTCTCTGAACCAACTTATGTTGTTCCCAATGACAGGGTCCCCACTTTTAAAGGACGAGGGATGGATACTATTATGGATTTTATATTCATTTCTTCTATTTTGTTAGCCACGTACTTTTTTACAATGCTAGGTGGTCCTCCTACAGTGATCATAACCCAGTTATTCTTGCCTTGAATAGAGGATGCGGCTTAAAGGGGAATTTGGAAAAGCTGAGTAGTGACAACTGTGTGAAAGTAGCTGACCAGGGACGTGGGCTCAAGTGGGCAAAGGTAATCCTGGACCTTTTTTTTAAGAACTCTGTGTGAAGGTGGAGGACAAGCTAGAAACCTGCCTTGATGATTTTAGTGAGGTGGCGGAGGTAAGTAAAGCCTTTGAAGGAATTTGTGTGCAGGCAGCATCAGACCTCACCATAGCAAATAGTTATAGGAAACAAGCATTTGCAATGCAATAGGTCACGCATTATTAAAGTTTTACCTATTAGCATTGCTAAATAATGCAACACCAATAGCTCAAACTTAAATAATGCGAGACCTATTGTATTGCAAATGCTTGTTCATCTAGTGCCCAAACTTCACATGTCTTTCAGTAAAGTGGTGGCATTATCCTGGATTGTTCATCAACCATGCTAATTTGTTCCAAATTAAACGCAGCATAGTACATTTTCATGTTTATTTAAATGAAATGGGGTTAATGCATTTAATATTCAATCCAAAAGGTTTCCGTCTCATTGAGGAGTTTATTTGCGATAGTGTTTGTTTTGCCTCACTGAAATGTTGAGCTATAGGCAATCTGAATTCCTTGGCGTGAATATTCAATTTTTGTTTGTTCCATCTTTCTTTGGCTTATATTGAGGTCTGTCTTATCTAATGTTGTCTACTTCGGCATGCTGCAATATAAATCATATGCAGGGTGCCATAAGTATAGAATACTCCAATTTAAGTTTTTCCCAGTCAATGGATGGAAGATAAGGAAACGTTTTCTTTTTTTCCTAAATTACTTGCTCCCTATCCAATCTTGTTATGATTAACATATTCTTGTCTCATGGTAATTCTAGAATCTTGCTTTTTGCTATTTGTAAAATTCAATGGTTCGAATTTGGTACTTCTAATTTATATAGTAGCCTTTCCTGCATCAAAAATGGGTTTAGTTATTATTCTTTTTAGTCTTAGCAGCTCTTAGCAGTTTATTTGCTGGTAAGCCCTGTATGAGGCTCCGGAGGTGAAAAAGTGTTGGGCTTCAAAAAGTTTTCTTCTCTCTTGATTTAGTTTAGAAGGTTGTGTGTACTGTTGCATCCCGTTCACATAAAAGGGCATCTAGGAGGTTCGCCTGTGGATGCCCTATCTTCTAAGTGAACCATATCACAGTATTCTGGTTGCTTAGCATTTCATGACGTTTTACTAGTGACCCTTCAGTTTCCTTCCAGAATTCCAACACATCATCAATGTAGGTTTTCCATCATAATAATCATCATATTTGAATTCTGTATTGAGTATGCATCATCTCTTATATTAGCACATGTATGCCTTCGCATATGTGGTTGCTATGTTCCAACGCATCTAGTTCCTTGTTTGCAAGTAGTATTATCCATCATATCGAAAATAACTATGATAATGTATGACTATTTAACAACCGTAGTATGAATATATTGACAACTTCTAAATTCTCATATTGTAGTACCCATTCTACGGCTTCCAGCCATCTTCATGTGGTGTGCTCATATATAAATTAAGCACATCTATGATGAATGAAATATGTTCTCATCTTGGCACTTTACCTCTCAAAGAGATCTTAAAAAGCCAACTACCAAATGTTTAGCTAAAGGTTTTCAGATTGTTTGGAAACACCCACAATTTTTGTTTTGTACACAGTACTCAAAATGCATAAAACTTTAAAAAAAATCATAAGACAGACACATCATTGAAGGGATATACCAATTTAAACAAGTTAGACTAAATAATCCTACTTGAAAGAGGATTGAAGATATTTGGTGAACAGCGACATCCAGTGAGAAGGAAAAGAGGTTACACCAAACTGTCAGGGTACCCAACACGGCGTCTCTAAGGTCACTGTTTTCCAAGATAGCCAAAAATGTTTAAAGAATCTCGGACATTATATATTAAACAATCGTGTCAAATATACAGTGATAAGCCACTGACAGATGTCATACTTTTACGAGATTCATGACAAAATGTCAAGCAAATCAACAACTTCATATGTATTTAACATTCTGGAAATTCAGAAAACACCAATATGGTTACTGGACTACTCGAAACGGAGTACGCATTTTATTAATAAGTAACAATAGATGACACCTGTGACCACAATGTGGACTAACCTTCTTGAACATAAAAGCCAGAGTAAGGAGCAAACTATAGAAAAATATTTTTAAATGTTAGGCCTCGAGCAATGTTTGACAATAGGTGGTAAAAATCAAGACAGGCTGGCATCTGTTCTCAGAAGGACAGGACCCAAACCCTCAGGCTGCCTGGCAGAGCGTGAGATTATTGCCTCCCCTTTCTAAGGCAACGTTCTGCTGGTATATAAAATGAAAGCACTGAAATACAATTGGAGTCTTAGACAATGCAATCCGCTCCGCCTGAAGTAAAACTATTTTGAATATACCCAGCGGGCAAATGCCAGTTCGCGCTGTAAAAAAGGAGGATGTAGTTTCCTGTCTTTATCTGCTTGCATCAGCTATCAAAATGCGCATCTGTCTTATAAAGTGGTTTTAAAAATGGTCTTAAAAAGTCAGATCAAAGAGGGCCACCAATATTTTAGATCTAACAGACAGACATAGGCGCTAATAAATGCGCATCAGTGACCCAACCCGCGAAAACTGCTCCTGGATAACATATTAAATAGAAATGACCAAAAGAAAGCATGTTAAAACCTTACTTATTAGCACATTTATAACCCAGGAAGGAAATTTCGGAATTTGAAAGTGGCAACGATTAGCAATTCTTGATGGAAAATGAATGGGCCCCTGGAAATAGAATAAAGCCCTACCAGGGAAAAAGACTAATTTGGAAAAGAGGAGCACCGGGCACAGTGCTGATTGCTACAGAAGGGCAAATAAACTCTAGATATCTATATATTTAAAACATGTATGTATATCACAAAAGGCAAAATTCATATAGTTAAATTTGTTTTTATTCTTTTATAAAAAATATATATTTTTGATTTTTACTAGAAAAAACATTCAAGTGTATCAATTTCATATACAACTTCCAAAAATACACATTCCCTCTGATTTATGTAGAACCACATACACACATTTGTGTAATCAAGGAAATGACAGGAGACAATCAATACAATGAACTTTCTGGCATAATTGATAATAGAACATTCATATTAGATTCATTGCCAACATATAAATAATTTAATTTGATACAATATGCAGAGACTGGTGACACATTTTGGAATCATTGCGTTTCGGCTATGCCTTCATCAGGACTCCGTCACTGTGGTTAACTAAACAGGGAATATATAAACATGATTTTAATCTAGAGTGCATATAAGCCCTTTCAAATATATACATTCTACATGTATTACATTGATGAACTGATAGCAGGTTTTAGATTTCAGTGGCAACGCAAAAGATGAAAGCAAGGAGAAACTTTTTAGTGATAAACAATAGACATGCAAAAGACATGCGTGATTTAAAAAAACACAAAGAAAATATTTATGACTTCTTAGTTCATGCAAATTACAACTGACCACAGTTTAGTGTGTAAGTGGTCTAAATTATTCATGCAAAGACCAACATAGTGTGTTCCTAATGTGCTAGAAGCACATATATGGCATAGATGAGTAATAGGACAACTAGGCCCTTAATTTCTAGGTCTAATATCTATAGACATAGATGTTACAATATTGTATCAAATTTAATTATTTATATGTTGGCAATGAGTCTAATATGAATGTTCTATTATCAATTATCCAGAAAGTTCATGGTATTGATTGTCTACTGTCATATCCTTGATTAGACAAATGTGTTTATGTGGTTCTACATAAATCAGAGGGAATGTATATTTTTGGAAGTTGTATATGAAATTGATACATGTGAAGGTTTTTTCTAATACATATAAAAAATATATATGTTTTATAAAAAAGAATTAAAACAAACTTAAGATTATGAATTTTGCCTTTTGTGATATACATAAATGTTTTAAATATATAGATAGCTGGAGAATATTTGCCCTTCTTTAACAATCAGCACTGTGTCCGGTGCTCCTCTTTTCCAAATTAACGATTAGCAATTCACCACCAAAAGGATGCCATTTAAGAAGCATGGGATAGCAACTGCTGCCTCAGTTTCTGCATGAAAGTGCACTAGACGACACTGCAAGCATTGAGATTAAACGGACACAACTACTCGTCTATTAAACAAATGTTTGTGCCTGCTCAACAACATGCCACAGTCTATATTAGCAATACATTTTAATTACAATTCCACAACCATGGAGTTCAGTTCACAACCTAGTCAATTGATGGTGTTGTAGTGTAAAGATGTGTGCCCTGATGGGTAAAAACCTAACCCCACCTTTGCCATTGTTACCTTGGGGAAAAGCTTGTATCCTTGGTCTCCAGGATGAAATCGGACGCAACCAATGTGACATCAAACGCCAACCGTTTCTCCCAAAACAAACTTATATAGGCATCTATCCACCACTGGTGATTACATTTTTATGTCTGGATACATGTGTGCCTGTGCCACAGCAAGCCCAGGTTTCGGTTTCAATTATTGCACCCGTGTCTGGTCATGATAATTGAAACCACGTGACGCCCTATTGGTGTCTATTACGCGCACCAAGCACGTAATAGACACCAATAGGCCGTGGGCGGAGCAATGCACCCACCTTTGGCCAATAGCATGCAGTCTTTCATTAAAAGATGCACGCTAAGGCCAATGGGGTAGCTGAAAAGGAAACGCATGAGCGTGTGTAATTCCCAAGTCAGCTTAGATTCCCCGTTTTTCACTGACAAAATGTCTTGTGCTGCGCGAGCACTACTGCACAGTGCACTGCTAGGCGCGAGACCTAAAAAACTGGGGAAGGGTGGTTTGACAGCAATTGTTCCATGGCTCATTGCAAATTAATTGCCGCCCATAAAATGGTCCTACGGGATAGAGATCAAATAGCCATATTAAGGAAGCAGTACAAGCTGGCACTGGCTCTGCGTAAAAAGGAAATAAAGGAGGAGGCCTCGGAAGAGCTTTTATCAGTGGAAGTCCTAAGAAATAGTCCCAGATTTTAGACTATTGTTAACAAACCCTTTTTTCTAGGCACAGAGAATACCCCTCTGGATAGCAATATTACTGATACCCAGTGGCTTTCTGTTAGACCTGGCATCTTTGGCGTGGTTTCCCCAGACTTTTTGCCTCTACCTCTTGTATTTTTGAAGCTGTGCTGGATTTCGTTTTTGCTGGTTTAAATGCTTTGGGCACTTTGCCACTGCTGATCAGTGTCAAAGTGCAAGTGCTCCCTGTGTAAATTGTTATTGTAATTGGTTATCCATCATCGGCATATTTGTTTTACCAGTAGGTCCCTAGTAAAGTGCACTGAGTGTGCCAGGGCTGGTGATTCAAAGGCTACTAGTGGGCCTGCAACACTGATTGAGCCACCCACATGAGTAGCCCTAAAATGGTGTCTCAGGCCTGCCACCGCAGTGCCTGTGTGCAGTTCCTAACTGCCATGCTGACCTGACCAGTGTCCCCACTGGCCAGGCCTAACCTTTCCCTTTCTGTGCACATTGGACACCCCTATGGAAGGCCCAAGGTACCCCCCGGGCAGAATGCAGTGTATGTGAAAGGAAGATGTACTAATGTAGGTGACATGCTATGATAGTGAAATACTGCCAATTTCGTTTTTAGGTCTCAGCTAGCGTAGGCTGAGCACATGCGTAGTCTCGCTGGTGAGATTTAATGATTTGGAGTTGCGAGGTTAAGACCTGCCCCTCTTCTCCATTGGCTGGCCTCCTAAACGATGGCCAGTCATTGGAGAAGAGGACCTAGTGACGTTCTTCTTTCGATCTAGGTCCCGTCTTTTTCAGATTGGGGGGGCGTGTTTTTTTACTTTCTTTCTCCCCTCTTCTCCATTGGCTGGCCTCCAAAACGGTGGCCAGCCATTGGAGAAGATGTAAACAACAGTCAAAAACACGCCCCCCCAGTCTGAAAAGGACGGGGCTTAGAGATGGCGAGCGCTTGTTGATAAAATACGAGCCCTCGTTTCTTTAATATACTGCCAAGAAAAAAAGCAAAGTTTTGAAATTGCGGAGATTGAAATATAACCTGCTAATGGTGAAAACGTCACAAAGGTTTCATAGTCATACGCGTTGTGTGAGAGTAATAACATGCCGCTCTGGTTGGAGAGAAATATAATCTCAGTAACATGCTACTTGCAAGGAGTGATGTTATTCGTTAGGAGGGGCGGTAGTTTGGGCAGGCCTACGTTACTTTACAAAAGCGATGTTAACAGCAATGCCTGGGCCCAGCTCTAGAAACAGATATTCCGAGCCACTGACAAACACGCTGCGACACTGTCTCTTTAAGAGCGGCACAGGCGGAGGCTGAGAGTGGAGCCGAAAGGGGAGGTACCACGTCTGGTAAGGTTGGGGGGCGGGGTGGATAGGTAGCCGCTGCCCCCATCATTAAGGGGAGGTGGGAAAGATGACACTTCCACGGGGAGTCGCCCCCGCCATCAAAGGCAGGTAAGTGGCGGTTGGTGTTGCGCGCAGGCAGTTGGTTGGTGGGATTGCGCTTGGGCTCTATTCTCGCGCCGGTTGCCTTTCTCGCTCTTAGTGACGCTCGGCGCGAGGGTGTCAGGGAGAGGGGGAAGGGGACCGGCATAGGACGGGGCCCACGCCATCAGGGGCAACATGGGTGGTGACTGGTGGCGCCATCTGGGGAGGGCCATTAGCCTTCAACGGCCCCCGCGGCCCAAGAAGGTTTTGGCCTCAGCGCTGCTGGAATCTGGCGAGTTGAGTCCTGGGAAGCTCTGTCCGCGTGAGAAGCCATGTGGATGTGAGGGGACTCCGGGACAAGGGCTGATGAGCTTAGGGATCCTGTCATGGTTCGAGGGGTGTTCACAACCATGGGATGCAGGGTTGCGAGTAATTGGGTGGTGGGTTGAAACATTGCTATGGGACTGGAGTATTTGGAAGGGTATTATGGGTAAATTTGAGTCAAGTATCTGATAAATAAGATTGTGCACTTTTGGAGTAGGTGATCCTTGCTGTTGGATGGGGCTACTCAGAAACTCTCATCTGTTTCCCCCTTGTAGACTCTGTGTGTGTGTGAGACTCTGTGTGTGTGTGTGGCTCTGTGTGTGTGTGTGTGGCTCTGTGTGTGTGTGTGTGGCTCTGTGTGTGTGTGTGTGTGTGGCTCTGTGTGTGTGGGTGTGTGTGTGGGTCTGTGTGTGTGGCTCTCTGCGTGTGGCTCTGTGTGTGTGGCTCTGTGTGTGGCTTTGTGTGTGTGTGGCTCTGTGTGTGGCTCTGTGTGTGTGTGTGGCTCTGTCTGTGTGTGGCTCTGTCTGTGTGTGCGCGGCTCTGTGTGTGTGTGTGCGGCTGTGTGTGTGTGCGGCTCTGTGTGTGAGTGCGCGGCTCTGTGTGTGTGCGCGGCTCTGTGTGTGTGTGTGTGTGTGTGTGTGCGTGGCTCTGTGTGTGTGTGCGGCTCTGTGTGTGTGTGTACGGCTCTGTGTGTGTGTGGCTCTGTGTGTGTGTGTGTGGCTGTGTGTGTGTGTGTGTGTGGCTCTGTGTGTGTGTGGCTCTGTGTGTGTGTGTGGCTCTGTGTGTGTGTGGCTCTCTGTGTGTGGGTCTGTGTGTGTGGCTCTGTGTGTGTGGCTCTGTGTGTGTGGCTCTGTGTGTGGCTCTGTGTGCGTGTGGCTCTGTGTGTGGCTCTGTGTGTGTGTGGCTCTGTCTGTGTGTGGCTCTGTCAGTGTGTGCGCGGCTCTGTGTGTGTGTGTGCGGCTGTGTGTGTGTGCGCGGCTCTGTGTGTGAATGCGCGGCTCTGTGTGTGTGTGTGTGCGCGGCTCTGTGTGTGTGTGTGTGTGTGCGTGGCTCTGTGTGTGTGCGGCTCTGCGTGTGTGTGTGTGTGGCTCTGTGTGTGTGTGTGGCTCTGTGTGTGTGTGTGTGACTCTGTGTGTGTGTGGGTGCAAATGAAATAGGTTTCGCATTTGCGAGAGATTAAGCTATTGGCATTGTAAATGACAATGCCATTTATTTATCTGTTTTCAAAATCAACACATAAATAAAAAAGTTGTCATTTACAATGCCAATAGTTCTAACTTTTGCAAAGGCGAGACCGTTGCATTGTAAATGTTTGTTCACTATTGAAACGCTATCTTGCCCATAGGCTATTAAGGGGAATGCTGTGTATAATGTTTACCTGCATATATTCCCATAGGAGCAAGGTAGAAAATTAAAGTCCAGTATCCCTGAACTCAGAATTTAATAACACATATTTTAGGAAGGATGGTTTTTAAATGCTGTGTTTGAAAACAGCACTTTTAGAAAGTGGCTGTTTTCTTGTCTGACCTTTTTGTGTACCTTGGCCTGTTTGTGAATTGACTGTCTGGTTTGTGAGTGACAGGGGCTGGGTTGGCTCCCAGAGGCTGAGTGAGTAAGCCCTAGGTGTGCTTGTGCTTGCTCTTTAACCAGGACCAAAATAAAAGTCCACCTATTCAGGAAGGGGGTGTTATCCCGCTAGATGTTATCTCAACCAACAACCTCCGACATATTAAATGGGCAACATTGATGGATAAGCCAGGGGATATGCAGGACTTATTGGAGGCTGTTGAAAGAGAGGTCAGCAGTTTGCAGGTTCACTGTAATGAATTAAATTTTAATAAATTAATTGAAGAGTCACATCCTAAGTTTGTTGTTAAGTTACAGGGGTTTTTCTTAAAAAAGGCATATAAGGGGAAAGGCGCCGGCCTCCAGAGACATCGAGGATGGTATGACCATTCCTGTAGAAAGGCACGGCAGAACCTTAGCCTAGCCCTGAGGACTAAAGAAGGTGTGCTGAAGGCCAGGGATGATTATAGGAAAGCACAAGCTAGGGCAAAAAGGTTGTGGGATGAGAATCAATGGTTAGATCTTAAAAAAGCCTGTGCAACTAAACAACAGAAAGAGTTTTGGGCCATTTTAAAATGGGGTAGGGGGGAATGGCAGAGTGTCCAAAAAAGTATGTTCCAAAAGAAGCATGGGTGGACTTTTTTAAACCCCAATATGCTGATAACTCGATTTCGACACCCCATCAGCTCCCCAAAATGGTCTTTTACAGTCACGAAATATTCTCTTTGAGAGATGTAAATGTAGCATTGGACGGGGTGACTAGAGGCAGGGCTCCAGGTATTGATGGAATACCGGCAGATGTATTTTTATCTGACCGGGCTAACTGGTGCCAATATTTTTTATGGCTTGCGAATTCTATCGCACAAGGAGCTATGATACCATCTTCATGGAAGGGTGCGGAGATTATTCCTGTTTTTAAAAAAGGGGATAAGGCTTTACCAAATAACTATAGGCCCATCAGCCTTATCGACACAGCACAAAAACTGATGGGTAGAATGATACAAAATAAAATACAAGCCTGGATAGATGATAAGGATATCCTTTCCCCGTACCAAGCCGGCTTTCGACCATTAACTAGCTCCGTTGACCAGGTATTTCACTTTTTAACTCTTTACTGGAAAAACGTGTCTCTGACAAATGGCCCATTATATGCTGTCTTCGTAGATCTGAAGGCAGCATTTGATTTAGTACCCAGACAAAAACTTTGGATTGTTCTAAGTGATCTTGGCATTAGCCCCGAGTTATTGACTTTGCTCGTGCGTATGCACGAAAATAACTACGCAAGAATTAGGTGGGGGGGACAGGGAGACGTCACAGACTCCTTCCCCGTGGAGCGAGGGGTAAGGCAGGGATGTGTCCTGGCCCCCGCCTTGTTCTCTCTCTATATTAATGGCGTAGTAGATTTTTTAAAGAAATCTCCAACAGATGCTCCATTGCTAGATGGGGAGCGGGTTCCAGTATTAATGTTTGCTGATGACACTCTACTGGTTTCACGGACCCCCAGTGGTTTACAAAAGACAATTGATGCATTTGGAGAATTCTGTCGGATTCGGGGTTTGGAGCTAAATACTTCAAAGACCAAGTTCATGAATTTGAATCCCGTTAAGCAATTCAAGGGAAAAATATATTTTAATGGGTGTTCTTTGGAAGAAGTGAACGCTTTTACTTACCTTGGCATTTCTTTGCAGGGCAATATGAATTGGAAATCTCATTTGGATTTTGTGATCTTAAAGTTCCACCAGCTGGCTGGGGCCATAGCGCTAAAATATAAATCTTCATTAACAAAACCTATTCAGCCCATAATGGAGATTTATAGTATGAAAGTGCTGGGCGCCTGTCTTTATGGATCAGAGCTATGGGGCTTCACCAATCTGAGCGCTTTGACTATTGCAGAGAATACATTTCTTCTCCGGTTGGTTGGTGTCCCACAGAGTACCCCATCGATTCCGCTCCTATATGACCTTGGGAGGAAAAAGATTGAAGATATGGCTCGATTGCGCCCACTTCTATATTGGAGGCGCATAAAGACTACGCCAGAATTTAGCCATTATGCTTCAGCTCTTATGGACATTGTTAAATCTGATCGGTTCCATAAAATAGTCTGGCTCAAAGAAATTAGGAACTTGCTTCAAAAGTTGCACCTAGATCACCTATGGACTGCCACTGACCCCTCCGCTTTTCCATCTAAAGCGATACTGAAAAAAATGTATTGGGACAAGGTATGTCATTCCGCTTTAATTTCCGATCATCCGTCTATGATGGTATCCCAGTACTTGGGGATAAAAACAATCCCAAAATATGAATTGTACTGGGATCTGATTACAAAAACCATGGACAGAAAGCTGTACTTCCAGTTTAGAGTTGGTTCCCTGCCTTTAAATGCTTTCACTTTTAAATGGTCACCAGGCAATGTAAATACATGTTGTTAGTGTAAAGTACATGTTGAAGACATCCCACATTTTTTGTTTGTTTGCCCATTATATGCTGCCCCAAGAAGTAGATGGCTAAAACCGGTTTGCAGGAATCTGGGTATAAGAAAGCACCTAGAAGCACTGAGAATATTAAGATCAAATTGTGCTCCTAATCTTGCAATCGCTTTAGCCAAATACTTGGGATGGGCCTGGATAATTCGTATGCGCACTTTAAATTCCAACTGATTTATTAAGATGGATTATATTTATTCTAGGATTAGCCCCATATCTTTATGAACTAAGTATTGTGACTCTGACTTTCCTTTTTAAATGAATGTATTTTTAAAATGTAAATATTCGCCAGCATTTTTTCGTATTTGATTGTATTTAATGTGTATTTTAGGTTGATCTTAAAGTTTAGCATAGTATTTATAATTGTTTAGGATAGGGGAAAATGCTTTTATGACAATGCTGTCGAATAAAGTATTGAAACCGAAAAGAGTAAGCCCTAGGCTTAATTGTTTCATCTGCATCTTGAGTGGGGGGAGGGGATAGCACCTGGGCCTGTGCCTGCCTTCCACAATGCTGGCTCCACCTCCTGCTGGGCAGGCTGATGACCCTGCCCCTCTCTCTCAAAGGAAAGAAGGAGTAGATAAACAAAGTGCTCCAGGGCTGACCAGAACTGGTTTGGACTAGGCCAAGGCCTCTCTGCCCTCAGAGAACAAAGAGAATATTGGTATAAAAAGGGCTACCCAGACTTCAGACAATTAGATCATCCTGGAATCAAGAAGGAACCTCTGCCAAGGAGAAAAGCTGGAAGACTGAAGAGGAAGGACTGTCTTGCTGTGTGTTGGTGGGCTGACCTGCAGTTGCTTTTCTGCCAAGGAGAGGGGAAGGACTTTGCTGTTGCTGTGTTCCCTTGCTTAAAGAGATCTCCAAGGGCCTGAGAAGGGCTGGCCTCCTGTTAAGAAGTCCTAGGAACAAAAGGACTTCACCCCCAGCTTCCGCCTGAACTCTGCTTGAGTTCTGACCTGCCTAGAGTGCTTGATCCATTTGTGGGGCCTCTGGAGGTTGTTTCCTGCAGTTTGGGGAGCTGGACAAGAAGAAAAGAAGATCTACAATGTGCACGCATAGCTCGCTTGCGGAGCGCATCATCAACAGTGCGAGAAAATTCCCGTTGCCGCGAAGATCGTCGCAGCGCCTGTTGCCGCTGCATGAACCGACGCATCGTTCGCTTGCGGAGCGCATCGCCCTGGTGCGGGAAGATTCCTGCCGCTGCGAATATCGTCGCAGAGCCTGTCGTCGCTGTGAGAACCGTCGCACCGCTTGCTTGCGGACCGCATCACGTCACTGCGAAAATTGTCGAAAGTCCAATGCCATCAATCACATCGAGGGGCAGCGACAGAGAGAGCGCCTTGAGACCCCCTGGGTGAGTAGTGCGCTATACAAATGTTTGAACTTGAACTTGAACTTGCTGCGGCGTGCATCGCCGCTGCACCGAAGATTGTGCGAGACGCTTCTACCGGAAAACCTGCACCCCGGAATCCATACAAGGTATTGCATCGCTCCCGATACAGACCGGATTCGTCGCAACATGCCCGCTGCGTGCAACGGGGTTGTCGCATCGCCTCCCCAAGGTCTCAGGAGTGACACATCGCTTGTTTTTCGACGCTGCAGTTACCACTAGGAACTTTTGTTGCATCTACAGGTACTTTGGGCTAAAAGTGACACAACTGTGGATTATTTTGACGCAGACCCTAGAACTCTTTTAAAATCATATTCTTGAACTGCGTATGTTGTTTTTTTGTCGTTTTGGTCTTGTGTAGTTTAGATAAAGATACTTTATTTTTCTATACTGGCATGGAGTCCATTTGTGGTGTTTTCACTGTGTTACTGTGAGTGTTGGTACAAAAACTTTACACATTGTCTTCGATAAGCCTGTCTGCTTGTGCCAAGCTACCAAGGGGGTGAGCAGGGGTTATCCAAAGAGTGTATCCCCTTACCCTGACTAGAAGTAAGGGTCCCTATTTGGCCATTGGTACCTATCTCTGCCAACTAGAGACCCCAGATCTAACACTTTCTCACTTTGAATCTATATATGAGGCCTCCACGATAATGGTTTCTTCTGGTAGCCATGAGTACTGCAGGGATTCTCAAAGAATTGTTTTTAATGAAGGTGAAGTACAACGGGCCATAATGCAAATGACCAGTAATAAGGCTCCTGGCCCTGACGGAGTTCCGGCTGATCTATATAAACAATACCCCGCCTTCTGGGCCAAATGTTTGGCAAATGTTTTTAATGTAACTAGTCACCAGGGTTTCCCATCATCCTAGTCACTATCTACGATTATCCCAGTTTTTAAAAAAGGACAGAGAGGGGACCCACGGTGTTACAGGCCAATATCATTAATTGACTCCGCAGTAAAAGTTTTAGGGAGAGTCATTTTAACCAAGCTAATGGACTGGCTGAATGAGAACGAGGTTATAACTAATTTTCAGTATGGTTTTAAAAGTGAAGGAGCACCTTGGATCAATGCCTTAATCTACATCTACTAGCAGGTAAATATATAAGGGCCAAATCGGGGTCACTGCATTTGGCCTATATGGACCTCACTTCGGCCTTTGACTTGGTCAATAGGTCGAAGTTGTGGTTGATCCTGCTGGACATGTGCATTGGTTCACCTCATGGCAGACTTGCATAGGAACCTTTCTGCAAGTGTAAGGGTAAATCAACAAGGCAAATGCACAAGGCACTTTAATACTAGTACAGGTGTCCAACAGGGATGCATTTTAGCGCCACTACTATTCACCTTATTTATTACTAATTTAGATAAGTCTCTTTAAGCGGCGAGTAAGGACATCCCACGAATAGGGGACATGGAGGTTCCTGTGCTCCTTTACGTGGATAATGTCGTGGTATTGGCCCGTACAGCCTTAGGGCTGCAGAGGCTATTGGACTCATTTGGGGCCAACATAAATCATTGGATCTTGTAGTTAATATAGCAAAATCTCAAACAATGTCAATGGGCCAAAAAAACAAAAAAATTAAATCTTTTTATTGTGAAGGTGTTGAGCTGACCAGGGTTTCCTCTTTTACCTATTTGGGGGTCTTATTTGATGAGAAGGGAACATGGGCCCCCAACAGCTAGTCAAAACAAATCTGATGGCGATTTCAACTGCTGCTTTTTATGGCTTTGCACAAAGGTTGGGGGCCAGACCAATCAAAGCCATGCTTAATATTTATAGGTCCAAATGCATGGCTATCGCCTTGTATGGCTCAGTTCTCTGGTTTTACAAGATCGGGAGGGGGTACAGATAATTGAAAAAAAAAATTACGCTCCCTTCTGTCTGTTCCTCAGTCTACCTCAACGTTTATAATTCATCAAGAGGTTGGGGCGGGTTATGTGACAGATCTGTTGAGGTTAGCCCCGGTAATCTGTTGGTTAAAGACATGGCTTAAACCTAAACTAACCCTTAAGCATCAGATCATTAGGGACTGTGTGGCCCTGGAGAACGCTAATAGCATCCCGTGGTTATATTATGTGCAGAATATTTTAAGTGAATTAGGGCACCCAGGTTTATTTATTTTTCCTGATCAAATAGGAAAAGAAGATGTAACAAGGGTCACATTAAAATTCTTGAACCTGAGGGTGGCTGAGCGGAAAGAGACAGAGCTAACAAAATCAACAGTAAAAGCCTTTTTCTTGCAAAAAACCACAACTACGATTGAACCATATCTGAAAATAGTCAGGAAGCACTATCATCGCCAGCTTTTAACGAGGTTTCGTTTTAAATTAATCCATACCCTCTTAGGTGATTCGAAGGCTGGAGTAGAGCATGTGATTTAGGTCCGAGAATGTGTGATAATTTCTCAGCGCAAGATACTATGCATTTTATAATGTTCTGTGAACATTATAGTGCCATTCGAAGGAGATTTTTATTACCAATTTTAAGGGGTAAAGGTTTTATACAGGTCAAACCCACTCTACTTTATTTACAGTTGCTGAATGACCCAAGGGAGATATTTTATATTGCAAGATTTTTAGTTGCAGCCATTCGACTCAGAGAAAAGAGTTATAGTATAGTAAACCCCTAATGAGTGACGCTTGGGTTAGGGGCAATCACTGTATTTATATTGGCAAAACTATGTTGTATCAGTAGCCTAAACTTTTACATGATTTAATGAAATTCGATTTTATACTATTACGTACATTTTACGTCACCCATATGACATGAGAATTCGGATTTTAAATATTTTTATGGCATTGTTTATTGTGAAATATGTGATGTATTTTTTTTGGTTTTTATTAACCGAATAAAATGGTTTTGACTGACTGACTGAATGGATCTAGTATTGCCCCCCAGGCTGCCAAATCACCTACAACCTTATCATCTGAGCGAGATAATCTCATGTGTTGCTCCTCTGCCACTCCCCATTCCAACACATCTCTAACCCACAATGCATCACTTGGAATTCGGATCCCCATCCAGCCGATAGCAATTTTTCGTTTAGTGAGCAGGAATGCCAGCTGCAGGAGCGTATAGGACAGCTTGCACCCCATGGATCTCACCACCATACCCAAGAGACATGCTCCTGGTGTCAGAGATACCTCAGTTCCCACTGCTTCTTCGATGCGGGGCACCACCATCTTCCAGAAATTCCGCAACCCCCATTATTGCGATGCCAGGTGAAGGAAAGAGGCCTGACCTACCCACAGCATGCACAGCCCAGCGCCCTGTCAGGGTACATACGGTTTAAAGCCAGAGAGGCGTTACATATGTGCGGGAAAAAAAATTTAAGTGAAGGAATTTGAGTTCATTATTACAGGACACCAGCTTTACCAGACCACAGGCTTATGTCCAGTTTGGCTCATCAATGACTTACCCCAGGTCTACCTGAATGGCATTATAGAACAGGGAAATTAGATGCCTATCTTCTCCCCACCGAACCATTCTGCCCAACACCTGTGACAGAGGAAGCACCGGCGATTACGGACACCAGAGTTCCTTCGCAATGTTCGCTAGTTTGGTTAACTGCAGCAAGTGGCCCCTTCCCACATTAAGTGTCTTGAGCCTCCTGGAAAGTGAATCTCTCTCCACCACTCCATGGACATATCAAGGTCAATTGAGTGGAATGGTTCCAGGTCCCAGATACATAATTCCCTGTCAAAGGGGGCCCTGCTGATCACTTTTTTCACCCCTGATTCCCATATCTGTGCAGTATGACACAGTAATTGTGTAAGTAGGGGTATGAACACAGGTCCCACATTCGAGCTGAGGATGACAAACTTTGTTAGTTTAATTTCATGGGACAGATCCTGTAAAGACCATATAATCAAGAGGAAAATGTAAATGACATCTAAGGGCCTCTTCCATACTCACTGTTTCTTGCATACTGTCAGGATATGTATCCTAATAATTGAATTGTTTTCTAATGACGGAACTGTATGACCTATCTAAATGTGCTTAGACACTAAATGGTGGAGGGTAAATGATTCTGGTGAATTGCCTGGAAATATCTCATCGTTTGGCTCTCAGTTTGTTTATTCAATCTGTTCATTCATTTTAGGTTACTCGCTTCATGTGCCTACTAAGGTCCAGAAACAAAGTGCTGAGGCTATAGCACAGACAGACTGAAACAGAATATTTACTGATCCTTCAGCTAACTACATGATAGATACACATTGTAAAAGATTGCAAACTTATCCTTGTTTTTTTACAGTTACACTGGTTTTCATTAAAGTAATTTTTCAAAACTAAAGTGGCCCATTAAACTCATTATTAAGGATTCCATGGCATAGAGCATAGATGTTATAGAATGTAAATACTAAATAAAGAGTGCATTTAAGATCCAGTCTATTACAGAAGATTAGTCTCAATATTCAAATAGATTGTAACCAGACCTAACAATCTCATTTTAAACATTAAAATCTATACATCTAAATTCAATAAGAGATAATACAACTGATGATTTCACTGTGAGGGACATTCACTTTATTTGAAGTCTTTAGATTTGCAATTACTACCTTTTTTTATGAAACAGGCGGTATAAACATGTATGTATTCACAACAAATATCAACAAACATTATTGCCATGAAGATTTCAGCAACATACAGTTTTAATCCTGAAGTAAGTCATAATGCTATCAGACTATTTGTAACGTGTTATAACTGCTTAAAATATCCCTTATAATACATGACAACCATCAAACTGCAGATTTGCAAACCAGTAACAAAACAGCTTTCTGGCCATAAAAAGGGACCAGACTGTGTATTTGCCAGGCTTTCTTGTGAGATTACTTTTAGTAGAAGAGATCCTGCCAAAGTAAAAGATGGTCCTCCCACAGTATTTTGACCATCATTTGTAAATACAGACGCAATTATGTGTTTGCTCATTGCATGAACGTTGTTTTTTTAATTGCTAAATGCATTCGTTCAATATTATCCTCTAATGATCAAATATATTCAACTAAATAATTTTCATTGAGTCAATCAAAGTGTTCCTTTCTTTATTTTAAGTGGCACGAGGTAAACAATTATGTTTTGACACATTTTGCATTTTTTCTGGTACTTTCCCATGGTTGAGACCCAAGTAAAAATCGTTGAGAAGAATGAACGCATGACGACGTAAACATGTATTTAATCCCTTTTACTCTCATAACAGGGGACCAACACACATCTCCAGTACAAAAACATACATTTGTTTACCTCATGAGAGACACAATGACAATAAATTAGAGCCCGCCTCCTGAAGACTTTAATGTTACATACCTACATTGAGGCCCGGGAATGTGTTCCAACGAAACGCAGATTGTGGTTATATCCTTGAAGTGAAACCAGGGATGTGTAGTTCCTAGACGGTGCAGGAACTCAGGGGCTCATTTCACTGGAGGCTGGTTGTGGTTCCAAAGGACCACTTAGCTGGGTCCTTGTCTTGGTGCGTAGGTGTTCATGGTACTGCTATGTCAGTCCATACCGCCATGGCAGGCAGCAGAGGTCTTGTGTGTGCCTCACTACATAAAGGGGTACAAAAGGGGGTGGTGATGGACGGAGCATCTGAACCAATCAAACACTCACACCCAGTCAACAGATCTGGGTTTGATCCATCACCGTTCTTTAGCCCACTCTGCCACCCCAGTTCAGACATGGCCATATGCAAATCAGTCTGACCCTGTGCCTCATGGGAACAGTCCAGCCCGAACTGCCAAGCCATGCCTTCCCTAGACTGGAATCAAGCTTCCTAGGACCGGTTTCTGGCATTCCAGCCGTCTTCAGCCAGGTTTGCTTGAATCCAGTGGCAAAGTGAGCAAGGGACTCAACGTCTGAGCATACCCTGCCAACTTATGGCGAACAAAGCGGTACAAAAGGGGGTGGTGATGAACGGAGCATCTGAACCAATCAAACACTCACACCCAGTCAACAGATCAGGAAAACGCTGCAATTTCATAACAGTTGGACAGCTAATTCAGAACGTTTTCCGAAAATAATTGGTAACAATTTTCATAAAAAGCCATGCATAAGAAGACACATACAAAGCAGCAGACTTTAGACTCCACCCTCTATTTGTCAATATTTAGCAATCATATGCTCATGTCTAAGATGTATTCACTGTGGTTTATATGAATGAAACGATTTAGCATTTCTTAATGGACCGAATTGCAATTTTTGGTCCGATAAGAAATGCTAAATTGCCTTTCCATATGTACAAAGGCAGATAGTGATTCACAAAAATGCGATTTCTAAACACAATAGATATTGTATTTTGCCATGACCTAAATAGGAAATCGCAAATAGAGTTTTCCTATTTGCGATTTCCTAAGCACGTGTACAAAGCATTCCCTAAATGTGTAATGGGCATTTAGGAAAAGCTATTACCACAAACTCCAAGTCGATGGTAACCATTTGGAATTTTAAAAAATTTACCCAAAATGCATTTTTCAAGTGCCATGTAGCACGCACATGCCGCTATGGCATTTATGCGCTTTACATGTGAATAATTTTTTTTGGGGGTGCATCAAGGGGGACCTTAGTCCCATAGGCACCCTTGGTTTTACATTTCTGAATTTGCGATTTCCTAATGGGAAATAGCAATTCTGGAAATGCAAAAGCATTCTTTCTTAGGAACACATGGTTTAGCGTTTCCTAAATAGTGATTTCCTAATATGGATACCTGCTCTGTAGGAATCGCTATTAGGAAATTGCTATTTTAGTACATTCCGTTTCGCAGTTCCTAAATAGCGATTTCTTAAAATTCACTAGTTAAGAAATGCAAAAACAGAATCTCGTACACATGGCCCTGTGTGTCTTAAATTCCTTAATGTCTGTGAACCATATAAATGTATTAATTAAATGTAACTATTGTAGGGATTAGAGGAGTATATAACTTTTATTCATGTTTTGCATTTATACTGGAAGTTATACCTCTGTATGTATAATAATGTATTCGAAGTTCATATTGACTGCTGAATTAACTTAGCCTGACTAAGAGCCTCAATTGAAATGCGTTTAGCATTGCAAATATATTCTTTGTTTCTTTTTGCAGGTGCATTATCATGTTTCTCATAGTTAGAGAAAGGTGTATTGTTTGCATTAGACGGTCAATAGTGATGCCTGAATGGAGGAATTTTGCAGTGAATGGGAAGAATTAATGGTCAGAAGAGGCTCTCTGTTCATCATGTACCAGGATGGTGGGATGTTCAAGGGTGTGGTTTACAGTCCCAGTTTCAATGTGAAGGGAAACTTATGGAAGGGTATGAATGATTCTCTAAAGTAACTATTTGGTTGGTTCCTGGTGGTGCAAAAGGAGTTAAGGATGTTTCTGAAGCTCCTGTTATTTTAATTGGTGTTCACACAGTTGGACAATCAGACTCCTTTTTAGGTCTCGCCTGACCCAGCGCATGAGCTGGTCTGGCGATACTTTAAGCAAGGGCTTCAAAAAATGTTACCATGACCGGCATACAGCTTGTGTGCATGTGCCCGACCGCGCGCTTATGAGCAGAGACGCCATATGGCTTTCCTCGTCATGCTCATTAAGCGCATCGCTCGCTGCGCTTGATCGCGATCACTTTCACTTTCGCGGCCGTTTTGCTGTTCTCAGTGAGCCAGTATTTTCACGGCCGCGAGGCCGCGTTACTTTTACAGCCACAAGACCAATGCTTGTTTAGGATTGCTGGCAATACTAGCACTTTCCAAATGCAGGGGGGGTGGAGGTCTCGTGTCTCTTGCAAACCTCGTTTTGTGCATTCACATTTATTTTCAAAAATGTGCAGAGGAAACCTTCACTCATGAATATTAGGGATGGTGTATTTTTGTAAGTGTTTGTGAATGGCCGCTTTGCGCTATGCTAGCTGTGTGCTCTCTGCAGAAGCACAATGAGGAGGCCAGGTCGCATTTCCCAAAGTTAAACTAGATGCACACTAAAACCTTGCAAAAAGATAATTTAATTTGTACTCAAAAACATCAGTTTTGGTGCGCTATAATATCGTTAAACGGCTGCAAAAACTATAGAGGGTGAGGGGCTTCCAAATTCACTTTCATCGTCTTTAGAAAGTTAGTTTTCAAAGCTGGTGAAAAAACCCTCAAACTTTACCTTTCGATGAAGAATTCTCCACGAACAGCGTTTCACTGGCGTACGCTTAATTTTTGTGTTCTAATTTGTCCACAAGGTAGATCGTGCGAAATTATTATTTATTATGCGGGCAAAGTCTCCTATTATTATTGGCGTTTCCTGCTTATTGTATTTCTTACACTCTGGCATATTTTTCGCCCGCAGACTGGCAATATTTACTTGGTGGCGCTGTAAATGGATGTTCTGTATTGCTAAAATTAAAATGGGCACAACAGTTTAGATTTTTACGTGAACATCCACATGCACAAAACCTTGTAAACAGATTCAAAGTAATATTAGTATTTCCGAGAATTATTAGAAGTTCTTCAAAAAAGAATCTGCATATTTGCACACACTAGGCTACAAACAAGCAAATTTGTGCCACGTCCAAAAAACTTCTTAACTTCACAAGTTGGAAACTGGTGATTTTTTTAAGCTGCTGGTGGAATTTTAAACTCTTTAAAACAAGCCTTAAATCACCCAAATTAAGACCGCTGTGCACAAAATTACCACATGTATTATATATAATGTGAGTGACGTTCTTTTACAGTGCTTTAATGTCATTATTTTTTTTTAAACACTTTAATTAAAGTATTTTAGTACTTTTAAAACTTGATCATTTGCGGACTGCTCTAGGTACACTTTAGGTTTGTCTGTATGTAAGCCTCATGTAATAAAGAAAACCATAAATAAAAAAAGCATATATCTATGCATAAATAGGCGGGCTTTCAGTCACATCTCTACATCCATTGATCTGTTAAACTGTCTTTCGCATTTTATTTCTGCTCGCTACAGCACACAGCATGGGCGAGTTTGTCCGCCCACTTCATCCACTGAGTGTCTTGTACGGTGAGTGACACCATTTTGCCTGATTTCATGAGCACATCTGCCAAAAAATAAATGCTCAATAGTCCTGAAGAAAGCCTACTGACCAATGGGCAACAAAGGCTGAAACATGTCGACCGTTTTTTATCACACTATCTAAGTGCGCTAGAATCCATAACCAATTCCATAGCTGCACAAATTAATTTTACAATTGTCCGAATCCAGACTCATTAAAGTTCAATTTCTGGCTGTCCGGGCATTTTTAACATATCACCACCTCCCCATTCACTTTTCCACGATCACTACTGCCTTAACCAAAGGTAAAGCCTCCTGGCGGAGGGTGCACACAAAAGAATTGACCCAAGGATTATGCACTCACGTGTTAAAACGAGCGGGGACACATCATATACTGCTACGAGAAATAAAAAAAAACGCGTGTTTGAGGGTCTTTTTATTGGAAGACACCCACTTACCTACCTGCAGACCTTGGTTTACGCAGGACTAGTGATCCTTTCCCTTGTTGATTATGAATGTCGTGTATGTAGCCTTAGTTTCCACAGGAAACTTTGGTTTTTGAAACATATGTGTAAATAGTGGCACAAAAGTAACTATTGTTAATTTCCAATTTTTTAGAGAGAATTCAAATATCGTAGTTTACCTCAGACTTTGAAATGATTGCCTAAAGATCGCCAAATGTTGGCTAGTCTCTTAACACGCACCCATACTTGCTGAACTGAAGTTTGGTAGACACTTATACAGCATTACATACTTAAAAAAAAAATCTTAATAATTTTTTGGTTCTTTTTGTTTTCATGATTATGACTGACTCAGCGTTAGTGGTGTGAAGCTCTTTGTAAGGACAGGTGTAAAGATTTTTACATCCATAATGTCTATCGGGATTGGATGAGTGGCAAATGAGGGTTACAGAACAGGTTTTTTCAAAGTTAGTTTGCGTAATTTTTTTTAATGGCTTCCGCATAATAAGCATTTCACAACAAATTCCTCTTAACTGTGCATTACATCGTATTTGACACGCACGCATATCTAGTGTCAGCTTTGCACATTTCACAAATGGTTCAAATATTTCAGTCATTGCCCACAGAACAATAGATTAACAAGCATTGGCATAGCCAATAGGTCTCGCCTTTGGGACTTTATAAGTGTTTAGTTATCCAGCACAATATCCTTGGTGCAACAACATCAAGTGTTGCATAGCTAAACACTTATAAGGTTTCAAAGGTGAGGCCTATTGGCTATGCCAATACTTGTTTGATATGGAGAGGGACATATCTTTCTGTTTACCTTTTTCCTGCAAGCCTGAAGCTTTAGGCTAAATACTTATTTCCTTTCCAAGACTTCTAAATGGAAATACTGGATACATGGTCCTGTAATCAATCTAGGTTTAGAAGAGAGGAGATAAGATTCTTTATGGAACACCTATTTTCTTTGATTCATTATTGTTGCAACTGTCAATATTCTGTATCTCATTTTATTACAACTCAATCTGAGATATTTCAGCTTACCTGCTGCATTGTTGTATCTCTTCAACATATTTTTATTCTGCTTATATGCTGGATTGATTAGTATCCAAAAATAATATACATTTAAGTATATTTGGTGATTCCTGGTCCTTATTGTGGAGTCACATTGGATTCACAAGACAGAAATGTATTGTTGATGTATTCACATTTACAGCACTTCAAGTCAGCCAACAAAGGTCCATATGACCTATGTGGAAAAATCTTTAACAACTTCACTAAAAGATTGCGTTGTATGTACCAGTGCACTGTCACACACATACACCCTGCTTAAGGGTAGGATGAATTGACGTGACTCTCTCTGTATCTAGTTCCATTGCCTAGAGATGGATGTACACATTCACTGCTGCAAAAACAGGCAGTGGTTGCAGACTTGGGCAGCATCTGATAATTACAACTGTTGTAACTGCAAACACAGGCCGCATCTAAGAACTTTGGTCCAGAAGGCCCTCCTCTCAGTCCGGCTAGCCTCTGGTGTGGTGAAGTGGAAGATCGTCTGTGTAATGTTAGGTACTGGAGATAGACAAATTAATCCAGGCCAATTTAAAGCAAACAAATATCAACAGATTAACGGGGCAATTTCCAAGTCTGTGTAGGTCTTTGGTTTTGCTCCCTTATGTATTTAAAATATGAATTATGCCATTTATACATTTGTGGTATAAAAATTAAAAAAAGTAGAGTTCCCTGCAACATCATAAACAGAAGGTGCCTAAATAGGCTGATAATCAAGCCCTTCATGCATCATTTATATTTTTAGGCTTCAATTGTACCTATCTCTAAGGCAGAGACATGTGTAAACAACTGTATACAGAGTGGCATGGTTTGAGTCACTGCAAACCCCTGGCACACCCACATGCAAAAATGAGTTAATGAGTAATATGTGGCATAGAAGCTGGGAATACCAACAGACACATGCGTAGGAATAGCTGACACACACAGGCAAACAGCAGTACTTGACACTTAACATAAAATGGAATAACAACATTTAAAAAGGACATTCTATGATAGCTCCTTTGACTATCTGCATAAAGTTGTTAATGAATTTATTTCTCTAAAGTAACTAAACAGTAGAATTAGTAACATGCACATCTCTAATCAGCAGTATCTCTTAGATATTTTTCAATGTGTATTTATGCTTTAGCACCGCACAGGGTAAATCTCATGAGCAAATGTCATACTTGTGCCCTAAAGTAACTATAACTCGTGCCCCCGCCATATATAGGATTGTCATCAATTATGGGATTTCAGATGTTGCAGCGATGTTATCAAGGATGTTAGGAATTAGGTAATATGTGAGGTATTTAACCGTGCTAGGCAAAGGTGAAGATTGGTTACTTTAGAGCACAAGTTATAGTTACTAGGTGAATTTCAGTATTTTTGTTCAACTAAAATGGTATGTTTTAAGTGACATTTTCACCAAACTACTACATTCCTTTTACATTTGTTGTTTCCAGCGAATTTCTAAGGTTTTTTTTGGTAACCTGACTATAACTGTCACTTTAACCTTTGATTCCTATAACTGAATTTCTAGTTTCTTTTAATGTGAGTCACTGCTAATATATAAAATGCAGGCATATTGGTCATTGCAATGTCTGTCAACAAACATAATTCTAAAGCATGTATTGCAATATGAGCATTATTTGAGTCTTTCTTTTACAATCTTCAAGCGAAATAACTTAGCCATAAGACCAACCACAAGGGGTGCATGCATTCCCAGGATGAAGAGCAAATGTTCCAGCTTTGAGAATGCTTAAAAAGTTCAATACAGTAAATAATAAACGAGCGGCTCCAATCGTGCATTTCTAAAAAAAAAACTGTGAGAGCTTTATCATTTTTGTGTGGGTGTCCCCATCCCACCTGAGACACCCTCACGTTTATTTTTTTGTTGGGGGACCACAGGGGGAGTCCCAGGTACTCCATTGTGGGTGCTGGCTAGAGCTGGGTGCTTTTTGTTTTTGTGAGTGCCCCGGTACTTACCCAGGGCACCCACATCTCTTCAATCCATTGGGGGCCACAGGGTGAGACCCAAGGCCCCTGTCGGTCCCCAGCCAACACTCATTGTGGATGCTGGTGGGAACCGGACACTTTGTGTCTATGTGGGTGCCCAATTCCCACTCGATCCACCCACTTCTCTTCACTTTGTTAGGGGCTGTAGGGGAACCCCAAAGCCCTCGAGTCCCCTGCTGCCTCCCCAGACAGCACCCAACCTGGGTGCTGGCGGGAGCAGGCACCAAGTATTCTCCTGCCTTGCCTGAGCAGATTTCTACTTTGCTCCTGCAGCTGGAGCATTCTTCCATGCCCAAACAAAAAAAAAGTTTGCTCCCACCTGAAGTGGAAGCCATACATGGAGCCCAAGAGGATGGGGTCCCCAGGGCTGATATCAGCCTAGGTAGGGGGCCCCATGCACCATCCCCAAAAAAAGATATCTTGCTGGACCCCCGGTGGATTTTTTTCACATAAGGCGATAGCATTTGCAAAAAATATTTACTGCGGATGCGTGGATCTTCTGCGAATCCCATATAAAAACATTTTTCAAAATTAAGTGTTTGGCCCCGGGGGAACCAGGCATAGGGCGACATGGTATTCCTACTCCTATAAGTATTTTTTCACCTCTTTGAAGGACAAGGGACTGAGTCCCTGAATCCTAAAACGGCTACAGCCACATCTTTGTTGATGTGGTGGACAGAAATCAAATCATATCTTTTGATCTGTTGGATCGATGAGTCTTCTGTGGTGCAATATATACATACAATTGAAATCTTACTTTTTCAAAAACTACTGAATGAATTTACCACAAATCACATTATGCATGCTTTGTGGTCCAAGATCTAGCTTTCTGCCAAATGTGGTGTAATTCAGTTCAGCTGCTTTTCTGGTATCACTGTTCCATTTTCCTATGAAAAATTGAATGGGGAAAATGTGTTTTGGGCCACCTCACTTTTTTCAGCCCTCGCTTGACGGATCACCACAAAACTTTTCAGAAAGGAGCTGAGGCAAATGTGCTTTTTTTTGGAACATTTTGTGAAGATTCGTCAATTGGCTCCAAACCTACTAGCACACCATAACATGTATTTCCTATGGAAACACAGTCATAACTATAACTGTGTAATAAAACAAAGGTTCCAGAAATGTTATAGTTAGAAAATAGAATTAAAGAAACTTTAGGAATTCACTAAAAAAAACAAGAGTTACAGGTACATTATAGTTAGGTCCAGATTTTACACACAGAAAACCATAGAAATTGTGCAGATATAGAAGTCTCAAGTATCTATAACTCGTGCCCTCGCAATGCACACTTTTCTCATCAAACATTTTACTGCAAATGTTGCAGTGATATTATCAATGATGTCATAGAAGACGTCATGTATTATGTAATATGTGGGGAAATCAACAGTTAATGGTGAGGGTGTGAGTCATAGTTACCTTAGCGCACAAGTTATTGTTACATAAGCTAACTACAACTGGTTAATTTCTATGTATTTTTGTGTGTGTAAAATCTGCACAAAACTATAACGTCCCTGTAACCTTTGTTTTTTCAGTGAATTTCTAGGGTTTATTTAATTCTATTTCCTATCTACAATGTCTCTGTAACTTTTGTTTTTTTCAGTGAATTTTGACCTTTTTTAGTGTTATTTCCTAACTATAATATACCTTTAACCTTTGAGGTTTTTTTGTGAATTTCACTGGGTTTTTAATACAAAGTGTACTACAATATGACCCACGAGTTCAATTTACTAATATGCATTTTCACAAGTTTACAAATAATTTTTTTTCATACAGTCATTCTTATCATATATTTTACAACTAAAAATGTAAAAATGAAGGTATGGTAACTTATGCAGACTTTCTATAAATGCAATGTACCAAGTCATTCTATTTTTTAAATTCATTCAATGGATCTGCAGATCTGTCGTGAATCCTCAGACAAATAAGAGCTGTCGGTTATATTGCACATATTCAATACTAAAACCACACATTTAATACACAAACATATGTGATTGTAATTTCTATAATTGTATCAGTGCCTGTGTGTGGGTGTGTGAATGGCTATAAGGCTATGTGAATAAGTGTGTGAGTGGCTGTGTGGTTTTGTGGTTCTGTGAGTGGCTGTATGGGTGTGTGAGTGGTTGTTTGGGTGTGTAAGTGGATGTGTGAGTGAGAGTGTGTGAGTAGGTTTGTGGGTCTGTAAATAGGTGTATGTGGGTTTTTTTGTAATTGGGGTCGGGATCTGCAAATCGATCTGAATCCGCCCAAACCCATGAGGATCTAGGTACATCCTTGCGCACTCAAAAAAAAAGTTTGGGACAATTTCTTGCCCATGATGGGTCCCTCACTGACCCCGCCTTCAGTCCCATGGGGTCAGGGTAACTCTACCCTGACCTCTTCTATAATTTTTACATTTTACTTTCCCCCTTGGAACCGTGTCACGATGCAGAAAATGGCGGCTGTAACTTTTCTCGCAGGTTGTCGCCAGCCAATTACGGAATTGCAAATTCACATGGATCCACATCTCTAGATATACATAAATTTTTTCCTATAATAACTCCAAAACTACTGAACAGATTTACACCAAATTACAAAAAGCATTAGATCTAGCTTTCTGCCAAATTTGGTGTAATTCCATTCAGCACTTTGGGCTGTAGTCGTGTCTAAAATCCCTAAGAGAAACTGCATGGGAAAAACGCGTTTTGGAGGGCCCCTTTTTCTTGGCCCACGCTCATGACTGGCAAACCAGTTTTCACATTTTCACGCAGGTCCATCACATGGAGCTAAAGTAATTAGCAAAACATAAACACTTTTCCCATGGAAACTAGGTCCTAACTAGAACAGACAGACAGACAGACACTGACAGACAGACAGAAACAGACAGACACTGACAGACAGACAGACAGACAGACAGACAGACAGACAGACAGACAGACAGACAGACAGATAGATAGATAGATAGATAGATAGATAGATAGATAGATAGATAGATAGATAGATAGATAGATAGATAGATAAGATAGATAGATAGATAGATAAGATAGATAGATAGATAGATAATATAAAAAATTACAAAGCAGGGCTTTACCACATACGCCTTTACCCTGCTGCCATTACAATACATTGAACTTTACAATGTGTTGTAATAGCACACAGGGCTTTACAAAGTATGGATGGATGGATGGATGGATGGATGGATGGATGGATGGATGGATGGATGGATGGATGGATGGATAGATAGATAGATAGATAGATAGATAGATAGATAGATAGATAGATAGATAGATAGATAGATAGATAGATAGATAGATAGATAGATAGATAGATAGACAGACAGACAGATAGATAAAGAATATCTGACATTACAAAGAGGGACTTTAGCCAAATATGCCTTTACCCTGCAGGCAATACAACACAATGAACATTGCAATGCGCTGTACTAACACATAGAGCTTTACAAAGCATGATATATATATATATATTACCTACTAGCGGTCACAAGTAGGTAGTTATAGTTAAGACCATGTTTCCATAGGAAAAGCATTTTCTTGACTTGGCTATAACTTTGGCATTGTTTGACCAATCTTCATGACATTTTCCCCAAAAAGTGTCAAGGTGGGTTCTATTGTTATGGAAAGTTTGGGAGTGATCTATGCTGTGGGGACTGAGAATTTGTGGTGCGAAATAAGGTTGCGTTTGTAATGTTAATTCCCATAGGAGCCTTTAGCCACACCTAAAGTCGAACCGCTGAATGGACTTACACCAAATTTGGCAGGGAGGTAGATGTCCATTCAAGGGAGTGCCATATGCTTATTTGGTATAAATCTGGTCAGTAGTTTTTAAGAAATTTAAGTTTTAAATTATAGTGATATCTCTGGCCGCTGCAGTATAGCAATGAATCATGAATGCACGCACCAATGGGAATGCTCTGATTAGCTGGACGCAACCTGAACACAAAGTTGCGCCCACTATTTTATCTATTAGGAATGGTTCCCGGGGCTGAAAATTTGTGTGAAAGCCCACATAAGGCGTCAGGGTGGAAATACTCTGATCCCATTGTTGAGAAATAGGGATGTTAGTGACACAAGTTATGGGTCCCAAATAGATTTTTTTATCACGCGCGATATTCGCGAAGACGACGCGACTGCCAGCATGGCCCCACGCGTACCATCGCGGGCACATTGCGACTATCAACGTTGTCGCGAATATTGATGGAAATATTTTTTTTAAATCAGTGAATCATTAATACGCATTGTTATAGAGATATTGAGGTTCTGATATATGTTTTTTAGATAGTGAGTTATCCACTGTGATGGTTAGAATTAATTATATAGTTATAATTTTTTTATGTGGTGGTGGCTATTAAATTCCTGCTTTTGTTTTCAGTTTTCGCAACGTGTCTAGGAGGATCGCGATTACCAACGTCATTGCATTCTGCGGAGTCACTGTGAAAATATAGAATAGGTTTTAGAATTTTTTTTATAGAAACTCTCTAGAAAACCATGAGTTTAGAGAATACTGTAAGAAACTCCTAGTGTGTACAGTACTATAGTATGTGTGTATGTATGTATTTTAGACTTTATGGAAAAGGCACATCTGTCGCAGTTAACAATGTCACCGGGACATCCAGAATAACCGCAAAAAAGGGAAATAGTTGAATGTTCAGAACAGAATTTTTTACATATTATTTTTGGATGTGTTGGTGGCCATTGAATGTCTGCTTTTGTTTAACCCATTTGCGACGTGTCCAGAGGAATCGCGATTACTAACGTCATCGCTGTCTCTAGAGTCACTGCGAAAACGGAAAATAGGTTTCAGAGAAATACACCAGAAAAACTCGAGTTTGAAGTGTACAGTAATAAACCCATAGTGTTTAAAATAGGGTCATATGAGTGCATATATGTGTTTTCACTTTATGGAAACAGCGTGATTGTTGCGGTTAACTATGTCATCGCGACGTCCCGAATAACCACGAACACAAAAAATAGGTCTGAAAGATGATTTTTAAAGAAACTTAGTAGAAAAATATGAGTTGAAACATGCTTTGAAAGAAGTATGTATATAGTAATATGTGTAGGGCAATGTTCAGAATGGAATTTTTAGATATTATTTTTGGATGTGTTGGTAGTCACTGTATGTCTGGTTTTGTTTTCTGTTTTCGCGATGTATCCGCAGGGATTGTGAAGTCGTGGCGAATATAAAAAAGGTAAAGAAAAAAAATGCCTATTAATCCAGAAGAAAATACAAGCTTATTAAAATACCCCTTATAGAGCCATTTTAGATAGAAAGTACAATTTAAAAACTCTGGTTTTGTTTTCTGTTTTCGCGATGTATCCGCAGGGATTGTGAAGTCGTGGCGAATATAAAAAGGGTAAAGAAAAAAAAATGCCTATTAATCCAGAAGAAAATACAAGCTTATTAAAATACCCCTTATAGAGCCATTTTAGATAGAAAGTACAATTTAAAAACCTTAAAAATTCAATAAAAAATCATAGGTTACATGGATGTTATAGTTGGGAAATAAAATTTGAAAAACCTTAGAAATTTTTCGAAAAAACACAAAGGTTACAGGGACATTATAGTGAGGATTTAGGATTTAAAAAACCTTAGAAATTAACTGAAAAAAAACAAAGTTGTCATGAGTGATGTAATATGTGAGGCCATAAGCAGTGAATTGCAGGGGCACGAGTAATAGTTAGCTCAGCTAACTATAACTGCTGAATGTCTCTGGTTTTGTATGAGTGAAATAGCCTAACTATAATTCCCTGCAACCTTCTAAGGTATTTTTAATTTTAGTTCCTAACTATAACACTACTGTATCTTTGGTTTTTCAGTGAAAAAATAAATAAATATATATATATATATATATGTGTGTGTGTGTGTATATATATATATATATATATATATATATATATATACACACACACACACACATACACAGCTTCTGGGTAACAGGAATATTGCCTGGCGCTACAGTGTCAGTTACTGCTCCCCACCAGTATTGTAACTGTAATACATAAATAACTTTACTGAGTGGTTTAACCACAAAAATAAAAATTCTTGTACCGATTCCTCGTGTCTTCCTTTCTTTTTTTTCTTCTCTTGTTATATATATATATTATTTCAAGGGTGAATTCCCCAAACCCCCTCTTTATCCTTTAACTTCTTTTCCCTCTACCTGTTACTGATTACAAAAACCTTTAGCTCCATGTACAGCTACCCATCCATCCCTAAATCCCAAAAAACCCTTACCTCCCTTTACCTCTACCCACACCAGAACCCTAACAACCCCTTACCTCTTATTCTCTCCCTGCCCCTAAACCCTAAAAAAGCTTACCTCTCTTTATCTCTATCTGCCCTTGAACCCTAAAAAACCCTTATCATCATTTACCTCTACCCACTCACAAACCCTAACAACCCTTACATCTCTTTACCTCTAACTGTTCCTAAACCCATAAATACTGTTACATTCCTTTACCACTACCCGCCCCTAAAATAACTTATGTTCATTTAACTTCTACCTTGCCCGGAACGATGAAAATCCTTTCCCTCTCTTTCCCACTAAACACTCCTAAACCCATAAAACTGATTACCTTCCTTTGCCTCTAGCTCCCTTACACTTCCCTTAACCCTTACCCCCCACTTAATCCTTAAACCCCCTTTTTTTAAATTAAAACATTTTAAAAACCTACTTACGTGGCAAAAAAAACGCAGGGAAAGTCCAAGAAAGAGGCTGTGTTGCATTTACCCGCTTGGAAATGTCCTGCAGGGTAAAGACGCCGGGGTAAGGACTGCATACCATACAATTTAAAAAGTTAAAATAATGTAATTCATTTATCATTAGCCCCTCTGAGGCACAATTTTATTTCCCAACCTCATTTGCTTTTTATGGGAGTGTGTTGCAGTATCTATAAGTGGCCATGTGTGATGGTTGACTTACTCAAAGGCTGGGCTGGACGGTACATGGCTTTATTAGCATATTTTTCGATAAGCCCTTCCTTGCCTAGAATTTCCCTAAACCTCTAACCCTCAGGAGTAATGGCACTCCCCCACACAACAACATCAGTGAATATCATATTACACTATGCGCATCTGCATATATACGATCTCATACAGGGGCAATAGCTACTGTTTAGTTATGGTTTAGGTGGTTTTGCCATTGAAAATGCATTTTTTTTTATTTGCCTATCAGTTTTGGCACCACTGAATAGAATGGCAATATGAATACTCAATGAGCTAAGTTTCAGAATATCAAGACTCGTGATCATCCATATATAGGAGAAAAGGTTACGGGTGCTGAAAAATGAAGTTGTTTCCCATTATACCTCCCATAGGAAATTTTGACAAAAAATATAGAACAAACACTGGGCAGATTTACATCAAACTTGGATGGGAAGCATACATTTATTCAAAAATATCTCTTTTTTCTGCAAATCCATTCAGTAGTTTTTGAGAAATTGGCACCTAAAAGAGTTGCCAAACGAGATTTAAAAGGTTAACACTTTTGTTCATCTCTGCCATTTTAGCTTGCAAACCATACCTCGCAAGTCCTGTAAATCACACTTTGAACTTATAACTAACTGTATTAGGACTGAAACTTGTTTTCCCACCATCTTGAAACTCAAGAGTCGCCTCCGAAATGCAAGTTTAGCTCTTTGAACAAAAAATAGCCATAGACATGGGGACCAGCCCCAAGGTGACCGAAACCAAGCACAAACAAAGCCAAACATTAAAATGAGTGCCTGACTTTCCTTGGAAAGCAATGCGTATGCTGATGCCGAACCACTGCTGAGCAACGCCTGCTGCATGTTGGGCACAGGGCCTGGTCTCAGGACAGGCCTTTTGGACTAACAGCACAGTGCATGGCTGAAGGCAGTACGCAGCGGGGGTTGGAAATTAAGTACATCCTAAAAAAAATGAGATTTGCTAAAAATAAGGCATTTAAAAATGTACCTATAGTTCTCGCTCCAGTATGTAAAACCGCTAAAATGTGTCAATTATTCTCAAGAATGCACACAACATATATTATAACTCACATCATCCACCATGCACTCAAACACCTAATTGCCATTTGCACCGATACGCAAAAGCAGTTAACAGGAGGCCATCATGGAAGACGTGTGAGGAGTGGCATGTGTTTGTGTATATATATATATATTACCTACTGGCGGTCGCCAGTAGGTATATATAGTTAGGATTTTTTCTCTATGGGATTTTTGAAAATTCTATGTCTAATAACTTTGGCGTTTGTGGACGGAATTGGCTGAAATTTTCAGGAAAATGGAACCTTTTGTTTCTGAGCAGCCCCTAAAAATTTGGGGGGTTTCGTCAAGGGGGGGCCGAGAAAAAAGGGGGGTCCCAAAACGTGTTTTTAACATTGAGTTTTCCATAGGGCGGTTGGCCTCACTTTTAGCCCGAACGGCTGAATGGATTTGCACGAAACTTGGCAAAATTGTAGGGACTGGTAGCCCGATGTGCCTTTGCTAGGTCTCAATATATGTGCTCCAGTGGATTTTGAGAAATTAACGTTCAAAAAAAGATATATATCTGTAACAGCGGACCGGGCAGCGTTCCAGTTCGCGTACTTTTCGCGGTACGGAGCTTTGTGAAGCGAAGCTGATTGGTTCTCCGAACAGTCCGTAGCGGCCGCCATCTTGTCTCTCGGTAGGATCGAGAGACAAGAGGAGGCCAAAGCGAAGGGGCAAATGACCATAAGGGGGCATAGTAGATCCTCCCTGACCTCTTAGGTTTGATGTACCATTTTGCCAAGTTTGGTGTAATTCCGTTGAGCCATTCAGGCTGTAGACGTATCTAAATGTCCTATGGAAAATTGCATGGGGAAAACACATTTGAAAGTGTTGAAATTTAGAACCAATTAAAATGTTACTTTGGTTTTGTATTTGTGTGTGATGAAAGTTAATTGGTTATGTATATATCTAAAATGAGAGGAAACCACAGCCATTTTGTGATACTACTGTCTGAGGTACATTTGTGAGGAATTTTTGGTGCTCAATTTCTGGTGTTTGGTTTACACAGTACTAACACTTCTCCTACTTTTAAAAAGGTGAGTTGTTAATTTGTAAGGGGAACTATGTTGTACACTTTAAGATAATTTGAAAAATGTTTTCTGTTATTTATTTACAGTCCTTCTGTTATACTAAATACTAAAAACGATAAATGAAAGTGATTATTTTTTTCTGCAATTTACAGCAAGCAATTTCAAAATAAAATGGCTCACAATGAAGAGACCGTGGCAATTTCTTTTGAATTTCCACTACATTTATTGAAATTGACAGCACCAATAATGAAATATTCTCACAAGGAGGAGATGACTTGAATGATTTTTTTGATCAATCTCTTGATGGCGAATTTATCGAATGTTTGGAGACCATAGAGTTACAAGAATCATCATTGCAGACTTTTCATGAGGAGATTCCAGATGAGATGATTGAAGAGGAAATTCCTGATGAGGACATGTTACTAGTTCTTTCAAATTTTGAAAATTCAGAAGAATAAATTTATATTTAGAAATACAAAAATTGTTTGAGACATTATTCATTTTTATTTTTAATTTATGAGGTTGTAGCGAAGTGATTGTAGTATAAAATGAGACTTATAGTATAGAGTGGAACATTTTTATGTTACATGGTAAGTTTACTCATATTTACTTCCCTTCTCCCACTATATTATCTCCAATGTGTATTTTACATCTCTTCTTCATCTCCGGCCTCCTTTCTCTCACTGTCTGTCTCTGATGCATCTTATCGCTGCCATTTTGTGTAATTACAGAAGAGAGTAAAATAAAATAGTTTGGAACGTGAAAAGGGGGCAAAGTAGAGTACCCCTCACCCCCTAGGCCTTCTCAGGCGGTCCCAAAAGGATCAGTTTCTGCTTTCCTGAGAGATTATGGTATGAGTTCCATATACCACAATAACTTGCATTACAACATGCAAGATATCTATCTCCTATTACCAACTTTTGGAGATATTCGCGCTAAGCGCGAATATCTCCAAAAACTAACACCTGCCCTGAGCAGTTCTTAGCCATGTTATCCAATGGGAGGTGGATAACATGGCTAAGAGCATTAGCTCGGTAATGCATGAATATCGCTGACTTTTTAGCGATATTCATGCATTGCGGCCGTTTTTTATCGCATTTGCGATAAACCTTGATAATAGCAAGGTTTATCTTCGATAATTTCTGACGATGCTTAGCGGTAAAAAATTCGTTGCTAAGCATTGTTAGCGATAAATATCGCTTAACTTTGGCAATATGCACCAACGTCTGTTAACGTTCGATTCGAAGGAAATGAGGAAGTGTTGAAAAACATTGTCTGCGCCATCTTGCCTTTTTTGAAATGCCACACTTTTGTTGTGCACGGCAGCGATTTTAGATGCCTTGACCAGACCCACTCTCTGCACGCTGTCGATTCGTAGCATGGCTCCCCACCCTCGCAAGCATCTTCCCCAGGCACTGCTCACCCCCGCTCTCTGTCTTATGCATGGGCAATAAACCTCCCCCCATCTGCGCTGCTCTTCCCTGAGAATCACACTCTGTGCCCGCCCGACACCTCCCTTTCGCCCTATTCACTACCGCACCCTCTGACACTCCTCTTCCTCTGTGTCCGATTGTCCAGGCCGGTCCTAGGCTATCAGCTAGCCCTGCAGATGTAGTTTATGGCCCCAGCTGTAAAGAATCACCCCTCTTCAAAGGAGTTATAGTAGATCAAGGCCCACACCCGATGAGATCCGTCACACCACACGTGTTCATACTATCTGAAAACCATCCTGTATTGTGATTGGGGAGGGGACCGAGCCTGAAGCGGAAGATTCCAGGGATGACTCTTTGTACATCAAAGTTTTTACAATTATGTGTCACATTAAAAATACATAGCACTCCAACAAAGTAGTAGGAATATAAAACTTTAATAACTTATAAATATATACAAGAAAACAAAAACAGTAAAAACATTTAAACAACGAAGAGACCGTGGCAATTTCTTTTGAATTATCCACTACATTTATTGAAATTGACAGCACCAATAATGAAATATTCTCACAAGGAGGAGATGACTTGAATGATTTTTTTGATCAATGTCTTGATGGCGAATTTATCGAATGTTTGGAGACCATAGAGTTACAAGAATCATCATTGCAGACTTTTCATGAGGAAATTCCTGATGAGATGATTGAAGAGGAAATTCCTGATGAGGACATGTTACTAGTTCTTTCAAATTATGAAAATTCAGAAGATGTTGCCTGGGTGCCGCACTGATTTGGGTATCCGGCGTGGGGCGTCCCGGGGGGTAAGTTGTCAGTAGCGGTCTGTTGTGCGAATAGTCCCAAGGCAGCAGAACGCGCTGAAATCTGGATGTCACGAAGGTGATGTCTAGTAAGTTGCCGCCCGGCAAATAACGGCGTGGGGCGCCGCGGGGGGCGGGGGGGGCAGTCCAAAGTTCCGTTAAAAGGGCAAAGGAAAGGATCGGTGGTTTGAACCAATAGTCGGGGAGGGGGTGCAACAATTTTTCCTACCGGGTCACACTATGCTTTCACCGGAACTGAGGTCTGCAGGATTCTAGTCATTCAAACTGAGGCTGGCGCCAGCATGGGAGCGCCGACGTCCCGCGGCTACAGTTTCGTCACTCCACGGGCGATCATGGCAGTCATTCCCCATCGGGGGTGTCTGCGGGGGTCGGGGACTCCCGCGGCTCCTCTAGAATCTTCAAGGTCGTGGAGGACTACGGTGGTGGAGTCAACCAGTGACCGGGCCATTTCTTTATGCTGGGCCCGCTCTTGCCAGGTCGACCGCCATTTTGAGAGTTCGGTAGCTACTGGCGATCGCGGGGTCAAATGAGCGGACGGGCTCCACCCTGCCGGGCGAGACGTTGCAGCATCGCCACAGTGGAAGAACCCTTTTCCGGGCGCCTGGAGCGCTGAGGGTGCAGCTGGGAAGCCTCCACCTGGGGAGGCGGGAGAGGCCTGTTCGCACCGTCTCTCCCTCCCAGTGCACCCCACGGCGTCTCGCTTGAGATTTGTTATGGCCGGACCAGGCGATGAGGACGAGAGGGGGGGGGGGGTCGGAGGCATGTGCAAGACATCCCCCCCCAGGGTTGTTGCAGCAATTATTCAAGAAAGAAGAAATGTCCCGTCCGTCTTTGGGCCGGACCTCCGGTGGATGGCGGCCGGACGCCCTTTGCTCTGGCCCCATGAACGGGTTCCTTGGCTCATCGGCTGCAGCCGGATCCCGTCTGCCCCAGCCCCCGGCCGTTGGTGGCCGGACCGGGAGAGAGTGTGGAGGGACAACCTGCAACTCTCAAGGGCCACCGCGGCCAGACTGGGAGAGAGAGGGGAGGGTCGAGGACACGGACATTCCCCCCCCTGAAACTCTCCAGTGTTGTCAATCCCCCTGGCCGGGTCCCGCTGGCCTCGGCCTCTCCTCCGGCTACACCCTACGTGATGATCTCCTGGCCGAGGCGTGCCAGCAGGACCCGCCTTATATGTGTTGCTTCCGGCTGGGCGTAGCCGAAAACCTGTTGCCCTTTGGAAGTTTCTAGAATGGGGCGGATGTCTGCTGACTTCTATCTTTCCCAGTTTGCCGTTATTTGGCCGTGGCAGGCGGTGGGACAGACACGTTTTGGGGCAGTGAGGGGCGATGTTTTCAGGTTTCTTATTACGGGCTTACTTCTAACGTTTCTTGTTTCTAGGACAATAATAGGTTTTATCATTACGTATTGTTATCGTTTCTTTGTTTGTTATTTAATAAAAAGTTCATCAGTGGCCTACTGATTTTCGTTTTCCTATTCTTTTCTTTCCAGGTTGTTTCATGCTAAAGTTTCTGTTAACAGGATACAGTGATCACTTCGTTATTATTGCATATGTCCTTTTCACTAGGGGTGCTCTCTGGTCGGGCCAGATGACCTATCTCTAGTAAATGGTCCGGGTGAAACAGGTGCATCAATCAGTGGGGAGTAGATAGGCATGACAGATTACAACGGGGGAGAAAGGTCCGCATTACGTACCCTTTCACTACTTGCAAAGATTTTCCTACGTTTATTTGCAAACAGGGAATACCTCAAAAAAGAACTAATTCCCAAACAGTCAATGTTCGGACAATCAATCAATCAATGAGGAATGAAATAGGTACGACGTGTTAAAGGCTTGCGTTACCTACCCTTCACTATCTGCAAAGGGAGAGAGAATATTCCTATTCTTCTTCGTTTGCAGGCAGAGAAGATCCTTAAGAGAACCAACTTCGAACAATTCAATGCTCGATTCAAACAATCAACAAGGGGTACTGTGAACACAAATGAACGCCGCTTATGTACATACACATTGCTATTTTCAACAGGTTGTTCCTAATGTTTCTATTTTAGCGAGGTCAAAAAGAGATCCCATTAGTGGCCTACTGATTTTGCTCGATTCCTTTTGTTTTTTTACACGATTTTTTGCTATCTGCAAAGACTAAACAGAGTATTGCGACTCTGTGCTTGTTTGTAAATAGAGAATGAACCAAAGAGAACAATCAATCAAATGGAGAGAGAAGCAGGCACGACGGATTACAACGGGGGCAAAGGCCTGCGTTAACTACCCTTCACTATCTGCAAAGAGAGAGTACTCCTAATAGAAATGAGGGGTGGGGGGCAGCATTCAAAGCAGATCAGTGTGCATAAACACGAAAATGTTTTTACTTACCACGTACTTGACATTCGACAGCTTATGATATTTGCTATTAAAAAACCATTGAAATTCACTGAAAAAACCATAGGTTATAGACCATATATAGTTAGGAATTAGCATTTACAAAACCTTGAAAATTCACTGAAAAAACCATAGGTTATAGACCATATATAGTTAGGAATTAGCATTTACAAAACCTTGAAAATTCACTGAAAAAACCATAGGTTATAGACCATATATCGTTAGGAATTAGCATTTAAAAAACCTTATTTTACTCACACAAAACCATTGAAATTCCATATATAGTTAGTTGCACTAACTATATATCGGGCACCCGCAATCCACTGCTGATGATGTCACATATTACATCATTCATGACATGGTCAGTGACATCACTGATGACATCACTGATGACATCTCAAATGACATCACTGATGACATCACTGATGACAACATCCAGTGACTGTATGTTTCTGTAAAGTTAAAATGTGTCTTACATATTGAAGAATGAGTGGAAGTATAAGTGTCTGGACAAAGGATTTAGTAGGTGCATGACTGAATGTATGAGTGAGTGATTAAATGTGTCTCACTGAGTGCATGGGTTAGTGACTAAAGTGTCTTAATTTGTGCATCATTATGTCTGTTGTTCTGTAAACTGCTGCATGTGTTGATCAGTAGTTATATGATTAACTATATGGGTTACTGATTGATTGTCCAAGTATTTGTATGGGAGACTGAGTGTGTGTGTGGCTGGCTGGGAGGTGTGTGACTCTGTGCAGATCAATGTGTACTTGTATCAATGATTGTATAACAAGGTAAGTATGTGTTAGTATATGTTTGAAAATGTAAGGTGCTCTATGTTTAACTGTATAGACAAGAAAATGGAAGTGTCATTGATTCTTTACAGGACTGACTAGGTGTGTGAGTAACTCCATGGATGAGTGGCAGACTGTGAGTGTCTGTATAGGTGTATGAGTGCATATGATAGTGTTGTAAAGATGAGTGATTGTATGTATGAATGATTGTATGGGTGAATGAGTGAAGGTGTGTGTAGACGTAGGAATCAGTGAGTGCGTATGTAGTAACTAGTATTGGTGTGTCAATGGTTTCAAAAATTATATTCTGTATTTAACACTGGGTGAAACAGAGGTTATATTAAAATGTGAGGAGATGCATTGTATTGTCACATGAATGATATCATCAGTGATGTGGTCATTGATGTCAAATGAGATGTCATCAGTGATGTCATCAGTGATGTCATTTGAGATGTCATCAGTGATGTCATCAGTGATGTCACTGACCATGTCATGAATGATGTAATATGTGACATCATCAGCAGTGGATTGCGGGTGCGCGATATAAAGTTAGTGCAACTAACTATATATGGAATTTCAATGGTTTTGTGTGAGTAAAATAAGGTTTTTTAAATGCTAATTCCTAACGATATATGGTCTATAACCTATGGTTTTTTCAGTGAATTTTCAAGGTTTTGTAAATGCTAATTCCTAACTATATATGGTCTATAACCTATGGTTTTTTCAGTGAATATATATATATATATATATTCTCCCCTACTATGGCCCTTCTCCATGGACCACAAATGAGGCGCACACTAAGGGATTTGTATTTTGTTCATTTATTATAGCCACAATCAATAAACAACCAACAGACGTGTTTCGGCTACACGCCTTCGTCAATGTCGGTAGGGTAAACATTACTCTTCCTTTTTTTAAATAAATCATAAACATAGAAAAGGGAAAAGCAGTTCATTCAAAGTATGTGTGGAAAGCAACAAGGGGTTAGTTCAAATCATAGCAGATCCTATTGTTTCGACAGCGGCCATCTTAAAAAGATATATGTGTGTGTATAAAAAACATAGAGCGAAAGTGACACAAACAGATCTCTATGCCTTATTTGTGTAGAGCCCTATAAACAATAAGGAAATATGCCCATTGCCTAATTTTGTCAAGTACATTTAGAAAATATAAAAGAGTAAAAGCGTCAGCTGTGGCCTGGATTTGCATGACTTTAGCAGGAAGACACGTATTCATATTCTGTTTTTTTTTATTTTTTTAAGTTTCCGTAAACGATATTGTGCACATTAATTAAGAAGCAAGTGCGAGAAATAAGTTGTCAGAAGCCATGCCTGGTTAGAAATTAGACAAACTAACAGTATTAATGGCGATGAGACCAACCAATGTGAAATACGGAGACGAACAGCAACATCTACAAATACAACTGTTTGCCATAATGCAACCTAGAAACTCCTGCAAGAAATCACTGCGAGTATGTGCGGTATGTGCGGCTACTACAAGTTTTTCATGAATATGTATCAGGCAGAGAAATAAAAATAGGAACACACATTTGCATTATTTGTAGATGAACTCTGTTTAAAAACAATCCTGAAAATCTGTGACTTTTTGCATTTAATTTGATGATCTATCTTAAAGTGAGCAAATTGAAAGAAGACGCATTTGGGTAGGAAGGAGTGAGCAACAATCAACAATAATTTTCATAAAAGGATGGGAATTCTCAAAATCTAATGATAACATCTTCACGTTCTCAGCCAATTCCAATTCACCAACATTTTTCAAAAATAAAGACAGATGGAAGGTTTTCGTTTTCTAAACAGGTTAGACTGAAAAAGACGGTCAGCAAATTCCTTATTTTTCTCTAGAAGAATACGTTTTGCGAAGGTCAAATGAAGCAGAAGAAACACACACAAAAAAAGCCAAATGCCGGGGGATGGAAAGGTCAGGCAGATAGAAATGCATTACTTTTGTGCCCTATCAAACTTGATATAATGGAACAATTGAAAGAGAATTGCATAATCTCGATCTGCTTGCCATTCACTCCGATGGAATATTAACAAAATGCCCCGTTACACCTTCACCCTTGACCTTTTCTCAGTCGACAGAATGGGAAGAGCAAACATTGCGTATCATAGACAATTTCCTTCATCTCATTCCGGCTAAAAGAGGCACACAAAAAACCCTTCGCCTGAAACAGCAGAAATCTTTTCCTCTGCGGTCATGTGACTCCTTTTTGCCAACAGCCTGGTCCTAGCATATCATTTCACTCTCAAATAACCATGCGGATTTCACTCCGACCTGCCTGTGCTCATAGCGCATGACACAGCCCGCGCGGGAGCCTGAGAACGGACTGCCTTGAAAAGCAAGTTTCTCGTAGTTGGCTTGTAACCATGGGAGCAGGTGCCTCCTTCCCTCACCCCTGCTTACCTCTTTGCAGCCACGAGCTGCTCCCACATTGTTACCAAAGGGGGTGCGCCTTGATTTTTTTTCCTCGTCGCCACCGAACTTGCCTCCTCTTCAAAGGGCGCGATGCGGCAGGTCACTCGGTCTAGACTGCGCGCGCGATCCGGGGAGCAGCCTTGATGTATAACCCCAGCCCCGTCTCTGCCACACCACCAGCCGTGCGACTGCAGACTGGAGGGGGACCTCGGAGATCTGGATTTGAAAAGAAGTCCGTCCGATTTTGCCATTGTGCCTTTTCGCTCATCGATCGAACGAATATCGAACCTTCTGTCGTTGCATGTGTGAAATAGATAGCTTAGCAAGCAGTTTCCTGAACAAACCTGTGCAGTGGGCCAACTGCTTTTCTCAATCCTTTGCTATATTTTCAAGTATATTTCTTTTGCGACATATACTTTTGGAACCATTTCACTGAACTGTTTGGAAATCGTACTCTACAAGGAAATGCTAATGTATTCCATTTATGCCTCTTAAATGTGTTGACCTTTCCTGGGGTTATAGGCAAGTGTTTGTTGGCTTTTAAAGGATTCAAGGATCATTTAAGGTTGTATTTTATGTCATTCTCTAAGTAAGTCACGAAGTAGGCATTGTTTGAAATGATTTCCACCTTCATTAACGAAATCCCTCAGAAACAATGTTAGTGATACTGAAATGGAGCAATTATGTGTATTTGCTGTAAAACTATTATTAAACACATTTAATAAAAACGATTGTATTTTCAAAACGTCATGAGGGTATAATCTTAATACTTTCTTTGATTACAAAACATATCACATCTGAAGTACACATATTCCTTGCCTAAAATTGAATTTTTTCTATATTCAGAAAAATTTCAAATAGCTACCATTTTTTAGGAATCAGCCAATTCTTTACAAAGCACACATCATATAAAAGACAGTCTTTGTAAAACTATATAATAAGGTTGCTAAAATGTGGTAAAGTAACCTATTAAAACGACATGCCTATTATAGAAAGATAGAATTTGTTTCTGGTGAAAGGATAAATTAAGGCACTAGTGAATGGTGGAGAAAAATAGGACCCTCCTAGTGGGAACCATTGACACCAGCTACTTTGTGATCATGTCTGTCTCTCTTACGCTTTAATACAAATCTGACTGCATCAAAATGACTATTATCCTTGGCTATCCCTGTCTGTAAGTGACATCAGTGCTTAGTTTGAAGACAATGCGTTCTCATAATTCCAGGGATGCGTATTTTTTTGCAGTATTACGTACAAAGAGGCGGAGCACAAGGAACCTGGAAGGGTAATATGATGGATGATAAACACTCTGGGTAAGGGCTTTTTTCTTCCTGTCATATGCAATAGAAGAATTAAGATGTGTCACAACGATCTGATTAAACTGCATAGGGGAATAGCAAATGCTGAACAACACTGGATACCAAGTATGATACCACCGAAGAGCTCCTTCCCCACTGATGGAAGGCACAAGGAATGGATACCTAACGGCTCTTCAGAGGCAGCAGACGTAAATAGGACTTGTGCAGCATCTAAGTTTGGAATTATTGGAAATTTCCAGTGATAACATCAAGAAAAGATATACTGAAATGGTTATTCAATGTACACCCACATGAAACAGGCTCAAGTATTATTTTCCACATACATTCTATGTCAAAAAAGAGGTAACAATGTTTTCCTCCCATAGAGCCCCCACCATTTTAATACAAAACCTATATTAACGACTGAATCATTACTTGGATGAAATATCTATAGTAACCTATGCATATATACAAATATATATATATATATATATAGATAGATAGATAGATAGATAGATAGATAGATAGATATAGATATATAGATAGATAGATAGATAGAGAGAGAGCGAGTGAGAAAGACATTTATAATAAAAGTGGGCTTACATGTTTTCACTCATGTACATTTCTGTAGATGTTTTGGGTGCATGTGTACACACATACGTACATATATATACATTCTTGTTTATATGTGCATAAATGCCCATCTGTATTCGGTGTGTCTAAATAAAACATTATGAAAACGTTATTGTAATACACAATAGGGTAAGATTAATATCTACTGAAGTTCCTTCAATATTCAATGTTATATAAAGCCCATATATATAAAACCTATTTACTTTTCATGAATGCATATATTATAAAAGCCCCAGAGACTATAGCTTTCGAACGTCTATCATTTGGTATTTTGTATAGTGCTTCATAAGAGCTTACATTCCTCGTAACTATATATTCAAAACACTTATTGTATGCTTTTTTTATTTGCCTTTGAAGAGATGCATAAGTGTCTACATTTAGGTGAACCAATTTACCATATTCTTGACATATTAGCATTTAATGTATTCCGTTAGCTGCTTAAGAGAGGAATAGGAACGACAAAGGAGCTTGGGTGTGACAATAATTGGGGCTGCTCGCAATATCTCCTTTGGATACTCATAGGTAAATACCTAGCTGTATTGTTTTGTATAATTAGTAAAATATTGAGCTATTAGCTTACAGAATACTAGGAGCAGTCAAAGGGATGTCTCAGTACCTTAAAATATTGGAGTCTATGGGAATTGTCTCTTTACAACTAGAATTCGCCCCCAGTGTAATTCGGAAATTCTTTTGTATGATGATATTGTCCTGCTTCAGCAAAACATTGTATCATTGGTACATGTAATTTGCATGCCCACTAACATGTAATCAAACACCTGCCCAATGCTTGCTGGCTCAATACTGCACAGTTCCATCAAAATATTGAGCTTATAATGTTGTAAATAATTTCTAGATCTGTTTCATATTAGTACATAGCTTACAGCAAGAAACCTCTGTCACATGATTGTACCTTTAAGCTGTGCAAGTAAACAGAAAAAATAAGCATATTATGCCTAACAATTTCAAAACAAACTTAGACAAGCAGACATGCCCTTAGAGCATGTGTATTAACAATTTTGAAAAATATATTATGTGAAGTAATCCCATTTAACTGAAGAACATTATGCCTTGTGCGTTGAGACCTATTTTCCATTTGTCTCCTATTGTGATGCATAATGAATCCAAAACCAACTATAATGTACAAGCAATTAAATAATATAAATGTACAAACTAACTTAAAACCTAAAAACACAATAGGGTTGATTCACAAAAGGTTGTAAGTATACGTAAAAGAGTTCTTCTGTAGTACTCTTTTACAAATGATGGCATGCCTTTGAGAATCAGCCCAAAGCATCTCAAATGGGAATAAAATGGGAATGTTCACGTCATATTAATGTACAAGTAATACAAATGGAAAATAGTGCCCTCTCTTCACAAGTTTACAGAATTTTTAAAGCAAATTCGTAAAGGCATGTAAGAGGGCCTAAACGAGTACTCCTGTAGTACAGCTTCTCATCAATTGACACTTTAAGATAATGAACAGAAGTAATGTTACTAAAAATACTAACAAACAGGAACATCAAAAAGTAGAAGGTATTTAACCAAGACTATAAAAATGGCCTACAAAAACAGCTACAAATTGTCTCTCAATTTGTGTGAGCAACAACAGATATATTAAATTCCCTTTTAATGTAAAACAGGTGGGAAGCGCACAAAAATGTACATACATCTTTATGTTGTTTGAAATTGTAATCCTCTTTTAGCGCCAAAGATGTATGATGTTATGTACTGCGATCCTTTTTAGAGCTAAAACAGCATATTTTCAGTTAAGACACAAGATAATGTCGCATTTGCGGTCAAGAATGACTATATCACTGTTCAGATTTCTGAAATTCATATAGAAAATATGTGCAGATAAAAGCTGCAATGCTCAACCTGGCAATATTTTTCAAACTGAATTTTTTAAATGCTGCATTGATTATTAGGTATGAAAAGCAGGTTTAAAGGACAAAGAGATATTGTGTATTTCTTTCTACTAAATTAATAGCACTAAATGTGTTGGCCTCTAAAATATAACTCCTATAACCCGCATTTTTCCTTGATACATCCTTTATTTTCCTATTACTCAAGATGTATTCATTTTAGCTAAAACCTGCAATTTCAAGAGAATATGACACAAGACATTCACCGCTGAGTCAGGCTTTAGAATAACAAACTTGCCGATTATGGAGGGGTTTGCTCCTGTATTGTTTTAAACACAATTTGGAACTACAAATATAATTATATATATTTGATGTGCAGATAGAGGGAGGCAAAAACCAAACTGTTACATATACAGCATTCATTAAAATGAAAAGAATGAAAATATAGGCATACTGCTAGGAAGAAACAATCCCGTATTTATTTGTGCACAAAATACGAATCACATGCAAACAGTAAATTGTCATGTTATTTGCAGCTTTATAGAACTTACGGACTTCGGATTTATTTATAAAACACAAAGAACAGGTTTCACAAATGTGACATTACTTGTCACAATTTTCGCCTCTTACATAGTTTTCTTTAAAGTCTGGATGCATGCGAACGCCTGACTGGCCTGGCAAGGGCGGAGGGGAGCAGGGCTGGTCAGTAAGCCGCACCGAGAAGGCAGGATTCCAGACTTTGATTTTATGAGACAGGCGGAATCGGAGTCAAAGCTGCCACACGCTGTGTGAAAAAAATGCCACCCTGGTGTGAACAAAGGGTTTAAAATGAAGTCAAGAAGCGTGCAGGCTCAATGCCTAAGCTCTTCCTGTGCATTGTTGGCCCACAACCTGCAGGATATCAAGTGGGCCAGCGAAGAAGAGAGCGCTCCTGGGCAAAACAATAGAGGGGCCACCACAGCCTAATTAATGTGTGGGCGAGCGCGTGTTTGTATGTACTGGCTCGCCACTGGTGCAAGAGGGGAGACCAGCTATGTCAGAAGCTGAATAAAACCCACATTTTCGAACAAAACTTCAAAAATGTTCTTTAAACGTTTGTCGAGTATATCTGTTGTTAACTAGTCAGAAATGTCTGTTTTAATTTGCAGATGGCTGCACTAACCATTAATTCCTCTCACTGTTGTCCCTCATTTGTGATATGGTGCAGTCCACAAGAGATTCCTGCATTTTTACACTTCTTCAAATACGATGTGACCAAAGAAGGAAGAAAAAAAGTTCAGCCCTAAATGCAAGGAACGGGCAGCTATAATCCACAGCTGTATATACATTGCACTTGGGGAATCCTTGAACACATTTTCGTAGTTGCAAAGACCAATGGCTTCCACAGTACATCTTGCCTCTGAGAAGCCCTGATGAAGGTCGAGCACTTGAATGGGAGCCGCAACAATTGTTTCCCCACAGAGGGGCCCGTATAAAAGAAAACATTATCAGCAACAATAGCTCTCCAACTGTTAGTTATTGTCAATGTTAAAAGCCGCTGTACTTCACAGGGCGAATTCTGAGACGCAGACCCGCGTGGAAGGGATCCTAAAGCATTTCTATAGATCAGTAGCCAAAATATTTCAAAGGGCTTAACCTTGTGTGTTTGGCTCTCTTTGAAACCCATTCGTGCATTATGATAAATGGTAAGTCATTTGAGCAAAAGTTGCAAATGAAGGATTCAGGCGATACGTGCGAAGGCTGGCGAGAATTATCTCGGAATACTTCATCTGATTATTTCTAATAGAGCTATTTGTGCTACATCACTCTTCACTAGTCTGTGGGTCTCTGGGAAAAGACTGAAAAAGATGTGTTTGGACAGATCAGGGTTATTTGTAATATTTATTTCTTATCCTACTCCAACGATTTGATCTAAAGACACCAAATCCCACTGGCTACATTTGCAGGTCAAGGCGGTGGAAAAAAAAATCTATTTGCTCGCCGTAACGCAGGCTCAAAATCAATCTCTTACTTTCATTACAACCATGCAATCAATTTAATTTAAGGCATAATACAACAGTCAAGTCCAAGGACAAAATAAATTTGGAGATAAAAACCTCTGCATGCTGCAGAATTCTTCTGGAATAAAGTCAAAATGAATATGCATATTAAATAGCAAGTTACCATAACAAGATTTCATCACACTAAATAGGAATTAGTTAAAAATGGCAATGCCTAATTTTGTTTCCTTAAATAAATGATGAAAATAGACTATAGGGGTAGGAATGCATGGCGGTAACATGTCTGCTGCATTGGTGTGTCTAGGGGATGACTGTAATGCGAACCTCTCAGCCCCCAGGCTGCATCCCTAAATGCGTAGATTTCTGAACTTGTTATTTTTAATAAAGATACATTTAGGTGCCGCTTCTATGCACAGATCAGATCTCAAGCCATATAGTTAAACCGCTATTACTGTGCAGATTGTCAGCTGCTCGCTGTACAGCACTCATGAGGGGCAATTGCAGTAGGTCTCATGGACATGGGGGCTAGTGGTTGTTATTAGCATTAAATTACGGCCTCAATTAATGAAGGCACTGCACCAATATGTTCTGGTTCCATGAGCCTTTTTTATGGTAAGTGAATCGCCGCAATGCTTTGCACTGCTTTGTGCCACATCAGTGCCAGCACAAAATATTAGTAACTAACCCTTCAAGAATCTAAGATTTGACGTAATGCCCTCCCGCTTATGCAAATGGTTGGACAGGGGAAAACCTTGTGTAGGCTGCATCACAGATGAGAGTATTTCCGCACACTCTTAGATTGTGTTTTATTAACAGAGGAACAACGCAATACATTTGTTTTGGCCACAATCATAGTGTATTAACTGAGTGAGTCAAAGTTTGAAATAATGATTATGCACTGAACTGTGAGTATTGTACCTTTTACCCCTTAAACTGGGGAAGGAGGAGTGTGTGTGTGCACGCACATGAGTATTATGAGAGAGATGAGCCTCTGCCTTGGCCTCACTGCAAACACTAAACAAAATGGAGTTTCCGTCGGCATATAGTTACATTATGCAATGATCCACAGGTGAATCTTTGTTTTGGACTATTAATTGTGCCTACGGTTAGACTGAGAATTCGAAAAACAAGGACTTTCTACTAGTCATTGCCAAATGATGATAAGAAACGATCGGGCCCAAGTAGCTGATTTTTTTGTTGTTGCAAAAAACAAGGTAATGTTACTGATATAAATTCTTTTTTTTTGTCTTTTAACAATGACATCTCCTCACATATTTTTTTGTTTCTCTGTCAGGTGGTCCATCTATCACCAACAAACAAAACAAAGGGAAAATGATATGGCCACCAACGTCAGAACACAAGGATAACTTCACTGAATCTAGATCGTGCAACAGACAAAACCACACACGTTTAGTGATCATTTTGCAGTTTACATCACTCCTTTCTAGGCTTTCAGGAATCTTCAAATTATTTAGTTTTTAATGTGGAGTATGCATGCATTATTCTCGATGGCTTTCCCACTGAGCAAAAAAACACCTCAATGACCCTAGCCAATGCTTTGTGCCATCAAAATAAGAAGAAAGAGGATTGGGCCCATGCTAGGAGTGGCAGCCATTGGGTGCAACATGTTCCTCCGAAACACTGTGTCTAAGTGACTAAAGTTCCAGCTCTAAGAAGCCCTCATCCACTCCCCGATGGTTGAATAACTCATGCCAGAATCAGATGAAGAAACTAAAGACACTCTTTTGAATCCTTAGAACTTGTTACTAACGACTACTGTTGGGCACTACTGAAATACAACACTGATTCCCTTAACAAAAATTATCTAAATGCAATATGAGGAACAGTGCATCATAAGGTATCAAATGGAGGGGTTAGTGATGGGGCAAGCATGAAATGGATTTATCAAATTCTCCTAAATTGTCCTTATAACTGTGCTTTAGACTGACAGGCCATCTTTTCAGCCTAATCGTCTAAATTACTACTGTGGAAGATATGCAGGAAAGCATACGCACAATACCTCATTCTTATAATAATGTTTTATTTATTCATGGTGTGAGAGTTATGATAACATGAGTACCATTCACTTCAGAGCAGGAGATTTTTACATAAATATGTGCACAGATTTTTAATGACAGAAAACTCTGCAGGCCTATCTTTCGCTCCCATTTTCTAGATTTGGCCATACAGTCCATTCCAGCTCTGTCTGTATTCACCCTGCTATTACTCCCAATCCTTAACCAGAGGTCTTTCAACATTTTGCAGATTTTGTTTCACTGATGGGTGTCAACTCTATATACTAACCACTATATACTATATACAAACCACTCTTCCCATGAAGAATCTCCACGCATTAGTAATATGTTGACTATGCTTTTCTATACAATTAAAATAATAAAACCACAACTGATGTGAGTGGCAATATTTACTCTGGTGAAAGCAAAGATGAATGACAAAAAAGACAAGAACCACAGATATGATCCCCCAGTGCTTTAAGCAATAATTGTTGAACGCTGAACAGTATAATACAATCATCTTAGTACCCCGTAATACAAATTCCAGCTCACCGCCCGGTCTGGATATGGCTTGATGTATGATATGTAGGTGGTTGTTCGGTTTCTGAATTGTGCTACATTATGTATTTCAATATGCTTAAATCTTATCAAAATATTAATAGAAAGCCAGCATGTCCGCGCTATCCGAAACAGGTTGCTAACATGCACGTTTTACATTATTAGGTATCCTTAATGAGTATGAAACAAAATTAAGTCTTTGCTGTAATGACAGATGCGTTTTCCATTGTCCTCTTTGAAAATGACCACAAATTAAGAGCCACATTGTATAAATAGAGTTGCCAAAATCAACGATAAGGAATTTAGGGAAAAGAACACTAATGTCGCCAATTTTACTTTTGAAGTTCTAGTTCATTTAGAGAAGAAAGAGATGTCACAGCGTGTGTTTGAGTACATGACCTCTGTTAACTGCAACAAACCAATCCACACGGTGTTAAATCCGAAGAGCTTCCATTCTAAATATTATGAAAAACGAGATTTGTCTAGGACAAAAGATAGCCCTGGGAAGGACACTGGAACATTGACTTTGATCAGTGATTCCGCTCACGCCACCCCAGAGTTCCTCTGCGCTTCCCACCCCTCCTCCCCACCTGCCACCATGGTCTGCACCCCTACGTGGAAAAAAAAGGCTTTGTCTGGGGTGACCACTGCGCAGACGAGGAATCCATGCTGAGACTATCCATCACATTTCTGTCTTAATTGAATGACACCAGAATGGGATCGATAAAATGTAACAAGAGACAGCTTTGCATTTCCACACTCACTTATTCTCCCTCTCTATTACTCCCAGCCGTCATCGCCGTGACAAGAAAGCATAAGCACCACGCTGCAGTGTTGCTAGGCAGTTAGCGTCTAGAGGCCACAAAAACTGGAAAACTTCTAGCATCAGAGTTGGCTCAATATTAAATCTCCATGACAGCAGAGCTACCTTTTTTACCGCAGTGGTACATGAGACTGTGTTCTAACCAGCATGGTTCCATGCCTTTAAATAAAGACCCGCCCTTTTCCCTCCCCCGGAGCTTTGAGTTTGACTGCCTGACAAGCAGTCGGTGGTGACCTCACAGCCGCAATATCCAAGTCGTACAATAAACCCCAGCCAGCTGTGATTTCCCTACGTACAAGGATCCTGTGGTCTGCCATGCATTATTGATAACCTCATCACTAGGCTAAAAGCAAAGGCTGACACTGTTCTAATCCCAGACTTTTCCTTAACGGCTCAGGCAAGGTCTGCTGATCGATTGGATGAAGAAGCAAAATGGAGATCAGGAGCAGACATCCATATGGGAAATGATGCAGTGCATACCCAATGCGCTTGGCCTGCTGAGAGACTATGGTGTCACCCGCGACATGCTCTATAACTGTTCAAAGAAAAGTGTGCAGTGAAGCTGTACCGACATGTGAACGCCGACCCATATTCTGGTACACTATCCACATTGAAGATGCAGTAGGGCTACCAATGTCGCCATAATGTGCTTTTTTCTAAACGCATTGTACCACGCAGTACATTAAAGTTACAGCGAGAGAACTTTGCTAATGTGTCTAGAATTCCATCTTGGGCGGTTGAAGCATCGGAGTGGCTCCTCACCTGTAGTATCTGAGGATTCCATGATCTTCCTAAGAGAATTGACACGCAATACGTACATTAATGTAGAACTCACATGCATAACATCTTCTTTCATACTCTAATGACCCTCTCTACAAACTGTCTCAATGTAGCATATTTAACCACAAATACTGAGAAAGACGTCTACAGTAACATGTGATGGATACCATCTCATTTGTTGATAATCTGCCCTGTTATTGCCGGTTGCAGCCATGCCTTCAAGGCATACACAGGTTAATCCTAGTTTGACATAGACAAACTGTCAGATTTCCGTATTGTCTGGAAAGGTGGTAGGCAGACTGCTTAGAAATATTCATCACTATGTTGTTACGTCTTGTTTTAGTCGTTGTTTATTCGCCAATTACAAGTGTTACACGTCTAAAATGCCTAAACTAACAGAAAGAGAAAAAATGCGAAAGAGAAAAGGTGATAGATGTAAAGACACAGAAAGAATTGCTAAATAAAAGCATAATAGTATTTAAAAAACATTTTTTGTTCATTTAGTGATATGTGTCCAGAGCTCTAGTCACAATCATTTTTTAAAAAGTCAGAAATCTGTGAATAAAAGGTTTCCTCCTGCGAAATGTGCAAATTCTTACTTTTAAAGGTGTAACAAAAATTATAAGGAGTACAAAAATGTGTCTATATGAGCCAGAGGTTTCCAGGCGTGCTGCTCTTGCCCCCCCCCCCACCCCGTTTAATGCTACTGATTGTGTGTAACGTGAACAACCCATCGGAATAAGCATTAAGGGCATGCGCAAGAGCATAAGGCGTTTATTTTTTTCTATTTTTCACCATTTGTGAAACATTTTTCACAGGATCACCTTCTTTCACCACGCCATGAATAATGGTACCACTCCAATCACTTTCCCACTGTGGCAACACACTCACACCTCAACTGCCTTTTCTAATTGCATGTTTAAATGTGTGTACAGAGTGGGACTGGCCATCCAAAATGTTCATTAATAGCCACATAGTTCAGAGAGTCTCCAGTTGCAAATAGAACTGCAAATTTTCAATTTTTCAAAGAACAATTTGGGATTGCTAACTGCAAATTGAACTTTTTTACACATCTAAGTGAGACAAAACTTAGGGGTGCAAAAAGTCTTTTGACTGAAGGCCCACCCCAAATGGTGAAGCATCACTTTGCTGTCATCAAAGACAAATGCTTAAAAATAAGCTGTGATTAGATTAAAACGGATGCCTGCTACACTTTCTAATAAGCTTTAGCAATGACTAAAAGTTGCTTTTGTACCTTGATCGGCCCTTGGGCCCCAGCTGCTCTTTCTATGTTGTCACTCTACATGATATACCAATGAGCATGCCCTTTCCCTCCTTAGTTGGTGACCTTCATGCCCATCTACCTACTTATGGTCGCTCCCCTCATACGCTTGGCCCTTCGCTCAGGAGAAGCTTTGTTCCACATTTCCCTGTCCTACCCATTTTACCTATGTAATTTCACTAGCTATTTATGGACCCCTAGGCTGCCAACCGTCCCTTCCCGTTAGTTACTTACTCAGTTTGCCACATGTTTCTTTATTGCTGGATGAGTATACACATGCGCGCATAATTAAATATTTACCCTGTTTGGGGACCATTTCCCCTATCATCTAGAGTGCAAAGTTGATTCCTGCATCTGTACAACAGTATAATTCTGTTTTATGACGATGTAATCAGCAAATTATTTCTAAGATACCTAGTATAGTAGTGCACACTTTGAAGTGTAACACAAACTCGATAAACACAGATTTAGAAATAAAATGAGGAGCTTAGGCATTAAATAAGTCATCATACATGCCATCTATCACTCATTTTGCACTCATGTATCCATTCATGCACCCACTAATTTGTTTTTGCATTCCCCTTCTGACACAACCACAATAAACACACACAAACTCACTAGCATGTGCAAGGTAAATTAAAGGAATACAAGTAGAAATAAGAAAAGATGCTGCTATCTAAACAAGTTGGGCTTATGTTTGCAATATTGAAACTAAACATAGCAGTGGGTGTCCATCTTGCATAGGTAAATAGTCTAATGTTGTTTTATAGTTCCAGCATGGCCACCACAGTTAGAACTAGTGTTGGCCATCTTCTAATGGCTAAACAATAATATACCTTAGACAACAGCATTCCATAATTCTTCTGGTTTAGAAGAAGTGACCACGTGGGATGCGGCGCTCTGTAGATTAAATGAGCGGCAAGTAAATAAACTGTTAGCAGAGCCTGGACAGCTGTAGTATCCTCTTAAGTAACATTAAAATAAAACAGGAAAAGATAGGAAATGAAAGGGGATCTATCAAAGGAGAAAATTGGGAAAAAAAGACTATCCAACCAGCCCTCACACTGAAGCGCACTCATTTTCAGGTGGGTGTGCATGTGATAATGCTGTCTTTTACAGGCCAATGACTGATATGGATTCAACTATTACACCATGCACTATGGTGTCTTAGATGGATGCAGAGTGTAAATGACACTCAGATAGACCAATGGCAGTACAGAGCTGGCCTAAAGGCACTCTGCGTATCTATAAGGATATATATTTTTTATACATGGTTGTATGCATTATTTAATGATTTTCTATTACAATATTCTGGCAGGCAGCCAAGAAGAGATTCTAGCCAGTATTATTACAGTGCAAATCTTCAACCCCTACGATTTGTCAGAGGAAGTAACCAATGAAAAATCCTTCCTTAGAAAGGAAATCTGTGACATTTCCTATACAAAACTTGTAGACATTAATACAGGGGAAAAAAACACCCTTAAATGCCTATTGACTTTAAAATATGCCTTTTACAATCAATATTTTAGGCCTACTGCTTTTATCATAACTTTTCATAACAAACAGAACAGACTTACGGTGTCTGAAATATATTTTTCCTAGTGAAACAAAAATGCTAGCTAGTGTCATTGGCTTGTCACCATAACTAACTGAGGCATGTTGTACTGAGCTTGACCTTCGCCACAAGGCAACCATCAGGCATACCATCATAACATTACATAGTATACAAAATTACACCTGGCAAAGCAAAATACTAAAAGGGTCTAACAAGGATTCTGGTAGTGTAAATCTTGTATATCCACGGTTTTTCAGAGGGGTAAACGGCACCACAACACTTGCCTACTACAGTAATCCTACTACAAAGGCAACCTGTAAGATTCCATTTGAGATTATGCCTTTTTGTAGGCTTTATACAGAATAATAGCAATCTACCCTGAAATGCCTATTAACTTTAACTCATGCTTTTCACAATACGTATGTCACATCTACTGCTTTCATCATAACTTTTCATTATAAACATGCAGGCCTATAATTGTTATCTCTGGTGTATCACCACAACCAACTCAGACCTACTGTGTTGGTCGAAAGCCTTTCCACAGGGCAACCATCAGGTATACCCTAAAAAACTACAAATATGTACAAAATAGAGTTTTTAAAACAATATAAAATTCCTCCTAATATATCTTAAAAGGATTACCATAGTGCAAATCGTCTGTCTCGATTGTTTGTTCAGGTGGGTCACCGACACCAAAGCCCTTGCCTAATAGATTCCATGTAACAGAATACCTGCCAAGAGGCCTTAACACAGTGTACTAACAGTACATCCTTGAAACCCAATTGTCTTTACCACATTCTTACAGAGGAAATCTTTAACATCCACAGTTTGTCACATGGGGTAACCAATACCAAAACCATTGCCTACTATGGGAATCTGCTGGCTTCCGTCTAACAAAAGACCCATCTGTTGTCTTTAATGTAGTGTTATATCAATTCACAACTGAAGTGCTTATTGACTTTTCTTTCACAATAAATATGTCACACCTAGTGCCTTTATCAGTAAGCCGGGTCTGATGGCTCAGTGGACTAAAGCAGCCACTGTAGTGGCGTGTGTTCGTACCTCATGGTCGCAGGTTCTAATCCCGGTGGGTCCACTCAGCCTTTCATCCATTTTAGGTCGATAAAATGAGTACCATTGAGTTGGGTTACGATAAACATCTGTTATTCAGTGCCAGGACACCTTCAGGTAATCGTGTGCTTTACAAATACACCTCTTATGTTTATCATAACATTTCATAATAAATAGACCAGGCCTATAGCCATGACTGTTGGATTTCCCATCATACCCAACTCAGTCCTGCTGTATCGTGTATACGCTTTGTCACAAGCCAAGACTGCAATACAAGCAGTCTTTTTGGTAGAAGTACAAAAATTCGGCCCAATCAAATCGTCTAATCAGGGAAAAAGTGCATGGGTGGAGCTCAAGCCCCTTCCTCAGTATTCTGAAAGGTCTTATTTGTTGGTCACATAAGATCAAGAGACAGATGCAGTGTCAAGCCATACCTAAACATTCATGAAGATTGCTCTAGCCCTGGGCATCCTATACTGCTCTTAAACACAAAACTGCACTCTGAAATCTACTGTTCATGATGAAAGGGGATGGTGCTGGGGCTGCAATACATTCCTCATGACTGCCATCCTCCCATATGTGCTGCTGAAAGAGAAAAACATGCTCTGTATTTTATCTAGTTATGTAAGGCACCTTAACCGCATTACAATGCAATGTGTGTGCCTCTGAACGGTCAAGCTTAGGCAGTCATACTCTTGCTGGCTCAGGCAGTTGAATATGCAAATAGAATAATCACATCTTTGTGGGGTAGAAGCATTTTCTGTGGAAGCACGTAACTTCTGCCCAATGTAAACATGTACTCCTGGCTACCAATATGTGGGCAGAGCCAAAGCCTTTATCTCGAAAACGCCTGAAAGCTCTTTTTTATGTTGCTCACATTACATCTGCTAACAGCTGCGCAGTCAAGCCAGACCTAAAAAAGAATACACTCTGTTCTTGCAGAAGTTCAACAAGCCAATAGGTCTGGGGTCAATATACTAGTACAACAGCATTAGCACAATACACCCAGACAAAGAAACAAAAGGATGTCTATATGGAAGGCTACCTTCCCTGTGATACAATCATATTTTTGTTTCTGTCAAATACAGGTTGGATGGCAAGAAAAGCTTTATTATAGTCCTGCTTTAACTTGAATGACACTGAAAGTAAAGAAGGGCTATAATGAAGGTTCCCTTGCCACCTCGCCGCCTTCTTTTCACTTAGAAACAAACTAAGGACCACATTGAAGGCAATGAAGCATTCACAATAGACTGACACGTTTCTAGTAAAAACAAAATGGATAAATAAAGTGACATGGTCATGTTGGCACTTATAAGAAGCTGCATAGGGGGAATGGCAGCCAAAAGAAATTATAAAGATTGATGGGTGGTGGGAATGAGGAGTGCTCAGGAGAAAGAGGGGGTGGGCAGGAAGAAAGAATTAGATGGGGTGGCAGGTCTGAATAGTTGAGGAAAAAGGGAGTAGTGGAATAGAGAAACAAGGAGTGGTTGGCTAGAAGGAGGAACGAGAGCAGATGGGTAAATAAGAAGGGGTGGGGGAAAGGAAAACAAGAAGGGATGGTGGGCAAGGGTAAATGAGGGGCAAACTGGGTAAAAAGAGAGGGATAGGAAGATAGATAGTAGTTGGAGGGTAAGGGAAATGAAAAGTGAGACACATGGGAGAGGTTGGAGGGGGCTGTTCACAGACATACAAAATTAACCAGCCCGTATGAGGATCACATATTAAATAGAAACCTCATACGCAACTATACTAACAAGGCACAAGTCCAACAGATTACCACAACAGAGCATAAAAGTCAGCACATTGCACTAGGTTGTGACAACCGAACTCTCAGGTAAAAGTGAGCGAACACTGGTCAAGAATACTGACGGAATAATAAAGGCCCAGAAGAGAGAAGAAAGGTCCTGACAAAGACCTTCAACAAGAAAAAGCAGCAGAAGTTTGGAACCCATCAACAATAATGAACTAGAAAATTGACGAAATGTGAAAGTCAAGACACAACTTGTAGACACAATAACTAACAAACCGAATCAGTTTCAAAACTCTTGTGTTTTCCTCTTCTAAGAATGTGATCAGGAAAAGAGGAAAGTTCAGAGGAGCGAGCCCACACAAAGGATACCAAGATCCAAAGTTTGGATCTTGGTAGCAAGATACGGACTGGATTCAACTCGCATTCCTTAATAATCTGTTTTAAGTTCTCTGATGTAAATATCACATTTTGTGCCACAGCTTCTTTTCACAAAAATCACATGAAGATGGATGGCCTTCGATTTATTAAAACCAAGTGGCACATGCAGCGTAATTATGGATAGGTAATTTTAATATTATTTATATAATGAACAGTAAATATTAAACCAATGAAGCCAGTATTCATACCAACATTGCCCTAACATTAGCAGGTTTAAGCTTTTGATTTTGATTGCCTTTGAACACGACGCAAATCATAATCACTGGGGGGCTCTTCTATCCTAACACAATGGTTAGCTCAGAGCCACTTCTTGACATGACTAACTAGTGATCTCTCTCATGCAGGGGATTCTGAGCGCAAAAATACAATTTAAACCAGACCATGAAAATACAAAAGGATAATACGACCTAAAACAAAATCAAAGTTCAAAAAAGATCTTCGTTCTTATTGGCTCAAGCAAATGGAATCAAATATTGCTAACCTAAAGGGGGGCCTTCACGCTGCCAAGTGGTTTCAAATCAAAGGTGGAAAACAAAATTAATGAGTCGCACAACAAACCAGAGATGGCAAAGCCAATAGGTCTGGGTCAAAGTGCTAACACGTGCAGTGTTAGCACATTAGAGTGAGACACTCATGAAGGAGACAGCAGGACGGGCTAGAAGACTATATAGTATTGTAATGTATTGTAATTGCATTTATATAGTGCGTACTACCCCTGACGAGGCTTTAAAATAGTCTTTCATGCAGTGCAATGCAAGCATTAAAGGAGAGATGGAATGAAACTCCCAAACAGCCAACAGTATTAGGTACGAGACGAACAGTTCAATTGGATAAGCAGAGACTAGATTGACAACGTCACACACCAATGGCAAAAAGAAGCTAGCCCAAGAAAGCTAGTGATTGGAAGAGGAGGACCTGAAGCCCACGCTAGGCATATTGCTAGCAATTGGTCTATTTGACAACTGTGCTATCAAAGCTCACACCTCATAGAGAAGGAAAAGTAAACTATGAAATAAACAAAAACATTACTGAGCAATAGATTCATGCAACATGGGATCGTGAAATCAATAGTAATTACAAAAGATGATTTCTGTGGCTTGTTGGCACCAATAGTGAGTTTGAATGTGCACAGCAGTGGCCATAACTAGCTTGTTTCCTATGTGAAATGATAAGAAGCGAAGAGATGTACTTGCAGGACATGATACAGATTTCTTAAAATCCCAAGCATATTGACAGTGGTTGTAAAAAAAACTGCAGGCAAGAGTAGGAGGCTGTGTTATTTTGATCTTTCAGCGCACGGCACTATTAATGATGAAAAATTAGGAGAACATTATTTAAACCATTATAAATGTTGCTATTTTAACAGCAAGGGGGAAAAAGACCTTTTGTCTGTAAAGTCATATTCAAATAGAAAAACGCTTTTTGTTTGTTTTTTGTAGATTTTGTAATAATATTATATTATTATTATATATATATAAAAATAATAATATAATAATAATAATAATAAATAAAATTCTGCTTGTAAAGAGGGCGAGAGGCATGTTATACTACTGGCAATATTCCTGTGTTATTTAAAATAATATTATTTCTGCACCAGAATCGGGTGGGAAAGTTAAAACCTGCCCTAAATAGCGTATTCATTACCCCAATCCATACCACCGGCTGGACGCTGAATCGCCGTTAAAGGAAATGGGTGGTCTGCTAAGTGCGCACTGTGCTGCTTGGCACAGATATATCTTCAGTTCAAGGGCATAGCTTGGGGAGTGGGGGTGGCGGGGGGCGTTGTTACCCCTTCCAAAATAAATGTATTGTCTAGTTAATAATTGGGTACAAATGCTTTCAGTCGGGCGTGGTGAGGTGTCAGTCGGATTTCACCTGGGGGATTGTTATATGCACACACAGCAATATACACACGTGCCATCTTTCTCTCCTCTCTCTTTAAGTTCTTAAGAAGTGTTGGTTATTTTACAAAATATTGTGTCACGTATCCCTAACAATCCACACTGCTCTCCCTGTTAACCGCCCCTTAAACTCTCTCATGTTCCTCTTCTCATGTATGTATGTTGCCCAGATTTGCCAGCCCGATTGTTGGAAAAGCTGAGGTTTCCACCCTCCCAATCTGACACTTTCACCCTCCCAACCTGACACTTTCACCCTCCCAGTCTTACTGACGAAGCGACGCCCCTGCAGATCTTATTTTATTGCGCGCATATGTATCACTCACTGCTGCACGTGAAGCGCCTCTTCCGCACGAATTTCACGTTGCACACGCAAGCTCCAAATTACAGTCATGTCACCCGTTTTACGCCAAGGCGCTAGATATACGCTATAATTAATGCAGCCCTCACAGTTGTACTGCCACACGAGCAAATTCAATTAAAAGGAAGCTTGTGTCTGGCACATCACCACTCAGACGGCGAACAAAAGAGGAGGGCCGCACAAAAGGCCCGATTGTAAGACTACAACTGTTAAGCCATTACCTATAATAACATGAAACAAAAGCAACTAAGCGCATTTGTTTCCAATTATCCAAATTAGCACACAAACACGGCTCATGCTGCGGGAATACAGTGCGTAAAACCCATCCTTAGAATTTGGCCATGTTGTAAAATGCGTTTTACGACAGTCTAAGTGCGCTTCCCCAGTAAAGGGTGGGATTCTGCACCCTGATCACGAAGTGAGCATCCACATCACAAGCTGGTAACGTAACTCAGCGAGTTAAACGCTCACTGTTAAGAATTTTGCGTCGTCTGCAGGTCACAGGGTTAGATTTCTGTCAAGGAGGACTAAGTCATGTTTGCTTTCAAGGTCGACGAGTAGAATACGCTCTAAACGGGAACACCTCTTATTATTTACAGTGCTGTGAGATGACGAAACTGGCAGGAAATGCCACATTGGAGCAAGCTGTTTTTCCAATGGGTATCCACAATATATTGCTGTACGTGTGAAAGACAGTGCGTGTGCTGTAGCTGGCCTACAGAATACGAGCCACTCAAGCATGACACAGGTTCCAAATTTCAGCAGCCTATAAAAAATGCGTTTTATTTTTGCAGAGCGTGTGAATGTGTTTTTAAAGCTATAATGTCGGTGCCTTTGGGTTTCAGAAACAATTAGGCGTTTTACAGTTCCACGGATACACACAATGCGATCTCTGACTGTGCGAGTCTTTTTCACACTTTACTCTCCACATCCAAAGAAAAGCCGATTTTTTAACATCTATATTCTTAATTCGGCTCTTGCAGAGGAGTCCAAAACAAACAACTGAGACTCGTCGCCAAAATGTGGATAAACGGGGTAAAACAATGTTCAGTGTTGGTAGGGGGGGTGCACCGCATCTTTATTCATGCACCACTATAAACACATATATATGCCTGATAATAATACAAGTGTTATGTTGATAAGGCATTACAATGTAATGTGCAGTGGAAACAATGCCTGGATTCGCCTGTTTTAGAGGATACACCTTGCAACATGTATAGCGCCTCCCTGAATGAGGTGTGGTCCGTCCTGCACAACCAATGGCGAGATCAGAGGCCACCCTGGCCTGGTCTGACCCTAGTACCGAGTATGTACTCACTCCCATTAGGAACAAATACACAAGGCCGGCGGTAATATGACAACATTTACAATAGTGGGTATTTCTGGAACCAACCATCCCGGAGGCAGAGCCGACATCCTTTACAGAAAGGCAGCGCTATACGAAGAACAACGTGTAGCGTACTTATAGCAACAAGCATATGCTACCTCAACAAACAGGAATGACTGGAGACAGTATGTTTAGGCGGCTCGGACTATTCCACACACAAAACGTATAAACAAAACTGGCATCACGCAGAGAGAATGTCGTGGTAAAACATGTATCAGATATGTGCCTAGAGCTGGCTGCGGGGTTCTAGGCGATCTTTACTGTCATCATTTCTTCCATAAGGTGAGAGTTGCAACTCGCCCCCTCCGGCTCCACCTCACAAATGGTGTCTTTCCACAATTTTACCACGTGCCTCCAGCACGTGAAATAGCACGGTGAAGCGCCAGGCAGCCCGCAGCCAGCATCCAAGCACCCTGCCAGCCTTGGGTACGAACAAGAGCCGGCGGCGCGTTTTATAAAGAGCCCTTCACGGGGCGGCTTCTATCATTCACTCATCTTCCGTATCAATTAAACGAATGATTTGGGCGTCTGGCGCGCGGAGGAAGCTCTGGGAAGGAGGCTCTCGGCCACAAGGAGATCAGATGCCTCTCGGGGGACGGGCCGTGAAACCCCGGCCGCTCCGAGGCCTTTGTGCGGACTGCAGGAATGCGCTGGCCTTTCAGGGCTCGCTTTGTGCCCCTTGCTGCGGCCTCACAGGCAGTGTCTTAAGCCACGCCGGGTCAGGCCAAACACAGGGCTTCATTCATGGGCAGATCAAGTTTATGTGAGAATCTGCTCCCCCCGTGCCCCCGATTTCCATATGAATTGTTAATAAAATCTGAAGCTGAAAAGCACATGATCCCATCAGTGGGGAAGTCACGCAGAGAATCCTCCATCACCAAAAAACAAAAAAACAAAATTGCTTTATCGTTTTTTTTCCCGTTCTCCTTGTCCATCCGTGGGAATGGAGGCCCCCCACCCTCCCCGGAGGAGCCCAAACTCCTGCTGTTACGAACCCCCCCTTCAGCACCCTCACCCTGCCACCCCTCCCTGAGCCTGTCCTCAGCACAACACCTGATCACCAGCGAACAGCTTGTGATAACTGAACAAAAACAAAAGAAGCATATTCTGGCACCTGCAGCCAAAAGGCACAAGCTCCAATCACTCCGCTCGCCTGGCAGTTGGCTGCCACCGCCACGGCCGCTCACTGAAACCAAGCTACAAACACAAAGCGCCTCACAGCTGACACCGGTGGGGTGAAGACTTTCCCACAGCCTTGTGACACCGCTTCAACCAGAAAGCCACCAGGATAATAAGAGGTCACGCAGAAAGCAAAGAACAGAGCCGTACCCTAATTAACTTGGCCTCTCTGCGAACAACCAGGAACCAGAGGCGCGGCTTGCTGCCGGCGTCTTCGGCGCACCGCCCAACCTCGTCTCGGTGGAATGGGGCTCTGGATTCTAGCACCGCGGCTCTCTGTAAACTGTTTCTATATCGAACGCCTTTTTGGGGGACGGGCCGAGGAACAAAAACGTGAAGACCCAGCTTGTCCTTTAAGGTGGGTTAAAAGGGGTGTTGGTCATCAGTTAGAGGTCAGTGCAGAAACAATCCGCCTATCCAACCAAAACTGACGTGCTTGCAAGCTGATCTTTATTAAAGGGTCTAGCCTTTATCCTATATCAACTCGTCATGCAATTGGAGTGTATTTGATCATATCCCACCATAGCTTCACAATTTATGTTTAACTATGGGCACGCCTCTCTTCAATGTGGTGAAGTTGACCGTAAAGTGCATTCGTCACACACTGTTCCACATTTCTCTCACAATTCCTTCCTGTCACTGGCATTTCAAGTTAAGCATATTTTTTTACTTTCCTAACACAGCATGAATTGCTTGTCCTGATTGCTCATTTACAAGAGATAGTAAATGTTTTTCATTCAAACTTTATTTTGCAATCTTAGTTAGCAGACCATCACTATCAAAGACCAGAATTACCAGTGTTAGTTATTTATAATCAATGCATCTTTAGCAACAACAAAATAAACTTGCTTTCTGTAATATGTGTGTGTTCGATCACAAGACCACAAAAGGTCAAGACAAGATGCAGTCGCTACTATCAAATACATGGAATTGATATCAAAGTCGGCATCATTGCACAATAATCCACTAAATTATGTCCATTACTGCCAGGGTAAAGTAAGTTTTGGATCACTTTTATATGTTCTATTATATATGTTTGCCACTCATCATCAATTGCCAGAATTTAGGGCCTTATTTAGCGTTGGCAGATAGGATACTCCATCACAAACGTGGATGTCCTATCCGCTGTATTACATACACATTATCGCCTATCACACTTGTAATACTGCCGACAGAATATCTGTCAAGTTCTGACTGAGTATCCCACCCACCAAACAATAAAATCAAACCTAATTATGCTAAAACTCTGCTTGCACAAGTCCCCCAGTCCCTCCAGGCTCCCCTCAACAATGTTCAAGTTCCTTAACCCGTTCCGTGCTGCCGTCGGCCATTGGCCGACGGCAGCACTACCTCCCTCCCCAGTACTGCCGCCGTCCAATGGCCGACAGCAGCTGTAAACGGGTTAAATCACATTCTAGCTGCAAACGTACAGCGCAAGATTTGAAGTATCACAAGTACTTACAGATATAATTTCTGTCTCTGCCCACCTCCCATGATACGTCGCATGTATATTCACTTCACCAATGCTGTTCTATGGGCGACTACCATTCAATGCGGCATTATGGCTGCTCAGAGAGGTCCAAAACCCTATTGATCCAGCAGGAACAGACATGTTGTTCTAAAGAGTCCTATCACATCCAAACCGTGCTTGTCTGAGAAGACACTAGGCAAGTTCGAGAAAACTGGTTCCAGGACTCCATTTAGAGACCAAGGCCGGAAACAAAAGCCATCCGAAGAACGTATTCATTTTTTCTATTTGTTTTTTTCATTTATGACTTTTTAAAATAAAATTCATAAACTCAAACATGATCTAAACATGTGTAACATAATCCCTGTGTAACTTATTCCTGTCGATGGTTAGTATATTATAAATGCTACCTTTTTATCAACACCAATCCTGTGAATTTCGAATTGACTGGTGGAATTTAGCTCACTTTCCATTCCTTCTGAAGCTAGTCCATTTACATGTTCTGTAATTGTCCCTTTATGAGTTGGAAGTGCTGTGGCCTACTCCATTGTGGGCATTCACAACCTGTGCATTCCATACCTCTCATAACTACCCTGACATTACCCCCTTTTCATGGCTCTGCTCATTGGAACTACCATCCTTCAACACTTAGCAGGCCTTCATCAGTCCTGTGGTCCTTGGGGCAGTAATTCTCCACCTGATAAATACAGACACTATAGGATGAGCACTTTGCAGGTGCAGTAATCCCTACCTATTTTCTAAGGCCTTGTACAGAATGGGGTATAAATAGCAGAATCAGCATTTTACACACCAGTGACTGATCAATTTCCATCTTTCTAAGCAGTTTTCCCCAAAGACTTTTTACAAGTGAAATATAAACAAGGAAGATTAACAGATGCATATATTTTTCCTGGTGAAATGAGAACAAGAAAGATGAACAGATGCACAATTTCCTGGTGAAAGGTGAACAAATAAAATGAACGGATGGATATCTTTTTCTGGTGAAATAACAAGAAGGAAGATCAACAGATGCATATTTTGCCTGGTGAAATAAGTGCAAGGAATGAACAGAAGAATATATTTTTTCCTGGTGAAAGGTGAATGAGGAAAATACATTTATTGACAAATAACTGACTAACCTATCCACAACTTAAAATGTACTTGCATGTTTCACTATACTAATTCAACACTAATCCTCTATGGGTCTCGGAGTAGCGTGCTACTCGCCGAAAAAGTGCTTTGACGCCTCCTCAGGGGTAGTAAGCACTATATAAATGCAATTACAATACAATACAATACAATATCTTTTTCATGTGGTATATCAAGAAGAAAGATTATTAGATGCATATTCTGTTCTGCATAATTTGTAATCCCGATTCTAGGGCAAAGCACGGTTTGTGGCGAAATCGAGATTGCAAAGTGCCTCAAAATGCGGGGCCCATCTCAGCAATGTTTTCAGTAGGTAGTTCTATCTTACTCCTGATGAAGATGTGGTTTACTCCAGAATTTCAGTGAGTAAATGATGCTTAGTGGAAAAGTTGTGCAATTCAAACTCTTACATCCTACTCATGAGTAAGGTATCTAATACTTGAGTTAATTCAGCCCCAGAATCTGACTTTTTGTGCTTTACCATGAAATCACTTTCACAATTCTGACTTTGAAACGTATGTTATGTCTAGCTTACACGTGAATAAGTTATTAATTTTCTTCCCATCTTAATGCTGCATTAACACCTAAAAAAATGTGAATTGGCCCCAGAATGCAACCCATGAGACGAATTAGACTGGCAGCGGCACTGGCCGGGTGGGGTCACATATCTGTTGGGGTGGGTAATCTGTCTGAAAACAGGATTTCTAAATACTAACAAATGCACCCTATATAAAACAGATTCACTTTTACGACTTCTTTTCACTTTCTCAAAACTGCACAATCTTGTCTTAGGCGTCAGTAAAAGTAGGGGAAGCAAGACGTGAGTTAAAGCACGAAGAGGAATATAATTGCGTAATATTCTACATTAACAATTTCATCTGCAGGAAAATGAATATCACATCTTAGAAGGACTCTATAACATTTTGTTTTACTAGTAATGATTGTAAGCTCGTAGCCGATTAAAAAAGATAAACGTGCATTTCTTCATAGCTTAAGATAACACTAAGAGCGTCAATATTTTGCAATAGTAGTGTAGCCTCAACCACACTTGATAGGCATGCCAGACACCAGCAGGAGATTGGGCGTTTTGTTATCCAGCCTGACGGAAACGTTGGTGTGTGACAAGTTCCAAGAGTGCCGTAAATAAAAGGATTACATTTCGCAGTCTGTAAAGTATGTGCATTCAATAAACTATAATTCACAGCACAAATATGACCTCCCCGTTGTGGTATTCTGTTACCTAGCTGCCTGACTCATCCTCCAATCAGCTTTCCCGTCGCTCCCTCCGTCACATCCTCCTCGACACCGGACTTTCATATCCATCGCTTTCATAAGCTTGCCAGAGTTTTAACCACTTTCATTAAAAAAAGGTCACAGAACGTTTCAATGTGTCTGAAATGAATGACATCGAACCCACCCCGTCTCCACTGTGTTTCATCTCGGCTGCGCAGTCCAATTAGCGTGCTTGAACGTGAGATGATCTCACGCCATGCTCCCTTTCACACAACAGCTGTCCCAGAGAGGTCGGTTTTAACACCCCAGTGATTCCCATTGAAACCATAGCAAAGGGTGAAAACAATATATGAAATTATGAATGGTTTTCTAACCCAAACACAGCCATTTTCCCTAGAGAGTAGGAGGGGAGGGGTGTCCGTAGTGACGCTGTGGGGGCAAAGTGTGGCTCAGGGGTTAGAGGCAGCAGACCCGGAAGCTGAGATCGGTCCTGGACCAGGGTTCAATTCCCCGCCTCGGCGGGGTCTTGGGCTAAAAATTCCACGGACTCGATAATTCTCGCCCCGGTGCCTCCTCGACTCACGGGTTCACACTCTGCGACTCTGGGCAATAGCCTGCTTAATCTCCACAACGGCCCCTCGCGGCGGGATGCCTGACTTTCACCTTGTGGATACCCTGCTATCTCACAGGGGAATACCAGGAAGGGTTCCCTAAGCAAGCGCCGGGAAACCCACTGCGGGTAGCTGTGCGCTATATAAGCTCATTTACATTTACATTTACATATTAAGGCCAAAATAATAATGCAAATACTGGGCTCCAAGGTCTGGACAGAAATCTCACAACAACTGAACGTTATACACACACCTCTAACCTTTTCAAACCCCTCCACGCTTATCAAGGCTACAAGATGACTGCAGGGGTGATGCAGGCCTGGATTGGAAATTAAATTCAGGCTGGCAACATACTTTTTTTATGTCACTCCTCCCATACTGCACCAAGTAGGTGCAGTGACAAAATTCGACAATCTGTAGGAGAATTGGTGGATATGAAGTCCTATCTCACAGTCTTAAAAAATATATAGGACCAAACAATTCAATATACAGGCTAAGTTTCCAAATAAAGGGGCATATTTATAAACAGTACTTTGTAGAAGTACAACAATAGGAAAAGGGTAAACATTTACTACAAAATGAGTTAAGGAGGGGTTGGGGAGCGGGACAAACACCCTCTCTCAAGAGTAAGCCCATGGCTATTTACAAACTGCAATTCTATAGGTATTGTAGACCAAATCGTCCCTAGTTGTAAATGTACTCCAGCTTAGACCTGGAATAAGTCCAGCTCCATATATGGCAAACCATTGGAAATGCACATCCCTTCCTTACAGAATAATAAATGCAGGGACTGAAAATAAAACTCCATAGGAAATAATTAAATTAAAATTAAAATAAAATGATATTAACTTATTTTGACTTTTAAAATGCATATATACATTTTATTTAATGTTAAAAATGTATAATTACAAAATAAATATGTTATTCTACATTTGTTTAATAAGCATTTTGGAATAAAAAAATAAATATAACATTTAATTTGTAAAATAAAAATTAAATTAATTAAAATACTTCCATGCATAACACTATGGACCTGATTACGACTATGGCGATCCTATGGACCACCGTAGCCATAATGGCGGTGTGGCTACTGTCGCACTGGCAATCTGACCGCCCTATTACGAGTTTGGTGGTTGGTCGCCATAGGACAGCTGCAACCGCCGGGGATCGGTGATCCCCCAGCAGTGTAGCAGAGGTCATAGGCTGCAATAGACTGGCGGTGCCGCTGCAGCACGCCAAGCACAGTACGAGTTTACTCACCGCCGTCCTTTTCATGGAGGTGAGCCCGCCATGGAAAAGGAGGCTGTGAGGAAACTAAGGGGGCCCTACAGGACCCCCTGTCATTTCTGTGCAGAGGGGTGAATGCAAGAAGGCAAATGTTGTGCCCCCCTGTAGTTTTGCACCCCCTGTTCCTACACGGGATGAAATGCACAACATTTGTGCATTACTTCCCATGCAGGAACAGGCTGCAACAGTCTCACAACGGTGCCTTTCTAAAATTCACATATGTTCACATATGACCCTTAGAAACTCACTGAAACTGGGACCTCCACAGCAGGACCGCCCGTCCATATCAAACTCGTAATCTGGTGGGCAGTATGACAACGGGTTTGGCAGTCTCACTGCGGGGCGCTGGCCTGGGAGACCGCTGTGAGACAGACAAACTTATATTCAGGCCTTTATTACTTATTAATACAGATGAAATCAACATAAGGAGTAGTTTCTGTCCTGTAACTCCAGTTCTGTAGTAGGGGTATCTCTGTTATAGTCATAATCTAGTGAATAGTCCCGCCCATGTGCGTGGACCCCGGAGCAATCAAAAATAATCTCTTACAGTGTCAAAAAATGCAGAAAAGCATAGACACTTAAGAGAGAATTTAAAGACAGATAATGCAGCCTAAAAAGCTACACTGTCCAGTACTTCAACTAGAAATTCCACCATAAAATCCACAAAACAGCAAAAAGCCTGTACAGATTTCCCTTGCTTTAACAGCAAATTCCCTCAGGAATGATAGAGAGAAGAACCTGGACAGACAAGCCCCATAGGCTGCCATTATGTGGCTCAGAACAGGATACTGTGCCTTTAAGAGAATCTTCCAGAACCTTCTCCCAGTATCCCAGAATGCATAGCAGGTCCAACTTACTTTCAGTTCTTTTTGAAGGCGTAACACGCCAGACCTGTAGCATTCCTTAAAGGAATATGTCTCTCTCCACCGCGGAGGAGGGCGGGCGCTTATGACTATAACAGAGATACCCCTACTACAGAACTGGAGTTACAGGACAGAAACTACTCCTTCTGTAGTAGGGGATCTCTGTGTATAGTCATAATCTAGTGAATAGAATGGCAAGCCCATCCCCACACCAAAGCAGCGGTGGAGAAAAGAGAATCAACACCACTATTGTGCGAATAGATTTCGCAGCGAAGCCTGTCCAACCTGAGCATCCGCCCTAGCATCAGAGTCCAGGCAGTAATGCTTAGCAAAGGTATGAACCGACTTCCAAGTGGCCGCCTTGCAGATTTCTGCAATCGGAACATTACGGAGCAATGCTGTCGTGGCAGTCTTGCCCCTGGTGGAATGAGCCTTAGGCTTACCTCCTAAGGTCTTATTAGCTTTTTGGTAACACAATTGTATGCAGGACACAATCCACCGCGAGATGGACTGTTTAGAGGTAGCAAGACCCGTCCTGACGGATCCATAATTGATGATCAATTGGTCTGACCTACGAATATCCTTGGTTTTATCCAGATAAAATTTCAACACCCTCCTAACATCCAAGGAATGCAAAGACCTTTCCGCTGGAGAGGAAGGATTCTGAAAGAACGTAGGTAAAGTTATAGTCTGGTTGATATGAAAATCAGAAACAACCTTGGGAAGAAACTTAGGGTGAGTACGCATAACAACCTTAGCAGCATGAAATACAGTATAAGGTTCTTGGCAACACAACGCCTGAATTTCACTCACCCTGCGGATGAGTGGCAGTTATCGAGAGTCCTCGAGCCAGAAGCCAATGCCAGATCGCCTGCACCTCCTGAGACAGAGTGCGTGATTTCGAGCCCCCCTGCTTGTTGAGGTAATACATCGTGGTCGTATTGTCCGTCTGTACAAGCAGAGAGTTGGTCCGGAAGGACGGTTGAAAAGCCTTCAGCGCGAAGTGAACAGCCCTGAGTTCCAGGAAATTGATGTGGTACGTGGTACGTGGTTTCCGACGGGGACCACTTCCCTTGAATCTGCAGGTCTCCGGAGTGCGCTCCCCAACCCAGGAGAGAAGCTTCCGTCACGATAGTCTGAGTGGGAATGTCCTTGTGGAAGGGAACCCCTCTGAGGAGATTCTCCGCTGAACACCGCCACTTCAGAGACTGAAGAGCATGTAGAGACAGTCGTATCTTGTCGTCCCAAGATCCACTCCTGCAGCGGTCTCATGTGCAGCCGCGCATGCGGTGTCAGGAAGATGCAAGAGGCCATCGATCCCAGCAGAGAAGACACCGTCCTCACTGTCGTGGATGGAGCGGACATGAGAGCCTGAGCCTTCCGAAGGAGTGATAAACGTCGCTCTTCCGAAGGAGACACGCTTGCTGACAGCGTATCGATGGAGGCTCCCAAGTACTGGATGCACTGGACCGGAGTCGGGACAGACTTGGACATGTTGATGTGCAACCCCAGCTTGTTCAAGAGAACGCACGTCTTCTGGAAGTGTGCTTGAGCTTCCGAGAAGGAGGAGGCCTTGATCAACCAATCGTCCAGGTACGGGTAGACAAACACCTTGTTCTTCCTCAGGTGTGCCGCTACCACTGCCATGCACTTCGAGAACGTCCGGGGCGCAGACTTCAGCCCGAACGGAAGTACCGGGTACTGATAGTGATTGGTGCCGACTTGAAAACGCAGGAACTTCCTGTGTTTGTGTGCAATGGGCACATGGAAGTACGCATCCTGTAGGTCTATGGCGCAAAGCCAGTCTCCCCGCTGCAGCTGAGGATAAATCTGATGCAACGACAGCATGCAAAACTTTTCTCTGCGAATCCATTTGTTTGCCTGTCGCAAGTCCAGAATGGGCCTGAACTCGTTCTTGTCCTTCTTGCGGACCAGAAAGAATCGGGAGTACAGACCTCTTCCTCTTTGAGACAGAGGTACATCTTCTATCGCCCTTTTCCTTAGAAGGATGTCGGCCTCCGCCTGGAGCTCGCGCAGTTGATACTGCGAGCTGACCGGAGGAATCGATGGAGGAGGGCTGATGAACCGAAGACTGTATCCATTGCAAACAATATTCAGCACCCACTTGTCCTGAGTAATTTTTCTCCACTCTGCCAGAAAAAATTGAACGCTTCCCCCCACCGGAGCGGGTAACGGACGAAGGGGAAGTAACCGCTCAGGGTCGAGGCCCAGCCGGGCCCTTGTTCGCGGTAGAGGACTGCTGTCCACCTCTACCCCGCTGACGTTTCTGGAAGGGTCTTCTGTATTGCTGCTTTTGTTGCCCAGAAGACTGTCCCCTTCCTCTACCCTGCGACCCGAACCGTCGTTGGAACTGGCGGTAGGGTTTCTTTTCTTTGGGCTTCTCCAAGCCCACAGCCGTCAGGGTTTCGGCCTCGGCCTTCATCCTGGCCATTTCGTCATCTGCGTGTTTCCCGAAGAGGGTGTCGCCGGAAAACTGCAGATTTGCCACTCGTTGTTGCGCTTCAGGCTTGAGCGACGTCAGCCGGAGCCAAGCATGGCGTCTCTGATTGATACCGTGGCAGTATCCATGCGCGGCCAGCAGGGAGATATCCGCCGCGGCGCTGATGGCCTGGTTCGAAACCAGCATCCCTTCCTGGACGATCTCCATGAAGTCCTCTTTCCTGTCGCGCGGGACAAGGTCCGCAAACTGTTCCATGGAATCCCACAGTGCACAGTCGTATCGTCCCAACAACGCCGAGTCACTGGAGGCCTTCATCGTCCCACACGCCTTCCGTCCAGCTGAGTCAATCCAGCGACTCTCCTTATCCGGAGGTACAGTGGAGGACGGGGAGGTAGCATGTAGTTTCCGAGCCGCCGTCACAATCACCGAATCCGGCACTGGGTCCTTCCGTAAGAAGGCCGGGTCCGAATCTGGAGCCCTGTACTTCTTGACAAGCCTGGAGGGAGCAGCTTTCACCACCGCCGGCGTAAGGAAGAGCTGTTCAGCAGGCTCGACCAGCCCTGGCACCAAAGGCAGTAGGGGGCGAGACAGGTGCTTCGTGTGCAAAGTCTCGAAGATCACAGAAGTTGTGGGCGTAGGGGCCGTCACCTTGATCCCCAACTTCGCCGCCCCTCTCAGGAGAACCTCCTGGAACGTGCCAATGTCATCTATCGGAGACACCCTCGTCTCCGGTGAATCCGACAATGTAGGTGAATATGAACGGGTCCCAGAGGCCGAACGGGACCTGGACCTATGCCTCCTATGGCGATGTCTGGATCTCGAGGAGGAACCGTGTCCACTCCTAGATCTATCTCTCCTCCCGGAGCGTGACCTCGATCTCCTGGGCCTGGGACGCTCCGCCGGCTTCCCCTGGCCGGACGTCTTGGGTTGAGGAGGAACCTTCGACTTAGGAGTCTTCTTCGGAGGTGTCGGAAGTCTGGGCATCGACACCGATCTCGGCGGAACCGGAGGAGGAGCACCCGGTACCGGGGCCTGCGGTCCTGACGGAAGAGCAGGTATAGGAGGCAATGGAGGAGGAGTCGAAGTCCTCGGAGGAGGACCTCCAGGCAAAGGAGTAAGAGGAGGCAGCTTAACAGTCTTCCTCGGGGTATACACCTCTGAGTACGCCGTTCCCGGCGAGCCACCATCCTGACCTGACTGCGGGGAGCCCCCCACAGTCCTCGGCCTGTCCTTACGACCCCCTGACGTCGACGACCGGTGTTCAGACGTCGACCGTGGTTCCTTCGACGTCGAGCGGCCCTTCGGCGTCGACCGTTCCACACGCTTCGGCGTCGACCGGCTTCTATGCCTCGACCCCGACCAGATGGACGATCAACGAAACCTCGACGACGGGCGTTGACTCCTCGACGGCGACCTCGACCGCCTCGACGACGATCTCTTCGATCGCCTCGACGTCGACATCTTCGATCGCCTCGACGTCAACCTCTTCGAGCGCCTCGACGTCGACTTCTTCAGCGCCAGAGACCTCTTCCGCCTCGACGGCGACCTCGCCTTCCTCGACGGCGGCCTCGACGACGAGGATCCCCTCGACGACGACGATGACCTCGCCCTCGACGGCGAACGGCGGTGTCGCCTCGACGGCGAGCGCCGACGCCGGGCCCTCCGATGTCGTCCACTCGACGCCGACGGCGACGACGAAGAAATCGACACCGGGTTCAACGGCAGCCTGTGTAAGTCCCTCGACGTCGACGGGCGACGTTTTCTCAACCCAGAGCCCTGGGGAGACTGGGAACTGGCCGTGAACCTTCCTCTCGACATCGTGGTCAGAGCAACCGACCCAGACGGAGACCTTGGACGTTTGCTGGACTTCCTGGACCTGGGGAGCCCCCCAGAGGCCTCAGCATGGGCAGTAGAAGCCCCTCCAGACCCACCTCGAGCCTTCAGTCTTCTTTCTTCAAGTCCCTGAAGTCTGATCTTCCTCCTGTCCTTCAGGGTCCTGCCAGAGAAGCCTCTACAGATCACACACTCCTCTGGGATGTGGGAAGAGGGAAGGCAGAGGATACACACCTCATGGGGGTCTGACTTGGCCTTCTTCCTGGAGCACTCCGGGCATTTGTCAAATAATGCAGGCATTATGGACAACAAAAGAGTGCAGCAAACCAAGAAGAAAGACACCAAAGTACTTTAAAAGTACACAAAATCGAATTCAGTGAAAAAACACCAACAAAACCCTTGAAAAGGGAGAGCTCAATGCTCCAGGGTCCTGCTTGCAGGAGCCGGAAAAAAGAACTGAAAGTAAGTTGGACCTGCTATGCATTCTGGGATACTGGGAGAAGGTTCTGGAAGATTCTCTTAAAGGCACAGTATCCTGTTCTGAGCCACATAATGGCAGCCTATGGGGCTTGTCTGTCCAGGTTCTTCTCTCTATCATTCCTGAGGGAGTTTGCTGTTAAAGCAAGGGAAATCTGTACAGGCTTTTTGCTGTTTTGTGGATTTTATGGTGGAATTTCTAGTTGAAGTACTGGACAGTGTAGCTTTTTAGGCTGCATTATCTGTCTTTAAATTCTCTCTTAAGTGTCTATGCTTTTCTGCATTTTTTGACACTGTAAGAGATTATTTTTGATTGCTCCGGGGTCCACGCACATGGGCGGGACTATTCACTAGATTATGACTATACACAGAGATCCCCTACTACAGAAATATTTTACTGTACCTGGGACTCCTTAAAACAAATCTTTACATAAATAAATATACATAAACTAAATATATTTTAATTAATTAATTTTTAACACACTTTTCAGATAATAGTGCTGTCACTTTGATTTGTCCTAGGTTTAAAACTATCTATGCAATTATTTTACATTATTATTTAACATTAATATATTTGTTTCAAAATCTGTTTATTTGGTTTTAATAACTTCTTAGATATGCATTACATAAACAACTAACAATCATGGCAAGTGAAGGGGAAAAGCCAAGAGTTATAGAAAGCGCCGGAAAGTAACATCTTCGTTACAAGTTCTGTGGCTTGAAATCCCAATCCAAAAGACAATCTCAGTCTGTTGTTGTGTGCAGATCATCAAATAGCATACGAATTGCACACTATATCGGGGGCGGTACAGAAGAACGTTACAAATTATAACAGAACAGTAAATACAACAAAAACAGTGGTGTTATGGTGCCAAAGTATGATAGCTGTAGTGGGGGGGGGCGAGCCGTCTGGGTTCCTCGTGTTAGCTCCAGCACGGTGCCACAGTGTGGCCAGTATTCTGGGGCCCTAGGTAAGGAACATTTTGAGGGCCCTAAGCCGCGGTGAGCAGGCTGCTAGTGGAAGGCCTTCAGAGCGGTAGCTTACTAGTGGGGACCATGTATATTCAAATTCCTTCCTGGTGTCATCGACTATGTCCACCATGCGCTCAAGAGCCTGTGCCCTCCATAGCCTTGTATGCCATTGAGTTATCGAGGGCGCCTCTGGTCGCTTCCAAGCAGCCGCAAGTGCCATCATTAATATTTTTGAACTTTCTTATTTAAAAGATTAATAAACTTTTCACCTTTATCTATTCTTTACCATGGGGAACTTTCCACCCCAATGATGGAGACCGTTGGCTACAAGTAAGAAACTACTAGTAGAATCTTTACACTCATAAATTTGTCTCCATTCCCTAATTTCAGGGGATGGGGACATGTACGTTTATACTTTGTAGTAACTTTACACTTGGAAATAGTAACTAGCCAAAACTAGTTAAGATACTATTAAGTGGAGAAGAACATTTACACATAAGTAAATCTACATATGTAAATTTACCTTTGTGACTAGGGCCTATAGTATTAAAATGGTCACAATCTTCACTGGCAGTTCTTTGATTAAAACTCTTCATAAATATAAACCACACCTTCGTAAAACACATTACAACAGTGCATAGATCAATGATAGGAATAAATCACACCCATGTTTATATAACATCAGTTATTGTTGCATACAGGATCTAATAGTTCAACACAACCCCCTCAATACTAGCTATACCAATAAAAATGACATACTCTCAGATAGCCTCCTGATCCAACTCCCGTGTAGTACAAAGGTTTTTTCTGCGACCTACAAGACTAGCCCAGCCCATAAGTGATACAGGGGCCAACGTAGGTCACAGAGTACACCAGCAATTACCAACTACTTTTCAACGCCACCACCTCCATCTGTGAATGCCCAGTCTATAGGGTCATTGCTTCTTACTGTTCTCACAACAAAAGAAGAGGGCGGTATATGGTCAAACCCAGACGTGGGGCATCTATGGGCCACTGAACGGTAATATCTCATATAAAGGTCCTCATTTTCTACACCAATCAGGACTTGGGGCAGTGTGGGGCTCACAGACTCCATACAAATGCATCCACAAAAAGCCTTGTACCTGCAAGAGGCAACACATGGAATCAAGATTCAAAATACTATGGCTCTGAATTTTGTGGGGCATAGACAGCCTCCACTTTTGATATAATTAGATTAGATGTCTCTCCCCAACACTGGTCTAGGACTACAATCCCTTATCCATGCCAAAGAATATAATCATTGTTGATATTCTGAGCTGCTCAAGTTTTATGCAACACACAATGCATATCATTATTTTCAAAGATGCAGCTATTTAGGGAAAACGATATCACTGCATATAAAAAAAATAAACATAAGAAAAAGGTAAAAAGTGTACTGATATCTATCAATGAGAGAAAACCAAGAATATACCATTTTGATCCACGGCACTCCGAGAGCCATTAGCGTGAACGACGGGATTCTAAAATCAGTAATTCACTGCTATGAAGTATCAACAGTGGGTAACATAACTTTCTACCCACTGCTGCAACATCATAAAGGAAATTCCATGGTGTCAGAACAGTTATGAAAATCAGGGAGCACAGGTTCTGGAGCGGAGGGAAAGGAAGGCACAGAGAGCGATGGGTGCTCCACATATTTCTTTAAATTAATTTGGGACAGGGAGGAGAGACCATGTTCTGTATGTCTCCCTCTCTGCCCCTCTAGCCCTTCGTAGCAGTTAAAAGCAGAGGGCAGATGACTTTGGGGACCTTACATAACATAACATTATAGATGGTATAAACTCAACTATGGAGACGTTTTTCACCTCCGGGTTCTAAGTGACATAAACAACTCAAGATTCACTCTTGTTCTCCATTTGATGTCACTCAAAACCCTTAAATAAAAGCTATACCTTACTATCACTATGCATTCTAAAGCTTTACAAGTGTGATGTAAAATACTTAAATGCAGGATTGTTATTCACATAACACTCCTTCCTATAATTCAAGAGTACTTACTTTTACTAGAAATAACAAACATGTTTTTGCATTGGAGTTCTTCAATATATTAGAAACAATTTTCAGGGACAGATGATGAAAAGCTAAAAAATGATTTTATTCCACCTACCAACATTCTATAAGCAACAATAATTTGCATAGCCTGTCAAATGCATGTCAATAAGCAGCTACTCTGTATAAACAATGGCAAACTGATGCATACAGATTGGAAAAAAAATATTTTGTTGCAGGTGCTTCTGAAAATGAAAACTATTGAACAAGAAACACATTCATCACTTGACGCTGAAAAATACCAGATGACTGGTACTGTTTAAAAAAACAAGGATGTTGACTGAACAGGAACATTGAACACATCGTTTAAAGCATTCACAATGGCCGCCCCTAAACATCGCAAACAAAAAAGTCTTTTACTTAACTATAGCTGTAACTCTTTTAATATAGGAACTGGGGTACAGACTAGCTATGTTTTGACATATTTCATTTGACTCCTACAGAGAGCAATTCAGATTTTATATCAGGCGTTTATGACGGAGTTTGGGAAATCGTTGGGCGATAAACCGCTAGCCATAGGGAATTTCTGATCCCCTGAACTGCTTAGTAATGTATAGAAACGTTTAGTAAACAATTCTACAAATAGATTGATACAGGTCATACACTGTGAAAGATATAAATAGTTACACATATGTGGAATAAGAGATCTGATGCCACTGGTGATCCTATTTAAACAGGGCTTGGGCAGAAAGGGTATCAGCATTGTAGAAGGCTCTGGGTCAAAGAGCTGTAGTGCACAACCTCAAGGATATGAAAAGCTGGGAACAGAAACTTGGTTAGCTGACACCTTCCCCCCTCCCCCCATAGTAATGTATTGAAACGTTTAGAAAACAATTCTACAAATAGATTGATACAGGTCCTACACTGTGAAAGATCTGAATAGGTACATTTTGCTTGTACCACTCCTAACAAAAAATGTACCTGATGGTGTATGATTCCTACACACTGCCCAAGTTATTGCTAGTGTGGGACACTTTACAAAGGCATAATGCTTCTCCAGTGAAAAAACCCTATAAACACTCAGGGCTGGTCATTTATTCCAGTTTAGACATTACCCCAGAAGTCCACAGCCATTGGAGGCTGGTTTTTGAAGGTCAATGGCCACTGCTCTGTTTCCACATTACCAACGTTTTTGGCAGCATGTACGACAGACAAACAAAGAGAGACAGAGCAATAGAGAGACTGGAACGCATGAGAAAAGAAGAGACTGGGGGCTGTTTTGAATATTTTAACAGGGGCTGGTTTGAACTTTTTTTTACTAAGACTGCTTTTACTTTGTAGTCTGATCCTGAGGGCTGTACACCATAACAGGTGCGAAAATGTTTCTTATCCGGGTTAGGTGATATTTTCTTAGGTCATTGATATTCAAAGACAAAATATGCAACCTGGAGCACAAGGCAAATCATTAATAAAACAAAAAATATCAGGACAATCTGATCACTATCCTGAGAGTGGAAAGCAGTCTCAAAAGCAAAAACTATCTTTCATTCGTACGGTTAACCATCATAAACTCAAAGCCATTCACCCTCTACTGCAACAATACGAAACTCAATTCACCCTGCTCTCTTTTAAAAGATATTAAAAATGCACCTGTTTCACCATTGTTTTATTTAAAAAAAAATGAAATCTGTCTATCTTTTCACTACTAGTTTGTTTTATATTTATGTTCTGCGGTGATCATCTTCTTTGTTGTCTCTCTTAAGCTGTATGTGAACAGCTTTTCGTTACTTGAAAAAGACTCCAATAACCCCTGGACCTCCACTGCGCAATTGAAAACCTTTAAATAGACAAATAATACTTGTGTCCATCGTCTTAATATGTCTTCCACTTGCTGTTCCATCAGATGTAGCCTGGAGAAGATGCTCAGGCAATAAAGGGTGTGAACAAGTCTTCAAAGCAATAAAAACAGAGGCTCTCTTCAAAAGGTGTCTAGTGCATACTGTATTTCTGCTGTACATATTCCTTCCCTGTACAAGGCATGTGGTGCAGAGCATCATAGATGAGTTCCAATTGTCAAAAGATTACCACATAAAAAGTTGTTGGTCTCACGCACTACATGATGCACATCCAGAAACTGCCTTTTTTGTGACTTCGTTGAACTCTACTGGGTGGTATTGGCAAATTTCACTATCCAACAGTCAAACTGCTATTTTAGAGCGATATTTGATGACATGTTAATTTCGAGGTGAGCCAAACAGACACGTTCAACATAATGAACAAAAATAATTAGGAAAAGCCATATTTAGTTTTAAGTTTAATGTAAATGCACAGAATCACCTAACGTTTGGAGCTGATGCTTAGAATATGTCACACCAATCAAAAAAAGGCAGTAACTTGGAGATAATCACAACGGCCCATTAACCTGGGCAGGGTAGCTTTAATAGAACTTACAGGAACATGATGGATCCATAGTGCTTTGCGAAGTGCCTCGCTCAGTAACAAAAAAATACTACATTGAGGCAGATACTAGCAAGGATAGGGAGTGAGATATGATGGCTTCTGACTTCCACTCTTCGTCTTCTGACATTTACTAGAAAAACAAAAGAAAATAATGCAAATTCTTACTCTTTTGTTTCGAATATCTAAGACTTTATGGAAGGTCTGCTAACTTTCTAGTATGAAAAGTAGAATGATTTTTTGATGGGACAGATATATTTCAGACAACTCACCGGTAATCAACAATAGGTGCATTTAAAGACACCAGATACCACTTGTATCCTTCCAAGAGAAGCAAAACAACAAGTCTCTAAGTTATCATTCAAAGCAGTTGCAAGACTCGTAACTGGTTTAGGCAGGAAATACTTCTTTCATCACAATTACTCAGACACTATTGTGTTACCATACTCTACAATTACCTCCCAGCAGAAACAGGAAGGAACTGAAAGTGGTGCAGAGAGATACTCCAATGGGTAAAAAAAAAATCAAATCAAAACTCGCTTCTGATGCTACATTACCCAAAGCGATACCTCACAACCAGAAGTGATAATGCCAGAGAAGCCTGAAAGCTCTTCCAAGGCTCCTTCTATATTATAGACTGTTAATTAAGCTCACTGTAACCTACATTAACCAAACTAAGAGATAAATGAACTAGTTACCAAGGTCAAAAGCATACAATTGCTGAACGCCCAATGCCAATCTGCAAGCAACCAATGGCCAGGGACATAGAGAAACAACAGTCTTCACAACGCCCACTGTGTAAACAGCAAGGTCATGTGAAACCTCCAATCACTGCGCCTAGTTTTGGTAAGCCCTAAATGAGTTCAGTTCCAAGAAGCCAATGGTGTTTTCCAGCATTACTTCACCCGAAACATAACCCTCAAACCACCAAAACTAGAATGCGCACTACTACTACAAGAATCCTAACGAAACACAGGAAATCAATTTAACTATGTAAAATGAAACCCAACTCCACGTTCCACCACACTCGGACTTGGTACCACTATTGACCTTTAAAGAATAGCCTAAGACCTTGTATTTCAGATAGCACTATACACCTGATACTATCCCATTACAGTCATACTTGTATTTGTTTATTGTACAGTTAATTAAAACTCACAATTAATAGACAATAGGTAAAAAAGTCATTTGACTGTTTAAAAAAGGTTATACAAAAAGGTGTTGCACTTTGATAAAATCACAAGGGGTCCATAGTAAATTAATAAGTCTTTCCTGTTAGACTTGGCCTTGATCCTTATTGTTCTTTTGGTGGTAAGGCCGTATTTTCACCCACCGTCTTTTCTGTTTGTTTTGTAAGCGATGTCATATAGTGTTCTAATTACTTTAGCTTAGTTATTTATGGGTCTTTATTGTTTTGAGGCCATTAGGGAGGTCTACTATTCTCGTGGAGCGGTAGGGTTGTCCCGCCCAAGTGTAATTTCATTTAGTTTTTTGGCCACTAGGTCAAAATATTTGACTGTTCTACAATTCAACTGAGTCTCTTCGGGGTTGAAGCAGAGCATCACTGCTTGCCTGCAGGTTTTTACGCCCTTCTGGTTCCATAAAGGCCGTAGCATGGAGCGCCTTATACCCATAAGTGCTTTGCAGATACAAATGATGTGTATAAGATCCTCCTTCGCAGATTGGCAAAGGCGACAGGCGTTTGATGGATTTGGCCTTTTCCATGGTGCCAGATGTCGAGCAATGGGTATGCTGCCCAAACGCATGTTTAGGAACTTGTTTTTTGTTTTTTGTGTGAGGCCCGTTGATAGATATTCTTGTGGCTTTGGGGTTCTGTAACCTTCGAGCACAACCCATCCGTGAGCTCTCTTGGTTAGGGTGGCTCTGTCCTCAATTGAGGAAACCAGTTTGGTGGTTTTCGACACTGCTTTTTTAAAGGTCCCGAAATCCGTTCTTGTTTCCCAGAGCATATTTAGTCCCAGGCTCTCCAATGAGTTTGTTAGGTAGGCCCTTGCAGGTGAGTTTTCTTTGGCGTTAAGCTCGGTCCATAGGTTGGCGTTTAACGAACCTTCCTCGGCGTCTTTTATTTTGCGCCAACTTTTTATATATTGGCCTTTCCTCTCCACAGTTTGTTTCTGCAGTCCAAATTCGAGACGAATTTGAGCGGGCGAAGAGTTTTTGGGGAGGTGGAAAATTGCCCTATATGCGCGACTGATAGTGTTGTCCAGTGTGCTTGCATCTTTGCCTCGCATTGATTTGCTGCCATAGGAGAGCATGGGCTGAAGGCGAGATTTTATTACCTGTAGGAGTGGCGCTAATGTCCTGTCAGGGAGAGCTTTCTGGAGGGGCCTTGTTGATAGTTGAAAGGTCATGCCCTTCCGACGGATGGCCTCTAGTTGTTGTTTGGTGGAGCCGTTGCCCTCAATTATGACTCCTAGATATTTATATGAGGTCGCCTGTTCTAATCTTTGGTTGTCCAAATACCATGCGGGTTTCCGTTTTTTGTAGTAGTTCATTGGCATGACTTTAGTCTTGTTTAAATTGATTGTTAGGGAATTTGTTTTCGAAAAGGCATTAGTTCTATCCAGAAGGTTTTGGAGGCCGATGGGCGACCGGCTGATGAGGACCAGGTCATCTGCATAGAGCAAGTTTGAGAGCGTAATGTTTCCAAGCCGAGGTGGGTGAGATGTAACTGTGTTTAGTTCTTCGGGCAGGTCCGCGAGGAAGAGATTGAACAGCGTTGGGGCTAGGACGCAGCCCTGTTTTAGTCCTTTGGTGGTCTTTATTTTTCTCGATAGATGTGTGCCGGATCCCAATTTTATTTGGATCCAGGTATCGGTGTGTAGCCTAACCAACTGCTGTAGCAGGGGGCCGGGGATTCCCCATGTATTCAACTTCCGCCATAGTTTGTGCCGGTCTACATGGTCGAATGCGGCGCTGTAATCGATGAAACACGCGAACAGGGAGCTCTTTGCTGTTTTTGCTGCGTCAAACAGTAGGGTTAGTGCCATGATGTTTGTTAGGGTACCCTGGCCCTTCCGGAAGCCCGTCTGTGTAGCTGGAATGATATTCTTTTTTTCTGCCCAAGTTGTTAGGTCCTTCAATATAAGGCCTGCGTAGTACTTTGCCTCTACGTCTATCAGGGCAATCAGACGGTAGCTACTTGGGTCGGTCCTCGCACCTTTTTTGTATATTGGGCTTATGATTGAGCCGCTCCATGATGTTGGTGTTGTTCCTGTTTCCCTTACTTCATTGAATACTGGGGTAAGAATAGTGCTCCAAAAGCCTGGGTCCTGTTTGTATAATATCGGGGGGATCCCGTTTGGTCCTAGAGCCCCCTCAAGTTTTCCCTTAGAAATTTCTTTGAGAATAGTATCTGTTATTTCCTGAATTGGTAATTCGTTTTCGCTTTTTCTATGCTCAACTGACCTAGGACTGTCTTCTGCCTTTGTTGGAGTGTGGGGCCCGGTTGTTTTTTTCTTGGGCGCTTGGTTTGCTATTTTGGATTGTGTGTCAGTTTTATCCAATTGTTGGAGAGCTCCCTCTTCCAAATCGTCCCCTACGGCTTCCTTCATTGCAGGGTTGATTGTATTAAAGTGAGTTGTTAAATAATTGGCCCAGTCGGATTCCAATATTTCTGAGTAAATACCATTGTGTTCTGGCCGTTGGAGCCTATGGATGATCTTCCAAAAGCTGGAGCTATTTTTCTGCTTGGAGTTATGTAGAATTTTTGCCCAGAGTTCTTCGTTCAATTGCCTTTTCCTTTCCCAAGTTTGCTTTTTTAACAATGCTTTTGACTTGCATAGTTGTAATTGGATGTCCGAGTTGTTTGGATCTAGGCGGAGTTGCCTGAGGGTCTTCTTTATCTCGGCCTTGATGTTTTTTATTTCTACTGTTGTTACTTTGCCAAGCGTGAACTTTGTGGTGTTCCCTTTTTGAGTTTTCTTCGCGGTCGCATGTTTTGCTCCTAGTGCCGCTGTAAAATCTTCCCAGAGGTCAAGGGGTTTGTCGGTTCTATTGGATATATCCTGTATTATTGTTTTTGCGCTGGTTGCTAGTGTTTCCATGTCCGTGATCTTACATCTTATACGCTTGTAGTTAGCAGTATATTCTGTGCCTATGTTTCTCGTTTCTGTTGCCTCGATCTTACAGGTCAGAGCTAAGTGAGCTTCTAGTGGCAGATGGTCGCTCTGGGCTCTATCACCTATCTTAAATGATTGTAGTTTGTCGTACAACGGGAGAGTGACTAGCATGAAGTCTAGGTGGGATGAGGCAGTTGACGAGTGGTATGTTGGTGCTGGGGGAATATCCTCTTTGAATCGTCCATTGAGAACGCGCAGGTTCAATTGCTCCAGCGCTTTTAATAACTGTGAAGCAGTATTGCTGTGTTTGTATCTGGAGGGGGTAGATTGTGTTGGTATTTTCCATACTGTGTCCATCTCCAGTGTCATGTCATCAGTTGCCGGGTCACCAAATAGATGGAGGTTGAAGTCGCCGGCCAGGAGTATATTGTCCGTTTCCTCATCCTCTATGAGTCTTGTAAGTTCTTGAACTAGTTTGTTTGCCCCAGTCAGCTTATTCTTCGAATGAATGTAAGCATTTACTACAAGTAACTGATGGCTTTCTTGGTTATTTTCGATTATGAGTGAAATTGCCTGTATTGCATTCGGTGGGGTGATATTAATAATTGCTGGTTTAATTTTCCTATAACTGATATTGATGCGAGGATTACCAGGCCTCCAGAGCAACGGCCATACTGTGATTCTTTACGGGCCGGGTATGTCCAAGCTGTATATCCTTGTAGGGCTATATCTTTGGGTTCCCATGTTTCCTGGAGGAGAATCAGGTCGAAGGTTTGCAGATAGCTCAGTGTTTCGGGGTCCTCTAATTTGTCGGCTAGTCCGTTGATGTTCCAACTACAAATACTAAGTTTGTTTTTATTGTTGGGGGAAGCCACAGTTTCAGTGGCTGAAGTTGACTTTATTTGTCAGTTGATGTCGCTCCCTGTTATTGAACGAGTTGTTTTTTCTTTACTGGGGGCTATTTGTTGGAGGTAGGTGTTGCTCCCTGTTATTGTACGAGTTATTTTTTCTTTACAAGGGGCAGTTTGTTGAAACAATGGGTTTTGCGATTTCACCAGATATTCGTCCCGTATTGGCGAATAGCTTCGTGCCCCTTTAAGTATTGACTTGGCCGGTAGTGATCGTTCTTCCTTCAGTCCTTCAAGTAGCGGTGTGGGGTAAGCTGGTTTTATTTCTGGTTCAAGCTGAATTCCCCACTGGGAGAAACTGAAAGCATTCTCCATGATTGATTTTGCTACCTCCCTAGTTTTCCATGTTGCCCTAGTTATCTCGTTCCCTTGTGGGTTTGTTGCAGGGTGGAATTCAATTAGAAGCAAGTCCGAGGTATTTATGAATTTTAGATTGTCTATTAAGTTGATTAACTTTAGTATATTGCCCCTGTTTAAGATGTCTACTCTTCCCTTCGATTTGTATTCGGGAATGAAGAAGATTGTTTCTGTATCTACTTCCCTTGGGGGCAGCAATTTCTGGTAGGTCTGTTCCTTAGTTTTGCGTGTTCCTTGTGAGAGTTTGGTGTTATTGTCGATTGGTTTGCGCTCCAAGATATCCCACTGAGATTGATCGCTAGAGTGATTATCTCCGGTGATTTCTGTACATGGAGTCTGAGGGTTTGCATTGCTGAATGTCGTGGTCTCCTTCTTGCAGGTGCTCCGTGTTGTTGAGTTGTTCAATGTCGCGTTGTCTTTGATGTGTTTTGGGTCGTCCTTATCTTCTGTTTCTTCCTTCGAGTTATTGTTCTTTGCTGTTGAGTGGCCGTCCAATGTCACGTTGTATTTAATGTGTTTTGGGTCATCCTTATCTTCTGTTTCTTCCTCCGAGTTTTGGTTTTTTGCTGTTGAGTGGCCATCCGGGTGCCCAAGTACTGGCTCTGTTCGAAGTTGGCCAGTTGACTCGTTTCTGTTTACTGTTTGTTTTCTCTCTAGTTGGTTTGTTAGACCCACGCTAGAGGTAAGGGTTTTTAGTCCTTCTGTATGTGGTCCCGTTGAGGGCAAGGGGGTTTCTGATTTCACTTGTAGGAGATTATCTTTTCTGTGGGGCTCTCCGTCTTCTGGAGGCCTCATGCCTTCCGATGTTATGGATTTCCAGTTTTCTCCTTTACAGTCCTCGTTGACCTTTCTGTTTCGCCCCTTCCTTTTTTGCTTTCGACGAGTCCGTGCGTTCTGTGGGCTCCCTGGTTCATTGGTTTGTCCTGCTGTGAGAGTATTTTGAGTGACCTTAGCTGTTGTGGGGTGACATTCTGAGTTTGAACCCCCAGCGAGTTGAATTTTTGCATATCGACAATTTTTTCCGTAGGTCCTGACTTAGTTAGAGGTGACTGCTCCACGTCTGTTTTTGGGTCGGGTCTCTCCAAACTTGCTTCCGCTTTTTGTTTAACTTCATCCAAGAGGTTGCTCAGCATCGTGGGTAGTGATGATAACTTGTCTATGATTAGCGGGCAGGTACAGCTAGTTCTGTCGATTTCGATTAATTTGACTGACTCTTGACCTCTTTTTATGAGTCCATTCAGGTCTGCCAATTTCCTGTCTATCCCCATTGTGGCCTCTGCTAAGCTTTGCAGGACAGTTAGTTGTAAATCCATCTTGTCGGATTGGTACTGTAAAGCCGTTGAAGATAGCTGTACTGTGTTGAGAAGGGTGGACCAAAAAGAGTTGGCTGGGTCCGTAGTCCTCTCTGGTGGCAGATGTGACCTTTCTTCCCTGGTGTTGTTTGTGGGTTGGCTGCCGTTGTAGGCTGTCTCCAGGTCGATCCATTCTTCCGAGGTTAGGAAGGTCATATCCTTAGTTGGTGAGGAAGTCGAGATGGAAATTTCATCTTCTAGTTTTCGCTCTAGGAAGTTGGAAGCCCTGTTATTGCTGTAAAGCTTGGATTCTATAGTTACGTGGGTGTTATTTTCTTGGTAATCTTTAATTTCATCGATTTTTTCGTCCTCCGCTACTGCGTCTTGGATGAGTAGGGAGTGGGTTGATGTTACAAATTGGTGATGCGGGTTGCTTCTGGGAGACCCTGTATTCCCGTCTTCCCCTTTTGCTTGGTTGTTCGATATTTCGGGTGACTGTAATGGGCATGTTGGTCGGATTTCCCCTGAACGGCCCACTTGTAGAAGTGACTGGCTGGCGCGGTCTTCTTTTGGCGATGTTCCAGTGTGTTGCTGTGCCAGGACGCGCCTGATGTCTACTCCGTATTCGGATTTGTTAGTTGGCTCGTTTGGCATTGATACCATGTGTATTTCCACTGTGGTGTGGGTTGTAGTTGCGGGGCAAGCGGTGGGTTCGCTGATCGGTTGCAGAGGGGATTTGAGGCCTGTGATGGTATCATTTGTAGAATAGATTGCATTCCCTGGGTTTTTTAGGAAATTAAATTTGGTGTAGATTTTTGGCTGAAAATTGTATTTTTTATCACTATGGTGTTCTGGCAAATTAAGTAATTTATGATTATTTTTCCTTTTGTGACTTCTGCGCCTCCCTTGTTTTGGGGATGGGCTATTTTTTGTTTTCTTGTCACTGGCCTTTTCAGGTGTTGGGGGGGGACTGACCTCTGTTCCTAGTCTTAGTCCTAGTCCTTCCGCTTGGTCTACTTGTTCTACTTGATCGTCAAGCTGGCCGGTGTTGATGTTGGGTCCTTTATCGAATCCATCCAGCGAGCTTGCGTACCCTGTTGTATTGTCGGGAGCCTTTCTCCTGCAGGGAGTCAACTTGGTCATGCAGGCTGGCGCTGGGCTTGTGGATGTGCTTGTATTGTTCCGTTTCCGCTTATTAGGCTGTGTCACTGGAGGTTTTCTTTCCCTCCCAGACTTCATGGCGAGCTGCCAACGCCCCGTTCCTGCCGCTGTTAGCTATCAGGCACCGGCTTTCAAGCACCGGCGCCGTCCCTCTCTAGCCTCACTGGGTGGGGCTGGTGACTAGTGACTAGTGAGGAGATGCACCACCGGCTGGCTGGCTTTCAAGGCTGGGGGGGGCTGCAAGGCTGAGGGCTGATGGCGCGCCTCCAGCCCTTGGCTGTCACACCACGTCGGCTTCTGCCACTCGTCGAGTCAATCTCAAAAGTCAAAGAAAAGATCGAGTGAGCAGGAGTTGTATCTCACAGGCGCCACCTGGTGTCAGAAATCCGCGGCAAGTCTATGTAACAGTTTATGTTACAGCTCTCTTCACTGCTCGTAGCCAGTTGATCTCCGCCCCCCCTCCGCACTCGTGCACGTTTCCCTGAGGTCAAGGGAGGTCAGGCAGCGCTTGTCAAGGGGATTTGCTAATGCACTGTGCTTCTGTGTGGTGAGGCGAGATAGTGCTACGGGGGGAGGCAGTACGATGGAAGGCAGTACGATGGAATGGATGGAATGGCTCACCTCTCTCACCTGGCCCACCTCGCTTCCCTTGCTGCTCTCGCCTGGAGGGCCCCCCCCACCGGGGTACCCCGCACCGTGGCTCACGGTTCTTCTCGGCTCGAACGCCGCTCAAATGCCACGCTCTCTGCCGTGCTCCTCCAAATTCCAATTCCGTTCCTAATTCCGTTCACCGTCTACAAGCTTGCACTCTTGCCACTGAACGATGCACGCCGGTGCTGGTGCGGTAAGGACGGCGGATGCGCAGTCCAAGGTGCATGGAGTGCGGGAACGAACGCCCGCGCTGAAAACCGCTGCCTGCTGAGGTCAGCCGGAAAGGAACGCTGCCCGCCGCCTTCTCTCCGCTACGGCTTTGGCTTTTTCGGCTTTTCGGCTTTTCGCTCCGGCTGTGCTCCATTGCTCTGCTTGCACCCTCTGCTCTTTCGCCTTACAGTTTCAGGGATTATGGCGCCATTCGTTGTCCAAAAATGGGATCCTTGGCCTAGGAAAGTACCAGAGGGCGTGCTTATGTGAATCAATCTATTTCCTCCATAGGGAAAACATTGACAAATTCTGACTGACACCTTTAACAATGCAAAGCCCCATGACAGCTATGGTTATACCAATCTTCAGCTGCCAAGTATTAACCAAGTTTCAGCAATAGCTACTTAGTCTCATAGCTACTTAGTCTCATGTAAAGTCCTTAGAGCAAACACGTGATTGAAGGAACAATGAGAAGTGGAATCAGAACATAACTGCAATGCAGGGTGACAAGCGCTGAAATATCAACTTTAAGCAGACTCTGCTCCAGAACAGGTCTGAATAATCAGTCCTTCAGGTGGGAAGCAGTTGCATATTTATGTGCAGAATCATTACCTACAATGCATCAGGACATGTATAGCTTAAGCTCTAAGCAAACGAGGCTCCCATTTTATAACATGACAAAAATCTACCAACGCCAGTTCCAGTAGCATCTGCATTGTGCTTCTAGTGATCCAGAATCTATTTAAAATGTTTTGATCTTTTAAAAGCCACTCCAGCTAAAGCAACAGAGAAGGAATATAGTCTATTATGTGCTCTGAAATGAAGGAACTGTGGTGTGAAGATGTTTACCTCATCAGACGTTCTTCTTTGGCAATAATCATTAAGAAGGTCCTATCAGAGTGGGGTTGCATCTATTGCACTGTTTACAAACTGCTGTGGCATTAATCCCTTAGCTGCTTCTGCCGGCCAACGGCCATCGTGCTCACTCCCTGCGTAGTGCTGTGCACGTCCGTTGGCCGACGCGGCCCCGTCCACCTAATTAAACCACCGCACTGTGGCAGAATTCACGCCGCAGTTAAGCAGTTAACAAGAATATTCAGTACGGAAAAAAGACACATCCATGGTGTAGTACACCATATAACCTCATACCCACACACTCATGCCATCCATACTAGGCCAAGACGTGCCACTAAACATTTCCCGGACTACATTTTTCATGCGACCCCAGCAAATATAGATTCTAAGCGAATCCACTGGATTCAAGCAAGCCTGGCTGAAGACGGCTGAAATGCCAGAAACCGGTCCTAGGAAGCTTGATTCCGGTCCAGGGAAGGCATGGCTTGGCGGTTCGGGCTGGACTGTTCCCATGAGGCACAGGGTCAGACTGATTTGCATATGGCCATGTCTGAACTGGGGTGGTAGAGTGGGCTAAAGAACGGTGATGGATTAAACCCAGATCTGGTGACTGGGTATGAGTGTTTGATTGGTTCAGATGCTCAGTCCATCAGCACCCCTTTGTACTGATAAGTAATCAAGCATTGGTAACGCCAATAGGTCTGGATTTAAAGGAATGGTGCATGGTAATGTGAAGAATGACAAGTAAATAGCTTGGGAGTTGATATGCATTTTTGTGGCAGCAAAGAACTGTAAAATATGTTTTGTGGAGGTCATAAGGTCAAGTGACAGCTGCAGTTTTAAAAATCCATGTAGGTTAATGACTGCCCTCCTCCTATCTGTGCTGCTGCTAGAGAATAACAAAAGAAATTACAGAGCTATCTAAGACACTTTAATAGCATTCCAAAGTCATAAGCATGCCCCTGAAAGTTGAAGCTTAGGTAGGCGGACACATAAAATGATCACAGCTGCTAGAGCAAGCACTTCTTGTGTGGACGCATACGTCTGCCCAATCAAAACATGTATTCCTGGCTCCCAACATGTGGGCGTAGCCAAAGCGCCTCTAGTCAATTCAATTGAATTTAAGAATACTTATTGAGTTTCTTGAATTATATTATAAAACATCCATAAAACAAATACCATCATTCTACATCCTTCACACATAAAATATATTTTAAACTGTAAAATTCTCAATTCACTTACTGCAAGCATCTTAGTCAAAACAAATCTTCATATATCTCTCAGTTGATAAAGGTCACTGAATATACAAGTAATCTCACTAATCATGGGCATTAAATACAAAGCTCCACAATTAATTTATCAGTGGAATGAGAACAAATGTAATTGAGAAATAAAACATATAAGATTCCTGCTGTGTCCCATTGTCTTGATAACTAAAAATAATCCCAAGAAACAAAATGTATAATGCATGAACAGTTTATTTGTGACCAACGTACTGCATGTTCATCAAATCCCACACAACCCTGTTGATATCACATAATATCAATCAGTTGTGCAAAATACAAAAAGTGTAGTAGTGGTCACATAATTGTCTAGCGACAGCTGTGCTGTCAAGTCAGGCCATAAAAAAGGGGACAGAAATAATTTGCAATGAAGAAAGACCTTGTCATTTTAGCATTAAATCCCTTCTGAAAAAACCCTTTTGAAGAGCTGGAAAACCCCATTTTTGTCCTCTGTCCTTTCTTCTTTTTAGGGCTCGCCTGGCGTTAGCAGCGAGCATGCGCTGCACTCGCCATGCGAGGGCTTTTTGCAATCAATACGGATTTAGAAGGGACTTTAAGCCCCGCCTCTGATTCCCAATGGCTCGCGTCATTGTTTATGGTAAACAAAGGCAGATGATTGGAAATCTCCTTGTCCACTTTTAGGATGGCCCATGTGGACAGGCCGACGCCATCTTTGTTCCCATGACGTGAGAGCTGCATTTCTTAGAGCACGTGCCGCACATTAAAGCACATTGTCGCAATCCAATATGTTCGCCAGTCCACGCTCTATCGTACCTTTCGTCAAGACATCAGGGCACTTTTGAATCAGTTATCATGACTCCATTTCCCCCTCTAGTCGTCTTTGCAATTCCTGCGCCCTCTTGGCATTACAGTGTCATCATAACACCCACGTCCCCGTAATTTTGTCAACCCTCCTGACATCGACAAACTGTCATATCGTGACAGCAGAAGAGATGTGCTTCAAATCCTCTCACTAGCATTCCTGCAGCCCTTTCCCTCTCCACCCCTCCCGTGCGTGCCTCCTCACACCGCCTACAGTAGCGTCGAGAGGTTCTCTGTAGTGCAAGAGCAATCACCTCTTCCTCTCTGCACAGAAAATTACGTTCAGGAACAGAGTTGTTCCCACGCCTTTGTTTGTCTTTTCTGACTGTGCCTCTTAGGCATATTCTGGACTCTCCCGCCATCTTGCGCTGTACGACACTGCCTTCTCCGAGTTAAAGTACATACATCAGGTATGTCTTCCCCTCTGGCCTTGATTGTGACTTGAAAGTGAAAATAGAAAAAAGGGGCCCCCTTTGCACCAAAGGGATTAGGGCACTAGTACAGTGAAAGAACAGGAAATCCCTTGGGAACCAGTACACACATGCAGATTTCACACAAGTATACTATTCATTCACTTAATTCACATCACATTCGCTGCGTCTGTTCATACCATGATAAAGCCACAAAGTACAAAGAAAAAATATATTACTACTCAATTAAAAGATGTAAGACACAATTTATTAAGCCTAATACAGTATCTTCTCAAGTTAAAAACACAGCAAAATACTAGCCATTGGTCCACAATTAAAAAACATGGGATTCACTTAATATTTCAAGAAAATACATCCTATATTATGCATGAAAATAAACAACGAGTGCAAGGGTAAAAGTTAGACCTGACAAATTAGTCTTAACATATTACACATCCGTTATGGACTTATGTGTAAGAACAAGGCCTGGAGCAATCACTATTAATGCTTATCAAACACCTGTGTTCCCCAAACAGATTGTGTACATAAAAAATTGGCGTCAACGCTTTTCAATGGAGAAATCTTTAGAGGTCCATCTTTTTCAAGACAGACTAAAATGGATATACACTCAGTCTGGCAGTTTCTTTTTCATGCGACAACCTATAATAAGACATAAGTATTATTATACTATCACTAACACATACATATAACACAACATGTTGTACCTCGCATGTCTTGTTTAATCTTAACAAGGGAATCTGGGATGGAAAGGACATGGAATACTGGTTTGAGCAAGAGCAGACTAGACGACAAGAAACAGAAGAGAAACGGAAGAAAGATAAGATAAAAGAGAGAATAAATAAATCAAGAAAAAGACATAAGCCAAAAAAAAAAAAAAAAGGGGGACTGTGTCCCAGACTTGCCTGCCAACATAGCTGCTAAGCTACGGCATATACACCAGAGCTGCAGTACCCAAGGCGGATTTCGAGTGAAGACTTGCACAAGTGAGTGAAGTCTTGCACACATGAGCGAAACAAGCCAACATGACGTTCTCTGAGCTGGTTCGGAACATTTACAAAAAATAGGGCCATAATATAATACATGTTCAGCACTGGTTTCATATAAATTGGCTAAAGGCTCTATTTCTAGAGACATTTATGAAACATTCCAATAATGTCATTCTCTGCCATGTACACTGACCCTTGACAGGAGTGTAAGGTCCCTCAACCATCCCAAAAGTATAATGAGAAAATCATTTGCAATGCAAAAGGTCTCGCATTTACGCAAATGTAAGCTCTTGGCATTGTAAATGACAATGCCTTTTATTTATGCTTTCAAAACCAAATCATAAATATAACGCATTGTCATTTATAATACCAATAGCTCAAACTCGCGTAAATTCGAGACCTTTTGCATTGCAAATGCTTGTTTATATTAGTCAGTCTAAAGTGGGGACGAGATTGTAATTTATCTCACTACTTTCAATTCTCAATGTGGAATTCCAAGAAGCAGTAATAACATGGGACATCGCGAGTCACAGCCCCCACGAACTGCTGGCATTGTGGTGCCTAAATCATGTTTCTCAACCATTCTTAAAAGGCGACAACTCAGGGAGCATTCCACCCTTATGAACTTTTCATAACTCTAATGTTCCCTCAATTAAATCCCTCAGAACCCACATGACCTGGTCTTAAAACTGCCTGATATCAGCACAACTAACTCTAGATACCCCGAGAGACACGGCCACGGCCACGCTTCTGTACAATTCCAACTCATCCAAGTTACAGTCATAAATTTGCTCTGAAATGTCAAAGCATCTTTCAAAACGTACTGAACTTGCTTTTCCTCACTCATCACCAACATCCTCAAGAGCCACTTAAAGGAGTATCCCCATGGGTGATAAAGAAAGAGAATTTCATTTTTAAAGAGGGGGTGCAGGAGAAAATGGAGAAAGGCAAAATGACTTGAGCAATGACAAACTCATTTAGAGACTCCGGGGTCCTTCTCGACGTCCGTCAGAAGAGCTAAAGGCACCTTCATGGTCCCTCTGGTAAATAAAGCAGCAAACCATCTCTGAGAACTGTTTAGAGAAGGTTTCTAGAATCAGATCTCCATCCTTTCGCCAGCTCCACAAATACTCGAATGGAACGATAATGGATTTAACATTTTGGTATGAAGAAAGGAGAATTGCAGAACGTCTAAGTTTGGTTCATATATTCTGCTTCCAAGCCCTATATGGATCACACTGAAGGTGGTAAATAATTTAACACATCTAAATTCTATCCCTAAATGTACTTTCAAGTGAGAAGGGTCCAATTTATACACAGTTTATTTCCACTAGTGCAACTGGATTGCTCCAAAACTTAAAATGATACATAAATTATGCGCACCAGAAGGAAGAACTTATTTTAACATTTAGTATATTTTTGCAGTGGGTACACAGAACTAGCAGGATAATGCATGCAAATGCTCTCCACTGTCCTTCTGTTCCTCTTCCACCTCTGTGGTAGGTTCTGGTTCTTCTCCCATACCTGTGGTGGATAATCCCTCACTTCTCTTTTCACCGTCACGCCTTGGTGAAGTGCACTATGACAAGAGCACAGCACCACTGCGGTCAGTCATGCTTCCTATAAAATGCCACACTGTAATTCAACACTCTTCAAACCAAGCTTCTTGTGTGTAGTGTAGCGTGCTAGCCTTCCTCTAACACTGCTTCGACGACTTGTCAGCGATATGAAGCGGCATATATAGATACAATTCCATTATAATACTGAGAGGTCTCCCAGTCACTTATTGCTGTTTTATCTTTGTATCTAAAATGTAAGCTCCAAGGGCCAGATATAGGACCCTTACATTTTGTGACTCGCAAATTGCGTCGCTTTGCGATTCGCAATTTGCGACTAGCAAAATGCAATGAACAACAGTGCCACAGACACTGTTAGCGATTCCAAATGCGGTCGCAAATTGCAGACCTCAACAATATTCATGAGGCAAGCGCAATTTACAACCCCACTGGGAATGGCTAGTACTCCCAGGGATAGTGGCCTGCCAGGGTCAGCAGACCACCATGTCTGGGACTGCTTTTTAAATAAAGCAATATATATATATTTTAAAGCAGCCCGTTTTCCTTATAGGAAAACGGGCAGCATATAAAAAAAGAAAAATGAAACTTTTCAGTTTCATTTTTTGAGGGCAGGCAGTGGCCCCTGGGACCACTGCCTTCTCTTAAAAGATATTTTCTCACACACTGACAAAGGGGAAGGGGTCCCCTGGGGACCACTTCCTGTTTGTGAGTGGTTTACCACCTACTTGAAGTAGGTGGTAAACTGTGAGTGTTTTGCGGCCACAAATGCAGTCGCCAAACAATAGCAAGTCTCGCTATTAGGAAGGGACACCCCTTCCTAATAGCGTTTGTACATGCCATTACCCTTTTTGGTGGTCACCAAATGACCACTCATCCGCTTGCAAATGCAAAAAAGGGTTGTACATCTGGCCCCAAGCACCCTCAATATTTACCAAGGTTTGACAATTCTGCACACCATTTTCCAAAAACGTATTTTATTGTTGGACAATCTTCCAGACCTTCATGCATGTTGGTCAAACTGTGCAAAAAGCAGGGTCCAAAACACTGCTCTCCTGAAGCAATTAAATGAATTGCCTGCCTATGTCTGCATTAAAAAACAAGACTCAACATGAAGAAAGGTGGGCAAAGGCAGTCTGTCATCATTTTATAAGAGTGAGAGTTAGGGTGATTTATTTTTCAGAATTTTTAAAGTGCATACAGCAGCACTGAAACTTCACCCTTGAGGTGACAAAATAAAGAGCATCTCTGGATTCGTGCCCAGAATCCAGTACCAGTCCTGATCCCTGGGTAATGCTGAAAAAACGCAACAGCAATGATCTTAATAACAAAAAAGACACATGTTGTGACATTTGGAAACCACTTACTACAGGATCGATAACTGGGTGCTGCACCAGGGCACTAACAATTTATTTGGGCCCATGGAGAGCAGAGATAGAATTTAGGAAAATGCTAGCTGCCTCAATTGTTCAAAATGGACAGTGGCATGACTGTTTGCTACAGAACTTGTAAGACGCTGTATGGGGTGGGGGGGGGGGGGTTGGGCGGGGGAGACTTTTCCACTTTGGCCAGGGAGGGTGGCTTTAAGCATAGGATGAAAAAAACTGTGCTTGGTCCGTCGGTACCAATAGATTCTGTACTTATTCCGGATGTAATTGATATTGTTTATATTATGCTAACCACAAAAAATAAAATGTATATGATAAAAAAGACAGTCACCTCTGACTGAATATTGGCTAACTGATTCAACATTTGGTGACACCGAGTCATATTGAAAAACTGGCAACTACCAATAACAACGGGGGTGGGGGTGGGGGGGTTATGTGGCGGTACGACCAGAGCTGCCGACTTTGAAACTGGTTAACCAGGTTCGAGTTCTGCCATTGGCCCTTGTGGATTGCAACTGGTGTTCATGTAAAGCACAATACAATACCTTTGGGTCAAGTTCGCACTATATAAATTGGAGAAAAAAATCTTCTCAAGCATTAATATGGACACCACTGACTTATGGGCACATAATAGTGAGTGTAAAAATGGTACCATGGAAAATTTTGTACCAGGGTTTACAATTATGGTGAGTAAAATTTAGAAAAACGAAATAAATGTTTTTTGTCAAAACACTTTTGGTAGTTTAAAGTAAGAGCACTTTTTCAGCATATTACCTTTCTTCTTTATTTCATAGGTGAACGTGTGATCAAAACGTGTCAAAGAAAAATTTGGTAACAAACATAGTGCTTTCATGTGACTTCAAGTATAGCAGAAAAAACTGTAAAATCCCGTCTTGTAGGGAAAATAAAATTATAAGGGAGCAATAATGTCTAAAAATCTAAAATGTACATTAAATACTTTGTATAACAAAAACATGGAAAATAGGATAAAGACATACATTAAGTAGTTCATCAGGATATTACCCTTACTGATTTAACAGGAACTTGCGTTTCACATGTATGTTTGAGAATATTACCTTATGAGGTTACAAAACAGCACCCCTTTCTCCTTGATGTACTGCATGATCGCAAAATTAGACTTGGTCATACCAGCTATCACTGGTATATAAGGAGACATTAAAAGATGCATGCATGCGCTGCAATGGACGTGCTGTGTTGTGAAATGCCATGATCTGACTCTCAGAAGTAAGAAGCAAAAGGCGCTACACACTACTAAATAGAAATAAGAATGGTATTTGATTAAGTGTTACAATTGGATGGAGGACTGCATGCTGTTTACAGATTCAAAAAATTCACACAGACATTTTTTATTGATAATGGTAAATTTAATCGGAAGCAGACAGCAACATTTAAAAACAGCCTGTAATGGAGCAGAATTGACAATCCAGACCACCATGCCGTGCTTTCTAATTCAGGAAGAGCCTTACACCAGACACAGGCATGTTTGCCCAACAGTAGGGTTAAACTTACTTAGTGTATAGGAATGTCAAATGTTAATTTTCTTTTTATTTTAGCGGGTCTGACAAATCTGCACAAAACATTTCAAAGAAGCAATTTTACTGTTGTGCAATCAAGCAGTCAAAGTTACAGAGAGGGTCCCAAGTCTTGATTTATCCATCTTAACTCCCTTAAAGTTTTCGTCATGAAACACAGTTTCTTCTGTGTGTTAATCTGTTGAATAATGTTTGCAATATTTTTGAAAATATTTCATTCAGTTGGTAAATTCTGGAAGGATTCACAAACTTTAGGTTTTATGATGGTTCACAAATGCTAATCAAGATTTAAAGTTAATCTGAATTGTCAAGACATTTAATTTTCTAAAAATCCTCTGTGGAGTCTGCAAACATATAAAATGTGCTTGTCTAATTCATGTTGCAAATTGATCCACCTGATGAATGGGCGATGAACATGCTGCTGAATCCCATGTTGTGAAGAAAACAAACAAGACCAATCAATGGTCGATTAGTAGACACCTCAGAATACGGCCCTACCCCTTTAAAATACTAAAACAAACTATAATGCAATGTATGTGAATTGCAAAAGCGGTCACTGAATCATGTTGCATAAAAAAAAAATAAGAAAAAATTATAGTGATCACCAATATTCAATGGCATTTTATATATATAAAAAAAGATGATCGATCTCAATATTCTAAGGGGCACTGAGGTCAGAGGAACTGTGTCTGTGGCCATGCCGGAGGTGGCATACAGACAAACTGCTGAAGGGCCTTTTTCCAATGCCCTCGGAGCATGGCCTAAAGAAAATGTTCTGGAGATAAGGACATTGAGCAATGGGCCAAAAGTCTTGTGCTGGGCGCAACCAGGGCAGAAGGGTTAGACAAAAGTGATATATGGCCATGCCTGGTGCATTCCATCTTGCTACACATGGTCAAATCTGAAAACACTGATGTCAGGGATGCGACTAGTGAAATCCATGTGTTGCAAAAGAAAACAGTCACTCAGTTCTAAAAATAAAAGCCAAGAAGAGCATAGTAAACTCTGTTCCTAGAGCAGAAGCTCACATACGAATCCAAGAGTGAACAAGTTTATTCTGCATCATCCCTTCCAAGTTTTCTCCCTGCAAACCATTATCAAATTAATACAGACAGGACAGACACATCCTGACTGCAACTCATGCCTGAGACACTTCCTTGCAAGTCCCTTTCCATCCAGGTTTTCAGCAATATCTAAAAATTACATACCAGCATTTTCAATTCACCATCATTTAATTTAGATTCGCCTAAATGTCAAGTGTGTGCACTAAGGTTTTGCCAGCCTCTATGGACACGTTACATGAATAAGATTCTGTTATGTTTCTCTATCTTAGCAAGTGGATAATCTCTCCGCCTTCTTTTCCAACAGCTTATGCGAGTGTCTTGGAAGTGTTCAGAATGTACCAACCCACAGTTTCTCCACAACAAGGAGAGGACTCATCTGACTTCCACTGAAGACTTGGATTTTATGCCGACCTCAGGGGCAGAGGTTGTCTTCCTCTCCTGCAACAACTGAGGTAACATGCTTATCTAGCTGAGCCTCCTGTAAAATAAGCAGGCACAGCCAGGAAATAGTTGCAGGCCAAGGGCAAAATAGTAGGTCGCACTATGATGGACCAGTCAGGGTAGGCACATCTCAAAATCACAGTTCGACATAATATTTTTCACAAGTTTCCCTGCTCAGAATTGTAATGCAAACAAGATCTGTGACAGCCTGTGCTTGTCCTTCCCAAATCCTCTTGAATGCGATAGCAGACACCACTCAGAAGGGTTGGGCAGCCACACTGTGCTCCCTGGTAATGCAGAGGTTGTAGAACAAGCCAAACCTCCAACTTTAAGAACATGGTACATATCCTCAGGGTTTTCTGGGTTTCTCTCCACTCGGCAGGACACGCATTATTGATCAGAACCAACAGCCTGGTGGAGACATCTAACATCAATTGTTAGGGTTGCCGGGTGAATCAGCCTGACCAATCTGGCTCAAATATTGGGATCAGAGCAGAACAAAATCTTGTATCCCCAAGTGTAGTGTATTACTAGGAGAGGGACACTATGCTAGCAAATCATTTAAGGATGTTCTTTCCTTCATCAATCTCCATGTGCCTTCATCCCCAGGTTTCCCATGCCAGTTAACACGTGGTTGGATCATATTAGATGGACCTCTATGCACCGAAGAAACAATGAGTTTCCACTGATTTGAAGCAGTGTTGTTACTAAGGCTCAAAAACCAGCTACAAGTTTTCCACCCATTACCCCGATCTAGTGAGGACTCAGAAAAAGAAACTTGAGATTCTCCTAACTGTTCAAAGATGTCCGTGCAAACCTATACAGTTTAGCCAATGGTGTTTGTTACAATCCCCAGTTCCTACATCAACTCTGAGCCACCCAGACATTAATCGGCCGACTCTAGTATGTTTATAGCTAGGGGTCTGAAGGATGAAAGGATGTGGCTCCTGAACGGGTGTCGCTCTAGGGAAGTGGCTGTTTCCAGCAAGACTGTCACAGAGTCAGGTTTATTTCCAGCACGGAACTGCAATTTTCTCCCGGTTCAGTTTTAGAGGTATGCAGCCAAGACCTTATGACGCTTTTCAGAGCTCATCCTGGTGAGTCAATGGTCATTGATTATGGTCTTTTAGTGCTCCCTGCAAGAGGTCTGCAACACTGACCAGCTAATCCCCTGCTTGCTTGCAGTTTTAATCATATACATTGAATTTTTCAATCCCTTGTCCCGTTTTGAAATCTGTCCTTGGAGATTAAATTTTACCGTTCAGCTACATTTGAACCTCTAAAGGAATTATTGTAGGTATTTCTTTCATCAAAGGTTCTATCGACTGCTGTGACCTGGAAAGCAGGCAAGGTAAATATATTACAGGGCGTTTTCACAACAAGGTGGTGCTCTTGCCAGGGTCAACGGTCTATGCACATGATCCAGTTCTAAATTCAAGTGGATTAAGAGTACCACATGCTACTTTTCACAAGTCCTTCAGCCCAGAAAAGATTCTTACACACTTTTATATGTTTGATGTGTACTGGGCTGTCTGTTTATTTGTATGGAATGGAGCCATTCCAGCAGGAAAAGCTCTCATTCGCCTATATCAGCAATTATGAAAAGTCAATACTGACATCATATTTTTATCCATATAGACGTCTCTTTGGCCTATAATGATACACAGCGTAATTTGTCAGTTCAATATTGAGTGGCATGACTGCCTTTTGCGCTGTGCCTTGGAGTGGTTTCCATTAGGGCCTTTGGAATGCTGCCTCCAGAAAAACTCCAGATACCTTAATTATTCATTACAAACTGGTGGTAGAAGGTCCTGAGACTTCTCTTTTGGTGAGATGGTCTTAACTCATGGACATTAATCGGTGGCTTTTGTGAATGAAGTCACTATGCGTAGTACTACGTCTGGGGTCTATTGTTTTTCTTTTTTGCTCCTCTGGCTTTTTTGGCTCACACCTTTCTGGTGTTAGAGTAGCCCCCTCTAATATTCATAGCCTAACTTTTTCTCATCACAGTCCCTGCATTCCCTATTTCCCTGCCCAATGCTGGAAATAACTAGACAAATATGCTGGACATGGAACCGAATAATTTGCGAAGATCGATGAGGAGGCTGTATAGCAGAAGGGGAGGGACAAATTAATAGTCTAAAATAATAGAACAGTCATTTTCTTTTACGACACAGAGTTCTTAGAGCTGTGATATGTACAGTTCTCTCCAAGGCAAAGTTGCACCTCAATCTGTAAGAATTGTGTCTGAGTCACACAAATTACTGTTATTCAGTTTGGCCATTAATAGAACAGCCAGGAAGACTGGATATTATGAACATACTCATCCAGCAAACTAGAGTGAGAAACAATTATAAGATTCATATGTGAGCCTAAATGCATCTTATCTTGTAGAAAAAAAGGGCAGTTTCCGAAGAGGTTTGATAACAAAAGAACATAATTGTGGGGGTGAATTCCTTAGCCAATACATTTTTGGCTTTATTTTAATGAGTACAGTGTTTCAAATTATTCTTCCAAGCAAAATGTATATGTAGGCAATTAAAACTAAAAGTAATTTTCAAAACTTGTCTACGTTTCATCAAGAAGATATAATATAAATTTTCAGCAACATAAAAAGCTCTCATAATAAGTGAAAGTAATGGAAATTCTACAAAAACTGGACGCAATTCACAGAAGTTATAAAAGAAAAATTGGAAATATAAATACCATACACTTCCAGTGGTAGTTTTATAGATTTATACGAATGTTTTGTTCTAAACGAAAATATGTTTTTTCCTGCGAAGAAATCCCATCCTATATTATTCAACGGCATACGCAGAGGTGTTCTCTTCCCTTTCCCTTCCTTGAAACGTACTTGCTCATGCTTTTCACATGAATAGTTAGTTACTTAGTTGTACGTGTGTTTTTTGGGGTTGAGCCTTGCAAAACGTTTGTGGGTATTTACTGCATTTTGCCCAAGTCTCATTTTCTTTTCTGTCCTTATCATTATTTCAAGTATTGCAGACAATGTGCTGCACAAGTGAATTTGCCTTCAAGAATTCTGATACCATGTCACATGAAAAAAATCTCCCTCCACAGAGGGCACTCATTTAAATTGGATTCAGATGATGCAGGATTTGCTGCTAATAAAACCTGCCCTACTGAACTACAAGAGCCTTTAAGGGTCTTCAACTGCTGCTTGAACCGTCTGAGCTTTCAGTCACATTTCAGATTCATCTTTGTTTTCTTTGCATTTAATGATTTTGGAGAAAATCATGGATCAAGCACAAAAGAACATAAATGGCACAATTATTTATAAGCACCGGTATCCAGTCAAAGGGTTAAACACATGCCATCAGTTGCTGTTCATTCACTCATTCTGGCAGTAATATAGGCAAAAGAGTTCCATATTCCAGGGAGCATAAGACCACTTTTCGCAGAGATAATCATGCAGCTATGCAAAGGGGTAGGTAAGTGATATATTACTCGCTTTATTGACTTGGTTTTACAAGCAAGCAAGGAGCTGGAGAGTACGCAGGTGCAGTACTCACGTGGTCTTTGCACTGATTTGTGTTACTTTGTGTCGGGGGGACGTTCCTTTGCAACCAACCAGGGGTTTTGACACAAAGCCCTATCGACTAACAAAAGTAGACAGGGTTTGCGCCAAAAATAATGCCTTTTTGAGAGCAGCGTTCACTTGGGGAAATTATTTTATTTTTCCAAGCTGTTCAGACTTTGCATGTGTGCTGCACTGGACAGTGCACATCGAAAGTGGGAAAAGTTTTAAAGTTTGTCTAGGCAAAGTAATTTGTACTGGAAGAGTACTCCTCCAATATAAAAACCTATACTAGACATCATACACACACCCTTGCATTATGGTGCAAAGGTGTGTGCGTGGCACTAGGCAGCCTATCAGTGCGCCTGCACAAGGGAGAGAGTAGTCCCTTTGGTTGCAGCACAGTGTTGTTGCATCATATAGTTGTACATCTTGGCCATTGTATCGAGAGGGTAAGCAGAGGGAGGGAGGGCTTATTGGATAAGGAAATAGGTGAGGTCTTCTCGTTCAAGGACAGTAGATTTTGAAATATAAAAAAGATTAAGAACCGATGCAAGCAGGTCAGGCCAGAAATAAGACATTTACCACCAGCCGCGGCCCGTGGAGGGAGTTACGGTGGGGCAGGGAGGCGGGGAGGGAGAGGGGCAGGGTGGAGGGTGCTAAAAACCGGCATATGGATAATTGCAGGTAAGTAAACAATTTAATTAATAAAATGAATTTCGTAGCACACACTGCATCGCATTTTGCGATGCCGGGGTCGCTACGAAATTCGCACCCTCCACCCTGCCCCTCCCCCTCCCGCCTCCCTGCCCCACCGTAACTCCCTCCACGGGGTGTGGCTGTTTACCACATATGTCAGGTGTACTATAAGCTTTACCTTCTGCTTAGGGGAGAACCAAGAAAATAAAAAAAGTGATGGGCAGAAAGCCTACATTAATCTTAGCCACCAATAGTTATTCGTGGCCACATCCCAATCCATCGTTTTGCATATGGCTGGTGCTTGTCAGACGTGGCATGCTGGAAAAAAAAATTATGGACTGGATCTTGGCCCAGAGTAATTACCAGTGGCTAAGTTTAAGTTAAGCATTCCACCCACCACTTTTTTCTTTCCTCTAGAAGAAAATGACTCACTTATAAAAATGTTTTTTTAAACACAAATTTAAAACAATGTATGTTAAGATTACGTGGATTGCATGGGCTTGGATTTAAAAAAGTAAAGAAATTGAAACACATCATCCTTTTTCTTGAGGTATTATATTGGACTATTTTTTATTTTCACAGTTACTTACATGAGCTTTCCAAAAAAGCCACTGCAGAAAGGAACGATTTTTAAAAACTCACATTAAAAAGAGGTTTGACTGCAAAAGGTCTACCATCTTTCATAAATCCTCTAACAAGACACAGGATGTTAAAGAAATCTTGAATGTATTGCTGGTTGTTGGGAAATGGTTTCGCATATAGAAGAAATGCTATATAAGAGGAGGTCTGATGGTTTGGTTGTCCTGGTGTCCTATAAACTGATGGCCAGATATACTAAATATTTTTGCAATATGATTCTGAGTTTGCGACTGCAAAAAACATTTCAGGCCAAGTAGAAAAGCAATTTTAGAGGTCAGTAAATGATTACCAACTCCTAAAAAGAATTTGCTAATTGATACCCATTTGGCATTTGGAAGAGGCATATTTTGAGCACATAATGTTTCTGTATCAAATGTATCAATGGTTTGAGACCAGCGTTCCGGTTGCAAAACCATTGAAAATATACTGACCCCCAAGTCAGTGAAGTAACTCGCAAAAGAGGAGTAGTCCCCTTTGGATCCCCTAAGCTTTAGGATTTTTGGAGAAAAATTCTAGGAGAGTAAGCAGTGGTCCAGTAAGCTACTCCCAACTCTGGCATGAACTTAAAAGAATAAAAAAAAATCATGCGACTCCATTTCCTTTGAGGAAATTTTTATTTATTTATTCATATTTCATTTTAAATTGATCGGAAACATGGTGGTTTTCTGACCCCTGCACGCCACCGTTCCCTGGATGACGGCAAATCGGACTGACTTGCAATTGGAAACCTACCTAATAAATATTAATTAAGTAGATCAGTTTGCAACTGAGTCTGTCCATTCACAAAATAAACTTCTACTGTCTAAAAGGCATTTGTGACCAGAACTTTAGTATATCTGACCCTAAATATTGCCAACTCACACTTGATGGGGGAAGGCACCAATGTAGTTCCCCCTTCTCACTGAAAGTGTCCATCAGGAATTTGTTAAACTCAGATTTCTGAAAAGACTGCACACTCCATCCCGGGTGATACCATGGTGGATGCCAGCCAAACTACTGCTTAGGGTAAAGTCAACTTCGAGTCTGTCCCAGTGATTTTCAAATTCTTTTCAAAGTGGGATCACTTAAGACCTTTTAGATATGTTGACACCCATACTTTTATTCCATCAATCACAGATAATACATTTTAAGGCTTTAAAGCATTATTTTAATGATGGTAAGTACATATACCTGACATCTAAGTCCTTGGTTGAATGTGCTTTTATGTAAAACATATGTGTTAATACACTGTTATTTACCAACTTTAATGAACTCCACTGATTTAGAACAGAACCCTGACTTCCTTGAAGGAGCCCTGATCAACCGCTGTGCGTGAAATATACAACTGTTTTGAGCTTTACATCTGGTTGGGATGATTACATGCACTTAACAACTCTCTACATGCAAGAAAAAAAGGCAGGGATAGAAAGCAGAAGAATCCAGGCACCTTCACAATAAGGTCAGTGAGCCAGGTCCATGGGTTAAAAGCTAGCTGCTGACACCGACTCTGATCTGCAGGTACTATCATTGGATCCCGGTAAGCCAGACTCAGCCTCAAACACCTTAGAAACTGGTAAGTTGACTACCATAAATTGGGTTACTTAGTTATTTACTGTGCTTTGAAGCGGCATCAACTGAGACATGAAATAATCTATGAGTAACAAAGCGATCTAGATAACATATAAACATTTTCAAACATAACACAATCTGAAAACGTAACCTATCAAGGTTAAATCAACCAAACAAAGAAGCGAACATGGTGCACTGGACATTGATTCTAGGAGCTGAAGCTGTGGTCCACTAGACTACTGCTAACCCTCACATAAACTTTTTTTTTAAAGAAAACTTTTTTTTAATGCAACCGCGTTTCCTTTAAGGAAAATACATATTGTATTCATATTGCCGATGGATTTAAATGAACTGAAGTGTAACTGGTAGTATGACACCAGTTAACCTTGTTTCAAACAGTTTCGAGTTATAGTGTTCCAAGGCATCTTTCTGAAACTGGAAATCCACTAAGAGCTCTTAAGAGGAAAGAAATCAATAATATTACAGATTCATCAAGCTGTCAATAGAAAACTCAAGTCATCACACTTACATTTACAATTATTACAGTGTCAAAACTGGAACTTTATATAATTGTTTTAATTCCTAAAGACTCGCCACCACTGATGTACATTGGTGCTACAAAAATCAACCTCAACAGATTTAGTGATTCTTTCTTTAAAACTATCAATTTGACTTTGAGAAGCAGGAATGTAGAATCCATGCAAACAATATTTAGATTAGATTTTTGTGCCTTTATCTTCATTTCGTTTCCTCTCTTCATTATTGTGTTTATATCTGTCTTAATCTCGAACACCCAGATGAGCTACATCCCTTATCATGTTAACTGTCAGATGACAGCTGTCACTATACATATCATTTCTTACTCCATTTTTGCTCACTTCCTTTCTGTTTTTTTACTTTAACAGTTGGTCCAAGTACTGGAGTGCTCAGAGAGGTAATGACACACGAGTTGACTTTTAAAAACGCACATTAAAGCATCTTGTTCCTCATCCTCTGACTCTTACTCTCCACCACTGGCATCTCCCTTGCACCTTCTTCGTCATTGTTCCTCCTATCAGCCTCCCATGATCATCCCCGCTCTCTCCTTCTCTGCCTCTCTCTCTCTCTCACTTTCTCTGAGAGAAGCAAGAAGCTTTCCATAGAGTTTCAGACATTGTCTGCTTGCACCAGGAAAACTGCTCTACGTACAGCACGTCAGTTGTGTGTCTTAGGGGAACACTTGTTGGTGCTGACATAGAAATCTCATGTTTCTGCTCAGTATGAAGATCGTGATCCATTTGTGTAGTATTATAAGGCTAAGCTGATGGAGCCATTATGGATCGAAAAGAGGGGAATGAGTTGAATTATATCTGCCTCTAGAAGCCAGTAGAGAGCACAGTTGCAGTGGAAGCCTTGGAAGGGCTGCATTTGACAATCATAGCTGCTCCACAATCTGATATTTAGGGCATCCGATTACAGGCATAATTACTAAGTGCTGGGAAAGAGTCAAAGCAGCTTTTTACCCTTTGTGTAATTTTCCAAATAGGACACATTTCATTCAGGATACACAAAAAAAGTAAACTGTTATGGCCAATGCATTTGAGATTTAACCAGCCATGGGCCGTTCTTCAGTAATTAAGGACCCAGGTTGATCACTAGGACTCTGTGAATAAAGCCATCTCAGTCCCTGAAGCACATTTCTCTAGCGAGGTCTCATTTTGAAGAACCTGCTAACGATATCTTATCTTTGCTGGGATTTAACTTCAAAATAATCTATCTAATTTCATTCCATGGAAGCCTTAAGTGCACCAAAGGACCGTGTGAAAATTGGCGACTATGGCACCACAATGTTAAGTAGCAGGCCATCCTTCGCAACAATGTTCAAGAGCCTGACGCACACCTAGTTCTTATGCAGGATGGAACAGTATATGGCTAAAGATGTCAACTTAATTGAAAGGTGCAAGGTGTGCAAAAGGAGCAACAATCTATTTAGGGAGGCTGCCCTTCCCTTGAACAAGAGCACTGCCTCAAACTGGCATCAAGGGTCAAACAGTAGCGAAGAAAGTCCTAGTGCCGTGACGTTTATTCACCTGGAGCTACAAGGCAAACCTTATCTGGTAGTGCATATATTTTTGAGTGTCATAGTACTGCCACAGTGAAACAAGAATGTAATGGAATAAGAGATGAATAGTGCTTCTAATCGAAGGAAAGCACATACTCATCAACTGGAGTGTCTGTGCCCTTGGGAAAGTTCCATTTTCATTTAGCTCGTATCAAGATATTACTCTGTCAGCTTCTATGCGAAGGCCAGTGTCACCTGAGGAACAGTGACTCCACTAGCTGACTGTAAGGAACAGGTTTCTCCCTTCCCTACCTGCCCTTTGTTACTTACAGCCTGACATCTCAAGGTCATAGGATGTTTATTCCTACATCAAGCCAGTGGCATCACTGCCATATCTACAGAATACAAACAGTAGGAAGATGCAATGCCTGCTGTAATCAGCCAGTAGTATGGTGTCTCTCTGGACCAAAGTCAAAGGGCTATGCGCTGTGCAGCGTCGTTGGCTATCACTCATTCTTTTGTCCAGCTTGGCCCTTTGAGGATCCACTTCTGACCATTGAGGCTCAGGTGTGTTGAGTGCCAGTTCTAACCAGTTTGTATGCAGTAAACAAACCACAAGTGGTGCAGCCAGAGATGCCAGCTCTGGTCCGTCCCACAAGGGAAAAACACAACGCGATGGAGGGACGTGACTAAACTAATCTTGCCCAACAGAAAACACTCTGGGACATATTCAATTAATCTCTTAATTTATTTTTAATCACTGCACCATTCGGGTTGAACTACCACTTTTGGGGCTGTTGCAGGAATTGCATGTAGTTGATCTCTGCTGGTGTTGATGCAGAAAGCTAAATACCGATGGAATAGAATATGAAAAAAGGTTCACAGTGATTGAAACATTTTCTTCCAAATAGTTAAGAGGAGAAGGTCAATTTTAAGGGGACAGAGTCTTTAAGGCTCCTTTTACTTTAAGGACTAACATGGTGGCCATAACTCCAGCGAAGGAACTTTCCTCATTCTGCCTGGACTATGATGGCTGATCATGAGCATGGCTAGTATGTAATTGATCCAAGATCCACCATGCATTTGGTGTGTCCGTAAATCAGGTGGAGTTTTGTGGTGGGGATGGCTCTCCTAATATGATGATCAAATCTACCTGTGGGTGGTGGTGTTAAGTGCATGTACATGTATTATTCAATGCAATATACAATAAGTGAAAAATAACGTGTTATATTTGATCTGTCTTTCAACTCAATGTGATGACAAGCCACAGGAAGCAGCAATGCACGTAGCACAATGCTGGTAGCTCACCACACATGCAAAGTAGGATTACTCTGCCTTCTTGATATGATTACAGCTAAACAAAGAAAAAAAGCAAACTGAACAGTTCAAATGAAATAAACTAAAAACTATAAAACCTACTATAAAGGAATTCAGCTGTTGGACACTCCTTATGCTCAAACAAGTACGAGTCTAAATTTAAAAATCTAGGTACTGTGCAGTGAGTGAGTCCCTGACCGTAATTCAGTCACTTTTCCGTTTTTTATTGGACAAACAAATAAGCGGAAAAAAATGAAACGTAGTAAAACAAATCAAGGAATGCGATATTAACTGGAATACTGTTGTAACATGTACCACTTTTGTTTGGAAGTCTTTAGTAGAAGCAGCACAAAGTATTCTCAGCCATCCAAGCTTCCATTTATGTGACAGCAGAGGGTTTAAAGGCAGCCAGGGAATGGATGCAGATGTTTTCCATTACGCTGCGGTTTTCGGCTCTTTGCCATCGACTCGTCTTTTTCAGCTCCAGCCACACAGGGAAAACAGAACCGAACAGAAAGAGACAGCACTGCTTTTTGGAGGAACCGTGGATATTTTTCACTCAGCAGCTCTCAAAAACACGTTACAATCTCAGTAGCGTATTGGGAGCGTTCGTTACATTTTAACGATGGCGAAAAAGTCAAGACACTTGTTATGCAGTTAGTTCACTAACCATTTCACCCTCACGAGCCTATGTGCGTCAGTGATCAGTTCACCATCCCCATTCCACAGCCGCCATCTTTGACACACTGCCTGCGCACACTCAAGTGATCCTGGGGACACGGCCTCACTAGGCGAGGCCCCTAACCAGCCTAGTGTGAAGAGAAGAAGGGGTTCTAAGCACTAAGTACACAACTTAAAGATTTATGTGCAGAGGATAAATTTTGCTCTGATACAAAAGTAGAGCAAATGTTCTTTAGCACCATTTTTACTGCTCGTGTCACAGGAGGCAGATAAAGCACAGCTTGTGACAGCCTAGAGTGCATGAATATTTCTATTTTTATAACACAAATAAATACATTGGCATATTCCTTATAAGGTTAAAAGTAAAAGTTATTCATAGTCTTTTGCATACAGATGTTAATATATCCAAGAAGCCAGTGAAAGCCTCACAAGCCATAAACCATTAGACCAAAAGAACGGTAGATAGGAATGTAACTTGGGGTGGGATGTTGTGGGGTGAGGTGAGATGAGCAAGGTGTGAGACCTTAGAAGAGGTTCAAAACAAGCACAAGAGTATGGAAAGCAATACCAGTGCAAGTCAATGAGAAACAAAAGGTCAAGTGTTAGTACACAAAAGTCGAGGGAGGTAATCTTGATACTTAGAATCAATGCTTGTTTCCTGCGCATGAAAAGTGGCCCCAGACCTAGAGACACCTACAGATGGAGCAGATCTCCTACTAGTGCCTCTGAAGTAAGGGTAGTCTCGATAAACAGAGGGGGACATCCAGAGCTAATGGTAAAGATCGAGGGTTATATCTGCCAATAAAGAGTGAGACCAGAAGGAGAATCAGCAGCAAAAGTAGGATTCTGTCTTACAATACAATTATATTATCCCATCATCTAGACATTTGCAGAGTACAAAAGAACAAGAGTTCATAAACGAATGGGGCAGAAACAAAGGGTGCTTGTCGCTATGGTTTCGAGGCAGGGGCCACTGTTGTAAAGGCAGTGAAAATGATCTACAAATGGAGGGGGTGTGCGATCAAACACCAGAGGATAGGGGGTTCTCGTGCTTCCAGAGATGCAGACCCCTGATATGCTTGATTTTGAATGTCATATTGTAAGTTCTATTGATAGTGATGCAGACAAGATTCGTGGTCGTTATGAGTTAAGGATTTATTCTTGTATTTGATGCCAATATTTTATGCTATAAGCTGTTTCAACTATTCTAATTTTTTCTTACATATTTTGAAAAATAAATCAAGAACCTTTAGTTGAGGAGCTATATCTATTTTGGCAGAAATCAAGGGGGAGACTTCCATAGGAGGTGGGGGAGAAGCAAACCACTCACAAATGCGCAGTTTTACTTATTTACCTCTGCTTCTGGAACCTCCTGAAGGAAGAGCTGCTGAAACTGTCATGTAACTTGCAATGACAGGGGTAGCCACTGCAGCTACTATGAGCTCAATCCCTGCACTCAATAGGTATTAGCCATGAATGTCTTCTCTGTTTACATTCAGTTTACTGTACTATCAGGTCCCCTCACATGGCTGGAAGCTGGAAGGGGGTTCTTCAAAACTAAAAAATAAATTAATAACCTGTGCCCCTGGGACTCACCATTTATTGTTGACATGTCTCCCTTGTGAGGGGTAGCGGAAGTTGCATCAGATTACCTTTGACCTCTGACATTAGTGATTCAGATGCACAACATGTAGAGTGGCACTGTCCTGCTGATACACCAGAGAATGCAGTTGCTGCCTGCACTACATGATAATCAACCAGACAAAAGAAGGTACATTGAAACCCAGGAGAACCCAGAAGGAGGTAACAAAGACCACATGAACAGAGAGGTGAAAATAGCTAGTGCTGACACACGACCGGGCTGGCCTCGCCCAAAGACTACTAGCATTCCACTCCCCAGCTAGAGAGAATCACTGAGACTAATTGTGAACTGCTGCACAATGTATATCATAAGAGATTGTCCCACTGGAACAGCCTATGCTGCGTCTATTTTAATAAATGAAATATAATGCATTATTTGCTGTTTTCTGAAATATTATGTATAGTATTGCATTGTGGGTGATTCAAGCAAAGTACTTTTTCTTTTTTAAATACCAAGCACTGGCTTCAACCCACACCCTCTCCCTGAGTAAGCCTTGGATTAAATGACTTTGCTACTCTGAGGGTCAAGATCTAAAGGGGCGTACTTGGTTCTCAGTGTTGAGCTAAAGAGCAAAATTAAGAACTGGAAATTAGTGGTAAGAGGCCATGATTGACACTCTCTGAACCCATGTAACTCCAGTCTGCCCTACAAAAAAAGTTCCCACAATAGGGTCAACTTCTTGTCCCACCATCAAATTCTTTTTTACAGAGTTTTATATAGCGCGAACTAGACCCGAACTGAATCGGGTATCAGAGCGCTTTACATAGCACCAGTTACGTTACATGAGGACACGCATTCATTTTAGGCACGGGGAGATTAAGTGATTTGCCCAGAATCACAGGAGGTTTTTTGGCGTCGTTACCAAGACTCGAACCCAGATCCCCAGGTCCGAGGTGGAGCGCCCTAGCAGTTAGGCCAGCTCCTCTCCCCAATACTGAAACAACCTCCTATTTGGTTTTTGAGGGGCAAGGAAAGACTTAATAGTGGCACCTACAGAAAATAAACAGGATTCATAGATGTGTTTATTTTATGTTTCTGCTGCTTCCTTCATGGGGGAGCAGCTGTGGTTTACCAAAGGTAAGACATGGGTAACAGTTTTTACACCACAACTGACATACATGCTTAAATCAATTGAATAGGTAATCAAGATAAAGCAAAAAAAGAATTTAAAAAACCTAAGGAAATATACACCAAGTAAGAGCTGAAAGCTGTGTTAAATTACCGCCCGCTAACTCGTGTTAGACCTGGTCAATGCCTACCTTGTACGGAAGGTTGTAGGTGGTGGCCACTGGCACTCATTTTGGGAGGACTTAAATAATATCTTCAGATGCAGAGAAAGAGAGATAAAAGGTAAAAAAATGGAGACTGAAGGTGGACAATAGGAAAACAATGACAAGGGGAGAAATCAGGGATGGAAACAAACTACAGATGTGAGATAAATAGCTAGAAGTGTAGTGTGGTGGATGAAAGGGGCATGAGGTGGAAGCAAATGTAGAAAGAAATGGTATTCAGGACCTCCACATGTGGCAATGCCAGCAGCAGTCATATATTTTGGGCCTCCTCGTCCTATTTTTCCTACAAAATAACTACTGGTCTGGAGTTACACCCATTCTCTGTGGGAAATTCCCTTTGGGAACGCATCAGTACCTATAGATTCTATGTGGCCCGACCTTAGATGGAGGACAACTGCACTTTCTAACTTAGTTGTAATTCATTTGTAGATTAAAACATTTCACTGAATCCATTTCATTCTACCACAGTATTCAGATCACACTATTAGATGAAAGTGTAATTTTGACAATAGAAAATATACAATGATGCACATACAGAAAACAATGTTAAACTAAATCCTAACACTTGGCACTTCTTACATTAAAAAGTCTTGTGGAAAAAAATAGTGTAATACTTAGAAAATTCGAGGATCACTCACGGCCAAGAAATAAGAAAACGCGAGCGCACTGTTTAAACCATAAAAACATTAAAATAGCAATGATTTCCTTTATTTTAACAACTGAAATACTACTTTTAAAAATATTAACCGTTGTAGCCAAGAAACCAAGTTACATGAACAAACACAATCACCAGGCTATGAACTCTATCATTTAGCTCTTTTTGTCAGCAAAGGGAAGGCATTAATCTTAACTCTAGTAATACTATTTTTCACATGTAGGTGTACAGTCAATCATGCTAAATAAAGGGCTGGCTTCTCGCAGCTCTAAATAAAAGGCTGAATCCCCCTGTTGCACTAATTCAACTTTCAAACTCAATTCAGTACGGAGGATAAAAAATATACCCTCAAAGGTATGTTTGGCCCCTCTACAATCATCACTGTTGTGGGTCACATATTTGAGTACAGGGAAGCGATGTTTGGCAATACAAAAAAGCCAGTTCAGCATGACATTCAAAGTTACACTTAAATAGAGGAAAGAACAAACGCTCACGACTCGAATAGCACACAGTTGACAAGTAGCATTTTATTTTCTTATCCTTGTGACACATGGACAGAACGTTCAATTTCCCAAAGCTTGTGTTCAGACCCGAGTCTCTAAAATTCTAGGACCATGTTGCATCACCAAGAACACTCTGAATGTAGCTTATGCCTACTGATGTGCAGAATAAAGCGGAAGGGTGGAATATCACACTCTCATTTCACTCAGCCTCATGTGATAAAGAATGCTGTTTTTCACCAGTGTTCCTGAAGCTAACTTAACCTCTTCCACGCTGATGACGAGCTGGGCTCGTCATGAGGTAGCCTCCTGCTACGCTGATGACGAGCCCAGCTCGTCACGTAAAATGCGGTTTCGCAAAACTCCGCGTACGAGCGGAATTCCGCCCGCACGCATGCGGTTAAGTAGATCTGCTTGAATATTAATAATGACATTTATGAAAGGCTCCTCCATCTCCAAATCAGATAACAGGCTTTTAACTCAGTTTGCAAACATTAGCTAAACCAGAATCCAATATTTTAGGTCCTATTCCACACTGGATAATTGAAGTGATAAGTAGAAGGATTCCTTGTTGCACTGCGGTGCCAACCCTGCCCAAAAACCCTTATTGATCGTAGGTCATAATCTTGTAACTATCTGCCCAGTTCTGCACCAATAAAATCCAAATATGGCAAAAAAAATGTGGCTGTAGTCTGGATAGCAGATTCTGCTTATTAAAACTTGTACCATGAATCCCGCTTCTTGAAAACAGGTACTGTAATGAGCTAACCTCACATAGTTAAAGAAAATAAACACTAATAACAAATAACAACCGCCTGTGAAGCAACCAAAATATGTTCCCTGTTGATCTGTAGGGCTCTCAGAACCTCATAATATGAAAAATTAAATATTTCCTTTGTCCAGTGGTAAGTGGTACCCCACCGACTTGTTGCTATTACTGTATCAGATACGGATACATGTTCTTAGGATGTATGTACACAGGTAGGTTATGTACAGCCTAGCCGAAAGGCAGTGACAAACAATTTTTTCATGTATAAATGTGACCTTGTGCCTCGAAAAAGGGCATAAATTGCCCGTGCCTAATTTACCCTCCATTAACAAACCGAGAAAAAGGTGTAAGTATGCTTGTCTACGGCTCTGCAATCTACTTCCTAAAGAGCAGACTAGAAAGTGGCAGTGTTTAGCATAACCTCCACTAAGAGCGTTCCCAGGGGTGTAAAGGCAAATCACATGCAAATGTGGAAAACATCCACTCATGCGTAACGTTGTGGGGTATTCACAAAGAATCGTGCATGCATTTTCCACATACATTCAATCACATTTAAGTTAATCTGAATGATTTGAGAGTTTGACTAAAGCAATGTCACAGAGTTGACTTGCAGGTACCATCAGTATCTTCAGTGCCACAAACGCAAATCTAAGTTGTAGGAAGAGCTACATAAGATCGAAGTTATGTACCTGTATTTATGAAAAATTGGAAGTCAGGACTATGACGGATGCAAACTACAACACTCCAAAACTCTCAAAAATACTGAAGCAAGTATGTTATGGTACTTTGGAAGAAAATACATCACAGCGATAAACATGTATGTTTATGAATCCAGAACAACATACAGTTTTTTAGTATGCATTGTGCAGGTTTGCTGTGTTCAAAACCCCTTGACTGACAAATATCCGTAGTTGTAAGTTGTGCATTCAGCAGCCGATCTGTACTATACTATCACTAAAAACTTTGGGTTAAGTGCACCACAATGACTGAGTAAGTACACTTAAGTATAGCACAGGACTGAGATGTCCAGCCTGAATATTTAGTCTTTCTATATGAACATAGCTTATTTTAAGGTTCACTCACTTTGTACATGATTGTGAATATTATCCAAAACATTCAGTGACTTTTTCCATTTAGGGGCAGCTATGCTACTACAGCACCTATTCACTTCATGCTCGCGCGCTCCAGACGTGCTCTGCCCCCATACACCTGATTGCAGTAATCGCTGCATTAGACACTGGTCATGCCCTGTAACCAGTATTAATATCCACAGCACCATCTGGGAATGACTTGCAAACATGCACTCGGTGCAGAGCTTTGACAAAAACATATAATCTGCAAAGAAATACAGTACCCATTCGAAGCTATATGTTGAGGTGAGCTACAGAAACAAAAGCTATGTAATTTTCTTTGAAAATGTCCTCAAACCTCAACAGATTTTGTGAGTATTTAACAAAGTAGGTCACATAGATCTTCATGGCCCTTCCAGATACACAATTTGTAGGCCAGGTCTGCACCACGCAAACGTAAAATATTTGTATTTAATAATCATCTCTTTCTATAAGTAATGGTGAAGGGCAGTGGCGGCTCCTCCGCTAAGGAGGAGGACCGTAGCCCCATTGCTTTTTAGCAGTGAAATAAACGGAAAATAAAATAATAATAACTTGTATCTTTATCATTTTATTTTCTCCTACTTCTGCAGCTTTGCATGAGGGGGTAGGGGTTGGGAGGCGTTGTAGCACCCTCCTAAGTGTGCAATGACTACTTGTTCTCCATGCAGGCTGCATTACAGCTTGCATGGAGAATATGCCCAGGCTCCCAGTCAGTGTCTGAGCGCCAAAACACGGCACTCAGACCAATCACAACGCTGCTAAGGCAACGTTGTGATTTGCTGACTGGGAGCGGGTGTGTTTCCTGTTCAGGCTAGTGAGGGAGGACTATGAAGGAGAGACGCAGTGAGGAAGCATCGAGAAGGTACTTTTAAATTTTTATTTTTTAACACCCGCTTCCCCCGCGTCCTCCCCAACATCCGCCCCTGCCCTCACCCCCCACCTCCAATCTTTCCTGGCCACCGCTGGTGAAGGGAAATGATAAACAGTATCCGTCTCTCTAAATGCCAGGGAAATATAAATTGAATCCTGTTATTGTTATTCTTTTAATCATGACCTTCACAGAACACAACTTAGTGTTTTAGATACACTGACGTAAATTGTGAGCGAGGCAAGCTTGATTTGAGGACATGTATTGCAATAATAATTGCATTCAGTCCTGGATTAGATTTGCTACTAATTTGAAAATAACAAGGATGAATTACTATTTGTCCTAGTTCAGAACAGAGGGCATGCCTTTGAGATGAGGTTGCATTCAAAACTCATGTCCAAATAAATGCAGCTATAACCATCCAATATTGTTGTGCACTTGTTATTTGGTAAGGGAGTGAAACACTAGTGCAGATAATAGACAGAACGTAAAATCAAAATCCTTTTCTGGCCATGAGAGCACCGAACAGTCTCCAAAAACACTGTTCGAGTCCTGCTAAAGCTCTAAGGCTCTTTAAAGCAGATATGTAGGCTAGAATGTAGTCAAATATGCTTTCTGAAACTGCTTGAAGGTTGGTCATGGTGAAGAAAACAATTAAGAAAGCAACAAAAACACTGGGACATGCAGTACAATATTAGGACTGGGTGGGTGATGGTTGGGCATCAAGGAAATTCCTAAAAGCAGTTTGATTTTTACTATTCTCAACTTGCACTAGCTCACACCTTAATCTGTAAATCATGAGAAACAAATTCCCATGTAAATAGAGTTATAGCAGAAACCATTGGCATTAAGGATTGGTTATACCACCTGATCTTGAGGTTCCGGGATTTGAGAGGAAGGTTGCAGACAAGTAATACATTTCTCTGCTGTACCACCAAGACATCAGGAGGAGGTCGCTGTATAAGATTAACCTTAGCAAATTTAACTGTGAGCTCATTGCACAAGGGCAGAACCAGGCCCTTTTATCTTTGTCATACATACCCATCATCAGACTACAATCTGCTGGAATGGAATCAATATTCACCTGTCACTTAGACATTTGCTAAGAGAAGTCGAGAAAAATAGACAAAAAAAGGTTCTCCTAAATAGCAGCCCCAAGTCTGCTTTCTGGCACCATTCTATTTTTCTTTGTGGAAGGGAACAGAGGATCCCTGAGCAACTCAAAAATCAAAATAGGGGGCATGAACTTTTTCTCAATGGCAATAGCTCTCTAGTCTTTAGTCCTAGAAAAAGTTAATTTCTCATGAGATCATGATGTAACAAAGAATTATTCAGGTGACTTCATACCCCGTGCTTGGCGTCCTTGGAAGAGCCCTCTATTTTAACTCTGTTTTTAAACCCAGAACACCTGTGATCTAATCATTGTATTAAGAAAGGTTCTGTGTGGGCAATGCCCAAGGGCACATTAGCAAAAACTGTTGGGTCCCCTACAAGCATAACTAGTAGAAGAAAGGACGAGGCACATGGCAGAGGGGAAGTAGAGACACTTATAAGTAACTGGTGCTGGCGTGACAAGCAAATTGGGCCAACAAAGGGAAGAGAGATGGCACATAAGCTGAGGGGGCAGGATCAGTGACGAGATGTCCTATCTTCCTCCAAATAACTCCTTAAAGACCAGCCTAAGAGGAGTCTTGAAAAAGGCATCAGAAATTCACTGTAGCTTTGACTACCGGTCACGTTGCTCTCAACTTGAACCAGATAGAACGGTACAGAAGGGTACAGTTAGAGAGGATGAAAGATATAAAGCAATGGGATGATGAAAGTCCTATAGCCTTCAGCCTCACATGGAATTAGTCATCCTGACCTAAACGTTGTTACTCCCCTAAGAAGATGTCCAGCGAGGGGCATGAAAGGGATGAGAAACGGGAGGAGGTTCTTGTTAAAACATGCCTAAGGGTATAGACTCCTCTGAGAGACACGAGGGGAGGCCTCATGTGAATCCTTCATGGATGTCAGAAACCCCTCAACCACCAGGTCCTTTTTATGGTATGGCTTGACAGAGCAGCTGTCGCCAGACAATTATGTGAGCATCACTAGTGAGGGGCTTTGGCTCCGCCCACATGTAGGGACCCAGGAGTACATGTTTTGACTGGACAGAAATTGTGTGCTTCCACAAAAAAATTGTGCTTGCCCTCCATGCAGCTGTAATCATTTTGTTTGTTTATCCAGCACCCGAAGCAGGAACTTTCAGGGGCACACACATAACACAGGACTGCCATTACAGTATCTTAGATAACAAGATAATTCATGTTGTTTTTCTCTGGCAGTAGCACAAATGAGAGGAGGGCAGTCATTAACCTACATGGAGTTTTAGGCCTGGATTGGCAGTGCAACTGTCACCTAACCTTTTAACCAACACCAATAATATTCCACAGGTCTTTGTTTCCACACAAATGTATATCTGCTCCCAAGCTATTTACTTGTAATGCTGCACTTTGCCCTACAGCATTTAAATCCAGACCTATTGGCATTGCCAATGCTTGTTCACTCCATGTGCTGGCAACACCAAAGACATCAGCAATTGTTTTTAATTAATGTTGTTAAGGTTTTCACTATTCTGTGAATTACAAAATATTCTTACTTCCAGCATTGCTTCTATGAAAGAAAGATATTTTCAGCTCAACAAATAATTTAAATTGGAATTATTCTGTGTTACAATTCATCTTTTTCTCTTTGAAGGGAAACACTAGTCTACTTAAAAAGTGCAAAGTCCTAAGTAAAACGACTTTATTGTGGATTGTCATTTTCAGCAAATGTAGATTTGCTAGGCCTCCATTCCATGTGTTGGGAAAGCAAGAAATTGACCTTTTTTGCTGGCCTCATTAACCACTGGGAATATCACTGAATTCCTAAAGGTTTCACAAGTACTGCATCTTTCATGTTTCCCCTACAGTGACTGAACACACAAAACGTTTGATGAATGCAGACCGCATTTACTACTTTTTTCTCAAATTCCTGGTATATCATTTTCACCACTGTTAAATCAAACACGCTGGGCCAGTGGCACCTAGGTTGGTGTAAAATGCCGAAACATTTCTCGCGTTTTGCACTATCAGTTGTACTATGGAGGAGTCAATGGAAACAAATATGATAAAATGCAGAACCGATGTTCATCAAAATTCCAAGGTACAAGCACGTGATTTCCATTGCCACATGAAAAAAACAGATTGTTATTTAAACTAAATAGCACAATTCTGAGAAGATACAACTTTGGAGTATCTTGTTAAATGCTGCATAACTTCAACTAGAGAGAGAGCATGAGTGTGCCTGTCTGAGTTTTCAGCCTTGTATCTTTTTGTTCGCTCCAGAAACTAACACATAGACAGGCAAAGCAGCAAACAAATGCACTGGGCCTTTCCATTCCCGAGTATTTTAATTACTGTGTTTTTCGCTTGGAGGTATGTTGCATTAGTCCTCATTCTAGTTTCTTGGCGCTATGGCGCAGTACTCTGAAATGGAGGTTATCGCAGGGAGTTTTCTTTTGAAGCTGTTTCAAATCCATTTGCGTGGGTCGATCAAGGTGTGCATTAGCCCTGGGTGCCAGGTAACAGGACTGCAATGTTCTGGCAGTAGATTTTGAAGTTTTTTGTGTGCATCAGGTCCAGGTTGGGAACCAAAACAGTTCTGGAAAAAAAATTCAAACTAGCCCTACATTGCCCTTGGCAAGTGAGCAAACCTGGCCTTCTGCAGCTGAATGTGGGAGAGGGGAAAGAAGGGATTTCTACTGCATAGATAAGTGTAGCACGAAATGGTTCCAAATGGAGCATGTTACAACAACATTATTTAAATATAATGGCTGCACATTTCAAAGCTAGATAATGTCAGCCCATGTAGCCCTAAGAGCAGCCCCAAATCTTGTAGTCCACTGGGGAATTTTTAGAGTAGCCCAATGGTCAGTTCATACCTAGTGCGGATGCAGTGGATACCAGCTCCCACATAAAGACAATGATAATGCCATTATACAATGTACTACTTTTGGTCTGTTTCTTCTTTCGTGTGGGTCGGCACAATGCAGTCTTTTGATGCAGTACACATTGTATTAGTTCATAGCGAGCTTAACAAAATGGCAGCAGTACCACTGGGCCCATGAAAAGATGCCAGATGGAAAGAACCAAAAGAGACGCAGCCAACTCACGGATATTTGGGATAAACCTAAAAAAATAATATAGAACACACCCAGCAGGTTACTGTATAGTCCACCACCGTGTTTTTAACCGTACAGCACATAAAAAAGCATGTGTATTTACTGTGTGTACATCGTTTAAGCTTCTTTAATGGTCTGATACAGCAATTGCACCACAATTATAAAGTCATGGGTTTGCAATGTACAGAACACAGTATAAAACACTTAATGCCACAAATTGTGCCTGTATTTGCTGAACAAGCATAAGCATAATAGGAAGTCAGTGACGATAATAAAAGGGCAGACAGAAGAGTTTGGAGGCATGTAAAGTGCTGTGCTCAGAAATCAATAACATAAGCAAGATAAAATAATTGTTTCAGCTACAGGTACAGTCTTTATCAATGAATTTAATTAAAAAGTGTCAGACCCCCAGGTGCTTTCAATGAGATTCCCAACTGGGAAATAACCAGCCTTCCACCGATAGCATTCAGACAGCAGAAACAATCGCTAAACGTCACTCAGAAGAAACCATGTATAAAAAGCTTGGCTGCTCTTTGACTCACCCGAAACATAGGTTTTTGTTTAAATGTGTAAGGCAATATAGATGCTACACTGGACGATTGCCAAAGACACTGTGGAGTATTAAAGGCATTAGCGAGACATAGTTTCCCAATAAAAAGCTTCCAGTCCAGCCAAAAAGTGTTATCACGTCAAAAAAACACAAGCACTGGGAAAGCCAATGGTTCATGTATTGTTGCCTGCATTTGGCTTTGTTAATGTTTGCTTTGTCACGGTTTTTGTAAAACTCTTTTTGAGGAGCTGCTGGGCCCTCATCAACATAAAAAATAAACATTGGTTAAGCGCAAAAATGCTTCTGCACTCACAAAGTAGACTTTGTCATAGTAGTCCTTGGTACTGAAATGAACTACTTTGTGTGTATGTGCTCTTTGTGAAAGAACAGAATACAGTCACTCACACTGACTTTAGCCAGCAGTGGGAAGAAGAAAAATGAAAAGTATACTACTACAGACCAGTGGATAATGTGAGCAGAGAGAAAGTCCACGTAGCAAGTACCTGATATATATATATATTGGGCTCACACGTTTCCATTTTTACTGATTTTTACAGATTAATACAGCCAGAAAGCTATCTATTTTTAAATACAAACAACAGGTCTTCTCTAGATGATTTTCTCTACTGCCAGTCACGAGTGCCAGGTCAGTAGGTGTGCAGATTAACCGGTAGGGGAGTTAAAAAGAGAAAACAATTATTCCCTAATGAATTTTAAATAAGTGCAGATGTACAGCTGATAATCCCATTCTACAATTTAAATGTTTACAGACGACTATTTGGAAATTTACCAACTGCAGTTTCTTTATACACTAAGCACAACATGAAAATGGATAAATACTGAAATAATGACTAAGAAACAAATATGGATAAATGTAGTCAGGACTGAAAACAAAATAAATACCATAATACCGGGATCCCTAATTATGTATATAATTTTTGAAAAATCAAAAGCTATTCAACAATGCCACACCTAAAAATGTCAGACACCGTTCCTTGAATGACAGTAAGAGATGCAATGTGAATATCTGATGTGCACTGCCTGCATGAACTTGCAACTAACTGTTACACATCTGAACGTACATGCCAGGGTACCAGCAGAATCAATTAAGTTATTGTGAACACTAAGGGCCCCCACATCAAGGGTTTGACACACCCAGGGGCTTTCACAAAACTAAGATGTTCACAGCATGCATCACAGGCTTGCCACAGGCCAGCTTAGAGTACAGATTCCCTTATTCTCACAGTAGCTGTGTGATACTGGTCCATGAGTGGAAGCTGTGCTGTGCCCAACCGCTGTCAATGAATATGTATTGCACACTTGCCCTAAATGTGGCTATTCGCTGGCCTATGCTGTCCATTGAAGTAGAGACACACCCACTAGCCTGCCCTCCTGATGAGCTAACGTGTAAGGGGCAATCTCAGTGAAATGCATGCATATTATGTCTTCTGCACACACACCCTTTGTAGATTGGCCCTGCAAACCCTCGGATTATGTACTTTAAAAACCTGTATTTCTTTAAAACAAATGTATTGAGTTTTTCACTTTAGATACATACACAGAAAACACAGTGAGTCGACAAAACAAGGAAGGGATCGGACACTGTCATCGAACTTAGTCAGTGAAACACAGTGTAGCATGGTATAGTCAATGGTGTATAACCCACATCTGAGCATACCCGTCACACTTATGGCATTTACAGTAAAAAACAATAAGGTGATGGAAGGAATTCTTGAATCAATCTCAGAAAGTGGCATTCACTCGGGTCGCTTTCCAGATTATAATCGTTTCCCAACTATGCCATTATATGCAGAGACATGCCATATGCAATTTAGTATTGAGTCTGCTCTAACAGGAAAAGTCAATCCCAATGTGCTGGGGGCTAGTGGGCAAAAAACAACGGTGTGGAATGCATCGCCAATGATTTCCAGTGTGCACAGCCGCAGCCTCGCCGGGAATGAACAACCTCGCTGAGATGTAGCAGGTTTGTTTCAATATTGTCACTAGACTATGTTTACTAAAATACTGGGCCTGATTCAAACTGACGGCCAGATTCATCATACTAAAATCGGCTCGCAAAGGGCCAGATTCTGAGAATCTGTCCCTTTGCGAGCGCAATTTTTGCATTTGGGATTCATCATCCCAAATGCAAAAATCGCTATACTAGAAATCGCTATATTGCGAAGAATCGCATTTAAGGAACCTCAATTAGAGATTCTTTATTCTTATGCTATTCATGAACCTTTTTGAAATTGCGAATTCGCAATATGGGGCCGCTATTTACCGCGAAGTGTAACTTCGTGGTAAATAGCGAAAACTCAGAAAAATGCACTTTAGTGCATTTTTCTAAGTTGTATGTTACACACACACATGTCCTTTGGACATGTGTGTGCGCAACATCAGTCTACATTTTCATTTCAGGGGTGCTACAGGGTGCCCTTTGGACACCCCTGGCCCCCTTGAAATCGCTTCCTTATTTGCGAATCGCAAATTCGATTAGCAATTTGCTAATCGCAAATAAGGAAGCAGTGGAAATCGCAAATAAAATTGCGATTTCTACATGAATCCCGTTTTGTGAGTCTTTAATAGCGATTCCTTAATAATCGCTATTAAGGACTCGCAAAACATGACAATGATGAATCTGGGGGTGAGTTCTGTAGTACTACAAAACATACTACAAAGTGTAAGTTTTGCCTATACTTATATTTTCGGATTCCTCCACCCAGACTGCAGTGTCCATACATGTAAGTATAGATTTCGGTAGTAATTGTGTGAGGGACATAGGGGAGTCGGTGGGAAAAGAGGCAGCCTTACAACTAAAGGGGATGGGATTAGGGGTATAGAGAGAGTCAGGGAGGGGTTTACGGAGGGACGTCATCCACCCATACAAGAGTACATCAACTGCATTACTCTGGGGGTGGAGACAAGTAACACACTTCTGTAGTAAGTTTATACTCAGAGTTTGTGAATACCAAAAGTAGTAAACTTATTACAAAGTGTAAACTTACTCAAAAGTGTAACTTAACTATGTAAATCAGGCCCAATGTTTTAGAGTCTCCACAAAAATGGTCGAACCCTTGTCTACAACCACCCAAGTCAGCTCCATGTTCCCCAGATAGAGTCAGAATCAGGGGTTTGCAGTTACAGAATCTGGCAGCCTGGCCTGCTGACCTTTTTTCTGCATCTTGAAATCCTAATCATGGATATGGGTGTAGCTTTGTTATGTTATGCAGATTTGTAAAGAGCACTATCACCCGGGAGGGTATTCTGGTGGTCTGCTGTTCTAGGTACACCTAGGGCCTAGTGGCACTACTTGAAAAGACAGGTCTTCAGTTTCTTGCGAAATTGACACCTCCAAGAAAATTCATTATGTGTCTGCACCCTCTCTTAGCTGCCTAATTCCCACTGAGGCTCTTGCGTAAAATCCCCCAATTTCGGGTCGGGTTGCCTTGATGTTTGGGAACATGCTTGGACAAAATAGGTGTTGTCATTCCCATGGGGAGCACATCCATGCAAACGATGAACCAGTGCCAGCATGCACAGTACTTACACAATCAGCATCATGAGGGGCCTTAGCATGACTTCTTAAAATACAGCTAAAGTGCCCAATACATGGTAGATTCTGCTGTGTTCACTTCAAGTAACTGCATAGAGTCACTGCTGTGGATGGACGCCTTAGTTTTCAGCATTGTGGTCATAAAAATTGGATTAGGATGCATGCGCATTGATCCCACTCAAGATGCAGCTTGAATGTATCCGGTAATACGAGCAGGCCTAGCAAGCATGCAGTGTGGTGGCTTGTGGCATTCTAATTGTAGAATGTATTCTTGTGGGACAATGGAGATTAGTTAATGGCATATTTTTATGGTGACTTCCTTTATATGTTTTCTAGAGCAGCTCAGTGATTTTTATAGTAAGAGTGGCAGAAACTGGTCCCAAGCTTTTTTCATTACTTGTAAGAAACATGCTTTGCCTAGTGCTTGGCATGTGACACTTCTAAACTTGACAAGCAGAACTGAGAGATTGTGAGCGAAGAGAGTGACTTGGGCCAGGGAGGATGGATGGGTCACATATGGTAATTTTAAATCTGCCTTTGCCCAGGTACTATGGGGGAAAGAATGGGTGCCCTCGGGGTTCTGAGCCTCTTTCGGCGCTCAAGATTTTCAGCTTAATTTGACCTGGTGTTCATTACATTGGCTGACGGCTGCTAAAGCCCATTTCATTCACAGTTGGGACACTTTTTAAATAACTGCAAGTGAAACATTCACTCGGGCGAGCAACCACGTTTAGGTTCATTTCAGAAATGTCAGATAGGTTTTGGGCTGTGTCACCAGCCCTGGACCATCTCATGGTTTGAACCTGTAGAGAGCCCTTGAGAATCGCTGTTGGGTCGGACTTCGGCAAAGGACAGTTTGAGTCTAAGGTATCTTATTAGACAATAATTGCCCTGCATGGGAGCTCTGGGGATGTTCTAGACCACAGAATGCACTGCAAAGGTATGGGGAAGCCCTGGGGAAAGGCCAAGGGTCCTGAAATGACAAACATTGATATTGGTGCTGCAGCTGCCCTCAATTTCTCTATCACCTCAGACTAGTATTCTCTGCCTTTCACCATGGAGAGAGAAGATAAGGTGCATGCTTCACCCTGGCTCGATTGCTTGAAATGTAAGAGGCGTAGACACCCGGTCATGTATCACACACCTGCCCACTCCAGAAAGTCCAAGAGACCAAAAGTTAGCAAGGAGCACCTGCCTCAACTCTTCCACTTTAGAGTCTGCAGCACACAGCAAACCTTCCAGGCCACCTATCCCCTTTTGTGACAGCTCATTAATATCCTTTCTGAACACCATGAAACTCCTTAAGCTGAAATGTTTACCGCTCACAGTTTCAACTATAAATATTCTGGAAACAGCTTTGTTTTGCCCATAAATAGATTCCATATGTTGTCGAAGCAACATCTTGCACAGCTTTAGTAACAGCATGTAAAATTAGATATGATAGATCAAACACAGGCCATTTTTGTAAATGTACGCCATCCTTTGTCTGCATTGCAAGCACTGGCAAAGCCAAAAGATCGGGTTTATACATGAAAGTCCCCGGATGCTACCATACATGCAGTCACTCATCCATCCGTCCATGAACTAGGTCACTCATTATCCATGTTCTCAATCACTCATTCTTGCAGTTATGCATATATGAGTGCACCCATTGGCTCATTCTTGCATTCAGCCTCTCGCCCAACCTCAAAATCCACACACACACTCAACAATTATGAAGGGACAGGTTCAGTTGTCAGAAGGATCAATTGGCTTTGCTGCTAGTTTGTTAGGGCTGTGAAAGGGCTTTCACTGGTGCGAGACTGCTAATCTGTGAGGGATGTGTATGTGTTGTTGGTAGTGTGTGACACCAAATCTTTGAGTGGTGTAAGACTGTTAGTATGAGAGTATTGCTAGTAGTGGTAGCCTGCCTGCTATTCTCCGAGTGGTGTGAGTGCTGTCGGAAATGTGTGTAAATAGTTTGTGAGGAGATAAGAAACTACTACTCTGATGGGTTCTGGAGTATTATTGACAGTGCATGACTGCTTCCAATAGTGTGTTACTGGTATGCTTTGAGAGAGAAGAAAGTGCTTCTGGTAGTGTGTCACTGTTGGTTTGTGAGAGTGAGCTGGTATTTTGGATATTAGTTTGTGCGACCAGTAAGGGCTTTAACAGTTGCTCTCATTTCTTGTTGTTGGGGCCATGGCTGAAGACATGCTGCTTACTTAGTTAATGACGGACTGTCTTACTCTTAAAACAACACTCTAGTTATTGTTTTTAAGTAGAATCCTTTTCCTATGCTTGTTAGCCTTGATGGTCTTCTTTCCCCAGCTGGAAGGAAACACATACCAACCTACCAATCCCCACATGGATCACTGACTCCTACATCATGGGCACAACTGATTGAATTTACTCTTCAGTGATTGTAGCTAGTAGTGCAACATTGGAGTATCTAGGGAAGAGAGACATTACCAGGGCTGTTTTCTTCTTGGTGCAAAGAACAATAACAGTGTACCACCACTGCATTTTAAGTGGGACTGTGGAGACTAGTTTGATGGGTTCCAGGGCATTCGGGGGTTTCTGGGCTCCAATTGTGACAATTACAGTCTTTTATCCCTGTGCTCACCTTTCTATTGGTCCTAAAGTGAGGGCCAAGTACACTAACTTAACCCTTGACCTTCAGAATAGCTAAGCACTGCAGACCAAGGTTTACTCAGGAAGGTAGTGCGGGTTAAAATTCAGAACACATTAACACAATAAATAAAAGTCCATCCAGTGCTTTTACCTTAAAAAAAGAAAAGGTACTTTCATTCACACACAACTAAATACCACAAACCCACTAATGTATACATTGAAAACAAACTCAATAGCCCTTCTTTTACTAACAGCCTGATTCATGAAGCGAAATAGCGCCCGCAATGGCTGCGACAACGCAATTGCGGGTGCAAAACACGGAATCGGCATTCAAGTACGAAATAGCGAAATCGCTAAAAAATATTAGCGACCGGAATAGCGATTACGCTGTAAAAGTCGCAGACTCCGGGAAGTCGAGCATTGGCGATAATGAAATAGCGACCAACCACGGAATCTGCGAATTGAATAGCGAAACGCAATATTGTCTCAATCGGCATTCATGAAAGAAATACATTAGCGAAAAATCGCTAAATCGCACATTAGCGCGGCGCAATTTAAGGACAACTCAAAGCAGGTGGTAACCATAAAAGCCATGATTAACCAAAATTTGAAAAACTGTTAGCCAATCACCAACAGGTCCAGGCCTGACCAATCACACATAAGGACTTTCAGCAGCAGCAATAGGCGTTCCACAATGCCTGGGATGTACATGGTGGTGAGGCGGCGCAGGCTACAGCGAGCAGCACGGAGGAGACGCATGAGGCAGGCACGGATTTACCGGCAGCGGGTCACCTTGCTGGGGCAAACCAGAGAACAGATTTATGCTAAATACAGGCTGAATGGGGAAATGATCACCTGGCTGATACAAGAACTCGACCCCATCATGCAGCACCCAACAAGGCGAAACAATTCTGTGCCCACACATGTGCAGGTATTGTGCAGCCTGCACCTCCTGGCATCCGGCAGTTTCCAGGGCATAGTAGCCGCTGCTGGGGGGATTTCCCAGCCCACCATGTCACGCTGCCTCCACACTTTTGTTGACGCCATGCTCACCCAGCTCCACCGGCACATCACATTTCCCACGAGCCAACAGGATTTGGACCTCACAAAACTACAATTTTATAATGTTGCCCATTTTCCCCATGTCCTTGGCTGCATAGACTGTACCCACGTCGCCATCTGCCCACCAGCTGCCACGGAGTATATGTACCGCAACAGGAAGTCGTACCACTCCCTCAACATACAGATGGTCTGCAATGCCAAGACCATCATCACTGACATTGTGGCCCAGTACCCAGGGAGTACCCATGACTCCTTTATCTTCAGGCACAGCGGACTCCACACACGACTTATCAGGGGAGAGTTTGGGGAAGGACACCTACTTGGTAAGTACACTTTGTCGACAATGTCACATTGCTATGAAGTAACTGCGCTGCACAGGCAATCAACATCTGCTCCTCTCATTCAGGTGACAGTGGCTACGCCCTACGGGAATACCTCCTGACCCCTTACCTCAACCCTGCCACACCTCAGCAACGCCGCTACAATGTTGCGCACATCCGGACAAGGAACTGTATTGAAAGGACATTTGGCCTGCTCAAGAGCAGGTTCCGTATACTGCACAAGACAGGTGGGGCCATGTATTACAGTCCTGCAGCGTGCTGCCGCATTGTGGCTGTCTGTGCAATGCTTCATAACATTGCAACCAAGCGCCGGATACCAGTTGACATCTCAGGCAGTGAATCTGAGGGGGACGACCGGCCACCAGCACATGCGCACCATGCACGCGGGGAGAACCCAGCTGAAGGCCACAGACGTCGCAACCACATCACAGCTAACAATTTCTAGCCCACCCCCTTCCCCCACCCCACATATCACAATTGCATGCAAACTGTAATGATTACACAAGGCGTATGTGTGCACCAAAATAAATGTATTTGTTTGAATCACAAAAAAATAAATGGGTCTTCGTAACAACTATATACAAAAAGCAGTATTCATGCATGCTGCATGAGATGCTCCATGGCAGGCTTAAGTTCAGCCTGCGCCTGTGTCCCTGACACAATGTCATTGGCGCCTCCGGCGCACAATTCCCAGGCGCCTGGGAGCCTCTTCCTCTTCCTGGGCAGCTGGAGGTGGGGCAGCCCTTGCGCTGCGCCTAGGTGGGGGGGCCTGCGTGGCAGAGTGGCTGCTGACACTAGAGGCACCCTCACTAGCATCATCACCCCCCACAATTGCCGGAATCACAGGTGCGTGCAGTGCGGTGACCGCGGTTGTCAAATGCTCCAGCACGCGGGTAATATCCTCGCAGCACTGGACGAGTTGGTGCTGCTGGGTTAAGGAGCGGCGCGCAAGCAGGGTGGTGGCATTTGCCGAGGCATAATTGGAGCGGCTGTAGGTGGACAGCCGGCTCAGCAACTGGTGGTGGCGCCTGCTAGCAACACTTCGGTGCTTCACCAGCGCTGCAGTGTTGTGTTCCATAGCCGTCGTCATGCGGTCAATGGCCGCCGTCATGCGGTCCACCCTCTCGCCCACTCCCGCCACATTGCGGCCGATCTTCTGCAGCTGGAGCTGGATGGCTCCTTGCTGCTGCGACTGGCGCTGGTGTAAACGCAGCATGCGCCGCTCCACACTCATGCATGCGTGGAAGTGGCCATTGCCCCTCCTGGTGGTCGGCCGCTGTGTAGCGGATGTGGCTGGCCCAGATGGTGGTGGACGAGCTGCAGGTCTTGCAGCAGCTGGTGTTGCAGGTGCGGCAGGTGTGGTGGGTGGCCTGGCCTTGGCAGCCGGTGGGCCTGAGGCGGATGCAGCAGGCAAGGTGGGTGGCCTGGCCTTGGCAGCCGGTGGGCCTGAGGCGGATGCAGCAGGCAAGGTGGGTGGCCTGGCCTTGGCAGCCGGTGGGCCTGAGGCGGATGCAGCAGGCAAGGTGGGTGGCCTGGCCTTGGCAGCCGGTGGGCCTGAGGCGGATGCAGCAGGCAAGGTGGGTGGCCTGGCCTTGGCAATCGGTGGGCCTGAGGCGGATGCAGCAGGCAAGGTGGGTGGCCTGGCCTTGGCAATCGGTGGGCCTGAGGCGGATGCAGCAGGCAAGGTGGGTGGCCTGGCTGCTGGTGTTGGCGCTGGCGCAGGGGCTGGTGGCTGGGTAGCAGGTAGGGATTCCTCCTCCTGGGCCTCCTCGTCGATCAGCAGCCTCTCACTGTCGCTGCTATCTCCTGCACCTGTGAGGGTAAGTGGATACTCATTAGGTGCATGTGACTGTCAGACGTGCAGATGTTACATGCATGCTGGGTGTCATTCCCTGGGTGGCTGTGTATTTGCGCACTTTGGAACGTTTCGGGCCGCATTGTGGTAGTACTACATTGTGGACATACTACGTCTCCCACAATGCTTCAGGGCATTTCCTGATGCACGGCATGACTAAGGGCCAATGAGTGAGCCTATTTGGTCATGGGCGGTCATAGGGGACAGGGTCGCAGTCGCATGCCACTTACCTTGGGTGTATTGGGTGGGGCGGGAGGAGTCCAGAGGGGTGACGCCAACACACGCCTCCCTCTCCAACGTGTCCTCTACCCGGTCCTCCAGGGGGGTGTTGGGTGGGACAGTCGGGCCACCACCTCCGGTGCCTGATGCCTCACCAAGGCGCTCCGCAACCCTCTCCTTGGCACGCCCTCGGAGGTCGTACCACCGCTTTTTTAATTCCTCCAGGGACCTGTCCGCAACTCCCACAGAGTTCACGCTTGCGGCAATCCCCACCCAGATCCTCCTCTTCTCCTGCTCTGGGACCCTCCGGGAGTTTGCACCAAACAGCTGGTCGTGGTTGGCCACCACACCCTCTATGAGGTTCTCCAGCTCCTGTTCTGAAAATTTCAATTTGCGCTTTCGGCCAGCGCTGTTGCTGGGTCCGGGCTGCGGGTCGTCTGACATAGCGGTCGCTATTTCGGCGGGGTCGGGATGCGCAAACGGCGGGTTGGTGGCAGCTTTCCGTCGTGGACAGTCGACTGATAGCGTCACTGTGGTGTTTGGGGGTGGGATTTGGCTGCTTCCTGGTTGTGATGTCATCACGGTGCTCGGAATGCGTCTTCCCGTTTTCCAGATCCCGCGAGAATGCGACTCGCAATCCCGTGCAATCGGGATTGCGAGCGCAATCTCGTGCGATCGGGATTGCGAGTCGCAATCCCAATCGCAGGTAGCCGGAAATAGCGATTATTCTGCGTTTTTTGTGGGTCGCTAACGGCTTTAGCGCCCGCATGCGAGTCGCTATTTTTTCTCCGAAAAGTACATGAATGCCGTTTTGCGTTTCCTCAATAGCGAGTCGCTATTGATCGCTATTAGGGACACGCAAAACGGCCCGTACATGAATCAGGCTGTATGTATCTGAGTAAGGTCTCTCTGCGCTAAAAAATGTAAAAACTCTTCCTACTGTATTTTTCAAAGTCCACAATGTAAATACCCTTACTACAGAATTTATCATCACAAGGTAACACACCTTCTTACTGTATTTGTCACAGGAGTACACCATTCAAACAACCTTCCAACAGTATTTGAAAAGGAGGTCTGCATTAACCACACCTCTCTCAGTAATGAACAATTAATCTCCTTCATAGATGGACTAATACAACATCTACCTAATCACATTTCCATAATAAATATCAACTCAAGAGCGAAGCAAAAACAGCACCCTCTGCACTTTCTTTGCTTGTTTTTTTTGTGATCACTTGCATTTGGACACCACTAATGTTCTTCTTTAGCCAGACCTAAAAAGCAGATCCCAGTAGTGTATGATTTTCACCTCAGAAAACAAATGACATAAAAAGTGTGTAACTTCTGAGTAACATAGAAAAGGGCAATGTGAAAGTGAGCAATGTGAAAGTGTGGCACATTGTTTATTGTCAAAAGCGTGTAGCTTTATGGTCCTGGTTTCAATCTTTCACGCTGGATCTTGCAGTTGAGCATTTGCTGCTAAAAATGGATAAAAAAATGCTAAAATAAGCAGTACTGGATGAGTGTAACATACTTAACATGAGGCAACTTGAGATGCTGAGTGCAGTATCTGAAAGTTAGGTGATATTTTATTTTTTGACACAACTTATAATGGGCTGTTAGCTCGAACAGTCAGGGCAAACTACATAATGAGTGCAGCAGGGTACAAAACTTAGGAATGATATTTCTGATGGCTTCATGAGTGCGATTTTTTATTTTGACCTTTGAAACAATTTCGTTGTTTCACCAGACTGCTGTCTTTTGAATGTAAATATATTACAAATACATATAGGGCTTTTGGTCAGTGTTCTTCGTCCTTTGGCCTGTTAAATTTTCATACACATTTTCCATCAGCGACCGCAATCTACAGGGAAGGGCAATTAGTCAGCCCTCTTCAGCCACTGGCTCCCCTCACAGAGGGGTATGGAATTCAACTGTGAAAAATGTTTGCTTTATCTTAAAAAAGCACTGTCCTCTTTAGTAGTGCTGATGTCTAATGTCTTCTTTAAAAAAAAAAGATATTTGTTTTCCTTTTACAAACTATTTTTTATTTATTTTTATCCTTTACTTATGCAACAGCTCGGGCAGTTCCTCGTGCACTGCCACCTGGTGCTTCATTGATCCTAGCAGTGTGCTCCATCCCACACAGGCACTGTTGTGGGGGCCATCTTTGAAAGGGGTTTCCCTTTCTTTATTATTAAGAAAGTATTGTAAAGACTTTTAAACATGGAAACCTGCCTCTCCGCATGGAATCACACACATGCACTGGTAGCCATCTTAGAATGCTTTTTGCTGTACATTATCATTAGTTTGCTTTTCCAAAATGGCCTATCTTTAGCTTTCTGGAAATGGTTACAGCAAAGAAAACGATTAATGGTAAGTACAACAGTTCTACGGCCAAAGTCAGACCTAATGGCATAGTCAGTACTTGTTTTATTTGGGGTAGGTGTGGCACACTGTAACAGGCATTGTTTCAAGAATCTGGTACTTTTATAAGGCTCAAATGTTTCTTGCAGCCAAATACAAGATTCACTGTACTCTGTAAATTTTAAACGGTCAGATATGAAGATAGGAATTAATTACTAAAAAAGTTAGGTATATGGAAACTCTTTTGCACTACTTGGGGGTGGGGGAAGAGCACTGGACTCTGGTCTCATAGTCAGTTATTTTTGGAGGACTTTAAAAAACTAAAATTTTGTGACAAAGCTAGAGGCAACCTGCAAACTTGTGGAGAGTCAGTGAAGATGTGACCCCTCTCAAAGGATCCTTCAGACGTGAAATTCATTGTAAGGTGCTTCAGGAGGGGAGAGGTTCGGGTTGCCTCTCTATCTACAAACCACAGCGTTTGTGTGTACGCAAGAAATTGCAATAACATACCTTCAACAAGGTGTGCTGCTACAAGACGCAATGAGAAACATTGCAACAGGCATTCATTTACACTTGGGATAGGCAGAAGGAAGTGCATTAGCCAGCCTGTCCTACAGCAGTTTTTTTGTATTACAAAACATATTAGAATAGCGGAGTAAAAGTGCCAATTATGCTAAAACATTGCAAGCATTAGCAAAGCCAATAGGTCTCCCTTTTGGTTGCCAAATCAGAAAAATTGGCTTGTAAAATGCTTTTTCCCAACGCTGTTCAGTATTCGTAAAAAGAGAAAAAATGTGTTTTGCCAATTTTCAGCAACCGCAAATAAAAGAGTGATGACGTGAAATCGTGAATTCATCATAACACATTCACGTGTATGCCGCATGCTGCTACAGCAGCCAAGCATGATGAAATACATATGTGCATGCACACCATGCATGCACACATTGTGGCATGGGTCATCTGCCATTTTTTATTTATGAATCCAAGATAGTGGACACCAACCTTGGAGCAATAAATACAATTTAAACAAGCATTGGCATTGCCAATAGGTCTCGCTTGTGGGACCTTATAAGTATTTAGTTTTGCAGCACAATATCCTTGTTGCATAATCGGATATTGTGCTGCAAAAGTAAATACTTATAAGGTCCCACAAGCGAGACCTATTGGCAATGCCAATGCTTGTTTGTTTTGTGACTTTTTAAATATTTGAATATAAAAAACTGTAATTTTTCTAAAAACGTAGGTTCTTAGTTTTTTTCATTAACTAGTGTATTGTTTTGGGGGGGGGGGGGTTGAGACTGGTGATGGGTTTCGATCCGACAGAACAGGCGGTATGGGGGAGCATAGTGGGGTACAGAAAATGAAAAATCAGGAGAGGGGGAGATGAGAAAGGAGTGTAAAGGAGTAGGGTCTCGAGAGCGGAGGGTATAGGTGAGCGCGAGGAGGAAAAGTGGGGAGACAAGGTAGAGGAGGAGATGGGGCAGGCGAACAGAAAGCAGAAGAGGGTGGATGACATGGAGAGAGGAAAAAGGTGATTGGGGATTAGAAAGGGGAAGGGGTATAGCAGAGGAGAGAAAATACAAGAAGAGGGGGAAGGTAGAGAGGATAGTAGAAGAGAGGAGGGAAGAGGAAGGAAAGGGTAGGCGAGAGAAAAGAGGTAAGGGCTGAGGAGACAAACGAGGGGGCGATGAAAGGATCTGAAGGGGCTTGTGAATACAGAAGAGGGACTGGAGGACGGAAAACTGAGGTAAGGAAAGAAGGAGAGAGGGTGAGAAGAAAAGAGAGGAGGGGTAACAAAAAAGGGGTTGAGTGAGGAGCGAGGTAAGGGGAGACGCAAGAAAGCACTGCAAGGAAGAAGTGAGCGGTAAAACACCAAACGTTAAACATGTTGGTAGGTGAAGGTAGTTCGAAGGTAGGGAAGGAGAGTGGAAGCAGGGAGAGAAAACCAAGGACGGAAGTAGGAAGGGGACACATGTGCCTGGAAAGGAGAAGGGAGCGAAAGAAAGAAGAACCGGCTCCGAGAACGGACAGAAGGAAATTACAGGAGAGAAGATATAAGCGAAAGGTAGTAAATGCAGGCATGAATGTCGAGAGAAACCAAGTGAACAAAGCAAAACACAATAGTAAACTTGCAGGTCCCTGCTACCTCCAAGGCCCCAGACGTGCGCCGCCTGGGGGCACACCCAGTCCCCGCATAGGGCTCTCTCTACGGGGCTCCACATGACCCCCTGCACGGGGAGGATAGGTCGAGGGGCGCTGAGACCTGCAGCCCCCTCCTGAAGAAGGGGAGGGTTAGACTGGCTCCTGCTAGAGTGCACCGAGCTCCTGCCTCAGGACTCAAGCTCTCAAGTCCTAGAGTGTGCCCCCAACAGTTTTTTTCCACCTCGACTGTTTGTCATCAAGAAGTTTAAAAGTGAACGGTCCACTCTTCAGAATAATTTATCGAGCTGAATGTATGAGGGCCCTGGAAGATTCAAATGCAGGCGCGCGCTGCGTGAACCTATCACCTGCCTGATAGGAGCTCCCACCCCGATGCCCGACGAGGATACAGGAGGGAAGTAACAATTCATGAAAGCGAAGAAGTGGATGCAGGAAAGGAAGAAGCAGAGCGGGAGGGATGATAGGAGGGAGTCGGGGAAGTAAGGCTGAGAGCAAGCAAGCTAGGGAGTACGGATGGATGGGAGGGGACGACGGAAGAAAGAAAAAGAAACGCAGGAACAGAGGGAATAATGTTTGGAATAGGAAGGAAGGCAAGAAAGGGGAAGGAAGACTTGAGGAATGGGAAAGAATTGAACGGAGAAGAAATTAAGGCTATAAACTGAGGGAGGGGAAGAATGAGTAGAGGAAGAGGAAGGGCCTCATTTAAACAAGCAAAAGCAAATGGAAGCAAATGGTGGGGGCCTGAAGGAGAAGGGGGTGCGAGGGATGAGGGAACACGGCCTGGGGGAAGCTGGCTGGGGAGAGAATGCAGAGCGCACGCTGGGCGAAGCCCTTTGATGTGCTGTGAGCGGCCGGGAATGAATGATTAGGGGAGGAGAAGCGGGAAACTGAAAGTACGGCCGGCCTGCGGCCGGCCATGAATAATTAGGGGAGGAGAAGCCCTGGCCGTGAATGCGCGTGCATGTTTGCTCACGTGGTTCACATGAACTGCATGAAAACGCCAGCAAAAAGCTGGTGGTTTCATGATGTTTTCGCCACTTGAATTCTCGCTCCGCTCGGTCGCGAGACCTAAAAATGTAAGTGCTCAAAAGTGCATTCTGAAAACCGAGTGGCCAGGCAGAAGAAGCAGCTGCGAAAACCAATTAAAAAACATTATTTTTTCAAAGATCTTAAAGACCTTGACAAGAAGGGCGAGGGAGAAGCAGGGGGGGTTGGGAAACGTCAACGGGAGCGGGAAGGGGAGTAGGAAAGGGTGCAGGTGAGCAACAGAGGAGCTTGAGGCAGGGACAGAGAAAAATAAAAGCAAAAAAAAAGCCAGACAGGAAGGGGTGGAAAAGAAACTAGGTGGGGATACAGAGGGAGGATCAACACATGCATTTCAATTGAGTGATGAAAGAAGAAGAAAAACGTAGTTCTCAGAATATCAGAAATGGAAGGTTAAAAGTCATCCAATGAAAAGAATGTTAAAGAAACTACGCTCCAGGAGAGACAAAGAAGAACGAAAGCCTTCAAATAAGAAGCAAAAACAAATGTGACTAACAAGATTGACAACCAATAGTAAGCAATAGCCTAACTCAAAGATCACAGTAAGTATAGGTTTTATCCACAAAAAGGCTTAAACAACAACCGGCTGAAGATGTCCTTGTAGGTGAGACCTAGATGGCTTATGCACATACTCTGCAATCAAGGTAGAAGGAAGATTTTGATTGTGAGTTCTCCATTCATCGCCCTTAAGGGAATAAAAATGTTGTAAAAATATAACAGATTAAAAATAAGATCCCTCGTCCACAAAGGATAAAATCCAAGCTTCCGATTAGGTATCATGTTTTTCTGATGGGCACCAAACAGCCAAGTGACAGATCACTCTAAATCAAGACTTGTCCCTAAAATCAAGATTAATGTTCTTTTACACAGATCCCAGATTTTTAGAAGAGTAGCGGAACAGGCACCAAGCAGCCTGTAACTCAGATATGCCTGGAGGACATCACCTTTTACCAAGATAACAATGTAACATCCTTGAAAGGGTTAAAAAAATCCTACAACTGTACAATAAATAATATATCTTCAAAAAGTAATTCACACAGATGTGAATGATTATATTAAATCCCTTTGAAACTGCTCCCAAGTACTTACCAAACAACGAAGATGTGTGAGGAAGCGAAAACTTTGAACCATCCATTCCTGTTAAAGAGTTTGATAGTGTGACCATTTCTAAGAGTTCAATTTAGAAATTCTAGCCAAACAGCTCATATTTTCCAAATACGTATCTTGTAAAAAGCCAACTGCAGATTTTAGAGCTGTTTTAAGTTCTGCCACAGAACTCAAGAACAGCATCCCTCTTCAACATCACACTTACTTGTCCCTTTCCACAACTGTGTGCTAAGAAGAAACATTCACATTCACTACACACCAAGTTCCTATATGTTGTATTGTGCCTGAGTGGAAAAGTCATAAAGCCAGTGCCGTGATAAATAAGACATGTTTTAGAAAATGTGTCAGCCACCACTGATCGTTGGCACAAACCACAGATTCCTCATCTAAGAATATTCCCCAGGTGCCAGACTGGATCTGGAAATTCCTTCTTCATTTGTACAACGTTTTCCAAGCAAGATCTATTGTATCAGCCTCCAACAGTAACCCATTGCTCATACATGGAGTTATTTTAACATTCGCCTAGAAGGGCAGACCATGCTGTCATGGCTTAAGTTTAGTTCACCTCTCAACCAGTGCAGGTACAGTGACAGTCCGGCCTATGTCCAAGCAGGAGGCTGCCGGGGATGATATGCACAGAGGAGTTTCAGTCAAGGAATCATCTGTACAAAGTATTCATATCTTCCAGAGTTGATCAAGAGAAAGAGCAATGACCATAAATGAACTAACATGTATTTATTTATTTATTTATAGAGTTTTATATAGCACGAACGTGACCCACGAGGGTATCAGAGCGCTTTACAGTAGAAGTATATTAAAGGATGAAGTAGACTACAGTCAACAAAAACAAATTTCCCAGTTTGTAAAGAAATAGAGATCAGGAAAAAAAAAAAAAAGAATACGTAGGAAACATAGAGGACCAGAATAGACACACGCATATACATACATGTATATACATAAATGTTAGAACTGGCTATTTCTGGTAGGCTAAGGCTGACGCCAAAGCCAGGCAGAAACCACCATTCTAGTCAGGGCAAGGCAGTCACACGCCAAGATAACCCCTGCGCACCCCCTTGGTAGCTTGGCACAAGCAGTAAGGCTAAACTCTGAGGCAATGTGTAAAGCATTTGCGCCAGCACACAACAGCAACAACATACTAGGCACACCACAAAAGGAACTCCACACAAGGTTATATTAAAATAACTTTTATATTGTCAAAACACATCAGATAAAAATCATACATGTACATTGTGCCAACTGGCACGGGCAACATTCATAAGGGATTATGTACAGGACAGGGCCACATGGGCCACTGTCGGAATCAACACTTTGTAGATATAGAAATAGCACTTATAGAACTCAGAATAAGTATAGCAAAAAGAATAACAGTGGTAAATCACATCCAGTAACTACTGGGGACAGGTAAGTACCACCTACGCAACCCTAAACACCTTAGGAGAATGTCACGCAGGGGACCAGGACCTCACTAGGACCACCTGTACTAAAAAGAACAACCACCTAAGTATCACACAGCATTTAGGGGTCTAGGAAAGAACACATTACCCATGATGCATAAAACACATTCAGAGGAGAAGTAAAGGAAAACCACCTAAGTATCACACAGCGTGTAGGGGTCTAGGAAAGAACACATTACCCATGATGCACAAATATACATTCAGAGGAGTAGTAAAGGGAAACACATGATGCATAAACCTACACATTCATCGGTGTTTAAGAACAAAGCACATGATGCAATAAAAATACATTCAGAGGTACTATAACAATACAATAGTGCAAAAGTCACATGATGTCTAAAAACATTCAGAGGTGCAGGAATAAAAACCATACAATTGCGCACAACCTTACATAAGCCACCACCTGTGGCAGTCCCTAGGCCAACTGGCCTTGTTGGGGCTAGGAAGCCCTGAGTCTCAATGTCAGGGGCCTAAACGGTACAGGTGCCCACTACTTGCTGGGCACCTGGGAATCACACAAAACCTAAACGGTGCAGCTGCCTACTAATTGCTGGGCAGCTGGGAAATAGCAAACTGCGACAGGGTCCTCACTGACCCTTAGGCACCAACTGCGCCCATTGCTGGAGCCACACAGGCTCTGAAGACATGTGCCCCACACGTTGGAGCCACACAGGCTCTTAAACAAATAGGCCCCATGGAGCCCTCAGGCTCTGAAAACAATCACGTGGGCAGGGAGCCTCTCAGGGCTCAACGAATATGCCCCCACGAGCCTCTCTGGACTCGCAATACTCTCATGTGGGCAGGGAGTCTCCCAACACAAGGGGCGCCTTGAGCCTTCTGGGGCTCAGAAACATAATGTCCCTTCAGAGCCTCTCTGGGCTCTACTCAACGTTGGGGCGACCCACTGCCAACCGGGGCCGCCCTGCTTGTACCAACTATGCCCCCCTAGACAGGGGGCAGGACACGGGCCATCGGGAGAGCCTACGGGGCTCTAAAACACGCAATGCCCCCCGGGACCGTTGGAGCCTCTCAGGCTCGACACACCGTTGGAGCGGCCCGCTGCCATCCGGGGCCGCTCTGACCGCCACTGAGCCCCCGGCCCTCCCGCACTCACCGGTTGCTTCCTGACTCCTCCGGTGGCGGTCCTGGGCAGCGGGGCTCAGCTCAAGAGCTCCTGCTCTTCTGGCTTCTCCGGCGGCTCTGCTCGGCGTCGGGACTCTCGCCGCTCAGCTTCCTCACTCGGGGCTCCCTCTGCACACGGGAGCCCCAGCAGCCGGCCACACTCCTTCTCTCGGGGCTCCCTCTCGGTCACGGGAGCCTCGCAACGATCGCCATCTTCTCGCTCCCTCACCGGGCCGGACTGGCCAATCAGTGCGCGGCAGCGGGCGGGACTTCCTCCGGTAACCGGAAGTCCCGCCCCACATCAGGCACTCCGGTGCCTGACTTCCTGGTCGCGGCGCGAGGGCCGCGGCGGTGATTTCACTGGCATCATGAGGGGTGGGCACCCTCGAAATCCCAAATAAACATAGCAGCGAGGTGGGCATTCGCTCAGGGCACCAAAACAAGGGGTGGCACCCTTTAGTTTAAAAATAGCGCTACTCGGGCATAACGCAGGGTGGCACCTGCAAAACCTCACGCAAAATGCGTGATAGCGACACGCTCGCTACGGGTGCAAAATAAAGCGCTCTCAAGCGCTAGGAGGCAAAATAAAGCGCTTCCATCGCGCTGGGGGCACTGACAGCCCCACAAGCCCCCAGAGATGATCCCTACATCAAGAAGGGTCCCAAAAGTCCTGAGGCATCCAGGAGGCAGCACAGCAGCTCCTATTAAGAGAAATCCTCCAGCAAAGTTCTTCAGGAGTCCAGGACCAGTCCATCAGGAATCCAGGAGTAAGGGAGGGAGCAGCATAGCCCCCAGCAGGAAAAGTCCATCAGGTGTCCAGGGGCTGGGCAGGGCTCAGGGATTCCCCTGAGCCCCAGCAGCAGCACGCCCCTGGCAGATTCAAGTTAGAAACAAGAACATTTTGGAAGGGGACACAGCCCCTTCTTATACACAGAAAAGTCTTTGAAGTCTTTGTGTAGGCAGTGTGAGAACCAGCTAGGACTGGTTATAGGGAAGTCCCTTCAGTATCAGGGACAGAGGTGACAGTCGCCCAGCGGGGGGTGGAGCCAGCATTGTGGCAGGCAGGCACAGCCCTTCACTATCAGGTGCTAATCTCCTCCCACTTCCCTGGCAGCAGATGCTGCCTTTCATCCACGGGCTGACTCAGACAACTTCCTGGGGCTCTGCAGCCCCTGTCACACTCAAACCAGACAGTCAATCCACAAGCAGGCCCAGGCACTCCTGGGCCAGGCTCACCAGCCAATCACGTGCCAGCAGACTCACTACACAAATATGCCAACTTCTAAAAGTGGTACTTCTAGACCTGACACAACGTGGAGAAGCGTGGCTCAGTGGTTAGAGGCGGCAGACCCGGAAGCTGAGATCGGCTGTGGACCAGGGTTCGATTCCCCGCCTCTGCGGGTCTCGGGCTCAAAAATTCCACGGACTCGACAATTCTCGCTCCGGTGCCTACTCGACTCACGGGGTCACACTCTGCGACTCTGGGCAATAGCTTGCTTAATCTCCACTACGGCCCCTCGCGGCGGGATGCCTGGCTTTCACCTTGTGGATACCCTGCCGGGTATCTCACAGGGGAATACCAGGACGGGTTCCCTAAGCAAGCGCCTTGATGCCTTCGGGTGATACGTGCGCTATATAAGTCGCAATACATTTACATTTACATTTACATGCCGCATACACCATTACGCAGCATTCAATCTCACGAGTTCACACATATCAAACTCGACCCTGCACTCCCCACACATCAGGAACTACCATGGGCATACATACTCCCCATTCATTCCTATGGGAGGGCAGGTCACTCACCACACATACACAGAGAGCACACGCACTTTACACTGTACCACAGTGGAAAAAGTGCGCAGAGGCCTAAAATCACCAACCCAGGTTCCAGAAACAGGCTAGGAAAAAGCAAAAAGTCTCGGGGTGAACCTGCCAAAAGGGCCAGGTCCAACAATAAATATATGTATACACATGTACATACACACAAACACACACATGGATGATCAAGCGTATCAACATCCAGCTAGTATTGAACTGCATACAGTTATAAGGCAACAAGGGTTGTGATGAAAATCTTACTCAAATACATCCTGTACTTAAACTTAAACTAAGGACATGAATTTGATCATTAGTAGTCTTTTTACTTCCTTTCTAAAAATAATGAAGGAGGTGATTCCACGCACAAGTGGTGGTAGAGAGTTCCAAATCTTTGGTGCAATCCCTGAGAAAGCTCTACAGCCTGTTCTCTTCTTCTGGAAGGATTGGGGTTTCAGAAGGAACGTGCTCGCACTTCGTAGTTGTCTACAGCCTCCAGATTTTTCCAACTTTAGCGCCAGATAACTAGGTGTACTGTTGTGAATTGCTTTATGCGTCATGCAAGCCACTTTAAGGTGTATTCTTGCCTCATAAGGCAACCAATCCAGTGCTTTCAATGTTGGTGAAATGTGACTGTTTCTTTTAGTTCCTGAAACCAGTCTAGCCGCAGCATTCAGGGCTGCTCCCTAAAAAGTCTGTATTTAGGGAGACCAGCGAGGGTGGAGCTTCCGTAATCTAGTCTTGGTAGTACTAGAGCTTGTACTGCAATTTTTAGATCAGCCTGAGGGAGGAAGGGTTTGAGTTTCCTTAATATACTCATCTTGTGATTAGCTCCCTTGGTGGCAATAGAAATGTGCGACTGCATATTCAAATGTTTGTCAATGGAGACACCTAGGGATTTTGCTGAGTCTATGATGAGGGGGACACAGTCAAAGGAGGTTAGATGTTTTAGCCAGAGGTCTATCTTAGGAGCGTGATTTGGAGGTGAGATGAGAATGAATTCAGTTTTTTTGGTGTTCAGCATCAGGTGGTTGTTAGTGAGCCAGCTTTGCGTGTTCATAAGCGTAGTGTTAAGAGCAATGATGTCATCAGGTGAGGTGATTTTCAGGTATAGCTGGGTGTCATCCGCGTACAGGTGATATAGAATGTTTGCTGATTTCAATGCATTTGCCAGAGGCTCCATTAGGAGATTGAAAAGAATGGGTGAGAAGGACGATCCCTGAGGCACACCAAGAGTGACCATGGAAGGTTGCGAGAGTGAGTTTTTCATCTTGAATCTTTGAGATCTATTGTTCAGGAAGGAAGAGAACCATTGTAGCACAGTGCCTGAGAGGCCCATCCTTCTTTTCAGTAGAGACAAGAGGTTGTCGTGCTTGACCGTATCGAAGGCGGAGGACAGGTCAAGAAGAATCAAAAGGCATGATTTGTTACGGTCAAGCATAGTTAGTATATCATCCAGAATGTGAGTGAGTGCAGATTCTGTGCTGTGCCCTCTTCGGAATCCAGATTGGTGACAATCTAAGAGGTTGAAGTTCTCAATGTGATTGCATAACTGAATTTGAACACATTTCTCCAATAATTTAGCCAAGGTGGGGATGTTGGTTATAGGACGGTAGTTGTTAGGATCAGATGGGGAGGCATCAGCTTTCTTTAATATAGGAGTGACCTGACCTATTTTAAGACATTCCGGGATGACACCTTGACTCAGGGAGGCGTTTACAATTTTTGACCATAAAGGTAGTATAGATGTTTTTAAGATCTTGAACAGGGCAGGAGGCAGGGGGTCCGAGAAATGATTGGAGGGGTTGATTGCTTGGAGAGTGTTGTCGATAGATTGTTGAGAAATTGGAGAGAAGGTGTGCCAGGAGGCATTATTTTTTGTGACTTCCCTTGGGTTATTAAAATGAGCTTCAAATAAAGCGCCCAATTTGGGATCTTGTGCCATGGGTTGAGAGGGGGCCAACTTTGATTGGATGTCTAGCTCAATAGCCCTAGTCTTTTCATGGAAGAAATTGGCAAGCATGTCACAAGTAGGAGTGGCCAGATCATTTAGCTCACTATGGTTAGTTGTATTACATGATTGTTGCTTGACGATTTCAAAGAGTTTTTTTGGATGGTTGGTAGCATGGTTCAGCTGAGTTCGGAAAAAGTCTGCTTTTGCCTTAAGAATCTTTCTATTGTAAGAATTCCGTAACCTTCTAAGAAGCTCCAGGTTGTCAGTGTTAGGAGCCGATTTCCAAAGACGTTCAGTGGCTCTTAGCTGTCTACGATCCAAGTTCAGATCTTCATTGAACCAGGGCTTGGAAATCTTAGAGGAGACATTTTTTTCCTGTAACGGCGCTATGGAGTCCAAAGTTTCGAGCATCGTGTCATTGTAGAAGGTTGTAAGGTCATGTACATCAGTTATATCAGTCATGAGGATCAAAGCGGAGTTGCATTGGTTTACCAAGGAGATGTGATTGATGTTTTGTAGATTCCGTTTCAATTGCCTTGATTTTGGGGGTTGACTCCTTTTTTTAATAGCTTCGATATTGATGGAGAAGAGGATGGAATAATGATGTTAAATGATTCAGCTCCTTTCCAGGAAACTAAAATGAATGTGGCATTGTGGGTCACTCTCTTTAAAGTGGTGTAGACAATTAGTGGTGTGGTTTGGCCCATTATAATTGGTACTTACACATCTTTCCTTCAATGATGTAAGGGAAGTTCATACTTCTAGCTATTACTCCTGGAATTCTATGTGAATTCGTAAAATTGGAAAAATGTACTCCTAACTTATGAGGAACCCTACAGGAGCAAACCTTTTTCATGGCACTTTTCTTAATTGGGTCAGTAAAGAAGTTAAGAAGTATTAATATCTTGCTTCTCTCTTGTGAGGAAAGGCAGAACTATCTTGAAAGTGGTAAATTTCTCTAAGAATGACCTGGCCTGTTACAGGTCCCTTTGACTACTATACTTGTATCTAGTATTGTTTGCCATGCTCTTGACAACCACCATTGTGATTGGATACATAACATCAATATTCTCCTTGCCAGATAAGGAAGGTTATATTATTCAATGAAAATTATTTGTCAGTAAAGAATGCATACTATAATTGATTGGAGAATGCCTTTTCATGCAAAGCTATATCAACTCATTTAAAGGAAAAGGCAGTCTGTAGAAAAACACAAATAACGCATTTGGAGAGTCGTTTGATGGTCTTTCCAGTGTTTAGCAGGCAAAGAGCTTGAAGTTAGTGCTGCACGTGTAGAACTAAATAAAGATGAGATCTGATTAATTTGTGACCAAAAGCAAAATCTCTAACCCTCAAACCTTTTGCTTTGTATTAAAAACATATACTACCAAACGGAGAAAAACTGATGCTACGCTTAACATGGGTGGAAGTGGAACGCAACACTCCAGTTTTAAAACTGTAGATGGTTTTGAATGATAGGTGTGATTAAGCTAACTGAAGTGTGAAGATTTTACACATAGCTCTACATTTCCAGTTCTCCATAGCTGCTTTGTTGAGGCCTGAATAAAAGACACTGCTCATCATGTGCTACTATAACTGTGACCCAACCACACTGGTAGAGTCCTGGAGTCTTTCTCATTTCCATATCATTATGAGCCTACCCTAGCATGATATGCTTAAATCTGCTCTAAAATGAGCATGAAACTGGGGAGTTAGGAGTCATTAGAAAAGGTAAAACACTTTCATGACATGTATGAATAGAATATAATAACATTTTATTTAAGAGTGAAAATGTTAGAACTATAAGTCATCCTTAAGTACCTCTGTAACTATATTGCTCATACTTCATTTGTTAAAAAAGTATAAAGGCCCAAAGTTTTCCTTAGAAGCCTGCCACGGTTACTGTTGAATTCCAGTTCTGCTCATTCTTGATTCTCTTGGGTCTTTCTTAAACCACTCTATGCATCGTGCCTGTCTCCTTAGCTCACTCCTCCTCTTCAACACTGCTTTCTCCCTTTGTCTGTGTTTTCCTACCATTCTCTTCCTCCTCTTTTCTCCCATTTTTAGGTCGCGCCTGGGCAGCACATACACAGCTACGCGAGGCATGCTGCATTCAGGTAGGGACTTGACGCTCGGCCCATATTTTCCATTGGCTTGTGTCATTGTCTACTGTAAACTGTGGCTATTCATTGATCAATAGGCTTAGTAGTCTCTCCTTAGTACTGCCTTGTCTCATTTTGTAATCTCCCAAGGGGACACCCCCTGTCAAGAGTGTTGTTACTCTGTGGGCTTTAATTATAGCCTCTGAGCACTATTTTCTCAATTAGCAATAGGTCTTGTATCTCGAAGAGTTTAAGTTATTGGCATTGTAAATGACAATGCCTTTTATTTATCTGTTTTAAAAACAACACATAAATAAAAGGCATTGGCATTTACTATGCCAATAGCTCAAACTCTCGTAAATGCGAGACCTATTGCATTGCAAATGCTTGTTGGACTTCTCTCTTGTTCATAGTCAAAGACTGGTGAGTCCTGGATCACAAAAATATAAGTTGAAACCCATATCCAGCAGCCAGCATCACATATTCAGCACTGATAGCATAGCAAGAACATCTGAGGTCGCATGTGCACTTGTATCATTTTTGTCTACATTGGGTTTTGCCAACTTGTGATCATACGTATGGAATAAAATATTTCTTCAGTATTTTAAAAAAGCAAATATTTTTACAGTATTAAAATTTTCTGAAAATAATGGTTTAGTTATCAGACAAATTGTTGTATTATAATTTTTTGTAATTGTATTTATTTCGCACTTACTACCCCTGATGAGGTGTCAAAGCGGTTTTGAGGAAGTAGCACACAACTCCGGAGCCCAAAAGCATTAGTGGTGAACTAGTATAGGGAAATATGAGTATAGTATTAGTATAGGGAGGTACATGTTAATTTGAGAGGAGCACACAGGAGTCTGATAGTTGGATTGAATAGAGTAATGGAGGGATAGAATAGGAAAGAAAACCAGTAGTGTTAATTGGAAGATTATAGTAGTAAGTTGAGGTGTGGGATGAGTAAAGGAGAGATGGAGTAGGGACACGGCTCATCTAAAGAAAGGAGAGTGGCTTGGGGTGAGCCAGGAGGTGTAGAGAAGTGAGGAGTCTATGAAGGGTTATCTTGGAGACCATAGTAGTAGAAAGGGTTTGGGATGAGAGAGTGAAAATAGAGGATAAATTAATAGATGTGTAGGGTGATAGTAGAACAAAGTAACGTTTTCAGGAGTATTTCTTTTTCTTGTACTATAGCACTAAAATAATAAATATATAGATACATGATTATATAGAAAGGGAAGATATGTGTAAGGAATATAATATAATGAGACTTGTGTGTTTTGTTTTTGTGGAGTAGTGAGAAAAGATACTGATGTAGTGGTTTTCTGTGAAAGATTTGTATGTGCAGTACTGCTGGTGAGTGGTATTTGAATAGTACAGGGGTGATTATGTGTTTTGTAAAAGAGTATGCGGTGTGTAAGAGGGTATGGACAGGAGTTACGAGTGTTTGTGTAAGATTTGAATACTGGAATAGGTAATGTGTCTGGTGGAATGGTGTGTAAGGGTTGTATGGTTGTGTGTAATTCGTAAAAAGAGGAGGTGGTGTTGGTGGATGGTGTGATGGAAATCTGGGTATAGGTTTTGTCATTATAAAGTAGAGGAAAGAGCTGGTGTTTTGTTTGAACAGGGAGTGTGTGTCTGGATGCATTAAAGTTATGTATAATGCAGCTTTGTATTGTGCTGGTAATGTGTGGATGTGTTGGTGGTATAGAACAGAGTTGTGTTTTGTGTGAGAATGCAGGTGCCATAGTGCTATAGTTGGGGTAGAATTGTGTGTAGGTGTGGTTTGTAGAAGTGTCTTAGGGAATAAAAATATCACAAACGAGTAGATGCCATACAGTGGATGAGACATACCACAAGAGCTTCATGGTACACTCAATTCAGGGTGACTCACAACTGCAGACTCATTAGTTAGAAGAGGAACCTATTATTTTGTAGCATGCACATAAGAAAAAACATGAACAAAGGGGCTCCAATTACAAGAGCATATCCTCTAAATAGCAAGAAAGCAAAGAATAGAAAGTGTTAAAGTGATCAGAAATGCTTGTAATTAAATTGATTAGATAGTAGATATCTTTATATTGGTGCATAGTAATGCTTATACAAAATGTTTATAACATTTTTATCAAAGTACTGTCAATTCCGTAGGTTCAAGGAAGTATTTATTCTCATTTTACCTCAAAATATCATTGGCCAAATTCTAAGAGAGTTTTTAAAATCTGTTTTTGAGATTTGCCATTTAGAAGTTGTCCATTCAAGAGTAATTTCAGAAAACACACACATGCAAAAGGCATTAATTAAAAAAAGACTTAATTGATCACCATTTGTCATACAAGAAAATATTAACAAAACTCAAAATTGCAACTATAATTGGGATCTAATAATGATTAAAAATGTAACATTAAGACGGTGTTAGAGGACATTTGAAATACCGTTTTTCAATTCACGTTCTGTAAAAATAAGACACTGCATTTCAGAGAATAACAACATCCTAAAAAAGCATAATTTGCAATACACAGAGAACTAAAATTCAAAACAAGCAATTGCAAATATGACCACTGATATTTCACACCAATGATAATGTGCAGAGTGCTATACTGTTAAATTATCATTGCCACCTTCGCCATGCTTTTGAGAGACAGTACTATTTATGTGATAATCTTGAACGCTCCTTGGCACGAATCTAGTCTCTTTGCCCCCATGGACTGGGTATCAGTACAAAGAGTGAAAGTGGCAGAAGGGCTTTCTACGCTTGCCCTCAATTCCAAAACACAGGGAAAATTACAGCGAGCACACCAGAGGAAAATTAACATTCTAAAGGCGAGTATTGCTTCTTTCACATCAGAACAATCTATCATCCATGACAGAGTATGTAATAATAATAATATGCTATAAAACATTTTTTTAAATCTACTACTAGCAGCTATCCACATTACAAAAAGTATGCAACAAGTCCAACATTACCTTGAACAAACCCACACTTTAATTTCTTTTAGCAGTGTCTAACCATTAAGTTGTGCAGTGCGGCAAGGAAAAAGACGGTAATGTGTGCTGTCCAGGATGAAAGGAAGGGAAGAAAAGAGGCATGCAAGGTTTTAGCACTCGTCATTGAGTCCCGACTTTGTGTCATTCTCAGACACTGCAAGAAAGGTCCTGACAGTTCTGGCATGCAACAGCGAAGACAAACTGGCAAACTGATACTACACGCAGCACTTGAGACACACCACTGACTGTCAATAATGTACTTTTGTACGCGTCACTACCTGCAACCTTATCAGCCTTACTTTCGATAGGGTGTTGCACTTTGTGTGTGTTTGGTAATTCTCTATGTAGCAGTGGTCCGTGCAGGTAAGCGCGGTGGGGCAGGGGGGATGATGTCAACAGACTACGGAATAGGAATTATTTATTTAGTTAATTTTCCCTATTCCGTCGTCTGTGGACTCCCCCCAGCCCCGCCTCCGCCTCACCACGCTTACCTGCACGGACCGCCGCTGTCTCTATGTGTGATGCAATGCAGTAAAGAATAAATACAGAATGGAGCCACCTTGTTTCCACAGTATCAAATGAATGGTCTAAAAGACAAGTTATATAAGAAGAAGCTCACCAATATAAATGGACACATATTGCAGACAAGGAAGGATGAGAGCAAAACAAAAAACACTTGCTGATCACAGCAAGAGATGATTGTTTTTCATTGGGAAAACCCTTCAACTAGAGAACTTAAACAGACTGGCAGGAGAGAGCTCAGAAGTAAAGTATATGGGGTGTACTTTTCAAAATAGCCAAAGCCTGAAAAAGTCTCCGAGAAGTAATCGTATAGACATACCGTCTATAGCATGGCACAGCCAGCAAAAGTGTATTGGTACTGAGTGAGTTAAGCGCACACAAAGAAATGGAGATAATGGCTTGCCTTGATCTTAGCTTTGTAAAATGTCTATGTTGAAATACTTCAGTGTGTTTCTCAACATAAACTTTGACTGGTAACTCTTTTCCATGTTGATGTATTACTACATAGAGTTCTGCTCAAGAATATGAAATTGTACATACATATTTAATTTCAGTGAAAGAAGATTGAAATCTCAACTTAGCCTTCTACATTCATGGCTAACCACTCCATTCTTTCTTGGTTGACAATTTCAATATACTGAAAACATCTGTAACAAGACTGAACTTTTCACAATTCACCTTGGTTTACTATTATTAAACATAATACATATTATCACCCCTGCTCCCTTGCCTCTCAGTGATTGCTACATTTTGCCAAATAAATATGACCCTTTCAGAACTGGTGTCTACACTTTCCACGGATGTCAAAAATAAAAAAATAACTGTACAGATCCATACTTCTTTCTAGATATCTGGCGAGATGGCTGAGAGGTAATTTGTCTTTGTCTAGACTTAGGTGAACAATCATCATTCATATAATTATCCCTCAGCAAACAAAAGGAGACCGCAATAACTGTGCCAGGGCTGTTCTGTACTTGTCTTCTAGCATGAAACATGTTTCAGAGTAAGTGTGGTTATTAAAACATATGTAAGAGAGACGTCTCCAAATATCAGATTGGTGTGTTTAGTGTATCAAAAAAATCTGCTAAGTACAAGGAGTACAAGTAATTTAAGTCATTGATGGCAAATACTGTTATAGAGAAACAACAATTATTTGTAACAAAAATGTTCACCTGTTCCTTACACAACAAAAAAATTCCATATATTTAAACACTCGTCAAGTAGCAAATGATTAAAACTCATTGCAGACATTGATTAAAATATTTAAATGTGTTTGCAAAAAGTCTGTACTGAATGTGTGTAAGAAACAAATGTATGATGCCTGAAAAATATTTTCTTCAGCCTCCGTGTATGAATTTGGATGGAACATAATAATGCAGTAGACTGGCTTTTTTTATAGCTGTGAAATAAAAGAAATACAAAAAAAATCTATCTGAAGGCAGTAATGTGGGAATATTAAAACTATAATTAGAACGATTTAGTATTTAAATATAAAAGGAGAGAATTAGTTACCCACTAAAATGGTGCATTTGATATGATATGTTGATAAAACATAAGTGGGTTGCCTTTCAAGCACTATACTAATGTATTCCATGGCAAACTTCTGATTTGCAAAAATCAAGTGAGTGATATTTACTATATATATTTTTATAATTCTTAAGAGGTAATTGGAATTAGACAGATGCAATCAGGGATAGGATTCGACCAGATTGTTAACTCTAAGCACAGTAAAAGCTATGTAGAAAAAAATATTGCATGAACTGTCATTTTAAAAAAACTGCAAAAAGAATTATGTTAGACAAGTACAAGCATGCCAAGCTTCTAGCTAAAATGGTATCATTTAATTTGTCTTCACCAGCTTATACATATACAGTGTGTGTGTGTGTGCGCGTCATCTCTCTCGATATAACTTAAAATAACTTCTTAAACAAGTGAAAGCACAATGTCTGTATCAGTTTATTATTTCCATCTTCTAAATTAAAAACATGTCACTTTTTTAAATTGGCCGTTGCAGTGATATCTCCAGAGACGGAACACACTGCAGACTGAAGTCTTTTGATAAGATGTTTGCTAAATGTCAGATGTTATCATTTGAAATGTGAGTAGAGCAACATCATGTGATGTTAAGATGTCTGATACGATTATTTGTGGATATGAAAGAAGCTGAATAAATGTTTTCACAAAAAAGTTTATGAAATGGAAGCTTGGCCCAAAACGAATGAGTGTGGCCTAGGAAGTTCTTAAACTATTCCCCATCTCTGCTTTTCTTGCTCTTCTGAACAGTGTTTTATTGTCTTCTTTTACTCTACCATTTTGATTGTTTTGGAGCAGAGTGGGCTTTTGTTTCGCAAGATGCAAACATTTTCCTTCCTCAATGTGTAACATGGATGGAGAAGAGTGCCTTTGTGGACTCCATCAGTCATGCTGCAGTGTGTGCTGACGCGCAGCTCCAGACGGTGACGGCCCGTCACATTCCAGAGTCAGTACCCACCAAAAGGCTGGGCTCGCCAAGAGTGCGCCTACTGTCATAGTAACACACTAATTTATATGAAACACAAACTTTTGCTATAAAAAATAGAATTAATACAACACCCACCACAAAAACAAAAGAAATAGAAACCAAGACAAAGGCCTGTGATCATTTTGCAATGTATGTACTGTGGGCAGTGTAATGTGCCATACATGATTATTGTTTAGTGTTTACTGGAGACCAGGTACCACACATTAGGGCTGGGTTCTGCTCAGACCCATTCTACCCATTGGCCAGGTTCAATGGGTAGCAATGGGTACACTACTTGGTAATCACATTGTCAATGACATGCTCTCCCCCTTAGTATGGCAGAGACAGGAATTTGCATAGGTGTCATCACAACAGCACCAGCTCGCTCTCTAAAATCTTTTCAGGTGATAAAACACAAACGAGGGGAAAGCATCCTTCTCTCTAAATGCATGGGTGGTCTGATATTTGGGACACAAATGCTTGCCTCTGTTCATGCAGCAACAATAAGATAACATACCTTGCTATTCTAGTTTGCTACGATTCAATTCGTTTTTATATAATTTAGTGTGTTTTCGTTTACAAAAAAAAGCCACTTACTTGACAGACACCTTAAATGCCAGCAACCAAATCACTAGTTATAGGAGTGCGATGTTAATTCAAAATGAAATCATCTAGTTAAAATAAAACATTTAAATTATTTTATTAGCTGGAATTCATTGAGAAAACAATATAATACTTTTTTTTATTAAAGAAGAAAATATAACCAATTTAAAAATATTATCCCCTTGTGTATTCTATATTTTTTACTCGCTCTTTAAAAAGTCAAATGCAAACCATCCGATTAATAATTTTACTTTTAGAGATAATCAATACTAACAATATAAATACAACGAAAATATGTTGGTACAAATAAAATAGCAATATTTTCTAACCTGCTTTAATTTCCAGAAATTCTTCAGATTTCTCTTATACAAAACGCTCCTGTCTTTTATTTATTGTGAAAATGAACCATGAACAAGCGGTTTGAAACGTTTCTGCTCCATTCATGCATAAAAAGACTGCCGACCACAGAATTCCCTTCTAGACAAACATTTTAATAAATTACAGACGTGAAAGAAATAGAGGAAACAGCGGAATTGTGGTGCGAAGTTTTCTTCTCTCTCCCTGGAATGAACTGATACCGCCAGTGCTCACCCCAGGTCTTTCCAAGCCCCCTAAGTCTTTCCACCACCACCAAATTCCTTGGAACGTAAGTACAACACTGTTGGTAATGTCTAACTTTGTAAACTGTTGATGTTTTAGTCTAGGCAGTTTCACATAATGAAAAGGTTTTGAGATTAAAATATTGCGTCATTTGTTTATGAAACTGAGGAATTTTTAACGCACGTTTAATTGCATTTACTTCGGGGTTTTTTAACTATGCTAGATGGCTAATAGAGTGATGTACCTCAATTAAAAATCACGCAAAATCGTATTAACAAGACGCGAGACCTCAAATTACACAGCAAGCACCAACAAATATATCCCGATATACTTATTTAAGTATCACTAACTAGCTGTACCGTGCAAGGAACATGCTAATCTCGCCCGCAGTCTGAGAAGTGGATTCTCTATTTTAAAACACATGACAGAAATCGTATGTGCATACTGGCCACCTGTTAGTTATTGGGTCCAGGCTTAATGGCGTATTTTATGTAAAACGGATGATCGTTTTTAATAGGTCATAAACTGAAAGCTTTTATACAGCAACTTTAAAAGAAGCAGCAAATTCAGCCTTGTCTCCCAATGTACGTTGGTGAAATGACATGATTGAATTTCGGTAAATATTAAAATGCCCCGCTGGAAGAGAGTCTTACGGTGGCGACGACGCAACAATGTATTGTGACTGGCAAAATTCTGTAACGCATCATCAATACACTATACAGCAGCACACGTCATCCGCATGATACGTGAGGCTGCATATTTAAGGATTATTTTGAACCAAAAAAAACTTCACAGAATTGAAGCAATTGATCCAGAATAAATCTGCATTTAACAAATATAGTGACTGTTCAGTGTGTGGCCCCTTATATGTCAAATCGGCAGTGCTGACTCAAAAGTAAAGCTTAAACAAAACAACGTGGCTTCTGTAGAACTTCCATTTACATTATTACATTTAAACACACGTACTGTTTTTCCTATATTTGAAATTCACATTTCGACATTTCATCACGGCATAAATAAATCACAGCTTGCTTCGATTAAAAAAATGAAGTTGGCAGGCTCTGGACAAACAGCGACACGTGTTTCATTAAGCTGCACATACCATTCCCGGTAAATTGGAATATTTTGGACTGCAGTGCTCAGCTGACTGTCAGACTGCTGAATCAGGTGTAGCAAATGTATGCGAAGGAGGGCTGCTAGCTGCTAACAGCAGAAGCCAACTAGAAATCTAGCACAGGTCACCTTGAAAGGGTTATTTTCCCCTGACGAGAAAGCACCGCTGTTGTGCATCTCTGTGTCACAATAGTTGAAATTGTGAGCGCTCCTTTGTCAGTGGAACAAGCAAGGGACTATTGGTTACACGCGCTCTCAGCAGGAGAATGGCTTAGAAGGGGAGCTTTAAGGGGTCTGTAATGCTGTTAAAAGGCACTCATCAGGGACAAACATACTTGTAAGACCCCCTTGGAAATCTTTTGTTCTTCTGTAAATATGTGTCTTCCTCCTTTGTTGCGAGATGTGCTGCTGGCAGCCACAAAGGAGGCCGCCGGTCGAGGCACAGACAACATTTAATTACGACTATTTCCGAATTAGAATGCCCCCCAGCCGTCTCGTCAAAGGGCGGGCAGTAAGGTAGAGAAAAAGACACCCACTGGCTATGAAAAGGGGAAAACAAATGTCCCTCCCCACCACATGGGAACAAGGCCCCCCTGCTGCTCGGTAATTGGGAGGAAGTCACCTTCCACAGACTGGAAAGGGTTAAGTGCATTCCCTGAGCAGCAGACACTACACGCAAAAAAATAACCAAGCCGGTAGAGCCACTAGGGGCAGGCAGATGATGCGGTGTGTGGCAAGCAAAGGGCTGCAGACGTGAACCCCGCATGAGAGGCAGATCATGTGTGCACACACCGAGCTATACAGTATCAACACAGTATTGGCAGTGAAAGGGAGGGATGTGTGCAGCACAAGAGAAGCTGATAATAAGATGTTGTGTGCACGTGGTCCAGGAATGCTGCGACAGGGAGTAGACGTCTAGCACAGGAGAGGCAGATCATGTGTGCATACAGCAGGCTATGCAGTATCGGCAGTGAAAGGGAAGGATATGTGCAACACAAGAGAGGCAGATAATAAAATGTTGTGTGCACGTGATCCAGGAATGCTGCATCAGGAAGTAGACGTCTTGCACATGAGAGGCAGATCATAGTATACTGCGTGCACACATGATACATCCAGCTATACAGAATCGCAGCCCTATCGGCAGTGAAAGGGACGTGTGCAACATGGAAGAGGCAGATAATAAGAAGCTGTGTGCATATGGTCCAGGACGGCACCTTTGGGAACGGAGGAGCGGTGCAGACCAGAGGAGCTGCAGATATAGGTTTATGTGGATATGTTTCAAGAATGAAGCATTATAAATGAAGAATTACCAACTTAAAGACATATCATGGACCAGGGCTACACATTTGGGAAATGAGAAGTGTCAGTAGAGGATGCAGACGCAGATGACACTGTGCATGGAATCCATGACTGACTGTAGCATCGGAAAGGGGAGGCGTGTACAGCACGGATGAGACAGTTGATAATGTATGCATGTGTCCCATGACTGAAGCATCAGTAAGATGGAAAGGCTGGTGCATTCACCTAATTGCAATGATGGTGCACCATAGGAGAGCAGAGCCACACTGGAACTGCTGAGGATGGAGTCAACATACAACACACTGGGGAGGCAGATGATGCTATGTACACGCGGCCCATAAGGACAGCATCAGTTTGCTAGACAGGGTTGAGTGTATTCATTGAGAATCAGAGACTGCGCCAATAAAAGATCAGAGTCACATAAGGAAGGGGTTTTGTCTACTTACAGTGCATGAATGCAGCATCAGACACAGAAGAGACGTGGAGACGTGTACTCAAGAGAGGCAAATTACATCACATGCATGCGATACATGATTATAGCATGAGTAAGGTAGGGCATGCGGATACATTAAACTGCAAGGTAGTGTACTGCAGCTAAGAGCTGCAGCTTAAGAGGAAACATTATTACTAGGGAGCCTCCCCTCCTTAAAGTGAACTCAACTGATGAATGCTCACACCGGAAAGGGAAAAATAGGGGAAATAATTTTTTCAAACTCATGATGTATACTGAATGTTATAAAATGTTACAATCACAGTGTAAGTCACTTAATGGAATATTTAAAAAATCTCCATAGGACATATATTATTTCAAAACCAAAGTCTTTTTTTGCCATAAAGTGTTTGTCGCTGCAATAACCATCGAAACGAGAGAGCTGGGAGCTTCTGAGCCCCATCACTATCTACCTCACCCCAAAGGCAATATCTCCCTCCACCTGCAGCTTATTAACCTCAGGGCCACAACGTCTAGACTGTCCTCCCCGCTCTCATCAGATGCTCCCCAGGGAGACCGCCCCAGCTACAGGCGCACTGATTGTCAATGGCACCGACACTGAGAGATTCATAACTCAACTGGGTCCCCAGAGATGAACGACGCCGGCAGCAAGGACAACATCACCGGCCAGCGCGGAAGGAGAAGCAGGTGCAGAGACCAGAGCGGTACCGCACCAATAACCCCCACCAAGGAGAAATGGAACATTCTGCACCTCCCTAATAATCAACCATTCAGGAACAGGCAATATTGGGGGATGAGCACAGATCAGATATCGACTCCATGGCTGAAAGCGGATCTGCAGAGGGCGGTGTTTTGCAAATTGAGGCGACCATGTTAATACAAAACAGGATTGGTGGCCTGGCCTGCAGCAGATGCTCTGCTGTTTTATGGAAATATATTTCAGCTTTACATTAATTGAAAAGCGCTTTCCGCCTCCTGTTCAGTCAGTGATAGTTAAAACACCCTTTGCCACAAAATCTACCCACATTTACACGTTGTGTTTGGGTTCAAAACACATATAGAACACACAATATACCAACATCTTATTATGAATGCCCCACAACCACCACACATTCACCAGCCCATGAAATATGTTGTATGGCCCGTGCAGCAACTGGTCAGCTGACTAGCCCACATACATGTTTAATGTTAGCACTCATAAATCTAAAAGGAAAGCATTGGAGTAGGTTAGCTCTTCCTCACTTACATGCAATATCTACAGAGATTTGCAACTGAAATCACTCAATTATATTTTTTATTTTTCACTTGTCTTTCATTGCAAAGATCAGTGTGTACATTGTTCTTTTTTATTACATAGTACCAAACGCTGTTCTTTTTTATTTAAAAAAAATGGCAGAAAGGTGTAGGCACTTACCGTGGTCTGTCATTTGATCGGAGTGGGACCTGGGCAGAAGAACCACAGCTGACGCAGCCTTCAGGCGCAATGTTGCACTCTAAAAACAACAAGAAATAAACAGATAAACACACTGTTGTATTATTCCTCTATTATAAACAATGTATATGAAATATGCCACATTTTACATCTAACTAGTCCTCTAAAATTTGCTCTTTTCTGTCGCCTTTGTGTTAACACTGAATTCAAGACATCGGCCAATAGGAGCATATGTTATCTGCACTTTCATCTTACGTATTGCACATAACTTGGTGTAGTGAAACCTCAGCTGCAGAACAAAGAGACATTAATCAGAATATATTCCAGACACCTGCAATAGCAAAAATAAATCGTAGGACTCAAAATGATTATTTATAATGTTCAAAATACTACTTTGAAAGTTGTCTTGTGCCAAAAACCAAGAAACATTCCAAAAATAAATATGAGGTTAAAAAAACTCAAAATCCTAATAGGTATTGGTGTGTTCATGTGTCAGTATATTGAAAAATGTATAAAATGTCAACCCAAGGATTTTCAAAAAAGATAATAGAAAATAAAAAAAACACATACATTTTGCAGCCAGTGATCAGCTGTCTGTGCCCGCACACCGAAAATTCAGGAAAGAAAGGGACTTTCTATAGGGACCGGATCCCCCAGCATGCTCCACGCCCTCCCATCACCCACCCAATAATTAAACTTGAGATTTAGGTGGGTGTCAAAACGGCCATGTTTAATATTCACACAACATAAACATGACGAGATATTATTATTGGAATTATTAAAACCTTGTAAATCAGAACACCAAATTAAAACTGTACATTATCATTTCAACAATCACACAGAATGACATTATCCCCCCAGCACCAAGGGGCCCTCTGGCTAGGCTCTCCCCAGGAAGCGATGCCCACGCGAGGTGCAACCCACCTACGACCTAGAGTGATGGGCCCCAGCCCTCGTAACCTTGTCCGCCATTTCCAGGCACACCGAAAATTCAGGAAAGAAAGGGACTTTCTATACTCTGCGAAGCAATGGCCGTTTTGCTTTTTTGCTGACATGTGATTTCTCAGCTGTTCAAACCAGCATTTGCAAAGCCAGTAAGTCTGGGGTTGGCTGCCAGCCTTTTGGCTTGGCCAATGCTTGTCTGTCTCATCACTGCTTTTCTGAAACTTTATTGTAGGGGAAGCTGCCGAGCCGTCTCCGACATGTAAACAAAATTGCCTATAAGCAAAAATATCTCTTGGTCTCAAGAAGCACACAAAACCGTTATAGTCCCTAGCATAAATGGGAACTACTTTGTGCATATGTACACCTTATGAAAGAACAGAATGCTGTCACTGACAGTGAAGTTAGCCAATGGCTGAAGTGGGCTGACCAATTGAATTGTCCCATTCTGAACGCTGCGGTGGGTGTGAGAAAAGTGTGAATGGCACAACAATACACCAATGGATTAAGAGGGCCGGCTGAAAGCCCCTATAAATACGGTAAGTATTTTACACATAGATATAATTTATTAAAATCAAAAAGTTTTAGCTAATGCCAGACCAAAACAAGCATTAGGAATGCATTAGGGCTCGGGTTTGTTTTAAGTTAGAGATAATGGCATTGTAAATGGCAATGTGTTTTAGGCACTCTGCACTACCACTCTGCACTACCACTCTGCACTCTGCACTACCACTCTGCACTACCACTCTGCACTACCACTCTGCACTCTGCACTACCACTCTGCACTACCGCACTACCACTCTGCACTCTGCACTACCACTCTGCACTACCGCACTGCCACTCTGCACTGCCACTCTGCACTACCACTCTGCACTCTGCACTACCGCACTGCCACTCTGCACTGCCACTCTGCACTACCACTCTGCACTACCACTCTGCACTCTGCACTACCACTCTGCACTCTGCACTACCACTCTGCACTGCCACTCTGCACTGCCACTCTGCACTGCCACTCTGCACTGCCACTCTGCACTGCCACTCTGCACTGCCACTCTTCACTACCGCACTGCCACTCTGCACTGCCACTCTGCACTGCCACTCTGCACTCTGCACTACCACTCTGCACTCTGCACTACCACTCTGCACTACCACTCTGCACTCTGCACTACCACTCTGCACTCTGCACTACCACTCTGCACTCTGCACTACCACTCTGCACTGCCACTACTGCACTGCCACTCTGCACTGCCACTCTTCACTACCGCACTGCCACTCTGCACTGCCACTCTGCACTGCCACTCTGCACTCTGCACTACCACTCTGCACTCTGCACTACCACTCTGCACTACCACTCTGCACTCTGCACTACCACTCTGCACTCTGCACTACCACTCTGCACTACCACTCTGCACTACCACTCTGCACTCTGCACTACCACTCTGCACTCTGCACTACCACTCTGCACTCTGCACTACCACTCTGCACTACCACTCTGCACTCTGCACTACCACTCTGCACTCTGCACTACCACTCTGCACTCTGCACTACCACTCTGCACTCTGCACTACCACTCTGCACTCTGCACTGCCACTCTGCACTGCCACTCTGCACTGCCACTCTGCACTCCCACTCTGCACTCTGCACTGCCACTCTGCACTGCCACTCTGCACTGCCACTCTGCACTACCACTCTGCACTACCACTCTGCACTCTGCACTGCCACTCTGCACTGCCACTCTGCACTGCCACTCTGCACTACCACTCTGCACTACCACTCTGCACTCTGCACTACCACTCTGCACTACCACTCTGCACTCTGCACTACCACTCTGCACTCTGCACTACCACTCTGCACTCTGCACTACCACTCTGCACTCTGCACTACCACTCTGCACTACCACTCTGCACTACCACTCTGCACTACCACTCTGCACTACCACACTGCACTACCACTCTGCACTACCATTCTGCACTACCACTCTGCACTCTGCACTACCACTCTGCACTCTGCACTACCAAACTGCACTCTGCACTACCACTCTGCACTACCACTCTGCACTACCACTCTGCACTACCACTCTGCACTACCACTATGCACTACCACTAAGCACTACCACTCTGCACTCTGCACTACCACTCTGCACTCTGCACTACCACTCTGCACTACCACTCTGCACTACCACTCTGCACTACCACTCTGCACTCTGCACTACCACTCTGCACTACCACTCTGCACTCTGCACTACCACTCTGCACTACCACTCTGCACTCTGCACTACCACTCTGCACTCTGCACTGCACTCTGCACTACCACTCTGCACTCTGCACTACCACTCTGCACTCTGCACTACCACTCTGCACTCTGCACTCTGCACTACCACTCTGCACTCTGCACTACCACTCTGCACTCTGCACTACCACTCTGCACTACCACTCTGCACTCTGCCCTGCCACTCTGCACTCTGCACTGCCACTCTGCACTGCCACTCTGCACTGCCACTCTGCACTGCCACTCTGCACTGCCACTCTGCACTGCCACTCTGCACTACCACTCTGCACTACCACTCTGCACTACCACTCTGCACTCTGCACTACCACTCTGCACTACCACTCTGCACTCTGCACTACCACTCTGCACTACCACTCTGCACTCTGCACTACCACTCTGCACTACCACTCTGCACTCTGCACTACCACTCTGCACTACCACTCTGCACTCTGCACTACCACTCTGCACTACCACTCTGCACTCTGCACTACCACTCTGCACTACCACTCTGCACTACCACTCTGCACTCTGCACTACCACTCTGCACTCTGCACTACCACTCTGCACTCTGCACTACCACTCTGCACTACCACTCTGCACTCTGCACTACCACTCTGCACTCTGCACTGCCACTCTGCACTGCCACTCTGCACTGCCACTCTGCACTACCACTCTGCACTACCACTCTGCACTCTGCACTGCCACTCTGCACTGCCACTCTGCACTGCCACTCTGCACTGCCACTCTGCACTGCCACTCTGCACTCTGCACTACCACTCTGCACTGCCACTCTGCACTGCCACTCTGCACTGCCACTCTGCACTGCCACTCTGCACTGCCACTCTGCACTACCACTCTGCACTACCACTCTGCACTACCACTCTGCACTCTGCACTGCCACTCTGCACTGCCACTCTGCACTCTGCACTGCCACTCTGCACTCTGCACTGCCACTCTGCACTCTGCACTGCCACTCTGCACTCTGCACTGCCACTCTGCACTCTGCACTGCCACTCTGCACTACCACTCTGCACTACCACTCTGCACTACCACTCTGCACTACCACTCTGCACTACCACTCTGCACTACCACTCTGCACTACCACTCTGCACTACCACTCTGCACTCTGCACTACCACTCTGCACTACCACTCTGCACTCTGCACTACCACTCTGCACTCTGCACTACCACTCTGCACTACCACTCTGCACTACCACTCTGCACTCTGCACTACCACTCTGCACTCTGCACTACCACTCTGCACTACCACTCTGCACTCTGCACTACCACTCTGCACTCTGCACTACCACTCTGCACTCTGCACTACCACTCTGCACTCTGCACTACCACTCTGCACTTTGCACTACCACTCTGCACTACCACTCTGCACTCTGCACTCCCACTCTGCACTCTGCACTACCACTCTGTACTCTGCACTACCACTCTGCACTCTGCACTACCACTCTGCACTCTGCACTAGCACTCTGCACTCTGCACTACCACTCTGCACTACCACTCTGCACTACCACTCTGCACTCTGCACTACCACTCTGCACTACCACTCTGCACTCTGCACTCCCACTCTGCACTCCCACTCTGCACTACCACTCTGCACTACCACTCTGCACTCTGCACTACCACTCTGCACTCCCACTCTGCACTCTGCACTACCACTCTGCACTACCACTCTGCACTCTGCACTACCACTCTGCACTACCACTCTGCACTCTGCACTACCACTCTGCACTCTGCACTCCCACTCTGCACTCTGCACTACCACTCTGCACTCTGCACTACCACTCTGCACTACCACTCTGCACTACCACTCTGCACTCTGCACTACCACTCTGCACTACCACTCTGCACTACCACTCTGCACTCTGCACTACCACTCTGCACTTTGGACTACCACTCTGCACTCTGCACTCCCACTCTGCACTACCACTCTGCACTCTGCACTACCACTCTGCACTACCACTCTGCACTCTGCACTACCACTCTGCACTCTGCACTCCCACTCTGCACTCCCACTTTGAACTCTGCACTCTGCAATCTGCACTACCACTCTGCACTCTGCACTACCACTCTGCACTCTGCACTACCACTCTGCACTCTGCACTACCACTCTGCACTCTGCACTACCACTCTGCACTACCACTCTGCACTACCACTCTGCACTACCACTCTGCACTCTGCACTACCACTCTGCACTCCCACTCTGCACTCTGCACTCCCACTCTGCACTACCACTCTGCACTCTGCACTACCACTCTGCACTCTGCACTACCACTCTGCACTCTGCACTACCAATCTGCACTCTGCACTACCATTCTGCACTCCCACTCTGCACTCTGCACTACCACTCTGCACTCTGCACTACCACTCTGCACTACCACTCTGCACTCTGCACTACCACTCTGCACTACCACTCTGCACTCTGCACTACCACTCTGCACTCTGCACTACCACTCTGCACTTTGCACTACCACTCTGCACTACCACTCTGCACTCTGCACTCCCACTCTGCACTCTGCACTACCACTCTGTACTCTGCACTACCACTCTGCACTCTGCACTACCACTCTGCACTCTGCACTAGCACTCTGCACTCTGCACTACCACTCTGCACTACCACTCTGCACTACCACTCTGCACTCTGCACTACCACTCTGCACTCCCACTCTGCACTCTGCACTACCACTCTGCACCCCCACTCTGCACTCTGCACTCCCACTCTGCACTCCCACTCTGCACTCTGCACTACCACTCTGCACTCCCACTCTGCACTCTGCACTACCACTCTGCACTCCCACTCTGCACTCTGCACTACCACTCTGCACTACCACTCTGCACTCCCACTCTGCACTCTGCACTACCACTCTGCACTCCCACTCTGCACTCTGCACTACCACTCTGCACTCTGCACTACCACTCTGCACTACCATTCTGCACTCTGCACTACCACTCTGCACTCTGCACTACCATTCTGCACTCTGCACTACCACTCTGCACTCTGCACTACCACTCTGCACTACCACTCTGCACTACCACTCTGCACTACCACTCTGCACTACCACTCTGCACTCTGCACTACCACTCTGCACTACCACTCTGCACTCTGCACTACCACTCTGCACTCCCACTCTGCACTACCACTCTGCACTCTGCACTACCACTCTGCACTCTGCACTACCACTCTGCACTCTGCACTACCGCTCTGCACTACCACTCTGCACTCTGCACTACCACTCTGCACTCCCACTCTGCACTCCCACTCTGCACTCTGCACTACCACTCTGCACTCCCACTCTGCACTCCCACTCTGCACTACCACTCTGCACTCTGCACTACCACTCTGCACTACCACTCTGCACTACCACTCTGCACTCTGCACTACCACTCTGCACTACCACTCTGCACTACCACTCTGCACTACCACTCTGCACTACCACTCTGCACTCTGCACTACCAATCTGCACTCTGCACTACCACTCTGCACTCTGCACTACCACTCTGCACTCTGCACTACCACTCTGCACTACCACTCTGCACTACCACTCTGCACTCTGCACTACCACTCTGCACTCTGCACTACTACTCTGCACTCTGCACTACTACTCTGCACTCTGCACTACCACTCTGCACTCTGCACTACCACTCTGCACTACCACTCTGCACTCTGCACTACCACTCTGCACTACCAATCTGCACTACCAATCTGCACTACCAATCTGCACTCTACACTCTCAATCTGCACTACCACTACCACTCGCACTCTCAAACTGCACTCTCACTCTGCACTACCACTCTGCACTCTGCACTACCACTCTGCACTACCACTCTGCACTCTGCACTACCACTCTGCACTACCACTCTGCACTCTGCACTACCTCTCTGCACTACCACTCTGCACTCTGCACTACCACTCTGCACTCTGCACTACCACTCCGCACTCTGCACTACCAATCTGCACTCGCCAACAGACACGGCGGACTCGTGGAAAATTAATGAAGTGACCTAGAGGGTGAGGATGGGATACTCCGCTACCATCGAGTTTGTAGAAGAACAAGATTACATACGAAAAACAAGCAGCACAGAAAGCATCACTTTCGCGATCGCAATTGTTTAAACAAGCAGCACAGAAAGCATCACTTTTGCGATCGCAATTGTTTAAACAAGCAGCACAGAGAGAACTTTCGCGATCGCAATTGTTTAAAAAAAACAGATCTGATGCATGTGATTCTCTACATTGCTGGCCGGCTGTTCATGCGCGCACACAGAGCTGAAGGGAAAAAAAACACAGCAGTGCACACGCTCCCAGCACCATCTGCCTTCAATTACCGGCACCTCGGACAGCTGGTAATTGAGGATTTATGTATTCTTCTGCGCGTGTCCGAACACTTTATGCAGGAAGTGGACATTGACAAATTCCTAAGTCCTATGGCGTGCTGCCTTACTTAAACACAGCCTTGCCTGGACCAATTACCATGCACATGGCAAAATACCACACGCAAAAAACACGCGCTTTCTGGAATGTGGCAGCCCGGACCCCTTTCAGAATTCTTTTTTTTTCTAATACATAAGAGCTCGGAAACTCCGCCCCCACTTCGTGGTGACGTAGGCCCGAGCCCTAAAAACAGCATTATTCTATTCCTCACTCTTACACTGTATGACTACGCCTACTGTAAGTAGATGTATTTCTATGCTTCCCATGAAAATAGAAGTAGAGGCTTAGAAATGATCCCAAATATTTTAATATAAGATCATTTACTATTATAACTGATGTTAACAACGCAACTGTGGCTGACCAAGGTTTCGCACTTAAGTTTCAATATCGGATAGTCAGTTTGACATTTGTGCACAACAACATCCGGAGCTTGCCACAAACAGCTCCACTGTCAAGCCAGATACCAAAATCTATAAGAAATGGATGGTGATTTAAACCCCTTTGAATTATGACCTTTGTGTAATTCGATGAATTTTTAAGACATGTATTGCTGTATTTAGTGCTATCCAGTTTTGCAGTTTTTTTTACATATTTCCGTTATATATACTTTTGTATATTTTATTGGTACTTATAATATGTAATGTATGTTTATGTACTCAGTGTTTTTATTTGTGCTTTTTCAGCCCTGAAGAAAATCATATGGGAACGAAACGCGTTGGCTGAGGCTTGTTTTAAAAAAGATTGAAAATAATAAAAGACTTTTCGAAATACGACAACCTATTTGGACTGCTAATTTTGGTGCACCATCCATTTCTTATAGATACTATTATAACTTCAATCCTAGAATATTTGTGAAAATGTACTTTCAGGTGTCTTGATGGCAAATGAAAATACAGCTATCTCTGGACATGCTTGAAATGCATTAGCATTCGCCGTAGAAGTGATAGAGCACAGAAAGAAGGCCATCTTCAAAAATGAAAACTGGCAGAATCCTAGAATATTTTTGAAAATGTACTTTCAGGTGTCTTGATGGCAAGTGAAAATACAGGTATCTCTGGGCATGCTTGAAATGCATTGGCATTCTCTGTAGAAGTGATAGAGCACAGAAAGAAGGCCACCTTCAACAAATGGAAACTGGCAGAAGAATAACAAATTATTTCCGATCATTTATTCAATTGTCCAATCAAAATGGAGCAGCGGCAGCATCTTGACAAATGTCTCATAAGGGGTGGAGGTGGAATGGTACTCCAGCAATATTTGAAAGTACCTCAAGCATGGACGCTCCTGACATCCCAGCTGTGGGCTGCAGGACATGGGAGCTCCGCCCTTTCTGACTGAACTTTGTAAGCTTCCTTGACCAATAAAGCTCCGCTTCAGGCTGTCACATACCAGTAGTGTGAGCTGCTCTTTTGGTACTGTCATCCATTCTTACTATTCTGAAGCACTGGTTAGCCATTTCTCTTTAAAAATGGGTACATCAACTAAGAAGGTGTACGTAAGCAGGTCACTCACAGGAGATATTTTCGATACTGCAGGCGTAAGCAAAATAAACAATGGGCAACTTTTACTCCTCAAGGTTTATAACTTTTTTGGAAATAGGCCGAGCACTCATCACATAATCACCATCAACAGAAACATCAAACTTGGACATTTTTGTAAAATAATTGAGTAAAAGTGCTGTTAGGGGCAGCCAGGGGCAGAGTACAATAGGTCCATTCACATGTTTTTAGAGGGAAAAAGAGGTTTTCAAATGTGCCTACCAAGTATCAACCATTTGTTTAAATATATTCATATTCTTCAACGTGAATATGCATTTAGATATGCAAAAAAGATAATTTATTAACAGTAAATTAAAACCTAAAACATTATTTTACATTTTGTTTGTGATTATATTTATTTTGTTACTTCTGTATAGCGCTCCTGCAGTCAGTAGTCAAATTTGAAGGTGTAAGAAAGACTTGATTTAATTATAAAGCTCCTGAACATGGAACGATAGGTAATTTCAACAAATGTAAGGTACATAGCCGAGCCAGTTGTAATCTCTGCCACCTATCTCTTCAGCATGTGCACCCAGCAGGCAAAGTTGGTATTCCCAGAGTGATGTGTTGGAGTACTGCTAGTGCATCAATCAGAATATACTATGGAAGATGGGGGGGGGTGAGGGAGCTCAACTGAATTTCGAAAAGCTCAAACCTTCCCATTAAAATAAACATGTTGTTTTCTAAAACATTTCTGTGAATTCAAACTTTCAGCACCAGTGTATTTGTTTGATAGATGCTTGTTTCTGTATTTTTGTGCATTGTTTGCGGCTCACATTATCAACATTGCTTAGGCCAGGGTCCCCAGACTACAATAATGATTCACTGGAGGTTCCCAGATTCCCATAATGATTCAGTGTGGGATCCCCGCATTCCAGTAAGGATTAAATGGAGTCCAAATAAATGACAAGGTTAAAAAAAACTGCACTAGACTTATCCTCTGGCACCATCATGTGCACAAAAATGGCACCAAAGCATTATAGGTGGCAAAGCATTACCAACACAGCGTTGCTCCCACACCAACATACATTGTAACACACTTCAGATTAAGTTACTTAAAAGTATCACAATCTTTGGTGAGCATCACATCATGGCTATTTGCCTTGCCAGTGATGCTGCCTAGAAAACTATCTATGTAGGCTGGGCTATGGACAATCGGCTCTTCAAAAAACAGCAAAGTTATTCGGCACAAACATTCAGTGGCACAGCACACTGCAAACATCTTGGATCAAACCAATTATACCTTAGAATTACCTAGCACAAAGCCTTACTAGACGTTTAACAAATCTCTATCAACCATGCACAACCAAATACCACTACACAACCAACTAATGGTAATTTCACAACAATGCGAAAAGGTTTAGTAGATTAAGAAGCACTTTGATGTCATATTAAGTGTTGAAGGTGATATAGAAATGCTGATAACATAACTTAATGCAGTTTTTAAATGCATATCTTCAGATCGTTGCAATACTTTAATTGAAAAACTATGGCTTTGACCCTCACTGTCACAGAGAGCTCTATATACACTAGGTGCAACTATGTTATATAAATTAATATATATCAGGAAGACACTGGATACGAAGATACCTCCAGGAAACTGCTAACCATCAAGCAGATAAGGACAAATAAGCTATCCTTTAATTGTGCAGAAAGGATGCTTCTATTTTCATGCCTGCCATGATAATACTAAATCATCAAAAAATGAGAGAAACAATAAACACTCAAAGAAAAAAAAACACCAGAGCCTCAAACATGAATGAATCTGTAATTAATGATACCTGTAAGAACAAGGGTGGGCGAAGCACAATTACAAGTTGGTTGAACTTTACTGAATCCAGTAATTGCTGGGGGCAATAAGGTAGTTATACCACCAATACATTTAGGCAGCCAAACCTGAGGGGGATGAAGAACTGGTAAACTTCCCCAGTAAATACCTGGACATACACAAGCATATCCCCATAGCCCCGGATCAGACCCATGACTGAAGTAATCTTCTTGTATACTATCTCCTCCTTTCTCTCTTTTATTCTCTATATTTCCCCCTCTCATCCATTCTTATGTCTAGCAAGACAGTGGAAAAGGGGACAGGCAAACATATGTACCACTTACCTGTATCCTCGACAAGGACAGCCAGTTTGGGCTGTTACCCTGTAATGGTAAAGCAATGATAACAGTATGTATAACAATATTTTAATAAAATACTTTGAAATAAAAAAAAAAGATTTTGTGGACACCGCCAAAATCTGCATATTATGCCCCATCTTTAGGGATAGAATCGTAATAGGTGCTATTTATTGCACTCATTGAATTCTGAAGCTCAGGGCAGGGCATTGGTTTTTAACGAGTGCAATAAATATTGCCAATCCTCTGGAAACTTGTAATTGAGGTTGAAGACTGCACAGGGAATCCCAACCCAAACATTACCAGAATAAATACATTTCTTTGTGTAATAATAAGCAGAAACCATGTCTAAGTAGCTGACACGGCTAATAAAAAGGACAAAATACCCATGAAAAGGTCTATTGTTTTAAACAATGCTTAATAGTTGGTTTAAACAATGCTTAATAGTAAGGGGATACAGTTTCTACGTGTTCCCAATATTAACAAGGAACATATTTACTTAGTAGAGTTAGATAAGTCAATCTGCCTCAGATATAACACGATGTTTTCACATTTGGGAAAGGTATGGGCGGCTTTGGTTAGAACGCAGGTCTACTTATTCCAGCGAAAACCCTATTTTTTGACAGGAGTAGCAAAAACGAAGGATAATGTCATGCGATAACTAGACAAAGAACAATCCAAATGAAGAGAGACAAAGAGGATGCTGACGCGAGCAATGAGGTGCAGCAGTATGTCACATATACCAGCAAGGCATTGGCTAGACACAGACACATAAACATACATTCAGGTGAAAACATCTTTGATGTGAGGTAAAATACGCGCGCCCAGGGGTGGGCCATGGGAAACCAACAACCAGTATATGCATTACAGCAAAGAAAGCGGGCACACACACCACCACAAAGAATAATGCATGTGGAGCGACAGAAACCCAAGGCTCAGGGGACAGCGCTGCACATTATAACCCAAGCACGGCTTTGTGTTCATGCAGAGAAATATAATACATAGTCTGTCAGCGGCAGCAGCGCCGAGTCAAGAGATGAGCAGGACACGAATACTAATAGAAATGAATGGCCCAGGAAAGGCATGGGAAACTGATGACCCCGGGCAGGCCTGAGGAATAACTGACCCAAGGTCAGTCCGGGCAAACAATGACTTGCAGCAAGGCCGGATGGACAATGGCCCAGTCTGCCAGCCAGAGGGCTCTGCACATGGCCGTCCAGGGGAAAGATGACCCCGGGTCAGAAATATTACAATAACGACAGCAATACTCCTATCACTCGCCCGCACACTGCAGTGACTGTTCAGTTAAGGATTCAGTCACTCCCAATAGCGCCTTCTTGACTGAAAGTAGTGGCATGTGTACATCTGTGTGCTTCCATGAAGTAAAAAAATACGCTGCAGGAAAAACAATGAATAGACAATACTGAGTGGGGAAAGGAATTCACAACTTTGTTCAGTTTGTGGAATAAGCTATGAATACCTATGAAATAGCAGCAAAAAGTTATCTCGGAATGATAAGAGCCCACAACTATGCACCTGTCACTCACACTTCTTCATCCATCACACTGATAAGCTATGTGTCCCATAACAGGATAACCGCACCTAGGTGGTCAACACACACACAACAAAGAAACATTTCCCACATAGGTTCAAAACAAAAAAAAAATTCCAACCACACACTCTACATGGCATGCTGCTCATGGAGCAAACGCTTCAGCGCCAAACACAGGCCTAGAAAGCGCTATACAAATGAAATAAAATACAGTACACAACACCTGTATCAATCACACAGGTTTGCAGCTGGTAATGTCTGCTGAGTGCACCACTGCTCAATGTGCAGGGACAAGTAACACCATAAAGAAAGCAGAAATCCTCTATAATAAGACTGATACACAAAGCAGCAAGCATTCTGGCACATTAAGAAATATTCAGCACAAATTATTGTGACATTGAGATGGGGTTAAAAGGCTACATATTGCTATTAATTATATAGTATTTACGGGGACCGTATTGTTAGTTCTAAACAAAATTGACCTCTCCCTCGCTCAGTCATTCCTTCTTGAGATCAAAAAGAATGCTCTAACCAGGGCCAATAGCTTACAATTAAAGTTTAAGTCTGAAGCTCTTCTGATGAAGATGCTGGTGTATTTATCTAAGCAAAGGGAGATGCCAAAAAAGTTAATCTGGTACCTTATCTGAGGATTAAATTACGTGTGAGGTGGGGACAGAAGGATGAAGTAAGTTACAGAGTACTGATAAGGCCTGGTATTGCCGAGTCCCCTGCCAAGTATTGGTCAGTTACCCCCACCTATGATCCCTCTCTACCCCGAGGTATCTATCGATAGTAAAATATCCAACACAATTCAATTAGTTTTGGATTAGAGTTCGGAAACCCCGGCCATAATTAATTAAAAATAATAAAACATAATGAAACATAATTCAACATTTAAATAATTTTAAAAACTTTTTACGCAGAAAACATCAACATATTCACTCACGTTACGTCATACAGTTTTTTGGCATGATTTATGGCTATCCTTTACATGAATCTAATACATAACCATAACTAACTTAAACTGGAACATGTTATTTGGAAACAAACGTGGCCAGAGTAGATTAAAAACATCATATAGACACAAATCACATTGCTTTAACTTGTCTCAAATATGTTCCTTCTTATTTATTCACAAGACAACCTCATATCAGAAATGTGACAACCTTATATCAAAAATATATATATATATATATATATTTATTTTTTTTAAATTTACATCAATGACATGTTTCAATTCAATAATTTCATCAGACAGATATCTGTTCTGTTTTTCAACATTTGTGTTTCTGTATCTGAAACATATATCATAGATGTGAATTTAAAAAAAAAGAAAAATAAAGAATATATTTTTGATATAAGGTTGTCACATTTCTGATATGAGGTTGTCTTGTGAATAAATAAGAAGGAACATATTTGAGACAAGTTAAAGCAATGTGATTTGTGTCTATATGTTTTAATCTACTCTGGCCAAGTTTGTTTCCAAATAATTGTATTTCCCTGTCCTGGCAGCTTAACCAAGATTCATGGGCCCCGCTCTTTTCAAACATTAAACTGGAACATGTACATTTGTTTTCTGCGTATTCTGGATGAGCCTACGTGCAAGGTCATGATTGTTCCCACTAATTGACAGGTCCCTCTTTACCGGAGAGACCTTGTGCAGGAGGCCTGTGTGCCCAGCAGACTCTTTTTGCAGGCACCCCCTACATCCTTCCAAAAGAACTCCCAGGGGCTGATGTTATGCCATGTTGGCGCCCAATGCGCCTGCGCAGGGGTTGGCCCAAGCTGCCTACCAGAAGTGGAACTCCCTACCCCCTGTACCTTTCAGCCTACTGGCTGCGAGCGCCCCCTGGAGTGTGATGAGGAACCACTGTTCCCCCCCAGGCATCCCCGTTTACCAATGGGATGCCTACTAAGAGATGTAAAATTAGACCTATCAATCATGACCTTACTGCCACAGGCCAGTATAGTTGGCCGACTATCTGCTGCCCCCCCCCTTCCAAAAGCTGCTAAACACAGGTCATACCATGCGTGTTGCCTCTACCATCCAGGCTATCATATTCTCCGAAACCAGTCATTCCCCAATTTGGAGAGGTGAACCCCATCTTGAAAGAAGAAACGTTCCCCCCAGGATGCACCCGTGTGGAATAGTCTGCAAGTTAGGAGTCCTGAACAGCCTGTCAATTCTGTTATTAATCCTGTTCACGGAATGATTGAAGGCCCAGACAGATTCCCCTCCCCTCCATTTGAACCTTGGGATCATGTGAGACCATACTATAATAGACTGCGGACATTGCTTAGCTAACCATCCCACCTGCGTGAAAACAGCCTCCACCACTCCTTTTCTACCCAGGTGTACCAGATCGTTGCTCTCCAGATGAATTATCACTGCCGCAGGTGCCATTGGGGATTCAAGCAACAAAAGACCAACAAATCTCTGGAATTGAACCAACCTCGATGCATCCCTCAACTGGGCCAACGCAGCCCCCACCTTGAACACCAAACAGGTCAGCCGGCAGTCAGCTTTTTCAGCCCAGCTGCATATTCACCTGTGGAATAGACAAACCTCAACAATGCCTAATGTATGAGTGGCCATATACCAGCACTTCTGTAACAACTTCCACAGTCACAGAAGTTGACGAGGGGCCACCTGCTGATTCAACTCCCCACACCTTTCACCTGCGTCAACTGGAGAATACAAAAGAACAAGCATTAAACATGCAATAGGTCTCGCCTTTGATTAAGTTGAAGCCATTTGCTTTGCTATACAATACCGTTAGCAAAGCAAACTTAATCAAAGGCGAGACCTATTGCATTTTCAATGCTTGTTTCAATTGGAGGTGTTGTTGGTCGGAACACAGGGTCTTATTGAAGTCAATGGGAGTCTGACCAACCGGTGTTCGGAAACATCGTAATCGGTCGGTCGGACTCCCAAACCCGAGTCGGTCAGAACCGATTACAACAAGGAGTCGGTCGGAATGTTTTCCGACCGACATCGTAATGAGGCCCTCAGTTGGAGTCTGATGATTCCAATAAATATTTAATGGGAGTCCTCGAATCCTAGCAATGATTAAGTGGGGTCCACAGAAGTCAAACGTTAGGAACCATGCATTAGAGGATAAGCTTTCCTTAGACACTGACTCTGATTGTATGATCAGGCAGTTGTTGGGCATCATGTCTTAGAAATTTCAAAAGCTTCGTACAAGCCCCTCATGAACTAGGCTGCAGGTAGATGGCTTGTGCTTTTGCGCATGGTGCTGGCATCAGATGTGACATAATAGCATTATACACCATATCTGACTTTATACCAAAACAGAAATTAACATTTGACCCACAGCCACCTGTCAGAGTACAACACACTTCAGGATACAACAGGACAACAAATATGAACTTTTAAATTGGGGTAATCATTGGATTCCAAGGTGTATCCTTTCAAAAGTCCTTTCAATGACTTTTTTTCCAGACCAAAAAAATAGGATCAAAAAGCTTTTACACCGCTATTTAACTATTGGTTTTACTATTGGTTCCTCAAATTATAAGTAGTGGAAGGAAGTTGCACAAAAAAGGGTGTGGGGGTGTGTGAAGGTAAGTTTTCTTCAATTTCGATTATTTTTTGCATCAACATTTGATACATTTTTCCAGCCCCGAACTTTCTACAAAAACTTGTAAAGGACACAAATCCAATTGGACCTGACTGGAATAACTGTATAAAGTAATATGTGTTTTCACCAGTGGGCATGGACTTACCGTCGGGATTTGCGGCTCATCAGGGGCATGGTGATAATTCTGAAGTAAAGCCTGTAGCTGAAAAGAGTTCAGCTTAAATCATGTAGTGTTTAATATTTGGAATGTCTTGCTGTGAATATTTATCCATGGTCAGCAGCGTTGTTGGAAAAGAATTGATCTATTTTCATATGGCACAAGGTTCACCACCTTTCGGAGGGGGCGTTTAAACAGTGAACAGAGGTGTACTTTACTGTGTGCTTCTTTGTTTCGTGTTTAAAACGTTAGAGATTGAGAATGCTTTCCACTGGTGTGAGCAAAATTCTTCTTCGGCAGGTTAAATTAGGATTTGGCTGGTAAAGCCAGGTGCGCCCCAGAAACCCAGAGGCGGGAGACTCCTGACCCCCAGTAATCAATAAACGCTGAAAGAGTGGGTAGTTTAATGAGGCTGACGAGAGCTAACCTTACAATCCACGCATTCCGCTCAGGTGTGGGTGCGTGAGCCTGAGACCGCACCTGTGCAGCGTTCAGCCCGCGAAGCGGGGGCACGTGACACCAACAGCACCGGCTGCCAGGGAGGGGGAGGGAAGGCCACCCCGGGTCTGCAGGCAGGAGCTTGTGCCAGTGCCCTGAGCCTGGTGTGCGCCCCTCTGCCTCTGCCCAGCACCGCCGCCTCCCAGGCTGCCAGTGTCGTCAGGGGCCGCGCGTGGAGAACCTCCCCGTGCAGGCTAGTTAAAAAGAAGAAGCAAAAAAAGAAGGACTGAAAGAACACGAGAGAGGAGGAGGTAGACCTGCGGAGAGGAGCCAGTGGCACCAGCAGCGCACACACCTTCCTCTGCTAACAGTGGCACCACCCAAGACCAGCCTTCTGCAAAGCAGCATCGCACCGACCTGCCACCTGGTAGTAGCATCACCCTGGACGTTGTGTCTGCCAGCAGCATCAGCGTAGATCTGGCCTCTGCAGGCAGTCAGCATCAAATACCCCATTGGCACTAGCATCCCTTCCACACCAACCTTCTGCCAGCAGCATCACACCAGACCTGGTATCTAGCTAGGCACTGGCACTGCTCCTGTACCTGTCCTGTGCCAGCAGCATCTTCACCAACAGACCTACCCTCTTTCAGCAGGCATACTTCACACCGGACCTACCCATTGTCAGACAAACCACCCGAGCAGCACTCAAACGTGCCTTCTACTGGAAGCACAAGGATAGCGACCTGGTGCACTTCTGAGATCTGCCCCGGCCAGCACCATGTGCCTGCATCAGCACCTGGACCTGCCTTGTGCCCTCCACAGCCTTCCGTTCCGCCCTCCCCCTGTGCCCTGAGTCCTGGGAGCTGTGTGACTGCAGAGCCAGGACCTGCCGGTGGCACCGCTGACCCCGTGCCAGTCCTCGGAGTCCCCGCAAAGCTCAGCCCAGGATGCGGCCCCACCGGTCGGCACTGCTGCTGCTGGCAGCGATGTTCCTGTAGTGCGAGGCCAAGTTCAGAGAGAGCAGCGAGTCCTGAGGGAGGAGACAGTGCCTGAAAGGAGGACCGCCTGTTGTCCAATTGCGGAGCTGGGATTAGAGCCCGGTCCTAAGGTGGTACGCTAATAGCGAGCAGCACACCTCCTGCCATATCCAAAGTGCAGCTGATGCAGTTAAAAGAAAATATATAAACAATGATCAGGTGTCTTCTATTCCGCTTCCCTCCCAGCCATGGCACGGGACTCAGATTTAATGAATAATTCTTCACTCACAGCTCTGCAATTATCAGGCCGTGAGTTATTCTTGGATAAAAAATTTCCATTCACTCTCGCTGGCCCAAGCAGGAAAAAACAGCCGCTGCTTCATCGGATTTTTATGCTCGATTCACGGTAGATTTCCCTCCCCATTCACATGTAAACAGCTTCTCCAAATCAACATATGTGTCTGGGTGGTGTCTCCCACTTTGGTAACAAAAAGCCATATTGCATCATTTAATTTGCTCAAGTCATGCAAATGGAGAGAGAGAGAAAAAACAAGCCTCAATTTCTTATCTTTATTGGGCCATGTGTTTGAAACACATGACCCCATAAAGATAAGAAAGCTTTTGCGACGGAAGGAAGACAGGCGAGGCCGTCCAAGTGGGATGGCTGAAAAAGAGAAAAGTATACGTCATACAAACCTCTTTTCCAATGGCTGGCCAGCGTTTAACATAAACGGTGACGCCGGCCAATGGAAAAGAGGGGCGGGGCTTAAAGCCCGTCACTGAAAGCTCCTCAAAAACATGAAATCTCGGCGAGCGAACTGCGCATGTGCGCAGCCACGCCAGCCGAGACCTAAAAAACGGAGGCTACAGCAGCCCTCCGTGTGCTCTGGCGAGGTGCTGTGAGTGCAGAGCGGCGAATAAGAGACTCTCTCGCCACTCTGTTGCTCTTTTTAACGAGTGCTCCCATATGGGGATAATACAGGTCCCGGCTACATCCGGGACCCGTTTTCCTTGCGTTGCTCTGGAAGCGCAAACAACTGCTTCCGGGGCATGCCCCCCTTTTCTAACCAATGGGGTTTAAAAAAACAAGTGGGGAGGGGGAGACCCATGCGCGGCATCAGCGGTGGCCCCACCCCTCCCCAAAATCCAAACGGGGACCGACACCACTGCCATATCGGCGGCGTGACCGAGTTCCTGGTTCCGCCTTGGTTAGACTACAAGAATCAGATCTGTAAGTCAGCATGACTACAAATGCAGCACAAGTCCCGCGAAAGAAGTGAATCACATATATACATGAGAACTCAACTTTATGTAAGGCTTTCTTCAATTAAATAAGATCTAAATGTATCCCAACAATATTGATAAAAAACACCACAGATAAAGCACATTTCAGCCAATTCGTTTCTATTATCAGTTTATTTTTTATAATTTTTTTTTACTCTTTTGTAAATTCCACCAAATGCCTCGAGCAATAAAATGTTTAACTAAATTAGAATATTTCCGTATATTTACAATTTTAAAACTTTAACACAGCAATTCACCGTAACAAGAATTTTGAGCTTTTAGGCAAAATGGGGAACAACACTTATGCAATTGTAGAGATACCTTCCTTACCAAGGCCTGCATACCAGATATGCCCATTAATCAGGAATTTATTTCATCTTAGGATGTAGCCTTAACCTTAGTACCACAACACGTTCTGCAGTTTTCAGGGATACTTTTAAACACCAATTTGGTGGTGAGTGTGGCAACGAATTCTTAGAGCTGAGCTCAGATTCTGGAACAGCAGCTATAGAGGTGTGAAACCGAAAGTCCAGCAAACAAAACAATTGCAACCAACCCCTCGTTCAACCCAATGCCTCTGAAAAACTTGGTCAGCTTTTAATTTAATCCCTGGATCCAACAGAACCATATAAAATGCACGCCATTTCTGTTTTGATTTACTCGTTTATGGTAAAGCTGTTATCTTTTTGGAGGTCTTGTGATAAGCTAGTCGTACAGAGGTGATTCGATGGGTACGTGTTACAAAGTAAAGCGGATCATTCTTTATATGACATAAAAACTTTTTTTCAAAATAAAACACTAAAGTACATTTTGCACATTTAGAAAACCAACACTGAATCAGAAAAGTTAAAGTATTAGCACCGTAAAAGTTTTCTTGGATATGTAGAAATGGCAGGATTAATAAAATAATGAATTTAATAAGTTTATTAACTGATTACCAATTATTTTAACAAAGTTGTTATGAAACATTATTGGTGAAAAAGCTTTCTAACAAATATAACACAAATTCTCAATATAAAGAAGTATATCTATGTAACAAATAAGACTTACACACGATTGTGCAGATATTAATGGTGAGCCTAGGGGCTGATTACGACTTTGGAGGTGCGGCATCGGAGCGGCACGCCACCGCCCGCTTTCCAGATTAGGAGTTTTGTCTTGGTCTGGTGGGTGATCCTTTGGCGTTGCCACGGTGGTACCTTTGAAAAAGATACCGCAATGGGAACGGCAAAGCAAGTTCTTTCATGTCATGGACTGTTTAGTCAATGCTGTGCAGGAACTGGGCACCCGTGCACTTAGGGCAGCACACCATGTGTCCCCGTGCATGCATCTCAGTGTAGAGGGGCAACAGGGAGCCCTATAGGGCCCCCTTTATTTCCCCACCGCCAGCCTTTTCATGGTGGGCTCACCGCCATGAAAAGGTTGGTGGTGGGGAAATGCAGAATATGCTTAGCAGTGTCGCATATGCGGCACTGCCAAGCATATTGTCACCCCGGATGGACGCGCCACTGCCAGGGAATGCGGTTCACTGGCGGCTGCGGCAGACCCAAAATGGTCCGACCGCAGTACTTGTAATAGGGCGGTCGGGCCACTGGTTCGGCGGTCCCCGAGCGAGCCTCCACCACAAGTTCGACAGTCAAATGGACTGCCGAACTCATCATCAGGCCCTAAGCCTTTCTACTGCCTTCTTTGTAATGCACCGTAACAGAAAGAACATTTGGTGTTATGTATTCATGTTACATTGTATATGACTGAAACTTTCAGGATAACTGCTTGACATTATTAGAGTCTTAGGTTTCCTAAAACAATTTTATTTGAATAATTTTTAGGAATAGTTTTCAATTAGGTACTTTTTAAAATGTGGGTAGTAGGCTATAATTACATTTGAACATTTTTGGGCAATAATCACTGACAAAAATTACAATTATTTTTCTATGTAATATGCTTGATTTATTTCATTATGCTTGAACTTAATTATGAGTCTATTTTAATAAATAAGAAATGCTAACTTTAAAATGCATTGAATTGCCTTTTCCTTGAACTCAACCTCTGAACTTAATCCATGAAGAGCAACAAAGTAAATAAGCTCTTTGTCAACAAACCTGTGAGGATGGAATAGACAGTCGTTTCTCATGAGCAACATGGGGAAATATGTTGGAGTATCAATTTTGTACCTGGTGAATAGAAGAATGGCTACATGACGGTCAGACCATTGTATGGTGACAACTGATGTCACAAATGGATGATTTGGACTATAAAAAGTGACTTCCCAAGGAGAAGGTTGTTCTTAGCAGATTGATTGGAATCCTTCTCGATTGCCTGTCTGCCTGCCGTACTATCTTTACACGCCCCTTGCCTTTTTCCCTATGCTGATGAACTTACCTGCTGGACTACTTGGAGCTGTCTGGTGAAAGACCAGACTTGAACTATCCTGTTTATTGCTTCATTTCCTTGCCAGTGCCCATGGAATTTTCCCTTAGTGGACTTTAACTTGATCCCTCTGCCCCTTCTAAAGTACTTTATTGAACCATCCTCCTGCCTTTGTTGGTGGCAGTAAACTCTAACCTGGACCGTCCTCTTTATGGATTCCTTTATTTTTTTATTTAGCAATACATTTACTTTGAATAAATGTGTGGTTTTATACTATGAGCTGTAGGCTCATGACTGAACTGCTTAAAATGTTAATTATATGCATTGATTTTGGATCTTTAATACCATAACCAAATTATCTAAATTTGTCTGTCTTTTATCGTGTCTTAATGTTCTTTCCATAGAAACTGTGCTTACAATTGTCTGATTTTTATTGCATGATAGAGAGTGTTAAAGTCTGAGAATAGTGAACTTAAAATTGATCACTAATTTGTGAGTTAGCTCTTAATTATGGGTCCTCAATGGGTTTCCAATCGTTGAACCGTTGATTTCTCACCCTTCGCTGCGACGAAGAAAGGTCCATTGGAGGACCAATGCCTTTGTGGGTGAAGTATAGAATCTGAGTAAAGTGACTTAGTTAGTGAATTTGTTGATGGTCCAGAACCGAGTAAAAGCTCCTGCTGCAACATTGACAAGTGGTTAATCCTCCAGCCTACTACATATCCTCAATATGGGATTCCTGGGATCTCTGCCTATAGGGCCTTCAATATTTAGTCCTTAGGGAATGAGAAACTGTGTTCCATATGCCTGTGCTTATAACTGAGACTGAAGGCACAACCAAGGCACCTCTTGAGTCTTGCAAGTTGCTTGGTTGTACAAGACTATCTTTCAATCTCAAATTGGTACTCTGGCGGACAGACTCCTCTGGCTTGGCACCTGACCACTTCTCATGCATGATACATCTAGATATTGAGCAGGTTTGGTGGTGTGTCTACAGACTTCAAGTTCTTGATCCAGCTCTCCAATGGTGATCAGTGCAGGGCATCCCACGAAAGGGCTGCTTATGTATATGGCACCACCAGTGGCCCTAGCCAGGTATGATAGTGGGGAGCATGAGAGGCAAAATCTAGGATCTGTTTATGTACAGGGGTGCTGGGTCAAGAAGGAGACAGGTTGGTTCATCAACATTAGAATGGGTTTCCACATCCCAATTCATAAGTACATTGAAGCATTTTTCTAATTAACAGATACCATCTATTTTTCCATTAATCCCTTATTTACATTCTACATTATCTATTTTATTATATCTCTGAGGATGTTAAGTAGTTCCCTGTCTTTTTACAGTTGCAAATTGCCTCTGAATAGACACATTGGGACCTATTCGGAAACTGAATTTTGAATACGTTTAGCAGTACCACTAATATACTACAAAATGCTATTCGCAAACCTTCATGTGGAGATCTCGTCCTCCACCTCTCCTGTCTTTTCTGTGAGGAGGTCTCTGTGCTGATTGCAGAGATCTCTGCACACATATGCCTATGCGTTTGTTGTAAATTTGGAAGGGCTGGGAGGAGTTGCTGGAAAATGGGTAATCTTTACTATAAAATCGGAAGAGCTTAGGGAGGTGTAATGAGCGATCATAAGGCGTTCAGGAAGGGACAAAAAATACCCACAAAAGAGTAATCCTCTTGCTGATCACAAACTGCACTTTTTAGGTTGCAGCCCGACAGTACTGTGTCTGGTTTGCTACAGACATCTTGGGGATATTCAGAAAGATGACCTAGGAATGTATTCCGCCTGTTGCTTACCATTGGCTTTGTGGTTTGTAACTCACATTTTCGGGCTTTCTATTTGCTGGCTTTACTTGTTTTAGACTGTCCAGCTTGAGATTGTCCCTCAGGTTGCCCTAACCATGCTTACTTTATTCTGACATGAACTTGCTTTCTGAAAACAGGCATTTAAATCTTCTTCTTATCTTGTCACATTTGCTGTGCATTCAAGGAAAGAGGTCAAATGTCAGGGTGTGTCCCCAGGGAACTTGGTGTTTATTTTTATTTCTCAGACTTCAAAGTGATAAGATTTATGTGACAATCGTGCTGGCTCTGGAGAAGTGCTTGAGGAAGGCTGCACAGTGTTATTTTTTTCCCTAGCACACAACAAGATTTAAATGTCTGTAAATGAACTGTGCTGATGATAAAATAAATACACTAAGTGATGACATTTCCACACATTGTTTGTGTGCTGTATACTTTTATTAGTAAAACCGTATGTGAGTGCAAATGTAATAGCCATTTCAATTGGGAAGATGTGTTGTCTGTAAAGGCAATACACATCCATACCATGCATACCCCATGTTACCCCACTCCAATCTACTCTGCACCACTCAAAGCCACTGCACTCTACTCTTCACCACTCCACACTATGCCATTCAACGCCACACTGTATCATTACACTCTTCTCTGCACTACTTCTCTCACCACCTCTCTACTCTACACCACTCCAATCTACTCTATGCTAATGCACTCTAACCCACACTACTCTACTATGCACCACTGAACTCTACATCACTTCAAGCCACTCCACTCTATGCCACCTAACTCTGCCACATTGCACTCTATGCAAATGGACTCTACTGTGTACCACTCCACTGTATGCAGTGCACTCTATGCCAATGCCCTTTACTCCATTCAAATCTACTCTGCACTCTACTCTGAAACAATCACAGCACTCAGCCCCAATGAACTCAGCTCCACTCCAGACTACTCTTCACCACTCCATACCACTGCACTATATGTCAATAACCTCTACACTACTTTGCTCAAAACCAATGCACTTTAAATAAATCTACTCTGCACCACTGCACTCTACACCATTATCTATCACAACACTTTATGTCACTATTCTATTCTGCGTCACTGTACTCTAAACCACTCTACTCTGCACCACTACACTCTACACCACTCTACTCTGTGCCACTGCACTCTGCACCACTGCACTCCATGCTACTCTACTATACACCACTGTATTCTACAACAGTATACTCTGCAACACTGTACTCTCGGCCACTCTATGCCACTGAACTCTACACCACTGAACTTGCATCGCTCCATTCTATGCCAGTCCACTATAAGCCACTAATGCAGTCTTCACCACCGCATTCTACAACACTCTACTCTATCCCACTGCACTCTACATCATTTCACTATACTTTGAAACAACGTACTCTATGCCACTGCAGTCTACGCCACTCTATTCTACTCTATGCCACTGCACTCTGCACCACTGCACTCTACGCTATTCTACTCTGTCACTACACTGTATGCCACTCTGTTGTACTTTGTCACAGCACTCTATGCCACTCTACTCTGCACCACTGCACTCTACGCCACTCTACTCTGCGCCACTGAACTCTATACCAGTGCACTCCATGCTACTCTCCTATACAACACTGCATTTTACAGCAGTATACTCTACAACACTGCACTCTCTGCCACTCTACGCCACTGCACTCTGCACCGCTGCATTCTGCACAATTTTACTCAAAACCAATACACTCCACACCATTGGACTCTCTGCCAATATATTGTGCATCACTGCACTATACGCCACTATACTCTACTCGATGCACTGCACTCTACATCCCTCTACATCATTGTATTCTACGTCACTTTACTCTGCACCACTGTACGCTACTGCTCTCTACACCAATCCACTCTACACCACTCTACACCACTGCGCTCTATGACACTTTACTCTGCACCACTCTATGCCACTGCATTCTACTCTGCACCATTGTACACCAATGCACCATACACCACTATAATCTACTGTGTACCACTGAACTTCGACAATGCACTCAATGCTACTTGACTCTATGCCTCTCTACTCTATGTCAGTGCACTCTACTCCACTCTGTTATGCACCATTGCACTCTACACCACTCCACTCTGCAACACTGCACTCTATCCCAATTTGCTCTGTGCCATTACTTTACACACTCCACTCTACCCTGCACCACTCCACTCTATGCCACTTCACTCTATGTCACTCTATTCTGCAACACTGCTCTCTCTGCAACTGAACTCACCCCCACTATACACCACTGTACTCTATGCCAATACACTCTAAGCTACTCTAACCTACTCTGCACGACTGCATCACTGCACTCTGCCAACTCTACTCTATACCACTGCACTCTATGCTACTTTACTCCACTCTGAAACAATCTATTCTATGCCACTCTGCACCACTCTATGCCAATGCACTTCACACCACTTTACTCTGAACCAATGCATCCTATGCCACCGTACCTACACCAACTACTTTGCACCACTGCACTTTACACCACTATACTCTATAACATTTTACTCTACACCACTGCACACTCCATCCCTCTACACAATTGCACTGCACACCACTGCACTCTGTACCACTCTATTCTACTGTGCACCACTTTATTCTGCTTCACTACTTTCTGTACCACTCTACTTTGCACCACTCTACGACCCTGCACTTTACGACCTTGCAGTATGCGACCTTGCACTCTACGACCATGCACTCCGACACTACTCTGCATGACTGCACTCCATGCCACTGCACTCTACTCTGCATCATTGAACTCTACGGCACTCTACACCTCAGCACTCTACGCCACTTCCCTCTACACCACTGTATTCTACACCTCTGCACTGTACCCTGAACTAGTCAATTCTACCCTACACCAATGCACTCTATGCCACTTCACTTTATGCCACTCTACTCCACTCTGCGCCACTCCACTTCACTCTGCACCACATCTCTCCACGCCACTGCACTCCACTCTGCACAGCTCTACTCTATCCCACTGCACTCTATGGTACTCTACGTCACTGCACTCTACGCCAATGCACACTACAAAACTTTACTGAAAATCAATGCACTCAATGCCTCTGCACTCTATGCCAATCTACTCTGCACCACTGCACTTTAAGCGACTTCATTCTAAGCCATGCTACTCATCTCTACTACACTCCACGCTACGGTGCTCTAATCCATTAACTTCTGCTCCACTGAGACTCTACTATACTCTATACCATTCCATTGTACAGCACTCTGCTCCACTCTATGCCATTCTACAACACTACTCTACTCTGCATAACTCCCTCGATGCCACTTGAGGCCACTGTACTCCACTCTATTCTATGGCACACAACTGCACTCTACTTCACTCCTTGACAATCTACTATGCTCTATGCCACTCAACTCTACAACACTTTACTCAACTTCACGACATTCTATGCCACTCCATTCAAAGACACTCTACACAACTCTGACAATGTCTTTGACTTCACGACACTCAACTCTACGCCCTTCTACTTTACGACACTGTACTCCCTCCACGGCACTCCACAACACTGTACGCTACTACATGACACTCCACTTCACTCCTTTCCATGCCACTCAACTCTACTGTACGCCACTCTATAACACTCCACTCAACTCCCCTTAACGACACTCCATCGCCACGCCACTCTCCTTTACCACACTAACTTTTGGCGATGCAGAAGAGCAGCCACTCCGGTGTACAGCATTACTAAAATATATTAGCAAAGCTAATAGCTCTTGCATAGGCGAGACCTATTGGCTTTGCCAATGCTTGTTAAGTTGCTGCATCCAAAAAGGTTTTCTAACAGTCATGACTGTACTTCAGCCCAGAAACCGGTCCTTGGATGCTTGATTCCGGTCTGGGAAAGACATGGCTTGGTAGTTCGGACTGGACTGTTCCCATGAGGCACAGGGTCAGAGCTGATTTGCATATAGCCAGTGTCTAACCCAGGGTGGTGTGGAGAGCAAAAAAATTATGGATTTAGGCCCAGATCCTTGTACTGGGGTGAATGTATGACATTGTTCTACATTCTGTCCATCAACTGTGTTTTTTGCAATTTTCACCCCGAGTGGGCTGGGTATGCTCAGACGTGAGTCCCAGGCTCTCCACACCACTGGAGTCAAGCTATCCAGGCTGAATGAAGGCTGATAGCCAGAAACCGGTCCTTGGATGCTTGATTCCGGTCTGGGAAAGACATGGCTTGGTAGTTCGGACTGGACTGTTCCCATGAGGCACAGGGTCAGAGCTGATTTGCATATAGCCAGTGTCTAACCCAAGGTGGTGTGGAGTGTAAAAAAACGATGGATTTAGGCCCAGATCCTTGTACTGGGGTGAATGTATGACATTGTTCTACATTCTGTCCATCAACTGTGTTTTTTGCAATTTTCACCTCGAGTGGGCTGGGTATGCTCAGACGTGAGTCCCAGGCTCTCCACACCACTGGAGTCAAGCTATCCAGGCTGAATGAAGGCTGATAGCCAGAAACCGGTCCTTGGATGCTTGATTCCGGTCTGGGAAAGACATGGCTTGGTAGTTCGGACTGGACTGTTCCCATGAGGTACAGGGTCAGAGCTGATTTGCATATAGCCAGTGTCTAACCCAGGGTGGTGTGGAGTGCAAAAAAACGATGGATTTAGGCCCAGATCCTTGTACTGGGGTGAATGTATGACATTGTTCTACATTCTGTCCATCAACTGTGTTTTTTGCAATTTTCACCCCGAGTGGGCTGGGTATGCTCAGACGTGAGTCCCAGGCTCTCCACACCACTGGAGTCAAGCTATCCAGGCTGAATGAAGGCTGATAGCCAGAAACAGGTCCTTGGATGCTTGATTCCGGTCTGGGAAAGACATGGCTTGGTAGTTCGGACTGGACTGTTCCCATGAGGCACAGGGTCAGAGCTGATTTGCATATAGCCAGTGTCTAACCCAGGGTGGTGTGGAGTGCAAAAAAAAACGATGGATTTAGGCCCAGATCCTTGTACTGGAGTGAATGTATGACATTGTTCTACATTCTGTCCATCAACTGTGTTTTTTGCAATTTTCACCCCGAGTGGGCTGGGTATGCTCAGACGTGAGTCCCAGGCTCTCCACACCACTGGAGTCAAGCTATCCAGGCTGAATGAAGGCTGATAGCCAGAAACCGGTCCTTGGATGCTTGATTCCGGTCTGGGAAAGACATGGCTTGGTAGTTCGGACTGGACTGTTCCCATGAGGCACAGGGTCAGAGCTGATTTGCATATAGCCAGTGTCTAACCCAGGGTGGTGTGGAGTGCAAAAAAACGATGGATTTAGGCCCAGATCCTTGTACTGGGGTGAATGTATGACATTGTTCTACATTCTGTCCATCAACTGTGTTTTTTGCAATGTACTTCAGCTCAGACCTGGAATAAGTCGTGGACCACCACTGGAACTGCATCACCCTTCCATTGAAAATAATTGAGGCACAGACTTAAAATAAAACCCCTTAGGAAAATAATGTTAAAATAAAGTAACTAATTGAGACTTTTTTTTAAATGTATATGAACTTTATTTCACTTAATGTTACAATGTTACACAGAATTAAAAACTAAAGGATGCTTTATTGCATTTTTTTTAAAATAAACATGTCAATATTTCAAACATAAATGTAACCTGTTTTAGCAGAAAAAAGTCAATGTATTTAAAACATGTAAATTAATTTAAATTAACTCTGGACTTAACTTTTAGTAAGTTGTTATATATACTATATAAAAACAAACATTTTACATTAGGTGGATTTTTTTTAATAGATGTTTAAATGAATAAGTATACATTAAACTTATTTAACATAATTCATTTTGATACACTAATAGTGCAGTAACATTTTTATTTGTTCTAGGTTTAAAAAAATATACATTTTACATTAAATTTTAAAGTTAAAATATTTTACTAAATGATTTTAAAATGTAATGCTCACTTGTACTTTTCCCTATACTTTATGATAGGGAAATCTCCGTCCCGGTGGTGGAGACACCCACGTACATGTCTAAAGTTACTAATAGTAAGTTTACACTCATAAATTTGGCTTTACACGCTGGTTTCATGGATAGGGACATGCCTACAGTTTGGAGTAACTTTACACTTGGAAATACTGAATAGCCAAAAGTAGTAAAGTCACTCCAAAGCATAAGAGTATATTAACATGTGAGTAAATCTACATGTGAAACTTACTTTCGTGAATGGGGCTCATCCACTTTTTTGGGCCAGCTAAAATCCCGGTTGAAGTTTGCCTCCAATGGTGGGGTCACAATAAACTTGGGATCTAGGAAATTTATAGACTCAACCGGTCGTGGAAGCCACAAACAAAAAGTGGTGAGGCTGGTGGAGGGGACACGGAGGGGCACGGGGGGGGAGTGGGGGTTAATCATTTAAAAAAAAAAAAGTAACTTACCTAAAGCTGCTGGCCGCACACTGCGTTGCGCTTTGGGGTTCTTCCTGGTCCCAGCAGACACTGTAAAAGCATCCCAGACTCCCTGTGCAATCCCACGCTGCTCTCATGCAATGGACAGGGAGTTTGTGCTGTTTCTCCAACCCGGCTGTTCAATGCATCCCAGTAGGAAAAAGCTAAGTGTGCATGTGTGTTTGGCCGGCCCAAGGTGGCCAGCCAAATACACATGTGCACTCAGAAATGCACAAACCAGTCCTCCTCCCCCTCCCATGGCCCCGGCCCCACCCCTCCCTATGCACGCCGGCTTAGCAGCAGGTGAAAAATAAAATAATGAAAGAATATTGTTTTATTTTTCACCTGCTGTCTCTGAGCCAGTGTGTCGACGCTCCTTGGTCATTGCGGAGGATTCACCCATCTACTTGACCTTTAATAGAAGCACCTTCAAAAAGCAAAGCAACATCAGTAGAGCTGACAGATGTCAGATAAGTTAATTATCAAGCATGGTCCTCAGGAAGTGGGTTTTCCCAATTGACTGTGATGTTGTGCAGGGTCTCTCTTATTTTGCATGATAATTTTTTGGGGGGGATTTTCTAGTAATTCGATGACGTTCTAGTGGATAAAAAACCTTTCCCAAGGCTGGTACTTACCTTTTCCATTTACCTTTCCCATAGTCAGGTTTCTGATTCACGTTTTCTATATAACTACTGTTTGAATTCGCATTCCTTTGGAGCGATTCTTCTCCATTGGAAGTGTGTTAAGCTCTTCTGTCAAATCTGTTTGGATCACAACTGAAGGGCCTTTTGAGTGTTCTTCCTTTCAAAATGTTGCTTCCATTAGCATTGACTTCAGTCATATGACTTATGGAAAGTGAGCATTGCTCTGTTCTCCACCCTGCCTGGGGCTGCTTCTGCCTGCAATGTCTATGTTGCGGATGTATGACGTTACAACGCATACTTTTACAACGCATACCGTTACAACGCATTTTTTACAACGCAAAAACTTTTACAACGCATACCATTACAACGCATGTTTTTACAACGCAAGTACTTTTACAACGCATACCATTACAACGTAAGTATTGGTAAGTATATAATATATTTTTTTAATTAATTGTAATTAATATAATTTAATTTAATTTAATTTATTTAATTTAATTTTTTTTACCCTGTACCCCTGTACCCCAAAAACCCAAATTAACCCAGAAACCTAAAAATACCCCTGTACCCTAAAAACCCAAAACTGTCCCTGAACCCTAAAAATATCCCTGTACCCCATAAACCCAAAACTGTCCCTGAACCCTAAAAATACCCCTGTACCCAAAAACTGAAAACTGACCCTGAACCCTAAAAATACCCCTTTACCCAAAAACTGAAAACTGTCCCTGAACCCTAAAAATACCCCTGTACCCAAAAACTGAAAACTGACCCTGAACCCTAAAAATACCCCTTTACCCAAAAACTGAAAACTGACCCTGAACCCTAAAAATACCCCTTTACCCAAAAACTGAAAACTGACCCTGAACCCTAAAAATACCCCTTTACCCAAAAACTGAAAACTGACCCTGAACCCTAAAAATACCCCTTTACCCAAAAACTGAAAACTGACCCTGAACCCTAAAAATACCCCTTTACCCAAAAACTGAAAACTGACCCTGAACCCTAAAAATACCCCTTTACCCAAAAACTGAAAACTGACCCTGAACCCTAAAAATACCCCTTTACCCATAAACTAAAAACTGACCCTAAACCCTAAAAATACCCCTTTACCCAAAAACTGAAAACGTAAAAAAAAAAAAAACATATAAAATATTAAATATAATTATATACTTACCAATACTTACGTTGTAATGGCATGCGTTGTAAAAGTACTTGCGTTGTAAAAACATGCGTTGTAATGGTATGCGTTGTAAAAGTTTTTGCGTTGTAAAAAATGCGTTGTAATGGTAGTGCGTTGTAAAAATTGCGTTGTAAAGGTTGTTTACCCTATGTTGCAAATAGGACCCTGGTTCATCGGAAACTGGTTTAATAGCTTCACATCAAGTACAAGATGTTTTCTCCTAACGTGATTTCCAGAGTCATTCTCTCAGAAGATTATATTATTACGTTTCGTGCAGTTTCCAAAGACTCAAGACAAGTGGTCTTCAAACTGTGGGGAATGCCTCGTTTTGGGCTTTCCGCAGTGTGCGGAAGGTGGTGAGAGGACCTGGGGGAACACAGCTTTGAAGGAGGGGAATGTAAGCTAACAGAAAATAAATGATAGCCATGGGGGGGCAAGATGTAAACAGCTCCTGATGCTGTGCTGCATTTTAGAGGTTATGCTCAGGCTCAGTAGTGATTAGATAACTACAAGAGAGAGGCTCCATGCCTGTTAAAAGTGCCTTCTGGATGCCCCTGATTAGGTGTCAGATAGTGTGTTTACACGATGCCTCGACACTGATCATACCAATGGGGAAGCATAAACCTCTAAAAGTGGCCTACATGCGACACACATAAAAGCATCCTACTTTATAGATCCCTCAGAAAACAAGGTTTAGAAAGTAAAGTAAGAAAGGATGTCAGAAAAACAAGAGAAAATGTAGGTATTTTGCACTCAGCACCCACATTTTGATGCATATTTTTGAAATTATAATAATAACCTAGGAAAATAGTAAACACACTTATTTTCAGTCACTTATTAGCAATAACATCTAACAATGTCTGAAGAATAAAGCTTGCCAAGGATTCAAACCTTTGCAGCTCAGTTCACAAGAAGATGGTTGTAGCTGGTGCATAGCCTATTGAATTATTTCTGTGGGTTGAATTTGTTACATGTATGTTACAACGAGGATTTCTGCAAAAACCTAAATTAACCTACTGAACTATAGTCCTAGGCTTTGAACTTGAGACGTGCAGCTGTTGGGTAGAAAATACACTACTATCGCAATTTAACACCTTGAGAGTTTATAACCTGCATCTAAAATAACAGTGCACCTGTGTATCCATATATATTTCTATGAGAGTAACAAAGGTTAATGCTAAGTATAGTAAGGAAAACATTATTTACTGTTTCGATACAAACCCAACTTAAACTATACAAACATTAGACGTTCAATTTATAATTGAAGCACCACCTTCAAATTACTATACGTTGCACATCTCCATACACATTCTTGTCACACTCACTTCCCACACTACATTGACTTTGACTCACACCTTCTCCATCCATTACAGTAGGGTGTCGTATATTGGAGCGGCACAGAGTGGATTGTCATACATTGGCGTAGAGTGAGATAAAGTGTTTTGCAGTGGCTTTGAATGAAGTGGATTGGAGTGGAGTGGCATAATGTAGTGTGAAGTAATTATAATAGAGTGGATTTGTATATCATAGAGTATAGCGGAGTGGAATAGACTGGAGTGTCGCAACGTAGAGTTGAGTAAAGTGTCATCAGTGGAAGTGGCACCTCGTACAGTAGAGTGGAGTGCTGTGTTGTAGAGTGTTGTTAAGTCTAGTAGAGTGGAGACTAGTGTTGTACAGTGGACTGTACGAGCACAGAGTGGAGTACAGACTTGAACAGTGGAGTCTCTACGGGATAGAGTGTAGTAGAGTATCGTAGAGTGGCACAGAGTGCCATAGAGGTTTGCAGAGTGGAGTTATATAGTGTGTCGTACAATGGAGCAGCACAGAGTGGAGAGTCAAACAGTGGCATAGAGTGGGGTAAGGTATCGTACACTGGACTACAGTGGAGTTGCGTGGGGTCACGTAGGATAGAGTAAAGTGTAACACAGTGGGCTGTTATGTTGTAGAGTACAGTGGCATGGTGTGGAGTAGAGTGGCCTGGCGTAGTATACAGTGAAGTAAAGTGTCATAGAGGGAAGTGCTGTGTTGTACCATGGAGAGCCACAGAGTGGATTAGAGTGTCCTGCAGTGGAGTGGTGTGGAGTAGAGTGTGGTACAGTGTGGTAGAGTAGAGTGGCATACAGTCTTATAGAGTTGAACAGCATAGAGTGGATTGGTGTGGAATGGAGAAGAGTAGAGAAGAGAGGAGTAGTGTGTCATAGAGCAAAGTGCGGTAAAGTGTGGTGGAGTGGTATTTGCCTAAGATTTGTAAAACATAAAACAAAAACTTATACGGTATCTTAAAGCCTATGTCGCAGTCAAATCTGATTTACTAGTTTCTAATCACACCGATCTGGGAACAAGCACTATTTGTTGCTATGTAATGAAGGCTACATTCTAAACTAGATCTATTTACACTAGATTTGGGGCACAGTAGGTGTGGCACAGAGAGAGAAAGGGATGGGCCTGTGATTGGACTTCAAGGGGTTAAGACAAGGCTTTATTTCAAGACATTCTGGCCCAGATTACGCCACAGTATGTGAACCCGCATCTATACACAGGTTGCAATTACCAGTTGGTAGGTGTTTAACACATTCAATAAATATCGGATGCATTAAATCCCTCAACCTTTGTTAAATTTTAGCAGGTAAAACCTGCTGCAATTCAACAGGGGAAAGCATACAGTATTTACTGCATCATGCGCACTTTGGGGCGTTAAACGCCAAAATCCTCATGTTATGCCCTACTCAAATAAATAGCGTACCCTGTGGTATCATTATCGGGTTTGATAAATTGCACCTACACTGTTTTTTTAAGGCAATAGAAAGCACTATATGGAAACAAACACTTTGCACGGCTAATGTCTTGGGGAGCAGAAATAATATTATACCGTTCCCTTATCCGGGACCCAACCCGCACCACAATACACAATTATACAGTACGATACAACACATTTATCTTCACTGGTAATAACCCCACGCACAAAGAATAATGATTAACAACGTTACAACCATTACCACCCCTGCACCGAATGCCAACAATCCCAAAACCCTGTGGTGCATCCTTCTCAATGTGCGCTCCCTGCACCGACACGCCATTGAAATCTGGGACCTCCTCGACACCCTCTCACCGAACGTCGCCTTCTTTACAGAGACATGGGCCAACGCCTCCTCCGCACCCGACATCGCCTAAGCCACCCCCGACGGATACAAGATCCATAGGAAAGACTGCCCCAACCGCCCAGGAGGAGTACTCGCCATCACACACAAGAGCTCTCGCCGACTCTCCACCTCCACCACAAATGACCCCCTCTCCACCACCGAGCACCTTCACTTCCTGATACAGACAAGCCAGAGAACCACTCTTCATTGCACTCCATGCCATCGCCTCCATATATACTCATCTGAGACCTGAACTTCCACCTCGACAACCCCATCAACCCGAACTCCATCACCCTCCTGGACAACTTGGCCAACATCGCCCTGAAAAAAGCTCATCACCACGCCCACCCACAAGGCAGGATACACCCTCGACCCCACCTTCGCAGGATGTAACAACATTTACTTCAGCCACACCACCCAACCCCCCTGGACGGACCACCCCTGAATACACTTAGACATCGACAAACCCACCGCCCCCAAATTGGCAACACGCCCTCCACGAAGGAACTGGAGCAAACTCACTGAGGAGCAGCTCAACCACACTCTCAACCGCGATGCCATAACCACCTTGACCAATGCCAACCTCGCAGGCAAAGAACTCCACACATGGATCTCCAACTACGCAGACGAACTCGCACCCCTATGCAACTCCAACAGACAGCGCCCCAGAAAGGCCACCTGGTTCTCCACTGACCTCCAAGAATCCAGACGCACCTGCAGATGTCTCGAGAAGAACTGGAGAAACAGCAAAAGCCCAGAAGATCACACCACCTATAAAACTGCAATGACAGAATACCACCAACGCATCAGATCCATCAAAAGGACCTTTATCCGAAACAAGATCATCACCAACTCCAGCAACTCCAAGGAACTCTTCAGCATCATCCAGGAATTCACTAAGCCCCTCAGCGAAACCACGGACATCACCCCCTCCCAGGACCTCTACCACAAGCTCGGATCCTACTCCCATCTGAAAATCAAGGGTCTCTATGACCACTTCAACGACCAAACACCTGACATCCAAACCACCGCCCTCTCCAGCAACGCAAATGGGCCAACCATCTCCTCCTGGACCCCATCCACCACCGAGGACACCACCTCAACCGTTAAAGGCATCCACTCAAGAGCTCCCATGGACCCCTGCCCACCGCACATCTACCACAGAGCCACCTCCGCAATCACTCTCGAACTACGAAGCACCATCAACACCACTTTCAAGACAGGCACTTTCCCCAACGACTGGAAATGTGCAGAAGTCAGACCCCTGCTCAAGAAACCATCAGTAGACTTTACGGACCTCAAGAATTACCAACCCATTTACCACCTCCCTTTTGCAGCCAAAGTCACAGAGAAGATCGTCAATGCCCAGCAAACAACATTCATCGAAGAAAACTCCATCCTTGACCCCTCCCAATCCGGATTCCGAAGCAACCACAGCACAAAGACCGCTCTACTCGCCGCCATAGATGACATACGCACCCTCCTCGACCAAGGACACACCGCGCCCCTGCTCCTACTCGACCTCTCTGCAGCATTCAACACCGTCTCCCACCGCACACTCACCACCAGACTCCACAACACTGGCATACAGCAAACTGACCTCAAATGGATCAGCTCCTTCCTCACTGGAAGAACCCAAAGAATCAGACTGCCACCCTTCCTCTCTGAACCCACGGAAATCAACTGCAGAGTAACCCAAGGATCGTCACTCACCCCACACTCTTCCACATCTACATGGCCCCCTCGCCACGATCATCAGACACCACGGACTAGGCATTGTATCCTACGCCTACGACACCCAGCTAATCCTCTCCCTCACCAAGGACCCCATCATCACCAGACTCAACTTCCATGAAGCAATGCAGGACATCGCATCCCGGATAAGCAATATCTTCCTGAAGATCAACGCGGAGAAGACAGAAGTCCTCATCCTCGGACCCTCCCCCTCCGCATGGGACAACATCTGGTGGCCCACCGGCCTCGGCAGCCCTCCCACACCCACGAACCACACCCAAACCTCGGCAACATACTCGACAACTCCCTCTCCATGACCTGATGGGTCAACGCCGTTGCCTCCAGCTGCTTCAACCCCCTCCGCATCCTCCGAAAGACCTTCATATGGATCCCCCCCGAATCAAGGAAGACCGTCATCCATGCACTCATAACCAGCAGACTGGACTACGGAAAAGCCCTCTACGCTGGGATCAACAAGTGTTTCTTCCACAAACTACAGACCATACAGAACACCGCAGCCAGACTTGTCCTCAGCATCCCTCGACAGGAACACATCACCCAATACCTGCGCTACCTCCACTGGCTCCCCTTAGAGAAGAGAGTCAAGTTCAAGATACTCACACACACCTACAAATGCCTCCACAACACCGGATCCCAATACCTCAATGAGAAAATCTCCTTCCACAGACCCAAAAGAAACCTCCAATCCACTGACCTCACCCTCGCCGACACCCCCACGCATCCGAAAAGCCAGGACAGGTGGAAGAGCCTTCTCCCACATTACGGCCAAGACCTGGAACAAGCTCCCGGTCGACATCAGACACGTCCCCCACTTACCATCTTCAGGAAGACACTCATGACCTGGCTCTTCGACTGAACGGACCTGATAAAATGCCCCCAGCACCTTGAGACCCTGACGGGTGAGTAATGCGCTTCACAAGTCCCTGATTTATTGATTGAGACTGGAATTAAGCTAAGGGATGCTGTAGAGAGTTTGCCATTGTATCTGGTTTCTGCCCAATTCACTTAACATATTTCGCTAAATCTACTAGACTCAGCTTTAAATCTTTGGCACAATTGCAGGTAACGCATGTCCGAGGGGCTATGGTCAAGGGGGCCTGTTCTTTCACACTATCTGGAAATGACCTTAGAGAGTGACAAACAGGTCCAAGGTCCAGATTGTCAGAAGTTACTGCGATGCCTGGGGCTAAATCAATGCGGTGCCCTCTGGGTGCTTGCTCTGTTTTTGACAGGTGGCATAAGTAACTCTTTCAAAGTGTTAATAAAGAGAAAACATCTTATCTAGCACCATGTAGTGGTATGGCCACGTAAGCTGCCTCATTAATGAAGATGACAGACTTCTTTCTAATTAAATATCTATAAATACGTTTTACTAAATCACTGCAAGGCTTTGCAAAGTGCAGGGCGAGAGGCATAAATCTCCTGCGTCCCCAATTTGTGATGGCCAAGTCAAAGGTTACAGAGGACCTGGTGATAACTCTGGAATGCCCTGTACCCTTGAATGCCACAATAAGGTTACTGTGTATATGGGGGCGAGCAAGTGCCACCAAAATATATGAAATTGTTCTGTGACATTTGGCTAAATGACAGTGCTACAAGCGATTGCGAGAATTGTGGTAGCCATGACCCAGCATGGTTTGAACTCTGGAAAAATAATGTGAACTGGTGCCATCAGCTCAGAGGGTGCGGCACTGTTACCAGTGACGTCCCTTGAAATTTACCAGCATATGGGGCAGGTGGGCGAAATTCACTTCTTCCACTGAATATCATCCCTATTCAATATGACGAGTATTGTTTTGATAACGTTCTAAAGTGATATATTCTCTGTTATACATGTTATCTTTGATCATTAATATTGTTAGATAACAAAAGACTGTCTCATTTTGTTGAAACTCTGAAAATGAATAAAAAGTTTAAAATAAATAAATTTAATATATATATTACCTACTGGCGGTCGCCAGTAGGTATATATAGTTAGGATTTTTTCTCTATGGGATTTTTGAAAATTCTATGTCAAATAACTTTGGCGTTTGTGGACGGAATTGGCTGAAATTTTCAGGAAAATGGCACATTTTGTTTCTGAGCAGCCCCTGAAAATTGGGGGGGGGGGGGGTTCGTCCAGGGGGGGGTCGAGAAAAAAGGGGGGTCCCAAAACGTGTTTTTAACATTGAGTTTTCCATAGGGCGGTTGGCCTCACTTTTAGCCCGAACGGCTGAATGGATTTGCACGAAACTTGGCAAAATTGTAGGGACTGGTAGCCCGATGTGCCTTTTGTAGGTCTCAATATATGTGCTACAGTGGATTTTGAGAAATTAACGTTTAAAAAAAGATATATATCTGTAACAGCGGACCGGGCAGCGCTCCAGTACGCGTACTTTTCGCGCAACGGAGCTTTGTGAAGCGAAGCTGATTGGTTCTCCGGCGTCTGTAAACATTCCAAACAGTCCGTAGCGGCCGCCATCTTGTCTCTCGGTAGGATCGAGAGACAAGAGGAGGCCAAAGCGAAGGGGCAAATGACCATAAGGGGGCATAGTAGATCCTCGCTGACCCCCTAGGTTTGATGTGGAGGTTTTAAAAGGGCCCCGCGGGGCAAAAAAAAAATAATAATAATAATAATCGAACGGCTGAATGGATTTGCACGAAACTTGGTAAAATATTAGGGACTGGTAGCCCGATGTGCCTTTGCTAGGTCTCAATATGTGTGCTCCAGTGGATTTTGAGAAATTAACGTTCAAAAAAAGATATATATCTGTAACAGCGCTCCGCTTCGCGTAACGGAGGTTTGCGAAGCTGATTGGTCATTCTGTCACTGGGCTATAGTTGGGCTACATCTGGCTGATATTTGGGCTACATTTGTTTTTTTGTCTCTGGCGGCCATCTTTGGGCTACATTGGGCTACATTGGGCTTCATTGGGCTACATTGGGCTACATTTGGGCTCCAACATATATATAGGCCAATGTAGCCCAATATATATTTTTCAAAGTTAATTTTCGTAAAAACCACTGGAGCATATATCTTGAGACATAGCAAAGGCACATCGGGCTACCAGTCCCTACAATTTTGCCAAGTTTCGTGGAAATCCATTCAGCCGTTCGAGCTAAAAGTGAGTCCAACCGCCCTATGGAAATGAAGGAAATGAATGGGTAATTTGTAATTAGCAAATAGCTCATCGCAAACTAGGAATGGTAAAGAATCGCTATTTATTCCTTAAAGTTCGCTATTTAGGAAATGCAAAAAACTTTGATGATACATATGGCGGTTCATCTCTAACAAGATAAGAAGCATAGGGATAGATTTATGATGACTGGCGCATCACCAGGGATGTGTTAGTCATTCTGTGCCGCTGTTCCGTCACCTATGGTGTGCTGCATTTACAATGCGGCGCATCATGGGGCAAAAACAGCACAGATGCGTGATGTATCTGTGCCGTAAAGGTGGCGCATTGCTGGAGTTGTATCGCAAGTGTGATGAAGCTCCAGCAAGGGTCGGGGGTGCCCCTGTCGCAGGGTTTCTGTTCTCACACAGAACTGTGGACAGAGGATTGGAACCTCGGCGAATTAGGGTGCCCCAAAACTCACCTTAGTAATCAAAAACCCCTTAGCAAGCTAGGTACAGTGTCACATTGGATATAACAAACTCTCAATGTTTAGACAATCCAGAATATGAACTTATAGTACCTCAGGATACGTGGAACTCATGAACAGTCGGTCGTTATATATTTCTTAGAAACCAGAACATGGAGTTAAGAAGAACACATGTGTATTTGAAATGTTTATTTACTAATGCCGTCTTCTCAGGCGTAGTATCTTAGATAATACAAGTACACATATTATCAGTAGCAAAATTACCAGCATAGTTACTAGTACATAAAAAGCGAATGGTGACAGTATGTTAACATGCTGTAAATGAATAAGAGTTAGCAACACTTATAAGCAGCCACGGGCCGTGGAGGGAGTTACGGTGGGGCAGGGAGGCGGGGAGGGGGAGGGGCAGGGTGGAGAGGGCTCCACCCTGCCCCTCCCCCTCCCCGCCTCCCTGCCCCACCGTAACTCCCTCCACGGCCCGCGGCTGCTTATATCTCACCCTCCCTAATACACATATTATATTATTTGCTAAGAAGGTCTCTTTGTGTTGGTTTAGGGCGTGCCCATACTTTAGTGTCTTAGATTTGAAGGAATCACATCAGCATACACCAGCTCTCTCTTCATGTGAACCGCATCAACTGTTGTGTATGTGTGCTCATGCCCAGAATTGGCAGAAGCTGCACTTATGTTATGAGTATGAAGTCGTGGAGATCAGACCTCATAACAATTCTGTATCGTGTTGTTCTTGAAACTTCAGCACTCGCTGTACAGATATAGTTTAACAAGCAAAGCAGATAGTAGAGCAATAACATATTATTCTCATGTAAACCACGATGAACTACTAGGTTGAAAGCTAAAGCAACAACTAAGTGTCGTGTGCAGAAGTTGCAAAAAAGGAAAAATGGCGTTTAAACCGGTAATGAGCACATGCTAACTTAACACGGTGTAAAGATATCCAGGACCTAGATGACACCTCCCCATGATCCGGAAACGAACTGAATAAGATAATAGAAGTGCCATCTCATGAGAGCAGATTGCAACTTTATATGTGGACGGTCCGCAAGGTAAAACATTAAAAACTAGGAAAATTTAATGCTAAAGAAAAATAAAACAGCCAAGTACTTTATCGAGTCTTAATCCAATAGGCAAGCTAAATAATAAAAACTTGACAAATAAGTCAATGAATTGTCAATGAAATGCTAGTACTCAGCATATCAAACATGAAAAAGGTCTATGACATAACTGTGTATGCAAAATAAGCTGCAACAGCCTCCAATAGGAAGTCACCGTCTTCATCCGAAAAGAGTTCAGCCATCCAATTTAAAAGCGGAAAAGAACATACGTGCTCTCCCAGCACCGGATCCTCTATCACCATCAGAGGACAGCTCGGTGGGTTTTCAAGAAAGCTCTGTTCCAAGAAAGACTGTGTTGCCGCCAGTAAATTCCAGGGACCAATTAGTCCATGCATCAATGCCACAGCCATAATCCTTTCGCCAGGACAAACCAACTCGTGAGTAATGATAGGAGTCATCAGCTGATTAAAGTCGACGTCAGGAGAAACCGGTCCGCAGAGACACAAATCAATGGCCCAATCGAAATCACAGGTCAGGCAGTGAAATACAGGCTGGACACAGGTGAAGAAGGAGAATCGAAAAGATAATCCATATGCCGTGCTTAATATCGCCAACGGCATTGTGCCATAATATTCTAGCATGCGATTGCGGAACAGTGTCAGCAGCTGCAGGGCGGGAGCTTGCACAGGAGGGACATCCATATTTAAAAATGTAAAAAAGCACAAGAGCGTCCGCTGGTAATGCAAGTAAAAATGGGAATCCACGAAGCACAGTGGAAAAAAATAGAATGAAAGAAAGCAGGGATGACTCCAAAGATTTTCTCAAATGAAGTCACGAGACCACTGGTAACAACTTTAAAAAAGTGCGCCAGGGCCTTTGTGGAGGACGCGTTAAAGATAGTCCGAACCATCTTGCTGAAATGGAAAGGCGAATCAGTATTGAAAAGGGTCTGCACCTCTGTACAGGTGTTCGCTATGTGAAGCACGAAAGTTTCACGGGCCGAACTCAAGGCCACCTCTCTCTGAGACAAAAGAGCTCTTATTCTTGCCATGCCGTTGAAATCTGCTCCCAAGGTTGGTATTTGTGGCCAGATTGAAAACTCCCTATGTTCATGTGTGGGAGGAAATAGAACATTTCTGCAGCAAATAACCCGTTCACTTACTGTTACGATAAAAGGAATACTTTTAATTAACCCAGAACAATCTTCATTATTGAGCATCAAATAACTACCATTTTCCAACAACTTGAACGTGGGGATGATAGCAGGAACTGGCGTGCCTTGCAACACGCAAGCCATATTTGGTCGGTGTTTGTTGCATGAACCGTGTAACTGTATGTGCCTACACATTAGTGAATGATCTGGCGTCTCAGTGCATTCCTCTCCATTCAGATAAACTTCTTGATCATCTTTGAAACATCTGTATGTGTATGGAAGCGACCAGACCTCATGAAGAAAAGCACTACCTAAAGGTTCATAACGACCTATTGGTATATATTTCATACAATTTGAAAACTTATATAAAGCAAAAGGCAGCGTTATTAAACCGTGGATAAGGCACGTTGCCAAAAAACCCGCAATCCTCTGCTGATGATGTCACTGAGCATGTCATGAATGATGTAATATGTGACATCATCAGCAGTGGATTACGGGTAATAGTATCTCTAGTTTACTCCCCTATAGCTGTCTTTCTTTTAACATAAGTGTCTGTTTCCTTCCCTTATACTTACTGTTCTTTTTTTAAAAAAAATTTTTGGTTCACTTCCGGTTCGCGTACCGGCGAGCGAACTGGGAAGCGAACTACGAGAAATAGAGGTTGGCACAGTTCCAAATATTGTACCAATTTTTTAATAACGGGGAGGTAGTTCTGAAAAGAACTTTTTTTTTTATTGTTTTTGTTGTTTTATATTTTTTTTATTATTTTTCTGAACATTTTTTTACTTTTTTTGAATTTTTCTGAACAGTTTTATATTTTTTTGGGGTTTTCTTGCAGGGGGCAATGAAAACGATTCATTGTAAAGGGCTCAACAGGAGCAACAAAACAAAAAAAAAGTATTTATTATTTGGGGCGTTTCGTACAAACTTGCATATGATAGTCAATAGCTCTGTTGATCAGAGTGATGCTTCTTTCTCCGTAGCAAATGAATCCATTGCAATGTACGCAGACGTGTTTTACTTCATGAAATCTCGTTTGAATATTTGGCACCATCTCCCTGCCCTCTGGTCCCGTTACTTCCGGTACAACAGATCTTCTGGCCATAATAGGGAGATTATCTAGGTCGTTACGAAACTGTGCAGCACTGTAGTTGTTAGGATGCCACCTAGTCATATGGCGATGCATTGTGTAGTTTCCGAAACTGTATTTTTTGTCGGTCCCTCTGGACAGTCTATCTTGACATATAAGGCAAGTTACGTATCTTGCATTTACTTTTTTCTGACCTTTGGGAATTTAAAAAAATTGCCAAATGAAGTTTTCTTTCCGGTGAGACGTCCTGGGCTCCTCAGGCAAAAAGTGCCTCTCTTCGTGCTCGTCGTCCTGTTCCTCTTCTTCCTCTTCTTGCTGAATTATAACTTGAGCAGGTGGTCCACTCTTCCTTGGATGTGGTGGAGGTGGTGGGGAAGCACCAGCTGAAGCTACTAAAGAAGCCATTGCTCACTGGTAACAAAGGGTCTTTCTCTCACAATGATGAAAGTCAGAGTGAGGAAAGAAGGAGGGATTTTCATCATTTGGGAAAAACAATAGTTCTCAACCAATGAAAAGTGTTCATTTTAGATTATATGACCTAGTCTTACATCATTAGGAAACCAAAAGTGAAATGAACCAATGAAAAGTGTTATTACCAAGTCACATGACCTGCTGTGTTTACGTTAAGCGCTTTGCAGGGCCTCCCGGTTTGCTTCCAGAAACCTGTGCTTTGCGACTCGGTAAGCGTACCAGTTCGCTAACGTAGCACGTCATATGACGTATCACGCGACAACGCGAAACGTCATGCGGACGGGAGGCGTCACGATGTTGTTTTCTAACGCGGCAGTTGCGGTAAAGAAACGTTTACCGGCTCGCGGTCTATTTCGCGGCATCAAGGTCAGCTAACGGGAAGCTTCCCGATTCGCGAAGCGGGAACGAAGAAAAAAAAAAAAAAAAAAAAAAAATTATTAATAAACATATAAAATATATTTTTGGATTTAAAGAAGAATACATTTTACAGCTACAGATATTAGCTGTTAAAAAACCAATGAAATTCACTGAAAAAACCATAGGTTATAGACCATATATAGTTAGGAATTAGCATTTACAAAACCTTGAAAATTCACTGAAAAAACCATAGGTTATAGACCATATATAGTTAGGAATTAGCATTTAGAAAACCTTATTTTACTCACACAAAACCATTGAAATTCCATATATAGTTAGTTGCACTAACTATATATCGCGCACCCGCAATCCACTGCTGATGATGTCACATATTACATCATTCATGACATGGTCAGTGACATCACTGATGACATCACTGATGACATCTCAAATGACATCACTGATGACATCACTGATGACATCTCAAATGACATCACTGATGACATCATGACACACCAATACCAGTTACTACATACGCACTCACTGATTCCTACGTCTACACACACATTCACTCATTCACCCATACAATCACTCATACATACAGTCACTCATTATTACAACACTATCATATGCACTCATACACCTATGCAGACAGTCACACACTGCCACTCATCCATGGAGTTACTCACACACCAAGTCAGTCCTGTAAAGAATCAATCACACTTCCATTTCTTCATCTATACAGTTAAACACAGAACACCATACTTCAGTGACATCACTGATGACATCACTAATGACATCTGAAATGACATCACTGATGACATCTCAAATGACATCACTGATGACATCATGACACACCAATACCAGTTACTACATACGCACTCACTGATTCGTACGTCTACACACACATTCACTCATTCACCCATACAATTACTCATACATACAGTCAGTTATTATTAGAACACTATCATATGCACTCATACACCTAGTCAGTCCTGTGAAGAATCAATCACACTTCGATTTCCTCATCTATAGTTAAACACAGAACACCATACTTTTCACACATATACTAACACATACTTACTCTCTTATACAATCACTGATACAAGTACACATTGATATGCACAGCGTCACACACCTCCCAGCCAGCCACACACACACTCAGTCTTCCATCCATCCAGTCATTCTTCAATATGTAAAACGTATTTAAACTTTACAAAAACACAGACACTAGATGATGTCATCAGTGATGTCATCAGTGATGTCACTGACCATGTCATGAATGATGTAATATGTGACATCATCAGCAGTGGATTGCGGGTGCGCGATATATAGTTAGTGCAACTAACTATATATGGAATTTCAATGGTTTTGTGTGAGTAAAATAAGGTTTTCTAAATGCTAATTCCTAACTATATATGGTCTATAACCTATGGTTTTTTCAGTGAATATATATATATATATATATATATATATATATATATATTGTTAGATACGAAGGTGTGAATAATCCAGGGGTTGGTGTACATGCACAGACGGATTGCTTATAACCGTGCTTACGCTATGACATAATTCTGCTGACTTCTGATGACGAAAAAAATAAAAACATTTTCACCAAAAAAAGTAGAGCACACGCAGTGGCACAAAACCACACCACGGGTCTGCAGATGGTACCGCACTCCTGAGAGGATAACTATGCAAAGGAAAAAGGTACCAAGCAAAGAGGTTGGTGAGTCAGCAAATTAACAGGAAGAGCCAAGCCAGGGCCAAGGGCAGGCGCTGGCTCTAGGAGTCCTTGCACAAGCCGAGCCGAGCCGCGATAATATGTGGCATGTAAACCATACAACAAACATCAAGTTAGAATATAATACAGTCTTTTCAAAAAGTGTATCTCTTTTACATGCAGAAGTGTTCACCACAGTACATCAGATTTTACCTCTGAATTGATTAAATGTGAGAATTTTTTAACACAAATGAGAGAAACATTCCTACCCTCGCCCTGATAACAATGCTATTAGTAAAATAATAGGCAAGTCAGTTGTCGTGTGTACCCTATGTGGGGCCTAGATTCTTATTATACATGTAGCTATATTATAGGCTATTAAATCAAACATGCAAGGTTTTTGTACAGTGCACATGCTGAACTTGCGTTCTTGAAAGTGCGATAGTATGTGATAATGAAGAAACAACGAGGCGCGATGAAATAAAGTATTTGCCTAGGATCACACAATTTAGTAGAGCAGGGAAGCCAGTTTGACCCGGATTTTTCAGTTTCACATTGTGTAATTCAGTCACTAAATGGGTTTCTCGTTCAAACACCAAAGCTTAATGCTTTGTTCTTTATTACTGGAGGATGAGATTAGAGTGTGGGTGACAGGCAGAACCCAGGTTTTATTTTGGGGCAGTTTTACATAGTGCATACCTCGCAGAGGGATATAAGTGTGCCTCACAACAGGAAAAGACTATGTTGCGTGTTTTGGTATAGAAGATTTGCCAAGATTCACAGGGCACCGAGTCGAGGCCGTGATTTGTACCCTGAATCCCCATGCTAAATGGTTGCAGCTGTAGCTAATAGCCCATATCTCTTCCTGTGAAAGTCCGGCTTGTTTTGGGCTCGAGAGTCCAAGAGCACCTCGAGAAGAGCCAGATACTGTCATCTGTCTCGAAATTTCAGTGGCTCTCCCACCTCTCTCTATCCACGAAGCTTCAGAATCAATGACGGTGGATCACATCCCAAAACATCTCATCACTTGTAAAAGTAATTTCCATCAGAACTGCAGCTCTCAGTAAGATTTTTTTTTGTTTAAGCACAGGGAGATTATGGGCCTGATTTGGAGTTCGGCAGATGGGTTACCCTGCCACAAACTTGACCGATATCCATCTGCCATATTACAAGTGCCATTGGACATACCGGGATATCCATCACATTTGTGATGGAGTGACCTGTCTACTGAACTCTAAATCAGGCTTTAACCTCTTCTATGCTCATGACGGGCTCAGCTCGTCATGAGGCATAGTGCAGCTGCACTCATGACGAGCTGAGCTCGTCACAGCCTTTGGAACGTTGCACGCGGGGATAATTACCCCGCTGTGCTGAACGTTCGAAAAACGGGTGTAGTTGTGACGAGCGGAGTCGTCATGAGTGCAGCTGCACTGTGCCTCATGATGAGCTGAGCTCGTCACAAGCAAAGCGGCGCCGCGTGCGGCCTCCCTCCCCCTGCACAGCGGGGGGGAAACACCTTCGCAGAAAAGGGGTTAAGTGGTTTGCCCAGAACATTTTTGGTGGTGAAGTTAAGTTCTTTACACAAAACCACAAGATGCTGAGACATCGCTAGGACTGGAAACGAGTTGCCCAGTTCTAAAGTCTGCAGCTCCAGAAGTTAGGCCATATCTCCTCCCATTGTTGCTCTAATCATGCGGGAAACATTTATGTGAATGGGACGACAGCCCACAATTGTTCTTCAAAGCAGCTTTTTTTGGGTGTGCACTGTGATTGCTTTAGTGCAATCCTATTTGGTCAATGCACTGTTGCCCTTTGAGCGCTGGCTGGTTTGTGGTTGGGGGTTGCTGAATGGTCAGATTTATTGGCTGTGTAAATTGTCTTGGCACAGTAGCAGTGACTAATTGTGGCCTTGTTGGTTTTGGTCCTTCTATTAAAAATACAATGAAGCTCAACACAGTTAGCTAAGAGTTGTTTTACTGGTTTATCTGTAGGCTTTCTGTGGTTTCCTTGCCACTGTACAGAAATGTATGAACAGGTTTTTGAACAAAACCCCGACATTGCCCCTTTATTGTACTTTATTGTAATTGAATTTGTAATTCATGAGGTCAAGACGTGCCGTTTTATGACCATGGCCGAATTCCTGATGTGCATTCTGCAAATTAAATCACAGCCTCCCAAGTGAGAACTTGCTTAACCACAGGACCTAAACGTGCCATGATTTTAAACGTTAGGACCCTCAATGAAAAGCTTCAAGAGCTTTGAGAAGCCAGGACTGCGTCTTTTACTCTGCAAAGAAAATACCACTGTGGTAGTTCATGAGTACAGCATGTTTATCATATTTTCCCCTGACGTACCCAGTTAAAATATCTACAAAAGGGGAATAAACGCTGCTCGTGAACTCACCTTGCCCCAGAGGGCCATGCAGTAAAAATAAAATGTATTGTGTATAAAGTATGTGATACGGTTGTAATGTGCTAGTACTATTGTTGAGGATGGGGTATTGGGGGGGGGCAATATCGCTTCCCTCCTTCAAAAATGATAATATAAAGCGTATTACAATCAATAGAGATGCATGGATAGGTTTCAAATGTAGAACTTATTTTCTGCTTATTATCTTTTTAATACATATCTTCTGGTCAAGTGTTGTTTGCTTTGCAATCCATCCCATCCAGTCAGGACTTGACCAAGCTACAAGGAGGCTTTTCCTGATGGTTCATCCTACCCACTACGAATCCAGGCGCCAATAAACGTGACCACCCCATGCAATCATAAGCCTCGATTGCCCCAGCATTAAAAAACAATCATAGCCCAAAGTAGTAAGGTACATCAATGGCCTTAGGCAGCAATGAGCCTCAACGAAGCAACGAACATCAATGGCCCCAAGCAGTAGCAAGTTTCAATAGTCTAGCAAGTTTCAATAGTCCCTCAATTAAACAGCACCAATGTCCCTAAGGAATAATGGGCATCAATAGCCCAAGGCAGCAAAGAGACTCTCTTGTTCCAATAACGACTGAACACCGATTACTTCATGCAATAAAGACATTGAATGTTATCTTGGATTTAGTCCATGGTTCCATCGCATGCTCAGAAGATTTCCACAAAATACAAGAAACAATTCCTCTGTAGTCTTTAACTTCTGACACAATAATAAAATTGTTTTAAATAGAATTCTAGCCACAAAAAGCTGTTTTCCTTTTTTGGAAAAAACATTTTTAATGCTCGGTGGGAGTGAAAACCCCACAGAGCAATCAGTTATTTACTTTTAAGTGTACAGAAGTTGGACGGTTCTTGACCTGACAAGCTACTCCTTGGGACAGCCATTGCGGTAGCCTAGCACGATATTGCCGCCACTTGGGCGCAAGCTAAATCCCCAAGCATAGCCAGATGGTGCCGGGAGGTGGACTGGTGTGCCGCACAGGAAAAACCCTTATTTGAGGCCCGGGGCTGCCCAACCAAATACAGCAATGTCTGGGGCAAATGGACAAGTTAACTAGACTAATCGAACCAAAGTTTTCATATGTACACAAATGTAATGTTTATGCGCTGTGGTTGTGATTTGAACCAATTACCTGTAAGCAATCAAAAGCTAACACATGCGGTAATGCCATGAACCAGTGGACAAACGTCTTGTGCAGTTAATTGTTTGATCTTAAAAATCAATAAAGGTGATTGTCAAAAAAGTCTACAGAAGTATCATGCCCCTACAGACTACATTTCAGCCACCCTCCCAGCCTCCACCATGGCTGGAAGGGTTTTAATGCCTCCATCGCTCCCCCAATCGTAGATGAAGGTTTCACTCAACTATGCATCCTCGGCACCCCCCAGCATTCAGGATGGAGAATCCATCAGTATCTTTATCCAAAGCAAATAAATCACCTTTTTGTAACACAAACACCTTGAAAATTACTGAAAATATTTACCCAAGCCACAAGATAGGTCTATTTTCTGTAAAGGCCTTGTTTTTACCAACAATCCGGTTAAATAATACCATAGCAGACATACAGGAATATTATGGTATTCAAAATGGGAGCTATTCACAATGTTGCACCCCTTTAAATAATCTACACGAAATTCGAAATGATGAAACCTAGCTAGACGCTTCAAGTGTCTTCCAAATTGTATACAGACTCATAAAACTTCATTAAAGGTATTAGCAAATCAAAAAATAATTTCTATAGGCGTCACAGCATTACTATAATTACAGTTACAATGGGCTAATGAATATAGACACATATATTTATTTATTTTAGTATGTATAATAGTATGTATAATGTGCAATTTTATTCCTATGAAAGGGTGCCCGTGCACTTCAATTTGCTTGCATAAAAACGTGTATACTAAACACAGTAGATTTGTAAATAGCTGCTATTTGGAACGTTCCTAAAAATAACATCTATATCTATTAAGGTGTATGCAATAAAGAGCATCTTTGGAGGTTACAGTTGTGCAGTAAAACAGTCTTGTCTGCAGGGATTAACTAAAGGCAGAGTAACTAAAGCATTGAGTTACCAAGTAGATACAATATGATTCTCTAGGTTGGTTCTGATTGACATGATTAAGGGGACCAGGCAAACTTAAGGTGGTAGGCAGTTGTAAAAGTTGGAGCTCTACTGGAGAAGGCACAATTGGAGGTGAAGATTTTCTCATATCTGGGGAGAGATTGAGGCATGATGAGGACTTATGTTGTGGGTCTTGGCTTCCTCCAACTATGATGAACTTGTTTGTTAAGAATTTCAGGGTATCAATGAGTATTACTCATTTTTCATTGATCTTGATTGTGCTTTTTGCCTTAGCCATTTTATTGAGGCGAAGACCAGATTGATAGGATTGACTTTCTTAGTTCAAGACATAAGACAAGCAGCATACTGCCGCACTACTTTTACTGAAGCAAGCCAAGTCTCTGAGAGGCCTGTGAATAAAGCATTGAGTCTGGACACGTACATGGTTTTGTGTAACATCGTAAAATGCCACATGGGAAGGAAAGGTTTGATGCTATGATCACATTTGAGGTGCTGCCATTCTTTACTATTGACTTTATGTGGGTGTTTAAGTTAGGTTCTGGGTCATCAGGGCTTTACGTGGGATGAAAAAATTGAGGGGTCTCTCAAAGGGGCGTGGCCATTGTAATTAAGGGCGTGGCTTGAACATGTCAGGTACAAATCTGTGCTTAGCATAGTGTGCCGCCCGACTTGTATTTTGCTGTTTCTGTCATTGCATCCAGATATATGATACAACAAGTAATATCATACCTACAACAAGTCAGGACTATTGCCTTTGTCAATGGTTGTTAGTTGCATAAGATAAATAAGCAGCAACTATGGCTAGTATATCATTTTGAAAAAGCTTCCCCTTAAAGCCATGGTGACACCACGACAACGTTGCTGCTCCTGAGTTTCAAAAAGAAAAGGGACATCCAGAGAGAAAATGACTCTCTTTAAAGGATTTCCCTACCCCTACAATGCTCACCTGGCATGACGTCATGCCATAACTTCTCCAACAGAGAAGTGAGCAGTGTGAGCACCCGCACACGATATGCCTGCTGTCACTGCAGTCCGGAAAAAAAACAGACCGCCTGTGTCAGGGCACAAAACAGAGCCCGATAGAGACCCTTTTAGAGGCCCCCTCTAAAACAAATGCCGTGCTCAGCACTGATGAGACGTGCCCCACTTAAAGCCCTGTGAGTCATTAATAACAACCAACGTTTTTTTCCACGTAATTGTTTTCAGGTGTAATCATATTTTGATCAGGTGGTCAGTCTACGTGGTAAGGAGGTTGTGATTTGTTTGTCTGAAAGAACAACTAAATCCGTTTTCTGGAAATCAAGATTTTGCTTCATATTTTTTATCTAGGTTTGTATTTCCGTTAGGCAGGTAGTTAAGACTGGGTAGTTAAAAAAAAAAAAGAACAGTTTCATCTGTGTTTTGGTGAAAGGACCCACAATATTAATAATAGTATATACATCTTTCTATGTATGTACATATAACTTTCCAACAAGGTGAATAATCCTCTTTAAGTTATCCAACATGGATGCATGCCACCTTCAGAAGGCATTATTTTTAATATTGTTATCATCTTTAAACTTTTAATGTCCTTGTGATTTATTTTCAAGAAATAGGTAGAAAAAGCACTGGAGGCTTGGAAAGTCAAATCTATTTGCTTTTCCAGTGCTTTTTCTACATTACGATTTAGGGTTAAAGTACATCCAAGAATAAATTTGATAATTCTGTTAAGCTATCTTTGTCTAGATATTTGAAATAATAGCTAAAAGTGATATAACAGATCTGCAACCATTGGAAATCATTTAGGTGTAAAGAAATGTGATTTACAGCCAAGGTTCATAGGAAAATCACCTACATAGTTAGGTCCAATGGACAATTATGGGCTCCAGGCATCCATTGTTAAATTCCAAATAGCACCCCAGACATTTTCAAGACTTAGATAAATAGTCCCATTGTGTCTCCTTTTTAACTTTTAAGGCACAGAAAGGACACAAGTACCTTCTTTTTAATACTTTGTCATGCATAGTTAATGGCGCAGGCATGTAGCTGTGTGTGTACATTTGATGTCATATGTGCATTTCAACTTTCATATTTACTGGCTCTTTTGCTGACCCACTCACTCACAATGTAAACGGAGATTACAAAATTAATTTGATCAATTCCCTTCCCACGTGCTAGATGAGAGGAAATATCTAAGAACCAAGTCATTGAACTGAACCAAACAACGAATAGTCCGGCATTACTTCAAGAGGGATGTAAAGTGCAGTGATCAGCACAGCAAGGGGAGAATCTACACATTATAATTCCAGATTGAGAGGAAAACCTCCTCTACAACTTATCTCAAGAAGCCTCCAAGGCGCAATACAGCCAACAAGGGAGTAAGTATGTTACGAATGCTATTAAACTTGGCAAAAGATTTTTTGATAGACGAAAGGTCCTGAAAAAGTAGGGTGGGTTGTCAGCATTGGCTTAGGCCTCACTACTTAGTACGTCATCGCTTACATTTGCTAATAAAAGTTGGGGAGAGAAGACAACCTGTCACATTCATATGGCTATTGGGTGTCCAGGGAAGTGAAGGTATTAGGGGTGTTGCATCCTCCAGCTGGCACTTTGTGCCATCAGGATGGTGCTGCAATGTGTAGTGTGGAGAGAATGGGGCAACTAAAATGGTAGATGGAGTGGCAACTATAATTAGGGATTCCGGTTTTATGGTATTTATCAATATTTATTACAGGTTTTGTGGGAAAATGAAGCTGAAAATAGTATATTTCCACATGTATTTAATCTGTAAATATGCTTGAATGCTTATTAGGTTTCAATGCTGTAAACACCTGCAGAAGATAAATTAATGCAGTTTTAAGAACATATGAACATTTCAGTATCAATCTTGTGCATATCTACTGGTGTTAAAGCCTCTTTACTCTAATGTCTTTCTTTTTTAGCCCCCTTACCTATCAATGCACACAGCTATTGGCCTGTCAGTCATGGCAGACAGTATTTAGAATTACTCAAAAAGTAACCCAATTTCCGTTTTTATCCACTTTAACAAATAAATACAGACAAGAAAATCATTGTTTTCTGTCTGTATTTATCTGTAAAGATAAGTAAAAACGGAAAACAGGGAGCCTTAACTATAATACATGGTTCTTGTGGCAATATTTATGTCCCAGATGCAACAAACAGTTGCAACAGTATTTTTTCAGTAAATATATGCAACAAATATGCAATAGCAACTGTTTCAGAATTCTCAGAGTACACTTTGTATGGTCATGTTTTAGTTGTAATGGTCGTGCGTGTACAGCGGCATCACTCAAAGAGATGGGTTTAAATTATCTTTCACACTGGTAGAACTGAATGAAGCATTTTTTACTGAAAGTCATTGCTTCTTTCTGATTTGCTATCATTGTAAATGGCATCTTTTTTTCAAATTTTAGCACTGACGCCCTTTAACTTCACTAATAAGAAAGTACTGCCATAAGGACGGCCTTGGATATGATGTGCTGCCACTATTGCGTGTTATTTTGCGTCACATTTTGGTCCAAATACGACACACTGATTATATTATGCACTTAATATCACATAGAATACTTTGCTCTTCCATTTTTGTAGCATAAGCACAATTTAAAGAAAGAGTCTGATTGCATATGATCATGCATGCCCCAAACAAGCAACTTTGTTCAAAGTAAGCTGCGTTTCAGCATGCAAACAAAGATAAGCATTGGCAAAGCCAATAGATGAAGCCTATGCGAGAGCTATTGGCTTTGGCATTGTGTTTTAGCTATTAAGTACACCAGTATGGCTGCTGTTCAGCGTGGCTAAAAGTTAGTGGGGTGGGAGGAGGGGTTAGATTGAGGTAGAGTGAAATGGGGTAGATTGGGGTAGAGCGGAGTGGGGTAGATATAAATGGGGTGGATTGGGGTAGATTGGAGTAGGGTGGAAATGAAATGAAATGAAAATAATTTTTATTGAGCGCGGCTGCTGCCCTGAGGCGTCCAGGCGCTAAGATTAGCATGGTGCCACCCCCAGATAATAACCCAAAACTAGTCTGCAGTGTTAAACAAGAGGGTTTTGAGCTGTTTGCAAAAGGTCGTCAAGTTGGGATTGGATCTTAAATAAAGGGGGAGTGAGTTCCATAACTTGGCGGCATTATAAGAAAAAGATCGGCCACCCGCTCTAGATCTTCTGATGCGGGGGACTGTTGCCAGGAAAGCATGGTCGGAACGAAGCTGTTTGTTTGAACGGTGGGGAATGATCAGAGAATGGTTGTTTTTCGGACCAGTTTTCCAGTATGCTTGATGGGAGATGCATAATGACTTAAATTTGACTCTCTCCCTAACAGGTAGCCAGTGCAAGGTTCTCAGTCCAGGCTTCACTGAGGCTCTGCGTGGGAGACTATGCAGTGTTCGTGCTGCGCAATTCTGGATTCGCTGCAGTTTTTGCAAACAGTGTTCGGGCGCCCCTAAATACAGGGCGTTACTGAAGTCGAGGCGGGATTGAATTAAGCCCTGCATAACGACTTGTGTGGCCTCGAAGGGAAGGAGTGGAAGGATTTTCTTTAACATCCGAACAAGACTGAAGCAAATCGCTGACATTTTAGTTGCCTGGGTGTCGAAGGTCAAGGTTTTGTCCATCCACACCCCAAGACTTTTTATATCATCTCTGAATGTGGGGGGAGTACCCATACTGGTGGGCCATAACAGGTCTATGGTAGGCAGGGCTGGTGGGCAGAGAAGCATAAGTTTGGTTTTATCACCGCTGAGCTTGAGGTACGACATCGTCATCCAGCTCTTAACCTGTTCCAGACAGGTAGTTAGATCAGACTGTGGGCGCTGGCCGTTCGTCTGTGCGAGAGAAACCACTAGCTGAGTATCGTCCGCATAGGTAATGATCGTAATACCATATGAACGGACGATCTCAGCCAGCGGTTTCATATACGCATTAAATGGCGCCGGGCTCAAAGATGAGCCCTGCGGTACCCCACAGCCCAAAGGCTTACTTAAGGAGACATGAGATCCCTCAAAGACTTGAAAAGTCCTGTCACTAAAGAAGGACTTGAGCCAGGCCAGAGCTTCTCCTGCCACTCCCAAATTATGGAGACGGTGTAATAGAATTTTGTGATTCACCGTATCAAACGCGGCACTTAGATCAAGGAGGATCACTGCCACTGATCCTCCCCAATCCAAGATTCGCCTAGCTTCCTCTGTAACCGCCAGCAAAGCCGTTTCCATCCCATGCTTTGGGCGGAAACCTGTCTGGGTGACATCCAGCAGATGGTTACTCTCGAGAAACCTGGTAAGGCAGATGTTAATATATTTCTCGAGGATTTTGCTTACCCAGGGAAGCAGAGAAATTGGGCGGTAGTTGTTAAGGTTGCTGGGGTCGAGGGTAGGCTTCTTCAGGAGCGCTCGTACCATGGCTTGTTTCCAAATGAGAGGTACAGTGCTAGTCACTATGGAGGAGTTCAATAACTCCATGATCGTGGGTAGAATAGTCTGACTAACTAAGGCCAAGGTGCGAGGTGGTGCAGGATCATATGGGGAGCCTGACTTCACTTGGCGTAATATCTGCTCAAGTGTTTCCAAGTCTAACAAGGGAAAGTAATCTAGGATATTTTGACCGAGTTATTCAGCTTCTATAGTGGGATGTGGATCATGAGTGGTAGGGTCTGCGTCCAGGTCTGGGAAAGATGAGTAAATGTTATTTATTTTTTGATAGAAGAAGTCCGCTAGATCATTACATCGAGAGAGCGGATTATGATTGGCAGCCAGGGGAGGTTGGAGCCTAGTCAAGCTTTTTACTATTTGAAACATTTCTTTAGGTTGTGACCTAGCCGACATAATTTTTCCACTGTAGTAGGTCGACTGAGTGGCTTTTCTTTCTAGTTTATAGGCTTTAATAGCCTCCCTGTATGTAATTTTGTCTGCAGCATTAAATCCCAGGCACCACTTCCTCTCCAGCTTTCTGCAGGAGCGCTTTTTCTCTCTAAGCTCTTCTAAATACCAGGGAGCAGTTTTCTGCTGTCTTTTAGGGTTAATGTTAAGAAGGCGGAGAATAGGGTCAAGTGAGTCCACAATCCACTTGTCATACTCCTTGTTATCTAGAGAAGAGTCTCCGGTAAAAGAAGGTCTGGAGGATGCGAGGGAGTTAGTCCACTGGTTCAGAGAAAGTCTGGACCAGTTTCTCATTTTCCGCAGAGTGGGGGGGATTGGATGGGGGTTTGGGTAGGGTCCAAGTAAAAGAGATCAAAAAGTGGTCCGTCCAAGGCAGACGACTGATGGAGCTCACTTTAAGATGTGAGCAATTACTGAATAAAGGATCCAGAAGATGGCCTTTAACGTGGGTAGGGGATAAAACAAGTTGCTCTAGCTGGACTGCGGCTAGGATAGCCGTTAGTCCTGCAGCGACATTATCGGAAAGGTTGTCGAAGTGTATGTTGAGGTCGCCAAGCAACGTGAAATTAGAGGGGGACGTGACCAAGTCAGCCGCTAAGGAGGGTAGGGCTGTATGGAACTGTTTAATTGGCCCCAGAGGGCGATAAATGAGGATGCCTGTGAAGCTATCATTAGGAGAGAATTCAATAGCGAAGGACTTACTCTCACAATCGGCAATGGTCTCAGGGAAGCAGCAACACGTAAATTGGTCTTTGAAAATGATTGGAGTGGAGTGCGGTAGATTGGGCTAAACTGGAGTGGGGGAGTTGGGCAGATTAGTGTGGTAGACTGGAGTGGGGTAGATTGCATTGGGGTAGATTGTGGTTGGAGTGAGGTACACTGGATTGGAGTAGATTAGAGTAAGGTAGATTTGAGTAGGGTAGATAGGAGTGGGGTAGATCGGGGTAGATTTGGGGTACATTGGAGTGGGATATACTGGGGTAGAAGAAAGATATACTGGGATATATAGGAGGGAAGTGAAGCAGATTGGGGAAGAATGAGGTGGATTGGGGTAGATTGGAGGTGAAGTGGGACAGACTGGTGTCTGAGAGATTGGAGGGAATATAGTAGGGTAGACTGGAATGGAGTGGGGGTAGATTGAGGTAGTTTGGAGTGGAGTAGATTAGGGTGAGGTGGGGTAGATTGGAATGTTGTGGGCTAGATTGGGATGGGTTAGGCCAGACTGGAGTGGGGTGGAGTGGGGCAGAATAGGGTAGAGTGGAGTAGAATGGGATAGAGTAGGGTAGAGTGGAGTAGATTGGAGGGGGTAGATTGAACTGGTTAGATTGGGGTGGATTGGGGTAGATTGGAGTTGAGTGAGGTAGACTGGAGTGCAGTAGATGTGAGTGGAGTGAAGTAGTTTGGAGTGGGGCAGATCAGGCTAGAGTGGAGTGGGATATATTGGCATAGACTGGGGTGGAGATGGGTAGATTGGGGAAGAGTGGAGTGGGGTAGACTGGAGTGGAGTGGGGTAGATTGGAGCTGGGTAGGACAGTAAAGGAGAGGAGTAAATTGGAGTAGAGTGGGGTAGACTAGAGTGGAGTGCAGTAGACTGGATATGATGTGCTGCCACTATTGCGTGTTATTTTGCATCACATTTTGGTCCACATACGGCACACTGATTATATTATGCACTTAATATCACATAGAATACTTTGCTCTTCCATTTTTGTAGCATAAGCACAATTTAAAGAAAGAGTCTGATTGCATATGATCATGCATGCCCCAAACAAGCAACTTTGTTCAAAGTAAGCTGCATTTGAGCATGCAAACAAAGATAAGCATTGGCAAAGCCAATAGATGAAGCCTATGCGAGAGCTATTGGCTTTGGCATTGTGTTTTAGCAATTAAGTACACCAGTATGGCTGCTGTTCAGCATGGCTAAAAGTTAGTGGGGCGGGTGGAGGGGTAGATTGAGGTAGAGTGAAATGGGGTAGATTGGGGTAGAGTGGAGTGGGGTAGATATAAATGGGGTGGATTGGGGTAGATTGGAGTATGGTGGAGTGGGGTAGATTGGGCTAAACTGCAGTGGGGGAGTTGGGCAGATTAGTGTGGTAGACTGGAGTGGGGTAGATTGCATTGGGGTAGATTGTGGTTGGAGTGAGGTACACTGGAGTGGAGTAGATTAGAGTAAGGTAGATTTGAGTAGGGTAGATAGGAATGGGGTAGATCGGGGTAGATTTGGGGTACATTGGAGTGGGATATACTGGGGTAGAAGAAAGATATACTCGGATATATAGGAGGGAAGCGAAGCAGATTGGGGAAGAATGAGGTGGATTGGTGTAGACTGGAGGTGAAGTGGGACAGACTGGTGTCTGATAGATTGGAGTGGATATAGTAGGGTAGACTGGAATGGAGTGGGGGTAGATTGAGGTAGTTTGGAGTGGAGTAGATTAGGGTGAGGTGGGGTAGATTGGAATGTTGTGGGATAGATTGGGATGGGTTAGGCCAGACTGGAGTGGGATGGAGTGTGGCAGAATAGGGTAGAGTGGAGTAGAATGGGATAGAGTAGGGTAGAGTGGAGTAGATTGGAGGGGGTAGGTTGAACTGGTTAGATTGGGGTGGATTGGGGTAGATTGGAGTTGAGTAAGGTAGACTGGAGTGCAGTAGATGTGAGTGGAGTGAAGTAGTTTGGAGTGGGGCAGATCAGGCTAGAGTGGAGTGGGATATATTGGCATAGACTGGGGTGGAGTAGGGTAGATTGGGGAAGAGTGGAGTGGGGTAGACTGGAGTGGAGTGGGGTAGATTGGAGCTGGGTAGGACAGTAGAGGAGAGGAGTAAATTGGAGTAGAGTGGGGTAGACTAGAGTGGAGTGCAGTAGACTGGAGTGGGGTGGAGAAGATTAGAGTGGAGTAGGATAGAGTGGTGGGCGGTAGAATGGGATGGGGTCGGGTTGATTGTGTTAGGGTGGGGTAGATTGGAGTTGAGTAGATTAGGGCAGGTTTGGGAGGGGCTGATTTGCAGTAGATTGGTGTTGGGTAGCTTGGGGTACAGTGGAGTAGGTTAGAATGGGTGTATTGGAGTGGGGTTGAATACACTGGATTGGAGTTAATAGTGGCGTGAGATAGAGTGGAGTGGGGTAGATTGGAATTAAGTGAGGTAGACTGGAGTGGGTTGGATTTGGGTGGAGCAGAGTGGAGTCGGGTAGACTGCGGTGGGGTGGAGTGGGGTAGATTGATGTAGAGTAGGGTAGATGTGAGTGAGTGGATAGGAGTGGAGTAGATGGGGTAGATTGGAGTAGGGTAGATTGGGAGGGGTAGACTGGAGTAGGTTAGATTGGGATGGGATGGGTTGGACTGGAGTGGGGTGATGTGAGGTGAGGAGGAGTTGGATAGACTGTAGTGGACTGGGCTAAATTGGAGCGGAGTCGGGTAGATATGAGTGTAGTGGGTTTGATTGGAGTTCACTGGAGAGAGGTGGATTGGGGTAGATTGGAGTGAACTGGAGTGCGGTAGACTGGGATAGATTTGAGTAGAGTGGGGCAGATTTGAGAGGAGTGTGGTAGACTGGGGTGGAGTGGGGAAGAATGGGGTAGGGTTGATTGAGTTAAAATGAGTGGGGTAGATTGGAGTGGAGTGGAGTAGACTCAAGTCGAGTGAAGTAGTTTGGGGTAGAGTGGGGTAGTTTGGAGTGGAGTTCTTTTAATTGTAGTAGAGAGGATTGGAGTAGTTTGGGCTAGAGTGAGGTATATTGTAGTGGAGTAAATTGGAGTGGAGTGAGGTGGGGTAGATTGGGGTGGGATAGATTGGAGTGGAGTGGGGTACATTGGAGTGGAGTGGGGTAGATTGGAAGGAGTGTAGTGGGGAAGATTGGAGTGGAGTAGATTGGGGTAGATTGGAGTGAAGTGGGACGGGGGAGATTAGGGGTACATTAAGTGGAGTGAGATAGATTGTGGAGTGAAGTGTTGTGGAGTAGAATAGAGTGGAGTGGAGTAAGTGGTGTGGATTTTAGGGGCATAGAGTGAAGTGGCGTGTTGTGTCATGGCATGAGTGGAGTGACAGAATTGAGTTATGTGACATGTCGTAGAGTGGAGAAGCTTAGAGCGGAGTTGCATGTCATGAAGTGGAGTGGCGTAGAGTGGAGTGGCATGGCATAAAGTGGAAGGGCATAGAGTGGAGTAGCATAGGGTGGAGTATGCATGGAATGGTAGTGCACTGCCATTACAGACAACACATTTTCAATTGAAATTACCATTACATTTGCACCCAAAAAAAATATCCCACACACTCTCCTCTTACATGGGTACTCGGCAGGATTGTGATATACATTTGTTCATTTTGAAATCAGTCAGAGAGAACTTGACATATGACCTCTATCTTTCAATGTACAGCAAATGTGACAAGATGAGAACAAAATTTAAAGGCCTGTTTACAGAATGCGGGTTTGTGGAAGAATACAGTAAACAATGTTTGGACAACGAGAGAGACGAGCTCAAGTGTGGAAAGCCTAAAGCAAATAAAAGCCAGCAAATAGTCAGAAAATGTGAGTTACAATCCACAAATCCAATGGGCAGAATACATTTCTAGGTCATCTTACTGAATGTTCTCAAGAAGACTTTAGCAAACCAGACAGTTGCACTGCCTGGAAGACTTCAATCTAAAAATACGCAAAAGTATAGGATCAGAACGGCCTATGTTTTACTAGTACATTATGGAAGCAAGATCATAGGTGGCTACAGGGGATTCCAGACTTCCACCAAACTGATTCGGGCCAAACATTCACACATTTTTTGATTTACTGACTAGTATTATCAAGCTGGGCTGCCATCAAACCTGGGTGCCCTAGCCCTTAAAAAGAGACACTTCCAATGAATCGCAAGGCCTTTATAGTAAACCGTAAATATGTTTTATAAAATGTAGCACAAATAGAAGTACAGAGAGTGCAAACAAAGCTTTGCAAAGTTGGTGAATCTTATGCAGCCACTGCTAAGTCTACTGTATAGGACTTTTTCTCAGAGGTCACAGCTGAGCAATCAAGCACTCTAAGTAAGAGGATATTATGGGTTCCCTGCGAAGTAGGAAACGGGTGCTGGGTTTACCACAGAAGGTTAGCTTTACTAACCTCTTTACGTCTCCACGTAGGCACAGATAAACAATCTGGCCTAGCTGAAGGAAGATGGGATAGGACAAACATCCAATTCTGTAATAAAAATTAAACTCAAGAATATATAAGTATATGTGAAGTACAAATTTCACATCACATAAAGTACACTGAACAATATGCTATGCAACAGCATAAACACTTTGGAAGTGAACCAAACAATCCTGGCTATACATACTATGGAAGGTTCACAGTCACTAAAAGGTCTTGACAAATTACAGAATCCTGACAAAATTCAGCAACAAGAAGCACAATACCACAACAATGCAGTTATGGTAACGTTACGGCAACCTTTGAAAGGGTTAAGTAGTGTTTCCAAACAGTAGATGGCTGTAATTAATAGCTGAAGGAGATTAGAACACGACATGGAGGAATGGAGGATTCACAATTCCCCTGCCAAAATGATATTTTTGGTATAAATGTGCAAAGTTATTGTTAACAATTCTAGTGTTCGCGAACACTAAAAACAAGGCAAGAACAAAATTAAAGTAATGCAAATGATTGGCACTGTAACTGCTGATGTGCAAAAGAAGATAGCGTCTTGAAGTTTAAAGAAATGGTTTGTTTATTGGCTCCATGAATATAAGCTTACTATCCAAAGTTATGGTTAGTTTTGTTGGCCACCACAAATGGGGTTATTTCACTATCTGAGGACCCTAGGTACCTTTTGCCAGTGGCTCCACACTTGGTCGAACTAACTTTGATATTAGTGGGGCCAGACCACTGTCTGGTCCAGATAAATGGATTGAAGACCCAACGAAAAGAAGGTTTTCCTTCATGCCACACTGGTATCTTTCATTTCAAGCCACTATCAAGCAGGCAACCATGTCCTGGACAACTGTAACACACAGGGTCAATGAATAATAAAAGGTGGTGCTGATGGTGTGTGCTCAACAAGCAGTCATTGCTCGGCGTATCTACACTTGTATCAGTCGTTTTCTTGGGCATCCATCCTCCAGTCTTTTAAAGTCACCATGCCCGTAACTCTGGACCTTTTGGGCAGGCTGGCAGCTTTCATGCAGGCAAGTTCAGCAGCAGCATTTGAGCAGGCTAGCAGAGCTTCAGAATCAGGGTTTTCATGCTTATTTCCAGCCAACATTGAGAGGGCAGCAGTGAGCCATTATACCAGGCTGGGTTAGTTTCCCTCCTCACTGCACATGGGACCAAGTAGGCTACTTAGGTGCTAAACCATGTGTATACCGCCAGGCAGCTCTGGAAACAAAGGACAGCAGAGGAAGAAGCAGGAATCATTTTGTACTCTACTGGTCACATCAATCCTTAATTGTGCAACTGTGCATTCATTAGTGTTCGCAAAGCATTTCCTATGTGCATGCTACAATGATTACGATTAGTTACAACAAAAGTTATGCACACGTTTATGGACCTTTACACACATAAAAAGTAAATAAACACGCATCTGCTTTGCAGATTGTGGAGTCCCGATTAATTAGGGGCCCACAGACTCTACCAAAATAAAATGCTTGGGAAACCTTAAAATAACAGCTTAAAAGGAGACAGAAATGGCACAGTTGAGTTGCTAAGGTAGTTTTGGACCTTTGTACATTAACACATACCAAAGGAAAGCTTTAAAATTCTCAGAAGACCAACCTTGCAATTTCACATGCTTACATGTTTCGTTTTGCAGCTTTCCACACGTCTACTGCTCCCTCCCCATTGCTTCGCACAAAGCAGAGTGATTCCTCTCTGGATCCTTTCTGCAACAGCAAGCTTTGCATTGGCATGCTCACTGAAACAGGACTGCGGCATTTGGAGTTATGCGCTTTCCTCCCTTGATCACAAATTTGCATTTTCCCCTCCATGTGTGCTTCTGCACATGGTGACACTGCCCCGTGCGTGCAGGGGTGCAGCACATGCTGTACCGCTCCTGCATGTGGGGGAGGTGTGCACAGTTTCTGCACATGCTGACTGTTTGTGTTCACAGTACCAATTATCTGTTCGCAGCTGCCTATTTGCAGCTGATCGTTCTGTACCTTTTCTTTACATTAGGACACCTTTATAAAACACCCCAAAGCCCATTATACAATCTTAAGTAATGAGCGGTTTGGCTCCCACGCAAACGCTGCCACACTTAGTGCAATGTTTTGCAGATAAAATATACAAGCCTTTTTTGCAAGGAATTCTACAGTAGTACAGACAGGGAACGGTACACACGAGTAACATGAAGCGTCCACTTAGGATATATTTTTTCGTTATGTGGATTTATTACATTGCAGCTTCTAAAATGTTTTCTATTTAAACAAAGTTCCCGGAATTAACAAATTATGTTTACCTTTTCATAAGGCTGTTTCTGTATCTTACTGAGAATATGCTGAGCGATGACACGAGCCATGAATTAGTCCACATCAACATGGGTAAGAGAAGGGGCACATCTCTGTTTCCGGTACAAACTAAGGGCCCTATTATGATGGCGGACGGACTTTCGTCCGTCCGCCACCCCTGAGTAAGAGGGACCGTCCGCATGGGCAGCGGCGGTCCCTCCAAGGCAATTAGGATGTGACCTCCAGGGTGGCGGTCACATCCTCTATGTTTAACATTGCGGCGGATGCAGCTTCAAGCTGCACCCGCCGCGCGGTTAAAAATGCATGCATCGCATTTGCATGCACAAAGCCGCAGAGACCGCGCGGTGCCTGCAGCTTTGTGCACGCAAATGCAGGGGGGTACCATAGGTACCCCCCATGTGCACCCCCCACCCTCCTTCACCCAGGGGGCCCGAAACGGACCCCCGAAGTGAAAGTCTGTATGCTTTTCCACGGCGGACAAGCCGCCGCGGAAAAGCATCTCTTTTACACCATCCTAATATGTCTGGTGGTGTCTGATAGACACCGCCAGCCATGTTACAGCTTTTCCGCCGCGGTCGGAAGGCGACCGCGGCGGAAAAGCTGCGGACGGAATTCAAGACCCACCAGCCATCCTAATTTGGCGGTGGGTCTTTCGAGGCTCCGCAGCGGTGGCTTCCGCTGGCCCGGAGGATGCGGGAAAACCGCGATCATAATCGGCCCCTTAATCTTTATTTTCTGGGTTAAGGGGCTAACAGTCGGCTTCAATCTAGATAAGCTTTTGACAGCGATTTTTTCACCATTATTTTAAATTGTTATAAAGCCCTGTTTTACCAGAAAGGTGTCAGCATGCTGTGAAGGCAAAGCGCACGGAGAACCATGGCATCCCTTACAAAGAACCATCTTGCAATAACAGCATGAAATCAACAGAGACCTGTTCAAGGAAAACAACATCTTCAAGCCAATAAAGAATAATGACGGAAAAAGAATAACAGGAAGAAATACTGACTCGGCCATAAGGTCTATTGTTTACATGGACTAAAGAAATGTGAGGACATGAAAGATACCGATGAGTGTAAGGGAGAGGTGAACAGATAGGAGGGCGTGATGGTAATAATGCAAAGAACTGAGAGCAAACCAGACGGGAGGAGAATTACAGCAGGATTTGAGAAAGGGAAACTTGCAAGTTACACAAAACCAAGCAGAAAGTAAATCAGCAAAATGGAGGCCCAAGCCAGCCCAGAAAAAAGTCTAAACAGGAGAGATTCTATTTTTACTGACTTTGGGAAGGTCCCCATAACATCTGTGGGCAACTGGGACAGCATTCCAAAGGCATAGATGGGCTCCGGCTTCCGTAGATGGCTTATGAGATGATAATTCTTTGATTTCCAGTGGTAAATTATCAAGGGTCCACAAATTTTATTTTTTGCTGCGAAAAATTCTGCACGATGAGACAAGATTTTCCAGTGTTAGAGGTGCAAAAGTTATTGCAAGCCATCTTAACATTTATTCTGGCTTCAAGTATGAGTCAAGGAAAAATTGCTATCTGAGTTTCTGAAAATGGTTTCTGTTTTTTTAATTAATTAACTAATAGACAACTGTGCAGACAACTGCCTATGTTTTACTCCATTGTATCAGTATTAACTAAGAGAACATAAGATTTAAACATACCAAGGCTGTCATTTTAGGGAGAGAAGATGTTATTGTGAATCCATCAAACTGCTTCTACCAGCAACTTGTGGCTCAAACCAGTATTGGGCTAGAAAAAACTGTTCCAAGACCTCCAACATAGTCTGACAGGTAGCTGCAGGAACGACTCAGATGGCAGTACAAGCTGGCCTATATATTTAATTGTGCTTATCTATAGCAACAAGCACAGAGGTGCCAGTAGGCACTGCTACTGGGAATGTATATTGTGTAGTGTCAAAAATTGCACTGACATGTTCCTGCTCCTTCCTCTACCAAAAAAAAGTGCAAGAACTAAAAAACATATCACTCCTGAACCACCATGCAAACATCTTAAAACAATAGGTCTCGCATTTTTTTGAGTTAGAGCTATTGGCATAGCTCAACAGCTACCAGACAGAAATCGCCACTTTACAGGTGCCGAACAGAGCATTGCTCCGTGAAACGGGCCAAAAGCATAAAACAATGTTGATAGCCTACAAAATAAAAAGGCAGATCAGGATGTCCAGGAGGAACCGCAGACGTATTTAGATGGCCAACGCAAGGAAACAATGAGTGAAATCGCCTGGGCGAGACCCATGCACGGAAAGGCGGGAGAATCAGACCCAATGCACCAATAAAATCCCTGTATTTCTAAATTGTACAACAACGAACAAATGGCAATTCATGGGCATGCCAAAATCAGATAGAGGAAATAACAACATGCCTTGCAGACAGCGCATGCACACTGCCTAGGCTCAACCTAAAAATCAATGGTAGCAGTACTACAATGCTACCTTACTACAAGCTGACTCTTAAACCCCCTAGAATCCAGTTTTCACCTAAGCAATCTGATGGCAATATCAAATCAATCTGGTAGATCCCAAAACCATAAAGCTTAGCCACTTCTCTGAACACCTATCTCTCTCTCTCTCTCTCTGGTTCCTGCTTTATCCTAGCACATAAAGTAACATACAAAATGACTGTTTCATGATAGAATCAGCATGATGTGTGCAGAGCACCCTAAGGAACATCCATCACTTCCACTTTTCAGCAACTACTTCTGTCAATCCTGAAGATCGCTGGTAACCACAACCTTGATTACTCCACAGTTCATGACACTGAGCTGAAGCAACACACAACCAATACGTCATTTCACTACTAAACTCTGGAAAACTGTGCATGCTTTATCACATCATAGATCTTAAAACGTTTTCGTTCTGAGCGCTTCCCTCCACCAACGGAGCACAATGTTTTGAAGTCGGTCCATCCTCCATACCTTTATGGTAAGGTGGAGGATGATGGGCAAGGCAGGAGTATGGAAAGGGGTGGGTTCATTAAATCATTGCAGGGTTACATTTTATGTAGTCCATGTTTCAGTCTAAATGTGAGAGATATAACAGATCAAATACATTAAACAAAAAAAGTATCCAACAAAAAAGACAGCTCCCCATAACTAAGGTGCAGTCCCTCTCACCCCTTGGCCCCAATGAAGGTGTACTTGTTTCACTACTGATAGCTCAGGTCCTGCAATGTAGGCATTCTCATCTGCCCCTTTTTGCCCCTCCCCCAACTGGCCATCCCTCCAATCCCAAAGCAGGAAGTCTCTGCCATTTTGAGAAATAAAAAGATCCATACATCTCAATTTTCCTTGTTGGCAAGGGGGCACCAAGCCCTAATGATAGCTAAATAAATGTCCCTCCTTCCAGTAAACCTTTTATGAACTATGCCAGCAATAATTGGTGTGCAATGGGTCTCTACCCCATCAATGCCACAACATCTGCTGCACTAAAGACATATATAGCCCTGGGAAGCAGGCTGTCTCCTCTACTACTGTAGCAAGCAAAAACTGGGCCTCTCCATCTTGCCCCATCTCCTTAGCCATCATTTGAAAGTCCATGCGTGGCTATCTCCTCTGCCTCTATTTTACCTCTATATTGACCCATCATTTCAAAGAATGAAGCAACACGGGCACATCAATGGTGCTCTGGGCTCTAATACAAGCAAACTGAAATGTGCCCCTTTCCCCTTCTTTTGGGTAGTAAATCTGCCAAAATGGGGTAGTGAGGACCTCCCACCCCTGTTCCCTCGTGCCACCGCACTTGCCCCAATGATAGCTACAGCCCTGTGAAGCAAGCTGTCACCTTTCCCTTTTTCATCCCCATTCCACGGGCCATCTCTGTAAGGTCAGATGTAAAAGCAAGTTGGCTGCCCTATTGAAAAATTGAGCCCCTTCTCTCCCTTGGGCCATTGCTCTAAGGTCTGAAGCAGCATTATCATAGTAAGGGTGCGAGGGCATCAATAAGCTAGCAAGGAAAACCGTCATTATTTAGGTGTGGTAGGTGCATTAAATCTCTGGTCTATGGTGCCACTGCACCTGCTGCTCTAATGGCAGCGACTGCACTTAATGCAACACAAAAAGATGATGGATGGAATGGAATGCTGAACATTGTCAAACATTCACCCCCAGTCGCAGATCTGGGTTAAATCCATTGTTTCTTTGCTCACCACGCCACCCGAGTTTGGACCAAGCCATATGCAAATCAGTCTTGACTCAGCTCCTCATGGCGTCAGTTCAGCCCGAACTGCCAAGTCAGGTCCTCCCTGGACCAGAAACAAGCATCCTCGGACTGGTTTCAGGCCATCACCCCTCATCAGCCAGGCTAGCGTGAATCCAGTAGCACAGTGAGCACTGGAGCCACATCTGGGCATACCCTTCCCACTTAGGACAACTATAGCAACACAAAAAGATGATGGAAGGAATGTTGAACACTGTCAAATATTCAACCCCAGACACAGATCTGGGTTAAATCCATCATTTGTTTTCTCACCATGCCACTCCAGTCTGGACCCAGCTATATGCAAGTCAGTCTTAACCCTGCTTCCCATGGGAAGAGTCCAGCCCGAACTGCCAAGCCAGGTCCTCTCTGGACCAGAAACAAGCATCCTGGGACCGGTTTAGGTGATGAGCAAAATAATGATGGATTAAAACCAGGTCTGTGACAGGGGGTGAGAGTTTGAAAAGTTTCAACCCTTCGTCCATCATTTTATTTTGTGATGTTGCTATGTATGCCGTAAGTGGCTAAGGGTATGCCCAGATGTGGGTTTATGATCACTGCACCACTGGATTCAAGCTAGCTTGACTGATACGGGGTAATACACCAAAACTGGTCCCAGGATGGCTGTTTCCTGTCCAAGGAGCTCCTGACTTGGCAATTCAGCCTGGACTTTTCCCATGGGAAGCAGGGCCAACACTGATTTGCATTTGGCTGAGTCCAAACTTGGTGACGTGGTCAGTAAAATAACGATGGATTAAACCCAGACCTGTCACTGAGGCTGAGTGTTTGAAAAGTTTCAACACCCCGCCATACATTTTATTTTCTGATGTAGCTACTGCATTTAATAGCAGGTTGTTTCCTCTGCCCTTTGTCTAAAACAAAGAGCACCATGCCTCACCCCTCTGCCTAGATCCATCTCTCAGTGGATCAAAGCTATCTTTTTGAGCAAAAAATAATAATCCCTTCCCATCTCTCCAGAACAGTGCTCCGAGGCCTCAACACTCCGTTCTGCATCTATTTGGACCCCATCAGCCATTTTCAATCCACCGCCTCCCACTCGACTAATGTTAGTTCTGTGTATAAATAAAGGCCGCTAAGAAACGCCTCCTTTGTGAATGTAAAAAACAGCCTGCTGAAGTATAGGCTGTGAATAAGGGGACAACTGCCAACTCTTAAACAAACAGTAAACTTTTCGTTTTAAATGCAGTCTTGTTACCTTTAAGGAAACGGGCTGCATTTAAAAAAACATTTGCTTAATTAAAAAGCAATCACAGACATGGTGGTCCGGTGACTCCAGCAGGCCATAATCCCTGTGATTCCTTCCAAGAGTATAAAGTTGACATTTGCAAACTACCTTATTAATATTCATGATGTAGAACAGATTTCGAGCCAATAAAATTTAGATTTTTAAGAACAGGAATATTAGTGCCTAGATCGGTTCTTAAAAATCTTTACTGGGTGCTAGCATACTGGTCACATTTTGCAACCAGACATTCGTAGATCTGGCCCTGTTTTACTAAAACATCTCTTTCTTAACGATCCAATCTGGCATTGATAAAATTCACGTTTACCACAATGGTGGATTTATGTCTTTTACAGATTTTAATCACAGTAATTTAGGAACTCAGAGATATTAGTGAATAATGTACTTTGAGCATTTGAATTAACTTCTGTTTATACTTTTGTTAAAACAGTTCCAAGGACATCAGGAACACAGCCACCTTCTCTACATTCATTAGCCTTAGAACACCAACATAAGAGAGAAACTTCTCTCCACCGATGAAGAAAAAGAACAGTTCTTATAGTCCTCAAACTATTTGCAACTTATGGTACAGTTGAATACACCATTCTACCAGAAATGCTGGAACAATGGGAAGGTATCATTGGACTTGCTATCTCAAGGATATAATTGTACCTAGATAAATTTCAGTCAACAAATCAGGATTGGGTCTGCTGAATCATCTACATGCCAAGTTGCTTGTGTCATGCCCCAAGAATCACCTTACTTATATTTATCATTTAACTTCCACTTACGTCACTTGGCACAGCTTCTTGACCAAAATTACATGAACTTCCAAATGTATTCAAACAATAAGCAAATCAGCTATAAAGCATCCCTTACAGCTCAACTATCATCTCGTCCTTAACTCATGTTCTCTTCAAGATGAAAAAAAGCTTTCACAGCATGATCAGAGCCAAAACATGGATCAGGCAAAGGGAGCAATTGAGCCTGACTTATTACTCTTTCATCATGCTTTAGAACTTGGCGCTCCTTTGCCTAAACGTACTCTTGGAAAATAAGAAATGTCAGAATTCATTTTGACTTAGATCTTTCCTTCACACCTGTGTTGAGGCTCCCAATCCGGCACTCCTTACTCTGCAACATGCTACCACTTCTCGAAGCCTAACAATAGGTGGATCTGAAATGATCTTTTGGCGTAGCATGTCTGGACTACTGTAACATCATTCATATTGGGCTTGCCAAGAACCTCATTATCAAACTACAAAGTCTAGAGAACCATGCTGCTAAATTGTGCTTAAATATCTGCAAGCACGATCACATTTAATGTACATCAAAAGCACTCTACTGGCTCCCAGTTGGTGTTAAGATTACATTTAAGGTTCTCTGCAGCATCTATAATTTGCAATTTGGCAAGGGCCCAGCATCAATGCAGAAGTTCACACCTCATTACGCAGATTTCAGAAAGTTCTGTTGAGCATTTCTCCTAATCGACCAACAAGGGATGAATCAAAGAGACATATCCTTTGGAATTAAAGGACAAAAAATGTAGAATGCCCTCAACCACAACCTCAGATCTGAATTTAGTCACATGCAGTTTAGAAAATATTTGAAAACTGAACTATTTATACTAGCCTTCAAAAGATCACTGGCAAGACACATGGGTTGTAACGGAAGAACATCAAATCCAGCTATCATCCACCCAATCAGTCTTGGTTACTCTCTACTTTTGACTTTGATGTATAACCAACTCAATTGTGCTGAAGTAACCTAAAAATTATACAAACTACTTTACAAAATTAATAATTAAAAACATAAATCAGATATTGGATTTTCAGTTTATGTCTCATTCTGGAAAGCCCTCCCTATTCCACTAAAGTTGCAAGAAGATATATTGAGATTTACAAAAATATTGCATCCACCTCATTGGCTACCACTACCTTCAAGCTATGCACATAATTATTGTTCTTAACTCCACATCTACATACCTAGCCATTTCTTGTTATGCAGGGATTAAGCCAATGAGGTGAGTGCAGTATTTCAATCACTTTAAGCACCTTCACTGTTTGTGTTATGGTCACCAAATATATGATACACTATGATAAGTATCTTCAAAGTTTAAACAAACTATAATTGGCAATATCCATCTCAGAATATGGTTAACACCTAAACTGTGACATTAATTCTGCATAGACATTTAAAGCTCTGCCATTTTCCCACTCTTCATTACTAGAAAGCTTCAGGCTTCCTAATAACATAATTGGCCTGAAACTAAATTAGTTTAGACCAAATACAATGGGATGTATGACGTTATAACGCATACTATTACTCCGCAGACCATTACAACGCGACTTTTACTCCGCATACCGTTACAACGCATAGCGCCTTGGGGCGCTGGATAGTGGTAAGTATAATTTACTATTCTAACTCCAGTCCCCGTGGACCCTAGGGAAGGTGTTGGATAGTAAATAATACTTATTCCCTATCCTAGAGCGCCCCCCAGCGCAATGCGTTGTAATGGTATGCGGAGTAAAAGTCGCGTTGTAATGGTAGTGCGGAGTAAAAGATCCGTTGTAACGGGTGTATACCAATACAATGTGATGATGAGTTTGAAGAATGCTAACTTTGGCTATTGGATGTCAGTCCTTACAGTTGTTCTATTTGGTAGATAGGCGGGTTATGGGCCAGAGGATCACATTTGGGAATGTCCCCTTAATATTCGGGTCCCACAATTGGGAAAGGCCTTTAATGTGAAGAATTTTGGTCAGCCTGGGATCCAAAAAGGAGCTTGAAGGGAGGTGTGCTGTTTTACTGAGAAATAGAATCACTCACACAGGAGACCCCGTTGTCCAGAACAATGCAAAATCCCAAATGTTAAAATAAGATACTGCTATTCAGTTATAATTGAAGAAAGTGCTACAGCACAGTTTAGGTCCTTCCAAGGGTAGATGATTGATAGATAGAGGCTAAGAGGACACAGTGTTTGGCATGCAACTCTCAACGAGACCTAAATGGTTGATGTGTTAACAAAACAAATTCCAGATGTACTTTTCACTCAAAGATAAGATTTAAAATAATATTTATGTGTAAATAATTGCCCTCAGCTGAAGGTTAAAAACAGCCTCACTAAATCAGCATCTACATTTCCTCCAGCCCACCCATTAGTAAATCTGCCAAGAAAGCTACTGTGTGTAAAAGGATGCACAAATATGAGCCCTCAGCAAAAGATGCAGAATGAAACTGGAATTGCACAAAGTGTATCATGTTAGTGCTCTATGCTCACAGAATTTATTTCTCAAACAACATCTTCAATGACAATTATAAAGAGAAACGTTTTTTCCCCAATAAGACAGCGCGAGTGGTGGTACCACCTTAAAATCTGTTGTGTAGGAAAATTGATTGTTTGGCTATGAGTAAGGGCCCTCCAACCTTGAATTAGGGCCGGGTTTGGGCAGACACAAATGGAACAAGAAACAGAAGCAGCCCTGTGAACCAAACAGGAATTGAGGTCATGTCAATAAAACAACATTGGGTCACAGAGGCAACATATAAAGGGTTATTCAAACCAAATTCTTTAGCTGTAGTTAAGCCAAGTCAATATCAATAAATGAATGAGCAGCCTTCTGTGTGAGATTTTAATTTTCAAAGTGTTTGCAAAAGCAGACTCCAAATAGTAAGAACGTGGTTGGACTGTTTTAGTAAAAAAAATGTTCCAGACATCTAATGTAGACCTCTTCATTGCAATTTTAGTCTTGTATAAGTCTACTACCCCGAAATTATTTGCAGGTCATCATCAACCTTTACACTCAATAAGCACTGGGCCTTTTCCTCTAGAGGATCCACCTTTATGACTCATTTGCCAACAGGGCGAGGACTGCCACCTCGAGAACTGAGGTGTGTGCCAGAGAGCATGCCCCGGCAGAAAAAGCACGGTCTAGAGAGGGAAGGAAAGGCAAAGTGAAGCCCTTGTGGAGCAACTGGATGATTTATTGATCCTTTGTAATCGCATCTCAATTGATGGAAAAGTCAGAGGTCCACTCTCCACTGGCAAAAGGTGGTGCAAGGGGAAAGAGCTAGGTTTTGGGGCAGCAGCACCATCAGAGAGCGAATGGGACTGGATCTGCTGCTTACTAGCGATCTTAAACTCCATCCTTGCCAATAAAGGAACACTAAATTCTTTTATTGGTATTGCCTAGTTAAGAGGGTTGCCTCTTCTAGCACTGCTGAGCTCTGGAATACCGCCATAATTTTCCTCTGTATTGCTGATGAAACTGCCTCGCTGATGGGTCCAGGATCACTGTGCGAGCCATAGCCATGCAATTCTTGATACAATCCAGGGAAGAGTCAGCCTTCTGTCCAAAGAGCCACTTGCTGTCGAAGGGCATCTCCATCAGTGGTGCCTGGATAGCTCTTAAGTGGATAGTGTAACCAATGGACCTCTGGGCTTTTTCCTGAAATACTGGCCTTTAGTAGCTACAGTGAGAAAACGTAATCCTTCTTTTAAATACACTCTGGCATGTATTTCCTCTTGTCCTAAATGGCTGTTTGTCAAAGTGACTTAAAAAGAATGCTCTACTTTTGGATGGACATCTGGCAGACAAAAAGGGGTACAGAGCCTCTTCGCTACTCTGGTGTTTCCGCCTTAGAATAAAGTTATTTTATATGAAGAATGACTCGTCCTTCATTACAAAGTGTCCACGAGCTGAAACACCGTACAGACTACTTATTTCACTTTTTAATCTATGGGGATTTCATCTCATGTTACAGGTAGTCAAGTGATTACATTGATGGGAACAGTTGACATAATATGTGGAAGGACCAGCCTTACGGGGATATGTATTCTTATTCTCCCTAATTTCACTATTTTGGTTGCCTCACTATGCTGTGTGCCCATTAAATCCTCTAATCTTCATGTTCTTGACTATTTCTCTGCATGACACCGTGCTCCGCCTTTATATATTATGGGTCTGATCGAGGTTCATTCAAAATACATTCTTGTAATGATGACTGTCTTTTCAAGATGGTGTTTATTGCCATTGTGGACAAAGACAACAGATTCTATTTTGGGTTTCCTGGAAAGTCTTGCTGTCCAAATCATCAGTGATAATTGGGTATATTAGAAATGGGGTTTCTGGTTGGCTAGGGTATGCACGTCAGCCAGGCAGAACCCATCACTCTAGTCACACACCAGAGATAGCCAGTGCTCACCCCATTGGTAGCTTGGCACAGAGCAGTCAGGCTTATCCTAAGGCAATGTGTAAACTGTTTGCGCAACACACACACACACACACACACACACACAACTGTAACACAATGAATACACCAAAAAAGAGACTTCACGCAATATTAGATAACAAATAGACTGTGTTGTATATACCACAAGACCAAAACAACATAATCCAATAATTACTTTGCCAACTAGGTAATTGTCAAACATCACAGAGTGTGTAATAAGAGCAAGACTTATTGGTTGCAATCATCATGAAACGTTACTGAGCATACTATGAATTTCCCAGAAACAGTACTTGTTATCCTGTCAGTGCAAGAATAATAATGACATACAATAACACTTCAGGGCACAAAATGCAGTAGTTAGGTGCAGACCATACAGGAATTACCAAAGCACCACCATATACACAACAGTACTTACAATATCAATATAAAGCTATAGGGCACAGTGCTCCTGTGCGCCTATTAGATATTATGAGGAAACTTAGATTCATGACAAAAGGGACAGGAACACCTGCACTCCCACCACATTCATTACAGTAGTTGTGGGCTGTTTCCTACATGTGGCAAATTTCTAAAGGATATTGGGGGCATCCGTTGAGGACTTCCCTGTAACAAGCGGAATCCAGGTACATCTTATCAAGAAAAATGGGGGAAGATACAAAACACTGCAAACAGTGTGGGAGAACTGGCATTCCCCCCCTGCTTTTGAAGCACTCAAATGCAGCTGTCCAACACAGGGCCATCAGGTGAGAAGTGCAGGAAGGCTCTGAGAGGACCCTGGAGGTCCGATACTTCGCTTCTCCCGCACTCACTCGTAGTGTATCACAGCCCCTCTGCTCCTGGAGCAGCCACACCCAGCCCCACCGCCCGCAAAGGAGCTCGGGATGAAGGCACTTCTCTGGGGATCCCTACAGTATCCTTACATAGGCAACCACTCCGGGCAAAGGCCTTCCTGGTGTCGAAGCAACCCTGAGTAACCAGCTCTTTCAACAAAGCCGCCCAGCACCGGGCGGTTCTCCGGAGGTGACGGCCTCCTCCAGGTCATACAGGAGAAATTACACGCAGCCCCCTGTAGCACCAGAGGCGTTCACCTTGCACTACTGGCAATGGGGCTGTGCATTCAGCACGTGTGCTGTAGCAAAAACAGCGCTCAGTTGAGGAAACACAGGTCGGGCTGAGAACTTCCTCCACCATGTGCCCGCACCTTTCCGGTCAGATCCATGGGACACAACAAAGTGCTTCAACCGTGCTACTTTTAAAAGGGGAGCGCTCACCACATGCTGATTGTAGGAAGTCCCAAACACACGCTGGAAAGTTTAAAGGAATTTTCCTAGATCCCTAAAAAATCCTCACAAGAACAGCGGGAGAGAAGGCAAGCCCACAAGCCCATGGAGAGCACAGGGGTCACAAAAGCAGAGTGCAGGCAGGAATACCCGCACAAGGGTTTTCATAGCAAAGTGGCAATCCTTCTCTCAGCCCTAAAGGCAGCATATCAGCACTACAAAGCAAATATGTCCAATAGCAGATCCTCCTGGCAGTCCTCTGGAAATGTGCAGCATGTACAGCCAGCAGCGTCTGGCTACAAGGCCCTACACAGTGTCTAAAATCATGGGGTCAGAGTCCCTCTACTTATTCTCAAAATGACTTTGATGTAGAGGTGACGTCAAAAGAAACCTTAGAAGTGCACAACACCCCCTTTCAACCCCAGCCCTGGATCCAGACAACAGCAGGGGGTAAAACAGTCCTTAGTGTGAGGACAGGACACAGCGTATACAAATTTAGTGTGCCCCAACTTCCTCTCCCCCAGCCCAGGTAGACTATCAGTATACAGATGTAAAATCCTGTTACACCCAACACTTCCTGTGTGATGGCAGTCTGGAAAGTATGCACAAGCTGTAGCTGTCAACCAGGCCCTGAGGTAGTTTGGAAGCAGACTGCAAAGCACAAAGAGTCCTAAGCAAAGAGAAAGGACTACTTTCTGAAAGTATTCAAAATATAGGGGCTGGGCCTATAGTTCAGCCTAAGGCTAGACCATGTTGCAATAATAAATAACTTTTTGCCTTAGCTGAAATTATTCACAACTTTTATTTCTTAGGTTCAGGATATTGATTACCATAAACCTTTAATTTTATTGACCAAGTTCTTAATTCTTTTCAAAAACTTGTCATATATCAAACTCATTAGATCACATGTAACAAAGGTGTAATAGGCTCTTAGTCAATGTGGCAGTAAACTGCACACGCAGGCCCTGTAGTGGCAGGCCTGAGACAGGTTTGAAAGGCTACGTCTGTGGGTGGTGTAAGCAGCGCTGCAGGCCCAATAGTAGCATTTAATTTACAGGCTCTGGGTATAAGGTATACCGCTGTACAAGGAACTTACTATTACAATTAAATATGCCAAACAGATGTAAACAAATCATATAATGTTTAAAGGAGAGAGCACATTGCACTTTTAACACTGATTAGCAGTGGTTTGATTTGATTTGAACGGAATTGATAAAGCGCAACAAATATCCAAGGACGTCAAGGCGCTATAATCGCAGAGGTGTGAGACTGCCCAAGTGGAGTAAAACCAATGGACATACAGCATGAAAAGACAGGTCTTCAAGGCTTTTTTGAATGGGGAGTGAGTTCTAATCGTGGTCAGATGGATTAGCAGCGAGTTCAAAAGCGACTTTCAACGCGAATTTAAAATCCTTGCAGAAGCGAAAAGTGCCTGGAGTCCTAAAGCCAACAAAAAGAGGGTCAGTAAAATAAGAAGAAGAAGGCAAAAGGTTTGGGGTTAACCGAACCAAATGGGCCTGGTCGAACGGGGTTCAGTTAGCCTCTAACAAGGTGAAGCCTTATTTTAGTAGAGTAGACTTTAAAAATCGCACCCCAACACTTTACAAAGCCCAGTGGAAATTATATGAGTGAATGATTAAATAGGGTGCTTACGGGAACAATTCAATTGGCTTTTAAGAGTGGTGATGATTAGGAGCTACTAGGGTTTAAGACAGTTTGAATGTATAGAACCACTGTCAATAACTGGAGTCTCTCCTTTAGAACTCATGAGAGGCATGAGTGCAAGATCCAAATTTAAATCGGAATGGTTGTTGGAAAACTCATTTAGTAAAATTTCAGTAGATCAGGTAAGGAACAGAATCTTAAATCAGTATTTGCAGTTCAATGATGAGTTAATGAAAAAAAACTTCCACGGTTGTAAGTGTTGAAGAAAGTATGAGGTGAAAATGGGAAAACCTTGGAAGTTGAGAATGGATGAAGTCAGTATTCAGAATGTTGCTCTTTATATTGTTAGGTTATTATTCCTATGTATTGTTTTGTTTTAATGTTGCATTTCTTTAAGTTATTGTTGGTATGTACTGCTTGAATTTATATGTTATTATTCATTTCGTTTTGTTTCATTATTTTAATAGCCGGAAAGGATGTGTTGTGTTTATGACATTAAGGTTCCGCTGTAAGCTTTAAGGTTCTACCTTGAGTTTCAGAATGGGTATTTTATGATATTAATGCTGGAATAAGTGGGAGTTGCCCCAGCATTGGTAATTCGTTATATTAATGCTGGAATAAGTGGGAGTTGCCTTGCAGAAGAGAAGGGATAAGGAGTCTTTTTGCACTCCAAAGGAACTACTTGTCCTTCATTACAAGATGGTGCTGCATGAGCTGCTGATTTGTCAACGAAGCAAACCGTGATGTCTAAACATGGAGGTGCAGAGTCATGCCTATATTTATGAACATTCAGCAGTACCTCTTCTGTTCGCCAGCATGTGTGCCACAAACTCGAAAAGCAAGTACAAATCACTGCATGGGAAGGGTGGATCACATAAAGTGAGTACTGGAAAAGATCATTTAAAGCCCAATCTCTGACACTCATTTGAGCTGATTAGTGTCTTAAATAGTTGAAGAGTTGGAACAGAGCTATTTTATCAACTTAGGGCCCGATTACGATGTCGGACAGACCTGAGTCTGTCTGACATCGTTTGGGAACTGGGACCGAACTACCTCCTGTCGTCGGTCCCAACCTACCAAATAAAATGTAACCTATTCCAATTCTTTACAATGGGAGCATGCATTCCAAATGGAATGCATGCTCTCATTGTAAAGAGCGGAGGTGCAGTTCATCCCTGCACTGTTGGCGGGCACCTTGAGGAGCCTGCCACTGGGTGCAGTGATCAACGGGGGCACCATAGGTGACCCCTATGCCGCCATCCGGAGGCCTTGCACCAATGGGGGCCCTGCTGGGTGCTCCCAAAGTCGGATTTCCACAGCCTGTCTGTGTCGGAGAGGCCAGCACAAAAAGGCTGCTGGAATCTGCCATTGTAATCCCTCAGGCGGAAAGAGCCACCCGAGGCATTACTGGAGGCTTTCTGAATCGCATACGGGCTCTCCGAGCCTGTCAGAGGCCATTTGGAAATCTAGTTAGGATTCCTATCCGACCGACCCCATCAAAATGGGTCTTTGGAAAGGAATACAAACAGCATATTTCAATGTGGTAGAAACGGCTCGAACGATGGTCGGAGCCATTTCCCACCGCATCCAAATAGGCCCCTTAGTAGTAAATGGCTGTTTGCCAAAGGAATTTTAAAAGCATGTTCTTATTATGGCTGGAAATGTAGTAGTATTTGTGTAACTACTAAAGTAAACAACATGAAATAATATAATAAAATACACAAAGCAACAAAACAACTAGGCCTGAGCTAAATTTAAATTATGCCTTTCTTAATTAACGTACTTTTTCATTATGCTTGTTAGGCAAGATTCTTGGACTTGTCGGTAAGCAACTTCGACCACTGTAAGAAAGTGAGTTATTTATTGGTGTGGATCGTAGTCCCCCACAGTAGTTCCAGGCAAAATATTCAAAGACACAACCAACTAAATATTCCACCTTAATTCATAAACAAAGAGCAGAATTTTATAAACAAAATGACACCAAAATAACGAAATTCCAATAAGGGGAATTGGAGATATGAACTTTAAATATTAAAGAGAGAAAACACCAAGATAAAAGTAAAGCGGCAATCAGTAATCACTGTTCACAGGTGACAGAGATGTAGGTGTGATTTCAGGCTGACTGCTAGGGGGCATGAGACGATATGCCAAGCAAGATCATCCCTGTCAAAGATTTTTCCGTAGTACTTAGTCTCTGAAATGAAAGTCGGAGTCATACAGTGGGGTAAGGTTGCAGGCTGTCTCTGAGGAGGTTCTCTCAAAGCCAGATAGCCGTTGGATGAGGACCTGCTAAAGTTGTTGGTTTTGACAATAAAAGCTCCAGGCATGAAAAGACTGACTTTCACACCCAAGGAAGTCCTCTTGTCAGCTGAATAGTTTTCGCTCCTGCAGTTGGTCAAGATTTCTATGTTCAGACAGTTTCTTTTTCAGAGCTCAGAATCCTCCAGCAGAACAAGGCTGCCGGCTGTATCAGACAATGATTTCCACAAGACTTGATACTTTCGCACCAAAAGCATGCTGAAAAGGATTTGCTGCTGTAGACAAGCTCCAAGCAGGACAACACTGTTTCTTGAGTCCAGCAAAGTCATGCTTTGGTCAGATCAACTTGGGGTGTTGTTCCAATCCAACAGCAGCTGAAAGTCATAATTTTTCTAAATCCAACTGCTTTTCAGAGATTGCAGACGTCCAATTAGACAGAGTCAATGGTCTCAGGATCTCAGTGGCAGCACTTAAAGATTAGGACTCTCTCCAGCAGAGGCCATCATCATGCTCCAGTCCACGTCTAATTGCAAGTGATCTGGTGTGCACTCAGGAAAAGGCCTACTGCTGCTGTTTGAGTCCCTAAAGCCACACAGAAAGTCAGTCAACTGACCCTTGTAGTCCACTTCTTTGTCCGGGGTACATGTGACGGCAGGTCTAGCCTTTCTAGTCTCCTTACAGGTCTCAAACATCAGGTGACAGCCATCTTCTTCTGTTTTTCCACAAGTCCAGAAAGTGTTCTAAGGAGGGTGCTTTGGGTGCCACATTTATGGATGACATTAGCTAGTAAATGCGGGTGACTCCTGGCTCCTCCTTTGGGGTAAGCTTTCCCAAGGCAACTCTACCCAGATTTTCAGCAGTTTCTGTTTTCTCTACTGCAGGCAATCCAAAGTATACCTTACTCCTTTAATCAAAGATGGGAAACCACTTTCTCCTTTAAACACAAACTGTGTGCCCACCCAGAGGTGTGCTCAGGGAAATTAACTGCCCCCTCTTTTATGGTCACACAAAATGGGTTCTGGGAGTAGCTTCCCTACGACTGGGTCTGGAGCCAGCATTTCATGGGAAAAAGGGTTATCCTTCCCCAGGTCTCACCTCACATTTACTTGTGAAAGGACAAGCCCTTTACAAATCAATAAAGTTCCAGGGTTCACCACAACTGTTCTTTCCACAGTGGGGAGGAAAACACCTACATACACCCAGGTTCCTGTCTCTGCTCTGGGAACAGATTTTACATCTATATCAAAAATGGGGACAGTGGAGCTTTTTAAAGAGGTCCAGCACGCGTGCACTATCAGATCCTTGAAACAAAAGATGGACGCTGTTCCTCTATGGGTGGTGCCTAGTTAACTTAGGTGTGGGAACCAATCGCCAACAAGTAAGTGGTGGTGGAGGGGAAAATACTAGGAGGAAGAGGGCTCTTTGTTGGAGATCTTTTGTTCCTTTGCCGTATGATGAAGTGGGGGTGTGTGGCCCGTGGAGGTGTAGCTATGGTGAAGTGAAGTGAGAGCGTTAAAAGAGGTTGGAGGACAGATTGCCCCCCCCCCGGAGTGCCTCCGATGTGGCCAGGAGGAGGGCACTTTTCTGCATACAGTCTGGTGCTGTAGCTCCCTAGACCGGTTCTGGAGGGGGGCTTGGGCTGTTTGTCAGAAGTGTTTCAGGTGGGGACACCCACGCACGCCACAGTTTGCCCTGCTACTAGTTATGGAAGGGGTAGTGGCAATGTTTATAAAAGACACCTGATGCAGCTTTGCCTCACACTGGCAAAGCGAGATATAGCCAGGGCATGGAAAGATCCACAAGCCCCGTCTGTGGCGGCGTGGAAAAATGGTCTAGACTTTTGTATGGGATTGGAACAACCGATCTTTGTTGCCAGGGGATGCCCACGAAAGCATTTTAAAATATGGAAGCGTTGGGCAGAATACAGTGGCTAGAGCCTCCTATCCTACAGAGGATCTTCTGGAGGAGTGACTGATGGGAGGTATGGGTCTGTTTTGGGGTGGGGCGGGGGGCTCGGTGAACGTATGCAGATATTCTTCAGTGTTATGGAGGTTGTTTGTAGCCTGGACTCTGTGGACCTTGTGCGACTTTGGGGGAGAGTGTGAGGGAGGGGGTTGTTGGGGGGCGGGGGCTTGTTGTGGGGGGGAAATGTGGTTTCATATGCATGGTCATGTTGTTTATTTGCTCGTTTTACCATAAGAAAAGTCAATTGCCTTCCGGCTGATGTAATATTTGATACTGCAGTTGTTTCTGGAGTGCAGAGCCCTGCATCACATGTGCAACCTAACAATAAAATATGTTTTCAAAAAAATAAAAGAGGTTGGATATTCCAAATAATGTTTTATTCTGGTTGGTAATCCACCACGTTAAACACGTGTAGAGTGGCAATTCCCCTATGGACGGGTGGTCAGTTGAAACTATGCTCATCTATTAGGGTCCCTACACCTCCACGGGCCACACACCTCCACTTCATCATACGGCAAAGGAACAAAAGATCTCCAACAAAGAGCCCATTCGCAGGTGCCCGTTGGGTTTTGCAGCGCCAACCCAACGAGGAGCAGGTGCAGATGATGAAGCATGACACCTAGCTTGCTGGGTGTGTGAGGGCCCTAGTTCCGCAAAAGTGGGATCCACATATCCCTCTTCCTCCTAGCATTTTCCCCTCCACCACCACTTACTTGTTGGCGGTTGGTTTCCGCACCTAAGTTAACTTAAGTTAACTAGGCACCTCCCATAGAGGAACAGCGTCCATCTTTAGTTTCAAGGAACAGATTTTACATCTCATTATTGTCAAGCACTAGCTGGGCAACTGCTGGAAAGCTAATGCAAATTAGCTTCCGAAAGGCTCCATGCAGGGAAATTGTAACTTTCTAAAAGTTACTTTCCCTAAATATTTATTAAAAATCCAACTTCACCACTGCATTGAGCATTTAATAAATACTCAACTATTTTTGTAGCTGGTCTCAAAAGCGAGATAGCAGGATTAATATTCTAATATGTACTATAGTTTTCTCATAGAAGTGCCAGAGTCTTCCACAGGAAAAATAGCTTTTTAGGGCTCGGGGCGGAGCTCCGAGATCCTAATGTAAAAGAAAAAAAAAAGAAAAGTTTCTTTAGGGCTCGGGAAAGACAGATTCCTTAGTGCGCGTGGTTTTTTTGTATTATCTGAATGTTGATTGGTCCTCGCGGTGATGTATTTTTAGTAGTCGTGATGCGATTGGGCAGATGCAATTGTCGGGCGCCATTTTGGGCATTTTCTCAGCGGTTACGTGCTCGGCAGTGCATTAATCTTAATTAGGAGCTGTCAGGGTGGCCGTGTAATGCATTCCAGATGGTGTGCGCGCGTTCACCATAGAGCAGTGCGTTTGTCGGGCGCGCGTCCTCCTCACGTGCACACAGGCTTCAGATTTAATAAGCGCGAAGAGAGATTCACTTTCTGCCCTGAAATGCAGAATTGACACTATCTCGGGTCAAGGCGACTTCTAACACCAAGTAAATACGTAATCCGATCACCCCGCTACAATAGAGCGGAAATCACCATCATGCTCGTCGAGGAAATCTACAGTATGTAGAGGCGGGAACCTAACAGAGAGTACATCTCCCTGCCACTACCGAGCGAGACGGAGCGGCAATCACGGGCAGAAGAGGTGGGGGAGGGGATCGAAGCACATGGGGAGGGAAAGATGGGAATTTAACCGCACTGGAGGTCGGGCAGAAAATCTGAAAACATCCATCAACACGCGGTGCAGAAAGGTAACCCGCGGTGGCATTAAAAAACAACACGCATTTTGCTTCATATCTGTTTTTTCAGATTACCCGTATCTCGCAGATTTGAGCTGTGGTAAACAGGACATCATATGGAAGGTAGAATAAATTCTGATGCAGGGTTATAAGGTGATATTACTTCTCTTCCCAACTGTTGCCCGAAACGATCTGTGTAGTTTCTGTTGTTATCTTTTGCTTTAGTGATGTAAGCCAAGTACAAGTCAGTGCAATCACCAAGCAAGCCTAGTCAATCCAAGCTGAACTGTGTTAATGCTATTTCTTCTGTTTATCTTGAATGCTCGTGGGGCAGACTCTAGGCAGTTACCCACGTGGCCACACAGTCATTGCTGGCACACACTTAGGAGCCTCTGCACTGTTACCTTCAAGAAATCTAATTCGCTCGAAAAATGCCTAAGCTATATTGCCCTTTCTTCACTCTGCAGAAAAGCAGCTAACTTCCTAAATAGTACCTTCCAAGATTTAAATATGCAGTCATGGGGAACCGATACTTTGCTACCCAGACACATAACTTACTACAAGCCTCCTCTAGGCAAGTAACTTCGTACAACTATCCACAGCCTGGACCCTAAAATCTATTGCACTACTATTCCCTAAGGATAAGTACACCGCAAGGTCACAACAGGAAGTAAAGCAAAATAGAGGGCACCTGAATGTTCTAACATAAGCATTGTGGGGCATCAATGTTCCATTTGTTGGCAGGCTGCAGACCACCGCCAGCCTACGTCAGAGAGTTTGTGAGGCAATTTGGGAGAGATTAGGCACTGTATGGAACAAGTTCTCAGGTGAGTAGAGTAGTGAGGTGAGTAGTGAGTGCAGAGTAGTGAGTAGTGAGTAGAGTAGTGAGTAGAGTAGTGAGGTGAGTAGAGTAGTGAGTAAAGTAGTGAGTGCAGAGTAGTGAGTAGGGAGTAGTGAGTAGAGTAGTGAGTAGTGAGTAGAGTAGTGAGTAGAAAGTAGTGAGTAGAGTAGTGAGTAGTGAGTAGAGTAGTGAGTGGAGAGTAGTGAGTAGTGAGTAGAGTAGTGAGTAGTGAGCAGAGTAGTGAGTAGTGAGTGCAGAGTAGTGAGTAGAGTAGTAAGTAGAGTAGTGAGTAGAGTAGTGAGTAGTGAGTAGTGAGTAGAGTAGTGAGTAGTGAGTAGAGTAGTGAGTAGAGTAGTGAGTAGTGAGCAGAGTAGTGAGTAGTGAGCAGAGTAGTGAGTGGAGTAGTGAGTAGTGAGTAGAGTTGTGAGTCGAGTAGTGAGTAGAGTAGATAGTAGAGTAGTGAGTAGAGTAGTGAGTAGAGTAGTGAGTAGTGAGTAGAGTAGTGAGTAGTGAATAGAGTAGTGAGTAGTAAGTGCAGAGTAGTGAGTAGAGTGGTGAGTAGTGAGTAGAGTAGTGAGTAGAGTAGTGAGGTGAGTAGAGTAGAGTAGTGAGTAAAGTAGTGAGTGCAGAGTAGTGAGTAGAGAAGTGAGTAGTGAGTAGAGTAGTGAGTAGAAAGTAGTGAGTAGAGTAGTGAGTAGTGAGTAGAGTAGTGAGTGGAGAGTAGTGAGTAGAGTAGTGAGTAGTGAGTGCAGAGTAGTGAGTAGAGTAGTGAATAGAGTAGTGAGTAGAGTAGTGAGTAGTGAGTAGAGTACTGAGTAGTGAGTAGAGTAGTGAGTAGTGAGTAGAGTAGTGAGTAGTGAGTAGAGTAGTGAGTAGAGTAGTGAGTAGAGTAGTGAGTAGTGAGTGCAGAGTAGTGAGTAGAGTAGTGAGTAGAGTAGTGAGTAGTGAGTGCAGAGTAGTGAGTAGAGTAGTGAGTAGAGTAGTGAGTAGAGTAGTGAGTAGTGAGTAGAGTAGTGAGTAGAGTAGTGAGTAGAGTAGTGAGTAGTGATTAGAGTAGTGAGTAGTGAGTAGAGTAGTGAGTAGTGAGTGCAGAGTAGTGAGTAGTGAGTAGAGTAGTGAGTAGAGTAGTGAGTAGTGAGTAGAGTAGTGAGTAGTGAGTAGAGTAGTGAGTAGTGAGTGCAGAGTAGTGAGTAGTGAGTAGAGTAGTAAGTAGTGAGTGCACAGTAGTGAGTAGAGTAGTGAGTAGAGTAGTGAGTAGTGAGTGCAGAGTAGTGAGTAGGACATCACAGGCAGCAGCTGTGCAAGCTTCTTACACTCACAAGGAGACCACAGGCAGCTGAGGTGCAATCTTCTCCCACTCACAAGAACGACATCACAGGCAGCAGCAGTGCAACTTTCTTACACTCACAAGGAGACCACAGGCAGCAGAGGCGCAAGCTTCTCACACTCACAAGAAGGACATCACAGGCAGTAACGGTGCAATATTCTCACACTCACAAGGAGATCACTGGCAGTACACACCACATGAACACACTCCATAACACATAGCAACAATACATTTGCATTCACAATGCCATTAGCTCAAACTCAAATAAATCCGAGCCCGATTGCATTTCTAATGCTTGTTGTGAGTTTGTCAGTGTAAGCACATGGCAACACTGAATGTCTACAAGAGTCACTTTTAAATAATATGCACTCCACCTTGTGGGCTATTAGGCATACGCAGGGGTGACTTATTCATATTGGCATGAAGGGATTTTTTTCCCTGTCAAAAGAGTTATTTTGAGAGGTTAGGCTGCATTCTTAAAATGCAGCTGTCAGGCTATAATGCTAGGACTGAAGCTATATTTTCCCGTGCCACACTAATGGATGGCACAATAAGTGGTGCAATCCACACATGGCATGGCCTACCAGTGATATCCAACTGTAGTCCAGCTCACCTCCATAAAGTACATATTGAGCATACAGGGGATTTTTAGCTTGTGATATCTATTGATAGAGACTGGACTTGCAGTAATCTATTTGTATACAGGAAAGGGTATATATAGAGCACATCTCATCGGGAAGCAACACAGTGCTGAACAGCAGGTGAGAGATCAAATTTATGATTCAAGATCGCCTGCACTGAGGCAAGTGACAAGCAGGTTCCTGTTATGTAAAATGGTAATGCTCATTGAACAGATGAGTCTTATATCCTTTTGAATTACAGGATGGTTGGATGGGTTTTGATGCTGGAGGGAATGTTATAGAAGATTCTAAGTGCATAGGAGAGGAAGGTAAACCATCTGGTCTCCCCACACACACACACCATGTATCAGTTGTCACTGTGAAAAATGCATAGTAAAAAGTCAATGCATCAATGCATTTCATTATAAGGGTATGACAAGCGTATTTAACGCATGCATTGTCACAACTGATATTAGTTATTCATCATACATATTGTCTGTAAGATATCTCTTGTTTGGCTTTAAAAATGTATGCAGCTTGTAGTATCCCACATGTGGGCTTTAATAAGTAATCTCTTCAGAAGAAGGATCTTGTATATGGAGAGTGCCAACACTATCCACTTTGCCCAGTTCACTAAAAGTAGGCATCGAACATCAAGCCCACACATGCAGAATGGAATAGAGCAAGGCCCTCTTTCCCTAACACCAGAAACTTCAGCCATCAGCATAACTCTAAAGATTTACAAACAAATTTGAATGGTTTCACTAAATCATTTAAGTCCTGGCTCCACACTGCAAGACCTACATGGCAACCTCTACAGATTCTTCATAAACAAGGTAAAGGCTTTAAGGGGAGAGAATGCAGCCTTACGGCTAGAGCTGCTAAACTTGGAGCTGGGGAAATGGGTTCTATTCTCTGCGTTAGCTCAACATCCTGTGATCAGCCACGGCTGGCAGTGGGAGAAAATGCAGGGCGTGACGTGGGAGGGGGAGGGGCAGGGTGGGGGGTAGTAATGTATGGATTACGGAGTTTTACAGGTAAGTAAACATTTAAATAAATAAAACGAATTCCGTTGAGTACACTGCATCCCAAAATGCGATGCAGTGCGCGCAACGAAATTCGTTTTATTTATTTAAATGTTTACTTACCTGTAAAACTCCGTAATCCATACATTACTACCCCCCACCCTGCCCCTCCCCACGTCACGCCCTGCATTTCCTCCCACTGCCGGCCGCGGCTGCCTGTGATTCTGGGCAGATCACTTAATCTCCCCGCACCTACCAAATAATTAATGTGTCCTTGTGTAACGTAACTGGTGCTCATGTAAAGTGCTCCAATATCTTTAAGTCGAGTACCGCTAAATAAATCTGAAAAAAAATAAATAAACAAGCTCCCTCGGATGGATTGGCCGGGCCACTTTATGACTAACCTGCTCAAACCACCCAATGGCCACACTAATCTCAGTTCTATTATCTCAACCATCACACAGTCATGGGCACTTAGGGACCGGAGTAGGATTTGGGTTTCCAGAATCCAAGGTGTTTTAGTGCTACTAATAAAAGAGCTACAAATCGGAATTAGGCTTCCAGAACCTTTGTCCCAGACTTGTTTCCTTCAGATTATTTGGGAGATTGCCCAGTTGTCTAGCCAGACACTATTCCATAGTTTGTCAATGTGTCCACTTTAGAGATCAGATACAGTAGAAAGTACAAGCCACTTAACTGCATAAAAATGCATACCTTCCAGGAGAGGAGCTCTGCGTGCCACAAATCATGGATGTGATATTAAGGATCAGTGATCCATATCGTTCAAACGTATCACGGAAGCTTTATATGAAGGGGTTGTAGTTTTTAAGCACTAGGATCACCATCAATTCACTTTGGGGTTCAGATGGAGTTAACCTTTGAGTCACACTGGCTGGTGTACTACAAACGGTGGTGGTTTCGAACCTTAGGTTTTCTTTCCTTGTAACATATTTGTTAATAAATATTTTGTCAGTGGTGCTGATAACATTTTCCGAGTGAGGGTGCTGACATCAGTGCTACATAAGGGATAAAGGGATTGTGAAAAATCTAAGTGCCACTCAAAGAATAAGTAAAGCAAATGAGCCACGCCCATTCAGCAGGAGAATTGTAAGGGCGTGGTGTATAGCTGGTGGTGCATTTTGGAGCACACTGCGTCATATACAGTGGTTGAAGTGGGTAGGATCAGAGGGGCATGGCGTGCCCATATTTTTGTTGATTTATGGAGAACCGTTCCCCTACTTTTTGCTGAAAGGCAACCATCCCGGGACAGATAATTCCAATAGTTTAAATGCTTCAGCTGAATGGTCATTCAGTGAGTCTCCTGTGCTGTGAAACTGAAGAAGGGCAAACAGCTAAACAAGTCTGCCCTGCCAAAATTCCTGCTTGCCTGGAAAAAAATGCATATGTACGCAATGATTTAAGTCTACAAATGTAAAGGGTAATATGCAAATGTAAAGGATGCTTGGGAGCGAGTCCTGGCTTTAATTGATTGAATTATTTAAAGTTTTGTGATGACAAAGATTTATTCTTTTTGAATGGTTGTGCAAAGAGTTAACAATTGTGCTGTGAGCGCGTGCTTTTAATTGTAATTGTACTTATTTAGTACAACACTAAGGTGTTGTAGGGACAACTATGTAAAAAATGGTAGTACGTACAGTCAGGGTATTACTAAAATCTATCTTTTGGAGCACCATTTTATCTTAAACCTTTTTGCGCATTTTGTAGCAGTCTATCTTATACTGTGTGTAATGCGAGTTTAAAATAATGACTTACATATTCACAGTGCTTTCTTCCATAGGCTGTGACCTCGTAGCACTAAAAATACACAAGCCACTATTCTCCACTGCAACAACCAAGATTTAATTCTGTGGCTCTCTGGTTACACACCAACCCCTGCAGTGCATTAACTAATAGAGGTTTCATAACGAGAAATATTGCATTTCGCACGGAGTAACATATTTTTTTTATTTATTTTTCATTTCAGCTGTGTGTTATTTAATATGTAGCAACCTGATGGTGAAAGACCAAAAACGTACAGAATATTTTGTTTTGTTAGCCACATCTTTGACCACGCTCACCGCCCACACCCCTATTGAATGCAGTATCACAGTTCCCATACTTTTTTCAATGAAATTCGAGCACTGCTCAAATATATTACTAATGCATGTTGTGGTAGTGCACAATCATTTATACATTAATACAGAGCACATTTTCTATCAAAATGGTCACTAAATGTTCAGAGACATGCAGTTTTCCTAAAAAAAACTACAAAGCACACAAACAGCAATGTGTAGAAATCAGGTTTGAGAAAATATTTAGCATTTGCACATCACTGAGTAAAGTGTCTAGAATTGTTTTGATCCTATTAAAAATCTTTGTTTCCATCACACTTCAGAATTACAGAAAAGTACTTCATTTGTGCTGATGTATTTTGAAATATTGGTACAGCAGATTTACAGTTATTTAAATTGTGTTGTGATAAAAAATGGCATCCTCCATCTTTGCCTTTTGCAGAACCTGTACTCCAGCAAGATTACCACATAATTCACTTTACAAAACCCTCTCACTGTGTAGTCCGAAAATCCGAGAAAGAAAAGTAAACAGCAATCTGAAGACATAGTTTTCCTGACATTTGGTCTCTGGCTTTGAACGAACAGCAACTGTTGCAAGATAAAGACAAAATTCGAGGGATCTTTATTGCTCATTCACCGTTTGAACTCCAGCATGATTATTTCTGGAGGTGCTGCAAAGCGCCAATGTCTTTTGTAACATAACACGTGTATTTGTAAAGTGCACGTTTACTCTGTCAGGGTCTCATGGTGCTGAATAACAGATGTTTGTTACCCAAATCATTGGTATTCATTTTATCGACCTCAGATGGATGAAAGGCTGAGTAGACCCGCCAGAATTTGAACCTGTGACCATGAGTTCGAACACAGGTCCATGCAGAGGATGCGTTAGTCCACTGAGCCACCAGACCCGGCTGGTTTTTGCTCCCTGAGGAATGGCACGAGTTGCCCGCAATGCACTGGTAAATGATATAATTTCACACTATGCCATGGAGAAGGATGCAATCCTGCCGTATGAGATGGGAAAAGCATGCCCAGTGCGAGGACACGGGCTGAGACTCTGGAGGGGATAAGGTGGTGGGGTGCATTGGACGACCTACAGAGTGTTTAAAACGAGGAGAGTAGCAGGATTGAGGGACTAAGCAGCCAGCCACTGATCTATGGGGTCAAACCAAGGCGAGAGGAGTTGGCCTAACAGCTGAGGGCGGTCGACTTTGAATCTGGGGTACTGGGTTTGAGTCTTGGCAATGACGCTGGACATCCTGTGATTCGGGGGAATTCACTTAATCTAGCAGTGCCCAACAAAAAATAAAAAATGAATGTGTTCTCATGTAATGCAACTGGTGCTATGTAAAGCGTTCTGATACCCAATTCGGGTCAAGTTCGCGCAATATAAAACTCTGAAAAATAAAAATACCAACGAACACGGACTAGAGACCAATGTGACCCTTTGGAAGAATTGTGTTTACCTGGTTGCCACATGATGCCTATTGGGGTAGTGGGAGGTAGAGAAGGTGTATTTGTGGAAGGTTGATTTGTTGGAAATATACTCACAAACTTTTAAAACATGTGGATCCGTTACAGAATCCTTAATATAAAGAATGTATCATAAGGAAGGATTTACATTGGATATGACTTGAAAATTGTCAAAGTTCACATACATTTATTATTCACATGCAAATAAAGGAACATTTATTTGAAAAAAAGTGTTCTGCTTGACATGCTTTTGACAAAGGCAGGGGCAAGCATTATTGTGGCAGTTTTCCACTTTTTCATGCACAATAAGTCTACAAACCTGTTGGTATGCAGCAACATTTTCAGATCATCCTAGAAACCTTATTAAAAGCGAGTGGAAGAATGTCAGCAAGAAGCGTCCTTTCAAAATCAGACTTTTAAAATGAATATGTTTTATACGCCTTGGCCTAGTTCTGTGAGCATACCATGCATGTGAGTACACTGCTCTTAATCTGAATACAAGGACAGTGCTCAAAAGGAGTGCTCTACATCCTCCAATTAGTCATAAGGTACAGTAAAATAAAACTTTGCGTTACTCCTGTTGTGCATGATCTGAGCCACCGCTTTTACAAGGATGCACCTTATACAGCAGGCTACATTGACTTAACTTCTATTGCTGTAGAAAAGTCTATGCATGTGAGATCATGGAATGCACAGAATGCATGTGAGCCCATGTGGAAGGTGTTGCTGCTTCTATTGACAACAGCAATTAAGGGAAGTGAATTTGTGAAGATGCCTTTTAAATTCTTTGAAAATCGTGTTCTTCCCTTCAGATGTTCAGGCAAGTGTTACCCCAATTTTAAAACACAACAGGAGCAAACTACTTGATATTAATCTAATGAATGCTGAATTACAGTAATTTTTCCTCCTGACAGTGCAAGGCAAACACAAAAATATCTTTCCTCTTTGTAAACCAAACGAGAATACGGCAAATAGTCTGGCAAAGCAACTATACTTTCATTAGAGTCAAGAGCTTCAGACTAATTAAGTCATAAAAACAGCACTAACAAGATACTTTGACTCACCAGTCGTCAGTCAGGCTGGCTCGCCGTGTTTGTCAGCTGTGCAGAAAGCATTCCCCCACAATCTAGAAAATGAAAGTCATAAAAATTGATTAGACGAGCATTCCATATCCCACACCAGCATTTTTCAACGTATACAAATCGCCACTGAATTTTGGAATACATTTCTTGTCTGACGATTCAGATTTATTATCATTTTGTGTTTTTCAATAATGAAAGAATGTGCAAGCCAGTATAATTGGAGGCTGAGCTCTTCATCTTCGTCTAAATCTTGGTGTTAGAACCCTCTGTGAAACCCCACTGTTCTCAAACTCGACCCTACTCTAAGTGGCTGCTGGAGGAAAGATTAAAAGGTAATTCAGCACTTGCCATAGATAATGCCCAGACTTTTTTTAACAGAACCTGGTATAATGTCCATTTTTTTGATATGTTGAAGTAGGGAAGAGGTAAATTCATTAGGTACTTTAATTCCCGTTTCATTCCAAATGTGAAAGGCCTGCACCTTTAACAAGCAGACTACCGCTCATTAAATACGAGTGCGAAGAGTATCTTACTCCCTTAAACTCTGGAGATTGTAAATTACTAATCATACATTGTAAAGGTCTAAAAACATCTCTTAATTTTTAAGGGAATATAATACAGTAAAAGTGCTTCAAACAAGCCTATTTGACATAGAAGGTAAACAGAAGGTAAAGTTATGCTCTGGTGTCTGTAGTTTACATTTTGGAACTAGGAGGTTACATTCTTACTTCAAGTTCTAATATAAAAGAGTAAGTAATCCAGAGCAAAGCAGTTTGGCACTCTGTTCCGCAGTCCCTCTAAATGCCAAATGAGCAATGCATATAAAATAACTCCAGTATTAAATACCCAATAACATGCTGGACATTTACAAGTAGGGTTTAGGACTACAGAAATCAGGTCGACGGCCAGAAAGTAATTTATTTTAAATGTTATGGATTACATGGATTTCTCGTCCACCCATGGATTTGGCGATAAATTCTATTAAGAGCAGAATGAGGCAGGACGCATTTTACTTTCCCTTTTCTTACAATCCTTGTTAGTGACAGGAAAACAATTTCACAGCATCACAATAGAACAATATTTGATAACTAGTAACTTGACTACATGCCAAAACATCAGTGCTGCGATCGGCATCTAAATGGTTTATGTCATACTTCAATGAGACCGAGAATCGCTGCCATTGTTCCCACTCTGTGAAAGAGAAATAAAACAGCAGCTGAAGGTGCACACAAACCTAAGCTCTATGCAAGAGCACACACATCTACTTATTAGGCATTTTCACTAAGGTTCGAAAATGCCTCTAAGGAAGTCTTTAAAAGGCAGGGGTCCAGATCACATACAATTTCAGACTGGGGCTATTTTATGTCCTCGGTGGTAAGTTAAGACAGCTCTTGCTCCAAATACTTCTTATGACTGTATCATAACAAGCATTTGCAATGCAATAGGTCTCGCATTATTAAAGTTTAAGCTATTGGTGTTGCATTATTTAGCAATGCCAATAGCACAAACTTTAATAATGCGAGACCTATTGCATTGCAAATGCTGCTGAGCACCGGCATGACCCCGCCCACCTGGTTCAACATGCTGTGATTCTGGGCAAGTCACTTAATCTCACCGTGCCTAAAAAAATGAAACCAAATGGATTTGCCTCTTGGGTAGTGTAACTGGTGCTTTTTTAAAGTGCTCCAATAAGCAATTCGTGCTATATAAAACTGCAAAAAAAAGAAAAACAAAGTTCTTGGGTAATGCCAGACTCATCAGAGGTTGGGAGATGCACGGATATCTTCTCATTCCTTTGAAAAGAAATATAGAAAAAGTTCGGACACCCAACATATTTTTATCAGTCCTGAAAATGGAAACCAAAAGTTCTTAACGGGTCTACGGGTGTCTGTCAACAGAACAAACGGAAAATCTATGTACAAAAATACCACGTACGTAAACCGTACAGTGTACGTGGATTTAATGTAATATTATCAGACAGAGTTACAGCGAAACCGAAAGCAGCTCTCAGGACTGGGCTGAGACTGAGGGCGGGGGCTGCCCGCGCATGCGCGCTTTTTGCTGGAGAGGGAGCCCCGGCGCTAAGGCAGCTGAAGTCCCGGGTCCCGTTCCGAGTGACCACCAGCGCTGTGGAGCTCCCATGCCGAGACACACCCAATGGCTGCCGAGGGAGAGAGGGACACGGACGAGGCAGAAAGAGCACGGTGAGTGGGAGGGGGGGTTGTATCTGTGTGTGTGTGTGTGTGTGTGCGCGCCCGTGAGTGGTGGGGGTGCGTGCGTGGCTGTGTGTGTGGGGGGGGGTGCATGTGCGTGTGTGGCTGTGTGTGCGTGCGCTTGTATGTGCCTGCGTCTGTGTGTGTGCCTGCCTGCGTGTGTGCCTGACTGCGTGTTTAGGTGAGAATCACAGGCAGGGGATGTGCACGGCGACGTGCGCGCCCTCGAGTGCAAATCGGAGACGGCAGAGGCTCGTGCTTGTACACGTCTCACATTCCCCCAGACACGCCAGCAAAAGATCTTTCGCAGACAAAAGCATGCTTCGCATGCTTTTTAGGTCTGCTCGACCTAAAAACAGGCTTCTGGAGTCAGGTCAGTGGCATAGCAAGTGGGGTTGGAGGGGGGTGGTATGCCCCGGGCAGAACGAGTTTTTGGGGCGGCGGCATCCTCCCGCTCTTACCTGCAGTCCCAGGGGTGGCAACCGACCCGCCCCCCCCTCTACATTGCGGCTGTCGCAGGACGGTATTTGCAGCCGAATCTCGCCAGCACCCCCAAAGCCCCCCCACCGGATCTTCAATTGGGCCGCCGCTGGAGGCAGAAGAAGCAGGGACCACCATGGGCGGCCATTGGGCTAGCTAAGCCACTGAGTCAGGAATGGGTGCCAAGAACGTGTGTGCAAATTTGTTGTGTGGCATTTTATCTTAGTGGTGATGTTGTTTGTGCTGGATTATTGCAATGTAATTTTGTTCTCTGGTACTGCAGTTGTTGTATTCAGTTCTGTTTTGACTGTTTGTTCGTGATGTGCCTGGCTATATTTTAACTGTGTCATGTTGCTTTCTATACATTATTGTGTTATGTTCAGGGGTTTGGTTTAGTTGCGTTAACAAATGCTGCTATGGCTTGGCACTTTGACAATCACATGTGGCTCAGCCCAGTGAAGTATTCGATTCTCACCTGTCGCAATTGACTGTTTTGGATGTATACTTCTGCCTCCACTCCAGTGTTTGCAGAGAACTATATAAAGAATTTCTTTACAACCGTAGCCCTCTCTGTCCTCTCCTACTGGCTCTCTCCTGTGTGTCTCACTCTGTCTCATCATCCAATACTTTCTACTATGCATTCCTCATCACCTCCTCCCATCCGCCACCAACTAATGTCCCGCTCTCCTTCATCTTTATTTGGTCTGATCCTTGTTACTCCTACTCACTTTCCCTGTATACTCCAAGTCACCCTCACTACGTCCTGTGTTCCTAACTCCCCTTCCCCCTTTCCTCTTGTGCTCCTTGTCACCTCCCTCTGACAGGCCGCCCTCTTGTGTTCGTACTTCACACCTCTCTCTTTCCATGGGTGTTCCTCATCCCCTAGCTTCCTTCAATACAGTTCACCTTTTCGTTTCTCTTTCCAGCTTTAATGTTCTGACCTTCATGTTTTACCATGTGCATTAAACCAAGGTTAGGGAATTTGCTGGTGCTTGTTATTCTATTGGGGTAGAGTACAGAAGCATTAATATTATTGCAACCTGTGGGAAGAGAACTGTTAGAATAGGTCATATCCAACTAATGAGAGGCTGAGCCTGGTTCCTGAGTGGCCTAATACATCATTTGCACGAATCAAAGGATCAAGTTTGGAAGGGTCTGCTCAAATTTTATCTTTCCAAGGGCGACTAAATGTCTACTACTGAGTTGAGAAACAACACTGCAGTTTTTTGTCAATGGTACCAAGCAACTCCTATAGGATGAAAGTGTGCTCTAGAAATACACCTGTCATGTCCTATTTAAGAAGAGGTAGATAGACTCACACTCATTTTCTTTCAGTCACATGATCCAGGAGACTGTATATGACATGTGAGCCATGTCACGAAGGAACAGAACATTATCTCAAATTAACTTATAAAACCCTATGTCAGTACATTCTGTGTCTGCTCATAGTATGGCCCGCCCTGTCACAGTGGTCGCCTCTCCTCAGTATGCCCTACTTTCAACGTCATGCACCAGGGACTCTCACTATGGTGGAAGAGCGTCACCCCCTCCCTGCCAGCTCCCTCCAAAACATGAAAAATAAAATGGGTTTAAAACCTGTTTTATTATCGTTTTATTTTCCGTGTGCCGAGTCTTTGGGGCGGGGCCACAGTGATGACAGGCACTGAAGGGAGTGGTATGTGCACTCCCTTCACTGCACATGATGATTGGGCCAGTTGTCTCAGGCCGGCCAAACCCATCATATGCAGTGAAAGTTCTCTCCAACCCAGCAAAGCTGCTGGGTTGGAGAGAGCCGGCACAGACTCCCAGTCTGTCCTGGAGTGCAAATTGATGGCGCTCAGGCCAATCCTGAAGCTGCTCTCATGATGAGAGCAGCTTCAAGATTGGCCACAGGCCAGGCTGGGAGCCTGTGCCTTCAGAAGAGGAGAGGCGCAGAAGAACGCGGTGTGATGGTGGAGAGCAGCGGGCAAGTTATTTTTTATATTTATTCCCCCCCCCCTCTCCCCCTCCCCCCCCCCTTCCCCCCCCCAACCCCCCTGCCCTTCCTCTTTTCCCCGACATGAGCAGCGACTGGGGATTCTGTTGCTGAATTTTACTAGAACTTGGACACGATTGAGGACCATGAACAAGATCTAGGACACAAGTAAAGGTCACTTAAAGAGTACACAAAAGGTTCAACCTGATGCTAAAGAATGAACAAAATCTTAACAAAGCAGAGGAGAAAAATGCAAGAAAAGACATAGATTAACAAGGAATCGTCGATGAATCTAAGCAAGCTAGTCATAGGTGGCAGTGACATTATGAGGGCCCTTCTTAAATAGATCGAACATTGCAACTTATTTTGGAGAGCTGAAAAATATACGGAGACACTTTTCACTACTGCTAGGCAAAGAATTTATTTAATACATGCAACTTGCTGGAAACAAAGTATTTTATTTTATATTGACGTTTGACGTGATGAGCCAATATGCCATGTCACTGACAGAAGAAAATTGCCTGGCACAAAATGATCAATACACTGATGATTTGCAATATTTGGAAAAAGAAATGTTAGAATATTGGCACAATTCAAATTAGTCACATTGGTGTTAGCGTGGAGAACATATACCAGAAGGGCCGTCAAAAGGAGAAGAGAAGATGAGTAAGCAACAAGAGTACACTAAAGACAAGTGGGGGGGTTACCAAAGGAAGATGGATAAAGAGAAAAAAACGAGTTACAGAGGTACAAAAAAAGCAGGAGTGGAAAGAGTAAAACAACAACAGCTTCCACCCTTAAAAGCATAATACTTTAGGAGGTCAATAAAATTAGAATGGTTGCGCTGCAACATTAGTGTGATGTTTTATTTTATTGGGTATAATAGTGCTTTTAATCAAAACAAACACAAATTCAAAGAATCAAGTGAGAAAACAAATGAGAAAAAAACATCTTACAATACTAGTTGGTTAACAGGTGATCAGATGTTTTTTTCAACTGTGTCTCAATTGTGGACAGAGTTGTAACACTTGAATCACAAGCTCATTCAATAACTTAGGACCGAGGAGAGCAAATTAATGAAAGTAAGAAGAAAAGGATAAGGAACCCACAAAAGTGTTAAAGTAGAAGACTAACTGTAGGGGGGATTTAGAGAGAGATTAGTTCACAAATAAGCTAGTGAATGAGCAACTAAAAAAAACAAGACCGAATGAAAACTAAAGGAGGAAAATAAATGGAACCACTGAAGCCAAGAGAGATGGGAAAGAAGCTCCGAAGCTGCCTCTGCATTTTTCCTAACATGGCAGGCAAGCAAACACGACAGGTGCAGAAGGCTTCCAGTGTGAAAAAGATGGAACCACCCGCCTGCCCTGGTCAGTCAAGCATGCCAGGACAGCTTGACTGCAGGTTCTTTGTGCTGCTGTGGTGTCCTGCAGCTTCAAAGGCGACACAAAAGGCTCAGAGTGTTACCAATTTGGATACAAAGCTGTGGATCTTCTGACAATGATGGGGACCGTCCAAGTGCAACTTGCAACTGATCCTCGCATCCTGTGGTAAGGCCGCTGAGGTGCTCTAGTGAAACGTATATATTGCCATGACTAGGACCGTGCACAATATGACCGCATGAAAGAAAATGACCTCTGTGACCAGAGCTGGACTGACTATAGCGGAAGGAGGCTGGAAGGTGGGGGGCCTGTTTTGGAGCGTTGGGGGCTGGTTCTGCTACTGGGGGCTGGTTTTGCAGCAATGCTGCAATTTCGGCCCCCAGTAACAAAAGCCACAGTGCTGGGGGCCTGTTTGGTTAAGCACTGCACGCTTGCACCCCCCACCCCCACTCCCCATCACCCAGGGTGGAGGCCGGTCTGATAAAATTGACAGGGCTGCTTTGGATTCCCATCCGGCCCTGTCTGTGACCACCACATGCAACATTACCAGCAGTGATCCCATCTGTGCATCAGGAAGGGTCTACCAGCAGTAATGTAAAAACAACTTTGTTAATTTTAAATGTCTTCTTTATAAGTAAATCATAAGAGAGACAGTTGTATTGTCTTTGGCACCTAGGTACTGATATCAATAATGTCTCCTCAATGCAACATGATTTATCATGCAAATTGCAACTAATACATTTTGGAATTTCAGCCATTTTTCGCAAAACATCAGCTTATGAGTTCTTAAAATACACAAATTTTTGCTTTGAGTACACTAGCAATTTCGATATACGTATATTAATTAAATTACGCAAATGTTCTGATTTAGTAGGCTGGGCAGCACACAGGAGAGCTACTTACAGGTTGCTGGAGAGCTACAAGTAGCTCACGAGCTACTCGTTGGAGAAGACTGCTTCAAAGTAACCTGTTTGTTTGCAGCGACAGTAAAAGTTGCATGTTGAAACAAAATAAAGACTTTCGATCTTCAACATTCTGTAACAAGTTTAAGGCGATACTTTAGCTCACAATATGCGCTTCGCAGCACATTCCCTCACTCAGGTAATGTCTTACCACCAAGACAGTTTGGCTGACTTGATGCCATATGCAGCCTAACTCGTTAAAAATTAACATGCCCCTTATTGTCCACAAACTACAAACACCAAGTCCAGATCTCCATGTTATTCACCAACCAAGATAATAAATTAAAGCCACTTCAGCCAAATTGCTATGAGTTATTCAAAATATAAACCTCTCACAAAGTGCCTATAAAAAAACACAGCAAAAAAGGGCCATCAATAAAAGAAACCAAAAACATCATTCTTCTGCTGATTTGATAAGTGTGGTTGAAGTCCTAGTTCACTTCCATTTAGATTGTAAAAAACACTGGGTTATCAAAGTTATATTTAAAGACACCCTTCAATGATGTCACCCACTGCCAAGCTTGATGATTGCATCAGCCCATACTAATCTAACTATAACAGTTTCCACTTCAAGCTCTAAACATTATCCCTCTATCCTGATTCCACCACAAGGGAATCAACCAGAAATGACAGCATATCTAACAGACAAGCTGACAATCTGGTAAATCATACTCTCCAAAAGCACACAACAGACACCTAGACTACCCAGGTTTAAGCAACAATATGCCCAGCATCTGCTCCTTCTTAGACTGTGTTCCTCTCATTTGAATCCCGCCACCACACCCCTCGCAACCAAACAATTGATTTCCTGAGTCAACATCTGCTGCAGGCTGAAGGTCCTCCTTAACAAACAAAATATACCAAACCCCACCACTCCTCTAGGACAAGGACATATAAGACGTGTGTCTCATAACCATGGCCACTAGAATTATGCAGCAGGAGAGCACCAAATTATGCCGCAGACTAAATTATCCGCCAAGAGAAGGCAAATTATGCAGCATAATGCAGCACATTGTCTTATAGTATTACTTCATTATTTTTCAATTAATTGTTACATATGGTAATACGGTCTGTGCAAAGATTTGACTTCATTAGAACCAGCTTAACAACTAAATACACAAATAAGGAACTGAAAGATGACCAGTTAACCTTTGTGAAGGGCCTTCCACTGTGCACAAACAAGTCACCACATTTTTTGTAACTTTTGATCAGTTTGAGCTAGAAACTATTTTTTGTCAAGTTATGCAGAAGATGATGGATTATGTGGCAAATGCAGTAAATCAATAATTATGCTAAAAAAAGCCACAGCTGCAGAATGGCATAGTACCAGTAGCCCTGCTCATAACATATTTGCAAATGAGACAGAGCTTAATTTAGAAAAGAATAAGTACTGAGGGTCAGAATCTTGCTCAGAAGCCTATGGTCGATACTATTGAGAGTCCGATTGCCGAACAGCAAGCTGCGTAGTCTTCTTGATTTCACCTGTTGCCTCAAATCCACTACCAGACATTCTCTTCCTTTTTAACTCACTCTTGCAGGTTCCTTTTCATTCCTCCTTTTACCCTTTGTCACTGTTTTTCGGTCTTCTTCCTTCTTTCCCCCATTTGTGTTTGTATCCCTCTTGCTCTTAATCAACGTCTGTTATGGAATAATAAGTGGTGGTCCCCAAATATAAGAGCGGGTGGGCCCCACCTGGTTCCACAGGCTCAAATTAAACACTAGAGACATAATTTAGCCTTGTCATGCAGACTAACCTACATACTGAAGTACATGTATGAAAGTGTGCTAATTCTATTGAACTTGTGACCTTCATTATGGCATTACTTTTGATGCTTAAGGAGTAGGCAAGAAGGGTTTCTTATATATGCACCACGTAGAACATGCTGCATATTTTGTGTATATATACACATATATAAATATATAAATTTTTTTGTTTAAGTATATGCTACAATTGTATTGATTTCTGCAATTAGTTTGATAAATGTATGCAGCAATAAAAATGTTTACAGCAAAGCCTTTAAAAATAACAGTGTGGATTTATTGTGCACTTGTGACGAAAGGCTGCCAGAACTCACAACAACAATAAAACAATATGCCTGACAGTCTCTGGCATTGTTGCGTACCCAATTCGCATTATCTTCATCCAAGTTAATAACAGTGCTTGACAAGGAGACCAGAGGCTCAGAGACTCCAGAGAACCAAAATATGCAGAAACTGTGTTCATTAATTCTCAAAATGTACGCACAACCCGAGCCATCCTTTTCAGCCCCCACCATACTCCGCCCTGAAATTAGCAAGCATTCACCTGACTCAAACTTTTTTAACTGCTGCAAACGTGATCTCAAATCAAAACAAACCACATCATCACAGTCTTAAACAGTGCAAAGACAAACTCGTGATTTTCCTAAGAGACAACCGAACAAATGGAAACAATACACAGAAGAGGCCAAAGAGGCGTGCAAACTGAAGAGGATGACAACAACTCTATTGTGGTCACAGAGTTACGGGCACTAACCAGTGCTGTAAGATGGTCCCATGGCCATGCTCTCTGGTGCAGGTAAGTGAAATTGGCCCCTCTCCAACAGGATGGGTAGCCAAATACAGCAATAATGAGGGTTCAGTCAGTGTGCGCCGCCGCCTCAAACTTTATAAATAAATAAATAAACTACTAGGGTCTGGTGCCGCTGCTCCTGAGGCACATTGCTAGCTGCGCTGCCAACTCTTACATCGCCAGACGTTAGAGCAAGGGTCAAAGCATGCACTAAATATTCATGGAACATGAATTTCAAGTGTCACCTCCACCAGCTTTCAATTCCCAGACTTCAATTCGATTTGAGAGTCGCAGCATTTGGCATAAATTAAGACTCGGAGTTTGCAAACTGCTCAGAAAAGAGATAAACTAAGGACTAAAACTAATGCGCATTCTGTGAAACGTCTATAAACATATGGTGAGTGACTGCAATAAAAACAAACAAAACGACTTAAAGCTGGGACGAATGGATGTATTTTTGTCAATAAAATATGCAACTATTTTTAAGAAGCCTTGATATTTTCTACTTGGTCAGCGCGGAAAATTAGATGAAAGTATGACCATACCCAGGCTGGAGAAGTTTCTCGAACGACCGCAATAAAATCCCTCCGTACACAAGTAGCCTCTGAGAGTTTCACGCGCCCGTTTGGCAGCACGCTAGCCCCGGCCTCTTCACACCAGAGCGCTGGCCTCCTGCCAGCCTGTGGTCTGCGGGTTCAAATCCTCTGCGGTTGACTTGGCTTTTCATTATTCCACAGAAAGCAAAAGCAGCGTGAACTGCAAGTGAATCACGACGGAGGTCGAGATCAGACGGCCGGCTCCGGATTCCTCAGCTGCCTCGAGTGTGTGTGAACGGGGAAAGCTCCTCTGTCCGGCTGTGGCTCGCGCTCCTAGGATGCGCTCCATATCTGCCTCCTTCGAGCACAACTGCACGCACGTGACCTTCCAGGCCGGGTCCCAGGCAGCCATCTTAGGAGTGTGGAAAAGCACCTTATTATATATTTTATAAGGACTGGCATGACCGTCTGTAAGTTTTGGCATGTTTATGTTATCAGCATGTACATACAGGGCTGTAAATGGGCAGGTACTGCCTGGTACTCCGTATCTGCACTTCTTTAATCGAAAGAGAGGGTACCGGTACTTTTTTCCACCCATCAGCTGTTTATGATTGGAAGAGAGTGGTTTTCAAAGATTGCTGTCCACGATGTTTAAACGTTTTGCAGTTTTTCCCGATACTCTAGTGTAAAAAAAAACGTAAAATACATTTTTGTATGGTAATGTAAAAAGGAAGTGTTATACAACGGGCTCGTTCTTTTTGCATTTTCCCACACTAAGACGAAGTGAGTACTTTGAACACAGAAGTATAAGCCACGAAAGCAAAAATGAAAAATGGACCGCGCAAAACAAACACAAAACAGACCGTAATTATAAACATGCGATGAGCCACGAGCAGATATAAACTATTTGTACATTAAAAAGAGATAAACCGGCCTGTCAGTGCTTAATGCTTGGGGCAAAACTCACAGGGACTGTACTAAAGAACAATATCATAGGGGAAAAAATACACCCACAGCGAAGTGCCTCCCCTGACAGTTCCCCTGGTGTTTGTTGAAGAACTTTCAGCTGTGAGCTGCATATAGATAATCAGGCACATATGGTATTGAACAATTCAAATGTAATATGCCAACAGAACATGTGGCAGCAATTTTCTGTACTGTTCATCCCGCAACCACAATGTGTGTGCACGATTCTACCAAAAATGTTAGGGCCCAATTCATAAACCATTTTGTATTAATTAACACTTGCTTCTCACTCCGGTATTAAAATGTAAATGACGCATAACTTTTAACCTGATTCGCAAAGCATTTTCTGTGAGTAATTGCGGCTTACTCGTGTTTTTACAGGAGTAAGTCATGCTTACTCCCCATGAATCACAAAACTTTATTTTTCACGAGAAAACGTCTTACTCCAGGAAATTTCTAAGTCACAAACAAGCTTTGAGCAAAACACAGCTACTTAGTGCGAGGGTGGCCCATGAAGTCTGAGGCAGCCTGGCGTGGCGTCCTTGTCACTGCACACTGCCAGGAGGTGATTGCAGAGGCGCCTGTGGCGGGGTAGCATTTGTATATATGGTAAATGGCAGGGAGAAGCCACAGGAGCCACCCCACATACGGCAGCTATAGAACACAGTTCACCTTTAGACAAGGTGTTTAGGAAGAGTGTGAACACCAACAGCGAAGCAGCCTTCAACCAGCAGGAGAGCGATCCTAAAGCAGCAGGAGAGCAATCACAAACCAGCAGGAGAGCAATCACAAACCAGCAGGAGAGCAATCACAAATCAGCAGGGGAGCAAACACAAACCAGCAGGAGAGCGATCACAAACCAGCAGGGGAGCGATCACAAACCAGCAGGAGAGCAATCACACACCAGCAGGAGAGCAAACACAAACCAGCAGGGGAGCAATCACAAAACAGCAGGGGAGCGATCCCAAACCAACAGAGGGGCAATCACAAACCACCAGGGGAGCGATCCCAAACCAACAGAGGGGCAATCTTAAACCAGCAGGGCAGAGATCCCAAACCGACAAAGGAGAGATCCCAAACCAGCAGTGGAGCAATCCCAAACCAGCAGGGGAGCGATCCCAAACCAGCAGGGGAGCGATCCCAAACCAGCAGGGGAGCATTCCCAAACCAGCAGGGGAGCGATCCCAAACCAGCAGGGGAGCGATCCCAAACCAGCAGGGGAGCGATCCCATATGAGCAGGGGAGCAATCCCAAACCAGCAGGGGAGCGATCCCATATGAGCAGGGGAGCAATCCCAAACCAGCAGGGGAGCGATCCGAAACCAGCAGGGGAGCAATCCCAAACCAGCAGAGAAGCGATCCCAAACCAACACGGGAGCGATCCCAAACCAGCAGAGGAGCGATCCAAAACCAGCAGGGGAGCGATCCCAAACCAGCAGGGAAGGGATCTATGGCAGCAGGGGAGTGATCCTAAACCCAGCAGGGGAGCGATCCAGTGGCAGCAGTGGACCAATCCTTAACCAGCAGGGGAGCAACCATAAACCAGCAATGGAGCGCTACTAAGCTTGCACAGGTGCGATCCTAAACCAGCTGGGGAACGATCCTATATCAACACTAAAGCAATCTTCAACCACCAGGGGAGCGATTCCAAACCAGCTGGGGAATTATCCTTTGGCAGCAGGGGAGCGATCCAAAGGTAGAGGGAAGTGATCCTAAATTAGCAGGGGAGCGATCATAAGTCAGCAGGGGAGTGATTCTAACCCAACAGGGGAGTAAGCACGAGCCTTATTTTAGCCCGACTCTTCCAAAATTAGCTCACCGGGTTAATGGCTCATCCATTCCAGCTCATAGCAATTTTTTTCAGACTGTGACATAGACACCCAAGTGTAATTCTCAACTATGGCTGTAGTAAAATACAATTATTCCTAGAGAGCGCTTTGTGACACCAGCCCTCAGTGTTTTCAATTGCTCGTAACTTGTGTCTGTCCTGATAGTTAGGCAGCTGGTCACTTTCCCCGTGAGGTGAATTTTGGTAGAGGATAATCTCTCAGTGTTTCCCACCGACCATGTCCGAAAGACAGCCAAAATAGGCCTCCAGAGGCTACTAAGGCATTGCTGCTCAGTGCAAATCATGGCCGCAGGCAGATCTGCACTCCCAGAGTATGCATCACTTCTGGGTTGTTAAGGGCTCTGTTACTGTAAGGTGGTATTTAAGGGAATGAATGGTCACAGCTCCACTTTCCCATCCTCCTGTAAGGAGCAGCGAAAATCATTCAGGACTATAAAACATCCTCAACAGCTGTATAGCTTAGTCAGGTGGGCCATTGGCATTTCCTCATCCCTGCAGAGTTGTGTGGTCCTACTTTGGGTAATTTAATGCCCCAGGTGTTGACATTTGGAATGTACTAAATTGAGGGACTCCTGGATGATGAGGTAATTTTGGATCACAATTGGACTGCTGGCTTATCTTTCATTCTCCTTATAAAACAGGTACCATGTGTTAAGGTCACCGCTACAACTGTGCATTTATTTTGGTTCCTCTGACACTCTGTGCCTGTGACTGCCCTCTGTCATGACATGTGTGGCCAATTTACTGACCAATGTACTTTCTTGGGGGAATACTACAGCACATAGACAGCCTAGTGGAAAACCAAGAGTTTGGATACTATCACACCGACACTAAAAAATATCCGGAAATCTGGAGGCTAAAGCTAGACAGTGGATCGTTCTCAAGTGTGCCAAAGACACCAGCAAGATATCAGAACTGAAATATTAATGCTGCTACGGGTAGCTGAACTTTAGAGATCTCCCAAAAGCTGATACGTGTTGATACCATTCAACCCTGAAGCGTTTTCGAACAGGCCTATTTAGTATACAAAGTCTCAACAACTAGGATAGGTAGGCGACTGTAGCAACTAAGGGACAGACCCAAACGTGCTTCTCATCAGTGACCATACAAAGGGATTCTGGGAAAGAAGAGGTAAACAAAAGCAAAAAACAGAATGGAAATAAAAAATTTAAACAAATAACACACCTCAGTGAGAAATTGATCTTGGGACAGAAGCAAAAATCAGAAGTGAAAAGTGAAGAATATAAATAGAAAAAATACAGAACGCTTCCCTGACTTAAGAAAACAAAACATACACACGAAATTCACATACAAATAACTAATCACATGGGGAAAAAAAGAAAATGTGTATTCTCTACATGTCACGGGCAAGTCCTAAGCATCCATCCATCCAAATTAAACGATGAATTTAACAGCAACGCAAACTCACGGACTGCAAAATGACACCATATGATGACATAGCAATACCGTGGTGATTTGGATTGGATACGAATGAAACACACCCTTCTTTTCAGCCATTAAGGAGTGAAAATCCGATTGGTGTCTATACATTAATATGTGAGAAATCTCTTGAGGCGCATGGTCATCTCGTCAAAGGGCAGCCAGGCAATGACCTGTGTTACCTGTCTCACACCAAGCAAACAAAAAAACGCGTAGAAAACTAAGGCAGCTTTAGAAAGGTTGAGCAGTCTCACCCAAAGTAAACAAAAAAACGCCTAATAACCTGGGGAGGCTTTACATTAATCCACCCCAAGACAAATGTTAACTCCTCTGATCTCCTACAAAGGGTGTCCGCGGGTCACTGCGTAGGTCGCTTTCACAAAATGGAGAGCCCTTTCTTTGAGCCCGATTTACATAAGCTGAACATGACGTAATAAGAAAGAGCCACCTCCATCTTGTACTTGCCAAAGAGTTCCACACTACCATAATGAATCTATGGTCCTTGCTTATAGTTTTGTGATGTATTGCATGGTAAACGATTCTTATATTGTACAAACATAAGTGAAATGTTTTTCTATTGATCAAATGTAGCAGACCACTAACAGTGGCATATACATACTCCATGTTGTACACGCTGTGAATCTTTCTCCGTTGCATCAGTGTAAGCAAACACACAATCTGGTCTACCACAAACTTCTTACAACATACAAGCACGGTACTATACCCATATACACCAATTACTCGTTTGAAAGAGCCCATTTGGACGACACGGTTACCTTCTTTGTCAGACCGGCTAAGCATTAGGAATGATTACACGTATTTAATTGTTTAACTGCAAACGTTGCTCAGTGAGTTGAATACTCGGGCTCAAAAAAATCGGTGCCATGGACGTCATGAGTTAGATTGTAATGTCATTAGTAAAGGAAGTTAAAGCGATAATATGCGAACACTGCAACAAACTATGAAAAGAAAATGTTTAAAGCCAGGATGCATTCTGCGTAATTGCTATGGAGGGGTTGGGCCCATTAACAGTCACAGTTTCATTGTTAAATGTTGTAATATATTTAAAATGCTTTAATATACACAGTACAAAAGGGGGTGGTGTGCTTCCTAATATACACAGCGAATGTTCGCTGTAATTTCCTTTACACCAATGTTGCAAATCCAGGCTCCACAGAACCATTGTTTCCCTCCACAGCATTCTCGACTCCTAAAGTATTCTAAACTTACACCCACATCTACTACCCGTGCAGGCTGAGGCATCCTTTCATGTCATTTCATCATTTCGGATTGGCAGCTACAGGTGCGAATGACGTCAGTGGTACTGTATTTGGTGTCAACACATTTCTGTTCTACTTAAGCGAATTCTGCAGAACGAGTGAGCACTATACGCATCTGGAAGGATGAAAGACTTTTCAAAAAGTTTCACACGCTTTTCACGTAAACATCTCCATTTCAATATTCAGAAAGCTCTGTGACCCTTAGCAACACCCAACGAGAGAGCCGCTTGACCCTTTGACCCCGGAGAACGGACACTTTGTTCCGGTATGGAAAACAGCAGGAATTCAGGGACTAGGCAGGATCAGATGTGAAGGTCCTTTCAAATGAAACCATTCAGGCATTCGTGCTTAGCAGATCAATGCCATCATTATCCTGCCTATGCAAACCGTGCTTTAGAAAACTGCTCGCTACTCAGAAAAAATATATTTGATTATCCATATTTCGAGCTGTAAACGTGCGGATACAAAGAGGCCCGCCAAACAAGAGGCTGCACATTAGTGACGTGGCATCCTTCGTCATGAACCGCGGCTTAAATCATCATACCTCTTGAGGAAATTAAAACCACAAATTCACTTCCTGCCCGCAGACTTTAAATACATTGAATATGGATGCACTTTTTCACTTCGTCACAAAATATTTGTAGAACTTTTCATAATTACCCAATGACTCTAGACTGAAGGTGTTAAGGGGGTTGGTGCACATTTCTTTCTCACATCCAAGTTCTGTATACAAGTAACAACCAAATAGGTCGTGCATAACACACTCTGGAGTGTCTCTAGGCACTTGAATACTAGGTGTCATTGTGAACCCGCTCAAAGTAATTTATCATCCTCACAGATCTTCCAACTTTGTCATAAGTTTCACTTTGTGATCCCGAGGTGGAGGAGGAATGGCGAGGGAGGGCATGGTGGCCTTGGGGGAGGGATTGGAGCTTTGGTGCACCAACACAGACAGCCTGGTCAGCAAAGCAGCAACATCTATCCTCCCCCAAAAGAAGAATCAAAGGCATCTAAGAGCCCCACACACACACACCAATGCACGCCCTGGATAATATGAAAACCGCCATCAAAACGCTATCCCCTGCTCGTATAACTCCAAGCCAACGTGCACTCTATGAGGTTATCTCAGGACTCACTGACTCACAGACCTCAATGCTACTCAGCACACTTGGACTGCCGAACTTATATGTAGAATACTGCTTATTGTTTGAATCTTGCTCAAAAACTGTTGTGAAGCGCTCCGATACCCTCGGGTAAGGCTAGCGCTATATAAAACTCCTTAATAATAATAATAATAACTCCACAGTCAAATACAATAGTGAGAGACACTTTACACAAGTGGGAAAACTCTATCTTGGTTTCTAACTTACCATAGAGTTAACCATTTGATGAAGTCTCTGTACCGGGCCCGTATGAAGTATGCAGATAATGGGTAACACACAGCAGCAGCATGTGATTGGACAAGGCTGCTCTCAGCTGGACCATTGAAATGGGCATCCCAGAAACCAACCCTGGACCTGCCCACCTGTGGCTGGGCACACAGACAATTGAACTATTTCACCAGCTCATGTTGTACATACTGACGCTACATATGGGCACCAGGTCCCTTTGGCAATCAGATGCTGGATTCAAGTAGCCCTTTACTTTTTAGGATATCTTACTTTGTAAAACACCCCACAGTTTTCTCCCACAACTTCCCCTGCAAATTACAACCAGAAACACACATGCAATCACGCAAACACCACCCCTAAAGCATTACAGATTTTGCACAGATTTAGTGAATGACAACCACTTCCTGTTTCTCTGCACTCTAAACTGGCAGAAGATCCCTTAAGTGCCACTATCAGGACATCAAAAGGATAAGGCTGAACGGTTGTTTCTGGCTGGCCGGATACGGTCACCAGCCAATCGTCAGAAGTTAGATATGAAAGCTGTCAAGCATAGCTGAATTGTTAGAGCTCATCAAAGTACCAAAAGCCGCTAGTCTTTTTTAGTTGTACCAACAAACAGGCTTGCTGAAGTAGAGGCATTGAAAATTAGGCTATCATCCAAACCTAAGTCCAATTCACCACACCTCTTCACTGTACAATGCCTCAACACCAAATGTGGACAGACCACTGCAACCATCAATGGCACCCAATATGGTCACCAGGTAAAACACTAAGAGCCTCACTTATGAAGTTTTGACGTAGGGCAGTGCCACAAGGAATATATCTGCGCTGCTCTACGTCAAAACCAAAGGGCAGGAATGCGGCGTGTCTATGTGATATGGCGTATTCCTGTCCTTTTCCCCAGCGCCCATGCCCAATAAGCTGCCATGCGACATTGCAGAGACCCTTGCACCATGGCGCAAGGGTGCCTGCGTTGCGGGCCTGATTAATTTTGTGCAGGAAGGGACACCTTTCTCCACAAAATCAATCACAAGAGGTGATTTCCTTTTTCTATGTATGCTGCAGAATGCAGAGCAGAATTTAAGGCCTTATGTTTGGCTTTCCAGGACCTGAATACCTGAAACAACATCTACTATGTAATGTAGTGGTGCTTGTATAGCGCACGAATCACCCATGAGGCATCTCGGCGCTTGTACGAATACCGCTGAGGAACCCTTCCTGGCCTTTCCCTGTCAAGTGCCCACTCCTGGGCACCCCCAAGGTGAAGCCAGGCATCCTAGCGTTGTTGGGGCCGTTGTGGAGATTAAGCAAGCTATTGCCCAGAGTTGCAGAGTGGGACCCATGATTAGAATAGGCACCGAGGCGAGAATTATCAGGTCCGAGGAATTTGAGCCCAAGACCCGCCGAAGCAGGGAATTGAACCCTGGTCCCGGGCTAGACCTCTGCACCAGGGTCTGCCGCTCTATCCATTGAGCCACACTTCTCCACTATGGTATCATCAAAAGAGGACACTTCGTTCAGCCATGAGCAAGCTTCTTCAGGTATCTAAAGTCAGGAGAGTGCGCCCGGGAGGAAGCAGTTTCTTCTTCCACGCTGTTAAATTGTGGAATACATTGCCGATATCCATAAAGAACAGCACAACTCTTCTTTCCTTCAGAGAGGCGATAAAAACTTGCCTTTTCTTGCATTGATCTCTCATTCTCTGGTATTTCCCCTCAGCTGTAGCGCCTAGACGCCCTGGGCATTCGAGCGCGATATAAATCATAAATTCATTCATTCGTTCATTCAGTACACATAGAAAACGGAAAGCACAAGGAGAAATACAAATATTTCTCCTCGTTGCGCCTCCCTAATGCCACCCCTGGGGTGGGGTTAGGTTCGGACGTATTACCTGGTTTACGATTTCTCGTAAATCTGGAAATGTGTCAGGTTCCATGGGTGTTGCGGGGGGAACACCCACAGCAACACCCATGGCATGCCCCTTTCACACAGTTTTCTGTCTGAAAGGGGCACATTTAAAAGGCCATTAAAAGCCACGTGGCCTTATAAATATGCTGTGGCACATTGCGCCACCAGAACGTCAAGGAAGTGACTTTCCGGCGGCGCGAAGTGCCGGTAGGGCCTTATAAATGAGACCATATTAGTGGAAGTTTCCGAATTTGCCGGCGTTGTTTCATTGGTGAGATCTGGGTCTAGTCTCAATCACTTAACCCCTTCCCTGCGGGGCTAATTCCCCCGCTGTGCTGGGGGGCGTGCACAGCGCCCCTGTGCTCGTGACGAGCTTAGCTCCTTCCCAAAATACATCAACAAAATTAATCTGCAGTCTCCAGCAAGTTACATCTATGATTTTCATCCTTTTATGTAGACAGTTCAGCAGTGAGAGTAGACACAAAGAAAAGTGTATTAAGTCATTTCAGAGAGGTAAATGGGTGACTGGGTATTTAGCTAGGAAACACAGCAGAACCTTTACACTGGTTTATGTTTTAAAACTTGTAAGAGAACCAAGGGCAAGTCCAAGAAAATATTGATAGCAGTAAAACCAAAAAAACGAAAATTATAGTGTCATTCTTCAAATAAACTAATTTTAAGAAACTACTTGGTTAATGCCATACAAGTCAACATATATATGGGTACCTGTTTCATTCACCGAACACCTTAATTTAGTATACCCAGTAGGTAATGTGGCCAAGGTTTGGTTAAGAGGTTTGGGGCGAGGATGTAGCCTTACAACGAGAGTGGTCGACATCGAAGCTGGGGAACCGGGTTCGAGTCTCAGTAACGACGCTCAACATCCTGTGATTCTGGGCAAATCACTTAATCTCCCGGTGCCAAACAAAAAGAATGTATCCATCTGTAATGAAACTGGTGCTCAAGTAATGCGCTCTGATATCCTCGGGTCTAGTTTGCGCTATATAAAACTCTAAAAATAGAATAAATAAACTTTATTCCTAGTGGTGAGCAAGGCAACAAATTAACTGGGAAAGCAGAGCCAAGCCAAGGTTCGGCTCTGGCTATCACAGCACGTGCACAAGCGAAGCCTTGAAAATCATGCTTCAAGATCATGTCAGACTAAGAGAAGGTGTCTTCAAACCCCCCAAAAGTGTATTTCTTTAACAAAAGGAAGCATTTCACTTTAGTACATCAGATTATTCTAGAATTATTTATTAAAAGTGAGAGTTTAAAAAAATGAATTGAGAAATATTCCTTCCTCTGCCCTGATGACAATGCTACTAGTAAACTAAGAAGAATATCAGAGGTCCTGTTTACCCTATATGTGGCCTAGATTCTTATTAGCTTCAACTTTCAAATAAATGAATAAATAAACAAACATTATAGTGATTTAAATCAAACACAGGAGAGGTTATTTCATAGCACACATTCTGAACTTACATATCAATCAATCAATCAAGACATTTATAGAGCGCACTACTCACCCGTAGGGTCTCAAGGCGCTGGGAGGGGGGGGGGTGCCGTTACTGCTCGAACAGCCAGGTCTTGAGCTTCTTCCTGAAGGAGAGGTGGTCTTGGGTCATGCGCAGGTCGGACGGGAGTGAGTTCCAGGTCTTGGCAGCCAGGTAGGAGAAGGATCTTCCTCCTGTTGTCGCTCTTCGGATGCGGGGGACGGCGGCGAGGGCGTGGCTGGTTGATCTGAGGAGGCGCGTGGGAGTGTAGAAGTTGATCCGGTTGTTGAGGTAGCTCGGGCCTTGGTCGTGTAGGGCTTTGTGCGCGTGGGTGAGGAGGCGGAAGGTGATTCTCTTGTTGACCGGGAGCCAGTGCAGGTCTCTCAAGTGTCCGGAGATGTGGCATATTTGAAGTTACTCTCATTTGTGTGATAATGAACAAAAAGGTGTATTGGCAAAATACAGCATTTGGCTAGGATCATACAATTTGGTCAAGCAGGGAAGCCGGGATTGATCACAGATATTCGAGTTTCACACTGTGCAATTACGCTACTAGATGGACATCCCTTTCTGAGGGGAATGCTTTGTCCTCAATTTTTGGAGGATGAGATTACAGCATGGCTGACAGGTGGAATCCACGTTTTACTTAGAGTGAGCCTTGCCCAAGGAAATAAGAGTGCTTCACAACAGAAAGACGCAAAAAGAACAATTGATGGACAGAATGCAGAACAAATGTCATACATTCACCCCAGTACAGAGATCTGGGTCTAAATCCATCGTTTTTTTGCTCCCCATGCCGTTCTAGTTTGAAGCCAGCCTATGCAAATTAGTATTGACCCTGCACCCAATGGGAACAGTCCAGCCCGAACTGCCAGGCTAGGTCCTCCCTGGACTGGAAACAAGCATCCTAGGGCCGGTTTCGGGGTTTCACCTCTCATCAAGTAAATCCGGACAAGAGAGACGCTCTTGCTATTGCTACAGGGGCTAACCCCTGGTCCAGTCTCTTCTGGCCTCAAGAGATTGGCACTACTCCAATAACGGTGCCAGCTGTGAAGAGCTTGGGTATTAGGTTAGATTCCAAGTTAACGATGGATAATCAGGTAGCTGCTTTAGTGGGGAGCTGTGTGGGACTGATGAGGCAACTACGGAAACTTGTACCCTTGTTGTCATTTGCTACCATGCTAACTGTGGTGTCGGCTTTAATCCGGTCACGACTGGATTACGGCAACACAGTATACATAGGGCTCCCCGATAAACTTCTGGGGAAACTTCAGGTGGTTTTAAATGATGCGGGAAGACTGATCCTTAAACTACAGAGAAGAACACATGCCACACCCCTGCTACAGCAGTTACACTTGCTCCCTATTAAGCAGAGGGTCAGGTTTAAAGGTCTGAGCATTGCACACAAAGCTAAGTATGGAGCAGCACCCAGCTACATCAAAGACCGTCTGAAGCTTGATGTGCCTGGCCGTTGCCTTCGCTCATCAGAGACACAACTGTTGGCCTGTCAGCGCTTTAATAGAACCACCTTGACGGGCGTGCCTTCTCGGTTGTGAATCTCCAGCTTTGGACCAACCTACCAGAGATTTTACGCGGGGAGGCTCCTCTACTCCCATTTAGGAGGAAATTTAAGACCATCCTGTTCACTGAGGCATTTGGATAAGTTTACCCCAATTCTGCCCGACCAGCAAGTAATATGGCATCCACGGGTTCATGGTCTGCAGCGCCTAGAGACCGTTGGTGATTTGGTGCTTTACAAATATAAATTAACATTAACATCAGCCAGAATAGCTTGACTCCAGTGGCATGGAGAGCACATGACCCACGTCTGGGGATACGCATCCCACTCGGGTTGACAAACGCAAAAAGAACAATGATGGACAGAATGCAGAGCAATGTCATACATTCACCCTAGTGACTGGGGGTGAGTGTCTGAAAAGTTTCAGTGCTCATCCATCATCTCCTAGTGTTTGGTTTGTTCACACCAGACAGAGGCAACATAACAGATTTTTTTGGGGGGGCACAGGAAGATATGTCTGGATTCAAACCTGGTTCACCATATTACATAATCAGTAGACATAGTCACTAAGCCACATATCAACCCATGAAAGCTCAGCTCGTTTGGGGCTCAAGATTCCAAGAAGACCGCGAGCTGAGCCAGAGACAGGAATCTGGCTTGAGCCTGGGTCGGCCTTTAAGTGACACACTCACCTCTATTAATACCCAAGAAGCTGCCCCTTAAAAAAAAAGAATGTATATTCATGGAATCACCTTCCAGTGGCAGTTCAGAGGGCAACATCAAGAAGTGAATTCACAAAGCCATGTGAAAAGCAAAGAAGACCAATCTCATTATAAAAATAAAATAGAGAAATAGATACTGAGGGTCTGATTTAGAGTTTGGCAGAAATGGTACTCGGTTGCAAAAGTGATGGAGTGTTCTATCCATCAAAGTCCTGGCCTACCCACAGCATTTAGACACAGGTGGACCATAAGTTTTTATTCAACAGTGCCCCTGTTGGCTCCATCAATGGAAAACTTCCTCCGACAGCACAATAAAGTCGGGCCATCAGAAGAAGCGCCTCACATTGCCCACCTTATTTAAGGTGGACAGTGTGATGTCTTTTTTATCCTGTCCGTCACTGCCAATAAAAACCTGGAGGTGAGTGACAGGCAAAAATAATAACTTCCTCACGCTGGAAGGAAACTTTCACGGTGTGCAGGCCTTTCGTGTTTTGTTTTTCAGACACAAACTCACTTTTGGAGTTTGTTTCTGCAGAACATAAGTAAGGCTTCCGGTTTTCAGTTTTAATTGATTTTACAGAAAAATACAGACAGAAAACAATGTGTTTCCTGTCTGTATTTATTTTTAAATGCAGAAAAATAATGAAAATGATGCTTGTTGTGATAGAATCTTCATGCTGTCTTTCATGAATTCCGGGAAACAGCTGAGCAGATAGACAGCATGGAGAGTTAAAAATCAGGGTGAGATTTCCTTAAATACAGGCATTGTTAACATATATCTGTAGTATAACACTAATATGTCCCTGTGAGTGTAGTGTTTTGTTATACGTGGCTGTTCAATTTGCTAAATAGTGACAGGCAACCATGTATGAGCACACGTTCAAGAGTTAAATAAACGTGGACATATACCATTTTACGGCTACATTTATTCTTAAAACACAAAATTAATATGGATGAATAACAATAATATGGCCCAAAAATAAATATGGATAAATACAGATAGAAATGTTAAAAAAATAAATACCATAAAATCGGGCGCCCTAAATGGATCACTGAAATAATATCGAGGGACAGAATATCGACCATCAAAAATATCGTTGACAAAATATCGACAGTCAAAATATCGAGTTTCTATCTACAAACAGGTAAGTACAAAAATATCGAGTTAAAAATATTGTTTACAAAAATATAGTTGTTAAAAATATCGTATTTACTAAAAACAGTGTTAAATTAAATTAATATTAATAATTAATTACTAAAATATACTTAAAATTACTTAAATTATAATATTTAAATAATTAATGAAAGTTAAATAAATATTTTTTTATTTCATATTTATTAAAACATATATATATAGTAACAAAATATAATAAAATAATACCCAAAAACTGAAAACTGACCCTGAACCCTAAAAATACCCCTTTACCCAAAAACCCAAAACTGACCCTGAACCCTAAAAATACCCCTTTACCCAAAAACTGAAAACTGACCCTAAACCCTAAAAATACCCCTTTACCCAAAAACTGAAAACTGACCCTGAACCCTAAAAATACCCCTTTACCCAAAAACTGAAAACTGACCCTGAACCCTAAAAATACCCCTTTACCCAAAAACCCAAAACTGACCCTGAACCCTAAAAATACCCCTTTACCCAAAAACCCAAAACTGACCCTGAACCCTAAAAATACCCCTTTACCCAAAAACCCAAAACTGACCCTGAACCCTAAAAATAAAAACGAATTTTTTTACTATCTATATTATATACTTACATATTTTCACTTTCTATATTATTTACAGTCGATATTACTTCACTTACCTTAAAAACGATATTTTGGCTGTCTATATTCTGTCCTGTCGATATTTTGTCCAAACGACATTTTTGACTCGATATTCTGTCCAAACGATATTTTGGAGTCGATATTATGTCTGTGCACCGCCCTAAATATAAGCTTTGAAAAAGTTTGATGAACGGCTGTCAAAACCGACAAAGCCATCCACCAAACTTTTAGAATCTTTAAGGGAACCACCAGGATGGCGGTTTTCTTCAAGGCACAGAGATGACTGTTGGCCCGGTGGATATCTCTAAATTTGACAGACGTAGTGTGTCAGGATGGCGAAGGTATAATCCTTTTCCACCCTCCCTGATAGAGTACCGTCCTTCAAACCATAAATCAGGTCCTAAGCAGCTTTTGGTGTCATGCATTTCAATGAAAGTCAAAATCAGCATAGTTTTATGAATAACATTTTGAGCAGGCTGACATTTGGGTCTCAAAGGCTGGTGTGCCACACTGTTGACCATCAGTCCATGGGGGTAGGACATTTGTGGGCCCATGGCAGTTCTCAAAGGGCGCAGACAGTTCTAACTAAGGCTTACAAAGCCTCAACATAATTCATGCTACAAGTGTCTCACAAATGTTTTGGCACATAAGTGGTTAATGTTATTTTATACGCATCTTGAACAATGTCTGTTAAATATGTAAGACTTGCAGTCTTATGTTTTCAAAATATTGGATGTCTCTGTTGGTTGCATGTGGGGTTTGTGGTATCACCTCTCCACGCCACAGCAAACTGGGTATTTTATAGAATGAATGAATAAATTTATAAAGCACAACAATACCCTGAGGTGTCTAGGCGCCATATTAGGAGCGCAAATCCTCATATGCCTTTTCAGTAAAATATGTACATATATGACGAATAAGCACGGCGTTGCATCATTCTTAGCTGCTCTACCAGGCGTGACGACATCAGAAGGCACACTGTAAACAGCACTCCATTAGTCGCCAATCAATCACCAGACAGGCCGCTCTTACTGTTTACACAGGGCACACAAACACCGCTAGCTTTCCCATTCAAATGGACCTAGCACCTGGTGGGATAACACAGTCCTGATTGGCTGCCATTAACTGAAATTGTCTTTCACTTTTTGAAATGTTAACACACCCAGGATTTACAACATTTAAAAAGGCAGTCGACACAGAAGTAGTAAGTGCCGACCTAATACACCTTTTAATATAATAGGTGATTTTTGATAAACTGCGATGACGTTTAATATTGTCTATTTTACTTAAGTATCTATTTCCTTTTACTTTGTAAACTGCGTGTGTTCCAACGTCAGGATATTTAAAATGTTCAAATTTTCCTTATGGAATGCCAAGCACCAGTTAAGGCTCGCTGGCTGATTAAATTTTTGCAACTGAAATTCTCACCACGGTTTGGAAACAGGAAAATAAATCGGATTTTAAATAGCCTGCTAATTAGCAATATAATGTGTTGCATCAGAAATTCTGCAGGTAGATGTGCGGCTGGAAAAAAGGTATTCATTACAATAAGGTTTGATGCACGAGGAATGGACTATATTGTTTGCAGGACAACTTTTATCTTGATGTGCATTATTGCTTTTCACAATGAACGTTTTAGTCCCAATTCCATTTAATAACCAGTATTAATCATATAATGATGTAATCAATTTTTGTGACTGTGAATATATAAACATTTGTCACAATCTATGTATATTGTACTGCCCCTCAAAGAAACTTTGGATTAATCTCGGTAACTCATCAACTAATCACACGGTCAAGCTAGCATTTATTAAAAGCTTAATTTGCAGGCAAAGTAATTGTATACACCTTATTTACATTTACCACGGTGACAAATTAGAGAAAAAATATATATATTCGTGGACATCATGTTTAATATGTATGATATTACTTGACGCCGATAAATAGAAATATTTCTGAGACTTTTGTCAACTTTTTATGTAACATGCACGCACTTAAGCCTGCAGAGGAGTGTATTCCTCTCATTGAAAATGAAATAGGAGGTGTTAGGTACTAGGTTAAGGGCCACGGCCAGACGTTCAGAAAGAGGAGATATTAGAGTTGGTTGTATGGTGGGGGACCGATGGGGGCGGGGGGAGTGGGGAGGGGGTTTGGGGAGGGGGTTGTGGGAGAGCAGAGGTTAGGGCACCGGCGTATAAAGTTTACAAGGCAACATTAAGAACATGGTACCTGAACTCACATGACTGCAAATGTATGCCTGTGTCTCATCTGGACTAATCGATTTACATGTGGGTCACCAATATACTTGACAAACAATTTTAATTGTAAGCCAAGTTTTAAAAATGTAAGAAAAAACATCCATGTATTCTTGTTTTTTCGGTGCATAATCTGCTCAAGAAAAACCTCAGATGAAGCACCTCACAGATGCACAGTCGGTTTTTGGCTCGCAGCAGCCTCCATACACAGCCCCATGTACTTATGCAACACACGAGAGTCCACCTCCAACACCGTTGCCCCTCAGTGTATATGTGCCTCTGTCTTTGAATAGCAAGGACAATAATGGGACATGCCACAAAGGTTTTCTCAGGGCCAGTTTCAATGCAGACTTAGAAAAGATGATGTCAGGAGCAGAGGACCGGGCCTGCTGAAGAGCAGTGCAATTTCAGCAAGGAGTGGGCTAATTAAGAGGAGTTGCAGGACAATGTACTATTTCCAGGGCACTTTATGAGGTCACCAGTACACTCTTGAAGAGAAGGGGTACAATTCACATGATGGGCAGTGAGGATGAGAATAACAGTTCTTGACCTGAGAACTAATGGGTGCATAACGAAGACCTGTGTGGCAAATCACAAGTAACTTTGTGTGCCCACCTATCCAAACTCTGTCAGACCCTGACAATTACTAATTTCTATTTTCCCCTTATCTTTAACAACAAGACCATTGTTAAAAGGGCATCTTAATGTTGTGTGCCAAGTGTTTATGTGTAATATATGTTCATGCAAAATAGTGCTCTAAACCAAGCACAAACTTTATTCAGTTCAGACACAACAGTGCTCTTTCTTCCCTTGGGTGTTTAATTAAATGTCGAACTTTTTTTCATTTATTTAATGATTACAGAAGAAATCAGAAGAAATCACTGATTAATTAACCTTTTCATACCACATGATTTTCATAATTTTGAAGGGAATCAGTACATAAGTTTCCTATGAAGGCGAGTTTGATGGCCCAGCCGCATCCATGTATTACTGGACCTCAACTCTGTGAACTAAGTAAGGTCCTTTACCACTGGTGTCCAGGGTTCAGTCAAAACTTAGCACACTCCTTCAACACCAGACTCTAAAAGCAGCAAAGGCAGAGCAGTCCAAGGCGCTCTTGGGAAAATGATGTGGTTTAAAAACTATGAACTCAGTAATGTAAATAGCAAGCCCTGGCAAAGCCTATAGGTCTGGTGTTGTCTACCAGCTTTCTGTCAATTCTTGTTTTGCCATGGTTTTTGCAAAGCGTTATCATTTGTGAACATGCCGGACTCTCATAAATTAAAAAAACAAATAATTTGCCACAGACTCACAAGTATTTTTGGTCTAAAAAAAAACCAAACATTACCATAGATACTCCCTGGCACGGAATGGAGCTACATAAAAGTAAATCAGGCTGGCATTGAAGAAAGAAAGAATGAGAAAGAAAGATAGAAAGAAAGAAAGAAAGAAAGAAAGATAGATAAATAGATAAAGAGAGAACAAAAGAAGGGAAGAATGAAAAAGGGCAAAAAGAAATGCAGTACATCCAACAGGGTTAGCATCCAAGAGGGTTAGAACCCAAGTCCCTTCCAGTTCCTTAGTCACATTGAATTTAAGGTCTCTTAGGTAATTAAGCTTTATGATGATTTTCAAAGTTGAAACAAACTTTATTCGACAAAGTAATGCCATAAAAGCACATGATTTGAAGCTCATTCCATATAATCAATTTCACAGCAATGAATTCTAAGAAATATAAAAACACATAAAAATAAACAAGTCGTGATACAGTTTAATAAAAAAAACTGCATATTTAAATTACAGCAGAAACTGTACATAAAAGTGGAAAAAGAGTGCAGAGACATTTTTATACTTATTCACCACAAAAGGGCTGGATCAGGCATATCATTTCTTAATACTAGGTGCACCTATAATAAAGTTGGTAATTGCGCAACACCGAGGCTAGCTTATGAAGATACTCTAAACCGAGTCTAGCTTATGAAGATACTGTGAACCCAGTTTATGTGATTTAAAATTAATAGGACGTATAAGTGGCACAAGAAACCAATATCATACTGACATATAAAGAAAGAAAAACAGCATAAGGGGAGTTGTAGTTTGATCTGACCGATTGTCGCAGGGACAGAAAGGAAGACTATCAAACCATATGCCGTACTGAGGGGAAGTCAGAAAAAAGTGTAAAGAGCCCAGGAATAACCTGGTTAGGTAGTGTCTATGTTGGGGCATATCAACTAATGTTAAATAAAGCTTTAGCTCCAACCAAGGAAGTAGGGCAAAATATCTCTCATGAGAGGCCATCTGTAAAGTGTCAGCTCAACAAGAGATTTGGAGTGGATCATAAAAAATAGACCTTATCCGAGCTAGTGATTTAGGATTGTTATACAACTTTGATACCCACAGACTAAGAAAGGTGCTCTTAATGTAGGCTAGCCACAGGATGTGAGCCTCCTTAGTTCGGTCTGGAATGTTCCCATGAGGCACAGGGTCAAGACTGATTTGCATATGGCTGGGTCTAAACTGGGGTGGCATTGTGAGCAAAAGAACAATGGATTTAACCCGGATCTCCTCACTGGGGGTGAATGTATGATTTATTCAGCATTCCGTCCATCTTTTGTTTGCGTAGCACTTTTCACCCTAAGTGGGATGGGTGTGCCCAGACGTGGGTCCCATGCTCACTTTGCCACTGGATTCTAGCTAGCCTGGCTGATAAAGGGTGTTACCCAGAAACTGGTCCCAGGATGCTTGTTTCCGGTTCAGGAAAGACCTGGCTTGGCAGTTCGGGCTGGACTGTTCCCATGAGGTACAGGGTCAAGACTGATTTGCATATAGCTGGGACTGAACTGAGGTGTCGAAGTGAGCTAAAGAAGGATGATGGATTCAACCCAGATCTGATACTGGGGGTGAGGGTCTGAAAAGTTTCAGTGCTCCGGCCATCATCTCCTTGTGTTTGCCTACCTCTAACTTACACAGCACCTTGCCCACAGGGGTACCTTGGGTCTACCATAGGGGTAACGTATATGTAAGAAAAGGGAAGATTAGGGCTTGGCAAGGCGGTGCACTTGCCAGGTCGACATGGTAGTTACAAACTGCGCGCAGACTCTGCAGTGCCTGGTCTGAGGTACTTTTACAGGGATACTTCTGTGGGTTGCACAATCAGTGCTGCAGGCTCACTAGTAGCATTTGATTTACAGACCCTGGCACTCTCAGTGCACTGTACTAGGGACTTACGAGAAAATCAAAAATGCCAATCATGGAAACACCAATCGTTATACAATTTAACACAGGAGCACTTGCACTTTAACACATGAACAGCAGTGAGGAAATGCAAACACTAAGCCAACAAAAACAGAGTCAGAACGCAAAAAGACAGGTGAAACATGCCAAAAGGCACCAGGTCTAACAGTGCTTGAAAATCACACAGTGGAAGCAGTGGTGCCAGCAAATCAAAGAGGCAATGCTTCATTGGAGGGACAAACACAAGATGGACAGGCTAGGACAAGAATAAGCAACAGGCAAATGAGAGTGACAAGGAAAGCCAACCAACGATAAGCAACAGGCAGGCTCTTAACCCTGCTATGTTGTTGGGAAGACACAATATGCTGAGCAACAGACAGCGCATGTGCTGTCTAGTAGGCTCGACTAAACCTTCACTAAGCCTGCCGCCCGCCATCCAAATCTCATAGGAGACAAAGTATTAATCAGTTAACGTCTCATAAAATGGCTTCTTTCTCCAACAACTGTACTGGAAACCAGCCCTTAACACATAACCTTGAAACTGCTTGTAAACACGATGCTTCGTGTGTTTTTGAGCATGTTAAGAAATGTTGCTGCATTGTTTTACATTGTTTTTAATAGAAATGAGGCTTGAAATCGCAAAACACACAGAAACATACCAGCATATGCTTGCTAGTATATTAACAGTAGCTGCTAAGTTTTAAGTATTTCACGACAGAATACCTTGTTAGAAAATATTTTATACATATTTGCAGAATACCTTGTTAAAAAATATTCTATACATATTTGCACCAAACAAAATGATTATAAACGCTGTACACAAAACCAAAGCCTTTTATAAAACATTTTATACTGCCATCTATCTTGACACACAATAAATATAAAAATATTAAACAGTAAGTAAAAACCCTGATCAACCTACAGAATAATTACTACAATAAACACACTGTCCCACCAGCTACATGTGAAGAATTGGGCATATTACGTTGTTCCCTGTTATGTTATACATTTTATAAAGTGCATAGCTGCCCCAGCAACGGGGTTTCCTAGCGCTAGTCCTGAAAATAAACCAGCTGCAACAGTGGCAAGGAAGGCAGAATGCCCAAAAAGAAAATCCTATGAGCAAAAAAGCCACATCTTCAGACATTTCCTGAAGGACAAGTGGTTAGGTTCTTCCTGATAGAAGTAGGACGCGCATTACAGAGAACTGTGGATTTTGCACAAAACAAACGGCCTCTCACTCTTACTCTCTTAACACGAGGAACAGTGGCCAGCTTAAGGTTGTCTGAGCTCAAGGGTCATGAAGGTCGATACACCTATAGCAAACAAGACAGAATGGGGGGGGGGGCCTGGGATAGAAGGATGTAACAGGTGGTACACAAAGTCTTGAAGTACACATGCTTCTCCATAGGGAGCCAGTGCAGTTTGCGAAGAGGTCCGGAAGGCGGGCAGAATTTCAGAGGTGAGAACAGCCTAGCTGCAGATTTTTGAGCCTGCTGGAGTCTTCTGATCACTGGCTTGTTGACTCCTAGGTATAGTATATTGCAATAGTCTAGCCGGGATAGGATTGCTGCCTGACTGATGGTCTGTCAAGTGCAAGGATCGAAAAATCCAAGAATTGGTTTGAGAACTCACAAGAACCTGAAAGACATGCCTGCCACTAATTTTGGCTGTGCTTCAAAGTTTAAGGTGCTGTCCACCCAGATGCCTAGATTTTTTACAGTGATCTTGGGTCGGGGTGGAGGCCTAAGAGAGGAGGCCCACCAATGGTTGCCCCAGGAGTGGGTGTCTTTTCCTTATTAGAGAATTTGAGATTCGCTCATGTTTAGTTGTAAATCGTTGGCATCCATCCACTCTGTGACACCGAGCATTCCCCTTTGAAAATTGGCCAGGTCTGACATGGGGTTGTCAGAAATGAATAGCATGAGCTACGAGTCATGGACACCAGCTCAAGCCCCAATGATTTTACAACCTCGGTCAAAGGTTGAATGTAAATATTATACAAAGTAGGGCTCATAGAAGAACCCCGGGGAACACCACGGTGAAGAGCATGCGATTAGGAACTGTGGGGGGGAATGAACTGAAAAGTTTGCTCAGAAATATAGGAGGAGAGCCAGGACAGCGCAGATCTATCTACGCCGATGTCCTGTAAGCTCTGGAGCACGATTCTTTGGGACACCATATCAAACGTGTTTTAGTCGAGCAGGATCAAAGCTACAGGTCTGCCTTTATCAAAAGTGCAGCGGAGTCCTTCAGATTCAGTGCTATGTGCCCGCCTAAAGCTGTTCTGAGAGGTGACCAAAATCTGGTTCACTTTCAGAAGCTTAGTTAGAATGGCCTTAACATGTCCCTCTGTAACTGTAGTAAGAAAAGGCAGGAGAGAGATGGGGAGAACATTTTCAGGTTTGGAAGCATCCAAAGAAGGTTTCTTCAGGTGGGGGGTGACCGTGGCATTTTTCCAGGGACCCGGTACAAATGCAGATGACAAAGAGAGATTAATCAATTCTAGGCATGGTGGAAGGAGAGAGTCCTGAAGTTTAAGAAACAATTCTGGCTTAAAAGGATCAGCAGGTGAGCCTTATTTAATTTGACTGCAAAGAGTACATATCTCTGACAGAAACAAAGGAAATAGAGAATTGAGAAAGGACGGTGCAGTACTAGTGGAGCCATCTAGATTCATGGCAGCAACGTTCGCGGTAACATTCACATAAATATTATTGTCAATAATATACTCTGCTAACTTCTCACAGTGAGCCTTGGATGCTTCAGTGGAATCCACTGAAAGTACTGGTTTTGTAAGACTGTTTAAAAGATTAAACATTTATTTTGCAGGGTTGTTGCTAATCATTATTTTATTTGCTAAATAATCTGCCCTGGATTTCAGAATCAGTTTGTGGTAGGATTTAATAGCTGCCCTGTATTGTGTTTTTAGGGAAGGATCATATGATTTCCGCCACGGGCATTCTAGGGCCTTACAATGTTTCCTAGCAGAGATCAGGGGTTCATTAAACCAGAGAGCAGCATGCTACGAATTGGTCTAATAGGAATAAAAGTGTCTAAGGCTGAGGGCAGCCAGGACTGTAGAATGTTGTTTGCTGCCTTTGCGGCAGAGGTCAACTGAGGGCAGCAAGTCTGAATAAAGACCCTGTTGGGTCCCAATGTTTTTTTTCCATCTATTGCAGAAGATGATATTATGCAGTCTAGGTTCATCACTCTTTCTTATTATAGTGCATCAATTTCTAAAAGGAAGAGTGGAGTGCTGTAGTTCATTTTAATACCAAGCAAATCAGCAAAGGTGACTAACATATGCAGAATTCCACATTTGGAGCAGAATGCATTAAATAAATTGTCACCAGCATTAAAATGACTTTCCACACTCATTTCTAAAATGTGTGCTCATCTGCGACTTATCTATTTTCTATTAAAAGTTGATTGTAATAAAGCAGTAAAATTATTTCACAGAAAATAGTTTTCTGTGAGATTTGTCAATGCAGAGCAAATCTATCAATTGTACTGGTGGACTCTAATGTGTGGGTGAAGAAAACTTTCTTATGTGAAGGACTAATTAAATAGTTTAACTTGTGGAGATGTTTAGCATTTCTGCTCATTCTGTGATTAAGATTGGTCTGGCTGAAAAAGCAGTAGTTCTCCCATTAGGGTCTGCACTATCTCCCATACTCTTCAAAATGTTCTTGGAACCATTAGCTAATGCACTAAACTCCACGAACATTCTTTTCCATATGTACGCGAATGACACGCAACTTTACCTGAAAATCAACTCCGCTGAAAACTTCACATCACTCAACACTACGCTGACGAATATTCAAAACTGGCTAACTGAGAACCACCTCCTGCTTAACACCTCCAAAATGAAATTCCTTCTCATATCTTCTCTTAATCACACCTCCAAGATAGACCTCTGCATGAAGCACCTCACAGCCTTCAACTGCTCCCCCCACATTATTGATTCAGCCAAGTCTCTCGGAATCACCCTGGACATGCACTTGAACATGAAGAATCATAATAGTAAGGCGTGCAAGGGTGCTAATCACCAGATGAGGGTACTTAGGAATCTCAAACCATTCCTTCCACAAGTAGATTTCAAGCAGGTGGTCCAAGCACTTGTTTTGCTGAGGCTAGACTATGGCAGTGCTAAGCTCTGTGGCCTCCCCAAATAGACCTTGGCCCCACCAAGGGCTTCCTTGAATGCCGCTGCAAGATTGATTACTGGCACAAAAATAAATGCTCACATATCCCCAGTGCAAACATCACTAAATTGGTTTCCCTGCGAAGCAGGAATACAGCTAAAGATTGCTTGCATGACTCACAAAGCCCTCTATTTCAAAACCCCCTGTTACCTGGCTCAAAAGCTTGAATTATCTGGAGGTGGTAGACCATCAAGAAGCGCAAACTCTTTCCTCTTGAAAGCACAGATTTTTCGCATTAAAGAGAATGAGTCACAGAGCTTTCTCAGGCTCTGCCCCAAAGATCTGGAACTCTCTCCCACCGGAAGTCCGCAGATTCTCCTCCTCAGTTGTTTTCAAAATGGAAGTAAAAATAATCCTAGTGAACAAGTTCTTGCCTTAATTGGCCATGGTCACTGTATTGGACTTATACCTTGAAGCCTAGAGTCGGCTGCTATACTCCTATAAGTAATTGTTTGTTCCTCTCCTATTTCGCCACTGTTCTAGATTAATGTGATGTTTTTTGTTACCCCCATTGTCATTGTTCTTGCATGCATACTTAGTTGACGCCTGTCTTTCCATTTAGTATTTTCTACCCTCCAAATGTGAAGCACTCTGATACCCATCTGGGTCAAGTTCGCGCTACATAGAACTTTATAAATAAAAATAAAAGAAATAAAAAAGTAAGGGATTTAATCATTTTTTTAGTGTGACCACAATAATTTTCAAATCAATTTGTACTATTATTTCAAGATTGAGTGTCACGCTCAAACACATTATTCATATTAAGTAAAATCACAGATGAATGTGCACGTTTACTATCTTGTGATGTCAGTTCATCAACTCTCTGGGCACACCGAGACATTATGATAACAGACCAAGACATTCCTGGAGCGCCTTGATTTCCAGACAGTGCCTTAGGATGACAGAGAAGAGCTAGAGTCACTGACCACTAGTGAGAAAGTAATTTCTGCTCTATGATGCCGGTTCCTTAGTAATCGCCTTAGGTGGGACCGCGTTCCCAGCAGAGTTCAACCAGGTGTTCACAGATGTGACAGTGGAAAAACTTCTAGAAGTGTAACAACTGGAGGTCAAGCAGAGGGCAGGTCTGCCAGAGACTATGAAGGAGGCTATCATAGTCATGGTACCAAAACCTGATAAAGACCCAATAGAGCTCAACTCTTATAAACCCTTATCCATGCTAAATGTAGATACAAGGGTGCTCTCCAAAATACTTAGTAATAAATAGATTACTGACTAGAGTGTGGACCCTAATACCTGAAGTTCAATGTGGTTTAATTCCGGACTGAGGTACACTAATGAATCTAAGACGCCTGAGTGTACCTGACCCAACCCCAGTTATCTATCCCCATTCTTATGAAAGAAACTGGACAATTCTGCGGCGATCTTGGGATTATATATTTTAGGCAGAAAATTATATTGTACTCATTAGTTGGAGCAGAGCAGAGCAGAGTCCAACTAGAATTACCTGACTTAGGGATACAATTGGAATTGAGAGCTTTCCACTGCCTAAGAATCTGGGTAACTCGTACAGCAGAGTCTCATTATCGGCGCAACCTCGGTATAGTCTTCCTGGGGCTTACAGCCTCAGTATTCGCCAGGAACTCTTTTCCATTTTTCATTATGGGAAGTGGCATTGGCAAAAACTGTGCTGTTGCATTACTACTTTTGTCACGTACTATGTGACAGCTGTAGTGCTGCTTACAGCATTTTAGAAAAGAGAAATCCCACTACCTTAAAAAGGTGTAAAAACATGATTCCTACTCTAAAGGGAAATAAGTGGGGGGATATGGCAAAAGAGAACTTGCATTAACGTAACGTTCACCCACATGCAAGAGGAGGCACACTCAGTGCAGCCCCTACGGTTGTGACACTCTTTCTGATGAGTTTAGTGGCTTCTGGGTGTCTGGGAGAATGTTTCATATTGGTGGCATTGGACCTTTGGTGGTCGACAGCCTTGCTGCTCTATCTGCCAGCTAGCCTGAGTCTCTGCCAGAGAGAATAAAATGCCTACATTCTGTGTCAGACAGGAAGCAGACCACCTGAAGGCTCAGATAGAGTTGTCAGCCACTGTGTCTAGTGCAGAGCTCTGTTCCCTTCTGCAATGATGATCACAAGTTGTCAAAATAAATGCAGAGGTGGTGATGATTACTAAGGCCATCCTAGGTGGGTTAGGGCTGAGATAAACTAGACAAAAACAACTTTTCTACAGTATAAGCTCCATCCCCACGTTTCACACTTTATGGTACAATTGTTATTGTTGCTGCCGATTTTATATTTGCTTGTGACCACTGCTAATTCCACTTTTCACAATGCTCAATTAGTTCCTGTGGGTGATATGAGAGAGCAGGGCTGTGTTTTTGAAATGTTCTGAGAGTGACTCAAAAGGGCATATGTTGTTCAGATTTAAAATGGCTGCCATCCTTTTAGTGAAACTCTGGAGAAGAGTCTTTATCTTGTAAGGAAGCCAAGTAACCCTCACTTCAACTCTTTCTCTCAAGCCCACACCTCAAGCCTCCCAAGGTCCAAGATTCAGTGGTAGAAACATGTCGTCATTTATGGCTATTAAAAAACTGGCACCAGTATAGGTGTTCCATAGCCTGTTATTGAATCATATCAAGGGCATGAATAACCTCAAGGATCTCAAGTATTTGAACACGCTCATAAGAAATAACATGGAAGACATACTCCCAGTGATGTATAGCATTGCCCTCATGGTTTACACCCTGGAAGACACCAGTAATTGGATTCTGATGAAGTATTGGGAATTTGTGCTCTGACCAGAGACCGCATATCTTCCTCAATCTTCGAGTTAAGAGCACAGAGGATACAGGTCAAATACAGAAAGAAGTTGGAGGATAGGAAGTCATCAAGATAATGGGGGTTGTGCTGCTTACTTAGCAATTATGCCCCTCAACCAACCAATCAATCAACCAGGTGGAAGGTCCACTTCATTTACCCCTGCAGAACATATTTGGAAAGTAAAAAAGGTATTCCACATGCTAATAAAAATAATAGGCGTGCAATTATTATTCTGTATGCATGAATGAAATCCTAGCAACTCCAACTAAGCCCACTGCAGGAAAATCCATAAAAACAACAGAAGGGGCGTTTATGGCACACATGAAAGATTCTAAAAATCAAGTGCTTATCACATACTGTTATTACCCAGTTCAGAGGGATCAACGGCAAGAAATCTATAGAGGTGTATCTGCACCATTAACTGGAAAGTTAAATGTGTCCAAAGCTTTGGTGAATTTGAAAATCCAGCTCTAAATGTAAAAGAAAGCGTATTGTGGGCTTCTATATTCAAGTACAACTGGGGAATGTGTATGCTTCCTTTTAGGCGACATTGCTAAAGCCTCACAGAAACATCGAGAGGAACTACAAGAGATATCTTCATAGAGCAAGAGAAGTATAAGTGCAATAGCCTCTTTGATCTTTCTGACCACAAATTCAAATGGAACCATAAACACAAACTAATACAAAACAGGCACTTACAATGCCAATCGATATCGCTTACCAGTATTCAGGCAATGCGATTGCCTGAGTGGCTATGTTGAAAGCAGAGAAAGCAATTTAAACATTGCTTTGTATATTTTCAAGATGGCTGTGCAATGTGCATTGTGTTATTACTTCCATTGACAAAAGAGTGTGTAATTCTTATATGTACATCACCACAGCAATCTACCCATTAATTAAAGTAACAACACCAGAACACAGTGGCCAGGCCGAAAACAGATATTTCAAAACTACAAAAATAATTATAAGCAAAGAGGTCTACCTCATCCATGGTGCTAAATATTTACTCTTAAGCTTCTAATAATAAGGATAGAAAAAAGAAAAACAATGCCCCTCAGTATCTGCTGTGTAAAGACAGAATGGGCAATTGTCAACTGGAATTGGGTGTTGATTTAAAGATCACATGTTTGCTAGGTCGCTCTTAGTATGTTGAGGTTCCACAAGATTTAAGCAGTGCTTAAAGCTGGGACAATTATTGTGCATTAGATACTGGTCTGTTAGCCAACCCTGGTTTGGGCGTCTCAAAATCATATACTCACTCCACTTTTTTATGTGATATGTTTCAAATAATCAATGCGCCCCCCTTTAAGTTTCACCAGATGGGTATGAACAAATCCAGCCACCTTTGGTTGTCACTACCTTTTAACATTGGAATATCTTTTAATGCAACTCTATAAATTTCCTGGTCCACATTCCTCTATCAAAGAACCCAATATAGTAAGGGCTTGATAATAGTGCTTCTTAGGTTACATAAATGTGGCATATGCTTGGAATTATGAATTTTGAAATATGTCACCAAGACAGTCCCTTCAGAGAGGATAGGCCCTCGCATAAGAAATGCCGTTTTCTTCAAAAAACAGCCTCGAAACTGAGATAAGAGGCGAGCACGGGCCCCTCGTACGTCATCACTGATAGAACTACCTTTCCTTTGCTGATTGAACTATGCAGATGTACGTTAATAATGAGTTAGACAATTATAATGTAAGGCAATGAGAGTTCAAACATATATAAGGGACATCTTAACTCAGACAAGACGAAACACTTGATAGATTGGACTCTCTGTGTTTCCGCCCAGGGCTAAAGCAAATACAACTTAGCTTCTTTTAATCACCATGACGGTGTATTGACTATTTGTATCTTTCCAGATAAATTATGATTTTACAAATTGTGCCGTGCTCTCATATAGAAAGCTACAATATCTAGACGAATAAGCACTGCGTTGAGGGTCCAGGGGGCTTCCAAAATCTTGGAAGTGTACTGCCAGATTGAACTATTTTCCCAGCAGACCAATAGGCGGAATTTCCTAGAAGAAAAACACGAGACTTGTGATCTTATCAGCTCTATTTGGACAAACAGAGGTGAATTGCCTAAACAGTCATTCACAGTCATAATGTACCAGGTAAGTCTTAAGGTGTAGGATGGAAACAGGGTTTCCTGCTCCAAGATATGGGACACACATAGTGCCCGATTCACAAAAGTAATCTGAGACAAAATCCTAACTATATGACTTTTGGTATTCACAAAGGGCATTTAGCAGTAGTAAAGTTAGGATTTTGTCTCAGTTAAACTTACGTTTTGGTCTCAAGTTTAACTTAACTAAAAGTTAAGTTTACCTGGGACAAAATCCTAACTTTACTACTCCTAAATGCCTTTTATGAATACCGAAAGTCGTTAAGTTAAGATTTTGTCTCAGATTACTCTTGTGAATCAGGCCCATAGATCTGGTATTCTGTGTGTGGTCTAAGGTAGGACCATCAGACCAAAAAGCCTTATTATTGTTTAGTAGAAACAGGTTCTTTGCAAATTGTTAATTGACTTTGTGTTTGCAAAACAGGTTACTTTAAAAATGCTTAGTAAATTGTTTTGTTGTTGATCTAAATGCAGAAAATCTATAAATATAGATGAGACCCAACCCACACCGGAGCCCGGGATGCAGGCTTGGTTTACAGTGAAGAAAAAAGGTTATCATATGGCAATGTTTTTTTTATAAATGGCAAAATTTAACTTGTGATGAAGTTCATTTGAAAAGGGAAGGTTAGATTATCTTCAGTGTCTGAGAGCAAGTGAAAAGAAAGGCAAGAAGTTAAGGTTGTTACGCTGGAATACATATCATGCATAGAGAAGCTATGCGCAAGGTAGACAATGGATGGATCTGAGCAGTTGCTGAAATATGAGAAAGAAAAACAGAATGAGAAATACAGTTAGGCATGTAGCAAGCGTGAATTGCTAATGGATAAATGTTTTGTTCAAAAAGAAAAACAAGCAAAACAAATATACCCATATGTGCCACTTCCTGTCGAACATTTGAACCAGTTTATGAAACAGGCACTATTAAACCGTCCAACGCCCCTACCAAACACGGGGTCTAGCACACTATATAGCTGTCAAACATCAAGAGATCAAGAGCAAGAAGAAATTTCACATATAAGGGAGCAAGAGGAACAGGACCTGATTGCATAACAAAATAAAATATCAAATGCAAGGACAGCAACTTAAAAATGCAGCTGAACTACAGTGAACGAAAGGTAGTAGATAACTGGGTTGTTAAGCTTTCTAACAGGGAACAGCCATATGAGATGGAGACCCACAATTCTAGTGCTGTTTGACAAAAAAAATGAAATATAATACATTAAAATTAATATAGAGAATATGGTCCAGTACATGAACTGGCATTGGGAAATCTATCCACATAATGAACAATAAGTTCAGATATTACCCATACAAGGGGAAGCTGAGTTAGCGAATCAAATAGATAATGTGCATTTGGATAATGAGGATAGGTTGAGCGTTCTCATCAGGTCACCCAGAGTGGTTCAGTGAAGTTAAAGGCACTACCCGGAAGAGTAGGGACATTAAAAAAAGAGAGAAAAAAGATCAAAACAATCAGAGCAGCCAAATAGTGAGAACATCACAGAAAATAGCATTGTTAACAAGGTATTGCCCTTGAGAGAAGCACCAGGTTATAATGAGGGTACATGTAACATCCACACATGCAGAGTTGCACAGATTTGCTGTCCAATACCCTGATATTATACAGGATAGGGATGAATGATACAAGCAAACTAACACAACACTAAAAACAGGACACCTAACATAGGAAGACATAGATCAGATGTTTCCATTATTTTGCCAGATGACATCTGGAAGAAAATAAGGAGGGAGGATGATGCAGAACTGAAAATAGTTTGGGCAGAAATAGAAGTAGAAAATTGAAAACTCCTAAGGAAGGCATTATGGATGAGATGCATCAATTACCAGATAAACTGCTAAAGAAAATAGATTAAATCTTACCACAAATGCAGATAAATGATAGCAAAAAAAATAATTCCAAGCAAGAAAAGGGAGAACAGTTTACTGCTTTCTTCTCCAGGATACAAAAAGAATTCTCTTCATCTAGCGGTTTATAGCCCTCCAGTGATAGCACCCAAAACACATTAGGATCCTACTTTGTAAATAACCTGCAGAAAAACATTAAGGATGCCATTTATCGGTACTACATGGTCCTGTAAACAGATACCTGAGCTATTATGAACACCTACAGTTAAAAGGGAAGACATTAAAGAGACTTAAACACAAAAGTGCTCATGCAGCAAGCTCAGGTATTTAGCGCACCCAGAGGAGGGTGAGGCAGCGGGTGAGATAGAGGGGGACCACCTAGTTCATGCTAAACTTATTATAATGAGTCGAATGTATTAATAATATATGCATACGTATCCTAATCATAATGCCAATCATCTCAATAAGCCTTTATATTTGTGTTGGCTCCTTTGAAAAAGCCCATTACTCATTTATAAAACGAAAAGAATCCCAGTGTGGTGCACTGCTTCAAACCCCTTGAGGGAGCCCCTAAGCTTTTTACAGTTGGTCAAATTGGTATGTTGTGCATGGCTAGGTGAAAGTGTGGTTGTGGTTAAAGTGTTAACTAATGATGACATGGCACATATTTTTATGTATTTGAAAATTACAACCATGTATGGCTAAGTTGCACTTTTTTTGCTTCTTTGACATACACCCCATTTAAAATTTGATCCAATCTAAAATGGAACATTATTGACAGCAAAAAAGTATAAAAGGCAACTACTCTATATTTGGAACACTGTTGATTCAAACAACTTCCCTTCGATTCATGATTCTACTCCCCACTAGTGACCAGGGTAAAAATCTTTAGCTGACGGATAAAGGTTCACAAGGTCTTGACATATATTACTTACAACAGAGTGTTCAGAAAACTCAAGTTTGACATGTAATATACACCCGGATGTACTAAACTTTTTAGTGGTTGCGAAACCTTCAATTTGCTAACATAGGGGGTTTGCGACTGCTAGAACATTATTTCTTATGCGCAAAACTCATTTTAGGAGGTAGTAAAGTTTTACTGACTCCCAAATAGGGGGCTAAATATGGTTATTGAATTGCAATTTGGAAGGGACACGTTTTAGGCATTCCTTCAAAACTGCAATTTGGTATCATGTGTACCAATAGTTTGCGACCGTAAATCTGGTCGCAATCCATTTATAAATGATCAACTCACAAGTTGGAGTGGTTACTGATTTGCAAAGTGGTAGCACCCCCTTTGGACCACGTCTCCTTTCGGAATGGGTGGCAGATTCGGAAGGAGTAGGCAGTGGCCCAGGGGACTACTGTCCACTCTCACTGAACTTCATCAAAATTTAAAACTTTAAAAAATAAATAGAGAAGTGCCAGGATTTATAGAATTTTTTTTTCAATCTGGCATGCAGTCACAGTGTTGATAGTCTGCTGACGTAAACCTTCTTCCAGAGTTGGGGGAAAAATGGTTGGATGGATAGTGAAGTGTGATTTTCGCCTGAGCAATCTACACATGCATATCTCCTCATGCTAAAATGCAGTTCACAAATATTTTCTAGGAGTACTTACTATTTCTTGTCCTACTTCTGTAAATTCTTTGGATTGGAATTAATGAAAGCCGTATAGCTGCACTTGATGCAAGGATATATGCCATGCCTGCACATTTTAGACTTTCTTTAAAAATTGGGCCCCTCATTTGGTCTGGTGTTGACCATGACCGTTTGTGTTTATTAAAATTCTGTCTCTCTCTCTGTATCGGTTGGCTTCACTGTGAGTGACAGCATCTGCTCTTTTACAAGGAGCATATCAGCACACAAAGTAGGTTTGTACAGTGCCAGTAACTACTTTGGCAGTGTGTGCTTTTTGAGACCAAAAGCAATTTTTGCTTTTACTAATGTTTGTTATAATGATGAGGGCCTGGCAGCTCCCACACCAATAAGGTTTAACAAAAAAAACTAAAAGCTAACCACCAATTTCAGACCTACTGGCTTTGCCAATGCTTGTTTCCCATAATCCTATTGAAACTGGTTACACTGATTTTCCATTATGAACATTTTTGGGAAATACTAGCATGCATCAACATATGTTACTAAATTATGCTGCAAAGAAACGTTCAGTGAAAATTTACAGTAGTTTAGAGAAATTTATATTTTCCTGCTTTCATTTTTTTATAAACATTTTATTTTGAAAGCAAAGAATCATCAATCTTGCTTTCAAGCTTCTGCAAATATTTGCATCAAATCGGAGGGAATTCTGGGAGCATTATACCTAGCCTCATATTGCTAAACTTTGAAAACGTGTGTAAACATTTTTATACTGGAAAGGCTGTCAGTAGTGCAGTCAGACACTTGGAGGCCACTGTCTCTTTCTTTGGGAGTCTTTTTCTCTCCCTTCTTGAAAGAAACAGAATGCGTATAATGAACTAGAGGAAAGTGGTGACAGAGTAAGCACCTCTAGGACCCAGGAGGGGAAAATAAATCTATGAACAAGCAGGACAGCATGTTAGTGATGGACAAGGCCAGAGTGATTCTAAGTGAGAATTCAAAGGAACTGGCACGAAAAACAGCTAGTTTACTTGCAAATGGGTTAATGCACACTTCACACATTAGTTTCAAATCATTCAATTTCAATGTACATGCAGTTGAATGATTGTCTTGTTCACTCCTATCACTCTTTAACTCCAACCTAATCCAGTGCAAGAAATGCAAGTATAAAAGTGCAGGTACTCTCTGTCCCTGAAATACTCGTTTGCTACCGAGAAGTATCAGTACTCTCCGATTAGAAGTACTGCAGGGGTTTAAGAAGTGGCGATACTCTCCCTTCCTAATTCGAGTACTGTAGTCGCTGTCTGCCAGTAACTGCCCATTTATTTAAAACACCGCCGTAGCGCTATTTTTTAGCTTAATTTTTTCATCAAACCTAATCCTGTCCCTCATCCGAAAAAACTGTTTATAGCTCAGACGGATCATAAGTTACTAAAAATGTGGCGAAATGTGTTTGCATGCGTTGGGAGACCCTTCACAAAGGGTAACTGGTTATCTTTCAGGTGCTTATTCAAGGGTGTGGAATTTAATTAAAGATCTACTTGTCCATGGAGCAGGTTGCTTCATAAAGCTACTTGTCCAGTAACAAAATTCACTTGTCCCTTTGGTGACATGTGGTGCGGCGACAAATTATGGCAGCAAGCTCATTATATAAGAGCTCTGACATTGCTTCCCTGATAATGCCAGGGTTCATATCATAGTAGTGTTTGAATACTTGTAACCCCTCATGTTGCCACGTTTCTGCAGATCTACATACCGGGACTGAAGGTAGTGGTAAGCAGTAGTTCCAGGGTTAGAATGCCCTTCTGTTTCTGTGCAAACCTACTAACTTGCATGTTTTAAGGGTTTTCAACAACTGATCCCTATTCTTTTGTCATACTGCGAAATGTTGGAAATTTACTCCTGACACTGACAGACGTAAACCTTCTTCCAGAGTTGGGGAAAAAAATGGTCGGCGGGAAAGTGAACTTGCAAACACTCAGATTTTCGCATGAGCAATCTACACATGCATATCTGCTCATGCTAAAATGCAGTTCACAAATATTTTCTAGGAGTACTTACTATTTCTTGTCCTACTTCTGTAAATTCTTGGGAATTCATGAAAGCCGTATAGCTGCACTTGATGTAAGGACATATGCCATGGCTGCACATTTTAGACTTTCTTTAATAATTGGGCCCCTCATTTGGTCTGGCGTTGACCATGACCATTTGTGTTTATTAAAATTCTGTTTTCCTCTCTGTATCGGTTGGCTTCACTGTGAGTGACAGCATTCTGCTCTTTCACAAGGAGCATATCGGCACACAAAGTAGGTTTGTACAGTGCCAGTAACTACTGTGGCAGTGTGTGCTTTTTGAGAACAAAAGCAACTTTTGCTTTTACTAATGTTTGTTATAATGATGAGGGGCCGGCAGCTTCCACACCAATAAGGTTTTACAAAAAAAACTAAAAGCTAACCCCCAATTTCAGACCTACTGGCTTTGCCAATGCTTGTTTCCCATAATCTTATTGAAACTGGTTACACTAATTTTCCATTATGAACATTTTTGGGAAATACTAGCATGCACCAACACATGTTACTAAATGATGCTGCAAAGAAATGTTACCTGAAATTCTACAGTAGTTTAGAGAAATTTATATTTTCCTGCTTTCATTTTTTTATGAACATTTTATTTTGAAAGCAAAAAATCATCACACTTGCTTTCAAGCTTCTGCAAATATTTGCATCAAATCAGAGGGAATTCTGGGAGCATTATACCTAGCCTCATATTGCTAAACTTTGAAAAACGTGTGCACACATTTTTATACTGGAATCGCTGTCAGTAGTGCAGTCAGAGCTTACAACATTTACTTAGAGAGCTCACCCTCACAATAAAGGCTATCAATTAATGAACCATAAATACAAGTTTGACCAGCATTAACATATGGGCAAAAATATTACCTTAACTGCAGACAGTGCCACTCCCTGATCCATAATGTGGTACTGCAAACTGGCAGCCACAGGGTTTTTGCTGCAAGGACAAAATACACATGAAAACTTGTTGCCCTTGACCTCAAACAATATGTCCTGAGTGTAAGGATAAAGGAGTTCCACATCCCTGCTATTATGTACCTGGCACTAAAGAGGTGGAATATTTGCCCAGACTGCATTACCGTGCATAAACATGACAAAATAATGAAGTAAAACTATCAAAAAATGTGCTGCGTTATGCTGCATAATTTGCCTTTCCTTGCTGCATAATTTAGTCATCCCTGCCACATAATATTGTGCCCTGCATAATCAAATGGCCCTATCCTAAATCTAACTTTCACAGCAACCTTAACCTCATACTATTTATTACCTTAAGTCAGACTGAAACTCTACTCTTAGCTGTAAACTTAATTTTCTACCTAACTCTCAACCTGCCCCAAATTGTTTTAACTTCTTTGTAAAAAAAATCCCGTCTTGCCAATGGTTTTCTTACAAATAGTTTTTCACACCATTTAATTCAATTTGCCAATAAATCAATCAATCAATCAGGGATTTTTAGAGTCCCGCAAATCTCTGTGAAGGTCTCAAGGCACTGGGGACTCTACCTGCTATGTGGAGATCTGTTCATTCAAACAGCAAAGTCTTGAGTGCTTTTCTTAATTGCTGGAGCGTTGAGGCGGTCCTGTGGTGCAGGGGAAGGTCACTCCAAGGTTTTGTCATCAGGTGTGAGAAGGACAATCCTCTGCTGTGGCTTCATCGGGTCCGGGGGGTGATGGCAAGGAACAGGGAGGTGGATCGTAGGTGTCTGGCCAGTTGGTAGAAGGTCAGGGTGTTGATGTATACTGGTCCTTCGTTGTGTAGGGCTTTGTATGTGCGGGTCAACATACTGAACTTAAGGTGAGTGTGTTACGCGGTACGTAGACACATCCCTGTGTACTGGGCACACTTGTAAAAGTTCAGAAAAACTGACTCAAGGAGGAAGTTTAAGCGAAAGGGTTAACAAAAGAGTCCACACGAAGGTTTCATCATATGGTTAGTTTTTAGTGGTTCATAAGTTCTTATGTCAGAAGCGTTACATCACGCCAAAATAATTGTAAACAATCCAGCAAAGTTTTCAAAAAGTGCTCCAATGCATTTCGGACTAATGAAAGTCCTTTGTCAAGGAGCCCTGCGGAAGGATACAAAAATGCAACTTAGATCAACGAAGAAGGGACGTAAGATAATCAAGTGACATGCTGTATACGGTGATATCGGGTTCGACATGCATTAATGGGAGGGTGGAAGAGCGAGAGGGAGTGGTAGCAATCAAATCATGCTGAGAATCTTAACAGGGGTCGGTGAGTGAGCGGTTGAAAATAGGGGATGTGACGGTGAAGGTATGCTGGAAGGAGCATGCGGATGAACACTAAGTGAAAAAAGCATTTAGTGACAACAAATAAAAGAACGGGTCTCACGTTTACAACTCAGCGGGAGGCTCACGTCAGTGCTGCAAAAGGGAGAAGGGATAGTGAGAAATGGAACTCACGTGAAGTGTGGGGTTCAAAGTACTCAAAATGTGCAGGAATAGATCACTTACTGTGGAGCGGTTCGTGCGGTGAACCGAGTGTCAGGAACTTCGCGGAGTTACTGCGGAGTTCGCTAGGGGTGAGTGTGGTTGAAATAGACAAAGGACAACGTAGTGAGGAAAAGTGAGAGCGGCCATCTTACAGTGGTGTGCGGTAACTGGAAAGTGTAGTAGGTTAAATATGCAGAACAGAGGGCGCAGTATCAAACATAATATAACAGGTAAATCAATTACAGGTAACAACTAAGTTCTGTTCGGTCATTCAGGCCGAACGGTTTTAAAGACTGAAGTCTATAAATCCACGAGGTTTCTCGTTGTAGGAGAGTCTTATTATTGTCCCTGCCCTCAATGTGGGCAACGGTTTCCAGTACAAGATATTTCAGTTGTGCCACGCTGTGGTGGGCTTCATTGAAATGAACAGCCACGTTTGATTTGGTGTTTTTAGTCCTGATATTTGACTTGTGTTCGTTAAGTCTGATTTTGATTTTTCTGCTCGTTTTTCCCACATAGGACTTGCCACATGGGCATTTAAGCAAATAGATAAGGTTGGCTGAATCACATGTGGCATCTACCTTGAGATTGATGTTAAAACCTCTCATGGGGTGGTTCAGGGTGTTACCTCCAATGACGTTGTTGCAATTACTGCAGTGGTGGCACGGGCGAGTGCCCGTGTGAGTGGTTTTTGTGACAGCTGGTTTTGATAATATTTCTTTGATGTTCATCGGTCTACTATACGCAAAAATGGGAGGTTCTTTGAACAGGTCGCCAAAGTCTGGTTCCGATGATAATATACGCCAATGCTTTAGGATGGTTTTCTTGTAAATTTTACTTGAGGTAGAATACCTGGACACTAATGCCATTCTGGAGGTTGGATCCTTCTTTTTACTTTTCAGAGTTTCTGACCGTGGGATCAATTTTACTTTGTCTTGGGCCTCTTTGATGATGTCATGTGGATATCCCCTAATGGAAAATCTACTGGCCATAGATTGTAGTTGAGTATCTCTTTTATCATCATTGGATACAATCCGGGTCACTCTGAGCATCTGACTGAACGGTAAGTGCCTCTTTAAAGATTTTCCATTAGGGGATATCCACATGACATCATCAAAGAGGCCCAAGACAAAGTAAAATTGATCCCACGGTCAGAAACTCTGAAAAGTAAAAAGAAGGATCCAACCTCCAGAATGGCATTAGTGTCCAGGTATTCTACCTCAAGTAAAATTTACAAGAAAACCATCCTAAAGCATTGGCGTATATTATCATCGGAACCAGACTTTGGCGACCTGTTCAAAGAACCTCCCATTTTTGCGTATAGTAGACCGATGAACATCAAAGAAATATTATCAAAACCAGCTGTCACAAAAACCACTCACACGGGCACTCGCCCGTGCCACCACTGCAGTAATTGCAACAACGTCATTGGAGGTAACACCCTGAACCACCCCATGAGAGGTTTTAACATCAATCTCAAGGTAGATGCCACATGTGATTCAGCCAACCTTATCTATTTGCTTAAATGCCCATGTGGCAAGTCCTATGTGGGAAAAACGAGCAGAAAAATCAAAATCAGACTTAACGAACACAAGTCAAATATCAGGACTAAAAACACCAAATCAAACGTGGCTGTTCATTTCAATGAAGCCCACCACAGCGTGGCACAACTGAAATATCTTGTACTGGAAACCGTTGCCCACATTGAGGGCAGGGACAATAATAAGACTCTCCTACAACGAGAAACCTCGTGGATTTATAGACTTCAGTCTTTAAAACCGTTCGGCCTGAATGACCGAACAGAACTTAGTTGTTACCTGTAATTGATTTACCTGTTATATTATGTTTGATACTGCGCCCTCTGTTCTGCATATTTAACCTACTACACTTTCCAGTTACCGCACACCACTGTAAGATGGCCGCTCTCACTTTTCCTCACTACGTTGTCCTTTGTCTATTTCAACCACACTCACCCCTAGCGAACTCCGCAGTAACTCCGCGAAGTTCCTGACACTCGGTTCACCGCACGAACCGCTCCACAGTAAGTGATCTATTCCTGCACATTTTGAGTACTTTGAACCCCACACTTCACGTGAGTTCCATTTCTCACTATCCCTTCTCCCTTTTGCAGCACTGACGTGAGCCTCCCGCTGAGTTGTAAACGTGAGACCCGTTCTTTTATTTGTTGTCACTAAATGCTTTTTTCACTTAGTGTTCATCCGCATGCTCCTTCCAGCATACCTTCACCGTCACATCCCCTATTTTCAACCGCTCACTCACTGACCCCTGTTAAGATTCTCAGCATGATTTGATTGCTACCACTCCCTCTCGCTCTTCCACCCTCCCATTAATGCATGTCGAACCCGATATCACCGTATACAGCATGTCACTTGATTATCTTACGTCCCTTCTTCGTTGATCTAAGTTGCATTTTTGTATCCTTCCGCAGGGCTCCTTGACAAAGGACTTTCATTAGTCCGAAATGCATTGGAGCACTTTTTGAAAACTTTGCTGGATTGTTTACAATTATTTTGGCGTGATGTAACGCTTCTGACATAAGAACTTATGAACCACTAAAAACTAACCATATGATGAAACCTTCGTGTGGACTCTTTTGTTAACCCTTTCGCTTAAACTTCCTCCTTGAGTCAGTTTTTCTGAACTTTTACAAGTGTGCCCAGTACACAGGGATGTGTCTACGTACCGCGTAACACACTCACCTTAAGCATCTACGGACGCATTTGGCCAGTTGCGTCACCTGTTGGAGCACCTTCATTCCACTTTGAGCCCAATATCAGCTCTTCTACCAACCACCCTTTCAACCCTACGCTGTGCGCCTAAGCCTTTTTCACTTTGATTCAGTCCTTCCTACTGCCCACCCGGCTGGCAGCACGCCCATTTGATTCTACAGGAATTATGCAGTACGACGATATCACTAAATCTACTGAAGCCCATGCTGAAACATTAACATTTGATCCAGAGGCAACGGAAAGGATCTATGCACTGATCAACGACGATTTAACCCAAACACCTTCTAGCAGAACGAAGGAACAATGTATCAAGCACTTACTTTACCTATCTAAACGCCGCGTGAACCAAAAACTCCACGCCAGCACATTGATTAAGTATCACAAAGCGCTACGCATTCCCCGAGGCCTCCGGATTGCCCTCAAGCCCTCGTTATGTAAAAACTCCAAAGCTTTTTTAGAGAAATGGTATGCCATACTCAACAAGTGTAGTCTGGATCTGATACTACTGATTATTGAAGAACTGTCCGGTATCCTTCAGGAACTCACTCTTGAAATTTCCACCACAGAAAGTGAACTAAAAGATCTTTTCACTCCTGAAGAATTAGGCACGACTTTGGAAGACATCAACAGACAGATTGACCGCCACACCAGGGAGATCAACGAACGGAAATTGCGCAAATTCCGGCGCGATACATTAGATTATAAGCTTGGGGAAGTGTACACTTGGGCGGAGGTTTACGCCCAACGTCGTAGGAATAGACCATATACCCAAAACACCGACACTTCCTCTTCCGACAGTGATCACACCAACCGCCCCCCAAGATCTCAATCAACCCAACGGACAACACCCAGAGATGAATCTGGACAAACACCAGCGCCTTCCACCTCTCAAACTGCTCCAACTTCTGCCGTGCCTTTTTTAGAGTCACGCTCAGACAGAATCGACGACCCAGACGGGGCAAAAGGACAAACAAAAACCAACGAGAAAACCCCACCACAACCACATGGCAAACCCAAAACGAGGAAGAATCGTTAGTTATTAACATTTCAGATACCAACCTCACTATGAATCAAACCAAAGTCCTACAGAAGGGGATGTCATTTATTCCTACCAGCAACACCAATCTCCTCGAATTAGAAGTCAGCACCTTTAAGCTAACAAGGAAACTGCGACTTAAACACTTTTTTGAAAGAGTTTTGGAACCATCTAAAGAAACCAAACCAGACTTGCTATGTGGATTACGACCTCCTAGTGATTACATGCCTCCCAGCAGTCACAAGAGCATTGATACTTTTGAGACCCTGGTACGACAAGACATCGCCAAAATTAATTTCAGGAAAAAAACTCGCAAAAACCTTACCAACAAGGACCATGACACCCTATTAAACATCGCCAACAACCCGGAAATAAAATGCCTAAAAGCTGATAAGGGAGGCGCCCTAGTCATCCTCAACACTGATTTTTACAACCGTAGAGCAAGAGAACACGTTCTTGACTTCAATACCTACTTACCTCTTGAGAGCAATCCCACCAATGAATACAAGAAGGTCCTACTCAACATCGTGGACAAAGCCAAAGAACAGGATGTCATTGATGACAGAACCAGGCGATATCTGATAGTGGATCATCCAAGGAGTCCTACCCTAACGATGCTCCCAAAAATACACAAAAATCTCATGGACCCACCTTTCCGACCCATCGTATCCACAAGGGGTTCAATCCACGAACCGATTGGCAAATTTATTGATCGTTACCTACAACCGATGGTTACCAGCTTAAAGAGCTATACTAGAGACACCACCCACTTTATCAATAAGCTGAATTCTATTGAAATCAATGAGGATGAGGAAATTTTGTTGTGCACGGCCGACATCAAGAGTCTATACACCTCCATCCCCCACGCCGGTGGGATCGAGGCTATTGAACTAGCACTTTTGAAATCTGACATCACGGACCCCATGAAATCTTTCATTTTGGAACTTATGATTTTTACCCTTTACCACAGCTACTTTTCTTTTGAAAAACAATGGTACCTTCAGATGTCCGGGATGGCCATGGGCAATTGTGCCGCGCCCACGTACGCGAACATTTACATGGGGAGCTTCGAACTTGACCATATACTTACCAACACCGACTGGAATACCAACCTGAAACTATACGCACGGTATATAGATGATTTATTCTTCATCTGGAAAGGCTCCAGAGACCATTTGGAATCAGCACTAAACACTTTAAACTCCAAAGATGACCGGATCGAATTGACTTGGAACATTTCTGATAAAGAAATTACATTCTTAGACGTACTGGTAAAAATTACCCCTGAGGGTATTGAAACAGATCTTTACCGGAAGCCAACCGATCGTAATAATACCCTTTTGTACAGCAGCTTCCACCAGGACTCTTTAAAGAGGCACTTACCGTTCAGTCAGATGCTCAGAGTGACCCGGATTGTATCCAATGATGATAAAAGAGATACTCAACTACAATCTATGGCCAGTAGATTTTCCATTAGGGGATATCCACATGACATCATCAAAGAGGCCCAAGACAAAGTAAAATTGATCCCACGGTCAGAAACTCTGAAAAGTAAAAAGAAGGATCCAACCTCCAGAATGGCATTAGTGTCCAGGTATTCTACCTCAAGTAAAATTTACAAGAAAACCATCCTAAAGCATTGGCGTATATTATCATCGGAACCAGACTTTGGCGACCTGTTCAAAGAACCTCCCATTTTTGCGTATAGTAGACCGATGAACATCAAAGAAATATTATCAAAACCAGCTGTCACAAAAACCACTCACACGGGCACTCGCCCGTGCCACCACTGCAGTAATTGCAACAACGTCATTGGAGGTAACACCCTGAACCACCCCATGAGAGGTTTTAACATCAATCTCAAGGTAGATGCCACATGTGATTCAGCCAACCTTATCTATTTGCTTAAATGCCCATGTGGCAAGTCCTATGTGGGAAAAACGAGCAGAAAAATCAAAATCAGACTTAACGAACACAAGTCAAATATCAGGACTAAAAACACCAAATCAAACGTGGCTGTTCATTTCAATGAAGCCCACCACAGCGTGGCACAACTGAAATATCTTGTACTGGAAACCGTTGCCCACATTGAGGGCAGGGACAATAATAAGACTCTCCTACAACGAGAAACCTCGTGGATTTATAGACTTCAGTCTTTAAAACCGTTCGGCCTGAATGACCGAACAGAACTTAGTTGTTACCTGTAATTGATTTACCTGTTATATTATGTTTGATACTGCGCCCTCTGTTCTGCATATTTAACCTACTACACTTTCCAGTTACCGCACACCACTGTAAGATGGCCGCTCTCACTTTTCCTCACTACGTTGTCCTTTGTCTATTTCAACCACACTCACCCCTAGCGAACTCCGCAGTAACTCCGCGAAGTTCCTGACACTCGGTTCACCGCACGAACCGCTCCACAGTAAGTGATCTATTCCTGCACATTTTGAGTACTTTGAACCCCACACTTCACGTGAGTTCCATTTCTCACTATCCCTTCTCCCTTTTGCAGCACTGACGTGAGCCTCCCGCTGAGTTGTAAACGTGAGACCCGTTCTTTTATTTGTTGTCACTAAATGCTTTTTTCACTTAGTGTTCATCCGCATGCTCCTTCCAGCATACCTTCACCGTCACATCCCCTATTTTCAACCGCTCACTCACCGACCCCTGTTAAGATTCTCAGCATGATTTGATTGCTACCACTCCCTCTCGCTCTTCCACCCTCCCATTAATGCATGTCGAACCCGATATCACCGTATACAGCATGTCACTTGATTATCTTACGTCCCTTCTTCGTTGATCTAAGTTGCATTTTTGTATCCTTCCGCAGGGCTCCTTGACAAAGGACTTTCATTAGTCCGAAATGCATTGGAGCACTTTTTGAAAACTTTGCTGGATTGTTTACAATTATTTTGGCGTGATGTAACGCTTCTGACATAAGAACTTATGAACCACTAAAAACTAACCATATGATGAAACCTTCGTGTGGACTCTTTTGTTAACCCTTTCGCTTAAACTTCCTCCTTGAGTCAGTTTTTCTGAACTTTTACAAGTGTGCCCAGTACACAGGGATGTGTCTACGTACCGCGTAACACACTCACCTTAAGCATCTACGGACGCATTTGGCCAGTTGCGTCACCTGTTGGAGCACCTTCATTCCACTTTGAGCCCAATATCAGCTCTTCTACCAACCACCCTTTCAACCCTACGCTGTGCGCCTAAGCCTTTTTCACTTTGATTCAACATACTGAACTGGCATCTTTTCTGGATCAGTAGCAAGTGTAGCTTCTTAATGGGGGAATGTGATAACGGACCACATGGGGAGGTCAAGGATGAGTCTTGCCACTGCGTTTTGTATTGTCTGTAGTCTCTTCAGGAGATATGTGGTGATTTATACATAGAGTGTGATCCCGTAGTCCAACCTCCTTGTGATGAGGGCCTATGTGGCGGGCCTTCTGGTGTTGGCTGGGAGTGGTCTGAAGATCTTGCGGAGCACACATAAGGTGCGGAATCAGCCGGATGATTCTGTGTTTACTTGTTTCTGCATGGAAAGCTTGCTGTCCAAGATGATGCCATGGTTGCGGGTGTGGTCTGTCGGGGTGAGAGGTAGGCCAGGTTCAGCTGGCCACCATCCATTGTTCCATGGCAAGGTGATGTTCCCAAAGATGAGGACTTCTGTCTTGTCGTGTTGAGCTTGAGACAGTTGTCTTTCTTCCAGTCAGTGAAGTTCACCATACATCTGTGAAAGTTGGCTTTAGTGGTCACATGACAGTGAGAGGATCAAAGCAAACCACATTAGTGGAAGTAGTCACTGATTAAAGTTCTGTGCAGCAAAGCTAGCAATGTGACAGAGGGATCTGAATTTAGGAGCCGGACAATGTCCCTGTATAGTGTAAAATAACCCAGAAGAAAAAAAAACGGAAACCGCAGAGAAGTTAGAAGCAGAGGCTTTATCACTGGATTAAAAAACCTAGGAACATGTTTTTTGTTTACCAAACTTTGGAAATGTAACCACGGTTCAATAGCACACGAAGGATGAAGGAGAAATGAAGAAAATGAGTAGGTGGATCAATAAGCAAGCACACCTCCAAATATTGTCATCATGAGGTAGACCACCCTGTTCCAGGAAAGCTGCATAGAAACAGAAAAGAATGCCCAGGCACACAAACCAAAACGTGAAAAAATATAGTCTGTCGTAATTTTCTTCCTCATTTTTTACTCACTGAAAAAGAATAAATAGCTTTGGAAACATGAGATATTTTTGTATTGCAACAGTGGTGGTTTCCATGTTAAAAGGGATGGTGCAAAATAAGTCAGTAATGACCCCTCCATCAACACATCCACTGATGCAAGCTGGTTCCCTGGACAGATGGAAGTAACCCCGAACAATCTGTAAGCAAGAAAAACACGATGGGAAGAAAAAGAATAGTAATCTTTTTAGTGGTTCCACTTTCAAAAGTCAGTTCTGAGCAAACATGATGTTCAAGAGTCAAATTTAGCTGATGGGAAGTGCTGTGAAATCAAAGGAATGGCTTTTACAGATCATGGTTAAGGAGATAAAGTAAAGGGTTGGTGAAAAGTGAAATGCACTTATCATCAATGTGGTCATTCCTAGTCTGAGTGAACCATTAGGTATTGAAAAAAGTCAATGCATATCCTGGTTTCAGGACAAAATTCAACAAGGACATGCCGGCCACCACAAAATCCTGTCCTCAAATGCGCCAATCCTCATATCTGCTTCAGCCATCCACAAAATACAGAAGAGCCCCCAATTCCCATCCACAAAACTGAATTATCATCAAACAAGAAACCAGCAGTACTCTGTATCATTTAAAGGAGACAAAATTAGTCCACGACCCAATTTAACATTGGTTATGCATCATACATCAGCCAAACCTTTTTTGTTTTGTTTCCACGACTGCACAATCATTTATTATTTTAACCTAGGCGTGTTTCAATCCATTTTAAAGATGGGTGCTGTGATTAATATTCATGTAAACTGACCTTCACAAATTGGTTGCCAGGCAATGAAACAAAAACGCAAATGCGACCTAAAATTATTAAGAAAAAAGAGGACGATTCAACAAGCCCTTTGAGAGTTAGCTAATGTAGGTTAATGTGAAAGGCAGCATTAAAAACCAGAAAAACTCATATTTCATATGCTTCATTTTATAAAAGAAATGTCGCTGTGCAATGACCTAATATCACAATGCGCTGCCACTGTCCATGACTGCTAGAATGGACAAAGAGACAAAGTCTGTCTTTGTGGTGAATAGTCAGGCTATCATGAACAAACAGCTGGGCCCGTATAACTAATTTGTTGCAGTTTCCATTTGCGCTGCTGCGCCCTTTTTAACAGGTTTGCCAGGCGCAAACAGGGAAAGTGTGCCCTATTAAGATGAATGTGCTGCCCTCAGGCCAGCTTCAAACCTATGCTGCCTAGGAGGCAGCGCACTTAAGTGAAATATGGTACGGCTGCTTCAAAACCGCTTTGTGTCTATACTAAGAAGCGGGATTAGAGATACCCTCTCTGGCGGGGACAGTGAGTGACTTCACCCTCCTGCAGGGGGACATCTGGGAGTTCCACTGGACCACCTTTAAACTCTTGAGAAGGCTGTCATCAGGGGGCACACTGACAGTGTGCAATGTTTTTGAGGCGCACTTTCAGTGCACCTCCTAAGGGCATGTTTGCCCCTGTACCATGTCGGTAATACGATGTAGGCCCAGAGGCAAAGTGATTCCCTTATTTGCAAGTGACCACACCCCTTTACAAATGACAGAATGCCCTCTCACAATAGTGCTGGCGCTACATGTGCACCGGCACTATCAGTATTATAGGAGGGGCAGCACAAGTATCTGCGGCCTCTTCTGTTATACCAAAGTGCCCAAAGGGCGCACAAGGAGGGCGCACATGCATGTTGCTCCTGCAGAGGACATCTGTAATAAGGCCTCTAGTGTTCAATGTGTCTTTACTTAAATACAGTTTTGTTACGTAGTAACAAAAATAGATTTCCCTCCTGCTTGTGAAACAGAAAAGTCCGAAATGTATCTAACGCGCTCGAAACTTCTTTGTTTGTTGATGTGAGCACGATGTAAGGGACCCAGCACTCACCCCTGCACAACTCCCGTCAGGGGGCCCTCTTAAGGGCGGTGCCTGCTCCGCACCGCGGGACACGGCAGGGCGAAGCCCAGCCAAGGGCTGAGGGCAGGCCCATCTGAGCGTGGACGAGGCTGGGCTCTTTCTCTTGATTGTGCACTCTGGTACCCTTATCGGAACGGCAAGATTGGACGGTCTTCTATATACGAGGAAGTAAGTGCTATCACTCCCGTGCTCTGGGTTTTGTTGACTGGCTTGATTGGCATCATGAGCAAAAGAAAACCTGCATATGTAAAATCCTCTACAGGTCCCAGCCATACTACCATTGGTTTTTTCTTGAACAGGGCGGTAGGAGTAATTTCTAGAGAAATTGACCTGACTGAGACCACAAACCATGGGTTTTGGTGGTACTTTTGCTTCGGTGGCATGGAGAGTTGGACGTTAAATTGGTTGCCTCAGAGGTGTCCATTTTCAGATTAGCCCATTTGGGTCTCTCCTCTAGTATTTCCATTCAGAGGCCCAGGAAGGAGTTTTTGCCCACTCCTGTTCTTTTACACCTGCCAATTGCTGAACAGAAGTGCAAACCTTTAAGGAATGTCGAAATTTCGCCAACTTTAGCTGGGTCACCAGGTATCAATGGAAAAAATCGCACAGGTGTTCCTGATGATCTTGCCTGGGCTCCCGCTCTACAGAAATTCACTGACATTTTAAGGGAGTTTTGCACCTCTTTAAGGGAGAAGCTGGACAAGCTGGAGGTGTATATTGTATATTGAGAAACATCTGTCAATAATTGCATTTCAACCAAATATTACCACGTCTGAGCCACTGTAACCACCATCGGCTCCTGCGGCTAATAAGGCCAGTGTTAGGCCTAGCACCCCGTCTAGGTCCAATGTGTCTCGACCTTCTGACTCTACAATCTGTGGGCCAGCTGGCTGCGTTCCGCACCCTGCTAGCCTCCCTAATATCTCCGCAGCTGGAGCCTCAAGCTTCCTTGCACACCCTGTCCCCACCTCCAACAGTTCTTGTTCTGCATCCTTGCTACCAGTGATCAATCTTCCGCCTGCTTGTTGCCCGTACACTGTGGTTTTGGATGGTGTTCCTTTGCTATCTGACCCCAAGAAGGAATCAATTGGTCAGCGGTTTAAGAAGAAATCCCACTGGCTTGCAAATCATTCCAGATTTAATATCCAGGACAAAAAGAACATCCTGATGGTGACACATGTAGGCTGGATTGGACCGTCTTGAAAGTCGATTCAAGGGGATGGTATAATCATTCATTTTATGTACCCAGCTATAGCAAGAAACATTTTGGCTGCGTCCCACCCACTGGGATCACACTGTGGACAATGTTATTAATCTAGTGCCCCTGGGGTTCTTTTACAGAGCCCCTTCAATGGCTCTCAAGCCCCCTCAGTGTAACAGTCCTTTGGGTAATGGTACCGCTGGCTATAGTCGCATTGTTTGTAAGAACTGATTTGCCCCGCTTTCGGATCTTGGTGAGCTGGGCTGACCCCCCTCCTCACGCGGTGCCAGTATCTGAGTTCTGTACCTGGGCACTTTGTTTAGAGAGTTAGGGGTGCCCACTAAATCTGCAACCAGATAGAGTACCTATTATCATAAAGATGTGCCCTGAGACGCCACACAGAGGTATCTTCATTGTGTATCAGAGCTCCCACCAAGGCTTACTATGTCAATGTTATGTTATGTTATGTTATCGTTTTGGTTGAGCGCGACAGCTGCCCCAGCAACGAGGCGTCCCGGCGCTGAAGAACCACAGAATCTGTACTAAAGAAGGAAAGGGAAGGAAGAAGGGAATCTTAAGAAGAGGGGAACAGATAGGTCTTAGTAGCCTTCCGGAAGGCAAACAGATTTTCCAAGGAACGAATGTTTAGTGGCAAGGAGTTCCAGAGCTTAGCTCCTAGGACCCTAAAGGAGCGACCACCCATACGGCAGAGCTTAGTGCGGGGTACCACTGCATCTAAAAACGCTTAAAAACAAGAGAAATGCCTACTTTAGGAAAATAAAGCGCACAAAGTCGGACTTCTTTAGCCGCCAGCTGGACCAAGCAAAAAACAGGGCAAGAAAACTGTTCGAACTAATCAAGACTCAAACAAAGACACAACCCTTACAATCAAACAGCGCAACAAGCGACACCCCACACTGTGAAGCCTTCTCTGCCTTCTTTAAGCTTAAGACCGACAACATAAGAAATGACCTCATCATGGATGTAAGCCGATTCCCCAACCACACCAGAATGTCTAACATTTAACCTAAAAACAAGGCATCCTGGCTGTACTTCGACACCTACTCGGAAGAAGCAATACACAAACTGCTCTGCACCTTGAAGCCCTCTAATCATCTCACAGACCCCCTACCTGCTAATGCAGTAAAAGACTTCATCCCCTTGCTCCTCCCTCTTTGGACCAAAATCATCAACAGCTCCCTTCAACAAGGTCTCATTCCAGACTCCCTCAAGGTGGGGCAAGTCACGCCTATACTCAAGAAACCCACAGCTGACCCATCTGACCTGAACAATTACCGGCCTATCACCAATATCCCCACCCTGGCCAAACTGCTGGAGAAATGTGTCCAACTCCAACTAACAAAACACATTGACCAATTTGACCTCCTCAACCCTCACCAATCAGGCTTCCGAGCGAAACATAGCACGGAAACAGCTATGACACACATAATTGATGACGCCCTCCAAATCCTTGATCGCAATGAGTCCTGCCTCCTCATCCTTCTTGACCTCTCTTCAGCATTTGACACGGTCAAACATGAGAACTTACTGGAGCTGCTAAGCACTAGAATGGGTCTATCGGGAACTGTTCTCAGATGGTTTTCTTCCTTCCTTCATAACCGGTCTCAGAAGTTCAAGATCGACAATGTACTATCTACATCGGTGCCTGCAGATCTAGGTGTCCCACAAGGATCCTCCCTCTCCCCCATACTGTTCAACCTCGTCATGGAACCGCTCGCCACCTTGCTCCAAGCATCCAATGTTCAATTCCATATGTACGCCGATGACACACAACTTTACCTAAAGCTACAATCCCCGGAAGACATCAAACTTCTGAATTCCACACTTAGTAACACTCAATCTTGGTTGGCTGATAATCACCTCAAACTAAATGCGCTGAAAACTGAGTTCCTACTCATCTCACCCCCGGCGAAAATTTCCACCACCCAAACTTGGCTCAATAACCTAACAGCACTCAATGTCCAACCTACCATCGTGGACTCGGCGAAATCCCTAGGCATCACACTAGACGCCAAGCTCAACATGCAACAGCACATGGATCTGAGACTCTGCATCGCTTTGTATCACTGATAACCTTGCTCTTTGGCACTATACTCCTACTTGATGGTACACTACCCAATATATGATACACTTTGGTTCATTGAATCACCCTCCCCGATGCCCCCACCCAGTGCCTTCTTTATCCTAAGAAATTGGTATAAGCCATCCACACATCCAAGGTTTTACCTGAACCCTCTGTAATGGGATCAATGACTTGTGCCGTCTTATATTACTTGTTTACCTGATTGTAAATTGATATGTTTCTGTACATTACTGTTATCCTATTATGTTAGTGATTATTATACTGCTCCCATTATCTTGTTCATTCCTGCTGCCCCTACCCCTGTCTCTGTGAAGCGCTCTGATATCTGTAAGGATCTTGTTCGCGCTATATAAAACTTTGAATAAATAAATAAATAACTCCTTGTGTAATTTGTTTCCGGAGTTCTGGAGGTTTTCATCTTTAGTGCCAATCTTCATAAAAGGCGACATACGTTTCCCTAAATGCTACAGGCCAATATCCCTGATTGATAGCACCGTAAGGTCTTGGGGAGAGTCATCTTCCGTTATCTGCAGAACTGGACAGGTGATAATAATAGTCTATCTCTGTGCCAGTACGGTTTACATCTTGGGCTTAGTACAGTGGAGCAGTGTCTGAACTTACACTTGGTTGTGAGTAAGTATATTATTGCCAGGACCTGCACTCTGTGCATAGGTCATGGACCTATCATCCGCATGTGATTGTGTGAATAGAAGCAAATTGTGAATGATGTTAATTAAACTTGGGGTAGATGTTTCCCTAGTAAACTTTGTATACTCCCTGCACGCAAATGGGGCTAGAGTGAGGTATGGACCGGCAGGTGAACTATCTGATGTCTTCATTTTAGTCAGCAGGGTGCAGCAGGGGTGCATTGTGGCACCCCTGCTTTTTGTTATTGATATCAATGATCTTAGCACCCAATTGTCCACCACTACCAGAGATGTGCCAAAAATTCCTAATTCCCCTGTTCAGGCATTTTTATAAGCTGATGATGCTGTGTTAATGGCCAGGACATCTTGGGCCCTGTGTATATTGGTAGAATTATTTGTGGCATTTATGAGCAGCCTTGACATGAAGACTAATTTTGGGAAATCTCACATAACTAACTGCCTGTGGGCCTGGCAGGAAATGGCCTACGTCCCTAAAGCTTCAAAAGCAGCATCTGTGTCCTGTTCAGAATTTCTGCTACCTGGGCGTCATGTTTGATGTTGGTAACTCGTGGCAGCCACACATGAATGTAGCACACTCAAAGGTTTAGAAGTGTAGTAGCCACTAAAATGGCAAAGTATTTCAGTGTCAAGAAAAAGGAAATTGTCTTTCCTCCCTGACTTCCCGATCTCATTCAAAGGGGACAATATAATTTGATGTTCGTGCAAGCCTGCCACAAAGTCTTTTGGCGTGAGCAGGGTGTAGTGTTTTTTTCTCTGAAAAGGTAGCTACAGCTTCAACTGCTTTTATTGTGCACCCCCTCCTCAGCACCACCTCGGTCATCTATCTATCCTTCTGCGCTGCTCATCCTGCATTCGCTGATGGACACCAGGTTTTCGATTCTGATTTGGAGTCTTCGTTCCAGGGTACTCCCCTCCTCTTCAACCTACGGCTCAGCTCAAGGTCCCAAAGAGCATACACCACGTCAAACAACTATTTGGGGCTGATGGGACTGCTGCCTTGGGGGTGCCTCGCTGCCAGTAGCCATCATATCCAGGCAGGGCACAAGTCCTGAGAAAAATAGTGTGTAAACTAATTAGCATACTTAATTCAAAATGACATCCAGAAAGTGACATCACGTTAAGTGATGTCATACCTTTAGAATTTAAAATTAGTTAACTTATTCACACGGAAATGTTATATGAAAGTTTTTTGTTTAACATTGTATACAGTTTGTTGGACTTGGCCCTTTTCCCCCAAACTTTTTCGCTTTTTGCCCCCCTAATTTGAAATGTCTCCCCCATGGTAATAAACCTGTATAGGCCATATGTGGTAGAGTTGCCCTGTTTTAAAATGTAATGTCACGAAATGGTGTGCAGGAAATATTCCCCCATTTTAGAAATGCACCTGACTGAAATGTTCTGTATTTAAAATGGATGCCATAGCCATGGGTTTTGCCACCTGACTGCCATAGGTCAGCGGTCTAGATATTATTACCCAGCCACCCCTAGCTTTTGGAGGGAAAGCCTGGCACCCAGGGTGCTCAACCCCTCCCCTTGAGCCAGTTTAGGCCAGCTTTGCCAACATTCTAGAAGGTTCTGGCACTGCCTGGGAGGAGGGTATAAGTAAGGGGGATGTGCCACCAGAGACTCAGACAGAGCTGGGAGAGGAAAGAGAGGGGACCTGCTGCGAGGTGTTACCGCCACATGGGCCTGTGAGCTGGGCCCTGCATTCTTCCAATCCCCCCTCTACTGTCCCCGGGGCCCCTGGTAAAGGAGCCCCTCCCCCAGGTCCCTGACACTGTGTGGGACCTTGCACCACGCCAGCGCTGCGTGAAGAAGCGCCCTGAAAGGGAATGAGTGCTGAGGACAGGATCCCCCCAGGAGGTGAGGAGAGTTACCCAGAGACCCCTGGGCCTGCTGCTGGGACTGTCGCCCCCTCGTCGATGTGTGCCTGTCAAGCGCTATCCTTGTGAAGCAGTGGCCCCCGGGGAGGCGCTGTGCTGCAGAAGCGCTGTGGCCTGTGACTGTTGTGGCCCCATAGCGCTATAAACCTAAAGCGCCGTGCTGATCCCAGTGTTGCTGACCTGCCTCAGATAATTTGCCCCTGGACTGCCCACCAAGCGCTGTGGGAAGAGAAGCGCTGTGGCTGTGTGGCCTGAAGGAACTGTTAGGGGAATAGCGCTGGAGGAGCCTACCCTCGTTTTGGTGAGCTTGCCGCAATATAAATAATTATTAAAAGGGAGCCTACCCCTTATTGCGGCCGTCCTCACCGCCGCAGCCCGAGGAGTGTTGGCGCTGCCTTGCGCCGGTTGTATATCGCCGAAAATCACCGCCGCGGGCTGGCGCTGTATTTGAGGGCCCCCCCACTGCTGTGGGCATCGTCGCAGCAGCCCCCGGTGCCAGGAGAGGGCCGCCGGAGTGAGGAGAGGGCCGCGCTAGGCCCTGAAGCCGGCCTGGCCCGCATCACGTGGCTGGGGTGCCGGTGACCTCACCCGCCACGCCCCCAGCCCGCCGCGCACAGATTGGCCCGCGCGGCCGTGCCCCCAGAAAGGCCGCGCAGGGATTGGCTGCCAGCCGGGCAGCCAGAGAAGGAGAGGCCGACCCTAAGCCCCGGGTCCCCGTGAGGAAGGGGGACCCGGGTGAAGCGCCGGTGCGGGGCCCCCGTGGTCGAGGGGGAGCCCCTTAGAGAGAGCGACCGGAGCGCGAGCCCACCCCGCCGGTCTGTGCCCCCGAGAGAAGAACGGCTTGCCACCTTGAGGGAGCCCTTGGTTGTGAGGAGACCTCCGTGAGGAGAGTGCTGCGCGGCGGGGGCTTCGAGGCACATTGCCGGTGCCTGCCCCCTCTGCCTTGAAGCCCCGGGTTCCTGTGAGGTAGGAGGGGCCCGGGTGAAACCGGAAGAGTGAGTGCCGCCCGGAGAAGCCTGCAAGCCTCGCGGAAGCTGCCTTGGAGTCCCGGGCCCCCGTGAGGAAGGAGGGGCCCGGGGAAGAAGTAAAGCCGGGCGCAAGACTACCCCGCCGGTCAGGGCGCCCACAAGAGCAGCGTGTCGCCTGCAGGGCTCCGTGTGGAGAGGGAGCCCTGCCATTGCGTGGAGGAGCCACCGGAGAAGGGAAGCCGGCCGGAGGACGTCTGCACTCCAGCGGGGCTCCCATCTTGTGAGGAGAGCCCGCCTGCCTGTACAGAGAAGCCAGAGCCCGGTGAGTGGGGGCTACGCTAGACTGTGTGGAGGGTGGAGTGGGCAACGGGGCACGGGGTCGGTGCCCGCCCCCCCATGACTTGGAATATTAGAGACCTCGTGGTAAAGCACAATGTGTTAGGGGCCCCCAGTTGGCCCTGCTTGGGTGGTAATCATCCCCTGAACTGGGCGACAGCCTGAAGTGCGAACTGTTGTAGGCTGGATGTCAATGCTTTGCCCCTGGGCCCCCCCCAGGAATTATGGATGTCCCTTCTGCCTGCATATGCCCCGAAGAGGGATGGCCCTATGTTGAGGTTCTGGGCCTAGAGTCAGGCCCGAGTTAAATGCATTTAGGCTAGGGTATATGCCCCCAGGTTCAAGGTTATTTAGGCCTGGTTTATTTTAGGTGATCCATCCGGGGCTAAAGCTGTTGATGCCACTGAGAAGTGCAGCGGACCCGGTCTCATGATTAAGGCCCATACCTAATGTTGAGGCCCTCATGTTTTCATGCTCAATGAAATGTTCTTCCGGTGTTCCATGGAATGGTTTTCCTATATATATATTGAAATGTTTTACTCCTGGTACAGGGAAGAGTGATTCCAGCTTATAGCAGCGGCTAATGAAAAGTTTTACATTTGAGGAAACGTTTTACATTGAAGAAAATGTTATATCCTCATCTAATGCACCGCTGAATCCTGCTGAAGAAAGTGGGTTATGCTGGCATAAGTAGTTTCATTCCAGGCCCAGGGTGATACTCCATGCTAAAGAGGGAACCTTGTTGTGCCCTTTTATTACAGGTGTCCTGCCCCTATGCTGGCCTGACGTGTCATTCCAGGCCCCTGGTTACATCCCATGTTAAAGAGCAAGCCTTGCTGCTTTATCACAGGTGCTCCTGTCTGTGATCATGTGCTGTGGTGCCATGAAGTTTTTCGCTTGCAGGGGTCGGGTCGGGTTGGAGTTATAGTGCATGGTGGGAACTTATGCTAATGTTGTATTTTGCAATTACAGCCTACTACTAAGGATTAGAGCCTGAGTTGGCCCCGCCATATTGACCCCAGGTTTAATGTCAATTTAATCACATTCTTGTCATTTCAGCCACGGACTCATGGACTCAACCATTTTTCCCATTGTCCCCTTATAAATAATCCCCCCGGATAGACTTGGCTCTGGCGCCAGTTGGCGCCCTGTTGTGATTACCACTGTTTTGCATTTTTGCCTTGCAGGTTGGAGATATACTAAACTTCTTATTTTTCCAACTCAGTTTTACAAGAGAGTTGAGAGGTGCACTCAGTGAAGTCAATGATACAAAAAGTCCATCAATTTTATCAATCTTCAATCCTTTCTTTAATGGGTTCTTTGTTTTCACTTTTTAAAAATACACAGGCACAGCCAACGCGTTTCATTCCCATTAGTGCCTTGGGAATTTCGTCAGGGCATAAAAAGAGGATCATTCAAATCCAATGATCCAAGATGTAGAAGCACCTTCATGATTGATGCCGTAAAAGCATAGTCTGTGGATTGGCCCAGGTATTCCTAGAAAGTATAGCTGTAACGTTCCGGTAGTCGTGTTCCGATTGTAATTCCACAGGCGGCCCACCACAATATGTGGAGAAAAAGGCAATACTCTGTTTCGAACCCCCTTCAACAGTCGGTGTAGTGAAGGGGACAGTAGCGTGAGCTAGTAGTCAGGCGAAATCCAAACTAGTAGATGAACTAAAATCTCCCAACGCGGAACCTGTGATAGGGTGTCCGCGATCTCCTGCTCCTCCCCGTGGAATACTGGAAAACTTCTTATTTTTCCAACTCTGTGTCCTGCCTCTTTTGTGGTGTGCCTGATGAATCGTATGTGGGTACTGCGTGGATGCTTCACATGTCCTCCGTAGTTTGGCCTGCCCACTCTGCTCCATGCTACCCCCCCCCTGTAGATTTGGTAACCCCATTTCCTACACAGTTGATGTAGCTTTTCTACATATCAAAGAGTAGTTGAGTTAAGAAATGATGGAAGGGAACACCATTTTTAAACAAGGGTGTGCAACTTCATTAAATTGCCTTTAGAGAATAAACAAATATGCTGGGTGTATTTTTCTAACAATAAAACTACTTGATGTTAAGGCATGCTTATTTCTGGCTGGTATTCTGAGGCAGCTTCAAAGCATAAAAGTGCTGCACATTTGTAGTTCATTAGATCATGGAAGGGTTAATGAAGATCTCTGATCTCAGATAAGAGAATCAAATTTAACCCCTTACTGGGCCTTTTTGCCAAATAAAGAGGATGCTGCCGGTGGGAAGGAAGGTTTTAAAACAACCTATGGCAAAGTTACACAGAATTTGTAAATGCAGGCACTGCAGTACTGAGACACAAGGAGGTGACACCTCTGAGCCCCTCGGACCACCGGTAAGGGGAATGAAGTCCCCTCTCTAAAAATAGTAGGGGGACTCCATTCACCCGCGTCCACTTCCGCTTTGAGCATTGTAAGCAGCGCCATCTACGATTCCTTGATGACCAGAATGCCCCCATCTTCTACAAGCAGTATCTGCTTGCAGACACTACCCCACTAGAACTTGCCTTTCGCAATCGTTATAAACTACATGAAGGCAAACTTCTGTAAGGCAAAATGCACCTACAGTCCCTAACTGCCTCATGAATAACTTTTCTGGGCTGTACTAAATAGCTGAGGAGACTTTAATTACAGCACTCTTTATAAAAAGCTATGTGAGGATTTCTAGAGTAAATCGCTTGCCGGCACAGTCTTGGGATTTCCAAACACCAAATAAATGCTGTCACAATTACCACATTTGCAAGAAACAGTGATGATAATGACTATTCATATCGTACATACTCGTTTTTTAGGTCGAGGACCTAAAGGCTGCGCTTGCGCAGTCTCCGGTCGGAGATTTAACGTTTTTTAGACGGGGCTTGAACCCGCCTCTCTCCTCCATCTCTCCTCCATTGGCTGCTTCCTAAACAGAGGCCAGCCATTGGAGGAGAGGGGCATCACTCCAATCAAGCCCCGTCTCTTTCGGATTCGGGGGCGTGTTTTTGGCGTTCTTTCCACCTGTGACGTCATCCGTCACTCAGAAGCCAAAAACACGCCCCCGAATCCGAAAATCTTCGGAGCTTTGCACCGCCATTTCTGCCCGACCGCCTAACGCGATAGACCGCGAATCGTTTGCCTCTTCAAACAGGGCCTGGGCTGACATTTGAATGTCCGCGGCTCTCATGTGCTGCGCGATGACTTCCCTCCCTCCTTTTCCTTGTTGCCGTGTTGTCTCTCTGCCCTGGACGGGCCTCCCTCCGCAGAGCTGTGCCGGCATCAGTCCTTCGCTGCAGAAGCCGTTCAGCGAGTACCTGGAAGTGCAGCGGAAGAAACTGCACCACACGTCGCAGAGCGGAGCCCCCCAGGTATGAGCCTGCCTGCGTCTTCCAGAGTGGATGAATTGTGCCATTTTTCGTGCCTTCTGTCCCCTGGGCTCTGCATGTAATATCCCCTCTTGATTCCGTTCCTTTTGTATAGCCGCCCGTCCTGCACCCAACCCCCTTTGTCCCTTCCCGAGCCCTCCCTCCAAGCAGAGCCCCTAACCCTCGCACCCCGCAGCCCTGTTTTAACCTTGGGTATGGTTTGAGTGGCCTGTTATGGTTATCAGTGGGCATAGGATTCAAAATACCTTTACCAAGTTAATCAGTGGGGCTTTACATAACCGGTGCTTCGCTGTTAATGAATCCCCGCCCCTGGATATCATCTTGACATGTATACAGCTCTTTAGGTTGGCAGGTTTTTCATACGTTTTGAGAGATGTATGGGGTTGCGCGGCGCAGCCTATAGTTATGTGCATGCCCGCGTGGTTGTGAGGTCTGAACCATGCCTGGGATGGGCAGCAAGGAAGGAGCAGGCTGCTCGCTTATCAATGACGAGGATTGTGTTTCACAGCTGTGGTTCCTGGTGTACGGCGGCCACCCTTCCATTTGTTGCCGGGTGCTGGAGAGAGTTTTTTTCAGCGGAGCTTTGGGCGACTTAACATGTGGAGTGATTCTCTTCTCACGCTATGAAGTCTCGAACCTGCTGACAATGTTGTGCCCTTTACATTTTTGCAGGTCTGCGCGTTTTTTATGTGTCCTTCTGTACATTATTTCGCCTTTTTGGCATTACGATAAGTTTTGATGGGACCAGTAGGCTTTTTGAATTGAGTCCTAAATTAGTAGCGAAACTCGGATGTGAACAGCTCGCTTAGCTTACAGGAACACATTTGTATATACCAGTTCTATGTGTGCCGACATTCGACAGGACTAAATAGAAACCGTGAAATATACAGTGAGTGGTTTAAAGCAGAATGTGTGATCCTCGGCGATATTTAGTGGAGGGCCCCCTTAATGCCCTTTGGTTGACCTCCTGTACGCCAAACAGGGCCGGACCTAAAGAATGACTCCTAAGGGGGCGCTTAATAGTAGGGTTTATTACGCCCCTTTATATGGTGCGTGTGTGTCTAGGAGCTTTGTCACTTACACAAAGTACTTGCAACCGTGTTTTTGTTCCCGCCCCCCCCCCTCCCGCTGTCTGTGTCCTCGTTGGCGGGGCCTTCCGGGCACTCCCACCACGAAACGGAGGGGCCATTAGCAGCACCTCGAAAAGCCCCAGGCGATCTTTGGTAGAGTGAACGGCGGCTGTCGGAGCTCTGTGGTGAAACAAGATACCGTGTCAGGTAGGATAAATAGTTTATTATTGCTCTTAGTACCATGAGGTGCAATAACCCTGAGATACTAAGGAGGATGAGTGGCGAGTACCTGGAAGCGCAGCGGAAGAAACTGCACCACACGTCACAGAGCGGAGCCCCCCAGGTATGAGCCTGCCTGCGTCTTCCAGAGTGGATGAATTGTGCAGTTTTTCGTACCTTCTGTCCCCTGTGCTCTGCATGTAATATCCCCTCTTGATTCCGTTCCTTTTGTATAGCCGACCGTCCTGCACCCAACCCCCTTTGTCCCTTCCCGAGCCCTCCCTCCCACCCTCCAAGCAGAGCCCCCCTCCCTCCAAGCAGAGCCCCTAACCCTCGCACCCCGCAGCCCTGTTTTAACCTTGGGTATGGTTTGAGTGGCCTGTTATGGTAATCAGTGGGCATAGGATTCAAAATGCCTTTACCAAGTTAATCAGTGGGGCTTTACATAACCGGTGCTTCGCTGTTAATGAATCCCCACCCCTGGATATCATCTTGACATGTATACAGCTCTTCAGGTTGGCAGGTTTTTCATAAGTTTTGAGAGATGTATGGGGTTGCGAGGCGCAGCCTATAGTTATGTGCATGCCCGCGTGGTTGTGAGGTCTGAACCATGCCTGGGATGGGCAGCAAGGATGGAGCAGGCTGCTCGCTTATCAATGACGAGGATTGTGTTTCACAGCTGTGGTTCCTGGTGTACGGCAGCTGTCGCAGCTCTGTGGTGAAACAAGATACCATGTCAGGTAGCATAAATAGTTTATTATTGCTCTTACTACCGTGTGGTGCAATAACCCTGAGATACTAAGGAGGATGAGTGGCTGAATGCTGCAGGGACTGCTCTTCGGTATAATGATCATCTTAGGGAGTACGCATGCTTGAATGTGAGTTGCCTGTCACTGATACAAGGTCTAATTACCCTGAGATGTTACCCTGATTGCACTCGTTTTTTTCTTGCCTTCTGCCCCCTGATTGTGCCATTTTTCTTACCTCTGCCACCCTGTTTGTGCCGTTTTTCTTGCCTCTGCCCCCCTGTTTGTGCCGTTTTTCTTGCCTCTGCCCCCCCTGTTTGTGCCGTTTTTCTTGCCTTCTGCCCCCTGATTGCACTCGTTTTTCTTGCCTTCTGCCCCCTGACTGCACTAGTTTTTCTTGCCTTCTGCCCCCTGATTGCACTCGTTTTTTTCTTGCCTTCTGCCCCCTGATTGCACTTGTTTTTCTTGCCTTCTGCCCCCTGATTGCACTCGTTTTTCTCTTGCCTTCTGCCCTCTGATTGCACTCGTTTTTCTTGCCTCTGCTCCCCTGATTGTTCCATTTTTCTTGCCTCTGCTCCTCTGATTGTGCCATTTTTCTTGCCTCTGCCCCCTGATTGTGCTCGTTTTCTTGCCTTCTGCCCCGATTGCACTCGTTTTTCTTGCTTTCTGCCCCCTGATTGCACTCGTTTTTCTTGCCTCTGCTCCCCTGATTGTGCCATTTTCTTGCCTCTGCTCCCCTATTGTGCCATTTTTCTTGCCTCTGCCCCCCTGATTGTGCTCGTTTTCTGCCTTCTGCCCTCTGATTGCACTCGTTTTTCTTGCCTTCTGCCCCCTGATTGCACTCGTTTTTCTTGCCTCTGCTCCCCTGATTGTGCCATTTTTCTTGCCTCTGCTCCCCTAATTGTGCCATTTTTCTTGCCTCTGCCCCCCTGATTGTGCTATTGGCAATGTAAATGACAATGCCATTTATTTTTTTTGTAGGTGGCTCTATGTGTGGGTGGCTCTGTCTGTGTGAGGGTGGCTCTGTGTAGGGTGTAGCTATTGGCATTATAAATGACAATGCCATTTATTTAACGATTAAGCTATTGGCAATGTAAATGGATGCCATTTATTGATGATTTAAAAAAAAAAAATGTCATGAGCAATGCCAATATCTCTACCTTTAATGATGCCGAGACCATTGCATTGTAAATGCTTGTTTTTAATGTAGTTGTTTATTTGTTTTTTATTATTCAGACATTCAAACAAACATTAACTGTAAATATGTTTTTACATTGATGCACTCAAGTAACCCTTTGATGAGTACAGTAGCCATCACAGACATATACACCAGACCTGCCAACTCTCACGGTGCCACTGCGTGACACACGATATCGGATCCCATCACGTGGTCTGCTGGCGAGGAGCCGATATCACACAGTGGCAGCGAAAATTAGCTGAAAACCATATTAAACAGCGGATTTCCAGGTGGCTTTCGGAGTCTTTGAACTGCCGACTTCCATTATCGGGTGTAAAAACACCCCAGGACATCGGCCTCATCAAGCTTTGTTTTGGGGGGGAGGATGCCATTTGGGGGACGGGGGCAAAAGTTCCTCTTAGGTACTTCCTAGCACAAGGCCCTGCCACCTCCTCACAAAGTGAAATGTTTATCTTAGTTGGCAGGCCAGATCCACATAGTAATTAACAATGGAAACACCAAGACAACTGGCCTCTTCCTGGAACCATTCTTTACTCAACTGAAGAGTCACCATTTTGTAAGTCAAAGGCAACAGATTGTTCCAAGTCAAACTGATGTATCTGTTGTTCACAGATTTTTGTAATTACTTGGACACCCTTCACTACTTACTTCTGAGCAAACCATTCTGAGCAGGGGAGAGGGTGTGGCTTAACGTCCAGAGCTCCTGAGTTTAGAACTGGTGAACCAGATCTGACTCTCAGTGTATGCTCAAAATCCTGTGATACTGGGCAAACCACTTAATCTCCCGACACCTACAAAAAAATGTGTCTGTGTGTAAAGTAACTGGTGTTTATGTAAAGCACTCCAATACCTTCAAGTCAAGTTAATGCTATATAAAACTGCAAAAGAAAAAAAAATAATAAAGATCCATACTAATGCATCTATGCAGCCATGGGATGCCTGGGCCAGTGACCTACCTCATTTATGTGCAAAATCGGCTAGTCAGTCAACAGAAACTCCCAGTATTGCATTTAACACCCTCCTAACTTTATCCAGGAATCCTGGATCTTGGGGTACTGCCATCGGTGGTGGAAGAAAGTGTGTCTTCTCCTATTCTGAACCCTGAAATGGCACCACATCCAGTTCTGATCTCGATCTCAAATGTCCAACAGCATCAGAAAATTACTTACCAGTATTTTATTTTTTAGCGAGCCAGGTTTCTTCAAAGATTTAGACTGAACTCAGTTCCCTATCGGGGCACAATCTGGCAGAATGTTCCACACTAAAAGTTTACATATTTCTGTAGAAAGTATTGGACATGCAGATATCTAGAAATTCTCTGATATACTATCATATTTCTTGCTCACTTATTCAAACACGTTCATACCTGTTGTATGCCACACATCTCCCATTTTTGACAATCCAATCAGATCTCACCTCCTGAAGTCTTCTGATCTCTTTTGCCAACCCATACGGTGGTTTCTCCGTTGCTTATCCTTTTCCAACCCATCATGACTGTATGACTGTGGCCACCCACCAAGATTGTAACACTGCACTTGTAGACTTAGAAATGTTATCTGGGAGATTACCTTTGATATCCCCCGCATATCGCTTATAGATCTCTCCAGTCATCACGCATTGTATGTAGGCCTATCCACATTGAGTAGCGGGGGCCCTAAGTCAAGCCACTTACTGTGATCAGCTGGAACGCCCAGTAATAGCTCCTTACAAAGTGCCAAGCAGCACATTTTTTGATGGTCTCAGACCGCCGGTTAATGCAGGATATCTCGAGAATGTAAGTGAAGCTTGCAATCATGCAGTCTGTGCTGCATCCAGAGAAGTGGGAGGATATGTCTTTATTTAGGAAAACAGGTGTACCTACCATGCTTTTGTCCACTGCCGCCTTGCTGAAAATAAAGTTGAACACGTTGTGAGAGGGCCTCCAATTGTCGGGTGTTTTCATTTGGAATACATATATATATATATATATATATATATATATATATATATATATATTTACTTCACTTGCCAAACAATTTTCTGGCTTGCAGCAATGAAAGGCACACTCGGAGTTGATTTTAAAGCTGGAAATGCTTTATTCGGTGCTTGAGCCCTCTCCCCTCCTATCGACAGACGCATTTCGCCTCGCGGCTTTTTCAATGTCGAGTGGGTTAATAAAATGCAAAGATATCAATTTCATTTGTAAAGTGCAAGTGCTGAAAACTTTAACGGAAATATAAACCTAAAATTAAGGATTTTAAAACATTTTCTGTAAACAGGTGTCTTTTTGTAAGCAGAAAAAATTCATTACCTGCTATACATATTCCCTGTTATAAATCTTAATCCCAACAGTGCATTTTATTAACCCACTATAAGATGGCCACCACATAATTGTTATCGTTGGGTCTGGTGAAATGTCCATCTTCTGTTTTCATGGCTATGATGACGTATGGAGGGTTTAAAATGATTGTGTCACTAAATGGTAATCGACATTGAAAAAGCCGCGAGGCGAAACGCGTCTGTCGATAGGAGGGGAGAGGGCTCAAGCACCGAATAAAGCATTTCCAGCTTTAAAATCAACTCCGAGTGTGCCTTTCATTGCTGCAAGCCAGAAAATTGTTTGCCAAGTGAAGTAATACTTAGCGAGTCACCGTCGCAGAAGTGTGCACCCGGAAGTACGGAGCGGCGGTGAAGTTCTGTTCCGAAAAAAAAAATATATATATATATATAAATATATATATATACATACACACACACACACACATATAAGTATGTGTCCCAAATTTAGTACAAAAAATATTTACATATTTATCTACTTAGCTATCCATATTTTATTCCTCGATATTCTGGTGATGCTGCTGTGTGACTTAAATACTCCCTCCTCAATATTCCAAAAACCCACCCTGACTACAGTCTGCAAAAGAATAGCTGTGGTAATAAAACCAGAGGTGGCCTAACAGTAAATCACAAAACATCCCTGTATTTAAAATTTCACACATGCAACTCTCATAGCGTACCTATTCATATAATTTACAAACCAGCAAGTTTCAGTAACATATTAAGCCACAGACGAATTCCCTGACCTTTTTACCAGGTTCAGACACTCTAATATCCCCTTAGAGATTTCAATCTCCACATCTCGCCTGAAAAAGCATGAATTAATCCTTCCATAAACTCTCCCTGCATGACAATGAACGAATTAATAAATAACTAAAGTTGCATCACACTTATCTTTTCCTTCAAATTTACCACATGTGCCTCAGTATTCTTCCATTTTGTTTGTCAGATCATGCACTTCCAGCTCATCGTCTTAGGTGTTATACTCATCTAAAAAAAGACTCTGAATGCCCAGACTTACTCAGTTATCAGACTATCACAATACTGCAGTCTTAGCTTTGTACCCATACTCTAATACTTCTGGAGTATATTATTTAAATCAGAACTTTTATTAACTACTGCCTCTATTACTCCAACACCTTCTACCACAGGCGGCACAACATCAGCGCTTTATTTCCAAGTGAATCAGAATGCCAGACCAGACTGACATTTATATATAATCTTTGGATTATTCACCCAAATACAAGGTCACTCTCTTGATTCCTTGACAAGCCCTGGTCATTTATAAGTCACTGTGCCTTATACACTATCAGAGCTATAGAAAAATAGATAAAGTCTACTAATTCTGCAACAGAAAGCACATACATTTCAGGAATCTAGCTATACAATAGGGTGTAGTCCATAATATTAAATACAGAATACAATATTGTGACCAAAATATTGAAAACAAAAATATTGAGGAGGTAAGGTCATGTAGGCAAGCATAGATTTACTATTTTTAACTCCATATCTACAAACCTTGATGATATATACAACGTCATTGTACATATATGTGGAATTAAGTATAAAAAATCGATACATACTTACCAATTACCTATTTTAGTCCTCTGTATTTTGGTCACAATATTCTGAATTCCAGATCTACACGTAAAGAATGTGTTCTCTGTGGTCATACACACCAGCCCAACACTGTAACGTATTCATTTTCAGAAAAAAACATTAAAACCCCACTTTCTACAAATTCTCTGCACCTACCATAAACCAGAAAGCCGCTTGCAAAGTATTATTCACTGAGTAATGAAGCAGGAATCTTCATATCAGAGGTACATTAAACTGACTAGTAACCTATAACTTAATCCATGTTGAAAACAAATTAGAGCTGGATGTCTATTTGAGAGGTAAGAAAAGTATTAGATCATGTGTGTCCAACCTTTTTCCATGGGTGTGGAGCCATAGCATATTAACACACTAAGCACTCACTATATAAATTATTCAAAGTAATATCGTGCATATATCCCATGTCTTTCTTCTCAAAATCTGCCATGGGTCTGGCACTTCTGGACCAAGGCTTGACACTACACTAGACAGTTAACAACATTAAAAACAAGTGATTGGCAATGCATTCTCCATGCCTTATGGTGGATACTCTTGCCGGCTCACCCTCTGGGTATGTCAGTGACATTTGACAAACTTGCTTATGGTACACTGATTTCAACTCTCCCCTTTTTGTTTGAGAAATCATGGCAAACAATCATGAGAGGTTCACATTGTCTGTCAAAGACCACACTCAACGTGTACAGAAGGAATCCTCTTGATCATGCCCCTTGCCCTTAGGCTCAATCTTGCAAAAGACTAACAGAGAACCGCTAACAGACCTGAAAGCCACAGGAGTCAACATTCAACAAGATGCTGACGGCACAGAACTGTACATCAGAATGTCAGGCATGAGTGTCACTGTCCTGATGAAAATATAAAAGTAATTTAAAGTTTTTATTGTATATTTCCGGCTACCTGAGAATTTTTCACAGATGGGCACATTAGTTCAAACAAAGTAGAATAGAAAGGAAAGAACTTAGAAATCGGATAATGCCACCAATAAATCAAAACAAGTATTTGGAATACATTGTATAAAACAGTTGCGAGAAATAATAGAAGAGACAGACACCTTTCAAATGAGAATTTGTGCTGTACATGTAAACTGAGGCAGACAGTCTTATTCTCAGTCTTAAAACAGAATACAAGTTGGAGTGTCATAGGAATCAAATAATGCAGTTCAAATAAAGGTTTAGGAAGATATGCATTCCACGTATGATGATCACAGTGACTTTTGGGTAACCTCTCAGGAATGTGGATTTTTTTTTAAACCTTTATATTTAGCCACCATAGCACTTCCATAATCCAATCCAGTATCTTAATATGGGTAAACTTGGAAACAGGGCAGTAGATGCAGACGCAAAGTTGTTTTTCTACCCTCCCGCTCTCTAGTTATGTTGTGAATATTTCTTTTATCTCCATTCTATTTCCGCATATGCAGTTAAGAATTATCACTTTATACGTTTGTTAAAGTTCTTGCCCTCTAGTCTTCCCCTTCACTGTCAATCCTTCTTGTCAATATTTTACCTATCTCACTATGGTCTGAATAGGTTCAGGGTTGTCCCAATTAGTTGGCGTTGTTGGGCCTGACTCTGCTTTTCTAAACTTCTGGTTAAACTGATAATCCTTAAACAGTAGAACCTGCGTGAACAATACAAAATAATGTAGGGAATAACATTTTAGTTTTCAAATTTTTCTGTTTAGGATCCTCTATGGGAAGATTTCTGGTACCAGTTCTGTGAGCATCGCAAGTGGGCTTAAAGTTGGAGCCAGTCTGCCACCTAGGAAAGCCTGATTTTTAGGGTACATTGAAAGTTTACTCAACCGCCTTCATTTCTTTTCACACTAGCAAACAGAGGGACTAATTTCTAGGGCGGTCTTCTTGAAATGACAGATCTGCTAGAGTAGGACCACAAAAAATGGGTACAGTTGCACAGATTTCTTCTTAGCAGCAAGTTCAGATTTCCTCTCTACCGCACCAACTCCATACTTTTTCCAGGAACAAAATACCACACAATGGAAACATGTGGAAGAGAAGTGAACCTCCTGGAGTCAGCACCACAAAGCTCCCCATTATGTGTACACTCCATTAAGCATTACACAAGTAGTATAAAATAAAATAGATGACCCAGCGTGCAGAGATCATGGAACGGACAAAGTAGGCTGTGGACACAATAATTCACTCAACAATTACCTCAGCACTCAACCCTACCTCTGTTATCTGCATATGCCGTATCAGTTAAGTCACCCCTCCTTTCTTTTTGTTAATACGTGCTCTTGACTGAAAAGGAAGTAATGGTGGGTGAGGGAATGAAGTTGCTAGGTTTTTCAAAACAGAAACGAATTTTGGATCGTCATTGGTCAAAGTGGCTGAAACTAGTCTGGGGTTGCTTGTGTTACCGTGCAGCGGGACATGACTTAGCAATTTACGCTTGACTGCCCCTTTTGGAATGGAGCCAATAGTGGTTTGTCTATGGTTGATCCCACTTAGTAATGGCATTGTGAGTAAGAATGCTGCCTAGAGTATTAAAATCTATTGCAATTTCAAATCCATCATCCATTCCTCTGACCTTCCTTAGATGGTGTAATCCATAAGCCAGACTTGGCTGCATTAAAGTAATTTAAACAGCTATGTCCACCTGTTCCCACTTTCCTTCCAAAGCCACCATTCATACCTCTTCTCGTCTCATTTCGAGCCTATGCATATTTGAACACATTTCTGAAAACTGAATGCTATATCATTATGGCTTTTAGATTCCAAAAACCTAACTACCTGATGTAAAACAGGTGCCTAAATCTTTAGCAAAAACACTCCCAGACTCACCATTCAGTCTTTAATAAACAGTGGGAACTTCTGCAAAAGTTTTCTCAAGCACAGCTCCTACAATCTTGACTACGTCTCCCTGAAAAATGTGTTTTGCATCTCATAATCTTTCAGGTAACTGCAAAAAACCCACGTCTTAAAATAAAACTCAGTGCTACCTCAGGACCTGCTGACCACACTTCCTGTTTCTCCTTCAACCATTTTTTGACTATATATAGATCAAAAATGTATTTCTCATATCTGTTATACTCCATACACTCAAAAGTTGTATTTTCTTAAATAAAACTGTCAATTAGTTCCTCTACCTTTTAATGCTGTTCATATGTACATATATTTCACCATAAAGCAATCTAATGCCATCGGTTTAGTAGTGTTATATAAGAATTTAATAAAAATGACAAATAAGTCCTTCCAAAATATGTATTCCCCCATGTCTGAGCACTGGTTGTCATTACTTTGGATACCTTATAAGCTATAAATTGGCAGCAGTGGAAAAGGAAATGTCAACAGTCCGGTATGACAAGATATGTTGTGTGTCTTAGACTTAGTTGGCAACAATTTTTGTAGGGCAGAATGAAAAAGCTGAATGACAGTGACAGGGAGGGCTCGCTTATGGATTATGCCATTCTTCAGCTGTGCGCTCCAAGGGGAAAAACCGGCTGGGGAATCTCCATAATATCTTTAACTGCTTCAGCGCTACCGCGTTTACCTGCTGTGCGCTGAAAAAGTAATAAATGGCTTGTTTGTGACAAAGCCAGCTCGTCATGAGCGCAGGGCAGGTAACGCCCATGACGAGCTGGCTTTGTCATTAGCGTCGAAGTGGTTAATGTGCATATGTAGCTTCTGGAAAATGTTACTAACATCATGCAATATACCTGCATATGGGTGAAGAAGCACAGCTGGGACTATGTTTGAAAGGGTCAGTGATGCCCTCGGGGCTACTCATAAACAACTAACATACACTTAAGCCTAGCAGTACTACTTGGATGGCGCATCAACTGGGTTTTCAGAGGCAGGTGATATACAACCTAGAACTTTCATATGTCCATGGACTTCATCCTTAGATGGTAGCCTCCAACCCAGTTGAAAGAGTACAAAACATTTGATTAATAATGGACAGCAAAAGTGACTTTGGCTAGCTGACCTCTATATTCTAAAAACAATGTTATTTCCAACTAAACTATATTATATTCCTCCTCCCATATTCAGGTGGGAACTTAGTGCAACGTAAATGGTGCATATTGGACAATTATAGATGCCAACATTTCCAAATTCAAACAATGGCCGAATAATGGATTCTTCTAATCATACTCCAGGACCAGCTACAACAAGACCTAAAGGTGTTCTACTGGCATCCCGAGAAAAACTTTCTACCCCTTCCTTTTAGGTACATGAGCAATCATGGGAAGATACAACAGAGGGTGTTGTAATTGGATATTGGTGCTCTTGCTAATAGAAGAGATACTTCACCACCCTTTTGCAAAATCTTAAAAAGGTGACTCTGGGTCTTTGTAGATTTATTTGGCTATTCTGAAGCTCTTTAATGAAGGGTAAGTTAAAAGCAATCTCTGACCATCAAAGAAAGCAGTGAACATACTCAAATGTCTCAGTAGCTCAGATCCTTAACATGCCTCTCTGCATTGGTCTCACTACAAATTGGGTCAGCAAGGTCCCTCCAAAATAAAGAAAGGTGCCAATCCATAAAGCATTTCAGACAGGACAGGTATCAATACAATGGTTGTTTCCCTCTGAGTCATTGAATGTGACATCATAAATATATTGTGCTTCACACTTACATCCTAGAATGTGGAAATCTGCCTTTTATAAATTCCTACCCCTTGCACAATGTTATGTTGTGTAAAGCCCCCTAGAGGAAGCCCTCCATAAGCTGATCCCAGTCATTAACTGCACTGGGCAAAGGGAGTCATACTTGAGCCAAATGCTCTTCTGTCCTTCTTCTGGGCTTTCTTCCTTCCTTCTCTAGGGGAAAAAAACTGATGTCTAATCCCACTCCAAGATCTACTATAGTAGCACCCTCTTCCCAAATATTACAGTATCACTGCCCTACCACACCCCTTAGCCTCACTTTAGCTTTCCATTACACTTCTTTTTAGTTCTGGTCATAGCCAAGACCATATGATTTTACTAAACGTATCTGTATAATATATAATTACACAAGGGGGCTTTCAGTCACCTCTTCATTCATTGGTCTGTTTTTGTGTCATTCAATTTGTGCTTCTATCAACTGCAGCATGGGACAATGTTTCAGCCTACTTCAGCAACTGGCTAACTTCACTTGTAGTGGCTTTATTTAGCCTTGTCACAAGAATTACTTCCACACACAAGGTAGTTTCCTTCAGTGCCAGTGTTTGTTTTCACTTTATTACTACTTTAGTAGTGCCTTTGTTTGTAAAACCTCTGTATGGTAGCAGGGTGCTTTCTACCAGATAAGAGCACAGGGCCCAGGCAAGCTTTGTCAGTTTCTGTCTCTTACCAATTCTGTTGTGAATTCCTTTTGAAATGGTATTTGACTATCTGATTGCTGTTTTTTCACACCATACAACAAGTTCATATGAACTATGAATATATTTTCATGAGGGTGTTCTATCTCTGCAACCCTATCATACCTTCTATTTTTTTCTTTCTTTCTTTTGCTCCTTTTTCTTTCCTTCTTTCCTTTATCTGTGCATTTTTCTTTTATTTTTCATTTCTTAGTACTTTCTTTCATTCTTTATTTGTTATTTGCTCCTCTTTCTTTCATTCTTTATTTGTTATTTGCTCCTCTTTCTTTCCTTCTTTGCTTCTTTACTATTTCTTTCTTGCTTTTATTAATTCTTTCCTTCTTTCTTCTATGTATCCTTCTTTCTTTCTCGTCTTTCTTTTTCTTTCCTTCCTTCTTCCTTTCCGTTTTCCTTCCTTCTTTCTTGCCTTTTTCTTTTTTCTTGACTTCCTCTTCCTTTCTTACCTCTTCCCTTTTATTCCTTTTTTCTTTCCTTCTTTCTTTCTCACCTTGCTCTTTTTTTCTTTCCGGCTTTCTTTGTTTATTTTTCTCTCTTTCTTGCCTTCCTCTTTCCTTACTTCTTTCTTTCATTTGTCTTTCATTTTTCTTCTTTCTAGCTTTCCTCTTTATTTCTTTTTTCCTTTCTCGTCTTCCTTCTGTCTTTCTCGCCTTCATCCTCAAAGGCAAAAGACTGGCTTCCAATGCCAGACTGATAGGCTTTTTAGGTCTGTGTAAGCCCAGACCTTTTAACCCCTTCCGTGCTGCCGTCGGCCATTGGCCGACGGCAGCCCTACCTCCTCAGTGCTGCCGTCGGCCAATGGCCGACGCAGCCCCGCACGTTTTGCGGAAGTGCGGCACTTCCGCAAAATCGCGGCCGCCTTTAAGGTGTTAATCTTACTAAACTTTTGTGTATACTATAGTTAGCTACATATAATGGTTTTCAGACAAACTTCATCCATTAGTCTGCTGTTCTGCCATTCACATTTTAATTCCACCAACTCCAGAATGCATCAAGGGGCAATGTGTCAGCCCACTTCAGCCATTGGATGTCTTCACTGAGTTACGGCTTGCTGCCACTTGACAAGAAGCGCATCAACGCCCAAAAAAGCATCCTTCAGTTTCAGGGAGTACTATGGCAATGCGTGTTTTTTTAAACCAAAACAATTTTTTTACCTTTAGCCAATGTTTTTGTTTATATTGATGATGCTCCGTAAGCTTCCCAAACAATAAAGTTTTGCAAAAACCATGACGAATCAAGAATTGCCAAAAGGCTGGTGCCCAACACCAGACCTATTGGCTTTGCCACTGCTTGTTTGACATTTGTGCTCTCTTAACTCTTTTAGGGTGCAAAGAGCAGGTGTAATGCTTGTCACAGCTTTCTCTGAGTAGCTGAGCAGTATAGCAGAGATATGCTTTCTCTCGCATGTCTGTACAGGAGCCAGGGTTATGGGAGGGTTGGGACAGTACAGCATCACCTAGTCCACAATGAACAGAGGAAGCCATTTGTTATTCATCATTCCTCTGATTCCTTCTGGTTTCCTGAGGTCTGTGGAAGGTACTAGACCACCAAAGACTTTCTATTGGTTCTCCTGGTTTGGATCACAATTGGCTGGGATGAAAGTTTAGGGTTAGAGGAGATCTCCCATGATGATGCCACATTACTGAGAAATACGTTTTGTTTCTAAAGTCAGTGAATAACTACAATTCAAATTGTTTAATTAGGGTAATGCCTTCCAATGAAAGAAAGAAAAAACTGAATACTTTAGACTAGGCGTATATTAATTTTTCCTCCTAGATAAGGCCTCAAATACTTCATATCCGTTAACAGACTTATACATTTTAATGCCTCTTAAGGAGTTTGTTTTTCATTCTGCCAATAAACTCACTAATTATCTGGATCTTCAAGTCCAGAACTCCAAATTCAGTGGCCTCTGATGAGCTTTCGTACTACTGGGGGAGCTTGTGGGGGGGCTCTGTCCCACAAAAAGGAGGTCATTCGCCTTCTCCCCAAAAACAGTCCCACACCAGAACACTATCTGCACTAAGTAGCAGGTTTCCTGATGGTGCCCTTTTGTGGCTTGAGAGACCCACAAAGCATTAGTACCTACCTAGAGGACAAGACCTTCACTATAACCAACTCTCTGTGCATACATGATTACCCTGATGTACATTAAGGGAAGAGTGAGGAGTGTTGTCACAAATGGCACTCCAGGACCGGCTCCACTCTCCCAGTTCCCACCCATAAAGCTGATGCCTGCCCTGACCTCATGGGGACTACCAGAGCATGGAACGCCCCAGGTTGCGTGCACGTTAGGGATGATGGTCAAGGATCCCAGAGACACTGGTACTTCCACGGCTAAATACAGTATTAACAGTGAGGGTGCACACTTCATGAAACAGAAGCCGCAGTGCTTAATGCACTAACACCACCTCACCTATATATTTATATACTTTACTTAGTCCTACAACTTTTTAGCCTTGTTTGTAATTAAGATTCTCCAGGAAAAAGCATGCCATGTTTTCCAGTGGCTTGACTCGCAAACAAGCAGAGACTACATAGTGCAGGAATCAATGTTCCCCAAAAGGAACTGAAATAAACTATGAAGTTAGATTGCCATCTTGGAAATACAATTCCCAGCAGCCTTTGAAATCACGTGTTAGAGGCTGCCATTTTGTGGATTCTATTTATACTGAGTGATTTGTCGAAATTCACATTGTCATGTCTCAAGAATTCCATCCTGAAGTCTAATCTTCGTTGGCAGCATGTTGTGTGATGTTCTTTGACAGTTAAACACATTTAATAATGTGAGGAACATAATTCAAATAAGGTGAATCACTGGCACATAGAGAGTTGGTAATCCATGATGCTCGGTCCACAGCCTATTTTTAAGCAGAGATTTTCAAATGCGAGACGTTTATTAAAGAAGAAGGCGGTGCGATAGCACAGTCGACTGAGAGCTGGCTTCTGAGGTCTGTGCACAATCTTTTCGTGTCACACAAATTTAAATCCTGGCAGGGTCGAGTCAGCATTTTATTCTTCAGAAAAGCTCATTAATAAACCCTGGAGCCTCGTTCAGCTAGTGGTAAAAAAACACCCATCCTCGTTGGGCTCTGTTTTATGTTTAACTAGAAATCCCACAAATGTGTAGGCTTTCACCCTTCTGCTTTGCTATGTAGTTTGTGTTTATTTCAGGTATTTGTTGTCATTTCTAATTCAATGTTTTTGGGTGCATGTTGGCTAAACATGCCTTGCCATAGACAATGTTTTGTTGGGGAGGGGTTCTGTGTGCATTCCAAATCCGTCTGAGTGCGCGAGCTCCTCATAGCCTATCAGCGAGTTTGTCGGTACGAGAGTTTTCTTCCAAGTCTGTCATGCGGTTTCCGAGAACAAGCTCTCTAGTCTTCTTCTAGACAAGTCCCTGTATTTTAGCACATATTTAGTTCTTTACTTGAATTACATCACATCAGTTCCACTTGTTATGATGCTCCAGGGTGCGCGCGCCATTTTGAGTATGTAAATTCCGAATTTCCTTCTGCGAGGGTTTGCTGAAATACGTAAAATCCCGTTGCAAAGAAAAAGAACGAGCCGAGTGGCCGAGAACGTCTCATGGTTGCTACTTTTTCTGCACAGCTGAATAGATCGGAGCCTAGCACGGAGAGGCGATTGCATATTTTGTAGCGGGAAACACCTCCCCCGTGCCCCTTTCAACTGCAGCATCCTTACGCCTACATACAGCCGTGGGCTCCAATTGCAGAGCACTTCATTTATTTATAAGGAGAAGTGGGATCCATATTTTACATATAAATGTACCTTTTAATACAAAACTCCAGATTCATTATATAATAAACTCTGCTTGTTGCCTTCTTGCATTTTTTATTTAGCAAACTCTTAAATGAGATCATGCTTTACATTTGCACCTACTGCTCTATAACAATGCACCTCGGTGTAAACCAGGGACCCAAATGCCTACTGTGAATGCATTTTTGTGAAACTCTTTTGTAACTACGATGAGCCAAAATATAATTTAGAAGGGTGCTTCACATCTCAACGCTGCAAGATCTTTGTATACGTCTATAATCAAGCATTTCAAATCAAAGTCCAATAACATTTCCTATCAAATGCAAAAATGTCTTGCAAATGTTTTGTAAATTGAGTAAAGACAAATAGACAAATTAGCTTTTCAAATACATAAAGACATTAACAACTTCCCCAAAGTATTTTTTGCTTAAACTACTGCAATTCAGCATTCTAAAGACAAAAGGGACTTATTTCACAGGGGGTCACACAATGACTAAGCGGATCCCTAGCTGACTTCTTCAACAATATGAACATTTGCCAAAAGTACTTGGAACATCTAGAAATTAGAAGCAACGTAATGCTTGTGAGATCGGGCCGCCAATAAAGAAATCTGTACATCCTTAACTGGTGTGAGCTCACGTATTTTGTGGGTTTCACAAAATCCCATGGAATGCTTTTGCAAATCTACAAGGATCGTAGATTTCCAGGCATACCCTGATTACCTCTAGTGATAATCTGACAGATTGCTTGCTGGCATATAATTCACAGGTTTTCTGTTATAACAAAAAGTGCTTGCTAACATGATTCCTTGTGGAGAAGCTCCCCTCTCCCCCCAAGCATCCGGAAAATATGGGTGGGTGTTTTCAATTCTTCTGCACCCTATATTCATACTGGCGAAAACTTTTTTGAACAACTTCAAGTGCGCTTCTAATGGGGCCCAGGTCATTTGCACGGTATGTTGATACACCAACATCTTGATGTGGTGAGCGAGGCTCCCCAACACTGCCAATGGCCAGCCACGTAACCATCCCCTAAACCACCCATTTCCACACCTCTTTACCATAATTAGAACGGAGGACAATAAACCAACCGTGAATTTTCATTGATGATAAATGTCTGTGCCAGGAATTGCCCACCAGTCCTTATTTTGTCAAGGGGAGCACAGATAAAACTTACAGCTCACCTAATATTAACAAAGGTGTCCAAAAAGTCCTGCCAATGGGGCCGTAAGTGATAGGATGCACCTCAGTGAGTCAACCAGGTTAAGCAATGTTGGGATTTATCTGCCTTCAATAGAACTAATAGAGCCTATATGCTTGGGAATTTAATAATATTACTCACAAGAGACCTTGAGCCAACTGCCGAGACAGATGTTTTGGTAGTGATTTAGTAGGGATTGTTATGAATTTCTATGCGAGTGGTCCTGAAAGGGTCATATTCCAAGTTACTGGAGTTAGATTGGCCTCTTTAAGCCCTCCCTTCACAAGTCTAATATGTTATCAATTGATTCTGCATACTGAACATTTGGGTGCTTTAATAAGTGACATTCACATACATATGATTTGTGTTACTTCAATTACCACGGCACAAGGCTTGGTAAATCATGCAGACCAAATAAAATAAATTCACCGTAGGACATTATTTTATAAATGAACTCTTAGGTAATACTAAATAACTAACTAAAAAGCTTGCAGGCTAGACATATAAGGACAAGGAAGCATAGAGATAGGGTCACTGGAACTATGCGACAAGGGAGGACCAAATAATTCAGCATAGTTGACTAAATTATGTTGGAACAAAATGCAAATTATGTGGCATAAAGTGGCACAGTTTGTGGTAGTACTACTTCATTATCATTATTTTGTAATTTTTACATATGGTAACACTGTCTCAGAAAAGGTTGCACCTCATTAGTAGCAGTTTAACAACTAGATACTACAATAACTAACTGAGAGATGACCAAGCAACCTTTGCATAGGGCCTTCACTGAGTGGTAACATGTGTTGCAACCTTTTAAGTAACTTTTGATCAGTTTGATCTAAAAACATTTCAATTTTTGTAACATTGGCAGATTAAGCAGCCGATGATGGATTATGTGGTAGATGAAGCAAGTCGATAAATATGCTTAAAACACTACACCGCAGTAGCGCATAATTTTAGTGGCCCTCCATTTAGAACATAGTTTTTATGGTAACAATTGCCCTTTTGTAAAATGGAGAAAGCAAAAAGTTTTCCAGCACGTCCCTAAACCTGGAGTGGTGTGCAGAGCATGGCAAAGCAATCTTGCAAACGTTCAAAATGGTATTAAATAAAATCAACCTATGTTTGAAAACGCTAAATGCCAATGGTTCTTGGGACGATAAATATTGGTAACGACAACAGAGTACGATTACTGAAACTTGCAGTGTTTAAACTTCTATGGAAATTATGTGGCCTGGCGTATGAGTCTATTTTTAAGTGTGTTCTTCAGTAGAGTTAAAATAAGCAGTTACCAACAAATGGACTTCATTTACAGAACTATATTTCTGTAACACGTATTTGAGGAACAAGCGGCTGCCTTCAGAGAAAAAAATAACAGCTGATAATTTAGAAAGAGGCCCAGCAACGGTTAACCTCAGCCCGACCTTAAACCGCCCTCAGGTTTAAGGTCGGGCTGAGGTTAACCGTCCCTCAGGGAACCCTCGCATAACATAAACACTGTTTTTCCAAAACAAAAAATGCATGATCTCTTCTTCTTGCTACATCAGACCCATCTAGACTAAAACATCTCTACTATTGATTTTATACATTAGTAGTTGTATTTTAACACTACTTGCCCAACAAACATGTTCTGAAAATAGTGAAATCCAAAGCCAAGCCTTTAGCATTTTTTAATCACACCACTGCTTATAAAATACCACAGACCATCCAACTCCTAGACACCAAAACAAGTGGCACTAAGAACTTAAAATAACCCCAAACACCATTTCTGCGCCTGCTTCTTAACAGGCATATAGTTGCAGAGTCAAACCATAAATATACTTTCTTTGCAAATCTGACAGGACAACACAACACAAAGTGAAAACTACACCGGGTTCTAACCCACATCCTAAATGTATTTATTATTATAATAACCGGTATTTAAGATATATATGGAAACAATGCAACTAAATGATTTGTTTTATCCTGCCCTGCCATTTTAAATTCCAGTTCATATGATTTTCATATAATTTACTGACAGAGGAACTAAGTGTTCCAAATATACTCTGATTACTTTCTGTAAACAAGTCCCAATTTTTTAGTGCCCCTAAGGTACCAGGCAACAGCTCGGATGCACGAGTTTATAAAAAGCAAGACTTAAATGTGCGCTTTACTGACAGCAAAAAGAGCGCAGCTTTTCCAAGTGTTTACACTTCCTGCAGCCTGTGCGATTTAGACGAGAAATAAGTTTACTTTCGCTTCCCCCCACCCCCCGTACATAAACACACGCGTGTACAATGCTGTGCACGGACCTGCTTTCGAAAAAAAAGGGAAACTGAGAAGAAATCAGGGAAACGTTCAGTATTCACGTTCTCAATAAAAGAAAATAAGTGGCTGGGTTTGCTCTTCTCAATTAAACCATACACGATCACATACATTAGAAGGCAATAATGGCCCCTAAACTATTTTATTTGCGTTCTTTTAATGGCAGAATAAGATAATTGGGTCTTTATTCTATTTTTAGGCATTTTTTTTAAACAGCAATAAGTCTTGCTGGCAGGCAGATAGCTCCCAGGCCCTGACCCCTCGCCTTGCCAAGAATTCGAAGACAAAGCTCGCTTCATGCTGCCGGCGGCGGCCAGCGCTCCCAGATAAGGCGGCAGCGGCGGCGGCGGAGGCAGCTGCGGGGGAACCGAGGCTCGTCGCCGAGGAGTGCCACTTTTAAACAACACCCAGAGCATCTGCGCGCGCCCGAGTGCGAGGACCCGGGAAAACCCACTAACCACCCCTAGAAATGTAAACAGAGCAAAAGCGCGACACGCTGCTGCCCGCTTCTGCCGCCAGTGCCACCACAGCGCAACAACAGGTCGGAGGGTTGGACTCACCGCGCCGCGCAGAGGACCAGTTGCTCGGAGGGAGTCTGTTTTCAGGTCTGTCCTCGGCCTCACGTGCCGCCTGCAGGTTGTTCCAAACTCGCCCGCCCGCTGAAAGCCTGACAAACAGAGGCCTCTCTCTTTCAATGAGCTGGCTTATTTGCCTGTCAATCTCGGGGCCCACTTTCTGCATTCTGCAGCTGTGCACTTTGCTAAAGTTGCAATAGAAATTTCCATAAGCTCCCTGCTGTCCGGCTAGGCAATTTGTTCAATCAGGTTACTAAAAAAAACGAAATCGCTTTTCTTGTGTGTGCTTTCTCCCATGCTTTTGAGCTGCCAGTGTCCTGGTTAAGGAGCGCTTAGTGAGAATGGGAGGAGAGAGAAGCAAAGCTTACCACAAGGAAACTGCGTATCATCTGCACTCAGAGAGGCATCCTCCCCCATCCCTCCACCCCTGAGCGAGCAAAAGCTGCCTCCTTCACAGAATTTAGGAATGCGAAGGGAGGACTCCGAGAGGCCCAGTCAGACAAGCCTTTCTCGATCAATTAGCTTGCAGCCATTACTTGCGACCCGGGGTCACCCAACATAAGAGTGTACTGGGTGTGCCTTCAGGGGGCATCAGGCGAAAATACATTTCACAAACATTTTGTAAACGAGACATATCCGAGGAGGGCCTGGGTGGTGCTGCAGGGTCTCCACTCAGCAGTCATTTTGTTTAAGTTTAACATTTCTCTTCAATAAAAACAACTTTTTTGCAACATGATTGAAAATGCAAAGGCACAAAATATGCATGTTAACTATATATTGGTGATTTAGAAGACTGAGGCTGGGATATTGCAAAATATGACAAGGTGCCTATAAATGTACTGCCCTTGGAACTAGGGGCTACACACATTAAATATATTAAAAACATACAGCAAACATGAAGTGATTATACACACAACTTAAAGAACACAAAATATACGGGGGATAATGGTTGCCCCACGATTTGCACACATACTTAATTTTGTGCAAAACGTTGCCTCATGGACTCGATAGGGGCGAGGTCTACCTGAAAGAAATATTTGTGGGTATATGGAAGAAAGGACCCGAAGTTAGAATGTTAGCGTGGGTCTATTTTCACCCTTTGTAGCAATATTCATGACCACCATGCAGCACGTTGGGCCAGCAGTTTTGTTACCTATTTAGGTCACCATATAGCACTGAGCCTGAGAGACTGCACAGACCATTAAGGAGCATTCTACCAGCATGGAAGCAAGTTGAAAAGTTACCCAGCATCTTTACCAGAGAGAGGGGGCTGCTACCTAACCTATTCTCCTTTGTCTTTGAGCCATACTACGTGACATAGCGATCGTATGTATAAACACGCATGCTTTTATTAGTTGCAGCATATCTGTTTATTTTGACTACATTAATTCTTATCTCCACATTTAGGAATATTAGGAGTGGCAAACACAGGGCTGGTCCCTGTGTGGTCCTGAAGAAGAGCTAGGGGTAGGCTCGAAACATGTTGATCTCACACTGAAATTCTAGCCCATTAATAGTTAGTCCTTCTGTGTGACACCATATTTTAATATACCAACCTAGGAGTGATAATAAAGTATTTACAGCCCACTAGTAAGGTATTTTTAATCACCAATTCCACTCCACTACACATAGTCTTCCAAAAAGTGCTCCTACGTAGTTTCCGCAAGTCGCAGCACGCCCCAGTTCGTAGAGAGCTGGGATGGCCCCAATGATGAAGCATGTCACAGTGGGAAAACCCTGTTGAGTGAGGGGACTCAAGAAAGACATTTTTCTTTCCTGAAGGCAATCTTTGATCAAATTGATCAGATTCCATACCTATACACCTGTCTAGGTCCTCAAACCCGACAAGTTGGGTTGTTTAGAAGTACAATTTCTCCAAGACAGTAGACATTTTGCTCACATTCCTGAAGATAAAGAGTGGAGATACAGACACTCAAGTGACAGAGAATTGAGGCAAGGCTGCCCTTTGAAATTCTGAGAGGACTGTTTACCAAGTACTTGCTGATTATATTATCCTGGGCACTGCTACTTGTAGGATTGTAGGGGAGAGGGGGCAAGCCAGCACATTTTGTTGTTAAAGGTGGGGAAGTTTCTAGGTAGGTCCTGCCCTTTTATCTGTCTCTGGATGCTATTCCCGGAAGGCTGATGATAACCAGATGTAAAGTCTTAACACTTCACTGTGGTCTTATTTAGCATAGTTGTATTTGGGACCACCAATTTTCACTAGGCATCCACGGCATTGGACCAACTTCATTGGCTGCCTATGAAAAAGAGGATCACGTTTAAGGCTCTATGTATCACCTTCAAGGCATTACACAACACTGGACATGCATCCCTTATTCAGCAATTTCACCGGTACATCCCTCCAAGACCTTTACGCTCCTCATTCATAGTGGTTGCACTGTGGCAGAAAAAGCTTTGTGGTTTATACTGCAAAATTGTGGAATTCTCTTCCCTTTGATCTGAAAAATTTGCATAACTTTCTGCATTTCAGGAAAACATTAAAAACATGGCTCTTCAACCAATAATTGGGCCTTGGTCCTCTCAGTTACTCGCCCTTTCTCAAGGCAGCACCAAGACACCGACAGGTATTCGAGCTCTATACAAAACCTAATAACATAACTGTATATAGGAGAGCCATTACCTTGCACAAAGGCTGTGTCTACGCTGCAGCCAGAACATCATATTTTAAAGGGAGCCACCCCAAACTTGTTCTAGGACCTTAGACTGTGACTCAACAACCATTGTCTGGAAAATAAGTACAAAAGTGGGACCCAAGCCACCCTATTTTGTTTCATTTCCAAGTTCAGATTGACCAGGGAATGGAGTGCTCCCCAGAGTACTCAAAGAGCTGCTGTGAGACCAGGGCTGGTGTCTGCATGGTAACCAGTCCCTTAGAGGTGAAGGTATATCATCTGAATCTTGCACAGCTTGTTGGCAATGCTGTATGTCTGCCTAGCACTTGCAAATCTTCCCATCTCATCAGGGAGGAAAGGAGTGCCTGGCCCTGCACAAGGAGAGCCTGTCCAGAAGCAGAAGACCTTCCATGTTACTAGTGTGTGGAAAACCTTATGTTGGCTGCCAAGTGGGAACAGCTAAAAAAAACAAAAGAAAAAAAAAACACTTGGACATCTGCCTGTCTGGTCAGGGAGGGAAGGAGGGTACCTGAGCATGCATAAAGAGAGGCTGCCATCAAGAAGAAGCCCTTCAATGATTCTGGTGTCTGGAACGATCAGAAGAAGTTGGCTGCTAAGTGGGAGCAATAACGGAACTGACCTGTGCTTGAATGGTTACTTGGTCTCCCAACACATGGTTCTTCTTGCGAACTATGTGAAGAAACTCTCAACCAAGCTAAAACATGCCAATTGGCACCCATGCAGTCTGAATGACGTTTGCTCTCACTGCGACTTACAACAAAACCCAAAGGAAGCTTTCACCACTGAAGCAGATCTGTCCGGGCCCAGAGGTCACAACTGTCGAAGATGAGCACCTCCTAATCTATCCTGGAGGCTGCATCTGCTGAAGGAGAGCACCGTCAGATCCACCCGGGGCAGCAACTGCAGACGATGGGCATCCTCCAGCCTGGCTTGCACACTGATAACTGCAAAAGTCTGAAAGAGAGGAGGGGAACTGTCTCCATGGCTGAACAATGCCTCAGAAGACATTGGGGTTGTACCCGGACAAGTGCACCCTCCAGGGACAGCCATGCCGCGTCTCTGAGAAGGTTAATGTGAGCCATAGTTTCTAGAAAATGAAAGACTGTAACATGAACAATGAAAAGCCACAATAGGAAGTTGTAGGTATAGTTGAGAAACTGTGGGCACACTGCCTGAACGGACCTACAATTTGTCACTACCCCTGGCTCTCGCATCCAATATTCTTCCGCGGCCTTGATCCAACTGCAGGGCCATTGGCCCCTTGATCCTCGTTCCATCCATCGGATCGCACTGCTGGGCTGCTACTCCACCTGTCAGGCCTGCCCATCTGGTTGCCCTCTCCTTTACGTGTCACCGCCCCCCCCTGCTTCACTTACCAGCTGTGATTCAAATTCTCCCCCTCTATCTATCATTTTACTTAACACCAGATCGGCCGTTAAACATCACCATGAACTTTTCACTCTTTTAGACACTGACAAACCCGATCTTTTATTGTTGACAGAAACGTGGTTCACTGAAGCCTCCCTCCCTTCCCTCCTGGCCACCCTTCCCTCGACTTATTATGCCATCCGCTCAGATCGCCCTGGCGGGAAAGCGGGTGGAGGCGTTGCTCTTATTGCCCGCTCTGAGCTCCAGTTTCAAGTCCTCCCTTCTCCCCCCCTGGGCGGAATTGACTATTTGGTGGTCCGCTCTTCCTCCCTTTCCCCCCATCTAGCCATAACACTCGTTTATTTATTTATTTGCAACATTTATAAAGCGCACTGTTACCAACCGGTGTCCTATCGCCCTCCTCAACCTACCCCCTCCTTTCTTCCGGCCTTTCAAGACCTACTTGGCACCCTGGCTGTCAACTATGCCTCGGCTTTGGTCCTCGGGGACTTTAATTATTGGCCTTCGGACCCTAAGGAGTGTGTGTCATCTAAGGAATTCTCAGAAACCCTTCTTTCTCTTAATTTTGTTTCTTCTGTTCACACCCCTACTCATATTCACGGGCACATCCTTGACCAGGTCTGGTCCCTTAATTGTACCCTCTCCACGCTGGCTGTTGTCCCTTGCACTTGGTCCGATCATTTTATAATTTCGTTTTCCCTCAGTCTCTCATTGGCCAAGACCCCTGCTCACATCAAGAACTCATGGGCTCGCAACTGGGGCAAGGTCAACTTGTCTGATCTCTCGATGGCACTCCGGGCCTCCCTTCCCCCTCTATCGGGACTTGATTCCGCAGCACAAGCCAAAGCCATTGATTCATGGCTCACGGAAGGAAGCGATCGTCTAGCTCCTCTCCGGCGTACCTCGATTAGGCGCCCTAAAGACGCCAATCGGTGGTTTAACACCGAGCTGAAGGAATTGAAGCTTACGGTTCGAAGAGCTGAACGCAAGTGGAGACTGGATTACTCCCCGAATACCAGGACCCGCTACGTCCTCCTCCTGGGGACTTATAAGCAAAAAATTACTGAGGCCAAGAAAGCTTATTTCTCGGCGAAAATCTTAGCTGCCGAGAATCAGCCGAAGGAGATCTTTGCCATCACCCATGAGTTGGCGTTCTCTGACCGGACCACACTCAAGCCCCCTCCCTCCCAGAAACTTTGTGATTCACTGAATTTTTATTTTGTCGACAAAATCAGGACAATTAAATCTAACATTCCCCCCCCCCTTCCCCTTCTTTTGTTGACTCTCTCCCTCACTCAGTTCCAGCTTCTTTTAATTCCTTTCCTCCCCTTAATGAAGAACTTTTTGTGTCCCTCCTCCCCAAAATTAAGTCCGGTTCCCCATCTGACATATGCCCGGCTCACATCTTACGGCAGATTTATATGGTCTGCTCGTTGCCCCCTCTGGGCTTCCTTAACGATTCATTGGCCCGAGGGGTTGTTACTCCATCGTTAAAAGCCGCTTCCATCGTCCCTATCCTGAAGAAGCCGGGAGCCGACCCCTCTGTGATGGCTAACTATCGCCCCATCTCCCTTCTCCCTTTTCTGGCGAAGGTGCTGGAGCGGCATGTTACATCTGCACTCAGCTCCTTTGCCGAGGAGAATGGGAGGTTGGCCCCATGTCAGGCGGGATTTCGCCCAAGGCATTCAACAGAGTCAGTGGTGGTGTCAGTATCAGACACCCTCAGAGAGGGTTTGGACTCCGGTAGACCTCAGGCGCTGGTCCTTCTTGACTTGTCCGCCGCTTTTGACACGGTGGACCATTCCATCTTGCTTTCCCGTGTCAAGGCGGCGGGCATAGGAGGATCAGCTCTTATCTGGCTTTCGTCCTTTTTGAAGGACCGGACCCAGGCGGTCCATCTTGGGGAGTTTTCAGCTACCCCCTGCCAGGTCCAGTGCGGTGTTCCCCAGGGCTCTTCTCTCTCTCCTTTACTCTTTAATCTGTATATCGCTCCGCTCATCATTGCCCTACAGCAACTGGAGGTCTCGGTATATAACTATGCCGATGACCTCCAGCTCATTTTCAATCTTTCTTCCTCTCCTGACTCCATCTCCAACTTCCAATCTACTCTATCTTTCATCAGGGACTGGATGAACTTCAACCACCTGAAACTCAATCCCGATAAAACGGAGCTTGTGGTGACGGGTGGTTGCTCCAGTCCCTGGAATTCTCTCTTTTGGCCCCCCTCTTTTGGTTCTCCTCCTACTCCTGTTTCCTCTGTTAAAACTCTTGGTATTAAGTTAAACAATCAACTTACTATGCACTCCCAGATTGGCTCTGTGGTTTCTTCTTGCTTTCTCACTCTCCGCACTATCCGTTCTATTTCCCGTTTCTTTTCTTTCCCTTCACTCAAGCTAATTATGTCCGCACTGGTCCTGTCCCGCCTGGACTACGGGAACATTCTGTATAATGGTATCCCTCAGTACAGCCTCCGTAAATTGCAATTAGTGCAAAACCAGGCTGCCCGTCTTGCCTTTGGTCTGCCTAAATTCCACCATACCTCCCCCTACTGAAAACCCTTCACTGGCTCCCGGTGCGGGAACGCGCCCTGTTTAAATTAGGCTGTATGGTGTTCCAGGCCAGGTCTGGCCTGGCCCCCTCATTTATATCTTCAGCCATTGAGGCTTATGTCCCTGGCAGAGACCTCCGCTCTTCGGCACAACTCCTCTTGACTGTGCCCCGTTATCGGAAGAAAAGACAGGGGGGCTCAAAATTCTCCTTTCTTGCCCCCACGTTCTGGAACTCTCTCCCTTTTGATCTTAGGTCTCTCACTGACTATTCCGTCTTCCGCAAAGCTTTGAAGACCTTTTTATTTCCTTAGGCCCTTATTTAGCATATTGCCTATTCCCCAGTTGCTGTTTTTTGTTGCTGTTTCCTGTTTTTTTGTAGCTGTCCTCGCTCAGTCAGTTGCCTTCTACTTTAGCGCCAAGAAACCGCCCAGGTGTATGTTGCGCTCAATAAATATTTTTAAACTTAAACTTACAGTAGTGAATCTTGCCAAAATTTGACTTGCAGGGAAGTCAAAACACAGACATTGTGGACACCTTATGTCAGGTAGTCGGGCACCATAGATGGTGTAGCTTTTCATTACAATCCTGTGGCTGGGATCATTTAACTTTGTAGCCTTACATTTATCTGGTTGTGTAGTGTTCTGTACTGGTGTGATACTCTGTGAAGCCTTTGACTGCTCTCCCTCTCTACCCCGAGAGTCAAGTGTGGAAAGGGTGTACGTGAAAGTCCCCGTCCCTTAAGACTCGGACTTCTGTTCATCCCCTGCCCCTGTTTATGTGATGTATAATACATGATCATGCAGTGAATATGCTGGAATGCCCACTTCTGGGTAGATTGCAACCATCTTGAACTTTCTCCATTTGTAAATAATCTTCCACATTGTACTAATATGCTTCATACATTATGGAGACATGGCTTATAGCCAATAAAAATAAAGGAGGCCCCCTACTGTTTAAGGTCTGGGACCAGGGGGAAAGTAAGCAGGAATATGTAGCAAGGTCCCTACATGAGTCACAAAAAAGATCTCTACTAACACTACGTACCTCGTTGTTCTAAACAATACCAATCACACAAATTTTGTTACCTACGATGGGGTATGTGAGAATTAAAATTTCACCAGAATGGAGACACACTGTGTTATCCACTAGTTATATACATGGTTATACATAGAGGCAAAATACCACAATAAAATAAATGATACAAAATAATAAGAAAAAGGGAGATTTGTTGTGCAAGTTGGTACAAAATGTATTTAGTCATGTTATCGTTTTTGTTATTATCACTGGTTAAATCAACACTTAAAATAAATACATTCAAGAAACACTTTTATAAAAACATCAAAGAAACACAATCATTAAAAATGTTCATCAGAACAAAGGTCGACGCAGCGTTTCGGTTGTGGGTTTACATAAAAAACCTTCTTCAGGACCAGTTCTACGAAGAAACAAACAATTAATATTTTATATCTACATGATATCTATTTTGTCCAAATCAGCACCAACAACATCTTAATCCCATTATATACATCTTTCTCACAGAATCCCTCAGTGTCTTATTAAACACATTATCAACAAATTACATATCATCATCTACGTAGGTTATCATATTGGTATTGTTAAGAAACAGCATATTGGGGTACGCTCAACATCATGGATATAGTAGCAAATTATGGTTCTTCAATCTCTATAGGGTATATACAGCCAAATTGCTGGTTACCTGAGGGTATTAAAAATTCCTCTGACTTGGATCAGTCAAGCAGCGTATTGGGCGATGAGATGAAGAATAGATTCAATCTCAGTGCATTATATGTTCATAAATCTGAAAGCAGATACATTTATTATTGTTCTCCGGTGTCTTGTACATACACCTATAGGCCTTCAACATTCATACGAAGAGCACATAAACATAGATACCTTAACCGAGGTTAACTCGGATTGGAGCTTGTATGATAGGAGCCACCAATGTCCTTACTTGTGGAAGACGAGGTAAGGCTATGATAAAATCAAACAAAGTACAAAAAACATCGATGGAATATATGGAATGTATCTTTGTGAAGGGATTTTTAAGCTATAACATGAAGTCGCTTACCCAAATTAGATTAATGTCAAAAACGATGTAGCCGCAGACTTCTGACTTGTCACTTTGGGCACCATACTTTTTTGGGGGTTGACCTCCCACTGTGATAAATAAAGTAAAAAATGGAACTTTTAAATTTTATAATGTTAAAAAAGAGCTTTAATTGATAGTTAGATAGTCTATCTATTTACAAAGTAGGCTTTGTTTGGTCATTGAACTGTCTGTAGACCTATTTCATAGTATGTGCGCGGTATTTGCCTTTTTAATTGATGCCACTCGTGTTGCTCTAAGTAACACGCTACAGGCATTTCAATGCAGTGTTGGAAAAAGTGACAAGTCAGAAGTCTGCGGCTACATCGTTTTTGACATTAATCTAATTTGGGTAAGGAATTTTTAATACCCTCAGGTAACCAGCAATTTGGCTGTATATACCCTATAGAGATTGAAGAACCATAATTTGCTACTATATCCATGATGTTGAGCGTACCCCAATATGCTGTTTCTTAACAATACCAATATGATAACCTACGTAGATGATGATATGTAATTTGTTGATAATGTGTTTAATAAGACACTGAGGGATTCTGTGAGAAAGATGTATATAATGGGATTAAGATGTTGTTGGTGCTGATTTGGACAAAATAGATATCATGTAGATATAAAATATTAATTGTTTGTTTCTTCGTAGAACTGGTCCTGAAGAAGGTTTTTTATGTAAACCCACAACCGAAACGCTGCGTCGACCTTTGTTCTGATGAACATTTTTAATGATTGTGTTTCTTTGATGTTTTTATAAAAGTGTTTCTTGAATGTATTTATTTTAAGTGTTGATTTAACCAGTGATAATAACAAAAACGATAACATGACTAAATAAATTTTGTACCAACTTGCACAACAAATCTCCCTTTTTCTTATTATTTTGTATCATTTATTTTATTATGGTATTTTGCCTCTATGTATAACCATGTATATAACTAGTGGATAACACAGTGTGTCTCCATTCTGGTGAAATTTTAATTCTCACATACCCCATCGTAGGTAACAAAATTTGTGTGATTGGTATTGTTTAGAACAACGAGGTACGTAGTGTTAGTAGAGATCTTTTTTGTGACTCATGTAGGGACCTTGCTACATATTCCGACATGGCTTATAGGCCTTCTAAGACTGATGAGCAGCAATGATTCTTTCACTGAGACAATATATATCTTTTGACGTTAGGTGAGTTTTGAATAACAGCAGATGAGGAATACCAGAACGGTATAAAAAGTTTTTTAACCTAATGTTTTTATAATTTTTATATTTTCACATGTCACTCTCACTGAATGTCCACATCTGAGAGTGCCTGATACACTTGTGCAATGGTCTTGTGCAATGGTGCTGTGACACGCCTGACTCCCACTGGCATGCAAAGAGCACAAGTTTTACAGTCAATGATGCATTTTTCTATAAACGTGTTTGTGATATGCTCTTGCCTCTTCTCCTGACAGGTACTGACAATCACAACTTGAAGAAGGGTAATATAATATTGTTATCCCCCCGCACCCACGAGTGTGGTAGCCACATGAGTATACACACACCACACTCTAGATAATGTAGTGTAGACAGTTCCTTTCACCATTAGATACCCGCTAGTTAGTCATTTTTGGTCCTGAAGAATCGCTAGATAAATTCACTACAGCGAGAAACATGTTGACCGGACTTCAATAATCCTTGGATAAGAGTTGGAAACATTATTTTCCAGTTTTCTCTTCCAGGTTCATTATTTTAACTAAGGCAGTGGCCCTCTCAAATAAAGTTCCTGGTACCACTAGCCTTTTTTAATCCACTACACCCACGTCTACCACTCAGTTCTGGCCCCATACCCGCACTTCATCTATACGGCAGTTGGAAAAAGATCTCCGCCAAAGAGCCCCTCTTTGAGGTGTTGCCCGTTGGGTATTGCACCGCCGACCCAACGAGGAGCAGGCCCAGATGATGAAGCATGACACCTGAAAGGGTGTGTGAGGGCATTAAATCCAACAAAATGGATTCCCAGGGTGATCTTTTGACTACCCTGCCATAACACATCTGCATCACTGACTGTACCGACCCCTTTCTCTCATTAGGAACAGCACGATAAATTTTGTAAAGACATACCGTTTTGGGCACGTCGTGACTGGACCTTCTGCTCTATCTAGAACAGTAATAGCCCGTTACTCCTCTTCCTTGATACCATCATACATTATGGAGACATGGCTTATAGGCCTTCTAAGACTGATGAGCAGCAATGATTCTTTCACTGAGACAATATATATCTTTTGACCTAGCATAATGTATTAGCACAAAGCTGAAAGCTCGAGAATAAACTGAGAAGTTTCTGATTTCCTATACATTTCAATAATCAGTAAAATTGAGCACTTGTTTAGATGGATGCGATTCTAAATGCCGACTTAATTAGTGTGGAATCAGTGAGGTGGATTTACACGTTTCACACAAGCCTGCTAAATGCTGGCTGACTGTTTTGTTTAATGATAAGAAACTAAAATGTGTGTTTGTTACTTGTCACATCAGGTTAACTGTATCTACTGTTAGAACCTGGTGAGGTTTATATGCAAGACCATAGAATCTGTAAGACTTTCTACTTCTGTTTTTTCATCACTGTACCAATTAGTGTGAACTGTCTGAGGAGTATGCTTAGAATGCTTCAATATCATTCACTTTATGCAATGTCTGTAGGAAGCTGGCTCTGTATATACTATACCAAAGTGAGGTATAGTGTGCACAGAGTCCAGTGGAACCCAAAAGGTAGGAGAGTTAAAGTGGATAGAACCTCACTATCTGTTTGTGGTAGTGTGGCCGAGCAGTAAGGCTTTATCAGAGGACAGTGTTAAGTGTTCAAAGACTGAACTTCAGACCAATTGTTTTTGTATACAAATATTATTTTAGATATTTTATTTTTCTAGAACTAAGCAAGCCTGGCACTGGTAAGCAATAAATACTTTACACTTATAATGCAGATGTAACACAGTTTGGATTGCAATTGTATATGCACTATACAGCATTGTTACTGAAAATGCAATGCTTTGGAAAAACATATACTTTATATAGGCTTTTTAGTAAAATGAGCAGTAGATTACTTTTCTTGCACAGTACAGTATACCTGGCTACTGCACTGGGACATTTACTGTAAACAGGTGAGTAAAAGCTTTTTGTTATTTAGTACAATTTTAAAAGGACGTTTTAGGTTTTTCAACTCCACACTTAAAAACTTTTCATAGAAAAACAGTCAATGTTATCCTATGGAGGAAAATAGTGTAATCGGTTAACAGGTAAGTATTTTGTTGTGGGAATTTGTATTCTTGGGTTAGACTCAGGGGTCCCCCGGGGTCAAGGATGAATTCTTGTTACACCCTCAGCAGCACTGGGGCGTCCGGGTGCAGAGTGCTGAGGCCCAATGTTATCCAATGAGTGATAGGCGGCCTTCGGTTGGTGGCTGCTGACGAGCAGGCTTCTGGATTGTGGGAGCAAAGCTCCTGGACTTAAGCTCAGGGAAAATGGGGGTTCAAGCCAGCACAAAAGGTGCACCCTCAGAGGTACTGGGGCGGCCGGGTGCAGAGTGCTGTTTTGGCGTTGGGCGCCCTGTAGCTTTTAATGGGGAGTCTTCGGTTCGCAAACACACTGCAGGCTCGGAGACGAAGATCTTCTGGGTGCGATCACCACTTGGAGAGGTAAGTTGGGATGCTGGGGGTTGGTTAGGCACCGTCGGTTGGGCCACCCAAGGCCATGGGGCGTCGGGTGCAGGGGTGCCTTTAAGGGTCGGATCTTATTCCCAGCTCCCGGGCGCTTTTTGGGGGATCTTCCGGTTTGAGGCTGGAGGCTAAAGGCAAGTCAAGGATCACCGGATCTTGGGTCAGGATTGCCGTGAAAACCTCCGCCCAGTGTTGGGCTACTGGAACTCGGGCCGTGGGCGCCGGGTGCACAGTGGTGTAGACCCACGGATCCTCGTGGAGTTGGAGTCTGTTGATGAACAAATCCAGTGTTCACGGGAGACAGAGACTTTGGTATGAAGGTAGGCAGGTATTCTGGGTTTCTCGAGGCTGCTGGCTGCAGGACACACTGGGATTTCGCTGGAGCAGGTTCGAGGTGGGGACAGGCCGGTAGGCCTGGGTCCATGTCAGTGGGTGTCCTCCTCTTGTTAGCTTCAGCACGGCTGTTCGGTCCTTCTTCTTTTCTTCTTTTGGTTTCTTGTCTGAGGAAGAAATGTTCAGGGGTGCCCCTAAATACTAGATTTAGTGGCATTACAGGTAGGTAAAAGGTTGGGACAAATGGGTCCCTTCCTTGGGGTGGGTACATCCCCTATTATGCCACCCTCCAGTGGGAGGAGGGCAGAAGCCTTTTCCTGGTTGGTTGGGTCCCCCATCTGCAAGATGGCAGGGACTGAGAGATGTGCTTCACCTCACCTCCCCTACCCGAAGGGTGGAGTTGGCAGAGGTGGGCACACCTCTCTTCCTCACTTGTTTTTCCCGCCAGTTCTCCTGCCCAAAGTGGGGGTCAGAACCAGTGGGGACCAGTTGCTGAAAGCAGCAAGTGGCCTGGGGAAGCTCACAAAGGTGGCAAGCCTTGGAAGCTTCCCCTTCATGGACCCTGCCCATCCTGGGGGAAGAAACTTGGCATCTCGTCCCAGGATGTGCATTGTTTCAGGGCTCCGAGAGCAGTAGGCTCTCGACCCAGGGGTCCAGAAACATGTCTGATGGTGGAGTTCATAATGACAAGCTCCCAGCACCATATACTGTTAATGGCAGTACTGCACTTACTAACCTCCCTAACCCAGGCAAACATTCCTCCATGTATAAGAAGAAAATGTTTCTCCTGAACTGTCGGTCCCTGCCAAAGCACCACACTGAACTGGCGATATTGATAGAGGAGCTTAATCTTGAAGCCCTCTTCCTAACCGAGACATGGCTTCAGCTAGAAAATGATCCAGCCTCAGTGTGGGCCACTCCTCAATGCTACACCATCAAGCGACTGGACCGCCAGACAGGTAGAGGCGGAGGATTGGCCATCATCTATAGAGATCATTATAGATGCCGTGTCACTTCCTCTACCACACCAGCCTGTGAGAGCCTACATTTCGCTCTTGAATTCTCCCCCACCATCACCTTTTCCGGTATTCTAGCCTACCGACCACCTGGTTCCCTCGGTGACTTCGTCACTAACATGACGGATATAGCGGCTAATCTAGTGCTCACCTCGGCAAATCTTACTTTGCTGGGTGACCTAAATCTGCATTTAGACGATCCGCTTGATGCAGCAGCCAATAGCCTCCGTTCAAACCTTCAGGCTATCGACCTGTCCCAAAAGGGTTTCCATCCAACACATAACAAGGGACACCTCTTAGATCACGTCTTTAGTAATCTAGACAGTCTATTGGTCGAGGTACCTATACCGCTGCCCTGGACCGATCACTTTTTAATTCCTCTTACATGGTCCATAAGCACTCTTCCCACCTCACAAATCCATGATAAACATTGTGGCAGGAAATGGAGCTCTCTTCCGCTTCCTAAATGGGAACAGGCCCTTATCGAACAGCCACCCCTGAAGACGATTAACTCCAATACAGCCGCTCTCAACTTTGATAACTGGATCTCCAGCACCCTGGATCAAGTTCTTCCAAAGGGTTCTTTGCAAGTAATAAAAAGATCTAAAGTTGCCCCCTGGTATTGTCCCGCCCTTAGAATTTTGAAACCTGCCGCAAATCGGAGAGAGCCTGGAGGAAAGAACGCTCTCAATCGAAGAAAACAGAGTATAGAGCCGTAATAAAGCTCTATAAAAATGAAATAAAATCTGCACAAGCTGAGTTCTACGGAACCAAAATTAATCTTGCTGCAAACTCCCCTAGGGAAATCTTTAGAATAGCGAAATCCCTAATTTCCCCTCCCTCTGAGCTCCTGTCATCGGATGGCGCACAGGCCCGTTGTAACAACTTAGCCACTTTCTTCTTTCAGAAGATTCAGGCCATTTATTCCCTATTCTCTACAGGTAGTGACGATACGGGTTTCACCTCCACAACAGATTCTGACCTGCCCATTTCCTGTTCACTGGACACCCTTCCATTTCTTGACTCCAGTACATTAGACAAAATGATCCCTAAAGTCACCTCGGGATCTCCTAATGACCCGGCACCTCCGCAGACTCTAGTTAAGGTTATTGATACCATCCGCCCGTTCATCTTGGTGGCCTCAATGCCTCTATCACCTCCAACTCCGTCCCAGCTCCATGGAAGTGTGCGATGGTCAGGGCTCTGCTGAAAAAGCCAAATCTGGATCAGAACAACTTGACCAATTTTCGCCCCATCTCTCTGCTTCCTTGAATGAGCAAACTGCTGGAGAGACATGTTAATAAGATCTTAGTGGATTATTTAGAATCTAATAATCTACTACGTGTCTCTCAGACGGGGTCCCGCCCTCAGCACGGCACTGAAACTGCCCTTTTGGCAGTGACGGAGGCAGCGAGAACTATACTGGACCGGGGAGGAAAAACAGCCATCATACTCCTCGACCTTAGTGCCGCGTTCGACACAGTTAACCATGCCACACTATTACATCGTTTGAAGGGCATGGGTGCGTCGGGCGCGGCCCTGGCATGGCTGACTTCCTTCCTGGACGAGCGATTCTTCTAGGTGTTTGAGGGCGAGGTGGTATCTTCCAAGCACCCGCTTAGCTGTGGGGTCCCCCAGGGCTCCTCCCTGAGCCCCACCCTTTTTAATGTTTATATGCAACCTCTAGAAAAGATAGTCCACCCTTTTGGTGTGCGTATTGTCACCTACGCCGACGACACCCAATTGGTGGTCTCTCTGGACCACACTGAGGGGTCGTCTAACACCCTGGGCCCTTGTCTAGAGGCTGTTGCTAAATGGATGCAATCCTCCCACCTCAAGCTTAACGGGGAGAAGACTAAGATCATGTTATTGGGCAACCCCTCCTTGACCACCTTGGCTTCCATCTGGCCCACATGTCTCGGCTCTCCCCCTCCTCCCAAACCTCAGATAAAGAGCCTGGGAATCTGGCTTGACAAAGCGCTGGATTTCTTGGTCCAAGCCACTAAGACTGCCTCCACTTGTGTTGGGCTAATGAAAATGCTCCGCAAAGTGCTCCCTTTGCTCCCATTCCAGGCGAGAAGGGTCATGGTGCAGGCCCTGATACTTTCTCGTCTGGATTATGGAAATGCCCTATATTTAGGAGCCCCGGCGGTAGTGACCAATAGGCTCCAAGTCACGCAAAACTGCGCCACCCGACTACTGTTTAACATTCCTCGCTGGCAATCAGCAAGGAATGCACTAAAAGAACTCCATTGGCTCCCAGTGGTTGCCAGAGCGCAGTTTAAGGCCATGTGCATATCGCACAAATCTTTCCACCGAACTGGCCCTGCCGTTCTGTTTCCCTTAGTGGTGCCTTATACGCCATCTAGAGCTCTTCGCTCTGGTACACTGCATTTGGCAACCACAACTAAAATCAACAAAGCCCGATGGGGCGGCCGCTCCTTTGCCCACACGGCTGCGAGGCTCTGGAACTCTCTCCCTCTAGCCCTGAGAGAGAATATTATTATTATTATTATTACATTTCTTATATAGTGCCAGAATCGACCCCCGAAGGGGTATCTCCGCGCTTGCCTTGGGAACCCGTCCTGGTTTTTCCCTGTGAGATAGCCCCTGCAGGGCATCCCCAAGGTGAAAGCCAGGCATCCCGCCGCAGGGGGGCCGTTGTGGAGATTAAGCAAGCTTAATGCCCAGAGTTGCAGAGTGTGAACCCATGATTAGGTCAGGCACCGAAGCGAGAATTATCGAGTCCGTGGACATTTGAGCTCAACACCCTGCCGCGTCGGGAATCGAACCCTGGTCCCGGGTCTGACCTCTGCTTCAGGGTCTGCCTGCTCTAACCAGTGAGCCACACTTCTCCGCCAACAACCGAATGTCATTCAGGAAAGCTCTAAAAACTCATTTGTTTGCAAAAGCGTGTTGACGTACCCGGTAGCCCGCCACAGTAATCAGTCTAAAGCGCTGCGAGGCCTCCGGGTAGTTACGCGCTATACAAGTGCAATTTTTCATTTCATTTCATTTCACTTACAATTTCTAAGAATGGACTTAGACACTGTAGGGGTATATGGATCATGCACTTGTACCCTCACCACTGGTATAGGGCACCCAGCTAGAGGGGTGACTGATCCATGCCAGGGCAGTAGGTTGTAGGCATGGCACACATGTGTGCCATGTCGACTCTTCACTTTGATCTGCACCAAGAGTAGATAGGATTTTCACCTTTCATCTACATTAGCTATCTGAGAGGTCTGTGATCAGTTTGCACTAGGAAGTGAGTACCAAACAAGTATGGTCTCAGCTTCTTCAGGGACCAAACCACAGCAAAGGCCTCCCTTTCAATGGTACTCCAACACTGCTCCCTGGGAGAAGCCTTCTGCTTATAAAAGCAACAGGTTGGTCTTGGCCTTCATCATTGGTCTGGGATAGGACCGCTCCTATCCCTAGCTGAGATACACCAGTCTGCACAATGAACTGCTTGGCATAGTCTGGAGCTTTGAGAATTGGTCCTGAGCACATTGCCTCTTTCAGGGTGTCAAAAGCCTTTTGACAAGCTAACTGTCCAGTTGACCTTTTTGGACATCTTCTTGGAGGTAAGTTTTATGAGGGGAGCCACAGTGGACCCATATCCCTTCACAAACCTCCTGTAGTACTGAGTCAAGATAAGGAATGCCCTGACTTGTGTCTGGGTTGATGCAGCTGCCCAGTCTAGGATATCCTGGATCTTGGGGTGTAAGGGTTGTACTTGGCCTCCACCAAGAAGGTGGCCCAAGTAAACCACAGTTCCCTGCCCTATCTGGCATTTGGATGCCTTCATAGTTAGGCCTGCCGTCTGCAGGGCATTTAAAATCTTCCCAAAGTGGATCAGGTGAGCCTGCCAGGTGGAACTAAAGACAGCAATATCATCTAGATAAGCTGCACTAAAGGATTCCAATCCAGAAATTACTTGATTCACCAACTTCTGGAAGATGGCAGGGGCATTCTTTAAACCAAAGGGCATAACAGTAACCTGATAATGCCCATCAAGTGTAGAGAATGCTGTCTTTTCTTTTGCTCCAGGTGCCATGCCAATCTGCTGGTACCCTGCAGTTAAGTCAAAGGTACTTAGAAATTTGGCTGTACCTCGTGTGTCTATTAATTCATATGCTCTTGGGATAGGGTGAGCATCTAGGTGACAGAGTTGAGCCCGCTATAGTCCACACAGAACCTAATTTCTCTCTTTCCACCCTGTGGATTAGGGTTGGGGACTAGAACCATTGGACTGGCCCAGGGGCTCTCAGGGGGTTCAATAACCCCTAACTTCAGCATCTTGCTGACTTCAGCTCTGATGCTTTCCTTGACTTGATCAGACTGGCAATAGATTTTGTTTTTGACAGGTGAACTGTCACCAGTGTCCACATAATGGGCACACCAGTTTGTCTCACCAGGGGTCAAGGAAAAGAGCTTTGCATACTGCTGCAAGACTTGCTTGGAATCAGTCTGCTGATGGGCAGTAATGGTGTCTGAAAAGACAACTCCATCTACTGACTCATCTTTGGTGCTGTATGAGAGGAAGTCAGGGAGAGGTTCACTCTCTGTCTCCTGATCCTCATCAGACAACATCAGCATGGTGACGTCAGCTATCATGGAAAAGCTTAAGGCGGTTCACATGGATCACTCTCTTGGGCGTCCTGCTTGTGCCCAGGTCAACCAAGTAGGTGATCTCACTTTTCTTTTCTAAGATGGGGTAAGGGCCACGCTATCTGTCTTGGAGAGCCCTTGGTGCCACTGGCTCCAAACCCCACACCTTTTGTCCTGGTTGAAATTCTACCAGTGCAGCATTTTGGTCATACCAGTGCTTCTGAAGCTCCTGGCTGGCCTCGAGATCTTTGGATGCTTTTTCCATGTACTCAGCCATTCTGGACCTTAGCCCAAGCACATCATCCACAATGTCTTATTTTGGTTCTTGGAGAGGCTTCTCCCAACCCTCTTTTACAAGACAGAGTGGTCCCCTGACAGGATGGCCAAATAGAAGTTCAACAGGGGGAAAACCCTACTCCCTTCTGAGGCACCTCTCTGTAGGCGAAAAGCAAGCATGGTAAGAGGACATCCAAACTCCTTTTGAGTTTTTCAGGGAGCCTTATAATCATGCCTTTCAATGTCTTGTTGAAACTCTCAACAAGACCATTGGTTTGTGGGTGATAGGGTGTAGTCAACTTGTACTGCACTCCACACTCTTTCCACATGTGCTTTAGGTAAGCAGACATGAATTTGGCACCTGTGTCTAAAACCACCTCCTTAGGAAACCCTACTGTGGTGAAGACACCTATGAGGGCCTTGGCTACTGCAGGAGCTGTAGTAGTCCTAAGGGGAATTGCCTCAGGATACCTAGTGGCATGATCCACTACCACTGATACATTTGTTTCCTGATGCTGTGGGAGATTCAAGTGGACCCACTATGTCCACACCTACCCTTTCAAAGGAAACCCCAACCACTGGTAGTGGTATCAAGGGGGCCTTTGGCTGTCCACCTGTTTTGTCACTGGCTTGACAGGTGACTCAGGAGCTGACAAACTCCTTTACTTTCTGAGACACCTAGGGACAGTAAAAGTGGCTAACTAGCCGTTTCCCGTTTTGGTTTGGCCCAGATGTCCAGCTAGGGGGATGTCATGAGCTAAATTAGGAGGAACTCCCTGTACTTCTGAAGCACTACCACTCTCCTAGTGGCTTCAGGATTAGGGTCTCTGGCCTCAATGTACAATAGTCCCTCTTCCCAATAAACTCTGTGGGTACCACTGACATCTCCCTTTATCTGGGCAGCAGCTTGCTGCCTCAGGCTTTCAAGAGTTGAACAGTCCTGTTGTCCAAGGCACAGCTCTTCCCTAAAGGGTGCACCTGGGCCTAATAGTTCAACCTAGCAAGGGTCAAGCTCCATGGGCTCAGTTCCCTCTGGGGTTTCCAAGCCCTCTCCCTGAGGAGAGGGGTCCTGATCCATTTGCTGTACAGAAGCTGGTTCCCAGTCTTCTTTCCTTTTCTTTTGGAAGGTTGGGTCATACTTTCAGGCTCCACCACGTCTTTTTCACCCTGTTTTCTGCTCTGTGCTCTTGTTTTTACACACACAATCTCAGGGATGTCCAGCATTGCTGCAGGGGTTTTCAATTTTACCTCAGCCAATGCTGAGGTTTCCAGGTCTTCGCCAAGCAGACATGCAGCTGGAAGCTTTGGGGAGACCACTACCTGTTTCAGGCCAGAAACCCCCCAGTTTAATGTCATAGCCATTGCATGGTTATTGATAGCACTGTCAGCATTGGTGACCTGGTAAGTCATCCCAATCAAGTATTGCTCAGGGGAAACCAGTGTATCTCTCACCATAGTGACACTGGCACCTGAATCCCTCAGTGCTTCTATCCTAGTTTCATAAATCCAAGGGTATGGCAAATATTTCTTTAAGTCGGGTGGCCACACATCTACAGTGGCAAACTCAACTTCCCCGTCTGAAACTAGAACTGCTTCAGTGTGCAACCCGATTTGCGCTTGGCACAATGTTGATCACATCTGGAGACTGGCTACACAGGAGTAGCTGTACTAGGACTAGAGGGGGGGGTTTGTTAGGACAAGTAGCATCTCCAGTTAAGTGTTCCAACTTTTTACAGTTGTTACACCAGGCCTTTGCAGGATCAAAGTTCTTCCACTGTATTTGTTAGTAGCTTCGGAAGAGTTTTGGGACCCACCCTCCTGTTTAGGTTTTTGGGGCCCTTTTGAAGACTCAGGCATTTTATCTTGGGGATTCTCACCATCCTTCCCCTGGGGAGGTTTTGTAACCCCTTGCCTTTGGTCATCCCAGTGTTTGTTTTTGTCACCCTTGTCTTGACCCAGGGGTCTGCCTTCTTTCCCAATTCTTGGGGAGAAATTAGACCTAGGTCTACCAAATGCTGATGTAACTTTTCATTAGTGCAATTACTTAAAATATGTTCTTTCATAAACAAATTGTAAAGTCCATTGAAATCATGCACATTATGTCCAGTTAACCAACCATCTAATGTTTTAACTGAGTAGTCTACAGAGTAAATCCTGGATTGGTTTTGGGTCTTGTGAGCTCCTCTGAATCTAATTCTATATTCCTCAGTTGTGAGTCCAAATCCCTCAGAGTTCTCTTCATGACGTCATAAGACCCAGCATCTGCCCCAGAAAGGGCCAGGAGTCTTTCTCTGCAGTTACCAGAGAACAGTTCCCAAAGGAGTGCCCCCAGTGTGACTTGTTCACTTTTCTCATTTCAAGTGCCCTCTCAAAGGCTGTGAACCATTTTGTGATATCATCACTCTCTTCATATTTAGGGGCAACCCCCTTTGGGGATTTTAGTATCATAAGATAGCTCTTTATCCTTATTAAGTAAATTGCTGCCACCATTGATGGGACCTAGGCCCATCTCTGCGCTCTCTCTCTCTCTAGAGTCAGGAGGTCATGTCTCTGGGTCCAATTGTTTGGTTAACCTGGCTAGCAGGTTGTCCTCTTCATTGAGGCTTCTAGGTACTAAGAGGTTTACCCTTGGAATCAGGGGCACTTGGGCCCTTTTCTCCCTATGAAGTGAGGTGGGGGTTTGATAGCATCCTCATCCCCTCCACCTTCTTCCTCATCTGATTGGTCTTCACCATTTTCAGATGGGTGATCCGTAGCATACCCAGCCAACAGCCCCTGGAGCTTTTGTTGGTGGGATGGGACCCTATGTTGGTTTTAGAGTCTTTCTTACCAGTCTTGAGGCGTTGGGACGGTCACCGTCTTCGGTTCTTGTAGGTCCTTGTTTGGCCGAGATAGGGGTGACCCCTTCCGGTAGCCACGGTGCTTCCGACAATGAAAGCCTAAGCAGCCAGTGCCCTCCAGAAGGAGTCCCAAGAGGAAAACTCCATAGGGAAAAAAACTCTGATGTTGATGATGAGACTCCAGGAATGAAGGAGAAGACAAGGAGTCAGAAAACACTGGAAGACCAGGAGCCCAAAGGAATCAGGAGAAGACTGGAAGACAAACTTGATCTGAAGGCACAAGGGGAAAAGAAGCGCCAACGGAAGGAAGGAATCACCAACAGAGGAGCCACGGAACCAACAGGAGCCAGGACACACCAGCAGGAACAAAGAGTGTTGCAACGCAAGGAAGGAAAGGTTCTGATCCCTCATATACAGAAAAAACTGGAAATTATGTACAGGAACAGGAGGCGCACGCAGGTCCCCATCAACGAAATAAGCCCCCACGGCAGTAAAATAAGCCCCCAGCTTGGCAGCACACCAAAACGCCCGGTAGCCAGTCCGGCCCTGCCTTTCCTCCTTGAAAGAAAAGTGAAGGTAAGGGATAGGTCAAGCTCCTCAACCTGGTCCTCTATGTCATTATGGTTATTTTCACTAACAGCTGGGTTCTGGTTAAGAGACATTGTTGAAAAAAAGATGTCTAACCCTTCTAATCCTAGCTAAAGTAAACCTTTTTTTTTCTTAAATTCTAAACGGACTTAACCAAGGCCCTAACATGTCTTTTAGTAATTTTGCAAACAATGGCAATTGGAAAAATCAGGATTCTAAAGACAATTTAAAAGTTCTGTCCTGTGATCAGGTGGTAACCAAGTTAGTCCAACAAATGCAAATTTGTATATCCCACCGCTGATACACCAATGTAGGAAGCTGGCTCTGTATATACTATCCCAAAGTGAGGTACAGTGTGCACAGAGTCCAGTGGAACCCAAAAGGTAGGCAGAGGTAAAGTAGATAGCACCTCACTCTCTATTTGTGGTATTATGGTCGAGCAGTAAGGCTTTATCAGATGACAGTGTTAAGCATTTGTTGTACACACTCAGTCAATAATAAAAAGAGGCACCCCCAGGACAGAAAAGTATTTTGTATGCTTGCATTAATATAAATAGAAAAGAAAAAGATTTTTATTTTCATAAAACCCTCACTCACCTGGCTTTCCCCTGGGTGGCATGCTTCATCAGCAGGGGAAACACTGGTGGGTGAGGATTTATGAAAAGAAAAATCCTTTTCTTTTCTATTTATATTCCTGCAAGCATACGAAATACTTCGCTGTCCCGGGGGTGCCTCTTTCGATTATTAACAAAGTGCCGTGAAGGATAGGTCCCCTTTCTTGTTGACCTCTAAACTCCCCCTCATGTTTTTTGACACGTACACACTCAGTCAGCAAGTTAATTCACACACTTAAAGACGGAACTTCAGACCAATTGTTTTTGTATAAAAATATTCGTTTAGTTATTTTATATTTCTAGAACCAAGCAAGCCTGGCACAGGTAAGCAATAAATACTTTACAATAGTAATGCAGTTGTAACACAGTTTGGATTTCAATTGTATATGCACTTTGTTTGATTACAGTATTGTTACTGAAAACGCAATGCTTTGGAAATACAGTACATATACTTTGTACAGGCATTTTAGTAAAATGACCAGTAGATTACTTTGCAGATTACTTTTCTTGCACAGTACAGTATACCTGGATACTGCACTGGGACATTTCCCGTAAAAAGTTGAGTAAAAGCTTTTTTGTTATTTTGTACAATTTAAAAAGGATTTCTTATGTTTTCCAACTCCACACTTAGAAAATCTTCATAGGAAAGCAGTCAATGTTATCCTATGGAGGAAAATAGTGTTATCGGTTAACAGGTAAGTACTTTGTTGTGGGAGTTGGTATTCTGGGGGTTAGATTCAGGGGTCCTCCAGGATCAAGGATGCACTCTTGTTACACCCTCAGCGGCATTAGGGCGGCCGGGTGCAGAGTGCTGAGGCCCAATGTTATCCAATGGGGGTTAGGGGGCCTCCGGTTGGTGGCTGCCGACAAGCAGTTCACTTGGTTGTGGGAGCAAAGCTCCTGGACTTAAGCTCAGGGCAAATGGGGGTTCAAGCCACCACAAAAGATGCTCCCTCAGCGCACTGGGGCGGCCGGGTGCAGAGTGCTGTTTTGGCGTAAGGCCGCCAGTTCACCCGCCCAAAGTGGGAGTCAGAACCAGTGGGGACCAGTTGCTGAAAGCAGCAAGTGGCCTGGGGAAGCTCACACAGGCAGCAAGCCTTTGAAGCTTCCCCTTTGTGGACCCTGCCCATCCTGGGAGTGGAGTCTTGGTACCTTCTTTCCAGGATGTGCATTGTCTCTGGCCCTCGCGAGCCGCAGTCTCTTGACCCAGAGGTCCAGAAACATGTCTGGTGGTGGCAGCTAAAAGCAGCCACTCAACCTGGACACTAGTGGTAGGTTGATTTTCAGGGGGCATCTCTAAGATTCCCTCTGTGTGCATTTTTCATTAAATTCCACACTGACATCAGTGTGGGTTTAATGTGCTGTGAAGTTTGATACTAAACTTCTCAGTTTGCAGTGTATCCATTATGGTGCTGTGGAGTTCGTAATGACAAGCTCCCAGCACCATATACTCTTACTGGCAGCACTGCACTTACAATGTCTAAGAATGGACGTAGACACTGTAGGGGTACAGGCCTCATGCACCTGTACCCTCACCACTGGTATAGGGCACCCAGCTAGAGGGGTGACTGATCTATGTATGGGAAGTGGGTTGTAGGCATGCCACACAGGGACTCTTCACTTTGTTCTGTACCAAGACATGCAGCCTGCGAAGGTAGTGTGTGAGTGTAAAGGTACAGGACCTCCAAGGGTGGTACAATAAGTGCTGCAACCCTTAGAGGCCTTCCCTGGTCACATTGCCCTGTGTACCTGTGGTAGCATTGACCAGGGGCTGACCTGTGGCCAGAGTTGGCAAATGGGTTTTGTTTTCAATGCAGTTTTAGGGAAAGAACATAGGCCCTGGGTACCTGATTGGCAGAAGCCCAGAGCACACTCAGTCAACGCACATCAGCAGGTCAGCAAAAAGTGGGGGCTACCATGCAGACAGAGGGCACTTTCTCACAATGACCTCTTCTTGTATATACTGCATGTCACAAACATTTTTTTTTCCTGCATCAAAGTTAAGGCTATGCCAGTTTAATTGTCTTTGGAACTGCCCCATGGTCTGCACACTAGATAGCCGAGGACACTTTCACTCCAGTCAGGTTTCTGTCCAGCAGAGTACATTGAGCCTAGATACCTACCTTTCTAGAGTGCCTGTTTGAAACAGTTTGGGCTACCCTCCACTCATCTTCCAAGCAACAGTTCAATGCTACTTGAGATATCCTCCCTAGGACAGATCCCTTTTATTTACTTTTTTTTTGTTTTATATAGCGCAATCTTGAACCAAGGGTATCAGAACACTTTACCAAGATTGCACATCAACATAGGCAAGATTTACAAGGAATATACAGGAAAAATACTATGCATACATTGTAGAAATATACAAAAAGAGGTGGGATAGATGCTCAAAATAGTTTGAAGGTAGCGATTGAAGGATATTTCAGGGTTGGAGGAAAGGGTGACCAGTTATTTCCAGGGGTTAGTAATGTTAGGGCTCTTTGATGGATAATGGGGAAGTGCATTAAAGCAAGTTAATTATTTTAGGAGGGTGGGTTCACGTATTTGTTGGGAAGAAATAGTTTAAAGTTTTTACTGAAGTATAGGAAGGATTGATTGTTGCATAGATGATGTGGCATAGCTTTCCAAATTCTAGGCACATTCCCAGAGAAGTAAGGGTGAGTGATTTTTCTTTCTTAAATTTGGGCAAAATCAGGAGTAGAGTGTTTGAGCTTCGCAAAGGTCTCTTGTGACCAGCTTTTGATTATTTGTTTGAAAGATAGTTTGGTTTTTCAGTGTAGAGAGCTTTGTGGGTTATGCAGGCCGTTTTGAATGTGCTTCTCACTTCAATTGGTAGCCAGTTGAGTTTCTTAAGTGTAGGAGTGATGTGAACATAGCGGCTCTCCCCAGAGAAAAGTCTTGTTGCTGCGTTGAGTGTGGATTTCAAAACGATAAGGCAATTTCTTTAGGGGTTCCAGGGATCGTTGCTTTCTCGTAGTCCAGCTTAGAGAGGACTAGGATTGCACTGAGTACTGCTTTACCCTCTGAAGCCAGTAGCTTCCCTGATCTCATCCTAAGGCTCTGCAGCACCACCAGAGAGGACAGTGATTCTAGAGGACCAGCACAAAACATATTGCCGTTCTCCCCAAGGCTGTGAAAGGCCTCAAACAACAGAGACGTTCATCTGCCAACCCATGCTTTGAAGACAAATACCTGAAAAGCACAATATTGAACGATTATACCGGCATGGAGAACAGTTTAAGGAAAGAGCAGGACAGGTGACTCCCACAGTCACATGGCATATGGGTACAGTTCCCTGAACCAAATATCAATAACATGATCGGACACACCACCCAAATAATAGTGTCACGGTTAATCAATGAGACAGTGCCGAGCATTTCTTCTAAAATTGAGAGTCAATATAATGGGAAAAAATTGCTAGAAGAAATACTTGGCACTGTCTCGTTGATTAACTATGGCGCCCTTATTTGAGTGGTGTCTCCCATTGTCTTGTTTATATTTGAGTTCAGTTAGTTTTGAACAGAATATATTGCAATTAGTTCACCATTCCAAGATGGCCACCATGGTCAGGGAACGGTACCTATAGGTTTCAATACTTGTGTCAATGTGGGTGTCGCTGATCCTTCCACTTACTTAATGAGGGTACTGTACAGGATGTGCACATCTCCACAGCCTGCCTCAAAATACAATTTCGGATTAGAGAGCAAGACCAGATAAGGAGACTGGCAGTCTCAAGGATACAGTAAGTGGGGCTGGAGGCTTCATACTGGTGTCCTGGGGGATTTTCTTCCTGTTTCCTAGACCTAAAGGGTTTACGACCCCTACTTTTCCACCTTCCAAATCTTTTGACTAAGGTGTTCGCCTAACTCCACTGGATTTCTATAAGGGCCCTAGATAATTTCGAGTAGTGTAAGTGTACCCTCTATTATGCATGAATTGCGAGCTATGCATGCACTTTGTTGCCCATAGATCTACATTAGGTGTTTGCCCAAGACCCACAATATATGTTCTGTCATCAGTGTGAATACAAAAACACCTTTTGTAGGACATATAAGTATGTGTCAAGTACATCCTGAATGTTGCCTAATTACTGAAACTATAACATTTTTGCTGAATTTGGCTCGTATTTGGTGGGACAATAGTCCAATCTAATAATTACTGTATATCTTTCTTGTGTTCTAGGACCATCGGGCCTTTTCCATGTGCATGGGATTGTCTTGTACCATTGAATTATTCATTAGTGGTGATCACATACAGAGTAGGGGAATGTTAAAATAGTTTACCCATTTAGGGTAGGGTGAATATAGATTTGGTTCCGAAGAAACGCCACATGACCCTTTTGGACACACTGAGGTGCAACATGTAGACCAGATTAGAGGGACCTCACAACAACTAAGATTCTATTGGTCCTCTTGTTTTGTTTTTAATCTTGGCATGAATCCCAACAGAATTAAGCAACGGCATGTAGGATGTATGAGTCAATTTTAAAAGTTCACTATTACTTCACCTATTACACACAGTAACCCACCAAAACATTGCTGCACATATCACAAACGCAGGCAGTGAAAATATCTCCCTTTAAAAGTGCCCCCTCTCTTACGGTGTGGGGCCTGCTAGGCTTGGCAGCACCCACCTCGGGTGGAGCTAAACCAGATGATGATAAAGCATGCTAACCACGTGGGTAAGTGTTCAAAATCCTAATTTAGAGATGCCTTGAACAAAAATGTGTGATGCAAATTAGGACACAGTGTCTGGGACGCCATAGATAATACTGTAAACCGTCACACTGTTTTTTATTTCTTTAAGTATTGAGAGGCAGGATATATGACAGACTGATCAAAATCTCCCAACCCTACTTGTCTAAGATACGCCCCCGAATACACGGCAACAACATTGGTGGTGCCCCTATCCCCTCTGGGATCGCAAAACACAGATAGACACATTTTGGGAATGCCTCAGAGAATTTTGCAGTGCTCTTTTCTACAAAGGATGATATTTATATAAGTGGCTTTGCTGCTTGTCAGGGGTGCTTTGTTTTGTTACTCTCTTGTCTTGTGACACAGCTTTCTATTTCATAAAGGGAGATTTGCTGGAGATACCTGGCTCCTTGCTCCTCCTGTCCCAAGGGATGGGGTCGAGCACCAGAGCATGGGGTCCCCAAGGGAAAGGGTGGGTTTGGTGTAGCCCACACTGGCCCCTACCTATGATAAATGTAAAGGGAGGTTTTGCCGGCCCAGGGGTCTTGATCCCCCCTCCCCCGGGGAAATATCAGAATTCCATAGTGGATCAATACTCACTCAATTTACTGCTTGGACCCTCTGGGAACCAAGCCTCAGAGGACTTTCTTTTCTTTCCAGCACCAAAGAGTTCATATCAATGATTTTGGTCTCATTTTAATCATTTAGTCTCTAGCCACCAGGAGTGTTCTATTCAGGCCTCGTGGGCTATAAAGATTACTTGTTTTGGGGAGCCGATCTTGCTGCTCCCTTGTGAAACCTGTCCTCTGTCTGAGCTCCTGATACTCTCTTCTGCTTGGGGGGGCATTGTCCAAAACCCATCCGTAGCCATCAAGTAGAACACCCTCCCAGCTGCCCTCCCCAGGCCCCACAGCATCCTGGCAATTTTCAGGGCCCAGTGTGTTAGCGGAGTCAAGAGCCAGTTCAGTCGCACCCCCAGGGTCCCCAGCAGTTCCATTCCCCTATTGTTCTTCAGGGGTCATAACATGGCTCGTTCTGGGTGCCAGCTGCAGTTTCAGAGTTCCAAAGTCCATCTTTGCAGAAGTGCATGTGTTTTCCCATCCAGATGGGCATAATTCTGGCTATGCAGCCCTAGGTCGAGTGACTTCTCAAGTGGCTCTGCTTTTGCAGGGGCTTTTAGGTGAAGGTGAAAAGTTCTGGAAGGTTGGCACCTCTGTCCAGTCACTCCACCCCTGTCACAACTCTCCTGCACAGCATTCTGGGACATTTCAACATGGCAGCTTCAAGTGGTCTATGGAAAGAAGTTTCCCCAGAAGCCTCAGCTCAGCTGACACAACTCCCTTGAATCTATGACATAATATCGACAGACAGAATATCTACATACAAAAATATAGACACAAAAATATCGAAGTAAAAAATATCGGAGTTATATCTTCATAAAGGTAAGTACAAAAATATCGAACATTTAATATCGTAGAACAAAAATATCGAAATTAAAAATATCGTTTTTTTAAATGTATTAATAATAATGTAAAAATAATTAAAAAATACATATAATTTTACAAATATTAAATAAAAACATTAAAACATATTTAAAAAATTATAACTAATACATATACATTTAAAATAAATTAAAAACTCTACATATGAATTAATATATATACGTACTCCACTTATTGCAACAGTAGGAAAATCGTTGGATAGCGTAGGGGTAAAAATTACTATTCCCACTCCAGAGGGTGCAACAGTAGGGAAAGCGTTGGATAGCGTAGGGGTTTAAATTACTATTCCCACTCCAGAGGGTGCAACAGTAGGGAAAGCGTTGGATAGCGTAGGGGTAAAAATTACTATTCCCACTCCAGAGGGTGCAACAGTAGGGAAAGCGTTGGATAGCATAGGGGTAAAAATTACTATTCCCACTCCAGGGGGTGCAACAGTAGGGAAAGCGTTGGATAGCGTAGGGGTAAAAATTACTATTCCCAATCCAGAGGGTGCAACAGTAGGGAAAGCGTTGGATAGCGTAGGGGTTTAAATTACTATTCCCACTCCAGAGGGTGCAACAGTAGGGAAAGCGTTGGATAGCGTAGTGGTAAAAATTACTATTCCCACTCCAGAGGGTGCAACAGTAGGGAAAGCGTTGGATAGCGTAGGGGTAAAAATTACTATTCCCACTCCAAAGGGTGCAACAGTAGGGAAAGCGTTGGATAGCATAGGGGTAAAAATTACTATTCCCACTCCAGAGAGTGCAACAGTAGGGAAAGCGTTGGATAGCGTAGGGGTAAAAATTACTATTCCCACTCCATAGGGTGCAACAGTAGGGAAAGCGTTGGATAGCGTAGGGGTAAAAATTACTATTCCCACTCCAGAGGGTGCAACAGTAGGAAAAGCGTAGGATAGCGTAGCGGTAAAAATTACTATTCCCACTCCAGAGGGTGCAACAGTAGGGAAAGCGTTGGATAGCGTAGGGGTAAAAATTACTATTCCCACTCCAAAGGGTGCAACACTAGGGAAAGCGTTGGATAGCCTAGGGGTAAAAATTACTATTCCCACTCCAAAGGGTGCAACAGTAGGGAAAGCGTTGGATAGCGTAGGTGTAAAATTTACTATTCCCACTCCAGAGAGTGCAACAGTAGGGAAAGCGTTGGATAGTGTAGGGTTTAAATTACTATTCCCACTCCAGAGGGTGCAACAGTAGGGAAAGCGTTGGATAGCATGGGGGTAAAAATTACTTCCCACACTACTCCCCCTTTAACACACAACACACTACACATACAAAAAAAAACAATTATTATAAATTTCTATTAATCAATTAATAACAATTAATATTACTAAATTGATGTAATTATAAATGAACTAATTAACACATATTAATTACTAATTAATAAACAATAAATACCAACAAATAAATACAATCTCTTTAATTAATTACATTTAATTATATCACACCCTATCCCCCTATAAACACACAACCCACTAGACATAAATAAATCACATCATTTAATCACTTAATAATTATTAATTACCAATAACAAAAACATTAAATATATTAGCACATTAACTCTAATTAATTTAATTAAATAATTAATATTATTTAATTACCAATTAATTATTAATTAACAATAACAAAAAAATAAATATATTAGCACATGAACTCAAATTAAGTTAATTTACTAATTAATATTATTTAATTACCAATTAATTAATTAACAAAAAAATATTATATATATTAAAACATTAACTCTAATTAATGTAATTAACTAATTAATATTCATTAATTACCAATTAATGATTAATTAAAAATATTTACAAAAATATATTAATTAATTAATTATTATTAAATTACTTCCCACCCTATTCCCCTATAAACCCACAACCCGCTCTGATACTAAAACGCAAAATGTAAACAAATTTACTAATTTTCAAACATACATTACAAAACATATTTAACAAACATATAAACAACATAATAAAATACATAACACTAAACAAAATTTCGATATTAGTAAATTTCGATATTAGTAACATACATACCTTAAAAAAACGATATTCTGTCTGTCGATATTTTGGACATCGATATTCTATACCATCGAAATTAAAACATCGATATTATTGTATATTGATATTTTAATTTCGATATTTTGTCTCACTACCAACTCCCTTACCTCTTCCCGCCAAAACATCAAAGGGGAGCCCCTACCATATTTGGCTCTATAGATTTGGTCTTCTTCCATTATTTATGTGGGCTTGCCAAAGCAGGCACAGTGTGAACAGTCAAGTAACACATGCAGATTTCCTCCCATCCCTTTCTTCCCCAGGAACTGGGAATAGCAGGGCTTTTTAATGGAAATATATAAGTGCTGGCACTAACCCTCCACAATATTTGCTCCTGAGAAGTGCCAGTACTATCCCATTAAATGTATTGCAGCAGTGCTGAGCAGTGCAGGTACTCTCTTTCAAATTAAAGAAATGCAGTTACTAGCTACCTAACAATACCTGCCCATTTAAAGAACTGGGGCCAAGTACTGTTAATGACTCAATTGTGTGGGGAGGCCTTTGGGTCTTCTTTTAGTCAGCAGATTAATTACTGTGGCTCACTAGGGGAAACAAAAGCCTGGAATATGGTTATGACTTAGCCAGGGAAGAAATATGGCAATTCTTAAAGTGCCTTAAGGACTACAGTTATAACAAAAGTGACAGTAGATCTACACTAACTTGGTGTATATTTTTGCACTATTTTAAGGAAATGGAAGGTACACCAGGAAGAGTCCAAACGCCAATAAGGAAGTCCTTTAAGTTTATTTTATTCCTTATAGTAAAACATGCAGTCAGACATCAGCCAACGCATTTCGTTCTTTACAAAAGAATTTCTTCAGGGCTGAAACAACTGACACAAGACAGCACATACATATACACAAATGCATATATAAAAAACCACTAATACACAAAGAGAACTACATCACATGTATAAATACAAATAACACCGAACACATGACACAAAATATATATATATGAGAATATGTGTATACCACTCATATTTGGAGCAAATCCTTATGACACAACACTATAATAAACCTAGTACCGTGATATCCAGAATCTGAGCCAAACCCTAATATAAAACACAAATATAAATAACCAATATAGAAAATACCACGTGTACAGACCCTCAATAACACAAAATTCAATATACCGCAAACAATGTATTATATATGCACTTATATACATAAATTCAGTTTTTTGAAAAGTTTTTGTTAAGAGAAAATAATAGATATTAAGAAAGGAGTAGAAAAATAGTAAAAAGATTTTTAGGAGAAATTGCTAGAAAAGGGGAGGGAGGAAATCCTCACGAAGACACAAAAGTGTCAGGCCTGTTTTAGAGCCATATTTAGTTTTAATATGGTATCCATGTTCAACAGAAGGGAGAGTGTATATGTATATAAATAAAATAAAATTGACAATAGAGGAGGCATGACGTGAAGGGAAAGCCTAAGACATTAGCAAAACATTCTCACCAATATTGGTAAATAGCAGAGGTCCTGTTGAGTTCAAATCACGGAGGTATATTAACCAAATCCCTACTGGAAACCCCTCTGTAAGAGTTCCAGTACATTATTAGCAGTTACAACGGTCTAAAAGTAAAAGCACCAAAAGTCATTTTGTTAAAGACAATATTCTTCGTTTAATTTGCTGCATTTTTTATTATGGGATTTATTGTTTTCTTCTTTCCATCTCTTTTTTCTTATCTTTTCTGGTTAGTTCATATTTACATATACATTTTAAAGTGGGGACTATCTACCTTGATTTTTATATTCTACTGTCTTATAGTCTGAAAGATATGCTATTACAACTCAGGGGAGCGTCTTCTTCTCCACTTTTCATCTTGGCCGCTTTTATGGTGACTCTCAATCGCCCTATAGTTTTGCATATAACCTCGATATGACTAACTGAATATAACTCAGGGGGGCGTAATGTTCTCCTGGGTTTATCTTGGTCTTTCATAAGAGAGATATTAGATCAGCCCATGGTTTTGCATTTTGAATTTTTACAATAGGAACGCCTCATTCCTGATGTGCTGACATATTACGCTGGCTAGAGTCATATATACTACTTTATGACCTTATTATACCGACTTGGTGGTTTGTGCTTTCTCGCAGACATCCTCTTGTCTGGTGGCCCTTTATGGATGCGTTTATTACTAGCCCCGTGTAATTTCACTGGGTAGCCACTTCACCTATGTGTATAGTTTTTTTGGTTACTTGCCAACTTAATGGTGTGCTATCGTCCGGCCATGTTACTTTTACAGGTGCTTTTGATTCGAACCTTGGGTATACTTGTTACCTATTTGCATTATGTTTGGTGATCTGCCATTTCAAGATGGCACCCACAGACCAGCATTCCAACCATGGTCCACGTTTCGGGTAACAGAGCATGTTAAGATCTTACATCTCTTTTTTTATTTTAATTTTTTTATTAAATATCTGGTGCATTCAGAAATTCATATAAAACATATATATTCAATTTAACCAACAATACATTTTACATACAATAAAATTACTAATAAATACCAGTAAATTCATCAATATACAGCAATATAATCAGGGTCTCATTATCAAAGGATGATTAAAAGACATTAAAAAGACCTTGGAGAATGGATCGTGGGACGAACACAGCAATGATACAAACAATTCAGCTTCTGAAGGCCACGCAATAGCCCACCATACCGGATACATTTTTAGTCTACACTCTAGCGTCCCTCCAGTTTTTAAGGGGGGCCCAGATGTTCTGCCCCACCTCCCTCATCCTTCTACCCCTTCGAGAATATAGAGATGATTCGATGTTATGGATCCCTAAAAATCTTGACAACCACATCTGAAACGAGGGCGCGATAGAGTCCTTCCAGCCAGCAGCCAGTAATATTTTTAAAACTGCAACACAAATAAATACAAAAGCTTCCTACTCCTTTTTCAACCTCAAATTAGAATCTATTCCCAATATCATCAGGACAGGGGATAGGATGATTTTAACACTTAGCAGCCCCTCCCAGAATTTGTTAATCTCAGTGCCGATCTTATTCAATGTACTGCACTCATAAAACATATGCACCAAATTTGCCGGCCGCTGGGAACACCTTGGACATTTATCGTCATCCCTTTTCCCCCACTCAAAAAGCTTGGCTGGAGTAAAATACAAATTATATAGGGCCAGATGTAGGTAATCCCAGATTACCGATTCTTAATTACCGAATCATACCGATTCGGTATTTAAGAACTGGCAATCGGGATGTAGGTATTTTTACCGAATCGGGAATATTCGGTAATTACCGAATCAGTATTTACCGATTCGGTAATTGCCATTGATTCCTATGGTCCTTGAGGCCCATAGGAACCTATGGCAATTACCGAATCGGTAAATACCGATTCGGTAAAATTACCGAATTGACAAGGGGGACAGGGTGTCACTTTGACACCCTGTTGCACCCCTGATTCAGGCTTGTGTGCCATGTGACACACATACATGCCCTCAGATGTGCATGTACACAGGAATTAGTTATTTACCATGCAACAGTATTACATGGTAAATAACAAATTCTTAGGGGCCCGTGGCACTGTTTCCAGTGCCACCTACATATAGATTTACCGATTTGGTAAATTTACAGATTCTGTATTTTACAGAATCGGTAAATTTACTGAATCGGTACATTTACATATTCTGTAAAATATAGGCCCCCTACATCTCAATCACCAAATACTGGTCGGTAACGGCGGAAATCGGCCGTTACCGACCGGTATTTGGTGACCCACATCTGGCCCATAATGTCTTATAATGTGCTCTGAGATTCGAGGACCGAAATAAATTGCCTGCCAGCTGCAATGCTTTATCCAGATCCACATTTAGGTCCCCTAATTTCAACACCCAAGAGGCCTCCACCTTATCCATATCATCTTGAATTGTAGAGATCAAAGCCCCATAGATCATACCAATCCTAGTACCGCCAGCCAAAACATACTCAAAAATATTAATTTTACCTCCTGGGATAATCCGGGGCCTAATAGTTGCTAGGGTTTGAGAAATTTGTATAAACTTAAAACTTTGATTCAGAGCAATTCCAAATTTCCGCTGTACAGCTATGAAGCTCAGCGGGGTAGTCCCTTCTCAAAGATCCCCTATTCTTCTGATTCCTCGAGACTCCCAAGATGTCCACCCTCTGTCACTACTCAAATATGGAAAAAGATTTGAGTTCCAGATTGGTGTATAATAATTATACTTCCCAGTGATTTCTGAACCACTTTCCACACCCTCCAAACACTATCCAGTACTTTGTATCTTTTTTATTATAATATCGTCGATCTGTTTTGGGCAATAAGAGCCCCACAGGTTTCTTCCCTAGCAACAGTTCAAAGATAGATGGGGATAGACATTCCCAAATAGGCTGTTCGACATATTCGTGGCACTGTCCAAAAGTATCGCCATCTGACTGAAGAGACATGCCACCAAATTAAATCAAATATTCTGGACCTCTAGTCCTCCTCTCTCTTGCGGTAAAGACAGGAATTTAAGAGATCTTCTTATTTTCCCATACTGCCATATAAAGTTTATAAAAACTGATTCAATAGATTTTAACACGCTTTCCCCCACCATAAGCGGGATCGAGCGAAAAAGAAATAATACTTTCGGATGCATGGTCATTTTTAGCACGTTGGCTCTCCCTATTATAGACAAGTGAATGGAGTCTATCCTTTTTAACGCCCTTGAGATTGAGTTAACCAGCGGCCCAAAATTTTCTTTAATTATAGACTACATTATAGGGCTGATCCTGACCCTGAGATAGATTGCTGAGTCCGTATATCTTTCGTCCAGTTTTAGAATATTATTTGAGCAGATTATCTGAGTCTTATACTCATTAAGAAGATACCCCGAGCATCGACCAAACTCTGAAGTTATTTCTATCAAGGCAGACATAGCCGTATCCGGATCAGTAGTTGTAATTGCCAAATCATCAGCATATGCCAACAACTTGGTTTCGAATCCGTTACACACAACGGGTTTAATGCCCTCACACCGTAATATCTTTCTTATTAAAGGATCGATATAAAGGGCAAATAAAATTGGTGAGCAGGGGCACCCTTGAAGTGTACCCCGGGAGATGTATATTTCGTTCGACACACCACCCATTAGCTGAATTCTGGCAATAGGATCAACATGCATGGCCTTAATAGCCTTTATTATTTTAGGGCCAAATCCCCTCCGTTCCAATATCCCCCATAAATACTTCCATGTAACGCGATCAAAGGCTTTTTCGGCATCCAGAAGGATCATGGCGATCCGGCCCCCCGTGACAGCTTGTACATCCAACAGCGTGATGGCCCGCCTTATATGGTCCGTTGTTCCTCGACCCGGGATAAACCCATTCTGCCACGGGGAACCAAGACCACCAATGACCCTTCCCAGCCTATTAGCCAAAACCTTTGTGTACATTTTAGTGTCCGCGTTTATGAGGGATATTGGACGGTACGACCCGGGATCCTCCTTAGATTTGCCCTTCTTATGGAAGACAACTATATTCATCTCTTTCCAGGAATCTGGAACTTCTCCTGAACATATTATGCCACGGAATAAATCTAACAGTAAGGGGGCTATCACTGCCTGTAGACATTTATATACTTCCAGTGGGATATTATCCGGCCCTTTAGCCTTACCAACCGCTAAATCCTGCCGAGCGTCCGCCACTTCATTCAATTCCAAATCGTTATCTAATGCGACTTTCTCCTGGACAGCCAGAATATGACCAAAATCTTTAAAAGCTAAACTGGCAAGCTCTGCCCTGGCCTCTTCTTGATATAACTTTTGGTAGAAGTCCTTAAAAACCTTTCTAATATCTTCTGGCTCCGAATACTCCTGGTTGCCCTCCTGAATTTTCCCTATGATATTTCTGCTAAAACCCTGTCTAATCCTTAGCGCTAGTAGCTTACCTGCCTGCTCTCCCGTCTCTTACATTCTTCCCTTTTGTATTTGATAATCATCAGCACTTCTCTGAGCAGCAGACTTATATACTTCTGCCTTAGGAGCCAGAATTTTACACAAGCTCTCGTTAGCCTCTTTCCCACCTGTGATGTCCCTCGTATGTTGCTCCTCTGCCTGTACTAACTGAGCCATCAGTATCTCATGCTCCCCTCGAGCTTTTTTCCTCTGGCTAACAGAGGACAATTTATATCATTCTCATTTTTAGAACTTTGGGCTGGATTCGATCTACTGGAACTCTGACTGTGGGGCCACCCGATGGGATTCCCTGTGATATATTTTTTGAATTACACCTCGTAATGACCCTTTAATACTACCAATATAGGTGAAAATACTTGACTCTCAGTTGTCTATTAATTATCTAGGCCTTCTGCCTTTGTACCTCCTTCTGGGAGGTCTTAAACCATCATTGCTCATTTATATATAGTCTTTAACAAAATGACTTTTGGTGCTATTACTTTTAGACCGTTGTAACTGCTATTAATGTTCTGGAACTTTTACTGAGGGGTTTCCAGTAGGGATTTGGTTAATATACCTCCGTTATTTGAACTCAACAGGACTTCTGCTAATTACCAATATTGGTGAGAATTTTTGACTCTCATTTGTTTGCGAATTTTTGACTCTCATTTGTTTGCTAATGTCTTAGGCTTTCCCTTCACATCATGCCTCCTCTATTGTCAATTACATTTTATATATATACATATATACTCTCCCTTCTTTTGAAAATGGATACGGTATTAAAACTAAATACGGCTCTAAAACAGGCCTGACACTTTTGTGTCTTCGTGAGGTTTCCTCCCTCCCCTTTTCTATCAATTTCTCCTAAAAAACTTTTTACTATTTTTCTATTCCTTTCTTAATATCTATTATTTTCTCTTAACAAAAACTTTTAAAAAATTATGTATATAGTGCATATATAATACATTGTTTGCGTTATGTTGAATTTTGTGTTATTGAGGGTCTGTACACGTTGTGGTATTTTCTATATTGGTTATTTATATTTGTGTTTTATATTAGGGTTTGGCTCATATTATGGATATCACGGTACTAGGTTTATTATAGTTTTGTGTCATAAGGATTTGCTCCAAATATGAGTTGTATACACATATTCTCATATATGTATATTTATTTTGACATGTGTTCGTTGTTATTTGTATTTATACATGTGATGTAATTCTCTTTATGTATTAGTGCTTTTTAGGTCGAGCTGGCGTTGGAGCGCGAAGCGCTCCCGCCAGCTCGACTATAGTCACCTTCCTCCCTGCCAAGGGAGTGAGAGCTGTGAACGAGCAGCTCCAGACCTGTGAACAAGCCGACTCAGGTCCGTGAACGCGCGGGAACGTCAACGTGCACGTTCACGCGCGTCACGCTCCTGTCCTCCCGCGTCTCTGCCGAGGCGCGCTCCAGGCCGACTTGCGGTGTGCGTCACAGCGTTTCTGTGGCCTGAGGTAGGTAAGTGAGGGCCGGGGGAGGGAGGCGGGATTTGTTTGCTTGTTTGTTTTGTTGCTAGCTTGTTTAACGGATGTGACTTCGGACTTGGAGAGTTGTGATGTTGCTATTACGTGTTTATGTATGTCTACAAATACCAGAATGTATAGCGCTGCTGCCTAAAGGATCATCACACTGAACATGTTTACAGTAACTTGGAGTGCACGTAGTGTTTTCATTGTAGGGCTCAGGATACTTTTGAATCCATATTTTCAGCACTTGACACTGTCCACTTTTGATTATTGGTGAAGTTCAATTTTCTTCCAGCACCGAATTCAGATATATCCCACTTTAGTGCTTTCAAGTGGAGTGGGTCATATGGCTCAGTGGACCAATGGGGTTGATTACATGAAAATACCAGTTGAGCCCAGGTAGGCACCAGTACAAACATTGATGTTAAGAGATTGTGATATAAACTGGAATTACGAGCAGGGGTCTAAGTAATAACTTAAAACACACTAGGAAAACCTTCATATCCCATGAAAAGGAAGATTGATGCTTTTCTCCTAATCTTGCGTTTGTTGTAAACTAAGTCCCAGAGAGTTAGAGAAATTAACAAGGGACAGGAAGTCCTGCTTACAACTTGGTCAAGACAAGCCCACCAGTTTGTCAGACATGGCAATAGTTGTGACACACTTTGCTGGTTTGTCTCGTATAATGCACAAGTAATAATGGCTGGGCGCCAACATCATTTTATGTACAACCTGGTTGACAATGACAAGGTTGTCTTTCAGCCTTATTTGACAAACATCAAATGCAAATGTGCACAGCTGACTAGCACAGATAAAACGCTTTTGCGTGGATGTTTATTTATGTATGCATATTGACATAAACATGCATCATGTTTTTGATATTGTTGAATAGCCTTTATCATACCTTGTAAGAGACGATGCACAGACTTAATGTGACTTGTGCTACTGTGATTAATGTGTGTAGCAGTTGTACAAGGGTGTAAGAATTGGTGTGAGCCATAACATGTTTTTCATGCTTTCAAGTGGCCATATTGTATGTGACAATTATACTTTTTTTTTTTGTTTTACATAAAAGCACTTTGAATATTTGGGCTAGTTTAACTTTTGTCATTATAAGCGGAAATCGATAAGTAAAACTGATCAAAATGCTGTCTGATTAAAAGCCAGGACACCTTTGGATTGTTGCAAATAAATAACATGAGCTCATTGGTAGCTATGGTTTTACCTCAGAGGTGGGGAAGACACTTTCAAGCCTCCTTGGAACATTAACTTAAAGCAGACAATTTGGGCAGTATTTGTAAGTTTTGTATGCTCAATATGGTCCGAAATCTGCATTGCTTTATGTTGGCTGTTTGTCCCATAAAGAACAGAGAACAATCAGTTATTCTAATGGGTCATATTGCATAACCAATTTGCACAAGTATGAAAATGGAACAGATTAATTTTTGTTTATAGTTTTCTCTAAATCGGGCACGGAGAACGGTAATTTTGTGAAATGTAACTTTATTTTACAGATTTTAAAAAAGAGCAAATCACAGATGTAGTGTAAAAGCAATTGGTTCGATTTTCCGTGCTAGTGGGAATCTTTGTTACACAGCTCGGATTAAGCTTGTGTAAATACGAGCATGCTCTATTCCCTATATAGATAAGAAGGACATATTTGATTATTTGTTAAAATGAACGTAAAATGACTGCGTAGTGTGCAGCCTTCTGTCCTGGTACAGCAGGCAGGATAACAGAGCACATTGACACACCACTGGTCTTTTTATAAACACATCAGTTTTTATTGGAGTTCGTTTAAAGTTTTTTTTCGTACTTTCTTAAGAAAGTAACAACGTTATGTATTGCAATGCTGATTAATCTACTGATGTGCGTTATAATATGCTGGTAGGCGGAAGCCCTGCATTTAGGCTCTACGGCAGGTGCATGTTTATTGAGTCGGCTTTCATTGTCACACAGAGAGACTATAGCTCTTATGGAGGCACTGCCATTGCAGGGTTCTTGGTAAATCAATGGTGGGGGCTGTAAGCAGCTCCTTTGCTGCTGTCTCTTTAAAGGACCTGCACTTGTGACAATTTACAGTCTTCTGGAGTGAAAAGGCAAAAAAAAGGCCAGTCAGTGGTGCGCTCTGTTCCTGACCCACATACATCAATCAAGGTCTTTTTTAAAATTCTGGGCCATTTGTAGTCTTTATCAAAAATTAACTTTTTTCCTACAGGACATCCATTAAACTTATCTGCTCATCAAAAACTGTCAATGGATCTAAAAGTGCTGTATTTTAATGGTGGAAATATTGCAGAATGGTGGTTGTGATTCACTTCACAAGCATAATTTCCAAGCGAAAAAAGGCTATCATGTATGGGTAAATTGAATATTTTATGGACATGTCCGTTTATTTCTGTTTCAAAAAAGCTGGAGGAGCAGATAGCGGATGTTTCTAATCAGTAAATTATTTTTGGTGATAAAATAAGCATTCACGGCGTGTTGTCTTGATTACAGTAAATGCAGGTAGTTTCTGAACAGTGAGAAATTGTTTCAAGGCTATTTAGAGTAGAAGACTGAATTTTGAAGCCACTTGTTACATTTATATAGAGCGTCCTCATAATAATACTAATAGCAACTTTTTTTATAGCAGTTCTTACCCAATTTTTGCCACTTCTAAGCACTGCAAATGCCAGATGTTGATTTAATAGCGTTACAGATGCTCAAAGAAGTACCAGTTTTAATCCATGTGTTAATATTTCCAATTTTCAGCGGCGTAAGGAAGGAGGAAGGGTGGTTGCCCTCTGGCACCCAGGCCCATGGCACAAATCCCACGCAGGATGAGCTGATGCTCGTTAATACTTTGGCATGAGGGGTCCCCATAAAGTAACAAACTTGCTCCTATTCTGCTTGAAGGGGATCAGAGAACAGCAAAGAGAGGGATGTATGACGTTACAACGCATACTTTTACCACGCATACCTTTACAACGCGGTATTTACAACGAATACCTTTACAACGCATAGCGCTTAGAGGTGCTGGATAGTGGTAAGTATAATTTTCTATTCCAACTCCAGTCCCCGTGGACACTAGGGAAAGTGTTGGATAGAAAATTAAACTTATTACTTACCCTAGAGCGCCCCCCAGCGCAATGCGTTGTAATGGTATGCGTGGTAATACCTGCGTTGTAATGGTAGTGCGTTATAAAAATTTTGTTGTAAACGTTGCATACCCAAAGAGAGAGAAGGATGGGGGATGCCGCCTCTTAGTCTTCAGCTATTAAGGTTGGAAGAAAGTATGTTAGGAGAAAGCAGAAAATGACGGGTGGATTCTAGAATTGTGTTTGGTGTGCCTGCCGATGCCCCAAAACTGTACGGGTTAGACTTTTCCTTTAATGAAAAATTGGCTAGTGTTGTGGTTGCTGACTACATTGAGTGCACAGAAAGCAAAAGGGAAGTTTGTCACACCACACTGCATACCATTAGCCACAAGTAGAAATTGAAAATTCTATAGAGAGTGTCATAAAATGTAATGGGATGATTATTAATTACTACAACCTTGTTATCCTCTGGCCGGCCCTCGCATCTAAAAAGTAAAGTACTGGTAGTCATGGACTTGCAGGTTAGATTTATTGGGCCCGATTTCAGTGCTGGCTGCCTGACGTCAGCAGAGATGGCCCTGTTGATGCCATATTTGCATATACAGTGCTGAGCTTTCAACGCTGCGTTTTAAGAGGAAAGGAAAATAGCTGTGCTTATAGATTGCTCTAAATTCTGTGGCAGAACATGGCTACAAATATTAATTACAAATGAAGGGTTATGATTAATGTTGGGGCTTGCAGTGGCTCAGTCCATTAGTAGTAGTTAAAGGTTGACTCTAAGGCCACAGAGAGCGAAGTTATGTTATGTTATAGCAGCTTGTATAGCGCTCAGCTGTCCCAGCGAAGGGGCGTCCCGGCGCTTCCAGCAGCTAAAGGAACAGACTGCTACGGCGGAGCCCAGCAAGGCAATGTCCAGAAAAGTTATGTTAAGGGAAAGAGGTAAGTTTTAACTGCCTTCCTGAAATTCTGCAGGTTATCAAGTTCTCGTATATGGACCGGTAACGAGTTCCACAGTTTTGCTGCTATATGGCGGAAGGAGCGACCTCCCGCTCGACAGCGATTTACCCGAGGCACCAAGACCAGGTGCTGTCCCAAGGAGCGTAATGCACGTGAAGGAACATACGGGGTCAATGGGTTACAGAGCTGTTTAGGTGTAGCGAGTTTCAGAATTTTAAAAGATACGCATAATGTCTTAAACTGGATCCGCTGTGCCATAGGAAGCCAATGAAGCCTCCGGATGGTATCAGCAGTAGAACAAAACCGGGGAAGACCAACTAAGGCTCTGGCAGCCGCATTTTGGATGCGTTGCATCCGGGTGATCTCTGCTTGATTGGCCCCCAAAAGCAGGGAGCTGCATAGTCCAAGCGAGAAAGAATGGTGGACTGAACAATCAGTTGTCTAGTAGATGCATCAAACATTTTTAAAATAGGTTTAAGACCTCGTAAAATCCCAAAACATTTGGCAGCAACCTTTTTTGTGTGGAAGCAGAAGCTAAGAGAAGAGTCCATCCACACTCCCAAGTTTTTGACTACATTCTTGGGTTCCGGGCCTTTACCCAAAGCATTTGGCCACCAGTGTTTGCCCCATAAGTCAATGTTCTTGCAGACTAGCAGAACTTCGGTTTTATTTGCATTTATTTGCAAACAATTAGACGTCATCCAGTCTGCCACCGCCGTAAGGCCTCTTTTAAACCTGGAGACATTCAACATCGAGCCTTCAGTTAGAGCAACCACTAGCTGCGTGTCGTCTGCATATGAGACCGAAGTGGGCTCAAGGATAAAAACAGTGACAGGATTGCGTGATTAGCCTTGGTGAAAGTGTCACACTACTTCACCTACAGGTTTTGCTTGTTCTCTACTGTGAGTTTTATGGTTGTCCTTTCCTGTCTTCATTCATTACTCTTTCAGTATTCAGTTTCACTCTCCGGGTTGTGTCTTCTATCACTCAACCTTCCCAAACACGCCGGCCACGCCATGTTTTAATCCTCTGTATCTCTCATTTCTTCCCTACCTCCACTTCATTTAAAATATTGGTTCCTCATTTTCCTCTTTTGCTTCTGCTGTCTATTTAATTCAAACCTGAAACATTTCCCATTTTGAGTTACAAAGATTTTTTCAAAAAACAAATTACTCAATACATTTATTTTCAATAGAAATTCTTTAAGCATCCATTTATACAATGGTTTATAATCAGAGTGTACCGTATACGATCTTGTAACATACATTTTTTCCAGTTAATTTTTCTTATAAATTGAGGTAAAGGTAATGGCCATTTGGAACAGGATTACAGGTTGTGGTTGTAGAACTGATCAGAAACTTCAATCAGTAGGATCAGAGATAAGTGAAACCAGATATAACCAAGTCATGCGCAGAGAAAGGCTTATAGTTCAACATTGGGCTTAAACGACCAATATTCTCAGCACAACTCAGGTTACATGAAGAGATCAGTTGGGATTTTGACAATCGGCCCATTTCCAGGCGTACAGACACTCTGCATTAGAGTAGTAAAATGTGTAATGTCAGCAAGGGCCATTTCATGACTGCGTTCTCTGCCAATGCCCAGGCTCAGAAGTCCATGTGCCTATGTTTGCCAAGTGCAATGTTTAAAGCAAAGCATTTAATAATATTTCTTGAATAGGGTGTCAAGACCTGAAGGTATTTGCGTGCTTTAAATATTAATACATCAGTAATTCCAAGTCACAGAATGACAGTAGATCGGGGAAAAAGTGGAGTATAAATAAGACGAGTAGAGGCTGGGTAATAAGATTCAGGGTAATTAAGAAGACTGCAATTAATGGCGTATTCATTCTAATCTGCAAGCAGCAACAGAGTATGTGGTCAACACCTACAACCGTGTATAATAACGAGCATGTATATCTCAGTACATCTATGATTTAGTTAATAAATTGCAGACAGCACAGCTCATAAACTTAAAGCAGCGGCGCCCCCACCTGTTTTTCCAAACTGAGCATCCTGAAGCTCATTCACACACTCATAGATTTTCTGAATTAATGCAAGTACTTTAGATTGCATAATTTTAGCAAAAAACAAGTGTATGGATCTCATCTGCATTTGCCTAGGCACACTGATGATGATCTTGTTGTGGCCCTGTGTTTCGACACAGGAGAGAAATGAGGTCGAGCTGGAAGATTTGTGGGCGACCAAGTGCATGCCCATATTTGGGCTTTAGTGCAGGAATTAGGCAGATGGGTAAGGTAATGAAGCAACTCTGTAACTCCTCTTGTCCCTCCTCAAGCATGGTGTTAATCCAGAAACTTTGCAAAGCTGGCATCCTTTATCTTAAATTAGAATATAGCCTAGTAATGGAGTCCATCCTCTTGTCCTGCCCCAGACAACTATGTCATCACTAGATTCCTTATGCATCATGGAGTTCTATGACATCAGTGCATTCTGTGAAGTGCTGATGCTGCCTCTTGAAATGTGCCAGTGATGCTAGGGCGCCCTCTGTGCAAAGAAGGTGTCAGCAATCTGTGGTGACGCATGCTTCGTTTCATTTTCAAATGTATTGGGCAGCTCCTCAACATTTTCTTCTTTTGGGTATTTGACCAGACTCCTAAACCTGCACTTCATCTTGCACAGATGTGTTACACTTGTAGGCACCTTAGTCGATACCTCAAACATGTCACATGCTTTGCTTGTCATGCAGGTGTTTTAGGCCTTGACCTACAGCATTGCTTTAGCAATACTTGTTTGTGTAGAGATTATAGTGAGGCTTTCAAAAGTCTACCCAAACTGCTGCGGATTGGGTACAGTACATGTGAGCCAGGTGCGTGCACAAAGCACACCACAAGCCTCGGCATCAGACTTCAAAGGGGTCTGCTCCCCCGCCCCCAGCATCAGACTTCAAAGGAATGCGCTCCCCCGACCCCACCACAGCAATGCCGAGAGCTTCATCACACTCTCCTAACGAGTCTTCATTCTCCTGCATGTGACCCTACTTGCACCCCCTTAGATCCATCTTCATTCTTTTCTGCTTTTCCCTGTTTCCGCCACACACTCCACTCCTTTGTGTCTCCTTTCTGGCCTCTTTCCTACTTAACTTTTCATCCTTTCTCCTTTAATCCCATTTCCACCTTCTCACAACCCCTTCGAGCACTGTTATCTTAACATTTGTGTTTCTCTCCTTCTTATGATGTCGGCCCTGCCACCATTTACTTCGGCCCCTCACACACCCTTACCCTCACACCTCCTCACCCTCATACACCCTCACACCCTCTCACCCTCACACACCCTCACCCACCCTCAGACGCACCCACCCTCACCCTCACACCCCATCACCCTCACCCTCACACACCCTCACTCTCACCCTCTCACCCTCTCACCCTCCCTCACCCTCACCCCCTCTCCCTCACACCCCCAACCCTCACACACACACACACTCACACACCCTCACCCTCGCTTCACCTCACCCTCACCCACCCTCACACACCCTCACTCACCCTAACAGCCTCACACCCCCTCACACCCTCACCCTCACACACCCTCACCCCATCCCCCTCACACACCCTCACTCACCCTCACCCCCTCACCCTCACAACACTCTCACCCTAACTCACCCTCACCCTCACACACCCTCACCCCCACCCTCACACACCCTCACCCTCAAACCTCTCACCCTCACACCCCCTCACCCCCTCACCCCCCTCACCCTCACACTCCCTCACCCTCACCCCCCTCACACACCTTCCCTCACTCCCTGGCCCCCTCACCCTCACACACCCTCACCCCCCTCACCCTCACACCCCCACCCTCACACCCCCACCCTAACACCCCCACCTCCACACCCCCCACCCTCACAACCCCACTCTCACACACCCTCACACCCCCTCACCCTCGCATCCCTTCACCCTCACATCCCCTCACCCTCCCTCTCACCCTAACACACCCTCACCCTCGCTTCCCCTCACCCTCCCTCTCACCCTCACACACCCTCACTCACCCTCACAGCCTCACACCCCCTCACACCCTCACCCCCCCTCACCCCATCACCCTCACACACCCTCACTCACCCTCACCCCCACAACACTCTCACCCTAACTCACCCTCACCCCCACCCTCACACACCCTCACACCCTCACCCTCAAACCTCTCACCCTCACACACCCTCACCCTCCTCACATTCCCTCACCCCCTCACCCCCCTCACCCTCACACTCCCTCACCCTCACCCCCCTCACACACCTTCACTCACCCTCACCCTCACACCCTGCTCCCCTGCCCCCCTGCCCCCCTCACCCACCCTCACCCCCCTCACCCTCACACCCCACACCCCCCACCCTCACAACCCCACTCTCACACACCCTCACCCTCACACCCCCTCACCCTCACATCCCTTCACCCTCACATCCCCTCACCCTCCCTCTCACCCCCACACCCCCTCACCCCCCTCACCCTCAAACACCCTCTCACCCTCACACACCATCTCACCCACCCTCACCCCCTCACCACACACCCCCTCACCCTCACACACCCTCACCCTTACACCCCCCCTCACCCTCACCCCCCCTCATCCTCACACCCCTCACACCCTCACCCTCACACCCCCCTCACCCTCACAGCCCCTCACCCGAACCCCCCACCCCCTCACCCTCACTCACCCTCTCACACTCATGCACCCTCTCACCCCCTCACCCTCACACCCCTCACCCTCACAGTTCCTCACACCCTCACCCACCATCTCACCCTCACACACCCTCACACCCCCTCACACCCCCTCACACTCATACACCCTCACCCTCACACCCCCTTACCCCACCACCCTCACCCCGTCACCCTCACCCTCACACCCCCTCACCCTCACTCCCTCACCCTCACCCTCACACACCCTCACCCTCACACACCCTCACCCTCACACCCCCTCACCCTCATACACCCTCACCCTCCCTCATCCCCCACCCCCTCACCCTCACACCCCTGACCCTCACACACCTCACCCTCACACCCCCTCACTCCCCCTCACCCTCACCCCCCCTCACCCTCACACCCCCTAACCCTCACTCCCCCTCACCCTCACATACCCTCACCCTCACACCCTCTCACCCTCACAACCCTCTCACCCTCACAACCCTCTCACCCTCACACACCCTCACTCACCCTCACACACCCTCACACACCCTCACACACCTTCACACACCCTCACCCCCTCACACACTCGCACACCCCCTCACCCACTCGCACACCCCCTCACCCTCACACACCCTCACACCCTCACCCTCACACCCCCTCACCCTCACACCCCCTCACCCTCACACACCCTCACCCTCACACCCCCACACCCCTTCACTCACCCTCACACACCCTCACTCGCCCTCACACACCCTCACCAGCATAGCATAACAAAACTTAGCATAGCATAACAAAACACAGCATAGCATAGCATAACAAAAAAAGCATAGGATAGCAAAACTTAGCATAGCATAACAAATCAAAGCATGGGATAGCAAAACAAAACATAGCATAACAAAACAAAACTCAGCATAGCAAAACACAACAAAGCATAGCATAGCATAGCAGGATAGCAAAACATAACAGCATAGCATAACAAAACAAAACATAGGATAGCAAAACAAAACATAGCATAGCATAGAGCATCACTCAGCACCACCACAGCATCACTCTGGGGCACCAGAACATCACTATGCGCTACCACAGCATCACTCAGCGCCACCACAGCATCAATCTGTGCAACCATTCAACAACAACTGGTTCTAATATGTTCTCTCAATGTTTCAAGCTTTATTACAAATGTAACAAAAAGATGTTAATATTTCACTTCTGTTCTTGGATTTTCGTCACAATAAAATACACTGAACATAATTTTCACAAAAGTTATTTACAAAAGTTTAAGCTATTGCCATTATAAATTACAATAACTTTTATTTAAGTATTAATTATTTAAAAAAATGAAAAGCCATTGTTATTTGTAATATCAATACATGTAAGGCACGTAAATACAACACATATTGCATTACAAATGCTATAGGTGTCACATTTACGAAAGTTATAACTATTGGCATTGTAAATTACAAAGCTATTAATTTAGCTATTTTCAAAAACAAAACATAAGTAAAAAATGTGTCATTTACAATACCAATAGCTCAAACTTTGCTAATGCGAGACCTATTGCATTGCAAATGCTTGTTATATATGTATTTGTGTATATTTATGTGCTGTCTTTTGTCAATTGTTTCAGCCCTGAAGAAGTTCCTTTGTAAAGAACGAAACACGTTGGCTGATGTCTGACTGCATGTTTTACTATAAAGAAGAAAAGAAACTTAAAGGACTTCCATATTAGCGTTTGGACTCTTTTGCTATTGCACCTTCCATTTCCTTAAAATTTCATGTCTGGATTCCAGTGGAGCCTAACTGCAGCAGACTTTGGAAGTGTTATGCACAGGACATTTATATTTATCGAATGGGGATTGAGGTGCTGACCCAAGGGTCAGCTGCAGTTTTTGGAGTTTGTAATGTACATTTGTTGACTGTTTATGCACTCATCCCATAGTCATATATCATGTATTGTAACATGCCTAAATTCAATGACGGTCTTGAAGAGATGGCACATAATCTCTTTGGCACAGGGACCTCAAAAGAGACAGTGACTCAGGCGATACCACATAAGACTAGCCTGAAAACATTATTTATGAGATTAGAAGGTTTAAAGAAGCAGGAAACCAATAGGTGGTGGGATGGGGTAACACTTAAAAAATATATGTAGAATGGTAAAGTTCCCAGAGGCTTACTTATTCTCATTTTCCCCACCTTCGAGGACCTTAGTGATGTTTTACTGAAAGAATGGGAAAACAACTTGGAGGGAGCATCACATACTATGATGAGGATTTTGGTCAGCGATGCGATGGAGAAAGGGGAGAAGCTTCAAGAGTCTATAGAGGCAATTGAAAACCAAATAAGTTATATGGAAGAGAAAGATGTTATAAAGAAGAATTATGCCATCCTCAAACAAGTTATGGATAGCCATCAAGTATATTTGAAAGATAAAGATAAAAAACTAAGGAAGATCAAAAGAGACAACCGAGATTATCGGGATGGAAGAATTTATACTTTCCATACAAAATTTGATAATGTGCAGGTAGCTGAGGATCAGAAAAGGAATAGGGAAGAAAGGGATGAGAGTGACGACACCCGCTCGGGGAGTAAGATCACAGTCTCATCACAGAGCAGTACTGCATCCTCTTCTATGGCACAGGAGACCCCTTTAGGGGAAGGGGACTCGTCCTTCCAAAAAGAACTGGCAACGTTACATATTTCCAACAGATTACAACAAAAGAGTGAACAGTCAAGAATAGGAGGGGAGGGAGGAGGCCAAAAAGGAAATTCCAAAGGGACAACAGGCAAGGTGGACACCTCAACCAGGCCCAAGAAGGGGAACACAACCTAGTGCCAGAGGGGTGTAATTCATGTATGGATGTTGATGATAATTGTGATCTGAAAATTGTTAATCTTTCCAATAAAATATTTGACAATGATGAAATCCGACTACTAAGTAAGGGTCTTAATTTTTGCCCTACACAGTGTGGGGACTTTGCCAATATCCATATAGACCTTTATAAGTTTACAAGAAACTTGAAACTTCAAGATTATTTCTCAAATAGACCTCTTGAACCGGGGGGTCCTTCTATGCTGAGAGAGTCAGGCACACATACAATTGCTGATGTCCTAAATGTACAATGTTTACTGTCTATTTGTGAGAATGAAATATTTAATATGCCAACTTTGCGAAAAGATTTTGACATCAATCAGGATCGCTCCACAGACAGTGGCTTACGTCAAAAATCAAAATGTATGCCTGTGGGTGTTTATCATCCTAACATTAATGTTTTTTACAGGAAAATGTCTGAAGAATTATATGCTTTAGGAATTCCGAACAAATACAAACCCCAGACCTGCCAAAACATATCCCATGTAGAGAGACAGGCTTTACAAAGCTTAAGCAATGACGATAACATTGTTACGTGAGGCCGATAAAGGTAAAGGCGGCAACGTAGTAGTTATGAATCGCTCTGACTACCTCAATGAGATTAATCGACAATTTTGTGACAACGCTTGTTATAGGGAGGTTGTATCCAACCCTATCCCTGGACTGACAGCCATGATCAATGCCGGACTAAGTGAGTGGAGAGACGTATGTCTTATTACGGATGACGAATTCAGGTACTTGAAGGTTGATTGTCCATCCCACCCGTGTATATACATTCTACCCAAAATACACAAGGGGGGACGTTCCCCCTGGTAAGACCTATCCTTTTGGGGGTGGGCTCACCCACCGAAAAACTCTCTGAATTAGTTGACCATAGATTACACAAACACGTCCACCTACCATCATATATAAGGGACAGCAAAGATATACTTGTGAAATTTAAAGACTTTCGGTGGTCTGAAGAACTGCTGTTTGTTACCTTTGATATCGAGAGTCTTTATACATGTATCAACAAACAGTTTGGGATTATGGCAATGCACTCCTTCCTGGACAGGGAGGGTGCAGAACTATATGAATATAACGAAATGATTGCTGAGATGGTAGACATCATACTTATGAACAACTTCTTTCTACACGATAATCGATGGTTTCAACAGATCAAAGGCACCGCAATGGGTTCCAGGTTCGTTCCTTCGTACGCCTGCCTCTTTATGGGGTGGTATGAGAAGGACCATGCCTGGGCCCGATCTGCCTCCCCCTGGACTGAATTCATTGTGTTCTGGGGGAGGTACATAGATGATATTATCTGCCTTCGGTCTGCTTCTGTTGAATAGCTACACCAACACTTTGTTTATCTTAACGTGAAATGAACAATGTCTTTCCACAATGACAGTATCAACTTCCTAGACATTCGTATTTATGTTGAACATGGGATGATACAAATTACATTGTACAGAAAGGAGACGCGTGTAATGCCATACTGCATGCCTCCAGTGCTCACTCCAGCTCTCTTATCAATAATAGACCTTTTGGTGAGCTCAAAAGCATTAGGAGAAACTGCAGTGAAGAGGAGACCTTCCTGTCTAATGTTAGAGAGGCAAGAAAGAGATTTCAAAAAAGAGGCCACAAGGTTTTGGAGAGAGCAGAAACCAGGATACTTTCAATTGATAGGGAACTTACACTTCAGGACAAGGTAATATCCCGGGGATATCCAAGAACAGAGACAATGCAAGATTCATCACACAGTATACAACACATAGTGATAACATTTTGAAGGCCTTCCGAAAGAACTGGCATTTACTCACTGATATCCCAGGCCTTAAGGACTGTATTACTGATGTGCCTGCTATCATACAGGAGGGGGTATCCTTGAAGAAACATTTATGTCCAAGTTATGTGACAACAACTCAAACAAACGGGACCTGGTTATCATGTAAACCTAAAGGTTTTTTTTTACCTGTGGGAGGTGTAACATCTGCCTCATGGGGAAGAACAGAACCAAGAATTTCTCTTAGAACAGCCCAAGAACATACTCCACTAAGCAATTTATTAATTGTAACACCACCTATGTAGTGTATATCCTTGGGTGTGAATGCGGAACAAAATATGTTGGAAGCACCACACGCTGTTTGAAAATCTGCATCCAGGGACACCGGAGAGCACTACTAAGCTGGGATACCAGATATCCAATAACAGAACATTACAATAAGGAACATAATGGAGATGCCACATTTTGGTTTCACGGAATTGATCATGCGCTGATGAGCAAAAGAGGGGGCAATAGGGAAGTACTACTCAGGCAAGCTAAATCCAAGTGGATTTGTTGATTGCGGACAACTAAACTTGGCCATAATACTGACGGGGAAATGCACTATTTCCTATGAAGTCAAAGTCATTTGATCCCAGTACTCTGTAGATGAGTAGATCGAAAGGGATTAGGGATACATACATGTAACTTAACTGGATGTAACTGCTGGTGTGGATTCCACCATACTTTGTTTAATTTACATCATTTTTTAATTATGGTGTTTATTGTTTTCTTCTTTCCATCCCTTTTTTCTTATCTTTTCTGGTTAGTTCATATTTACTTCATTTTAAAGCGGGGACTGTCAACCTTGGTTTTTAATATTCTACTGTCTTATAGTCTGAAAGATATGCTATTACAATTTAGGGGAGCGTATTCTGCTCCACTTTTCATCTTGGCCGCTTTTATGGTGAATCTCAATCGCCCTATAGTTTTGCACGTGACCTCGATATGACTGACTGAATATAACTCAGGGGGGGCGTAATTTTCTCCTGGGTTCATCTTGGTCTTTCATAAGAGGGATATTAGATCAGCCCATGGTTTTGCATCTTGAATTTTTACAATAGGAACGCCTCATTCATGATGTGCTGACGTATTACGCTGGCTAGAGTCATATATATTACTTTATAACCTTATTATAACGACTTAGTGGTTTGCGCTTTCTCGCCGACATCCTCTTGTCTGGTGGCCCTTTATGGTTCATCTATTATGGATTTGTTTATTACTAGCCCCGGGTAATTACAGTGGGTAGTCACTTCACCTATGTGTATAGTTTTTTTGGTTACTTGCCAACTTAATGGTGTTCTATCGACCGACCATGTTACTTTTACGGGTGCTTTTGATTTGAACCTTGGGTATACTTGTTACCTATGCGCATTATGTTTGGTGATCTGCCATTTCAAGATGGCACCCACAGACCAGCATTCCAACCATGGTCCCCGTTTCGGGTAACAGAGCATGGTAAGATCTTACATCTCTCAGTGGTTTGTAGACCGTGATTTATTTAGTCGGGTGCCCGGTGTTAAAATATTCCTTAATCACCTACTTTTCCTCTTATATTGATTTCTAGTTTTCCTTTGGTTGCTAATTTCATCTATTTTATCTTCTTACATCTGCATAGAAGGCGCACCTTAGCTTTCAAGTTAGGAAACCTACCATTCCATTATGACGCCCGGGATTGAAGGGTATCTCGGTATCTACTTACAGTTGTGACGCACTTCCGCTTGAACACCACACTGCCGCGAGGTTTTAAAATTTCAAAACTTGGGTTGGCGTTCAGTTACACCTTGCAAGGCGGACCTGCCATCCACATTTCCAAGACCCTGTTGGTAAGTTGATTGATACGATTTGCTTACGCCCTGCCACACCACCTTCGCGTTATTCTAACCGCAGGCATATACGCCCTGTATGTGCAGTTGCTAATCGTTAAGTGGCGCCGGGGGCGGTGTTATTCGTTTGTCAGCCTTTCTTGACTATGCTTCAGGCCACTATTGATGCATATTACTTTAAGGTCATTTTGAGCATGCACATACACAGATCGTATATCTAGGCAGTAAAATTTTCATGGTGACAAGGATGCGAATATGGAATTCTGGTTTATGATATCGAACTTGCCTCATGTAATACATAGATGTGCGTTCTGGCTTTTAAATGTATTTTGAGCATGCACATACAAAGATCTTACATCCAGGCAATAAAAGTGACATGGTGACAAGGATGCTAATATGGGATTGTGGTTTATGATATTTAACTCGACGCTTGTAACCCATAAAGGTGCGCGCTGGCTTTTTGAATTCCCCCTACATTTATGATTGGGGTTACGTAAACATTGTCTCCATTCCCTTTGAGATATACTAAAACTGCTAATGAGGCTTAAAATTAGTACAATTTATATCATTCTCATTTTTAGACATTTTTGGCTGGAATCGATCTACTGGAACTCTGCCTGTGGGGCCTCCAGATGGGATTCCCTGTGATATATCTTTTGAATTACACCTCGTAATGACCCTTTCATACTACCGATATAGGTGAGAGTACTTGACTCTCAGTTGTCTGTCAATTTTCTAAGCCTTCTGCCTTTGTACCTCCTTCTGGGAGGTCTTAAACCATCATTGCTCATTTATATATAGTCTTTAACAAAATGACTTTTGGTGCTTTTACTTTTAGACCATTGTAACTGCTATTAATGATGTTCTGGAACTCTTACTGAGGGGTTTTCAGTAGGGATTCGGTTAATATACCTCTGTGATTTGAACTCGACAGGACCTCTGCTAATTACCAATATCGGTGACAATTTTTGACTCTCATTTGTTTGCGAATTTTTTTACTCTCATTTGTTTGCTAATGTCTTAGGTTTTCCCTTCACGTCATGCCTTCTCTATTGTCAATTTAATTTTATATATATACATATATACTCTCCCTTCTTTTGAACATGGCTACGGTATTAAAACTAAACATGGCTCTAAAACAGGCCTGACACTTTTGTGTCTTCGTGAGGATTTCCTCCCGCCCCTTTTCTATCAATTTCTCCTAAAAATATTTTTACTATTTTTCTACTCCTTTCTTAATATCAATTATTTTCTCTTAACCAAAACGTAAAAAAAATGTGTTTATGTATATAAGTGCATATATAATACATTGTTTACGGTATGTTGAATTTTGTGTTATTGAGGGTCTGTACAAGTTGTGGTATTTTTTATATTGGTTATTTATATTTGTGTTTTATATTAGGGTTTGGCTCATATTATGGATATCACAGTACTATGTTTATTATAGTGTGTCATAAGGACTTGCTCCAAATTTGAGTTGTACACACATATTTTCATATATATATATTTTTTGTCATGTGTTCGGTGTTATTTGTATTTATACATGTGATGTAGTTCTCTTTGTGTATTAGGGTTTTTTATATGTATTTGTGTATATTTATGTGCTGTCTTGTGTCAATTGCTTCAGCCCTGAAGAGGTTCTTTTGTAAAGAACGAAACGCGTTGGCTGATGTCTGACTGCATGTTTTACTATAAAGAATAAAAGAAACTTAAAGGACTTCCTTATTAGTGTTTGGACTCTTTTCTTGGTGCACCTTCCATTTCCTTAAAATTTCTTGTCTGGATTCCATTGGAGCACAAATGTGGCGAACTTCGGAAGTGTTATACACAGGACATTTACATTTAATGAACGGGGATTGAGGTGCTGAATGAAGGGTCAGACACAGTTTTTGGAGTTTGTAATATATGTTTGCACTAAACTTGATACCTGAGCAGTATCTCTAGGCCTAAGTATGGCGAAACTGTGCAGTGGTGCAGATTTCACCCATTAGGTATAATCCATTGAGCACACAGCCTTTCAGTAAGAACTACGGACCCACATGATGAATGCCCACTCGCGTTATAAGTACCAGTCTCTGAAGGGTTCCTTCTGTAACAGGCTACCTGTGTACAGATACCAGTCTTAGCTAGATGGTAGTTTCACACCGCATATATGTGCACACAAATGTGTTCACGTGTTTGTGTGTAACCAGTCCAGAGGCTGTTACCCAGCTGCGAAGCAGCAGACCTTATCTTAAAAGGCAGACACTGGTGATTACCACTCTCATTTAATTTGAACAGAATTTATCATTAGGGAGACTTAGTCCAAAATCAGGTAGGAAGACAGCAAAATATAGACCTTAATATAGATATTTTGTTCCCAGTGGATGGGGTTCCAGGAGCCCGAAGGCCAATGCTATGCCATGCATGCCAAAGGCTATGCGCGTCATGCGGTTGGCAGCCTGCTGGGGGATTGAGCACATTGCCTAGTGGCAGGCCAAGTCCTGTGGCCAACACCCGCTGCATATGACCAAAGGTCATGCGTAGCATGGAGTTGGCTGTCTGTTGAGAGTTGGATGCAGGGCCTGGCTGCAAGTCAGCCCCTGTGTCCAACCCCACACATGGCACGGCAAAAGGCTGTGCGCATTGTGGGGTTGGTTGCCTGCGGGGGAGTTGGCTGCCTCTGGGTGGGTTGGCCGAAGGCCTGGCTCTGTTGCTAATCCTTGCTGTGCACGGCCAACAGCTGTGTGCAACGTTGGGTTGGCTGTGGGGTATTAGCGTTACGAATGGCAATGAAATATTACCTTACGTAAAAAACCAAAAAACTAGAATTTAACTGAAAAAACAAAGGTTAATCATCGGTATAGTTAGGTGTGATAAAAAGATTTGTTTTTGTTTTTAAAAAAATGAAGCAATTCACTTTAAAAATGAAAGGTTCAAGTGATGTTATAGTGAGGTGATGATGTCGGTGACGACATTAACGTTTTGAACTCAAGAAACCACAGAAATTCACCATTTATAGTTAGAGCTAACTATAACTTGTGCCCCGCCGTGCACTGCTTATGACCTCACATATGACATCACTCATGATATGTTCTGTGACATCATTTATAACATCACTGATGACATCTCAAATGACATTGTTGATAACATCACTAATGACATCATCCAAGCTTCTTTTGTATACATTACTCTATAAACAAGCATAGCATTTGAGGTCTGAAAGTAAGTACAAATTAGCTCTGAACAATATGAAGCGTCATTACAACTTCCTGAGGTGTGGCAAGTTAGTGTTATATGCACCGTTGACCCTATATCATATATTTCATGGCTAGCCTAGTTCACAATAACAATCAAAAATACTGTAAAACGAAAAATATATATAATTGTCTCTATCTATTACCACCGTCGGTACCTACCTGTTACTGCATTAATAAAGTGGTAAAAGGTAGGGAACAACAACAACATCTAATACTTTCCTATATTTAAGGCGCTGACCCAAAACATGGCTAAAGTGTAGTAAAAACAATATGGCTGCTTTTTAAATTTGTAAAGGCAGCTATTAGCTTATCATATACTGCCTTGTCTATCGGCAAGTATTGCAAAGTTACTGCAGTATACTGTGGCATAATATATCACTAAAAGACAGATTTATCATTGTATTGCGTTACCCTTGCGTTATGAATGGTTTTGCAAGGGCAATGCAATAGTTAAGTCAGATTTAACAAACAATTCAAGGCCACATTTGGTTCGCCCTGTGTTGCTTTGTAAATCTGGAGAAACACAAGGCAGCGCACGTTGGTGCAGTGTGTTGCTCTGTACACCTTATTCTACATTTCTCCAAAAGTTTATGTACATCTGTAGAGACATTTTCACACTATATCTATGTACGGTACACTGTATGACATAACGCACCCCTACTCTTCACTATATGACACTCCACCGTATGACACAGCACTCCACTTCACTGTACGACACAAGACTCCACTCTATGACAAGTCACTCCAATCTACGACACGCTACTCCATATTAAGACAGTCCACTGTAGTCTAACACTCCATGCCACTCCACTCTATGACACGCCAATATTCTCTACCCTAAGCCACTCCATTGTACGCTATTCCACTCTATGCCACTCCACTTTACAATATTCCACTGTATGCAACTCCACTTTTCACCACTCCACTCTACTCCACGCAACGGTATTCCACTGTACGCCACTGCACTCAACGCCACTCCACTCTATGCCATTCCACTATATGCATCCCCTCTCTATGCCACTCCACTGTTTGCTATTCCACTGTACGCAAGTCCACTCCACGCAACTCCACTCTACACCATTCTACTCTATCCCACTCCTTTCTACAGTATTCCACTGTAAGTCACTTAACTGTATGCCACTCCATTCTATGCTACTCCCTTCTATGATACCACACTCTACGCCACTTATGGCATTCCACTCTACGCCACTCTACACTACTACACTGTTTGCCATTCTACTCTAACTATTTCACTGTATGCCACTTCACTCAATGCCAATCCACTGTATGCTTTTCACTGTATGGCGCTCTACTGTATGCTACTACACTCTACACCACTCCAGTGTATGTCACTCCACTGTACGCTATTGTCATGTATACTACTCCAGTCTATGCCATTCCACGCTATGCTATTTCACTCCACTTTACCCAACTGTGTTTGGCCACTCCACTCTACGGTATTCCAATGTGTGTCACTCCACTCTCCAGAACTCCAATCTATACTACTTCACTATACACTAATCCACTCTATGCCACTTCACTCTACAGCCATCTACAGCATTCCACTCTACTCTACAACACACTACTCGACTCTACAACAATGCAGTCTACACTACTCACCTGTTTGCCACTCCACTAATAGCCATTCCACTGTACTCAATGACACACCACTCTAATGTATGCTACTCCACTATAAGTTATTCAACTATACACCACTCCACTGTACTTCACTCCAGTCTATGTCGCTCCACTCTACAATATTCCACGGTATGCCACTCCACTCAACGGTGTTTCACTGTACACCACTGCACTCTACACCATTCCATGCTGTTTCACTGTAAGCAACTCCAATCTACCCCACTCCATTCTATTCCACTGTATGCATCTCCACTCTTCAACACTCCACTTCACTGTACACTATTCCACTATATGACATTCCATTCTACAACACCCCACTCCACTCCACTCAATGACAAAACACTAAATGATACTCCACTCTACGCTGTTCCACTGTACACCATTCCACTCTACTTAAATCTACGCCACTCCACTTTATGCCACAACACTGTATGCCACGACAATCTACCCCATAACGCTCTATGCCACCATACTCTATGATATGACACGCTACAACATAATATTGTACAACACTATACTCTAAGCCACTCTACTCTAAGCCACTACAGTCTACTCTGCTCTACAACACTCTACTCCACTCTACAACACTCCAGTCTACCAAACTCTACTCCACTCGATAACATGCCACTGTACAACACAGTACTCTAGTTTATGTCACTGTACAACACTTTGGTACACACTATGCCATTGTACAAAACTCTACTCCACTCTATGAGACACTATGCAACTCCACCCCAATTTATGAAATACTCCTCCAGTCTACTCTACTGTACACCATTCTATGCCACTCCACTTTATACTGCTCAACTCGATTACACTCTATGCCATTCCACTCCCCCACAATCAATCAATCAATCATGCCATTTGTATAGCGCACTACTCACCCGGGAGGGTCTCAAGGCGCTTGTGGGGAGGGGTATGCTACTGCTCGAACAGCCAGGTCTTGAGTTGTTTCCTGAAGGCGAGATGGTCCTGGGTCAGCCGAAGGTGGATGGGGAGGGAGTTCCAAGTCTTGGCAGCCAGGTAAGAGAAGGATCTTCCTCCGGCGGTGGCTCTTCGGATGCGTGGTACGGCTGCGAGGGCGAGGCTGATGGACCGTAGCTGGCGGGTGGGCGTGTAGAAGGTCAGGCGGTCGTTGAGGTACTTGGGGCCCAGGTCGTGGAGAGACTTGTGTGCGTGGGTGAGGAGCCGGAACGTGATCCTCTTGTCGACGGGGAGCCAGTGCAGGTTCCTCAGGTGGCTGGAGATGTGGCTGCGTCGGGGGACATCCAGGATGAGTCGGGCGGAGGCGTTCTGGATGCGCTGGAGTCTTTTCTGTAGCTTGGCTGGGGTTCCGGCGTAGAGGGTGTTTCCGTAGTCCAGTCGGCTGGTGACGAGTGCCTGGGTGACAGTCTTCCCGGTCTCGGTCGGGATCCAGCGGAAGATCTTGCGAAGCATACGCAGGGTGTTGAAGCACGATGAGGAGACGGCGTTGACTTGTCTGGTCATCGAGAGGGAGGGGTCCAGGATGAAGCCCAGGTTGCGTGCGTGGTCGGTTGGCTTGGGTGCGGTGCCCAGGGCTGGGGGCCACCAGGAGTCGTCCCAGGCGGAGGGCGAAGATCCCAGGATGAGGACTTCCGTCTTGTCCGAGTTCAGTTTCAGGTGGCTGTCCTTCATCCACTCGGCGACGTCTTTCATCCCTTCGTGTAGGCAGGTTCTGGCGGTGTCGGGGTCTCTGGTGAGGGAGAGGATCAGCTGGGTGTCGTCGGCGTAAGAGATGATGTTGAGGTTGTGCTGGCGTGCGATGGCTGCGAGAGGTTTCATGTAGATGTTGAAGAGGGTGGGGCTGAGTGAATATCCTTGCGGGACGCCGCAGATGACTTCGGTGGCCTCGGAGCGAAACGGGGGGAGGCGGACTCTTTGTGTTCTTCCGGCGAGGAACGAGATGATCCACTCCAGTGCCTTCTCTTGGATACCTATGTTGCTGAGGCGCTGGACTAGGGTGCGGTGGCAGACCGTGTCGAACGCAGCGGAGAGGTCCAGGAGGATGAGGGCCACTGTTTCCCCCTTGTCGAGCAGGGTCCGGATGTCGTCGGTGGCTGCGATGAGGGTGGTCTCGGTGCTGTGGTTGGCTCTGAAGCCGGACTGCGAGGGGTCGAGGGATCCGTTCGTCTCGAGGAAGGCGGTCAGCTGTCTGTTGACGGTCTTCTCGATGACTTTAGCAGGAAAAGGGAGGAGCGAGATGGGGCGGAAGTTTTTGAGATCGGTGGGGTCTGCTGTAGGTTTCTTCAGGAGGGCGCTGATCTCGGCGTGCTTCCAGCTCTCCGGGAAGGTGGCGGTGTTGAAGGAGGTGTTGATGATGTTCCGGAGTTGGGGTGCGATGGTGGAGTCGGCCTTGTTGAAGACGTGGTGTGGGCAGGGGTCGGTCGGTGATCCGGAGTGGATGGTGTTCATCGTGCGGGCTGTGTCTTCGGTGGTCACCGTGGTCCAGGTGCGAAGGGTGGTTGTGGGGGGCGTTGGTTCGACGGTTGGGTGCGTGGGTGGGGCGCCGAAGCTGTTGTGGATGTTGGCGATCTTGCGGTGGAAGAACGAGGCGAGGGAGTCGCAGAGGTCTTGTGACGGAGTGATGTCGTTGGTGCCGGTGCTGGGGTTGGAGAACTCCTTGATGATAGTGAAGAGCTCTTTGCTGTCGTGGGCGTTGTTGTCCAGTCGTTCCTTCAGGGATTTCTTCTTGGTGGTGCGGATGAGCTGGTGGTGCTTGCGGGTAGCGTGTTTGAGGGCGGTCATGTTGTCGGTGGTCCGGTCGAGGAGCCAGGCTTTCTCGAGGGTGCGGCAGGTCTTCTTGGAGTCCTTGAGGTAGTCGGTGAACCAGAATGCCTTCTTGCTTCTGGGTCTGCTGGGAGGGTTCTTTAGTGGCACGAGGTCGTCGGCGCAGGCGGTCAGCCACTGTGTGAAGTTGCGGGCTGCTTCGTTGGGGTCCGTTGTGTTGGCGGGTGGACTCTGGCTGAGGGAGGTGGTGAGCTGGTCTGCGGTGATCTTGCTCCAATTCCTGTGAGGTACCTGTTGCGGGTGGTGGTGGGTCGTGGATCTTTTGAAGTTGAAGTGGACGCAGCTGTGGTCGGTCCAGTGGAGTCCGGTGGCGTGGCTGAAGGTGATGTACTTGCTGGAAGAGAAGACGGGATCAAGCGTGTGGCCGGCGTAGTGGGTGGGGGTGTTGACCAGTTGCTTGAGTCCGAGGTTGGCAAGGTTTTCCAGCAGGGCGGTGGTGTTGCAGTCCTTGTTGTTCTCCAGGTGGAAGTTGAGGTCCCCGAGGAGGATGTAGTCGGTGGAGGGGAGGGCGTGCGGGCTGATGAAGTCTGTGATGTCTTCGCTGAATTGTGTGCGTGGTCCCGGGGGGCTGTAGACGAGGGTGCCTCTGAGGGTCTACAATCAACAAACAATCATTTAAGGGTTCGAAGGGAAATATTTAAAGACCCGGGCACAGTTATAACCCCCAAGAACGAGTACTAAGAAACAACAAATAACTGTGGGTCTAATGATACATTCAAGACATGCTACGTACGTCTGGCTATGTGTCTGCTGCTACTGTTTTAAGCAGAGGACAGACTGGACAGTCAACCACTGTGAAAAATGTCCATCAGTTACTCATTTTTGGGCTCCCAGTACATCATTTGGTCTACTCCACAGTAGTATGACCACCACTCCATCCCCATAGATGTATATTGGAGAAATAAAGTGGTGGATGAATGTCTGGTGGGTTTTTTTAAATTATTTGTGAGTAACGGACAGCAGTGCATAAAAAATAAGTGCGAAGGGGAAAATATAAGATTAGATAGTGCATACAAACATTACTTTATTCTAAGGTCATGCACCTCCAATGTTAAAAACGACAATAGTGCAAAAAAGTCAGATGATTCAAACAAATAACTTCTGACTGGGCTATCTGGTCTGTCTGCCTCTGAGGGTCGTCTTAGGGTCGGTGTGAATCTGGAAGTGGAGATGTTCGGCTGCGGCGAAGGAGTCGTTGGCGTCGGTCGTGATGCGGATGGTGTTCCTGTGCACGATGGCGATGCCACCTCCGATCTGGTTGATGCGGTCCCTCCTGATGATCTTGTACCCGTCCGGGATGGCGATGGCGATGTCGGGTGCAGAGGAGGCGTTCATCCAGGTTTCCGTGAGGAAGGCGACGTCCGGTGATGTAGCGTCGAGGAGGTTCCAGAGTTCCACGGCCTGTCTGTGGACGGAGCGGGTGTTGATCAGGATGCACTTGAGGTGGTTGCTGCTGGTGTCTTGGCGGGTGCGGGGCAGGTTCGGAGGCAGGTGAACTTGCAGGTGCAGCAGGTGAAGGGTCCGTGGGTGCGTCTCGGGGTGGCTCGGCAGCAGGCGTGGGTCCGGCCGGCATTGAGTGCGTTGAGAGTGGTGGCGTCGTAGGTCAGTCGGGTCGTCTTGCCTCGGTGGGGAGGGCCAGGGGTCCTGGCGATGGGCGCGGGCCAGGCGCGGACGGGCGCAGACGGGCTTACCTTTGGCGCACATTCTGCGCTCAATCGGCGCTCCTGCTGCGCGCGTCCGCTGCGCGGTCGCTCTGGGGGCGTCATAAGTAAGGAGCCGGGAGGGAGGAGCAGCTGGGTGGCGGGAGCGGGGCGGTGAATGGAATCACAGGGGGGCGGGGCCGCAGGGAGGCAGCGGCGGGAAATTTCAAGAAGCAGCGGGCAGCGGGAAATTCCCAGGAGCAGCGGGAAATTCCCAGGAGCAGCGGGCAGCGAACGAAGGAATCTGCAGGCAGGAGGCGGCAAAGGCAGGCAGGAGCGGCAGCAGTGAGTGGGGCGACCAAGCCCTGTGGAGGGCTGAGCGGTCACACTCTACTGTGCTCTACATCACGACACTATACTCCACTCTTTGCCACATAACTGTACGTCATTTTCTGATGCTCTACAACACGCTACATCACTCAAATGTACAACACACCACTTCACTCTATGACACTTTGATCCACTGTATGCTATGCCACTCGACTCCACACACTGTACTCTACAAAACAGCACTCCATTCTATGATCCTTTACTACACTCCATGCTACACCACTCCACTCGACTCTACTCTAAGACACTTTCCAACACTCTACGACATGCCAATCCACAGTACTCAACTCTATGGTATTCCACTGTACGCCGCTCATCTCTATGCCAGTCCACTCTATGCTATTCCACTGTATGCCACTCCACTCTACCCAAGTCCTCCCTATGCCACTCCAGTGTACTCCTCTCTATGACTCTATACTCTACTTAATGACACTCTACACTCCTCCACTCTACCACACAATTGTACACTCTATAGCACTCCACTGCACAACAGTGTATTTCAGTATTTGAGAGTGTATGCTCTCTAGTTTATCTATGCCACTGTACACTACGAGACACCATTCCGATTTATGACACTTTACTCTAATCTGAGCTATGGGACTCCACTCTGCTTCACTCCATGCCACTGTACTCTGCGAGACACCACTCCAGTCTATGAGACTTTACTCCACTGTGCACTATGCCACTCCACGCTATGAAACTACACTCTGCGACACTTTTTCCACTGTACTGTAGGACACTCCACATAACGTCCCTCCATTCAACGACACTGGAGTCTATGATTTGAAACATGTTTCGTTAAAAAAAACATTGACTTTTAATTAAAAAACCAAAAGTTAAAACTAAGTTAGTTAGGAGAACTTTATGTATACTTTCTATACAAACTAATCTCAAACAACACAAACATTGCAAATTCTAAAGTTATAATTATACCTTAAATGTATAATTTATGAACCACCTTTAAATTAAGGTACTTTTTCATTAATTCTTTCGATACGAACCAAACTTAAGCTACACACATTACAATTCTAAAACAGTCATACATTAAATTTATAATTTACACACTACCTTCAAATTATTATAACTACCGCACCTTCACACACAATGTAGTAAACTTGATAGCCACACTATATTAACTTTAACTTGCCGCTCTATCTTGAACTATGTTGTGACAAGTTATGTGGTTTGCGATGTCATAAATGTTGAGATAAATGCTCTAATTTCAGACGGTATAAGTAATGTAATATGAAAGGGTATAAGCAGTGCATGGAGAAGGTGCAAGTTATAGTTACTGTATAACGTTATTCATACCTAATTAAAAAATGAAAATAGCATTTTACGATTGCAGGCACAGTTGTAAAGCTTTGGTTTGGTAAAATATCATCCAAGCCAACCTGGAACAAGTCTAAGCAGCTGCTGACTCATGTTTTGCTCTTATTCGAGTTTTTCTCAGAAGCATAGCTTTGTCCAGACACAAGGGAGCACTCAGTATAAGTTGAAACAGTGCCCTTGCAGTTTTAGAGTGCTGCTTACATTATGTGAAACAGAAGAAGGGCACCATGGCCAGATTCTATTAATGCCTTCAATTTTAGTCAAAAGAATGATAGAAGTGGCAGGCCAATAACAAATTGCAGAAACACAACTTTGTGGTGTGTCCAATTTTTGTGCTTGAAAGATTCTAATGTTTTCTGTTTAACAAACATTAACACACGTTTTTTGATTCTTTATAAACCCACATTGGTCACTTCAAATCAAAGAAGCGATTGGGCACCACCTTAAAATAAAACTTGGTTCAGAAGTGTTTCGCATGTATGAGAGCCTTGGTCAAGGGACTCGGTGTGATGGTCAATTAAGTCATGGTTCATGTGACCTGTCTCAATTGTAGGAGAAGTTGAATACAGATTCTATAGGCTGTGTTAGGTTTGTGCTATCAGTCATCAGTGTCAAGAAACTTATTATTCTGGAAGGATTTAGCTGAGAATTGTTCACCTCTAAAGAAATATGACTCTCAATTTCCAGACAGCTTCCGCCATAGTGTGATTATGTTGATGTGTTCTAAATATGTATTATTAATTTTGCATTTTGGAGAGCGTATTAAATGGAGGTTGAAGAAGAGGGATGGCTCATACTGCTGGTGCTGTCTGGCACCATGTTGGATCTCATCATTGAGGTAGTGTGGATTCTGCAGAAATTGGGGCTCATATATTGTGCAGTCTTGTTTGAGGAACTAGTGGCATGATAAGAAGGATATTATAAAAACACCATCGGGTGAGTGAGTGACAAGCTCTGATGGTGTAGTGCGCTGACTTAAAGATAACTCTTTTTTATGCTGAGTGCCTTCTCTGGAAAGTGAGAAATGTTCCTATGAGGAAGAAGTGGAGTCCCAGTCCTGCGATCCCTGGAATGGGCATCCAGTGTCAAAATCATAACTTTGCTCAGAACCCCGGGAGATGGCTGTGCCAGTGTCACTGTCGATAAGTGCCTTCCAAGAAAAATATATCAAAAACATTGGAAACTTTAGTCTTCAACTGATTTCAGCCTTTTGTAGGAACACATTCTATTCTACGTTCCCAGCATGCAGGTTTTAAAGCCAAGCACAGAGATGGCAATTGCATCTGTGCTGGATGATCTCAGGCGGAAAGCAGACAGGAGTTAGGCATCTGCACTCGTCCTTTTAGATCTACCTGCTTCATTTGATACCACTGATTATTCTTTACTGATATCCAGTGTTGAGAAATAACGCTCTGACCACAATTCAAAAAATTGGTTCACCTCCTTTCTAATGAATCAAACCCAATCTTATGCATTGCTTCCTTTTGAAATAAACAGCTAAAACTAGGAAATATGGGGTCTCTTAAGGCTTCATTTTAACCCCTTTGCTGTTTAACTTCTATGTACAACCAATTAACTAAATTACTTGAGGACAATGGAGTGTCTGTGTATATGCAGATTATACTCAGAGCATTTTTGACCTACATCGGATTAGCCATTTATGTTCTAACAGTTCTACATGTGTGTTAACATGGAATTCCATTCTTCTTATTATGCAAAAGTGGATTGCAAATATTTTTCTATAGTTTAATATCTCTAAGATGGGCTACTTAATGGTCAGAGGTCCAGCAACAGTACTTCCATGTTCCGTCAGGCTGGGTATAATGGGCCCATATCCAGCTCCTGCAAACGCAGTATGCAACTTGGGAATAACTATTGATGTGGAACTAAAATGGATTCCCAAATAACAAACATACCTGACAACTGTGTTTGCTGCAATAAATAATGAAAAAATAAACTGGTGCCTCTCATTGACAGGACCTCCATCCACATGTTGTCAACGCCTATGTACTTGTGTGGTTGGACTATGGTAATGGATGCTGTCTGGGTCTTCCTGACAAACTGCATAGCTGTCTTTAGTTAGTTAGGAATGCTGCTGTTGGCCTACTCACAGGTAAATCACGTAGAGTACATTTCACCAGTTCTTCGAAGGTTACACCTACTTCCTTCATCCTTCCACTAATTCATTCTTATATTCACCCAGCGACACAAGAGCTATTAACCATATACAAGCTCAACAGCAAATGTGATTTAAATTAAAAGAATACAAGTAGAAACAAGCATTAGAAAAGCAATAGGTCTTACATTTGTTGGGGCTATTGGCATTATAAATGTCAATGCGACCTCTGACCTTGCCGGGTAGGTCGCTCCCCCCCCTGCTGCAGCCCCGCCATCTTGCTTTTTGCCGCCCATCGCTGGCCGCTGCCTTTTCTCGCCCCCCGTGCCCACTGCTCATTTCCTGCCGCTGCTGCCCCTGCGGCCCCGCCCCCCGCGTCCATTCGCTTCCCCTGCCTCCCGCCTCCCGACCCCCAGCTGCTCCTCCCTCCCAGCTCCCCTTAAAATGGCGGCAGCTGCGCGGCCCCGCCGCTGGCGTGTAGAAGGCGCGCCAAAGGCAAGCCCGTCTGCGCCCGTCCACGCTTGGACCGCGCCCAGCGCCAGAGCCCCTGGACACTGCGAACGCCACAACACCAGACTCCACTACGATGCCAGCAGCCTCCACACACTCAACGCCGGCCGATACCACACCTGCTTCCAGGCCACCCTGAAACGGACCTACGGACCCTTCTCCTGATGCACCTGCAGCTTCACCTGCTACAGAACCACCAAACCTCCAAGGACTGGACACAACTACCTCTGCTGCATACTCCTCAACACCCGCCCGCACGCAAACATGCCGTCGAACATGCCTCAAACTGCTCGACACCTCCGCCCCAGACTTGGCCTTCCTGACCTGGTGGAACGACTCCTCGGCGCCCGACATCGCCATAGCCATCCCGGACAGCTACAAGATCGCCCGTAGGGATCACGCCAACGGAACCGGAGGAGGAATAGCCATCGTCCACAAGTCCACCCTCAAGGTCGCCACCCACGCAGACGACACCCTTAACACCGCCGAACACCTGCATTTCCGGATCCACACTGACCCAAACACCACCCTCAGAGGAACACTCATCTACAGACCCCCCGGACCCTGGTCTCAACCCAGACGCCGCAGCCACGCAACCTCAGACAGTGGATAGACGACTGCGCCAACACCCTCGTCCCGCTCAAGAAACCCTCTAACAGCCACACCAGCAAGAGAGCCTCCTGGTTCACCAACGAGCTCCAGACCTCCAAACGCACATGCCGGAAACAGGAGAAAATATGGCTCCACAAATACACATCGGACAGCCACGCAGTCCACAAGGACGCCACCCGCAGACATCACCACCTCATCAGATCAGCCAAGAGATCCTCCTTCAAAGACCGCTTGGACAACAATGCAAACGACAGCAAAGAGCTCTCCAGCATCGTAAAAGAACTCTCCTTCCCCAGCGCCAATGCTAATGACATCCCGCCCTCAAAAGAACTGTGCGACTCACCCATCTTCTTCCACCGCATGATCGCTGACATCCACGACAGCTTCAACACCACAACCGCCCCGACTACGCCAGACTCCTCCTCCCCTGTGAATACCACCAGCGCCATCCGCATGACCTCCTGGTCCAACGTCAATGACGACGAGACACGCAAGGTCATGAACTCCATCTACTCAGGATCTCCGTCAGACCCATGCCCACACCACGTATTCAACAAAGCAGACGCAGCCATCGCACCCCAACTACGGAAGATCATCAACATCTCCTTCGAAACAGCAACATTCCGGGAAAGCTGGAAGCACGCCATAATCAATGCCCTCCTCAAGAAGCCCAAGGCGGACCCCAAGGACCTCAAGAACTTCCGGCCCAGCTCCCTGCTCCCGTTCCCGGCAAAGGTCATCGAGAAAATCGTCAACAGGCAATTGACCCGCCACCTGGAAAACAACACATCCTGGACCCGTCCCAGTCCGGATTCAGACGAAAGCACAGCACCGAGACAGCCCTCATAGCCACCACAGATGACATCAGGCGCTAACTAGACAACGGCGAAATATCGGCCCTCATCCTCCTGGACTTGTCGGCCGCCTTCGATACGGTCTGCCATCGCACTCTAAAAACACGCCTCCTAGAAGCCGGAATCCAAGAAAAGGCCCTTGACTGGACCACGTCCTTCCTCTCCAGCAGAACCCAGAGCGTCCGCCTCCCACCCATCCAATCCGAAGCCACAGACATAATCTGTGGCGTCCCCCAGGGCTCATCCCTCAGCCCGACACTGTTCAACATCTACATGGCCCCCCTCGCACAAGTGGCCCGCCAGCGCAACATCATCTCCTACGCCGACGACACCCAGCTCATTCTTTCCCTCACCAAGGACCCACACACCGCCAAAACCAACCTACACGAGGGAATGAAAGCCGTCGCCGACAGGATGAGGAGCAACCGTCTGACGCCGAACTCGGACAAGACAAGACAGGCCCTGGATGCGCACATTATGGGAGGAATGGGTGGGACACTTCCAGGAAATGTTTTCTAGTCAAATAGAACCCAGGTCAGTGGAAGGTCAGGAGGCAGGAAAGTCAGTCCTCATTATTAAGGCTGAAGAAGTTAAAAAAGGTATTGAGGGACTATCCAGAAATAAGGCCCTACGGTCCTGACGGTATACCTCCGGACCTCTTTGTATCTAACCCTCAACTGTGAGTGCCAATACTTACATCTAAGATCAATGCAGTCATTAAATATGCCCCACCTACCTCCTGGACCATATCTACTATCATACCGATTTTTAAGAAGGGCAACAGGGATAGCACTTTTTGTTAAAGGCCCATACCACTGTTAGATTTAACGGTAAAGGTGGTGGGTTGCATTTTATTGTAGAGGTTAACCACGTGGGCGGACGAAAACAAAATACTGGCAGATATTCAATATGGCTTGCGCCCTGGGGGTTCAACAGTGGACCAATGCCATAACCTATATATGATCTTAAAACAAATACCCGGTCACCCGCTCCAGCATGATTAACTGGCCTTTATGGACCTGTCGTCAGCTTTTGACCGAGTGAACAGAAGCAAACTTTGGGATACACTTCTGTGCATGGGAGTAAACACTGACATTATTCTCTTCTTAACCCCTTAATTGCTGCCGTCGGCCAACGGTCGTCACGGCCACTACCTCCCCAGTGCTGCGCACGACCGTTGGACGTCCATTCAGCACTAGTTCCAATGGACAGCGCAGCACTGGGGAGGTTTATTTACAAGCTCTAAAGGGGTTAAAGGAGCTCCACAGGGATACTACAGCAGTGGTTCACTATACTAATGATGGTAAAGTAACCAGACAGTTCCCAATTCAGAGAGGGGTACGGCAGGGATGTATATTGGCTCCCTTTTTATTTAATTTATACATCAACAACCTAGAGAAGGATTTGTTAGCCACTCATGTGGATGTTCCCCGGGTGGGCCGGCGTAGCTTGCCGGAACTACTGTCTGCGGATGATGCCGTCCTCATGGCATGAACCAGACACTACTTAAACACTCAAACACTTCTTAACTCATGTGTGTCATTCATGGAAGCCCGGGACCTACTAGTTAATAATTCTAAGTCCTAAGTGATGCAGATAGGTCACTGGTCAACTAAATCCTTCAATTTTAAGGTAGGGACCATCCCTCTTCCCAAGGCAGGTGTTTCTCCCATCTAGGAGTTATGCTGGGTGCCAAGTTAATTTGGAGTCACTTGAAAAAAAGCAAACAGGGGGGTCTCGTACGTGACAAAGCAGCCATTTTTAAATTTTGTTTCTCGTCTGGGTAAAAAACCTATAGGCACCCTTTTGTAGATTTATAAATCCAGGTGTGTATCCCAGGTTGTGTATGGGAGTGAGATCTGGGGCTACAGTGCCCACAAGGAGCTTCAAATAGTTGAAAACAAGTTTTTGAGATGACTGCTATGTGTCCCACAGGGTGTTGCCACCTACATTGTTCATAATGAACTGGGGCTGCCCTATTTGACTGACCTGTTGTCCTTTCGTCCTCTACACTACTGGCTTAACGTTTGGTTATGTGATGGAAGTACCCTTAACCACTTGGCTGCTAAGGTACATCCCCCTCTTCCCATTGACTTTCCATTGAAATCAATGGAAACTCCATGACGAGTTACCCTTGTCATTAGCACTGAAGGGGTTAACAAGGAGATTCTAAGGGAATGTCTTGGCCTAGATGGTGCCCAATATATACCCTGGTTTAACTACATATGGGAAGGAATCAGGAGATTAGGTAGGCCTGACCTTTTTTGCACCCCTGATATTATTAGTAGGAAAGACCTGGCTTGGGCAAAGGATTCTTTATTTAGACTGAGGGCGATGGAAAGAGAAGAATCTGAGTTAAGAAAGCCCAGCGTGTGCATACATATTCGTTTGAAAACAGTTCCATCTACGGAACCTTATCTCTTAGTGCTCCCTAGCTCATGTGATAGATTTTTATTGACCAGATTTTGTCTTGATTTATTCCATCTTTTGTTTGCCCACCCTAGAGGGAGCAAGAAAGGCAAAATCTTGCTGCTCTGTGGCTGTGACGGCCATCTCCACAGGACATGCTTCATTTTTTAATGTTCTGTAGCAATTATGAGATGTCTAGGAAGACTTTTTTTAATCCCTATCTTAAAACAAGCAAATTTTAACCAAGTGCGACCCGCTTTCACTTTTTTATTAATGCTCTCAGGGAGCACAGTATGGCATGTTCTTACCTTTTTAAAGGTGGCCGTAAAGCTTAGAGCGGCATGTGATTAATTACAAGGAGGGGGTGATTGGGTCATTGTGCCATTCTGTATATATTTTTTAATTGACTCTATTGTAATTTTTATGTGTTTTGGTGAAGTTTCTTTGCCCCTGGTATTTTTTATGTGTAATGGTGATGTATTATGGACTTTTATGGTTTTTATTACAAAAGCTGATTAAAGTTTTATCGATTGATTGATAAAGAATTGTGATTTGTGATAATAAAAGTCTTTCTCAATAGGGCTCTCAGTACATTTGGGTATTTAATGGGTACCTTTGATTAATTTAAAATTTTGGGTACATAAGAGAGAGTCCACAGCGTCAAGGGAGCTACTCACAGCTGAGGTATGATATGGCACCCCTTGCCAAAACACTCCCTCTCCCCTTTTTGGGGAAGGATCCAGTATGTAGGCCTTGGAGTCTCAGAGACCCCTCTGAGAGAGTCCACTGCGTAAAGGGAGCCTCTCGCAACAGAGATGTGGAAATGATACCACTTCCCCTAGGATCACAGCTTACTGGACTTTGGACGTAGCTTTGACTCGTCTACCGGTTTGTGTCCCCGTCGCCCTCCCCCTCCTCTTTCCATGCTGTGTCTCTCACCCTCCCCTCCTCTTTCCCTGCTTCATTCTCTGTCTACTTCCCCTGCTCCTACCCCCTTCCCCTGAATGTCTCCCCTTGCCTGCTTTTTCCCTTACGTATATGCGCTTATTGTTTATCTCGACCTTTCAAGTAACTATGTTGCCATGCTCTAAAACTGTGTAACCTCTGTAACCTCTGTAACCTGCCACTATGATCGGACACTCATGTAAAGCGCTCTGATACCTCCGGGTCTAGCCAGCGCTATATAAAACCTTTAAAATAAAAAATAAATTAAAATAAATAAATAACTTGCCTTACACATCATCAATATATATTTTCTCATGTCAGTCAGCCTCCTCTCCTAGACTTCTACACACTGTATCATTGTTTGTTGTTTACCACCCTTTTAGTGACACTTTGGCAAAGGAGATAGCAAGCGTGCAAACATGTTTTTCACTAGAAGCTGCCAGTGGGCCATGAATTATTCTTACTCCTGTGGAGCCCAGCGTTGGTCAATGAGGGACAGAACCATGGCAGAATGGCAGGATACCACATGATTATATAAATTATTTATATTTCCAATTGTTGTATATGAATTGATTACATGTGGATGTCCTGAAATTCAGACATACGGCTAGCCCTCCTGCGCCAACATTGTGTATCCCTGCTTTAAACTCTCTCTCTGAAAGCCTTGCAAGGGGCGGGTGTAAATGGTGTAGCCTTACAGTGGATGGGTTACTTCTTAGCCGAGCGAACCTTTCAGGGTTTCTCGACAGTAGCAAACTCTTCGTCTTATCCATCCCCTTATGGAGTCCTTCAAGGGTCGGTGCTGATCCCTCTACTATTTAATATGTATGTTCGTCCTCTGGCTGATATTTTAGAATTGGTGGGTCTTTCCCTTTTTTTGTATGCGGATGACACTCAGATCATTTTCTCCCTTTCCTCGATTAAGGGGCCGGAACCGTCAGCTCTTCATTCGGGTCTGTGCAAAGTTGCATCCTTGATGCAAAACAATTTGCTCAAACTGAACGGAGATAAGACTGAGGTTATGATTTTAGGGAAGAGCATTGATCTGTGGGGTCCATAACACTGGTCCCCTGAACTGGGAGCACTGCCCCAGCTTGCTCCCCCCGTCCGGTACCTGGGTTTCATTATTGACGAGCATTTGCCTATGAATCAGCAAGTTACGCAGCTTTCTGCTATTTGTTTCACTATCGTAAAATGGTTGAAACAAATCATATGGATAATCCCCCTCTCTACCCAGAAAACGGTAATACATACCCATGTTACTTTCAGGCTGGATTACGGCAATGTTATGTACCTGGGTTCTAATAAAGCCTTACTTCAAAGACTCCAAATTGTACAGAACGCTGCTGCCAGATTATTGTGTTGAGTGCTGAGGTCTTCATTAATCGCCAACTTCCTTTGTGACCTTTACTGGTTGACGATGGGGAACCGTATCAAATTCAAAGCTCTCTGCTACATGTTCAAAATCAAAACTGGAGTGGCCCCCTTATACCTACAAAATTTAGTGCATCAGTACCAACCTCCACAACTTCTTCGCTCTTCCCATCAGATGAGGTTCTCGGTCCCGAAATTTAAACTCTCACGCATGGGAGACCGGTCTTTCTCTTATTTGGATCCCACCTTGTGGAATTCTCTTCCCCTTTCCCTATGCAAGGTGACCAACTATGGTCTTTTCTGCAAAAATCTGAAAAATTGGTTATTCAATTCTTAAACCTCCCGTTAACATTCTGATCTCCGATCTGGGTGGCGCTGCGAAACCCTTTGGGGTAGCTGTGCGCCCTACAAATTCAAATAACATAACATAACATAACTCTCAGAAACTTTTTTTAACTAAATGTGGTGCTGAGTAGCTTGGTTGTCCTCTTTTGTTTTATTTTTCCATATGCATACTATAAAAGTTTCAGAAACATTTTGGAACTCAGAAATGAAAAGAAAATGTATGAAATCCTTTAACTTTTTTAACACAGGTTCACCTTTTATAACCTATAATGATGACTCATGAGCATCGTACAGCTTTAATTACCGTTTGAAGTTTTGCACTACTTCAGGTTTACAGCAAAAAGCAAATAGATGGTACTTGAGTTCCATTAAATCCAAGAGTTTCTATTTGCAATTTCCTCCCCTAATGCAATCTGCCTATCTGTTCAACATGCTAGGTCTGCTATCCCCAAGCATCTTATGTGGCCTTATCTTTCAGCCCACATATAAGTGTGCCCCTTAATGCATTTTCTAGAAGAGCTTCAAAGTCACACCATGTCTGCCCTGGCACATAAGCAGAAATTGTTTATCGTTACCTTAGATAACCAGTCAGTAAAGAACTAAGACGTGATTTATTTCAGCAAGCAATAGAGATATCATGCCTGATATACTAATACATGCTGTTGTTGCAAACAGGAAAATTACTTTTTGGCATTCTATAAACCCATTTTGCTATTCAGTGAATGCTTACCAAATCACAATCTTGGTTTACAAATGGATACAGTACAAAAATTTGAAATGGCATGTTCAAGGCTTCCCTTCCCAATTGTGATTCAGTATATGATTTATCAATGGTTTTCTACTGCAATTTCAGTTGCAAACCAATGGAAAGTTACAGACACCCCAAAGGAGGAGTAAGTGTTTAAAAAAAGTTTGTTGAAGAGTAGACAATGGTTCACAGGACTGCTTCCAATCCTCAAGCAAACTTTTTTTTTTTTAAAGTAAACTTTTCATTGTAAAAGCAGCCCCATTTTCTGTAAGGGAAACGGGCGCATTAAAAAAAGTTTACATTATTTAAAGATGAGCACAGACATGGTGGTGAGCTGAAGCTAGGAGGTTAGCCTCTCTGTGATGGCCTCCAATTGGAGGTAGTTGTAATTTGCTATTACCTACCTCTTTAATCTTAGTGAGGTAGGTTAGATTGCGAACGGCTTCGAATGGGAATTTTGAGAATCAACTTATTAGTTAGAATCCTCTTACATAAAAGTTGATACATCTGGGCCATAGTATTATTAAAACACACAAGCAATTTACACTGATGAGGAAACAGCCCTTGTGGTGAAATTTGTGGTAAAACATTACATTACAACTACATAGGCTGCCTTCATTCATTAATGAATTGGGCAGGAGGCATCAATCTCAGGGATAGGCAAGATGGGAGGAGGTGGGGGAAGGAAGAGATCTCAAGGAGTCAGCTGGCTGAAGCTGTTCCTGGATGGCTAACTGGATTCCATCTTTATCTCACCACTACTTAGATGGCTATCCTCTCCACAATGCAACCTCACCTGTCACATGGGATGCCTATTTCTGACAAGTGCCAGGTAAGACAAATCTATATTCTTCCCTCCTTCCCTTATTACCTCCCTCCATCTGCAGACACCACTGGGTAGTTATAATTAGAACCATATTTCCGTAGGAAAAACATTTTTTGCTTTGCATATAACTTTGAAAAATTTTCACAAAACTGTCCCAAAAAATCTTCTTCTACGCAGCTCCTTCCTGGAAAGTTTTGGGGTGGTCAGACAACTGAGAAAAGGAGGAGTCCCAAAAGGCGTTTTCCCCATTCATTTTTTCTATAGGAAAATTAGACACAGCTACAGTCCAAACGAATTAACGGAATGACACCAAATATGGCAGAAAGATAGATCTTGATCAACAAAGTATGAACTTTGCAATTTGCTGTAAATTCTCTCAGTAGGTTTTGCGGTATTAAGGTTAAAATACCGTATACATATCATGCCTTGAGAATCCACAGAGTCGACATATTTCAATATGAGATCTGATTGGCTGCCACCATGTTAACAAAGATGTGGCAGAAGCCATCGTAGGACTTGGACTCAGTCTCTTGCCTTAGTAAAAAAACTGTAAAAAACACATAAGGTGGCAGAGTATGTATACCCTGCCCCCCCTAAAGCATGATGGGAAGACCTCTCACCTGGCCAAAAACATTTTTTATTTTTATTTTACTGCAGATTTGCACTGACTGGATCCACGAATCAGCTGTAAAATGTAAAAACAAAATCCTCTGGCAGTGCAATCAATTTAAGAGAGGAAATGTTATGCAGCCCGCCTCTCTTTCTGAGGCCCTGGGGACCCGTGGGAGGGAGGCACATGACCCACCTAACTGAGCCCCCCATCTCCTGGGGCAATTTTTATATAATAGGTAGGGGGGTGCATGGCCCCCTCTGCTAAACCTCAAAAACCCCGGGACCCCCCCATGGGTCTGGCTCAGTTGTTGTGCCCCAGGGAGCCCACCACTGGGGTTCTGTTTCCCTACCCGTAAGGGCGTGGGCACAGAAAAAATGTAGGCTCCCACCCGGTGGGAGCTACAAAAAGTATCCTGCTAGATGAAAGCACACATTTTTTCCCTTCACATGCTCTTATGGGCAGGGAAACGGATATTGCACATGCCCTGCGAGAGCAGATAAACCTGCTCCCACCGCAAATCCTGCTCCTGCTGCGCCAAGGATGTATGTATGCAGGGGAGCCAGCAGTGAGTATGGGCCCTGTGAATCCTCCTACAGCCCCCACTGCTGTGTGTTATGGGTGCCCCGGGTCTGCACCTGGGGGTGGGGTCCCAGGGCCAGTGCTGGCTCAAGATGGAGGGCTGGACGCCCCTCCTTTAATACATTTTGCTGCAGGGGTGGGGTCACTAGGGTTAGTGTTGGCTTGGAAAGGCGGGGTTGCATGCCTCCTATCCGTCAAATAACTTTGGCGAGTGTTGGCTCAGGGAGGGGGACTGCACATTGCTCGGTAAGGTAGGATGCATGCTCACCCTCCCCGTTAAATTCATTTTAGCCCCGGAGGATGGAGTTCGCAGGACCAGTGTGTGCTCAGAAATGGGGCCACACCTTCCTCCCCTTTAATTAAAGTTCGGCCTCAGGGGTCCCCTAGGCCAGCATTGCCTCTGTTATCTGTGAGCATGCCTTCCTCCCCAATGTATATATATATTTTTTTTTTAAAAGAAAAGAATTACTGGCACCTAGTATCCTGGCAGGGGAGTTGGTAAGGACACTGGGACCCTTGGGCATCCAACAAAAAAAAATAAAGATCTGGCTGTTCCAGGTGGGGAGAGGACTTGTTATTCACTGCTCCTTCAAGGATCCTTGAACTAACGGCAGACACGAGGCAAAGACGAAAGCGATTCGGCGGAAGAACATATCCAGTTCGGCAATGCTGGGAACGCGTAAAACAGCTATCCTCTGCAGCCAGTGAAAAGTGTGGAAAAACACTTCATTTGTTTTAGAAGAAACAGATACCCGCATAGATAATAATCGTGGATATCGGGGAAGAGAAGGGTACCACTAATACAACGATAAAAAGAAGTAAAGAATTGATATGGTCTAACCACAATAAAAGTGGAATAAGAAGACTACTAAAACTTTAACGCAAAGGCGCTACTTTCAAACTCTGAAGAACTGGGTCGCTGAGGACATTCAAAACTCATGACCACATCATATTGACAAGATTATTTAAGACTAAAGAATTTGAAATCCATGGAGAGGTATTATATGACTGCCTGTGACACTGATATAACACCATCAAAATATTAATATCTCAGAAGGATACCACTCACATGAAAGTGAGGACCCCGCTATTAATTGTCCTGATGAAGGTGTGACCCTATCTACGGTACTAACACCGAAACGCGTCGACTCACAGAAAAAATAGAGAATCCAAGCAAAGCCTAGAAGATACCAACTATATGTAAAAGTAAGACCTGTGGTATGAATATATGAAGTGTGTAAGGCTATTGGATCCCACAAAATTGGTAGAAACATCATTTGATCTATTCTGTCTTTAGGGGTGTCTTTTATGTTCTGTATACTGAGTATTATTGGTAATCTCTGTATTGTTCGATATATGTACTGTATTAGGTTTTCTATGCAATATTTTTTAGATTAGAAAAATGTCTTTCTTGTATTTTGATTTTTAAATGTATGAGATGTTTTTTATATTGTATGCTTTCGGAATAATTGATTTTTCTGAAATTTTAACTCTGTGATAATTTGTATTTATTTTAATTAAAAGATTGTAAACATTACACTCTGGTCCTTGGCCTGTCCCATGACAAAACGTGTATGATTGAGGGAGTTTTTTGCTTATACAATTACTCCAGGGATATTCTACAGACTTGCTTGGGCAATGAGGAGAGCCCCAGGGCCACTGCAGTTCCAGCCGGTTCTCCAGCCACCATTGTGCCAGGACCAGGGCAATTTTTAAAATTTTCAATGTGTTTTCTCCGGTGCCTACTCGGGGAAACACACACTCCTGCCTTTGATGGGGGTTGCAGCATAAGCACAAGGGCCCATGCAGACCAAGCAGATCCCCAGCTGGTGTGAGCAAGTACCTTTCTTTGCTTCCGTACGGCCGTAGCAGTTTTAAACCACTTCCAGTGGGAGGAAGCAAAGCTCTGTCCCCTCCCTGGAAGAGTGTGGGCAGGGTATGCCTGCACTCTCCCAGGCAGGGAACCATCGAGCCCCTGTGAGCTCCTTTGGATTGCTGTGAAATATTGCACCCTGGAGAATGGGGTCCACAGGACCAATATCTGCATGGGAAGGGGAAATCAGACCCCCTCACCTTTAAAAGCAAATTTGGCTATGGGGATGAGGTCCCCTGGGCCTAAGGAGGTTCGGGGTTGGGGCGGGGGGGGGGGTGATGTGTGTCCCCCTTTCCTTCTTTGAAAATTTGACCACAGGGATGGGGTCCCTGTGGATTATTTGAGGCACAGGGAGGGGGCTGCATGCCCTCCTCTCCTTATTATGAACTCAGCCCAGGGGGATGCCACAACCAAAACATGCATTTCCTATATATATATATATATATATATATATGATCCTGTTGCCCTCGTGAAGTCACGGGCTGTTCCTGACAGTGGCCACTTGCCTGATCTGACTATGAGGCGGTCCTGCAAATTCCGATTCCGCGGATAATTCAAACAAAGTCGCCAACCATCACAGGACGCTTAACAGAACGGGTCCTCTTCACGTGCTGCTGGCAAGCACGTCAAATATGAAAAATCCGACCCCTTCGTGAAGAAAGCCAAGAGGACACCAGGGGAGCTTTCGGGAACACTTTAATGACAGCTTAGTTGTGGCATGATGCATTTCGGCGTGTTGCCTTCTTCGGATGCCGTAAGCTTAGCCCGGGAACCCTCCTCCTTGCACCCATGAAATGCACAGGTCCTCCCAATTAGCGGAGGTCAGCTGACTCCACCCGCTGAAGAGTTTCAGCTGCAGTCCAAAGTTGTTGGACTGCAGTTCCCATCATGCAGCAACCTGGTAAGTACCGGTGTGGAGCCAAAGTGCGCTGTAAATCCTAGCAAGCAGTGCGAGTGTTATTGAACAGGGAGAGCCCCCGTGTGTGAAAGTCTGAGCGTTTCCTCGGGTCCCCAACGTTCATGCCCCATTTCCAAAGTCCGACCGAGCCATGCAACTCGGATGCCGTGATCCTGTTGCCCTCGTGAAGTCACGGGCTGTTCCTGACAGTGGCCACTTGCCTGATCTGACTATGAGGCGGTCCTGCAAATTCCGATTCCGCGGATAATTCAAACAAAGTCGCCAAACATCACAGGACGCTTAACAGAACGGGTCCTCTTCACGTGCTGCTGGCAAGCACGTCAAATATGAAAAATCCGACCCCTTCGTGAAGAAAGCCAAGAGGACACCAGGGGAGCTTTCGGGAACACTTTAATGACAGCTTAGTTGTGGCATGATGCATTTCGGCGTGTTGCCTTCTTCGGATGCCGTAAGCTTAGCCCGGGAACCCTCCTCCTTGCACCCATGAAATGCACAGGTCCTCCCAATTAGCGGAGGTCAGCTGACTCCACCCGCTGAAGAGTTTCAGCTGCAGTCCAAAGTTGTTGGACTGCAGTTCCCATCATGCAGCAACCTGGTAAGTACCGGTGTGGAGCCAAAGTGCGCTGTAAATCCTAGCAAGCAGTGCGAGTGTTATTGAACAGGGAGAGCCCCCGTGTGTGAAAGTCTGAGCGTTTCCTCGGGTCCCCAACGTTCATGCCCCATTTCCAAAGTCCGACCGAGCCATGCAACTCGGATGCCGTGATCCTGTTGCCCTCGTGAAGTCACGGGCTGTTCCTGACAGTGGCCACTTGCCTGATCTGACTATGAGGCGGTCCTGCAAATTCCGATTCCGCGGATAATTCAAACAAAGTCGCCAACCATCACAGGACGCTTAACAGAACGGGTCCTCTTCACGTGCTGCTGGCAAGCACGTCAAATATGAAAAATCCGACCCCTTCGTGAAGAAAGCCAAGAGGACACCAGGGGAGCTTTCGGGAACACTTTAATGACAGCTTAGTTGTGGCATGATGCATTTCGGCGTGTTGCCTTCTTCGGATGCCGTAAGCTTAGCCCGGGAACCCTCCTCCTTGCACCCATGAAATGCACAGGTCCTCCCAATTAGCGGAGGTCAGCTGACTCCACCCGCTGAAGAGTTTCAGCTGCAGTCCAAAGTTGTTGGACTGCAGTTCCCATCATGCAGCAACCTGGTAAGTACCGGTGTGGAGCCAAAGTGCGCTGTAAATCCTAGCAAGCAGTGCGAGTGTTATTGAACAGGGAGAGCCCCCGTGTGTGAAAGTCTAAGCGTTTCCTCGGGTCCCCAACGTTCATGCCCCATTTCCAAAGTCCGACCGAGCCATGCAACTCGGATGCCGTGATCCTGTTGCCCTCGTGAAGTCACGGGCTGTTCCTGACAGTGGCCACTTGCCTGATCTGACTATGAGGCGGTCCTGCAAATTCCGATTCCGCGGATAATTCAAACAAAGTCGCCAACCATCACAGGACGCTTAACAGAACGGGTCCTCTTCACGTATGTATATATCTATATATATGTATAGATATGTATAAAACCTACTCGAGGTCAGTGGTTAGGAACTTGTTTCCATAAACTAAGCATTTCTTGTTTTGCTAATAACTTTGGCGCAGTTTGTCAAACCTTCACAAAATTTTCAAAAGTAGTGTACTTGTCACTTCACCTGCTATCTGGAAAGTTTCGGGGTGAACACGATTACAGCTCGAACCGCAGAAGGGAATTACACCAAATTTGGCTGAAAGCTAGCTCTTGGTCCAGAAAGATACTTTTTTATAATTTGGTGTAAATTTATTCAATAGTTTTTGAGTTATTAAAGAAAAAAAGAAATTTGTATACTTAGGGACGCGAATCCTCCGTGGATCCGAGAGATCTCATGATGAGATCTGATTGGCTGCCAACATTTCAACCACAGAAATTCCATAGTTATAGTTATACTTATCTTGAGAAACTGAAAATCGTTCCCTACCTAAGGTAACTATAACCTGCATCCTCCTTATGTACTGCTAAGTACCCCACATATTACATCAATTCTGACATCTACTATGACATAATTGAGAATATCACTGCAACATTTGCTATGAAATTATTGATGAGAAAAGTATGCATGGCGGGGGTACAAGTTATAGTTACCTTGGGGCACGAATTATAGTTTCTTGCGATAAGTATAAATATAACTGTAGAATTTCTATGGTTTTGTGTGTGTAAAATGTGAACCTAACTATAACTCTCCTGTAACCTTTGTTTTTTAGTGAATATATATCTTGCTCTCTCTATCACTAATAACACACTTATAATCACTCACCTATATCTGTCCTTCACTCATACCTGCATTGTTAGACACACATCCCATATATACTCCTCAGAAACACCTATACTGCATGTCTTATAAATCCAATATGTTGTGCAGTTCATTATTTTTTTATACTCATTTCATACAGCCACTGTTTTGAGAAGATTGGTAGCCTCAGGTGGGGCATGAGTCACTGCAAGTTAAACAGGGCAGGTTCGTAAAACAACCAAGCTACACTCACAAGTATGTCCTTATGTCTACAATCTGACTAACACACTATAGAGAAAATCCTGACACTATATTTCACAATATGGTTTGGAATGGCTTTTAAAGGTAGTTAATTGTAACCTTAGCATTTCTGGTGTTACACTAACGTGCACATACGCGTACTTTTATTTTTACCTTTTTTGTAAAAACAAAAAACCTGTATTAACTTTTTATTTTTACATTATTAAATAACAATAAAAATACACTGTATCAGCGGTACACATGAGCAGTACAGGGAATAAAATTGGTCGGAGCATAAGCACACATCACTCAGTCAAATCACTTTCTTCAATACTTAAGATCATAAAAGTACAAAGATGCACAGTATACAGTTAAAAAAGAGGCTACAGTTTTCACAGTGAGAAATAGTAACAGTAATTTGATGACAGACATTAGATTTAAAAACAGAGCTAAAATATATATATCCTAATTCATGAAACAGAGTGGTCCAGCCACCTAGTCTTCCATGAGAGAAGTAGATATGAGGCCACAGTATAACATACTAATTCATTGGTTAATGATTGTGAAAAAAACAAAGCTGGACGGCATTGAGTAAAATGGTATTTATGCATTAGGGGCCAGATAAATCTTTTGCGGGACGCTTTATAAAATGCACAAAATAATATAATATGTAGATTTGATTGGGGAGAAGAGCCATCACACGGACAAGGCGGCAGGTCAACTAAAGAATAAATGCCAGCCGGATAGGAGAACATAGAAGGAATAAGGTTAAGACAGAATCGTACCAAATTAAATCGCTGGCGCAAATTAGTTACCAAGGATAGATATCCCGGGGCGCCGTCTTGTTCGATAGGGCACTCTAGATATAATTTTACAGATGCCTTAAAAGAATTTAGTTTGGAACGTTCCAAAGCCCTTTGGTTAAAAAACTATTTTATTTCTTTTTTTGATACTGTAATACAGTTTAAAGGAGATGTACATAATCGACCTAAACCAAGGGAGATGAGAATGTTTTTAATGTATAATATCCATAGGTTTCTTAGGGCGCGTTCCAGCATGAGACAGTCTTCTAGACTGTATGAGGTAAACTGAAGTTCTTCTCCAAATGGAGTCCCACAACAATATAGGGGCCAACCTAATTATGTTGTCTATATATGGTACATCTAGCTCAATATAACATAAAAAGCTGGAACAGCTAGCTGGGAGGCCAATAAGTCCCTTCCAGAAGGAATTTTCAATGGTCTGGAGAGAGTGGGTGTTGGTATATCCCCAGATTTCTGCTTTGTAGGTTGCCACTGATCATCTCAAGGGGCTTCGCACCCAGTTTCTTTGTAAAGGAATTGAGTGTTATTATACTTTTCTCTAGTGCCAGTCCCCTAGTTTTGATCATATTGGACCAAGAAAGTTGTCTCTTAAAGGTTATCCCAAGATACGAGAAAGTATCTGTGTGGGCTAGTTCACAACCTTCTATGTAGAAATGTCGGGCCCTCCTCCCTCTTCGACCGAATATTAAGACTAGGGACTTTGCCTTGTTTGTTTTTAAACCTAAAGTGTCTATATAATTTACATCTGTACACAGTAGTTGTTGTAGGGCATGGCCAGTTCGGGCAATCAGTACAGCATCATCTATGTATAGCAGAATTGGGGTGCGCAAGTTCCTAATCAATGGAACGTCTAGGGTGGAGCTCAACAGGGGTGTTTCTACCCCATTCGTGTAGATGGAAGAAAGGAATGGGGCAAGAACACACCCCTGGCACACTCCCCTCAGGATTGGGAACGACCTGGAGCACTCACCCTGTTTTCCATAGCGCACAGATGCTGATGCAGAAGAGTAAAGCTATCTAATAAAGGTGGTTATTGCGTCGTCAATACCCATTTCTGCCATTGTTTCCCAAAGGTGGTGGTGGGCTAGCAGTCGAATGCTGCTGAAAGGTCCAGGAAAGCCAGGAACAGTTTCTCCTGCCTTATCTTGGTGTACTTGGCCATTAGTAGGGTCAGCTTGAGGCTTTGATCTTGAGTGCCACTCCCCTTTTTTAACTCGTATTGTACCAGGTTCTTTATGTTATTGTCAGTGGCCCATTCTTCAAGTCTATTGAGTAGAACACAACCCATCAATTTGGCAGTGCCATCTACCAGGGATATTGGCCGATAGTTTTTTGGCTGGGCTTTGTCTCCTTTCTTATAAATTGGCACGATAATAGACATCCTGCACAATTCAGGTGGACCCACTTTGGTGATTACATTGAAAACATTAGTGAGCACCGGCCCCCACAGGTCAGGGTGCTCCTGGAAAAAATCTACTGGGGCGCGGTCGGACCAGGGGCTCTGTTGGTAGAGGGCTGTGAGGAGGCCAATCTAATTTCCTGGAGGTTAAAAGACAGAGGCGAATTTATAGACTGTTTATTTGACAAGAGCTGGCTGACCGACCCCTCGGTATTAGAATTAAAAATAGAGGAAAAATGTGTGATCCAGGATTCCTCGTCCACATGGCACTACCCGGATCCTCGAGAAATGGAGCGTTAATGACTCTCCAAAAATCCCTGGGGTTTTTGTGAGATCCGCTTGATGGAGTTTCTCCCAGGCATCTTCCTTGAGGGTAATAGTTATTCACTTCCTGGCTTCAGAGTAATGGTGCCGTAAGGTCTTGACCAGTGCTGCATCCCTTGGGGTAGATCTAAGAGCTTGATGTAAATTTGAAAGGGCCTTCGTGCAGGACTGGTCAAACCATTTAGGACCCGAAATATTAGGGGTTCTTCTTTCCCTAGTTAGTAGCTTGTCTGCCTATCCTCTCAAAGGCTGTCATTGTTGGTATTCGGTCAGGAGTAGCTGCTAATCAGACCATGATGTCATCTAGACTGTTACCGACCACATCTCTAATGAGTTTTCCTTTATCTATCATTTCCCATTTTAGGATTATCCCATTTTTCCTTGCTATCTCTGGGTTAATGTGTCTTAGATGTTCCGGAGGAGTTCCTCCCCATACCAAATTAGCAACTAAAGCATAGTGGTCACTGAATCCATGTGACATGGCTGCAGTGTTAAAGATAGATTCACTCAGAGATGAAGAAATAAGTAAATAGTCTAGAGTTGAACCCCAACTGGGTGATCCAAATGTGTGCATGTGGAAGACCAGAGTAGGGTCTATTGGGTTCATGATTTCCAAATCATTAATAAAGAATACTCGATTCAAAGCATCACCATAGTCATCGTGTATAAAATGGGAAGTTGAGTCACCTAGATCATTAAACATATCGCATGCTGTTTTATGTGGTAGAGTACAGCAATGAGCATTAAAATCGCCTACCCACAAGATTTTGGGGGGCTACTTAAGGCTCTTAAAGAAAGTATTAGTGGCTCTTTCCAACATATCTAAAATCTCTTTCATATTCCCATTAAAGTGGTTATTATAAAAATTAATTAAGAGAATAGTATCACCACTTAGTTCTTTTAAATAGAGGAAATGATAATAGGGAGAGACGTTCAAATAGGACAAGACTGCTAATTTTAAGGTGTTTTTTACTAAGGTTAGAATACCTCCCTTGGCACGTCCAGAAGCAGAAGGGCGAGCTGGAGTATGAAAAGAGCGATAGAAGTTTAGATGAATTGACCCTATTTCCCGTGTTTCCTGGGGACAAACCAGATTGCATTTAATACTTGCTAGTCAATCTGGATTGCACATTTTGGATCTTAGCCCGGCAATATTCCAGGATACTAGTTTGACATATTTGCTAGAAGTGGCCATATTGTTGGAAGTTGCCACAGGAGATTTAGGGAAATTAGAGTTCCAGGCCCCTGGGAATGTGAGGTTGATTAATATTGGTCCTCTCCTCCCCCTGTCAATCACACCCGTACAGATCTATTAGAGGACCAAAGCAGTTATTAATGGGGAGATAAGTAAGAGGGCAACCTGGGGCACAATAAGGTTATCATGATGGTCTTTCCTATATAAGGATAGATATGGTTGGGCCATATTAGAGAGTCTTCCGGTCTATAGAAACCAAGTGGCAATGCAAACATCTGGGTTTGTTGAGTAGTTGTATTGGGTAACCGCCCAAGCAGTTGGTAAACCAGATGGTGTGAGTTAAAATTAACGACCGCACAGTCCCCCTGGAAGTTTTTCGTAGCATCCCTACCCATGCCACCCAACTTGCCATTAAAATAGATGGTAATAGCTCCCCTCTGCCCCCGGTGTTTACTGATCCAGTGACATGCTTTACTGATGAGCTGGTCCATGGTTTCTGCCTGAATAACCGCTAGCTTGGGAACGTTCACATGGGCTATAACATAGGGGCAGGCTGCGGGGGGAAGATCCAATTTAGAGTCACAGGGTATGTTTTTTTCATTTGCCACTTCAATATCACGGTCTCTAGGGCATGTCACTGTCGTGTGAATAGATGGTAAAAGTGAGATAGGTGTCCCCTGTGAGCACAGAGGTTGGTATTGGAGGGGGTGGTAGCTTGCGAGTTTAAAAGTTGGAGGTGACTCAATGTTTTGCCGGCCCTCATGTCCTCTGATTGAGGACCTCTTAAGCTGAGTGCCTCACTATCAGGTCTCGCACTGCCCTGTATGGTTAAGGAATACTGCAGTATTACACTAGTCTCTGGGGGCAGGGATGTCACCTTAGCTCCAGCCCCAGCACAATTGTGATCATTGGTGCTTGCTATATATTTTTTTTAACTCTTTTTTATTATATTCATTATGTTCAAGGCACAAATCATTCAGATAGTATACAAATACATTGCAATTCAGCATTAGGCATTCCTGTAACATGTTCTCATTGGTAATTATTACAGCATAGTAATCTACAGTACCCCTTAAACTAATCTTGTGTCCCTCCCTCCTATTATTCATCCATGCCCTCTTCCGCCTGGACCCTCGGTGGCGCACAAATGTATCCCCTGAATTTATTCCAGGCCCCCCAAATCCTGCTCCACTTTCAGGGACAGCCACGACTGATGAACACAGTTCTCTCGGCCACCATAACTGTATCCATGTCCTTGCACCATGCGGCGAGTGTCGGCAATTCTGCTGAGCCCCATTTTTGAGGGATATTACGTTTTGCAACCATTATCCCCAACGTGGCCCAGTCTTTTGCTGGATGAGTAACGTCATTTGGTTCCCAAACATTTAGCAAACACCTCTTTGGTTCAGGCACCAATGACACTTCCTCTGTTTGCGATATTGTTCTCATCACCTTTACCCAGTATTCCATGATCTTTGGGCATTGCTACAAGGTGTGGTAAAATGTACCCTCCTCCCCACATCGCCGTAGGCAATACGGGTGCGATGTTGTACCTATCCTATAGAGGGTGGACCTAATGTAGTAGGTTTTGATGTAGTATTATGAGCTGCACCAGCCTGAGTTTTGAGGGTATTCCCACCTCCTGTGGGGAAGTTAGTGCCTCCTGCCAGTCGGTGTCGTCAAGTTCCCCCACATCACAGGACCATTTTTCCCTGAGTGTCACAGTAGGATCAGGCAGGTTGTTAACTAGTTTTCGTTAGGTGAGAGAGGTAGCCCGCTTATGCATGCAGTCTGTCAGTAGCCTATCCTCTAGGGGTATGGCCTCTGGGACCTCGGTACCAGGTGGTAAGGCCGTTTGCAGTGCGTGTTTTATCTGCATATATCAAAAAATTTCAGAGGGTGCCAGGTCATACTGCTGTTTAAGACGTTCGAATGTAATTACTTCCCCCTTGCTCTACATGTCGCCCACCGTGGATATGCCTGTTGCGTACCATTGAGCGAATCCCTTACTATTCCTAAGCCTTCCCAGTCGCTGCATATCCAAAAGAAGAGTAAGTTGGGTTATAACCCCTTGCCAGCCCAATTTAGTATGTGCTGTGTGCCATATGGTAACTGTATGTTTTGTGGGCCCTAGTAACGAGAGGGCTTGCTTCTTGTTATAAAAGGCAGATAGCATACCTTCTGCTCTTACTCCAAATCTGTCTGCTTTGAGTGCAGGGTCCGCTTGCGGCGCATGTATCCATTTGTTAACGACTTTTAACTGAGCTGGCCAATAGTATAATTGGATGTTTGGGAGTGCTATTCCTCCGTCATACCACCCTCTAACCAACTTGTTCTGCGCTATGCGCGCTGGTTTGTTCCCCCACAGCAGACTAGAAACCTGAGCTGCTATTGTTTTGAAGTAGCTTGGCGTTACTGGGAACGGTGTATTTTCCAGTGTGTACAGGAATCGAGGGAGCGCCATCATTTTAAAAAGCGCTGCCTTTCCCAGCAGTGTCAGTGGTAATGCCCCTCAATGTATTGCATCCCTTTTTAAACACTCCAAGGGAGGCATGAGATTTCTTTTGAAGAAGTTATCTGGGTTAGCTGTTATGTATATACCTATATATTTAAATGCGTCTTCCGTGATCTGTAGTAGGCAATCCATTGGGAGTTGAGGTGGAGCGCCATGCAGTACATACAAGATGGATTTGGAACAGTTTATGGTGTACCCAGACGCCCGCACAAAGAGCTCACATATATTCAAGAGTGCCAGTATGGAGCGGCTAGGGGAGGCCATATATAATAATATGTCACCCGCATACAGTGAGATGTGGTCTTCCCACCCTTCCGCCCATCTAATTCCTCGGATCATTGGCTCCCATCTAATCCATGCCGCCAGCAGCTCCAGTACAAGAGCAAAAAGTAGCGGCGACAAAGGGCAGCCTTGGCGTGTGCCACGTGCTAGTGGAAAGTCCTTGGAAATGTGTCCATTGGCCAACATGTGCCACTGGTTTAGTATATAGTAGACGTACCATGCGCAGAATTTAGGGTCAAAGCCCAAGTGATTTAGCACAGCGAATAGGAAGAGCCATTCAACCATATCCAACACCATTTGTGCGTCCAGGGAAAGTAGGCCAGCTGGTTCCTGAAGATATGGGATACGGGCCATCACACCGTGCATACGCCTCATGTTCAGAGCCGTGTTTCTGCCCGGCATGAGACCGGACTGGTCCGGATGTATCAGGGTCACAAGGTGTGGCGTGGCGTCAGTCTGATCGCAAGGACTTTCGCAAGGATTTTAGCCTCTGCATTGATTAAAGATATTGGACGATACGAGGTACATTCTTCAGCGGGCTTTCCAGGTTTTGGGATCGCCACTATGGTGGCAAATCGTTGACCATTGGAAAACATGTGGAGCAGGTGTGGGGCAATAGTCCCATCCATCTTTTCATAGACTTCAATAGGTATACAATTTGGTCCTGCTGCTTTCCCAGATTGCAGTGAACCGATCGTCACTTGCAGCTCCTCAACTGTAAGATCGGCCTCAAGCGTAAGAGCTGCTTCCGGGGTGAGTTTGGGCATAGCAATATCTTTTACGTAAGTTAGCGCCTCTTCCACCGTCAAGGCGGAGAACGACATATATACCTGCTGAAAGTGTTGTGCTAGTGTGCTATTGTCCGCGGGTCAGTTGTCACTTGTTCCTCCCTTGTCCGGATCCGCGCTATCCATTTTTCCCTTGTTTCCTTTTACAAAGCCGCGCCAGAAGTTTTCCGGCCTTGTCGCCGGTTTTGTATAGCTTATGTTGTGTGGCCGTCAGTCGCAACTTAGTCGCTTCCCTAAGATACTTCCTGTGGTGCTGCGGCTTAAGAAACAAACACTGGGATGTAGCCGGCGTTGGGTTATTGGTGTGTTGGGCATCAGCGCTATGTAGCTCTAACTCTTGCGTGCAGTTCCTGCTGCTTTTCCCGGTTATGACCCGTAATAGAAGCAATGGCCTGCCCTCTGAGAACGGTTTTTTAGGCCTCCCACAGGGTAGTCGGGGAGCTGACCGACAGGACATTTTCTTGCAAGTAGTGTTTCGTCGCAGTAATGACAACCTTCTTAATCTTGGGGACTTGCAGATAACCAGGATATATGGGATAGACACACTGCCGCATCCAGTGGCGATACGTGTATGTTAACAGCACCGGAAAATGGTGGGAGATACCTCTGGGTCTAATCTCTATACGTTAAACATTTCTCAAACTATCTGCTGAAGTAATAAAGTAATCTATTCTGGTCAGGCTATTGTGAACCCCAGAGTGGAAAGTGAATTTCCATGCTGTAGGGTGGTGACATCTCCATACGTCAGTGAGCCCAAGCGCCTCCAGAAAACTCTCACGGCGAGACTCGCCAGCTATGTGCGCCCTCGCTGGGTACCGGTCTAAGGTCCCATCTATAGTTGCATTAAAGTCTCCCCCAATCAGCAGTTCCCCCTCCGGAAGGTCAAGTAAAAAGTCACTAAGAGCTGGGAGCGTTACAGCATTAAGGGCTGGAGGAATGTAGACTGACACTATATGGATAGATCGCTCCTTCCCATTGACCTACAATAGCCACGAAGCGGCCGTAGTCGTTTGTTTTTATTTTATTTATTATTAATGGTGACTGTTTTCTGACTAAGATACCTACACCCCTTGAGCCAGAAGAGAACTCCGAATGTGCTATCATTTTAAACCCCCACCTGTCCAACGCCTTACATGTGGTGCCAGTGAGATGCGTCTCCTGCAACAGGACCACCATTGGGGACCACCACTTTAAACAGTGTAAAATTAAACCTCTCTTTATTTTGTCCCCCAGGCCATGTACGTTCCATGTAATCAAGGACAGGGGCACCACTTGGAACATGGGAAACATCCCTGGATCAGGGTCTGTTGGGTCCCATGCTGTCATAGCTGGCCTAATGTATAAGTAGTGTTACAGAGTCATATGCGCAATGTACCTGTCGACTAATGCCTAAGAATGCTTCATACCTGAGTGCCTTTCTAGAAACTGAAACAAGGAAAAAACATAACCATAAGAGCAATCCCAGCCCCTCCACCCCCCACCCTGCCTGCCTGCTAGACGGAATCAAAACTGCCTGCCACCCCAACTTTGCAGAGTGTTTAATACCCAATCCCATGAACAGTACTTGCGTGTAGCGGGTGAGAAGTCCGCAGAAGGCCGTAGTCTCTCCCCACCCCAAAGACAATCATTCAATAAAGTTCTCCAGCATCTTTTCGGCAATTCTGCTGCTGTGGTCATTGGTTCACCCCCAGGCAGGGCTGGAGGTAATCAGTTTCTCCAAGTCCCTTTTGTAATGAAGTCCTCTCCTTATGCACAACAAAGCCGTGTAATTGTCTCCTGGTTTTGGTGAGTCCATGGGAGTACTATCACTTGTCATCATTCCTCGGCCTCTGACCGTTGCGCACAGTCTCACTCCTCGGTCTCTGTCCGCTGTGGGTGTTCTTCCTCTTGCTCCTGTCCACGATCCCTGAAGTCCTCTTCCACCTTGTGTTGCCGTTGGTGTCTTTCCGACTGCCTGGATCCCTCCACCCATCGCCATCCCTCGAGCCAGTCGTGGGCCTCCTCCAACATCTAAACAAAACAAAGTTTTTCCATCAGCTACTACACACAGTTTCACCGGAAACAGCATTGAATATGGTAGTTCCTTGTGTCTAAATTCTTTTTTTATCTCCAGGAATCTCCTGCAATTCTTAGTAACTGCCGCCGTATAGTCCGGGAAGAAGGATACCACCGAGTTTTGAATGCGTAGCCACCTTTGCTGTTTGCAGTATGGCATCCTGTCTCGGAAATTGAAAATGCGGGCCAGGATGGGTCTAGGGGGTGCCCCAGGCTTGGGCTTACCCCCCGGCACCCTGTGCGCTCTTTCCACAGAAAAGTTGAGAGCCCTCTGGGTTGAAGTCTATTTTTTATGAGGTCTTCTATGATAAGGTCCACAGTAGGGCCCCCTCGTTCTCGGGAATGCCCGTAATTCTGACGTTGTTGCGCCGGGAGCACCCTTCCTGGTCATCCAGCTTTTCTGCCATGAGTCTATTTTCTGCCTCTAACTGACTGACCTTTTTGAGCAGGGAGGTGGTGTCCTTAATAAGAGCCTTCGTCACCTGTTCAACTTCTGTGACCCTGGCGGTCATCTTTTGAAAGTCTGCCCGCAGGAAGGCGACATCAGTGGAGATCGATCCCACCATCAATTGCACATTGGTAAGAGCGGATATAATATCTTCCAGCGTTACCTTGGCCGCTCCCTCCACTTCCGGGGCCTTGTCTGATAGACCTTTACGCTCAGGTAGTGCAGGAAAGTCTTTTGCATAAGCGTATTTATCCAGCTTGACCTGAGAGGTCATGTGTGGGCCTCTGCCCCCAATCCTCATCCGGATAGTGCAGTGCTAGCTGGTAGCCACCGCCTGCTGCAAGACCTCAAGCCACGCGTGGCCTGTCCGTTTTCCCGCTGCGCCGCAAAATGTATTCGTGGGGCCTGTGACCAGTAATGCTTGTCCAGTGAGGCTGCCTTTATGCTGTTGTGACACAGTTTCACCCCGTGAGCCCTCTCTCTGACTCTCGGGGCCTCCAGCTAGTGGGTTCGGGCTTGGCTATATTCGTAGCCTCGGGCGATAATTTGTGCTTGCAAGCACTGCTGCCACAGGTGCCAGTAAGTGAGCCTTTTGGGGCACGGGGGGCTTGTTCCCCCCGATTCACTTTAAATTCATTTGCTCACCGGCCGGCGGGAGCTGTCCTGGGTGCTACTCAACTCACCATGCCACCTACTGGGGTCCCGGTGCTTCCATCTTCTGCTGAGTTGAGGCCACAATGGTGGGTGCTTTCCACCCCCTGTTCCGGATGCCTCAGGTGGGCCTCTGCCGCAATTGAATCCCCGGCATCGGCTAGGTAAATAGGCCGCTCTCCTCTCTGTGGTCTCCAGGGTGCATAAAATGTCGATCTGGCCAGAAGCTGGGCCACGCACGTCTCCGGGTGGGCTCTGCTTTACTTTAGGCTCCGGTTCCGACCGCTTGACTAGGCAGCTCCCTTACATGCTTTCTCCGGGGCGTGCCGAGCATCAATTCGGGGCCGAAGTTGGCCCGGTGTGCGCTCTGTTGACACGCACACTGTGTGTATTTCCGGGGCAGGATTGATGTCCGGATGACGCAGGCAACTGTAGGCGCTTTCCGCTCCTGTCTCCGATCGCCTTCCGAGCCTCCCACCTCGCCACCTGCAGTTCGCTGAGTCTCGCCCTTCTCAGACGAGCTTCTGCTGCAAGTTAGTCCCCGGCTGTGGCCGTGTAATAAGGCCGCTACCTTCTCCACGCTCTCTTCAGCACGCCGAGTATCGGTTCAGGCCGGGAGCTGGATCGGTTGATACCTCTTGCACTCCGCTCACTGTGTGCGTCTTTGGGGCAGGCTTAATGACCGGATTGTGTGTCGGATTGCTCGGGGAACCCGACGTCTCCCTCGGAGCTCCTCTAAGCTACGGCCATCTTGTTCGGCTGCAAGCCATGCCCCCCGGTGCTTGTTATATTTGAGTTCAAGGTCTCGAGCATTGCCTCGATTTTACTTAATCTATCCGAAAGAGGCTGTAATAAGTGGGTGAAGGACTGCTCCATTTTTGGTAATAATATGTCCATAAAGGGTATGGGGGCTGTTGCAACCTCCTATGTGTTAGTGTCAATTAGTTTCGTAGCTAATCTTCCGCCTCCTCTTTTCCTTTTTGTTGGCGGTTCGCCATGAACAGGTGGGAGAGTGAACTCTGGCATTAACTCGGGGGTTTTGGCGTTTGGAACAAGTTACTGTTTGCGTCGTGATTAAAGGGGAGGCAAGTCATCCACATACACAATCTGGGGATCGATGTTGAGGCAAGTCATCCACATACACAATCTGGGGGTCGATGTTAGTGCTATCAGTCATACAGTCAGGCACTACTAGAACACCATGGATAATCTACGCTCCACAGTCTGCATCTCCTTGTTCAGGGCGTCAGAGGCTCTTATGAGGAAGGCATCTAGTCTGTTAGTTGACTGACCTCCTTTGGTGGTTGGTTTCCCTTTGGCCATCTGAGTCAGCTCAGCCAAGTTCTTATTCCAGGAGGACCTGGACTTGCAATCCGGACCGTAATAAGCCACCAAGATTGCCCATACCTGTACAAACTTTCGCAGGTAGCCTCTACTCCTCATAGATTTTTTGATACCTGTTGTAACCACGAAGATCAACCCTCGAGTGTCTAGCCCCTGGTATGACGACGCTTTGCGCGCTCTGAAGGGAGCCTGTAGACGGGCGGAGAGGGCCTGGCGGAAGACATATGGGGCTGAGCAAAAAGCTACTTATGTCGCGTCCGTCAAGCTCTATCACCGGGCCATTTGTCGCGCCCGAGCGGCATTTTATGCCGAGGAATTCCGGAACAGCACTAACCCATCGAAGGCTATCTTCAAGGCGGTGAAAGATCTTATGTCTAAGCGGCCTATTTCTACGGCTGAGAGTTCTGTCACACATTGTGAGTCCCTTGCTTCCTACTTCTTGGGTAAAGTCCAGTCTATTTATCGGACTTTCCCGAGTATGGGTATAGCACTGGGCAGCCCCAAGGGGACACCCTACCAGCCCGCTCTTCTCACTCTTCCCCTCCTCACCGTGGAAGGGTTTGATAAACTGGCTACGCAAGTTAAATCTGGGTCCCCATCCGATCCAGTGAGGCCTGCCCTCTTTCGGGATCAGACCTTTGTGGGACGTGTGGCTATACGCTCTCTTGTTAATCTCTCCTTAGAGACTGGGGTCGTTCCTACCAGCTGGAAACAGGCGGTGGTGTCTCCGATTATTAAAAAGCCATCTCTTGACCCGTCTAAGCCGGAAAGCTATCGCCCCATCTCGCTGCTGCCCTGGCCAGCTAAGTTGACAGAGGCCCATGTCAATCTGGCCCTGTCTGAACACTTAGCCCGGTCCAATGCCCTCGATCCCACACAGAATGGTTTCCGTGCTGGTCACAGCACGGAGACTGCTCTTCTGGTGATGGTGGAACATCTCCGTGCAAGGTTGGATGCTGGACAGATGTCGGCGCTGATTTTGTTAGATCTCAGCGCCGCATTCGATACTGTGTCGCACAGCATCCTCCTTGGGCGGCTCGAGGAGACTGGTATCGGCGGCCTGGCGCTGCAATGGTTCCGCTCCTTCCTAGACAACCGCTCCTTCTGTGTTGCCATCCCTCCGTTCAAGTCCGGGTTCCAGCCTCTGGCCATGGGGGTTCCACAGGGATCCTCGCTGAGCCCCACGTTGTTCAACCTCTACGTGAGACCGCTGGCTGATGTCGCAAGGCAGTGGGGCCTAACCATGGTCTCATACGCCGACGACACACAGCTGGCGGTTACTCTCAGCGGGGATGCGGAACAGGATGCCCCCAGGTTCCAGTCCGGTCTGAAGGCGGTGGCCAGCTGGTTGACAGGTAACTGTCTCCAGCTTAATGCCACAAAAACAGAGGTGATGGTTGTCGGGAAGGGAGTGGAGCTCTGGGGCGATCAGTGGTGGCCTTCGGAGCTTGGCCCCACTCCGACCCCAGTGCCGGAGGTGAAGAACCTCGGGGTCTGGCTTGACGTTGGTCTCACATTTATAGGGCACACCAAAAAAATCGCAGCCTGTTGCTTCGGTCTCCTTAGAGGGTTAAGGCCGGTGCTTAAGTTCTTTGACGCCCCGACTAGACAGCTTGTGGTCCAGGCAACCGTCATCTCTCGTCTGGACTACGCCAGCTCTCTGCTGGCGGGGGCTAACCAGGCTGAGTTAACACGCCTGCAGCGGGTGCAGAACGCCGCGGCGAGAGCCATTGTTGGACTTCCTAAGTTCTCCCAGGTGTCTCATGTCATCCGCTCCCTGCACTGGCTCCCGGTTAGGAAGCGTATCCTCTTCAAGGTCCTGTGTCTGACCTTTAAAATCCTTAGAGGCATAGGTCCTGAGATCTTGGCCAACTCCATTTCCTTTTATGTCCCTACCCGTAACCTTCGATCACAAGGTCAGGCCCTTGCTGTTGTCCCCAGATTTAGGCTCAGCCGGATGGGAGGCCGTTCCTTCAGGGTGAGAGCTGCGTCAATCTGGAACACCCTCCCTGTTGAAATTCGGCTGATAGAGGACTTGCTGTCGTTTCGTAGAGCCATAAAAACTTTCCTATTTTAGCCCCTCTGTTTTAGCACTTTTTGTAGCATTTTAGCCTTGTTGTGTTATGACTGCTCTGTGTCTCTGCGCCGGGATGCTCCTTCGCTGGAGTCGCTGTGCGCATAACAAATTGTTATAACATAACATAACATAACAGATGTTCTTTCCACCTTCATACAGCCATGTATTCCTTCTAGCCACATTTGTTTAGTTAAAGCTGCCGGGATCCTCCTATTTTACCTTTTGAAGACACTGTGTTGTTGTCCCATCCACTACCTGCCAGAAACTTCAGCTCCTAGCAGTACTCCAAATCCAAAAATGGCACTACACAGAAAACGGATGGAGGTCACAGGTAAGTTAAATGTCTGATCATTTGCCTTTGGACCTAACCGCTTTATTTATTACTGACAGGGTAGCTGTATGTCTTTTGTTACACATCCCTATTGACATCATTCTCAGTATATAATGCTATTGTTTTACATATTATGCATTGTCTTTTAAAATTTGCCTTAGACTTGCCAATATATCACAATAAGTAATCTTTTAGGCCTTGACTTAACTTGCATGAGAACAATCGTTATGGGTCTGAAAATTAGTATTGAAAGCAAATACACTGTATCTTTTTGTATGATTTACACTTACTCCTCATGTATATGTGTCTCTCCTCTATCAGCCTCAGTAATACAACAGCCCTCCGTGTCCACTTTGAGTACATCAACACCGACGACATCACAGGAAAATCCTGGCAGAAGGTATTAGGCCCTATACCATCCATTGCTCAGTTAGGTCTGGGAACTTATGATGTTAACTTCTGCATCTCGTCATTTGACCAGTTAACAAATCATTTATTTTAATCTTTTACGAACATCAAAATGTTGAAAGCATTTGTTTTCCTTTCTTGTATTTATCTCAGATGTGTCAGTATTTGAGGTCATGATGATTTTTATGGATAGACAATATCCATTGAAAATAATGGTGCAGAGACAGAATATCGAGTAAAAAATATCAAGTTGCACCAATATCGAATCATTAATATTGTGGTTCAGAAATATCGAAGGAAGAATATCGTAGTCAAGAATATCGACTCAAGGTAAGTAATATAGATTTAAAAAATATTGAAGTGTTTAATATGAATATGACTCATTATTTTGCATACCATTACTACGCAGCATTTTAATACAAAGTTTTTACTTAGCAAATAGCATTACTACGCAAGTTTTTAGTTTGCATACCTTTGCATTGCAAGTGTTAATGTATGCAAACTAAAAATGTGCCTAGTAATAAAAACAGACATTTACCCCAACACTAAACTAAATACAAATACACTACCCTACACATAACAAACTCCAAAACACTACCCAAACACTACACTACCCTACACTACTCAAACACCACTGCACTACCATTAACCCTAAATCACTACCCCTGCATGACCCTGCCCCTACCCTCAGTCCTGTCCCTACTCCAAAACACTAGCCTTCACAACCCCCAACACTACCCTAAACCCTAAACCACTACCCTAGACTACACAACACCACAACACTACCCTAAAACCTAAAACACTACCCCCTGCACAACCCTCCCCTGACCCCCAGTCCTGTCCCTACATCCAAACACTACCCTGCACGGCACCCCGACTCTACCCTAAACCCTAAAATTCTACCCTATACTAGACTAACACCACAACCTTACTCTAAACCTTAAAACACTACCGCCTGCACAACCCTCCCTGACCCCTAGTCCGCTCCCTACACTACAACACTACCCTGCACGATACCCCAACACTACCCTAAACCCTAAAACACTACTCTACACTACACAAACACCACAACACTACACTAAACCCTAAAACCCTAACCCCTGCACAACCCTCCCCTGACCCCCAGTCTTCCCCCAACACTACCCTGCACGACACCCCAACACTACCCTAAAACACTACTCTACACTACACAAACACCCCAAGACTACCCTAAAACACTACCCTACACTACACAGACACCACACATTCTGTAAACCCTAAAACACTACCCCCGCACAACCCTCCCCCGACTCCCAGTCCTGTCCCTACACTACAACACTACCCTGCATGACCCCGACACTACCCTAGACCCCAAAACACTACTCCTCAAACACACTACCCTTAATCCTAAAAGACTACCCCCTGCACGACCCTCCCCCTACCCTAAACTCTTAAAAACAGCCCCTCTTACCTCTCCCTCTTCGTGTCCTCTGTTCTTCTTCCTACGTCGTCAGAGGGGCGGTGATCGTTTCATGTCGTTGTGAGGAAATGCGTCAGTTTCCTCACAACGATGTGGTTCGCATTACAACACTTGCGTTGTTACAGCGCATGCGATGTAATAACATGCGTAGAAATGGCTATGCGTTATTACCGCGCATGCGTTGTAACGCTAGCATAGTAATGGTACGCGGTGTAATGACCGCGTACAAATGGATGTCTACCATTTAATATTGTTTTCAAAAATATAGTTGTTAGAAATATAGTTTTTTCATTAATGTTATGTATTTTAATATAGATTTTTTAAGTATGTTATGTATGTTTTTTGTATTAGAATTGTTTGTATTTTTAATATATGTGTTACATTTTTAGTAGTTATTATTATATTTTTTTTATTTAGCATTTTTCTAATTCCGCAGCGGGTTGTGGGTTTATAGGGAAATTAGGTGGAAAGTAATTTAATTATATTAAATTATAGTGTTAAATGTGTAATTTATTATTAATTAATTATTAATTGATTGTTAATTAATTTTAATTAATTAGATGGTAATTAATTGTGGTCATTGTGTAATTAATTTTAGGTGTGTGTTTTGGTGTTTATAGGTGTAAAGCGAGGGAAGTAATTTATTTTTAATTTATGAATTAATATTTGGATGTTAATTAATTTTAATTAATAATTAGTTATTAATTATGGTAATTGTGTAATTAATTTTAGGTGTGTGTTGTGGTGTTTATAGGTGTAAAGGGTGGGAAGTAATATATTTTTAACTGATGAATTTATAATTGATGTTAATTTTAATTAATTAATTGGTTCTTAATTATGGTAATTCTTTGATCAATTTTAGGTGTGTGTTGTGGTGTTTATAGGAGTAAAGGGTGGGAAGTAATCTGTATTCAATTAATTAATATATAGTTGCTAATTAATGTTAATTATTTGATATTTATTTTGGGTAATTGTTTATTTTTTTGTGTTTTTACTTTTAAAGGGGTAAAGGGTGGGTATTAAATGCATTTTAATTACTTTAATATTAGTTGTTAATAGTATTTTACAATTTATTTTATTGTCTTTTATTATTTTATAGTTTAATTTAGGTGTGTGTTGTAGATATTATAGTGTTAAAGTTTGTGTAGTCAATTAATAGTTATTTGTTTTTTGTAATATTATGTTTTAATTGATTATTAATTATGTTAATTATGGAAGTAAATTGAATTGGAAAGTGTTTTGTTATTGGTGTGGTATTATACGGTAATAAATAAAATTAATATATTTATGTATACATATTTTTGTTTGTAAATATCTTCTGGTTTAAAAGAATTATTTTATATATATTTATGTATTACTTTATATATTATTAGTAGGTTTTTGTTATATGTAATTAATATTATAATATATTTTCTTGCTATATATTTAATACATTTGAATTTTCCTTTTTTGTAATATTGTTTATTTATTTTTATGATTTATTTTTATGATTTATATTTTTGTTTTATCTGTTTGAGTGTGGATAGTAATTTGTGTCTCTCTGCTATTCAACACTTTCCCTACTGTTGCACTCACTGGAGTGGGAATAGTAATTGTTACCTTTCCGCCATCCGGCACTTACCCTACTGCTGCACACACCGGAGTGGGAATAGTCATTTTTACCCCTCCGCTATCCAATACTTTCCCTACTGTTGCACTCACTGGAGTGGGAATAATAATTTTTATCCCTGTGCTATTTAACACTTCCCCTACCGTTGCACGCACCGGAGAGGGGATAATATTTTTCACCCCTCTGATATCCAACACTTATCCTACTGTTGCATTCAGTGGATGGGAATAGTAATTTTAACCCCTCCACTATCTAACACTTTCTCTCCTGATAGACTCTATGGAGTGGCAATAGTAATTTTTGCCCCTCCGCTATCCAACACTTTCCCTACTGTTGCTCTCACTGGAGTAGGAATAGTACATTTTACCCCTTAGCTATCCAAAACTTTCCCTATTGTTGCACTCACTGAACTTGGAAAAGTAATGTTTACATTTTGCTGTCCAACACTTTCCCTACTTTTGCTCTCACTGGAGTGGGAATAGTACATTTTACCCCTTAGCTATCCAACACTTTCCCTATTGTTGCACTCACTGGAGTTGGAAAAGTAATTTTTACGCTTTGCTATCCAACACTTTCCCTACTGTTGCACTCACTGGAGTGGGAACAGTAATTTTTACCCCTCAGCTATCCAACACTTTCCCTACTGTTGTTCTCTTTGGAGTGGGAATAGTAATGTTTAACCCTCTGCTATCCAACACTTTCCCTATTGTTGCACTCACTGGAGTTGGAATAGTAATTTTTAGCCCACCCCGCTATCCAACACTTTCCCTACTGTTGCACTCACAGGAGTGGGAATAGTAATTTTTACCCCTCCACTATCCAGCACCTGCCCTACTGCTGCACTCACTGAAGTGGGAATAGCAATTTCTACCCCTCCACTATCCAATACTTATCATATTGTTGCACTCACTGGAGTCGGTATAGTAATTTGTACTCCTCCGCTATCCAACACTTTCCCTACTGTTGCACTCACTGGAGTTGGAATAGTAAATTTCCCCCTTTGCTATCCAACACTTTCCCTACTGGTGCGCTCACTGGAGTGGGAATAGTAATTTTTACCCCTCCGCTATCCAGCACTTTCCCTACTGTTGCACTCACTGGAGTGGGAAAAGTAATTTTTACCCCTCCACTATCCAACACGTATCTTACTGTTGCACTCACCAGTGTGGGTATAGTAATTTTTACCCCTCCGCTATCGAACACTTTCTCTCCTGTTGCACTCATTGGAGTGGGTATAGTAATTTTTACCCCTCCGCTATCCAACACTTTCCCTACTGTTGTACTCTTTGGGGTGGGAATAGTAATCTTTAACCCTCCGCTATCCAACACTTTCCCTATTGTTGCACTCACTGGAGTTGGAATAGTAATTTTACCCCCCCCCTCGCTATGCAACACTTTCCCTACTGTTGCACTCACTGGAGTGGGAATAGTAATTTTTACCATTTGCTATCCATAACTTTCCCTACTGTTGCACTCACTGAAGTGTGAATAGTAATTTGTACCCCTCCACTATCCAACACTTATATTATTGTTGCACTCACTGGAATGGGAATATTAATTTTTACCCCTCCTCTATCGAACACTTTCCCTACTGTTGCACTCTTTGGAGTGGGAATAGTAAGTTTTACCCCTCCGCCATCCAGAACTTTCCCTACTGTTGCACTCACTGGAGTGAGAATAGTAATTTTACCCCCCCCTCGCTATGCAACACTTTCCCTACTGTTGCACTCACTGGAGTGGGAATAGTAATTTTTACCATTTGCTATCCATAACTTTCCCTACTGTTGCACTCACTGAAGTGTGAATAGTAATTTGTACCCCTCCATTATCCAACACTTATATTACTGTTGCACTAACCGGAGTGGGTATAGTAATTTTTACCCCTCCATTATCCAACACTTTCCCTACTGTTGCACTGTTTGGAGTGGGAATAGTAAGTTTTACCCCTCCGCCATCCAGAACTTTCCCTACTGTTGCACTCACTGGAGTGAGAATAGTAATTTTTACCCCTCCACTATCCAACACTTATAATACTGTTGCACTCACCGGAGTGGGTATAGTAATTTTTACCCCTCCGCTATCCAACACTTTCCCTACTGTTGCACACTTTGCAGTGGGAATAGTAACTTTTACCCCTCCGCCATCCAACACTTTCTCTACTGTTGCACTCACTGGAGTGGGAATAGTAATTTTTACCCCTCCGCTAACCAACACTTATCCTACTGTTGCATTCAGTGGAGTGGGAATAGTAAATTTTACCCCTCCACTATCCAAAATTTTCTACACTCTTACACTCTTTGGAGTGGAAATAGTAATTTTTTACCCCTTTGCTATCCAACACTTTCCCTATTGTTGCACTCAGTGTAGTTGGAATAGTAATTTTTACCCTCCGCTATTCAACACTTTCCCTACTGTTGCACTCACAGGAGTGGGAATAGTAATTTTTACCCCTCCGCTATCCAGCACTTTCCCCACTGTTGCACTCACAGGAGTGAGAATAGTATTTTTTACCCCTCCGCTATCCAACACTTATCTTACTGTTGCACTCACTGAAGTGTGTATAGTAATTTTTATCCCTCCGCTATCCAACACTTTCCTATTGTTGCACTCACTGGAGTTGGAATAGTAATTGTTACCCACCGGCTATCCAACACTTTCCCTACTGTTGCACTCACTGGAGTGGGAATAGTAATTTTTAACCCTCCGCTACCCAGCACTTTCCCTACTGTTGCATTCACTGGAGTTGGAATAGTAATTTTTACCCCCCCCCCCGCTATCCAACACTTTCCCTACTGTTTCACTCACTGGAGTGGCAATAGTAATTTCTACCCCTCTGTTATCCTGCACTTTCCCTACTGTTGCACTCACGGGAGTGAGAATATTAATTTTTACCCCTCAGCTATCCAACACTTATATTACTGTTGCTCTTACCAAAGTGTATATAGTAATTTTTAGCACCCTCATTATCCAGCACTTTTCCTGCTGCTGCACCCTTTGGAGTGGAAGTAGTAATATTTACCCCTCCGCTATCCAACACTTATCTTACTGTTGCACTCAGTGAAGTGTGTATAGTAATTTTTATCCCTCCGCTATCCAACACTTTCCTATTGTTGCACTCACTGGAGTTGGAATAGTAATTATCACCCACCGGCTATCCAACACTTTCCCTACTGTTGCACTCACTGGAGTGGGAATAGTGATTTTTAACCCTCCGCTATCCAGCACTTTCCCTACTGTTGCACTCACTGGAGTTGGAATAGTATTTAGTAATTTTTACCCCCCCCCCGCTATCCAACACTTTCCCTACTGTTGCACTCACTGGAGTGGCAATAGTAATTTCTACCCCTCCGTTATCCTGCACTTTCCCTACAGTTGCACTCACTGGAGTGAGAATAGTAATTTTTATCCCTCCGCTATCCAACACTTTCCCTATTGTTGCACTCACTTGAGTGGGCATTGTAATTTTTACCCCTCCGCTATCCTACACTTTCCCTATTGTTGCACTCTTTGGAGTGGGAGAAGTATTTTTTTCCCCTCCGGTATCGCACACTTTCCCTACTGTTGCTCTCACTGGAGTGGGAATAGTAATGTTTACCCCTCCACTATCCAACACTTTCCCTACTGTTGCACTCACTGGGAATAGTAATGTTTACCCCTCCACTATCCAACACTTTCCCTACTGTTGCACTCACTGGAGTTCGAATTGTAAATGGAATTTCTCCGCTATCCAACACTTAGGGGGATAGTTATTTTTAACCCTTTGCTATCCAACACTTTCCCTACTGTTGCACTGATTGCATTGTGTTTAAGTTTAATTATTTTTTAATAGTTTAACGTTTTAATTTATTATAGATTTATTTATATTTTAAATCATTAATATATATTGTTATTTTTATATTATTTTTAACTTTTATCATACATTAAAAATAATAGTTTATTAATTGGTTTTAAGTAAATAGATATGTATACATATTATGTTTGTCTGTTTATTTTTTATTAAGTTTATTTGTTATCTTTTATTAAAATGTATGTTATTTTGTAGAAATGATATTTAATATTTAATATATTGAATATATAATACTTTATTTATTATATATATATATATATATATATATATATATATATATATATATATATATATATATATATATATATAAAAGTCAACATTTTAGATATCTATAGTTTTTTTAACATCGATATTTTTAGTCGATATTATTGTACTTACCTGTTTAAGTATAGGAGTCAATATTTTTGTTGTCTGTATTTTTTACTCGATATTTTTTACATCAATATTTTTTACATCTATGTTGTGTCAGTGAACCGAAAATATTTCTTCTCTCTATATCTGTAGGATCTGGAAAATCTTTGGAAACACCACCCGGTGTACCTGGATCTGAATGTAGATTAGGGTGAAAATCTTTATGAAGGCCCTGTCCTATGGTGATGGGTTGCAACACACAATAGGCTACAACAGTCTTGCACACAACTTCAGGGGAGTACACCAGCACCCTCTTGTACAGTGACGGCATCTTAAAGGTTTCAAAAAGTGCTTTCAATAATTGCTTCTATACATATGCCTGTCCTATTGTACCTCTGCTGAGGAAGTGTGGTTGGACGTCTGTAGGGTGTGATGAGATGGGGGAGAGACTATACCCGCCATCACCTGCAACAAAGAAGTGAAATTTTTCTAAAGGGATCTCTAATATACATTTAGTACATTATACCTATCACTATACAGTGGATGTGAGGGTAGTGTGTGCGTACTGAGTTGAACTGATTATATTATTGAGTATGTTAGAGATGCTAGCCCAAATGCACATTTAGTCCCAGTGTGAGGTGTTGTTACTTACTGAAGAGCCAGATGTCAGTGACATTCCCAGCAACCAAGAAACATGTAGGAGATGACATATGTAAGATGTAGTAGTTTGTGTGTGCTGCCAAGAAAGGCAGCGTACATATCAGTGAAGCAGTCATGGACAGCTTGCACATTGATTGACTGTCAGTTCTGTAAAAGGTATGGTGTGTGGTGAGGAAGATGAAGTGCCACATGGGTGCAGGCAATGGCACTTAGCACATGAGGGAAGTAAAAAAGGCATAGAATTCCCTTGAACTCTTTTCCTTTCTACCAGTAACTGTGACATGGTGATAAACTGGTGCACACTTCTGTTGATGCATGTCAGTACCTGATGCAAGTGTAGAGACTGGCTTGCCTGTGAGGTGGCCACGTTATCAGAGGTGACCCTTTGGAAAGATACAGTGACCATGAAATGCAGTGCAGTCAGATGTTTGATCTGGCCAGAGATAGTCTTGGAGTGGGTTGAAGGTAAATCTAGTTCCTGCTCTCAGTCTGCAACCATGCCAAGGATCACTTCAGGTGAGAAGTGGTAACTGGCAATAACATCTTCCCTGGACATTTCAAAAATGTTTATCCTTTACTTGTAAAACCTCTCTTTCCTCCTCCTCAAATACGTGATCCTCAAAATGAGGGGCACATAAGCAAACATATTCACTGACTTAGTTGTTTGTTGAGTGAGTTCATTTCTTATGTGGTCAGCCTGGTTATGATTGCTGGACTTGAAATTTGTTTCAGCTAGAGAAGGGTTGTGGATTTAAGATCAATCACTTGTTTCATTACAAGAAGCGCTGCAAGTTTTTTAAGCCTTGCTATATAACTCAACAGAAATGAAATGAAATGAAATGAAAAATTGCACTTGTATAGCGCTAACTACCCGGAGGCGCTTGTGACTGATTGCTTACCGCGGGCTCAGGGCAGTTTAGCGGGTTTTGACAAACAAGTGCGTTTTAAGAGCTTTCCTAAAAGACATATGGTTGCTGTTTCCTCGAAGAGATAGAGGGAGGGAATTCCAAAGTTTAGCCGCAGTGTAGGAAAAGGAGCGGCCTCCCCAGCGGGCTTTCTTAACTTTGATGGAAGTTGCCAGCTGGAGGGTGCCCGAACGGAGGGAGCGGGAAGGGACATAGGGTGTAGCCATGGGATGTAAAATTGCGGGACCTGTACGGTGAAAGGATTTGTGTAAAATACACATAACCTTGAATTGCACTCTTGCCACTACAGGGAGCCAGTGAAGCTCCTTTAGGGCGTTCTTCGCTGACTGCCAGCGGGGAAGAATGTAAAGTAGGCGGGCCGCACTGTTTTGTGTGACTTGGAGCTTCTGAGTGACAGAAATCGGGACTCCCATATAAAGAGCATTCCCATAGTCCAGGCGGGAGAGTATAAGGGCCTGGACCATGACCCTCATTGCCTGGAATGGGAGCAAAGGGAGCACCTTCCGCAACATCCTCATTAGCCCAAAACAGGTAGCGGCGGTCTTGGTGGCTTGGACCGAGAAGTCCAGAGCTTTGTCGAGCCAAATCCAGAGGCTCTTTATCTGGGACTTAGGGACGGGGGGCAGGCCCAAACATGGTGGCCAGATGGATGCAAGGGCAGAGGGAGAAGGATTGCCCAATAGGATGTTGTCAGTCTTCTCCCCATTGAGTTTCAAGCAAGAAGATTGCATCCATCTGGCAACAGCCTCTAGACAGGGGCCTAAGGTGGGGGACGATCCTTCAGAGTGGTCTAAAGAGACCACCAAACAACAGCTTTTTCTTTTGAAGGAAAAACTAAGCAGATTTAAAAAAAGTAAAATATCATCCTTGTTCTATTGTTCAATAGGATTTACTTTTAACAAAATAATAAGATCTTTAAAAAATGTGTGCTTGTTACAAAATTCATCAGAATTTGATTTAAAAATATAAAGAGATTGGGCGATGAAACTAAAATAAATGTACATTACATACTATTGTTTTACAAAGTTTCAGAAATTTGGAACTACAAAAAGTCTAAAAAGTTCCTTTATTTTACCTTACAAATATATATAGTTCTTTGTTGGTTTAATGTTTATCTATGGGAGTGTGTTGCAGTACCAGTCACTGGCCGTGTGTGTTACCGGACATATTACAAGGCTGAGCTGGAGTGCATTTACTACTGTTTGTGTTTTCTTTTGGCTGTAGCAACTTTAGATGTCCAGTTTGTGAATATCAGTGGTCATACTTTTGTGGGTGGATATTTGTCCCCGCAAATCCCTCCATAAATTCCCCTTACCCTACCTATTTAATAGTAAGTATCTACATTTCCCAGCCACTCACCCTGTCCCTCCCACATTTACTACAAAAACATATGCATGTATGTACAGATATCTCCGCAGTCAGGATGGAGATCTCTGCACAGGAAAGATAGAAGTGGCGGATGCAGAGACCCCTGCATGGATATTTGTGCTATCATTGTGTGGTATTTGAGTAATATTATTGTAGTACTACTAGAGGTGGGTGATCAACTGAAAGTTCATGCCATGCTTGAGCCTGATGTCTAGCTACTCTCGAGGTCCTGTTGGAACCTCGAGCCCATAAAAAGCCGAGCTTAAATGCAGCTTCTTTTGTCTGCGCCCGAGCTCTTCCCATGATGTGGCATTCCATCCAGAGCTGCTGAATTTGAAACTGGAGAACCAGGTTCAAATCTCAGCTGAATATCATGTGATTTTGGGCAAATCACATAATCACTCCATTCTTATAAAAATTTAATGTGAGCTTTTGTAATTGGGTGCTCCCAAAAAGTGCTTCACTACCTTCAGGTCGATATCGGACTATAAAACAACTGTGAAAAAATGCACAAGAAGGTAAAACTGAAGTATTAACACAAGGAAAGGTAAATATATATTTACATATTGGCTAATTTGTACAAAGTGAAACCAGAAAACCTAGATAAATTACAGTTTACTCAATTACAGTGTGTGATCTTAGGCAAATATTTGTTGTCACCAAAACTCCTTTTGCTTTCTTATCGCATATGAAAGCAATTTTAAATATGTGAGTTCAGAATACCAGTTGTACATAAACTTATTGTTTAATTTAATAATGTTGCTCTGTATTAAACTAGGCCACATATAGCATTTACATGACAGCTGTCTTGCTTCTTAGTTCACTAATGATCCATGTTTAAAAACTATCATTTTGTATTTGTATCTCCCCCCTCCATCCGAGGGAACAGATCCTGTGGGGAAGCGAATCGCGTGGATGTGATGGCTTATTGATCTTTGAGATTGATAGGGGGGAAAGTAATTTGAAAGCTGTTTGTCCAACAATGTGGTGGTCTTTGATATCTGCTGTATAACTACCTAAATTCAATAAAAAAGAGTTTTATAAAACCTATCATTTTTTAAGAGTATTTCTCAGTGCAGTTGCATACTGTGATGCTCTGCTTGTGTGTGGGCTCTAGGTGCTGAGCCAGACCACTGGCTCAACTCTGGCTCGGGTCTCCCTGTTAATTTGTTGGCTTGCCCACCTCTAAGTACTACTAAACATACTATGAAACACAATTTTTTTAATAGGCTCTATAGACTTCTCTCCCTCCAGGTGTGCCTTCAAAGAACCTCATCTTCCCACAATTCTTCTGTTTTGCCTTTCTCCTCTGAGAGGCAATCACCCTGTGCTTCCTGCTTATGGTTGAGAGTTTAAGCTTATCTTTTTTTATTCCTGTTTGGGTATTTTCTCCTTTTGTTTTTGTGACAAGAGTTTGTGTGTTGAGGATCAACTTTTTGCTCACTTCTTAGGTCTTTGCTAGGCTTATGTCCTGGGTTAAGTTGACAATGTGTATAACCATGCCTCTCTGCTGAGCTTGCTTTGGACTGCGTGGTGCTGGTTCCTGTGTTTAGCCTGACCTTTTCTCGCATCCTGATGGGCCTGGACTGGGCTCGAGGTTGCTCTCCTGTGATTTACTGTGTGTTCTCATCAATGGATGTGGGGTTCTGCCCTGTCCCAAGACTGTGAGGACTGGATGTGGAATCTCTGCCGTATACTCCTTTTGGGCATGTGGTTGGGTGTTTCTGCTCTGTGTGATGTTCAATGGTTCCCATCACTTGAGATCAGGTGAGGGCTCTTCATTTTCTGGCATGGTCTTCCTAAGGGTTTACTGCTGGCCTTTGGGCTAGTGGGCATGGGCTTTCCCTGTGCCTGCTGCTGATCTTTGAGGATGTGTGCATTGGCTTTCTGTCTCATGCCCTCTTGTTTAGGTTTTTGTGTGCCCCTGCCTCGCAGCTATGACCAGGCACTATGTGGTGCTGGTTGACATGTTTGATCCGCCCTTCACTGTCCCGAGCAGAGGCTCAGATTGATGACTTCAACAGCTCAATGGTTGCAGTTTGCAATTCCTTGGTGCAACTGGGAATGGGCCCTCCTGTACATGCTAGATACAGGGCACTAATTTCTGTAACTCAAGAGAGCCACCTTGTATTCTGTGTGGATGGGGCCACTTTCAGATTGGGTCTCAATGGATCCTTGGACATAATGATAGATTTCAGTTTGAGGAGTTTGGTGAAATGTTAGGATATGAGCCTGTTCATTAGGAATGATCTCTGAGGACCTCCAATCAGTTTGTCAATAAGAGGAATTTGATAGAAGGAGGCCGTGGTTGCTCAGTCCCTCCCTACCCACTTCAAGAGCAGGAAGTAGTAATTTGCTCTGGCTATCAAGTGGTCAAGAGTTAGCTGAATCACTAAATCAAAATGAGATATTCCTAGTTAATAGATGTGTCTTGTTAAATTTCCAGTTAAGCAAAACACATCTAATACTGATCAAAGTCTGTTTCATGTGGATGGATAATAGGCTTTGCTGATCAATTGAGCAAGGTCCTCATGATTAGCGGGTTCACCTCCTGGCTTTTTACATAGTGGGATAGCATCTATATCAACCCTGGATTACATGTTCTGTCTGCCACTTGATTTTTAGTACAGAGGTCCCATCTCCAAAAGTTAGAGCAGTGGATATGTGGTCAATCCTGCCTCATCTGTGCATTCCCTCTGATCCATCTTCTCTGCTGGGTTCCTTGGGATTTAAAGAGACATGTCATATATATTATCCAATTGCTCATGTATTGTTCTGCTGTTTCTTATTTTAATTGCTGACAAACATAACAGCAGTAGAATTCCTAGTCTTTCCCCTTAATCTCTTACCATCCTCTTCTCACGTCCGCCTCTTCCAACTCCGCACCATCAGTGTCTGACAATATAGAAGCTGAATGGAAGGGCTAAAATGAGTCAGATATTAAATATTAAATATTGACTGTATTAATTCTGTGTTCCGATGAAATGTTGCTATGTATTAATGCTCGTTCTTTTATGATTTTTAATAATCGAATAAAGATAATTGACTGACTGACTGACTGAGTCAGACTTACAGTCATCCATCTACTGTCATACTTGGAAACATTGTTCCAGTTGCTCTGGTGAGGGTCTTTGATTAAATAGTTGCAGTTATTTTATCTTTGTTTGTGTTTTTCGAGGGATGGTTTGATAATTTCTCTCTTCCCTGATGATCATTGGCCAATGGTGTAGGTTTTCCATTATTTCTGTACAAGGTTTCTTCAAATGAGAGCTTGGAGGCATGTTTCCTGCATAGTTTCGGAGGCAGTGCCCAACAGTTCATTCACACACACCATGCTTGTGTCTTATATTAGTACTTAAAGGTTTGTTGATCCCTTATTAGACTTACTCTTGGTTTAGTCCCTGCATTTTGAAAAGGGCTAATTTTTTATTGCAGTTTTGTTTTCTTTTTTTACGGAGTTTTATATAGTGCAAACATGACCTGAAGGTATCAGGTAACAGAGCACTTTACCTGAGCACCAGTTACATTACACAAGGACACATTCATTTTTTGTTGTTGCTAGGCACGGGGAGATTAAGTGATTTGTCCAGAATCACAGGATGTTGAGCGTCGTTGCAGAGACTTGAACCTGGTTCCCCAGATTTTTAAGGTTGACTGCCCTAGCCCTTAGCCCCCACCCTCTCCCTAGTTGCTTTTGCTCTTAGATTTGGAAATCCATATGTACTGATCTGAGTTTTCTCCACAAGATAGTGTCTCAGGTTTCTATTCGGAGCATGCCACTGTTCTTCATTACTTCTTTCCAAACCCTATTTCTCCAGAGACAAGGTCTTTCTATGCAACAGAGACATTGAAGGTACATGAAGTTTGTTCTTTATTAGGGGTGGGCGGCATGTTTCATTCTGCCTGAGTAATTGGCAGAATTTGGTGACTTAGCATTGCTCTTGTACTGTGGACTTCTGGACAAATTCTACTAATCGCCATTTGATAGAATATTTTCCCATGAGGCTCCAGAAATGCTAGTGAGATATGGCATCCCCTAGCTCCATTTTCTAATGGGGCAGTCAGAGGGCAGCTTCTCGAGTGGATTTGCTGCTGCTCCAGTAGATTTTTTACCCGAGCAGCAGCAAAATCAACTGGAATGGCGAGCGATCTTGTGCACTGCCTGGTGCCCTGCATACTGACTTTTCAGCCTGGCGCGTGCTACTGGTGCTAAATTGCAGCGTGAGCAGCACAACATGCATATTTCCGGCCGTTGGTGGAACTCCACAGAATGTTGCTGCATGTTCTACTCACCCCAATTCTTTATCAGACCGGTTACCACAGTACGTTTTCGGCTTTTCCTAGCCAATCCCAAAACTTACAAGACTGATTAGGTTCCACCTCCCTATAAGGCTTTTCTGGCATAGGGTTATCAGTTGAATACCAAGGGAATCTCTTTTATTAACATCTACAGTACACCTTCCTGGGGATTCGACTCATACATTTTAATGAATAATATAAATAAGTAATCACACAAGTCACACTGTTTACTAGAGCAGTGCCGTGTGAAGTCCTGTTACATGATGTCACTGATGTCTCCTGGCTTGTGCTCATTGTTCAAAGCCCAGCAGCCTTTGAATACTATATTACAGCATTCAAGAGAGGTCAGCTGGGCCGAGCAGAGGAGCTGGCTGGCATGATTTGAATAAAGCTCTTACCTGACCTGACTCCACAGATATCCTGTGCATAAATAAGAAATATTTTACAAACTACATGATAACTTAGCTATAAAAGTATTTAAATAAGGTTCTTGTATCCAAAATTACACTCCTTATATAACAGTCCGCTACACTCACTTGCCTAACAGAAAAGATTTCTGAAATGTACACTCTTGAGCAGGGCTGGACTGGGAACGTAAACCAGCCCTGGCAATTAAGTCGGGCCGGACGCAGGGGGTGTGGGTGTTTCACTGCTGCTGCTTTTGGTACAGGGGCCGATATTGCAGCTCTGCTGCTAAACCGGCCCCCTGTACCAAAAACGGCCCCCAACAGTTCAAACCCGGCTCCCACCTTTCCGACCCACCAGGTAAACGCCTGGTGCCCGCTACAGCCAGGCCGGCCCTGCTCTTAAGGTTTCTCCTTAAATTTTCTCCTTAGTATATGATTTTTATTGGAACTTATTGAAACTTACAAAGGTTTCCCAGAGCCTTCTTAGGAAGGTTCCATAGTTCCACATTCCCAGAATACTTTTGGAAAATATTTGTGAATTGCTACTTTCTAACAAGGTTTTGAATGAGCATGCTTTTCAATTTTCTTTTTTTCTAGTTGGGTAACTATTGTTCCCCCATGGAGAAGCTTTTTCCTTTACACCTCACCAATTTTGGGGGTGTAGCCCTTACCATTCCTCCACTCCTAAACAGGAACTGATTTACTGCCAACTTTAACATTATTAGTCCTTTTCAAGGGTGGACCTGGCGGCAAAGAGGTCTGCTAATGCCTACAAGGATCTACTTTTGAAGTGCTTTTAAACCTTCATGACTTACACACCCTCTTTCCAATCTTGTAAGAAGAGTGTAAATCCATTTGTTATAAATCTCAAGTGTAATAAAAAAAGCTTTTTGCACTTACAGTTTGAATCTTTATGCGCAAATAACTTTTCTGAATCAGACTCAATTTTTTTCTTTACATTTACATCACTCCAATAACACAGGCATACATTAAATATGAATTAGGAAAATGAAACAAGCATTTGGCATCTAATTGTACATCAATAAATCTTTGGCTATAAATAAACTTAAACCCATATTATTTTACAGAAAGACCCTCGATTTATGATTTATCTTTCAAGCTTGAACCTGATCCCATGCGCTATGGCAGTTGGCTATAAACTTTATTAACCATATAAATATGTACTTTGCTAATATATAAAAACAATTAACAGTGCATAACATATCCCATGTTTTAATAGTTTTCACCCATGTTAATCATTTTTAAATATTTCTTTACAAATGTCAACAAATATTTTAATTTAATTAACAATCGGTAGGTGAATTATTTTTCATTCATTGAAAACCAAGGGGCAGATTCACAAGGCTCTTGCGCCACTTTTGCGTCATTTTTAAGATGGGAAATGTGACGCAAAAATGGCACAAGGGCCTTGTAAATCTGCCCCCAATAACCTAACTTTGTGGGGCAAAATAATAGCCATAAACCACTTCATTCCTTTTCATGACCACAGAAATACAATGAGAATTTCAACATTTTTTTTACCTATGCTGTTCTGAGAAAGGAACTGCTTACAAAGGCACAGTGGGCTAGCTGAGTATCACAGTTGAAAACTAGCAAAATGTGTGGCCACTCCAACATCTGATAGTGGATGCCACAATATCAAACAACAAAAAGTTGATGGATGGAATGCTTGAATTAATCTCAACCACTGGCAATCTCTCCAAACTGTATTCCAGTCCATAATGTTTTTGCTCACCATCCCACTCTAGACAAAGGCCAGCCTTATGCAAATCAGTACCAACCTGGCTCCTCATGGTAGCACATGAGGTCCTCTCCAGAAAGAACCGCAAGCCATAATATCAGTTACATCAATGTGAGAATGAACAGAAAACTAGGCTAAGAGATTCTTCCAACTATGGGCCAGACGTGCAAAGCTTTTTTTGTTCGCAAACGCCCTGATTCGCAGAATTGGTCCATTTGCAAATGCAAAAAGGCATTTTCAAATGTACAAAGTCCATATTGCTATTTGGTAATCTGTTACCGAATCGCAATTTGGGACTGTGAATCGGTATTTGGAAGGGCTGTGTTTAGGGCGTACCTTCCTAATACCGATTTGCATTGGTATGTACAAATGTTTTGCGTTTACATTTCGGTTACAAATCATTTGCATTTGACCATTAACTCAAAGTTGGTGGTAAGTCCATTCACAAAAGGGAAGGGGTCCCCATGCATACCCTTCTCCTTTGAGAATGAAAAAAATATATAATTTTAAGAGCTGGCAGTGGTCCAACAGACCAATGCCTAATCTTAAAAAATGAAATGGAAAACTTTTTTATGCATCCTGTTTTCCTAAATGCATCCCATTCTCCTTCAACGAAAACGGGCTGCATTTAAAAAAAAAGATTGCTTTATTGAAAAGCAATCAGAAGCATCGTGGACTGCTGATCCTAGCAGCCCACAATGCCTGTGATTTTTGCGAATCCCAATGGGTTGCAAACTGAGGCCAACCTCATTAATATTCATGAGGCCGGTCTATTTGCGACCTACTGGGGCTCACATAAAGTGTAAAACACACTTTTGTACATTAGTGTTTGCTATTATCAAATAGTGAATTGCAAAAATACACAATTTGGTAATCGCAAACACTAAGCTTAGTACATCTGGCCCTAAATTTGTTAATGGTTGGAAATGCATCAAAGTATAGGTATTTATATCTATAGAAATGTATGGACATACTGTTTACTTCTTGAGACTTTACATTATTATTATAGACACATCGACTAGCCTTTATTTCGTCATCGATTTCCATCTTAAACTTTGAGAACATTATTAGAACACCAATGAACATTTACTGTAAAGGAATTCACACCATGGTCGAAGATCCTGCATCACTTTTCCTAAAGCATGGCCTGTCTAATCCCAAGGGACATGTGGTTCCCCAGATATCTGAATCACAACCAACAAAAATCTCACACCTTTGAACGCAAGAGTGAGCTACAAAAAAAAAGATACAAAATACATTTTATATCTGCCAACTACCCTTATCTCCGAAGTCATCGTGTGTTCAATTTAAATAATTCAATGAAGCATGAAGCACGATGCCCACTACTTCTAAGTATCTCTAGAAAATTAGACATTCATTTAACTTCATCATATCAGAGATAATATTTCTGCTCCCACATATACATTCTTCATCATGAAGTTGTGAAAAATGTGTCCAACACTGCGCCACTGTAGAACAAGCATTGAAAATGCAATAGGTCTCGCCCTCGTTTAAGTTAAAGCAATTCTGTTTGTAATTATTTTGCTTTGCTTTTATTCGTGTTTTTCAAACTTTCATGTACATTACTTGCATATGTATGCATATATGTACATGTATTTATATAGATATGCAGATGTATATATATGTTTATATATATATGTATATATATACACAAATACATATATATAAATGCATATACATATATATATATATATATATTACCTACTGGCGGTCGCCAGTAGGTATATATAGTTAGGATTTTTTCTCTATGGGATTTTTGAAAATTCTATGTCTAATAACTTTGGCGTTTGTGGACGGAATTGGCTGAAATTTTCAGGAAAATGGAACATTTTGTTTCTGAGCAGCCCCTGAAAATTTGGGGGGGTTTCGTCAAGGGGGGGCTGAGAAAAAAGGGGGGCCCCAAAACGTGTTTTTAACATTGAGTTTTCCATAGGGCGGTTGGCCTCACTTTTAGCCCGAACGGCTGAATGGATTTCCACGAAACTTGGCAAAATTGTAGGGACTGGTAGCCCGATGTGCCTTTTGTAGGTCTCAATATATGTGCACCAGTGGATTTTGAGAAATTAACGTTTAAAAAAAGATATATATCTGTAACAGCGGACCGGGCAGCGCCCCGGTTCGCGGACCTTACGCGTACCGGAACTTCGCGTAGCGAAGCTGATTGGCCCTCCGGTGTCTGTCAACATTCTAAACAGTCCGGAGCGGCCGCCATCTTGTCTCTCGGTAGGATTGAGAGACAAGAGGAGGCCAAAACAAAGGGGGAAATAACCATAAGGGGGCATAGTAGATCCTCCCTGACCCCCTAGGTTTAAAGTGGAGGCTTTAAAAGGGCCCTGCGGGGCAAAAAAAAATAATTTTTTTGTTTGTTTTTTTGCGTGGGTAGCGCCCGGTCCGCGAACCGGGAAGCGTTCTGGGCAGCGTACTGCAATGAAAAATGAATGATAGACTTTTCAAATACTGTATGTTAATTGATTGTTGGTTTTGTTGATTATTTTTTAATTTTAATTTTTTCTGTAAACTACTTTCCCACCTTTTTTGATGGTGCGCTTCCCAGGGAGCGACCCGGTACGCGAACTGATGAGCGCCCCGGTTCGTGAATAAAAGCTGCAAAACTTTTATTGCCTATGTTGATGATATGGCTCTATGTTACTTACATTTCTTTGCTGTTTCAATTAATCTTTTTCTGTTATTTTTTGTTTTCTGTTTTCTATTTTTTCTCTCTGTTATTCCTCATGTTTTAATCTTATTTTGAACATTCACTCACATTCTCCAAGAAACTCTTCTTTGTTAATGTTATACTCTCTTTTTTTTTCTTTCACTTCGTTATCTATTTTGTTTTTCACAATTATACCCTCTTCCGTCTTTTCTTCGGTAAATAGATCTATTAAACAGTATCTCTTCTTTACTCCCTATAGCTGTCTTTCTTTTAACATCACTGTCTATTTACTTTCCTTATACTTACTCTTTTTTTTTTTTTTTTGGTTAGCTCCCGGTCCGCGTACCGGGAAGCTAACCGGGAAGCGAACCAAAAGAAATAGAGCTTGCCAGAGTGCTAAACATTCTAGCAATTTTTTTTGAAAGGGAAGGTAGTTCTGAAAAGAACTTTTTTTTTTTTATATTTTTGTTGTTTTATATATTTATTTATTTTTTTTGAACATTTTTTGTTTTTTTGGTATTTTTTGAACGATTTTATAATTTTTTTTGGTTTTTTTGGGGGGGGGAAACAACAAAAAACAGGCATTGAAAAGGGCTCAACAGGAGCAAAAAAAAAATTACTGGGGGCGGTTAGGGCAATTATGATGTTCATAAGCCAGGTTGATAGCATTTATACTCATATTGCCACATGCTATCAACGCACCACAGTGCATACAAGTGTGTTTCATGTGGCCAAAATTCTCTTGTATGTTTGGCACAGTTTCCTGTGCCTCTGCTGGTGTCAATGAAATTGTTGATCTTGATCTGGCCACAGGAGTTGATGTAGGATTTTCCTGCAAATCCCGTATTTCCGCCCGGCTGTAATTGAGTGGATGCTTCCTGGTCATATGCCTATGCATAGTATAGTTCCCATAACTATATTTCTTATCCGTCCCTCTGGATAATTTTTCTTTACAGATGAGGCAGGTGACATACCTCGCATTCACTTTTTTTTGGCCAGGAGGGATTGAATAAAACTGCCAGATGAAACTGGCTTTCTTATGGGAAACCCGGGGCACCTCTTCCAAGAACTGTGGTTCTTCTCCCTCCTCTTCCTCCATTTCTTCCTCTTCCTCCTCTGTGTTGGTCATGACCTGGGGAGGTGGTCCTCTCTTCCCATGGTGAGGTGGAGGTGGTGGTGGGGGTGCACCAGCTGAAGCAACTACTGAAGCCATTTCTGAAGTAGTAGTAATAAAGGTCTTCCTCTCACAATGATGAAAGTCAGAGTGAGTAAAGAAGGAGGGGTTTTCATCATTTGGGAAAAACAATAGTTCTCAACCAATGAAAAGTGTTATTTTTAGGTCACCTGACCTAGCATTACATCATTATGAAACCAAAAGTGAAATGAACCAATGAAAAGTTTTATTAACAAGTCACATGACCTCTCACGCTCATGTTACGCGCTGCGGAACGCGCCCCGGATCGCTTCCGGGGAGCTTCGTTTCGCGCCTCGGTCCGCGCCCCGGAGCACTTCCGGGTGCGCTAACGCGGTACGTCATAAGACGCATTACGTGGCAACGCGATACCGTCACGATGTTGATTTCTTACCGGTTCGCGGACCGGGACGCGGCATCAATTTGAGCTAACGGAAAGCTTTCCGGTTCGCGGACCGGGAGCGAAACAAAAAAAATATTTAAAAAAAATTATTAATAAACATATAAAATATATTTTTGGATTTAAAGAAGAATACATTTTACAGCTATAGATATTAGCTTTTAAAAAACCAATGAAATTCACTGAAAAAACCATAGGTTATAGACCATATATAGTTAGGAATTAGCATTTAAAAAACCTTATTTTACTCACACAAAACCAATGAAATTCCATATATAGTTAGTTGTACTAACTATATATCGCGCACCCGCAATCCACTGCTGATCATGTCACATATTACATCATTATGTTATGATGTCATCAGTGATGTCATTTGAGATGTCATCAGTGATGTCATCAGTGATGTCATTTGAGATGTCATCAGTGATGTCATCAGTGATGTCACTGACCATGTCATGAATGATGTAATATGTGACATGATCAGCAGTGGATTGCGGGTGCGCGAAATATAGTTAGTACAACTAACTATATATGGAATTTCATTGGTTTTGTGTGAGTAAAATAAGGTTTTTTAAATGCTAATTCCTAACTATATATGGTGTATAACCTATGGTTTTTTCAGTGAATTTTCAAGGTTTTGTAAATGCTAATTCCTAACTATATATGGTCTATAACCTATGGTTTTTTCAGTGAATATATATATATATATATATATATGCGCGTAGAGGTAGAGAGGTGTAGAGAGGTAGAGCGAGGTAGAGGTAGAGAGGTAGAGGTAGAGAGGTAGAGAGTAGTAGGGAGAGAGGTAGAGAGTAGTAGAGAGAGAGGTAGAGAATAGAGAGTAGAGAGTGAGTAGTAGAGAGTAGTAGAGAGTGTGTAGAAGAGAGTGTGTAGTAGAGAGTGTGTAGTAGAGAGTAGTAGAGAGTGTGTAGTAGAGATTAGTAGAGAGTGTGTAGTAGAGCGTGTGTAGTAGAGAGTGAGTAGTGAGTAGTGAGAACTAAGACCAGCTCCTGAGGCGGAAGCCGGGAGCTTTTGCTCTTTTAAAATTGTATTTGACACTTTTTAAAACTTACTTTTCACGTTGCTCTGTGCACTTCCCCTTCTCATTCCCAAACGCTGTATTGACGCCGCGCAGTCGATGAACGCTGCCGCGGGGAAACCAGCTGCTGCCAAATTGCGAGGACAGTGGGACACGCCCACCGCCCTCAGGCCACGCCCCCTCCCTACCACTAGATAAAATGTGCCTAGGTCGGACGCGCAGCGGGCGCGCCGTTTGCGCGCCGAAGGCGCGCCAAAGGCAAGCCCGTCTGCGCCCGTCCGCGTCCGACCGGGGCTAGGGGCGATACCCCCTGCAAGTCCCATCCAAAATTTGCAGATGCCCATTCGCTATTCACGAAGCGAATTGTTAGCTCTCCATAAAGATAATAGAGGTACAAAAGCACATCAATGTACCCGAATGGGACCAGGCCTTACTTATGGACCCATCTCATGCCTCGCTTGTCACTGGACCAGTATGATTCTAACCTCATTGAATAGCCATTCACCCCACGAGAATAACAACTTGTCACTGAATTGTCTATATTTCAATGCAAGATCTTTACCGGGACATGCTCTAGATATTTGGGATCTAATCACTTCTAAGACCCCGGACCTAGTTTTCGTAACAGAAACCTGGCTATCTGAGACTAGCGCTCCAGACTTAGCAATTGCCATCCCCCCTAACTATAAAATCATTTCAAAGGACAGGGCTGGAAAAAGGAGAGGAGATGGGGTCGCTGTTATATTCAGAGAGCATTTAACATGCTTGGCTGAACCAACGACTGCCTCCCTCGAACATGAAATTCTGCCGTTCAAAATACTCCTAGATGGTTTCACCATGCTAGCTGGTGCAGTGGTCTATAACCCCCCAGGACAACAAGTCAGCCTGGGCGCCAATCTCTTAAAACAACTTTTGCCACTTTGTTTAAAATATGAAAACTACATGATAGTTGGTGACTTTAATATTCACTATGAAAAAATGGATGCCCCGGGAACCTCTCAATTGAAATCCGACATGGAAATTCTCCAACTCAAGCAGTGGATTGTGGGCCCCACGCATTCTGCCGGCCACACATTAGACTTATTATTTACCAACATTGAATCCACTAGCCTCAAAGAGGTCAACCCACTACCTTGGTCGGACCACTTTCTTATACCCTTTTCGCTTATTCTTCCCCGACGACCTCCTAAACCCAAGACTGCTCATCAGATATCCAAACGAGCTTGGAGGCTGAATAACGAATTTAATTTTGACTCAAACTTCCAAAAAGATAAGGTCACATTCTCAGGGGACTCTCCTATCTGTCAGAATGTTGCCTTACTTGAAGAGGGTATACTGCAAACACTAAATATACTAGCCCCGCTGAGGAAAGCCAGACCAAAAACTCCAACAGAGAAATGGTACACTCCCAGCCTAAAAAACCTTTAAAAAGACTGTCAAAAAAAGGAACATCTATGGAGGCAGTCCAAAGACAGTGAAACAAGACAAAAATACGTCAACAGACGGAAACAGTATATTCTTGCCATTAAACAAGCAAAAAAGGACTATTTCACACAGTGCATCCAAGATAACTGTAACTCAACAAAAGAGCTATTCAAAATAGTGAAGCAATTTGGTAAACCTTCCAGCACCTCACAAACACTTACTCCTTCGACTGAGGCCTGTGAACGCATTAGTACGTTCTTCGCAGAAAAAATTAGGAAAATATACTCCACTTTCATTCCTCAAAATATCAATCACCTTGACACCCCATCTAAAACTGTTCCCTCATCAGAAATACTTATAGATTCATCAGACCTAGGAACTGGGCCTCATCTTACCAGTTTTGAACCACTATTTACAGAGGAGGTCCTAGCAGTCTTGAACACTATTAAATCGGGATCTCCCTTAGACCCCTGTCCCCATTTTGTGTTTTCAAAAACTGCATCCACGCTTTGTCTCTTAATTACTCAACTTTTCAATAAATCTTTAACTACAGCTACCTTTCCCGATGCCTGGAAGCATGCCTCTGTAACTCCTCTACTAAAGAAAGCAGGAACCGATATTCTCAATCCCGAGAATTATAGACCCATATCACAGCTCCCCTATCTTTCCAAAGCATTGGAGAAATTGGTCAATATACAGCTGACCAGGTATCTTGAAAGTAACTCCCTTCTGGACCCATCTCAGACTGGGTTCAGAGCCAATAACAGCACCGAAGCAACGCTGCTGGCAGTGTCGGACAGTATCAGATCCTCCACCGATCAAGGTGGAGCGGTGGCACTGATATTGCTCGACCTGTCAGCAGCGTTTGATACGGTTTCCCGTGACTGCCTATTACATATACTTCGAAGTAAGGGAGTTCAATCCAAAGCTTTAAACTGGCTCCATTCCTTCCTGATCAATCGTACTCAGGCTGTACACATGGGACAGTTCCACTCTAGACCTATCCCCATTAGCTGTGGTGTGCCACAAGGCGCCTCTTTGAGCCCCACCCTTTTCAATGTTTATGTTTCATCTCTGGCCGACATTGGAAGGAAGTGGGGCATTGGCGTCTGCTCATATGCAGACAATACACAGCTGGTGGTGGCTATGGACGAGGATCCTGAGGTCGCAAAAACCAAACTACACAATTGTCTGGGAGAAATGGCACAATGGATGCACAAGCATTTCTTGAAATTGAATGCAGGGAAACCGGAGATCTTACTGTTTGGGGGAGCAAAACACGTGTGGGATGCTACATGGTGGCCACCCTCATTGGGAACGGCCCCCATCCCCAAACAACATGCCAGGAATCTGGGAATTATCATGGATGACGTACTTTCTATGAAAGACCACGTCCAATCTCTTTGTGGCAAGAGTTTTGCCATACTCAAACTTCTTGCCAAAATATTTCCCTGGCTACCCCTGGACTGCAGACGGTCTGTCACACAGGCCTTACTGGTCAGCCGTCTGGATTATGGCAACGCACTTTTCAATGGGATGAATGATCAGCTATTCTCCCGCTTACAGATGGTACAAAATCAGGCGGCCAAACTCATCCTTAATAAAGGTAAACGCGACTCAGCATCTGAGTGTTTGAACAAACTTCATTGGCTCCCGATGCGCCAGAGGGCTGCCTTTAAATTACTCAGCTATGCCCACAAAACCTTACATGGAACAGGCCCCTCGATACTCCAAGGAAGGATCGAATTTTATGTACCCAACAGAAATCTGAGATCATGCCAATCAGCTTTGGCGAAATCTAAACGCATTTACAAGGTCAGAACAGGTGGACGCTCTTTTTCCCACCTTGCAGCCAAAAGATGGAATGAGCTCCCTTCTGAACTGAGACACACCACCAACTATTTCCAGTTCAGAAGGAATCTTAAAACTTACCTCTTCCCTAAACCGGAAATCTCTCAGTACACACATCAGTAGCTTTCTTGGTTTTCTAGCGCCGTGATATCCCTCGGGATGAGTGATGCGCTTTATAAAAACCGCAAATAAATAAATAAATAAATAAAGTAGTAGAGAGTAGTAGAGAGTGAGTAGTAGAGAGTGAGTAGTAGAGTGAGTAGTAGAGTGAGTAGTAGAGTGTGTAGTAGTGAGTGTGTAGTAGTGTAGAGTGTGTAGTAGTGTAGAGTGTGTAGTAGAGTTTGTAGTAGAGTGTGTAGTAGAGAGTAGTAGAGTGAGTAGTAGAGAGTGAGTAGTAGAGTAGTAGATAGTGTGTAGTAGAGAGTGTGCAGTAGAGAGTAAGTAGTAGAGAGTGAGTAGTAGAGAGTAGTAGAGAGTGGTAGAGAGTGAGTAGTAGAGAGTGAGTAATAGAGAGTGAGTAATAGAGAGAGTGTAGTAGAGTAGTGAGTGTGTAGTAGATTCTGTGTAGTATAGAGTGAGTAGTAGAGAATAGTAGAGAGTAGTAGAGAGTTTGCAGTAGAGTAGTGTGTGTAGTAGTGAGTGTGAAGTAGTGAGTGTGTAGTAGAGAGTAGTAGAGTGAGTAGTGGCAAGTGAGCAGTAGAGTAGGAGAGAGTGTGTAGTAGAGAATAGTAAAGAGTGAGTAGTAGAGAGTAGTAGGGAGTGAGTAGTAGAGAGCAGTAGAGTGAGTAGTAGAGTGTGTATTAGAGAGTGTGTAGTAGAGTGTGTAGTAGAGTGTGTAGTAGAGTGTGTAGTAGAGAGTGTAGTAGAGAGTGTAGTAGAGAGTGTGCAGTAGAGAGAGTAGTAGAGAGTGTGTATTAAAGAGTAGTAGAGTGTGTAGTAGAGATTAGTAGAGAGTGTGTAGTAGAGAGTGTGTAGTAGAGAGTAGTAGAGAGTGAGTAGTAGAGAGTGAGTTGTAGAGTGAGTAGTAGTGAGTGTGTAGTAGTGAGTGTGTAGTAGTGAGTGTGTAGTAGCGTAGAGTGTGTAGTAGAGTGTGTAGTAGAGAGTGAGTAGTAGAGTGAGTAGTAGAGAGTGAGTAGTAGAGTAGTAGAGAGTGTAGTAGAGAGTGTGTAGTAGAGAGTGAGTAGTAGAGAGTGAGTAGTAGAGAGTGAGTAGTAGAGAGTAGTAGAGTGGTAGAGAGTGAGCAGTACAAAGCCAGTAGTAGAGAGTGTGTAGTAGAGAGTACTGAGTGTAAATCTTTAATCTTCTTTGGGAAGGACAACGTTGGTGTCTACAGGGCCGGGCTGAGCTCCGCTCGTTCTTTCGGGCCGGGCATTGCTCCGCCTCTCCCCTCGGCCGGGCTTGGCTCCGCCGAGCCCCCTCCCCACCTGACTACATTCCCCAGCAGCCCTACCAGCGGCGAGGACACTGACATCATCATCTGTGTGTGGCGTGGCGCCAGGAGGCGCTTAAAGGACGGCCGGGGCCGAGACCCCTTGTAAATCTTTAATCTTCTTTGGGAAGGACAACGTTGATGTCTACAGGGCCGGGCTGAGCTTCGCTCGTTTTTTCGGGCCGGGCAATGCTCTGCCTCTCCCCTCGGCCGGGCTTGGCTCCGCCGAGCCCCCTCCCCACCTGACTACACTCCCCAGCAGCCCTACCAGCGGCGAGGACGCTGACATCATCATCTGTGTGTGGCGTGGCGCCAGGAGGCGCTTAAAGGACGGCCGGAACCTCGTCCCGCGGGACGGCGCTGGGAGAAGCCCGGGACAAGGGCGGGCCGTCTGTGGCCGTCAGGGGCCGACTAAGGCCGGGCTGGGCCTACTTTCTTTCGTGCTTCTCACCTTCACCTTCATCACTAACGAAATGTCTGCCACTGCCACAGGTATGAGCCCTGGAAAAACTACTGTTGACAAGGTGGGGGGGGGTTGCCGCCAAAGGGTACTCTGGACAATTATTTTACTAAGGTCCTTGATGATCTAGAAAAGGAGAACATACTAGCCGAACGAAGGGCGGAGCTCCGTCGTACAATAGAAGATATGAAATTTAAAACCGTCACAGATCTCATGCAGAATGTTTCTCTTCCTAATGGGGATAACCTTAATGAAACTGAAGATCTCAATTTGTTAGAGAGTGTTCCGCTTTTGCTACGTGACTGTACCCCTACACCGTGTGCCTCTACGGGGCAGACCCCGAGTCTTATTTCCCTCACCAGCCCCACTATTAGTCTAACAAAGGAAATGGTCACAACAAATCGCTCATTTGATAAAACCAAACGTAGCAAAGAAAAAAGACCAACCATGCCTAAGATTCAGGGTCCCCCACCCTGTAAAAGAAGACGAAAAGAGGGGATAATCCAAAATCCTAAGATTAGCCACACAAACTTCGGCAAGTCTTATAAGTGTGGTATCCCAGTACAACAGGCTCCAGCAGTTGTAGATGACAGTTCAATAAATTTGTTAACTCAACATACACCTCCACACATTGGGATGGACATCAGCACTAGTGCATCCACTGATGCCCCTGTAGAACCCATACTGAAACCTGCTTACACTAGTGCTTCACTAGACAGTTTGGAACATTTAATCAGATCCTTTATCCTACCCATTATTGAAAGGTTAAGAACAGTAGAGAAGCGTCTCGAGGAGATAGAGATGGGCACAAGGAGGAAAGACAATTTATCTGAGGCTTTAGTGAGTGTGGCAGTGCCGCCTCAAATCCCGGTCACATTAGCTACGTCTATTACCCCGAAAGTTTCATCTAAACCCATTATTGCCAAACCAAACCCTTCCAAACCAGCAAGCTCCACACAAAATAAGCCACCTCCCCCAAAACAGATAAAAAAAACAGCTGCAGTTCCTACGACCAACATCATGAGAGATCAGGAAAAGGTATTTGTGGGGAAAATACAAGATGAAAGGAGAGGCACAAGACACACAGGGGTTATAAAGAATAGAGGTCCACTAGCAGAGCTCCCACCAGAAGCTGTGCCATATGTGGTTGTCTTGACAGGGGTTCCCGTACTGGCTGACCATAAAAGGGAAGGATTTGCTCAGCTTAAGAACAAAATTATGCATTGGCTCAGATTACACAGACCAATCATAAACAATATCAATGGCGACATAGTCCATGTTCGCCGACTACCATGGCTGGGCAGCAGAAGCAAGGCTATTGAGGGAGATGTTGTGGTAGTTAACTTTAGAGATCCAGGCGCGGTCAATTACATACTTAACTGGCCGGTAGGGAACGGTAACAACAGCATCATCCCCCGCCCCTGACATACTTCTATCCTAGATCCCTGGTATTTGCCCCAAATAACATAAGTAGACAAACAAATACTCACACCTTTTTTCCAGCCCCATTTAATACCGGGCATTTGTCACATACTCAATATCAAATGCCGGTACCAGATCCATACGGGTGGAATACTGTACCTTTCAGCGCAAACACAAATTTCAAACGAAGTATGGACCATTTGAGGCCCTTTATTCCCCTGGAGACATCCAATAGATTTGATGTCTTTAATGGAATGGATGACTGCGACTGAAGTTTACAGTTTAGGTGGGGTATGGATAGCCTATTCCCTGCCATTAATTCTGACGATATAGTCCACGGGGTTTCAGATGATATTACTTTGTATTCTATATCACATCAACCATTGGCGCAAGAACACACGCCTAGTCACACTCATAGTGAATTAGTATACAATAAATCCACCAGTGTGAACACTGTTCCAAAAATGACAGCATCAGGGGGAACTTCTGAGGAATTTCAAGCTCCGACCAGACCATACCCTCATATAGCTGCTAGTGGGGTACCGCTGGTGAAAGACAGGACATTACTTGGGCCTAAGCCCTTTCGTTATAAAACGAAGATTTTGGGGCAGCCAGCCGAAGTAGATACAGGACCAAAAATCAGCTCACAGAGCAATATCTCCATCGAACCCGACAATATAATTTGGAATCCAGATTCTCACAGGGATGCACAAGTACAGAATGACCTGGCCCCTAGAGATCTGGCAAATGACCAGGCTGGCCACTATTTGGTATTCTGGAATATAGCTGGTCTTAAAAACAAAACAGCTTCCCATGATTGGTTAAACTTTATTGATAACTATTGCATAATCACCATGCAGGAAACATGGGCAATGGAAACTTACCATCGCCTGGGATACCTGAATTTCTCCATACCTGCGACCCATTCACACAGGGGAAGGCCAATGGGGGGCCTGACCACTTGGGTTAAACAGGATGTCAGGTATACCACGGCGTACCTAGATTCCAACTCTAAGGACATTCTAATTGTTAAGCTCCATTCGTCTGAGTTTGGGGATCTATTAGTATTTAATGTTTATGCAAGAGGTATCCCGGGAGGTAAATCCACCGAGACCGTTAAACAACTGGGTCAGTGTTTAAAATTACATAGGGGAAAAGCAAATATAATGATAGGAGGTGATTTTAATTGCTCCTTCGAGCCGCTAGACCAATTTGATATCGACCTCACAGAGGCCGAGGATAATAGCTGGCAAATTCCTCCACCTATAAAGAAGTGGACTCAAGCAGCAATCCAGCTCAAGACTTTTAGTCTCGAGCATGGATTAAGAGCAGGTAATGGTAGAACCAAAGGGGACAAGGACGGAAGTCCAACTTTTGATAATGGTATTCGCTCAAGTAGGATTGACTATATTCTTGTTAATCTGGAATTTTGGTCAGCCATCCGAGACATGAACATTATTAATAGAACCGAGAGCGACCACAACCCTCTTAGTTTAGAGTTTCAGCTTTTTTTTTTAGAAACGGGTGTTCCTGATACAGATACATCCAATGAAATAGTCCTTGCAAATGACACAAGAAGGTTAAAATGGGCTGAATGCATGGATAATTGCCAATTCATTCCAGAAATGGAAGAAATGGTGTTTAGTGCAACCAGTGAGTTACAGTGTTGCACGACTAGTAATGATTTTATGACCAGGGTGGTTCCCATTCACACAACTCTCTTTTTAAATCTCAGTAAATTTTTTATAAAGGAAAAAAGTGATTGTCCACGTAAAAACAGAAAGAAACAGGAATCATGGTATGGCAAAAGTTGCAGAATTGCATATAAATCTCTAGCATTGGCCGTGAAATCAAAGGATAGGCTTTCAATATGTGAAGCGAGGCGTCACTATAAAGTGACCCAGCAGGAAGCAAAAAAATGCTGGGATAATAAATATTGGGAAGAGCTATATGAGGCATGTAAGGCTAGAAACATGACAGGATTCTGGAACTTAGTGAAATGGGGCAAGGGATCCCATAGGCCACAGCCAGAAAATTTCGTCCCACCTGAACTATGGGTTTCACACTTCAAATCCCAATTTTCAAACCCTGTCCGGGTGAGTGGGGATAGTCTGGATCCTATTACTAATCATGTAGTTACCACTCCGATAGTGTTTAGTCGGAGTGATGTTGAACACGCCCTAAATACCATCCCGAGAGGAAGAGCCCTGGGTCCGGATATGATTCCGGCAGATCTTTTTATCCATTGTAGAGAGGCATGGGTGCCGTACATAGAGCTGCTGGCGAACGCGATTTCCAGGGGCTCCCCGATACCCGACGCCTGGAGGGGAGCTGAAATCATCCCAATTTTTAAAAAAGGGGATCGCGCAGACCCTGCAAATTACAGGCCAATTAGCCTCATTGCATGCATTCAGAAGGTGGTGGCAAGGCTTGTACTACATAGGATCCAGAATTGGGTTGATGATTCGGGGGTTATGTCTGCACTACAGGCAGGCTTCCGCCCATTTACCAGCACCGTGGATCAAGTTTTTAGATTTTCCAATATATAATGGAAGTGGGTTATCCTTGGGCGAGGCACCCTCTACGCAGCCTTTGTCGATTTGAAATCGGCATTTGATTTAGTTCCACGTTTAAGGCTGTGGCGAGTGCTTCACGATCAAGGTATGCCACAAGAATTCCTTACTCTTTTAATTAAATTCCACAATAACAACAACGCACAGGTTAGGTGAGGTAACCATGGTCAGGTCACTGACAAATTCAATACAGAAAGGGGAGTCAGACAAGGGTGTGTCTTAGCACCAACTCTGTTTACGCTATATATAAACAGGGTTACAGAATATTACAGGGAGGTTAATACAGATGCACCCAAACAAAATGGCATCCCTATACCCCTGTTAATGTTTGCAGACGACTCCCTGCTAATCTCTAAGACGCAAGAAGGGCTTCAGGAGGCAATTGGCTGCTTTGAGGATTTTTGCAAAGACCATGGTTTAATTATAAATGTGTCTAAAACAAAATTCATGGTAATGCACAGACACAAGAAAGTGAGGGGCACAGTTTTCATGAATGGAGAGCGTTTAGAACAGACAGACTGCTTTAGCTATTTGGGCATTACACTGGGATCAAGGATGGGATGGAAGCCACACATGACTTACCTTACTGCAAAACACGCACAGCTAGCAGGTGTCCTCCTGAGAGAAATAAAAGCATCAGCTACTCAACCAATAGCCCCAGCTCTAAAAATATATGACACAAAAGTCAGGGCTTCGTTGTTATATGGGGCAGAATTATGGGGGGTCACTGATGTCTCTGTCCTGGCAAATGCCCAAGATAAATGTTTGCGCTGTATAACTAAACTTCCCAAATCAACACCATTGACACCGCTGTACATGGATTTGGGATGTCAGAAACTTCAGGACATAGCTAGCTTTCGACCAGTCGCATATTGGAGAAGGCTTTGGGTTACGCCTGAACTAACCCATTATGCTGCAGCACTCCTAGAAACCAGGAATATGGACATAGGGGGCAAAATATCATGGTTCAAACAGGTTAAGTCGCAGTATAAAGTCTTGGGTATGGAGCAACATTGGGAAAATCCATCAAAAAACATCTTCCCATCACGGAAAGCCCTAAAAGAGATGTATTGGGCTAACATCACCCAAAGGGAATTCCAAATGCACACTGACGCATCACTAACTAGGGCTTTCCTGGAACTTAAACACATCCCAGTATATGAGAGATACTGGGACCTTATCACCATCCCCATTAACAGGAAACTCTTTCACCAATACAGGGTAGGAAGCCTTCCCATCATCACATTCACAAGCAAATGTTCCAGTAATAAGAATGACCAATGTCCTTTTTGCATAGGCCAATCTGAAACTCTAGCCCATGTCCTATTCATATGTCCAGTATACAAAGCTCCGTGTCACAAATGGATCAAACCTATCTGTTTACAAAAAGGTATTCTCAATGGTACTGTAGCGCTCAGGATTTTAAAAACTGATTGCTCCGACAGCATGGTTATTGCACTTGCAAAGTTCCTAAAATGGATGTGGACCATACGGAGAGACAAATTGAAGCTAACATAGATTGCAGTGTCCTAACCTGGCTTTTAACATCTTTTAATTTTTAATCATGTAATTTACTTTTAAATGTCTTATAAAACTTTTAAGAAACAGTATATTTATTTTCTTAATCGATGTGTTATGGAACATCCTGTACTAAACCTTTACTGATCAGCTAATCCATGTATTTTCCGTAGACCACAAGGACATTAGGAAGACTTAAGTATGTAATGTTATTTTTAATATCTGTTGTGTTACTGTAATGTCTTTTATGACTTGTGTCGAAATAAAGACTTAATGAATGAATGAGTACTGAGTGTGTAGTAGAGTGTGTGTAGTATAGAGTGAGTAGTAGAGAATAGTAGAGAGTGGTAGAGAGTGTGTAGTAGAGTAGTGTGTGTAGTAGTGAGTGTGTAGTAGTGAGTGTGTAGTAGAGTGTGTAGTAGAGAGTAGTAGAGTGAGTAGTGGAGAGTGAGTAGGAGAGAGTGTGTAGTATAGAGTGTGTAGTAGAGAGTAGTTGAGAGTGAGTAGTAGAGAGTGGTAGAGAGTAGTAGAGAGTAGTAGAGAGTGAGTAGTAGAGAGTAGTAGAGAGTGAGTAGTAGAGAGTAGTAGAGAGTGTGTAGTAGAGAGTGGTAGTAGAGAGTGTGTAGTAGAGTAGTGAGTGTGTAGTATAGAGTGAGTAGTAGAGAATAGTAGAGAGTAGTAGTGAGTGTGTAGTAGTGAGTGTGTAGTAGAGAGCAGTAGAGTGAGTAGTAGAGTAGTTGAGAGTGTGTAGTAGAGAGTGTGTAGTAGAGAGTGTAGAGAGTGTGTAGTAGATAGTGGTAAGTGTGTAGTAGAGAGTGTGTAGTAAAGAGTGTGTAGTAGAGAGTCAAATTCCAATGTTCCGGAGACTGACTCCGTCTTGGAATGCAATAAGGTGGCAAAATATTTTGCCAACAAGGTTAAAAAAATCTACAGTTCTTTCTCCACTTGTCCTGCTGATGGAGAAACCTTCGTGGAACTGAAGGAAGTGGCACTGCTGAATTCTGATCTGAGGTTAGAGTGTTTTACCGTACCGCCCAGTAAAGAACTTGAAACCATTTGCACCAGCATAAAATCGGGTTCTCCACGAGACCCCGCCCCCCGAGTGTCCTGGGTGCAAGCATAGTGGCTCTAGAACCATACATCCGCCATGTCCTTGTAACATCCTTTAACTCCCAGACCCTTCCGATAAACTGGAAAAAGGCCATTGTGTTACCCATTAGGAAAAAACCTAATGTAAGCCATGATGTCCTGGAGAACCTACGACCCATTTCTCTGCTACCCTATACTGCGAAAATTGCAGAGAAAATTGCAAATGTGCAATTGATGGCATTTGCGGAGAAGACTAATCTCCTGCACTCCTCCCAATCGGGGTTCCGAAGGGGTTTCTCTACTGAGACGGCCTTATTACGAGCCACCGAAACTCTACGTCAGGGAGCTGACGCAGGCCTAACCATGGCACTGGTCATGCTAGACCTTAGTGCAGCATTCGACACTGTAGCACATATCACCTTGCTACAGTGTCTGAACAGAGGAGGTGTGACTGATAGAGCACTCGGTTGGCTAAAATCGTTTCTGACGGGCAGAAGCTTTCAGGTCCAGCGGGGCTCGTTTCAGTCTGAGGAGATGGTATTGGAACAGGGGGTGCCACAGGGCTCAGCTCTGAGTCCTACTCTTTTTAATTTATATATGGCCCCCCTGGCTGAGGTAGTCCAATCGTTCGGCGTAGAGATTGTTTCCTACGCCGACGATACGCAGCTCCTACTCACCCTCACCCAAACACCTGCAGCTGGAGCCAATAACTTCCGAGCCTGCATGCAAGCATTGGCTACTTGGATGGATAATCACTGTCTAAAACTGAACGGCTCCAAGACAGAAGTCTTGGTGGTTGGTGGTGATCAACGGCTCTGGACATGTGACTGGTGGCCAAGCTGTCTAGGCTCTATGCCTACACCCTGTCCTGAAGCTAAGAACTTAGGGATATGGGTGCATTCCACACTCTCTTACGACATACACATTAGTCGATTAGTGGGCAAGTGCTTTGGAGTACTAAAGACTCTCAATAAAACCCTGGACCTCCTCCCCTTGGAGGCTCGGCGCACTATGACCCAGGCACTGATTACGTCACGCCTCGACTATGGGAATGTCCTCTTCTTGGGAGCTTCTAGTAAAAGTATAGGACGACTCCAGATACTGCAAAACGCTGCAGCTCGCCTAGTACTTAGACTCCCAAGAAGAGCCAATTCCAGAGCCGCGCTGGAGACCCTCCACTGGCTCCCAGTGAAAAAAAGAATATTGTACAAAGCCCTCCTAATATGTCATCGGATCCTTTGGCATAAAGCTCCCGGCTATCTGGCGGATCTGGTTACCTGGTATGAGCCACGCAGACCGCTTAGGTCGGGCGGAATGGGCACGCTTGTGACCCACCGCTATAGGAGAGCAAAAATGGGAGGTCGGTTCTTTAGAGTGGAGGCGGCGATAGGCTGGAACAAACTTCCCACCAGTCTCCGCCTGGAGCCATCTGAAACCAAATTTCGCCGTCAACTGAAAACACATCTGTTCTCCTTGTAAGTCTACATTAGTGTTTCTGGCCATGTACTGACCTCTCCTCGGGCGAGCTTCTTCTCTCTTTAGCGCGGGGACACGCCGGGATGGCGTAACCATAGCGCTTTATAAATGTTTTTTGTTATTATTATTATTATTATAGAGTGTAGTAGAGAGTGTGTAGTAGAGAGTGAGTAGTAGAGAGTGTTGTAGAGAGTGTAGTAGAGAGTATGTAGTAGAAAGTGGTGAGTGTGTAGTAGAGTGTATAGTAGAGAGTGTAGTAGAGAGTGTAGTAGAGTGTGTAGTAGAGAGTGGTGAGTGTGTAGTAGAGAGTGTATAGTAGAGAGTGTGTAGTAGAGTGTAGTAGAGAGTGTAGTTGAGAGTGTGTTATAGAGAGTGTAGTAGAGACGTTTTACAAGGTCTTGGAGCCTGTAGGTGCCTACTTTACACTGGAGGTCGCCCCACCAGTGTTCTAAAACCTCAGACAGCCTTCTCTACAGGGCATCAGTTAAGGCGTCCTCGTTTTTGACACTGCCAGAGTTTGGAACAATAATTTTGCTATGATCGCTCCTTCTGCGTTGCCACCCCTCCTTTTCAGTCCAAATACCATCCGTTGGACCTGGGGGTGCCTCAGGGCTCCTCGCTGAGTCCCACGCTTTTTAATCTGTACGTGCAGCCGCTGGCTGAAGTCGCCAGGCAATGGGGCCTAACCATGGTTTCCTATGCCGACGACACTCAGCTGGCGGTTATGATCAGCGGGGATGCCAAGAAGGATGCCCTCAGGTTCCGCAGTGGACTGAGAGAGGTGGCCAGCTGGATGAATAACAACTGTCTCCAGCTGAACGCATAAAAAACTGAGGTGATGATCGTGGGAAGGGATGCGGACCTCTGGGGAGATGGATGGTGGCCTCCTGAGCTGGGAACAGCTCCAGCCCCTGTCCTGGAACTCAGGAATCTGGGAGTATGGCTTGACCACACGTTAAGCTTTGTGACTCACACGAAGAGAGTGGCGGCCTGCTGTTTTGGAGTATTACGCGGGCTAAGACCTCTGCTCAAATTCTTCGATGCTCCTACAAGACAGCTGGTCATTCAAGCTATGATTATTTCTCGCCTGGACTATGCTAGTTCACTCCTTTTAGGAGCGAACCAAGCTGAGATACTCCGTTTACAGCGAGTCCAGAATGCTGCGGCTAGGGCGGTGGTCGGCTTGCCCCGGACTTGCCCTACCTCCAATACTCTGCGGTCCTTACACTGGCTCCCGATGAATAAGCGAATTCAATTCAAAGCCCTCAGCCTGGTTTTTAAAATTCTTCGAGAGTCGGCACCTTTGCTACTTAATAAACTGATCTCTCCCTATGTGCCAACTCGCTCACTTCGTTCCCTTGGACAATCCTTGGTGGTTGTTCCCCGGTTCAGACTCAGCCGGATGGGGGGACGCTCTTTCCGAGTGAAAGCTGCAGTTCTCTGGAATGCGCTCCCTCTGGAAATCCGCCTTCTGGATGATCTAATATCCTTCCGTAGGGCCTTGAAAACTTTTCTGTTTTAAATTTCCCCTGTTTTAAGTGCTCTGTTTTTCTGTTGCTGGTTTTAGTGTTGTGTTGTGTTTGCCTTTCCCTGCGCCAGGACGCTCCTTCGCTGGAGCATCTGTGCGCATTAAAAATGTCACATAACATAACATAACATATGACAATAATAATAGACTGGCGGATTTATGTTGGCAGAAGTTGGAATTTCAGCAAAGCTTGCAACTTTCAACATAAAGAATTAATTCTGGCTGACCAAGCTAAGAAAGGAACTTTAAGGCGCAGTTCGTTGCGTCAGGATTTCACCACTCATATTGGTCTAATGGATGGTTTGGAAGGGGTTCAAAGGTTTTTGCGTATGTCCCCCGTGAATGTCACCATGAGAGGAGGTAACCAACAGTGGCTAACAACTTAGTCCTGTGACCGGCTGTGGGTCTGTTGCACTGTTTGTGAATTTAATTGTTTTGGCCCACATATCAACTTTTGTGAGCGGTGCTGTGCTGGGGACATTGCTGTGTTGTTGCACTGCCGTGTTGTTGTGCTGGCAGTTATTATCGATACGCAGCTTTTGAGTAGGCTGCGAGGTTTAGCGGGTGTACCCATACCTCTACAAAGGGTCGCGGTGGTGCTTCAATCCACGTCTTCCAGCAGCTCGCGTGTCGCTTACCTTCCTCCTGGGTCTCGTGAAGCTGCTTCATCCACGGTTCTTGGAATGCGCGCGTCAGGACGTCCATTGCAACATCTGCATGCCCGGAGCTACCCGGCGCTGTTCATGTTGACGTGAAAGTGTCTTCGCACACAACTGTTGTTTTTGAGTGTGTCTTTACGATCTCATTGTTTTGCTCCGTATCGCGGAGTAACAATAAGGAAAAGAATATATGGGCCATCAGAAATTCGTGTCAATTTCAAGAACCTAGTTGTGGTGAAGGCTAGGACCCCAGCAATGTGTCCTCTGTGGTGAGAGAAACTGCGTTGGTGTCGAGTTTCTTTTTTAATGAGGGCTTTTACACAGCGTTGGACAAGAATCAGAGGAGGTCTGTACGAGTAACCTTGGTGGCATTCAAGGAATGTCACAACATTCTGGTAGAGGTGGTAGAAAGAGAGAGAAGCTCCTCTGGATCACAGAGCGCAAGCAGCTGACCTAAACAAGAAATCACCAAAAAAGCAGCATATTTCTCCTCCTGGCAGTCAAGTGCTTGGGGGCATAGCTGCCTACAGTCCAAATAAAATAGAGTCCTTGCCCCTCTTCCCCGCTCCTATGGCAGGACAAGCGCTCACCATGACGACTTTTCTCTTTTTTCTGCCGTCCCACTTGAACGGCCTCAGCCTGCTTTCCTTCTGAAGTAAAAGGTTTTTATGGGGTCATGTGTTTGGCCCCATCAAGATAAGAAACCTTTTATGCCAGAAGGAAGTCAGGCCAGGCAGTCCAAGTGGGAAGGCCAAAAAAGAGAAAAGTGTACGTCATCAACACCTCTTTCCCAATGGCTGGCCACCGTTTAGCATAAACGGTGACACCGGCCAATGGGAAACAGGGGCGGGGCTTAAAGCCTGCTAGTGAAAGATCCTCAATCTCAATAAATCTGGCCAGACTGCGCATGTGGGGCCTACGCAGGCTCGACCTAAAAACATCTAACAAAAGTCAATGGAAACTTCACAACACATATTTATCGCTACCACTTGACAGTACCTTTGGAAGAGCTTTTTTTATTTACCTACTTTATTTTAAAACTTTTGCCACTATTACATAGTTCTTGCAACACATCTTCGACATTATTTACTGTCATGAATCAACACGTGCAACACTTAGACTACAACGTGCACGGGGGAAGCCACAGACTGAATGCGTTCAATTATTTATGAAGGGGAATCAGTATCTGAAGAGCTACCTGAGGAAGATAGCATCTAGTTGCAACCCGCCTTTCGGATCAATTTAGGTGCATGCATTGGGTTGGTTTCCAGTAGTCTGTCTCTTTGCATTTAGGTTTTCAAAGCAAGCCTGGTGGCTTCAAATTCGTCCTTTCTATCGCATACTGTTGCCGTCAGTCTACATAGTCCATACTTTTCACCACTACACATGCATGGGTGGAGTGAGTGGTTGTTTCCAAAACTGAGCCAGTGCCAGTCGCTCAGCTACTAGCAGTTGTTTGATTAGTTTGCCTCTTTTGTTTTTTAACTAATTAGTATTTGCATTTATCACCATTACAATTAGATACTTCGCATCAGTGTCAAGATACATTTGCATTAACTGTGTTTCCTCCAGAATCTTAGTGATGGCATTTTATTGGATAGATATCAACAGGCGATTCTGGTTCTTTCTACAAACATGCAAAAACAATGTATCTTAAGAGGTCATGGGGAGACATCTGGCCATTCAGTATAATCACAATCACTGGGGTGGGTCCTTTCCAGCCCGGATCTGTGTTGTCGTCACAGGAGGCTAGTATACTACTTGAAATGTCACCGTACGCCAGCATAGCATCTCGGAGGAACACCAGGGCATGCAGTAGCGAGGCATTGTTGTGGGTATAGGAGAATGCCGGGGGCAGCATCAGTATGAAAGAACCGTGGAAGTTAAGCATATTCGGTCTAGCAAACAAAAAAAAGTGGGATTAGCAGGCCATAGCCTCTCAGACTCACCAGGGATTGCATGAAATTATAAGCATGAGTGCTAGTGCTAGCCAACCAGGTGCTCACTGTAGGTGTGCAGGTCAGCTAAGAGCGTCTCCCAATCGTCTAATTTGGGTATTTTCGTGCAGTCTACGAGGTTCCTTCTGTCGGAGACCCACAGCGTTTGCCTGCCCACCCCCATTTAAATGTCAACTTGCACCAATGAGCTCTACCTGATCTGAGCGTTCCAATGCATGGTTATGAGTCTACGTGCAATTAGAAACACCAAATCAATGAATCTGTTTGTGGCTTTTGTAGCTTTCGGGTGCTTAAACTGTCCCAACAATGAGCCCTCCAGTGTGCACACGTCTGTGCTGTCAGTCACCTCTGTCAGTTCATCAGACACAGCTTTCCATAGTGCTGCGGCCTCCGGACAGCTCCAAAACATAGCACCATGTCTGCTAATGTTTGTTGTAGACTAGGGAAACTAGAGGAAGACCCAAACATTTTGTGAAGCCTAGCTGGGATAAGATAGGCCCTGTAGAGGATATTGTGCTGGAATTACTGAAACGTATATATGAGTGATTTTTTCCCATTCTTTCTGTGTTAGCTCCTTTCCCACACCCCCTCCCAGCTTCTGTGGGTCGCAGTCAGTGGGTTGTGTGTGGTATTCGCTAGAGCACAAACAAACCATGTGATGAGTCTACGACCATTACCTATTATGTAAAGCTTCTGTATCAGAGGGTGTTGGTCAGGCTCAGTGTCCGTAAGGACCCAATATCTCTCCAACACAGCCAACAGACTGAATAAGCTAGAAAATACCCTGCCGGGAATTAGCGCTCTTCCTGTAGTCGATCATCGGGTAGGAGTACCCCATCATGGAACATTACACCCACTGTATCTACTCCCACTGCCTCCCAGGCCTCCATACCCATTCTGCCCAGCATGTCACTGAAGGGAGTGATAGAGCGTAATGGGATTTCAGGCGAGTATCAAGGGATATGAGGCATGAGTTGCAGACCACAATATAAACTGTCACATACTATCTGTAACAGTCTATTATTATTAGTTATTATTATTATTTTTTCTATTTGTAAGGCGCTACAGCTACCCAATAAGGGTTTCCCGGCGCCGAGACAGAGCATAAGGATGTCAGGAATAATTACTGGCTATTCTTGATTATTGTTCGAATAGCCAGGTCTTGACATGCCTTCTGAACCTGACTTGGTCTCCTCCTTTCGAATGAAGGGAGGGAGTGCGTTCCCCAGGGATGGCCCAAGGTGGGTGAAAGATATGCCTCCCATTCTTGCCAATTTAAATCTTGGTACACAGAAGTTGGCAGCTGATTGCGAGCGAAGGTTTCGCTTGGGAATGTAAGGGTGGGCCAAGGCTACAAGGTATTTGGGTGCAGTACCTGCTTTAATTCTGAACATATAGTTCAGGGCTTTAAAACGGATTCTGTTTTCTACCCTGAGCCAGTGGAGTTCCCGACGGTAGCTCGAGACTCCGGAATTTTTAGGGATTCTGCACAGTAGTCGGACTGCTGCATTCTGTACAAGTTGTAGTCGACTGACTACCGCTTTGTTTGAACCAAGGTACAGAATGTTGCCTTAGTCAAGCCGTGATGTTATGAGGGCATTGACTACGGTCTTTTGAGTGTAGGAGGGCAGCATCCAAAGGATTTTCCTCAGCCATTTGATGATCGTGAGGCAAAGGCCGACAACTTTGCTGGTCTGTTGGCTCATGGAGAGGGAGCTATCCATGATGACTCCCAGATTACGTACTTGGGTTACTGGGGTAGGAAAATTACCCATCTGGCTAGGCCAGTGTGAGGGATTCCAAAGATCTCGACGTTTTCCCAAAAGAAGAATCTCTGTCTTGTCTCCGTTGAGCTTTAATTGGTTTCTTGTCATCCAGTTTAGGATGTTTTGAAGCCCTAATTTGAGGAGAGATGGAGATGTCGGACAGGATTCAGATAGGGAGAAAATAATTTGGGAATAGTCGGCGTAGGTCATGAGGGTAAGTCCAGATTTTTCAGCTAGATCAGCCAGGGGTCTGAGGTAAAGGTTAAAAAATAGGGGACTCACTATAGATCCCTGTGGCACTCCGTTGGGGGCGTTAAAGGTGTCGGAACAGGCCAAGGAAGATGTTATTTGGAAGGTCCGTTCCGCCAAGAAGGATCGAATCCATTCAAGCGCTTTTCCACAAACACCATTTCTGTATAACGCCTTGATGAGTGTTTCGTGGGATATTGTGTCAAAGGCCGCGCTCAGATCTAAAAGCACGAGCGCGACCGTCTGACCTTTATCGAGGAGATTCCGGATATATTCCGTAACTCCTAGAAGGGTGGTTTCAGTCGAGAAACCAGCCGAAAACCTGATTGTGAGGGGTGCAAAAGCGAGTTTTCTTCAGCAAAGGTGGATAAGACCGAGTGGACATGTCTCTCTAAGCATTTGGAAAAAGCAGGGAGCAGGGATATGGGTCTATAGTTCGCTGGAATTTCCGGATTAGCTGTGGGCTTTTTTAGCAATGGCGTTATCATGGCATGTTTCCAGAGGGCCGGAACTGTGGAGAGTTCTAACGAGGAGTTAAGCGTATCTACGATGATTTCCAGGGAGCGATCGTCCAGTTGTTTAATTACTTTAATCGGAATCGGATCCCTAGGGGAACCGGACTTGATGGTTTTAAAAATGGTTTTCAGTATGTCTACTGAGATGGGAGGCCAGGATTCCAGGGTATTACCACAGGGGGGAGCATGTTCCGAATCATCGAGAGGGGGTGATTTATTGTTATTGGTATTTATGTCCCTGATGATTTTCTCAATTTTTTCAGTAAAGAAGCATGCTAGGTCTTGGCATTGTTGGGTATTCAGGGGGGGAGCTGAGGCTGTGGTTTGTGCGCCTGCTAATTCTTTGACTTTATTGAATAAGGTTTTCGGCTTATTTGTTGCTTCCATGATAGTATTAGAGACAAATAAGGCTCGTGCTTTTACGCAGGCAGTGTGATATAAATTTCTGGCTTCATGATAGGTTTTTTTTGCGTCAGGGGCGTAGTCTTTACGCCATTGACGCTCAAGTGCCTTACATATCGATTTTTCAATTTTTAAGGAGTCATTAAACAATGGGGCCGGGTGGCGGTGTCTATTTCCTTTGATATGAGGGGTGGGTAAACAGTGATCAGCGGCGTCACTGAGCCATTTATGAGTGGCTACTGCTTGGCTGTCTATGTTAAGACCGTATCTGGGAGGGTTTTCAAGGAGTGCTGAATTAAGTTTAGCCATGTCCAGTAGCTTCCAATTTTTCCTGGACGCATATAGATAGACAGATTGCATGGTGGAGGTAGGTGGGAGATTGATGCTGAATTTTATTAAATGATGGCCAGACCAACAAATGGGAGAGGTGTAATGCCATTTTAGTTTGTTGATATTGGAGATAATGGGGTCGAGCAAATGGCCCATTTTATGTGTGGGTCCAGAATTGACTAAGGTCAAGTTTAGGGCCATCAGATCATCTAGCAAATTTGAGCAACAGGGGATGGACGGGTCATCAAGGTGTAAGTTTAAATCGCCAATAAGTGAGAAATTTTTTGAGTCAATGTAGTATGGAGTGATATGGTTGGCTAGATTTGATGCCCATTGGGAAGAGTTGCCGGGGGGCCGGTATATCAATAAGCCTGACATCGTGAAGTTCGGGTTCAAAGACATTTTGAAAAAGCCGGCTTCACAGTCGGGAATGGCTACTGGTTCTAACGTACATTTCAAAACTCTGTTGAAGATGATTGCAATTCCACCACCTAGCTGTTTATTTCTGTCTATCCTAGTAATTGCATAGTTGGCGGGGAGGGCAGTAGCAACGTCCGGGCCAGCTCTCTCATGTAGCCATGTTTCTGTCAGGAAGAGGACGCTAGGGTTATCATCCAATAGGAGGTTGAAGATGTCCAATTTGTGCTTCGGTAGTGAGCGGCAGTTAGTACTATAAAGTACATATTCTTGTGCCTCAGCTTTGCAAGGCTGTTTGCGTTTCCTGTGCCTCCTCGCAGCGTCAGGATAGGGTTGGCGGATGGTAGTGGTAAGTTTGCAGTTTGGGCAGGAGATGACTCCTAATTTATGGAGATCGAGTGTTGTGCACCCCATGTTAGTGATCGCGCGAAGCGCTCTTAGTTGCGTGGGGGATCTTACCAGCCTTTTATGAGAGGGAGGAGCGTAGTGTTCTGCCCCGTGCCCCATCCTGGCCCGGACAGGCACAGACGGGTTAGTCTTTGGCGTGTCTTCGGCGTGCTGAGGGCATTCCCGCTGCGCTCGTCCGCTTTGCTTCCGGGGAGTGAGCATAGTTAGGGGGAGGAGAAAAGGGGCGTGGCTAGTTGTAAGGGGCGTGGCCCAGTGTCTCGTGGGTGGTGATGGCGGCGAAGTTTTGGCCCTTCCTACAACAGCGCTGGCTCCGCTGCGCAGGAAAGTGTCATCAAGAACCCCGTTACAACTGCAGTGAAGTGAGCAACAAAACGAAACACAGTTTGTTTTTAAAATCAACAATGTGCAAAATACGCTAGTTTAAAAATTGAGGAACGACACCCCCGGCTTCCGCCTCAAGGGTAACTGTCTGTCAACACCATCACCGTATTAGCATTTGGTGGGAATCTGGCATGGGTCAGTAAGGTCCATTGGACTATTTGTTGGGCGCGGGTGATGTCAGGGAGACCCAGTTTTTCTGTGAGTCAACTCACTAGCCAATGTGCAGGCCAGTGCAGCTGCTCTGCAAGAGATAATAATATTCAACATTTGGGGCTCCCAACCCACGTTTGTTCACAGGCAATTGCAGTTTACAAAGTGGCACACACCTCCTCCCCTTGTTCCAGGTGACACTCCCTAGTGCTGAGTGTAAAGTGTGGAATGTAGATTTGGAAAGATGGACTGCAAGATTATGAAAGAAGAAAAGCAAATGAGGGAGCATCCTTATCTTGGATAAAGACTCTCTGCCCTGTACTGTGCGTGACAAAGTGCTCCAAAAAGCCATTTGGGGATGGAGCGACGCTATGGCTCTTGTGAGATTACCATCTATTAGGTCCTTCGCCTCATACATTACTAAATGTGTGGGGTTCCCTGTTAGAAATTGGGTTTCAGGTTGGCTAGAGTATGCACTTAAGCTAGGCAGAACCCACCAATCTAGTCAGGGCAAGTAAGTTACACACCAAAGGTAACCTGTGCTCACCCCCGGTAGCTTGGCACAGTGCAGTCAGGCTTATCCCCAGAGGCAATGTGTAAAGCATTTGCGTAACACATTCACACCAGTGACACAGTAAATACACCACAAAAGAGACACCACACAGGGATATATAAAAATATATAGTATATTGTACATATCACATAGACAGAAAGATACTGATTGCAGATTAGGCAACTAATGAGATAGTACTTGTTATACTGACCAATCAAAATCAGAATGACATACACAGTAATATCAGAGCATAACATGTGACAGTTGGGTCATAGCAGAAAACATATGAATCACCAGGTATCATGAGTACTATGCATACCATGCAGGTCCTGAAATGGTACTCATCATCCTGAATAAACCAGAGTCCAAACGATATACTTTAGACATCAGGACTGGAAATGCAGTGGTTTAGATGGAGCAAAACATAAATTTACTAAAGTATCACCATAGTACATGAATCGCCGTAATATCGCCAGAAACATCCACAATGGTGAGCCCCTATTAGCGAGGTTATGGTAGGTTCCTGTGGACCTTGTGGCCACCCTAGCGTTCAATCTCAGCACGTGGGGCACCGGAACACCTTTGTACCTTTTTATGTGGTAAAGGGGAAATTCTAAGTTTAGGGCCTACACCGAGGACTAACCGTCAGGCAAGAACCATGGTACCAGTAAATATGAGTGCCCCTTCAGGTACTGCCCAACAAGAGGGGAAGGTGCTCTCACGGCTGAAGCAGTGAGCAGGCTAAAACATTGGGCAGGCTTCGCTGAGTACCATGCGGCTGAAACTGAAAGGCATAAATGACAGAATCAGTATTTGAAGAAACCATGCGGACGCTAGCTTTACGGGAGTTACGGCAATGCTCACTGGCAACGAGGTGCAGCGTGCTGTACTGGCTTCCAGTTGTCTGTGGTTCCTTGGGGTATTGGAGCAGTCTCTAGCCTCCGATGAGGAGAATTCTCCTGCAGCCTTCGGGTGAATTCTGATGCAGCTCCGGCTACCTGCTGACAACAGGCTACACTGAGATTCGCCTCCGCAGCTCCTCAGCCAGAGGTCAGCTGCTCGACTTTCCCAGACGCTGTTAGGGGCGCCCCGAAAGTTGGAGGCACGCGCTGCGCGACCCAGGATGAAGCGCTTAGCACACACTTGCACAGCAAAGATGAAGCGCTCAGCACGCTCTTGAGTCAAACTGAAGCGCCTACCCTGTACTGGCCTCATAAGAACACAGGGCAGGCCATCAAGCCCTGGGAGAACACTTAGAGGAGGCACAGGCAGTGAGCAGCTGACAAGCAGGATAGCACATCCAGGCAGGTAGAAGGATGGTGGTTCCTCCTCACATGACCACTGTGAATTAGAGAATCCAATGTCAGGGAGCAGCTGGCAGCAGGGAAACAGGGAGAACAGCCATCCAGTGAGTCATTTATGCCACCCACTACTTAGCGGGCAGCAAGGCAACAACAGAAGAGCAGTCCAGATGCTCAGTGCAGACAGTCCTTCAGACAGAGTTTCAGTCCCAGTCCCAAAAGTGCTCAAAAATCATGGGGTCATAGCCCCTGTACTCTGGTGCCTTGCTTCTAGAAGGTAGGAGAAGTTTCCAGCAAGGTCTGTGAAGTTCCAGGGGTTTCCCTCCTCCCCTGCATTGGCTCCGGGCATCAGTAGGGGATAAATGAGCCCCCTTTGTGTGATGATAGGACACAGCCTTTGCAAATGTATATGTGGTTGCCAATTTCTCTCTCAGCCCAGGAAGACTATCAGTATGCGGATGCACACAGCCCCTCTGCGTGATGGCTGTCTGGAAAATATGCGCAAGCCCAGCTGTCACTCTAACCTAGACGTTGAGCACAAAGTGTCATAAGCACAGTGAAATGCTCACTTTCTACATGTACAAAAGGGGGTGGAGATGGACGGAGCATCTGAACCAATCAAACACTCACACCCAGGCCAGCCCGAACTGCCAAGCCATGCCTTCCCTGGACCGGAAACAAGCTTCCCCTTTTGTACCGCTTTGGCCGCCATAAGTGTGGCAGGGTATGCTCAGACGTGAGTCCCTTGCTCACTTTGCCACTGGATTCAAGCAAGCCGGGCTTAAGACGGCTGTAATGCCAGAAACCGGTCCTCGGAAGCTTGTTTCCGGTCCAGGAAAGGCATGGCTTGGCAGTTCGGGCTGGACTGTTCCCATGAGGCACAGGGTCAGACTGATTTGCATATAGCATGTCTGAACTAGGGTGGCAGAGTGGGCTAAAGAACGGTGATGGAATAAACCCAGATCTTTTGACTGGGTGTGAGTGTTTGATTGGTTCAGATGCTCCGTCCATCACCACCCCCTTTTGTACCACTTTCTACATGTGGCATTTCTAAAATAGTCATAAAAAATCTACCTACACCAGTAATCATGTTTTTCCCCAAACATTCTAAACATACCAAAAATTGTAGCACTACTCCTTTCAGATCAGGAATTACCAATTAAACACATGCAAGGAGGATTCCAAGCCTATGGAAGGAGCAGGCCTCACTAATGAGAAACAAAATAGACTGGTTGTCACTACCAGAACAGACCACATAATAAAGGCACATGTCCTGCCTTTTATCAACACAGCACCCTGCCCATAGGGCTACCTAAGGCCTACCTTAGGGGTGACCTATATGTAGAAAAAGGGGAGTTTCAGGCTTGGCAAGTAACCTTAAATGGCAAATCAATGTGTCAGTAAACTGATCACATAGTTCCTGCAGTGGCAGAGGCCTGAGACAGGTTTGAAAGGCTACTTCTGTGGATGGCACAAGCAGTGCTGCAGGTCCACTAGTAGCATTCAATTTACAGGCCCTGGGTATATGGGATACCACTGTATGAGGGTCTTAGATGTAAATTGAATATGCCAAATGGGTGCAAACCAATCATACCATGTTTAAAGGAGACAGCACACGCACTTTAGCACTGACTAGCAGAGGTAAAGTCCCCAGAGTCCTAAAGCCAACACGGAGAGGGTCAGGAAAATAGGAGAAGAAAGGCAAAAAGTGTGGGGATAACCCTGCATAAAGGGCCAGGTCGAAACACTCCTACTGTAAGGTATGGGAATCCACAATGAAATGCAGCTGGAGGCAATCCGGATGCAGACAGGACTTAGCCCAGTTTACCCCTAGGCCAGAAGCAGCATGGGACTCTTGTAATATGGCCTGCATTGTTGTTTTACTCTCTTGAATGTCCAGTATGTAGACTAGTACGTCATCCGCATATAAAGAGACAACATGGATTTCCTGGTTTAGTGGAATGCCCCAAGCCTGTCCCTGCTACAGAATTATCTTGGCTAAACTTTCCATTGCTAACGTGAAAAGCAATGAGGACAGCCCTGCCGTATCCCCCTTCTTACTGGGAAGGGAGGGGAGATACCCTGACCATTTTTTACCTGTGCCGTGAGTTCGATGTTCAGGAGATGGATTAGGCCATGCAGTCTCTGCGTAATGACAATGCTTGTCAAGATCGAAAACAAATTACCCAATCCACTGTGTCATAAACCTACTCCAAATCCAGCACCATACACGAAGCACATGGCCACTGGACTGGAAAAAGCTCCATCACTCTGTGCAGACGGCAGATATTTAGAGTGATGGACCATCCAGGCACAAAGCCATTCTGGTTTGGGTGTACCAGACATGGCATGTATTCATATAGCCGATACACTATGACCTTACTCAGACTTTTATAATCGGACTCCAACGTGGACAATGGATGATAGGAGGCAAGCTCCAATGGTTCCTTATCTGGCTTTGTAAGGGTTGCTTAGAGGGGTTTACGCAACGTGGGTGGAAGCTGACCCTCCAACTGGGCTTCTTGGTATAACAAGTAATTTGGGGGCACGGTGAGATCCGTATGCTTATAGAATTCAATTGGGAATCCATCTAGCCATGGGGTCTTGATAGTTGCTGCACCCCGTATGGCCCCTTTAATCTCCTGTAAGGTGAGAGGCGCATTAATCTCTTCTCTGTCCAATGGAGCCTTTACAGTTAATGTTATGGAGGTAAGAAGGTGTTGTATGGTGTCCCGTCGGTCCATAAACGTGGATCATCTAGTGGTTCGATAATGTAAGGTCAATGCTTTATGTATATCTACTTGATTCATGACCACATGCCCCTGAGCAAGTCTGACCATTGCGATAGGTAAGGTTTGAGAAGCATTACGCAAAAGGCAAGCTAATAACTGGCCCAATTTTTCCCCTTCTGCATGTATTTTTGCTTGGTACGCATGGAAGTCTAGGCAGCAGAGCTTATTTTATTTTGAGAGTTTTATATAGCGCTGGCTAGATCCGGAGGTATCAGAGTGCTTTACATAAGGTTCCACAGGAATTACAAAATTACATCATTTACACATTACATCAGTTACTAGAAAAACATTTCAAGAGAGTAGAAGACAAAATAAATGGAGCTTAGAAGGGTAAGGGGTGGGGTAAAGGGGTAGTAGGTAGATAGGATAGAAAGAAGAAGGAGAGTCTACCCAAAGTCCGGCTGGGTAGGTGACGGCCGAGGAGGAAGTCCACAGCCCATCTCCTCTTTAGCTATCGGGTGGCTCCACCGGGCATCAGCCAAACACCTAGGTCTCAACGGGAAAACAATTAGAGAGCAAAGAGGAGGGAACAAAACAGATCAGGGAGAGTTGGGGGTCCAAAGAAAGGAGACAGCAGCAGAGGAGAAGACGAGACAAATGTCCGAAGACCGGCTGGGTAGGTGACGGCCAAAGCGGTGTGCCAGAGCCAGTCTCCCCTATAGCTGTCGGAGCAGCTCCACCGGGGATCAGCCATGGGGTTCGGACTCCGCCGGCAAAGGGGGAGAGGAACAGGAGTAGGTCGAGGTTGTTGATCACCGTGGTTCTGAGGCGGGGGGTTTTCAGCCACGAGGCTTGTCCATGTGAGATCAGTGGCAGCCATTTTAGGGTCAGGCGCTGAGTGTTGTTCAAGTCCCTTGTTGTTAAAAGACAGGCCAGTTCCCTGGATAGAGATTATGGTCAAACCGGGCCACTACAAGATGATCTAGGGAAGAGGTCACCAGTTGGAGAAAACCGAAAGGTCCTGCCGTAAGCAAAAGCAGCCTGGGCGCCATGTTGGGGTCAGGCGCGGCCGGGAATCAATGATTGTTTTGAGAAAGGAGAAAGCCCTATGGTAACAGGGGCAAGTCCAGTCCACCTCCAGAGATAATTATGGGCCGACTGGGTAATTACACGGAATCCCCAATCACCGTTGGCTCGAAGGAGGTAATCGGAGTCCCAAGGCGCCATCTTGTCCAGCACGTCCGCTCCCTGGGGCTCCGTCCGGGATACTCAATACCCCGTCCAGAGTGCAGGCTCAATCCCATCTCCGTACTCAGCTCCTTCAGGGACACTCACCGCAATACAAGGCTAGCGTGATCTCATGAAGTCAACAGGGAGCCCAGTCCTGGCTTAAAAAGCTGCGCAGTGCGCAGACCAACCGCTACACCTCCCTCAGCAGCATCAGGACGAAATGGCAGCCTCTGGTCAGGGTCAATCACAGCCGGAAATCCCAGCACCATGCAGCAAGTGGTGAGCTCTCGGGTTCACCAGGGTAAGTGAGCCAGCGGCAAGGAGGCGCTCAGGCCGCAGGACAGAGGCCGATGAGTGAGGGGGGCACACCACAGTTCGCGCCCAGAGCCGATGCTACCCGTCAGCAGAACCGAGCTGAAGCGCCGGCCCAGACCAACCGCCGGAATCCACAATCACAGTGGGGGAGAGGTAGACCCAGTAGCCTGCACAGCGAAAACCACACGAGGCTCGACAGGGACGGCCGCATCTCGCCAGCCAGCGCAGCCACCACGGAAGCACATCACAGCACGAGCTAACCGTGCGTCCCCCTCAGCACCCAGCCACAAGCGACCTCACCAGCCCCCTCCGGTCAGACCCCAGCATGGTCCACGCGGCACTCACCGCACTATCACCGCCGGGTCCTGCACCAAGCCGTCATAATGGTGTTGCAGGCCTCAGCTTCAACAGCTCCGTTCTAAGCACTCGTAACACGTCTGAGTCTGCGCAGGGCACCGAAATGCAGCTCTCACATTCCGCCACCGGACTGCAGGGCAGAGGGTGCACAGAGAGAGGACACAGGAGGCTATCCTTAGGAGGCACAGAGGGTGCTCAATGAGTGGGGTGTGCCTACCCAGTGCCTCTGTTAATGCTCCCAGTTTCTCACGATCAGCTCAGGCTTTGGCTCTAGTGTACCCAAGGACATCTCTCAGTAGATATTTACATTGTTGTCATGTCCCTGAATGCTTTTAATTATTCTTTGTGTTTCCATTATTTAGTATGACGATGGACCCCATGACTAAGATATTGTGGGCTATCTTCTGCGTCATCTGGCTTACTATCATGTTGCTGGGATCAGGTTTTAGAATTGTTATTGCAGAGTAACTGTACCATTTTGGTCCTGACGAATGCCCCTGAACCCTATGTAGGGTAACTCCTGCGCAGAAACATGTTGACCTCGAATAGGGAGTATTTTTTCTAAACTTCCTGTTACTTCTTGCGTTTTTAACCATATCCATTGGGGCACCAGATTAAAACTGATAATGATCCCACCAGGAGATACTTTTACTCAAACCACTTGGTTTGTATACACGTGATAGCAATCTACGCCTCACTCAAACATACAGCTCATCTAACTGAAACACCTCAGCTCCTCTCCATTGGAGAGTCTTAGCCCACACCAGGCACCATTTGGTGCAGGTATGAAGAGGGAACCCAATGATAAAGTATTTCACCTTCGGGTGAGTGGGGGTTCTTGTCCTAAAGAAAGCATTCTCCAATGGACAACTGTAACTTTTCCCTTTTCCCATCTGTGTACCAAAAGTACTTTGTGTGTGCTTCATTCAGTCAGGTAGTAGTACATGCCTGGTAGGGTTTCTTTCTGCCAGTAGACACAGAGGTGTGTATTGAGCTAGGCAAATAGAGACAGTGGTAGAGGTAGGCAGAGAAAAGAAGAAAGATTCAGATATAGCAATAGACAGAGGTGAGCTAGAATGAGATGAACTTCACTTTCCCTGGGGCCTCTTGGAATGTGGGGGCCCTTGGCAATTGCCCATGCCTTAAAACGTCTCTGGCAAGGCAGCATTATGCACTGTGTTGCCTTAATTTATATTTAATAAACCATGCAAAGCCACATAACATGGCTTAGCATGGCTTATTAATGCCAAAAAGGATTTTGCATTAGGGCTGTGCCACAAAAGTGAGACAACCCCAAAGCAAAATCATAGTAAATCTGGGCCCCAGAGCTCAACCCCAAAAATTATTTCTTACTACCCATACCCAATATAATTTACAAGTTAAATCCAAAGGTATTTCTCTCTGGTCTCACATATAAAGCAGATTATAAAAAATCCACACATTTCAAAATACAGCTGGTGAGGAAAATTAGACTTTGTTGTATCACATGCTGCCATTCGATCTGCAGTTAATACGATTGTCTTCAATAGTGTAGTGTCTTTGATATTATGCATGCTAGGACTCTCACGGTTCTGGGCGGACTCTAAACCGGAATTATGTAATCTATTGAGATGTGTTAAGGTGTGGTTATGAAAGGTATGATGCACGAAAGTAAATGTCTAACCATAGGACAGATATGCAAAGCCTGCAGGAAAGAAAACCACTTTATTACGGTCTGTAAGGTGAAAGAGAACCCAAATGCATCACGGCGAGAAGAGAAAATGGAGGCTACAAGGTTCCAGAAGCATTTTTGTCACACCCACAAGGCCAAAAGGTAACATCAGCTATGACAAGTAGAGACCAAGCACAGTCAGTCATCAGCTTCATCATATAAAGGTTCTTCAACATCATTGTGCATTGTTAATGATATAGACTAAAGAACCAAATGCACATGTAGGGTTAACTGCGTGCAAAGGAGACAAAAAGACAAAGAAGAATCACCAAACGTAGAGACAAAACAAGGGTCATTTAATTCCATCATGCAACATAAAACAATGTCAGGGAAAGTGCCAATTCATGTACTTCAGGGAACTTCATCTAGTGCATGCCTACTTAGCTTTGGCACTGCTGCTGACGTGGGACTGATACTCTCAACTACAACATCCGTGCTCAATCTGAAATTGTGAGTCAGTTACTGTTGTTGTTTCATGTCTTAGGATGACACAAAGAGATGAAAGTGCAAATTCGTATTAAGGAGGACATTGGCTCTGTTGCCCAACGGCACTGCAAAGTCGCTTTTCCCTTACAAGAAACGATTGAGAAAAAACTAGAAACACTGTTGAAGCATGACATAATTTAACACTCTTCTGGTCCTGTGCTGTGGGTGTTTGCCCATAGTTGTGGTTCCAAAAAAGGATATCATCAACTTGAGTTGGAAGAGAACTGTGGGTATAGTACTTTTTTTTCAACTCATGTTTGTTTGTTCATATACAAAAGACTGAGTTTTGGCGTATCTTTGGCTGCATAGATATTTCAGGATGCTGCTGGCCGAGTAACTCAACCTGTTACACATGCTTTTAATTACAGTGATGACATACTAGTATTTGGGACAACACAAAAGCAGCATGACAAGGCTCTTACTCAAGTGTGCCAATTACTTTCTGATGCAGTTCTGAATGTAGCAAAGTGTGAAACCAAACTTAAATTCTTTGGCCACATATTCTCTGATGGGAAGATGCCTCCTGATAAGGTGCAACACTGTCATCTACATGCCCCCTCAAGATGTAACCAAGCTGCGATCTTTCTTAGGCATTTCCAGTTATTGCTCAAGGTACATTTGTGACTTTGCTACAGTGAGTGCCCCATTGAGAGACTTAACAAAGCAGAATGTCCCATTCCAATGGTCTCGTGAATTTGACAAAAGTTTCAAAGAAATTAAACATGCGGTTGAGAATGTAGCCGAAATGGCCTATTTTGATCCCAAGTTGCATACTTAGATCACAGTAGATGTGAGCCCGGTGGGGCTGGGGCAAACCTTGCTCAACACAATGGGCATCCAAATGTTCAGAGACACATTGTGGTCTATGCCATTAAAAGCCTGTCGGAAACAGAACATGCTCATTCTCAGTTGAAGAAGGAGAGTCTGGATGTAATGTGGGCCTGCAAACCTTTTCATGTGTTTTTCTTGGAGAAATGTTTCACTATCATCACAGACCACCAGGAGTTGCTCACTATCTTTGGAAACCCGAAAGTTAAGATGCCCCCTTGCATAGAGAGTTGGGAGTTGTGACTTTAAGAGTATGACTCAGCAATTGTACACAAGCTGAGGAAAGACCAAAACCCTGCAGATTACTTTTCATGAATGCCGCTACATGGCCACAGTTCGACATCCAAAGCAGCTGAAGAGTATCTCATCTTCACTGTAAGGTCCAGCACACCAGCAGCTCTATCCATTGAATAGATTATTGCTGCTACCAATGCAGATAAAGACATGCTAATCCTCAAGGACCTAATTAGAACATAATCTTGGAATAAAAGTATTTGACCCTTTGCTTATGATGTTGAATTTCAAAAGTTAAAAAATGTACAGGATGAGTAGTCCATCACCCGAGAGTGTATCATATTAAGAGGCTTGAGAATTATCATACCTGAGAGTCTGAGGCAGCAAGTCATTGAGCTGGCCCATGAAGGACATCATGGCATTGTAGCCACCAAAAGAGCCCTAAGAGATAGAGTGAGTTTCCTTCGCCTAGACGAACGAGTTGAGAAAGAGCTGAAAAAGTTCCACCTTTGTAACTGTTTATCCACCAATGTGATGCAGCATCAATTGACAATGTCTGACCTTCCTGCGCATTTCTGGGAGAGAGTTGCAGTTGATTTCCCTAGGCCTCTATGAAGTGGACATCTTCTCATGGTAGTCATTGATGAATATTTGCATTTTCCTCTTGTAGAAGATTCACATCGACAACCCATGATGAAGTCCTTGATCGGCTTGATGACATCTTTGCAGCGTAGGATACCCCACTATTCTCAAATCTGATAATGGCTTGACTTTCAATAGCAAAGAATTTAAGGAGTTTCCTCTTCGACTCAATGTCAAGCATCAATAGAATACACCTCTCTAGCCCCAAGCCAATGGAGTTGCTGAACGATTTATGGGCATCCTCAAGAGGGCAATTCAGTGAGCATCAATGGAGGGAATTGATCTAAACCAAGAAGCCTTTGTGCCTATCGATCAACTCCTCACTCCACAACTGGTGAAAGCCTTGCCAACTTTCTATTTGAGAGAGTCATCAGGACCAAACTACCACAATGGACATCGTACTGATAGATGAATGCCGATAAGGTTTGTGTCACAGACACTCCTCAAAAGTGCAAAATGAAAACATATGCCGATCAGCGCCAACATGCCTGATAAAGGGGACTGTGTACCAGTCAACCAGAAACTGAAGCGGAAAACGGACACTCCATTTTCTGTCGACCCTTTGAGGGTTGTAACGTGCATAGGAAACACGGTGACAGCTCTTCACTCTTTAAACACTTACATCAATGTTCGTCAGCTCCTGAGATCAAACATCTGAGCCTGTTATAGGTGCATCATCAAGGTGCATCTCAACTACCTCATACCACCTGATCTGGCAGACCAGTATGAGCGCCTCCGCTACTCATTGTGGAAATATGATGTTAATGTTATCTGTACTTTTAATTGAACATAAAGGGAGATGTAGTGTCTTCGATATTATGCATGCTAGCAGCCTCACGGTTTTGGGCGGAGTCTAAATAGGAATGACAATCTGATGGGAGATTGTAAGGTGTAGTTATCAAAGTTATGAGGCAATGCGTACAAATTGTGATTGTATGTTAAAGACTAAAGACGTCTGTTACAGGGCTCCATGTGTGCCTTGTTCATTTGCAGGCTCCTGGGCTGGGAAAGATGCTACGAATAGCATCATCTCTGAGAATGCTTTATTAACTTCTTTCCACTTCAAATGCTCAAAGCTGGGCTGTTCTCCACAGCATGTCTCAAAGTTGGCTCTGGTTCCAACTGGATGCACAAATCGAATTTAAGAACCGTGTGCTACCATACATACCTCTTTGGGTTCACATCCTGGCTTATCGAGTAAACCCTTTTAATCATCCCAGGAAGATCCTGAAATCTAAAGGGATAAAGCTTAATTCCTAGAAAGACTGAAAATTAGGTGTAGGCACGTCCTCTTAAAGTCAGAGATGATTTACTAACACTTTGGGCCGGATCACAAAGTTGCAGAAACTGGTGCACAGTTCTGTGTAGGGACTTACTTTACAATTTTGTGCTGGAGTTCACAACGCAGTTCCCGACTTTGCGCTACTTTGTGTTAAGTGGGTGTACTAAGTGTGGTATATGGACCTTCTCATGACACCACCCATGGATTTTCATGCATATCCCTAGATACTAACATTACTAGACATGGATTTGTATAAATAAAATATGCCTGCTCAAGTCTGATGTAATGTTGGAGTAGAGTTTTGTTTTTTCCAAACGTTTCCAATTTTGCACGTGTGCTGTCCTGGTGCAAGGGTGTGTGTACTGGCACAAGGCAGTCTAAAGTGCAACAGTGCTTGGGGAAGAGACTAACAGCACCATACCTTTAAAAAAATGTAATTGATCATTATTATTGATCTAATAATACAGATATAACACTACAGTCATGCCGGCATCACGCGTGGCCACATTTAGAGCCGTATTAATAGCAATTAGGAGAGCACAACTGAATGAAGGGAGTGAGTGAAACAGAAAAGAAAAGGAATCAAGAAACAGTATGAAAAATAACCGTTGGTCAGAAGGTCTACGACAAGGGATTGCTCAGAACAGGACAGGAGGATGATAATGTTTTTTCAACATTGATGCCTCAATACACCAACAAACAGTTCACGATCCTGCAAAAGGATGACAGTAGTCGCTCTAAAGGGGGCAGCTGAGCTTTGTGAGACGAGGAGGGCATGAGCCTTCCAGCGACCACCAGCACTATATCGTACTAACCATTGGAATGTTGAGTGCTCCATTGAAAACAATGGAGTGTTCCGGACTTCTAATCACCAGTAGAAGCCCGGAGCTCCAACATTCCAATGTTTGTTCACAGCAGCAGCTGTGAACAAAGGCCTCACGGAGCCAGAGGGAATTTCAACCCCCTCGGGCTCCATGAGGTCTTTGTTTTACAAATTAAAACATTCCTCTAGGGGCGGAATGATTTAATAGCCTTAAATCCTTCCGTAGCGGGCTCTACCAGCCATTAAAGGCCCGCTCCCTTTGTAAAGGCCCTCACCTTGGGCTTTTAGCGCGGGACTGGACTTTAATGGCCAATAGAGCCCACTATGGCGGGTTCTAAGGGTATAGTAGATATGATGCTGTTTTATTCTTTCTTTTTTTACCCAACACAGCATAGCAACTTAGATTGCTGTACTGCATTGCGTGAAACATTAGTAAATCTAGCATTTCTATAATCTGTATAATGAAGTGGGTTATGCGCAGTACTGAATCTCTAAAGCTAAACTGGTGCAAAACAGCTTCTTTACGTGATGGAGCGAGATAGAAAACAAAGTTTTGTTTAAACTCGCAAAGTCACACTTCCATAACATGAATAAAAATATTAATGATTTGTGATATGTCGTGCTAATACAACTTAGATTAAACTTTACACATGGGGGGACTAACATGTGTGCTCATAAACGTGCATAAATGTTGCATCTTTTTGTTCGTGCAAAATAATAAAATAATTTATTGTTTTCGTTTTTGTCATTACTAATTGCTGCAAACTTAAAATAAGCATGTGCTTGTTTTGCTTTTCCTTGTCTGTGTGATGTCATTTCTACTATTCAAGGTGCATATGGGTCTCATGGAATAACGGAGACTGGTAGATATAAACGCTGCTTTATTTGTTTGCAAAGGCTAGGTAACATTTTGATTAATCGGGTGGGTTAATTAATTAGTGAACCAAGGGGTGGATACAGAATCTACATTATTTCTTACATTAATACTTTTCTTGTGTTTGTTTTATATTAGAAATCATAAGTTACCTGCTTTTGGGCCTAGTCAATTGAGCCGCAGAAAAGAGCTGACATGTATTTCTGCAGAAAGTCACGAGACGCCCATTCTGAAATAAAGCGTTTGTCAAAAGCTGCGTTCACAAAGCAAAAACTAATGCTGTCATCATTCTGTCGGACATGGCCAAGGTCGAAAGTGAACATTTTGTCAATCCTTAACTTGGCATCCGCGGAAGTATAATGAAAGTCAATGGACGCTGCGAGAATGACTTAATACATTTGTTGCAATATGAGGAAGCTTCTGGCTTCACGTGGAAGGAACAATGGTCTCTATGAAATATGATTTAGTGGAACTTTTTGAAAACTGGGTGACATGTCACTTGTCACTCTCAGCCAATGGGACGTCGAAGATTTCTGAAAACTTTCCTTTGCTTAGTTCAGTTAGCGTAGAAAGGTATAAAAAGTCATGCCCTTAGGGATGGGCTGGCTGCTGCTTTCTGACTTTCCGATGAGGGTGATGTGCTGTCGGACTTTGCGTGGAGCATGTAAGAATCCTCAAAGAACTTTTCTTTAATTTCTATCTATTTAGCTCAGTTAGGGAATTAGGTTTTAGAAATGTTAAACTTTAATTATTCACTTTGATTTTGATTCACTTGCTTAAATTGTATTTTCTCACATTTCTTTACAATCATGCTTGCTTTATTGCAAATAAAATTCATTTATAAAATTATCAACTTATATACCATAATTTAGTAAATAAAATCTTACTTTTGACAAACAAGCTGGTCTTGGTTATTCAGAAGTGTAGGTTACTATTAGCTAGATCACGTCGCCAATGGTGGTCATCTAAATGGTTAAGTTTTATTCTAATGACAATATTCCTTTCAGCAGATGTATAAAATGTATATAGTTTGTAGATAATGTGTATATAGATTTAATTTGACCACCTGATTCAGTAGGCCCAAAATATGTCAGGTTTATAAATGGGTCCATATTTAGTATAGAATTTTGTTTATAGGTTATGAAGTTGGGTAGCGTTGTTTATGATATATTTTCTATAGGCCGCTGGATCAATTCTCTGGTAGCAGAAATTGATGGTTGCTAAGGGTAACCAAGGTAATATGTTGGTTGCTAAGGGTTACGTAATGGTATGGAAATAGGATCGATGTTTTAACACATGTTGAGTTCGTTTTTCGAAGCCTATCTGTAAGCTATACCGGTATAGATTGTGTGGCGAGAAATTAGTCACGCAAGCCATCTGTTCCGTTTGTAGTGATATCGCCGAGTATCACAAGAGGTATCGCCGTGTACCATAGTGTTGTCGCCGAGCAGCACAGTTTTAGGGCTAGGTCTGAATCTTGTATAGTGAGGGTTTTCTAAGAAATTAGAGCAGCATGAGAATAGGGACAAAGCGCCTTCCATAAAACTCACTGTGATAAAAGTATTAGTTATATCCGAGCTTGAGTGAAGGGTAAATTAGCGTCGGTGCATGATTATCTATAAACAGGTTAGAGTCCTGTACGGGTACATGTTTCATATCTATAAACAGGTGAGAGTCCTGTACAGATAACGTCGTTATTTTACTAACGGTGCATGATCTCTATAAACAGGTGAGAGTCCTGTACGGATTTCATGTGTGTTTGAAATTAGGGAAATTTCAGTGTAAAAGTGCGAGTTTGAATTGTATTTTATGTTCAAGTGGAACTCTTAGAACTTTCACTTCGCGGTGGGTTCAGAGCAAAGCGAGTTCATAATTATACGTGTTAGAAGGGTGGGGTAAAGTTACTCTACTGACAATTGAATATTATCCTTAGTGTGAATAGCGCCGTCTATTCCGAAGTGTGGATACTTGAATGTATGTAAACTATCCTAAATAGTGAAACGAACAGATGTTGTCTTTATAGTCATTGTTAAGAATTAATTTACACTGAAAAGTGTTCTTAAAATGGCGCTGTGAAAAGATTTTGTGAAGGAGGGGTAAGCGCCAGGAGTGAGAAACGAGAAACCGCAGCTGCTGTGTACGTCACAGAGCCGCGCTGGGATTGGGTGACCTACGTCACAAGCTATATTCTGATTGGCTCTTGAGTCTCTGACGGCCTGTGAGCTGATTGGTCTTTCGGAAATACTCCAAATTTATTGGTTGAGCAGAAAAGTGACGTAGCTCAACTGTCATTGGCTTGTTGGTGTGTTTCGCGCACGGATTGGTTGTTTTACGGAACATCCCGGAAATATTTTACGAACGATTTTGTGAATTAGATTTAACTCTTAAAAATGAGTTATCATTTTAAACATGTTGAGAAAAAGCCAACATTATTTCAGAAATTCAAGAATTTATTTTCACCTGACAAGAAAATCGAAACGCGAGGTGGTAAACTACTTCATAAGTATAAAACACCTGCAGCGTACATGGAAGGTGAATATGGATATCATACTGTCTTATGGTTCGACAGTTGGAAACGTTATACTAAAAATGACGGTGTTTTAACTTGGCCTGATGAAGGTTCATTTAATGTAAGAGTCTTAAGAAATTTACGAGAGAAAATGAATGCTCTTGTTCCAAAACCGAGACCAACTCAATTTGAAGCTTTAGTTGAGTGGGAAGACGAGATGTATCAGTTGCAAAGAGAAGCTAGTGGAATTAAAAGACCTTCTAAAAATCCATCTTGGAAAAGAGAAACTCATGAAGATAGATTGAGAATGTGGAGACAGGGAAACATGAGTGAAGGATTGTATTTAATTCATGAAATGGTAATGGGTACTCCTACAGGGAAATCTATGGAAAGTGAATCTGAGGATGCAGTTATGGAAGAAATATATACAACTGCTAGAAAGAATCAGCCTAATCAGCCTTTGAGACCTCCTAGATCATGGTCTACTCCGGTGGTTACTACTGAAACTTCACCGAGTGCACCTCCAATTAATGAAGCTCCTAAACTTTATCCAAATAATTGTGAAATCAATGAAACTCCTAGAAGACCAGAATTCGAGAATGCTCGAAATGAAGGTAGACATTTTTCAATGACTCCAAGAGCAAGGGAACCTCCAAAAGATTATACAAGAGAGGCAAGAAATGTTGAAGATGTTGATTATAATGAATATATAAGATCAAAGGAAGAACTAATAAAAAGAATGACAAAAGGCATGGAAGCTGTGACAGTTCCAGTAACAATTGGTCCTGTTCAGCCTGTATTTGACCAAAGGGAAACAAGCAAAACTGGATTAACTATTCCTTTAAATACAGAAATTCAAAAGGCTGCTGAAAAATTTTATTCAGATTTATCTGAAATAAACACTTCTAAATCAAGAATGCCTGATTTAACCTTTAATGAGGATTTATCTCCAAAAACACCAATGGGTGCTATATCAGATATAGGGAGTCCTGAAGTCAGAGTAACCACACCAAAACTTGATGTGGCCAAATTAAAAGCGAATATCGAAGAATTGATAATTGGAACAATTGGTCCAGATAGTTTAAATTACTATCGGGATGATGAACTACTGTTCATTTGCAAAAGCATTCAGTGGAAAACGAAAAATAAATATGATCAATTAGAGGATCTAGCAGCAGAACTTGAAATCGATGTGAGTAAACAAAAGAATTTTGCAAAGCATTACAGATTAGACTTTTCAGAAAGCGACATTGAGAGTTTGAACTCAATGGGAAGAATAGTTCACATTAAAGATTTGATTGTCTATATCAAAAAGCTAGGAGAACTGAATAAATGGAGAGTAAAATGGACGAAAAAGAAGGAAGATGAAAGATTGGATAAATTGTCAAAACAATTTCCAATGAGAGAAGTTGCAGGTGGAGGATATGTTCATATCCCGTGGTCGAGACAGGACATTCTGTTATTTACAAATGACTTTCCAAAATTGAGGGAAAAACCAGTCGAGTGGTACAGGCAAGTTGATAGATTTATCAAAGTGTCAAAAGTTCTGTGGATTGATTTAGATGGATTTTTTGACATTGTTGTTCCATCTGATCTTTGGACAGAATGCAAAATATCGATTAGTTGGCCAAAAGCAGAACCTGAGCGAATTAAAGAAACAGGTGCTCCTAATCCACTTGTAATGGATTTTTATGAGAAAGTAATTGTTTGGATGAAAAACAAAATTCCACCCAAAGAAGTTGATTGGGTTAAAATAGAAAGAACAGAACAGGAAACAAAAGAATCAGTTCATTCTTTTTATGAAAGACTACTGTTAATCTTTAAACAATACAGTGGTTATGAAAAATTAGATGAAAAAGACATGAGTCATTTAGTCTATAGATTTGTTTATGGACTAAAACCTGAAATTGGAGAAATGATCAGAACTAGTATTGTCGGATGGCAATCACTATCTGTAGATGATATTCTAAGAAAAGCAAAGTATTGTAGCGATGAAATAGAAGTAAAACAGAAAAAGCTGAAGGAGAAAGCCATGTGGGCTCAGGTAAAGGTGGCTGAGCAACAGATTGCCAGCATGGGAAATAAGAATACTAATTTTGTTCAAACTGGAAATACAAACCAGATACAAGGAAAGTTTAAAAGTAATAATTTCCCAAAGAAATTTAGCCCAAAGATTGAGGAGCTGAAGCAAAGATTACCTTGTTTTAATTGTGGCGAAATTGGACATTGGAGGGACGAGTGTCCTCATCCTCCTAAAAACTTAAAGAATCCCTTATTGAATCCACAGATGCAGAATGGTGTTGACCTGCAGCGACAGCTACAGATGCAACAGGGGTTAAACGAATTTAATATTCAACGACAATTACAGCAACAGCAACAACAACAGGTGAATAATCGTCAAGACCAATTGCCACAACCACCTTTTCCGAATTGTGGGGGAGTTCAAAAATATAATCCAAACGTGGGATTTCAGGGAAGTGAACAGGTAATAAAACCACAAAAACAGCAAAAGCAGCAAAGGGTTCAAATGCAAAATGCTTCACAACAATTTTTATTAGCAGAAAGTCAAGACAGTGATTCTGATGATTATTGCTGAAGGTGCCCGAGAGAGGAGGAAGAGTGTGTTGTTGGAGCCACTCTTGAGGTTGACCAATCTGGTCCTTTTGTAAACGGGAAAGTTAATGATGTAGACATCACTTTTCTAGTGGACACTGGTGCTACCCGTTCTACTGTTAGATCAGTAGAAATTGAAAACCTACCTCTCTCTGGGGATACCATCCAAGTTGTCGGAGTAAGTAATCAGCAAATTAAAACTGACTTAACTGATCCAGTACCAGTTGAAATTGGAAACTACAAAGATAAACACAGATTTGTGGTTTGTAATAGTAGTCCAGTAAATCTATTAGGTAGAGACATCCTATGTAAAATGAATTGTAGAATATATTGTTCTCCTGATGGAGTTGAGTTACAAACAATGGAGGAAGATGGTTTATACAGAATGACAATGATGATGATAGAAGCAGAAGAAACAAAATTGTTTCCTGCATTTGAAGAAAAAGATCTACCTGAAGAACTCAAAGAAACAGTGAAATCTGAAATATGGGATTTTACTGGAAATGAGATGGGTCTGATGAAAAACGTAGATCCAGTAAAAATTACATTGAAACAGGGAATAGAATTTCCAAACACTCCACAATATAAAATGAAAACAGAAACAATTGAAGGTATTATACCTATAATCGAAAAATGAATCAAGCAAGGTGTATTAAAGGAAATGAAGAGTAGCTCTTGTAATTCACCAATTATGGGAGTTAAAAAGTCTAACGGAACATTTAGAATAGTACAAGATTTGAGAAAGGTTAATCAAATTGTCGTTCCATGTTGTCCTGTGGTTCCAAATCCAGCAGTAATTCTATTTCAGATTCCACATGATGCTGAATGGTATACAGTCATAGACCTTTGCAATGCATTCTTTACTGTTCCCTTACATCCAGACAGTTATGAAATATTTGCTTTCAGATTCCAAGGTAAGACCCTCGGATGGTCAAGAATCCCAAAGGGCTATACAGAAAGTCCTTCAATCTTTAACGAACTGTTAAAAAGATCATTAGAAGACCTAGACTTACCTGGTAGATCTACGCTAGTGCAGTATATTGATGATTTGTTAATAGCTGCAAAGACAAGAGAAAATTGTGTAACAGACACAATAATTCTGTTAAATCGCCTTGCAGAAGAAGGACATAAAGTGTCCCCAGCAAAACTACAGTTTTGCAAACAAGAAGTAAAATATCTTGGTCACAGAATTGCAAAGGGAAAAAGACAAGTAACAATAGAGAGAATAAAAATGATTCAAGCAATGTTACCACCAAGAACACAAAGACAAGTCAGAATGTTCTTGGGAATGGTAGGTTACTGTCGACAATGGATAAGTGGATTTTCAGTAATTGCAAAACCACTACAAAGATTGACAAAGTCAGATGTAAAAGATCCAATTATTCTCAATGATGCTGAGATGGAATCTTTTGAGAACCTGAAAAAGAGCTTATGCCAAGCTCCTGCTTTAGGTATGCCAAATTATGAGAAAGATTTCGAACTGTATTGCAGTGAGAGAGAAGGATGTGCATTATCTGTGTTAATTCAGAGACATGGAAATTTAAAGAAACCTATTGCATATTTCTCTGCAGTTCTTGATCCAATTGCAAAGGCATTACCAGGTTGTTTGAAAGCAGTTGCAGCTACAAGTATCAGCCTCGAACAAAGTGAAGGAATCATTATGGGATTTCCTGTGAAAGTTTTTGTGCCTCATTCAGTTGAAATATTACTGACAAGAGGTAAGACTCAACATCTAACAAGTAGCAGATTGACAAAGTATGAGAAAATCATACTAGGAGCAGATAATGTTTCGATTTCAAGATGTTTGAATCTGAATCCTTCTACATTACTGCCTGATTCTGAAATTGTTGATGACATTGAAACAGAACATGAATGTTTAGATGTCATGGAATTCTGCACTAAACCAAGAAAAGACATCAAAGACAGACCTTTGTCTGAATCGGATTTTGTCTACTTTGTAGATGGCTCATGCTTAAGATCCGAAGGAGGTGTCTTGAAAGCTTCATACTCAGTTTGTACAGTTGTAGATGTTGAAGAAGCATCATGTCTTGAAGGAGTTCGTTCAGCACAAGTGGCTGAATTGATTGCTTTAATTCGTGCATGTGAAATATCAAAGGATATAAGAGTTACCATCATTACTGATAGTCAGTATGGGTACGGAGTTGTGCATGATTATGGACAACTCTGGTCACAGAGAGGATACATGACATCAGCAGGATCACCAATTAAAAATGCAGTTTTCATTAGGAGATTAATTGAAGCAATACAATTGCCAAAAGAAATCGCCATTGTTAAGTGTGCAGCGCACACTAGAGGAACTGATTATATTTCCAAGGGAAATGCCTTCGCAGATGAAACAGCAAAGTACTGCGCAAGGAAAAATTATTCATACAATCGGGAGAGGAGTAAAGAAACTGATTCAAATTCATTAATGCTAACAACTGTTGTAGAAACATGGCATGAGATTAGAGATTTACAAAATGAAGCAGAAGATGATGAAAAAGACTTATGGTTAAGATCAGATTGTAGACCACGTGAAGAAGATGGAGTGTGGGTTTACAAAGATGGCAGAGTAGTCTTACCAAATTGTTTGATTGCTGATATGGCCAGATTATATCATGGTCCAGCACATCTAGGAAGAGATTCTATGGTCAGACTTTTCAGAGAAACATGGTTCAATACCAAATTTAGAACTATTGCTGAATCTTTTTGTCAAAGGTGTTTGTCATGCCAACAAATGAATCCGAACAGAAAATCAGTGGTGGGGACAGGAATAATTGGTCGAGAAGGTGGTCCCTTTACCAGGTTACAAATGGATTTCATTGAAATGCCCTTACACAATTGTTTGAAATATGTACTTGTAATTGTATGCTTATTTTCACGATGGGTAGAGGCTTTTCCTACACGACACTGTGATTCAATTACAGTAGCAAAACTAATGCTCAGAGAAATCATCCCAAGGTACGGTTTTCCAGTCACTATTGAGAGTGATGGAGGAAGCCATTTTGATAACAAATTGATGAAGTTAATTTGCGAAGCTTTGAGCATTGAGCAGAAAATACACTGTGCATACAGACCAGAGGCATCAGGAGTAGTTGAAAAAATAAATGGAACAATCAAAAACAGAATTGGAAAAATGTGTCTTGAAACAGGTATTAAGTGGACAGATGCTCTTCCACTTGTTTTGATGTCATTAAGAAGCACACCAGATAAAAAGACAGGTTTGAGTCCTCATGAAATTTTGATGGGAAGAGTTATGAGACAAGCATTTGTACCTGTAGGTAAACTGTTGAGCATAAATGACAGTGCAATTTTGGATTACTGTAAAAGGTTATCTGATATGGTAACTTCTGTGTCTAATCAGGTGGGAACTGAAGCTCAATCAAATGAAAAAGTTTTGACTCATGATCTGAGACCTGGCGATTGGGTCAGAACGAAAGTACATCGGAGAAGGAATTGTCTAGCTCCTAGATGGCAGAAACCTAGGCAGATAATCTTGATCACTACTAATGCTGTAAAGTGCAGAGGATTAAAACGTTGGATACATCCTAGTCATACTATTCCAGTACCAACTCCTGAGAGTTCTGATATTGAAAGTGATACCACAGATGATTCTGATTCTGAAGCAGAAGACAAAACAGAAGGTGAAGTAATTCCAGATTCTGAAGATCGACAAGAAAGTCGACATCTGGAAACTGTGCCAGTGAATGGAAATCTGACAAGAAAAGACTTGGAAATAATTGAAATAGATTCTGAAGGTGAAGAGAATCTGTTAAAAGGAAAGATAACTGAGGATTCGGTTGTCTCTATTGAAGACAAAGAAGCTGAACCAAAAGAAGTTTCAGACCAGGAGAGTATCGAAAGGCAGAGAACAAACTCTGAAGTAAGGAACAAAAATCCGAAATCTGGGAAGTTGGAGGTAATTGAGGAAGAGGAGGAGAACGAATTACCAAGTACCAGTGATGGAAGACAAAGTGAAGTTCCTGAAGGAGTGAAATTGCCGAATAGAGAAGTTCCTGAGTCAATTGAAATTTCAGACTACGAAACTGAAGAAAGTGACGTGGAAGGTGAAAGTGAAAACAGAAAGAAAAGGACTTGGAAGTCAGAATCAAATAATTCTGAACCGAAGAAGAAGTACGTGAGAAAAACAGACTACTGGCCAGGTGGAAGATTGAGAGTCAGATTGATCAAAAAGCCAATAGAACAAGTAGAAGAAATCAGTAGTCAAAAGAGTCCAGGAAAAGAAGTTGGAGTTGGAAGAAAAATTGAAGTGATATCGAGAAAAGGGAAGAGAATAATAAGACCAAACCAAAAATACAAGTCTCCTGAGTGGACTTACTTAGTAATTCCACCTGTTATTGACATATATGATAGTAGTGAAGAAGAAAACGAAATCCAAGAAATTAGTGACAATGATTGAAGTACAGAATTATTAAATTGGCAAAAGGCTGAAGAAAATTTGTTAGTTGACACAAGGTCGAAGAAAAACTGTTTAGTTGAAGAAAACTTATGTATGACATAAGGTCGAAGAAATCTTGTTTAGGGTTATAAAAGAAAAATATATTTTAAAAGGGGGGTGTATATAAATTTTAAAATTTATTTTTATTTTTGAGGCTAAAACTAACCTAAAAATGCCTTATATTAAGGAGAGCACTTCAAAGTGTTCTGTTTTTAAAAGATGCTGTAAGATGACTCTGGTATGTCTGCTCATTTTAGTTCTGCTCTGGTTGGTACTAGCTGTGATTATCCCTTTAGAAATGAATAGAGAATTACACAAAGTTAACATAACAAGCAAAGCTCTGGTTAGCCAAACTAAACATAGTGCATCTGCAAAAGTTATTGATCATCAGCCTAACATTCATCAAGATAAATCAATAGGTGATTTTTCAAGTAATACATTCACAAAGCTATTGAGTGAATATGTTAAGGTAATGGATGCAAAAGACTGCTATGTCTGTGTTAAATTACCTGCTTCTGTTTCTGAGGGAGTAACATATAACATGCTTCCTCTCACTTATGCTGTAATATGTAGTGTATTAACTAGTTTATTTTATCAAACTGGACGTTTAGAATATTATTATTCAAATTATGATGAGATTTTTGCTAATATTAAGATTGATAACGCTTTAAATAAGCATAAGAAAGCAAAACAAATGAGAGAATTTTTCCTTGTTACTAATGAACTCACATATGAGTATGCTTACAAGAATAATTTAACATGTAAATTAAGTGCTGAAGGAAAGAAATTTTTGAATTTGGTTGAGGAGAGAAGAGCAATTTATAAAAGAAATGAATTAGTCAAGCAGACTAAGTCAGCCTTCTGGCAAAAAGAGGATGAGAGATTAAATGGCAAAATGCTTGAAAATATTGCAATTCACATAGACAAACCAGTTAGTGGAAAGCTTTGCATTAGAAGAGATAATACACTTTTTGATAATTACTTTGTAGGTGCAAGTAACTGTGAAGATACTTATCAGATTTTGGGAGGTTGGGGATTTAAAGGTGGAAAAGATCCTATCTTTCCTGGGATTTATTTTGTTTGTGGTGACAAAGCCTACTACAACCTTCCAGACCATTGGTATGGAACTTGTTATGTGGGAATTGTTTTTCCTAAAGTGTTTCATGTTGACAGAGATTCAGAAGGATTGTTTAAAATTCATAATTATGTAAATAGAGCTAAAAGAGAAACTTTTACTGAAGTTCTGGGAGATATTTTTCAAGCTGTAATACCTTTTGTTGGTATAACCCTAAATGCAGGGAGAATCAGAAAATTGTCCACTATAGTTGATAGATTATCAACTGACACTGCTGATGGGTTTCAATTAGTGAATGTTGAAGTTATTGCAATTAGATCTATGGTAATTCAAGACCGTCTTGCTTTGGACATTCTTCTAGCAAAAGAGGGAGGAGTCTGTGGCATTTTACATGTCCAACATTGCTGTACATATATACCTGATGAAAGTAAAAATATTGAAATGTATATTAAGAATATTACACAAATGCATTCAGAGATAATTCCTTTAGAAGAAGAAGATTTTACAGGGAAACTTTCAAAAAGGTTTCAAGCAATTAAAAACTGGTTTCATAATATCGGAAGTTCAATTCTTGGCAAGATTCTGGCACCTTTGATTATAATAGTATTCATTTTTATTTTGACCAAATTAGGTTGTTTGTTACATAAAAGAAAGAAACAGTTGAAAGAAAAGAAAAGAATCTATAAACTCAGAAAAGAAGAAGAAAGGGAGATCGAATTACAGGAGTTACATAGAGAGCGTCATGTTAATTGCAAAGATTATGCAGAAACAGACTTTTAGGTTTACTGATACAAATGAATTTGAATCGATTTCTTAAAAATTTAATTTACCAAAATTTTAAGTGCTGGTGTGGTGATTTGTTAATCACCAGATGAGGGAGTTGATGGAGCGAGATAGAAAACAAAATTTTGTTTAAACTCGCAAAGTCACATTTCCATAACATGAATAAAAATATTAATGATTTGTGATATGTCGTGCTAATACAACTTAGATTAAACTTTACACATGGGGGGACTAACATGTGTGCTCATAAACGTGCATAAATGTTGCATCTTTTTGTTCGTGCAAAATAATAAAATAATTTATTGTTTTCGTTTTTGTCATTACTAATTGCTGCAAACTTAAAATAAGCATGTGCTTGTTTTGCTTTTCCTTGTCTGTGTGATGTCATTTCTACTATTCAAGGTGCATATGGGTCTCATGGAATAACGGAGACTGGTAGATATAAACGCTGCTTTATTTGTTTGCAAAGGCTAGGTAACATTTTGATTAATCGGGTGGGTTAATTAATTAGTGAACCAAGGGGTGGATACAGAATCTACATTATTTCTTACATTAATACTTTTCTTGTGTTTGTTTTATATTAGAAATCATAAGTTACCTGCTTTTGGGCCTAGTCAATTGAGCCGCAGAAAAGAGCTGACATGTATTTCTGCAGAAAGTCACGAGACGCCCATTCTGAAATAAAGCGTTTGTCAAAAGCTGCGTTCACAAAGCAAAAACTAATGCTGTCATCATTCTGTCGGACATGGCCAAGGTCGAAAGTGAACATTTTGTCAATCCTTAACTTGGCATCCGCGGAAGTATAATGAAAGTCAATGGACGCTGCGAGAATGACTTAATACATTTGTTGCAATATGAGGAAGCTTCTGGCTTCACGTGGAAGGAACAATGGTCTCTATGAAATATGATTTAGTGGAACTTTTTGAAAACTGGGTGACATGTCACTTGTCACTCTCAGCCAATGGGACGTCGAAGATTTCTGAAAACTTTCCTTTGCTTAGTTCAGTTAGCGTAGAAAGGTATAAAAAGTCATGCCCTTAGGGATGGGCTGGCTGCTGCTTTCTGACTTTCCGATGAGGGTGATGTGCTGTCGGACTTTGCGTGGAGCATGTAAGAATCCTCAAAGAACTTTTCTTTAATTTCTATCTATTTAGCTCAGTTAGGGAATTAGGTTTTAGAAATGTTAAACTTTAATTATTCACTTTGATTTTGATTCACTTGCTTAAATTGTATTTTCTCACATTTCTTTACAATCATGCTTGCTTTATTGCAAATAAAATTCATTTATAAAATTATCAACTTATATACCATAATTTAGTAAATAAAATCTTACTTTTGACAAACAAGCTGGTCTTGGTTATTCAGAAGTGTAGGTTACTATTAGCTAGATCACGTCGCCAATGGTGGTCATCTAAATGGTTAAGTTTTATTCTAATGACAATATTCCTTTCAGCAGATGTATAAAATGTATATAGTTTGTAGATAATGTGTATATAGATTTAATTTGACCACCTGATTCAGTAGGCCCAAAATATGTCAGGTTTATAAATGGGTCCATATTTAGTATAGAATTTTGTTTATAGGTTATGAAGTTGGGTAGCGTTGTTTATGATATATTTTCTATAGGCCGCTGGATCAATTCTCTGGTAGCAGAAATTGATGGTTGCTAAGGGTAACCAAGGTAATATGTTGGTTGCTAAGGGTTACGTAATGGTATGGAAATAGGATCGATGTTTTAACACATGTTGAGTTCGTTTTTCGTGCCTATCTGTAAGCTATACCGGTATAGATTGTGTGGCGAGAAATTAGTCACGCAAGCCATCTGTTCCGTTTGTAGTGATATCGCCGAGTATCACAAGAGGTATCGCCGTGTACCATAGTGTTGTCGCCGAGCAGCACAGTTTTAGGGCTAGGTCTGAATCTTGTATAGTGAGGGTTTTCTAAGAAATTAGAGCAGCATGAGAATAGGGACAAAGCGCCTTCCATAAAACTCACTGTGATAAAAGTATTAGTTATATCCGAGCTTGAGTGAAGGGTAAATTAGCGTCGGTGCATGATTATCTATAAACAGGTTAGAGTCCTGTACGGGTACATGTTTCATATCTATAAACAGGTGAGAGTCCTGTACAGATAACGTCGCTATTTTACTAACGGTGCATGATCTCTATAAACAGGTGAGAGTCCTGTACGGATTTCATGTGTGTTTGAAATTAGGGAAATTTCAGTGTAAAAGTGCGAGTTTGAATTGTATTTTATGTTCAAGTGGAACTCTTAGAACTTTCACTTCGCGGTGGGTTCAGAGCAAAGCGAGTTCATAATTATACGTGTTAGAAGGGTGGGGTAAAGTTACTCTACTGACAATTGAATATTATCCTTAGTGTGAATAGCGCCGTCTATTCCGAAGTGTGGATACTTGAATGTATGTAAACTATCCTAAATAGTGAAACGAACAGATGTTGTCTTTATAGTCATTGTTAAGAATTAATTTACACTGAAAAGTGTTCTTAAAATGGCGCTGTGAAAAGATTTTGTGAAGGAGGGGTAAGCGCCAGGAGTGAGAAACGAGAAACCGCAGCTGCTGTGTACGTCACAGAGCCGCGCTGGGATTGGGTGACCTACGTCACAAGCTATATTCTGATTGGCTCTTGAGTCTCTGACGGCCTGTGAGCTGATTGGTCTTTCGGAAATACTCCAAATTTATTGGTTGAGCAGAAAAGTGACGTAGCTCAACTGTCATTGGCTTGTTGGTGTGTTTCGCGCACGGATTGGTTGTTTTACGGAACATCCCGGAAATATTTTACGAACGATTTTGTGAATTAGATTTAACTCTTAAAAATGAGTTATCATTTTAAACATGTTGAGAAAAAGCCAACATTATTTCAGAAATTCAAGAATTTATTTTCACCTGACAAGAAAATCGAAACGCGAGGTGGTAAACTACTTCATAAGTATAAAACACCTGCAGCGTACATGGAAGGTGAATATGGATATCATACTGTCTTATGGTTCGACAGTTGGAAACGTTATACTAAAAATGACGGTGTTTTAACTTGGCCTGATGAAGGTTCATTTAATGTAAGAGTCTTAAGAAATTTACGAGAGAAAATGAATGCTCTTGTTCCAAAACCGAGACCAACTCAATTTGAAGCTTTAGTTGAGTGGGAAGACGAGATGTATCAGTTGCAAAGAGAAGCTAGTGGAATTAAAAGACCTTCTAAAAATCCATCTTGGAAAAGAGAAACTCATGAAGATAGATTGAGAATGTGGAGACAGGGAAACATGAGTGAAGGATTGTATTTAATTCATGAAATGGTAATGGGTACTCCTACAGGGAAATCTATGGAAAGTGAATCTGAGGATGCAGTTATGGAAGAAATATATACAACTGCTAGAAAGAATCAGCCTAATCAGCCTTTGAGACCTCCTAGATCATGGTCTACTCCGGTGGTTACTACTGAAACTTCACCGAGTGCACCTCCAATTAATGAAGCTCCTAAACTTTATCCAAATAATTGTGAAATCAATGAAACTCCTAGAAGACCAGAATTCGAGAATGCTCGAAATGAAGGTAGACATTTTTCAATGACTCCAAGAGCAAGGGAACCTCCAAAAGATTATACAAGAGAGGCAAGAAATGTTGAAGATGTTGATTATAATGAATATATAAGATCAAAGGAAGAACTAATAAAAAGAATGACAAAAGGCATGGAAGCTGTGACAGTTCCAGTAACAATTGGTCCTGTTCAGCCTGTATTTGACCAAAGGGAAACAAGCAAAACTGGATTAACTATTCCTTTAAATACAGAAATTCAAAAGGCTGCTGAAAATTTTTATTCAGATTTATCTGAAATAAACACTTCTAAATCAAGAATGCCTGATTTAACCTTTAATGAGGATTTATCTCCAAAAACACCAATGGGTGCTATATCAGATATAGGGAGTCCTGAAGTCAGAGTAACCACACCAAAACTTGATGTGGCCAAATTAAAAGCGAATATCGAAGAATTGATAATTGGAACAATTGGTCCAGATAGTTTAAATTACTATCGGGATGATGAACTACTGTTCATTTGCAAAAGCATTCAGTGGAAAACGAAAAATAAATATGATCAATTAGAGGATCTAGCAGCAGAACTTGAAATCGATGTGAGTAAACAAAAGAATTTTGCAAAGCATTACAGATTAGACTTTTCAGAAAGCGACATTGAGAGTTTGAACTCAATGGGAAGAATAGTTCACATTAAAGATTTGATTGTCTATATCAAAAAGCTAGGAGAACTGAATAAATGGAGAGTAAAATGGACGAAAAAGAAGGAAGATGAAAGATTGGATAAATTGTCAAAACAATTTCCAATGAGAGAAGTTGCAGGTGGAGGATATGTTCATATCCCGTGGTCGAGACAGGACATTCTGTTATTTACAAATGACTTTCCAAAATTGAGGGAAAAACCAGTCGAGTGGTACAGGCAAGTTGATAGATTTATCAAAGTGTCAAAAGTTCTGTGGATTGATTTAGATGGATTTTTTGACATTGTTGTTCCATCTGATCTTTGGACAGAATGCAAAATATCGATTAGTTGGCCAAAAGCAGAACCTGAGCGAATTAAAGAAACAGGTGCTCCTAATCCACTTGTAATGGATTTTTATGAGAAAGTAATTGTTTGGATGAAAAACAAAATTCCACCCAAAGAAGTTGATTGGGTTAAAATAGAAAGAACAGAACAGGAAACAAAAGAATCAGTTCATTCTTTTTATGAAAGACTACTGTTAATCTTTAAACAATACAGTGGTTATGAAAAATTAGATGAAAAAGACATGAGTCATTTTGTCTATAGATTTGTTTATGGACTAAAACCTGAAATTGGAGAAATGATCAGAACTAGTATTGTCGGATGGCAATCACTATCTGTAGATGATATTCTAAGAAAAGCAAAGTATTGTAGCGATGAAATAGAAGTAAAACAGAAAAAGCTGAAGGAGAAAGCCATGTGGGCTCAGGTAAAGGTGGCTGAGCAACAGATTGCCAGCATGGGAAATAAGAATACTAATTTTGTTCAAACTGGAAATACAAACCAGATACAAGGAAAGTTTAAAAGTAATAATTTCCCAAAGAAATTTAGCCCAAAGATTGAGGAGCTGAAGCAAAGATTACCTTGTTTTAATTGTGGCGAAATTGGACATTGGAGGGACGAGTGTCCTCATCCTCCTAAAAACTTAAAGAATCCCTTATTGAATCCACAGATGCAGAATGGTGTTGACCTGCAGCGACAGCTACAGATGCAACAGGGGTTAAACGAATTTAATATTCAACGACAATTACAGCAACAGCAACAACAACAGGTGAATAATCGTCAAGACCAATTGCCACAACCACCTTTTCCGAATTGTGGGGGAGTTCAAAAATATAATCCAAACGTGGGATTTCAGGGAAGTGAACAGGTAATAAAACCACAAAAACAGCAAAAGCAGCAAAGGGTTCAAATGCAAAATGCTTCACAACAATTTTTATTAGCAGAAAGTCAAGACAGTGATTCTGATGATTATTGCTGAAGGTGCCCGAGAGAGGAGGAAGAGTGTGTTGTTGGAGCCACTCTTGAGGTTGACCAATCTGGTCCTTTTGTAAACGGGAAAGTTAATGATGTAGACATCACTTTTCTAGTGGACACTGGTGCTACCCGTTCTACTGTTAGATCAGTAGAAATTGAAAACCTACCTCTCTCTGGGGATACCATCCAAGTTGTCGGAGTAAGTAATCAGCAAATTAAAACTGACTTAACTGATCCAGTACCAGTTGAAATTGGAAACTACAAAGATAAACACAGATTTGTGGTTTGTAATAGTAGTCCAGTAAATCTATTAGGTAGAGACATCCTATGTAAAATGAATTGTAGAATATATTGTTCTCCTGATGGAGTTGAGTTACAAACAATGGAGGAAGATGGTTTATACAGAATGACAATGATGATGATAGAAGCAGAAGAAACAAAATTGTTTCCTGCATTTGAAGAAAAAGATCTACCTGAAGAACTCAAAGAAACAGTGAAATCTGAAATATGGGATTTTACTGGAAATGAGATGGGTCTGATGAAAAACGTAGATCCAGTAAAAATTACATTGAAACAGGGAATAGAATTTCCAAACACTCCACAATATAAAATGAAAACAGAAACAATTGAAGGTATTATACCTATAATCGAAAAATTAATCAAGCAAGGTGTATTAAAGGAAATGAAGAGTAGCTCTTGTAATTCACCAATTATGGGAGTTAAAAAGTCTAACGGAACATTTAGAATAGTACAAGATTTGAGAAAGGTTAATCAAATTGTCGTTCCATGTTGTCCTGTGGTTCCAAATCCAGCAGTAATTCTATTTCAGATTCCACATGATGCTGAATGGTATACAGTCATAGACCTTTGCAATGCATTCTTTACTGTTCCCTTACATCCAGACAGTTATGAAATATTTGCTTTCAGATTCCAAGGTAAGACCCTCGGATGGTCAAGAATCCCAAAGGGCTATACAGAAAGTCCTTCAATCTTTAACGAACTGTTAAAAAGATCATTAGAAGACCTAGACTTACCTGGTAGATCTACGCTAGTGCAGTATATTGATGATTTGTTAATAGCTGCAAAGACAAGAGAAAATTGTGTAACAGACACAATAATTCTGTTAAATCGCCTTGCAGAAGAAGGACATAAAGTGTCCCCAGCAAAACTACAGTTTTGCAAACAAGAAGTAAAATATCTTGGTCACAGAATTGCAAAGGGAAAAAGACAAGTAACAATAGAGAGAATAAAAATGATTCAAGCAATGTTACCACCAAGAACACAAAGACAAGTCAGAATGTTCTTGGGAATGGTAGGTTACTGTCGACAATGGATAAGTGGATTTTCAGTAATTGCAAAACCACTACAAAGATTGACAAAGTCAGATGTAAAAGATCCAATTATTCTCAATGATGCTGAGATGGAATCTTTTGAGAACCTGAAAAAGAGCTTATGCCAAGCTCCTGCTTTAGGTATGCCAAATTATGAGAAAGATTTCGAACTGTATTGCAGTGAGAGAGAAGGATGTGCATTATCTGTGTTAATTCAGAGACATGGAAATTTAAAGAAACCTATTGCATATTTCTCTGCAGTTCTTGATCCAATTGCAAAGGCATTACCAGGTTGTTTGAAAGCAGTTGCAGCTACAAGTATCAGCCTCGAACAAAGTGAAGGAATCATTATGGGATTTCCTGTGAAAGTTTTTGTGCCTCATTCAGTTGAAATATTACTGACAAGAGGTAAGACTCAACATCTAACAAGTAGCAGATTGACAAAGTATGAGAAAATCATACTAGGAGCAGATAATGTTTCGATTTCAAGATGTTTGAATCTGAATCCTTCTACATTACTGCCTGATTCTGAAATTGTTGATGACATTGAAACAGAACATGAATGTTTAGATGTCATGGAATTCTGCACTAAACCAAGAAAAGACATCAAAGACAGACCTTTGTCTGAATCGGATTTTGTCTACTTTGTAGATGGCTCATGCTTAAGATCCGAAGGAGGTGTCTTGAAAGCTTCATACTCAGTTTGTACAGTTGTAGATGTTGAAGAAGCATCATGTCTTGAAGGAGTTCGTTCAGCACAAGTGGCTGAATTGATTGCTTTAATTCGTGCATGTGAAATATCAAAGGATATAAGAGTTACCATCATTACTGATAGTCAGTATGGGTACGGAGTTGTGCATGATTATGGACAACTCTGGTCACAGAGAGGATACATGACATCAGCAGGATCACCAATTAAAAATGCAGTTTTCATTAGGAGATTAATTGAAGCAATACAATTGCCAAAAGAAATCGCCATTGTTAAGTGTGCAGCGCACACTAGAGGAACTGATTATATTTCCAAGGGAAATGCCTTCGCAGATGAAACAGCAAAGTACTGCGCAAGGAAAAATTATTCATACAATCGGGAGAGGAGTAAAGAAACTGATTCAAATTCATTAATGCTAACAACTGTTGTAGAAACATGGCATGAGATTAGAGATTTACAAAATGAAGCAGAAGATGATGAAAAAGACTTATGGTTAAGATCAGATTGTAGACCACGTGAAGAAGATGGAGTGTGGGTTTACAAAGATGGCAGAGTAGTCTTACCAAATTGTTTGATTGCTGATATGGCCAGATTATATCATGGTCCAGCACATCTAGGAAGAGATTCTATGGTCAGACTTTTCAGAGAAACATGGTTCAATACCAAATTTAGAACTATTGCTGAATCTTTTTGTCAAAGGTGTTTGTCATGCCAACAAATGAATCCGAACAGAAAATCAGTGGTGGGGACAGGAATAATTGGTCGAGAAGGTGGTCCCTTTACCAGGTTACAAATGGATTTCATTGAAATGCCCTTACACAATTGTTTGAAATATGTACTTGTAATTGTATGCTTATTTTCACGATGGGTAGAGGCTTTTCCTACACGACACTGTGATTCAATTACAGTAGCAAAACTAATGCTCAGAGAAATCATCCCAAGGTACGGTTTTCCAGTCACTATTGAGAGTGATGGAGGAAGCCATTTTGATAACAAATTGATGAAGTTAATTTGCGAAGCTTTGAGCATTGAGCAGAAAATACACTGTGCATACAGACCAGAGGCATCAGGAGTAGTTGAACAAATAAATGGAACAATCAAAAACAGAATTGGAAAAATGTGTCTTGAAACAGGTATTAAGTGGACAGATGCTCTTCCACTTGTTTTGATGTCATTAAGAAGCACACCAGATAAAAAGACAGGTTTGAGTCCTCATGAAATTTTGATGGGAAGAGTTATGAGACAAGCATTTGTACCTGTAGGTAAACTGTTGAGCATAAATGACAGTGCAATTTTGGATTACTGTAAAAGGTTATCTGATATGGTAACTTCTGTGTCTAATCAGGTGGGAACTGAAGCTCAATCAAATGAAAAAGTTTTGACTCATGATCTGAGACCTGGCGATTGGGTCAGAACGAAAGTACATCGGAGAAGGAATTGTCTAGCTCCTAGATGGCAGAAACCTAGGCAGATAATCTTGATCACTACTAATGCTGTAAAGTGCAGAGGATTAAAACGTTGGATACATCCTAGTCATACTATTCCAGTACCAACTCCTGAGAGTTCTGATATTGAAAGTGATACCACAGATGATTCTGATTCTGAAGCAGAAGACAAAACAGAAGGTGAAGTAATTCCAGATTCTGAAGATCGACAAGAAAGTCGACATCTGGAAACTGTGCCAGTGAATGGAAATCTGACAAGAAAAGACTTGGAAATAATTGAAATAGATTCTGAAGGTGAAGAGAATCTGTTAAAAGGAAAGATAACTGAGGATTCGGTTGTCTCTATTGAAGACAAAGAAGCTGAACCAAAAGAAGTTTCAGACCAGGAGAGTATCGAAAGGCAGAGAACAAACTCTGAAGTAAGGAACAAAAATCCGAAATCTGGGAAGTTGGAGGTAATTGAGGAAGAGGAGGAGAACGAATTACCAAGTACCAGTGATGGAAGACAAAGTGAAGTTCCTGAAGGAGTGAAATTGCCGAATAGAGAAGTTCCTGAGTCAATTGAAATTTCAGACTACGAAACTGAAGAAAGTGACGTGGAAGGTGAAAGTGAAAACAGAAAGAAAAGGACTTGGAAGTCAGAATCAAATAATTCTGAACCGAAGAAGAAGTACGTGAGAAAAACAGACTACTGGCCAGGTGGAAGATTGAGAGTCAGATTGATCAAAAAGCCAATAGAACAAGTAGAAGAAATCAGTAGTCAAAAGAGTCCAGGAAAAGAAGTTGGAGTTGGAAGAAAAATTGAAGTGATATCGAGAAAAGGGAAGAGAATAATAAGACCAAACCAAAAATACAAGTCTCCTGAGTGGACTTACTTAGTAATTCCACCTGTTATTGACATATATGATAGTAGTGAAGAAGAAAACGAAATCCAAGAAATTAGTGACAATGATTGAAGTACAGAATTATTAAATTGGCAAAAGGCTGAAGAAAATTTGTTAGTTGACACAAGGTCGAAGAAAAACTGTTTAGTTGAAGAAAACCTATGTATGACATAAGGTCGAAGAAATCTTGTTTAGGGTTATAAAAGAAAAATATATTTTAAAAGGGGGGTGTATATAAATTTTAAAATTTATTTTTATTTTTGAGGCTAAAACTAACCTAAAAATGCCTTATATTAAGGAGAGCACTTTAAAGTGTTCTGTTTTTAAAAGATGCTGTAAGATGACTCTGGTATGTCTGCTCATTTTAGTTCTGCTCTGGTTGGTACTAGCTGTGATTATCCCTTTAGAAATGAATAGAGAATTACACAAAGTTAACATAACAAGCAAAGCTCTGGTTAGCCAAACTAAACATAGTGCATCTGCAAAAGTTATTGATCATCAGCCTAACATTCATCAAGATAAATCAATAGGTGATTTTTCAAGTAATACATTCACAAAGCTATTGAGTGAATATGTTAAGGTAATGGATGCAAAAGACTGCTATGTCTGTGTTAAATTACCTGCTTCTGTTTCTGAGGGAGTAACATATAACATGCTTCCTCTCACTTATGCTGTAATATGTAGTGTATTAACTAGTTTATTTTATCAAACTGGACGTTTAGAATATTATTATTCAAATTATGATGAGATTTTTGCTAATATTAAGATTGATAACGCTTTAAATAAGCATAAGAAAGCAAAACAAATGAGAGAATTTTTCCTTGTTACTAATGAACTCACATATGAGTATGCTTACAAGAATAATTTAACATGTAAATTAAGTGCTGAAGGAAAGAAATTTTTGAATTTGGTTGAGGAGAGAAGAGCAATTTATAAAAGAAATGAATTAGTCAAGCAGACTAAGTCAGCCTTCTGGCAAAAAGAGGATGAGAGATTAAATGGCAAAATGCTTGAAAATATTGCAATTCACATAGACAAACCAGTTAGTGGAAAGCTTTGCATTAGAAGAGATAATACACTTTTTGATAATTACTTTGTAGGTGCAAGTAACTGTGAAGATACTTATCAGATTTTGGGAGGTTGGGGATTTAAAGGTGGAAAAGATCCTATCTTTCCTGGGATTTATTTTGTTTGTGGTGACAAAGCCTACTACAACCTTCCAGACCATTGGTATGGAACTTGTTATGTGGGAATTGTTTTTCCTAAAGTGTTTCATGTTGACAGAGATTCAGAAGGATTGTTTAAAATTCATAATTATGTAAATAGAGCTAAAAGAGAAACTTTTACTGAAGTTCTGGGAGATATTTTTCAAGCTGTAATACCTTTTGTTGGTATAACCCTAAATGCAGGGAGAATCAGAAAATTGTCCACTATAGTTGATAGATTATCAACTGACACTGCTGATGGGTTTCAATTAGTGAATGTTGAAGTTATTGCAATTAGATCTATGGTAATTCAAGACCGTCTTGCTTTGGACATTCTTCTAGCAAAAGAGGGAGGAGTCTGTGGCATTTTACATGTCCAACATTGCTGTACATATATACCTGATGAAAGTAAAAATATTGAAATGTATATTAAGAATATTACACAAATGCATTCAGAGATAATTCCTTTAGAAGAAGAAGATTTTACAGGGAAACTTTCAAAAAGGTTTCAAGCAATTAAAAACTGGTTTCATAATATCGGAAGTTCAATTCTTGGCAAGATTCTGGCACCTTTGATTATAATAGTATTCATTTTTATTTTGACCAAATTAGGTTGTTTGTTACATAAAAGAAAGAAACAGTTGAAAGAAAAGAAAAGAATCTATAAACTCAGAAAAGAAGAAGAAAGGGAGATCGAATTACAGGAGTTACATAGAGAGCGTCATGTTAATTGCAAAGATTATGCAGAAACAGACTTTTAGGTTTACTGATACAAATGAATTTGAATCGATTTCTTAAAAATTTAATTTACCAAAATTTTAAGTGCTGGTGTGGTGATTTGTTAATCACCAGATGAGGGAGTTGATGGAGCGAGATAGAAAACAAAATTTTGTTTAAACTCGCAAAGTCACATTTCCATAACATGAATAAAAATATTAATGATTTGTGATATGTCGTGCTAATACAACTTAGATTAAACTTTACACATGGGGGGACTAACATGTGTGCTCATAAACGTGCATAAATGTTGCATCTTTTTGTTCGTGCAAAATAATAAAATAATTTATTGTTTTCGTTTTTGTCATTACTAATTGCTGCAAACTTAAAATAAGCATGTGCTTGTTTTGCTTTTCCTTGTCTGTGTGATGTCATTTCTACTATTCAAGGTGCATATGGGTCTCATGGAATAACGGAGACTGGTAGATATAAACGCTGCTTTATTTGTTTGCAAAGGCTAGGTAACATTTTGATTAATCGGGTGGGTTAATTAATTAGTGAACCAAGGGGTGGATACAGAATCTACATTATTTCTTACATTAATACTTTTCTTGTGTTTGTTTTATATTAGAAATCATAAGTTACCTGCTTTTGGGCCTAGTCAATTGAGCCGCAGAAAAGAGCTGACATGTATTTCTGCAGAAAGTCACGAGACGCCCATTCTGAAATAAAGCGTTTGTCAAAAGCTGCGTTCACAAAGCAAAAACTAATGCTGTCATCATTCTGTCGGACATGGCCAAGGTCGAAAGTGAACATTTTGTCAATCCTTAACTTGGCATCCGCGGAAGTATAATGAAAGTCAATGGACGCTGCGAGAATGACTTAATACATTTGTTGCAATATGAGGAAGCTTCTGGCTTCACGTGGAAGGAACAATGGTCTCTATGAAATATGATTTAGTGGAACTTTTTGAAAACTGGGTGACATGTCACTTGTCACTCTCAGCCAATGGGACGTCGAAGATTTCTGAAAACTTTCCTTTGCTTAGTTCAGTTAGCGTAGAAAGGTATAAAAAGTCATGCCCTTAGGGATGGGCTGGCTGCTGCTTTCTGACTTTCCGATGAGGGTGATGTGCTGTCGGACTTTGCGTGGAGCATGTAAGAATCCTCAAAGAACTTTTCTTTAATTTCTATCTATTTAGCTCAGTTAGGGAATTAGGTTTTAGAAATGTTAAACTTTAATTATTCACTTTGATTTTGATTCACTTGCTTAAATTGTATTTTCTCACATTTCTTTACAATCATGCTTGCTTTATTGCAAATAAAATTCATTTATAAAATTATCAACTTATATACCATAATTTAGTAAATAAAATCTTACTTTTGACAAACAAGCTGGTCTTGGTTATTCAGAAGTGTAGGTTACTATTAGCTAGATCACGTCGCCAATGGTGGTCATCTAAATGGTTAAGTTTTATTCTAATGACAATATTCCTTTCAGCAGATGTATAAAATGTATATAGTTTGTAGATAATGTGTATATAGATTTAATTTGACCACCTGATTCAGTAGGCCCAAAATATGTCAGGTTTATAAATGGGTCCATATTTAGTATAGAATTTTGTTTATAGGTTATGAAGTTGGGTAGCGTTGTTTATGATATATTTTCTATAGGCCGCTGGATCAGGGCCTCAGTACATTACAGGAAAGTTGCAGGCACTATGTAGTAAGTAACAATACCTCTACACTTACATCAGTCAGACAACAGTAAGATCCACAAAATAGCTCAAAGTATCGGCGAACCAAGTAAACCACTTACAGCTATCATGTACAATGTATCACTTCTTGGGACAACACGCTTCTCCAACATAAATGACACCTGGACACCGCCGAACCCTTGGAAATATTGGGTGTCCGGTAATACCGCCTGTACCTGGGTACCACGTATCCCTAAGTGAATCTGGCTGTACGACACCAGTTACAATCCATCATCTGAGCACTTTTTATCCTTTTCGCTGCTTGCGTGTTTGCAGCCGCTTGCGTTCTGGGGTTTCTTGTACAGCTCCAGTTTCTTTGGGTATTGGCATCACTTACGCATTTTTCACCATGGCATTTCTTACCTCTAGGGGATCTTGGGTATGTGGCAACTTTTGTTTTTTACCTCGGTACATTGTAACCCGTAATCTCTATGAGCACTAGTCAACTCTGGTGCCCTAAACGGCGTAGGATTCTACCGTCCCTCACTCTAGTTCCAAAACTCCATCTAGTCTCCCTCAGAAACACAAGAAACAACAAGTACATTATGTCATCTATTTATTTACAGAGTAAATATAAGAAAAATGCAGTCCAATCTTTACAAAGCAAAATAACTCAGAAAGTACTTTTGACCTAAACAAACCAGAAATGTAACCAAACGTAAGCCTCTACATAAAGGGGGACTGAATACTGCAAAAACAAATGAAATGCTCCTTCACAGCACAGGGCAATAAGGGAAATGCAGCTGAGATATGATCATTGCATGCTCTTCTTTGCATACATTATGTGAAACATTAACACCTTCCACTGTACGTATATTAAACTACCCTCCAGGGAATAATGTGTGAAAATTACAAGCAATTAAGTAATCATCAACATCGCACCACAAGTTAAAGCAATAAAAGAGTGAATAAACAAAACACCATCTACGACTGTAAATAAGAAATAAATCACTACACCAAAAAAGGCAAATGAATGGGAAGTAAGTAAACATTTTGATAAAAGGCATTCGAACAATGCCAAAAACTGACTCCTTGCACAGATCCCCGACATTATAGTTCTTCTCATCTCTCCCTGGTGCATTCCAAACATTGAAAGTATGCAGCATGGTCACTTTATGTCTCCCCAGGGGCTTACTTTAATTTGTAAAAATATCTTTATTCAAGTTTAAGAACACAAAAGGTGCATAACCTACACAGAGTACGGCCATGAATTATATACCTTATAGGCAAGTTATAGGTGCATGGGAAAGACACAGAACCCCACAAACTGGGAATAAACAAGGGTTTCTTCTATCTTCTACCAGACAGTACCCTATCCCACTGAGAACATGGGTAAAAAGCAGAGATAGGACAACGGTACACTGTTCCCTTGGTAAACAAAATCTCCCCTCCCCTCTGCCATCCTGCATGGATCAACAAGGGAACACTTAGCCTAAGACCATAGACATTGCCGACTCCGTTAGAAGGGAGGGCCATCCTGAAACATCACTCAGTTCTTGATCCGCCAATGTATTCATTCCACTCATGGCCACCTTGTCTCCCAGCTTACTCAAATTCGTATGTTTCCCTTCCTTCTCGACAGATCTGGTTGAAAGGCCTGGGAAACATGCCTGGGCCCAGAACACCTTAGAGTATTCTGTGTTTCTCTCCAAATCTGACTTATTTATGCCATGTGTTTCTACAGTAGAATCATCTTCTCTTCTTTGGGTTGTTACAGTTTTTTCGAACAGCGACAAGATTGCAATTTATGGTACTAGCTTTGGAATTGTGTATGGCTGTTGATGGTTTATCCACAAATCCTTTGTCTAGAACATTGAATAGACTAACCAGGGAAATCTAGTAATGCTAGTCCTGAGAGAAGAACTGTATTGAATATTGTGCCTGGGAGTGTACTGCCAGAATGTGGAATACATTCCCTTCACACGCCTACTCTAACCCTCTCCTCCTTCTGATTGTCCGGGATGGAAATAGCCTCGTTTTCTAGAGGGTCCTCAACTTTAAAGCACGACTCAACAAACTTTAACACTGGACTGATAACTCGCTTCCTTAAACATTGCCCAGCATACTGGTAAACCAAAGTGTAAAATTCTGAACATGAATCTGTATTAAAAACATAATTGCCTACATGTTAAACACTCTCTGATATTGATAGAGAATGTAATTCTCTGAGGACCTCACTAGAATAGGAATGGTGAGAGGTAGAGGAAATGCTTAAGATGCAAAACCCTGCATCTCTCTGCACACATATAGAGCTACGCATGGATAGGATGAGACAATTGTCTCAAAAAGTCCACTGCCTCAAACTTCGTAACTAGACAAACCACTTTGCCAATTTCTCTTTTCTTATTCACTCACAGTAAACGAGTTTCTGAGCCTTCAAGCCTCAAATGCTTTTTTCACTTATGCTATGGTATGATTTATACTTGCCATGGATATTGTGTATGAAGTGGTAATCATTTAGTCATTTGCTTCAGAATCGTTCACTTTACCTTCCAAAAGACATCTGAATAATGGAGGCTTGAATGAATGAAAAAAAGTCATTTGTAGAGCGCATGCCTACTCCGAGGAGTATCCCGGCGCTAATCAAAAGAGGACTCAGAGAGCTGCCAAATTATTCTCTGTTGCTGGAAATTATATTTGCACAATCTGAGGCTTACTAAAAAAGCAATATTTGGTACAAATAGATGCCCTTTGCCATTCTTGTCTAATTCCTGAAGCTGCCGCTATAAGAGCAGTGACAGGATGCAGTACAGGTCTTGACACATACCTGGGGCAGTGACAGTGACTTCTCAACGTGTATTGGCCATTGAACATTCAATATATAACAACTAGATCCAGACTAAAACATTGATTTCTGTCCAACTTGTTTTTACTGAAAATGGTCATGTTCACACAAGAGCAGCAACTCCACATTAGTTCTGTGTTGTTGGTAGGAACATTCATGTGGCATTTTTGCCTTCATAGCAGACACATGTTGGTCCACTCTTTCATGTCATACAGAAGCATTAAAAAATTGAATCTGGTTTTATGTGCGGGATCATCTTTATGGTGTGATTCCAGTAGTTTTGACATAGTTAACACTCTGAAGAGAATCTGCAATGCCACTGCAGGGTGCTATGAAGGGGATATGCCATTTCCCCAGAGGTGGTGTTAAGCTCCTTATTATAAATCTTTTCTTTTCAGGGGTGAGGTCTACCATGCCTTGGTTCCTATCCCCTGCTGTTCCTAGAACAGTGTGTCATCTACCGTGGCATTTGCAAATGCTAAAGGTATCTCCTCTCAGGTACGCACCCCATCCCAACTACCTTTATCCAGGTATTTTTTGGATTGGAGGATCATTCCCTCTGCTTGCACCAACACTCTCCTCACCTATAACTGCTGCCCTGACTCTCCAAGTACTAGGTCTAAAAATCTATTTTTTAATTTCTTTTTGCTTTTAAGGCCATCAAACCTAGGATTTTGAATGCCTTTCCAATTCAGTGTCATTTGAAGTGTATTTGTAATTGCTCCCCCAGTACCCCTCACTCATTGGATGCCATGTCCAAATCATGTGGTAGAAATCTACTGCTAATGAACTACATTTTACACAGACCAGTGCCAGGCACAGGTACATTTTTGTGTAAGTGTTTGGGAATCAGGGACATGCGCATCACACAGCGAGTAACCCCACACACACTGTCTCTCCCCATACTTGGCACATCCAGGCAGCACCATGCAATTACTAGTGCAGAGCTTTCCAAGTGGGAGGAAACGGGCATACAAACACTAGGGAACTTAACCAATGATGGGCACCTCAGGCCATTTGAAGTGATCACTGGCTTACCACGTGGCCAGTTCTTGCTTCATGCTGCGGTGACACATGTGTTACACACGGTATGGGAAAATATGATGCATGAACCTGCCACCCACTTAACTATACAGTATCTGCATGAATTAGGCACGGGCCGCCATCTCACCAGATGGTTCGTGAACTCCCTGAGAATACACACAGCACCACAACTACCCTCTCTTTGGGCCGACTGGGATGCAGACCTGCAGCGGCCTAGTACGGAATGGGAGTGGCAGGACATTCTCGGGAGTCCTACACGTATCCCCCGCAATGCCAGATTCCGACTTATTCAATATTATAAAGCACATAGAGCCTATCTGACACCAGCCAAAATATACCAGTATTTCGGCCGCAACAATGCCAAATGTTCAAGATGCGATGCGATAGGTGGAGACCTACTGCACATGTTATGGTCCTGCATAGCTATCCAGTCATACTGGGAAACAGTCACCAGATGCCTAACCCAATGCACAGAACGCACACGAGATTGTCCATGGGTGATTTGCATATTAGGGCTATACCAGATGCCCCAAAAATACAAAGTGACGTCCCGCTACATAGACTTGGGACTCATAGTGGCCACGCGGCTGCTCACGTGACGCTGGAAATCCCCTGAACCCCCAGCAGCAAAGGCCTGGTTTCAATCACTTCTATGTTGGGCACAGGTGGAAAGTATAGTGCTCCGTCGCGAAGAAGCAGTGGGGATGTTAAAGCAACCACTGGCGACAGAGTGGGATGCAATCTTTTCAGACTTTCGTTCAACCTGGCAGAGATACTCTAAAGCGTTGGCAGGCGCGCCTGAGCGAGATGAGGGGTAGAATCTATTAAAATAGGCAGAAAGCAAGACACATGGAAACATACATGATAATCAATCGGTTATACCCACAGAGCTGTAAACATGGGACACCCCTGACAATCAACCAGGTTGAAAATGTACTGATTAAGTAATATGGGTACATATTACTTAATCAACAGGATTAATTGTCGACAGGAACATATATTTAGGATAAATCACAATAAAGTGTTGTTGGTGAGGGGACTGAACAGCGATACGTAATAGTGATGCATGATGGCTGATGTGATGCACTAGTTTAATAACTCAAGCCTGAGAGGAAGGGTAAATGTACTGTTTTCCTTGTTACATCAATCTGATGTTGAAAAGTGTTTAATTTTAAACCACAAGACATCGCAACTACTTTTAACACAGATACTACCCTTGTATTAACCATTGAGGTCAATTATGCTGTAAATTTGCCTAGAACAGTTCCAATGTATAAATTGTAACGTGTTGTAGATGTGCGAATTGATATGCGGAAAAAACTAAAATTCAATAAAACAAATTTATACAAAAAAAACAATGGCGGTTGCTCGCTTTATAGTGGACGTGGACCCATCCCCATCTGCTCAGGACATACCATCATGACAACTGTCTATGCTGCAGCACAAGGAGAACTCGGGTGGACTAGTAAAGTGAGATGCTTCTGGCATTGTCAACTTGGGGGAACTGCTGCAGTTTGAAAAGCTGCAGGCAGATTTTGGCCAGCCAGCAGGCCACTTTTTACTGTACACAGCAATAGTAGCGACAATCAGAAAGCACTGGGGGGTCTGGATAGAAGGAACCAGCCAGACATCAGGGCTGTTATATAATCTGGACCACCACAGGTACTCATAAGGCATTCTCAGGTTTGAACTGATATTCATTCTTTATTTCTTTATTAGCATGCCTGCTGGATAAATGGGCAGCAGATGTTGGTGGGCCTACAGCGAATGCAGGCTGGGCGAAAATATTGGAGCAGGTACCAGATTGCTGCTCCAGCATTTGATTAAATTAAATGCTAGATTTAATTCAATCAACATTGAATTTCTGCAAAGACCATACCTCACGCCGGGCAGGATCAATATGTTTTACAGTATTGCCCGCATAGCATGTTCCAAATGTGGGAAGGAGGGGGCAGAATTGTTTCACATAATATATGATTGCACCTCCCTAACTGTGTATTGGCCAGAAGTTGCAGATTTTGTTAACAATGTTACCCATCTGAATATTTTATTTTCCCACTGGTGTGTTTGTTGGGATCATACCCACGTCTAGCCAGATGTAAGATCCTGACCAGACTTATTGACCTTGCTTTGACACTAGCTAAGCACAAGATAATGCTACATTGGAAGGCCACCAAAGGGCTGAGTATAGAAACATGGAGAAAAGACATTGTCAGATTGGAGCGGTATGAGAGTGGTGTGCTGATGAATGAGGTGAAGCGATGATGGGGATCTAGGGATGTAGCCCAAACCTGAGATAATCTATTGAACAACATAAAAGACTCAGAGTCTAATTCTATGGATAGTTGAGTGGTATGTATCTAGTAGAGCAAGTTTGAGATACACCGTGGTGCACAACCCACTGGAACAAGGGTCTTGACAAAGGGCGTATCACCAAGCGTGGCGGTTGAGGGTCTTCTCCGACCTTGAGTGGTTCCTCGCTTGGCTACTGCTTGTTCTACATATGTTATTCCCACATGGAACTGAAATAAAGCATCTCTGTATATTTTTTGACTTGGGACCAAGTGTAGGAGGGGGGTTTGTAGTATATTTGTTGGACTGTTTAGTGATGGGGGCTAGAATTTGTTGCACCTCTGATGCGGCTGAATAGCTGGAAGTGTGTATGGATTCACTGTTGTAATGCACTGATGACTATATATAAATTACTTGTATGCATATAACATCCGTGATATCACAGCCATTACTGTAATATATAGATGCTATTTTGTGGAAAACTCATTAACAATTATGTTGCAGAAAAATAAAAAACAAAGAATGGGATTGAATTTATTCCTACAAAGCTATTCTTTAAATTCGATGGGACTCCTAAACACACATTTTATTTACAATTAAGCTGATCAACCTTCCATTGTATAGAGTATAGAATGCAAACTAGCTACAGGGCCAACAACCAGTAAAGTGAACGAACGATGGGTGAAGATTCATATTAGATAATCAATGATGTGGAAGCATTCAATTACAAAATAACGCAAGCATATCGCTAAGTTAGAACACAAAAGAATAGAGTCTTGCGTCGTCCTTGCATAACGCAGAATGGTACATGCGTGACGCAAAGCTCGGCTTCAGATTTATGTAAACACACACAGCCACCTTGCAGGGCTATGAGTGGCCTCATAAATCCTGAGTAAGGCAAGGCAGCTCAGATCTCTGCGTCAACCTTCCTCTGCACAATGGAGGCGTGCCGTGGGCATTGTGGTGGGTGTTTCCAAGCAACTCCCATGGATTTTGAAGCATTCCCATATTTACAAAGACGTGTAAACCTAGGAATGGGTCAAAATCTCACGCCTCCTGAGGTGAGGCATAACGAGGAGAAATAGATTGATTTCTCCTCATTTCTTCCTCTTTCTATTTGTGCTGCATTGTACAGCACATATAGAGGAAAACGCCACTCAAGATTGCTTTTGTGCAAGAAGGTGCCCCTTCCTGCACAAAAACAATCCTATCGACAACACAGGCACCCTTGCACTATGGTGCAAGGGTGCCTACATTGGCGGTAGGCTGCCGAAATGGCGCCAGCACAGGGGGAAAGGACAGGAATGCCTCATATTGGATAAATATGGTGCAGCAAGGTGGCTTGCTGTGCTGCCCTTCGCCAAATCCCTGAAAAATGAGGACCCTGGTGCTCTATCAGAATCACTTTATTTCTGTGATACTCTACCAGTGTTAGGGCTGCACCGCCACACATACGCCACACATACGGTTCTCAGTAGAACATATCCAGATATAAGCAAATGGTGGAAATGTTTTTCTCCAAGTTCGTTCCTTGGCGAACATCTCTGGAATAAGTAATTCCTGTGGGAACACATCTTCGGTGCTATTCTCAGACTAATTGCAAAATTGGCAGTGGCGGGGTCTTAAAAAATGCGCAGCTTCAATGGTCCTTTATGTGCAGGAACAAAACGATTTTTAAGCACTAACATTAACACACCAAGAGTAACAGATAAGTGAACCAGTGCATAAAGATACCTATTTAATTGACAAGAAAATGAAGGATTAGGCTAATGTTGAACTATCCCAGTATGTCAGAGAGACAAATACAGGCCATTAGCACCATTCCATTGCTACGCTTTTCAGATGACCAAAGAGCAAGAATCTCATTTAAAAATCCACCCTGAAACCTTCTCGCACTCACCTACCAGCCTCTAATTGCTAAAAATATTGAAATACATTTTTGTCTGACTCAAAAAATGTATGGCAGCCACTTAAAGACCAGAAATGACTCATAGTATTAGAAAGAACAGGAATGATTCATAGGGTTTTAGTTGGTCATAATGCGACTCTGCTTAAATATGCTACAGAATGTTTCACATCTCTTAAGAGAAATCTACAAACCTTGCTACCTAACAAAATGTGATTCAGTCATTTTTGTGTGACAGAAATACCAGAAAAGCATGCGTAACATTACGAAAAAGGGTTGATAAAGACCCCCTATGTCATCTCATTAAGTTAACATTAATTCTATAGAAAACCCTGTTGAGATTTAATTAACATACTTTATATAACTGTACATAATGGGACATGTATGTCCTATATCCATACATTGCTTTGACTACTCTGTGTACGTGGTATTAATGTTTAATAGAAAATGTATGTAAAAAATAAAATACACCAGCATTTTATTGTTTTTATGAGGGTTTGATTAGACTTATTCGAACATTGAAATGTTTAGTGCTCCAATTAAGACAATTGAGTGCTCCGGTCTTCTAATGACCGTTAGAAGCCCGCAGCATGAACATTCCAATGTTTGTTCACAGCAACACCTGTCAACAAAGGCCTCACGGAGCCTGAGGGGATTTCAACCCTCTTGGACAGCATAAGACATGTGTTTTACAAATTAGGACATTCTGCTAATAGCCTTGGAGTCCTCCATAGCAGGCTCTACAGGCCATTAAAGGCCTGCTTCCTTGTTGAAGCCCTGAGCCGAAGTGGGCCTTTAAAGGCCGGTAGAGCCTGCTATGGTGGGCTATAAGGCTATATTAGTGGGACCAAATTTGGCCTGCAATAGGTATAGACATGTGATACTGATTATGGAGATTTTATCTTGTCTAACTACAACAATCTCACAGACTGGGGGCAAAGCCTGTTTTGTTGTTGCAACTGCTTAACACCGGTTAGTGTTATAGCCGTACATTTCTCTTCCTACAGAATATAAAATTCTTATAAACACAAATGCAGAATCTTCATTTTCAAATGACATAAATTAAATTTAAATTCTAGTGTCTAAACAATGATCTCTTCTTCATTTTCACATATGGCATTTTGTGTCTCAATTACTCATTTTAATGTTGATTATTTATGATTGGTGAAATGTTGAAGGATATATTCCAACTTAGCTATAAGAATTTATTGATCAGTGGGTAATACTCAAATTGATATGTTTACCTAAAACCCACATTTTCCCTGTAATACCTCCAAGATGACACTTAAATTAAAGCAGATGGATCTATTTTTAACGTTTCTTTTCAATAGATTCTGAATATTGCTGATTGCCAAATATAGAAATATATAGAAATATTCTCCTCAATGACAGCAGTCTGTATATATTACATATGTGAAGGTCAGAATTGGGTCTGTAGGCTGTACTAGTTGTACAGCCTTATTGGGAATGATGGTTCTATTTCTATCTTTCTTTCTTTTGAGTGTGGTGCAGTCAGGCATGTGTAAGGTTTCAGTGGAACTAGGTGCCCCCAGATACTAAATCAGACACAGTGCAGGTGGTTGTTTTCAAATGGCTGTGTTAGGAGACATTAGGGAAATGTATCAAAACCATGTATTCGCACACATTTCAATACCCCAAGACATCTGCCATTGGGAGCATACCTCCATTTTTGTAACTGTCCAGGCCACGGTTAATCCATATATGTGTCCTCCTAGGCTTCATGAGTGTGGACTTGCCTGACATGTGTCCCCTGGCCTGGTCTCCATCTGTAACATTTGTCCAAACCCTACTGTTTGGAACCTGACCTTTCTTTTCTTTGTGCAATAACAGTTTCTCTACAAAGACGAATGTAATCCATATATGTTCCAATGATATATACCATAAGGCATCCATCAGAGGAAGGTACATTTCTTTCACCCTGATTTGCTGGCTAGGAGAGTGAGGAAAACAATGCACGCTTTTCAGAATTTTTACAAATTTCCTATTATATGATATTTCCATTCAGCATCCATCGGACACAATCTTGGCTGTACGAAAGTTAACCAACACACATGTTCAATTAGTTATCCTGAGTTTTTGTGTAAAGATTGTCAACAGTGACATCCAAGATTTCTAAACTCTAATGGCCATAACCCTTGCGGACATGGTAAAGCCCAACCTGTATGTTTCTTTGAAGAACAATCTTGTGGTCACTTTGGAAACTCTATAACTTCGAATTGTCTACTTCGGCAAACCCGAAAAAAAATCTATCAGCAAATGAAGTCACTTATTGACACTGATTTGCAGGCCTCTTAAAATACAGTTTCTGTGTTCTGTATGGAACTCCCAAGAGTCTGAGCTTTCTATCAGGCCTTCCTTAGTTGTTGATGTTTGCTGCACATGTGAAGCCTAAATACTTCTACTAGGTTGCAAGAGTATGAGGATATTTGACACGCCTAGATGTACGAAAGTTTCCTGTCCCTGGCCTGCTCCTGATCATTGCCCATTGCAACAGGTATTCATATGGCTAATATGAAGGATTCAGCCATACCTCACTGTAAAGTAACATAAAAGACCACATACTTTCGAATTCTGTCAATCCTAATGACAATAGTGGTGGTTGTCTGACGTTAGTTCTTGTTATTCACTTGTTAGGAAATTTTGGGATGTAGTATTTCATGAAATTTCATGAACTTTCATGAAAAAAGGAAACACCGAATTCCTCAAACATGTTTAGCCAGTGAATAAGGATCCATATGACCATTTTAGAAAAAGAAAGATGGCTTGCGTACTTTACTGGTGTGATTCACACATAGTATTACGAAGAGAAATGATGGGAGCCTCGGAATTTGGTAGTCCAATATGATCAGGCATCTCCGTCTGAGGTTCTGAAATAATAGGTGTTGATATAACCTTTGACTAATGTAGTCTTTTTTTGATAAATGGATTATTTCTTACTTTGGTATTTTTTCATATCTAAATGCAACTGCCCCAAAAATATTTTTAAAAGTTTGGAACTCTTGAAACCTGGAACTTTAGAACCCAAAGAGAATTCTGAATGCAGGAAGGGGACACCTGCCATTTTCACAGACAATCTTGCATATACATGTGAAAGAACAGAGATGCATATTCTGATCTTTTGATTTCAGGAATAGGTATGGGCTCTGGGCTGTGCTCCACTGGCAGAGGACCACCTCATATGTGCGTTTCTGATGGTTCCAGCTGTTACTAAGTTGATTCACTTGTCTCTGGGGAACTGATTACTCCCTGGGGTGATTGGAGGATAGTTGTTGTTAATCCCTCCCTTAGAAAGAGTAATCTTGATAGATATATCATAGAAAACTGCAGGTGAATCACACTCATGCCTAATTTTGACAACATTATTCAAAGGCTTGAAGACAAGCAATTGACAGAGCGTATGCAAGAATTGAATTAAATTGATGATTGGCAGCTAGGTTTTTGCCTTAGAATAGGCACAGAAGCAGTGATGGTGTTCACTTTAGGCAAGAGCTATCTGATTGTAGATGAAAGTGAAGGAGGCTGTTGGAAAATGAGGCAGTATCTGTGAGGCCTGCACAAATAACATGTCACATTTGTCCTTCACTGGGAACCAAACACTCTTGTGTAGTGCCTGAGTCTCAGAGGGTAGCGTTGCAGAGCAGTCTAAGGCTTACTTAAGGGAGGTGGTGTGGGATAGTAATCGCCATTAAAGGAGCGCAGAAATAACACTCAATAATTGATTGCCCAGGCTGTACTTTGCTTTATAAAAGTAAGTGTACATTTATTAAACACACACACTACTTAATACTATGCTCCAATTTACAAATATACATAAGCTGTTGGAATTACTTTGTGACATTGCATTATATCTCCATCCCTCCCGCAGGGGGGTGGGGTCTAGTACCACCACTCCCATGTATGCACATCATCTTGCCCCCTAATGCAGTGGGTTGACACAACCTAGAGGGAGGGCCTTGCCAACTGCCACCATCCCAGTGGAGACCCACCCCATCATCTCAACAAGCATTAAACCCGAGGTACACCTGGGGACACAGAACCCTGACTGAGCATCTCATGCTGACCATACAGTATGCCCCTCTACATCTTGTGGCTAACAGTCTGGGTCGTTCACCCCCTAACGCAGTAGCAAGAATACATGTTTGGGCATCACTTTAAATGAGGTACTTTTCATAGGTGATAACAGTTGTAATGCATTGCAATCACAGCATATTAAAGGAATCACAGGTAAAATCACAGTATTAAGCATTTACAGCCAGACACCCTAGCAGCAATGTCTGGCAACATAACCCCACTTGGCCTATCACTCCACCTTACCCATGTGACTTCCAGTCCCTCTAAACGAAATAACATTAGTAAATGCATTTCTGGTGCAATTACACCTCTTCGCCTCTAGGGGATGCCCTTCTCCAGACATCCCCAACTCAGACCTTCATGTTGTTGTTCAGTCCTTTAGGCACCCCCAGCTGTAGAACAAAAGTTCCAGCCTGAGGATTCTTTGACTGTTGGCTGAGCCCTTGATGGGCTATTCCTTCGGAGTCCCCAAAGACTCAGGGAGGGACTTTTCATCTTTGTCCTGGGGGAGACTGCGTTGCTACTGCAGCTCCCCCTGCACCTTTCCAGCAAATGGGTGTGACCTCCCTCCTCTGGGGGCCACCAGACACAAAACAAAACTGTAGATTTCCCCCTCCCCTGCAAGGCATTATGGGGCACTCTTCTCCGGCCTCCGGTGCATATTAAAATAGCGGCTCCCCCGCTGCATCGGGGAGAGCCGCGATGCCCAACCCAGCGGTCATTTGCTGCATCCAGACCTTGTGGGAGGGCCAGGTCCCACCCGGCCCCCAGGTAAGTGCTGGCAGCTCGGGGAGCCTACACCCGGCTGCTCCTGGCGCTTGGAAATCTCGTGGCCTGGTCCCACCCGGATGTCCCGCATTGCAGGCATGTTGGAGATCCGCTCAGGAGGCCCACCCCCGGTGGCTCCCACAGACTCCCCGCCCGGCCCGCACCCTTTTGTGTGGGCCGCGGCAGCAGGAGGATCCATTTTAGTGTGCCCGCGGCCAGATACGGAGGGAGCCTCTAAGTCTGGGGGTCTTTGGCAGAGAACACCGGCACTCCCCCGCCTTCCCGCAGCCACGGGGGAGTGAAACGGCAATCCACTTTCGCCTTCCACTCAGGGCCCAGAGATGGGGTCTTGGGCCCCCAGCCATTGATTCACGGGGAGCGCGACGGTGCTCCCTGACGTAGCTTTTCCCGCCGGGGCCCGGAGATAGGGTTCTGGGCCCCCAAAGATTCTGCCCGATCAGCTCCACTCTGGCCTCTTCTTGCTCCTGGTGGTTCTCTCCAGACACTGGGAGCACTTTCTTTCACCCTCTTGCTCTCCAGGAGGGTGAATACAGCAAGAAGCTGTCTTCACTGGGTTCCTGCACCAGCCTTTCGCCAGGCTCTCTTCCTGGGCCTCTCTTCTCCTTGCGCAGAGGCCCAGGCTACTGGTCACTTGTCCTGGTATCCCCTTGTGGCGCAAGTCAGGGTCTTGGGCCAGTCTGGAGGTTCTTCCTTCCAGCTGCCCATGGTGACAGGCTCCAGCACCAGTCATCCTCAGCAGACCGCACCCCAGAGAGAGCTCCTCTTCTTATGCAAACTCTTTCTAAAAAATGGGCAGGGGGCTGGCAGGAAGTATCCGTTGGTCCTATCACACAGGGACACATCAATTCTCTGCCCCTGCTCCCTCCTTCCTGCCCAGGCCTCTGGGTTTGTTCAAAATGGCGTCATCCAGGGGTCTCATGCCACATGGTCTCGGAGAGCCCCTTCCCCCCTTGCTGCCCATGGACTGGATACACTTGACCTTGGTCTGCCGTTTGCCCTTTCTTTGTCACGCTGCTGATGGATGAACCTGTAGCTCCACTCATCTTCTTTTCTTGGAATGGAGGACTTTGCCCTTGGAATGCTTGTTGTGCAGGGCTGGACCTCTGAGGTTACAGCTTGGAGATGAAGGTCATTAATTCAGCCTGGCAGGGTCAGCCCCAGCCAGGCCCTGGTTATGAGCTGAGTCAGAGAAATGTGACATCTCTGGATGACCCAAAAGCAGTTCAAATATGACTTTGGACCCTGCAGAATACTTCTTCTCACATAAGTTACAGTGGACTTTTGTGCGTGTCTGGAATTTGTAGGCTCTAGAAAAGTAAAACTAGCACATGTGCTCCCCATCCACATAGGAGAATAATGGAATAAAAACAGTAAAGCACACTGACTTTCCCTCAAATGTTTCTTCCCATTGTAGAAAGCCTATTTCATGTCATCGCCCAGCATAAGTCCTTCCACACCATTCAATTTCGAGCTGCTCCTGGGCTGGACACGCTACAAATCTCCCCTACGCCACCCTTATACTTGTGCACACGCATGTACACACATGTCTGCATGTAACCAGCCTGGTGGCCCTTATTCTGTTATGTTATGTTATGTTAATAACAACTTCTTAAGCGCACATACACCCTTGGGTTTCTTGGCGCTGTCGGTTCATGACACTAGACACAGATCTTAAGCATAGGCCTGTTGGAAGAGCCACGTTTTTAAAGACTTTCGAAATGTCAAAAGATCATTGCTCTGTCTGATACAAAATGGAAGAGCATTCCAGAAGGAAGCAGCCAGGTGATGAAAACAGCTGCCGCCCTGGCGCTTCTTCTTAAAAGAAGAGACATTTGCAAGCCTTAGGTGTGTAGAGCGTAAGTTGCGTTGAGGTGTATAGTTGGTGATGGACTGCCTGATGAAAATAGGGCCATTATCATGGAGCGCCCTGAAGGTGATGCATCCTGCTTTAAAAGCAATTCGCTGGGCTACTGGTAACCAGTGAAGTTTTTCCAGCCCGGCTCTAATTGATTGCCACTTGGGTTGCTTCCAGATGAGCCTAGCCGCCTGGTTTTGAACCATCTGAAGACGTTTCAATAGGCCAATCGGAAGACCCAAGTAGAGACTGTTGGAGAAATCCAACCGGGAGAGAACAAGAGCAATCACTACTTGAATGAGTGCAGAGTGTGTTAAAAGGTGGGCGATTTTCCCAATCTTCCTGAGTTGAAAAAAACTAGAGGAAACCACCATTCCCACCTGTCCTTTCAGAGTTAGATCCTCATTAAGTGTTATCCCTAAGCTTTTAACTGATTGAGTCTTTGTAGGGGGAGTTCCCATATCAGTTGGCCAAAATTGACGACCCCAGCTCAGTCCACTTTCCCCAGGCAAGATCAATTCTGTCTTGCCTGGGTTAAGTTTAAGATGGTTTAATGTCATCCATCTCTGTATATGTAACATTACCGCTGAACATTCGGCGGCTGAATCCGGGGAATTTAAGGGGATGATTCTGGCTGCAGCGCAGCAACCAACTCGCACCAGGTGGACACCGGTAAAATACACATGCAGTCCATTTCATCATGAGTTCACTGTGGGTGAGTCCCAACTTATGAGGCTCTCCCACAGTAAAAGCTCAACACATAGGTGTTCAAAAAGCGAAAAATCTGGGCGGCTCAAATAGCACCACCTTCTAACAGAGGCGCACTTATCTTATTAGATTTGTTTGCTGCATTTGTCACTGCGGCCCACCACATCTTAATTGAGCATCTAGCCAAATTAGGAGTGTACTATCCTCTCACTCACAAACTGAACATCCTTCCCTAATTTTGTTTCGTTCTGCTGTAGATTTACTGTGGTGTCCCACAGAGCTAATTTCTTTTGACAGCCTTTGTTAACATATGTATTCAACCTCTAATTCTACTTATAATTGTTTTGTCTTCACAGCCAATTCTTATGCCGATGATACACAACTGATTGTCAAGTTAGATCAGCAACCTCCAAGATTAGCTGAATGTCTACCTCCCTGTCTAATTGCAGTTCAGACTTGGATATCCCCTAATTTCCTGCTATTGAATGTTAACAAAACAGGGATTTAATTAGTAGGATATAACCCATAAAGATGTATGACTCTGTATTTGACTTAGTTCATTAAAACATGCTCCTGCACCACCATCAAAAGCTAAGTCTCTTGTTGTTCATCTGTATACCAATCTTGCCGTGGGCTGTCACATAAATGCTCTTTCATCCTCCTGTTTTTTCAGCTCTCGGTGTTAAGAAAGGGGCTTTCTTATTTGCCTAAATCTGTGCGTTCTCGTCTCTATTTAAGACTTCCTGAGAAGTCTTTAAATGCCAAATAAAGAGTTCACAATTTTGGTCTGAGATTTGTAAAGGGACTAAAGAAATGGGGTCATGTTTTTCAAGACAGAATTGATTTATACTGGCCTCCTGTATAACTCGGCATTCCATTTAAAACCCTATACTGGCTATGTCGAACGTTTTATGGCCTGGAAAAATCACTTGCTATGCAGTTTCCGACATATCATTCAATCAGAATTGTTTTTATTTCAATTCACAGAACCCTTTTTTGCAATCCCTCATATATAGAAGTACCTAATAGGTGTCTCTAGCCTTAGGTCCTCTGTTCTGGAACAAGATTCCATCGGAGATTGGAGCAAATAATTTATATAGGTGCTTCAGGACTGCCCACAGTTTGTAATCCTTGATGACAGCCTTTACTGCTTTTAGGACCAAGATGTCACTTGCAGGTGAATGTTTGAGCTTAAAAATATCCATATATTCATTTAGAGATCCCACCTGGTTCTGTGTGCACAAATGTATGAATACACTCCCTCACTCTTTAAAATAGCTTTCACAATGCAGGAATCATCAACTCCAACCTTAATATGTGTCGTCTTCACTGCAGATACATCCCCTTAAATTGCTGGAATAGCAAACCAAGGAGGCAAGCGAAGGAAATCCAAGACCAATATTGAACAGACGCATTTGCATGCAGCTGCTCCATTTAAACGTCATGAAGTTTTTAGCATCAATGTCCCTTATTTTGAGACTACTTTTTTCCTTCAAACTTAGTTCAACATGACGTACAGATGCATTTAAATAGTACCTAACTTCTTAACTCCTTAACAAAAAAGGTGGAATACTTCAGAAACATCCTGAAAAGTTGTGTGTCCATATATCTTGCATGGGGAAATTTCTCCTACTCGGTCTTCCTTCTTTTTCATTTGGAGTCCTTTTGGAGAGGGAGGCGGATAGCATAGGCTTGTAAATGGACCGAGAAGTACATTAGTGTGGGGTCTTGCTTTGATCTCTTACAGCCAAACAAGCCTGCTGTAAATCAAAAGGCAAAAATACGGAAATTAGGACATGGCCTCTAGAATAGTTTGTGATTGCCCAGAAAGGCATATCAGCACGTATGAAGAAATATGAAGCAAAATAACCCAGGTGCTACTTCATGGATTGAAAATAAATGTCTAGAATCTTTGGAAAATATGGAATGCAGCTCAACCGGCACACTACTTTCTATGTCCAGTTAAGTAACGAAGGGCTGACCCAGTGCTTAATTTGAGATGGTAGTTGCCAGTAGAGGGCAGAAACCCATTTGTGGGGACTGACACGTTTGTGTTTTGCATCAGACAATTCCCATGAACAAGGGAGGTAAAAACACACAAACATGAAAGACAGAGGAAGATAAAGATGGAAATACCATCACAAAAGGAGAAAGCAGGGACCTGCAGCAGCGATATAAAGGGGAAGGGGGTACTTGGCAGTAGATTAAAGAGGATGGGGTTAATTCAAGACTGCACAGCCTTGGTATTTAGCGTGCCCACAATTAATAGCACCAGCTACGGCCTTCTCACAGAGCTTTGGGCACCAGCACTCATTCTTTTTGTTAAATTAAGCACTTGGCTTACCTATGTCTAGCCTTGGTAGTATACAGTAATGTACATTCATATAGACTCCTCCTGGCCCACATTAACACTAATAATATAACACTCAGTGATCGGGAAGCCAATTGTAGTTCATACAGACTGCATAATGATTCCCTTATACTCACATAAAACAAAACTGTTACTGGTGATGCCCAACAGCCAGCACTGTACTGTTCTACATCAATAAAGACCCATCAACAACTGAAAAGCCATCGAATAACTGAAGATATCTGTCACATTCCACTGGCCAATGACGGACTTTAATTTTGTCCACCACTACAGGCCCCAAAAGGCTACATACTATGACAGGTTTTTGACATTTTTTAATGAAACCCAGATATGGGATGATAGTAACAAAGCACATCACAGCAGACCTCTCCTCAATCCCCCCTTCCTGCCTATGCCTGCTCAAGGCCATGAAATATATTGCAAAACGGTCAACCCAATGCAGTAATCAGCTAAGAGGAATATGGTCAAAAGAAATTTCGTAAAGGGACCTACAGAGCTGCTCAAAGCTGTCAGTTTACTGAAAATGATAAGCTGCGTGTCTATCTCTCACAACTCCTCATCAAATGCACTTTGTCCCACGACATGATAACTGCACCTTAGGGCTTTTCAAGCAAGACAGGGAAACACTTCTCACATAAGATCAAAACAAAGACAACAACTTTCCAATCACACAATCTACAAGTTGTTGCATGCAGTCCTGTATAGCTGAGCGCTTCAGCACACCACATAGGTGCTAAATAAATGCAGCCATACAATACCATAGATTGTAAAGAATTTATAGGTTATTTGCTTTACACTAGCATTGGCAGAATTCAGACTGGATTTAGGAATTGTATTAGTATATATGATGGGTGCGCCCCACTAATACAGTACGTGTATGCTCTATAAGCAGCACTAAAAGCTTCCTTTACGGTCCATTGGTATAGAGCACTCAGACTTCCAAACGTCAAGAAAAATCCAGCTTTTGCTTTCAATAAAGTAGCTGGAAGACTGTGAATAAACCTAAGGAGCTATTCAAAAAGGGGGTGGTGATGGACAGAGTATCTGAATTAAGCAGAACACTCCTACCCAGTCAAAAGATCAGGGCTTGATCCATCACCGTTTTTTAGCTCACTGCACCATCCCAGTTCAGAACCTGGCTACATGCAAATTAGTCTGACCCCGGCCCAGTGCATCATGGGAACAGGGCAGACCAAACTACCAAGCAGATTCTTTCCTGGAAAGGAAACAAGCTTCCGGGGACCGGTTTCTGGCATTACAGCCATCTTCGGCCCGGCTTGCTTGAATCCTGATGGTGCAGTGAGCAAGGGACTCACATCTGAGCATAACCTTCCACACTTGTGGTGGCCAAAACGATTCAAAAAGGGGGTGGTGATGGACAGAGTATCTGAATTAAGCAGAACACTCCTACCCAGTCAAAAGATCAGGGCTTGATCCATCACCGTTTATTAGCTCACTGCACCATCCCAGTTCAGAACCTGGCTACATACAAATTAGTCTGACCCTGGCCCAGTGCATCATGGGAACAGGGCAGACCAAACTACCAAGCCAATTCTTTACTGGAAAGGAAAAAAGCTTCTGGGGACCGGTTTCTGGCATTACAGCCGTCTTCGGCCCGGCTTGCTTGAATCCTGATGGTGCAGTGAGCAAGGGACTCACATCTGAGCATACCCTTCCACACTTGTGGTGGCCAAAACAATTAAAAAATGGGGTGGTGATGGACAGAGTATCTGAATTAAGCAGAACACTCCTACCCAGTCAAAAGATCAGGGCTTTATCCATCACCGTTTTTTAGCTTACTGCACCATCCCAGTTCAGAACCTGGCTACATGCAAATTAGTCTGACCCTGGCCCAGTGCATCATGGGAACAGGGCAGACCAAGCTACCAAGCCAATTCTTTACTGGAAAGGAAACAAGCTTCCGGGGACCGGTTTCTGGCATTACAGCCGTCTTCGGCCCGGCTTGCTTGAATCCTGATGGTGCAGTGAGCAAAGGACTCACATCTGAGCATACCCTTCCACACTTGTGGTGGCCAAAACGATTCAAAAAGGGGGTGGTGATGGACAGAGTATCTGAATTAGGCAGAACACTCCTACCCAGTCAAAAGATCAGGGCTTGATCCATCACCGTTTTTTAGCTCACTGCACCATCCCAGTTCAGAACCTGGCTACATGCAAATTAGTCTGACCCTGGCCCAGTGCATCATGGGAACAGGGCAGACCAAACTACCAAGCCAATTCTTTACTGGAAAGGAAACAAGCTTCCGGGGACCGGTTTCTGGCATTACAGCCGTCTTCGGCCCGGCTTGCTTGAATCCTGATGGTGCAGTGAGCAAGGGACTCACATCTGAGCATACCCTTCCACACTTGTGGTGGCCAAAACGATTCAAAAAGGGGGCGGTGATGGACAGAGTATCTGAATTAAGCAGAACACTCCTACCCAGTCAAAAGATCAGGGCTTGATCCATCACCGTTTTTTTAGCTCACTGCACCATCCCAGTTCAGTACCTGGCTACATGCAAATTAGTCTGACCCTGGCCCAGTGCATCATTGGAACAGGGCAGACCAAACTACCAAGCCAATTCTTTACTGGAAAGGAAACAAGCTTCCGGGGACCGGTTTCTGGCATTACAGCCGTCTTCGGCTCGGCTTGCTTGAATCCGGATGGTGCAGTGAGCAAGGGACTCACATCTGAGCATACCCTTCCACACTTGTGGTGGCCAAAACGATTCAAAAAGGGGGTGGTGATGGACAGAGTATCTGAATTAAGCAGAACACTCCTACCCAGTCAAAAGATCAGGGCTTGATCCATCACCGTTTTTAGCTCACTGCACCATCCCAGTTCAGAACCTGGCTACATGCAAAATAGTCTGACCCTGGCCCAGTGCATCATGGGAACAGGGCAGACCAAACTACCAAGCCAATTCTTTACTGGAAAGGAAACAAGCTTCCGGGGACCGGTTTCTAGCATTACAGCCGTCTTCGGCCCGGCTTGCTTGAATCCTGATGGTGCAGTGAGCAAGGGACTCACATCTGAGCATACCCTTCCACACTTGTTAACTCAGATACTCTGTCCATCACCACCCCCTTTTTGAAATTATTTTGGCCACCACAAGTGTGGAAGGGTATGCTCAGACATGAGTCCCTTGCTCACTGCACCATCAGGATTCAAGCAAGCCGGGCCGAAGACGGCTGTAATGCCAGAAACCGGTCCCCGGAAGCTTGTTTCCTTTCCAGTGAAGAATTGGCTTGGTAGTTTGGTCTGCCCTGTTCCCATGATGCACTGGGCCAGGGACAGACTAATTTGCATATAGCCAGGTTCTGAGCTGGGATGGTGCAGTGAGCTAAAAAACGGTGATGGATCAAGCCCTGATCTGTTGACTGGGTAGGAGTGTTCTGATTAACTCAGATACTCTGTCCATCACCACCCCCTTTTTGAGATTATTTTGGCCACCACAAGTGTGGAAGGGTATGCTCAGACATGAGTCCCTTGCTCACTGCACCATCAGGATTCAAGCAAGCCGGGCCGAAGACGGCTGTAATGCCAGAAACCGGTCCCCGGAAGCTTGTTTCCTTTCCAGTGAAGAATTGGCTTGGTAGTTTGATCTGCCCTGTTCCCATGATGCACTGGGCCAGGGACAGACTAATTTGCATATAGCCAGGTTCTGAGCTGGGATGGTGCAGTGAGCTAAAAAACGGTGATGGATCAAGCCCTGATCTGTTGACTGGGTAGGAGTGTTCTGATTAACTCAGATACTCTGTCCATCACCACCCCCTTTTTTAAATTATTTTGGCCACCACAAGTGTGGAAGGGTAAGCTCAGACATGAGTCCCTTGCTCACTGCACCATCAGGATTCAAGCAAGCCGGGCCGAAGATGGCTGTAATGCCAGAAACCGGTCCCCGGAAGCTTGTTTCCTTTCCAGTGAAGAATTGGCTTGCTAGTTTGGTCTGCCCTGTTCCCATGATGCACTGGGCCAGGGACAGACTAATTTGCATATAGCCAGGTTCTGAGCTGGGATGGTGCAGTGAGCTAAAAAACGGTGATGGATCAAGCCCTGATCTGTTGACTGGGTAGAAGTGTTCTGATTAACTCAGATACTCTGTCCATAACCACCCCCTTTTTGAAATTATTTTGGCCACCACAAGTGTGGAAGGGTATGCTCAGACATGAGTCCCTTGCTCACTGCACCATCAGGATTCAAGCAAGCCGGGCCGAAGACGGCTGTAATGCCAAAAAACGGTCACCGGAAGCTTGTTTCCTTTCCAGTGAAGAATTGGCTTGGTAGTTTGGTCTGCCCTGTTCCCATGATGCACTGGGCCAGGGACAGACTAATTTGCATATAGCCAGGTTCTGAGCTGGGATGGTGCAGTGAGCTAAAAAACGGTGATGGATCAAGCCCTGATCTGTTGACTGGGTAGGAGTGTTCTGATTAACTCAGATACTCTGTCCATCACCACCCCCTTTTTGAAATTATTTTGGCCACCACAAGTGTGGAAGGGTATGCTCAGACATGAGTCCCTTGCTCACTGCACCATCAGGATTCAAGCAAGCCGGGCCGAAGACGGCTGTAATGCCAGAAACCGGTCCCCGGAAGCTTGTTTCCTTTCCAGTGAAGAATTGGCTTGGTAGTTTGGTCTGCCCTGTTCACATGATGCACTGGGCCAGGGACAGACTAATTTGCATATAGCCAGGTTCTGAGCTGGGATGGTGCAGTGAGCTAAAAAACGGTGATGGATCAAGCCCTGATCTGTTGACTGGGTAGGAGTGATCTGATTAACTCAGATACTCTGTCCATCACCACCCCCTTTTTGAAATTATTTTGGCCACCACAAGTGTGGAAGGGTATGCTCAGACATGAGTCCCTTGCTCACTGCACCATCAGGATTCAAGCAAGCCGGGCTGAAGACGGCTGTAATGCCAGAAACCGGTCCCCAGAAGCTTTTTTCCTTTCCAGTGAAGAATTGGCTTGGTAGTTTGGTCTGCCCTGTTCCCATGATGCACTGGGCCAGGGACAGACTAATTTGCATATAGCCAGGTTCTGAGCTGGGATGGTGCAGTGAGCTAAAAAAAACGGTGATGGATCAAGCCCTGATCTTTTGACTGGGTAGGAGTGTTCTGCTTAATTCAGATACTCTGTCCATCACCACCCCACTTTTTTAATCGTTTTGGCCACCACAAGTGTGGAAGGGTATGCTCAGATGTGAGTCCCTTGCTCACTGCACCATCAGGATTCAAGCAAGCCGGGCCGAAGACGGCTGTAATGCCAGAAACCGGTCCCCGGAAGCTTGTTTCCTTTCCAGTGAAGAATTGGCTTGGTAGTTTGGTCTGCCCTGTTCCCATGATGCACTGGGCCAGGGACAGACTAATTTGCATATAGCCAGGTTCTGAGCTGGGATGGTGCAGTGAGCTAAAAAACGGTGATGGATCAAGCCCTGATCTGTTGACTGGGTAGGAGTGTTCTGATTAACTCAGATACTTTGTCCATCACCACCCCCTTTTTTAAATTAAACCTAAGGAGCTACAAGAAGTATCCATCAAACTAATTACTTATAAAAATGGTTTAATAGTACTGTTTTGAAACAAAAAGTTTTAACAACAACTGTTTGCGTTGTACTTCGATTTGATGTCTATCGCCTGGGATTATGACCACAAAAAAGGAAGAATGCAATTTTACCACAGGGCCTATTTGCAGGTGGGCTTGATCATGTTCATGATAAACATTCGGACAAGAACATCTCCAACTGGGTAAAATGAAAGCTCATGGAAGAAACTACAAGAAGACATGATTTATGAGCTTTTGAAATTTATTCAAGATATGGCACGATTATTTTGTCTGTCCAGCCCCTAAACGAATAAGGCGGTACCTGAGATCCAAGTTTTTAAAAATAGACTGTAGGACAACCTCGGATGCTACAAAAATTATATAATGTTACTGTTAACCGAGTCAGTTTTAATCTGTTTCAAATTAAGTAAATAAAAAAGAATCGGGGCAAGTTTAACCCCTCTCCACGTGGCCCATTGATAAACACGTTCCCTCCTTCAATCCCAGCCATATTAGCGGTTAACAAATGTAATTTCCACTGCCCAACTTGCTCATGTTTCAAAAAACGAATGGCTGTCCGAACTAATTAATTCATTAATAAGTCAGTAGGGCATTCTTTTTTTTTGCTAGGTGGCCATAGAATGAACGGACCTCACGGAGATCTCAAAGTTACATGTTGGCTTTGATCATCACATCAAAGCCATTAATGACTTGGAACGTTGTCAGTGGCCTGCTGGCCAAAGAGTACTCCTTTCTGATTTCTGGCATGTGACTTACAGAATCAAATAGCTATATTACATAAAATTTGCTCTACAAGTGCTAATTTAAAACAATGTTGTCTGGCACTGTTTTGGCTACATTCTGTCGTAAATCATTAAAGGGGTGGAGGTGCGCTATGTACCACCTAATAGAGTGGTAAATTATGTTTGTCACTGGAACTTTAAATGCATGTGCTTCTTTTGGGTTGAAATGTAGCAGCATTTATTGACAAAGCTACCATAAACAACAGAATATAATGCAATAACGAAACCTGTAGTCCAGGCCAGCACTCTCCCCAGCAGCTCCTCTCCATTGCCGCATTGCCCAGCTGCAGAGCCCTCCCTTCTCCAGGGTACGCGCCGCAGACACACAGGCGATCCAGTCACCAGCCCGCTTATTGACCCCCCGCCCTCTTCTAACTTGGTTTTCATCAGGATTACTAATCCTTAATTCATTGGAACCTGGTTTCTCCTTTATACTTTAATTTTACTTGGGCAACGTTTTTCTTCTTTTTCAAACTCTTCCCGCCGCTGTTGTCCCTGCAGCCCCGCCCCCGACACAGTCCCCGCTCCAGCCTCCCTAACTCCATTCCTGCCCCCTCCCCTACTTAAAGGTGGCCGCTGCGCGTTTGCGCAGCAGACGTGCGCAGCGAAGCGCGCCTAAGGCAAGCCCGTCTGCGCCCATCCGCGACCCGACCACGACCAGAGCCAGGAACCCCGGAACACCGCCCAGCCAAACGCTAAGACCCAGCGGCACTTCACGCACTCAACCGATGGCTGCAACAACAGCTGAAAGCTAGCATCACCAGCCGACACTCACGGACCCTTCAGCTGTCTCCGTTGCCGGTACACTTGTAGCACCGCTGAGAACACGTATTCAGCACCCCCCCGCCCACAAGAACACAACCGGACCTAAGACTCTGCTCTGCATCCTACTCAACGTTCGATCCCTCCACAAACACGCCACCGAAATCTGGGTCCTCCTCGACAGCACCATGCGTAGCATTCTTCACCAAAACCTGGACCAACACCACCTCGGGAACGGACATTGCCATCCCCAAGGATACAAGATCGCCAGGAAGGACCGCCTCTCCCACCTGGGAAGAGGAATCGTCACCGTCTACAGTTTCAGCCTCCACCCTAGCACACTCCCTGACGAAACCACAGACCTGATGGAACACCTTCACTTCAAGATCCTGGCTATCGCCACCACCACCCTCCAAGGAACCCTCATCTACCAACCCCCTGGACCCCGCGGACCCTTCGCCAACTCCATCATGGACATCATCTCCCCGCAGGCAATCTCATCCACCAACTACACACTACTGGGAGACCTCAACTTCCACCTCGACAACCGACTGTACCCCAAAACCGCATCACTCCTGGGCAACCTCCACAACGTTGGACTCCGCCAGATCGTGACAGAGCCCACACACTCAGACACATCCTCGAACCCCTCTTCACTATAGGTAACGCCATCACTTTCCACCACACTACCGAACTCTCATGGACAGACCACCGATGCGCCCACTTCACCTTCAAAACACCCACCTTCAGACACACACCCACCACAGACACCAGCACCTGCACCCACGAAGAATCTTGACCAAAATCATTGACAACCAGCTCACCACCTCACTCAACAATTCCAACCCTACAATCACAGAAAATGACGACCCCAACACCGCAGCCCGCACCCTGCATAGATGGATCTCGGACAGCGCCAACACCATAGCCTCCCCGTAAGAAAAATAACAACACCCGCGCCAAGAACGCCAGATGGTTCACCACCGAACTTTGGGAGTCCAGACGCACTTGCCGCCGCCTCGAAAAGACCTGGAGGAACACCAAATCCACAGATGGCCCCAACAGCTTCAGAACCGCCACCAAAGCCCACCACCAACTCATCAGACATACGAGGAAAAAATCAATCGAAGACAGAATATCCCCCCACGCGCACAACAGCAAGGAACTCTTCAACATCATCAAGGAGTTCACCCAACCCACCAGCGAGTCTACTGACATCCCGCCCTCACAAGACCTCTGCGACAAACTCAGCACTTTTTTCCACCTCAAAATCAAGAGCATCTACGACAACTTCGACAAAGAAAACAAACACACTGGACCCTCACCAACCACCCCCGACACTGGGAAACACGCTATCGACAACTGGACAGCCCTCACCACCGAAGACACACTGAAGACAATGCAGTCAATACACTCAGGGACCCCCACGGACTACTGCCCCCACCACATCTTCAACAGAGCGGTCAATTCCATCGCACCCATGCTCCGCCACATCATCATCCGCTCCCTGGCAACCGCCTCGTTCCCTGAAGACTGGAAACATGCTGAGGTCAACCCCCTACTGAAGAAACCCTCGGCGGAACCCACATACCTCAAAAACTACAGAGCCATCTCACTGCTCCTGTTCCCAGCGAAGTAATCGAGAAAGCCATCAACAGTCAACTTGCCACTTTCATCGAAGAGCACAACATCCTCAACCCCTCGCAATCCGGCTTCAGAAAATACCACAGTACGGAAACCACCCTTCTCGCCGCAACAGACAACATCCGCACCCTACAGGACAAAGGAGAAACAGTAGCCCTCATCCTCCTCGACCCCTCAGCGGCGTTCGACACAGTCTCCCACTGCACCCTAATATGTAGACTCCACGACGCAGGAATCCAGAACAAGGCCCTCTACTGGATCCGCTCCTTCCTCTCCGACAGAACGCAGCGGGTCAGACTTCCCCCTTTCCTCTCGGACCCAACACCAACCGCCTGCAGAGTCCCTCAGGGCTCCTCCCTCAGCTCGACACTCTTCAACGTCTACATGGCTCCACTCGCCCCCCATCGTCAGGACCTACTGACTGAACATCGTGTCGGAACACCCACTCATCCTCTTTCTATCCAACAAACCCAACATCGCCAGACACAACTTCCGAGAATGCATGGGCGCCGTCGCCGAATGGATGAAAAACAGCTGCCTACAACTAAACACCAACAAGATGGAAGTACTCATCATGGCTCAAACCCCGACAGCCCTCGGAAACCCCCCAACCCCCACGGACCACCACGCAACCTGGGAAACATCCTGGACTCTGAGCTCAAAATGGACCGCCAGATCAACTCTGTCTCGTCCTCCTGCTTCCACACCCTTCACCTCCTTCTGAAAACCTTCAAATGGATCCCCCTCGAACACAAAAAGACCGCCATCTACGCCCTGGTCCCAAGCAGAGTCGACTACGGCAATGCACTCTATGCCAGAATAAACAAAAACCTCACTCCGCAAGCCACAGAACATCCAGAACGCCGCTGCAAGACTGGTCCTCAACCTACCAAAACATTGCCCATCTCCCAGCACCTGAGCACACTCCACTGGCTCCCCGTAAAGGCGAGAATCACCTTCAAGATACTCACCCACGCACGCAAGGCCCTCCACTGCACGGACCATCAAACTGGAATAGTCAACTCAATTTCCACGCACCACAAAGGACCCTACGATCAGCACATCTCTCCTACGCTGTGGTCCCCCGCACCAGAGAGACCAGATCGGGATGACGCTCCTTCTCTTTCCTCGCAGCAAAAGCCTGGAATGCCCTTTCGCTCCAGTTCAGACAGACAATATCGTCCCTCATCTTCGCAAAAAGACTCAAAACCTGGCACTTCGACATACCCCCTCCTTGATGGAACGGATCCTGCAACCCCTAGCGCCTTGAGACCACTACAGGGGAGTAGTCGTGCTTAACAAACCCCTGACTTGATTGATAGTAACATACCATTCCCATTAAAACATAAACTTTTGCAACACAACTTAACTGCCAAAACAGAATGCAACGCCGCAGTACACACAAAGTCACCACATTCCAATAATGCAGCACAAAAATACACCACTCAAAAGAACAAAAGAAAATATCACTGCAACAAAAAGTGCACAAGAAATGCACAAGCATATTACCACAACCAGAAACCTGCTTTCATAATACGAAGGGAAAAGGTCCTTGCAGCCTACTGTGCCTGAACTACAAGGACATGAAATAGAGCCAATCAAAAATGTTTTGTGGTCCGGTTCATAATATTCATACTCAAGCAGAGGTGGTTTCTCTTTAAGGGCATTGTGGCTTTGCCCCCCCCCCCCTATATTTGTGGGTCCCTGCTTCCTATTTGCGGTCCCAACACCCCCAGTATAAAATGTGTTTTTCCTGGCTGTGGCAGTCAGCTTTTTCCAACCGCAACACAGGTCAGTTGATTTAAGTTCCTGAGGAAGGTGGGAGGAGCTTAAAATAATTGACAGTCACAGTGACTTACCTTGCGCACTTTCTACATAGTCACTCACTCTTGAAAGTGGCAATGCACATGTCAATTTGGATGGTAGCCTTTCTGTGGCCAGCCCCACATGCACACTAGAGGCCTCTCTCACATGCTCAATTAGTGAGCAGAGGGGAATCACAGCTGCAGCCCCCGGGTCTCCTAATGAGCTCTAACTTCGCCTGCCCAAGCCAATCTTGACACTGCTCTCATGCTGTGCTGATAACATCATCAAAGCAAGAGAGCAGTGTCTGGAGTGGCTCATAGAGAAGTGGATACCCGACCTGAGGCCACTGGTGCACAGGAGGCATCATGGTGGTGGGAGGTTCCGTACAGGTGAAATGATATCCTGACCAATCACTGTATGGATTTATTATAGAGCCATGCAGTGACTGCCCCTTAGTTTCTGCCATTAGGGCGTGCTCTTTTAGTCTCTTCCTCTTCATCCAAGAGCCTCTGCATGAGCTGAGCGTATTTGCCACCACTACTATGACATTGCAGTTGCTGCAGTGCACAAAGGCAGTCAAGTCAGGTACGGCACACACGGCGCACGACGAGGAAGCAAACGGAAGTGATAGAATCGGAAAGGTATTCCTTCTGACCTCATCATGACATCTCAACTCTCGAGTCTCAGTCTCGCATGTCCAGGCCTGGCCTTGAGAAAGGCAGCAGCACTTGGAGTTGGAGACCTTGACGCAGTCTAAAAAAACAACCAAATGAGGTAAAAAAATAAAGCTAAAATAAATGTATTACATTCAGTGAGTCTGAATGTGAGTTGACAGATTGATTACTAGTTGAGTGTTTTACTGTTTTTGGTTGTGGTCACTCACTGGTTGTAGAACAGTTGGTAGTCACTGGATGGATTTATTATAAAGCACTGCAGTGTGATTGGCCCTTAGTTTCTGCAAGTTTTTGCTGACGGCAGACTGCTGTTGCTGACGGCAGACTGCTGTTGGGGTGTGCTCTTCATCGAAGAGATACTCTTCGTGTTTAGTCTGAGTCTCTTCATCGAAGACAGACTCGTTGTGCGCATTTTCCACCATCTTTCACCACAACTACGGCATTGCAGTTGCTTGCAGGGCACAGTCAGACAAGGACACCTTATGAAGGTTGGGCTTGCTCGCTACGCTGACTCGCCACAGGGCACTCACTCCCCCTTTACGCCCCATCACTTTCAAATGTCACCAGCCACCACTGCACTTAAGTATATGCTGACAACAAAATTTATGTGTTGTTACCTTTACAAAATACTTCCAACATGCTAAAGGCACAAGGGTAAATAATTAGAAATTTTGAGACGACATCATGATCTTCCTATATTTCATTTAAAATCGGTTTGAAAAACTTCAGACATAATAATTAATCATACATTGAAGAATGTTTAGAAATACATATATTTAATACATTAATAATTTCGATAATTTGATCTTCCATTTTATATTGTAATGTAATTGACTTGTGCTTCATAGAAAGGCATTCTGTTGCATATAGATAGCTCGTTTCACAAAGTCCTTATGTAAAAAAAGTTTTAAATAAACTGCTGCATGATCTCTTATATGTTTGGATTCACAGTTTTGGGGGATTTATTAACATTCCCATGAGTACTAGGAATTTAAAAACCTGGAAGCTTTCGATGAAATAGATTGCACTTGCCATTTACTGCAGCCGTCTGAATGAGTAAATTAAGCAGAAAGCACATTTTCACATTTAGCTTCTCTTCTTTATATCTTCCCTCCTCTTTCCCTCATCGAACCCTGAACTTCTGATAACTGAGAATTCTCCGTACCTGCGCATATTAATTTGTTTGTCTTAAGAGCACTTTATTATTTAAAAATTCACTTGTCCTGGTTCAAGATGTCAAATTGCCTTTTCTGTGACCTGAGTAGCCACATTAAGGTGACAACAACTTAGAATTAAGCCCCTATTGATTTACACGTATTCTCGGAGTGGTACAGCAAGCCTGTTTGGCTCATTTAACCTATGGATGGAACAATCAATCACCAGTGCTGCACAGCCCTTTGAAGTCCAAGCAAGAAATGTACATAATTCCCACACAGTGCATACAAACTTCTCATTTCCTTTACAATGCCATGCAGGCCTGCCACAATGACAGAAACAAAGAAACTTGCAAATTGATGGACATTACACCCTATAATGCGTCATATATAGGTACAGATCACTAGCATAGTAGATTGTGCAAATAGTGAAGCATATCATCCTTAGAGTCTTTCGAATGAGTGGCGACACTGCATTTACAAACCTACAACATCTATTTTGACAGTTAAAAAAAAAAATTCACTCAAGTCTCTTACATTCCATAACAATGTAGGACTACATTTTGCATGAACTCTTTTACGGCTTCTCCGCTTGTTACCAGGGCAGTGCACTTCTGTGTTCTCATGGATTCAGTATGCATAAAGGGTACCTCCACTGTTGCCCTCTTTTCCATCTGATCTCCATAAGGGGTCGCAAAGGTGCTTGTGCAGATTGCACTACTGGATATTGAAGATATGAATATGATGGTGCCAGAATATCGTGGACAAAGTGTTATAAGGTAAGTACATGTATCGATTTACTATTCCTAGCTCCACATCTATGTACCTTGAAAAGATAGATATCGTCAATATATTGTCAAGGTACATATAATAGGAACTAGGCAAGAAAATGTATACTTGCTTATCTACCAATATTTTTTCCTCCACATTCTTTTACCTTGCAATTCCATCTTCGATATTCAGAGCTCCCATGCAGCTTGTGCAGTCTTCCAACACACGGCTATTCTACTCTTAGTTAATGTCAGTGTCTAGTTTGTGAATCTAACCTCATATTTCCCAGTCTCTGCATTCTGAAATCGCCACAAAAACACACATCTGCGATAGCAGTCATTTAATTTTCATATGAAATCCCGTCATATTCAATTCTCCTAAAATACGAACAGTGTTGGTAATTTTAATGAAGAACAGTGTATCTTCTTCAAACTTATCTCTACGGTGACCAGAACAAAATCAAGTATTGGGCGACTTTCCTCAATGCAAGCAAATTCCGCATTTTCACCTGTTATTTGTATTTTTTGAGTTATTCATCCTGTCCATCAAATAGAAATGCAACTAAACAGGAACTGCATGTCAGTGAATCGGTAGCACCTAACTGTTCAATATGGTATACACTCAAAATATCAAGTTTATAATATCGAGTTACATTAATATTGAGTTAAAAATATAGAATGGACACAATATCGAATGGACAGAATATAGACTACAAAAATATCGAATAGAATAGCATTAATATCGAATCAAAAATATAGAATGGACAAAATATCGAATGGACAGAATATAGACAACTAAAACTATAGAATGGACAGAATATAGACAACAAAAAGATCGAATTTGAGGTAAGTAAGTTGATATTAATTTTTTTAAGTATTTTTTATGTTAATGTATGTGTGAAAAGTGTATATTTATTTTATAAATGATTTTAATTAAATAATTTTATGGTATTTAATTTTTGCGTACTATAATTCTGTATCGGGTTGTGGTTTTATAGGGGAATAGGGTGGGAAGTAACTTAATTATAATTAATTACATTTTTAATTGTATTTATTGGTATTTATTTGGAATTAATTGATATTTAAATTTTTAATTGGTAATTAAATAAAATATAATAGGTAATTATTTTAATTAATAGTTTAATTGATAATTATGTTAATATTATTAATTTATTTTCTATAGCGGGTTGTGGGTTTAAGGGGGAATAGGGTGGGAAGTAATTGAATTGTAATTAATTAAATATTGTTATTTATTCATTGGTTTTGTTTTGTTGTAATTTTTAATAATTGTTTAATTGTTAATTAATTATTTGTTAATTGGTAAATAATGTGTATTAATAGGTAATTATTTATGGTCACCGATAGCGGTGTGGGAAGAGCTGGGGCTACAAATGGTGGGAGATCTGTTTGTGGAGGGGGTGTTGGCCCCGTTTGCGGTGCTCCAGGAGCAGTTTGGTCTCCCGGATGGGGATTTTCTCATACACGCTGCGGTAACTACGGCAATACGGAAGCACTGGAAGGGGGGACTGACGGAACCGAGCACGACCATGGCCTGCCAATATGTGATGATGGCCGCGGGTACAATCAAGGCGGTGACCTGTCTCCAATCACGGATGTTGAACGAAGGGCTGGAACCACTAACGGCGTTGAAAGCTACATGGGAGGACAGTGTGGGCAAGCCTATTCCGGATCCTGAGTGGGGCCACATTCTGGCTCGGACGTGGAAAGGTAGTAGGAATGCCAGGTTCCAACAAATACACTTCTTCCTTTTGCATAGGGCATATCTGACCCCGGGGAAACTCCGCCGGCACTTTAAGGTGCGGGACGCGGCATGCCCGAGATGCCTGGCCGGTGGGGTTGAACTGGACCACATGATGTGGGGTTGCCCAAAGTTGGGTACGTATTGGACTGAGGTGGGCGCCCTTCTAAATGCAGTTACGGATAGGGAGGTGGAATTCGACATGGCGGCTTGCCTCCTGCTGTGGTTTCCCCACACGGCCAAAACGAAAGTCACGAGCAAGTTCATTGATTTGGGACTAATGCTAGCGCAGAGGGAGATCACCTGGCGTTGGAAAACCAAGGAAGGCCAGGCTGTGGGACGCTGGACGAATGAGTTGTTGAAGTGGTCAAGGTGCGAGAGTGTGGTGAGAATGCGACAGGCCACGAAACTGGGGAAAGAGAAGGGCTTGGAGGCGGCTAGGGCTTGGGAAACGATTGTGCAAGCTTTGAGTGACCACTTAACGGTCGATACGGAGGAAAGACTCTCGGAGGCTGAGTTCCAGGGAACTGATAGCACGAACGTTTGATCAGTATTGACGACGCACTGTTATATCCAACGCACATCATAGCCACCCGCACTAGCAGCAGTTAGAGGGGGGGAGGGATAGAGGAGTACGTAGTCTGTCCTGTTAGAGCATTGCAGCAGATGGGGCAGAGTATCCACCATGCGGATTGACTTGTTGCAATAGGGGCGGGTTAGGCTCTGTGGATCTACTGCGCTGGGATGGTGTCAGAGTGGTGGGTACGTCTCCTCTAGGGAGCGATTGGGAAGGGGGGAGTTGTTGTTGAGGGTACAGAAAATGCGGAACCAGGATTGTGTTGTTGACCTACCGTCCCTGTGTGCCAGGCGGGGAGACCTCTCTTGCACACTGACTTAACGCCGCCCTGCCTCCGGGATGTGGGCTGATGGGCTGTGTACTACTGTTTTTCAAAGTGGTCTCTTGTGTGGGGACGGGCTGATGGTTGACATTCTCGATGTTTATCTGTAATTCTGCAATAAAAACATACTTTCAAAAAAAAAAAAAAATTAATAGGTAATTATTTGTAATAATTGTTTTTTTTGTATTTTTAATTGAATAATTATTATATTATATAAAATTGTTAATTACTTTTAATTAATTTGTATTTGGTATTAATATTGAATATGAAGTATTTACTTTCCCTACTGTTGCATTCTCTGGAGTGTGAATAGTAATTTTTACCCCCACGCTATCCAATGCTTTCCCTACTGTTGCACTCACTGGAGTGGGAATAGTAATTTTTACCCCTACGCTAGCCAATGTTTTCCCTACTGTTGCACTTTCAGGAGTGGGAATAGTAATTTTAACCCTCCCGCTATCCAACGCTTTCCCTACTGTTGCACTTTCTGGAGTGGGAATAGGTATGTTTACCCCTACGCTATCCAATGCTTTCCCTACTGTTGCACTCTTTGGAGTGGGAATAGTAATTGTTACCCCTACGCTATCCAACACTTTCCCTACTGTTGCACTCTTTGGAGTGGGAATAGTAATTTTTACCCCTACGCTATCCAACGCTTTCCCTACTGTTGCACTCACTGGAGTGGGAATAGTAATTTTTACCCCTACGCTATCCAACACTTTCCCTACTGTTGCACTCTCTGGAGTGGGAATAGTAATTTTAACCCTCCCGCTATCCAACGCTTTCCCTACTGTTGCACTTTCTGGAGTGGGAACAGTAATTTTTACTCCTACGCTATCCAATGCTTTCCCTACTGTTGCACTCACTGGAGTGGGAATAGTAATTTTTACCCCTTCGCTATCCAACACTTTCCCTACTATTGCACTCACTGAATTGGGAATAGTAATTTTTACTCCTACGCTATCCAACACTTTCCCTACTGTTGCACTCTCTGGAGTGGGAATAGTAATTTTAACCCTCCCGCTATCCAACGCTTTCCCTACTGTTGCATTTTCTGGAGTGGGAATAGTAATTTTTACCCCTACACTATCCAACGCTTTCCCTACTGTTGCACTCTTTGGAGTGGGAATAGTAATTTTAACTCTCCCTCTATCCAACGCTTTCCCTACTGTTGCACTCTCTGGAGTGGGAATAGTAATTTTTACCCCTACGCTATCCAATGCTTTCCCTACTGTTGCACTCACTGGAGTGGGAATAGTAATTTTTACCCATACGCTATCCAACGCTTTCCCTACTGTTGCACTCTCTGGAGTGGGAATAGTTATTTTTACCCCTACGTTATCCAATGCTTTCCCTACTGTTGCACTCTTTGGAGTGGGAATAGTAATTTTTACCCCTACGCTATCCAACACTTTCCCTACTGTTACACTCTTTGGAGTGGGAATAGTAATTTTTACCCCTACGCTATCCAATGCTTTCCCTACTGTTGCACTCTCTGGAGTGGGAATAGTAATTTTTCCCCCTACGCTATCCAATGCTTTCCCTACTGTTGCACTCACTGGAGTGGGAATAGGAATTTTTAACCCTACGCTATCCAACACTTTCCCTACTGTTGCACTCTCTGGAGTGGGAATAGTAATTTTAACCCTCCCGCTATGCAACGCTTTCCCTACTGTTGCACTTTCTGGAGTGGGAATAGTAATTTTAACCCTCCCACTATCCAACACTTTCCCTACTGTTGCATTTCCTGGAGTGGGAATAGTTATTTTTACCCCTACGCTATCCAATGCTTTCCCTACTGTTGCACTCTTTGGAGTGGGAATAGTAATGTTTACCCCTACGCTATCCAACACTTTCCCTACTGTTACACTCTTTGGAGTGAGAATGTGGGAATAGTAATTTTTACCCCTACACTATCCAATGCTTTCCCTACTGTTGCAATCTTTGGAGTGGGAATAGTAATTTTAACTCTCCCGCTATCCAACGCTTTCCCTACTGTTGCACTCACTGGAGTGGGAATAGTCATTTTTACCCCTACGCTAGCCAATGTTTTCCCTACTGTTGCACTTTCTGGAGTGGGAATAGTAATTTTTACCCCTACGCTATCCAATGCTTTCCCTACTGTTGCACTCACTGGAGTGGGAATAGTAATTTTTACCCCTACGCTATCCAACACTTTCCCTACTGTTGCACTCTCTGGAGTGGGAATAGTAATTTTAACCCTCCCGCTATCCAACGCTTTCCCTACTGTTGCACTTTCTGGAGTGGGAATAGTTATGTTTACCCCTACGCTATCCAATGCTTTCCCTACTGTTGCACTCTTTGGAGTGGGAATAGTAATTGTTACCCCTACGCTATCCAACACTTTCCCTACTGTTGCACTCTTTGGAGTGGGAATAGTAATTTTTACCCCTACGCTATCCAACGCTTTCCCTACTGTTGCACTCACTGGAGTGGGAATAGTAATTTTTACCCCTACGCTATCCAACTCTTTCCCTACTGTTGCACTCTCTGGAGTGGGAATAGTAATTTTAACCCTCCCGCTATCCAACGCTTTCCCTACTGTTGCACTTTCTGGAGTGGGAACAGTAATTTTTACTCCTACGCTATCCAATGCTTTCCCTACTGTTGCACTCACTGGAGTGGGAATAGTAATTTTTACCCCTACGCTATCCAACACTTTCCCTACTGTTGCACTCACTGAATTGGGAATAGTAATTTTTACTCCTACGCTATCCAACACTTTCCCTACTGTTGCACTCTCTGGAGTGGGAATAGTAATTTTAACCCTCACGCTATCCAACGCTTTCCCTACTGTTGCATTTTCTGGAGTGGGAATAGGAATTTTTACCCCTACACTATCCAACGCTTTCCCTACTGTTGCACTCGTTGGAGTGGGAATAGTAATTTTAACTCTCCCTCTATCCAACGCTTTCCCTACTGTTGCACTCTCTGGAGTGGGAATAGTAATTTTTACCCCTACGCTATCCAATGCTTTCCCTACTGTTGCACTCACTGGAGTGGGAATAGTAATTTTTACCCCTACGCTATCCAACGCTTTCCCTACTGTTGCACTCTCTGGAGTGGGAATAGTTATTTTTACCCCTACGTTATCCAATGCTTTCCCCACTGTTGCACTCTTTGGAGTGGGAATAGTAATTTTTACCCCTACGCTATCCAACACTTTCCCTACTGTTGCACTCTTTGGAGTGGGAATAGTAATTTTTACCCCTACGCTATCCAACGCTTTCCCTACTGTTACATTCACTGGAGTGGTAATAGTAATTTTTACCCCTACGCTATCCAGCACTTTCCCTACTGTTGCACTCTCTGGAGTGGGAATAGTAATTTTAAACCTCCGCTATCCAACGCTTTCCCTACTGTTGCACTTTCTGGAGTGGGAATAGAAATTTTTACCCCTACGCTATCCAACGCTTTCCTACTGTTGCACTCTTTGGAGTGGGAATAGTAATTTTAACTCTCCCGCTATCCAACGCTTTCCCTACTGTTGCACTCTCTGGAGCGGGAATAGTAATTTTTACCCCTACGCTATCCAACGCTTTCCCTACTGTTGCACTCACTGGAGTGGGAATAGTAATTTTTACCCCTACGCTATCCAACACTTTCCCTATTGTTGCACTCTCTGGAGTGGGAATAGTAATTTTAAACCTCCTGCTATCCAACGCTTTCCCTACTGTTGCACTTTCTGGAGTGGGAATAGTAATTTTTACCCCTACACTATCCAACGCTTTCCCTACTGTTGCACTCTTTGGAGTGGGAATAGCAATTTTAACACTCCCGCTATCCAACACTTTCCCTACTGTTGCACTCTCTGGAGTGGGAATAGTAATTTTTCCCCCTACGCTATCCAATGCTTTCCCTACTGTTGCACTCACTGGAGTGGGAATAGGAATTTTTAACCCTACGCTATCCAACGCTTTCCCTACTGTTGCACTCTCTGGAGTGGGAATAGTAATTTTAACCCTCCCGCTATGCAACGCTTTCCCTACTGTTGCACTTTCTGGAGTGGGAATAGTAATTTTAACCCTCCCACTATCCAACGCTTTCCCTACTGTTGCATTTCCTGGAGTGGGAATAGGTATTTTTACCCCTATGCTATCCAATGCTTTCCCTACTGTTGCACTCTTTGGAGTGGGAATAGTAATGTTTACCCCTACGCTATCCAACACTTTCCCTACTGTTACACTCTTTGGAGTGGGAATAGTAATTTTTACCCCTACGCTATCCAATGCTTTCCCTACTGTTGCACTCTTTGGAGTGGGAATAGTAATTTTAACTCTCCCGCTATCCAACGCTTTCCCTACTGTTACACTCTTTGGAGTGGGAATGTGGGAATAGTAATTTTTACCCCTACACTATCCAATGCTTTCCCTACTGTTGCACTCTTTGGAGTGGGAATAGTAATTTTAACTCTCCCGCTATCCAACACTTTCCCTACTGTTGCACTCACTGGAGTGGGAATAGTAATTTTTACCCCTACGCTATTCAACACTTTCCCTACTGTTGCACTCTCTGGAGTGGAAATAGTAATTTTAACCCTCCCGCTATCCAACGCTTTCCCTACTGTTGCACTTTCTGGAGTGGGAATAGTAATTTTTACCCCTACGCTATCCAACGCTTTCCCTCCTGTTGCACTCACTGGAGTGGGAATAATAAATTTTACCCCTACGCTATCCAACACTTTCCCTACTGTTGCACTCTCTGGAGTGGGAATAGTGATTTTAAACATCCTGCTATCCAACGCTTTCCCTACTGTTGCACTTTCTGGAGTGGGAATAGTAATTTTTACCCCTACACTATCCAACGCTTTCCCTACTGTTGCACTCTTTGGAGTGGGAATAGTAATTTTAACTCTCCCGCTATCCAACGCTTTCCCTACTGTTGCACTCTCTGGAGTGGGAATAGTAATTTTTACCCCTACGCTATCCAATGCTTTCCCTACTGTTGCACTCACTGGAGTGGGAATAGTAATTTTTACCCCTACGCTATCCAACGCTTTCCCTACTGTTGCACTCTCTGGAGTGGGAATAGTAATTTTAACCCTCCCGCTATGCAACGCTTTCCCTACTGTTGCACTTTCTGGAGTGGGAGTAGTGATTTTAACCCTCCCACTATCCAACGCTTTCCCTACTGTTGCATTTCCTGGAGTGGGAATAGTTATTTTTACCCCTACGCTATCCAATGCTTTCCCTACTGTTGCACTCTTTGGAGTGGGAATAGTAATTTTTACCCCTACGCTATCCAACAATTTCCCTACTGTTGCACTCTTTGGAGTGGGAATAGTAATTTTTACCCCTACGCTATCCAATGCTTTCCCTACTGTTGCACTCTTTGGAGTGGGAATGGTAATTTTAACTCTCCCGCTATCCAACGCTTTCCCTACTGTTGCACTCTCTGGAGTGGGAATAGTAATTTTTACCCCTACGTTATCCAACGCTTTCCCTACTGTTGCACTCACTGGAGTGGGAATAGTAATTTTTACCCCTACGCTATTCAACACTTTCCCTACTGTTGCATTCTCTGGAGTGGGAATAGTAATTTTAACCCTCCCGCTATCCAACGCTTTTCCTACTGTTGCACTTTCTGGAGTGGGAATAGTAATTTTTACCCCTACCCTATACAACGCTTTCCCTACTGTTCCACTCTTTGGAGCGGGAATAGTAATTTTAACTCTCCCGCTATCCAACGCTTTCCCTACTGTTGCACTCTCAGGAGTGGGAATAGAAATGTTTACCCTCCCGCTTTCCAACGCTTTCTCTACTGTTGCACTCTCTGGAGTGGGAATAGTAATATTTACCCCTACGCTATCCAACGCTTTCTCTACTGTTGTATTTACTGGAGTGGTAATAGTAAATGTTACTCTCCTGCTATCCTATGATAAAACTATAGTATATGTTTTATTAATTTTATGTTTATATATATATGTGTTAAAGATTTTAATTGTATGTTTATTTATTTTTAACCTTAATTAATTATTTATTAATTTTAAGGTTATTTAAGTATTTTAAGTATTTTTAAGTTAATCATATTTGTTATTTCATTACTTTTACATTACTTTTAAGATATTTTAAAAATTCTATAGTTTGACTAACTATATTTTTTACATCGATATTTTTGATTCCATATTTTTGTACTTACCTGTGTGGAGATAGAAAGTCGATATTTTGGTATTCTATATTTTGTAATCGATATTTTGCTACATCGATATTTATGACATCGATTTTATGTCAGTGATCCGTTCAAAATGTTGTGCCAAAATAGGTCTTCTTTGAGTACCGGAATGTTATCTGGAGGAATTAAAAATGGAAGGCAGGGGAACACAAGCGCAGGTTGATCAAATGGTCAATGCTGGACAATATTAGAATAGACCAAATCTCTCTATTTTGGTGCACAAAAAAAGCCCATCCTTTTCTGGTGTACAATTACCTCCTCTCTGGGGAAATGTTTGCTTGAGACAAGGGCATTTCATCTGCCGGCTTTGTAAATAATGTTAAAAAAAAATTGGTTATGTCGGGTAGAAAGTACATCACGTAAAAATTGCTCAAAGTGCAATAGTAGCAACTTGTACCATGCCTGTGGGAAGAAACACCAATTACTTCTTCAATAGTGATTTGAGATAGAAAACTGGATTGTTACTTTTTATCAGAATTACTTCATTTGATAATATTTACAGTAATCAAAAATCAATAACTGCCAACACGAGATATTAACACAAATGCAAGGTGGATATAGTGACAATAGTGCTTTGGTGCTGACAAAATGTACAATATAAACATTGTGGACATGGTTGTCTATGTACAGGTAAACTGGTAGCCCAGATAGCAATTTCACTCCAGTGACTCCTATATTGCGTTGTGTGGAGTCCTGGTAGTTCTGGACCTAAAGCGTGCGTCTACGTTTCAACCCTAGTAGTGCCCCGGTTGGTGGTCACAGCGGGTCTTCATCAGGACAAGATGGCAGGGGGGTTAGGGGTTCACAGCCTAAAAATGTAAGCAAAGGCGTGTATGAGAGAGGTTGCTTGCGTGCTCAAAAAGATGCACTATCATGTAAGGGCGTTCCTACTCACCCTTGGTAGGCCGGAACGATCTCAGCCGAGGGGTGTGGGCATTCAAGGTATATTCAAGTGGGGACACGACAGGTATTAGTCTGTAAGAGGGGGGTTAAAAACACGAGTTAGGGCCTAGGGCTGCTACTATGACGTGGTTGCATAGACACCATGTGGCGGCAGTGATCGGTTGTGGGGCTGGTTATGAACTGGAGGGTGAGACCGGTTACATGGTTGTGACAATGGTGGAAGGCTTATGTGCTCAATTATTGGTGAGAGCGTGAAAACAAAACTCAGCGTCAATTGTGGTGGAATTACTGAACGCCATACGTCGCCAAAGGTGCAGCGGTCCACGGGAGGTGGACATGTACGATTTATAGAAAGTGTTGGCTGCTGCGGCCGTGGGTGCTAAGACAGATCGCAGAGTTCCTGGGTGGCCAACAACAGGATGCGAAACCTGATGCTTCCTAGTGCCGACGTGTGCTGTGTTGACGAGGTGTGCCATTAATGCGGAGATCGCGTCCGGCCGATAAACGTGAATATCGGATGTGAGAGTGTGTTATTAGAAAATGCCTGCTTGTGTAGCCGTCAGCCGCATAGATGACAGCCCTACCAGTAATGTGGCGATCTAAGCAGGGCCACCATGCATGATCGTTATTTAAGAGTGGATCCAAGGTGCGGCGTACCCGCTCCTCTCAAGTGGCTATCTCTGGTCCGAGAAGTGTTACATCAGTTAATGTGATTTTAAAACTTTGTGAAGTAAAACCGATCGTGCGTTGGGACACTAAATTCTAAAAAGTGGGTACAAAGTGTGACGTCACATCTCCTATAGAGTGGCTTACTCTGGGCCATAAAGCGTGATCGAAATAATGTGATTTATAAAACTATGTGAATTGCAACAATCGTTTTGCGGAGACACGATGCCGCCAAAGTGCTCCTGTGTGTCAGCCTCAAGCAGCTCTAATAGTGTGGCTGTATAGGTTCTGCTAGTTGCTCGCCTGTTGATTTCGCTAGTCAGGAGTGGGGAGGACGGGCAGTGGTCCCGTCTATCATCTGGAACGACTCAGATTACGAGCAGCGCGGTTGAACATTAATATATACATGGGGAATTACGTTCTATTACAACCGCATACACGTCGCTACAGCGAGTTAAGTTGCTAAGCAACAACGCTTTCTGTGCTGCTGTCATGTATAACTCTCTGAGCGTGAGCGGACAATAAAGCATTTGAAAAAGCCTGCATGTAAAAAGCTACATGTGAGGTACATAAATGTGGATGCAGCTTTTTGTACAGACAATGATAATGACATAATGTATGTATCCTAGGCAGGCTGTCAATTTTGTCATAGATATATATACAGTGCTGCGGAATGCATACGGTAAGCGCAGTAAAAAAGATATTCTTCATTGCATATACAATTCATGTTGATAAAGGCTATGTGTCCAGACAATGATAACATACACAGTGTGTACTGGGCAGGCCATCGATTTAGTCACTGATATATATACAGTATTATATAATGCATATGGTAAGCTCAGTCAAGAAGATATATTGCATATAGACATGATTCAAGGTAATCAAAATTGGCTGTACATGAAGATTTTAAGTAAAGCGTATAGGCCAGCAGGGTCTCAATTATGACAATTAATATGAATACTGTGGTTCGTTTTTTAACTATGATACACGAGAACAGATGTACATATCCATCAGTGATTACAGGTGATCAAGACATTTTAAGTGCAATGAGTACAGTCATTAATGATTAGATGTCACGTATTGATGTATGAACAGAGAAACATGTTTGGACAGTGTGGTTGCGGTGTGTCCCACATATGGTTGGTCTTGATGTACTAAAGGTAGTGTGGACCTATTTTTATGTTGGACAAAGCTAGACGAGGTGAGGTACACCATTCGCTCTAGGCTGCCTACAATGTTGAGGACAAGAGGGCTTCTACAGTAAGCCCATCTGGCTATTTCCTCTTGTTTGTTGAGTCCATTTGCCACTGTATTTAACGTATGTACCATTTACACTCCTTCAGATTTAAAGCTGCAGAGATGGAGCCACCCCTGGGGTTAATGACAATCTTCTCCACCACCCTCCACCTGATGCTTTCAGGAGGATGGTTCATGGTGAGGAAATGTTCCACGAGTGGGGCACATTGCACCTTGCATCTGATTCTGCTCATGTGCTGTAACATTCTAGACTTAACCTTTTGGGTTGTCTTGCCAATGTACGGTGTGTTACAGGGGCAAAAAATGATGTAGATGACATTGACGCTGTTGCAGTTTGTGAAAGTAGGTAGTTTGTAGGATTTATTATTATGCATAAGTGTTGAGCCTTCAATGCACAAGGGACAAGCTTTGCATGTGCCACATTTGAAATGTCCCCATATGGGTGGGAGTCCCAGTTGACTTCGCAGGTCTGGTTGTTTCGGGGGTTCCAGGTAGGCCTTCACTACATTGTCCTTCAAGATCCTGCCCCTTTTGAAGGCAAACAGGGGGTTTTCCTTTGTATTGAGTTCAGAGGCCACCAGATTCCAATATTTTTTGACAATCTTTTTGATGTTGTTGCTTTTTGAGTGGAAAGATGTCACACACACAATGTTGTCAGTACCAGTTTTCTGTCCTTGGGTTGCAGTAGTTGGTCTCTAGGGCACTACCATTCACAATAGGCCATCACCCCAACTTGTGTTTAGCCAGCATGGAACTTGTATAACACTACTAAAACTCTTTACAGCCGTATGTTACTTTTTCTAAATATCAAATGGTGGATTACAGAGGCACATATTGACACTAGATTACTCTGCATCATGTAGAAAAGAAGACAGGTGACCTGGATGCATATAGGCCCAAAAATCCTAATGATATGTGTTCAAATGTATTACTTGTGGATCTTGGGCAAGCAGAAGCAGATTTTTGAAAATGGCGTTCTTTAGTTTAATCAAGCTGGCTTTTGACAGGATTCTGTACCAAACAAGAAGAGAAGCAAAATCTACATCTTTATGTAGCATTCCTTTGGCCTGTCCAGGCTTTTGATTCTGTGACTCAAAACAACTGTTGTCAAAATATGGACAAGTTGGGGATTGACATGGGTTTGATATCTTTAATTGGGATTTTGTACAATGATACCTCAAGAACTGTACCCATGGCCTGGAGAGGGCATTTAGTTATTCTCAAAATGACAAGGAAGGGGGTGGGATAGGGATGTGGGTGGGCTTCTGTACTATTTTTTCTCAACATCAGTGAATTTTCCTATGGCGAGAATGACTGGGTTAAGGATGTGTCCTTATAAAGTAAAAGTGATGCCCTCCTCCATGCAGATTATACAGCCCAGGGTATGCATTATGGATACGGTGCACTGTTCTATTCTGTGCCGCCATGCACAATTACATCTATGTGCAGAACAGGACAGATTGAGAAGAGGCACATTTCTACAGTGGGCAACTTTGTGTGGTGCGCGAGATGTAGACAAAGAGGATTTAAAGGGGTACTATGTTATTATACATTATTCCGCTGTAATGTTGCTTCTGAAAATATCTTTCGTGGTTGGTGGGTACTTCAATTTCTGTTCTACGCCAGTTGAGGTTGTGGGTGGAGCCATTAGAGTAAGTGGGTGGAGTCAGTGGAGAAAGAGGGTGGGGTCGAGGGAAGTGGATGTGACCTCCTACAAACATTTGAGCACCTGGACTAAATATTTTACAAATTAAGCACTGACAAACGCCCATCCTTTTCTGTGGTACAATTACCTCCTCTCTGGAGAAATGTTTGAGACAAGGGCATTTGATCTGCCGCTTTGTAAGTAAAAGTCTGCTCCTAATTTTAGGCTAAACAGCCATCGCAGATTGGTGACCAAAGCAATAATTATATATCAGATCTAATATAGATATAAATGTCGGGGATGAAGCACATAACACTTTCCATTTGTAAATACCATTTCTGTCCACAATTCCAATATTATGATCAAAAGATTCAGGCATTGCAGACCTTCCAATTCCATAGACTATAAATATGACTGTGAAAATTTGGAGAGGGTGAGCTAGCATTCTCAGTTTTTGGAACATCGCCATTTTCCAGGGAGTGGCCAATGCAAAGCCCTACCTTTTTAATATTCACATACATTACTTACGTTTGCATTGCTTTTCCACACACTAACTACATTTCTAAACTAACATCTAAACAAGTAGATGTAAGTGGTGCACTTTGCACATAAATGTGCTCTAATCACCCCATTTATTTTCGGCGCGCGGGAAGGGATTTCTTCACATGCAAACTGTCTTCCGTGCTTAGAACATTATTCCTAACCCCATTATTCGAATTACACAGGAGAAGAAATAAAGAAAGCGGACATACCCACAAAAATGTAGAAAAGTTATAGACATTTTACTTGACATGATTTGTAAAGGAAAAACAATCAAAAATCCCTGCACATAGTAGTCGCATGGCGGCAGAATTTTCATTCTTTTTTGGGCTGAACCTTGTTCATTATTAATAGTTTGAAGTATGCGCCGAAACATTACAAAAGTAGAAGACATTGTTATAATAAGGACAGTCACTTGGTTGTTTAGTAGAGGGGTTCCAGTCATAACCTGCTTATGCTTTCTAAATAAGAATAAATGGTAACTCACGTGTTCCGAAGAATTGTGGAATCTTCATACATCTGTTAAAAAATCAGAAATGAAAGCTTTAGCCGTGATTTATTTACAAAAACCATGTCAACACCCTCTCGCCCATTTAACGTCAACCGCATGTTCAAAAACGCCTTTCATGCCCTTAATGGATGTACGCAGCAGCTGCGGGGCCTCGGGTCGCTGACAGGCGGCCGCCCTATCAGGTTACTCCTGTGAACACGCGCCAACGTTGCGCCGCATTCCAGTCAGCTGAGCTGCGGGCCCAAACCACGAGGTATGTGCTCGGCACCGGCCCCACAGTGCTGGGAGGGATCCCGCTGTCTGATTAGTGGTCACTCTTGAGCCTTTAATCCTACTGACAACCTGGTAGCAAACCTTCCTCTCGAGTCACCAAATACCCAAAAAAGGCGCGTATGTACTTCAACATGTCTGCGTTGACTTGACAATATGACCACTATCACAGAGTGGTCATCGGCAGGTCACGAGTTCGAATGTCGGTCAGGTCAGCCCAACCTTCCATACTCTCGGAGTTCAGCAAATTGATTATGTTGAACTGAATAACTAGCATCTGTTATTCACATGTTATCAAAACAAAATGTGCATGCATTTTACGGTGATAAACATCGTTTCAGAATTTACCAATAAGCACTCATTGGTTCTTCGGTATGTTTGTATAGAATGCTGCTTTTAAGCCTTCTAGTAATCCTTTATTTAATACCGAAAGTCTAAAAGAGGGAATAGGAGATGCGAATTTATATTTGTTAATGTATAAGCCCAAAGGCTAACCCTCTGGTGTTGTAAACCATCTCCCTCTCCTGCATACGTCGGGTGGTCAAAGAATTGCAAAATGGACGCTTTTTAGAACACTTGTGCCAGTGCTTAATTTGTTTAAAAAAAAGTGCATGGGCTCAAAGTTTGCTCAGAATCTCGTGGCTGGCATTATTGAAGTGGCGAATACTGAGGTTGGAAGTCTTGATTCCACTTTGTGTCCCTATTCCCATATTAGACACACCCAACCTTTTATCTCACTCTTGGGTGCACTATTTCATCCCTGCTTTCTCTATTGGCCACAGTTTTTCTGTCATTTCTTCCTGCTTCTTTTCCCCTCTTGTGTTTTTCTTTCTCTGAATCAAAGTCTGTTCAGGAAAAATGAGTGCCAGTCCCCAAAAATGAGTACCGGCAAGCAGTGGCTTAATAAAACTTGAGGGACCCCCCATGCAAAGTACATGGATGCCAACGCTGGACTGGGAATGCAAACCAGCCCTGGCAATTAACTCTGTCTGGCCCCAGGGGGGTGTGGGGTTGCCGGTGGAAACACTGCTGCAAAACTGGCCCCCAGTACCAAAAACGCCCCCACCGGTCTAAAAACGGCCCCCACCCTTCCGGCCCAGCGGGGAAAACATGCGGTGCCTGCTACAGCCAGTCCGGCCCTGTTTAAGCGCCCCCATGCTCCAGACCCATTCAGGAGCTCTCAGCCGCAGCCTGTTCACAGTGCCAGAGGAGGCCCCCTGAAGCTCGGGCCCCTCCGCACTGAGGGGGCTATTGTTACGCCACTGCCGGTGAGCCGCTTCTGGAACACTCATGTTATGTTATGTTAAAATTTTTATACCGCGCACATACACCGAAACGGTTTCTTGGCGCTCAGCATAGATTAAACACTGCCTGGTGCCCAGAGCAGCCTAAACTCTATAACACCATTAGAAACAATGGGGTTACCCAGTTATGTACAGAACCTGGGGAATACTGCAGTAAACGAACAATGGTTCTGCTACTTATCTCTCTCGGAATATGTTACTAATCGACTTAAGGCCCCTATAATGGGCTATCCATTCAATGTGACACAACATATTGCTTCCAAACAATTGGTTATCAATCCCAATGGGATTGATAACCAATTGTTTGGAAGCAATATTTTAGTAGCAGAACCATTGTTCGTTTACTAAACTCTATAACACTCATATTATCTCCTATTCAATCTTCTTTTATGTTTCAAACTTATACATACTCATCCTTTCTAATGATGCAAAAGCTTTAGCAACGCAGTACTCTAAGTCAGGGGCGGAACCACCTTTGTCCTCTGTGTGCCCTTACAAGTAAGGGAGTACAACCTGCTAAGACTTGTTTGTTGGTATCTTTTTGATATCATGCACAGGCCTAAATACGTTTTGAGCACACTGCAGCCCTCTCTAAGAGTTAAAAGTTATAAAGTTATGATACGTTGCAAAGGAGGTTTGAAGCAAGAACAGAGAAAGACAATCCACTCATGGGTCTGTTCTCAGCTTATTAACAACAAGCAGATAGCATTGCAGGATCAGGAATCCCTGATATTTATGTAGGAAACACACATACAGCCAGATTCATGAAAACCGAAATCTACGATTTCTAAATAGCGATTAATACCGAATCGCTATTTAGAAATCGCAGAATGGGATTCATCAAAAACTGCGAGAAAATAAAGCGAATTGCAACCGTCCGCAAAAGGCGATAGCGATTTTTCAAATTCGCAGAAAAATCGCTAAATCCGTCCATATCCGTGTAGGAATAGCGATCTCGCAATTAGCGAGATCGTAAATTGCGATCTCGCTAATAGCGAGATCGCAAAAATGGGAAGTCGCATTTCGAGCACAGTGATGACATCACAACCAGGAAGCAGGCAGTTCCCTCCCCCATTGAGAACACTGAGGCAGAGATTGAAGCAGCACCACACAGAGCTCCTCTCAAAACACCTCCAGACTTGGATATTTTGGATATTTCAGACTGCAGCTATGCCACAGGATGCAGCAGCAGGGCCCAGTGACACCGGCCGCAAAAGCAAGATAAAATTTTCTGAGCAGGAGCTGGAGCATCTAATCGATGGAGTCTGCCATGACCACAACAAACTATTTGGCAAGGACTCCAGGAGGGTGCCTGAGGCCGAGAAACGGCGACTGTGGCTGCGCATCCGCGCCAGAGTCAACGCAGTGGGAGTAACACAGAGGTCCATAGACGACCTCAAAAAGAGGTGGTACGACCTCCGAGGTCGTGCCAAGGAGAGGGTGGCTGAGTGGCTGGGTGAGAGCCTTGTCACTGGAGGGGGAGATCCAACAGTCCCTCCCAACACCCCCTTGGAGGATCGTGTGGAGGACACACTGCAGCGTGAGGCATGTGGTGGGGTTATCCCTCTGGACTCATCCCGACCCACCCAAGACAGCCAAGGTAAGTGGCATGCGACTGCGACCCTGTCCTCTAACAATGGCCATGACCCTATAGCCTCCCATGATCAACCCCAGTCATGCAGCCCATGCACATCAGAACATGCCCTATTGCATTGTGGGACATGTAGTCTGCCCACAACTTACAAAAACTCCAATGCAGCCAGACATGTCCCAATGTCCGCAATGCAACAGCCAGTCAGGGAATGGTAGCCAGCATGCATGTACAAACTGCACATGTCAAAGAGACATGCAATTAATCTACGTCCACTTTCCATCACAGGTGGCGCAGATAACACCAGCAGTGACAGCGAGAGGCTGCAGATAGATGAGGAACCAGAGGAGCCTGAGGGTGAGGAGGAGCAAACATCCACACAACAAGCTCCATCTGGCCAAGCACCAGTGCCACCATGCAGACCACCACCAGCAACGCCAGCTCCATCAGGCACAGCACCAGTGCCACCATGCAGACCACCACCAGCAACGCCAGCTCCATCAGGCACAGCACCAGTGCCACCATGCAGACCACCACCAGCAACGCCAGCTCCATCAGGCACAGCACCAGTGCCAGCTGCAAGACCCATCCCAGTGGCACCATCAACATCAGGTGCTGCTAGACCTGCGACACAGCGCACACCCACTGTGGGCAGCCGCACAGCAGGCATGTCAGGGAGCCGCAGGAGAGTACAGCACGCACCGGCAGGAGGGCGATGGCTGTGCGTGTGCCAGGGCTCAGTATTGAGCGCCGCATGCTGCGCGTGCACCAATTGCAGGCACGACGCCAAGGTGCCATACAACTGCAGCTCCACAACATAGGCAGAAATGTTGCCAATGTGTCTGATCGAATTGACCGGATGACAACTGCCATGGAGGCAAACACTGCGGCCATCATCAGCCAGCGCAACATCGCCCGCCGCCGCCACCGCCAGCTACTCACGCGCCTCTCGGCCTACACGCGTTCCAACTACGTGATAGGAAATGCCACCTCCCAGCTGTCCCGTCGGTGTCTGGCAATGCGGCTGCAGATGGTACAATGCAGCGAGGACTTGGCACGTGTACTTGAGCATGTGACCAGTGCTGTCCTGGCTCTACAACCAACTGGCCCAGCCAATGCTGGTGGGGATGACACAAGCGAGGAGACATCGAGTGTCAGCAGCCTGTCTGCAACACAGGTCGGCGTCCTACGCCACAGCAGCAGGCCCAGTGTGGGATCAAGTGCCCTGCTGGAGGAGGAGCCTGAGAGGTGACTGGGTGCTGTGCGCCAGAGGCGCACATGACATTTCAATCCATGGGCAGGGACATGCTGCTGACATAAGCATGTCTTGTCTAAAACATTGAGCAGTATGGCGCAATACTCCTCACATGTAAATCATAACAATTATTCCATATTATTGTCCTATCAACTATAATATTTATTCAAGCATTGAACATCGGACTCCTGTCATTATTTCCATTGTCATGCATTTGTGAAGTGTTGGGTGAGGAGAGTGGGTGCACTAGAAACAGTTCATTGTGATGTGGTTGTGCCGCCTGTGTCCTTCAGCTGGATCTTCCCCGCGTGCATGACGCGCATGTGCAGGTGGCCGGTCGTCCCCTTCCGACTCACTGCCAGATATCTCTACAGGAATCCGGCGCTTGGTAGCAATGTTGTGTAGTATTGCACACACAGCCACAATGCGGCAGCAGACATCAGGACTGTAGTACATGGCCCCACCAGTCTTGTGAAGTATGCGGAATCTGCTCTTCAGTAGCCCAAATGTCCTCTCAATGCAATTCCTTGTGCGTATGTGTGCTACATTGTAACGCCGTTGCTGTGGTGTAGCAGGGTTGAGGTATGGGGTGAGGAGGTATTCACGGAGAGCGTAGCCACTGTCACCTGAATGAGAGGAGCAGAGGGTGAGTGCCTGTGCAGCGCAGCTAGTTCATCACAGTGTAACATTGTGGGGCAAGTGTACTTACCAAGTAGGTGTCCTTCACCAAAGTCTCCCCTGGCCAGTCGTGTGTGGAGGCCGTAGTGCCGGAATATGAAGGAGTCATGTGTGCTCCCCGGGTACTGTGCCACTATGTCCGTGATGTCTGTCTTGGCATTGCACACCATCTGGATGTTGAGGGAGTGGTAGGACTTGCGGTTGCGGTACATGTATTCCGTTTGTGCTGGTGGGCAGATGTGGATGTGGGTACAGTCAATGCATCCTATCACATGTGGAAATTGCGCTACATTGTAGAATTGATGCTTGGTCTCATCCAAGTCCTGTTGGCTGGTGGGGAATTTTATGTGCTGGTGTAGCTGGGTCAGCATTGCATCTAGGAAACTCCTTAGGCAGCGGGACATGGTGGGCTGGGATATCCCCCCAGCAGCGGCAACTATCCCCTGGAAGCTTCCGGAGGCCAGAAGGTGCAGGCTGCACAATACCTGGACATGTGTGGGCACGGCATTGGTCCGCCTTGTTGGGTGCTGCATCAGGGGGTCCAGGTCCTGTATTAGCTTGATGATCATTGGCCCATTCAGGCGGTACTTAGCGTATATTTGCTCTCTGGTTTGGCCCAGCAGGGTGACCCGCTGGCGGAATATCCTCTCCTGGATCCTGCGTCTGTTCCGTGCAGCTCGCTGTAGCCTTCGCCGCCTGACCACCATGTACAGTCCTGGCATTGTGAGAGTCCTAATGCTGCAGCTGCATCTCCTTAAGTGTGTTTGGTCAGGCCAGCACCTGTTGCTAATTGGGAAACGGTTTTTCAAACATTTTTTTTTTTACTTTGATGGTTACCACCTGCTTTGGGTTGTCCTTAAATTGCGCCTCGCAAACAGCGATTTTTGGGTTTTTCGCAAATTGCGATTTTTCTTGAATAGCGATTGCGATTGTATTGCGAATTCGCATACTTATTCGCAGAATCCGTGGTTTCTCGCATTTCCTGAATCGCCATTGGGCTACTACCGGGATTCTGCGAATTCTTTTGCGAATTCGCTATTATGTCTTAACGAATTCGCTAATTAATTTTTTTCTTGAATACCTTTTTTTAGAATTGCCATCGCAATTACTTTTTCGCAGCTATTGCGATCGCAATTTAGCTTCATGAATCTGGCTGTTTGTGCATAGTGAACTGGGATACAAAATGTAAACCGCACATGGACCAGACAAAGATATGTAAGAGAAAATTGCCCTTCTCTGGCAACCACTGCAAGAATTGCATACTTCAGATTGCACTCCACTTAATTTTAGGAACACAATGGATCACAACCAACTAATGAATGAGCTTGACAGAGAATTGGCAAGCCCACACCAGGAACACGTTATGCAACTCACAACTGCACAATGCTATAGAAAGGAAGCAATGCTGTTATATTTTTTTTCAGTACAAAAAACCCCAGAAGGAGTCCAGAGCGCTGCACTGCTCAATATAACTTATTCACATGGGTTAAGCACTGCCATTCTCCCTAATTTATTTAGGCCATAGTTAGGTCTTTATCTGTTTCCTGCAGTTAATATGATGTTCAATTTATTTTAATTTCACTGAAAACTTTTTCCAGATGACAGTCGCTTGAATGCGAAAAACGGCGTCTGACAAGACATGGTAGGTGAAAACATGGAACAACTCAAGAGGACTGTTAGACCTGGCAGCTTTGGCGTGGTTTCGCCCTATCTTTTTGCCTTTACCTCCTGTATTTTTGATGCTGTGCTGGATTTCGTTTTTTGCTGGTTTAGATGCTTTGGGCACTTTGCCACTGCTGTTCAGTGTCAAAAAGTGGAGGATGATTGAAAATTCCACCAAAGTCTGGTTCCACCTGTATCATCTGCCAATTTTTCTAAATAAAAAAAAAGATAATTTTGAAAAATTTGAAAAATTTGAAAAATTGGCAGATGATACAGTTGGAATCAGACTTTGGTGGAATTTTCAATCATCCTCCACTTTTTGCATACCAACGTTCCAGAAACATCAAAAATCTATTGGAAGCTACACCCAGACAGCCTGCAGCCAATTACACCGGCACAAAACCATGTTTAAATTGCAGCCACTGCCACAATGTCATCAAAGGCAACTCGGTCAACCATCCAGCATCAGGAAAAAAGATCAAACTATTCACGAAAGCCACATGTGACTCAATGAATTTGGTATACTTGCTAAAATGCCTGTGCACCCTTCCGTACGTAGGCAAAACAGAGAGAAAAATAAAAGTTCGCATAACCGAGCATAAAAGTACCATCAGGAACAAAAATTTGAAATCACCACTCGCTGCACATTTTGTTTCCCATCAACATAACGTAAGCCAATTAAGATTCCTTGTTTTGGAGATTGTACCTATCAGATAGGGGATTGACAACAGAAAGAGACTCTTGCAGCGCGAAATAATCTGGATCAAGAGACTTGGCGCCTGCCAAGCAAAAGGTCTTAACGACAGGATGGAATATAGTTGTTTCCTTTAAAATTCCATGGATTACCAGTGTATTGTCTTTCTTCATACTTTGTTTACCAACTTTTCCTCTTGTTCCCCCTTTTTCTCTTTTTTTCCATTTTCCTTTATTTCCTTCTACCTTTTCCATCATTGAACTAAAAACACGATTTATGATTATTATGAAACATTGCCCTGAAAACAATCCTGTTTTCTCAGGCATTTCCTTGTTAGCTCCCTCGGTTTTCCCTCGCAGAGTTAAGTCTAGTCTCAGCGCCAGGAAGCCGCTTGGCCGCAGTGCGCTTTACCAAGTTTCTTTTTTCATTTCATTTCATTCCCAATTATGAATTGTTTACATTTCCACCAAAGATCTTTATTGTAAATCGCACATACACACTTCACTTCACGCACACTAGTTGTTATGGGCGCACACATGCCCTATTTGTGATGGTTGCATTGTAATCTCTAGTAGGGTGCACATTGGGAACACCAACACGGGTCTTTTTCTTCAAATCACCAACTTTATCAACACTCGAGTTTTCAACATACATTCCAATATGGCCGACCCGAGTGAGTCCACCGTCCCTGGTTTTAATATGGATAACTAACATTCAGTCTTTAGCTATTACATCCTTATGTTATTGAAGTATCGAACATACCCACTGTTACATACATTACACACTTTACGAACCGCGGGCCGGTCACGCATATTGATATTCATTAGTTTCTTGGTACGGTGACATCAATTCCCGTTCCAACATGGCCGACACCTCGTAAGTCCCCTGTTTATGTTTATGTAAGCGTCGGTAACATTTCCTTGTTAAGAACACCGTCTCGGCGAGCAAATGCACACGCCGACGACAACTTGACACACAACACGGACAAGCGTGACCTGTAACTCTTCACCGGTAAGAGCAATCGCTCGTTCACTCGTTTTTTCACCATCCATTTTTTCGCCACCGATTGCATACGGTGGAGGCCACTTGTTTAAGCATTCGATTTACATCACAAACCCAGGGTGTACAACGTATACTTTTGTTAATACCACGGACACTGCATGGTATGATTCTCACCTACCCTCTGACTAGGGTCCTACGAACATGAGGTCCCGTTAAACACCCCGATTTACTCATTTACGGATTAATTTCTTGAAGTGTACACGTTTATCATTTTTTACTGCACCTTCCGATTGTTCATCATCAGCTTCGAACCACATAGTCACTTAATTACAACTCAGTACTGTTTATACGCATTTGAGGTAGAGTCCCCACTCCTGAACATTATACATTTTACTTTTAGATTGTGTACCAGTCCCCCGATGAAGGGCAGGAGTCCCGAAATGCATAGGGACGCATCTTTCACAATCGGATGAATTGTCAATGAATTAATGACATTGTGATTTAAATCACATTCAGATTAAATCAATCTTGAATGAACATAATTGAATAAATCATGTGATGAACTTCAACAAATATGGATTTATCACTCATTGATACGAAATGTAAACCAATGTTTTAAGAGACAACGTCTCCACAGGATTGCCACCAAGGGCACAGTGTCGTTTGGTTCGACACTGCATCTTGTTTTGTTCAAATTTGGTTCCCCCCAAGGTCAGGAGGGGTCTACCCAGTGGCACCCAGAAGATAACAACATTCAAATAGATTAAACCATTGTTTACACGCATCAAACAAGGAGTGCTGCACATTGCACCGACATTCTCGCCTCTGGAAGTTGTGCCTGTGCTGGGAAGCTGGAAACCAAGACTTGAGAGACTTTGCTACAGAAAAGTTATCGAATCGCTCGCTTGCGGAGCGCATCCCCGACAGTGCGAGTAAATTCTCGCCGCTACGGAGGTCGAGAGCGTCGCAGCGCCTGTTTCCGCTGCCGAAGACGTCGAATCCTTCGTTTGCGGGAAGATCACCATCGCTGCGAGCATCGTCGCAGAGCCTGTCATCGCTGGGTGAGATCGCCGCACCGCTTGCTTGCGGACCGCATCATGTCGCTGCGAGAGTCGTCGCAGAGCCATCGCATCGAGGAGCTGCAAGAGGAAGATCGCCGCTGGATCACACATCGTCCCCCAGGAGATCGTCGCAGCCCCTACAGATCATCGCATCGTGCCTTTGCGAGACCAAACTTCCTATGGAACCTCCGCACCGGAATCCATACAAGTCATCGCCTTCCTCCCCATAAAGACCGGATTCGTCGCAACACGCCCGCTGCTGCAGCAGGACTGTCGCCAACGCCTCCCCATGGTCTCGGGAGCAACGCATCGCTTGTTTTCCACCGCACCAGCTTCTGCTTTAGAACTATGTCGCACTTAAAGGTACTGTTGGCTAAACGTGACGCAACTGTGAACTTTTCACACAACTGTGGATTATTTTTATCGCAACTTTAACCCCTTCAGCGCTAATGACAAGGGTAACTCGTCATGGAGTTTCCATTGATTTCAATGGAAAGTCAATGGAGGCTTAGTAAACCCCTTAGCATCCAAGTGGTTAAGAACTCTTTCGCAACCATATTCTTGAACTGTGTATGTTGGATTTTTGTAATTTGGTCTTGTGTAGTTTAGATGAAATACCTTTATTTTTCTAAACTGTTGTGGAGTCAGTTTGTGGTTTTTTCACTGTGTTACTGTGAGTGTTGGTACAAATACTTTACACATTGCCTTTGATAAGCCTGACTGCTTGTGCCAAGCTACCAAGGAGGTGAGCAGAGGTTATCTAAAGAGTGTTTTCTCCTTACCCTGACTAGAAGCAAGGGTCCCTATTTGGACAGTGGTACCTACCTCTGCCAACTAGAGACCCCCAGTTCTAACATTGTTGGTCAGCGGTGGGATTTGAACTTGTATTTGTACTAGACCCACAGTGATTGGTGTACATCACTAGTGAGTGCAGACCACTACGCCACCGCATACTACTGTTTTTTTTGGTTGGTTCTATTTTTGAGTAACTCTTCAAAGCATCATGTCCATCGTGGTTCCTTGGTCAGATCATGTGCTCCTGTCTTTTGATTGGTCCCCTTCGGACCTGGTAGCTCCGGCCATAACAACCAAACGAATGAGTCGTATCTGGTCTAAACTGCCTTTGGAGGAATGGGTTACCAATCTTAGCCAGACTATTCCAGCTATCAGTACTAATCCAGTAGTGGCAAATGCATCTTTTGATAACTGGATGGAATCTTCTTTGGAGGTTATCCTCCCGAAGACAGAAGTCTGTCATCGCATTGGAGCTAATAAAAAAGCATGGTACACCCCGGAATTAAAAATGCTTAAGCAATCTTGCAAACAGTTGGAAAGGAAGTGGAGGAAGGGCTTCTCAGTGGTTGATAAAAGTAATTACAGAGCTGCCCTTCGATCTTACAAAAACAAAATAAAATCCACACAATCCAGTTATTACTCGGATAAGATCACCTCTGCTTCCAATTCCCCTAGGGAAATCTTTAAAATATTCAAATCTCTGGTTTCTCCGGTAGGCCCCTTCACAGGACCATCTAACGCACAGAATCGGTGTGAGGAGCTAGCAACTTTTTTTGCGGCCAAAGTCTTTAATATATACTCGAAATTTCATCAGGTAGAATCCATACTACCTCTTGCCCCTCCGGTAGGACTGATGAGACTAGAAGAATTCACTCCCCAGGATCTATCCACTCTCCAGCATCTGCTGGGGAACCTCAAATCGGGGTCCCCAGCTGATGTCGTACCACCTAATATTCTTAATAAAGCCTCAGAAACTGTTTCTCCAGTCTTGCGAGATGTGATTAACTGCTCCTTTGCAGCAGGGATGGTACCTTCCCCTGGAAAAAGGCAAACGTGAAGGCACTCTTTTTTTTTTTTGTAAATCTTTTTATTATTATGGCACAAGAGGAAAATATACATAGACATAACGGGTGTCAATGAATGAAGTACAACACAGTCGTGGACGGGCAAATTAAGGTACGAAATAGTGTACAGTCATAAGCAACAGAAAATCAAATGCAGCGTGAACCAAAAGCAAGCATTGGACAGCACCGACAGCCATCACCAATCAACAACACCCGCCCACCAGAAGTACAGGATATACGGAGCAAACATGGGACACCCGAATGCTCTGTAGGGAAAAAACAGGAGAATACGCACACATCTCTTGTGAAGAAGGAAAAGGGGAAATAGAAAGGTCATAGAAAATAACAAAGAAAAATAAAAAATCCCCCCCCACCCTACACCCCTGCCGATGGCTACGACCTAACCCCACTAGCAGCATGCCTGTCGCCCCTTAAACTACACCCCAAGGAAGGGAAAAAAGATGGAGGAGGAGAACGTAACAAATCAATAAGAGCCCCCTGACTCCCATCCCCCGGCAATGAGCAAACACCCCATACCAGAACGTTAGGCAAATTATAGCAAATCGAGAGACATTTCGTAGGGGAATAGCAAGCAAAAAGGGGAACATCCCGCCCGATCCCCGGCACCACAGAAGCATCAAATCCGTCCCGCATACAGCAGACAAAGAAGTCAAACACTCAGAACCACGCCTGGCTCTCGCTCCCATAGATGTAACCCAACAAAGACAAAGGAAATATTGCTTCAATGTCCAATCAAATTCAACTCCAACCCGCACAGTCCATCACGGAGACCCCTTCAAGTACTAATGAGTTGTTGCAATTTCACACGAAGCAAACTGGGGAATAATGAACAATTGGCATACAATAATGCAAGTCATACAGTGCCACATGACGCTAGACGTAATACCATTATAAGCGTGTCCCACATTTTCACCGGTCAAACAAGCACTAGAAAGCACCAAAGCACTCAGCCCTGGCCCGTACGATCAAGTGAAGAGACAGAGTCCAGCTGGCCATCCGCCATTTTGGGTATTTCAGGAGACCAGGGCGACCAGGATAATCCGTGGGACCGCCCACGACAGCCGGGCGAGAACAACAATGTGAAAGCAAAGTCAATGTGAAAATGCACCCTGCACGACTGTAAGTCCCCAATGCGTGATATCTGGTACAATAACATCAAGTCCGGGAGAAGAGGGAGAGGCATCCCATCAATCCACAGCTGAAATGGCGGCAGTTGTCTCACAGCATCTAGTGATCCGTCAATCAGGCCAAAAGCGTCACCACCTGAACGATCCTCCCGCACAATAGCATCCAGAGCGCTCCCCACGGTCTGCATCTGATGTTGCAAGGCAAAATGCAAGTCCGATATGGCCACCATCACATCCCCCAGTCGCAGTTCCTTCGTCTCGCCCCCGGTAGCGGCAGTCGCGCCCTCCAGCAAAGCTCCGACACGCCAGGTCAACCCAAGGCAGGCGTCTGAGCGCACCATTTTCGTGGCCCCCGCAGGATAACACAGGATATATCCATTCAGTACGGTTTGCGCAGGGCACACCGGCACAGAATCACAGGCTGGGAGGGGGGTTGTCGTTACACGACCGCAAGAGGCAGCAGAGCAAGCATCACCATTGCTGCGGCAGCGTGCGGGAGTAGCCAGCAAAGATCGAGAAGATCCAAGACTCCATCTCCCCAGACCGGCACTTCCGGCGCACTACTTGCCGTTGTTGCATTCAGGGCCGGGCGCGTCATCACTCTAGACCCCGGCTTCAGGGAGGGGCGGGCCGCAAACATCGAGACAACGTATCTCCAGCTGGGAAGCCGTCAGAGCTCCCGGGCGCGCATGGATTTGCGCCGCTCCATCTCAGCCGCGCGGGAGGACTGCAAAGGCGCCGGTTAGGAAGCTGGTTGTGGTGGCGGGGGACAGCGGCCGACGGAGCCGAGAGTCCGAGCGGCCATCTTGGTCCGCGACCTGGCTCCTCCCCAAGGCACTCTTAAAGAAGCCCAATCTTGACCCAGAGGATTTGGCCAACTACCGTCCCATCTCCTTGCTACCGGGCGTGAGCAAATTGGCGGAAAAACATGCTAACATCTTATTATCCTCCTTTTTGGAAACCAATAATGTCCTACATCCTACCCAGACGGGTTTCAGATGTAAACAAGGCACAGAGACAGCTCTTATTGCAGTAATCGAAGAGGTGAGAAAAATCGTGGATACCGGAAGCTGCGCTGCCATTATTTTATTGGACCTAAGCGCAGCTTTCGATACTGTTAATCACTCAATAATGATGCAGAGGCTGAGTGAGGTTGGGATAACAGGGCTGGCCTTAAGTTGGCTGCAGTCCTTTCTCATGGACAGAACGTTTGCTTATTTTGAGGAAGGGGCAATGTCTAAACAGTTTCCTCTGCAGTATGGAGTCCCCCAGGGCTCCTCATTAAGTCCTACCATGTTCAATATATACATGAGGCCCTTGGCTCAGATGGCCCTACCCTGGGGGGTTGAGTTGGTCACCTACGACGACACACAGTTGGTAGTCGCCCTCTCCAGACATTATACTTCTGGCTCCAACCTCTCTGCATGCCTTTCTAAAGTCCTTGAATAGATGGACGCTTCATTTTTGAAGCTTAATGGTTCCAAGACCGAAATCATGATGCTTGGACACATGGCACCCACCAATTTAGATCTTTGGTGGCCGAGTTGTCTCGGGTTACCGCCCCTTCCCAAGAAACAAATTAAGAGTCTGGGTGTCTGGTTGGACCCCAACCTTAATTTTATGATACAGGCACGCAAGGTTGCGGCAACCTGTTATGGCATAATTAGGCTACTTAGAAAAATTTTAATTCTTCTCCCTTTTGTAGCCAGGCGTCTGTTGGTCCAATCGCTCATCTTGTCACGTTTGGACTACGCGAACGCAGTGTATTTGGGCGCCCCATTGGGAACTATTAAAGTTTTGCAAACAGTGCAAAATTGCGCCGCTCGTCTGCTTATGGAGGTGCCTAAACGTAGCTCGGCCAAATCCGCATTACATCAACTGCACTGGCTCCCAGTTCAGCAAAGGATTTGGTTTAAAGCTATGTGCACTGTCCATAAATCCATCTCTGACTCTGGGCCTGCTATACTTCAACCTATGTTTCAACTTCACCATATTCCACGGACCCTCAGATCAAATTACAAGAAGCTGCTAACAATCCCCATGATTAAAAGGACGAGGATGGGTGGCCGTCGTTTCTCTCTTCATGCTGCAAAGTTTTGGAACCAGCTCCCCGATGTCATCCGAGGGGAACCTAATTATCTTACTTTCAGGAAACAGTTAAAAACCTTTTTGTTTCCTTGAGCTGGAGGAATGACTAGGTACTCAATGCGCTGGGATGCATAAGGGTAGCATGCGTGATACAAATGCGTAATCATTCATTCATTCATTCATGTCTGTGAGTGGAAAGGCACCAGTGTGGAGGCAGAATTGGAATTGGAATTTGTCATTGAGGATTTGTATTCCTACAGAGCAAAAGATCTTAGGCAATTCTGCCAACAGTTTGAGTGCCCCATAAAGAGCGGCTACGGGAAGGAGGAACTGCAGAGAATCTTGAAGGCCCATTGGGAGGCACAAGAGGGAAATGATGCAAGTACAGGGAATGGTTTTCAAACCACAGATCTGCCTGTGGCTTCACCCAAGAAGAGTAACAAGAAAATCAAAGAGTGAGAGAATATGACTTGGAAGTCATGAGGATGAAAATGAAGCAATTGGAAGTAGAGAGGGCGGCGGAGGAGAGCAAAAATGCCCGTGCCCTGGAGGAAAATAAATTGCTTCTGGCTCACGAGTTGAGCATGAGAGAACTGGATCTGAAAGCCAAGGAGGTGGATTCCAGTTCAAATGTTGGCAGCGCGCAGCCAGTGCAGGGGGGTAAAGTATATATTCCCAAGGATCTGGTGCAGAATTATAATAGGAGTGAGGATATTTATGCCAGGTTTACTTCTTATGAAATTGCATTGAGAATGAATGGTGTGCCTGAGCAGCATTGGGGGGCGGGCCTGTGGAAACATTTTGAGGCTTCTGGGAGGAGTGCTCTAGAGCCCTTAGAGTTAGCAGGTGCCATGACCTACCCCAATATGAAGGAGGCCCTATGTCTCAGGTATGGACTTACTCCAGAGCAGTACAGACTGCAGTTTAGAAACTCCAAGAAGAGAGAGTCTGAGACTTGGATGGAATTTGTGAATTTGTACTCACGTGCACTGGAAGGTTGGATGAAGAACAGCAAGGTAACTGATTTTAAGGGGTTATTGCATGTAATCAGTTGGGAGCACTTGAGTAGTCTTTGTGTTCCAGAGCTGCGCCAGCATCTTTTAGACAGCAAGCTGACAGACCCTATTAGGCTTGATAAGGAGGTGGACCACTGGACCAGTACCAGGGTCCACAGAGGAATTGTGGGTACCACAGCCAAAGGTGGGCAGGGTCCCCAGCAGAAGAGTGGGGGGGGGGCAAGGGTAACCAAAAGGAGTTCACTAAAGGGCCCCAAAATAGTTCCCAGGGAAAGGAGTCCCAACCCACCAGACCTGGACAGCCATGGCCCCCCTAGGGGCAGAAGAGATAACCAAGGGCCCTTTGCATGCTATCACTGCAACGAGGTGGGCCACTTTTCATCCAGGTGTCCCAAGAAAAACCCAGCACCCACTGGTGCTCCCGCCTCAGGGTTAGCAAGTGTAGCTTTGGGAGGGGCTTTGGTCTCCAGTTGATGGGGGGAGCTAGCAGTTATGACCATTGTCTCTTTAGGAGACCAAGAGGTGGTCCAAGAAACCTTACTGCCCCCAACAATAAGAAATACGGGCAGAAGGTGACCATCAATGGGAGGGAGATAGAGGCTCTGAGAGACACAGGAGCCAGCGTGACATCCATGAGGTGTCAGTGGGTGTCTGAAGAGCAGTGTATCCCCAATGTACTCTGCCCGGTAGTTGCAGCTGATAGCTCAGTGTGCCTCTGCAAGGTGGCGCGTGTTCCCTTTGAGTGGGGGGGAGTCTCTTGTCTCTTGGAAGTTGTTATCAGTGATGCCTTGCCTGTAGACTGTCTGCTAGGGAATGGCCTGAAGAGTTCTCCATGGAAGGATGTAGAGCACCAAACTCATCTTGAGATGTTAGTGTTGCCTGCATGGATCTGTGTGACCACGCGCGCTATGGCAGACAGTAGGGTTGATTCAGCAGAACTGGAGCCTGAAACAGTGGCCCAGGGACCTGCCAAGAACAGAGGAGGCAGGGGGCATGGGAAACCCACCCCGTGGTTCCCACGGCCCAGGAGGAAGCAGAACCTGCGGGGGATGCCCTGGAGCCTACCGGGGAACAAGTGGCCGAACTTGGGGAACTGCCTGAGCTGACCCATTGGCAGTAAGAGTGTGGCCCCTCCAGGGAGGAGTTCTGCAAGGCGCAGAAGGAATGCATCTTTCTTGTTGGTATGCGGAAACAGGCCGCAGACCCGGCAGCAGGCCTAGGGGCCAAGGATCATTTCATTTACTGGGAAGATGATTTGCTTTATAGTAAGCATAAGTTCGCTGAGCCCGGTGCAGCCCATGTGCTGGTGGTACCCGAGCGCTTCAGGAACTTCCTAATGGGTCTGGCTCATGACGCGCCTCTCGCAGGACATCTGGGGCAAGACAAGACCCTACATAGGCTTGTCACCCACTTCCACTGGCCCCAGATGAGGAAGCACGCCGGGACATTCTGTAGGTCTTGCCGAACATGTCAGGCCAGTGGCAAGAGCAGAGGGAAGTGCAAGGCACCCCTCCAACCCTTTCCTGTGGTGAGCACCCCCTTCGAGCGGGTGGGCATCGACATCGTGAGGCCCCTGGACCCGAAGACAGTCTTAGGCAACAGGTTCATCCTGGTCTTGGTGGACCATGCCACCCGGTACCCAGAAGCAGTCCCTCTCAGGACAATCACAGCACCCGTGGTGGGCCGTGCATTGATGTGGATCTTCTCCCGTTGGGGTTCCCCAGAGAGGTGGTCTCCGACCGGGGTACCAACTTCATCTCTAGGTACATGAAGTCCCTGTGGGAGGAGTGTGGGGTAACTTATAAGTTCACCACTCCTTACCACCCTCAAGTAAATGGGTTGGTTGAAAGGTTCAACCGCACCCTGAAAGGTATGATTATGGGCCTAGCGGAGCTCATGAGACAGAAGTGGGACGTCTTGTTACCATGCCTGTTGTTTGCCTACAGGGAGGTGCCTCAGAAGTCCTTAGGGTTCAGTCCCTTTGAACTCCTGTATGGCCACCCTGTTAGAGGACCTCTCACTCTGGTGAAGGAGTGATGGGAGAAGTCCCTTGGGAAAGCCCCCCAGGATGTGTTCAGCTATGTGCTGGCCATCCGCAACCAGACACAACGCTTCAGGAAGCTCGCTCAGGCGAACCTAGGAGCTAGCCAGGAAGAAATGAAAAGATGGTACGACCAGAATACCACTCTGGTCGAATTTCAACCTGGGCAGAAAGCATGGGGGATGGCGCCAGTGGAGCCTTGTGCGCTCCAAGACAACTGGACAGGGCCATATGAGGCGGTGGAGTGCAAGAACGAAGTAACCTACCTGGTTAACTTGAGGACTCCCAGGCAGCCCCTGAGAGTCTTGCATGTGAATCGCCTCAAACCCCACTTTGAGAAGTCTGAAGTGACAATGCTCATGGCTCCAGATGCTGGAATGGAAGAGAAAAGCGACGCTCTTCCTGACCTCCTGGCAACCAAGGAGCGACATGGGTCAGTGGATGGTGTGGTCCTCTCGCCCACCCTGACCCCAGAACAGTAGAGGGACTGTCGCCAAGTGTTGGGTCAGTTTGCCCCCCTGTTCTCCCTGACCCCAGGTATCACCAACGGGTGCGTCCATAATGTGGACACTGGAGATAGTTTACCTGTGAAACAAAATTTTACAGAATAGCTGACAAGGTCAGGGCCAGCATCAAGGAAGAAGTTTCCAAAATGTTGGTGCTAGGGGTGATTGAGCCCTCCAGCAGCCCCTGGGCTAGCCCAGTGGTCGTAGTACCAAAAGCTGTTGCACCCGGTGCCACTCCAGAACTCCGGTTTTGTGTGGACTACCGTGGGCTCAATGCGGTCACAAAGACTGACGCACACCCCATCCTCAGAGCTGATGACCTTGTGGATCGGTTGGGAGCTGCCCAATGCCTCAGTACATTTCATTTAACTTCCGGGTACTGGCAGATTGCCTTAACTGATGGGGCCAAAGAGAGGTCTGCATTCTCAACGCCATAGGGGCACGTCCAGTTCCGAGTAATGTCCTTTGGGTTGAAGAATGCCCCTGCCACATTCCAGAGACTGGTTAACCAGATATTGACCAGGCTGGAGGAATTCAGCGCCGCATACCTGGATGGCATTGCTGTGTTCAGCTCCACATGGGAAGAACACTTGTAACACCTCTGTGAAGTGTTGAAGGCTCTGCAAAGGGCAGGCCTCACTATCAAGGCCAGCAAGTGCCAGATAGGGCAGGGATATGTGGTGTACTTGGGACACCAGGTAGGGAGTGGCCAGGTGGCGCCCCTACAGGCGAAGATTGATACCATTCTGGCTTGGGAGCCCCCCAAGACCCAGACTAAGGTGAGAGCCTTTTTAGGTCTCACCGGGTATTACCGACCGTTTGTCAAGGGATATGGCACCATCGTTGCCCCCTTGACAGAGCTGACTTTCAAGAAGCAACCCAAGAAAGTGAATTGGACCGAAGCCTGCCAAACTGCTTTTGATGCCCTGAAGACTGCCATGTGCACGGCACCGGTGCTCAAGGCGCCTGACTTCTCCAGTGAGTTCATAGTGCAGACCGACGCTTCAGAGCATGGTGTGGGAGCAGTACTCTCATAGATCACTGGCGAGGGCTGGGACCAACCTGTAGCTTTCATTAGCCAGAGGCTACTCCCCAGGGAACAGGGATGGAGTGCAATTGAAAGGGAAGCTTTTGCTGTGGTCTGGGCTCTGAAGAAGCTGAGGCCCTACCTGTGTGGGACTCACTTCCGTGTTCAGACAGACCACAGGCCCCTCAGATGGTTAATGCAGAAGAGGGGTGAGAACCCAAAACTGTTGAGGTGGTCCATCTCCCTACAGGGAATGGACTTCACGGTGGAACACCGCCCTGGCACAGAACACGCCAATGCTGATGGTCTGTCCAGGTTTTTCCGCCTTAGTGAACAGAACTCCCAAGAGGGTGGGTAGTTCTTCCCACTTTCAGCTGGAGGGGACACATGTTATACTAGGCATCTTTGGCGTGGTTTCCCCCTATCTTTTTGCCTCTACCTCCTGTATTTTTGATGCTGTGCTGGATTTCGTTTTTGCTGGTTTAGATGCTTTGGGCACTTTGCCACTGCTGTTCAGTGTCAAAGTGCAAGGGCTCCCTGTGTGAATTGTTATTATGATTGGTTATACATGATTGACATATTTGTGTCACCAAGAACTCCCTAGTAAAGTGCACTGAATGTGCCAGGGCTAGTGTTAACAAATGCTACTAGGGGGGCTGCAGCACTGATTGTGCCACCCACATGAGTAGCCCCAAAATGGTGTCTCAGGCCTGCCACCGCAGTGCCTGTGTGCAGTCTGTGAACTGCCATGTCCTCCTGGTCAGTGTTCCCACTGGCCAAGCCTAACTCTTCCCTTTTTGTACACATTGGTCACCCCTACGGAAGGCCCAAGGTACCCCCTTGGGCAGGGTGCAGTGTATGTGAAAGGTAGAGCATGTACTTGTGCAGATGACAGGCTCTGGTAGTGATTTACAGCCATTTTAATTTTTCACTATTGTAAGGCTACCCTGCCCAAAGGCTATCATGGGGAATGCTGGCTACAGTGGCTACCAGCATATCTTCCCATGGGAGCAAGGTAGGACATAAAAGTCTGGTATCCCTGAACTCAGAATTTAATAACACATCTTTTAGGAAAGGTGTTTTTTAAATCCTGTGTTTGAGAACAGCACTTTTAGAAAGTTGCCGTTCTCTTGTCTGACCTTCCTGTGTGCCTTGGCCTGTTTGTGAATTGACTGTCTGGTTTGTGAGGGGCAGGGGCTGGGTGGCTCCCAAAGTCTGAGTGGGCCATCGCTGGGCTGAATAGCTCCATCTGCATCGAGAGTGGTGGGAGGGGGTAGCACCTGGGCCTGAATAGGGCTGTGCCTGCCTTCCACAATGCTGGCTCCACCTCCTGCTGGGCGGCTGACGACCCTGCCCCTCTCTCTGAAAGGAAAGGAGAGGCCAGGAAAACAAAGTGCTCAAGGAACACCCAGAACTGGTTCAGACCGGGCTCAGAGCCCTCCTGCACAAAGGTAACAAAGACTTTTAGGGGTTTAAGTATAGGACCCATGACTACAGAAAATTAGATCATCCTGGAAACAAGAAGGAACCTCTGCCAAGGAGAAAGCTGGAAGACTGAAGAAGGAAGACTGTCCTTCTGTGTGATGCTGGACTGACCTGCAGTGGGTTTGCTGGCAAGGAGAGGGGAAGGACTTTGCTTAGTGCTGTGTCCCCTTGCTTGAAGGAATCTCCAAGGGCCTGTTGTGAGTGGGCTCCCTGTTTTGAAGTCCCAGGAACGAAAAGACTTCACCCCCAGCTTCCCTGAGCCTCGCTGAGAGAGCTCTGTTCTACCTAGAGTGCTTGGGCCAGTTATGTGACTCTGGAAGTTGTGCCTGTGCTGGGAAGCTGTAAACCAAGACTTGAGAGACTTTGCTACAGAAACGTTATCGCATCGCTCGCTTGCGGAGCACATCCCCGACAGTGCGAGGAAATTCCCGCCGCTACGGAGGTCGAGAGCGTCGCAGCGGCTGTTTCCGCTGCCGAAGACGTTGCATCCTTCGTTTGCGGGAAGATAACCATCGCTGCGAGCATCGTCGCAGAGCCTGTCATCACTGGGTGAGATCGCCGCACCGCTTGCTTGCGGACCGCATCACGTCGGTGCGAGAGTCGTCGCAGAGCCATCGCATCGAGGAGCTGCGAGAGGAAGATCGCCGCTGGATCACGCATCGTCGCCCAGGAGATCGTCGCAGCCCCTACAGATCATCGCATCGTGCCTTTGCAAGACCAAACTTCCTACGGAACCTACGCACCGGAATCCATACAAGTCATCGCCTTCCTCCCCATAAAGACTGGATTTGTCGCAACACGCCCGCTGCTGCAGCAGGACTCTCGCCAATGCCTTCCCATGGTTTTAGGAGCAACGCATCGCTTGTTTTCCACCGCACCAGTTTCTGCTTTGGAACTTTGACGCACTTAAAGGTACTGTTGGCTAAACGTGACGCAACTGTGAACTTTTCACGCAACTGTGGATTATTTTTATCGCAACTTTAAGAACTCTTGCATGTTGGATTTTTGTCGTTTTGGTCTTGTGTAGTTTAGATTAAATACCTTTATTTTTCTAAACTGTTGTGGAGTCAGTTTGTGGTGTTTTCACTGTGTTACTGTGAGTGTTGGTACAAATACTTTACACATTGCCTTTGATGAGCCTGACTGCTTGTGGCAAGCTACCAAGGGGGTGAGCAGAGGTTATCTAAAGAGTGTTTCCTCCTTACCCTGACTAGAAGCAAGGGTCCCTCTGCCAATTAGAGACCCCCAGTTCTAACAAGGACCCAAAACCACTGCTGTGTTCATAAGAGACACACTCATCACCAGGCCTCATGAAGGTCAGGAAGTTGTCCTGAAACTTATCAGTCTCTCAATGAGATGTGGTACTGTGAATGATGCAATACTAATAAACAGATTGAAATAGTTGGCAGGAGTATCCTAACTGTTCCCAGTGGATCCCATCCAAGCCAATCCATTCTTCAACTGGAGCATTAAGTATGCGCTGGGAGAGTGGAATCATACATGTGTAGGGAACAGTAGTCAAAGTATGCAGGATCGACAGGGCATGGCGTGCCCCTACTTCTTTAATTCAATAGATTCCGTTCCCCTACTTTTTTTTTATCAACATGCGTCCCAGGACAGCAGTAAGAGCCTACAGATAAGGCTCCACATTCCTGGCTGTTCGGGGATGGTCGGGTGGGCAGAGAAGGAAAAGGACTCTGGACAGTGTCCACTTCTACCCTGCAACTGGCAGACACTCCTCCCCTCTTTCTTCCCCTTTTCCCCTCTTTCTGTCAAGCTCCTCCTCACTTACTGAAAACTGTGATTTCTAGAAACAGTTCTCACCCTCTTTCCTCCTTTCATTTATTTGTTCCCCTGTGAAATGGATCCAAAAAAGAAAAATAATTTTGCTGGCAATGTCGTTTTTTTCTGACATTTGTCTATTCCAGCCTTGAGACGGAGAGACATAAAAGGTTCAAAATATGAAAAATAAATAAATAACTAAATAAAACAAGACAGAGTGGTCACAAAGTGGCCAGATTGGTTTTATTCACACCCAAACACTTTGGCGCTACTTTACAGAGTCTGTCAGTTAAGCTCTACCTTTGTTTTCTCGCCTTTCTTTGAACAACATTGTTTTCCACAGATTGGGAAGTGCACCATTCCTAGGGGCACTGCAATACCTGGTTAATGGGTGCATTGGAAAACAAAAGGTGTACCGCAGCTCTGTGTTCAGGGATGTGATCTTTTTAAACCATACTACTTATGCTTTGTAAGGATATAAACAATGGACATTGAAACAGGTCCCTTCCACGCCCTGCAGGCATGTCCCTGACTTTTCATGCAAAACACTCACTGATTTCTGAATAATGAGTGTGAAAGCTTTAAGGTAATCATGTTGTTCCTGCTTACATTTCACATGCTTTACTTAATCTTGCATTCCCTGTTAGTGTTTGTTTTTTCCAGGATGTTGTTACTTTTTTATTCAGGCAGCATAATATTCTTGTCTAGTGCATAATTTGAATTGAGTCTGATCCAGGTGTTTATAGCGGAGCACACTTGGGTTGTTGCTGAAGGCAGCAAGAGTTTCTCTCAGTGGAGCAGTATGGTGTTCAGTGAGAGAGAGGACTTGCACTTTGGCCATAGCCTGCTGAATTTGGAACTAGGGAACCAGGTTCAGCCTTCATGACTAGTCCACCAGACCACTCTCCTGAGGGAGCACATTCCCATGCTAAACCTTAGAAGGTCCTGCAAGACCTTAGAAGTCCTGGTGTCTTAGCACCAGCAGGTGGATCCTAGCGGTGGCAATTGTGGGTTAACCTTGAAGGCCTATTCCCCACAATCCATACTGAAGTTCACCTCCAGTCTTGCCCACAGGCCTATGAAGCAGCACACGCTAGAGCAACAGTGACTGTCACTGAGGTCACAGGACCCTTGAGAAGGGCTGGCTCTAGGGAGGTGCGAACGGTGTGATTGCACCCGGCGCTGACTTCGGGTGGGGGAGTCGTGTTGGCAAGAATGTATATTTTTAAAAGCACTTGCTGCCTCCTTCATGGCCTCCAGCAATGTTCGGCAACAATAAAATAGTCATGATAACTCCGGTGATTAATGTTCTTCCTAGAGAGAAATCAGAGTTTTGACTAGTGGACGTTTTGACTCATGGAAAAGTAGCGCAGAGGGTTAATGTGCCTGTTTCAAAGAACGTGTACAATGCAGATCACAAAGTGCACATAATGTAAATAGGTCAGTGGGTTACTGCTTTTGTCAGAGAGATCCTTTTGTAACTTGCAGTTTATAAGTTAAAATACTAACATAGAACAGTGAACTATTAACTGTCAACTAATAGCAGCATGCAAACTGCAAGGTATAAATTAGAGCAATATGTCCCCCCCCTCCCAAGTCTTTGATTATCCTAATGTTGCAAAAAGCGTTCATTTGAATAGAAATCAATTCTGATTATTAAAGTGAAGAATACCGATCCCATCAGCCCCGCGCCCTAACCAGGATGTAGTCAGGATACAGGTTGGCCTGCACTATTAATGGCTATCAGGCTCCCGTGTCTGACGGCGTTCCTGTCCTCCCGGCAGCGTGTTAGGGGTTCCACCAAATAGTATGGTGAGTAGACTTAATAAGGTTAGTAAACGTCTCTTCTCGGCCCTCGTTGTCTCTTCTAAACCATAGCGGCGTGTCATGGCATTCTTCCATGCACCGCTGACATTTGTTTTTGATACAGGCTTTTTTAACTTGTACTGCCATCCAATAAATACCCCGGGGACATATTACATAAGGTCCAGGTAGTTGTAAGTCCTGCAATGTAGATATTTACCAAGTAGTTTGTCCTGGCACCTTGATGTTATATTTACCATGTGTGGCGTGTCACAGCTCTGGTCCGGGCACCGGAGTGCTCTACTTCATTTGCTCTCACTCCTGCCACATTGTGATACTTAGTTAATTGAGTTTTGACATGCATTCTGTACCTTCTGCTGCATGTCTTTTAACTTCTCTACATGCTGGTACGTAATATGGAGCCTTACCGCACCGACCCAAGGCATGTCACGGCCACATTCTGGACATCAGAGCACTCTGCTCTATTTGTCCCCACCTCACTTTCAGTCAAACTGTGTTATCTGTTAGTGTGATCTTTTCCCCTTCATCTGTGTTAACAATTACATAGTGGGAAGGTTGTTTCTTTTCATCTGAGATGCTTCTAACACACATATGAGTTGACTAGGTCTCTGCTTTTTATCATGCGTGTTGCTTTATATAAGAAAACCTTTTGAACCTAGATATGTTTAATGCCTCAACCTTTACTATAAAAGTTGGAGAAACACATGCACCTTAAGCATTCATGCTAAGGACAGCTGGGGAACTGTGCCTGACATTTGCAGTTGAGTGTTTTCTATTCTAAACATAGTTGTGAATAAATGTTTTTCCCAATTTTTAGACATTACTCTCATGGCAGTAGATTACTCAAGATCTTGAAAAAAGCCAAAATACTTTCTAGATCACAGGCTGAAACATGTCGATGCAAGTTTGATCTAATGGTTCCTGTTGTACATCTTGTTTTTAATCCTAGCACAAGGTAGCCAGAATAAAAGGATGTGGTAAACCTTGTAGTTAGTTTTAATTCACTTCACTATTAGCACTGCACCCCTCAAAACACTGGAGTTCAAAACAAGGAACAGGTTTTTGTTATGTCGACCAGAAAATGGCGCCTCCCGTGTGTAACGTGATTTATCTGTTCTTCAGTAACTTGTATACGGTGCCACAGAATAGAGGACAACCTTTATCCTCCCATTAGGACCAAGATCCATATAACATTGTTACACCATAGATCTGTGCACACGTCAAATTATGGCAGTATAAATACTGTAAGTAATCACAGTCTGTAAGTAACACAAATAATGGGGAAATCTTTGCTGGGCCCTACCTGGATAACGCAACTGCGGACTTTGCCTTCTCGTCCTTGCCGGCTTGTTGTCTTTTCCGGCCACTTTGCCACGCCTCGCGGCCCCCGCTTCGCGGGCGCCGCTCGTGGCTGTTGCTCCCTGCTCCTGACCTGATCCCTGGGACCCGCCTGGCCGTCCGAGGCCCTGGAAACTGTGAGCTGACCTGCCTTCCCCTGATCACGGACAGAGGCGGGACTGCGAGGACCAGCGTGCACAGCGGCGCTGATCGGCCGCAGCTGGTCCTCTTCCCGCCCCCTCCAGCAGATAAGAGCGTGCTGTGAGTGAGTCCAGTGGGAAATCTTTGCTGGGCCCTACCTGGATAACGCAACTGCGGACTTTGCCTTCTCGTCCTTGCCGGCTTGTTGTCTTTTCCGGCCACTTCGCCACGCCTCGCGGCCCCCGCTTCGCGGGCGCCGCTCGTGGCTGTTGCTCCTTGCTCCTGACCTGATCCCTGGGACCCGCCTGGCCGTCCGAGGCCCTGGAAACTGTGAGCTGACCTGCCTTCCCCTGATCACGGACAGAGGCGGGACTGCGAGGACCAGCGTGCACAGCGGCGCTGATCGGCCGCAGCTGGTCCTCTTCCCGCCCCCTCCAGCAGATAAGAGCGTGCTGTGAGTGAGTCCAGTGGGAAATCTTTGCTGGGCCCTACCTGGATAACGCAACTGCGGACTTTGCCTTCTCGTCCTTGCCGGCTTGTTGTATTATCCTGCCACTTCGCCACGCCTCGCGGCCCGCGCTTCGCGGGCGCCGCTCGTGGCTGTTGCTCCCTGCTCCTGACCTGATCCCTGGGACCCGCCTGGCCGTCTGAGGCCCTGGAAACTGTGAGCTGACCTGCCTTCCCCTGATCACGGACAGAGGCGGGACTGCGAGGACCAGCGTGCACAGCGGCGCTGATCAGCCGCAGCTGGTCCTCTTCCCGCCCCCTCCAGCAGATAAGAGCGTGCTGTGAGTGAGTCCAGTGGGAAATCTTTGCTGGGCCCTACCTGGATAACGCAACTGCGGACTTTGCCTTCTCGTCCTTGCCGGCTTGTTGTCTTTTCCGGCCACTTCGCCATGCCTCGCGGCCCCCGCTTCGCGGGCGCCGCTCGTGGCTGTTGCTCCCTGCTCCTGACCTGATCCCTGGGACCCACCTGGCCGTCCGAGGCCCTGGAAACTGTGAGCTGACCTGCCTTCCCCTGATCACGGACAGAGGCGGGACTGCGAGGACCAGCGTGCACAGCGGCGCTGATCGGCCGCAGCTGGTCCTCTTCCCGCCCCCTCCAGCAGATAAGAGCGTGCTGTGAGTGAGTCCAGTGGGAAATCTTTGCTGGGCCCTACCTGGATAACGCAACTGCGGACTTTGCCTTCTCGTCCTTGCCGGCTTGTTGTCTTTTCCGGCCACTTCGCCACGCCTCGCGGCCCCCGCTTCGCGGGCGCCGTTTGTGGCTGTTGCTCCCTGCTCCTGACCTGATCCCTGGGACCCGCCTGGCCATCCGAGGCCCTGGAAACTGTGAGCTGACCTGCCTTCCCCTGATCACGGACAGAGGCGGGACTGCGAGGACCAGCGTGCACAGCGGCGCTGATCGGCCGCAGCTGGTCCTCTTCCCGCCCCCTTCTGCTCCTCCCCTACTTAGTGAGCACTAGCACCGCGCTCGCGGGACGCACGCGGGACTAAGTGCGGAGCTAAGCCCGGGACAAGGGCGGGACCGTCTGTGGCCGTCCGGGGCCGAGGGAGGCCGGGCTGGGCCACCCTATTGACATTTGCCGCACTGGTATTGTTAGCAAGTTATTATAGCTGCGACAGTAATTATACTTGTTGTTATATATTGAGGTGCCTAGGGGTTATCTATATGGCCTGCTCTACAAATACATCCACTTTGCTGCCGTTGGTGGGTGAAGCGGAAGCAGCTGTTATGGGCCCCCTAGATACCTATTTTAAACGGCTGCCCCAGGACATCGACAGGGAAATCGCCTTGGCAGAAAGACGTGCGGGGCGTAGGTTGTCCATAGAATTGTTGAAAACCCCTCTTGAAAAACGCAAAAGCCAAAGCTTCCCCTCATTGGTAACCCCCCTATCATCTATCTTACTCCCTGCGGTACACGATATTTCAAATCTTTCATTCCCAGTAAATGAGCCATCGGATACCTTCCTTTTGGAAATAGTAACCACTACTTTGCCTGCAAAGTCCCCCGGTGTTCCAACCAACTCACCCACTGGGCAACATCTTATAACCCAACCCAGTGTTTTAGCACATACTATAAAACCTAAACCTTGTACAAAAAGGAAAAGGGGTGTTATTGCAAAGAAAGGCCAGTTTCTAAAACCCCCCAAAAAACATATGAAACTGAGCCGACATATTATTGAGGATAACCTTATTGGGCTACCGGCGGGCGAGGGAGGAGTTGTTTCATTAGGCTTGGATCCCGTAACAATGGTATCCCCCGGGGTACCATTACCACCAGGCCCAGATCCTATTGTCATAGCATCCCCTGGGACACCAACACCCAAGCCACAATTTCTTCTAGAAGTGGAGAAACTAATAAGGTCCCTCTTGAACCCCTTTGAGGATAGACTTAAAAAGCTGGCGGAACAATTGGACCATCTAGAGCAGGCGAGCTTAGATAATTTCTTTCCCACCAAATCTCTAATTAAGTCTTGCCTTAAAACAGGAGGAAATGTGAACACCCAACAATCAGCTGAGCGAGATGTGGGTGCCCCGCCGGTTGTCTTACAACCTCCTACTGCGAGTATTGTGAGTAGCTCCCAGGGAAAAGGTCAAAGTAGTAAGACTACTAATGACCAATCAACTGCTCTAATTAATACTAATTGTGGGAAAACCAAGCCCCAGAGCACTGTAGTCAAAGGTAGAAAAGATTTGCCAAAGAATGCCACCCCTGTTATTACTAATACTTTACCCCTGCAAAGTACTTCGACATCCAGTCATGGTCCTTTGGCAAGTAATGATAAAAATCTAGGTAAAAATAGTGTTGGAACATATAAGTCTCATGCTCCAAAAGTGCCAAATAGAGGTGGCCTTGCAAGTGATGGAAGTAATATATTAATGGGGAATAGGGCTCCTATGATACCAAAGAATGTTGCCCCACCATGTCCTGTTGTCCAGGAACAAAGCCAATCAATACCCTATGCGACAAAACTTCCGACTAGGATACCCCCGATACAACTTACCCCTGATTCCTACCCCTATGTGGCTATCCTTACCAATGTTCCTCCCCTACTTTTAGGGCAAAGAGAAACCTATGAAATGCTAAAAAATAAGGTTATGCATTGGTTAAGGGTTAACAGACCTCTACCTGGGGAAGTAGATGGATTGATCATCGGGGTTAGAAGGGTTAACTGGATAGGAAGTACCCTGAAACAACTGGGGGGTGAATGTATCATAATTAACTTCCAAGACCCGAGGGTGGTAGGACTGATAACGAGACCTGGTTGGAGTACTAGTAGTGGTGGGATTGGTATTGTGGACCTCACTTTTTTCTATCCAAGACCAGTGGACGCTCTTCTTGGTGGGAATAACGAGCCAGGGAGATTCAGTTTTTTTCCTTTGACAGAGATCAACCCTTCCCATGTTCCTACCCCACAATCAAATGTCTGTTTGGACAACCATGCAATCCTCATGATGGGTTGGGAAATTTGAGGTGGGGATGTTGACGGAGACCGGCAGATCTAATTGTAAATGTGGACATTGTGGTTAGGGAGAATAACCCAGAGAAACCACTGGTAATAACAAGGGATGTAACAACAAGTCCAAATGGAGCGATCACCAATATGGAATATGGAAATGTGAGAAGGGATAGCATGATATTTAGGGGAAATATGGTGGGTGAATCAAGGTTTTTAATTGACACGGGTGTCACCGAGGGCAGGGTTGGTAATTGTGTGGACACTGTTATGGAAGAGGAATGCAACTGCGAGAGCTTGACCAACCACGCATCTATGCCAGCTATCAATGTGGGGAGCTGTAATAGCAATACCAAGGGGAGGTTCCTTTCGTGGAATATCGCAGGGCTGCGTACTAGATTGTTGTCACAAAATTGGATAGATTTTGTCAACAGGTTTGAAATGTGTTTATTCCAGGAGACATGGGCTTGCGACCCAATTTTCCTCCCAGGCTATTTACATTTTTGTATACCAGCGAGTAGAGGCCCAAGGGGCAGACCTATGGGAGGATTAACAGTTTGGATCAAGCAAACTCTACAAGTCAAAATAAAAGTGCTTGACCTGGGTTGCAAGGATATACAACTGCTTAGAATATCATCAGATAAGGGGGGAGTGATAGACATATACAATATCTATGCTAGGGGTATGAGTACTGGGAACTCCTTTACCCTAGAGGCTCTATCCTCCTCCCTAGAATCGCAGTCCCTGGGAAATAGAGTGGTTATGGCTGGCGACTTTAATAGGACCTTTGAGCCGTTGGAAAACACTGATCATCCACTAGGGCAGGAAGAAGACGTTCAATGGAGTGTCCCAAACCTGAATCTTGTACCAGTTAAGCGGTGGACAAAAGATATCTTGCTATTGAATGCGTTATGTTTGGAATATGGGTTGAGGGCCCTCAATGGAAGGACAAAGAGTGACCAGGGAGGCAATTGTACATTTGACAATGGTCATAGTAAAAGCAGAATAGACTATGTCATTTGTAGCCTTAATTTATGGTGTGGGGTGGGTGATATGGAAATTAAGGGTAGATTAGAAAGTGATCATAATCCCCTTTGTGTCACCCATTCCTGGTGGAGGGCCACGCCTGACAATCCAGAGCCGCGTAGCGAAGTTGTACCGGTTATGGCCAACGATACACGAAGAGTTAAATGGCCAAATGTGTTGGCAAACGTGGCTTCCATGGACTACATAGACTCGGAGGTGGATAAAGCAATTGCAGCCATGGAGATAATAAATCCCGTAACACCTGGATCCTCTTTAATAACAGCTATACACGATACGTTCTTTTCTCTTATAAAACCACATTTTACCAGATTAAATAAGGTAAATAGAAAAGTCCCAGTTAAAATGGCGAGGTGGTTCAATAAACAGTGCAGGTCAACTAGACTGGAATTGGGTAGGGCACTTAAAAGCAGAGACAAGGGTTTGATTAGTGTAGCTAGGAAACACTATAATGTTAGTATCCGCAAGGCCAAGAAAAAGTGGGATGAGGAATATTGGGAAGAGTTGCTCGAAGCCTCTGGGCCAAGAAATTCTAGACTTTTTTGGCAAATTGTGAAGTGGGGACGAGGTGGTACCCCTAATAGCGCAGATAATAATATTAATGCGGCATCATGGGTTGAGTATTTTAAACCCCAGTATGCAGAAAACAGGGATATTGTGGCAATAGAACCGATTTTAGTGGTATTTTGTAAGGGAAACCTGTTTTCAAACAAAGAAGCAGAACTGGTAATTTCAACCCTACAAGGGAGGAAAGCGCCAGGTTTAGATGGGATTCCCTCAGATATTTTTAAGCACGACAAGGTACGGTGGGCTAGGTATGTGACCTCACTGGGGAATGCCCTAGCCAAAGGGGCTGAAATCCCAGAAATATGGAAGGGGGCAATAATTATACCGATATATAAGAAGGGCGATCGGTCACTCCCGGCCAATTATAGGCCGATAAGTTTGATTGCCACTATCCAAAAAGTGGTTGGGAAGATGGTGGTCAACAAACGTATGGATTGGGTAGACGAGAACAATGCCCTCTCCCCCTATCAGGCAGGCTTTAGGCGGGCAACCAGTACGGTTGACCAAATATTTCGATTTACCATGTTGCGGTGGGGGACTGTACTCCTGGCCGAGGGCAGCCTTTATGTCGCTTTTGTAGACTTGAGGGCTGCCTTCGACCTGGTGCCAAGGAGTAGGCTTTGGGTGGTTCTGAAAAAAATAGGTGTAGCATCCCGCTACAATAACCACAGACACCATGGATTGCTATCACTGGAGCTTTATTGTTACACATCCATCCTCGTCCCTAACCCTGCTCTAACTGCCCCTGGTTCCTGTTCTCCGGCTCCTCCTGTTCCTGCTCCTCCCTCTGACTCCACCCCCCAACCACTAGACTACATCCCACAATACTACATCTCCCCCTTTCTTAACAAAATGAGCTTAATGTCCTCAGTGTTCGTAGTTCTTCAATCCACCACACGGGTCGGCGGACAGCCTGTTCTTCAAGCCTCAGTAGTGTTGAATCCGCGGTGGGCTTGACTTTGGTCAATCTTCCTGTTGTCTTAGTCGGGGCATTCTTGATCACGTTGCGTGTGAACTGTCTGCTCTCACATTCCGCAGTCAGCATGTCTCCTTCCAGTGGTGTAGCTACTGTTAGTTCAGATGCTCGATCTCTTTCATGAGTGAATAATGTTCTGGTCCTCTTCCGAGTACCCGCATCTGCTTTTATTTCCGTTTGTCTTGCCCGGTTGAGGGCAACACTGTCCTCCAATTCAGGGTCATGTATATCAGACAGTATGGTGCTATCTGATGAGACTGTCTTGGCTTGATTCGATAACTCATTCACAGCCTCGGGTCGTCTGGCGGACTCGTGAGCTGTCTGGGCATAGGCATGTTTCTCTCTTACTTGATGATCTCTCTCTACTGACACGCCCGGATCTTCTTGCGGCATGACTGGCTGGTCCCTTCCCGTCCGGTGACCAAGGTCCACTGTCTCTGTTTTCCCTTTGTAGGTCCTTTGAGTCAGCCTCGCGGACCCCTTCAGGGGTGACGGTGTCTGATCTGTGTCCAGATATACTTGTGACTGACATGACAGATTGTCTTGTGGCATGACTGAGTATTCAGAGTCCTTAGTGTGTGACGTGTTGCTCTTGACGTGAGGGGTGTCCTTCGGTTCCATGGTGCGTTTGGGTGGTTGACGCCATGACTGTTGTCGGGACCATGACTCGGTCGACTCACGGGATTGAACAGATGAGCACTCTAGGTCAGAGAAGTCTCTCGTCGACTTCCAGGATCGGACAGACGTGCTCTCTGAACCAGAGGAGTTCCTGGTCATGGACGTGCTTTCTGGGTCAGAGAAGTCTTTTGTCGACCTCCAGGATCGAACGAACGCGCTCTCTGAATCAGAGGAGTTCCTGGCCATACTCCTTTTGAAGCGTCCCTTGGAGGGTGTATCGGGTAGCGGATGTCTGAAATGAGTGAGCCGTGACACATTGTCTGGTGACTCAGGGTTGTCTTTAAGGCGATTCTCCGGGCGCCTTCGTCGACTTGTCTTTGGCACTGTTTCATTTGAGAAGTTGCTCAACAACCACGTGCTTGTTCTTTGTGTCTGCTCTTGAGATTTTCCATCTTTGCCTAGCTCACATGTTAACGACGTCTTTTCAGTTTCTTCATTGTCCCCGGTGTCATTGATGCGCTGGTCTTTTCCAGTTCGTTGTTGGGGAGAGTCAGTTTGTCTTATGCGACTTATTTCTTCTTCCCACTTGTTTGATGCTCGGATACCCATGATGTGGGTGTGATGTGTTCTCCTGCTGGATGATGTTCCCTCAGACTCGTCTTCACAACTTGACGCAGAGTGTTCTTGCGCTAACTTCCAGTTGTGACCATTTTGAGCTCTCCTTCTATAGTTTGTCTGCCTTACTCCCTTGTTGTGTAAGTTGTCATCTTGTTCAGGGGTGCGATCTGTCCCACCTGACACTCCTCCTTTGTCAGCCTTTGAATGACACCTTGAGGGTGAAGAACTCCTTGAGGTTGTCCTCTGACTGCTTGACTCGGAGTATTCCTTGTCACTATGTCTCTCCCGTTGGCCAGACTTTGAATGACACCTTGGGGGTGAAGAACTCTTTGAGGTTGTCCTTCGACTGATTGACTCAGAGTACTCCTTGTCACTGTGTCTCTCTCGTTGTCTTTCCATTGGTCTGCCTTCCCTCTCTCTCTTTTTTGGTTCGTTTGTTTTCCGAGTTACATCTGTCCAGGCACCTTGAGAAGTTGCCTTCAGATTCGGGTCTTTTGATCTGTCTCTTGCCTTGACGTGCATTCCCATTTCAGCCTTCCTGATGATTTCTTCTAGCGACCACTGTCCTTGCAAGATCTTGAGTTTTGTGTCTGGGTTTACGCAGCCTTCAATTATCCGGAGTCGAACTGCGTCCTCATTCGTAAAGGTGTTGAAGTGGCAGCCTTGTACCAGGGTTTGCAGCCGAGTGATGAAAGTTGGCAGTGGTTCACCTGGTTCCTGTCGAGCTGTGTTGAAAGCGATGCGCTCTTGATCTACTTCCGCTTGTGCGGAGAGACGGGCACATAGCTGTTCTTGGAGTCTTTTATAGATTTCAGTGTCTTTTTTGGAAAATGTTTCGATTGGGCATCGGCCCTCTGGACCCACCAAATGGAGGAGCAGCATTAGACATTTCCTCTCTCTCTGTTCACCATTGGCGTCCAGGAAGTCACCCAATGTCGCCAGCCATCGGTTCTGTTCAAGACATAGACTCCAGGTATCATACTGCATTCCTGGGGGTGGTGCTCTGATGCAAGGGTTGCATCGTTGTGCTACTTCTTCCCTCGTCATGAGAAGAGAATTCTGATGGACCATATTTGCAGGGCGCGGGCTGTTCACTCGTCTTCGCGTCTCCGTAGTTGATCTCCTTTAGTCGAAACTTGTGGTCTGATCATGTGTTGGGACGTTGGTAATGTTTGCGATCATCACGGTCTGTGCCAGTGAATCCCGTGGAGTTCGTGCGTTCCAAAGTGTCCACTTGTTGTAGTTATCTGACTCCTGCATGCATCAGCGCTCGTTTCTTTTCTGCATTTGCGTTGGCCAGTGTTTGTTGCATTACCTTTGTAGGTGTTCGTGCTGGTTTGTTGTTTCTCACCAACGTTTGTTTGTTCGCTTTTCAAAGGCTTGTTTGTATCTTTTCGCCACTGCTGATTGGTTTCTTAGCCAATGTTTGTTTGGCCTTCGCTAATGCCGGTTTTCTTCCTTGGCTACGATTTGTCCAATGTTTGTTGATCTGTATGTGTCAATGCTTGTGTCTCTTTGCATGTATCAAAGTTTGTTTACTCTTAGTCAGTACTTGTCTTTGCATGCACCAGTGTTTGTACGCTCTTGCATTTGCCAATGCTTGTTGTATAATTTCTTTTCTTGTCTTTACCAGTGCTTGTTTCTTCCTTTTTTCATTTGACAATGTTTGTTCTTGTATTTACCAGTGCTGGTTTGTTTTGTGTTTGTCACTGCTTGATTTGCACTTACTAGTGCTTGTTCTCGGGCTCTGTGGCACTTGCCAATGTTTATTTGTACTTTCAGGTCTTCTGCCTGACCTCAAAATGGCCGCCGATGATCCCTCGCAGGGGATTGGACACCGCTGCCTGACTTCAAAATGGCCGCACGGGAATCTCGTTTTCGACGAGATTTCGGCCGTTTCTCTTTGTTTCTTCACCGGAATCACCGTATTTCGCAGCGCTTCCACTCACCGCTTGCCGGTCGCAGCCAGGATCCACTGCCAGAGTCAATGCTTCAGGTGAGGCAGCTTTCCTTGACTTCTGCCGCCGGGGTGGGCTCCCGGTGAGCACTTCTGGGCACTTCAGACGGGATGCTCCTACCTCTGCACACAGGGCTCCCGATTGTATTTGTTTTGGCGCTCGGCAGCGCTCTTCTCCAGGCGATGTCCACGCCTTATTCCACAGGACCCCACACACTCGGGCAGCACGGTAGGGTCGGGGTTGGGCTCCCGATCCCTCACTTTTAAAGTTCCCGCTCTCCTTCACCCACACCGTGCCAAACCTCACGCATCGGGCGTGAGGTTTTCCGACCTCGAATTTCTCTCGAGCTTCGCTTTCAGTGTTCTCAGCAGCGCTTGCTGTCGGCACGTTGAGGACGCCTTCCACAACTCTGGGGCACTCCACAGGGTCGGAGTGGGCTCCCGATTCCTGCACACGGGCTCTTCACCCAGGGCACACACTTCCAGCGCGAGGCGCTTTTTGGCGCGAAGGGGTCTCTTCTTCTTCGAGCGTTTTGACGCTCAGTGCCTCGTCTCCCTCTTGGATCCCTCTCAACTGTTGGGGAACAGGGTCACCTGCTGCTGGCTTCTCGTCTCGGGCAGCAACTTCGTTTCTCTGGGGCAGCGTTTTCTTCTCCTCGAGGCTGCCAGGGACAGGGCTCTCTTGTGGGGTTCTGTGGGCTGGGTTCAGGCCCATCCCATCCTCGTCGCCAGTTGTAGCATCCAGCTACAATAACCACAGACACCATGGATTGCTATCACTGGAGCTTTATTGTTACACATCCATCCTCGTCCCTAACCCTGCTCTAACTGCCCCTGGTTCCTGTTCTCCGGCTCCTCCTGTTCCTGCTCCTCCCTCTGACTCCACCCCCCAACCACTAGACTACATCCCACAATACTACAATAGGGGTCCCACTCGAGTTGCTTACTCTTATAATGCGTCTTCACGAAAGCAACTTCGCCAAAGTCCAGTGGGGGAGCAATGGGGAATGTACCGTTAATTTTCCGGTTAGACGGGGTGTACGGCAGGGATGTGCAATGGCACCCCTGCTCTTCTCCCTGTTCATCAATGGTATTGTGGATAGGATGTTGGATGCAAGTGTGGATGCACCATCGCTAGCGGGCATCAGGGTCCCTATCCTGATGTTTGCTGACGATACCCTTATTGTATCCAAGACCCCTGTAGGTCTACAGCGCGCCCTGATTATATTTGATATGTTTTGCGGGGAACATGGTCTCGAAGTTAATGCTAGTAAAACAAAGTTGATGGTTTTTGGTCAAAGGCGCCGATCCCAACCAAGGGTATCTCTGAACAATATAGAGCTTGAGGTAGTAAATGTTTTTACTTACTTAGGGGTAGAGATTTCAAGCAAGCCAGGTTGGTCACGACATATTGAGAAGGCGGTACTGAGACACCAGCAGATTTCAGGGGCGCTCCGGGCAGAACAAGTGAAATCAAAAATTCGGCCTGTAAAACCGGTCCTCAGGGTCTATGATGCTAAAGCCCTGGGTGCAGCCCTGTATGGGGCAGAAGTATGGGGTTTCGAGAGGCTCCCCGCCCTACAAATATCAGAGAACAGGTTCTTGAGGGGAATAACGAGTCTCCCCCAGAGCACACCATTAATACCACTTGGTTTGGATCTAGGGAGGAGACTGGTTAGTGACCGTGCCCGATTAAGGCCTATTCTTTATTGGAGACGACTGTGGACGACCCCAGAGATCCGACACTATGCCGATGGGTTTTTAGCCCTAGTTAAATCGGATATATTCCACAAAATATCATGGTTGAAGACGCTCAGGGTGGTTCTTGCTGAGCTCGGTCTCTCTAACCTTTGGGAAAATCCGGATGGGGAAGTATTCCCAAGCAAAAACATCATTAAGGCCATATATTGGGATTATATAGAACAAAAGCTCTGGAGGAGTACACATGCAGAAACAATGGGGGGTAGATTTATGGAAATAAAAACGAGACCTGTACTAGAACAGTATTGGGACAGTATAACTGTCCCGATAGATAGGAAGTTATTTTTTCAGCTAAGGTCAGGTTCTCTCCCATTGAGGTCATTGACGGGCAGATGGAGGAGTACTAATAGCTCGTGTTGCCCGGTATGTGGTGCCCTAAATGAAAGCATTATACACTTCTTATTTCTGTGTGAGGCCTATGCAAACCCTAGGAGAGTATGGCTAGCCCCAGTTTGCAGAAACCTTGAGGTATTAAGTGGTGTCGAGGGGTTGAGAATCATTTGTACCTCCACCGAAATGCCTATAGTGCTGGGAACAGCAAAATACTTGGGGTGGGCATGGTCCATCAGGAGGAGGGCTCTATCTTTTAATATGCACTAAACTTTATATTTATTTTAAAAACTTTTTTTGTCAAAGCTTGCACAATTGTTTAAAATGTATCTCATGTGTCTGAAATATGAATTTTAATTATTATGTATTTTAAAATGTATGAATTTTAAATTGCATGCTTGTGCTTTTATGAGTGTATAACTCGAATAAAGCTTTTTCAATCAATCGATAGAAGTATTTCTTCAAATCTGTTTTAATTTAAAAAATGCCACCAAGATGGCCGACGGAGCAGGAGCTTGCTAAGAGCTCCCAGTGCTGGGGATCCCACTTGTTGGATTTATCCCTGTCAGCACCCACCGCTCCGTGAAACCGATTACATGAGAGTAACAGGATTGTAACCAGCATATTTTTATTTATTTTTGCTCCTTCTACCTCGAACGGCGGAGGGCTGGAGCCAGCTACTAGCCACTCGTTTCTCAGTCCGGATCGCCTGGAGACATCACCACCCTCAACGGACTGTCTCGAGCCTACGGAGGGTCAGCAGAGGCTCTGAAGTTCACCCCCTCCCCCCCTGCACCGGACTGTGGAGCCTACACGGAGGGCCAACGGAGGTTCCGAAGCTCGCCCCCTCCCCCATGCACCGGATTGAGGAGCCTGCATCGGATTGTGGAGCCTGCATCGGATTGTGGAGCCTGCATCGGATTGGGGATATAGTGAAGGGCTCCTGCTCCCATTGAGTCTCCTGCCTGCGGAGGGCCAGGGGGCGATCTGAAGCTCCCCTCCCCCCTCCCCCCCTACACCGGACTGTGGATACTCTGCAGGGCTCTTGCTCCCGACAAGCCTCGATCCTATGGAGGCTCGGCGGTCGGCTTGAAGTTCATCCCCTCCACCGGTCGGTGGATACCTGAAGGGCTCCTGCCCCTGAAGCCGACAACTTCACCCTAGCCCCACCGGCTGCCGGATGCGGGACGACAACGCCATCCTCGTCCTTGCCCTACCGGCTGCCCGCCGCTAACCTCTCGCCTTTCACAGTGCCGCAGTGGAACGCAAACCATCGAGGCGCCGGACTTAGCCTCTAATGACCTTGCTAGGAGTATTTGCAGCAGTTGTCTCGCGGCGCGGTAAAGCCGCTGCTGAAGGTGACTACCGGTTCTGAAGCTAACCCCCTCCCCCTCCCCTGCACCGGAGTGTGGTGACACTATATGCAGAGCGGTTGTCCCACTCTGCACAACGAAAAGGGCACAGGACCCTCCCCCACTCTCGACCTGAAGCAGGGACCCCTTCCTGAAGGCAACAGAGGACGCAGATAGCAGCACCGGGACACGACAACGCAACCCCCCCCCTCCCGCCCTCATCCAGCAGAGGAATGCTAACGGTCTTGAGGGCTGAGAAGGGCCTGGGACGCAGGTTGCTAGCAAACACAGGGGTATCACACTCTCGAGCCGCGGACCCGCGAGAGCTAAGCACAGCTCAACAAACAAAAAAAGAAGAACTTTTTTATAGGAGTGAATGAAATGTCACATCTACGAAGCGGAAGGGATCATCATCATCATGGTCTAAAGCAGTGCTCCTGTATAACTCTACGGGCAAAATTAACAGGCACACAGAAACTTAAGGTATTTACTTCTCCCACCCGCCTGCTCTCTTTTTAAAAACTAACTCCTTTTGTTCAAAATGGCTGGAGCCATAAAACTGTAGCAATAAATCCCCCACCTACCTCTGTTGTCCACGAGGCCCCTCAGCTTAACTCCCCCACACAGAGATAAGAATTCCTCCCAGCTAGACTTGAGCTCTGCTTGCTTAAACAGAAAGTGTAATCTCATCCCCGGTGCTCAAAGTAATAGCAGCAGACAGAGGACTAATATCTCTATCTCCCCTTGCCTGCATGGTTGTGAAGGGAAGCTGCTCTCCCCTGCTATCGAAGCAACAGCAACAAACAGAGGACTACTGTCTCGATCTGTACTACCTGGCGGCCATTTTAGACTAGTCTCTATTGGACTTTAGTATTTTAGACTAGTGTGAAAGAATGTCTGCCTATTATTGTAGTATTATACTTCTACCTATATTTTGAACATATGTATCGCGCAGATTGCTACCTCATATATGAAAGAATGTCTGCCTATTATTGCAGTATTACACTCCTAGCTTTATTTTGAACATTTGTAATGCACAGAATGAGAATACTTTTTTCTGCATTTGACTTTTGTTTGCAATTGTATTTGGTTACTGACACATGTACCTCACATATTTTTGACTACACACTACTGTCACTTTCGATTCAGGTATTTTACTGCCTGCATAGGTATTTTATTTTATTCCAGTATATTATTTATATTATAGGCTATCACTAGTGACACTCACTAGTGTCTTCCTTGGCCCTGTAACTAGCGGCTGACAGTTTGTACTATCGTCCTATTTCCTACTCCTAACACCACAGCCTCTATAAAATGGAGCTCAACGGCAAGCACACTTTTAGAATTAACTACCCCTCCACTCCTCTCTCCAAAAATGCCACTAAACGTTTTAAACACAACTTCTTGAGGTCGCACCCTGAAACACCCTTTGCCGACACTTACTTCTCACCGGGCAATGGAGCCCTGAATACTGATATCATCTTCCACACCTCACGCAGAGCCCAATGGAGAAAAACTTTCCTATCCCTACTCACAGTCTCCACCACCAGGAAAACAACTCATGGCCTAATTCTCACCATCACACCTTCCCACCTCTTCCCTGGCAGGTCTACCATTATTATCTATAATAACGGGACTGTCCTAATCCAATCCACGGACAAGAACCTGGAATTACTAGACAACCTGTTCCCCAAGTTCAAAGAGCACCTCTCCAAGCTGCGGACCCCCACCCAGAACTCCGCCAGCACTATCACCCCTGACGTCGCAGCCACCACCTACTACACTTCTACCCCTAGCACCCCAGTAAATGGCCCACCTGCTGTTAACGCCCCCCACTCCCCAAGGACAGTCACTAATAACTCCACCGCACATACTAGCAGCCCCTCTAACATGACCCTTCTTATCCCCACCCATACCCCCTCCATCCCTCCTCCCCCGGACAGAACATCCCCCACCCACAACACACCACCATCTAAACAAGCCACCGCCCAAAGTTTATCCACCCCTCCCTCCCATCCCCCACACGACAGACACCTCTCCCTCCCCATCTCCCTCCCCACTCCCACCCACGAGTCTCTCACACCTGACACAACAACTCCCACCCACAGCACGCCTACATCTGCACACACCATCACTCGGAGTTTATCCACCCATCCCCCCCACGGCAGACACCTCTCCCTTCCCTGCTCCCTCCCCACTCCCACTCACAACTCTATCTCCCCCCCAACAAAAGATACAGAACATACCTCCTCCCTTACCTTAGCATCCCCCTCTCTCCCACCTCCTATTCTCAGCCCTCACTACCCTCCTGTCTCCCCCACTGTCCTCAGCCTTCACTCACTATTCTACTCACTGGCACCGTCTCCCACTGAAGTCACTACCTATGCTTCCCACCCACCGCCTGTCTCACCTACATCACCCACACCCCTCGCCCCCAAACACGTCCACACCTTGAATACCATCCCACTCATTAGCACCGCGGAACCCCTCAACAACGCTAGTATACCCCCCCGATACCCTGCCTGCTCTCCAGCTCACTACTCAACCACTCACCAACGGCTCTCTCCACCAACACCTTCCCCAATGACCCTCCTGACCTGACTTTATCCACCCTCCAACAAGTCAAAGAAGAAATCTTACAAATCAAAAAAGACATCCACGCAATCAAAGACCTTCTCTCCTCACAGCCCAGTCTACCTCCCACCATCCCACTACCCTACAAACGACGCACCCTCCCTACATACCCTCGCCCCCGACGACACCAGCAATGGCCTACTATCCCCGTTCGCAATAATTCCCACCGCCCCCGTCGTGTTCTCAACCCCTTGTCGGACCGCGACCTATGCTCTCTCCTACGCTCTTATGGCCCAGGTCCGGTAAAAGACTTTTCCAACTCACACATCCCCATACCCACAATTCTTACAAACCCTCTAAGGCCCCCAACACTCAACAACAGAGGCTCCGTCCCTAACAACCTCAGAAAAGTTCCCCTCACACTAGAAAGCTCGACCACCCTTCTCTCTCCCAAACTCAAATGCATCCTACTAAACTGCAGATCGGCCCAGAGACATTCCTCCGACATCGCGGATCTCGTCTCAGATAGGGATCTGGACCTAGCCATTCTAACGGAAACGTGGCTCACTGAAGCCTCTACCCCGATTATGGACATACTAGTCCCCCCCAATTATCACATCATTAGGCTGGACAGGTCTCCTGGCAAGACGGGCGGGGGAATTGCATGCATTTTTAGGAGCAACCTCTCCGTTACTCAAGTCACCTCCCCCTCCCTTTCCTCCTGTGAACTCCTCTGCCTCGACATCACCAGTGAGGGCAAACAAGTCTGTGCTTTGCATCTCATCTATCACCCGCCTGGTGACAATCTCATATTCACCCAACAATTCATGGACCTGATCACTTCCAATGCCGGTCGGCAGACCACTCAAGTCTACCTGGGTGACTTCAATCTCCACTGGAACGATCAGAAAGACACCGTGGTGAATAGTCTCAAAACTTTCCTCAATGCGCTTGACCTCACCCAATTATGCGATAAACCAACACACGACAAAGGCGCGATACTCGATCTCATCATTGCCAAAGAGAACGCTATTCAACTGGAGGCGATTCTACCCTGCGATTGGTCAGATCACCACATTATCACCTTCTTTATCAACGAAAAAGTTAAACCTAACCCTACTCAACCAATCAAAACCAAAACATGGAAAAGGGATTTGAAGAATCTCAACCCCTCTACCCTACCTCCCCACATCGGCAACCTCCTCCTTCCCCCTTCAGGGGCCTCAGATGTTCAATCACTGACTGACCACTACCTTGACTCTATGAATACAATAGTCAATGAAGTCGCCCCTCTGCAACTGAAGAGAGTCTCCACCAAAATCTCTAACCCCTGGTATGATGACAGACTCAATGACGAAAGGCGTAATATGCGAATGGCAGAGCGCACCTGGAGTTCGGACCCTTCAGCACTGCATCTCAAAAAGCTTAAGAACAAGAGAAATGCCTACTTTAGGAAAATAAAGCGCACAAAGTCTGACTTCTTCAGCCGCCAGTTGGACCAAGCGAAGAACAGGCCAAGAAAGCTGTTCGAGCTAATCAAGACCCAAACAAAGGCACAACCCACACAATCAAACAGCACAACAAACGACACCCCACACTGTGAAGCCTTCTCTGCTTTCTTTAAACTAAAGACTGACAACATAAGAAATGACCTCATCATGGATGTAAGCCGATACCCCCACCACACCAGAATGGCAGACACTCAACCTAAAAACAAGGCATCCTGGCAGTACTTCGATACCTATTCGGAAGAAGCAATACACAAACTGCTCTGCACCTTGAAGCCCTCTAATCACCTCACAGACCCTCTACCTGCTAATGCTGTAAAAGACTTTATCCCCTTGCTCCTCCCTCTCTGGACCAAGATCATCAACAGCTCTTTGCAACAAAGCCACATTCCAGACTCCCTTAAGGTGGGGCTAGTCACGCCTATACTCAAGAAACCTACAGCTGATCGGTCTGACCTAAACAACTATCGGCCCATCACCAATATCCCCACCCTGGCCAAACTGCTGGAGAAATGTGTCCAACTCCAACTAACAAAACACATTGATCAATTTGACCTCCTCAACCCTCATCAATCAGGCTTCAGAACGAAACATAGCACGGAAACAGCTATGACACACATAATTGATGACGCCCTCCAAATTCTGGATCGCAATGAGTCCTGCCTCCTCATCCTTCTTGACCTCTCGTCAGCATTTGACACGGTCAAACATGAGAACTTGCTGGAGCTGCTAAGCACTAGAATGGGGCTTTCGGGAACTGTTCTCAATTGGTTTTCGTCCTTCCTTCACAATCGGTCTCAGAGGTTCAAGATCGACAATGTGCTATCTACACCTGTGCCTGCAGATCTAGGTGTCCCACAAGGATCCACCCTATCCCCTACACTGTTCAACCTCGTTATGGAACCGCTCGCCACCTTGCTTCAAGCATCCAATGTTCAATTCCATATGTACGCCGATGACACACAACTCTATCTAAAGTTACAATCCCCGGAAGATATCAAACATCTGAATTCCATGCTTATTAACACCCAATCTTGGCTGGCCGATAATCACCTCAAACTAAATGCTCTGAAAACTGAGTTCCTACTCATCACACCCCCGGCGAAAATCCCCACCACCCAAACCTGGCTCAACAACCTAACAGCACTCAATGTCCAACCTACCATCGTGGACTCGGCGAAATCCCTAGGCATCACACTCGACGCCAAGCTCAACATGCAGCAGCACGTCAGCAAAGCCACAAAAGCGGCTAATTTCCAAATTAACACGCTGAGGAAAATTAAACCCTTCCTCCCGGCCAAAGACTTCCAAATTGCTGTACAAGCTTTAGTCATCCCTCGAATAGACTACGGAATTGCGGCCCTCAGCGGTCTCCCGCTATCCACAACAGCACCCTTAAGAGCCTCTCTGAACGCTGCCGCGAGACTCATTACTGGCTCTAGAAAGCATTCGCACATATCCCCAGACTTAAAGTCTCTAAAATGGCTGCCTTTTGAAGCCAGAATACAGCTAAAAATTGCAGTTATGACACACGCGGCCGTGCACCACAAGGCACCCAACTACCTCGCTCAAAAGCTGTCTATATCAGGAGGTTCGAGATCCAATAGGAGTACAAAAAATCTACTCCTGAAACCTCGTAGATTCCGGAAAGTGAAAACTTACAAGCGCTCCTTCTCAGGAATGGCACCTAGGATCTGGAATGCGCTCCCTCCTGGAACCAGGCTGATCTCCTCCACTGCACTCTTCAAGAAAGAGGTGAAAACAATCCTTCTGGCCAAGATCTCCTGATCGTTATAGATGTTGGTTCAGAGACTCTGCATTGCTTTGTATCACTGCTCACCCTTTCCCTTGGCACTATACTCTACTTGTTGGGGGCACTACTACGCTACTCTCTTACTACCGACCAAGATATGATACACGTTGGTTTACTGATCCACCTGAACACCTCTGCAGTGGGATCAATGACTTGTGCTGTCCTATATTACTTCCTTACCTGATTGTATATGGATTGGTTTTATGTATGTTTTTATTATCCATGTTATTACCATGTTATTGACTATTATACTGTTCCCATTATCTCTGTTGACTCCTACTGCCCCTACTCTGTCTTTGTGAAGCGCTCTGATATCTGTAAGGATCCTGTTCGCGCTATATAAAACTTTGAATAAATAAATATAAATAAATATAAATCACAATGCCCAGCCAACACGTGTTTCAACAGGGCACATCGCCCACGACTTCATCAGGGCTCTACAAGATGTACAATGGTTACATGTTACAAGCATGTAATTGCACCAATTACATCACCACTATTTTATCAGTATCAATGTGTTTCAGTGGCAGCACATGTGAGCACACAGACCACACCCAGAGGACCAAATCCCAAGCTGTATGTGAGTTGTGTGAAGTGTGTGAAAATGTCATTAGTCCATGCATTTACCATGTTACAAACGCTATTTGTCCTACAATACATGTATAGTGCACAAGGATATATACAGTGCAAGCATCAGGACAGACAAAATATTTTAAATATTTTAAATATTTAAAATATTATTATATTATAGTCTCTGAAACCAGGGGCCATCATATTACTCAGTAACCTCTGGTGCATACATTAGTGCAGAAAAAAGATAAAGAATAGAAAAAGAAAAAAGAAGAAGTACAACCTATGTCACGGTAGTGAGACAAAATATCGAAATTAAAATATCGATATACAATAATATCGATGTTTTAATTTCGATAGTAAAGAATATCGATGTCCAAAATATCGACAGACAGAATATCGTTTTTTTAAGGTATGTATGTTACTAATATCGAATTTTACTAATATCGAAATTTTGTTTAGTGTTATGTATTTTAATGTGTTGTTTATATGTTTGTTAAACATGTTTTGTAATGTATGTTTGAAAATTTGTAAATTTGTTTACATTTTGCGTTTTAGTATCAGAGCGGGTTGTGGGTTTATAGGGGAATAGGGTGGGAAGTAATTTAATAATAATTAATTAATTAATATATGTTTGTAAATATTTTTAATTAATACTTAATTGGTAATTAATTAATATTAATTAGTTAATTAATTTATATAATTTTGTACATATTTTTAATTAATAATTAATTGGTAATTAATTAATATTAATTAGTTAATTACATTAATTACAGTAATTTTTTATATATATAATTTTTTGTTATTGTTAATTAATTGGGAAACAATAATATTAATTAGTAAATTAAATTATTTACAGCTAATGTGCTTATATATTTACTTTATTGTTATTGTTAATTAATAATTAATTGATAATTAAATAATATTAATTATGTAAATAATTTATTTAGAGTTCATGTGGTAATATATTTAATGTGTTGTTATTGTTAATTAATAATTAATTGGTAATTAAATAATATTAATTATGTAATTAAATTATTTAGAGTTAATGTGCTAATATATTTAATTTTTGTTATTGTTAAATAATAATTAATTGGTAATTAATATTTATTAAGTGAATAAATGATATGATTTATTTCTGTGTAGTGGGTTGTGTGTTTATAGGGGGATAGGGTGTGATATAATTAAATGTAATTAATTAAAGAGATTGTAATTTTCTTTGGTATTTATTGTTAATTAATTAGTAATTAATATGTGTTATTTAGTTCATTTATAATTACATCAATTTAGTAATATTAATTGTTATTAATTGATTAATTGAAATTTATATTAATTGTCTTTTTTATATGTGTAGTGTGTTGTGTGTTAAAGTGGGAGTAGTGTGGGAATTAATTTTTACCCCCATGCTATCCAACGCTTTCCATACTGTTGCACCCTCTAGAGTGTGAATAGTAAATTTTTACCCCTACGCTATCCACCGGGGAAACAACCTTTACAACGCAAGTTTTACAACGCACTACCATTACAACGAAATTTTTACAACGCAAAAACCTTTACAACGCATGTGTTTACAACGCATGTTTTTACAACGCAGGTACCTTTACAACGCATACCATTACAACGTAAGTATAGGTAAGTATATAATAATATTTTAAATGTTATATGTTTTAGTTTTTTTAAGGGGTATTTTTAGGGTTCAGGGTCAGTTTTCAGTTTTTGGGTAAAAGGGTATTTTTAGTGTTCAGGGTCAGTTTTCAGTTTTTGGGTAAAGGGGTATTTTTAGGGTTCAGGGTCAGTTTTCAGTTTTTGGGTAAAGGAGTATTTTTAGGGTTCAGGGTCAGTTTTCAGTTCTTGGGTAAAGGGGTATTTTTTGGGTTCAGGGTCAGTTTTCAGTTTTTGGGTAAAGGGGTATTTTTAGGGTTCAGGGTCAGTTTTCAGTTTTTGGGTAAAGGGGTATTTTTTGGGTTCAGGGTCAGTTTTCAGTTTTTGGGTAAAGGGGTATTTTTAGGGTTCAGGGTCAGTTTTCAGTTTTTGGGTAAAGGGGTATTTTTAGGGTTCAGGGTCAGTTTTCAGTTTTTGGGTAAAGGGGTATTTTTAGGGTTCAGGGTCAGTTTTTAGTTCTTGGGTAAAGGGGTATTTTTTGGGTTCAGGGTCAGTTTTCAGTTTTTGGGTAAAGGGGTATTTTTAGGGTTCAGGGTCAGTTTGGGGTTTTTGGGTAAAGGGGTATTTTTAGGGTTCAGGGTCAGTTTTGGGTTTTTGGGTAAAAGGGTATTTTTAGGGTTCAGGGTCAGTTTTGGGTTTTTGGGTAAAGGGGTATTTTTAGGGTTCAGGGTCAGTTTTGGGTTTTTGGGTAAAGGGGTATTTTTAGGGTTCAGGGTCAGTTTGGGGTTTTTGGGTAAAAGGGTATTTTTAGGGTTCAGGGTCAGTTTTGGGTTTTTGGGTAAAGGGGTATTTTTAGGGTTCAGGGTCAGTTTTGGGTTTTTGGGGTACAGGCGTACAGGGTAAAAATAAAATAAATTTATATTTAAATTAAATCAATTAAATGAAATTAAAAAAAATAAAATTACATTAAATTATTACGTTTTTAATTTATTTTAAATGTATATGTATTAGTTTTAATTTTTTAATTATGTTTTAATGTTTTTATTTAATATTTGTAAAATTATATGTATTTTAAAATAATTTTTACATTATTATTTATACATTTAAAAAAACGATATTTTTAATTTCGATATTTTTGTACTACGATATTAATTTTTCGATATTTTTGTACTTACCTTTATGAAGATATGACTCCGATATTTTTGATTTCGATATTTTTGTGTCGATATTTTTGTATGTAGATATTCTGTCTGTCGATATTATGTCAGACATTCCTATGTCACAGCACTACAAGTGCATCTTACCCAAAGGCAGTAGTTGCCGCGTTTGGTCTACTGTGAAGAAAATAAAATAATGCCAATGAAACTATCAGTCACAATTGCTTTTAAAAAAAGAAAAACAATTATTCTTTACATCTTTCAACCACCCGAAATACATAAGAGAGTCATACCTCTCTGCCGGTTGTACTTCCGACCCGGCTGCCGGGTGAAAATGAGTGATCTTGCCGAGATAAATCAACAGCATGTCTCGTGGTTAGTCCCAGAAAGCAGAATGCTGGGGAGGAAAACACAGGTTTACCTTCTGTAAGTAGCTGGTGTATAAAGTATCTGTACCATCGCTGTGAACACCTGACCTCATGTATACTTCTCCTTGTTCTGTACAACGAGGTATAGGCAATACTAATTTAAGAAACCACGACGGTGTCCTTCGGTTACGTAAAATTAGTCAATAAAATCTGGCTCGTTATAGTGAGGCTCTAAACTCCCTCAAGTCTCAACATATCGGGATACTTTCTAGGCACCCTCGGAGCCCTTACATTGAGCAGTGTCCCGTATCCGTTGGACACCCAAACTATTATTAAAGTGCGTCTCAATGCGCCACTTACCCGTCGGAAATTTCCTAGTGTGTAGAAGCCTGAGTGTCTCTGCCAACCCGCTTCTACGCGTGTGAATGCTGAAGTGTCAGGTCCAATACTTTTCTCACATGAAATACTCTTAGCGTATCTAGACCGCTGACCTCATTCGTCTGAAAGTGGAAGTCAGACAGTGACGGTCCGGAAGTGAGTAAACGCGGTCCCGACCGCTATTGTCGACCAAGGCTAGTGCTCTTCACTAAGCTTGCCCAGTGCCCTATCATGGTATATAGATCAGCGAAAATTATTTTAGAATTATTTTAAAAATAGAATAGAGACTCCGAGGAAACAGGGCATATCCTACATGATACGTTCGATGTTTCCACAGATTGATTACAATTTACCAGAATGCCAGGTCCATATCCCTCTGACAACCAAACCTCCCCACCACATTTCATCGAACAATACCAATTATTTTTAGAATAGTGACTCAGAGGAAACGGGACATATCCATCATGATACGCTCGACGTTTCCATTCAGTGATTTAATTCTCCTAAATGTCTGGTCCATATACGTCTGGCAATATAGCCCCCCCCCCACCGCAATTCATAAAACAATATCACATGTAGCCCAAAGTTACATAGAGAGGTTTGTGATGATATCAATCACCCTCCTCAAGTCAGAGACAATCTCTTTAAATGAGAGAAGATCGAGAGCTAAGCTACTAAAGTGTCATGTCCTATCAATGTTTTGTTCTTAAGAAGCCAAAGCGGATAGATTAGAGAAAATTATAATAGGTGATTACATTGTGACTTGTGTGACAACCACAGATATGATCCCATGTCTGCGGTCAAGTTGTTAAAATCCAGCTTCATGCGACTGCAACTGTCATGTTATCAATAACAACGCCATATGTTCGCATACTCATTAAAACATAAGTAGTTACCACGTATACAGTCTAACATCATTGCATATGGAGGTCAATCATAAGATGGATATTACAGATTCCATCAAACCCACAGTCAATAGATACCGTATCTCTATGTGTCAAGTTTGGCTTACTTGGATTTCTTAGTCCCCCAAGAAATATTGCAGCTCGTGATCGGAGTTAAGCCCCTGATGTACCGCGTTCAGACGCATTATCCAGGTTGCCTCTGCCCTGCGGAGAGCTAGCTCCCTATTGCCCCCTCTTTTATGAGGTGTAATCATTTCATTACCATAAAAGCTAAATTGTTTATATGGCCCTTGTTTAACACATGTCAAAGCATGTATGGCCATCGGGTATCTTGGATCACCCTGCTTTAGTGCTCTCGCATGTTCGCTAATGCGATATTTTAGGCATCGAATAGTGCTCCCTACGTATTGTTTCATACATTTACAATTGATCATGTACAAACAAATTTTGTCAGACAATTTATATTCTGCTTGATACTAAATCTTTTCCATTCGGGCCCCAGAATTCCGTGATGTTGTTTACTGCCCACTTGCATACCCCACATGTACCACATTTGTGGAAACCCTGTGTGTGTCTTTAAAGCCAATTCGTCCTAGTTGCAGGGGTTGGCACCGTTGGAATAAGTATGCTTCTAAGTGTGGTACCCCTCCTGTAGGTGATCATAGGTCTATTTGAAGTGAATTCATCCAAGGATTTATCAGTCTTCAACACGTGCCAGTGTTTGCGCATTAGTTTGTTTACAAGATCAGCCTGTTGGTTGAAATTCCTGACCAGCCTAACCGGTTGGTTGGCTGTAGACCTAGGGGTATTGACCTTCAGCGTGTCAGCCTGTGTGACCTGTTGTATACGATTAGTGGCTGTATTTAGTATATTACGTGGATAGCCTCTTGCAATAAATCTCTTATTCATTGCTTCTAGGTTCGCTTTTAAGTCATGGTCAGTGCTGCAATTCCACCTTGCCCTTGTGAATTCTCCAAACGGAATAGCCCTGATTTGATGCTTAGGATGTGCACTTGCTGCATGTAGCAACGAGTTGCACGCAGTTGGTTTGCGATACAGCCTACTGTGTATTTTGTCATTCTGTATAAAGATCTCTACATCCAAGAAAACAATGCTGCTTCTACTCCAATTATGTGTCAGCTGTACACCTAAGGTGTTAGAATTTAGATATATAAAGAACTCCTGCAACTTCTGCTCTGTGCCTGACCATAGGAGTAGGCAATCGTCAATGAATCGCCCCCAGTAAAATATATATTAGCTGAATTCACTCCCTTTCTCACTCCAGATCCATTTGGCTTCAAAGTAACCCATGAAGAGGTTCACGAACGATGGGGCAAATTTAGAACCCATCGCTACTCCCCTCACCTGCTTATACCATTTGCCCTCAAATGTGAAACAATTATTGCTGAGTATTAGATCTATCATTGTAATCAACATCCTACTGTGCTTCCAATGTCCTGCTGGTTTTTTCCCAAAATGCCATTCCATAGCTGTCATTCCTAGGATGGGATCTATGTTTGTGTATAACGAGACCACATCCAGTGAGGCCAAGATAATATCCTCATCCCATGTGACATCCGTCAGTAGTCCTAGTATATGCTTAGTATCTTTCACAGAGGCCGGGAGGTTTTGCACCATTGGCTGCAGAAACAAGTCTACATATTCCGCTATTCTTTCAGAAGGCACTCCTATGCTAGAGACTATGGGCCTTCCTGGAGGGATGGGGAGGTTCTTGTGCACCTTGGGGAGGGAGTATAACACAGGGTATCTAGGCGTGTGTACTTTTAAGTAGAGGTGTTCTTCAGTACTAAGAAGGCCTTCATCATGCCTTTGTTTCAGATGTTTGTTAAACAGTAGTGTGAGTGCACAAGTGGGATTGGCTTTGAGTGGTTCATAGCAGGAGGTGTCTGCCAACTGCCCCAAAACTTCATTATTATAATCCACCCTGTCCAGGATCACAATATTTGCCCCTTTATCTGCCTCTTTTATGATGATTGTGCTATTGGTGGACAGTGTGGTTAAAGCCTCTCTTTCTCCATGTGTCAGGTGTGTCTCTTGCCACCCCGTCTAAATCTGTTTTTAGATTGGATTTTCTCTAAGTCATGCTCCACTAGTTTGTAGAATGTGTCAATCATATTCCCCCCAGTTAAGGTCGGAATCCACCTAGATTTAGATTTCAATCCACTCGCTATGTTCACATTGCTCCGTACATCCAAGTCTGTCAGTAGCTGACTCATATCATTAGGCGACATATCATGATCACTAATAGATAACAACAGCTGCGTGTCTAATACATCTTGTATCGTTAACCCATCCAACACACCACACTCAGGAATATGCTTCACATTTTTATTTCTCATTGGATTGTTCATGAACAATTTTTTCAGTTTGAGATTCCTTATATACTTAAATAAATCAATTTTGGTTTCACAAATATCACCAGTTTCTTGTGGACAAAATCCTAAACCCTTCTTCAATAGTGAGGTCATGTCATCTGTCAAAATCATAGAGGATAAGTTGATGATCTCTACTCCTAGTTCTTGGTTACTACTCAAACTTTCTTGTCCCCGGATCTGAGGTTTAGTTTGTAGCCAGCTCTCTTGCCTCTCCTAACTTTTTTGCCGTTGGTATATTCATTCTTGGTTGTCCTCTGTTTCCCTTCTTAATTCTTTGCACTTCTTTTGAGAAGGAATTCTCTGCTCTAGTAGGGTTGCTTGTGCTAGCACTATTGTCTAACTCACCATCACTTGATAAAGGAACACTAATGGAAGTAGAGCTCGATGACACAGAGTTGTTAGTCTGGCTTGCTAGCCTGTTGGAATTCTTATCGCCAGTTGCTAGTTCATTGTATTTACGGGCACAGATAAATACCCTCCCTTCTCTGTAATCTATTTAGTCTCGTTTGAGCTTTCTTGCCTTACGTTGTTTGATGTCTTCCTGGTGTCTTGAAAGAACATCATTCAAGATGGCATAATTCTTTTCAGTCACTTCCGGTAGATTTAGATCCTTTATTTCACTCTCCAATTTGTTAATTTCCAATTGGTAAGCTGCTACCTTGTGATACGCATTGTCTATCAAAATCCCCATTAGTGTCTTAGAGTTCAGTGTCAGTGAGTCCTCCCATAATTTCAGTAAATCTTCATCTAGCTCATCGTATGTGGGAAATACCTGTGCACGCAAACCCCTCGGGACCCTATCTAACCTCATGTATTGCCGCAGTGTTGTTCCATCCCACCACTTGCTGTTTTCACTTTTTTTAAGTTTCTCTAATCTCATAAATTTATATCTTAAGCCCTCATTCTTAGTCTGGCTCGTGTTCTTCACACTTGCTGCCACAGTATCGCCTTTAGCGAGGTTCTGAAAAAGCTCTGCTGCTATTTTATCCCTATCCATGCTGATGATAGGTGAACTATAACGTCAAGGATTATTTATCTTTAATTGTAGATTTCGTTGGGGCAGCCCTAATTGACGAGCACTGGAGTTCAAAACAAGGAAACAGGTTTTTTTTATGTCGACCAGAAAATGGCGCCTCCCGTGTGTAACGTGATTTATCTGTTCTTCAGTAACTTGTATACGGTGCCACAGAATAGAGGACAACCTTTAACCTCCCATTAGGACCAAGATCCATATAACATTGTTACAACATACATCTGTGCACACGTCAAATTATGGCAGTATAAATACTGTAAGTAATCACAGTCTGTAAGTAACACAAATAATGTATGTGGCCGAAGTCTTGATAGAAGTATTTCTTCAAATCTGTTTTAATCACATCGCCCAGCCAACACGTGTTTCGTCAGGGCACATCGCCCACGACTTCATCAGGGCTCTACAAGATGTACAATGGTTGCATGTTACAAGCATGTAATTGCACCAATTACATCACCACTATTTTATCAGTATCAATGTGTTTCAGTGACAGCATATGTGAGCACACAGACCACACCCAGAGGACAGAATCCCAAGCTGTATGTGAGTTGTGTGAAGTGTGTGAAAGTGTCATTAGTCCATGCATTTGCCATGTTACAAACGCTTTTTATCCTACAATACATGTATTGTGCACAAGGATATATACAGTGCAAGCATCAGGACACACAAAATATTTAAAATATTTAAAATATTATTATATTATAGTCTCTGAAACCAGGGGCCATCATATTACTCAGTAACCTCTGGTGCATACATTAGTGCAGAAAAAAGAGAAAGAATAGAAAAAGAAAAAAGAAGAAAAAGTACAACCTATGTCACAGCACTGCAAGTGCATCTTACCCAAAGGCAGTAGTTGCCGCGTTTGGTCTACTGTGAAGAAAATAAAATAATGCCAAGGAAACTATCAGTCACAATTGCTTTTAAAAAAAGAAAAACAATTATTCCTTATATCTTTCAACCACCCGAAATACATAAGAGAGTCATACCTCTCTGCCGGTTGTACTTCCGTCCCGGCTGCCGGGTGAAAATGAGTGATCTTGCCGAGATAAATCAACAGCACGTCTCGTGGTTAGTGCCAGAAAGCAAAATGCTGGGGAGGAAAACACAGGTTTACCTTCTGTAAGTAGCTGGTGTATAAAGTATCTGTACCATCGCTGTGAACACCTGACCTCATGTATACTTCTCCTCGTTCTGTACAACGAGGTATTGGCAATAATAATTTAAGAAACCACGACGGTGTCCTTCGGTTACGTAAAATTAGTCAATAAAATCTGGATCTGTCCCCGCTCGTTATAGTGAGGCTCTAAACTCCCTCAAGTCTCAACATATCGGGATACCTTCCAGGCACCCTCTGAGCCCTTACATTGAGCAGTGCCCCGTATCCGTTGGACACCCAAACTATTATTAAAGCGCGTCTCAATGCGCCACTTACCCGTCGGAAATTTCCAAGTGTGTAGCAGCTTGAGTGTCGCTGCCAACCCGCTTCTCCTCGTGTGAATGCGGAAGTGTCAGGTGCAATACTTTTCTCACATGAAATACTCAGCGTATCTAGACCGCTGACCTCATTCGTCTGAAAGCGGAAGTCAGATAGTGACGGTCCGGAAGTGAGTAAACGCGGTCCCGACCGCTATTGTCGACCAAGGCTAGTGCTCTTCACTAAGCTTGCCCAGTGCCCTGTCATGGTATATAGATTAGCGAAAATTATTTTAGAATTATTTTAAGAATAGAATAGAGACTCAGAGGAAACGGGACATATCCTACATGATACGCTCGACGTTTCCACAGATTGATTACAATCTACCAGAATGCCAGGTCCATATCACTCTGACAACCAAACCTCCCCACCGCATTTCATTGAACAATACCAATTATTTATAGAATAGTGACTCTAAGGAAACGGGGCATATCCATCATGATACGCTCGACGTTTCCATTGAGTGATTTCATTCTCCTAAATGTCTGCTCCATATACGTCTGGCAATATAGCCCCCCCCACCACAATTCATCAAACAATATCACATGTAACCCAAAGTTACATAGAGAGGTTTGTGATGATATCAATCACCCTCCTCAAGTCAGAGACAATCTCTTTAAGTGAGAGAAGATCGAGAGCTAAGCTACTAAAGTGTCATGTCCTATCAATTTTTTGTTCTTAAGAAGCCAAAGCGGATAGATTAGAGAAAATTATAATAGGTGATTACATTGTGACTAGTGTGACAACCACAGATATGATCCCATGTCTGCGGTCAAGTTGTTAAAATCCAGCTTCATGCGACTGCAACTGTCATGTTATCAATAACAACGCCATATGTTCGCATACTCATTAAAACATAAGTAGTTACCACGTATACAGTCTAACATCATTGCATGTGTAGTTCAATCATAAGATGAATGTTACAGATTCCATCAAACCCACAGTCAATAGGTACCGTATCTCTATGTGTCAAGTTTGGCTTACTTGGATTTCTTAGTCCCCCAGGAAATATTGCAGCTCGTGATCGGAGTTGAGCCCCTGATGTACCGCGTTCAGACGCATTATCCAGGTTGCCTCTGCCCTGCGGAGAGCTAGCTCCCTATTGCCCCCTCTTTTATGAGGTGTAATCATTTCAATACCATAAAAGCTAAATTGTTTATATGGCCCTTGTTTAACACATGTCAAAGCATGTATGGCCATCGGGTATCTTGGATCACCCTGCTTTAGTGCTCTCGCATGTTCGCTAATGCGATCTTTTAGGCATTGAATAGTGCTCCCTACGTATTGTTTCATACATTTGCAATTGATCACGTACACAACAAATTTTGTCAGACAATTTATATTCTGCTTGATACTAAATCTTTTCCCATTCGGGCCCCAGAATTCCGTGATGTTGTTTACTGCCCACTTGCATACCCCACATGTACCACATTTGGGGAAACCCTGTGTGTGTCTTGAAAGCCAATTCGTCCTAGTTGCAGGGGTTGGCACCGTTGGACTAAGTATGCTTCTAAGTGTGGTACCCCTCCTGTAGGTGATCATAGGTCTATTTGAAGTGAATTCATCCTAGGATTTATCAGTTTTTAACACGTGCCAGTGTTTGCCCATTAGTTTGTTTACAAGATCAGCCTGTTGGTTGAAATTCGTGACCAGCCTAACCGGTTGGTTGGCTGTAGATCTAGGGGTATTGACCTTCAGCATGTCAGCCTGTGTGACCTGTTGTATACGATTAGTGGCTGTATTTAGTATATTACGTGGATAGCCTCTTGCAATAAATCTCTTATTCATTGCTTCTAGGTTCGCTTGAAAGTCATGGTCAGTGCTGCAATTCCGCCTTGCCCTTGTGAATTCTCCAAACGGAATAGCCCTGATTTGATGCTTAGGATGTGCACTTGCTGCATGTAGCAACGAGTTGCACGCAGTTGGTTTGCGATACAGCCTACTGTGTATTTTGTCATTCTGTATAAAGATCTCTACATCCAAGAAAACAATGCTGCTTCGACTCCAATTATGTGTCAGCTGTACACCTAAGGTGTTAGAATTTAGATATATAAAGAACTCCTGCAACTTCTGCTCTGTGCCTGATCATAGGAGTAGGCAATCGTCAATGAATCGCCCCCAGTAAGTATATATTGGCTGAATTCACTCCCTTTCTCACCCTAGATCCATTTGGCTTCAAAGTAACCCATGAAGAGGTTCGCAAACGATGGGGCAACTTTAGAACCCATCGCCACTCCCCTCACCTGCTTATACCATTTGCCCTCAAATGTGAAACAATTATTGCTGCGTATTAGATCTCTCATTGTAATCAACATCCTACTGTGCTTCCAATGTCCTGCTGTTTTTTTCCAAAATGCCATTCCATAGCTGTCATTCCTAGGATGGGATCTATGTTTGTGTATAACGAGACCACATCCAGTGAGGCCAAGATAATATCCTCATCCCATGTGACATCCGTCAGTAGTCCTAGTATATGCTAAGTATCTTTCACATAGGCCGGGAGGTTTTGCACCATTGGCTGCAGAAACAAGTCTACATATTCCGCTATTCTTTCAGAAGGCGCTCCTATGCTAGAGACTATGGGCCTTCCTCGAGGGACGGGGAGGTTCTTGTGCACCTTGGTGAGGGTGTATAACACAGGGTATCTAGGCTTGTGTACTTGTGTCTGAAAAAATAGCGGAATATGTAGACGTGCTGTTTATTTATCTCGGCAAGATCACTCATTTTGGTGATTGAGATGTAGGGGGCTATATTTTACAGAATCGGTAAATGTACTGATTAGGTAAATTTACCGATTCTGTAAAATACCGAATCGGTAATTTTTCCGATTCGGAAAATTCCTGATGTAGATAGCACTGTTTCCAGTGTTATAGGCCTTTCAGATTCGGTATTTTACCACCCAATCCAATTGCGTGGTAAAATACGGAATCCAGGTGTGCATGCACATGTGTGCATGCACACCTATGCCATGTGACAGACAGACATGCCCTTAGGGCATGTCTGTGTGCCACATGGCACACATGCCTGTATTTGGGGTGCTAGAGGGTGTCAAAGTGACACCCCTGCACCCTTGCTGGAATCGGTATTTACCGATTCTGTAAATACCGATTCGGTATTGCCCATTGATTCCTATGGGCTTCAATGCCCATTGGAATCAATGGGCATTACCGATTCGGTATTTACAGAATCGGTAAATACCGAATCTTAACGATTCGGTATTTACCGATTCTGTATTACCTACATGCCCACCCCCTCTATTTTACCACTTCTTAAATACCGATTCAGTATAATTCGGTATTTAAGAAGTGGTAAAATAAAATTACCTACATCGGGCCCTTAGTATCAAGCAGAATATAAATTGTCTGACAAAATTTGTTGTGTACGTGATCAATTGCAAATGTATGAAACAATACGTAGGGAGCACTATTCGATGCCTAAAAGATCGCATTAGCGAACAGTCACTATTCTAAAAATAATTGGTATTGTTCGATGAAATGTGGTGGGGAGGTTTGGTTGTCAGAGGGATATGGACCTGGCATTCTGGTAGATTGTAATCAATCTGTGGAAACGTCGAGCGTATCATGTAGGATATGCCCCGTTTCCTCTGAGTCTCTATTCTATTCTTAAAATAGTTCTAAAATAATTTTCGCTGATCTATATACCATGACAGGGCACTGAGCAAGCTTAGTGAAGAGCACTAGCCTTGGTGGACAATAGCGGTCGGGACCGCGTTTAATCACCTCCGGCCCGTCACTATCTGACTTCCGCTTTCAGACGAATGAGGTCAGCAGTCTAGATACGCTAAGAGTATTTCATGGGAGAAAAGTATTGGACCTGACACTTCCGCATTCACATGCGGAGAAGCGGGTTGGCTGCGGCACTCAGGCTGCTACACACTTGGAAAATTCCGACGGGTAAGTGGCGCATTGAGACGCGCTTTAATAATACTTTGGGTGTCCAACGGATACGGGGCACTGCTAAATGTAAGGGCTCAGAGGGTGCCTGGAAGGTATCCCGATATGTTGAGACTTGAAGGGGTTTAGAGCCTCACTATAACGAGCGGGGACAGATCCAGATTTTATTGACTAATTTTACGTAACCGAAGGACACCGTCGTGGTTTCTTAAATTAGTATTGCCTATACCTCGTTGTACAGAACAAGGAGAAGTATACATGAGGTCAGGTGTTCACAGCGATGGTACAGATACTTTATACACCAGCTACTTACAGAAGGTAAACCTGTGTTTTCCTCCCCAGCATTTTGCTTTCTGGCACTAACCACGAGACGTGCTGTTTATTTATCTCGGCAAGATCACTCATTTTCACCCGGCAGCCGGGACGGAAGTACAACCGGCAGAGAGGTACGACTCTCTTATGTATTTCGGGTGGTTGAAAGATGTAAGGAATAATTGTTTTTCTTTTTTTAAAAGCAATTGTGACTGATAGTTTCCTTGGCATTATTTTATTTTCTTCACAGTAGACCAAACGCGGCAACTACTGCCTTTGGGTAAGATGCACTTGTAGTGCTGTGACATAGGTTGTACTTCTTCTTCTTCTTTCTTTTTCTATTCTTTCTCCTTTTTTCTGCACTAATGTATGCACCAGAGGTTACTGAGTAATATGATGGCCCCTGGTTTCAGAGACTATAATATAATAATATTTTAAATATTTTAAATATTTTGTGTGTCCTGATGCTTGAACTGTATATATCCTTGTGCACTATAAATGTATTGTAGGATAAATAGTGTTTGTAACATGGCAAATGCATGGACTAATGACACTTTCACACACTTCACACAACTCACATACAGCTTGGGATTCTGTCCTCTGGGTGTGGTCTGTGTGCTCACATATGCTGTCACTGAAACACATTGATACTGATAAAATAGTGGTGATGTAATTGGTGCAATTACATGCTTGTAACATGCAACCATTGTACATCTTGTAGCGCCCTGATGAAGTTGTGGGCGATGTGACCTGATGAAACACGTGTTGGCTGGGCAATGTGATTAAAACAGATTTGAAGAAATACTTCTATCAAGACTTCGGCTACATACATTACTTGTGTTACTTACAGACTGTGATTACTTACAGTATTTATACTGCCATAATTTGACGTGGGCACAGATCTATGTTGTACCCCTCAAAACACTGTTCTCTCACATTAGGCCTTAGTGAGCTCTGAAAACAAAAACAACCCAGAGCTCCTCCCTCGCAGCAAGGGGGTTGTAGCCCACACCATGACTAGGCTTCATGTTGCAAGGAGGATTCCCAATAATGAAGCATGCCACCTTGGTGGGTGATGGAAACCGTCCCTTAAAGGGACGCCTTCTTCTTAGTCAGCCTTGCTTGCCTGTTTTTCTTTCTTGACAGACCTGAGGGCTATTGTGTGCTTTTTGGTATTAAAGAGAACCCCCAACCATGGTATTACGTTTTAAGTTCTGAGTTTGTGTTTCTCCAGACCAATCACTATTAAACTATACTGCCTACTGGTATAGTTGTCATGTGACTCCTACACCTTGTAGTCCTTTGTTTTCTAAAATGTCCTATACAGTGATTTACACGTGTATGATTGATTGTCTCTGTGTAATGTGTGTGATGTAAAGTGCTCTGACACCCTACACAGGTATGAGTAGTGTTGTAAATCGAACTAAATGCATCTGAGAGAGAGTGTGGTTATGGAGACTTGAGGGGCACTCTTAAAAGGTGGTAGTGAGGGAATCCGTGGCAGAGGTGGTGATTGGGGGGGCTCCAACAAACATTATTGCGCAAGGAGCCACCAGCACTAAAGCCGGCCCTGCCCTGGTGGCCATTTTGACTCACTCATTGGTACCTCCATGGGCTTTGTTTAAGCAGTAGTAGCTGCAACTCACCAGGGAACAGCAATGCAGAATTTGTACGCACACCAAACTAAGTTTGCAAACTTCACAGTCTCTCTGCTTCATGTACAAGCACTTTTAACATGTGCTGCCTGCTTTGTGGCCACTGGAATTATGCAGCAGTGTTGGCTAAATTATGCAGCACAAAAAGGATGCAGAGTAATGCATTTTACCTTATCAGTATGAGTGTAACATACAAATGCAGCAGTGAGAAAGGTGAATAGTTAACTTTTGCAAAGGGCCGTCCCCTTTGTAGCAACACAAGTCACATGTTTTAGTAACTTTCAAACTGTTTGAGCTATAAATAATTTATTAGTTAAAATTGAAGTTTGTATTATGTGGCAAATATAGCAGATCCATAATTATATAGAAAACATTTGCAAACTGGAATATTTTGCCATTCATGTTTGAACTGCTCTTGTGGAATAAGGGAGGAGAAGTGCTCATGACAGAAACACCATGGTTTGGAGACAATTAGCTTTGGCTTCCACTTTTAAGAGTATTTGGGACATTCTGCGATTGGAAACATATCCCACTTTGTGAATGTATTTTAATGTCAATAACGCATATTGAGCCTTAAATAAACATGTGTATCCATTGATTGAATTAAATAACATAATAAGCTGTAACTGTTCAGTGAAATGCCCAAAAAATCCTAAAAATTGGGAGGTTTTGTGCATTCTGGCCACACATCTGACTCTGCCCACCATTCCAATCATCAGGTTTTGCCAGCCCTCTGATTCTCATCCCACACTTCCCCTACTTTTTTCCCTCCCACTTCGACCACTGGTAGAGAACTATACCTAAAATAAGACTTAGGGCCACATGTATCAGCACATTTTGTGTTCGCAAATGGCCCATTCGCAGAATCGGCCCGTTTGTGAACGCAAAAAGGCTTTTTACATGTATCAAACCATATTTTCCGTTTCGTTACCGAATCACAAAATGGGTTTGCAATTCTGTTTTTGGAAGGGCCTCCTTTCCAAATAGCGAATCCTAATGGTATGTATGAATGTTTTGTGACAGGGAATGCGGTCGCAAAACATTCGCATTTTACCATCTACTTCAAGTAGGTGGTAACCCATTCGCAAACCCCTTCCCCTTTGGGAATGGTTGTAAAAACGTTTTTTAAGAGCAGGAAGTGGTCCCATGGATAACTGCCTGCTCTTAAGAAACAAGCATTTGCAATGCAATAGGTCTCGCATTATTAAAAGTTGGTGCTTTTGGCATTGTAAATGACACTGTTTTTTAATTATATTTATAGTTTGCAGTGGATTGCTAATTTGACTTATATGCAATTGCACCACTGCAGGAGACAATCGGAAGAGCAGGCAGGAGAGACTTGAAGAAAGAAAGAGAGACAAAAACAAGGGGCCACGAGGGGTAGAGAGGCTGAAGGAAACATAAGGCTGTGGATTGGTAGGCAGGGGGGATTTGAGAAGACAGCAAGTGGCCATGTAACAGCCTGTGGTGGGGGGAAAAGGCTGCAGGGACTGGAGGGATTTGAAGAGAGAACGGGAGAGAATGTCAGGGGGCCATGAGATGGTAGAGTAGGCCACAAGACAGAGGGCAGGGGGTGCACTCTAAGGCAGGGGGCAGAGGGTGCACTCTAAGGCAGGGGGCAGAGGGTGCACTCTAAGACAGGTTGGCAGAGGGTGCACTCTAAGGCGGGGCAGATGGTGTACTCTAAGGCAAGGGGCAGAGGGTGCACTCTAAGGCAAGGTACAGAGGGTGCACTCTAAGGCAAGGAGCAGAGGGTGCACTCTAAGGCGGAGGGCAGAGGGTGCACTCTGAGGCGGAGGGTGCACTGTAAGGCAGGGGGGCAGAGGGTGCACTTTAAGGCAAGGGGCAGATAGTGCACTCTAAGGCAAGGGGCAAAGGGTGCACTCTAAGGCAGGGGGCAGACATAGGATGCACTCTAAGGCAGGGGAACAGACATAGGTCTGAAGGAGCAAGAAGACAGCTCGTGGTGCGCGTGCACCACAGAGGACCGGGGGGAGGGAGCGTGGCAGCGGGAGCCAGGCAAACGTGCACTGCTGTGCGTGCTGGCTCCCAGTGGGAATGGGAGGAGCAAAGGCGAGACATGCGCCCGCCTTTGCCCACTTGTGTGCTGTATTTATTAGAAAAAGTACGGGAAAGCCAATAACAGCAGGCAAAAGCTAAACCACATGCACGAGTGTGTGGTTAGCTTTCTAAAGCCCGTAAAAGAAGTCTTGCACTGCCCGAGAAGTGCTTGCTGCGCACTGCAACACAGGCACGAGACCTAATGAAAAGATAACTTTTCAGGAAAACGAGTTGCATTAAAAAAAAAAGATTGCTTTATTAAAAAGCAATCACATAGTTGTCTGCTGATCCCAGCAGGCCACCATTCTGTGATTGTAGAGATTCCTAGAGGGTCGCAAATTGCGATCGACCTCATTAATAATAACGAGGTAGGTCGATTTGCGACCCACTAGGAATTGGTATTTGAAACTCATGGAGTTTCATACATTGGAAATAGCGATTAACTAATTGCAATTCTCAGAATACCGCAATTAGGTAATTGCAATTTCCAAATCTGATACATGTGGCCCTTAGTCTGCTTTTTAACACCTAAATGTGCTATATGTGCCACATAAGGGCAATAGTAGGACAGCATGTGGTGAACTTCCAAATGAGCTTTCAGGACACTAAAATCAACATCCCGCTGGAGAAAGAGCAGAGAGCCTACCCCAAAAAATTAAATGCCTAGAACACCTGTGACACATCAAGCTCCAAGGGCCTAGAGTGAGACATATAACAGAACGACATATGGGATATCCTGGCACATTCTAAATCTCCAAATACCGAGATTAGCCACAGAAAGGATTTATTAGTACCGACCATTCGCAAAACGACTGCAGCCTTTTTCTCCCTCATCAAACCCTACACACTGCTGCCACTCATCTTATCTCATGCATGGCATTCAGTTGCTCCTAGGATGCTGCAGATAGAGCTGTTTTTGTGAGCAGGCAGGTGCTGTGCATTGGGAGGACAGGAAGCCGCATCACCGCTCAAACACCGGAGTACCATGATGGTCCTGTGGTCCAGGCCTTAACCCAGGTCCCTACAATGCTCCACGGAGAGATAAAGGGAGCATAAGTGCCATGAAAAACATGCAGGTTGAAACAGACAATAAAAGCAAGGACTAGAAGGAAGCACCAATAGCCACCTGATACAATGGTCTGGTAGACCAATATAAGTGGACTGCAGTGAGAGCAGATGTGAGGTGTGGGTACTCATGAGTGGCATTAGGCAATTTGAGGTCTCTACCACAAGATTGCACGACTGACACTTGCAAACTCAACGTTACCAGTAGTACTGAAGCGTTGGCCATGGAAGAGTGTGGGAAACTAGCACCAGTGTGGGCCTGGGGCTTCTTGGAGATGCAACCCCTGAATATCAGCTCAGTGTAACCCATACAGGAGAACTGAAAACGTCTATATCTCTTACCTAGGCAAGTCCCTAGTCGGGTGTTATCCATGGCGCAAGGAACTGTATAGATTTCACCATACTTGCTTTTGTGCTGAGTAGGACACAACTGGGAGGGAGGCAGTAGAATACAAGTTGGAGGACTAAAGACTTCTTTTCCTCTTCCGCAGGCCAACAGAAATAAACCCTACACAGGATCTGACTCCTGCTTATGCATTGCTACCGTGCTTACTGATTAAGAGCATAATACCCTAAGGCTATCGAAAATTGCCTGGTAATGAAAATATTATAGTGCATATGGAGCAACGTCTCATGAAGACTTATCATTATAGGAAAAAAAAAAGTTTCTTTGCAGTAGATGCCTTCGAAAATAATGAGAGACTAGGAGATCAAAAGAAAAAAATGCGACAATTGGAATCGAAATATATAACATGAAAACAAAACAGCCAAGAGGAATGAATTTTGATGAAGAACTTTAATTCCATTTGGAATGAATAAACACATAGAAAATTGAACACTTATGAACTTGTGTAGACACAGACTCTGGTATATCGTTTTGTACCCCTCCTTATTTTTCAATTAGTGTGCTTTTCAAATTCACAAATAGTTATGTAACTTTTAATCCCCATTGTTGCCTTTTTTGTGAAAACCTTCAAAAATTATTTGGTATTTGGATTATATAACTAGGGTACTATGCCCTCAAATGGTCTTTACAAAATATACGAGTTTGAAAGCGTTTCATATAAATTTATGATACTCAAAACTAAATGAGTATGTAAAACATCCAAATCAACAACTGAGGTTTTATAAAGGCATTGTTACCAAAAATTACAAAAAATTACTAAACTGTTATTTTGTCGTGGGGATGTGAAAATAAGTAATAACATAACTCTGTTAAAAATGCACTGAAAATTAGTTACATGTAAATAGAATGTCTGCGCTGTGGTCTAACTGTGCTAAAATAGTGAAAACCACATGTCCCAGAATTCATGGGCATGTCAAACAGGAAATTACATAAAAACAGTTGCTAAAGGTATTACCACTTACCGTGACCAAGGCCGTAAGGCTGAAACGCGTCGGTGTGCAGACTGGGCTCTGTTTAAATAAATCTTAAGGGAAACCTTAAGTTCCTGAGTGCGGCGTTTTCTTGTTCAAAAAACAAATAAATATATATATATATATGTATATTCATATATATATCTATCTCTATATATATATATATATATATATATATAGTTACTGAAAAAAAACAAAGGTTAAGATATCGTTATAGTTAGGTGAATATGTACATATACATATAATACCATACCAAATTTTTGGTTTGCTAATAACTTCACGATACTTTCAACAACAATATCATCCACTGCAGCTCCTTCCTGGAAAGTGTTGGGGTGATCCGTCAAGTGGGGGGATGGGCAGGGAAAAAGGGGGGTTCCAAACACACAATTTCACAATGCAAATTCTAGTAAAATGTTTGAAGAGTGCAAGAGCCAAAACAGCTACATGGAATTACACCAAATATAGTAGAAAGATAGAGCTATGTGTAAGAAACACTGAATGAGTATTTTGCAAGGTATGGGGGACTGCAAGCATTTGTGTTTGCTGCAGGAAATATTTGTAGCAATACCAAGAAAAGCAATAGTAAAAACCAGCCTAGCCATAAAGTTGACCCACAAACTGCAAAAAGAAACACAGCCTACACTCAGCTCTGGCAGATCAGCCCATCGGACACTGCATGCTTGCCCTAGAGGCAAGTCTGACCCTCGCTGCACTGAACTGACCAGCCCCAATCACGATGAAACTGGTCTTGGATTGCTTGTGTTTCAGTACAAGAAGGACATTTCCAGGCACTTCAGGCAGCCCTGCTCCTTTTAAAGCAGAATCAAGACTGATTTGTATATGTCTAGTACCAAACTGAGGTGGCATTGCGTGCAAAATAATGATGGACATGAATGCAGCCCGACTAGCTACCAGCAGCTGAAATTAAGTCAAGCAATCCTTCCAATGCTGTTTTGCATACATCAGTGCAATGCACTGTGTGTGACAGATATGCCCAGACGTGGATCCCGTGCTCACTGTGCTACTGGAACCTAGCTACACCTGACTGCAGAGCCCCAATCAGGGCAAAACCAGTCTTGGGTTGCTTATGTTCTGGTTCTGGAAGAATCTGCCCTGCAGTTTTGACTGGACTGTTCCTATTGAATGACGATCAAGACTGGTTTGCATATGGTGGGGTTAAAACTGAAGTGTCATGGTGCGCCAAAGAATGAAGGTTTGGAATGTTACTCCAAGTGTTTGCCAATGGTTAGACTTATTGCAAGCTTTCCTACCATCACCTTTTGTGGTTAGCTTGCACTAAAGTCCAGGCCAACCCTGTGAGGAGTGGCACACTAGAGGGCCAGGTAGTCATTTTGTAAACTTGCTGAGAATATGGCCATGCCAATGTCCAAATACTTCTGATGGTAGAATTTTCTAGTAACAGGGATTCATCTGCGTGGATAGATTTTTCTACTATGATAGTTAGAGGAAGTAATATAGTATAAAAGGAGCCATGTGACTCACTAAACCATTCTAGAAATGTCCTCGTCCTGCAAGGACATTAAGTACAAACATATACATTTTCATGGCACAATTATGCACTTCTCTTCGTATTCAGACAGATTCTTCATGTATACCTGAACACAGTTTTCTCAATGATTAATTTGAAAGTCCCCACTCTAAAAGCCCACACCTGATTCTTCAAATTTGGAAAATTTGGAAAATAACTTTGAAAGGAAAAGTGTAGAACAACAACAACACCACGCCTGAACGTCGACATGGTAACAGCAGTGTAGCAAAGGCACCGTGGTCCCTATTGCAAGTGTGTAAAATGTCCCCATCCCCGGATTTAGTAATAAAACAGCTATAAATAAATGTGGTGCAGTAGGCCCCTCTTACCTCTGGGTCCCAGTGCCATTTCACTTGATGTACTACTGAGAGCCACTCCCCTGCACGGTAAAACATGCTTCACCTGCAGAATTAGCCTGCTGTACGTGCACTGAGCCATTCAAGGGCACTGGGAGTTCCTGAATCAAATATCAGTGTCCAATAACCCATGTTTATTACCTATAACGTCTCTTGTGCAGACGGCATCAGATACAAATTTGTCTCACAAAGTGTGCAAGTAGTCACACCCCAGGTAATGAAAACCTCAAAGTTATGTCTTCAAGCAAGAGACATCCTAATGCCCATTGACGGGAAATAGCCATTACAACACAACTGTTTCCAGGCATGATATTACAACGCATGCGTTACAACACATTCTCCATACCAACGTGTACAATTTATTTTACTATGCATATGCTTTTACCACGCATGCCTTTATAACGAATTATCTTTCTAAAGGTATGTATGGTAAATGCCTATGTGTAGCAAGTAAGGGAAAATGCATGGAAACAGCCGCGTTGTTAGACAATCCATGTTGTTGGAGGAATGGAGAGACTCTTCCGCTTCCTCACAATGACGTGCACCGCCACTCAGACGAGCTGTCTGCATGCGAAGAGAGGTAAGGGGGATTGGGCTTGGGGCTGGGGCTACTATTTTAGGGGTTTGAGTTAAAGAAGGTCTGAGGGATGGGGGAGCACATGGATAGTGTTTTAGGGTTTAGTGTAGGGGAAGAGCTGGGAGACCAGGCTAGGGAGCGCTGGGGTAGTGATTTAGGGTTTAGGGTAGGTGAAGGGCTGGGGGACAGGCGCACAGGTGTAGGGTGTTAGGGTTTACGGTAGGGGAAGGGTATTTTTTACAAGGGTTTGTGGCCCCGGGGTGGGATGCACCAGGGACCGGGTTTAGGGTAGGGGTCAGGGAAACATGCTACGCATATCCCTTTAACATGCATGCTTTTACAATAAAATTAGTTGTATAGGCATGCGTGGTAAAGGCATATTCGTTGAAATAACATGTGTGATAAAGGTTTGCATTGTGATGGCATTCATGTTGTAAAGCTTGTGTGGTAAAGGCATGCGTTACAACGGAATGCGATGTAACCTCATACATCCCCATATACAGTTATTTCTCCGAAGGGGATTGACATTCTGTTAACCACTAACACTCTGAAGGAGGTCTCTCCTCTTGATACCGACATAGAGAATCAGTCATACATTACCTCTACATTACCTCTACCTCTATCTGCTTTGATGAGGCATGTTTGTCCATTGCTAAATAAAAAACATATCCATTTGACTCAACAAAACATATCCATTTGACTCATGGTTCATGCTAACCATACAAGAGGGTGATATATGCTATTTGTATACAAGGAGATCAAAGCTCAGCAACTGCTACTCTCCTCGGTGCTCTGCTTCTCGTGACATATTGGGAAAGAGAAATTTATACAAGTCACAATACTGGAATTGGCACTTCAATAGCCCACATAATCAGATTAGCCCACTATGCCAAATATCAAATCGCCTACATAGATTCACTAGGTAGTGATAAAAAGAAAAAACATTGGCAAAGCCAATATGTCGCACCATTGGAACCGAACAAATTTGCTAACAGTGATACTGTAAAGCATTGATAAAAAGAAAAATCTTTTTTCTCAATGCTATGCAGCATCAACAAAAGGTTACTAGTTGTCTTTGTTGAGTAAGATGAAGCAGCCTGAAAAGTCTTTCACCAGGCAGCCCAGCCTTAAGGGTGCAGGGGCCCGCCCCACCCACCTTTTTGCAAGCACGAAGATTGTCTGTCAGGCTGAGCTCTGCATATTCAGGTCAGGGAGCCAGGGACTAAACACGCGCTAAATTTGCAGGTGGCTGGCTGTCCGAACTGCACTTTGCTGGGCTTAGGATTACTCAGACATGTAGGTGTGACCTCCTCTGCCCAGCAAAGTGTTTGGAGGTCCTCCCACTCATGGCAGGGTGGCATGTCACTGACAGACTCAGACCTGAGTGCTTCCGTTTTAAGCCCTGAAGTGCACAGAGCCGAATGGCTATCAGTGACGCTCTTCATAGAGTGGGGTGGGTTCAGCAACTTTCACTGGCCCAATCCCACTCTGTGACCAGTAAGGGCCTTCCAACGAAAGGATGTTCCTAGATTCCCTGGGTTTCGAGGTATCAGAAATGCAGGCAAGGGCAGCGTCCCCTTAGTGTCAGCAGATCACAATCCCAAATACTCCAGCATTGAATTGTGATTAAAGTGTTCTTTGTTAGCTACTACCTGATAATTGTAGGCACTTCTGATTGTAGATTCTACTCAGGTCACATCGGCCTGCACTCAATGGAGCTTTAGTTGCCACATCTGTCTGCATTGTACGGTCCTCCAGTTTAAAAAAATGTTTTAGATTAGTAGTTTTTCTTTGAGTGTCGACCCAACCACACATGTTGGATAATGTTTATTTTAGAGGAAGTGTCAGAACACTGGATGGTGGAACTTTAGCCGGTATATGCAATGCCCCACATTTCTGAGACCTAAATGTGAGGAAATTGTGTTTGTTAAAGCCATAGCTACACAGTTTTAAGAATGAAAATAAGCACCACGTCCCTAGACAACCCAGGGCCTCTAATTTCACCTGGGGCTGGAAGCAGTTCCTTGGTACAGTGACCCTGTGCCCAGATCCTGCAGCCACATCTATGTGTAGTTGCAACCAAATCCTCATCACCAAATGACACTTGGCAAAGTAGCAAGCCATTTTCTGACTGGTCTGATAGCCCGTCCTACACATGTGGAGCATTATTTGTATTGGGAGAATGGTAGGAATGCTGGATGAGAGGTCCACTGTCATTGTCTGCAAATCTTGAATGCATAAAAGTAAGGATATTTTGTTATTTTAGCCATTGTTTGATATTTATATGGTAGCTAGGTAAGAACAAGTCATGGGATACACACAAGCCACTCTTCTCTTCATTCCCCTTGGTATGTAGGTATTAGACATTTCTAAGTTTAGTAGGATTCCCTGAGTGATGACTGACCGTTGGCTCAAATAATGCAGCCACCCCCTTGGACTTTTCGACTGTTAGTTCTCCTCAAACTGACACTTGGCAGGGTTGTAGTTTTGGTCTTTTATTGTCCTTAAAATAGTCCAAACCACAAGTGTGGGGTACCATTTTTATAATAAGCGCTTGGTGCCACTGGATTGTTAGATACATGCACCTGGCTTCGTATTCTGGTGTATTCAGGCAGCTAAATCTAAGGACATTTTGTTTCATACAGGCCACATATATATGTATGGCCCTTTGGCTCTAGTTTCTAGAAACACCTGGGATTGTTCAGCTTTCCTGAGTGCTGTCCCTGGGCCCAAAATACTGTAGCCACCACTATTTAGACTACAACTTTTTTTTCAAATCACGCTAGGCATAGTTGGGATTTTAACACTTTTCCATCCAGTGAGATGGCCAACCCACACATATTCAGTTTTTATCAGGAGAGTGTAGGAATCTTTGATAGGAGGAGAATTGCTGTTGGCTCCAAATTTGACGTTTGATGTTTGCAGCATATTCTGGGTATGAGCAGCCCTGGGATTGAGGTCTGCTATGCCTCCCCAGAATCTACTGAGGGACTAATTTTGATATTTGGCTAGGTATGGTAGAGCTTTTTAGGTGACAGCTGACCCTGGGCCTAAATACTGCCGCTCCTCCATGGGATTTTTAGTCAGTTTCTTTTTTCCATTGTCACAGTTTTGGACCTTTTATGGTGCTGTGCAAGACCCACATACCCAGTTGGGTGTAGGTGATAGAAGAAGTGTGGGAGTTAAGGGGTTCTATTATAGAACGGCACACTTTCCCTGTATGTGCCAAGGTGCACCTTAAAACAGATGCGCCGGATGCAAACAGGGAAAGTGCACCCAATTACATTGAATGAAGGGCCCTCAGGGCATTTGGATTACCAGAGATCCCCATGCAGGTGGGTCCGTCTGCAAAAGGATGTATGCAGGGCTCCGTAGGACCCACTTTCCCCCCTCTAAATGGCTGCCATCAGGGGGCGCACAGACAGTGTGCCACCTAAAAGGCAGCTGTTGCAGATCGTGGTGCAAAGGGATTCCCTCATTTGCATGAGGCCACACTACCATGCAAATGAGGGAATACCCTCTAATGATAGCACTGGCGCTTATGTGCACCAGCGATATTGGTATTACAGAATGGCAACGCATACGCTTCTGCAGCCCCTTCTGTAATAGCAAGGTGCCTCGGGGCACGCAAAGTGGGCACAAACGACCGTTGTGCCCCGGTGAACTTCGGAATTATGGCCCCTTGATGGTGTCAGCTTTGTTGTCGGCCCTAAATTTTAGTGATTTATAGCACTTATGAGGATTTTCTTTTTTTTTTGTCATAGTTCGGTATGTGTAAGGCTTTTTTGAGTAACAAAAGGTGGTGGGACCTTACTTTACTTGGACCTCAGATCTGCCTGGGTTGGTGAGATTCCTTTGGTCCAAATATTGCAGCCACACCCAATGGCATTTTGAGACTACTTGTCTTCCATATTGTCAGGGTACGTGAAAGAGTGGTATTGGTGTCGAACCAGGAGCCAATGTTTGCAAGCATCTGGTAATTCTTTGGTGATCTCTGCCAGTGGCACTTTGCCTGTCACTTACAGAGGTTAATCAAGAGAAGACAATCCAGTAGGTATGCCATATGTTAGTAAGCTTTTGCAATCAGGAAAAGTACTGATATTTGCATCTGTTCCATTTTTTCGTTTCTTGTTGTGTGTTGCACAGACAAGCAGAACCATTCAGAAAAGAAATCACGGAATACACATCTATTAGCAGTTGCTTCTCTCTTGATCACGTCTCTTTTCTTAATACTAACTCCGCTTTCATCTGTGAATGCATAAGAGCTGATATGTGAGTCTCAAGTGGTAGCACTGCTCTCGGAGTGGTGAGACCAACTAGTCAATCAATACCCTGACCAGTATCCATCACTCTGGCTCCTCCAGAGAAAATCACAAACCCTGGATTTTTTAAACATTTCTCGACATGTGGGGAAAAGAGGACACAAATGTAGCCTGATTTTTACTTAGTGAAAAAAAACACTTCTGAAGGCTTAAACACAAATTATGCAAAATGTCAAAAAAGGACTTCGTTCTCTGGGAGACTGAACCATAAACATTTAAAGTAGTTAATAGCAAATCCATTTATGTTAAAATAGATCCAATTTTCCATTCCCCGCAAAATGGTCAAAAGCAAATAACAACCACAACCTTTCTTTTCTAATCCCAAAACTATTTTAAATATTACAATTGTAAAAATGTACTTCTCATGTTAAATTAACTTACAAATGTTCTTTAAGTTATCCCACACATATGTTTTGCACACATCAGAAATGCTAAAATCAATCAATCTAATTTTAAAACACATTTAAACATTCTTTTAGTGTATTGGAAAAATCGGTTCTAATTATGTTTTCATTGAAAGTGGTAAATCAACAGACATTTCAGGGCTTTGTCTTCAGCTAAGACGTAAACCTGTCTACAGTTTTGTCCCTTCTGCAATGTTTGGGTCTTCGTCAGAATAAAAGATCTTTTCTGTGGAAAGGTTTGCTAAGGCAATGTTTTCTGGAGTATTCTATTCATATCTTTCAGCCACAGAATTAGCCATTTATAATTGTAGAAAAACAAACCTCAATCTTTGTGTAACTACTCCACCTTTTCATTGGAGTGCAACTTAACAAAATTAGCATATTATTTTTAGCTCGCTCTTTTTTAAACACAAAGCTAATCCTGGGAATCACTGATGTAGAAAAAATCAAACTGCATCTCTTTCGGCTCTAATTTTCAATGGAATGCAAATGGATTTCTCCAGTTTATACATTGTTCTTCATCCATTTATGAAAAATCTCAATAATATTGTCACACCAAAAGATATTTCTTCTGACTGCATGCATAGAAAAGGGGAATCACTGCAAAAGATAGTAGAAGACTGTTATTAAAAAACACTCATAAAAGTGGTACAGTATTTGAATTATGCCCATGCTGCTAAAGGTATGCCTGCAGCGTTTTCAGTAAGGGGGCCTCTAGTTTATAGAGGGTACATATAAGGAAATAGACGATGCCGGATTGGCTCTAACATCAGCATCTGCTGCACGGCTACAAATAGAACACTGAGAGAAGTTTATTTTTCTTTTCTGAGAGGCCAATAGGGGATAAAAGTAAACAAGTGTGAGACTTGAATACCTATAATTGACTCCTGTGGAGGAATGGAATATTTAACCTGGGTCTAGGTACCTTTTTTAAAGCTATTCAATGTAATATTTTATCGTAACAGATGTCTTCTTTATGACTGTCTTTTGCCCATGCGAAGATCTTAACAAATTTTGAATTTATCTTTTGATTTTTTTTCTATTGTGAAGCATTTTTAATGGATTGATTAAAAAGAATAAAATTCTGGTGATGAAGTTTTACCTAGCCACAGAGATACTTCAACCGTAAATCTTACTCTTCAATATAATTTTCAGAGCTATCTTATCATTTCAATCTTTTGATTCATGATTAGTAAATTTTGCAGGGAATAATAAAGTGCAATGCACGGTCCTATTTGATTTCTCCTCTCCCATTACATTCTTTTCTCTAGCTTGCATTTAGCTCGCCTTTTAAAGGAGAAATGTAGATAAAAGAGAACTGTATTACTATTCGTTGCTAAAATATGATTTGACGCACATGAAAATAAAATGGCTGGTAAGGACGGTGATACCTTCTGTCTTATTTGGGCAGTTCTAGACAGACAGTTAAGGTGCAAACTAAAGGAATTGTGGTCACAAAATCATCGAATACGGTGCTCTGAGACAGCAGCATATCTCTGGTATGCAAGAAAGGTGTAACTATTTAGGGGCTTGCAATACAATTAGTTGGATTTATGTCACTCAGGTCTTTTGCCTAACCCAGGGCAGTGAACTCCGCTCCGCTCGCGGAGTTTGCAGTTTCCCACACTCAGCATTAAGCGGAGCTCGCGTAGTTCAGAAAAACTCGGCTTCGTGCAGCAGAGCAGAGTTTTTTTCCTCGCTCGTGTTCACCAAAGTCAAGTTGGCGAGCGCGAGTGAGGAAAATCCACTTCCCAGCGAGATTTTTCCTCGTTCACGATTGCCAACATCAAGTTGGTGAGCGCAAGTGTGGAAAATAAACTTCCGGGCAAGATTTCTCAATGCTGGGGGTCAGGTTTCTCATTGTGAGTGGTCGCGTATGCTCTTGACTGCTCGCTTTGAGAAACTGCCCGTTTGCCAGGGCCGGACTGACTACCGGGCAGTTTGGAATGCTGCCGAGCTGGGGGTTGATTTCACTGCGGTGGGGGCTGATTTAGTTCATGGAGGCCTGCGTGTGCTTCGAAATAATTAAAGCAAAACGAATTTCGTTTAGCACACGCAGGTCTTCATGAACATAATCAGCCCCCAGCTCAGCAGCGTTCCAAACTTCCTGGTAGCCAGTCCGGCCCTGCCGTTTGCTTTGAGAAAGCTGCAGCTTGAGTAAACATCTACTGGAGTGGCATTAAAGGTAAGCTTGCGCTGTGCATGGTGCTGTCACAATGATTGCACAGTGTGGACAAATATCCGGCACTGTGCAATCACCGCGAACATCATTTTTCTACCATACTTTGCCTCTTGCCGAGCTCCGCGTAGCGCGACAGAGTTTTTTTTGCACTTCGCGTAGCTCCGCGTAGTGTAACTCCGCCCAGGGTTACTTTTGCCATCAGGGAATTTCCAGTGTTCCAGGGTCCCATATTGGCTACTTTGTAAAAAAAAAAAAAAGTAAATAATTATTTCATCCAAATCAAGGCTATACCTAATCTCAGTGCGATACTTTGATTCACAAATACTGCATGAAATGATTCATGTACTTCAACCCACTCCTCTTCCTACAAAAAGGGTATGCTTCAAGCAATGAGAAAGACGTAGGTTAACTGGCCACATTGGTTGAATTTTTATTTGGCTGAAATTTGATCTTTGAGATCAAGCTTCACTTCATTTGCACTGACAATGTTCTGAAGAAGGACACAGGATATGTAAAAGAAAAAAAGAATTATCATATTGTGATATGTTCTCTTTAATTTTCTTACATCTACGTCCAAATTGCAAACCCATACTCTTTTAACAAAATCTAAAATGTTGAACTAAGGTTATGGACTGTAAAGATAGAAACAGTATGAGTTACAGTTGTCCTGCAGTTGAGAGTCAAATTCAAATGTTTGATAAGATTTGAGTAATTGAGCTTCTAGCTGCTTAAAGAGATCATTGCTTACAAACTAGAAAATCTACTAAGGATGTGAAATGCACCCTACCAAGTTAAATGATTGTATTGGTGTGGAGAGGTCTATTCAGACCAGCATTGGTGATTTGCTAATGATGTTAGACAGAATACATTGGTTTGTTAGAACATTAATTAGAAAAGGGGTTGAGGCATTCCACATGCTTAGTAACATTTATGGGAGCACCTTGCTTCTAGCGAATGTCTTTTTGTATTATGTCAGTTCCTACTATATATATATGCTTTCCAAGGACAAATCTTTTGCTTAAATTACACTTGTCTTTTGTTTTCATGGTGACTTCCAAGCAAGTGTTACAACAATGAATCATCTATATCCACTGAGGCATTGAGTTCTCAAAATAAACTATTACAATATATGGCCAGACTATAAGGCGTACAATCTGCAAAATAATAGAAATATCTGTTATGTATCTGTGCTGTGCTGTTTAGAGTGATGCGAAAATAACAAGAGATAAAATTAGTAGACACGATGATGGACTCATGGCTGTCCCACAAGAAAGAACACATTATGTCCTTTATGCCTATTTACCTATCACTCTAAAATTATAAAAAAAATGTCCAGAAAGAACCATCTGCCCATCAGATCACATGATGATGCCAACAGAGGTGCCACAACACTTTCAGAAACTATCAGAAATATATTAATGTTTCAACATCATTGCAAATATTTAAATTGAAATTTAAAACAGTAGTGCCACTGGGCAAGGTTTGTGGGTGGTGTTGTCATACGTAGAAGGCAGAAAAGCAGTGGGTGCTTTCTATACTTGTTGAGCGATAAAGTGGTAGAGGGCATCCGCATTTTCCTTATTCATAACGGGAGAAAAACTAAAACCCTTGTCTACTCGAACTCGCTACATGAAACTGTAACTAGAGCAAGTGACATAAAAGCATGCCTGGGGTAGGCTGGGACGGGTTTACACATGAAAGTAACACATGGATGCTTCCAGGGTCCCCCCGCCCCAAGCATGCCATGGTGTCTACTCTCTTACCATGATATACATGTCCTTTAACAAGGAAAAGGAGATCGAGCAAGACCATTGTTCTAACCCTGCTCAGGTTCCTCATATGGCATCTTCCATCAACCAGGATGGAGAGGAGGTCTGTGTGTCACAGCTATCATTGCAAAGGTTTTATTGCACACAAAATAGCGGGTCCAATTTACCTTTTAAGCGTGAGTCATACAGTGAGAGCAGGGGCATAGCTTGGTCAATAAGATTGTGAGGTTGTGAGCTTCAGATTTTCCGACAATCAGGCTGGCATATAATGTTTAAATAAATAATACGACAAGCCTAAAGGGCAGATGCAGATTGGTAGGAGTATTGGAGAGAAAACACAATATTTAGTAAAATAACCATCATTTTTGAGGACTTTCTAAACAGAGAGGGAAAAAGTGGGTGTGCGTTTTTGTCCGAATGAATCTAAAAATTCCTGGTGAAATCTGACAGGTGTATCCCCATACGCGACTGAAAGCACCTGGACCCAACTTTTTGTTGGAAAATACATTTATGACGGGGGTGTAACACCCCAAACACCCCCCACCCCGAAGCTACGCCTCTGAGCAAGAGTACCGAACCGTACAAAGGATGATGGAATACTAAACCTTCCCAGCTCTGCAATTTCAATGAACTAAAGACTGCTCTGGACCTGACTGATAATAGTCTATTTTAGACCCAGTGAGAGACAGATGAGGGAACAAGGCACTATCTATATATATTGGTGTTCCACCAGCTTTCTACCCAAGAGAGTTAGTTACTTGCTGCATGTATGGGAATGTGATCCCGTATGGACTATGGACAGCCTGGAAGGAAAGATGTGGCTTAAATCCACACAAAGGATGTATCCTGCGAATCTACACTCTGCCAGACAGCATTTGGTGTTAAAGCAGGTGACCTAATTCTTTAATTCAGGAGCTTTTTTGTGGTACCAGTAATGTCATCTTCTGGCTATTTCAAGGCGCTTATATATTCATGTATTTATAACAGTGGGAGAGTGGAAGCGTAAATGGATTTTGTTGTACCAAATTCACCATAGAGGGATGTAGTTGAGTTATGGGGGGGGGTGTGGACAGAAGAAAGTGGGAGTCCGAGGCTTAAGGGTTTGGGATTTCAAGAAGGTCTCGTGCAACGTCCTTGTTTTATCCAGCCATGTTGTTTTTTTTGTTCAAGTGGCAGCAGCACATTATTCTCAGTCAGTAAATAAATGAATACTTTATGTTACATCATTTATCATTTCATGGTGTAGGATTCAAAGAACACAATAGAAGATCCAGAAACAACAGGCGTCTCATTACTAAAGAGTACCCCCCCCAATGTTTATCTATATAAATAAAAATGTAACTTCGTTTGTTCAAAATCTAAAATCTCCGAAAGTTCTTCACCGATTGCTTTGAAATTTTGACACAACGTTGCATTCGAATACGCGAGTGTTTTTATATACATAACATTGGATTCGAATACGCGAATGTCGAATACGCGCGTGTTTTTAATCGAAAGCACAGACACATGCAAATGTCAATGTGCGTTTGATAAAAATCTTAAATCTACTAAAGATCTTCACCGATTGATTAGAAATGTTGACACAACGTTGAATTAGAATAAGCACGTGTATATATATTTTTTTAATCTGAAGGACGAACAGACCCTATTGATTGGGTTGCTGCGCAACAACTACAATAGACGCATAGAGACATTAGTCTACATATATTAGGATTGACAGTTGGTGCCAGGATGGCAGAACGGGAAGTGAGTGGAGGGAGGGGGGAGGAGTTGGTTCACTTGGCAACATTAAGAAAGGACGCATAAAGACAATAGTCTACATATATTCCCTTGGCAACATTAAGAAAGGACGCATAGAGACAATAACCTACATATATTAGGATGGACAGTTAGTGTCAGGATGGCAGACCGGGAAGCAGGTGGAGGGAGGGGGGAGGAGTTAGTTCACTTTGCAACATTAGCGCGTGTTTATATATACACAATCTTGGTTTCGAATATGTGCGTGTCCAATACGCGCGTGTTTTTAATCGAAAGGCCGAACAGACCCTATCGATTTGGTTGCTGCGCAACAAATACAAGGGACGCATATAGAGAATAGTCTACATATATTAGGATGGACAGTTGGTGTCAGGATGGCAGACCGGGAAGTGGGTGGAGGGAGGGGGGAGGAGTTGGTTCACTTTTCAACCCAAACAGACCCTATCGATTTGGTTGCTGCGCAACAAATACAAGGGACTCATATAGGCAATAGTCTACATGTATTAGGATGGACAGTTGGTGTAAGGATGGCAGACTGGGAAGTGGATGGAGGGAGGGGAGAGGAGTTGGTTCACTTTGCAACATTAAGAAAGGACGCATAGAGACACTAGTCTAAATGGATTAGGATGGACAGTTGGTGTTAGGATGGCAGACCGGGAAGTGGGTGGAGGGTGGGGGGAGGAGTTGGTTCACTTTGCAACATTAGCGTGTGTTTATATATACACAACATTGGATTCGAATACGCGCAAGTCCAATACGCGGGTGTTTTTTATTGAAAGGCCGAACAGACCCGATCGATTTGGTTGATGCGCAACAAATACAAGGGACGCATATAGACAATAGTCTACATATATTAGGATGGACAGTTGGTGTCAGGATGGCAGACCGGGAAGTGGGTGGAGGGAGGGGGGAGGAGTTGGTTCACTTTGCAACCCGAACAGACCCTATCGATTTGGTTGATGCGTAACAAATACAAGGGACGCATATAGACAATAGTCTACATATATTAGGATGGACACAAACATATTGTACACCCACAAGCATTGTGAAATTCAAAATATTAGAAATGTGTGCTTACTCTTTTCTTTCTCTTCCATTTAACCAGACTGAGCCACAGCAACGCGTGGCCGGGTACAGCTAGTGATAATATAAATGAGACTTTTCAAGTACAGTACCAATGACCTAATATTATTTAGTGACTGAAGAAGGCATTTTTCTGAAACACCCATGAGTTTTTTTTACTTGAAACATTTTCCTTTCTTGTTTGTTAACATTCTAATTTATTTTTACTTTAGTTTTTGCAGTTTAAGTTTAGATCTTCAGGAAAATATTATGGCTACTATTAATATTTGACTGATTGAGACTCTTCACATGGGAGCTGTTTCACGGTCATGTACGCAAGTGTACACAGACACAGAATGAAGGTTGAAATTGTGCTATATCATTTAGTTACAACACACACCCTGTAGGGAGTATAGCATGGAAACCTGGGGCAGAAAACATTTTCTATGTAGATGCAGTTCAAGTACTATCTCACTAAGTTAGGGTGATAGCAGATGTGCTGCAGACAGCAGATTCCCTTAAAAGCTACTACATGCTTCCCTTCTGCTTCTGTGTGCAGTTGTGTACAGGATCAGGGTATGGCCACATATGTCCAAATTAGAGGAAACAGTTGAGTGTTCTCCTTTTGGTGCAGTACAATCACTCAGCAGAAGGGTGGTGGTCCTAGGCCTGTTGGTACTGGTGCATGTGAAGTGGTTCGGTTTCTCTAACTACAAGAAATGTCTGCACTTAGAAATAACAGCAATTAGACATGAATAACAGCAATTAGACATGAACATGATTACTAGAAGCAAACAATTGCAATGTCTGGCTTCTTCTGCTGTATTCCAGCTTCATGAGTTATCTACAGCGGAGGTTGAGTTTTAAGTATATGCAGAGCTAATTTGTGAAAACAATAAGTGCCAGGGCCATCGTCAGGAGGCCACTTCAGCTTGCATTATCCATTGCTCCCACCAACACTGCCAATGACAGTACCAACACAACTATTTACCATCACTCTCTTGCAAGTGTGACAATTCATACTATTCCACGCCCCAAATCATTGACTTGGGGGGCAGCTATTAGTCAATGTTACTGTATATTGAATTAATAAACAGCTGATGTTATGCTCATACCTAAAATAGGCAGACTGTCAAAAGCTCTGGTGCAGACAATAAAGTGCCGTTGCTAAGCACCGGAAACCACTGGCTCAAATTAAGCATTGAGTATATGTGGTGTGAATTACTACACTAACAAAGCGGGGGGCTGAACTGTTCCTGCAAGGAGTGGGAAGAGAAGAGGAAGACTAAGGAGGACTATGCAAAAGCTGGCGTGACCAGAGGTGTATATGTAACACCTGTGGGCATCCCTTTTGTTGGATGTATTTGCCTCACACACCCCGAAGGATGTCATGCTTCATCATCGGCGGTTGCTCCTCGTCGGGGGGGCGGTGCAATCCCCGACGGGCACACCTCAAAGAGGGGCACTTTGGCGGAGATCTTTTGTATCCAACTGCCCTATGGTGAAGTGTGGGTGTGTGGGCGGGGAGGCAACTGAGCCTAAGGTGAAGGTTAAAATGCAGTAAGAGGTACCGGAAACTATTTTATTCTGGTGGTCCCCCTATTGCAGTTAAAATCGTGAAAACGAGCTCACTCAGTGTCACCTCGTTAGGTAGAGTGACCTATGTGGAGCTCTGAAAAACAACAAGTGGTCAACATGTTTCTCGCAAATGGATTACTATCCTGCGATTCATCAGGACCTTAGAACGTGAAAAATAATGAAGAAAATTAACTCAATAACATGCTAGTGTCATGTATATGGTGTGGTATGGGTATACAGTTTACCTCAATGGAAAGTCCTATGCCTAAGGGTTAAGGGCTAAATACCACATGAGTGGTCGGCGGGTCAGTACATCGGGGTAAGCCTTCAGATTTGGCTCACTCTGCCCGTGTCCGCGTGGGATCACCTACCCATCTCCGCCGAGCTCGGATAGAATGTGAATTACTACAGCATGCCTTCCCATTAATACAACGCACTCTGACTGGAAAAGGGTAGTTTTACCATGGCTTAATCAATGCCCAGCAGTTGGCAATGGAATGTCTGTTACAGCTTCTTAGACCACAAGCTGCCTTTACATGACCTGATTGTGTAGACATGTGGCTGAATAAAACACTGGGTTGAAAAAAAAAGGCTGAACCTCAGTACGGGCTCAGATTGTAATAGGCTTTATATCAGAATATCACTTAGAGAAATTCTGTCCTGCAAAAATATTGTGGTCTAAATATCCAGAAACACAAAATTTAGATGGTTTCATGGTAATTTCATGATATTTTGGTAATTTACATGCAAGGCCTTTATCTCAGAATTTTCAGTGTTTCTCCAAACTTGCCTAGTCGTACGATCTGTCTCTTAGTCTTAGAATTTGCAGCGCTATCTCATACCTGTTAACTCTCTGGGGCAGCCCCTCACACTTAGGATTTCCTGTGCTATTGTCAAACCAGGGAAATTTCACCAGCTGATCTTCAGGTTTATATTATTCTTACTTCATAGTTTATTAACTGTTTTTGAAGCATCTTTGATGGCAAATGCAAGATGTCTCACCACATGACTAAATCTGAAGGTCGATATTGGTAACTTTTAATGTATAAAGTAAAAACACATATCCTGCTGATATCCAAGTAACTCCATGATGCAGTTTTGAATGAGAGACAGCCTGTGTGCAGCTGAACCTGATGTATGGTGCACCAGCACGCTCAGGGAAGCCTAGGGTAGCAACCTCATTCCAGGGCAGTACGAACATGGCTTCCAGACAAGAATTTTCACCTACAAATCATTCATTTTTGGTGTGTTAGTGCAATTCGTACTGGAATCAAACCAAGACTACAACATCCAGAATGTATTAGGCTGTTACACAAAAATCCAGGATCGGAATGTTTGTAATAACTTGGAGGGAGGGGGTCAACTTAGCGAAGGCACTCTATCCTAACACTGCTCTTTTCAACTGCCCCAATGTATTTCCAGGTTTGTATCTAAGGCTTCATTTTGGGTGTGCACCTCTCACTTCCTACAACTTACCCACCTGCACCTCCTGTAGGCAAAAATTCCCCAATCGAAGCAAACTCTTTAGACCATTCTTTAGGTGCTTTATAAATAAGACACAATTCTGATTGTATTACAAAATGCAGCAGAGGAGGAACATATCGTTCTGTGGCCATGTACTATAATTGTCATGTTATATAACAGATAGTTTTACAGAGCTGCATTGTCATTAGTAGTTGTACTATCGCCAGCAAATTGTACAAAATAGATTTTACACTAGTATTTGTGCCTGATGCACTTTCTATATTATACTTAATCTGACCATTAATAGTTTGCCTATCTGGCAGTTTATTTCCTTCTCTTAGTAGTGACATCGATTATTACGGGGCATGCTTATCTCTTTAAACCCATAAAGGATATTGTCTCTTGCTCTTTTGGGGTCCATAGGCGGCAAACAGGTATCGACAAGATGTTACCATATTCAAGAACACATTACTTTTGTCGATACCTTTCCATATCATTCTTAAGTTGTCAGTTGAGGGTGATAAATTACTTGCTCCTGGTTCTACAATAAAATTGGATCCCATTGGTTTAAGTACTAAGACTCATGCTCATACATAGTCCTGCATGCGACACATGTACTCGACATTTACACTGGATGTCAGCGTACGTTTCCCAGCTTTAAATAATAGCGGACCCTTACATGGGTGATCTAGTCAGCTGCACTCACTGTCTCAATGAAAAAGATCTGGTCGTCACACTATCACTCTTAAAACATGGAATGCTGCCACCACTTTATTTACTATACTCAGTACAGGGGCAGTTGTCCTCTTTACACTGAGAGATTTCACCTGGTACACCCCATCCAAATCACAGGACAGGTCTTGGATCTCGCATAGTCAAAGTAACGTCAGGGCGTCTGCACACACTTTAGGTTAGTATGATGCCAGGCCACAATAACAAGCATTTGCAATGCAATAGGTCTCGCACTTATGAGAGTTTGAGCTATTGGGATTGTGAAGGACAATAGCTTTAATTCTCGCTAATGCGAGACCTATTGGATTGCAAATATGTGTTGTTGTTTACAAGCGCCCCATGTCGTGTTTTCACGTTAATAGATGACGCACCCCCTTCTTTAGACGGGCCGTGTTTAAAGAAAGGGCTGCAGCAGCCATTTAAAGTGGGAGCGTGGTATATAGGGCGCTTTTACAAAAAAAACATTTGCTTGTCAACTTGACAAACACATGCATTTTCATTTTAAGTTGACAAACAAATGCATTTTTTTGTAAAAGTGCCTCATGCTGCGGTTTCACTTTAATGGAGGCCCTGCCCCTCTCTTTAGACGAGGCTCGACTAAAGAAAGGGACTCAGCCTCTATTAACGTGAAGGCGTGGCATGGAACGCTTGTAAACAACAACAAAAAGTGGATAAATCGTTTTTGAAAAATGTGGCTGCCACTATGGCATGCCGTGCTGAATACAGCATGCCTCACAGAGCAGCGCTTGTGCTGCCCGGGCTTGACCTAAAAATGAAGGAAAACCAAATATACACACAGTTAGGCACTAAGGGCAGGTTAACACACCTGTCTCCTATGCAGGAGACATCTGTGTCAAAGCATGTTCAATATCAGAACTCTTTAATGGTCTGCAGATGGAAATCAAAAGTGGGGGTTGGTGTGGAAAATCTGCATGCATAGGTTTAGAAAATTGGTTATCATTCACAAAAAAAGTTTTTTCCAAGTGAAATCTTTGCTTTGCTAGTACTTACTGTAAAAATTGGGTGCTTTCATGAACTTCCCCAAAGTTTGCGCACCAATTACACCCTGAGAATTAACTTTTGAAGCACAAATAAACATGGAAACAAACATCAAATGTTTGTGAATACCCACAAGGTGATAATTCGATACTCCTTACTTCATGTGGATTTCCTTTTACGCGTGAACTCTCCTACTAATACCTGCAAGGTATCACTTAGAGCTGTGGAAATAACTGCATAATTTGCAGATATTTTCCCTTTGTGAGTGATATCGCAGTATGCAAATATATGCAGATTTTGACAAAAGTGCCACATTTTGCATGATCAGTTTTTCACTTAATCTACCTGCAAGCTTTACTTTCAGACACAAAAAAGTTGTATTAATCAGATCTTGTGCGCTTAATTGCAATTTCATAATCGATGCTAAACATTCTCGACATCTACAGAATATGGTACTTACTGGCCGTCTTTGGTTTCCTTCGGTAAGTGAATTTGACTCTCTGGCACTGACACCAACTACTTATTAGTTAAACTTGTACGATGTTTTGTTAACACTCTATGTATCTTTCAGCCTTGCTCCTCCCAGATTACATCACAAGATCATTCACGTGGATGCCTGCCCTTTGGTTGAACGCTCCAAAATAAACGTTATATTTTGGAATGTGTAAAAAAAAACTAAAACATGAAGTTCACTCTAATAACCCCATAATTATATGTTTTTCCACCCTGGCATTTCGAGTGACATCACATAACACCTGTGCGCTTTTTCGGTCTCGCGCCTAGCATTGCAGTGCGCAGCACTGTCGCGCAATGCAAGACATTTAGTAGGTGAAAAGCGGGGTTTCATAGAGTGACCTAGGAATCGCACACGCTTATGCGTTTGCTTCTCCTTTTGTGCCACGCGATTGGGCTTTGCGTGTGTTGTTTTCACTAAGACGGCACGCTATACGCCAAAGGCGGTCGCGTTGCTCCGCCCATGGCCTATTGGTGTCTATTACGCACACCAGGCCGTCATGTGGTTTCAACGGGCGCGATAATTGAAACCACATGTCTCCCTGTGGCGCGCGTGCGCAGCACTCGCCGGCTTCTCCTGTTTTTGGATCCATTTCACAGGGAAGCAACTAATTCGGAACCCCTGGCTAACGGACCACAAAGGTGCGCGCTGTTTTGTGAGCGTGTCTTTTAAACTTGTTAACTGTTTTATTCTCTTTAAAAAAAGATAAAATGTGATCCCTATGAGCTAAGCTTTGTTTTTGTTCGAGTGAACTTTCTTTCTGAAGCGCTTTTGTCATTCCAAATTTTGAGTACATCTTTTTTAATTTAAATTGACCTTTCGTTAATCTAAGTTCGGTAAATACATAGCACAGAAATAATAGTCGAAACCTGAGCTCTGTTTGATGGTCATCGGCGGAAGCACATAGGAACCGATCTGCGGCTGGCAAGTCACCGTCTCTGTAGTGTTCCACTGAGACAGGCTGATCGGGAAGGTGCTCCTTGTGATTTGTGCACCCCCTTTGGTCTCACTGTCTCTGTTATGACTCCACCCCCAGAGGCCCTGCTATTCACCTCCCACCTCACGACGGCATTGCTGACTTCAGTCACGCACATGATCACTGATGTATTCTGCTGAAAAAGTTCTTCAAAAGGCGGCTTGTTTGAATTTCAAGCTGTGTACTTAATAACAATCTCGATGCGCCTACGGCTCGGAGGGCAGGCTTTTATTAGGATAGGGTGGGGCTGGGCACCACAGGACAGAGAGTAATCACTGCTCCGAGAAGCGGGCCATCGAGGCACTGTGTGTGACCCCTCGAGTCGCCCCTTTCCTCCCTGTTCCCAGAGGCTAGCCGAGTGCCTGAGTACCGCCTCAGCTTTATGAGTTGAATAGAGTGCACGCCCGCTCCCAAAGGGCAGTAAACGTGCAGGTTTTGTAATGGATGCCCTTGCCGGGTACTAATTTACATACCTTTTCACAAGAATCGATCACCTGCAGGTGACTCTGGAGTATATGTAACACGTTGGCTGTTTAAAGGTTGAAATGTGTGACATCAGGACCGATGGGAAACCATTCCTTTTCATTCTGAGACTCTTCCAGTTTCTTTTCTAAGCGGTTAATAATTTCGATACAAGAACATTCATACCTGCGGGCACTAAGAGGCGCTTTCAGCATCAGTTAACACTTTCTCAGCTGCCCAAGAGGGCATACACGTTTGCACAAGTTATTTTTTGCAGTTTTTTTAAGAGAGTTGTGAAAAAACAAAACATTGGGGGGGGGGGTAAATTTGTTAGGCGTAAAGGGCAAAAACAGGTGAGACATTTATTATAGACCTGCATAACAAAGCATTAGTTTTCTGTCGCCACGGAACGAAATACATTTGGCAGCCACAGCACCGCCGCACCCATTCCATGCCAGGCGGCAACCGTGCATACATCCAATTCTGGGACTTGCCTTTACAAACATGTGCCCTTTGGCATTTTCTGAAGAAATGTTATTCAAAGGAACCCACAGGAATAAGAAACCAGGTAAAAGCGATTTGGAAATAGAAACCCCAAACTGTCTGCCCAGCATCTGGAGAAATGCAGCAATACAATGGCAAGATTAACCAACTTTGTCTTTTATTTAATTTCTACCAACAGATAGCTCTAAAATGTCCTGGGTCCAGGTGCGACCAGTTCATCCAGTTCATGTTTCCTCTTTGTCTTATCGGAATTGTAGCCCTAGCGATCCGGTTGTAAAATGGGACTAATGTCCCAAAATGCAAGGAGAAACCGTTGCATGGACGAGCTACTTACGCATGGGCTTTGGTGACATAAGAACTCTATCTCTGCCAGTGACACTTTCCCATGAATGGCTCATCCAATCACATAAATTAAAGTAATAATCCATGTTCAGCTGACCCCTCGGGTCTCTGGGCCCCGGTACCACTGCACAGTGCAACTGCTGCCCCAGTGGACGCTCGGCCCCTGTGCATAGGCCTGGCTATGTTGACATTAATTAGAGTGAACTTGTAAAATAATGTTAGACACTAAATAGGCGGCTTGTATAAAGCTTAGACAGCTGTAGTTACTGCCACACACAATGTAGTGTCTGAATAAGGGTGCCTACTCTCTTGGTTAACCTTCAGATCCTCAAGAAATCAAAAATGTTATATTATAGAATGGGAGAGGCACTTCAAACATATTTCTAAGTCCAAAATTACTGCATAATCAACATTGTGGTAGTGTATTCAAACAAAGTCGTGATTCATGAGTCTTCCAAACAATTAGTAGAGTCCATTCACTCTGTTGGGGTATTTGTGGCTCAGTGTGCCATGCCAACTCTTTCTATGACACTTAGTACAGCATGGAGTGAAGAAATTAGATGCACTATAATCACAACAGGGCTGTTATGGGAGAAAGAATAATGCACTTGCAATATGTGACTATAAGCAATAGCTATACACCGCCGCCCAGAGGAAGCTCTGTGTTTCGGAATGAAGCGCATTGGCTGTACTTTGGAATCATTTAATAAGAATATTTAATAAAGAACCACTTTTACCACACATTCTCCAACAATGTGGATGGACTTTATTCATTGTTTGGAAGAGTCATGAATCAGGACTTGAATTGAATACGCTACTGCAATTCTGATTATACAATCATTTTGTACTTAAAATATATTTGGAGTGACTCTCCTATTTTAACAATATAACAACTAAAAAAAGGTTTCCAGATGAACCCCTCTCTCATCAGGAACATCATTTTACTGTCATGAGTCTTTCATAAACAACCTGGTGCATCTGGGAGTTGTAGTCTGGGCTTATTTCAAGTGATTCAAATGGACTAACACAGCTTGAAACCAGGCCTTGTTGAACTAGTACCTAGAACTGTATCATGGTGCCCCTGGGGATATGGAGACATCTGGCGCTGCTCGCTCTGCGAGGCAGGTAGTAGTAGAGTATGCTGTGTTAGCCTCGCCCACTCTCCGCCCATACTTTTCATTGGCTGGTGTCATTGTCCTTGGTAAATGCTGGCTTCTGATTCATTATGATGCTTGTTAGTCCCTCCATGTAACTGCCTTGTCTCCATTTGTAATCACCCATGAGGACTCGATCTTTTACTGTGTCCTAACTCGGGAGCTTTCATTACCAGTTCCGACAACTATTTACTTAATTAAGGGACACAGCATGCACGTGGTGCCAGCTTCGGTATTGGCGGCCGCTTCCTAACCTAAGTTGCATTTCATTTTCTGTTTTTTTTAAATTTTAAACTTTAATACAGAGCGGGGCGCCCGCTTCAGGGACACCTTGCTCAGTTTATTTTTTGTATTGTTTTTTAACCCCTTCTGTGCTCATGACGGAGCGGTTCCGTCATGAGCGTCGGTTGAGCTGTGCTCATGATGGAACCGTTCCGTCATGACCACACCCGTTTTTAAGAACGTTCAGCACAGCGCGAAAATTCGCACCGCGCTGAACGGGTTCATTTAATGCCGAGCGCGGCGCACGCTTCAGGGACATCGTACTCGGTTTATTTTATTATTTTAAAAAATGTAATACAGAGAGCGGTGCCCGCTTCAGGGACACTGCGCTCTTTTTTTAAAAACTTTAATGAGCGTGGCACCCACTTCACAGAAACTGCGCTGTTACTTTTAATATTGTACATGACAAAGCCTTTTAATTTTTCGTATATGGCATTGCCATTTACAATGCCAATAGCTCCAAAACTCGTTTTTGCAGCCAGCATATTACTCTTGTCTCCCCTAGCAGCTAACCTAGTTCCCATTTTCTGGTTCTCCAGCACCGCAAGGTCATACGAATGGTGATAGCGCTATGAAAATAATATCACTCCACTGCATACAAAAAAACAAAATTTTAAAATATTGTCATTTTCAACATCAAGAGCTCTAGCTTTCACCAATGAGAAACCTATTGCACTGCAAATGCTTGTTTTTAATTGTCCATGATGTTTACTTCGTATTTATGCTGTGCGAAGTCAACTGATTTGTTGATACTAAGCTATGTAAGGTTCTATATGTTGGCTAAATACTCTATGGTGCGAAAGGGTCAAAAATATTTATTATTTGTCCCTGCGGCATTCAGTAAAAAATCTGTGGCCTGGACCCTGTTGCTTATCACTGCAGCAGCGCCTCCTACTGGCTAATCAAGATGCAGCATTCACTGCAGTCGAATAACAAAATCCCGGCGCTGCTAGCTTGCGGGTTGAAGGTCAGTCAGGGGCTGCTCCCGCCTGAGCCTAGAGTGTTCTGGACGTTTCTTCAGGCACGAGGGAACCTACGCAGAGTGGGGCTTTGAAAGCGAACAGTCGTTCCAGACTAAAAACACGAAGCTCAATGTTTGGGAAACTGCAACATAATAAGTCAATTTCGAGGCATGCAAGATTGGCCTCGAGCTGAACACAAAAGAGGAGAGAATTTCCTTCCCTTCCAGTCCGGAATGGCTTTTTCCCAGTCGCTTTTCTTTCATCGCACATCCAATAAAACGTCAAAATATATACTGCAGTCCTTTTTAGTGAACTACATTTTTAAGAGCCCCTCCCCCCGCTATAATATGTCGAGGAGAGCATATTTTTTGGCACCAGCATTCGTGCAGATGTTTTTTTTCTTTCTTCCAGAGGTCTTTCGTGATTGCTTGTGTGAATAATGGGTACGGACTGGCAAAAAGCCAAGTCTGTTCTAATAGCCAAATGTATAAAACCACTCTCCTCCTGAAAGAGGGGCCCCATTAGGCTAATATATTATTACGCATGATTACAATTACAGGACTGGATCTGCAGCGGGAGAGAGCCAGTGGCTTCAGCCGAGCAGCCGAACAGAGAATACTGATGAAGCGACGCCGGAATGCGAAAGAGCCGGGGGTCTCCACTGAAACCCTCAGTTCTTTTCAAAGCCACTGCACGGTCGATTATGCCACTGAACTTTCAGAAAGCAAATGGAGAACAATGTCGAAGTCTCATCTCGAATAAACTCCCTATGTATGACTTTGTTACTACTCAAGCAAAATGATTGAAACTGTTCACTTATCGTTTTTTCTTCCTTTTTTTTTAAATGAAACCCACCACTCAATTTCCCCATGTCTAAATTCAGCTACTTTTACCAGGTCTCACGGAACACGAGTCTTCGTACCCCAACACTGTTGTCAGCGATTTCCCCCATTTATTTTATAACCCTAGTTTTCACCAGTTGCACAATTAATTACTAAAAAAGTTTAGAACAGACTTGAATACAGTTCTATCTTGTAGTTTTACAAAAAGGTTAAGAAAACACTGCAGCATCATTTTAAAAAGACTCCAGTAATAAAAACAAATACTATATACGTTCTAATTTATTATTATTTTGCGAAAGTTTTCCGAAAAAAAATTGACATTCAAAGACAATGGCTCTCCATTTTGAATGAAAAATGTTGAGCGCAACCACTGCGGCATCCGCAAAAACTATACACAGTGCAATGAGTTTAACTGTAGTACCTACTTTTATTTTTGTTCCATTCCTTTGGCAAATGGATGCAAATCAAGGGGATTGTGCACAATGGGAACTGGGAGGTGATCAGAATATTTATTCAGAGTGAATCCCAGTCCTATTTATTAATCAAATGGCATATTGCCTGAAAAGAATAAAAGATCACATTGGCATACCACAATAGGTTGTGACAGAGGCGCATGTGAGCCGCCAGGAGAAACAATGCCCAGAAAGCGGTCGCAAGAAATGAATTCCTTAGAATTATAACTGCTACGTGGATAACAATTCTTGTAAAAGATGCCTATTTTCTGAAGCTCTCTGTGGTAGTCCGCGGTCACGCGATTGCAAAAATTCACAACATTTATAAAGATAATCCAATGCTGCCTAATATCTCATGCAGACAATGAAATATATAATGATGCAAAGCGTATATTAACTAAGGCAAGGATTGTTAAGTACATGAGGTGCTAACAAAAGCATTAATATAACATTCACCTCCATAGATAAGGAACGCCTAAGCCCAATCGCTGAAAACATATATGCCTATTTGCACAGAGCACTGCAAATTATGCAAGCAGAATAATTAATGGTGGGAACTAATCTGTAGGAAAAAAATATGTTAGACAACGTTCATTACAACATGATGTAAATGAGTTTCTCACCAATGATGTCACTGATTGGCTGAGATGCAACGCTGGTCTTGAGCAGTGCAGCATGGCTCGATTGGCTGCTGGCTCTCTTAGTAACTGCCAGCCAGGGCAGTGGTCGAGTCAGACTCTATTCTCCCTCTCTTGTTGTCGCTTCAAGTGAATCTTGTTCAACCCAGCTGTGTCTCCATGGCGTTGGCACCCTAGGAGAGTTTCCCTCCTGCTTCCCACAGCTCTTGTCTGTAAGGCGGTCGCTGCCGTGAAATACCAGTCATTGGCAACAAGCCCAGACTTCGCGATTAGAGCCGTCTATAATACAAGAAAAGAGAAAGAAAATAAATTTGCAAAAAGCCCATTCGCTAAAACTAAGCAGGGTAATTAGGCGTAGAGACTTCAAATTACTTACAATCTTTTCGGCTTTTTAGAGAACTGATTTTTTTTAAACAACATTTTCTCATATGCAAAGAAATATCATTAGATAATTAAAATTGAAAAAAAATCTTATGTGTTTACCTTGAATTTCCAGATCTTCAATTGTTTTCCCAATCCCCCGAAATGATTTTGCCTCCCAATTGGAAAATGTTACCGCATACCAATTCATGATCAAGTCATTATTTTACAGGCAAGCGATAATAATTAACATTAATTTTGAGTTATCGAATAAGATGGGGGCATAGGGAAAATCCAGCATGAAGAGGGAGAGAAAAAATTATACAGTGTATGCAGTTCATCTGTCTAACTCTCTGCAAAAATCAGGCAGCCATATCAACTTTACCAGACAATGGAACAACTACAGGGTTTCTCCTAGACAGGTCCTTTATAACCAGTCAGCATTATGTGATGTAGAAAGTGACCAATCGGTAAGCTGCTTTTCACAGCAGTGACAGAATAGGTGCACTGTGCACAGTGTTCTGCAAGACCCTGACAGCAGTGCAGGTTAAAATGCTGTGCATTGGAATATGCATACGTCGTTTTATAATACCATCACCATTAGTGATCTTCTTTGTTTATTGTTTTTGCATCAGACTACTGCGTTGAAGTATTAACATTTGCTGAGTCGTGCATAGATATCTGCACATCATGTTAGTATGCGTAAGATTGCCTGCTCATTTAAATAATGAAAATACTCAATTTATTTCAGTAAACAAGTACATTATTTATGTTTTGCAAAAGACCATCATAGGTGGTGCTTTAATTTGTTGAAACAATTAACAGGCCGTTATTGACTTAGTAAAGCATTTTTTCAGTCAGTGTGGCAGTGCAAGGAATTGGATGTATACCTCTTGTCATTATCTTTGAAAGAAAACCCAAAGAAAATGTATGTCATCCATTGTTAACATCCACCAAATGCACATTGTTTAAAAAGGGCATGGTAGGCATCTTTCTAGCATGTGCGGCTTTGTCGTACCTTCGTTATTATTTGTTTTAAAAATGTGCCTGACCGTTTAAGAAATATGATTTCATTAGTTTCCATTGATTAGGTGAACATATTTTGGCGCTCTACTTACCACCAAGCCTCATGCTAATTTGCTTGAGGTTATGTATGCAGGATTTACATATGTATGAACAGTTTTGCTGTTGAGTCCACAGACGGAGCAGCATGAGAAGAATAGGCGCACGGCTCCAGACTACAAAGTGCACAATTTTTGAAAGAAAAGAGATATTGCTTGTAATCGTGAGGAGGCCAACATTGTATTAATTTTGAATTGCTGGACATTTCCTCTTTTTAAAATGTCCGTACAGTGCTCCAAATCATGGGAGTATATTGAGGTTAGCTGGGGAGGAAAGCATGTAGAGTCAGGCATAAATTCAGTTTATAAATTAATTTTTGTGAATTGTTTGTAATATATTGGTGATTAAAACTGCTTTCTGTAAAGAATAAAAAAAAAGCAGAATTTGATAGGTTATTTTAATTAGAGAGCTATTGGTATTTTGCATTATAATGTTAATCAGAACAATGTGGAATCCTGAAGCATTTTATTTCAAGTATCTTTTCTCCTACAGAGTTAAACATTATATAAGGTACTACAAGTACAATGTAGAATCTCTAATATAGTTTAACAACTAATATAGGTTTTCAATAACTGTTTTGCTGGTGCAAAAAATGTGTACATAAAACAAAAGACAATTTATATTATATTGCACATATTTGTTAACTCACGTCTTATGATTTATAGTCTGTTTACAGTGATGTTTATAAGTAGTACATGAGCTAACATCGTTAATGTTCACATGGAGAAAATATGTAAATTGTTTACATTAAGACTGCAGTTAATTTTTTATTAAAGTCTTTAAACAGCTTGTAGATTATTTTTATCTTTAGTATCATGTTTGGAAAATGAAAAAGTATCAGTAATGTTTAGATAACAAGTATGTATTCAAAGCACTGGCAGTGAATACAGTTTGCTGCATATTTACATGATGTAATGCATTTATGTACACCATTACAATATTATTTAAAAAGTTTAACTGAATTCAAGTGAAGCAGAACAATTGCTTTTTTAAGTGAGCCATTACATTGTGTTGTCATCCTTGTATTTATCTCTGCTGTTAACTTTTTACACAATATTTTGAGTGCATTAGATATCTTTCATTTTCTTCCTGACCATCCTAATACCATAATTTCTTCATCAGCTTTGCTTCACTGAGAACGTCTAATGAGTAAGTGGTTACATTTCCATTGTGTTTTAAATGAGCTAGGAGAGTGTCACAGTCTTTATATATGGTATTGTGATTCAATTAGCTTTGTGTCACTTAAAAATACATGTTATTGGATAAATGTTATTCAACACAATAAAACACATTTTCACGACTATCAAATTTGTATATATGAAATATGTCGATACATGTGTTATATATTCAGAGGGAGCTATCTTGAAAACAAAGATTCACTACTAAACAAATATAAACAAGACTTTGTAATGTGCATGGTTGTTATATATTTAAAATTGTAAAAAATTTAATTTTGTAAAATAATATATAAAAAATAACAATTTAAAGAAAAAGTAGAAAAAATAATAAAAACATTATTAACTTACCTGTTTGAGTACTTTTTTTTCAATGTGTTATGAAAATGTACGTTTACAGAGTTCGTTACTTCTTGAATAACAGCCAATGGTACAAATATACAATGCAGATGTGCAGCTGTGGTTCTGACATAAACCATTTTTAGCTTCTGTCCGACAGAGAGCCATATAATTTAGTTATGCTAAACACATCTGTGCTATTTGACTCATGAAAGCATTCTGTATTGACTTGTTGGGTTTGTGTTTGGGAGCAGATCATTCAGCAGCACATACTGCATAATCCTAGCAATGGGCTGTACAAATGGGAACACAAGTTAAGTACTTATGCCTAATACACCTCCTGTCCTGGCCTTTTGTTTTCAATGTGACTCCAGGTATAACCCATCTCCTTGCAGTCAGCCTGTAGGCCTCAGTGCCAGGTGTTTCTTGGCCTTCCTCTTTTTCTTTTCCCTTGAGGGTGCCAGGCCAGGGCTTGCAAGGTGATTTTTGATGTGGGCTTGCAGAGGGTGTTACCTATCCATGGCCAGTCCCAAGCCCAGCTGGGAAAGGAGGAGGGTTATGCTTGGGGCTAGCTACCCCACCATGTAAAAAAGTCCTAGCTACAGAAATGTCAGCCAAATGAAAACACAAAAATGCGAAATCATGTTCCTACTTAGGTTCTAAATGGAACAATAAAGTTCTACATTTGAAATAAAAGTAATTTGTCATTGATAATTTTGCAGGCTTAGCACTGAAGTTACAAGGGTGTTATATGTTAATGCACCATTTTACATACATGACAACATATATATTTTATTCAAACGGCAATGTGGAACAATGTTTCCTTATTTTGTTTCAATGCTGAAGCATTATTGGAAAGTAAGACTGTGAAAAACACAATATTTTTATCCAACTAATATTTTAGGCTACATGTAGATGTCTCAATAAAAATGTTCAAATTGTGCCTATCATTATTTATTGTTGATTTAAATAACATTTTAAAGTCCATTATAACTGTTATTGCACTTTGAATTTTCAGTCTACAGTTTCCAATCTGTAGTTTGCTAAACAGAACTCTTACATCTCAAATTAACTCTGGGGAATTATGTGCACTTCAGTAGAGAAAAGGTGAATCTCAGAGATTCTGGTAGACAGATTTGGAACTGGAATGCATTATTAGATTTAAATCATTAAATCCAGCAAAGGCAAAATGTTACAAAAGAAAACAACATTTGCTGGATGGCTTTGTGGTGTTACATAACCCATTGGCTTCCAGATGGTTCTTCTGAAGGCCCCTGGTGACTGCATTTATTGGAATGAACGTTACAGCAGATCACTCATGTTTGTAAAACATTTGAGAATAGTGCAGCTGAACCTAGTTCATGGAGGAGATCAAAAGTTATTTGAGTTTTGTATTTAAGGGAACCACAAATACTTAGAATAGGAAAGCTATACATGAAGAAGGGTATATAATCATGTAACTGGGTGGTAGCAACCTAAATCTTAAGTGTGGGTAAGAGAAAGAGAAATAAGCAAAAGAAGCTGGGACAACACAGGGTCAAACAGCCAACTCATATTAGTCTGTTGCACTACAGATGCATACATTACTCATTCACTCACTCACTAATATCTTCAATCATCCAAGGTATGGAACTAAGATATGTTAAATAGAATGTTTTAAATAGGAGAGTGAAATTGGCTTAATTCTATGTAGAATTCCACATTTGACTACTGTCCTCTCAGAAAGAAATTCCTCTACTCTGACCTGTCATCATCTCACCTACAAGTACAACTGCAACCACATCAGGCCACTGGACTCACAGAAAAATGCTGCTTGAAAAACATCGATTTCAATTCCCCTGCAAAGAGGAAATCTGATTGGAAACGAGACAATAAGTTCTCTTCTTTAAATTAGTTTTATATTTTCTCCAGGTCCCTTCCTACTTACCCGTGAGGCACCAATTTAATGCCATGTGCTGTTTAGTATGTATAGTCAGGGAGCTTTTCCTATTTGGCATGCAGTGTGGCGACCTGGCCCTTAATCTATAACATGACATGACTATAAGAAGACTCCTCACTGACCATAAATAGGCAAGCATTATTTTCTAAAACAGAAAATAGAAATTAGTTGTTACCTGTAAGGGTTGTTCATTAAACTTAATTATTTTCAAATCATGCATACCTTTTTCTTGATGTTAAACACTAACACATTAGATAAAAGCAGATATTTACAATATTTAAAAGCTAAATACCATAAACCATCACAGATTGTGTGAAAGTGTAAACTGTTTCGTTCATCAATAGACTTTGTGAAGACATGCATAGGAATAAGGTTCAATTAGAGGTCAGAGTTAGACAGTAGAACATTGTGTATAGTTTTGTCAAGCTCAGGACCCTTTGACTTTAAATGTCAGGTAAGGAAGTTTAGGATTTCGTATGGCCTTACAGTGACTATATGATGTTTTTGATAGTCCAAAGAGGGAAGCAATAAAAGTCAGTACATATTCCTGAGTTTCAATGAGTCTTCTAATAAAACAGCGCTGAGAACAATTAAATGAAAAAAAAAAATAAACCTTAGAGGCTACAACTAATCCGTATTCCTTGTTTTTAAAATTAATATTTGCATATTTATGGCCTCTGAGGTGTCTTTTATAGACACATGCAGTTTTGAATACTTGTATGGTTCACTTTGGAAGCAACCTGAAGCATTTGAAATATATGCATTTGCAAAGTGATGTATTTCAACTTTCATCAGTACAACAAAACATAGAAACAGCCGACACGTGTTTCGTCACACCATGTCTAGATGTGACTCTTCAGGGCTGTCGATTATTGTGAAGGGATCATGAATATCGCAGGACCGGTGGGTAGTCTGAACCAAACGCGGCCCGAGTGTAAAGAAAATTATAAGCCTAGGCGTCTCGCGGTCATGGGACAGGTAAGTTATGTTATGTTATGTTATGTTATTAAAATATTTATTAAGCGCACTATCACCGATTGGTTTCTTGGCGTTGGAATCAACAGTAACATAAGTGTAGATGATGAGGACGGAATGTTTATTACAGTGTTTGTCTGAAGAGCCAGGTCTTCAAGGCTTTCCGGAAAGAGAGAAGGTCTTGGCAGTTCCGAATCTCCAGAGGGAAGGTATTCCATAAGCAGGGAGCAAGTGTAGCAAACCTGCGGCCTCCAGCGCGCTTAAGTTTGAAGGAAGGCGTTTGGAGGAGGCCCTGATGGAGTGAGCGTAAGTTGCGGGGTGGTATATATCTGGTGATTAATAAGTCGATGAATTTGGGACTTTTACAGTGCAAAGACTTAAATATCATGCACCCGGTTTTAAATGCACAGCGCTGGGTGACTGGAAGCCAATGTAATTTCCTGAGTAGGGGGGTGGCTGCCTGTCGTCTTGGTTGATTCAAGATTAACCTTGCAGCGTAGTAAAAGATAAGGACACCTGGGCTCCCGCAGCTGTTTGTCTATCTTCTGGCGTCTTGTGTTCCCGGTAGTGGACACTTTTGGTTCAGACTACCCACCGGTCCTGCGATATTCATGATCCCTTCACAATAATCGACAGCCCTGAAGAGTCACATCTAGACATGGTGTGACGAAACACATGTCGGCTGTTTCTAAGTTTTGTTGTACTGATCAAGTTGAAATACATCACTTTGCAAATGAAACATTGGATGTCGACCTCTGTCTTTTGTAAATACGAACAGTGAAGAACTTTTGGGTTTTATCAACCGTCATTACTCTTGAAAACGTGTGCACAGGATTTTGTAAATTATCTATTGTATGGGTTTTCCCACACTCTGGCAAGGGTTGTTTTTTCTCCTCTGGATTTGTTTCCCCTGACCTGTTTGCACCGTGGCTCTGTAAATACTGTGTTCTTTGACCTGCATATGTACACGCTAGAGCGCCAATTCTTCCTGCACCCAACTCAAACCTATTATACTGACTCAACTTTCCTAATAGCTGTTCTTATCTTTTTTTCTTCTTTTCTGTCCTGGGTGAAGGCCCTGAACAACTGGAGCAGTTGGAGAACAGTATGAAAACTGTTTGTTCTGAAAGGGCTTCTTTCCATGTTCATTAACTTACTCACTTGCATTCTGCACCAAAACATCAGACACCACTCTGCTCCAAAACACCAGACACCAAACCACCTGTACCTTATTATATTTTTGATTGCCATCATTCAAATCATTATGCCTACTTAAAGTAACCTAGATACAACTTTTTGAAATAAACTTGCTTAGTGATGATATGCTTGGTGTCTCCCAAATAGAACCCAATGTGTTATATATACACCATGAATTAGATTCTCACAGTTTGAGGGTATTATAACTACCCAAGTGCCATAAAGAAGAGCTGATAAACTTGACCCATTTCATCATACTCTAGTTAGACTTACCAATTGGTATATCTAACTAGTGTTGTGTTCCCAGTCAGACATGAATACACTACTGGGTAGGAGTATGACTCTCCTCTATCAGTTCTGGTCAGTTTTGCTCCAGTAGCAGGTGATGTAATAAAAGGAAATGTGGGTGGGCAGAGAGCCAGCCAATATAAAGGAGTATTTCCACCAGACATGGGGGAGACAACAGTGTCGCTATTAACATAAGTGCATATAACAACTTGGACGGCTCCGTAGGTTTATCCTTAAAAAATGTCTGACTCAGTTTGAAGAACTAGAGTGCAGGAGACTTATAAGGTTCCTCACCCACCAACCTGGTGGCATGCTTCATCATAGGGTTCCCAGCTGGGCTGCCGAATGCAACCCAGCTGTGCTACAATGCCTGATTACATTAGAGCAGGATTTTGGTGAAGGTGTGAGTGTGAAAAAGTGTCTTGAAAAGAAGTGGTGTAGTTAAAAATGTCTCTGAAGTGCCCGAACAAGTAGTGATTTATTTATAGGGCCATAGGACACATGAAGGTGAGATATTGTGAAGATCATAATGAACTTCTATATCTCTTTTAAAAAAAAAGGTCGACATGTTTCAGCCTCTCTGAAATTCAAATAAATGAGACTTTCTTCAGGACTGTGAAAATATGAACCGTGAGGTGGCAGAATTTTGTTTTTATGCCAAGTGAGTGAATGGGTGATCTTTAGCACAAGCGCTACGGTGTGTTGTGCATGTGGTGTGATGATCGTACTTACGGACCCACAGGCTGGTAACAATGTGTAGGGAAAAAAGGGACATACAACATAAATTGTCAAACATTACAAATAGAGAGGCATGCCATACCATTTGCTTGGCTTTACCATTCATATACTGTGCACACAGAGGCACTCATATATCGTAGTAATCAGAATAATAATGTGACGTGTCTGAATATACCATCATATGTGTACAGGCATACCGTTGACATGCCAGTAAGTCCAATTTCGTGCATGGTATGGTGATAGTATGCAAGACAATTAGTGCATGAACACCTTGCGTAGTCATAAGTATGCGCAATAGTGACACAATTTGAACTGAGTGAATTTTCACTGTCATGTGTTGACAACCAATGTGTTTACTAAGATGTATTAATCTTATCAGAAGCGCTCTGGGTTAAGTAACATCTTTAAAGATAAAGCCACACTAGACTATCTTGCAAAGGGGGACATGTTGTGCTTTCAGGAGACCTGCGCCAAGTCAACCACTCCAATTGGCGGCTTCTATGAACATCACACACCAGCGACGAAAAGGACCATCTTTGGAGACCCGTCTGGGGGTTTATCCATTTTTCTAAGTCACGCTTGTAAATTTAAAACCAATGAAATAAAAGTAGAATCATCTGACCTCCAAACCATTAGAATTGAGTGGCTGAAAAAGGGTCAATAGCCTCATCCCCTGCTACTAATTCATTGTTACATTAACCCAACTAAACTTCAAACGCAACAGGCCATGGAATCCTTTACCGGCATCCTGGAAGACGTACTCATTAGATTTGAGCATCATAATGTGATAATTGCAGGAGACTTCAACACGAGAGGTCTGGATCAGATCCCTGTCGCACCCAGCAATGGGAAGAAGTTGGGCATATTGATCTCACTCCTCACAAACTTTAATCTACATTCCACTCATGGAATAAAAAAAATCATCTGTCCCTCATGGGATGGCTCAAGTCGACCTTCAGGAATGTCTCCACCTTACACTAAATTTTTTTCAATGAAGGGCAGGCTCACAAACTATGTGACTTCACTGTGGACGACAGAGATGAAAGCGACCAGGGGCCTCTCTGTGCCTCCTTTAATCTGGTCCGGGAACAGGAGGAAGCCCAGGAAACAATTGGCGCAACCACAGGCGATGAACGTCATCTAGCCCTCAAAAGGATAATATGGACTGCCAACCTTAGTCATAGCCTGTTGGAGTATGTAGCCAAAAGGGAGGTGGAACTAAAGACACAAGACATAAAGAACATCACACATTTTTGGGAAACACTGATAACGGATTTACAGAAGAACTTGGTAATACCAACAAACCGAGAAGCAGCCCACACTCAAATCAATCCTTGCCGGAACGAAGAAAACCGAGGTGCCTGACACAAAGTAAACGAGCTCCTAAAAAGGCAATTAAGGCAAAAAAGAAATGTATCTATTCGTCACAGATGACCTCCATCACTGCCTTGTGAGCCATATATAAGAAGAAAGTCTGTGAGTTGAAAAGACAGTGGAAGGAAAAGAACTGGCTTTAAGTGTTCTCACTGATTAAAGAAAAAGATAACAGCAAGCTATGGCGATATATTAATAGTCTGAGCTCTGGAAGCCAGCGCAAATAAAATAGCGTTGCAGGCAACGTGTGCGAACAGTACGTGAAGGGTCTGTACACTAGTGGATCAAACAAGATGGGCTTTCGTAGCTCAGAGTGGCCGCAGGCGGCAGCTGTTACCATTAAAACTCAGAGCGCGCAGAAAGAAATTACAGTGCCTAGTCAGCCCATCACTTATACAGTGGAGGAGACTGTAAGGTACATGAGGGCGATAGGAACAGATGGGGCCCCTGGCCCAAATGGCATTCCCGCCCAAGTCTTCAAAGCCGCTCCTGCCTTTTTTGCATCCATCCTTACTCCACTATACAAGCATTCATTCTTCACAGCAATGTTACCAAAATCCTGGAAAGGCTCGGTCTTATTTCCAATACACAAGAAGGGAGACCATTCGAACCCTGCTAATTATAGGTTCACAGCACTGCTCGACATTGAAGCTAAGGTTTATGCCCGCCTATTATTAAGGGACTTAGAGGCTTGGGCGGGCAAAAACGGTATCCTCCCGCCTTTTCAGACTTGCTTCAGGGCAAATAGTTCCACCATGGACAACATCTTAGCACTCGCTTACCTCTCGAAGCAAGCCGTACTGAGTAATAAGCTGCTCCTGCTTTGCTGCTTCATAGACTACTCCACGGCCTTCGATAGAGTCGATCGAAGACGGTTATGGATAAAACTCGAATCTTGAGGTATCCCGGAAACCCTGCTAAAAGCAATAAAAGTCCTCTACGAGGGGACATGGGTTGGGTCCACCTAAGTCCATCAATCGTAACACCAAGAATCAAACCTAACACCGGGCTAAAGCAGGGATGTGTTTTGGCCCACCCAACTATTCAACTTGTACACGGCAGACTTGGGGCCAGCCTTGAAAGACTCCAGCCTAGTACCACCGAGATTGGGGAAGTTGGCCTTGGGAACACTCCAGTATGCGGACGATACAGTGGTCATGGACCACACTAGGGTGGGGCTCCAAATAGCATTAAATAGTCTTGCAGTATACAACAAGGAACATAGCCTACAGAGCAATGAGAGCAAGACCAAGATAGTAATCTTTGGTAAATACCCTCACAAAAAACAAGCAACATGGTCTTTGGGTGAGCACTGAATCAGGACAGCTACATCCTACAATTACTTGGGGGCATGGGTGACGGAGAGGGCCACAGCAGCCAAACATATAATGGAGTTAACACCATGAATTAACAAAATAATTCTGTCACACAGACGTCCAAGCCGTCGCCTAGTACGTTTTGTAGTGTTTGACTACAGGAGCCCCCCCTTCAGGGATCTGTTTGATCTTCTTGTGGTAACGAACCATGTAAGAAATTGTTCCCTTTCATTTTGGTATCATCTGTATTCTGCCCATGTTTATGATTCACCCGTGAAACCAGGACCTGCATTGGTATCTGATCACCACTTGTGAGTATCCTCCAATTTTTTTGAATACTGCGCGCCACTCTATTAGAGATAGTGTTGTAAGTGGTCACGTACGTAAGTGGTATATTGGAGGGCATCCTCTGGGTTGGTTCAAGCAGACCTTCGCAAATTTGATTTCTTGCTAGTTTCGAGTAGGATATCCTCTGGCTTGAAGTTTTGTAGTCAAGGCAGCCGCCTGTTCTTTGTAGTCAGTTGTTTTACTTCAATTTATGCGTAATCTTAGATATTGACCATACAGTAGATTTTCACGCAGTGGCCAGGGGTGAAAACTCTCAAAACGTAAAAGAGAGTTTCTTGTCGTTGGTTTGAAGTAAGACGGCCATCCTCTGCAATTATATCCAGATCAAGAAATGTGATTGTGTTTTTGCTGATATTATAGATAAATTTGAGATTATGGTCTTGATCATTAACCCCTTCGGGGCTGATGACGAGCTCAGCTCGTCATGAGTGTAACCTGCCGTACGCTCATGACGAGCTGAGCTCGTCATGTAACGCGGTAATATTGAAATTGCCGCGTACAGCGGGAAAATGCACCGCATCAATGCGGTTAAACCACCCCAGAAAGGCATGTAAGGTTCTCCTTGGTGAAGTAAGTGTCTGAGCATGCCTTAGTCAGCGGTTAACCCTCAGCGGTATTTAATGGCATACTACTCCGCTTTCTTGCACTTTTGTTTTGTAGTGTTTGACTATAGGAGACCCCAACTTCAGGGATCCATTTGATCTTATTGTGGTAACAAACAATTTAAGAAATCGTTCCCTTTCATTTTGGTATCATCTTGTATTCTGCCCATGTTTATGATTCACCTGTGACACCAGGCCCTGCATTGGTATCTGATTAGAGTAGTGCCTACAAGTAGTTTATAGCGCGTCATTTATTTGATTCTACAAATTAGACTAATGAGTATCACTTTTGTAGAGCACTTCTGATAAGATTAATGCATCTTAGTATACACATTGGTTATGGACACATGACAGTGAAATTCACTTAGTTCAAATCACTATTGCGCATACTTGTGACCACGCAAGGTGTTCATGCACCAATTGTCTTAAATGCTAACACCATACCATGCATGAAATTGGACTTACTGGGATCTCCACAGTATGCCTGTACACATAAGACAGGTATATTGAGACACCTCGCATTATTATTCTGATCACGTACGATATATAAGAGTGCCTCTGTCAGCACAGGATATACGAATGAATGGTAATGCCAAGCAAATGGTATGGCATGCTTCTCTATTTGTAATGTTTGTCAATTTATTTTGTATGTGTCTTTTTCCTTACAGATTGTTACCAGCCTGTGGGTCCGTAAGTACAGTTATCACACCTCATGCACAGCACACCTTAGTGCGTGTGCTGAAGATCACCCATTCACTCACGTGGCATCAAAAAAAAATGCTGGAACATCACGGTTCATATTTTCACAGTCCTGAAGAAAGCCTCATTTAATTGAATTTCAGAGCTGCTGAAACATGTTGACCTTTTAAAAAAGAAGAGATATAGAAGATCATTATCTTCACAATATCTCACCTTCATTTTAATGTGTCCTAAGGTTCCTATAAATAAATCCCTACTTGTTAGGACACTTCTGAGACATTTTTACTACACCACTTCTTTTCAAGACACTTTTTCACACTCACACTTTCACCAAAATCGCACTCCGCTGTAATCAGGCGTTGTAGCACAGCTGGGTTGTATTCCGCAGCCCAGCTGGGAACCCTAAGATGAAGCATGCCACCAACCAGGTTGGTGGGTGAGGGTTCTTTTAACAACTTTATTGGTTTCCTGAACTCTAGTACTTCATACTAAGTCAGACGTTTTTCAAGGATAAACCTACGGGCCGTCCAAGTTGTAATATGCATTTATAGTGTGGGGAAGAGGACGTATTCCCTTTTCTTCTTTGTTCTCTCCCTTGTTCATAGCTATTAACATAAGGACATAAGGAGAAGGGTGTAAATATGGTTCCTAAAGGGGGGAGGGCTGACAGGCCGACAAAATTGATTTTCACCAATGAGCAAGCAGGGAGGGAAGGCTGTCAGTGGATGACTCCACCCACTGCCAATCCATGATGAAACAGCACTCCATAAGGTGGTAGAAAGAAGCTCGCCCTAGTCTATCTGCAGCACCTGGGAACAGATGGGATGGTGCACAGCCCTAACATATAGTAGAGAGGAGGTTTGGGAGATTCCTCGAGTAAACGAGTGCTAGAAATCTGGGGAGTGCTATTTAAATGAAAGGACATGCCCTGACAGAAGCCCTCTCTCTTCTGGATACAGGTATGGACCATTACGTAGGTGCCCCCTAAAGGGACACAGGCTGTATTGTTCAGCCTAACTCAATGGGCATTAAGAATGGTCTAGACCAGGATTCTCCAAAGTCAGTCCTGGAGGGCCAGATCCATGATAGATATTTTGCATTTCCCATTTAGATAAATGTAGTTATTGTAAAAATCTGGTATGGATCCGGCCATTCAGGAACAAATTTGGAGAACCCTGATCTAGACAAACATACTTCATTGGGAACTGTGATTATACATTATTACATTAGTGCCTTAAAATATTATTGTAGTATCTAACAAAATCTATATGTGCTCATTAACAAATACTTACTCCTCTACACCTTCTGCCGATGTTCCAGCCCAATTACAGCCTTCAATTTTTTTTTCTATTGTTTTTCATTTACTTAGCTGGATTTCACCTTTGGGTCTGATACTGTGCTCATAATCCTCACTCATATTTTGAATCAGTAAGAGACATTGCATTGAGTAATCAATCCAGAGAAAACATGATTTTCCTTTCTTTTACCTGTTATCCTGTAGCATGATTGTATTGTTTTCAATGTGACAGACACTTATGTATTTCACAAATGTAGGTGAGCATAAATCTTTCTTTGGGAAAAAAATCTCATGTTACTTGTTCATCATTTTAGAGCAGGAGGTCATGTGCATTTTTGCTAATCTAAATAGATCAAGACTAATGGTTGTTCACAAGGCGCACACATAAGCAGCCTGGGCCCAGTGTTTTACAGTGAGTTCATGATACACATTTGACTATTATGCAATTCACATAAGCTTATCTGAAACTGAACAATTCAGGACTGTCAGGAGGAGGGTGTTTTTTTGGGGCATTGTCCCCCAGGTCAGCACTTTCTAGGGTCTACTCTCCTTCAGTAGCATTTATTTAATTTAACAGGAAGGAAATGTGTCTGCCATCTTCATTCATGATGGCCCAGCATGTGTGGCCACACCACTAGATGATGCCAGACACCATTATTTATCTTTCACTGCAGTACATTTTAAAACATCTTTAGAAACAGGGGCTGCTTATCTCACCTGACAAAAACAGAGGCAGCATCTAAAGGACTCCAGATTACGTTTTGGCCCCAAGGTCTTGCACTAACTTCAAAAAAGCCTTTTTTTTTTAATTCTCTTTATTGATTTTATCATTAAGGTATTACAACATCATTTACTTCTGTATATCCGCTTAATGTATTGTATTACATATTAGTTTCCCTACCATGTACCATTTGTTTCAGTGATAGGATTTCTTCTAGGTTTTCAAATTAAATAATGAAAAAAATGATGTGTGGCTCCTGTATTATGTTCATTTCGTACATGTGGCGCCTTTAGTTGATGTCTTCCTATTCTTGTCTTAATAGAGACTTAAACGTTCCTCACACCTGTGCTCTATCATCTTACAATATTATAATTCCTCCTTTGCTCATCAATGGCAGGGCACCATTCCCTCCCACCCACCCCATCTTCTTTTGTTCCATCGGATTGTCCCTCAAAAGCTTCTAACACTTCACCACATAGGATGTCTCCTTACACTCCTCCTTCCCTCCTCTTTGAGTGCAGTGCTTCCAAATGTAGCCAATTTTATAACTTCATTTACCCATCTAACATAGGAGGGTCCTTCTCTGTATTTTTCACATCATTGCTCTAACCCCTTTGGCCACTATATATATGCGAAGCCAAGAAACGTATTCCCCGCCTTTTTTCGGTCTTGCCTAGTGGCAGCGCGCATGCGCTGCTCGCTCTGTGAGGCATGCTGTAGTAGTGTATAATGTGGAAGCCTCGTCCACTCTCTGTCCATATTTCCCATTGGCTTTGTGTCATTGTCCTTCTTAAATGATGGCTTCTGATTGGTAAATAGGCTTTTTAGACCCTCCTTCGTACCGCCTTGTCTCCATGGTCTGCTCACTTTAGGGGACGCGCTTGGTTGTTTAATTAATTTGCTCTTTTCTTCTGCTAGAGCCAGGTATGTCACGCGAGGCTTGTTTTTCACTTGCATTCTTTGTGTTGGCTCCGCGGATCTGAACAGCCTTGATTTTCCTGCTCTGCGCCCCATCGGGCTCAGTCAGCAGGCCACACTGATTTAGCTTGGTGCTTCATTATTCCCCCCTCCAACTCGCACATTGTGCCACAGATAACACACGGGCAGGGATGTGCTGGTGCCTTCCGCTGAGCTGTCTGTGAAGCTGCGGCGTGTTGGCCAATCTGTCCTCTCAGCCTGCTGCTCCGGGAGGGCCTGGCATTTCATTTGCCGCTTCCAGGCCTTCCCAATCTCCATTTAGTCACAGCAGTTAGCTGGCCATGGTGACAGAGCGCGGGGTCGGAGCCCTGAGCCCTATGGAGACTTGGGATTTCTCTTGACATCACATGAACCTGCAGGAAGTGCTAGGCCTGGTCGGCTGAGCCAATCTAATTATTTTGTTGGACCCCTCGCTGTATCGGGGATCACCGCTACTTCCAGACAGGCCCCTGAACTTCTTTCACCAGCTTTGACCACTTTGTATATTGAAATACACTGGATGAGAACAATATGTAGCCTAGAAAAATGAGCAGGCTTGTCCCTTCTAAAGATATTTCTTTCAGGACATTCCCTTTTCATGTACTCCAGCCCAGCCAGCTTCTAACTTCAAACATGCTTATCCACAAAGATATTTGCGATGTCACACTCAAAAGTGCTTTCCAGGACCATGAATTATTTATTCACTAGCTGCAGCCTGTTTCTGTGAAAGATCCAAACACCAGGAAGCGTATGTAAAGCTGTATTAATTTGCTTTATTTTAACTACATTGCCGTTTTAACTGTGTAAGTAATGCAGAAAGGGAGTTTCAGGGAAGAACGGTGGAAAAGGAGAGAATGACGGAAAAATACTTGAGATGGAAGGCACAGAAGGGATAGTTCATAGAATAAACAACACTGCGAAAAGCCTTACAATGCAATATGGCATTGTAAATGACAATGCCTATTATGTATGTGTTAAGAAAACCTACAAAGCTCGTGTTCACTCACCGCTTGCAGGTTTTCAAAACACAAATAAAAGGCAGTGTCAATTACAATGTCAATAGCTCAAACTCTCGCAAATGCAAGACCTTTTGCATTGCAAATACTTGTTACGTTTGGGTCTTGGAATTAGTCCCTGCAGACATCCTTCCGGTGTACACAGATCTGACCTGGCAAATGCACCCTCTAGGTGTCCACAAATGTGATAAAAAAATTCTAACCCCGTTGGGCTGCTCCACACCATGTGAAACAAATTAGCCTGTCATGAGCTGCATTTCCGGCATTGGAGGGACTCTCTTATTATTTTATATGTAATCCCTAAGGCGTCGGGTTGTGCTTAACCCTTTCGCCGCAGGGCTAATTCCCCCATGGCGCTGGGGGGAGGGGGACGCGTGTGCAGCGCCACAGTGCTTGTGACGAGCTCGGCTCATCACGCTGCTTAGTGGCGCTGTGCTCATGATGAGCTGAGCTTGTCATGACCACGCCCGTGTTCGTGGAACGCTCAGCAGAGGAATTATCCTCGCGTGTGAGCGTTGCGCGGGTCATGCACCTAGCCACGTTGTGTATATTCTACGCCCAGTCTCCATCCTCTAATTCTTTGGCAGGGTCACCTCCCAACATGTCCCAGTCCCATGTAAATTCACTTTTATCATTGAAGTCAAAGTTCTCCATAATTAGGTTACCAGTTTGCGGCCCAACCCAGTTGTGAATGCTGACTATAAGAGGTCATGTGTTGGAGGTTCCAATGTTTTAGTACCTCCATAAATGTGTTAATGTATAGAGTATTGTTCCATAAGTTAAAGATTGTCCTGGGGGCAGGTCATTCTCCAGCATCAATGTGTCCCTTGATGTAATCTTGCCTGCTTCATAACAGTCCCCCAGTGTTATAATTCCTGCTTCATTCCACTCAGTCATTCTTCTTGTTGCATAAAATCCTCCTGTCATGAGACGTCCAACTTGAGGACCTTCTGACAAGCCTGGAATCAGTTGGCAAATCATTGGGGAATCAGGTAGTGCATACATCCTAGATACTCTTGAAATATTTTAGATCGGAAAGTTATCAGCTCTTGGAAGAATCTGGAGGTGCTCGACCTCGGACCTGGGGATCTGGGTTCGAGTCTCGGTAACGATGCCAAAAACTCCTGTGATTCTGGGCAAATCACTTAATCTCCCCGTGCCTAAAATGAAAGTGTGTCCTCATGTAACGTAACTGGTGCTATGTAAAGCGCTCTGATACCTGATTCGGTTCGGGTCTAGTTCGCGATAAAAAAACTCTGCAAAAGAGGTCCAGCGACACCCAAGTGGCTGAAGCTGAAAAATGAAAGTCTGTGATCAATAATTAGGTTTTAATATTGACAATAATGCAAATTATTATCAGAACATCTTACGTGTGGTTCTTCTTTTGATTTTCTCTGTGTACTTTAAACAAAGATATTACGTGATTTACATTTTTGCGTGCACAAAAGGTTGCAAGGTTGAAGGTGTGTAATGGAAATTAAGTTGAAATTGAGAAAGGACCATGTTCATTTTCTTTATATTTATAGTCTCAATTTAACATTGGCTCAGAAGAGAAATCCTCAATTTCTATTGGAAATAATAAATTCCGAGAAGAATCAAGTGGTCAAATGTCCTCAAAAATAGCAATGGCATGGGGGAGTAAATTCAGTAGGTGAATTCTACTCTAGATTTAGCATTTCCTCCACATATTGGAGTATTTAACACTACCACCCACCTGTATCACACCCTCAGTCTGTAAGAGGGCATCTACTATTTCTCGCCTAAAAAGCAAATAAGAATGTCATATCCTCTCTGAGTGTATCAGGGCCAGAGACAGTGATATCATCTTTATTTATTGAAAGACAGAAATACAGTACTGAGAGATGTATGGTTAGTTTAATAACTTATTTTGCTCTTGTGAAGATGTGTTCATATCTCTTACTGGGTTTTGCAAAACATTTTATCTTTCATACTCCCTAAAAATAATATCCTATTCCCTAAAAATAATATCCTCCCCTCCGTCTACCAGCTGAAATGATTTAGCATTAGGAATAAAAAGAGGGCAAGAATTCTCTGCCAAGCCTAGGGTCAGAATTCTGCTAGCTTATTATTGCTTTTTTTTTTGTTGCACTTGACAGAGCCAGGCTCCATGAAATGCGCTGATGAGGAAAGTTTCCAGGGGACTAGTGGGGGTCACAGCAACCCCACTCTCCACTGGTAAGGACATCGCATGGCATGTCCCTGTGGATGATGGTAATATTTTTTACCTCATGGACTGATGAAAACGCATAAGGTACTGGCTCGTTGGAAGGGAAGGAAAAACCACCACTTTATACTACCTGCCCAGGCAGAAAGAGATTCTTTTAGATAATCAGTCTCTACTTTGACATTATTTCTGGAACAGATTTTCTGCCCATATAGGAAGGTGCTATGGAATGCGTGGCACAAGGTTCTATAGGTTTAAGCATCTGTGTAAATTGGTCTGCTCACAAACATCAACCTCTGCTTCCCCTAAGGTAGCAGATAGCCTGACCACTTTCTAGGCAGAGACTTTATTCAAGCTGCATTGACGAATGGAACCAATCTCTCTAACCCATGGTTTGGTCGTTGGTGAACTCCAGACCTTTAAATGTTTGAGTCCATAAATAAGAATGACATCGGTATTAACATCAACAGGCTAAAAAAAGCATTCGGCGGGCTTGAATCTTATCCGGCATTCATCAGGAATTCATTAGATTAAAAAAAAACACACCATCCGTGGCTACCATTATCAACTAACAGCTTTGACTAAGGTGTCATACTCTCTGAATATAAACCTACAATATGAATGCCCCATCTTTAAAAACACATCTCTCTGTTGATGAATTAGCTAACATCACCATATCTCCTATATGTAAGGTACTGGAAACAGAGGTTCAAAACCTGCTACAAGCCTTGTTAGGGGGACAGACATTGAACTAAAACTTGTACCAGGGGCTTGGAACCAGGGCCGGCTCTAGGCTCACGGAGGCCCTGAGCAGGGAGTGTAGGTAGGGGGCCCGAGGCCGCCAAATCCCTGCCAAGGGCCGCCAGGCAAATATGTATCTAAGGATATATATTGGCGTGGCGGCCCCTGGGGTTTGGCGGCCCTGTGCAGGTGCACAGCTTGCACATGCCCTAGGCCGGCCCTGTTGGAACAAAAAGCTGTAAGCAGTACTCTTACTAGTGAACATGCCATCTGCCTTTGATATCGTGGAACATCATCTCCTGATCAACATATTTGAGCTGTAAAACAGTCTGGCAATTATTCACAATGATGGTGACCAATTGGTGAATGATAACACATATAGCATTTACCCAATTACTAAGCTGCTAAGTGCTACAAGGGCCCATATGGGAGTGTTAATGTGGCTCTTCAAAGCTTATTATTATGGTTATGAATTGATGGATGTGCTGAGGCAAATTTCCGTTAAGTAAAATTGAGTTTTTGACAGTATGGATTTCTGTCATATATTGGTTCTATGTGGCTGGCTAGCTATCTTTGGTTAAGACTTATCACCTTCATGAAGATGAAATCCTGCAGCGCTGATTGACCACATCTTGCCATTGAGGAGTCAGTTTACAGAAGTGGTAGTCGCAAACTGAGTAACTCCAACAATCTAAGAAAATCACCTACTGGTCCAATCTCAGTCAGAGCTATAATGGCTTGTTTATGCTAATGCTAAACACAAGGTCCAATCGGCATATGAAGTTATCTCTTGTCAACAGACTCAGAACAAAGATGTTAAGATCTTTTTAGGGCTCGGGCCTACGTCACACTGCGTAGCAGTGTAGGCGGAGCCTAAGAGTCCTTGTGTGAGGGTCTCCGAAAAGCTACCTAACAGATTCCTGGCTGCTCGTGATTTTTCGTCCTTTTTTATGCCAGCTGCATTTCGATTGGCCTTCTCGTGCGTGTGTTTTCGGAAGAGAGCACGCAATAGGCCATAGGCGTTAGAGTAGCTCCGCCTATTGCATATTCCGTGCGGACACGCGCAGCAGAAGGGCATATTTCTTCAATTATCGCGGCTGTCAGGGCCCGCGTTAATTGAAGACAGATGCTGGGCGCGCGTGCACCAGTCTCGAGTTCTTAGGGCTCGGGGCTACGGGTGCGCACCACTGCTCGTTTTTCTTCCGATTTTCAAATATATTAAATAAAAATACCAGGCCTGCTGCCACCTTCCCGGGCCACTCTTCTCCACACCCTGCCTCATCCCAGCCCTTTTCCATGGCTCTTACGGAGTCGGAAGCGCGTTCACAGGAGCAGTGAGAGCAGCCTGTCAGCACGGATGGTTTTGTCCTTGCAGCACAGTTCTGCAGATTTGACCTGCATAAAAAGTATGGGAACTATGAAGTGGCCTATCGGTGTAGGGTCCTCGAATCTGTGAGCGAGGCAACAAGTATGCCCCCCCACCCCTCGCCATTCCCCCGCCACGCCCGGGTCTCTATTGACCCGGATAAACAAAGGAGGAGCGAGCTCCCAGTGTGACGTCACAGCAGTGGATAATCCCTTCGGTGTCACGCTGTTGTGACGTCACTCAAGCGAATTAACAGATTCCAATCTGGGTATTCACAATAGAGGCTTCTGTGAAGCTATATATAACACAATGACGTTTATACATGTTATGCAAAACATCTGTTTCAGGTACACGGGTTGGGCAATGCAGAAGCAGAATTGACGGGGGCGGGTGTGTGCTGAAGGGTTGTGGTTGGAATGCAGACCTGTTCTTGAGAAGAGGACTGCTGCCTTTCTCGCGATGCCCTGGGCATTGTTATCTGTTCTGGGTTAACGAGCGCAGAGACCTTCGACTGGTGCCAGCAGATCAGGGGGAGTCTTATGTTATGCACAGCTGCCGAGTGCACGGAGACAATCCTTCATGGTCCCTTCTCCTGCTCTCTCTACCTACCGCGCACCGCCAGGGCCCCTCCACGCAATATTTCCGGCAGGGGCTCTATATGTGAAAAAAAAAGAAAAAATGTTTTGCAACATAGAAATAAAGCAAATCAATTGTGCGTCATTGCTTCTGCTTTTGTAAGCGAGAAGCAGCAAACAGGCTTTGTTCCCAAACAAAACCAGGGCTGTTTCACTTAAACATTTTGCACTCTGGTAAAAATGGAGAGCAAACTGGTTAGCTCTATTTTTGCTGCATACGTACTAGGGAACGGAGTAAACCAAACGTATTCTGTATTTTTTAGTTCGAGCGATCAGTCTGCCATTGAGGGAGGATTAGGTCTGCGCTTTCAGTTCCTTGCTTAGCGAACCGAGTAAAATCATTTTTCCTGAGACCAAACTTTCCATTTCGAGACTCTGCAGACCAGAAGCACAAGGCACAGCACCCACAGTTTAAAACTCCACAATGAGCTGGCCGGAGCAGCTCTAATATTGCAATATATTATGGGTCACCAGGGGTATATTAAGCCATAACTCTAACGGTGCCCCATGTCAGGTAGAGGACCTTTAACCGTAGATGCAGCATATTTAAAATCGGATCATAGCTTCAGGGGGGTTTGTGGTGTTTCACCGCCCCCACTTAAAATTGCATTCTGTAGTAAATAGTTGGGAACAAGTGCTTTCAGTTGGGTATGGTGAAGTGTCTGTCGGAATTCAACTGGGAGTTGTACAGAAAACCAGACAAAAGCCCACACACTTGCTCTCTCATATGTTTTGAAGTCTATAAATAATGTTGGTTCATTTGAAAAATATTGTTTTATAAACTCCTAGCAATGTGCACCGCCTCATAGGCCCCTCTCTTACCCTGCTTCTCATAAAATGTATTTTCACAAGCTATACCAGCGAGATTGTCTGAAGTTGACACCCCAGAAGGACGGAGTGAAGCCGCATATAAGTGCCACCCCTGCACGCCCTTGTTAGTTTTTAGGTCTCGGGTGCAGAGTGTGAGTGAGTGCAGAGTGTGAGTGAGTGCAGAGTGAGTGCAGAGTGAGTGCAGAGTGAGTGCAGAGTGAGAGCAGAGTGAGTGCAGTGTGAGTGCAGAGTGAGTGCAGAGTGAGTGCAGAGTGAGTGCAGACTGAGAGCAGAGTGAGTGCAGTGTGAGTGCAGAGTGAGTGCAGAGTGAGTGTGAGTGCAGAGTGAGTGCAGAGTGAGTGCAGAGTGAGTGTGAGTGCAGAGTGAGTGTGAGTGCAGAGTGAGTGTGACTGCAGCGTGAGTGCAGAGTGAGTGCAGAGTGAGTGTGACTGCAGAGTGAGTGCAGAGTGAGTGCAGAGTGAGAGTGACTGCAGTGTGAGAGTGAGTGCAGAGTGAGTGTGAGTGCAGAGTGAGAGTGAGTGCAGAGTGAGTGCAGAGTGAGTGTGAGTGCAGCGCGAGTGTGAGTGCAGAGTGAGTGTGAGTGCAGAGTGAGTGTGAGTGCAGAGTGAGAGTGAGAGGGAGTGCAGAGTGAGGGTGAGTGCAGAGTGAGTGCAGAGTGAGTGAGAGTGAGTGCAGACACACACACACCACTCTCACCACCACACACTCACCACCACACACGCAACCACACACACAACCACACACACAACCACACACACAACCACACACACACCACCAGCCGTCAGTGCACGCTTTCACTGGGCACAAACACCACCAGCCATCAGTGCACGCTTTCACCGGGCACAAACACCACCAGCCGTCAGTGCAGGCTTCCACCAGGCACACAACACCAGACGTCAGTGCACGCTTTCACCAAACACACACACCACCAGCCATCAGTGCACACTTTCACCAGGCACACACAACACCAGCCGTCAGTGCATGCTTTTACCAGGCGCACACACCACCAGCCGTCTGTGCACGCTATTACCAGGCACACACACCACCAGCCATCAGTGCACGCTTCCACCAGGCACACACACCTCCAGCCGGCAGTGCACGCTTCCACCAAGCACACACACCACCAGCCATCAGTGCACAATTTCTACAGGCACACACACCACCAGCCATCAGTGCACACATCAATTGGTAACGGATCCACAATTAAGTATTGTAGCAATCGCAGTATGGTGCACTTTACTTTTAAACATATTCATCTAAAGCGCAGCATGCCACCATTGCTACAATTCCAATCCAACCCACATAATTCCACTACACACCACATGCATACACTCCATAACACATGGCTAAAAGACATTGCCATTTACAATGCCATTAGCTCTAACTCAAATAAATCCGAGACCTATTGCCTTTGCAATGCTTGTTTTAGGTGCTCTGGTTCCGTGTCCATTATAATTTACTAAGGTTCTGAGTTTGCCGTACAGTGCAAACAAGAGAAAATGTACAGTGTATAGTATTAGGGCCTTCATAAGATTCAATGGGCCACATGTATCATTTTTTAAATAGCGATTACCTAATTACGATTGTCTGCGAATCCCAATTAGGTAATCACCATTCCTAATGTATGAAACTCGTTTGAGTTTCATTAGCGACTCCTAACAGGTCACAAACAGACCAAACTCATGCGTATTAATAAGGTAGGGCACAATTTGCAACCCATTAGGAATCAACACCATCACAGGGATGGTCGCCTGCTGAGGTCAGCAGACCACCATGTCTATAATTGCTTTTAAATAAAGAAGGCTTGCAGTTAAAAAGAAAAAATGAAATGAAAGTTAAATTTTTTAAGAGTAGGCAGTGGTCTGTGGGACCACTACCTGCTCCTGAAAAGATATTTGTTTTCCATTCTCAAAGGGAAAGAGGCCCCCTGGGGACTCCTTCCCATTTGCGAATGGGTTACCACCTCCTTCAAAGATATGGTAAAATAGGAATGTTTCGCGACCATAATTCAGTTGCAAAACATTCACCCATCCTATTCAGATTCGGTATTTGGAAGGGACGTCTTAACCATGCCCTGCCCAAATACCGAAGTGCAAACACAAATTCCGATTCGCTAACGTGTTATCGAATCTCAATTTGTGTTCCATATGTAAAAGCATTTTGTCCGACTGCAAAAAGACTTAATACATTTGACCCAATATGACTAATACACCAGGGATGTGGAATTCCTATAGCCCAACGTCCAGGACATATTGTTTGGGGTCAAGGGCAACAAGTTTTCATGTGTATTTTGTCCTTGGGACAAGTAGGCCCAACCCCCTGCATCACACACCCCTTTGGCTGCCAGTTTGCAGTACCACATTATGGATCAGGGAAGGGCATTGTTTGCAGTTACTGTAACATTTTTGTCCATATGTTAATGCTGTTCAATCTTGTATTTATGGTTCATTAATTGAAAACCTTTATTATTAGGGTGAGCGCTCTAAGTAAATGTTGTAAGCTCTGACTGCACTACAGTTGTTCCAGTATAAAAATGTGTACACACGTTTTCAAAGTTTAGCAATATGAGGCTATGTATAATGCTCCCAGAATGCTCCCTGATTTGATGCAAATATTTGCAGAAGCTTGAAAGCAAGATTGAGGATTCTTTGCTTTCAAAATAAAATGTTCATAAAAAAATGAAAGCAGGAAAAAAACATTTCGCTAAACTACCTGTAATTTCAGGTACCATTTCTTTGCAGCATCATTTAGTAACATGTTTTGGTGCATCCTAGTATTCCCAAAACATTTCATAATTGATAATCAGTGTAACCAGTTTCAATAAGATTATGGAAAACATAAATAAACAAGCATTGGCAAAGCCGGTAGGTCTGAAATTGGTGGTCAGCTTTTTAGTTTTATCTGTTTTAGAATTGTTTTGGCATGTTTATGTAAAACCTTATTGGTGTGGGAGCTGCCGGGCCCTCACCATTATAACAGACACTGGCAAAAGGAAAAATATTTTTGGGTCTCAAAAAACACAAACTGCCATCGTATTTACTGGCACTGAACAAAACTACTTTGTGTGCCGATATGCTCCTTCTGAAAGAGCAGAATGCGGTCACTCACAGTGAAGTCAGCCGATACAGAGAGAGAAAGAGTGAGAGAGAGAGAGATAGAATTTTATTAAACGCAAAAGGTCATGGTCAACGCTATACCAATTTGGAGGGCCCAATTATTAAAGAAAGTCTCAAAAGTGCACCCATGGTATATGTCCTTCCATTAAGTGCAGCTATACCGCTTTTGTGAAATCCCATGAATTGACAGAAGTAGGACAAGAAATAGTATTCCTAGCAAATATTTGTGAACTGCATTTTAGCATGAACAAATATACATGTGTAGATTTGCTCATGCGAAAATCAGAGTGTTCACTTTCCTTCCAACCACTTTTTCCCAATTTTGGAAAAAGGTTTACGTCTGCAATTGTCAGGAGTAAATGTCCAACATTTCTCAGTATGGGAAAAGATTAGAGAAGAGTTGTTGAAAACCCTTAAAACATGCAAGTTAGTAGGTTTGCACAGACTCAAAGGGCATTCTAACCCTGAAACTATTGCTTACCACTACCTACCGCCCCAGTATGTAGATCTGCAGAAACATGGCAACATAAGGGGATTGAAAGTATTCAAACACTACTATGATATAAGCCCTGGCATATTCAGAGAGGGGTCCTGTATAATGAAATTGCTGCCTTATGTGGTTGCCGCACTACATGGCAACAAAGGGACAAGTGGATTTTGTTACAGGACAAGTAGATTTATGAAGCAACCTGCCCCATGGACAAGTAGATATTTTTTTTAATTCCACACCCCCGTACACTGACGTTGTTGTATATGAATCAAATGTCAAGACCGAAAATAAGGAAATCCATATCAGGTGGACTCACAATAGTTCTATAAAACATTACATTTTGGTAGCAATAGTTGTCTTAGAGGAAGAAAAACATATAAAGTTCAGGAAAACACTCAAGACAGAGTAATCTAAATATCATACTGAATGGCAAAAAAATAAGAAATTCCTTTAAGAGCCTCGGATAACCTCATTATCCAACAACCATCTTAGGGTTGATTCATAAAAGCATTTTGGAGTACGGTATGTGATACTAAAGAAGTACCCTTTTACATACTCTTATGTGCTGTTGTTAATTGCGCATGAAATGTCCAATTCCCTATTAGTAAAAGTGCTAAAAAAGCACAGTCTTTTCTATTTGTACTAACTGTTTATGAATATTCCCTTTTTTGGTTGAGCCTATAGAAGCGTGCATCCGCTACTCTGGCGAGACTTTTTGTAAGGGGCTTTGTAAAGCTCACGACACTCTCGTGCGTGTGGTTTTGTTTTTGTCACAGGCTATTGGTTTTTGCGTGCGTCTTTCTAAGAAGGACATCACGCAATTAGGCAAAGGTGGGTGCATGTCTCGCCTTTGCTCCGCCCACGGCCGCATCTGTTTTCCGCCCACGGGCCACATCTGTTTTCAATTATCGGGCACAGATGCATGCTCGATAATGCAAAACAGAAGTCTCGATGTGGGGCGCGCATGCACCACTCGCGTGCTTGTCTGTTGTTTGGTCCGGGCATGTGTAACGCCCGGCTAATTTCTAGCCTTTTTCAGACTAAAAGCGACTATAATATACTAGCATTTCAGTCTAAATAAGCCTTCTTTTCATTAATAGGGCTTAACTGTGCGTTTTTGACAGGGTTTAATGCCTTTTAATCATTAATTAGGTCTGTAGGCCCAAAACCATAGAACAGCCATTTTGGATGGCTGTCTCATCCATTTTAGATAGCTGCCTCGTCTGTGCGAGGTGCTTGGAGAGCAAAGGGCATATTTAGAATAAATCTGTTGTTCGCTAGTTAGAAACCGGTCAAGACCGGCCCTTATCGAAGGAATGTATTTTGCTCACCGACGGTAGACGCAATATGCAGGTGGCCACTGCAGACGGCGTGAGACCTCGGAGGCTGGTACAGGAATTTGGTGGGAGTCGGCCTATGACTGGAAATTTCCATAGAGAAAGGGAGAGATATATTATCAAAGAGCAAGTAGAAACAGAGAGAGAGCAACGTGTGGAGCCGACCAATGAAGTTGGTCTAAGAGCTGGTGATTAATTACCAGTTTCTAACAGAGAGAAGGAAGTGACCAAGAATCCTGCAAGACTAACATGCAGGAGTGGTAGAAACAGAAGCAAGTCCAGAAGAGGGTCCGAGTTGCGGAACCAAAGCAGTGTAGACGAGGCGTAGCGGTGCAGACGTGTATCCGTGAACCATAGTGGGAGAGCCGAGTCCCGAGCCAGTGAAAACCTGAGAGAGAGAGGGATCAGCTCCGCTGCTGAGATGGAAAGACGCACGTTTAAGGTGAGGCGTTCTAAGCTAGTGCAGACTATAGATAACTAATATTCCTTCTCCTCCCTTTTAGGTTGTATAAATTGACTAATGATATTCATGCTCAAACCGCTAATGCTATTGTGTGTGTATTTGTAGAATAAAGACCTGATATTTGATATCTATGCATCTGAGTGTTGTTTCCAGGATAGGACTAACCTTTCTTTTCAACCAGGTGCTGTCGTAAAGAAGGATGGGTGATTCCCTTCTTACAGGTAACTGAGAAATGGAAGATTGGGTAGCTTCAGGACAGGAAGTAACTCCCAAATGAATTAATTAGGCCGCTTCTACCTAAATTACGTATAGTAAATATTGTCGGTGTACCTTAGGTGTATTGATAACCCCTATAAACACACCATTGGGGAATAACAGGTTCACCAGTGGGAAGTATAGATGAGATTGATATCCTAAGAGTTAGGGACGAAGTAAATAGTTGCCGAACTATAAACGAGAAGTCGCCGGACGTGAAACGAGAAGCTGCCCTCCGACGCAAGAGGGGGTAGGTTGGCCCGGGGCAGATTACCGTGGGGCTGTAAAGGAAGTAAAGTAAATAGTTGCCGAACTATAAACGAGAAGTCGACGGACGTGAAATGAGAAGCTGCTCTCCGACGCAAGAGGGGGTAGGTAGGCCCGGGGCAGATTACCATGGGGCTATAAAGTAGATATCATAGGACATAAGACATAGAATTCCTTAGATGTTAGTTATATCCCTAATTGTACAGGCTTGTAAATAGCTAATAATCACCTTCTCAGGCAAATCCTCCATATACCTTGTAAATAGTGGCCTGAGAAGAGTGTGTTTGCGTGACGGCTGAGGTGGCCATTATTGATGAGTCACCTATTCTAAAAATACAGTCGTTACATTTGGCGTCACGAACCGTTTTCGATCTATGGGTGCGGGTATGCCTTCGTGATTTCTTGTGAGGATCCGAGGGTTCTCGCTGTGTACGATTTTCTATATCTTTTAATTGTTGTACAGTTTTTGATCGATCGTTTTTGTTGTATATATTTGAAATAAAAAAAAAAGATATGTTTTCGAAAAAAGTTAAACCTCCTTTTGACTTGCCTGTTGATATACCTGGTTGGGACTCTACCGCTTACGAAGCGCTTGCACGTGAATGGGCTAATTCTACTGGGCTGAGTGAGAACTGGAGTTCGTGCTTGGGTGATGCCGAGCCAGCTCGGGTGGTTGAGTGCTTGCAGAAAGTCCCGGTCGTGAAGGGCAATGAACTTCCCGTTTTGGGACGCAGAGGTTGGATTTTGTTGAATGCGTACAAGCTTTTGCATGAGAATGTTACTCGATTGCTTAAGGAGAATAAATCTTTGGAGGAACAGTTCGTCCAAGTTCAGAATGACGTTACTCTTTTACGATGTCAAAATAAACTGCTCGCTGACAAACTTGAGACGTATCAGGCTGTGGCCGAAAGGGCTGCTGTCCGCATTGCGAAGAACAAATACAGGCGCAGACGTGGTACTGTTAACACCAGGAAGGTGCATATGGCCGTTGCGAAGGCAGGGCTTGATTGGAATCCCGATGAATGGGACGGTGATATTTGGGATTCTTCTGATGGGCTTTCTTCTTCTGAGGAGAATGTTACGCGTACGCTACCCCGTATTAGGTGTCGCGATCCTCCTGCAGATCGCACTGAAATTTCTGCTTCCCCGATATATCGACGTAAATTGCAGGGCAATCCTAATGCTCCTCGAGGTATTCCGCTTGATAGCTTGGAAGATTACACTCAACAAGAATTAAATGACATTTTGGATCGCTTCCGACAAAGGTCGGGTGAATCCTTATTGACTTGGATGGTTCGTCTTTTTGACACTGGTGCTTCTGGTATCTCGTTAGATCAGGGCGATGCTATGAAGTTTTGTACCTTGAGTTCTGATCCTACTATTCAGGAAAGTTTTCGCCATTTTCAAGGCGCTAATCAAACTAATCTTTTGCAGCTGGTGGTTGACGGTTGCAATCATAAGTACCCGACAGAATCTGATTGGCCTCTGAATGACAAGCCATGGTATACTTTGAGAGACGCTTCTCAGCGATTGAAGGAGGAGTGCATGAAGACCGCTATCTTTTTAGGTACGGCGCATGTTTTGATGGACTGCGTGCTTAATACATCTGTTAGGAACAGATTGATTCAAACTTCTCCTCCTGCTTATAAACAGGTCATGATGACTTTGTTGATTAATCAGACCGGTAATCCTTTATCTGCTGTGATTGAAGCTGTGCGTGAACTCAGTGAGTTGGGTGAATGGATTAAACCTGAACGGCAGTCTCGACCGGAGGGTCGCACTAACGATTTTAAGTTCACTAGACGTAACATGTTTCTCGCTCTGATTAAGGATGGTGTCCGTGAGGATGACATCAGTGAGCTTCCTAATAATTTGCTGTGGAGTATGTTTCGTAAGCGCGGCTTGGACAAGAAGGAAGGGGCCAGAAGTGTTCATAAACAGGACTTTGACCGCTACCACTCTGATGGCGATGACCACGACTCTAGGTTGTCTCGGGAGATCCTGAATGAGAGAGACAGAGAGAGAGAGAGTGGGAGAGAAAGAGAGTGGGATAGGACACGGAATGAACCTTCTTATCACAGAGAGAGAGGGCGAGAGAGGGAGAGAGAGAGAGATAGAGATGAGAGAAGAGATCATTCTGTACGAGAGAGAGAGAGAGACAGAGATCAATCCCTAGAGGTGAAAATGAGAGATAAAAGATCACGATCTCTTGAGAGGCTATCACAATACTTTGTGAATGACAAAAATCCTTTTCTTGAGGATAAAGGATATGAACGGAATACGACACTACCCAAACGATATGAAAACCTCTATCCTGATTTGTCTTGGGCACAAGAACACAGTAAACGAGACTAGGAAGTAGGTCAAGCTCCAGTAAGAGGGTGGTCTCGTAAAGACCATAGGCCTTATGTAGATATTGAAATTTATTGGAAACATCGAAATATACAGAGGGCCCGAGCATTGGTGGATACTGGAGCGGAGGCCACTCTAATTTCTGGAAATCCTAAAAAGTTTAAAGGACAGGGCTTCACGATTACTGGATTAGGTGGTAAAGAGACTCCTGCTGTTCAAACGAAGCTTGAGCTGAGAATAGGGAGGAATCCTAGAAAAGAGTATCATGTGTTGGTGGTACCTCTTGATGAATACATAATTGGTATTGATATTCTAAAAGGTATGACATTGTATCTAGATGATGGTTGTTACAAATTTGGACATGATTACTATATCTCAACAAAAGCTGTAAGAGTTGGGCGTTTAATAATGCCTCCGATTAAGATTCCTCAAGCCACAAAGGTGGTCTCGATGAAACAATATCGTATTCCCGGTGGGCACAATGAAATCAGTGCTACCATTCAAGATTTGATGGACGCAGGAGTAATTATTCCTGTCACTTCGGCTTGGAACAATCCTGTTTGGCCGGTCCGTAAGAGTGATAATTCTTGGGGCATGACAGTTGATTACCGAGAATTAAATAAATATACACCTTCATTGACTGTTGCTGTCCCTGATGTTATCACGTTAATTGAGAGAATTCAGAAACATTCAGGGACATGGTAGGCAACTATTGACATTGCTAATGCTTTCTTTTCCATTCCAATTGCCCCCGAATGTCAGGAACAATTCAGTTTTACATGGAATGGCCGTCAAATGACGTTCAGAAGTCTTCCTCAAGGCTATGTGCATAGTCCGACGATCTGTCATCGAATAGTGGCAGAACATCTGGATGAAGTGACTATTGATCCTAAAGTTCAGGTGTGTCATTATATTGATGACATATTAATTCAAGGTGAGACACAAGATCAGGTGCGAATACAATTTGAGCAAATCATTGCACATTTACAAGGCAAAGGCTGGGAAATTAATCCTGATAAATTTTTAGGTATTCATTGGCATGAAGGAAATAGAGAAGTAATTCCTCAAGTGAAACAGAAAATTGCAGAATTCGCAGTTCCTAAAAATAGGAAAGAAGCCCAAAGATTCATTGGTTTGTTTGGCTTTTGGCGCCAACACATTCCCCATTTGAGTCAGATTTTGGCTCCTTTGTACAGAGTTACATGTAAAAAGAATGCGTTTGAATGGAATAAAGTGCAACAAGATGCATTTGATTTGGCAAAAGAAGCGATTCAGCATGCTTTAGATTTGTGGCCAGTGCGTGATGGTGATGTGGATCTGAATGTATCTGTACAAGACATGTATGCGAACTGGAGTTTGTGGCAAAAACAAGGCAATGCTAGAGTACCTCTAGGTTTTTGGACCAAAAAATTACCGGAAGCTGGTGAGCGTTATACACCCTTTGAGAAACAGTTGCTTGCATGTTACTGGGCTTTAGTTGACACCGAACAATTGACACTGGGACATGATGTGATTTTAAGACCAGAGATTCCTATTCTGCAATGGGTTCCAAGTTCTCCGAAAACCCATAGAATTGGACATGCTCAGGAAGTGAGCATAATAAAATGGAAATGGTACATACAAGACCGGGCTCGGGTGGGTCCGAAAGGTGTGGCAATCTTACATGAGAAAGTGGCGCAGGCGCCAATGGGAGAGAAAGAGAAGGAGTCCTCCGTACCTGTAGTACAGGAATCGCCTGTTAAATGGGGTATGACGTTCGATGATCTGTCCGTGGAGGATAGAAAACACGTTTGGTTTACGGATGGTTCAGCCAGGTACATAGGAGAGAAGAGACATTGGAAAGCTGTTTCATACAATCCCGTAACTCAAAAGTTGTTAAGCACTACTGGTGAAGGTCAGAGTAGTCAGTTTGCGGAATTATATGCTGTGTATCAAGTTCTAAAACAAGAGTTACCCGGAAAATGCCATATTTTTACAGATTCATGGTCCACAGCTAATGGACCAGTGATGTGGTTACCTACATGGCAGTCACATAATTGGCAAGTTCATAATAAACAGGTTTGGGGCAAAGAATTATGGCAGGAAATTTGGGAGTTACTTCCTCAAAGTGATGTAACAGTGTTTCATGTTGATGCTCATATGCCCATAGATTCTCTTGACAAATTGTTTAATAATATTGCAGATGAGCAATCTAGGATTGCTGAGGCAGTGGTGGACCAACGAAATTCTGATTTGGCAGGCTTGGCGAAATGGGATCACCAAAAAGCAGGACATTATGGCGAGAAAATTACTAGCAGGTGGGCTGCTGAGAGAGGCATTTATATTCCTTTTGATTTGATTAAAACAGCCATACTTCATTGTCCTGTATGTCAACATTCCCGACACAGAGAGGTGCCTCGAATAGTGAACGGTCAATTGTACCGAGGCAAATCTCCTGCCCAAGTGTGGCAGATTGATTATATTGGTCCTTTACCCATGAGCAGAAACTGCCAATATGTTTGTACAGTTGTTGATACTTTTAGTGGTTTTTTAATTGCTTTCCCCTGTAAAAATGCTACACAAGTCAACACGATTAAGACATTAGATCTGATTACATTGTATTATGGTACTCCACTTCAGGTTCAATCTGACAATGCCTCACATTTTAAAGGAAAATTGGTACGAGACTATTGTGCCGAAAACAACATCAACTGGGTGTTTCATATACCCTATTATCCTCAAGCATCCGGTCTGATTGAACGGATGAACGGATTACTGAAAGATCAGTTACGAAAATTGTCAGATGGTACCTTAAAGAACTGGAGAGACCATTTATCTGATGCCTTGTTGATTCTGAATAATCGACCGTATTTGTATGCAAATTCTCCTTTAATGCGCTTATTCCCTCCAGTAGCTGATATCAAACCTAATACGATCCAAAGTACAGTGTCCTATTGGGAAATCACCCCTGGAGCTTTAGCTCCATGTAGAGCCACCCCTGGATCTGCAGGCTTAGACCTGCATTCTTTGAAGACAACAGTTTTGAAAACAAACATGATTGCTATAATTGAAACAGGAATAGGTGTCCAAATACCTAATGAAAATTTTGGTTTGATTGCCCCGAGATCTGGTTTGGCTCTAAAAGGCATCCAGGTGCTTGGTGGTGTAATTGACAGTGATTACCAAGGAGAAATTAAAGTTATCCTGTTGAACAGTGGCGATTCCGATATACAAATTAATGAAACAGATAGGATCGCCCAATTGGTCATTATGCCTGTATTCAGTGGTGCGATTCAGAAAGGCACAGCACCAACTCTCTTAACAATACGTGGTACAGGTGGCTTTGGTTCCACCGATAATCCCGGTGCCAGAGTATGGGTGCAGTCACCAAATAATCCCCCTGAACAGGCCGAAATGATTGCAACAGGATCTGATAACACAGTACTAGTGATGAGGCCAGGGCAAAAAGGCTGGGATGTAGTCCCGGCTGACAAATGTTATTTGCGAGAATGAATGATGCGTGTTATTTGAATTACAGATCATTGTATGGATTGCTGCTGCCGGATGTGTCGTCGTTGGACTCCCGTGGGTCTCCTGCGACGAGAGTCAAGAAAGTGTCCGGGATCGGAATGACCTCGTGGATAAAGGACTTCGATCTGCTACTGCGTGGGATGCTAATACAAACTTTTGGGTCAGCTTGGCCCAATCAACGCTAAACTCGTCCCACTTTTGCTTAACTCCAATGAAATCCATCAATGACCTTCTGACCACATGTCTTGTGGCAGTCCCCATCTATACTGATTCCCTTATACATTTCTTTAATGTTTCCAAAGTTCATCCCGAATTCATTTATCCAGATTTTACTCCCTACAGTTACTGTGTTTCATGTACTGTTCTAATTGATCTAGTACCCCCCCGGAATTTCGAAATATTAACGTTTAATATTACTGAAGGTGATACTTGTTATAACCTTACATGCGACCCTAAATTCATAGGCAAATGTGCCCAATTAAAACTGGAACGCTCGACATCTTTCACACTTCATGAAACCATTTTATGCCGAACTAGAACTATTGACTCTTGTGCTTCCTTTGACAATGGAATGAGATGTGAGCGTGTGATAGTAACAGCGAGTCATTACTTTCACGCGTCCTTACCAACTGGATGGCTCTTTTCCTGTGGCAATGTGTCATGGTCATATATTCCCGCAAATATTTCAGGGGGCCCCTGTGCCCTTACAAGATTGAGTCTTTTATTGTTTCCCCCTGATGGAGCAATTTCGTCCCGTGTTACAAGAGATGTCCTGTACCCAGTGACTGTGACTCTTCGATCCACCTTTATTCTAAATCTGAGTACCTTAGCTTAGCAATTTCAATCATAGGTGTTCCTGCCTTATCTGTGTATAATGCTAAAACTATAGGCAAAATCGCCTGCTGGATGGTGAAAGCCATCAATAATACATCTACAATTTTGACTGACCTGTTGCTGGATAATCAAGGTGAACGTCGTGCTATTTTACAGAATAGAGCCGCTATTGATTACTTATTGTTGAAACATGACCATGGATGCTCAGATTTTGAGGGTATGTGTTGTTTTAACCTATCAGATCATTCCCAATCCATTAGATCTCATCTTAATAAATTACATGAACTGACCCAAGAAGTAAGAGAACATTTAGATGGTGGGTGGTTTGACCGACTTTTCAGTTGGTTACCAGATTTCCACTCCTTACGCCAAATTTTAGGTGGAATTGTTTTAGCGATCTGCATCTTGATTGCTATTTGTTGCTGTATTCAATGTATACCATCTTTACTTCGTTTAACTAGACCTCGTGTAATGACTAGGTCCTTTAGTATTATATCATATTATTCTTCAAATGATGTACATGCTGCCTGAATAATTACCCTTATCTGTTCTACTAATCCTTCAATGCTAGTACATCTAGTCGGGAGTGGAGTGTAACGCCCGGCTAATTTCTAGCCTTTTTCAGACTAAAAGCGACTATAATATAATAGCATTTCAGTCTAAATAAGCCTTCTTTTCATTAATAGGGCTTAACTGTGCGTTTTTGACAGGGTTTAATGCCTTTTAATCATTAGTTAGGTCTGTAGGCCCCAAACCATAGAACAGCCATTTTGGATGGCTGTCTCATCCATTTTAGATAGCTGCCTCGTCTGTGCGAGGTGCTTGGAGAGCAAAGGGCATATTTAGAATAAATCTGTTGTTCGCTAGTTAGAAACAGGTCAAGACCGGCCCTTATCAAAGGAATGTATTTTGCTCACCGACGGTAGACGAAATATGCAGGTGGCCACTGCAGACGGCGTGAGACCTCGGAGGCTGGTACAGGAATTTGGTGGGAGTCGGCCTATGACTGGAAATTTCCATAGAGAAAGGGAGAGATATATTATCAAAGAGCAAGTAGAAACAGAGAGAGAGCAACGTGTGGAGCCGACCAATGAAGTTGGTCTAAGAGCTGGTGATTAATTACCAGTTTCTAACAGAGAGAAGGAAGTGACCAAGAATCCTGCAAGACTAACATGCAGGAGTGGTAGAAACAGAAGCAAGTCCAGAAGAGGGTTCGAGTTGCGGAACCAAAGCAGTGTAGACGAGGCGTAGCGGTGCAGACGTGTATCCGTGAACCATAGTGGGAGAGCCGAGTCCCGAGCCAGTGAAAACCTGAGAGAGAGAGGGATCAGCTCCGCTGCTGAGATGGAAAGACGCACGTTTAAGGTGAGGCGTTCTGAGCTAGGGCAGACTATAGATAACTAATATTCCTTCTCCTCCCTTTTAGGTTGTATAAATTGACTAATGATATTCATGCTCAAACCGCTAATGCTATTGTGTGTGTATTTGTAGAATAAAGACCTGATATTTGATATCTATGCATCTGAGTGTTGTTTCCAGGATAGGACTAACCTTTCTTTTCAACCAGGTGCTGTCGTAAAGAAGGATGGGTGATTCCCTTCTTACAGGTAACTGAGAAATGGAAGATTGGGTAGCTTCAGGACAGGAAGTAACTCCCAAATGAATTAATTAGGCCGCTTCTACCTAAATTACGTATAGTAAATATTGTCGGTGTACCTTAGGTGTATTGATAACCCCTATAAACACACCATTGGGGAATAACAGGTTCACCAGTGGGAAGTATAGATGAGATTGATATCCTAAAAGTTAGGGACGAAGTAAATAGTTGCCGAACTATAAACAAGAAGTCGCCGGACGTGAAACGAGAAGCTGCCCTCCGACGCAAGAGGGGGTAGGTTGGCCCGGGGCAGATTACCGTGGGGCTGTAAAGGAAGTAAAGTAAATAGTTGCCGAACTATAAACGAGAAGTCGCCGGACGTGAAACGAGAAGCTGCTCTCCGACGCAAGAGGGGGTAGATAGGCCCGGGGCAGATTACCGTGGGGCTATAAAGTAGATATCATAGGACATAAGACATAGAATTCCTTAGATGTTAGTTATATCCCTAATTGTACAGGCTTGTAAATAGGTAATAATCACCTTCTCAGGCAAATCCTCCATATACCTTGTAAATAGTGGCCTGAGAAGAGTGTGTTTGCGTGACGGCTGAGGTGGCCATTATTGATGAGTCACCTATTCTAAAATACAGTCGTTACAGCATGGAGACTGCATGAACCCTCCGAAGGCACTTAGGGCACCGCTTGCTGTTTAAGCCTTCATGTTAGGCACTGTACGTTTCAGGAAACGTTTTTAGTGTACATTTCTGTCATATCTTTGGGGTTTATAACTTTCAACAATGTTCGCTAAGCCTCTTATCCCGGCTGGTCGGAACTCATGCTAGGGCACGTACACAATGTGACATGTTTTCCGAAACCCTTTATTGTTCCAGCAGCGTAAAAAAAACAACAAGGCTTGAGGGATCCCAGCTCTGGGGTATCCCATGTGAGCCCTGATATACAATGCTCAGATATTTGCACTATGGGGTACAGCTCCAGCGGCCCCCAATGTTCTGCCACTGAGGGCAGTAGGTGTTTGTTTTCCACGTCAGCATGCCAAACAAGTGCTTAAAACCCTTTTCAACAGAGCGGCATGGTAAGCTCGATGCGGATGGACGGTAATAGCATGTAATCCTGTAATTTGCGCAACTACCATTGCTCAGCAGTACTGACCCTGACATTTCACCTGCCCATGTGATAATCTGTCCACAAATGCGGAATAATTTACAGAAATCAATGCGGAAGTGCCGTCTCCTCCACGTTATTCCTCATTCCTTATGCGCCTATTGTGTATCAACCTATGATCTCCTGGTAATAACCGGACACAGTTTTCTCACTATCCCAGCTTGCAGTAATGCCAGATGCTCTGTTACTCCCCAGGGATAATGGCTCTTTTCTTCCTCTACTTTTTATACCTCATAAAGTTTACCTATGCATTGACTGCTTCGACTGAAAGGCGCTAATTAACAGCTTTTCACAATGGATGTATATTTTTAACAAAATGTCATAGTAGGCTTTGTTCCCGTTATCATTGCTTGCTAAATCATTGACTATACTTATTATGATGCCCCGTGGCCACCTTGCAACAATAATTCTTTCAATAGGATATTGCTCCATGGGGGCACCTGCGGAGTGGAGCATCCCATATCCCATGGGTGGATGTGTGGTTTGACAGAGTGTCAGACTCACATTTACTTTAGAAGAATGTCTAGATGCGGAGGCTGCTTTGTCTTGCCCACGTTGTCCCTGAGGGTCAACTAACTAGAAGCACCAGCCAGGCGCTCAGGGCAAAGGGAATAGTAACAAGCATTGGCATAGCAAATAGGTCTCGCCTTTGGGACCTTATAAATGTTTAGCCATGCAACACTTGATGTTGTTGCACCAAGGATATTGTGCTGGATAACTAAACACTTATAAGGTCCCAAAGGCGAGACCTATTGGCTGTGCCAATGCTTGTTAGATGCTTTGGGGCTAGTTCACTGCACAATGGACATGGCGGCACATTGTAGAAAAGGGTTCCTCTTATTGCTCATTGTTCATCAATATGAATAAACCTTTTTAATGAATAAAAGGAGCAGGGCAAACGGAGGAAAATGAGTGAAGCAGGGGGCAAACTGTACATGTAGGGGCGCAACCAGCTGGGTCTGGATTATCATGTATTTGTTGAATAAAAACAGATATACTAGGGATCCCTTTGGGACCCTGCATGCGTAGGTTATCACAGATTCCAGTGACGCAGTGTCAGCCAGTTACTGGAGCAGGTTAGGGGGCGGGCGGAACATACATGCACACGGTCACACCCATGCATTCATACGCATGCACACCCATTCACAACTTGCACTCACAAATACACATGCATACATTCATAAGTACACACGTGCATGCTTGCACCAAACATTTAAAGAAACCATAGGCCATACCGGCTGCAGCATCTCAGGAGGGAAGCCTCAATGGTTTCTGGAGGGTTGGGACTGCCGCCTCCTCTCAGGTTGCAATCCCTTACTTTTCACAGAGTGGGCTGCGGGTCAGTGAGGCTGCGGACCACACTCTATTCTGTGACAAGCTGTCAGTGATGAACACTCAGCCCTCGGCACTTCAGGGCTTAAAACTGAAGCACCCAGGACTGAGGCTATCAATGAAGCTCCTCTGCATCATGAGGGAGGAGGCCTTAAGGCACTTTACCGAACCGAGGAGGCAAGCCCACTGGTCTGTGACATCTTCAGTCCGGCAAAGATCAGCTCAGGCAGCCACCCACCTGTGCATTTAACCCATGTATAGAGCCTGGCTGCCTGATATGAACAAAAAGAATGTCTGAAATGTCAGTTAAATGCCCCAAGCCTATGCGTAGATAAGCCTCAGAGAGAGTTGACATCAGAAAAAGGTGGAAATAGAAGTAGGAATTAAAATAAGAAGTGAAGTAAAGTATACAATATGGACTGCCATCCTCGAAACAGAATATACTTGTCCCCTGGTATGACTTAACAGAAGCACAATTAGCATATTGGTTAGTCCCATCTGTATAAAATAAAATATCATCACTATAATAGGAGTCATCATGAACTTCATTAACCCAAGACCCTTCTACATCACTGGTTTCTTTAAGCATGTGAAATATAGTCAGCAATCACGCCTAAATATAATGTTTAAGGAAGAACAAATACTTGCAATGGAATAGGGGCATTCAAAATTGATAGCCAGTATTGAGTGGGGTCAGCGTGAGATAAAGTAAACTGTAACTGCCTCCTGTCCAACCAGGCCATCAATAGACTGAAAGTTAGATGTTTTTATATTGGGTTTGTGTAAGGAAATGCCTCTTTTTGCATGATCACCCCACAATGTTGGACTGATGCTGCTGGTTTCTCCACTCTGAGAGTGCACTGAGACTTGTTAATCAGACTTCAGTGCCAGTGTTCTAACACCTCCCAAAGTGTATGTTGAATTGGCTTCCACCAATTAGCATAAGCACTTATACGTCCTCAGCATATAGTATGATGGGTGCCCAGGGCAGGTAAGAGCAAGTGCCCCCGAGGGCTACAGCACTTGTTGTGGCACCCTGTGTGGGGCAAAGTACAAAATGGTTCCCAGCCTGCCACTGCAGCCCAGAGGAGCAGTTTTAAACTGCTAGTTTGGCCTTGCCATTTAAACCAATGCCAAAGCCCCAACATTACATTAACAATATATGTAATTCTCCCCTAACGAAGGCCTATTGAGTCCTGGGGCAGGGAGCTTTATATTATTAAGTAGGATATAGGCTTTTTATCTGTATTTTGAATGACTCCCAGGCTTAGGAACAATGGTAGCCTGCTACAGAGGGAGGTTTTACCACCTTCTTGCAGGAAGCTACTCAGGTTGTTGGCCCAAAGCTGCCTTTGGTGGGCAGATGGTTAGCACATTCTTGAAGGGTTGCCCCTATGTTCAGGTAGACATGCTAGTGGCAGGAACAGAGAGGAAAGATCAGTGCACAACTCGGTTTTCCCCTGAGCATGTAGCCCACAGGTAGCTACTCCTCTAGGGTGGGCTGCCAAGCTCCTAACATCCAATGAATGGTTTGGAGATCTTGGAAGTGAGCTGAATAGTGCTCTCTAGGATTTGCGAAATGCCACACATACTCGGAGGTTGTCACAGGGCGGGAGGGATCCTGGTAGCCCATTGGCTAATGATCACATCATCTCCCCAGGGTGCTTTTTGGGCATAAGGCCATAAATATGGCACCCCGGCATCCAAAACCTTAGATCAGAAAGGACCAAAGAAGGACTGCCCTGCTGACCTCTGGACCTGGCAGAGAGAGACTGCACCATCTGCTGCACGGAAAACACCGCACCTTTGGCTAGCGAAGAGAGGACGGTGCCTGTGGCTCCTGGCTTGAGTAAAAGTTGCTCCCAAGCCCCAAACCAAAGAAGTGATTCCAAGGGTCAGTCGGCTGACCGTCTGGAACCAGTACCAGGTCCGTTAAAACTATAGTAGCCCAACTCTGCAAATCAGTAGCCACTTCTGGGGAATCGCAGCTGACCGCCGCTGGGTGCCCCAAGAGACCGATCCTCAATGGCCAAAAGTTACACCCCGAGTCTACCTGACCCAGAAGTGTCATCTGAGTCCATATTAGTTGAGCAAGAGAGACACTAGCCTCCACCAAAGGACATTGTTGGACCCGCTTTGACTGGAAACTGGTAGGACAGCAGCAGTTGGCCTTCTGTTGGCGTAAAGTGGACTTTGCGGGACCATGACTGATGCGACCAAAGTTGCTCAACCTTCCCCGTGGTCTGAGGTGGTAACTGCAAGGACACACCAGTTGACCCCACAGTACCCAGAGCATCCTTGAGCATCCTCCATGTCCAACACTCCTCCATTTAAGTTTAAGACGGCCATGGTGTAAAGTTCAGAACTGGACTGGAGAACGCTTTGGTGACCAGGTAAGTAGCCAAATACTCCCTAGTGGCCCCCCTGTCCATCTCCCAATCAGATTTGTTTGCGCTAGTCAGACCGGAGTAGCCAAACACAATTCTTTCAAACTTTTCAAAAGTTTCTAAACTTCACGGTTGCCAATGCTTGTTTGTAGCTATGGCCAAAATAACTGATATTGATATCTTGTTTTAAAATCTATATCTCTGGATCTCTACTGTGGATGTTGCTCATCTTTGTCTCTAAAAATTAAGAAAAATATAATCTAATTGTATAAATTGGTGTCGCATATCATTTGTGTTGTGTGACCTCCTTTTTTTGTTATTTGTTGCTTCTTAATGTTTTACACTATTTCCTTGGTTTAAGCCATGCTGCTGGAAGCCACAGCTACCAAGGGTTGCGCAAAAAGTTTTTCAAATGAGCCTGACTGGATCCAAGATAGATTTTGTGAGTGTATTATACGGTAACGTCATAAAACCATACCATATAATAACCAAAGGGCCATATGTATGAAGCCAAATTGCGATCACAAATGCTGAAATTCACAGAATTTCAGTGTTTGCGATCGCAATTTAGGCAGTGTGCAATGAAGCACACAAAAACCCACTCGCAAAATAAGGAATCGCAAAATTTGTGATTCCCTAATTTGCGAATGCATTTAAGGAATCCCAAATTGCAATTCCTGAAATGCAATGTAGGAAGCACACAAGTTGTGCGATTTTGGCTTAAGGATTCTCAAATTACCACCAACTTCAGGTTGGTGGTAATTTGCGATTTCTGTGAAAAATGAACTTTTTTTCACTTTTCAAAGTGCCATGTGGCGCACATACATGCCCTTAGGGCATGTATGTGCGCCACATGTGTACACATGCTTATTTCAGGGGTGCAACAGGGTGTCCTATTGACACCCTTGCAACCTTGAAAATGCCTTCTCAATTTGTGATTCTCTAATTGGGAATCGCAAATTGAGAATGTCTTCCCATTCATTCCTATGGGCCTTCTAGCCATAGGAATGAATGTGATGGTATTCCTTATTTGCGAATCTCAATTTGCGATTCGCAAATAAGGAATATGTCGGATTCGCAAAATATTTAGCAAATCCTGCATACATTGCATTTTGCGATTCTCTAATTACAATTCCCTAAAAATCGCAATTTGAGAATGGCAAAACGTGTTTTTCATACATATGGCCCAAATTCGTCACAGTTTGGTTGAGGTTACTCTTTTCCTCATATTAACTTGACAATCCTTCAGCAGGTTTAAGTAAGGTTCAGATAAGGTACGATCAAGCTAAGATGGATTTCAGAAATGTAAGGTGGATTATTATTTCTTGAAGAGGCAAGTTTGTGTTCATAATTTATTGTTGAATGGATGTGTCGGCAGATGTAGACTTCACACTTTTGGGTATCATAAATTGACATTGGCATATTTGATCCTTTAAAATGCATGTATTACATGTTGTGATATTTTCAGTACAAAACAGCATGTCTGTTTTAAACGCTTAATTTATTGAGCTAATGTATTTGTCTGCAATGAGCATTTTCATATCAGGAGTTCAAATGTGTTGATGCTTGCCTCCTTAATCAGAAATTTAATAGGCTTGCAAAAATAGAACTGTCAAATTCCAGAAAGATTCATCAGGGTCAATTTATCTAATTAAAGATAATCAAACAATGCAAGATACATTAAAAATGTTTATGCTGGGTCCAATGTTATGTTCCCAGTCGGTGAAATGGTGAACCCTTATGAATTTATCACTTGATTCTGCTAAGCAGTTAATGATAATTTTAGGTGAGTTTCTAAGATTCTTCACTTTGAGGTCGTAATGTTTTCTTGACCTCAAAGCACACTGAAAAAAGAACCAGAATTGAAACCGATTTTTCCTGATTACTATCATTTAGGATGTGGCCTAACGGCTAGGGCGATCAGCCTCAAATCTGGGGAATCAAGTTCGTGTCTTGGCAAGGACGCTCAACATCCTGTGATTCTGGGCAAATCACTTAATCTCCCCGTGTCTAACAAAAATGAATGTGACCTTCTGTAACGCAACTGGTGTGCTCATGTAAAGCGCTCCAATACCTGATACTTTCGGGTCAAGTTTGCGTTATATAGAACTCCAGAAAAAAAAATAACAATAACTTTTAGATCTACAATTCATGTTTCATAAAATCATTGGTGGTTGATGTACTGTAGATTTTGCACTCAGATTCTTATGCTAGGATCCACTGAAAGATCCAAAGATTAACTTACCCACGACATCCCTTTTCTAAACCTGACTGATTTGCATATAGCCATGTCTGAACTGGGGTGGCAAAGTGGGCTAAAGAACGGTGATGGATTAAACCCAGATCTTTTGACTGGGTGTGAGTGTTTGATTGATTCAGATGCTCCGTCCATCACCACCCCCTTTTGTACCGCTTTTGGCCGCCATAGGTGTGGCAGGGTATGCCCAGACGTGAGTCCCTTGCTCAATTTGCCACTGGATTCAAGCAAGCCGGGCTGAAGACGGCTGGAATGCCAGAAACCGGTCCTCGGAAGCTTGTTTCCGGTCCAGGGAAGACATGGCTATGCAGTTCGGGCTGGACTGGTCCCATGAGGCACAGGGTCAGACTGATTTGCATATAGCCATGTCTGAACTGGGGTGGCAGAGTGGGCTAAAGAACGGTGATGGATTAAATCCAGATCTTTTGACTGGGTGTGAGTGTTTGATTAATTCAGATGCTCCGTCCATCACCACCCCCTTTTGTACCGCTTTTGGCCGCCATAGGTGTGGCAGGGTATGCTCAGATGTGAGTCCCTTTCTCACTTTGCCACTGGATTCAAGCAAGCCCGCCTGAAGATGGCTGGATGCCAGAAACCGGTCCTCGGAAGCTTATTTCCGGTCCAGGGAAGACATGGCTTTGCAGTTAGGGCTGGACTGGTCCCATGAGGCACAGGGTCAGACTGATTTGCATATAGCCATGTCTGAACTGGGGTGGCAGAGTGGGCTAAAGAACGGTGATGGATTAAACCCAGATCTTTTGACTGGGTGTGAGTGTTTGATTGATTCAGATGCTCCGTCCATCACCACTCCCTATTGTACTACTCTGCTGTCACAAACAGCTTAGTTAAGCTACTCTCGGATTTCACGTTTTTTTAAGAGTGTGTGTTTGCAGAAAATGAAGCCAAAAACAACGTTTCAGTCCTATGTAAACCTCAGGAATGTCACTAATCCTTTATCCAGGTTTATCCAATTCTTAGCTGTTTACTGTGGATAACTCTGATTATCCCAAGCTCATATTTAATAACAGGAGTAGTTGTGTAGGGAACAGAAAAAACAAAGACTGTCCTACTTGCAGAAAGCGCTCACAAACAACCATTACCTCCTTTGGTTGACTATATGAAATGAGACTAATGGCTTTTGCCAACCTACGGACTCTCATACCGCAGATTCTATGGAAAACATTTGGACAAGTAGGTCAGCTATGGACCACTCTTCATCTATATTTATATAGCGTTGTTTCACTACAGTTCTTAGAGATGAAGGGACCATAACATCTACCAGAGTTAGCACATATGAGGCACTTGCTTGATAACAACTGACTTGAATATATGTGGGGTACACCAAAGCATATTAGGTACATAAAGCATAGATTAAAGGGAGTTATTGGTCCTGGCCTGATAATCCGAAAATGACCAATGCCTCTTCTAGTTCTAAAATGATTTTGTATGTTGATTTAGCAACTGTGAAGGACAACATTTGATGTTAGAGGAGCTTTATTCTACCATCATTCTATGCCTGGTTCACAAACAGCTGGGTAGTAAACACAGGTGCACAGTATTTTGTTTGGTCTTTAATTTTGGCGTCCTATTAATAGAATCGGGATTACACATTTTGTTTTGTTTATATGCTACTCAGGAAAAAAAAATATTTATTGTTTGACATCAAAGACCGAATACTTAGTTATTCTATGAAACTGCTGCTCAATCCCCCCATCTTCTGTTCGATGTGGTGTGGCAAACCTTATATTCAATGCCGGTAAGAACTGTGAATATATTCTTAAAGTGCAAGAGAATTATGCTTTCTTATCGATTCTGATTATGACACTCATAGTGTTTCCCTGAAGTATATTTTAATTTTAATACTGTGTCAGAAAGTAAGTTTTGTGGCATACTCATTTTAGTGTTAATTTTTATGTTTTAATTTCAGACTTGTAAAACAACCGACATGTATCTTCTTGGTTGTTTACCTTATTATGGACTATTTAGTACCAAACAAAAAAACATAATTAACGAATTAATGCATTGCAATTATTATGTGCGGAGCAGTTACAGGATAAACACGAGAAATGCACATTGTGGGTTCAGTTGTGGTGTTGTATTGCATGTTAATTCACTTGGAAAGCTTGCTACAGATAGAAGTCATGTACGTGCGGTTTTTGATTGGATGTCACCCAAGACCATTACATATATTCCGAGATTCATGGCGTGGTACATGCTTACAGAAGATTTATTGTTGAGTCTGCCGTTTACTTTTTTTAAATTAAAAGAAAGTCATTTTTGTGAGGGAAAGAAAAAAAAGTGTCTCTCCAGTGAGAGAGTATTCTGTTCCCCTGGCCGACCAATTAGCTTATTCAATGATTTAGGTGTAAACACTCATACCTAAGATATTGCTAATGGAACCCTGATAACTCATTACTTGAAAATGTAAGGTTGTGTCTATAATCATCAAGGCAAGAGAATGCTGTGAGTGAACGCTGCAAGCCATGCAAGAACCTTGCAGACATTGGAAGCAATAGTTGGATGTCGCATAGCAGCCAACTGAGAGGGCTTAGAACAAAGAAATACGGTGTATTAAGGACAAGGCAAGCTGATGGGTTCTGTTCTTAATAACATTTTGCATTGTTACAATACCTCCTCAAACTAATAAGGGCAAAGCTAATGTTATCCCTGGACCTAGAACAGAGAATTCTACTAATCATAAGGTTTTTGAACATTATCTATTTTGAAACACCATCAATATCAATTCAATTCGTCTTTATTCGATCATAATCAATCATAAAAGACACATATAAACAGTACAATCTGATATAAAAGACATCAAATCTCATACAAAAATATTTTTTTAAAAGAGCATTTCATTTGAAAATCCCAAATCTATTTAAAACAATGATTATGTTTAAAAAGGGAGAATTCAAAATCAAAGGGTGTTAAGGCAGAATTACACAGGGCATAATTATAGTCTCCAATATTTTAGGTAAATATTTTGGGGGAGACTTGGGAACACCAACATATAAGCAAACAGGTTACATGCTGCCTCGCAAATTCTTTCTTCTAAGGACCCAAGTCCAGCTCAGGAACTTAGCCATGGCAATGACCATGACTTCAGTGGTACCGTTTTTTAGAATACGCAGGGCTGTTTGACAAGATCTTGTACCAAGCATTCTACAAACCGGCTTGAGACATTTCTGTCGAGGGCCCTTGTAAGCAGGGCACACAAACAGGACATGCAATAAAGTCTCATCCTCTGTGAAACAAGTATCACATTTTGTACCTCAGTCATCCCCCACTTATTAGTGAAAGATTTTAGGGGGAGTGTTACCATTCTAAATTGGTGGAAGAGTTTTCTATCACCAGGACATGTGATGATGTCCCAATAGGCCTCAAACTTATACTCACACTTAAAATCTAGAAAGAGGCATGTTAGGGAACCACTAGCAACTGAGGACAGAGACTTTACATAAACCTTGTCCCTATATAAGGCTTTCAAATCTTTTTTTGACGGGAATACATTCCCTTCCGGGTCCTCCCACAGGTGAATGAGACCCATATCTAATAACAATGCCTTAATCTTTAATAACCAAGAGATTTTGTTTGACTTGCCCGCTTCTCTAATAAACTTAACATCTCTTGCATAGCGTGCAAGCTCCAGGGTAGTCCAAAGTCTTCGCCAATAAGCAAGTGGTCTAAAACCCGCAGCCTCCTCAAAGGAAATACATCCTAAATCTAAAAGTAGGGGCCTAAGAGGCGAAGATTGAGGAAGGCCGGTCAGTGCCCTCAGAAACTTATTCTGGGCTAAGACTAATGAAGCTAGATTTTCGAACCCCCAGAGTTCCGCCCCATAAATTATTGAAGCTCTAACCTTCCCCTGGTAAATGGATAGAGCCGGTCCCACTGGTTTGGTTTGAGACAACCGGAATTTTTTTAAGAGCGCCCCTGATAATTGATTATGCTTTAGGGCTAATAAATCTAACTGTGGCTTCCAGTTCAAACGTTTGCCCAAAGTAACGCCCAAATATGCAAAGGAGTCAGTTTGTTCCAGGGGCACATTATTCATTTCCACTCTAGCTTTCACTACTTTGTGTTTGTGCTAGGCCATGAACTTCGTCTTATAGACCTTAACTACTAAATCATGGTCATTGCAGAACAAGATGAATCGATCAAGGGAACGTTGCAGACCAGATTGCGTCTTGGACAAAATTAAAGTGTCGTCTGCAAACATTAAAAGCGGAACCCTGGATCCAGCAAGAGTAGGTGCGTCCGTGGGATATTCAGTGTAGCATGAGATAACATTATTTATGAACAAAGAGAAAAGGGTAGGGGCCAGAACACCCCCCGCCTTACTCCCTTGCTCACAGGAAAGCAGTCTGTTAACTCACCCTGCTAACCCCAAAGTACTTGGGAGTATGTTGATTCATGTAGTTTTTCCAATAAAAGATAAGGCATCCCTGCTTCCCTCAGGGTATCCCACATCTTAGGGCGGGGGACTAAGTCAAAAGCAGATTTAAGATCTACGAATGCTGCATAGAGTGTCCCCCCTGCTAAGACCACTGTGTTCCAGTATATCAACATGAATCTAAAGACTTGGTCGATAGGGCTAACTTGGGAACAAAATCATGCTTGATGAGTGGTTAGTATTTTGTTCTCATCTATCCACCTGTTTATCCTACTTAGCACTAATGTCGCCACCATTTTTTGAAGAGTGTCTATAAGGCTTATGGGCCTGTAATTAGATGGACAGGTGCGAGCCCCCTTTTTATAAATGGGGATTATTTCAGCCCCACACCAGGATTCTGGAATGGGGGCGCCTCTAGCCAAACCATTTACAAGGATATGGATATATTTTAGCCAGTTCTCCCTATCTGATTTATATATATCCTCCGGAATACAGTTCGGTCCAGGTGCTCTGCCTGCAGCCACTCCATCAAGAGTTCTCTCAATTTCCCCTAGTGTAAAGGAAAGGCCTTCTTTGCCCTAAATTGAGCGGCCTTGTAATCTACCGAGTTCCCTTATCTCCTGCGTAGATCCCACCCTTATTGCTTGGGACAATTGTCTGAAAGCTAACCTGCATGCCCCATCATACCATTTTGCGGTGCTATGGATGGGGAGCACATTAGATATTTTTATATTTTTTTGTGAAATAGCTTTTCAGCTTAATAAACAGGGACTCATGGGCTTCTGTAAGGGTTGTAAGGCTAGCCTCGCTGGAGTCAAGAAGGGACAGGGCTACAGTAGACTCTTCAAGAGTGGACCTTATCTGTGCCATAGTGCCCTCATCCTCAGATACCCGTGCCCATTTTAGTCTTCGGCAGTCGAGAGACATAACAACATCTGCCGTAGCAATCTACGTGCCGCCCCTCCCCAGTGGGCGGCCCTTAACCTCTAGAGTCAATGTCAATGGGTCGTGATCACTCTCTGGTCTATTTAAAACCTCCATATCCTTTAATCTTGACCACAATTAATAAGAAAGTAGTAAATCCTGCTGCTACTTCTCCCATTATTAAAGGTGGGATTACCTTTACCATCCGATTTGGTTCTCCCAAGCCAGGAGCCCACCCCCATTGTCAAACTTTTTAATTGTAATACTGCCTCCATCCATTTATTGATTGGGGGGAGCGTTAAAGACGGAACACCCCAACTCGCATCCTCATCGCTAGTAAGACTAGCGTCTTCTAGACCAAGGGACTCAATCGTACAATTAAAATCCCCCGCAATAACCCAGTTACTTGACCCTTCCATTGACTTAATAAAATGATCTAGGCTAGAGATGGTCGGTGAGGCTTTCCCTCCGGCCATGCCTCTAGCGTAAACATTAACCAGTATAAGACCAGTGTCGTATTAAAAATGTATTTTAAGAACCTGGATGTCTGGGTTATCAAACCCAAGATCTTCAACCTGGAGGCCCACCTGCTGTCTTACCCAAACCGTTAATCCTCCCGAAGGACGCCCCTCAGAGTTTGCAAAATTGGGTTTTTTCCGAAGGCCAAATAACCTGGTCGAAAAATAGTACTCAGGGACCAGGTCTCCTGAAAGGCAATAATATCATAAAACTCAATGAAAGTAGACCAATCAGAAGAAGTAGTCTTCGGTAATAAGCCAGCAACGTTCCATGATAACATGCTTAGTGTACTCGTATCAATACCTTCTCCCCGATCTAACAGTATCAGGACCTCGGAATGCTCAGACCCCCTGGATATAACCAGCTGAGGGCTTAAGGCGATCACAGGAGGAGGTGCAGGTCAGCTAGTTTGAGCCTCTGTCACAGGTAAGACTACAGGAGACAGTCAATCGCATGCGTCTAAACCAGACAAGGGAGCAAATCTATTAGCAAGGTTTAGATCAAAGGGGCCAACTATGGGTCTTTGTGGTGCGAGGCTGCTTCTGCCACCTTGCGGACAAAGGTGATTCGTTCTGTAGAAAAAACCCAAAGGCAAAAGAGAAATTTTCCCGGATGGACGCTATTGATTTCTACTCCCCAAGTGACCCAATAGGAATCTAAAGACATGGGCATTATTGAAGTTGCCAACTACCCAGTCACCCCCACCCTTCCTTGGTGGAGTGTCTCACCCAGGATGCACGTCTAGCCATAATCATTTGGTTGCAGATATCCCACCCTGGTACCCCATCTACCTTCTATTGAGCACTAAGCCAGTGCATAGTTCTAGCCATTAACTGCTCAGTGGATTCCGTTTGCCCCTCTTGTAGAAGCGGTACATTCTTTAGGACCACCACCAGCGGAGCACCGTCCGGTGGGAGGTGTAAAATCCAGGAGCCATCGCTGCGACCCAAAGAGTTATGTACTGCTAGGAGGTCAGGATTAGTATGACCATAGGCGGGGTTGGGCTGGTTTCCAGTCCCACAGTTAGAATGATGTTGGTTGGGGTTACTTGGGGACCTGCCCCGAGATCTACTACCCTCCCCCTTGGGGTACTCGGAATAAGCTAAGCGAATTCACTTGACAGGTTTCCTATCTCTCCCTCCTGACCACCCAGTGGGACAAGATCATCCTAAGGGACACTGCCCTCCCCACCGTGCCTACAAATCGGGACAAGGGGAGGATTAGATGAAAGAGGTATGACGGGAGGGGATATGTGATTTACAGGGACACACAAGGCATTTGTTACAGTTTCGGGTGGCCGATTAATTTTCCCCAAAATGTCCTCAGTGGTAGAAAAATTAGATGTGACATGCATTTCAAAGTTGATTAGTCTTTCCTCTATCAAGCACAGTCTATCGAGGATCGGCGATAAAGATGACGTAAGAAGAGCCCCAACTGTAGCCAACAAAACCTCATGGGCATTGGACAGGGGGACACCCAATAAGTCAGCATCCATAACAGCAGAAGTAGAGGTTACAGGCAAAGAGACTGGTGACAATGGGGATACTGTCCTGCCATTCCTATTAGTCTTTTGCATTTTAGGGGTTTTCTGCATTTGAGGACCCCCTCTCCTCTTCCTCTTTGTGGCCGGCTCCAGTGTAGGGACCGTGGTCAAAGTAGATAGTTTAGGTGCTGACCTTTTGGCAATGCGTGGATATGTACCACTGGACGTGCCTTCTAAGGCCTTCTCCACAGGAAGTGGGGTAGTTGGAGCCTCCATTATTGATGAATCTTCCGGTCGCGCCTGCGAAGACTGGCTAGTGTCTCTTGTTGGATCAGGGGAGTCAATCACTGTAGCCAAGGGGCGTTCTAGGGAGCGTGCGGATACCAAGCCACCTAACGACAAACGTTTGGTTTGCACGGGATCTAGTGAGAGTCTTCGCTCAGTCAGAGCAATCTCATGAGGTAAGACAGAGCTGGCTCTAATTAGAAATTGATCCAAGGTCCCAACGACACTTCCCCCAGGCAATGCCGATCTGCCTTTTCCCTCACGAGTATTCATTTTGGCGGGAAGCAGAAAAATGGCACAGTTTAGGAGTCCCAGGAGGTTTATAACCAAAATGCAATGAAAAAGAAAAGAATGGGCAACAACTGACCTGGGCAGCCATGGAGGTTAGAGGGGGGCCCAGCCCGGCCTCCACCGGTCTCCAATGGCTAACGGGCCCAAACGGCGCCCAGGCACTTTGCGCAGCGGGAGCCCTTCTGTTGTTTTAAACGCTGTCTTGGAGCGAAGATGGCTCCACCCGTAAGACCGCTCTGCCCCCCGGGACTTGCAGTCCAGTCCGTTGGCGGTCCGTGGTGATATGGCAAAGATGCGGGGTAACATGCAGGGCAGGTCGGCGTTGGTTGCACTTGCAGCGTAGCAGCAGCAGGAAATTTGGCAAAAAGGTATCAGTGCGTCCTGCGCCGTGGAGCCCTTCCGTTATTTTAAGCACCAGCTTGGCGCGAAGATGACTCCACCCGCGAGACCGCTCTGCCCCCTGGGACCTTCAGTTCACTTTAGTCCAGTTTGATATTCAAACAAACCCACAGGAGTAAAAATAATAAATAAAATAAAGAGCCTGGTAGAAATTGGCGTCTTCACTCGTGCACAATCAATTTGCCAGGGTTTCACTGGCTTTACCTGTCCCTCAGTCCTCAAGATGTCCTCCAGATGTAGCACAGCATCACACCAGCAGCCCACAGTAGAACCGCAGCAACTGGGCCAGAGCAGGGAGTGGAACCGGGCCTTCAAGGCACCAGCACCAGCCTCTCGAGCAGCCCAGCCCCTCCCGGGAGAATCCGGAGAGGCCGCAACAACACAAGCCAAAAGAGACAAGGGGCTCCAGCAATGTCGCGGCCTCGCAGCTCCAACCACCACCGATGCTCTGAGGCTCCAAGCATCCAAGGGAGAGCACCGGCCGAAGAGTCAAAAAAGCAAGAGCGAGAAACGCCTAAATGCCAAGCCGAGCCTCACACCGCCATCAGACCGCCATCAGACCGCCATCAGTGCACTCGTATTTCCAGGCACCATCAATATCTATTCAAGTAATAGTTTTGTATGCACAAGTTAGAGTTGTTTGAAAACAATATGAGAGAGAGGGCTAGAGACACTCTCGGTCCCCTCGGTTAAATGTATCAAACAAAAAGAGAGTGTCATGCGCAAAGAAGGTATGTGTATGAACACTGAGGCAAAGACTGTAAAGAGGAATCCCTTCTAAGAACACACTGGAAATCTCTTAGGGATTATTTGGAAGCCCTCACTCACCAACCTAGTTGGTGACATGCTTCATCATCGGGCCCACCAGGAGAAGCCGAGTGCCTCCCTGGTGTGCTATAACGCCAGATTACTGCGGAGCTTGTTGTTGTGACAGTGATGTGAAAAAGTGATTTAAAAATGTCTGAACTGTACCAAACAGAAAAGATTTTTATTTACTGGTTAGTTCGACATGGTTAAAAAGATATGTGTGGGAGAACTTTACCATAGATTATGACGGAAGTTTCCACTTTCTAGTGGGGTCGACATGTTTCTGCCCTTCTAAGTGTATGATTTACTGGGCATTCTTCAGGACCGTGTCGTATGTACCTCGGCGGTATGGGCGCGCTAAGGCCCACCCTGACCAGAGGACGTGAAAGTTAAAAATTAAAATAGTGTGAAAATAAGTGCAAGAAAAACAAACCACAAGTTGTGTGATTTACCTCAGTTATGAGGAACCTGTGTAGTCTGTAAGAAAAAGACACACAAACAGATAAGACAAAACATATACATAATGCTTTAGGGAGATTCTTGCTAGGTCAGTCTTTGCAACAATGTGCTGTATATTATTATTGAGGTGGTCCTGGTGCCATAAATTGTAAGTTAGTGCAAGAAACGCTGTATGATTGCCCAGGGGGGCATTACAGGCGTGTGAACATGCACTATGGCAAGAGGTAATGGGGCCATCTGACAGAGTGGCCAATTATACAGCAAACGTGAATAGCGATCAATGGGCCATGAAAATACGGCCAAAGAGTGCTTGCCTCTAAATCACACGCTAGACATTTAAATAAAACATGATGATCTCACTTGTATTATCAAAGATCCACACCCCATGGGTCTCAGGAGGGGGGTGGAGGCGACAATGGCACACCCTGTAGGTAAAGGAAAGCCTAGTAAAAAATATGCGCCAAAAGGTAGCGACGGAATTAGTTACTTAGCTCTTGGTTACTGATGTGAAGAAATCTTACGCGCGCAACGCCTGGCACCCGCTCGGCACCTAGCTTCTCCCTGCAACCGGACCCCGTGGATGCGGGCCGGGGCATGGTGAACACTAATGAGGAGTCTCGGCGAGGGGCGGGTGAAACGGGGCGTCCGGCAGCCAATCGGAGGGCTGCGTGAAAAAGAGGCTTGAAACTCAAGCCCGTGTATAAGCCAATCAGTGACATGGCTTGGGGACGAGGCTTGAAAGGCAAGCATGCGTACCGGCCATGGTTTATGGCAGGTTCAGAAGGAGGCTTGAAACTCAAGCTCCAGTGGCCAATACGTGAATTATTGTGGCAGACCCTCGTTAATGCAACGAAATTGCGTGACTCTGGGGATCTTGAAGTTAGATTGAAATCAAACGTTATGTTTAATTCAATTGCCATCATTAATGAGCTTCAATCATATTTAATGATTATGGTGAGTGAAACAGGAAAAATATATCAGAAAAAAGAGGAACGAAATCGGGACTTTGATCTAAGGGACTTTAGGGTGGTTGATGTTCCCAAAGGCATGGTTCAAAAAACGATCACCCCAGAAGGTGCAGGCCAAATTCTTATGAGACAGATTGAAGCCTGTATAGGGGGGTATTCAGCCTAGCTTGTAGGGAGTTCTGTACATCCCATACTGGATTGAAAGATCGTATTTGAGTCAGACAGAATGATCAACGTTTTAAAACAGTCGACCAAGGAATTTGGTCATTTAATCCATGCAAATGTGTACCAAGTCTGTACACTCAGCGTTGTTCTTTTTCGTACAGTACATTAGCGGTGTTTCTCTCTGAGTCAATTTGCTCAATGATGGTCCATCGCAGGTCGTTGGGTGTATGGTTATGTTGAAGGAAATGCTCACTAAGCTTAGTCGTTATTTTGCGGCATCTAATATTGCTCCTGTGTTCACAGATGCGTTGTTTTATTTTCCGGGTGGTCATTCCCACGTATCTTTTTCCGCATGTGCACGTGATTAGATATACAACATTCATGGAGTTGCAGTTCGTATGTTTTGTTTGTATCCAAGTTTTTCCTGGTTCAAGAGAGAGAGTTCTTTTGTGTGTGTCGACAGATGGCAGACACTACAGTTAGAACAAGGATAGTGTCCAACCAATGGTGGCAGGCCCCATACACTCGTGATCAATCTGTCAGTGTGGGGGGTAGATTGACCAATTCTAGGGCGAGTGTGGACCAGAGAATCCTTGATGCTGGGGGCCTTTTTGAAAGAAAAAAGAGTTTTTTCCCAATCTCTTTTGTTGCTTGTAATAAATCTCCAATTTCTGTTTATTGATTTTTTCATATCATTTGAAAGGCTGCTGTAGGTTGTGACGCACGTTAGTGGTATTTCTGTGGGTGCCCTGGTGTTATCTTCCAGAAGGGCCTCACGTGGCTGGTTTCTAGTTCGTTTATTGCCTTTTTTAAGGAGTTTGGCAGGATATCCCCTTGACTTTAGTCTCTGTGTGAGAGCCGCTGCTTGCGTTTTATAATCGTTGGTATTGCTGCAGTTTCTGCGTATCCTGAGGTACTGGCCATAGGGTAGGTTCTCCCTCAGTGGTCTTGGATGGAAGCTCGAAAACTGCAACAGGTTGTTTTTGGCTGTGGGCTTGTAATGGGTTTTGGTAGTCAGAGATGTACCATTCACTGTGATTACCACATCCAGGAATATCACTTCTTTCTTGCTAAAAGTGTGTGTAAATTTTAGAAAAGAGTCCAGAGTATTCACCCAGTCAAGGAATAGCTCCAAAGATGTTTGATCGCCTTTCCAGATCAGGAAGATGTCATCGATGTACCTCCTCCATAATCCTATGGAGGAGGCAAAAGGGTTGCTGGGAGGAATAATGTGTCTGGACTCGAAATCGTGGACATAAAGACCCGCTACGGTAGGAGCGAATGTACTGCCCATTGAGGTGCCAGTACTCTGGAGGTATAGTTTGCCTTTATGCTCGAAACAATTTTCTTTTAGGGCTAACGTAGCGCATTGTAATATGAAAGAATTTGGAGTTTGGTATTCCCACTCTATTGTGTCCAAAGCTGTCTCTAGGACTCTGAGGGTGTCATTTTGGGGAATACTAGTATACAGGCTCTCAATATCTAGCGTTACTAGGATAATGGAGTCAGCCTCAAAAGTGATCTGTTCGATTAGTTGTAGCAAGTTCTTAGTGTCTTTCAGATACGTTGTTGTTTTCTGTATTAATGGTTTTAGGTAATGGTCACAAAATGTAGACAAAGGTTCGAGAAGGGAACCAATTCCTGAAACTATTGGTCTTCCTGGAGGTGGGATTTTGTTTTTATGAGTCTTTGGCAAGGTATAAAAGTATGGGATGATCGAGCCGCCAGCTGTTAAAAAGGCTGCTTCATTCCTAGAGATATGGTCATTCTCTTCTGCCTCTTTCACAAGATCGTGTATCCGTGTCCTTAAATCGGGTGTCGGGTCTTCCGTTAACGGAGTGTAATTTGTTCTGTTGTTGAGGAGGTCCATACATACTTTGTCGTTGTCTGAAGTGTTTTGGATTACTATGCCACCACCCTTATCCGCAGGTTTTATGGTAATTTCTTTGTCATTTTTCAGAGAAGTCAGTGCTTGGTATTCAGAGGCTGAAAAATTCTTGAAAGGAGTAGGTGTAGGTAATGCTTCCATATCATTGAACACCGCCTGTTCAAATGCCGTGATTTCCGCCGGGATGGTATATGGTGGAGGCATGAACGATGATTTGACCCTCAAGTTGGTGTCAGAAATAGGAAACTCAGTGGTCGTGTCCGCTTTAGACTCAAAAAATGCTTTTAATTTTAGTTTCCTAAAAAATTCTGCTAACTCACAATGGAGTTTGAATGTATCCGGTCTGGCAGTGGGAACGAAACCAAGGCCTTTTTCCAGAACCTTGACTTCAATAGGATTAAGTATTTTATTAGAGAGGTTCGTTATCAGACTCCCTGAGCATTGGTCCCTGGTATTGGTGCTTTGCTCCGGGTGTGGTTCCCTACTGGGTCTTCTGTTTCCCATGTAACTTGGTGGCTGCCTCGTCTCCTGCCCCTTCCCCTCCCGCCCCTCTCTAAAAAAGGCATTTGATGTTGGTTTTGGGGAAATTGGGGTTGCATGTACGGGTTCCACCCCATCATATGAAATGGTGGTGGTTGGAAAAATAATGGGGGCTGGCCATTGCCTGGTGTTCCATATGTTGGCCACCTTGGTTTTTGGTTGTTGTAGTTTGATCTACCTCTCCCTCCTCGTCGTCTTCTGGGTTTCTGGCTCTGGTTACTGGATGTGCTGCTGTTAGAAGAATTACTGTCCGAGTCTCCGGATTTGTTGAGATCTCTTCGTGGTGGGGTATAGTCTGGATCTGAATAGGGGTATACCGTGCTGTACTCAAATTTCTTCAAATCTTTCTGAAATTTGGCGACTTTGGACTGTAATAAGGAATCCTTGTACTCCGCTAACTCTTTGTTGATCTCCTCCAGCTTTTTTTTGTAGCCAGTTATAGTAGCTTTAAAGTGTGACTCCGTTTGTTGTATTTCAATCATCAGTGCTTCTGACAAACGTAAGGCTGTCTTAATAATTAAGACAAGCCAGTCTCGAGTGCAATGCCATGCAATCATCGCCCATTCTTTTCGGAATGTGGCGTCATTGAGAAATATACGTGGGGCGTTGGTAACTAGTAAACCCCTTGGTGCCGTATTCGTGGTCAGGTATTGTTTCAGTATTGTCCCATGTAGTATTGTCCGTATCGTTCTCTTTTTTGTTCTGGTAACTTTTCTCATTCTGAAGTATGGGAGATGGCTTGTGATATCGCCGGATCCGCAAAAATGTTGGGATCAGCCAGTAGTTCATCCACTTCTGCATCGGAAAAAGTGAGACCTACATTCGCCATTGTGAAAGGTCATAGTGGTATTGGTACCGGAAAAAGAGATATTTATTCTCTATGTACCCGGTTATACTCTCACAGCTGTACGCTGCTAAATACTTGAAAACAATATGAGAGAGAGGGCTAGAGACACTCTTGGTCCCCCTGGGTTAAATGTATCAAACAAAAAGAGAGTGTCATGCGGTATGTGCATGAACACTGAGGCAAAGACTGTAAAGAGGAATCCCTTCTAAGAACACACTGGAAAACTCTTAGGGATTATTTGGAAGCCCTCACTCACCAACCTAGTTGGTGACATGCTTCATCATCGGGCCCACCAGGAGAAGCCGAATGCCTCCCTGGTATGCTACAACGCCAGATTACTGCGGAGCTGGTTGTTGTGACAGTGATGTGAAAAAGTGATTTAAAAATGTCTGAACTGTACCAAACAGAAAAGATTTTTATTCACTGGTCAGTTCGACATGGTTAAAAAGATATGTGTGGGAGAACTTTACCATAGATTATGATGGAAGTTTCCACTTTCTAGTGGGGTCGACATGTTTCTGCCCTTCTAAGTGTATGATTTACTGGGCATTCTTCAGGACCGTGTCGTATGTACCTCGGCGGTATGGGCGCGCTAAGGCCCACCCTGACCAGAGGACGTGAAAATTAAAAATTAAAATAGTGTAAAAATAAGTGCAAGAAAAACAAACCACAAGTTGTGGGATTTACCTCAGTTATGAGGAACCTGTGTAGTCTGTAAGAAAAAGACACACAAACAGATAAGACAAAACATATACATAATGCTTTAGGGAGATTCTTGCTAGGTCAGTCTTTGCAACAACGTGCTGTATATTATTATTGAGGTGGTCCTGGTGCCATAAATTGTAAGTTAGTGCAAGAAACGCTGTATGATTGCCCAGGGGGGCATTACAGGCGTGTGAACATGCACTATGGCAAGAGGTAATGGGGCCATCTGACAGAGTGGCCAATTATACAGCAAACGTGAATAGCGATCAATGGGCCATGAAAATACGGCCAAAGAATGCTTGCCTCTAAATCACACGCTAGACATTTAAATAAAACATGATGATCTCACTTGTATTATCAAAGATCCACACCCCATGGGTCTCAGGAGGGGGGGTGGAGGCAACAATGGCACACCCTGTAGGTAAAGGAAAGCCTAGTAAAAAATATGCGCCAAAAGGTAGCGACGGAATTAGTTACTTAGCTCTTGGTTACTGATGTGAAGGAATCTTACGCCCGCAACGCCTGGCACCCGCTCGGCACCTAGCTTCTCCCTGTAACCGGACCCCGTGGATGCGGGCCGGGGCATGGTGAACGCTAATGAGGAATCTCGGCGAGGGGCGGGTGAAACGGGGCGTCCGGCAGCCAATCGGAGGGCTGCGTGAAAAAGAGGCTTGAAACTCAAGCCCGTGTATAAGCCAATCAGTGACATGGCTTGGGGACGAGGCTTGAAAGGCAAGCCCGCGTACCGGCCCTGGTTTATGGCAGGTTCAGAAGGAGGCTTGAAACTCAAGCTCCAGTGGCCAATACGTGAATTATTGTGGCAGGCCCTCGTTAATGCAACGAAATTGCGTGACTCTGGGGATCTTGAAGTTAGATTGAAATCAAACGTTATGTTTAATTCAATTGCCATCATTAATGAGTTTCAATCATATTTAATGATTATGGTGAGTGAAACAGGAAAAATATATCAGAAAAAAGAGGAACGAAATCGGAACTTTGATCTAAGGGACTTTAGGGTGGTTGATGTTCCCAAAGGCATGGTTCAAAAAACGATCACCCCAGAAGGTGCAGGCCAAATTCTTATGAGACAGGTTGAGGCCTGTATAGGGGGGTATTCAGCCTAGCTTGTAGGGAGTTCTGTACATCCCATACTGGATTGAAAGATCGTATTTGAGTCAGACAGAATAATCAACGTTTTAAAACAGTCGACCAAGGAATTTGGTCATTTAATCCATGCAAATGTGTACCAAGTCTGTACACCCAGCGTTGTTCTTTTTCGTACAGTACATTAGCGGTGTTTCTCTCTGAGTCAATTTGCTCAATGATGGTCCATCGCAGGTCGTTGGGTGTATGGTTATGTTGAAGGAAATGCTCACTAAGCTTAGTCGTTATTTTGCGGCATCTAATATTGCTCCTGTGTTCACAGATGCGTTGTTTTATTTTCCGGGTGGTCATTCCCACGTATCTTTTTCCGCATGTGCACGTGATTAGATATACAACATTCATGGAGTTGCAGTTCGTATGTTTTGTTTGTATCCAAGTTTTTCCTGGTTCAAGAGAGAGTTCTTTTGTGTGTGTCGTCAGATGGCAGACACTACAGTTAGAACAAGGATAGTGTCCAACCACTGGTGGCAGGCCCCATACACTCGTGATCGATCTGTCAGTGTGGGGGGTAGATTGACCAATTCTAGGGCGAGTGTGGACCAGAGAATCCTTGATGCTTGACATACGACACGGTCCTGAAGAATGCCCAGTAAATCATACACTTAGAAGGTCAGAAACATGTCGACCCCACTAGAAAGTGGAAACTTCCATCATAATCTATGGTAAAGTTCTCCCACACATATCTTTTTAACCATGTCGAACTGACCAGTGAATAAAAATCTTTTCTGTTTGGTACAGTTCAGACATTTTTAAATCACTTTTTCACATCACTGTCACAACAACCAGCTCCGCAGTAATCTGGCGTTGTAGCACACCAGGGAGGCACTCGGCTTCTCCTGGTGGGCCCGATGATGAAGCATGTCACCAACTAGGTTGGTGAGTGAGGGCTTCCAAATAATCCCTAAGAGCTTTCCAGTGTGTTCTTGGAAGGGATTCCTCTTTACAGTCTTTGCCTCAGTGTTCATACACATACCTTCTTTGCGCATGACACTCTCTTTTTCTTTGATACAAGTTAGAGTTGTTCCTTTGTTACAGTACGGGTCTCATTGTGAGTTGCTGGGGGCAGCATCTCTTGAAGGAACACCATTGTGGACAACTATTGGCTTCCCTGCGTCTCCAGGGCTGGAATTATTGGATCCACGATCTCTGGACCCAATCAGTCCTGGCCCAGAGGCACCATGTCTGGAGCTGAAAGAGGAGTTGCGGGTGGCCTGAGCAGCTGCTGCGCCTGGCCCCCACTCAGTCACAAAAAGCTCTTCTGGCTGAAGCAAAAAAATGCACTACTCTACAGGTGCCCTCACCTGCTCGAAGCTGTGACCAGGTGCCAAATCTGTGCAGAGTTTGGTGTGTTATTTCCAGTGGTAGGGGAAGAATTGGACATGGTATTCCTCATTCTTGAGTTACAATTTCATAACCTCTGTATAGGTGTGAAGATTCTACCCAGAAACAGAAATCCTAGTGCTCAGGTATCCCCCACCTCTACCAGGTAACACGTAAGGAGGCCCAAGTTGCTTGGCAAGAACATAAAAGACCAGCGAGGTTTAAGGTTGGAGTTAGGCTGGTGTTGACACGCAACATTTATCTTTAACTATTAAAGTGTAGTACAATATCATTTTTAAATGGACGTATGACAGTACCATTGCAGGATATCATCGTAGACAAAAAATGCTATGTAATTAATGTTTTGGCTTTTCTTGCATTTCACAGGTAAAGAAGTTGGAGAATGTATGAAATTGCGCGGCTTCCGTATAAGCTAAAACACACTGGAAAAACATTGTGCGCTCAAGATACTATGGGAATCCTGTGGCAACGATATCATAGATCTAACAGATTTTATCATAGATCTGTCAATACCACTTTAAGTGTGTAATAATGTATGTTTTCTAAAATGGCTAAATTATGGCACTAAAATGTTCGATATGAAGGAAGCATTGATTTATTGAATCTATGGAATACTTTATAAAATATTAGCACTTTTTATGAAAAGTATGGCAGCCATGCCTTCATATAAAACTAACAGGGTTGAAAATCATTTGTAAAGTCCAATAATAGCATAATTGACCTTCTGGAAAGTGTAGGGTATGTCCAATAAAATAATAGTAATCTTGCTGATTAGTGGCAATACTCTGTAGTAAAAAGTGGTGTCTCTGTCAACAATCATTGGCCCATTAAATATATGGCAAATGTTGGTCCATTCCCATCAAAAGCATGGTGGCTCTGCTGAAACTGCTGATTTTGCCTAAAATGTGTGGCTGTCCTCTTGAGATGTGTTGATACTTTCCATAAAACATACTGCCGCCCTGCCACAGTGTTTTGCTTGTCTAAAATAGAAGCATGGCTAAACTGCTAAGATATGTTAGTACTCTTCGAGTGGACGTATAGTAAGAAGCATTTGTGATGGCCAGGGAAAGTATGATAGCCAAGCTAAGAAAGCCGGCAAGTTCCATGAAAAGAATAACAGACCCCCAGAGAAGATTGGGTCTTGCCCAAGTAAAGGATATGGTGGCCTTTGTGAGAAAGTGAAATATCAGTTGGGGTGGATGGAAATCCACCACAAGTAATAATGTCACTATTCTTGTTTGTTCCTGTTAGGGTTTCAGCATCTAAATCTAAGCTCAATCCCTGGTAGCTATGGCACAGAGCCGACAGGCTTAACTTAAGAAAATGTGAAAAGCATTTAGAAGTACCAAAACAGTTAAAATGTTGAAAACATAACACAATAAAAAAAATCCCACTCCAATTACCTACTGGTGGTTGCCAGTAGGTAGTTATAGTTAGGACCCAGTTTTCAAAGACAAAGTGTTTTTTGTTTTGCTAATAACTTTGGTGCCGTTCAATGAATCTTCACAAACCTTTAAAAACTGGTGCGCTAGTCACTTTAGCTGCAGTCTGGAAACTTTTGGAGTGATTCATCAAGCAGGGGCAGAGAAAAAGGGGGGGATCCAAAACACATTTTCCCCATGCAATTTCCCATAGGGATTTTAGACACAACTGCAGGCTGAACAGAATTACAACAAATATGGCAGAAAGCTAGATTTTGGTTCAGAAAGATCTCTTTTTGCAATTTGCAACCCCATGCCATACACAGCCGTCAGTATGTTGGATTAACGTATGGTAATTAAATATTACTATACGTTTAAAAAACAAAGGTTACAAGGATGTGATTGTTAGGAAATAGAATTTAAAAAACCATAGAAATTCATTAAAAAAATAAATGTTACAGAGACATTATAGTTAGGCTCAGATTTTACACACACAAAACCATAGAAATTCAGCAGTTACAGTTACTTGAGCTAATTATAACTTATGCCCCCGCAATGATCTCACATATTACATCACTCATGACATGGTCTGAATCTAACTATAACATCCCTGTAACCTTTGTTTTTTTCTGTGAAAATGTATATATATATATATATATATATATATATATATATATTACCTACTGGCAATAGCCAGTAGGTATATATAGTTAGGATTGTTTTCCATTGGGAAATCGCAACATTCTATTGGGAATAACTTTGGCGCCGGTTGAGGAATCTTCCTGAAATTTTCCTTAACTTTGCCTCGCGGCGCTCTGGTCCTTCCCTGAAAGTTGGGGAGGGATTCATCAAGCGGGGGCCGAGATAAAAGGGGGGTCCCAAAACGTGTTTTCCCCATGTTAATTTCCATAGGGCGGTTGGACTCACTTTTAGCCCGAACGGCTGAATGGTTTTCCACCAAACTTGGCAAAATTGTAGGGACTGGTAGCCCGATGTGCCTTTGCTATGTCTCAAGATATGTGCTGCAGTGGTTTTTACGAAAATTAACTTTGAAAAAATATATATTGGGCTACATTGGGCTATATATATGTTAGAGCCCAAATGTAGCCCAATGTAGCCCAATGTAGCCCAATGTAGCCCAAAGATGGCCACCAGAGACAAAAAAAACAAATGTAGCCCAAATATCAGCCAGATGTAGCCCAACTATAGCCCAATGACAGAATGTCCCAGAGTGTTCTAAAGAACAACTAGAGCACTAACAGTCTTACTTATGACAAAAGTATGGCACACCTGAAGTCATCTTGATTGGAATAAAGTGTTAACACTTAAAACATTTAATTTGCAAAGGAACAAAATGAGGGGGTTCATTTTGCCATAGAAATTATGATTAGTGCTGAAGAAAGAAAAATTAGGGCACCTTTTGAGTGACTTCTCAAATCCTCTTATATTTCATTAAACAAATTCTGATATGCAGTCTCCCAAGATGGCCACCAGAGACAAAAGAGCCTGTGCTTAAAAACTCTGTTAGCAAAGCAGGCATTTGAGATTTAAAAAACGTTTTAATATATAAAAACGTTATCCGCTAATAGAATTAGCATTTAAAAAACCTTGTGAATTCAATGAAAAAACCATAGGTTTCAGGCCTTATATAGTTAGGAATTCGCATTTAAAAAACCTTGCGAATTCACTGAAAAAAACATAGGTTTCAGGCCTTATATAGTTAGGAATTAGCATTTAAAAAACCTTTGAAATTCACTTAAAAAACCATAGGTTTCAGGCCTTATATAGTTAGGAATTAGCATTTAAAAAAACCTTGCAAATTCACTGAAAAAACCATAGGTTTCAGGCCTTATGTAGTTAGGAATTAGCATTTAAAAAAACCTTTGGAATTCACTGAAAAAAACATAGGTTTCAGGCCTTATATAGATAGGAATTATCATTTAAAAAACCTTGCAAATTCACTGAAAAAACCATAGGTTTCAGGCCTTATATAGTTAGGAATTAGCATTTAAAAAACCTTTGAAATTCACTGAAAAAACCATAGGTTTCAGGAGTTATATAGTTAGGAATTAGCTTTTAAAAAACCTTTGAAATTCACTAAAAAAACTATAAGTTTTAGTGGTGTTATAGTTAGCTGGACATTTTACTCATAAAAAACCATTGAAATTGCTCCTATATAGTTAGTTGTACTAACTATATTTCACGCACCCGCAATCAACTGCTGATGATGTCACATATTAGATCATTCATGACATGGTCAGTGACATCACTGATGACATCTCCATCTCAAATGACATCACTGATGACATCACTGATGACATCATCCACGTGACAATCACATACACCTTTTCATACACTATTACAATTTTTCATCACTCTTTGTAAAATACAGAGTATCATATTTAAATCCATTGTCACAGCAAAACAAGTATCTAAAAATCCACTCAGTGATTCATAGATGTATACACACATCTAATCACTTACCTATGGATTCACTCATACATGCTGTCAATGAACAATAGAACACTATCAAAAATACTTATACATCTATATCGACATTAAACAACAGCACGCATCCTATTCACATATGAAGTCATCGTACTCACTTATACTTACATATTTACTTAGCAAAACACTTATACAAACACCACTTCTATTCATTTAGATAGTAAGTCATACTTAGTGAATTATAAAATCATTATTACAAGTATACAGTTATCCATACAGTCACTCACACAATCATTGTGCCTTATGTGTACATATTTATATACAACAACTGACACATACACTGCCTTTTATTTTTCTAGTTTGTTGGACCTGTACCATTGAGAAATATATTTGCTCATCACCACACCCATAAAGATATTCACTCACCCAAACAACTGTTAGAACATGTAGTTTTAACTTCATATATCTACTGAATCAACTATTCACACATCTTTGGACAGTCACACACCCCCCACCGAACCACACACACTTTCACACTCCCATACAAATACTCAGTTAACTAATCAATAACTAATATAGACTTTCACATAGCTAGTAACCAACTGTAGAATCAGTTTACACAACAACTGACAAAGTGATACAGATATTCACACAGTTTAGTCACTATCCACTATATTTAGTGAGACATTATAAATTGGTCAAGTAAACAGTCAAATACACTGCTACTAAATCCTCCATCCAAATATTTATTTATATATATCCACTTATTCTTCAATGCAAATTGCTATATATATAATGCATATTTAAATAACGAAGCAAACCACATTCACTGGATGATGTCATCAGTGATGTCATCAGTGATGTCATCAGTGATGTCATCAGTGATGTCACTGACCATGTCATGAATGATCTAATATGTGACATCATCAGCAGTGGATTGCGGGTGCGCGAAATATAGTTAGTACAACTAACTATATAGGAGCAATTTCAATGGTTTTGTATGAGTAAAATGTCCAGCTAACTATAACACCACTAAAACTTATAGTTTTTTAAGTGAATTTCAAAGGTTTTTTAAAAGCTAATTCCTAACTATATAACACCTGAAACCTATGTTTTTTTCTGTGAATATATATATATATATATATATATATATATATATATATATATATATATATATATATATATATATATATATATATATATATAAAATATGTCAATTAACAAAAGGACAACAAACAATAAATATCCAATTAGTGGAACCAGAGATTTGTGCTAAGCATCAACTGCGATCATATGGTTGCGCTTGACCAGTATACATAGATGCAAATTAAAGCCAATTACAATGGTACATGCGTTAGATATAAGTAGGAAAGTGGGTTTCTGTTGCAGTACCCCCCCCCCACGTTTTGCCAGACTACTGATTCACTTTTTCTTGGTGTGCCCTGGGTCCCTGCCAATCCGGTTTTCAGGGCCTGTGTTTTTAACCCAAAACTAACCCAATTGGCATCTCTAGCCACAGGTCAGCACCTGGTAAATGGTACCACAGGTACCCAGGGTACTGTGACCAGGGAAAAGCGCAAAGGGCTGCAGCACTTATTGTGCCACCCTTAGAGGCCTTTACACTGACACACATACACTGCCTTTGCAGGCTGTGTGTCTTGGTGCAGAACAAAGTGAAGAGTCGACATGGCACACATCACTGTGTGCCATGCCGACAAACCACTGCCCTGGCATACATAAGTAACCCCTCTAGCTGGGTGCCCCATGCCAGTGGTGAGGGTACAGGTGCATGAGCCTTGTACCCCTACAGTGCCCAAGTCTATTCATGGGCACTGTAAGTGCAGTGCTCCTATTAAGAGTATATGGTGCTGGGAGTTAGTCATTACGAACTCTACAGCACCATAATGGCTACACTGAAGACTGGGAAGTTTGGTATCAAACTTCTCAGCACATTAGACCCACACTGATGCCAGTGTGGGATTTAATGTAAAATGCACAACAGAGGGCATCTTAGAGATGCCCCTAAAATTCGACCAACTCCTAGTGACCTGACTGAATGGTTGCTTAGGCTGCCACCACCAGACATGTTTCTGGAACTCTGGGTTGAGAACTCGCTGCTCTCGGGGGCCTGAAACAATGCACATCCTGGGACGAGGTGCCAAGCCTCCTCCCCCAGGATGGGCAGGGTTCACAAAGGAGAAGCTTCAAAGGCATGCCACCTTTGTGAGCCTCTCCAGACCATTTGCTGCTTTCAGCGACTGGTCCCAACTGGTTCTACCCCCCACTTTGGGCGGGAGAACCGTTGAGAAAAACAAGTGAGGAACCCCAACCCCACCCCTCAGATGGGGGAGGGGAGGTGAAGCACAACCTCGAGTCCCCGCCATCTTGACGATGGGGGACTCAGCCAACCAGGGACAGGCTCCTGCCCCCCTACCACTGGAGAGTGGCAGAATAGGGGGTGTACCCACCCCAGGGATGGGAACCATTGGTCCCTGCCCTTTACCTACCTGTAGCACCCCTAAATTTAGTATTAAAGGCACCCTGAACCTTCCTTCCTCGGATCCAGCAACAACAAAAAGAAGAGAATAAGAAGGACAAGAAGCCGTGCAGAGCTAACAGGAGGAAAACGCCCACTGACTTGGCCCCAGCCCTACAGGCCTGTCTCCCCGCGAACCTGCTCCTGCAAAACCCTGGCGTGTCCAGCGGCCAGCAACCTCAAAACCCCGGAGGACCTGCCTGCATTCACTTCCAAGCTGTTTCTCCAGTGAGCGCCGGACGTGTTTGAACTGCAGCTTATGGTGCCAGCCAGGAACCGCGAATCCAGCCCACTCTACATCCGCCGAGCCCGGCCGAGCTAGAGTGGAAAAATACCACGAGGAGGTCCCCCCGGCGATTCTGACCCGAGATCCGGCAACCCCTGACCTGCCTCAAGCCTCCACACGACACCTGCAGCCTCAATCCAGAGGACCCCCCCACCGCGACCAGAGCGGGTAAGAAAATCTGATGTCCAAAGGCACCCCTGCACCCAATGCCCCACAGCCGTGCCTAACCATCCCTCTACATCTCAACTTACCCCTCGAAGTGGTGATCACTCGTGGAAGATCTTCGTCCCCGAGTCTGCAGTGTTTCTTTGTCCCTTAGAATCTCGATTGAAATCAACAGGGCACCCGACCTCAAAACAGCACCCTGCATCCGGCCGCCCTAGTGCCACTGAGGGTCCCCCTTTTGTGCTAACTTGGTCCCCAACTTGTCCTGAGCTTAACCCTAGGAGCTTTGCTCCCACAACTCCGTGGCCTGCTTGCCAGCAGCCACCAACCGGAGTCCCCTTATCCTCCATAGGATAACATTGGGCCTCAACACTCTGCACCCGGCCGCCCTTGTGCCGCTGAGGGTGCAATCACACTTCATCACTGACCCTGGGAGACCCCTGAGCATAACCCCAGAACCCTAACTCCAAAGACCAATTACCTACCTGGAAACCGATACCCTCTTTTTCCTTATAGGATAACATTGACACTTTTTCTCCCAAAAGGCTTTTGTGTCGACTTTTGAAAACTAGAAATATTCCTTAAAAATCAGCCGAATAACCAAAATGCATTTTCAGGAAATGTCCCAGTGCTGAATCTAGGTATCCAGCAACGAGTAAGAAAAAGTATCTTTAACATAACTTACCTGCTAAGTGAATTTCCTCCCATAGGATAACATTGGTGATTCTATGTGAAAACGTTTCTGTCAAATTCTGAAATGCAATAATATTCTTTAAAAATCGTACCTCTAACTAAAACGCATTTACTCACCTATTTTCAGGAAATGTCTCAGGGCTGAATCTAGGATCCAGTCCTGTGTTAGCAAAAGTAATCTGAAAAGTAATGAACTGCATTTTACTTAAAAAGCCCATTCATTTGAATGTACTATACCTGCAAGGTGTTGCAAACTGCTTACTTAAAACTGTAACCAAAACCAGTACAACTTACACTGCAATTTTGAACTGTGTTCATACAAGTAATTTACTACTGAAAATTATTTTTATGCTTACCTGTGCTAGGCTTGCTTGGTTCTAGAAATAAAAGAACAGTATATTTTTTATACAAAAACAATTGCCTATAGTTCAGTTCTTGAGTGTGTGAATTCGTTTGCTGACTAAGTGTGTACATCAAATGCTTAACACAGTCCTGTGATACTGCCTTACTGATCGGCCAAGCTACCACTTTAGAGAGTAAGGTTCTATCTAACTTTAACCTCTGCCAAATCTCTGGAGAACCTTGGGCTCTATACACACTGTACCTCACTTTGGAGCAGTATATATAGAGCCAGTTTCTTACAATATCGGGCCCACGTTTGTCCTGGTGGAAATGTTACCTCCCAGTGTCGATTGCCTTCAGTGAAGTAGACAGTGGGTGGATGCTGAGAGCAGGAGGCCGAACTTTGAAGGATTCCAGCATTGAGATGAAACCTTAGAAAAATCGTTGGTTTAGGCGGGAAAAGATCTCCTGAGAAAAGTTCAAGTTTCATGTCCTGGAGGTCTCTGGCATAGATCGTCTCTCCTTTGACAGCAGCGCCAATGAAATCGGGTTTGAAACTAAGGAGGGCTCATATTAAGGGATTCCAGGGTGGAGAGGAGAATGTAGAGGGAGCTGTGATGACATCAAGCCCACTGGTGATGCATTCTCAGCAGATCGGTTGGCAGGTTGTTTCTGGCCCCTTGATGTTTATCCAGGCAAAAAGTTAGCAAAATGTTTCTAAGTCTCAAGTTTTAAGATAAGTCAGGAGAAGTAAACTCTGAAACCATTCAAGGGTTCCAGGACCTCACAAACAGTAGCTGGGGATGAGGACTCTAACAGAAACCACCAGCTGGGTCCAGTTTAGGTCCAGTTGAAACTGGTCAACTGGGATCTTCTAGGAAAGTGTGCTTCTAGCAGCTTTTGTGTCCCTGTAGCTTAACAGGAGGTCAGCATACTGAGCCTTGGAGTCCACTTCTTTGCCCTGGGTACAAGGGGGAGGTCCACCCCTTAGGGATATCCACACAGGTCTCAACAGGAGGTTCAGTCCTTCGGTCTTCAACGGGTCCAGTACTTCCGAAGACGGTACCCAGGGGTGGCATATATATGTCGCGTACATGCCTGTGGGTGAGGGTGACTCCTAGTACCTCTCTGACCAGTAGGAAAAAAGATCCCACTAGCAACCATACCCACTTGTGTAGCAGTTCCTGTCTGCCACATTGCAAACAATCCCTCAGTGCCCCTCTCTATCTAAATTCAACATGGCAGAACCTTTATTCCCCTGTACAGAGCTTCTGTGCCCACCCTCTCCTCTATGGTCATTCAAAACCAATTCTCAGGGTACCTTCTCTTCCACTGGGATTGATGCCTGGCTCACTAGAGGAACAAAGGAAGGGGCAGCCCCAGGTATTAGCTACACCTACTTGTGACGGGGCGGACCTCTTTACATTAATCACGTTCATGGGCACTGCTCAAATGCTTATCCTGACAGCGGGCCAAAAAACAGAGCAAGTTTACATCTCATCAGAAGGGCTATTCTCCTCCGGAGTGACAGTTAGAAGTTCATGCAAATGAGCTTCTAAAGGCTTTAGGCAGGTAACAGGTGACTCTTTAAAAGTCATTATTGCAAAACACTTGTTGCAATTCTGACTTTATCAGTGGATTGGATTTGTAATAAATATTGTTTCCAGACATTAACTCTGTAGCTGTTTCTAAGTGCAAATACTTTAATTTATATCAATGTAATACCCAAATGCTTTTCCTGGTGCTAGAGTAAAAAATAATCAGAAGTATCAGTTCCAAAAACTGGGGGCGATAATGGAAAAAAGGGGAATTTCCTACAGCTGTGCTGAGATATGTTGCATTCCGCCATTGCAAATATGCAGTAGCTGCTGCTACCGGACGGGGGTGGTGGGGCAAAGGAGATGAAAAAAATGAAAAAAGGACTTACCTAAAACCTCCGCCTCTCCTCCGTCCTCTTTTTTCTACCTGTCTCCAGTCCCGGCAGGCAGCAGGAAGCATCCGGACACACAGGCTCCCCAAAGCCAATCACAAGGCTGCAATGCAGCGTTGTGATGGATCTGAGTGCTGTGGTTTGGCGCTCAGACGGGGACAGGGAGCCTGTGCATGTTCCTCCCCTGACTGTGTAATGCAGCCTGGTGGGGAACATGCAAAGTGGGCCAGCCAATTAGTCATGCTCACTTAGGGAGTGTAACCCACTCCTCCTCTGCTCTGGCCAGCCCCGCCCCACCACTGACTGCAATAGGAAAAATAAAATGATAATAAAGATATGTTATTATCATCTTATGTTTTCTTTAGAGCAGTGGGGCGACACTCCTCCGCCTTAGCGGAGGAGCCGCCACTGCAAATATGGTAACCTGATGAGAAGTGTTGGTCCTGTTACAGTAGTAGTATGCTGAAAAGTATAAGCACTATTCTCTAAGTGATGGCACTCCTGCTGGAAATTGTAATATTTTATAGTAGCCAGTATATCTATAGGATTATCTGTCACCACAGACCAACACAGTGACCCTGTAGCCAATATATCTATAGGAGGATATGCTCTGACAGTCCTAGACAGTGACCCACAAGCCAGCATATCTTTCAAGCTAGTTGAATTGACAAGCCAGTACATGGCCCTCTCTCTTTTCTGTGGTTCCTAAGCTTTGGCACTAATGTGTTTTCTTTATTCCCTTCGGGTCTCCCTCACACTCTTTCAGATTGGCTTACAAGCTCATGCTCAGTAAATGTTGACTGGTGTATGCTATCTTTCTGCTTTCTGCCTATTCACAAAATTATCAATAATCGATATTGGAAGATGACTTTTCTAGTACTGTAAGGTTGATCACTTGGGTCTCTCATTGGCTTTGTTACACCACCATGCCTTCTGTTGCACAACACTGCTGCTTATTTACTTAACCTGCATGCAGATGTGTTCCCCAGGTTCTATGGTCACCTCCATGACCTAGGTATATCTGCCTTTCTCCTGTGCCTTCTGTTTGATGTGCTTATACAGTCATCCGTAGTACAATAACATCCTTGAGAGCATGGCTTCTTGAATTGTGCCTTCTAATGACAGCACCTTCTCTAAAAGCTGGCTTTCTTGCTTGTGTTGTTGAAGCTTTACCTTGTTTTAAGTTCAGAGTGCATTTTGTTGCCATTTCAGGATTATAATATGCATGGGTCATGGCACAGAAATGTTAACCTCCCTTTTTACCCTGCCTGGTTACATTGTTTCTCTAAGTGGCCCATCACTCTTCTCTGTCATTCAGACTCTGGTGCCAGTTGGGAGTGTTGTCGTGACCAAGAAGAAGCATGTAGAGAGTCCTGTCCTCCAATATGATTGCCAGACTGGACAATTGCCTCGAACTCTACAATGTGAACACTGTCACTCACAGAGACCACTGGCCTGCTCTGATTGCACTGCTGAGGTAGTGTTCCAAATTAGGGGCCTTATTTAGAGTCTGGCAGAAGGGATACTCAATCAACACGTGACAGATTTCCTGTCCAATGTATTACAAGTACCATAGTTTTTACTACACTTGGGCTATGTTGAATGGTAGGGCTGGACTGCTTAATTATCGCATTGGGCATTTTTCCTTCAGGCTGAAGCTATTGTAGGCTGTTTTTGTAACGCAGCGAGCCACTGCTGGCATGGCTGCCACATTCTCCAGCTCCCTCGGGTAATTCCACCAGTCGGGAGAGACCTAAGAGATGAAAGAAAGAGAGGAGAAAGGAGGAAGGAAGTAGGGCTGGTTTGAACAATTTTGCCAGGAAAGCTTTTAGTTCCCATTGCGGCTCTGGTGGATGCGACATCTGTCACGTTTGTGACAGGGAAGCCCATCTGCCAAACTCTAAATAAGGACCTAATTCCCTATATTTTCTTATCTTGCAAGCAAAATACACCAGGTGTTGTTTTTCCTGCTAATTATTCAATAGAATGTACATTATATAGGCTCTGCCTCAGAGCTGTTTCTTTCACTCATGGTTTTGCACATGTTTAAGGGGGTGACACTAGAAGTTGTCAGGACATCTCCATGTTCATTCACACCTGATTCAGGTTGGATGTTCCTCTAATGCCTCAAGTCTAGAACTTGGGGCCAGATGTAGGTAAATATATTTTACCGACTCATAAATACCGAATTTTACCGATTCGGTATTTATGAATCGGTAAAATATATGGAGGGAGATGTAGGTAAATCCAGATGTGGATTTACCGAATCTGTAAAAGTCGGTATTTACCGATTCGGTAAATACCGACCGGTAATGCCCATTCATTCCTATGGGCTTCAATGCTTTGAAGCCCATAGGAATGAATGGGCATTACCGATTCGGTATTTACCGAATCGGTAAATACCGATTTTCACAAGGGTGCAGGGGGTGTCACTTTGACACCCTCTAGCACCCCCAAAACAGGTTCGGGTGCCATGTGGCAGGCATACCTGCCCTAAGGGCAGGTCTGCCTGTCATATGGCACAGGTGTGCATGCACACATGTGCATGCACACCGGAATCGGTATTTTACCATCAAATTGAATTTGATGGTAAAATACCGAATTTGTAGGGCTTGTGGGACTCAGAAGAGTCCCACCTACATATCATATTTACCGAATCGGTAAAAATACCGATCGGTAAATTTACAGAATCAGTAAATTTACAGAATCGGTAAATTTACCGATTCTGCCCCCTACATCTCAAAATCCTTTTGCCGGTCGGTTACGGCCGAATTCGGCCGTTACCGACCGGTAAAACCCTACCTACATCTGGCCCTTGGAGCTTGCATTAAAGGTACTTTTACTTCGCAGCCATTAGCTTTGTCAGCAGTTTCTATATGTGTTGGCGTGCACTGATACAAGACTGGTGAGGGACTAAAGTAGAGCAACAACAGCCAATCAAAATACAAAGTGACGAGCCAGAAAACTGCATACAACCATTACAATCCGCTCACAGGCTCACTAATATATAGGTTAATGCTCTATAACGAAATAAAAAACATTGAAAGGCAGTGTTTGGCCATCTTAAATGCACGTTGCTAGGCAAAAGCAGATTTGATCAGTGTAAAAGCTGTAAATATTAATTATATGCTGTTATTCTCTGACCACTTTAACAGTAAATCCTCTTTGGGGTTCACTTTATGGCTAAATTACAAGGAGGATTTACTTTGCCATGGGGCTGGCAACAGAGGAGGATTTCTGCAGGGGAGAGACTGAGTTTGGGACGGGGTCTCAGGATTTACTGTACTGGAAACACTTCATAAATAAACCACAAAAGTATGGAAACCATATTTCAAAGATCACAGGAACTATTGACTTTTCCAGGGGAGTAAACGTTTTTAAAATAGTGACATATCTTTATGGGTAGTTTAAAACTTCCCCTATGAAAGTAGTTCTTGTTCTCATGCCCCCCACCATTATATCTAGTGTGCCAGAATGTATTCATAAGCACAGTCATGCACTGGCACAGTGAAAATAAATGCTCAGTTGCCTACGATGAGGCAGGTGACATCAATTACAAAACTCTCACTTTATGCCTGTTGGATCAGCGGTACTCCATGAGGTGGAATTACATCCCCCAGCTTTCCTAGCTGTCCATGCCACTTCCTGGTGCAGGAGCACCATAAGAACCCAGGAGGCATCCTGCAGTTCAGGTTGTGCTAGGGTCGCGCCCAGTGGTTGATACCCTGCAGGAAGAAATTAGTAGAGTTACTTTATTTAAACAGCCGCTATGTATTTTATGATTTGGGGATTTTAACTGCACATTATGTAACCTTAGCTGCTTACTAGTCTGTGGTCTGGAAGATGAGGGCGGCCAGCCAATGACTCATTTTACTTACTCTGTTGTGGGTAATGCATTAAATGTCATTGTGATTACAAATTATTTAATTCTCTAAATGATTGTGTAAGTGATTCTATTACGCATTACCCGACTTTTGTTGGGGGGAGGTCATGCGAGTTCTGTTGACTTTATTTCAATAACTATCAACTACACTAGCCTTCTGTGGGACTTTAAAATATCGCTGAATTGTGCGAGCGATCACAACCCTTTAATAGCGTATTTTAATATGGGGCCAGGGGTTATGCAATTCCCTGAACCACCCATTCAGTATAATCCAAATAAAGGCCTGAGGCTGAAATGGAATCGGGTAAACTCTCAGAAATTTGAGCAGAAAATTGTTTCCAGGAATCTGTATCTTATAAACTGTTATTTGAATCAGGATGGTATTCCCGCTGTTGTAGTTCAGGACTTTAAAGCGCTTTGCTCAGCTATTTCTTTGTCCCTGGTAGTGAGAAGCCCCTCTAATAAAGTGCCACCAGGGCGATGGTGTAATAGTGCCATAAACGAAGTAAAAAAAGAAAATAGAAAATGCTCATTTGCCTACAATGCGGTAAGTGACATAAATGACAAAACTCTCTGGCTGAATATAACACTGTGATATATCTTCAAATATTGTCTTGCTACAGAAGCATGTCTGACGAAATCCAACTTAACAATAGTAATGCTACATGAAAACCAATGGCAATGTTCTACAACATTTCACTCTTCTTGATATTGACTGAACTTGCGAAATGAAACAAGGGCCATGGAATGCCACATAATTTCCACAGTACCAAGGCACTATATCCATGGATTTCAACACAGATTCCAGCGTGTGAAGCAGTATCCAGTCCCCTTACTTTGCTACACTTAATTTACTTCTCTACATACTCTAGGCTGTTCTTAAATCAAATGCACGGTTTGAACATCACAAGGTGTAAGCACAGTACCTGAAGGAGAACACTGAGAGAAGCACATCAAGCCCAAAATAGATCTCCAGTAAGCATTTAGCGTGTGCAATGAGGCTAGTCCACAAATGCTGAATGTTGGTAATAAACACGGCAAAAATGCGCTTTGTTGCTCTTAATTGTGACCCAAATATTTCCATTTTGTATGTTCAAACTCCATCTGGGCAACTAGCTGTGAGGAACTGTCTCACTGGGACACAGAAAGCCACATCCTCTGTCATCAAAACCACATGTTCACTGATGTTTCAGTCACTTAGTCATATTATCAAAATGAAACAGAATGGCATTAATAAAATGAATATTATTGTTAAAAATATACCCAATTGCATTTGTAATTCTAATCAAATCTACATGGCTATATTATTAAGATATAGTTATTTTCCATATTGTCATTTATGATTTGATCTTTTCTTTTTACTCATGATACCCAAAATAAGTGTTAGATTAATTTGTGAACAAAACACATGGCTAATCATTTTCATGGATTTACTAATGCTCATCTATTCATTATTCAGTTTATGTAGGAAAGCCAACCTTTTTGCCCTGATCACCCACATTTTGTAACTGATGCTGGTGGTTACTGACTCTGAAAGTGCCCTGGGCTCTACTCTGCTATCCAGGCCCAGGGCCAGTGCTCTGTCATCTAAAGGTATATGATAATTGATATATTTCTAATTGGCCAGGACAACCTACCTGTAAGTCCCTAGCATACGGTAGGGCATGCAGGTTTAGAGACCCCAAGGGACTTAATGCACTTAAGTGTGGTGTGCACTGCTGAGGTGTAGGTAGCATTTTAAAGCCAGGCCTGCTTTGCAGGCTAGTTTTAAAATAAAATTATGTCCAAATTCAGCTTTGGAATTAAAAGTACTTCCAAAGCCAAAAACGATGTTTTCATAACTCATAAGTCACACCTAAGGTCTGCCCAGCATGCCCCAAGGCTAGGGTGCATTGTTTTAAAAAGCAGGGACAATATAAAAGATGATTTATATGCCCTGGTAGGGGAAAAATAGCCAAATTAGTTTTCCCTATTGTGGTGCTGCTAGCCCCGTAGACTAATATGGAAGGCTTTATTATTAAACTTAATAAAGTTTATCTTTGCTTGGGAGCTAGCTTGCGATATCTTTCAAACTATCAAAATAACGGCAACAATAAATCCAACAACTTGCCAAGGTTGGATTTAATATTACTATTACAGGAAATTAATTTTTGAATTTACTATTGTGAGAAGCTGGCCTGGTACATGATGTCCATTAATGTAAGTAGGCACATTGCACCAGTCCAGACAACCCTTATGGTGATTTAAGCGGTCTTAGATAACCTTAGAAAGCTCTTTAAGTGGTAGCTATGGAAAGCAGTCTTTAGGTATAGTCTTGAAGGAGTGTGAAGCAGCATGATTTACCAGAATGCAATCTTGTAGTATAGATTACATGAAAATAACCACTCCAAGTATTTATCAAAATATATATTTAGTATATTATACTCTCTAGTATGTTCCAATATCTCCAACACAGAGCTAAACACAATGCACACAATACGTCAGCAAAGAAACACAGTAAATAGTACGAAATATACAGTGGCCCCAGGGTGTTCAAACCATATACTAATAAAGTGGTATAAGAACCACGACTCAAGTCAAGACAGTGTCTAGAGGATGTAGAAGTGCTGGGACCCTAAGGAACCACCCAAGGTGAGTAGATAGGGACCCCACGGAGAGCGTGTGCAGTGTGGAAACACAATCTCGTGCTTCGTATAACTATATGTGAAATTCGCGTTTGGATTTTTAAAGAGTAAGGACCCTTCCCAGTGTACCCTGAAGAAACCCTGTGGAAGACAGAAGGTTGGAGAGCCATCCCACCAGTGTTACCTACACCAGGGAAACCAGGTGTATACGTGTGAAGCGGTGTCGGAAACCGCTGTCGAACCCAATGGAGGACTTCAGGAAAGTGGCGCTGGTAAAGAAAGAGAAAGTGTCCGGTAGAAACACAGGTTGTATCCTTGATGAGAGGTACCTGCAAGCAGAGGGGACAGAGTCTATGTCACTCAGCTGTGACCAGGGGACTTGGAAGACGAATGCCCTCCGATGTCAGGTGTTGCAGGATGGATGACGATGACCTTGACTCTACAGCTGTGAGGACCGGGCGACACTGAGGAGGACCAGGAGCCATGCACGAGCTATCCCACAAAGGATGTCGGGTGCTATGTGGTCAGTGTCCGTCAGGAGCACCAAAAAGCCTTGGCAAAGGCAAGTCATGCAGAAATCAAAAAAGGAGCAATGTCGGGACCAGCAAGGTCCAGGGGATGGACCAAAGGCAGGGAAGTCAGGGCAGGGCCTGAGCAATCAGGGGAACCCAAAAGGAACAAGTGTGACCCTCAAGTGGACCCACAGGCCTGAGGCACTGGAGTCGTGAGAGGACTTCAAGCAGCTCACTAAAAGATGCAGGCCACGATGCACACGATGTGATGTGGCTGAAGATTCTGATCACTGGAGGTGCTCGAGTTTGGGGCTACTTGGAACCCAAAGATCTTCTTCCAAAGAAGCCAACAAACCTTTGCATCTGCAAGTTGGACGGGGTGCACAGGAGTTTGGTTATTGCAACCCCCACGAGGGATACCAGCCTCAAACCTGGTCACAGGGCAGGCCTCAGGAGCTGTAGAAAAAAAACACCTGTGTGCAGAGCCCACGGAGTCCAAAGAAGCTCAGGATCTGCAGACCCGTCACCTTAGTTACAGTGCCTGCGAATGCAGTGGAGTGACTCCATCACCCAAAGAGAGATTTCTTATGGTGTCTTTGATGCTTCAAAGGCCTTGGAAGGTTCCTGTATGATGCAAAGGAACAGGCGATGCAGCAGACTGGGAGGGAGGTGAAGTCGTGCCCAAACGAAAACCAGCGAAGCCCAGAGTGCCCAGACGTTAGTAGCGCAATGGTGTCTGATCTGAATCCTATCTCACGGTGAATCTAGGGACCTACTTCCAGGTAAGCCCTTAAGTAACCCAGGGAAAGCGTTGGGACGATTCAAGGGACCCTCCCAGTGGAGGGTCTGGACAGGGGGGAGGTTACTCCCATGTTCTTTGTCCAGTTTCGTGCCAGAGCTGGAGCCAATGTTCCCAAGACTGGTTTGAACTGGACTATGCACAGGGACACCAAATGTGCCCCTCATGCAGACTTTCTGGCACTGGCAAGCACACCCACCCATCCCTAATACACTAAATCCTATCTGGGAGGTGCTCAGACCTCCCTGTGACATATGCCTATTGTTCTACCTTCCTCTGCTCGAGCTTGGCTCAGCAGCAGGAGGGCAGAAATGTGTCTTTGGTTGGCAGCAACCATTTTGTGCTGTACGGGACTAGAAGGCTGGTACTAGGAACACTGAGAGCCTAATGGAGTGCTCTTCCAGTGCTTGGAATCATACCGCCCATGCCATTTAAGGTGTGGGAGTATGATTCCAACATGTTTGATACCAAATATGATAGGATTCGTTGCAGCCATTTTCATGTCATCGCGTAATTACGTGGTGGTCCTCTATATAGTATAGGGCTGCTTTACTGACAACCCGGGAGAATGGACTCCATAGGCTGCAGGGGTGTCCTGCTTCTGCAGTGGCACCCTCTCACTTAGAACCAAGCACCCTGTCTTCAAGATTACAAAGGCCTGCTATAGGGGTGACTTATAGGTTTTAAGTGCTGTGACCCTTAGATATAGTAAACCTATATCTTCAGTCAGTGGTGCATGCACCAACGTACACAGGCTGCAATGACAGGCCTGTATTTCAATTTGTAATGGTCTCCCATGGGTGGTATAATACATGCTTCAGCCCATGGGGATCCTCTGGGGTACCAATGCCCTGGTACATGGGTACCATATACTAGGGACTGACAAGGGTACCCCAGTATCCAATCTGGGATGTACCTATGTACTGAACACAACAATTTAGGGAGAAAGCAGATAGACTGGGGTCCTAATTAGCAGGATCCCAGTCAGACTAGTCAAAAACAGCATCACCTCAAGCAAAAAGTGAAGGTAACCAAAAAAGTAGATCCTACTTTCCTACAACTATCCTGAGGTTACCTAAAGCAACCCTGTAGCAGCCTTTTCTGATTGGTCAGGCTTTAACAGCCTGAGCCAAGCTGCTACCTGAGTAGGTGTGAAGAGGCTTGGTGCTGAAACAATACAGTTATTTGGTGGGATATTTCCTAAATGGAGAAGACAGGGTGAGGATGGGGCTGGGGTGATAGGCTGGTCTTTAAAGGCAGGAGAACAGATGTCACAGGACTCAGCCAGCCACCACTCCCTTGATCTCCAGCCAGATTGGAGCCTCCCTAATTAGATTAGGAGAGACGCTGGAAGAGGAGTCAAATGAGTTCTTAGCCACACCTTTGGGTTGGGTTACACAGACACACACACACCAAGGAGAGATTTTCTTCATTTTGATATTTGTGAAAACGGTGCATTTTTGGGTTAAAAATACAAATATGCCACACTTTGCAGGAAGTGGTCATAGCAGACGGAGGTAACAATGTGGTGCCAGCCCATATTGGAGTATACATGTGGGAGAGCTGCAGGAGCTCTTCAGAACACCGTCTGGAACAAAAGAAGAAGAAGGGCTGCCCTGCTGGACCCTTGGACTGCACAAAAGAAATCTTGCACTCAAAGAGACTGCACCTGCTGCACCTCAAGGCTCCGCAAAGAAAAGACTGGGCTTGACTCACGGGAAAAGAAGTAGACTCCATGATTAGCAACAGGTATAACAGAGTTGGAAGAAGTGACCTGCAAGCCCAAAGAGAGTATCACCCAGGCTGACCTGTTGCATCTGGATTTTTCCTGGACTGTGCAGGCTCATTGTGGGAAATTGAGTCTAAGCTCCCAAGAGGCAATCCAGAGTCTCTGAATCCTTGGACTGAGCTAGTGAACACTTATTTTCCTCAAAGGAACCAAGAAACTGCAAGATCTGCAAAGAAAGAAACTTATTGCAAAGTTTTGCAGATAAGCTCAAGGAGGAGACCGGCTCGATGTCGAGAGTCAATCGCTGTCACCGACTCACGAATCAGCCTGACTGTGCTGGTATATCCGGTAAGAGCCCCGGAGCGCCTCGCCATTGGCATTGAGGACAAAGACTCAATGAGGCATCGCGCTGCAACAGGCCATAGTTGTTGAATTGAACTTAGGATCAGCGAAGCCTGAAGAACCACTGACGAGCCCGTCAATGAGAGAAAAACTCCAAGAAAAAGTCTAAGGGCCTGATTTTGATATTACTGGGACTCCTGTCATCCCTCCGTGGAGGATTTTCCAAGTACTCCCACAAGCTGGCGGATTCCCGCCTGCTGTAGTTAAATGGATACAGGCTGAATCTCTGTCCACGTCGACAGAGTGTTTACCGTTGCGTACATGGCTCATCGCTGCCGACACTGCATACTCCTCTGCTGGCAAATAGTACTTCCTGTCACCATGAGGGCAGCCTATTTAGATTTCACAGTTGTGCTTGAGGTGTCCCAGCGCCAGGTTCCCGTCAGAGGGATTTCATTGTGGGATACTGTCAACAATGTACCATTACATTAGTCATTGGATGGATTCTAGAATTACACACATGATGTCTTTTACCTAATTATTTGCACCTGTATACCAGCCTATAAAGCACAGTCCATTTCTGACCATGATCCTTTGCCATTCCAGCACAGTACAACATTTTCCTAGAAATGTTTTGACTGAGTATTCTGTTTTTTTTTTGCTCCCTCTGTTACTTGTGCATTTTACATTTTATTTTCTTTGACATGTGGGTTTACAAACTCATTTAATTGAATTACATTATAATGGCAGGGAGGAGAAATCCACGTTTTACAGAGGGAGAATTGTCAGTCATGGTGGATGAAATTATTAAAGTAGAGCCACAGTTGTTTGTAGCCCAAGTACAAAATACAACCATATCTCAGAAAAGTCAAACGTGGGCCAGAATAGTTGACAGAGTGAATGATGCAGCAAAACAACCTGCACACACAGGAGGACATTACGAAGAGGTGGAATGGCTGTGGGAGAGAGTGTGTTCCCTGGCCTCCAAGCATCCTCTGGATGCCCAGAGGACTGGTGGCAGTTCTCCCAGCTCCCCTTACAACCTTTTACCTGGAAAGAGAAGGTCTTGCAGGTCCTACATCCTGAAGGCTTGACAGGAATCCCTGGTGGAGTGGAGACTGGCAAGTTATATTTTTAAATGCGTCACTGAACCTAAATGTCTTTTTTCATTTTCATTTTAATTTAGCTGTTGCTAATGTGCTTTGCACCTTTAACCCGTTTCTTGCGTCGAACATTCAGCGCGAGTGCTGAACGTTCTAAGAAACGGGTGGGGCCGCGTCGGCTGTTGGACGTGCGCAGCACTACGGAGGTAGTGCTTGCAACGTCCAACGGCCGACGGCAGCAATAAAGGGGTTAAATGAAGATATATCAGTATAATTTGTTTTGTTTTGTTTGAATGTATTTTGTTGTAAATACGATTACAGGTTTCAATCTCAAGTACAGTTCACATGATGTAATGATGCATTTACACCAAATTACACATCTTATATATGTTTTTTATGTTCTACATATCATTTTTTGCTCTTACTCCACATTTTCACTAGGTTTTGTTTAACATGAAATTTTGCAAGTGTTGTTCATGTTTAATTGAAATAAGTACAACTACCACAATGCCTTCTTTTTGTTATGTGAAAATAATAATTCAATGTAATTTTGCTTATTCTCTCTTTACTGTCAAATCGTCACATATGTTGAAGTGTTTTTGTAGTTTATCGATGTCTATTTTATGCTATGTTTTTAAATGTGTTTAATGTTGTCCTATCCTTGGTATCTCATTGAAACAAATCAAAGTTTTCTGACTTACAAATGTGAATATATGTAATTTTGTATGCTGAATTTAAGTTGTTTAATTTTTTAACACATTTACTCTGCAATTTTTAAATGATGAGTAATGCTTAATATCCTTCCAAATTGTGTAATTGTCAGAATGTTTGCCTGTTAGGCCTTCAGATGGTTTCTGTCACATTTATCCTCTCTTCAGTGTTGTGTTGAATCTTTGGTATATCTAATGTATACTTACTATTGTTTTCATTTCAGGACATCTTTTTACCTGCTTTTTTAAAGTTATTTTGTGTGTAATTTAAACTGTTTGTGTAATGTATCATAATACCACTTGAAAATACATTCATGTTAATTAATTCTTTTTATTCTTCTTCATTTTTAGTTTCAAACTCTTTAAGTACAACCAGACTTTTACAATTTATTTGTTTCTTTTTTATTCTTTTTAGGTCCGACACCAAGAGTATGTAGACCACAATTTCCACTGAGGCTGCCTCCACTCCAGACTAGGAACAAGACTTCAGGGAGCACTCGACTCATGAAAGTCCGGATGACGAGGAGCAGGTTGGTCCATCTGGTCTGCCTGGGCAGACAGCTTCAGTGAGTCACACTCAGCCCACAGCCACAACTCCCACCTCAGCTGTTAGCACCCCTCAGCCTATGGATACCTCCACTTCCTTTGTTCAAATCAACAACACCCAAATCTTGTGCCCCCCTTGTCCTGCCTCCTGTTGATATACCACCACCACCTCCAGTTCAGTCAGAAGTCAGTGGGATGGGGCACACTGGTTAAAGGTCACAGGATAGTGGGGGTATGGGTCATGTGAGGGAATCTGTGGGCCATCAAAGTGAAGCCACTGGGTTCACTGTCACCCAGCCCACCATCAACCAAGTCTTAGGGATCCTTCCATCTGTCCCAAGACATGATGGGCTAGGTCCTTACAGAGTTCTGGGAGATGAAGCTGGTGCAGAGGGAGCAGAATGTACAGATAGAGAATCTGAACTCCAATTTGGGCTCCATGACTGGGGTGTTGTATAACATTTACATCACATGTACAGGTCTTTTCCAGCACTCCATTAGCCTTTCTGTGGTCCAACAATATCTGGGCCAACTACATCTGCCTCAGCCACCGGACCACCAGGAGAGGAATGCAAGACTTCCACCACCACCAAGAGATCCTGAACCTAATTTCCTCCAGTGTTTGATTTTGATCTATTCTATGGACTATTTTTTTTAACACATTTACCTTTCTGATGCCAGTTATATCATTGGATTTCAATTTTTGTTGGCTCTTCAATAATAGTTTCATTCACCATTAGTGACTTTTTAACTTATTTTTTGTTTACATCCTGTTTTAGTTTATTTGGCTTTGTTGAATAAAAACCAACCTAACATAGGGGCCTATTAGGATGGCGGACGGACCTGCGTCCGTCCGCCACCCCAGAGGTGGAGGGACCGTCCGCAGGGGCAGCGGCGGTCCCTCTGTGCAAATTAGGATGTGACCGCCACCCTGTTGTCCCCGTCCGCAGATGACCCCCCTCCCATTCTAATCTGGCGGGGGGTCTTTTCTCTCACCGCAGCGGTGAATCCGCATCCTCCGGCCCGGCGGTGGCTTCCGGCCCAAAGTCAGAGACTGCTGTTGTATTTCTTTTCTTAATTTCTTTATCAAGTATTCCTTCCTTCACATGTATCAAAATGTAAAACATCCATAAATAAATGTCATGTAGCTAATGTTTCTCACATTTTCCTAAAGTGACAAAAAAAGAACAAATCACACAAACCCAACTGAAGTATGTTATTAAATTGTACAAAATAAATGTTTGATATAGTTTACAAAAACAATACAATCCAGCCATAATACAAATCATCAGTGCCATTTTAACATTTACAGTTCAAGACATTGTTCCAGTTCCAGACATTGCCATCATGGAAGAACGTGATATAATCCCAAAAATCAGATGCAAAAGGCAAACTATCATTGATTTCTGCAACCAGCTAGACACTGTTCTTTTGGCCCCAAATTGTAAATCCACATCACGAATAGTGACAATCTTGTCATTTCTCCATTTTGTGGCCACAGGATCATTCCAAGTCATTGTTGCAGTATCTGATGTAATGTCACAACCAACTTTAAGTGGTTTGATACAAGAAGTTCTTTCTACAATAATAAGACACATCAATAGCTTCTTATACTTAACACAAAATGAGTATTTAGCCAATATGAAGGGAGATTTGCATGCTTTGGGTCGAATACCACATTTAGGGCCCGATTAGGATGGCGGACGGACCAGCTTCCGTCCGCCATTCCCAAGGTGGAGGGACCGTCCGCAGGGGCTGCGGCGTTCCCTCCCTCGGAATTAGGATGTGCCCGCCACCCTGGCGGTCACATCCCCTATATTTAACATTGCGGCGGATGCTGCTTCAAGCAGCACCTGCCGCAAGGTTAAATGTGCATGTTTTCCTTTGCATGCACGTAACGGCAGGCACCGCGTGGTGCCTGCCGCTTTGTGCATGCAAAGGCCCATGTGCACCCCCCAACAACCCTGGGGGCCCGCAACGGGCCCCCATACTCAAACTCCATATGCTTTTCTACGGCGAAAAACCCGCCGTGAAAAAGCATGTCTCCGCCGGCATCCTAATATGGCTGGCGGTGTCTGATAGACACCTCCACCATATTAGAGCGTTTCCGCCGCGGTCGGAAGGCAACCGCGGCGGAAAAGCGTCGGACGGAAAAATTACCCCCAGCCATCCTAATCTGGCGGGGGGTCTTTTCTGTGTCGGCCGCGGTGAATCCGCATCCTCCGGGCCGGCGGTGGCTTCCGCCGGCCCGGAGGATGCGGATTCACCGCGAGCCTAATCGGGCCCTTAGTTAGAGCAATATAAGCAGCACATATTCGCATGGTGGCACCATTAAACAGAAAACAAGTCTATTACAATCTTAATAACTTCAAATCAATAACTGGACAAGTTGACTTTGTACAACATATGTACACCCAAAATGTAAGTGTTTCTTTCACAGGATATGTCCATGCTTCCTTTGTACTTTGCAACAGCAGCATATAACTGCACATGTCAAATATTTGAAATGTCCAAATGAAGATGACACAGTGAAGGATACAAAAACAGATAAAAACAAAAAGATTAAATAAATTGCATTACAAAATGAATAACTTTGAGAACACATTCTCTAAGAACAATAAACGATAAATGATATAAATGAACCCAGTAGTCAAAGGGGGAGATTTACAAAAAAGGCACGCAACCCAGCACATCCCCCCGCGAGGCTGCGCTGCATTGCGTGACAGGGAGGGAGCAGGAGAGTGCCATATCTTCAAAGATATGGCTATCTGCTCTCCTTTCCCTTGTGCCGGCGCTGATTACAGCTGCCGTGCGCCATGCACACACCTTAGCGTCGCAGTGCTAGGGTGTGTGCATGAGTCCAGCATATGTTTTGTACAGGAAGGATACCCTTCCTGTACAAAATACTATGCTCGACACAAGGGAAAGCATTTCCCACTTTGTATGCGTGCTGCACAGTGAAGCATGCATGCAAAGTCGGTAAAGGAAGGAGAAATTAAAGCATTTCTCCTTCCTTGCGCCTAGTTGAAAAGGGCGCAGTTTTCTCACGCTAAACCCAATCTACTGTTTTTAGTAAATTGGGTTTAACATGAGAAAACTTGGGTGGTTGCATGGGAACGCCCATGCACCACCCTTGGTACGCCCCCATGGCGCAAAGTGACGCAAATCATTACTTTTATGTTTTTTCCAGCTCGTTTAGTGCTGGAAAGTAAATTACAAAAAAAAGATTTTACATCACTTTTGTGACGCAAACACAGTGCGAAAGCTAAGTAAATCTCCCTAAAGTGTCAAAAATCTCATCAACAAACATCTTTGGGCTGGATTTCATCAACTTGCCCTTTACAAAAAGATGTCCAGCATAGACTGTTATCCTCATTAGATTAAAAGTTGGTTCAACCTTGATGTCATAATATGCTAATTTATATTTACACTCATGTGAAGACGTTGTCAATAACATCTTGACATAAGTCAATTTCTTCCTCTACACCACTATCATCTTCATTTGGCATTTCAACATCATCTACCAGTAGCTTTTCATAGTCTCCATCCACTGTGATGTACGGGATGTTCCGTTGGAGGGATATTTTATGCAATATGCAGCAGGCCATGGTGATTTGGCACACCTTATCGGGTGAATAGAAGAGGGCTCCACCAGTCTAATCCAGACAGCGAAATCTGGCCTTTAAGAGCCCTGAAGCCTGCTCAACTGTTCTCTGTGTTCTGCCATGGGCCTCATTGAAGCGGTCGTCCCCTGGCATTGTTGGATTCATCAGCGGTATTCCTAAATGGAAGGAAAAAAAAGAGCCAAAATATGTAACACAATTTTAGATTATCCAACTTGAAATTGCCTAAACAATATAATGAAAGATTGTATTTATGAACAAGCCAGGCCCTCTCAGGTGCAAGTTGTGACATTTATTTTATTTTTATTGTTTTATATAGCGCAAACTTGACCCTGTGGGGTATCAGATCGCTTCACATTCCAACCATAGATATTTAGTTTCTATTGTACATTTCGCACAAAAGCATTTATCGATTCAGAAACCATAACATTAACTTCATTCAGCGATGAAGCCTTGTGTACATTCATAGAATGCAAGTCTAGCGGATTCCATATTGCAAATTAGTCCGTTGACATCCTTGGATGTAAACCCCTAAAAATATTAGGTGGGATAGAATCTTTGTACGAGACATTTGCAGGGGTATGCTGTTGTTCCATATTACAAAGGAATCATGGTTTGATGCAGAGAAATACACACACACACACACACACACACACACACACTTGTGATGTACAAATCAGGCAAGCAGACAACGTGCACATTGATTGAACTGAAGTTCTTCTGATTGCGGTAGGATTGTTCTCTGGCATGTGATGGCAACATGGGTGCAATCAATTGTCCCAACCACATGTGGTAGGCAACCCAAACGATAAAAATCGCCCTTCACATTGGCAAAATCTTTATGCTGTGGAAACTGGAGGAAGCTGTTGATGTGTCTCATCATTGAAAAAGAACGTCTTGTAGCACACCACTGTAAGTTGGTTGGCGCAGTCCACCAGGTACTGCCACAGTGTATTAGAATGATCCCATGCCACAATATGTAGTACTGCCATCAGGTTGACAGTTGGTGTAATAGGTGTGTGCTCTCTATTGTGAGCATCGTCATATGGCTTCTATCTCCCAGTAGAAACTGCGGATTTGTTGGCCAACATAAACGTTGAGACAGTACCAGACTGATTCTATGCACCCCCTCAGGATACATTGGGTTGTAGTTGTGATAGCTCACAGTGGCACCATAAGTACCCCTAAACCTAGGAGGGTAACAAATGGATTGGGCAACCTAAGGACATGACAACACTGACTCCCCAAGGAATCATGGTAACAGATCTAGAACCTTTACACTCAGCTAGTCGATCATGACCGGAGAGATACACAAGAAATACACAAAGAGGTGTTTCAATATTTATTGAACCATTGTGATTCCTGCATAGAATATATGCGCTGCAATGAATAATGGACAGAAGCAGATGAAAGTGATCAGTAACATGAGAACGGTGAAAAGAATAAAAAATTCCACCATTGTGCTAAAGCAGTGTATATATGCTGGCACATAAATACTGTGCCCTATTTATGAAAACTGTTGCAGCGGTGCAACAGTTTTCACTGAACCCTCCTCGTGACATGATGGATGCGCCGTATTTAATGTATGGTGCTCCATGTTGCAAGGAATGACAGATACGTTGGGAGTCCTGACGTATCTGTCGCCCAAAAGTAATGCTTTGCTGGAGTTGTGTCACAAACTTGACACAACTCCAGCAATGCATGAGGTAGGCTTGTGCTTATGGCACCGCGTCACCCTTGCCATGAGGCCGGCGTAAGGCTTTGACAAAGTGGCATCCCAGAAGTGTTGCAGTAAAATCTCATAGATTTTACTGCAACACTTCTACGAAGCTTTCTTGCGGGGGAACACCCACCGTGCATACATTATACCTGATGCAGGTATAATGTAGCGCTGGGCTTTACAAAGTGACGCATCAACTCTCCCTGTGACAAAATCTCTGAACAATCCACAATGCACTTAGTCTTGTTTTGTAAATTTTATATTGAGCCGAGGAAAGTTTGGACTATTCTACTTTATTTAAATCAAGGGCTTAGGCAGTGTCGCCCAGCAATGTTTTTACTCTAGCTACTGGAAAATGAGCATATAGCATGGAGATTAGCTATGTTTTTAAAGAAGGTGCTTCAACACAGGAAATGCTGTATGATCACTGAGCAGTAATTTGGGCACCTTTGTCTCTGTGTGTACATGTGTTTTTGTTATAGACAATTAATTGAAAATTTTTACTTAGCTTTACCGTCGTATTGTTGTAAATATATAATGAAATGACATTGATTTTTATGTGCTTTTATGTCTGTTTTTAAAAAGCAGCCGAATAAAGCTTTCCTTGACTTGACTTGACGCATCAACTTAGATGTGTCACTTTGTAAATAGGGCACAACGTGGCACATTTTTTACACTACCGCTGTGTCATGAAAAGTGACGCAGCAGTGAAAGAAAAGTGTCACAAAGCTTTCTTAAATAAGGCCCACTGTGTATAACATACTCCTACTATGCCCTCCCTAACCTAGATGCCTAGGGTGGGTGATCTGCCAAAATCCCCTACTGGGTGTCCTAACTGCCCATTACCTGAAGGTAAGTATATGCAGGTTCTCGTCTTGGTCACAAGTTGGACATCCCTCCTCACAGAGTGAAACAGGAACCAGCTGGGCTGAGACTACAAAAACAGCAACCTCACAGTGACAGCAAAGTGCTCCTCTAATTTGAACACTGAAATACGTGTTATGTTATGTTATGTTATGTTAATATATATTTATTAAGCGCTCGTACGCCCAGGGGCTTCATGGCGCTATAGAAGGGAACACAACACAACAGTTAAAAATGAAAGCAATAATGATCTCAGCAAAAGGCCTGCGAAAATAACCAGGTTTTAAGGGAGTGTCTAAAATTGAGAAGGTTGTCACTCAATTTCAGCTGCAAGGGAAGGGAGTTCCAGAAGGTGGCCGCCAGATTATTATTATTAATATTATTATTTTAATTTATAGAGCGCGTAGTCACCCATGAGTATCCCAGCGCTAAGATCAATATACCTGAGGTTCAGCAAAGGGGGGGGGGCCTGAGACGGGATTAGGGGAAGAGGTGTGTTTTTAATCGCTTCCTGAACCGTAAGTAGTTGGGTTCAGATCTTAAGTCAAGAGGAAGGGTGTTCCAAAGGCGTGCGGTGTGAACCGAGAAGCGCCTACCGCCCGTTCGGGCTTTCTTGACTCTGGGGATGACGATGAAATTTTCCTGGTCGGATCGAAGGGATCTGGGGGCTTTGTAGGGCTTAATGAATTTTTGTAGGCTTAGGAGGCCTTTGTTTTGGAGCAATCTGTGCGCCAGGCTGAGGGCCTTAAATTTAACACGCTCTCTTACTGGGAGCCAATGGAGGTGCTTTAGCGCTGGTTTGGCTGAAGCTCTGACCGATGTGTTAGTAAGGATCCGGGCGGCTGCGTTTTGGACCCTTTGTAATTTATTCAGGGTAGCCTCCGGTGCTCCCAGATAGATGGCGTTACTGAAATCAAGCCTAGAAAGTATCAGGCCTTGAATCAGCAGTTTTTGAGATTTGGGGGGGAGTAGGGGTAGAATCTTTCGCATTGACCTGAGGAGCCCAAAGCAGGTGCCGGCTACCTTTTTTGCCTGTGATGCAAATGAAAGGTCTTTATCAAGCCAGATACCCAAGCTTTTTACCTCTGGTTTAGGGTCTGGGGGCGGACCTAGAGAGGGTGGCCAGATGTTCGGTAGCAAGGAGGGCCCCTTTTGGCCGAGGAGGAGAATATCAGTCTTTGAACCGTTAAGTTTCAAAGATGATTTATTCATCCATCCTTGTATCTGCGAGAGACAGTTGTACAGATCCGCAGGTTGTTGCCTGGGATGAGAGAGGGACACCACTAGTTGTGTGTCGTCGGCGTAGCTGACGATGCTCACTCCGAACGGTATAACAACCTCCTCCAATGGGGACATGTAGATATTAAATAAAGTAGGGCTCAGAGAGGAGCCCTGAGGCACGCCACATTGGAGGGGGGTGTCGGAGGAGCGGGTGTTATTCTCCCAAATTTGAAAAGAGCGGTGACTCAGAAAGGACGAAAGCCAAGAAAGCGCGGTCCCTTCAACACCTACACTCCTGAGTCGGTGAATTAGGAGCTGGTGATTGACGGTGTCGAAGGCCGCACTAAGGTCGAGGAGGATCACTGCCACTGATCCTCCTTCGTCCAAAAGTGCTCTGGCCTCCTCCACTGCCATAAGGAGGGCGATGTCAGTGCCCTGTCCAGGGCGGAATCCCGTCTGCGAGTTTTTTAAGCCGGTTATTGCTCTCCAAAAATTGTGAAAGTTTCCTGTTCACAAGTTTTTCCGCGATCTTACTCGTTCCCGGGAGGGGGAGATTGGTCTGTAATTTGCCAGGTCGACAGGGTCAAGGGATGGTTTTTTTAATAATGCTTTGACCACTGCCGCCTTCCAGCTGGGTGGGACAACTCCCTGTTGAAACGAGGCGTTGATAAGGTGGGTGAGAGGGAGCACAATCGAGGGTGCGACTGTTTTTAGAATCCGTAAGGGGGCAGGGTCCCTAGGTGATCCGCTTTTAATTATATTCAGCGTATTTTCAACCTCTTCTGTTGACACTTGTCCCCAAGAGGTGAGACATGGGGGGGTTGGCAGATTATTGGATTCTTTTTCCTCGTTTAAATTTGTAGCAGGGATGGAGTTGAGGATATTTTGAATTTTTTCCTGGAAGAAGTCTGCTAGTTTGTGGCATTTTTCCTTGTCTGCCTTGGGATCTGGTGGGTCTATCGGTCCGGGGACGGGGACTTTAAGGAGTTCTTTTAAAATGGTGAATGATTCCTTGCTGGAGCTAGCAGAGTGTTCTATTCTTTCTTGGAAGAACAGACTTTTGGTGTTCCGAAGGGCGGTTTTATAATTTTGTAGTGCAGTATGATAGCCATCCTTTTTTTCTTTGGTTTTATCCTTCCTCCAGGAGCGCTCAGTTCTCTTACATTCGTGTCGTAGAGATTTGAGCGCTGGGGTGTACCAGGGAGCAGGGGTCACTCTTTTTGTTTGTTTAAGAGTGGTGGTATAGGGAAGGAGTTTATCCAGTGAGGATATGATCCAGGAATTAAATTGTTCATCGGCCACCACCGGGTCCATGGAGAGCACGGGTGTGGAGTCTGAGAGCACCTTGGACCATTCAACTGGTGCAAGCTTATGCCAGCGTCGGTCTGTCACACGGATTTTCGGGGGTTGAGGGGGTGCTGTGACTAGGTGCCAAGAGAAAGGGACTAGGAAGTGATCTGTCCAAGGGTAAGGGATGGGGGGGCCCGAGGTAATATCCATGATGTTGGTAAGGACGGGGTCTAATAGGTGCCCCTTATCATGGGTTGGTTCGTTGATGGTCAAAGCAGCAACCACCTAAGCGCTTCCTTTTATAGGAGGGAACCGTCAGTAGAGATTTTTGAGCGGAACGTAGGTTACGCGAGGGAACATATCTGAGAAACATATCTTTTATAAATTTAGGGCCAGCGTCTTGTAAAGATTTAAAAAGGATACAGCCTGTTTTAAATGCCACACGCTGCGCAACAGGAAGCCAGTGTAAGTGCTTCAACCCAGGTCTAATGGATTGTCTGTTTGAGAGTCCCAGAATCAGTCTAGCAGCTTGATTCTGGACCCTCTGAAGACGTTTTAACTCTCCAATTTGAAGCCCCAAGTAGAGACTATTGGAGAAATCCAACCGGGATAGGACCAGAGCAATTATGACTTGAATAAGGGCAGCCTGTGAAAGAAAGCAGGCAATTTTTCGTATCTTTTTTAACTGAAAAAAACTAGAAGACACCACCGCGCCAACCTGTCTTTTCAAAGAAAGATCTTCGCTAATTAGTACACCCAGACTTTTAACTGAGGAAGATCTAACCGGTGGGGCCCCCATGCTGGATGGCCAAAAGCATGGGCTCCAGCTTAACACACTCTGTCCAGGCAAGACCAGTTCGGTCTTGCCTGGATTAAGTTTCAGGTGGTTACAGCTCATCCAAACCTGAATGTGTGCCATGGTGTTTTGGAATTCCACCACCGAATCCCTGGTGTTCAAAGGAAAGATAAGTTGCAGATCGTCCGCATAATTAAAGATGGTAACTTTCGCTTTTCTTAGGGAGTACAATAGCGGGCGGAGATACAAATTAAAACGTAGAGGTGACAAAGATGAGCCCTGAGGTACTCCACAAGTGGTGGGAGTAGTGGGAGCAGTAAAAGGGCCCAGCCTTACAGATTGGGTGCGGCCCGTAATGAATGAACGGATCCAGCTCAGAGCAGGTCCCCTAAGGCCAGCCTGTTCGACACGGTTGACCAAGATGGTATAGTCAACCGTGTCGAACGCTGCCGAAAGGTCCAGTAAGACCAGGGCCTGATGAGTCCCGTTATCCGCATTCCGCCTCAGGGTATTTTGTACCGCCAGGATAACTGCTTCAGTCGAATGGCAAGAACGGAAGCCAGCTTGATTAAATTCAAGATAATCTGTTTCCTCAATGAATTTGGACATGTTAGCACAGACATGTGCCTCCAATAGCTTCGAACAATACGGCAGCAATGAAATGGGCCTGTAATTTAAAGGGTCAAGGGGGTCAGCTCCTACTTTCTTAATAAGGGGAATAAGTAAAGCCTTCTTGAGATTATCAGGGACTTTACCCTGTGAGAGGGAGCTATTTAGCAGAGGTAGTACACCTTCAGGAATGACAGTGCCAACCTCTCTCAGGATGTACGGGGGACAGATATCGTCTGGTGAACCCGATTTGACCCGACCAAACAGTTTAGAAAGGGTATCACCGTCAATAACGGGAAAAGATTCCATCGTCTCACAGTTATAATACGTATCATCCAGCAGAGAGGGAGGCAAAACAGTGGAAATACTTAGTTTTATTGTACGGATTTTGTTGAGGAAGAAGGAGTTCAACGAATTGCAGAGATCCTGAGTGGGAGCGACCAATGGTGTCGTTCTGTCACTGCCACTAAGACCATCTACAATATTGAACAACTCCTTAGATTTATTCTGAGAGTTCATTATTTTCTCAGAGAAATAGTCAGATTTATGTTTCAAGACAAGTTTCTGATACTCTTTCCGAGCTTTACAGTAATTGGCTTTATCTTGTGCCAAATAACCGGTTCGCCATTTCCGCTCCTTTTGACGAACTTCTAGCTTTTGAGATTTCAAGAGTGATGTATACCACTTATGTGCGTCATTAAGGCGGGAGCGTGTGTATTTTAATAGCAATATCCATGCTTCCTTATTCAAGCCTCAGCCAGGCTGTTATTGTTTATCCTCTTGTGATAGCTATGTCGTCTTCTGTACGAATAACAAATAACAGCATTTGCACAATGTATGTTTAGGCCTTGTACTAAATGTTCAAGGTGCTGTGAAAGTGTACTTACGAAGTGGAAATGTAAGCAATATGGTTTCAGAGAAACTAATACTGCACTGTTGCGCAGAGAAATGTGTGTCAAAAGTGATTCTGTAGAAAAGAAGGTAACATGTGAAACGTTTGCATGTAAAATGGCAGTGTTTCTTCCCGGGCCTAATACCGCCACGTGACAGCAGAAGGTCTGACTCCAGCTGATGACATAAAATCCAGTATAGCTTGCCTATTCACTCTGAAATTTTTGATAATATCCCTTTCTTCCATGGTGGCAAGAGCAGGAATGGTTGGAACCCTTGAAGCTGTTGTCTCCTCACTCTCCCAAGGTTCATAAGTCTGCATTGGAAAATTGTCAACATTTTAAAATACAAACTTATTTCTGATAAATAAGACTAATGTCATATCTTGCAAAAAATATATATGGTTTCTTAACATAATTTGACACAGCATGTAATCTTAACATTTTCTCTTAATAAATAAACATTTTTACCTGTCTATTGTTTTACCAAAAATATTGTGCAAATGATACATTTTAAATGTATTATTTACACATTCTTTTCAACCAAAATACCTTCAACAGAAGTGTAAACAACACTGTGCAACTATTGCCACAACCACAATAATGCACTACATATAAATGTTTCTTTTTAAATTGATGAGTTATTTTAGCATTTTGTACAAGTAAACAAACTAGCCACCATTTTGAGTGGTGATGACCGACTAAACATTCACAAACACACTATTTAACTGTCTAAAATGGCTGGTGCCAGACCGCGCCGTCAGGACATTTGGAATTAGAAAGGTTGCGTGGAAGTTGACTGGGTAGTAGGTGGGAGACTCCACGACGGACACAGCCATAGCCTAATGTGAACGAAAGCAATGTACAAAAGTCAATGGCTGTGTCCGTCTGCTTTGACGATCCCGCACGACGTATACATGTACGCAGTGTTTAGAAAAAAACACACTTGCCTCCTAACACTGCAGCCAAAAAGACCTCTTCAAATGTTGCTCTTGTTTCCTACCTCTGGGAGCCCTGATGCCAGGAAGAGCAAGCGACAGGGCCTCATCCTTCTCGTCAGAGGAGCTGGAGTTGCTGGCAATGGAGGTTCTGTCCCTGTACACCCAGCTGTTTGACTCACCAGAGGAACAGGTACATGTTTAAAATGTATTTGTAAATCTGTCTAGCTACTTTTTTGTTTTAAACTCAGGCTAAAATGACCCTTTGAGTTCCTGAGTGAAGTGTAGTGACTGAAGTGGTGTCATTTATTTTTTACATTACATGGAACCATAATGATGTGAATTTTTAAGCACTTTATGATTAGAGTAAACAACAATGTAATGTAATGTAATGTAAGGGGTTATTTATACCGCGCAACTATCGCTCCAAGGAGCATCTTGGCGCCCACTTGTATGGCTGATCAGATAGAATTCTTACACTAGGGATCTGGCAGTGGTGTCAGGTAGAGTAAAGATCCAGGTTTTTATTTGTTTCCTGAATTCAGTTTCTCTATCCAAGGCTCTTATGTGGGGGGGGAGTGTGTTCCAGGCTTTTGTGCCTAGCACCGCAAGGGACTTGCCCCTGCGGGTCTTAAGCCTGAATGATTGAGCTGCCAGAAGATTGGCGTTGGTCGAGCGGAGAATTTGAGTTGGATGGTATCTGATTAATTTTTTCCGCAAATACAACGGTCCTAGTTTATGAATTGCCCTGAAGGTGATGAGCAAGATTTTAAATAGAATTCTTTTAGTGATAGGTAGCCAATGTAAAGTCTTAAGGGCTTCCGTCGCTGATGATCTCCTGGGCCACTTTAATACCAGTTTGGCCGCCAAGTTCTGCACCATTTGGAGCCTATAGGTAACCTCCTTGTTGGTACCTGCATATAGTCCATTACAATAATCAGGTGGGATGTGACCAGTGCGACCACTACTGTTTTCCTGGCCTCCAAGGGAAGGAGGTCGAAGAACTTTCTCAAGCTCTTTATAACACCAAAGCACGTACCTGCCACTTTCCGTGCCTGCTGTTTAAAGGACAAATTCCAATCAAAGGTCACTCCCAGATTGCGGGCCGTGGTGGCAGTATTGGGTGGTATTTCTGCTTTCTCAGGCCACCACAGTCTGGGTATGAATTCATTGTTTGGGCCCATCTGTATTATCTCCGTCTTCCCGGTGTTACATTTCAAATGGTTAGTCCGCATCCATTCAAAGGTTGCCGTGAGGCAGCCCTTGAGTTTCTCTTCCCAGACCGGATTGTCTTTATCCATAGTCAGGATCAGTTGCGTGTCGTCGGCATAGGCTATAGCTTCTATGCCAAACGATGCAATTAAACTGATCAGGGGTGCGGTATAGACATTAAACAATGTCGGGCTAAGACTGGAGCCCTGAGGTACTCCTGTCGTGAGTCTTCTCTCCCCAGAGTGAAATTCTCCTAGCGTCACCACCTGTCTCCTTCCACTCAGGAAGTTCTTGAGCCATTCAAGTACCACACCTGTGATGCCAAAGGTTTTCAAACGGTCTATCAGGATGATATGTGAGACCGTATCGAAGGCCGCCGATAGGTCTAATAAAATCAGGACGGCCTTCTTCCCTTGGTCTAGGGCGGTACGGATGGTATCTGCGGTATGCAGGAGAGCAGACTCCGTTGAGTGCTGCGCTCTGAAACCAGCCTGGTTGGGATGCCATACTTCACTCTCTTCTAAGAACCTGGTCAGTTGTTGGTTGACCATAGACTCCGTGATTTTACATAGAGCAGGAAGTAGTGAGATGGGACGCAGATTGGATAATGTAGTAGGGTCAGGGAGCTGTTTCTTTTGCAGGGGTCTCACTGCTGCAAGTTTCCACTCTGGGGGGACATTAGCTGTGGCCAGGGAACTATTTACAATGTCGTTAATGACTGGGTTGGTAACCTCCACAATAAGATGCAGGAGTTTAATAGGGCAGGGGTCAAATGGAGAGCCTGATTTGGTGCAGAGTATAGCTCGTCGAGATTCCTCTAAGCTGACAGGTTGGAAGCTCGCCAATTGTTTCTCCACCAGTCTCTCCATTCCATTAACTTCATCACCGGCCAGGCTAGGGATTACAAATCCTTTGTCAGGCCATGTACTTTTGCTTCAAAGTACTCGGCGATAGCCTCGCACAGAGTCTCTGAGGGGGGAATTTCTTGCGTTAGAAAGTCAGGTTTATTAAATCCTCTGACAATGTTGAAGATGACTTTCTGTTTGTTGTTTGCAGCCTCAACCGCCTTGCAATAATAAGTTTTTTTTGCCAACTTAATATGTTCATGGTATTTTTTCTTTGTGGCATTGTATTTGGTGCGTTCTATCATGCAGTAGTTCTTACGCCATCTGCGCTCTGCTCTGCGCAGTTCTCCTTGTCTTGTTTTAAGATCCTGGTTGAACCATGGGGCGGACTGCTTCTTTTTTTTCCCCTTTGGTCTTCCTAATATTTCCCTGCCCTCCCATTCCTTTTAGCACATTCATCCATTCATTGAACGTATTGGGGTCAGTATTCAATGATCCTATCTTATTGGGTCTACATTCCATTGCCAGTCTGGCAAGGTCTGGGTGGGCCATTAGTTCCTTCCACTCTTCATGGGTGGACTGACTTCGTTGATCGTGATTTTTACATTTCATATTATGTTCAAGCGTGAGAGTAAACGGTATGAGCGCATGGTCTGTCCATACCTGAGGTTTTGGATGTTCGCATCTTAGAGAGCTTATGTTAGTCGCGATGCAGTCAAGCATATGTCCTGCATCGTGAGTGGGCTGGTTACCATTAATAACTAAGCCAAGAACTTCCATGGTCTCCCTAAAAGATGCAGTCGCATTATCAAATCTGTTCTGTAGGTGAATATTTACATCCCCTAGGAACGTGAAATTAGAGTACTTTAGTACCAAAGGGCTAAGTGCTCCTCCCACTGTTTCCAAGAAGCCTTTACAGGATCCTGGTGGTCTATATATTAATGCCCCAGCAAAGGTGAAGGTATCATTGATTTTTATGCAGAAGCCCATTCCTGCTGCCTCTTTAAGTTCCTGCAGCTCTAACACTGAACATGAAAGAGTGTCTCTATGAATACCAGCCACTCCCCCTCCCCGTTTTTCTTCTCCTCTGTCTTTTCTAAGTATAGTATAACCCGGTGGCAGAGCCTGTACCACATCTGGGGTGCAGCCTGGTTTCAGCCAGGTCTCTGTAATGCAGAGTAGGTCCAGATTTTCATCAAGTATAAGATCGTATATATACTGGGCATGTCTGGGCATTGATCTAGCATTTATTAGGCCTCCAAATAGGAAGGGAAAGTAACTCTTGCCTTGTGTATACCTTAATTCTAGTTTTTGGGTCAGCATACCTTGCCGTTGGCCCGTCCGAAGCGCGGACGGGCGCAGACGGGCCGGACTCTGGCTCGACTCCAGCTCTCCTACGGCGCTCCCGCTGCGCGTTACCGCTGCGCGTGGTCATGGCAGCTTTTTATCCACACCTCGTGCGCCGGCCTGAGCACTAGAGCGCTCGGCAAATGGCGGCGTCACAAGTGCCTACCTCCCACCCAAGATGTCTGCCGGGTATGTGGTGGTACAGCTAGTGGCCCGCTAAGCAGCGGTGAAGTTGCAATGAATTTTACAGTGCAAGTCAGCCTAAGCAATGTCAAGTAAAACCAGGGGATAACGATTAAATTATGAAAACAATAAGTGACAAAACGGGAATTTAAAAGATCACAGTGAAAATTTCACGAAGTCGAGGGCTATTACACACAAGTGCCTCTAATGCCTAGCGCAGTATTATCAGCCTGTTCCAAGGGCGAAACAGACCCGGATGCCTCTCTTTTATGCACACCTCGTGCGCCGGCCTGAGCACTAGAGCGCTCGGCAAATGGCGGCGTCACAAGTGCCTACCTCCCACCCAAGATGTCTGCCAGGTATGTGATGGTACAGCTAGTGGCCCGCTAAGCAGCGGTGAAGTTGCAATGAATTTTACAGTGCAAGTCAGCCTAAGCAATGTCAAGTAAAACCAGGGGATAACGATTAAATTATGAAAACAATAAGTGACAAAACGGGAATTTAAAAGATCACAGTGAAAATTTCACGAAGTCGAGCGCTATTACACACAAGTGCCTCTAATGCCTAGCGCAGTATTATCAGCCTGTTCCAAGGGCGAAACAGACCCGGATGCCTCTCTTTTATGCACACCTCGTGCGCCGGCCTGAGCACTAGAGCGCTCGGCAAATGGCGGCGTCACAAGTGCCTACCTCCCACCCAAGATGTCTGCCGGGTATGTGGTGGTACAGCTAGTGGCCCGCTAAGCAGCGGTGAAGTTGCAATGAATTTTACAGTGCAAGTCAGCCTAAGCAATGTCAAGTAAAACCAGGGGATAACGATTAAATTATGAAAACAATAAGTGACAAAACGGGAATTTAAAAGATCACAGTGAAAATTTCACGAAGTCGAGCGCTATTACACACAAGTGCCTCTAATGCCTAGCGCAGTATTATCAGCCTGTTCCAAGGGAGAAACAGACCCGGATGCCTCTCTTTTATGCACACCTCGTGCGCCGGCCTGAGCACTAGAGCGCTCGGCAAATGGCGGCGTCACAAGTGCCTACCTCCCACCCAAGATGTCTGCCAGGTATGTGGTGGTACAGCTAGTGGCCCGCTAAGCAGCGGTGAAGTTGCAATGAATTTTACAGTGCAAGTCAGCCTAAGCAATGTCAAGTAAAACCAGGGGATAACGATTAAATTATGAAAACAATAAGTGACAAAACGGGAATTTAAAAGATCACAGTGAAAATTTCACGAAGTCGAGCGCTATTACACACAAGTGCCTCTAATGCCTAGCGCAGTGTTATCAGCCTGTTCCAAGGGCGAAACAGACCCGGATGCCTCTCTTTTATGCACACCTCGTGCGCCGGCCTGAGCACTAGAGCGCTCGGCAAATGGCGGCGTCACAAGTGCCTACCTCCCACCCAAGATGTCTGCCAGGTATGTGGTGGTACAGCTAGTGGCCCGCTAAGCAGCGGTGAAGTTGCAATGAATTTTACAGTGCAAGTCAGCCTAAGCAATGTCAAGTAAAACCAGGGGATAACGATTAAATTATGAAAACAATAAGTGACAAAACGGGAATTTAAAAGATCACAGTGAAAATTTCACGAAGTCGAGCGCTATTACACACAAGTGCCTCTAATGCCTAGCGCAGTATTATCAGCCTGTTCCAAGGGCGAAACAGACCCGGATGCCTCTCTTTTATGCACACCTCGTGCGCCGGCCTGAGCACTAGAGCGCTCGGCAAATGGCGGCGTCACAAGTGCCTACCTCCCACCCAAGATGTCTGCCGGGTATGTGGTGGTACAGCTAGTGGCCCGCTAAGCAGCGGTGAAGTTGCAATGAATTTTACAGTGCAAGTCAGCCTAAGCAATGTCAAGTAAAACCAGGGGATAACGATTAAATTATGAAAACAATAAGTGACAAAACGGGAATTTAAAAGATCACAGTGAAAATTTCACGAAGTCGAGCGCTATTACACACAAGTGCCTCTAATGCCTAGCGCAGTATTATCAGCCTGTTCAATAGTATGTGGTTTGTGTTTTGAGCCCTTCATTTTATTTGGTGTGCATTTTGAGATATATCTATTTATATATATATGAATTTCATGTAAAATGTGGAAATTTCACTTCTTGTAAATTTAGAAAACACATCATATTTTCTGTACAACTACATTTTTCGCATACCAAATGCAATTGATGTTTGCTATGTGCATTATACCACACATCACTCAGCCTACTTCAGATGTCTCCAATCAGTCGTTTGGGAGCTATCTGTAGCTCCCAGACACATTCAGAGTAGCTCACAGCCTTAAGTTCTTTTTCAAATTAGCACAAGGTCATATCTTCATTTTAAAGTTAAGGGAAGGCTGTGTTTAGGTGACATTGTGATCAAGAGGATGCAGATAGCCTGACAGTGAGCAGTTCTCAGTCAGATTTGTGGGCCAGGCTGGGGCTGAGTCACAGAGGTGAACAACTGAAGCACTGAAGCATTTGACTCTTAAAATAAATTCCTTGTTGCAGTTGCGAGTAAAATGATGCTTCTGAATCCTTTTAAATGGAAGAAAAATGAAATGGAGACGTAACTTAATTATTGAGTTAACACTTCATTTTTATTTTCTCCCATTTAAAAGTGTGCAATTTACAAACAGCAGCCCCTAACTTGCAGTGGGCAGTATACACTGTGCCATAAGTATATAGGAAACATATAGTCCTTTTTTCACATGAGAGAAATGTTAAGTGCAGAAAAATGTTCCATGATATGAAGTGTTAGGTGAAATATTTATCTGTACTGTTAATTTTTCCAACTTAAAAAGAACATACAATGGCATGTTTTTGTCATTCATGTAACGGTGCCACATTTGATGAAAGGTATGTCCTGTGTTGCAAGTCATACGACATAGCCTCTCAGTCACCCGTACATATATATCCCATTAATTCAAAGTTAGGTAACAGGTTGAAAGGGCGCTCTGCAAAAAGTAAGGCCACGGTACACTTAAAACAATTTACGTTCGGTGCTCCAAGCAAGAGAGGGAGGTTACCAAACTCCCCCAATATTCAATGAGCTGTGCTCTGAAAGTTACAATTTTAAAGTTCCTGCTGAGCACTCAGGTTGAAGATATATAGATTCCGGGTCCAGTATTAAGTCTTCAAACACTAGCAATTTTCTTCATGAAAGTTCTGTCAGTTTTCGGGAGTATCAATGATTCTTAAAAGTAGTATTAAGCTTATGACAAATCAAAACGTCAATAAACGTGAGGTTGGTTCCTTTTATTTCCAAAATTCAGCCAGTTCTGCAGCCAACACGTGTTTCGTTAGGCATCAGTCATATGCCACACAACTTCCTCAGGGCTGCATGCCAAAAAAAATATATAATACAAATTTTGTATCACAATGCTTGCCCAATTATACTAATATCAATTATCAGGAAATAATTTTTAACTTATAAACTAATCACTTCTTAAGTGAAAGAGTAAGACAAAGATCCATAAGTGCGCACCAAATACAAAAACTCCTGTGACTCCCAATGTGAAATTTATAACCTACACAAAACATTCCGATTTTGTAGCCAAATCCATAAGTATAGGAATAATATTTTCCTATATTAAACAATTCGATTTCAATACTATCAGAGTTAACAGATGAAAGAACTAAACGCAGAAATTGAATCTAGTATGACATAAGAGCACCCTTAGTCCAGACGCCAAGATTTTAGCCCACCTTAACAGTAAAATCTCTACAATCATAAACATGAGTTAGGTGGCATATTACCTTTTATTGTTTTCTCATTCAATATATCATGGTCTAACTCCAATCAGGTCGACATCATAAGTTCTAACTCTGAATATAAAATAAAATACTACATCAGTCTATTCCTCCTCGGTTTGTATTCCCTTGATATAAAATATCTTATTACTAATTTTTTACCTTTTATCGTTTTTCACTTTCAAAAAGTAATTATCTTGCTCCAATCAGATCCTCATCATAACTCCAGGGTTCTAAATATATAAAATATAAAATGAAACTCCACATGAATCTGTTTCACCGTGGTTTGTATTGCCCAACTCACGGTATCTACAAGCAGATGCTATCATATTTGTAAAATGTTACCTTTGATCGTTTTTCATAACATGTATCGATGTCTGAATCCATTCAAGTCGACATCACAACTTCAAGCTTCTAAACACATGAAGTAAAGCACCATTTCAGTATGATTCCCTGTGGCATGTATTACACACTTATTATTAAATTATTACATAGACTTACCCTATATTTAGATGCTGTCGTCGGCAAATCCTCACGTCTCAGTCCCACCGGGTGCAGTGGACTGGCGTCTGTTACGGCCGCCATGTTTATTTTAATAAAGTTCGATTTGAATATCAAAACAAGACTAGAGTCCGTATTTTGATGCGGACTCGACTCGCGCTATGTAGTAAGTTTATAAACAAAAACTATTAGTAATTTGATCATATTTATCATGCCTAACGCGAGTTTTAAATATTTGTATATTTGTCCACCTAAATATCATGTATCCTATAACTTGTCTCAAAATATACTTCATTTACCAAAATTATAATTTAGAGATTCTTTTTTCCGAAAAATAAGCTATAAGTATATATCACGTCCGCGCCATCTTGGAATGGGTAAGTAAAGGATTATTTGTAAAGTAGTGTTTAGAAGCACTCATAAGCATTCCGTATTTTGAAGCGGTCCTATTTTGCATTATTAAGTTAAACTAAACCAATAGTAAATATATTACCAGGGTTGTCATATTTATTAGCCCCCACGCGAGTTTTACTGCAGTTTTATATATATAATACTCAATCTATTCTATGATATAAGATGTCCATAATATGCCTTAATTTACCAAAATAATATTTAAATAATTCTTATTGATGAGATATGCTATTATTTTTAAGCGTCATTACCTTTTAAAGTTGGGCAAACTCGACACGGAATCATGATCCTTTAAACGATCTACTTGCGTCTTCGCAGTCTATAAATTCAATGTTTTATAAACTTATTAGTGAAAAGTCTAATTAATTTACGGGTCCAAAATTTAGCGACCAGTCAATTGGGTGCCCCCAGTCACGCCATCAATCTCTACTAGGTAAATACTAATATACATATTTATACCTAATTACATCGTGATTTGTATTTATATCAATATTTCAGTGAGCAGCATCACTAATGTAATTATGTCATCTTAATTAAGATACTTGGGGACACAGCATAGACATGAGAGAAATCCACAGGGTAATAGTCAAAATTAAATACTGTACACCTAAACAGAGCATACACTATACATTACAGCAACAAATTATTACAAGACTAAATTACGGTCCCAGTTATTAACGTTCTCCAAGAAAATACTGTAATTCAGTGTCAACATTAAGTCCCTCTTCTACTGCCCGAAGGACCATAATCCATTTCGCTTCTTTACGCCTCAGTTTCAGCAACCTGTTTCCTCCACGTTTATCCATAGTAACTTGTTCTATACCGTGATAGGAAAATTTGTGTTTACTGGAGTCATTCTTGTTTTGAATTAAATGTGAGGCTATAGGATACCTAGTATCTCCATTTTTTAGTGCTCTATAATGTTCCACCATACGTTCTCTCAGTCTCCTCACTGTACTTCCTACATAAATCTTCCCACATGTACAGGCAATCACATAAATTACGTATGTTGATTCACAGTTAATAAAAGAATTGATGTAAAAAGTACCAGTCTCATTATACTCAAATTTAAGTATTTTTTTCTTTGCCCACCTACAGGAGCTACAATTACCACAGTAGTAAAAACCTTTAACTTTTAACCTTAGCCAGTCACTTTGGCTTGAAGTTATTATAGGTTTAGGATAACTGGGACTCACATAGTTAGCAATAGTCATTCCTTTACGGTAAGTCACACTAGGTTTATCTGTCAGAAAAGGTTTCAGGTCCTTATCAGAGCTCAGCATATGCCAATATTTTCGCATGATGTTATAGAGTTTTTGGCTTCCTTTAGCAAAATTAGTAATCATTCTTACTTTCAAATTCGATTGGCATACATCACTCTTAATTTTCGGTTTTAATGTAACATCTCTCTTTAGCTTCATAGCTTTATTGGTAGCTTTAGTAATCACATTTTTGTTGTATCCTCTGTTTATAAATCTGTTTTTCATATCAAGTAAGTTTTTATGAAAATCTACATCTTTAGAGCAATTTCTCCTTGCTCTAATCATTTCTCCATATGGGATGGAGTTGATTTGACTTCTGGGGTGGCAGCTATCTGCTCGCAGTAAAGCATTGCAGCTTGTTTCTTTCCGAAACATCCGACTGTGTAATTTATTATCCTCAACAAAAAGTTCAATATCTAAAAAGGATAATTTCTTTTTGTCATAATGAGTAGTAAATGTCATGTTCAAATTGTTAGCATTAAGATACGCAAAGAAAGATTCCAACTCATCTAATGTCCCTCTCCAAAATAACAAACAATCATCAATAAATCTTCCCCAAAAATAAATGTGATCTATCCATTGCTGGCCTTTTGGGCCCCAAATCCACTCCGCCTCCAGTCTCCCCATAAAGAGGTTCGCGAAGGACGGAGCAAATTTAGAACCCATTGCCGTACCAAGTTTTTGTCTGTACCATGAAGATTCAAACAAAAAATAGTTATTTTCCAAAACTATTTTTGTCATTTCTAACAGCATTGATGTATGATCCAGATACTCAATAGGTCTACTGTTAAAAAAGCTCTCAATTGCTTGGATTCCCATTTCATGATCAATATTTGAGTAAAGGGATACTACATCTAATGTAGCCATAATCATATCATCATCCCAGACAATATCATTCATAATGTTGAGCACATGTTTTGTATCATCAATGTGTGATGGTAAATTCTGTACATAGGGACTTAAAAATGAATCAATAAATTGAGATAACCTTTCAGTTGGCCCACCTATACCCGAAATTATCGGTCTGCCTGGAGGGTTTTGTCGGTTTTTATGTATTTTGGGTTGGCAGTACATACAGGGGGCCCTTGGTGATTGAATTTTGAGGTATAAGTATTCATCTAAGTCTAATAGAGAGCTGTCATACCATTCTTTGAGTCTCTTATTAATTTTATTCGTAACCATTTCCATAGGATTAGTGTCTATCTTCTCATAGTATTTACTGTCTGTGAGTTGAGACAGTACCTCATGGTTATAGTCACTTCGATTCATAACAACAATGTTGCCACCCTTATCCGCATTACGTATAATAAGATCAGGATGATCTATCAATTCTCGAAGTGCTTCCCTTTCAGCTATTTTCAAATTGTCAGATAAAATTTTCTTCTTCTGGTGTATTTCTCTTTTAAGTATGTTGTCAATTTCTAAAGTCACAGATTTATAAAAGGCATCTATAACATTACCAGATGACAACTGTGGTGTCCATTTAGATTTTTCTTTAAATCCACTCTGTTCTGTTAATCCTGGATTAATCTCTAAATCCCTTAATAGCACACCCACCGTGACGGGATCTTCTTCGGACTCAGTGAGTGACAATAGTAATCTCGTATCATGAATTCCTTGAATAGTTAGGTTGCTCAAAACATGTTTATTCACTGGTTTCACCATAACATTATCTTGTTTAACAAAATATTTTTTAAGTTTAAGTAGTCGAACAAATCTGTATAAATCAATTTTAGTGAGATACCAGTCAATATTCGTAGTAGGACAGTACCCAAGACCTTTCTTGAGTACACTCTTCATACATTCTGACAATTCAACAGATGAAAGGTTAATCACCTCAATTTCTTTAGTGCCAGTATTTACTTCCTCCACGACCTCAATCTCTCTCTCATCCCTGGGATTGTTTCTCCTGCGTTTGCCACGGCTCCCTCTCCTTGTCTTCCTGTTTGGGTGTTCCCATATCTCCCGCCTGTTTCTCGATTCCCCTTCCTTATTCTTTCTACTTCTACTAAAAAATTTATATTATCTCCTGCGGGGACAATGGGGCCCTCAGCGTTATCTTCATTCGTAGATAAGCGACTGGATGATGTGTTTACTGCTGAACTCATGGGAGTAGTCGTTGTTTTCTTATTAACCTGAGTTTTAGTAAATAAATAATCAAACTTACGGGCAAAAGTAAAAACCCTCCCTACTGAATAATCCTGTTCGTCCCTCTTAAGTTTTCTGGCCTTCCTTCTTTTGATGTCTGCTTGTAAATTTGACAATATCTCATCTAGAACATTATAGTTCTTGATCGTAGCTTCAGGCAAATTAAGCTGTTTGATCTCCTCTTCACAGGTCTGTATCTCTATCAATAATTTCGCTATCTTGCGTTCAGCATTATCAATGAGTATTCTAATCAAATTACTTGAACTAGTACTTAACTCTCGCTCCCATTTGTCTAGCAGATCTGGTTCCAGATCCTCATATGTAGGAATAATTGTGGATCTTAGACCCCTGGGGATGCGGTTTAAGGTCAAATACTGTTTGAGAGTTACAGCATCCCACCATTTGTTAAGTTCTTTAATTTTAAGTTTTTCTAGTCTCATGAATTTGGCCCTAAGACCTTCCTGTTTTGTCTGTATGTTGGAGGCTACTGCTACATTAACAGAAGAGCCAGTACTAAGGTTTTTAAACAATTCTAAAGCTTCTTGTTCTCGATTCATTTTCAGAACTCTTTAACAGGCCTGCTGCGGCAGCCCTACCTTCTAAACAATTAATTCAAAGTTAGGTAACAGGTTGAAAGGGCGCTCTGCAAAAAGTAAGGCCACGGTACACTTAAAACAATTTACGTTCGGTGCTCCAAGCAAGAGAGGGAGGTTACCAAACTCCCCCAATATTCAATGAGCTGTGCTCTGAAAGTTACAATTTTAAAGTTCCTGCTGAGCACTCAGGTTGAAGATATATAGATTCCGGGTCCAGTATTAAGTCTTCAAACACTAGCAATTTTCTTCATGAAAGTTCTGTCAGTTTTCGGGAGTATCAATGATTCTTAAAAGTAGTATTAAGCTTATGACAAATCAAAACGTCAATAAACGTGAGGTTGGTTCCTTTTATTTCCAAAATTCAGCCAGTTCTGCAGCCAACACGTGTTTCGTTAGGCATCAGTCATATGCCACACAACTTCCTCAGGGCTGCATGCCAAAAAAAATATATAATACAAATTTTGTATCACAATGCTTGCCCAATTATACTAATATCAATTATCAGGAAATAATTTTTAACTTATAAACTAATCACTTCTTAAGTGAAAGAGTAAGACAAAGATCCATAAGTGCGCACCAAATACAAAAACTCCTGTGACTCCCAATGTGAAATTTATAACCTACACAAAACATTCCGATTTTGTAGCCAAATCCATAAGTATAGGAATAATATTTTCCTATATTAAACAATTCGATTTCAATACTATCAGAGTTAACAGATGAAAGAACTAAACGCAGAAATTGAATCTAGTATGACATAAGAGCACCCTTAGTCCAGACGCCAAGATTTTAGCCCACCTTAACAGTAAAATCTCTACAATCATAAACATGAGTTAGGTGGCATATTACCTTTTATTGTTTTCTCATTCAATATATCATGGTCTAACTCCAATCAGGTCGACATCATAAGTTCTAACTCTGAATATAAAATAAAATACTACATCAGTCTATTCCTCCTCGGTTTGTATTCCCTTGATATAAAATATCTTATTACTAATTTTTTACCTTTTATCGTTTTTCACTTTCAAAAAGTAATTATCTTGCTCCAATCAGATCCTCATCATAACTCCAGGGTTCTAAATATATAAAATATAAAATGAAACTCCACATGAATCTGTTTCACCGTGGTTTGTATTGCCCAACTCACGGTATCTACAAGCAGATGCTATCATATTTGTAAAATGTTACCTTTGATCGTTTTTCATAACATGTATCGATGTCTGAATCCATTCAAGTCGACATCACAACTTCAAGCTTCTAAACACATGAAGTAAAGCACCATTTCAGTATGATTCCCTGTGGCATGTATTACACACTTATTATTAAATTATTACATAGACTTACCCTATATTTAGATGCTGTCGTCGGCAAATCCTCACGTCTCAGTCCCACCGGGTGCAGTGGACTGGCGTCTGTTACGGCCGCCATGTTTATTTTAATAAAGTTCGATTTGAATATCAAAACAAGACTAGAGTCCGTATTTTGATGCGGACTCGACTCGCGCTATGTAGTAAGTTTATAAACAAAAACTATTAGTAATTTGATCATATTTATCATGCCTAACGCGAGTTTTAAATATTTGTATATTTGTCCACCTAAATATCATGTATCCTATAACTTGTCTCAAAATATACTTCATTTACCAAAATTATAATTTAGAGATTCTTTTTTCCGAAAAATAAGCTATAAGTATATATCACGTCCGCGCCATCTTGGAATGGGTAAGTAAAGGATTATTTGTAAAGTAGTGTTTAGAAGCACTCATAAGCATTCCGTATTTTGAAGCGGTCCTATTTTGCATTATTAAGTTAAACTAAACCAATAGTAAATATATTACCAGGGTTGTCATATTTATTAGCCCCCACGCGAGTTTTACTGCAGTTTTATATATATAATACTCAATCTATTCTATGATATAAGATGTCCATAATATGCCTTAATTTACCAAAATAATATTTAAATAATTCTTATTGATGAGATATGCTATTATTTTTAAGCGTCATTACCTTTTAAAGTTGGGCAAACTCGACACGGAATCATGATCCTTTAAACGATCTACTTGCGTCTTCGCAGTCTATAAATTCAATGTTTTATAAACTTATTAGTGAAAAGTCTAATTAATTTACGGGTCCAAAATTTAGCGACCAGTCAATTGGGTGCCCCCAGTCACGCCATCAATCTCTACTAGGTAAATACTAATATACATATTTATACCTAATTACATCGTGATTTGTATTTATATCAATATTTCAGTGAGCAGCATCACTAATGTAATTATGTCATCTTAATTAAGATACTTGGGGACACAGCATAGACATGAGAGAAATCCACAGGGTAATAGTCAAAATTAAATACTGTACACCTAAACAGAGCATACACTATACATTACAGCAACAAATTATTACAAGACTAAATTACGGTCCCAGTTATTAACGTTCTCCAAGAAAATACTGTAATTCAGTGTCAACATTAAGTCCCTCTTCTACTGCCCGAAGGACCATAATCCATTTCGCTTCTTTACGCCTCAGTTTCAGCAACCTGTTTCCTCCACGTTTATCCATAGTAACTTGTTCTATACCGTGATAGGAAAATTTGTGTTTACTGGAGTCATTCTTGTTTTGAATTAAATGTGAGGCTATAGGATACCTAGTATCTCCATTTTTTAGTGCTCTATAATGTTCCACCATACGTTCTCTCAGTCTCCTCACTGTACTTCCTACATAAATCTTCCCACATGTACAGGCAATCACATAAATTACGTATGTTGATTCACAGTTAATAAAAGAATTGATGTAAAAAGTACCAGTCTCATTATACTCAAATTTAAGTATTTTTTTCTTTGCCCACCTACAGGAGCTACAATTACCACAGTAGTAAAAACCTTTAACTTTTAACCTTAGCCAGTCACTTTGGCTTGAAGTTATTATAGGTTTAGGATAACTGGGACTCACATAGTTAGCAATAGTCATTCCTTTACGGTAAGTCACACTAGGTTTATCTGTCAGAAAAGGTTTCAGGTCCTTATCAGAGCTCAGCATATGCCAATATTTTCGCATGATGTTATAGAGTTTTTGGCTTCCTTTAGCAAAATTAGTAATCATTCTTACTTTCAAATTCGATTGGCATACATCACTCTTAATTTTCGGTTTTAATGTAACATCTCTCTTTAGCTTCATAGCTTTATTGGTAGCTTTAGTAATCACATTTTTGTTGTATCCTCTGTTTATAAATCTGTTTTTCATATCAAGTAAGTTTTTATGAAAATCTACATCTTTAGAGCAATTTCTCCTTGCTCTAATCATTTCTCCATATGGGATGGAGTTGATTTGACTTCTGGGGTGGCAGCTATCTGCTCGCAGTAAAGCATTGCAGCTTGTTTCTTTCCGAAACATCCGACTGTGTAATTTATTATCCTCAACAAAAAGTTCAATATCTAAAAAGGATAATTTCTTTTTGTCATAATGAGTAGTAAATGTCATGTTCAAATTGTTAGCATTAAGATACGCAAAGAAAGATTCCAACTCATCTAATGTCCCTCTCCAAAATAACAAACAATCATCAATAAATCTTCCCCAAAAATAAATGTGATCTATCCATTGCTGGCCTTTTGGGCCCCAAATCCACTCCGCCTCCAGTCTCCCCATAAAGAGGTTCGCGAAGGACGGAGCAAATTTAGAACCCATTGCCGTACCAAGTTTTTGTCTGTACCATGAAGATTCAAACAAAAAATAGTTATTTTCCAAAACTATTTTTGTCATTTCTAACAGCATTGATGTATGATCCAGATACTCAATAGGTCTACTGTTAAAAAAGCTCTCAATTGCTTGGATTCCCATTTCATGATCAATATTTGAGTAAAGGGATACTACATCTAATGTAGCCATAATCATATCATCATCCCAGACAATATCATTCATAATGTTGAGCACATGTTTTGTATCATCAATGTGTGATGGTAAATTCTGTACATAGGGACTTAAAAATGAATCAATAAATTGAGATAACCTTTCAGTTGGCCCACCTATACCCGAAATTATCGGTCTGCCTGGAGGGTTTTGTCGGTTTTTATGTATTTTGGGTTGGCAGTACATACAGGGGGCCCTTGGTGATTGAATTTTGAGGTATAAGTATTCATCTAAGTCTAATAGAGAGCTGTCATACCATTCTTTGAGTCTCTTATTAATTTTATTCGTAACCATTTCCATAGGATTAGTGTCTATCTTCTCATAGTATTTACTGTCTGTGAGTTGAGACAGTACCTCATGGTTATAGTCACTTCGATTCATAACAACAATGTTGCCACCCTTATCCGCATTACGTATAATAAGATCAGGATGATCTATCAATTCTCGAAGTGCTTCCCTTTCAGCTATTTTCAAATTGTCAGATAAAATTTTCTTCTTCTGGTGTATTTCTCTTTTAAGTATGTTGTCAATTTCTAAAGTCACAGATTTATAAAAGGCATCTATAACATTACCAGATGACAACTGTGGTGTCCATTTAGATTTTTCTTTAAATCCACTCTGTTCTGTTAATCCTGGATTAATCTCTAAATCCCTTAATAGCACACCCACCGTGACGGGATCTTCTTCGGACTCAGTGAGTGACAATAGTAATCTCGTATCATGAATTCCTTGAATAGTTAGGTTGCTCAAAACATGTTTATTCACTGGTTTCACCATAACATTATCTTGTTTAACAAAATATTTTTTAAGTTTAAGTAGTCGAACAAATCTGTATAAATCAATTTTAGTGAGATACCAGTCAATATTCGTAGTAGGACAGTACCCAAGACCTTTCTTGAGTACACTCTTCATACATTCTGACAATTCAACAGATGAAAGGTTAATCACCTCAATTTCTTTAGTGCCAGTATTTACTTCCTCCACGACCTCAATCTCTCTCTCATCCCTGGGATTGTTTCTCCTGCGTTTGCCACGGCTCCCTCTCCTTGTCTTCCTGTTTGGGTGTTCCCATATCTCCCGCCTGTTTCTCGATTCCCCTTCCTTATTCTTTCTACTTCTACTAAAAAATTTATATTATCTCCTGCGGGGACAATGGGGCCCTCAGCGTTATCTTCATTCGTAGATAAGCGACTGGATGATGTGTTTACTGCTGAACTCATGGGAGTAGTCGTTGTTTTCTTATTAACCTGAGTTTTAGTAAATAAATAATCAAACTTACGGGCAAAAGTAAAAACCCTCCCTACTGAATAATCCTGTTCGTCCCTCTTAAGTTTTCTGGCCTTCCTTCTTTTGATGTCTGCTTGTAAATTTGACAATATCTCATCTAGAACATTATAGTTCTTGATCGTAGCTTCAGGCAAATTAAGCTGTTTGATCTCCTCTTCACAGGTCTGTATCTCTATCAATAATTTCGCTATCTTGCGTTCAGCATTATCAATGAGTATTCTAATCAAATTACTTGAACTAGTACTTAACTCTCGCTCCCATTTGTCTAGCAGATCTGGTTCCAGATCCTCATATGTAGGAATAATTGTGGATCTTAGACCCCTGGGGATGCGGTTTAAGGTCAAATACTGTTTGAGAGTTACAGCATCCCACCATTTGTTAAGTTCTTTAATTTTAAGTTTTTCTAGTCTCATGAATTTGGCCCTAAGACCTTCCTGTTTTGTCTGTATGTTGGAGGCTACTGCTACATTAACAGAAGAGCCAGTACTAAGGTTTTTAAACAATTCTAAAGCTTCTTGTTCTCGATTCATTTTCAGAACTCTTTAACAGGCCTGCTGCGGCAGCCCTACCTTCTAAACAATTAATTCAAAGTTAGGTAACAGGTTGAAAGGGCGCTCTGCAAAAAGTAAGGCCACGGTACACTTAAAACAATTTACGTTCGGTGCTCCAAGCAAGAGAGGGAGGTTACCAAACTCCCCCAATATTCAATGAGCTGTGCTCTGAAAGTTACAATTTTAAAGTTCCTGCTGAGCACTCAGGTTGAAGATATATAGATTCCGGGTCCAGTATTAAGTCTTCAAACACTAGCAATTTTCTTCATGAAAGTTCTGTCAGTTTTCGGGAGTATCAATGATTCTTAAAAGTAGTATTAAGCTTATGACAAATCAAAACGTCAATAAACGTGAGGTTGGTTCCTTTTATTTCCAAAATTCAGCCAGTTCTGCAGCCAACACGTGTTTCGTTAGGCATCAGTCATATGCCACACAACTTCCTCAGGGCTGCATGCCAAAAAAAATATATAATACAAATTTTGTATCACAATGCTTGCCCAATTATACTAATATCAATTATCAGGAAATAATTTTTAACTTATAAACTAATCACCTCTTAAGTGAAAGAGTAAGACAAAGATCCATAAGTGCGCACCAAATACAAAAACTCCTGTGACTCCCAATGTGAAATTTATAACCTACACAAAACATTCCGATTTTGTAGCCAAATCCATAAGTATAGGAATAATATTTTCCTATATTAAACAATTCGATTTCAATACTATCAGAGTTAACAGATGAAAGAACTAAACGCAGAAATTGAATCTAGTATGACATAAGAGCACCCTTAGTCCAGACGCCAAGATTTTAGCCCACCTTAACAGTAAAATCTCTACAATCATAAACATGAGTTAGGTGGCATATTACCTTTTATTGTTTTCTCATTCAATATATCATGGTCTAACTCCAATCAGGTCGACATCATAAGTTCTAACTCTGAATATAAAATAAAATACTACATCAGTCTATTCCTCCTCGGTTTGTATTCCCTTGATATAAAATATCTTATTACTAATTTTTTACCTTTTATCGTTTTTCACTTTCAAAAAGTAATTATCTTGCTCCAATCAGATCCTCATCATAACTCCAGGGTTCTAAATATATAAAATATAAAATGAAACTCCACATGAATCTGTTTCACCGTGGTTTGTATTGCCCAACTCACGGTATCTACAAGCAGATGCTATCATATTTGTAAAATGTTACCTTTGATCGTTTTTCATAACATGTATCGATGTCTGAATCCATTCAAGTCGACATCACAACTTCAAGCTTCTAAACACATGAAGTAAAGCACCATTTCAGTATGATTCCCTGTGGCATGTATTACACACTTATTATTAAATTATTACATAGACTTACCCTATATTTAGATGCTGTCGTCGGCAAATCCTCACGTCTCAGTCCCACCGGGTGCAGTGGACTGGCGTCTGTTACGGCCGCCATGTTTATTTTAATAAAGTTCGATTTGAATATCAAAACAAGACTAGAGTCCGTATTTTGATGCGGACTCGACTCGCGCTATGTAGTAAGTTTATAAACAAAAACTATTAGTAATTTGATCATATTTATCATGCCTAACGCGAGTTTTAAATATTTGTATATTTGTCCACCTAAATATCATGTATCCTATAACTTGTCTCAAAATATACTTCATTTACCAAAATTATAATTTAGAGATTCTTTTTTCCGAAAAATAAGCTATAAGTATATATCACGTCCGCGCCATCTTGGAATGGGTAAGTAAAGGATTATTTGTAAAGTAGTGTTTAGAAGCACTCATAAGCATTCCGTATTTTGAAGCGGTCCTATTTTGCATTATTAAGTTAAACTAAACCAATAGTAAATATATTACCAGGGTTGTCATATTTATTAGCCCCCACGCGAGTTTTACTGCAGTTTTATATATATAATACTCAATCTATTCTATGATATAAGATGTCCATAATATGCCTTAATTTACCAAAATAATATTTAAATAATTCTTATTGATGAGATATGCTATTATTTTTAAGCGTCATTACCTTTTTAAGTTGGGCAAACTCGACACGGAATCATGATCCTTTAAACGATCTACTTGCGTCTTCGCAGTCTATAAATTCAATGTTTTATAAACTTATTAGTGAAAAGTCTAATTAATTTACGGGTCCAAAATTTAGCGACCAGTCAATTGGGTGCCCCCAGTCACGCCATCAATCTCTACTAGGTAAATACTAATATACATATTTATACCTAATTACATCGTGATTTGTATTTATATCAATATTTCAGTGAGCAGCATCACTAATGTAATTATGTCATCTTAATTAAGATACTTGGGGACACAGCATAGACATGAGAGAAATCCACAGGGTAATAGTCAAAATTAAATACTGTACACCTAAACAGAGCATACACTATACATTACAGCAACAAATTATTACAAGACTAAATTACGGTCCCAGTTATTAACGTTCTCCAAGAAAATACTGTAATTCAGTGTCAACATTAAGTCCCTCTTCTACTGCCCGAAGGACCATAATCCATTTCGCTTCTTTACGCCTCAGTTTCAGCAACCTGTTTCCTCCACGTTTATCCATAGTAACTTGTTCTATACCGTGATAGGAAAATTTGTGTTTACTGGAGTCATTCTTGTTTTGAATTAAATGTGAGGCTATAGGATACCTAGTATCTCCATTTTTTAGTGCTCTATAATGTTCCACCATACGTTCTCTCAGTCTCCTCACTGTACTTCCTACATAAATCTTCCCACATGTACAGGCAATCACATAAATTACGTATGTTGATTCACAGTTAATAAAAGAATTGATGTAAAAAGTACCAGTCTCATTATACTCAAATTTAAGTATTTTTTTCTTTGCCCACCTACAGGAGCTACAATTACCACAGTAGTAAAAACCTTTAACTTTTAACCTTAGCCAGTCACTTTGGCTTGAAGTTATTATAGGTTTAGGATAACTGGGACTCACATAGTTAGCAATAGTCATTCCTTTACGGTAAGTCACACTAGGTTTATCTGTCAGAAAAGGTTTCAGGTCCTTATCAGAGCTCAGCATATGCCAATATTTTCGCATGATGTTATAGAGTTTTTGGCTTCCTTTAGCAAAATTAGTAATCATTCTTACTTTCAAATTCGATTGGCATACATCACTCTTAATTTTCGGTTTTAATGTAACATCTCTCTTTAGCTTCATAGCTTTATTGGTAGCTTTAGTAATCACATTTTTGTTGTATCCTCTGTTTATAAATCTGTTTTTCATATCAAGTAAGTTTTTATGAAAATCTACATCTTTAGAGCAATTTCTCCTTGCTCTAATCATTTCTCCATATGGGATGGAGTTGATTTGACTTCTGGGGTGGCAGCTATCTGCTCGCAGTAAAGCATTGCAGCTTGTTTCTTTCCGAAACATCCGACTGTGTAATTTATTATCCTCAACAAAAAGTTAAATATCTAAAAAGGATAATTTCTTTTTGTCATAATGAGTAGTAAATGTCATGTTCAAATTGTTAGCATTAAGATACGCAAAGAAAGATTCCAACTCATCTAATGTCCCTCTCCAAAATAACAAACAATCATCAATAAATCTTCCCCAAAAATAAATGTGATCTATCCATTGCTGGCCTTTTGGGCCCCAAATCCACTCCGCCTCCAGTCTCCCCATAAAGAGTTTGGTAACCTCCCTCTCTTGCTTGGAGCACCGAACGTAAATTGTTTTAAGTGTACCGTGGCCTTACTTTTTGCAGAGCGCCCTTTCAACCTGTTACCTAACTTTGAATTAATTGTTTAGAAGGTAGGGCTGCCGCAGCAGGCCTGTTAAAGAGTTCTGAAAATGAATCGAGAACAAGAAGCTTTAGAATTGTTTAAAAACCTTAGTACTGGCTCTTCTGTTAATGTAGCAGTAGCCTCCAACATACAGACAAAACAGGAAGGTCTTAGGGCCAAATTCATGAGACTAGAAAAACTTAAAATTAAAGAACTTAACAAATGGTGGGATGCTGTAACTCTCAAACAGTATTTGACCTTAAACCGCATCCCCAGGGGTCTAAGATCCACAATTATTCCTACATATGAGGATCTGGAACCAGATCTGCTAGACAAATGGGAGCGAGAGTTAAGTACTAGTTCAAGTAATTTGATTAGAATACTCATTGATAATGCTGAACGCAAGATAGCGAAATTATTGATAGAGATACAGACCTGTGAAGAGGAGATCAAACAGCTTAATTTGCCTGAAGCTACGATCAAGAACTATAATGTTCTAGATGAGATATTGTCAAATTTACAAGCAGACATCAAAAGAAGGAAGGCCAGAAAACTTAAGAGGGACGAACAGGATTATTCAGTAGGGAGGGTTTTTACTTTTGCCCGTAAGTTTGATTATTTATTTACTAAAACTCAGGTTAATAAGAAAACAACGACTACTCCCATGAGTTCAGCAGTAAACACATCATCCAGTAGCTTATCTACGAATGAAGATAACGCTGAGGGCCCCATTGTCCCCGCAGGAGATAATATAAATTTTTTAGTAGAAGTAGAAAGAATAAGGAAGGGGAATCGAGAAACAGGCGGGAGATATGGGAACACCCAAACAGGAAGACAAGGAGAGGGAGCCGTGGCAAACGCAGGAGAAACAATCCCAGGGATGAGAGAGAGATTGAGGTCGTGGAGGAAGTAAATACTGGCACTAAAGAAATTGAGGTGATTAACCTTTCATCTGTTGAATTGTCAGAATGTATGAAGAGTGTACTCAAGAAAGGTCTTGGGTACTGTCCTACTACGAATATTGACTGGTATCTCACTAAAATTGATTTATACAGATTTGTTCGACTAGTTAAACTTAAAAAATATTTTGTTAAACAAGATAATGTTATGGTGAAACCAGTGAATAAACATGTTTTGAGCAACCTAACTATTCAAGAAATTCATGATACGAGATTACTATTGTCACTCACTGAGTCCGAAGAAGATCCCGTCACGGTGGGTGTGCTATTAAGGGATTTAGAGATTAATCCAGGATTAACAGAACAGAGTGGATTTAAAGAAAAATCTAAATGGACACCACAGTTGTCATCTGGTAATGTTATAGATGCCTTTTATAAATCTGTGACTTTAGAAATTGACAACATACTTAAAAGAGAAATACACCAGAAGAAGAAAATTTTATCTGACAATTTGAAAATAGCTGAAAGGGAAGCACTTCGAGAATTGATAGATCATCCTGATCTTATTATACGTAATGCGGATAAGGGTGGCAACATTGTTGTTATGAATCGAAGTGACTATAACCATGAGGTACTGTCTCAACTCACAGACAGTAAATACTATGAGAAGATAGACACTAATCCTATGGAAATGGTTACGAATAAAATTAATAAGAGACTCAAAGAATGGTATGACAGCTCTCTATTAGACTTAGATGAATACTTATACCTCAAAATTCAATCACCAAGGGCCCCCTGTATGTACTGCCAACCCAAAATACATAAAAACCGACAAAACCCTCCAGGCAGACCGATAATTTCGGGTATAGGTGGGCCAACTGAAAGGTTATCTCAATTTATTGTTTCATTTTTAAGTCCCTATGTACAGAATTTACCATCACACATTGATGATACAAAACATGTGCTCAACATTATGAATGATATTGTCTGGGATGATGATATGATTATGGCTACATTAGATGTAGTATCCCTTTACTCAAATATTGATCATGAAATGGGAATCCAAGCAATTGAGAGCTTTTTTAACAGTAGACCTATTGAGTATCTGGATCATACATCAATGCTGTTAGAAATGACAAAAATAGTTTTGGAAAATAACTATTTTTTGTTTGAATCTTCATGGTACAGACAAAAACTTGGTACGGCAATGGGTTCTAAATTTGCTCCGTCCTTCGCGAACCTCTTTATGGGGAGACTGGAGGCGGAGTGGATTTGGGGCCCAAAAGGCCAGCAATGGATAGATCACATTTATTTTTGGGGAAGATTTATTGATGATTGTTTGTTATTTTGGAGAGGGACATTAGATGAGTTGGAATCTTTCTTTGCGTATCTTAATGCTAACAATTTGAACATGACATTTACTACTCATTATGACAAAAAGAAATTATCCTTTTTAGATATTGAACTTTTTGTTGAGGATAATAAATTACACAGTCGGATGTTTCGGAAAGAAACAAGCTGCAATGCTTTACTGCGAGCAGATAGCTGCCACCCCAGAAGTCAAATCAACTCCATCCCATATGGAGAAATGATTAGAGCAAGGAGAAATTGCTCTAAAGATGTAGATTTTCATAAAAACTTACTTGATATGAAAAACAGATTTATAAACAGAGGATACAACAAAAATGTGATTACTAAAGCTACCAATAAAGCTATGAAGCTAAAGAGAGATGTTACATTAAAACCGAAAATTAAGAGTGATGTATGCCAATCGAATTTGAAAGTAAGAATGATTACTAATTTTGCTAAAGGAAGCCAAAAACTCTATAACATCATGCGAAAATATTGGCATATGCTGAGCTCTGATAAGGACCTGAAACCTTTTCTGACAGATAAACCTAGTGTGACTTACCGTAAAGGAATGACTATTGCTAACTATGTGAGTCCCAGTTATCCTAAACCTATAATAACTTCAAGCCAAAGTGACTGGCTAAGGTTAAAAGTTAAAGGTTTTTACTACTGTGGTAATTGTAGCTCCTGTAGGTGGGCAAAGAAAAAAATACTTAAATTTGAGTATAATGAGACTGGTACTTTTTACATCAATTCTTTTATTAACTGTGAATCAACATACGTAATTTATGTGATTGCCTGTACATGTGGGAAGATTTATGTAGGAAGTACAGTGAGGAGACTGAGAGAACGTATGGTGGAACATTATAGAGCACTAAAAAATGGAGATACTAGGTATCCTATAGCCTCACATTTAATTCAAAACAAGAATGACTCCAGTAAACACAAATTTTCCTATCACGGTATAGAACAAGTTACTATGGATAAACGTGGAGGAAACAGGTTGCTGAAACTGAGGCGTAAAGAAGCGAAATGGATTATGGTCCTTCGGGCAGTAGAAGAGGGACTTAATGTTGACACTGAATTACAGTATTTTCTTGGAGAACGTTAATAACTGGGACCGTAATTTAGTCTTGTAATAATTTGTTGCTGTAATGTATAGTGTATGCTCTGTTTAGGTGTACAGTATTTAATTTTGACTATTACCCTGTGGATTTCTCTCATGTCTATGCTGTGTCCCCAAGTATCTTAATTAAGATGACATAATTACATTAGTGATGCTGCTCACTGAAATATTGATATAAATACAAATCACGATGTAATTAGGTATAAATATGTATATTAGTATTTACCTAGTAGAGATTGATGGCGTGACTGGGGGCACCCAATTGACTGGTCGCTAAATTTTGGACCCGTAAATTAATTAGACTTTTCACTAATAAGTTTATAAAACATTGAATTTATAGACTGCGAAGACGCAAGTAGATCGTTTAAAGGATCATGATTCCGTGTCGAGTTTGCCCAACTTAAAAAGGTAATGACGCTTAAAAATAATAGCATATCTCATCAATAAGAATTATTTAAATATTATTTTGGTAAATTAAGGCATATTATGGACATCTTATATCATAGAATAGATTGAGTATTATATATATAAAACTGCAGTAAAACTCGCGTGGGGGCTAATAAATATGACAACCCTGGTAATATATTTACTATTGGTTTAGTTTAACTTAATAATGCAAAATAGGACCGCTTCAAAATACGGAATGCTTATGAGTGCTTCTAAACACTACTTTACAAATAATCCTTTACTTACCCATTCCAAGATGGCGCGGACGTGATATATACTTATAGCTTATTTTTCGGAAAAAAGAATCTCTAAATTATAATTTTGGTAAATGAAGTATATTTTGAGACAAGTTATAGGATACATGATATTTAGGTGGACAAATATACAAATATTTAAAACTCGCGTTAGGCATGATAAATATGATCAAATTACTAATAGTTTTTGTTTATAAACTTACTACATAGCGCGAGTCGAGTCCGCATCAAAATACGGACTCTAGTCTTGTTTTGATATTCAAATCGAACTTTATTAAAATAAACATGGCGGCCGTAACAGACGCCAGTCCACTGCACCCGGTGGGACTGAGACGTGAGGATTTGCCGACGACAGCATCTAAATATAGGGTAAGTCTATGTAATAATTTAATAATAAGTGTGTAATACATGCCACAGGGAATCATACTGAAATGGTGCTTTACTTCATGTGTTTAGAAGCTTGAAGTTGTGATGTCGACTTGAATGGATTCAGACATCGATACATGTTATGAAAAACGATCAAAGGTAACATTTTACAAATATGATAGCATCTGCTTGTAGATACCGTGAGTTGGGCAATACAAACCACGGTGAAACAGATTCATGTGGAGTTTCATTTTATATTTTATATATTTAGAACCCTGGAGTTATGATGAGGATCTGATTGGAGCAAGATAATTACTTTTTGAAAGTGAAAAACGATAAAAGGTAAAAAATTAGTAATAAGATATTTTATATCAAGGGAATACAAACCGAGGAGGAATAGACTGATGTAGTATTTTATTTTATATTCAGAGTTAGAACTTATGATGTCGACCTGATTGGAGTTAGACCATGATATATTGAATGAGAAAACAATAAAAGGTAATATGCCACCTAACTCATGTTTATGATTGTAGAGATTTTACTGTTAAGGTGGGCTAAAATCTTGGCGTCTGGACTAAGGGTGCTCTTATGTCATACTAGATTCAATTTCTGCGTTTAGTTCTTTCATCTGTTAACTCTGATAGTATTGAAATCGAATTGTTTAATATAGGAAAATATTATTCCTATACTTATGGATTTGGCTACAAAATCGGAATGTTTTGTGTAGGTTATAAATTTCACATTGGGAGTCACAGGAGTTTTTGTATTTGGTGCGCACTTATGGATCTTTGTCTTACTCTTTCACTTAAGAGGTGATTAGTTTATAAGTTAAAAATTATTTCCTGATAATTGATATTAGTATAATTGGGCAAGCATTGTGATACAAAATTTGTATTATATATTTTTTTTGGCATGCAGCCCTGAGGAAGTTGTGTGGCATATGACTGATGCCTAACGAAACACGTGTTGGCTGCAGAACTGGCTGAATTTTGGAAATAAAAGGAACCAACCTCACGTTTATTGACGTTTTGATTTGTCATAAGCTTAATACTACTTTTAAGAATCATTGATACTCCCGAAAACTGACAGAACTTTCATGAAGAAAATTGCTAGTGTTTGAAGACTTAATACTGGACCCGGAATCTATATATCTTCAACCTGAGTGCTCAGCAGGAACTTTAAAATTGTAACTTTCAGAGCACAGCTCATTGAATATTGGGGGAGTTTGGTAACCTCCCTCTCTTGCTTGGAGCACCGAACGTAAATTGTTTTAAGTGTACCGTGGCCTTACTTTTTGCAGAGCGCCCTTTCAACCTGTTACCTAACTTTGAATTAATTGTTTAGAAGGTAGGGCTGCCGCAGCAGGCCTGTTGAAGAGTTCTGAAAATGAATCGAGAACAAGAAGCTTTAGAATTGTTTAAAAACCTTAGTACTGGCTCTTCTGTTAATGTAGCAGTAGCCTCCAACATACAGACAAAACAGGAAGGTCTTAGGGCCAAATTCATGAGACTAGAAAAACTTAAAATTAAAGAACTTAACAAATGGTGGGATGCTGTAACTCTCAAACAGTATTTGACCTTAAACCGCATCCCCAGGGGTCTAAGATCCACAATTATTCCTACATATGAGGATCTGGAACCAGATCTGCTAGACAAATGGGAGCGAGAGTTAAGTACTAGTTCAAGTAATTTGATTAGAATACTCATTGATAATGCTGAACGCAAGATAGCGAAATTATTGATAGAGATACAGACCTGTGAAGAGGAGATCAAACAGCTTAATTTGCCTGAAGCTACGATCAAGAACTATAATGTTCTAGATGAGATATTGTCAAATTTACAAGCAGACATCAAAAGAAGGAAGGCCAGAAAACTTAAGAGGGACGAACAGGATTATTCAGTAGGGAGGGTTTTTACTTTTGCCCGTAAGTTTGATTATTTATTTACTAAAACTCAGGTTAATAAGAAAACAACGACTACTCCCATGAGTTCAGCAGTAAACACATCATCCAGTAGCTTATCTACGAATGAAGATAACGCTGAGGGCCCCATTGTCCCCGCAGGAGATAATATACATTTTTTAGTAGAAGTAGAAAGAATAAGGAAGGGGAATCGAGAAACAGGCGGGAGATATGGGAACACCCAAACAGGAAGACAAGGAGAGGGAGCCGTGGCAAATGCAGGAGAAACAATCCCAGGGATGAGAGAGAGATTGAGGTCGTGGAGGAAGTAAATACTGGCACTAAAGAAATTGAGGTGATTAACCTTTCATCTGTTGAATTGTCAGAATGTATGAAGAGTGTACTCAAGAAAGGTCTTGGGTACTGTCCTACTACGAATATTGACTGGTATCTCACTAAAATTGATTTATACAGATTTGTTCGACTACTTAAAATTAAAAAATATTTTGTTAAACAAGATAATGTTATGGTGAAACCAGTGAATAAACATGTTTTGAGCAACCTAACTATTCAAGAAATTCATGATACGAGATTACTATTGTCACTCACTGAGTCCGAAGAAGATCCCGTCACGGTGGGTGTGCTATTAAGGGATTTAGAGATTAATCCAGGATTAACAGAACAGAGTGGATTTAAAGAAAAATCTAAATGGACACCACAGTTGTCATCTGGTAATGTTATAGATGCCTTTTATAAATCTGTGACTTTAGAAATTGACAACATACTTAAAAGAGAAATACACCAGAAGAAGAAAATTTTATCTGACAATTTGAAAATAGCTGAAAGGGAAGCACTTCGAGAATTGATAGATCATCCTGATCTTATTATACGTAATGCGGATAAGGGTGGCAACATTGTTGTTATGAATCGAAGTGACTATAACCATGAGGTACTGTCTCAACTCACAGACAGTAAATACTATGAGAAGATAGACACTAATCCTATGGAAATGGTTACGAATAAAATTAATAAGAGACTCAAAGAATGGTATGACAGCTCTCTATTAGACTTAGATGAATACTTATACCTCAAAATTCAATCACCAAGGGCCCCCTGTATGTACTGCCAACCCAAAATACATAAAAACCGACAAAACCCTCCAGGCAGACCGATAATTTCGGGTATAGGTGGGCCAACTGAAAGGTTATCTCAATTTATTGATTCATTTTTAAGTCCCTATGTACAGAATTTACCATCACACATTGATGATACAAAACATGTGCTCAACATTATGAATGATATTGTCTGGGATGATGATATGATTATGGCTACATTAGATGTAGTATCCCTTTACTCAAATATTGATCATGAAATGGGAATCCAAGCAATTGAGAGCTTTTTTAACAGTAGACCTATTGAGTATCTGGATCATACATCAATGCTGTTAGAAATGACAAAAATAGTTTTGGAAAATAACTATTTTTTGTTTGAATCTTCATGGTACAGACAAAAACTTGGTACGGCAATGGGTTCTAAATTTGCTCCGTCCTTCGCGAACCTCTTTATGGGGAGACTGGAGGCGGAGTGGATTTGGGGCCCAAAAGGCCAGTAATGGATAGATCACATTTATTTTTGGGGAAGATTTATTGATGATTGTTTGTTATTTTGGAGAGGGACATTAGATGAGTTGGAATCTTTCTTTGCGTATCTTAATGCTAACAATTTGAACATGACATTTACTACTCATTATGACAAAAAGAAATTATCCTTTTTAGATATTGAACTTTTTGTTGAGGATAATAAATTACACAGTCGGATGTTTCGGAAAGAAACAAGCTGCAATGCTTTACTGCGAGCAGATAGCTGCCACCCCAGAAGTCAAATCAACTCCATCCCATATGGAGAAATGATTAGAGCAAGGAGAAATTGCTCTAAAGATGTAGATTTTCATAAAAACTTACTTGATATGAAAAACAGATTTATAAACAGAGGATACAACAAAAATGTGATTACTAAAGCTACCAATAAAGCTATGAAGCTAAAGAGAGATGTTACATTAAAACCGAAAATTAAGAGTGATGTATGCCAATCGAATTTGAAAGTAAGAATGATTACTAATTTTGCTAAAGGAAGCCAAAAACTCTATAACATCATGCGAAAATATTGGCATATGCTGAGCTCTGATAAGGACCTGAAACCTTTTCTGACAGATAAACCTAGTGTGACTTACCGTAAAGGAATGACTATTGCTAACTATGTGAGTCCCAGTTATCCTAAACCTATAATAACTTCAAGCCAAAGTGACTGGCTAAGGTTAAAAGTTAAAGGTTTTTACTACTGTGGTAATTGTAGCTCCTGTAGGTGGGCAAAGAAAAAAATACTTAAATTTGAGTATAATGAGACTGGTACTTTTTACATCAATTCTTTTATTAACTGTGAATCAACATACGTAATTTATGTGATTGCCTGTACATGTGGGAAGATTTATGTAGGAAGTACAGTGAGGAGACTGAGAGAACGTATGGTGGAACATTATAGAGCACTAAAAAATGGAGATACTAGGTATCCTATAGCCTCACATTTAATTCAAAACAAGAATGACTCCAGTAAACACAAATTTTCCTATCACGGTATAGAACAAGTTACTATGGATAAACGTGGAGGAAACAGGTTGCTGAAACTGAGGCGTAAAGAAGCGAAATGGATTATGGTCCTTCGGGCAGTAGAAGAGGGACTTAATGTTGACACTGAATTACAGTATTTTCTTGGAGAACGTTAATAACTGGGACCGTAATTTAGTCTTGTAATAATTTGTTGCTGTAATGTATAGTGTATGCTCTGTTTAGGTGTACAGTATTTAATTTTGACTATTACCCTGTGGATTTCTCTCATGTCTATGCTGTGTCCCCAAGTATCTTAATTAAGATGACATAATTACATTAGTGATGCTGCTCACTGAAATATTGATATAAATACAAATCACGATGTAATTAGGTATAAATATGTATATTAGTATTTACCTAGTAGAGATTGATGGTGTGACTGGGGGCACCCAATTGACTGGTCGCTAAATTTTGGACCCGTAAATTAATTAGACTTTTCACTAATAAGTTTATAAAACATTGAATTTATAGACTGCGAAGACGCAAGTAGATCGTTTAAAGGATCATGATTCCGTGTCGAGTTTGCCCAACTTAAAAAGGTAATGACGCTTAAAAATAATAGCATATCTCATCAATAAGAATTATTTAAATATTATTTTGGTAAATTAAGGCATATTATGGACATCTTATATCATAGAATAGATTGAGTATTATATATATAAAACTGCAGTAAAACTCGCGTGGGGGCTAATAAATATGACAACCCTGGTAATATATTTACTATTGGTTTAGTTTAACTTAATAATGCAAAATAGGACCGCTTCAAAATACGGAATGCTTATGAGTGCTTCTAAACACTACTTTACAAATAATCCTTTACTTACCCATTCCAAGATGGCGCGGACGTGATATATACTTATAGCTTATTTTTCGGAAAAAAGAATCTCTAAATTATAATTTTGGTAAATGAAGTATATTTTGAGACAAGTTATAGGATACATGATATTTAGGTGGACAAATATACAAATATTTAAAACTCGCGTTAGGCATGATAAATATGATCAAATTACTAATAGTTTTTGTTTATAAACTTACTACATAGCGCGAGTCGAGTCCGCATCAAAATACGGACTCTAGTCTTGTTTTGACATTCAAATCGAACTTTATTAAAATAAACATGGCGGCCGTAACAGACGCCAGTCCACTGCACCCGGTGGGACTGAGACGTGAGGATTTGCCGACGACAGCATCTAAATATAGGGTAAGTCTATGTAATAATTTAATAATAAGTGTGTAATACATGCCACAGGGAATCATACTGAAATGGTGCTTTACTTCATGTGTTTAGAAGCTTGAAGTTGTGATGTCGACTTGAATGGATTCAGACATCGATACATGTTATGAAAAACGATCAAAGGTAACATTTTACAAATATGATAGCATCTGCTTGTAGATACCGTGAGTTGGGCAATACAAACCACGGTGAAACAGATTCATGTGGAGTTTCATTTTATATTTTATATATTTAGAACCCTGGAGTTATGATGAGGATCTGATTGGAGCAAGATAATTACTTTTTGAAAGTGAAAAACGATAAAAGGTAAAAAATTAGTAATAAGATATTTTATATCAAGGGAATACAAACCGAGGAGGAATAGACTGATGTAGTATTTTATTTTATATTCAGAGTTAGAACTTATGATGTCGACCTGATTGGAGTTAGACCATGATATATTGAATGAGAAAACAATAAAAGGTAATATGCCACCTAACTCATGTTTATGATTGTAGAGATTTTACTGTTAAGGTGGGCTAAAATCTTGGCGTCTGGACTAAGGGTGCTCTTATGTCATACTAGATTCAATTTCTGCGTTTAGTTCTTTCATCTGTTAACTCTGATAGTATTGAAATCGAATTGTTTAATATAGGAAAATATTATTCCTATACTTATGGATTTGGCTACAAAATCGGAATGTTTTGTGTAGGTTATAAATTTCACATTGGGAGTCACAGGAGTTTTTGTATTTGGTGCGCACTTATGGATCTTTGTCTTACTCTTTCACTTAAGAGGTGATTAGTTTATAAGTTAAAAATTATTTCCTGATAATTGATATTAGTATAATTGGGCAAGCATTGTGATACAAAATTTGTATTATATATTTTTTTTGGCATGCAGCCCTGAAGAAGTTGTGTGGCATATGACTGATGCCTAACGAAACACGTGTTGGCTGCAGAACTGGCTGAATTTTGGAAATAAAAGGAACCAACCTCACGTTTATTGACGTTTTGATTTGTCATAAGCTTAATACTACTTTTAAGAATCATTGATACTCCCGAAAACTGACAGAACTTTCATGAAGAAAATTGCTAGTGTTTGAAGACTTAATACTGGACCCGGAATCTATATATCTTCAACCTGAGTGCTCAGCAGGAACTTTAAAAAAATACATATATATCCCTTTCATACTCACACATGGTCATACATCCCCAAAGACCACGCTATCACTGACACACATGGCAGCCCTTTCATAGTGTTCTTATTCATAGTATTTAGTTTCAACCATAGTATCAGGTTCTATATACATTAGGCCTCAAGTCAATGTAGCTGGGCGTGGGGGGTGGGGGGGTCTGGTTACAATGCGAACAGTGTTTAGCCATCAGTATTACACAATGATATTCACTGATGAGAAGTAGCTCTCATTACTGAAAATACTTGAGCCCCCTGGTCTAGATGATGTCACTGGACTAGATTATTCAATTTAGGAAATGACAAGAGATCAGAGTAGTCAACAGGTTACAACAACATTTTTACTTATTGTTTTATTTTGCCAGAATGACAAAAATATATATTGCGTAGTAACTTTTGACTAATGCTTGTTAAAACCGATTTGCGGAAATCTGAAACAAGAGAATATTCAACTCATGTTTTTTATTATTCTCTTAAAGATGATGTTCTGGGTATACCCATGTACCTCAATGCCATTAGTAGACGATCCCATCAATTTGTCCTTTCAAGATTAAGACTTGGCATTGTACATAATTTGGTGGCATTTCCTACGATGAAATGCCATTCTGCTATTCCCTGTCCGTGTGACGGTTTAACTAAACAAAGCACCTTGCACTTTTTGCTAATCTGTCCATTGTACAAAGCATTGCGTATTTTCTATCTTAAACCTTTATTTGTGAAATATTCTACGTACACTACAGGAAATGCTATGCAATTACTATTCTCACTTGCTAGCCCGGATCTATGCTTTTTTACTGCAACCTATATTTTAAAATCTATTTCAGTAAGAAAAAGTATGGTCTTCCTCTAAATTTTGTATACTAACCACTACAGTCTATGCCATATCTATCAATTTAATTCTATGAAATGTATTCCCCCTGTTGCTGTTTTTACATGTGTTATGTTTAACCTGTATACTTTTATGATGTTTTATAACAATCGAATAAAGTTTATGAAACGAAACGACTAATGCTTGTGATTGATGTAGTAAAATGATGTTACATCAATACAGATAAACAACAAGTCACATAGCAATTCTTTTTTTCTTCAATTTCGTGTATCCATACAGGTCAAAGCCAATCAGAAAAACAAATTTGGAAGGCCATCGCCAAGCAGATGCGGACTCAGGGGTTCTACAAGCAGTATAGCATTCATTGTTGGAAGAGGTGGAAGGACTTATGACGCTGGAACAAGAAGTCATCAGAAGATCAGCTCAGCCAGTCCTCCCAATGTGGGAAGTGCATGCTCTGTGCCGTGACCCCCCTAATAGCCCACATACTTGCGGCGGCCTATTCAGTGCTTAATGGGTAGTTGAGAGTCCAACAGCAGCATCAAGGAGTAAGTTCTAGTTTGAGTTTAACATGTTAGATCCAGGGACCTGCCTGGGAATGGATCAAGTCTTTCCTCTCGGGCAGAGCACAAACAGTCCACCCAGGCCCCTTCACTGCTACCCAGGTCCCCACTACCTGCGGAGTCCCCCAGGGATCCTCCCTCTCCCCATTATTGTTTAATTTATATCTTCGTCCACTGATCCATTCACTGAGCAACTGGAACTGCACTGTCCTCAACTATGCTGATGACATGCAGATTATTTTTCCTTTAGATACCGCTGACGCTGCATCCGACTTTCAGGCAGTAATGCTTCACATCCAACAATGGATGATCTCCAACCAGCTTAAATTAAACCCTGAGAAGATGGAACTCATCTTGCCCGGCACAAGCCCTTCATATTTGGGCCCCCATTTTTGGCCAAATGAGCTAGGCACTCCCCCTAGTCCCTCGAACTCGGTAAAAAGCCTGGGCGTTACCATCGACACCGACCTTTCTCTTAAAACTCATGTTGGCACCATCATCTCGGCCAGCATGTTCCAGTTACGAAAAATTCTTAAAATTTCCCATCTACTCTCCTACGAATACCTGGTGCAAATCGTCATTTCTCTTGTCCTCTCCCGTCTGGACTTTTCTAACTCTCTTTACTGGGGGCTACCTAAGTCCCTCCTCCATCGTCTTCAGTTGGTGAAGAACCAGGCAGCTAGACTTATTTGCAAAGCCCCCAAATGGCAATCCGCCAGACCCCTCTTGGCCAAGCTGCACTGGCTGCCCATCGAACAACGAGCTGCCTTTAAAATAGGCTGCCTGGTATATAAGGCCCGGGAGACCAAGGGTCCGGCTTTCCTGGAATCCCTCATCAACTCTCACTGCCTGGCTCATAACCTCCGTTCTGCCCATCTCCACCTTCTCACCACCCCGATGGTTAAACTAAAGAAACTAGGCGGCCGCAGATTCAGCTACCTAGCACCCAAATTGTGGAACTCCCTCCCCCTTCAAATTAAAACCTCTGGCACCCTATTAAGCTTCCGAAAGAGCCTAAAAACATGGCTCTTCTCAAACCTCATTTAAGCTATGGCCCTCACCCTCAATCCTAATCACAGCGCCAGGAAACCTCCGGTGTCAGTGCGCTTTATAAATACAGCGTAAGATAAGATAAGATAAGATAAGATGAATTCTCATTTTTCTTACAGCAACTAATTTCGCCATCGACAGTAAGGTTGGCACATGTCCAAAGCACTAGAGTTCTTGAAGGTGCATGTTTTGCACAAGGTGTATGATGATGGGTTTTGTATATGAATTTGTAGAAAAGGATACTACCTGATTTCTGTTCACTACCAAAGGACTGGTTTCAGCAGACACATGCCTGCCTAAACAACAAATATACATCAGATTGTTTGATGTTCTAAGGGACAGTTGTACCAAACAGGCCACTAGTCTTTATTGTGTCAGGTGTGATGCTCCTTCACTATTGTGAATGATGTAAGGATAGCCCTTTTACAAGTGAAATAGCATAGAATGCACTTATGATACAGTGGATGTTCCAAACGTTACATCGGTAAGTTGGTTTTGTACGTAAACAAGAGTGAGCAAAAATGACTAGTAACATCAGATAAAAAATGGCTACATTTTAGATTCAAAACATATCCCAAATGAGTTTTGATTAGAAAATACTATCTCATTCATTTTAAAAGAGACAGATTTGCACAATGTCATGACTCATTCGGAAAATGTAGAAATGCCTCAAGATGTAATCTGTTGCATAATGATTCAGTGTATGTAATCTTTACTGTGACGTTGTACCAATTTTTTCCTAAAGTGAATGGTAGCATATTTTGTAGAACATTTTCACAATGGTAAAACAAGCTTGAAATTACTTGAGATATTTAGGAGTCAAATTTGAACATGTTTTTACTCTGTTCTCAAGGGGATTAGAAATGTATCAAGCCCTAAGTATTTACGTATTCTGTAGAAGTCATTTTCCAATGCACAAAAATCATATTTCTTAATTACTTCTACAGCATAGCAATATACATAGTGCCTGTTACATTGATAAGCTACTTCAGTACTGCATCCATATAATATGGTTTACATTTGAAATATACTTTAGCTACTTGAAGTAAGTAGTTCCATAGCGAAATGCCCAAACAAAGGAAACAGGCTTTCAGTTTATACAAATATTGGTACAAAATTGCAGTACGTGTTAACACACATTGATTGATCTTTTACTTTTTGTGAATGTAAATAATGCATCTTTTTTCGCCTTGTACACACACTGAACAAAGGTATTTTTGGTTTATATCCTTTTGTTGACTTAAGTTCACTATTCTAAACAACAAAGCCTGACCATTCAGTTGTCTTAAACAGTTCCTGGAGTTAATTAAAAATGGATAAGAGCCAAGATTATAAATGATATAGGAGCTATCATGAGAAATTGCAAAACTGTGACCAAAAAATAGTTTCTGAAGATGTTCCATACTTGTATGAGATATTGATAATAAAAAAATCAAAGCTTGAGAGCCTTGAAGAAGGTGAAATCTAAAAACGTGGAAAATGTTTTGTGATTACAGTTCATGATCAGTTCTATTTACACAGATACAATAAAACTATTCTATATGTGTTTTCAGAATCATCAGGAGCAGCATCTCTGTAGGCCAGACTGCACTCCTAAATGTCATCCAGGGCCTTAGTTGCCATATGCAACAAATGGTGGCATATCTGTAAGGCATTCACAGTGCTATGTCTGGCCTGCAGAGACCATTTACAGGAATATCATCTTCAGTGACTGCAGCCTCCCGAGTAGCCCAACCTTGTGCCCCAACTCCAGTCCCTTTTTCATCCCAATTCCCAGCTCTGTCCCAATCACATGCACTACTTTAACAGGCACAAGCAGCACACCCACATATAAACACAAACACAGGCACACACCCAAGCAACATACCAATACCACCCCCACCATCCCCACCACCACACCCACAACCACCACCTCCAAACCCTCCACAATACTCACAACCACCACACCCACCCCAACCACAACCACCACCACCCCAGCAACTGCCAGCACCCCACCCCCACAACCACCAGCGCTCCCACAGCAACCAGCACCCCCACCCCCACAACCAGCAGCACCCCCACAACCAACAGTGCACCCCTACAACCACCAGCACACCCACAATCACATTCACAAGCACCACAACCAGGCCAACCACCTCAAAAACACACTTGTCTAAACAAACACACTCTCACAAAACCACACCTGCACCCAAAACAACAACAACCAAGACCAAATGCACACACTCACCAGAACACCACACACCTACCAGGAAACAACCCCAAAATGTACAAAACATGCATCAGACCTCATGCAACTGCACAACAGACAAACACACACACATCACACACTTCAGCTCTCTCTACCTCCAAAACCCAGTCCTTGCCCACCCCTCCTACCCTTCCAAACATAAACCTACCCCTCCAAAACCCAAAACCACATCTCCCAAGCTCATCCTTACCACTCCTCCCAAACCCCCCCCATCACTCCTCCCAAACCCAAACCCATCCCTCCCAAGAAAGATCATTGAGGTACCTTCCCTGTCCCCACTAGATGCCCCTGCCTAAGGAGGTTACCCTTTGACAGTATGTTTGAAAATGAAATATATCTTGATTTTAGAGAAGTATCTCCCTTATTACAAAAACGTATTTTAACTTCACCAAGGTTGTCCTGAGATTATTTTTCGTTTACTATTCTTTGATTCCAAGAACTGTTAATGATTAAAATGTGATTTACATATTTTAATTTAAAATTATAACAGAAAATGCAACAGTTTTTTAAATTGTTTAATTTGCAAACTCCATACACTAGTAATACACGTATGTGATGGCCATTTAAAATTTGGTGCAAGCATTCATCATGATTATGGACACTTACACCAACAAATAGATTAGTCATAATTTTATTTTAATTGTTAACACAGATGTGTTTATTTGGTCTTAATAAGTGATGTAGATAAACACATATGCATTGCACCTTAAAATAATGATGGCACAAATAATATTTAATTAAATACAGGAAATACACTAGACAAGGAGAAATGTTAAATTGATAAATATATTAATTGATAAAAATTTGGGAAAGACATTTCTTTTACAGTTATTTGAAAGCAAACGTTCCACCTTGTCAAGTGCAATTTCTACATTATGGGCAGATGTACGACCATTTTGCATGCGAAAAATCAGCCGCAAAATGATTTGCGCATGCAAAAATGGCTGTTTCCAATGTACAAAAAGCATTTGCAATTGCCCCTAAATAATTGTGAGTAAATACCGACTCGCAATATTAGCGTCAACCAAATTGCGTATCTCAATTTGCGACTCGCAAAATTACATGTACAGACTACTCGCAAATGGCTTTTTTGCGCATGCAATTTACCACTAAGCTGAAACAGGTGGTAATCAGATTCACCCTATAAAAACACACCCACAATGCATCACAAACCTTTCCACAATGGCTCCCCTATATGTGTTAGCAAGGACGAGACGGATAATGGCGGCATTGCAGAAGAGAAGGAAACAGGAGAGGATATTCAGAGTCAGGCTGACACTGTTGGATAAGACAGAAGAGGAGATTTATGATCAGTACAGGCTAAGTAGCCGAGTCATACTAAAGCTCATTGAAACCTTGAAGCCACAACTTGAGAGTAGAACCATGCACAGCAATGCTATTCCCACACATGTGCAGGTGTTTCGCTCCCTCCACCTCTTGGCCACTGGTAGTTACCAGGATGTCATTGCAGTGGCTGGTGGTGTGTCTCAGAGTGTGCTTTCGCGTTTCTTCCATAATTTCCTAGATGGAATGCTACAACACATATACATGGCCCATGGCAATGAGGAATTAGACCAGACCAAAATTTATTTCTACAGGTTAGCAAGATTCCCACAGGTCATAGGGTGCCTAGATGGGACACATGTGCCCATATGTCCACCATCCCGCTTAGAATACATTTTTCATAACAGAAAAAGCACACAGTCCCTCAATATCCGAGTAGTGTGTAACGCTAAAAACATCATCACAGATATTGTAGCCAAATACCCTGGAAGCACCCATGATGCATTCATTTTCCGCCACAGTGGTCTATATTAGAGGTTAGAAAGAGGTGACTTTGATGATGGATACCTCCTAGGTAATGTGATCACCTGTCCCCAGACTTTTGTTAATGTACTTGCATGTCTGTAAGCATTTAACATCAACATCATATGTCTCCCAACAGGTGACAGTGCCTATGCTCTGTGTCCGTGGATCCTCACACTGTAACTGTCTCTCAAAAACATACATGAAAGGAAGTACAACACTGCACACAGGCGCACAAGGACAATGATTAAGCGTAGTTTTGGAATACTAAAATTGCGCTTAAGATGCCTACATAAGAGTGGGGGAGCTCTGCAGTATGCGCCAGAGACAGTCTGTAAAATTGTGGCAACATGTGCCATGCTGCACAACATGGCTCGCAGGGGTGGACTGCTCATGGATGTGTCTGACACAGATTCTGAGGATGATGGTCCGGTACCACCTGCCCAACAACCAAGAGATGGTAGCGCTGCAGCAGAGGGGAGAAGGCGCAGGGACATGTCCATTAGTAACTGTAGGAATATACCACATAATGAAAAAGAAATGGGTTTTGTCACCAATACTAATGAAATTAAAGGCACATGAAAGATGTTTGGGGACCACAAAATGTTCTTTTCCTGTTCCTACGTGTAGCCTGGCCAGAGGTGCCACTACCCAGCCCAAGGGGGCGGCTGCTGCTTCTGTGCAACATTGGTGTCTCCGTGGCTGATATGCTGCTCCAGCTAGACACTTCACTGTCATTATCACCAATGCCAACATTCCCAAGTATCTGATTTTTCTGCAGTTTTCCACTGCAGCTGTAATTTGTTCTAGGCCATGTGGTACGTCGCCACTGTAGTAGCCCATCTCCACTTGTAGGCCAAGTGCGCACTGGCTATGTCTGTTAGTAGCATGCGCCAGCCTATTGATTGCCCTGCTAAGATTGTCCATATTCTGTTCCCTGCTGCGCTCAATGTGCCTCTGATTATCTCTTTCTGCAGACCACTCCTCGGCTAAGTCTGCCACAGTGCTGGTGAGGGCATCCAGTTTGCCTTCGATCCTGGCCTGATTTTGTGCCAGTGTGGTTATGACCATGTGGAACCACTGGGACATTCTGACATTTCTCTGTCTTTGTATTTAATTGTGCAGGCACTGTATTTGCAGCATTTCCCTGTCAATGGAAGCAGCCATGGCCTAACTGATTGACCCATTGGAGGACAGACCTTGGGACTGATGCTGGGACTGTTGGGTTCTCCGTGAGAGACGCACACGGGTGGACAGAGGGCCTGGTGGTGTTTTGTCCTGCTGCGCTGCAGAGGTGACACTCGGTGTTGACACTGTAGTGGTTGCAGCCACAGTGGATGGGAGGTTAGTGGACCTGTCCCCACTCGTTTCCCCAATGTCCTGCCCTTCCTCCATTAGCTCTGGCTCGTGGCTACCCGGTGTGTCCTCATTAGTGTCCTCTGCTTCCAATCGTGTGTCTGTGACAAAAGAGATGACAGTACAAAATAAAATATGTGTTTCACTGTTTCAGTGATTTTACAATGTTTATCAGCTCAAGTCATTCCCTCACTACACTTATTTTGTCATAGACTACATCTCCCATGATGCAACACTAGTGTTGTTTGTTGTTTGTACATGGATGTTTGCTTGTGTTTGATTAGTATGCATACACAGTACAGGCGTTAGTAGGTATTCACACGTCACATGCAGTTTTCACTTACTAGGATTTATGGATGACTGGGATGTATCAAGGCTCCCAAAGCCTGCTACAGCTGCCCTCTCCAAGGTGGCTTCCACCAATACTCCAGCTAGTATTGGGTCTGCTGAAGTGGATGGCCCCCCTTCGGTCTTTTTAGCTGCTTCCAGCTGTGCTACCACCCTCTCCTTTGCCCAGGAGCGAAGTTCAGACCACCTTTTTTAATGTCATTTATGGAGTGGTGGGCTACTCCCAGGGCATTTATCTGTTGCTGCGTGCTGCACCAGATCTTCCTCTTCTCACTTTCACTCAGATAGTGTGAGGCTCTGCCAAATAGTTCATCATGGTGATTGCAGCATTCTTCCATGATGAAGTCCAGCTCCTTATCTACGAACTTCAGCTTTTGCAGCCTCTTACTTCCCTTATTGCTCTCTTTGCTGCTCATGTTTTCTCTCTTAGCAGTGTCTCACAGTGCAGCTGCACCTGCACATGTGCTTGGTTTTGGTTCAGGAGTTGATTTGGGCACCACTTCCTGTTTTGGGGGTCCTTCACCACAAGCACGAAGTGTTTTAAAAAAAAAATACAATTTAGCTATTTGCGAGTGCTTTATTGCAATTTTCATGCACACTTGCCAATAGCGCATGCAAAAACGCTGTTTCTAAGGGACTTGCTTTTTGCGAGACAATAGCGACTCGCAAATAGCGAGTGGGCCGAATAGCGTTGCCAGTGAATACCGACTCGCAATCGGGTTGCCTGTGGTGTTGGTAGGTAGCGAATAGCGACTCACTATTAACGGCTCGCAATTTTTTGCTAATACGAGTCGCTATTTTCACAGGTCGTACATCTGGCACTATATTACACTGCAATTAACCCAATAATGTGTAATGTATGTTTATGATTTTATAGTTTCGGAAAATTAACACACCTGTATGGTTAGTTTTTGGATTGATGTCCATTTTTGTGTAAGTATCCATTATCATGTAGGCAACTAGCAACACATTTAAAATTACAATAAAATTATACACGTGTGTTTCTTTAAACTTTTTTAATGACATTGCACACATATAAATTAAAAGAAGAGTGTCAAATGCACTGATATCTGTGTGAAGACACAGCGGCAAAGACTGTGAAAAGGACTGTGAAAGAACCCCTCTCATTAACACATTGGAAACCTTAGGGGGTTTTATAGGAAGCCCTCACTCACCAACCTGGTTGGTGACATGCTTCATCATCGGGCCCACCAGAAGAAGCCGAGTGCCTCCCTGGTGTGCTACAACGCCAGATTACTGCGGAGCTGGTTGTTGTGACAGTGGTGTGAAAAGTGATGTTAAAAATGTCTAATGCTGTACCATGTTTCAGAAACATGTTGACCCCACTATAAGTGGAAACTCCCATCATAATTTGTGGTAGTTTTTCCACACATACTCCTTTTTAACCATGTCTAAACTGACCAGTAAATAAATCATTGTGATTGGTACAGCATTAGACATTTTTAACATCACTTTTCACACCACTGTCACAACAACCAGCTCCGCAGTAATCTGGCGTTGTAGCACACCAGGGAGGCACTCGGCTACTCCTGGTGGGCCCGATGATGAAGCATGTCACCAACCAGGTTGGTGAGTGAGGGCTTCCTATAAAACCCCCTAAGGTTTCCGATGTGTTAATGAGAGGGGTTCTTTCACAGTCCTTTTCACAGTCTTTGCCGCTGTGTCTTCACACAGATATCAGTGCTTTCACACTCTTCTTTTGTTTTGCATACATAACCTGGGGGATTAAGAGTGTCGTACACCTTCTCTCTCTCTGATTGTTTCATAACACATATAAATTACACATTGGTATGTTATTGCTTGCAAGATAGATTTCAACATGCACGAATCCTGATCAAATGTAAACTGACAAGTCAAAAGTTAACAAGTTAAAAGAGAAGCTTACCTTTGAGACCAACGATGACGGTGTGGATTTGCTTCATGGCCAAGTAGCAGCAGCAAAGGCAGGACTTGTACAATCTGTTCCATGATTGTAAAGGAGTGTGGAACAGAAAGAAGGTACGTTTTAGTCTTATATCCATTCCAATCTGCCATCTCAGGTGTGGAGGTTTCCCTGCCACAGTCACGTCGGCTGGAAGACATATTGTGATTGGCCCGGTGGACAATCTGGCTGTACTCCATCCGATAGCTGCTTTTACCTATTGTGCCGTCGACGCGGGTGATCATACCTGGTGGAGTTGGCAGCACTCCAACGGTCTTTTGTCCATGGACCCGCCAGCATGTAAATAGAGCGGGCAGACTGCCTAGTAGTTGGACGCGAAATTAGATGGAAAAGCGACGGCAGAACCATTACCGCCAAGATCTAAATCAAGCCCTAAGTTGGACGCGAAATTAGATGGAAAAGCGACGGCAGAACCATTACCGCCAAGATCTAAATCAAGCCCTAATTTAGAAGGTAAACCTCTGACCGAGACCTAACACTCAGCCTTTCCGACCCATGGTTAGCCTAAAACTTTCACATTGTCCCAGTCCAGCCCGACCAGGTAACCGCGATTGGTGCTTTAAGCCTGTTGTACTAAAATGCATAATTTTTAATTCAATCTTTAAAAATGTATATTTCTGGTTCCCTACATTGGATGTTTGTTGTTTTGGTGTCATTGTAAAGCTAAAAAATACTCTCTATGTTTATAAATTGTGGTTGGATTTTTATTGTGTTGTGTCTTTTACTGTTTTGGTGATATTAAATGCTTAACACATACCTGTCTCCTAAAATAACTACCAAGGACTGAGGAGGGGTTAATTTATGGAGACTTGACTAGACCTATACATAATTGTGGTATTATCACTAGCTGAAGGTGAATACACCCACCTACTAACAGGGCCGGACTGGCTACCGGGCAGTTAGGAATGCTGCTGAGCTGGGGGCTGATTTCGTTAATGGGGACTTGCGTGAGCTAAACAAAATTCGTTTTGCTTTCAGTATTGCAAAGCACACGCAGGTCTCCATGGACGAAATCAGCCCCCACTGCAGTAAAATCAGGCAGCAGATCGGCAGCATTCCAAACTGCCCGGTAGCCAGTCCGGCCCTGCCTACTAATAATCCACATTCCTAATGTTTCTAAAACTTAGTTGAGTGTACACAATTGGCGTTATTGTTTTGCATCTTTATATTAAAAGCAGTTGCTTAGTACATTCACCACACAAGAGGAAAGGAGCAATGAAAACATGTATGCCTCAATAGTGTTGTATCAGCACAGAAAGTCTGCTATGTTAAATCAGAATATGAAATAATTCTATGTTTTCTTAAATTCTTTACCCAAGCATCTAAAAAAAAAAGAAAAATGTAGGTTGGGTTTAGGGAAATGATGTGTTTGCGACTAAAGTGGAAAAGAGGATCATGTTGCACACTTTATTGTAGAGTGGAAAAATCTATAACCTGTGTCACTCACATGTTTGGCCCTATCTTTTTTCAAGAAATAACCAGGGGGAAATTCAAGGAAGTTGGGTATCTAGAACAAGGTAATTGTAGGTCTGAGATAAAAACAGATCAACCTACCCCATTTCAAAACAACTTTTGCACCCATTGCAGACGGTTCACATGGTCTTCACTCAGGTGGATACTTTCATTGCTTTATTTCTGCTCATTGTTTAATAGTTCCAATTTAGCTGGAAAAAAGACTGAATTTAACCCTGAGGGTTATTTCTTGAATGTCTATTTTGATTTGTTCTTCTGGTAAATATTTCATGACTCGGGTATGTGAAAAATAATCCACTTCCCATAGCAGATAATCTCTTACTTTTGAATCTGCCACCCAAAGATAATCATCCAATGTTTACCTGTATTTATCTTGCCAATAAGGATGTGTGTCATAAAAATCACTTTAAACTAACAACAACACCCATGCTAGGACTGATACTTGATCAACAAATTACTCAATCAGATCACGTGACCCTCATTGTGAGTGAAAAAAACAGATCTTTTTTTATTCTTTAGTTTAAAAAAAGAGAGAGTTTGAAATTAAATTTCTTAAGAAAAAGTCATTGGTTGACACAGTAGTCCATTAATCAATTTTTCATAGACCACACTGATTACATCACATACATAACATATATTACATATAGTATTTATCACATATATTAGACAACACCAGACATAACGTAGACAACAAATTCATAAAATTGTAAAAATTAATAAACAAGCTCACATTCCAAAATTTACAAGGCTTGAAAAATAACAAAAATGGAAAGGTGAAAAAGAGGGAAGGAAAAAGCCCAAATAGGTTGAAAACTATTTGAAAATACGGTCCCAATAAGTGTCACGTGTGATCTGATTGAGTAATTTGTTAATCAAGTATCCGTACTGGCATGCATGTTGTTAGTTAATTATTATTAGCCTTACTGATTATGGGCAAGAACCCGCTATTGTTGATTATATAAATCCACTTTCTACATTGATTTCTGCGTTCTACCAAGAATGCCACGTTCACAGTCCTCCATCTGTTTCTCAGCTCCTCAAGCATGCTCTCACATTCTAGAGGATGCTTACTGGTGAAGAGTGCTGCAGGGCACATAATTCTCTATTAGTTGTCTCCATTTCTCTTTCTATGGTTTTTAAATTGATCAATTTCACATTCATTTGCGTGACCAGACTTTCAGATTTTGGGATCCTAAACAAGAAGGCCATCATCTGAAAAAGTGTTCTAGAGCAGTATCCTTGGCTGGTGTGATCCAAGATCCGAAGTCCCTAGTATATGGTGCTACATGTACCCAGGGCCTGTAAATTAAATACTACTAGTGGGCTGCAGCACTCACTAAAATAGCACTTTAAAACATGTCTCAAGCCTGCCATTGCAGCCTGTAGTGCAGTTTTAAACTGACATTTTGATCTGGCAAAATAAACCTTTTTCCAGGCCTAAACCTTCCTTTTTAATACTTATAAATCACCCTAAGGTAGGCCCTTAAGTGGCTCAAAGGGCAGGGTGCATGGTATTTTTTTTAAATACATCTTTATTGCTTTATTATGCCCATTTAAAGCAACAGCTTTAATCAGGTAAACATTGCATGTAGTTATTTCAACAATACCTCCCCCTAGACACCACAGCAAGTGCGTATGGTATTTTAAAAGTAGGACATGTGGACTTACGTGTTAAATGTGCTGGCAGTAAAAAACCTCGAGATTTTCACTGCTATAAGGCTAGACAAACACTGAGTTACCTTATTATACTTAATACGTGCTAACTTCAGATGTGGGGCAGCTAGAGAAATGCTATTTACACTCAAATAAAATGCCACTTTTAGAACGTTGGCATTTTTCTGCCCCATATCAAATGTGCTTTCTGTCTGTGTCCAGGGTTACATGACTGTGAATAGCTCTCATGTGGTGTTCTGTTTACTGCTTTCAGACAGTGAGACAGAGAGAGCCTAGTTGTGAGGGGAGAGGGTCTTTCTGGCAGGATGGCTGAGGAGTAGCAGTACCCTACATTGATTACATTTCAAAGAACTCTGCCTGTAGTGGACACAAAAGTACCTGATGCCAGGTCTGCCTTTGCGTTTGTCACCCTAGACAGTTTTGGGCCAGGGTCAGAGGAAGAACTGACCAGAACCAGTGTTGAGGGTGTGTCAGGGAATTCCACACACAAAGGCTGGCACCATGTATAAAAACAAGACCTTCAGAACCTCTCATAAGAGCACTCCTAGACCTGCAGAAGATTCAGAGGAAGGACTGTCCCACTGTCTGAGGATGAATGACTGTGCTGCTGACTGAAGAAGTAAGATTGGGCCTGCTTGCCTTGAACCCAGGCTACCAACAGTGACCCTAAGAGTCAGTTGGCTGACCTCCGGTGTGAGCTACAGGGTCACAACAAACAAGCTTCCAAACTAACAGAGCCTTCAGACCAGCTGAACAGCACCAACTGGACCAGCAGAGACCACAAGAGCCCTACTGCTGGCCTCTCTTGGAGTGAGGTCTGATCCCCAAAAAGTATCCATCAGTGTGAACTCCTCCTCAAGAAAAGTTGAAAGTCTTATGTTTGGGCTCCTCACAAACACAAATGACTTCTCATGACAACAATCAACCACCCTCAATGTCCATCAACATGAACCTCCAGCAGGACCTCCTCTTCGCACAGATAGCAGCCGTGTGTGATGATCAACCAAAGCAAAGCTCCAGTGATGACTAGCTGTACGTGATACAGCACTGATCATCTTGCGCCAAGAATGACCTCCTTGCAGCCCCCGCAAATGTAGCTCTTCTTGCGGATGTTTTAAAAAGTAACCCTTCAGTGGGACTAAATTGGTACCTGTATCCTAATCCACTATGGGCAGCCTGAACGTGTGCCTTTCCCCTGGGTTAGTGTGACCAGATACCCATATGTGGTGCTTTGTGCTTCTTGGTGCTATTTTTACCTAAAGTTTTAAAATTTCATATCTCTGATTCTAATGATTGAATTTTGATTGTTATGGTGCCATTTTATGTATTACAATGTACTCTGGTTTTCTAAGTTTGGGATTTTTTCTTGGGTTGTGTTTTCACTCTATGACTGTTTCTGTGCTGCATAAGTATTTTACACATTGCCTCTAAGTTAGGCTTAACTGCTTTTGTGCCATGCCAGCAGAGGGTTAAACACAGGTTAATATAATGATTTTTGTGGTTCACCCTATCAACTACCGTGTTTAGTATTTGAGTGGGGCTTCCATCCCTCTCAACTAACAACCACAGTTCTTATATCCCACATCCCACCAAGCTCCATTTCCCGCAACAGAAGTAGTCCTCTGGTTTGCGTGGTGTACAGAAGGTACAATTATGTTATACAATCATATAACGTTTTCCATGCGAACATACATTCAATTCCTTCTTAGGCTTTACACAATTTAGTTATTACATTGTTCCCCTAGGAAAATGAGAAATATTGTACTGTTGTGTGCGTATTTATACTCTACTTTTCCCATACAATACAGGTAATTGAAAAAGTAAATATATTTATTTGCTGTACATTTGTGTTAGTTTCCCTAAATCTTATCTACATTGCACTCGGGTATGACATTGGTATCTCATTGGTTCAATAGTATCTGACATACAGAAGCAATTGGCCAATTCACACTTTTGCTCATGAGTGGCATTGCAAACGTTTTGTGGGCTCTGTGTGCTCAAGGTGAACCTGTTTTGGGCAATATATTCACTCATGTAAGTTTGATATTTAGAAATTAAAGTTGCACATGTTCGTGCATTGTATGCATTTTTCACTGGAAAAATACTCATCTTTTACTATTTCAACTCTCTTATCAGATAAAGATGGCTTAGTGAATGCATTTAGTAGCTTGTCTATTCTTTGTGATTGGAAATAGACTTAATGTAGGCGCGCAGCGATTCATGATGGCCACCCGTAGAACAGCTTTGTGACGCCGAGGAATGGTCAGAGTCGAAGGGCTTTTTTCCACGATTGGTGCGGGATTAAAATTATGGAATTTGTCGTCAGAAGTGGTGTGGAGCACTTGGGCAAGTTTTTCAGACCTTAAAACGGTCTATTTGAATACTTTTAAAATTCTTTTTCTTCTGCCTCACTGATTTCTTGCATTGTGGTGGCCATTGTGTCTCGCACTTTCCATAGCAGACAACGTGGCGGTAATGTCTCTGCGTTTAGTCTTTTTTGCCCTTTCTTGCTCTTTTCAACATTGTTAATGCTTCTTTTCAATGTGAATATATAATTATCAACGGATGTCTTTTCTACTCATTACGTGGCTTCATTTTCTCATCACATGATATAGAGGCTACGTTTGCTGACAACTTCGTTCAGGTCCTCTTCTGGATTGTTAGCGCAACCTCCAGCTATATAGTGGTGTGTGTGGACTTGGTCTCTTGCGCCTTGAGTGAGGTTTATCTTAGGTCTTGTGGACATTTACTGTCTCGAACATGGATCCATGCACCCAAACAAGCCTCATTGGGCTGCTAGACTCAATACCATTGGTCGCAAGGATTCAGCCAGCAATACCAACAAAAGAGTCAATAAAGACCTGTCCTCCCCAACAAAATCACCTCTTCCTTTGACTTTGGAGAGCATCATAGATGAACTGCGCAACATTTGACCTTTTATGTCGGAAACCACCGCAACACTACAAAGAATCGAGGAGAAATGGTATGGTTTGGACTTACAGCTTTCGGATGTAGAACAAAAAATTAGTGAAGCACAAGATGTTGTCGCCAAAGTAGATTTTTTTTCTCGTGAGGTAGCGCAACTGAAGAAAACTACGGAAGATTTAGAAAATCAAAACAGGCGCAACAACCTACGAGTTTATGGAATTCCGGAAGCTCTGAAGGCTGGGCCATGATCTACTTTTTTGAAGATTCAAGTTCCTCAGATAGTTGGTCTGCCGAAATCTACTGATCTCAATATTCAAAGGGCGCACAGGAGCAGCCCACAGAATGCATCACCCTCAAACAAACCAAGGGGAATCATTGCCTTTTTCTTATTATACTCCGATCTCATGGCCATCCTCAACGCAGCTAAGGAACATAAACAGATGCTTTGGTCCGCCCAAAAAATCTTCTTCAGTCAAGATGTTTCTAAGCCTACTGCTAATCGCCGAAAAGAGTTTCTAGACCTCAGACAATCACGGAGATCCATGAATGCCCGTTATGGCCTTATTCATCCATGTTTCTTCAAAGTAACCTACAAGGTCAGAACTTTCACTTTTGAGGATCCTGTATTTATTCATGTTCACAAAGAAGAATCTATGGAACTGAGCAAAACTTAATTGTTTTCTTATATGTTCTCTCTTTTATTCCACAGGTTTCCACCCCATAACTTGTTCGATGCTGATGTCCTTCCCTGCGTTGACCATCTTTTTTGTTGTGCATGTTTCACTCCGTGGCGTTGTCTCCCTCATTGTTCAGTAAGTTCCCTTCCATTTTGTTGCCTATGTTTACGTTTCTAGATTACAGTTTTTCAATTCTATGTTTGTTGTCATTAAACTTGTTCTTTCTCTGTGTCCTTCTATGGGGTGGCCTCTGTCCTTTTCGCCCCCCTCATATTTTAATGTTCTTTTTGTTTTTACATACGATGACTAAAGTCTTTTGGCTTTTTGTCATCCTCTCTTTGGCTACATTGCAAGTGAGATTGTGTTCTCCTCTCTCTTCTCCTTCCTATCCCCTCTATCCTTTCCTTTTCTTCCACTTTTTCCTTCCTCTATTCCCTCCATTCTATTGCAGCTTCTCTTTGTCTTTATGTTTTCATTTTCATGGTCTTTTTCCATTTTTTTTATCTTGCATGTTTAATTGGGTACTTGTGGCTTACTGTTCTACTTTCCCTCCTATCTCTTAATTCTTGTCCTATCTTTTTTCCCAGCCTTTATCTGTTTTTCTCCTTTCTGGCATTATTTCCTTTCTAGACTGGTACCGCTTAATGTCACTCTACTTTTTTCAACTTATCTATTATACTATTTTTAAGTTTCATGTATTTTCGTGCTTAATTTTGAATGAGGGCTTCCGATGAGTAGAATACGTAGTATTTCATGGAATGTTAAAGGTATCCGTAACCCAGTTAAAAAACAACGTGTATTATCTCACATTGCTAAATTGAAATGTCATGTAGCGTTATTGCAAGAAAGACACCTTAAAGAGCAAGATTTGTCTTCTTTAAGCAAATTTTGGGTTAGAGATGTTTTTTGTTCCCCAGTTGTTAATAACAAAAATGGTGCAGTAATTTTGTTTCATGAATCTCTAAATGCTCTTTGGCAAAATGAGGTTAAAGACAATAACGGTAGATGGCTTTTATTGTTTGCTAAAGTTAACAATACTCAATTCTCTATATGTAATGTATACAGCCCTAATGGTATTGATTTAGTTTTTTGGAGTGATTTCTCTACTCTCCTTTCTTCTCATGCTTCCGAAAACTTGATTTTGGGAGGTGACTGCAATCAACGTATGGATCCCTTTTTAGATCGGAAGTCCCAAACCAAATTCATCCCCAATAAAATGCAAAAGACTTTCCACAAGGCTATTTCATATAGAGGGTTGTTGGATGCATGGAGAATCTCCCATCCCGATGTCTTGGAATTTTCCTTCTTCTCCCCTGTTCAAAGGTCCCATTCCCGAATAGATTATGTATTTCTCACACAGTCATCTCTTCGATTTATGCCAAATGCGGAGATTGGGTCCATTCTCATTTCTGATCAGGCCCCAGTCATTTTAGATATGGACTAACCCACTTCTGCTCCTACCTCATGCCATGTCGTTTTAACAATGCCCTTCTTTTGGTCACTCAATTTGTTGAACAATTTACACAGTTTATGCAGGAATTTTTTAATAATAATCTTTCCTCTGTTTCACAATTTTATTTTGTTTTTGACTCTTTTCAAAGCCACCGCTAGAGGATTTATAATAGATTTTGTTTCTCGGAAAAAGAAGAAAGCACTTGCAGACGCAACATTAATTCTAAAACACTCAAGCATGAATACTTTATCACAAAATGTTCTGATACTTTTTCCAAACTCATTAAAGCAAAAATGCACTATAATAAACAATCCTGGGATAACGCCTGCAACAATCTCCTTATATTTAACGCTAAAATGTATGGTGGACGGAATAAAGATGGCAAATCCCTAGCCAATTATCTTAAAATTAAAAAACAAAAATCAAAGATTGCTGCCATCACAGATAATGCAGGATTTAAACGCATTACATATACTAAGATTCTTGAATGCTTCACTGATTATTATACTTCCCTCTACACCCCCGAATTGACCCCTACCGCTGATCAAATTGATTAATTCTTTCAAACCATTCCCAAACCCCCTGATAACCACACTGATCTCACATCCCTCAATAATCCAATATTAAAACAAGAAATCACAAACGCTATCAATCAATTTCCCAAAGATAAAACACTATGGTCCGGATAGTTTTACTGTACGTTTCTTCCTCCATTTTAAACAATTTCTGGTCCTGCAGTTGTTAGTCCTCATAAATCGTTTCCTAGCCTCTGGTGAATCTCAGGGGCTCGTTCACTCAAGTGATGCTGTGTTTAATCCCTAAAAAACACAAAGACCCCTCTTATTGTAAAAATTACAGACCCATTTCCTTAATTGATACGGACTAAGATCTTCGCCAAATTACTAGTCCTTCGTATCAATCAAGCAATTACGGACCTTATTAACATTTATCAATCATGGTTTGTAAAGGGGCGTTCTATTACAGATAACTCCAGGGCTTTCCTTAATATTATTCAATTAGCCTCCAAGGTAGTAGATTCACTGCTTGCTGCAATTACTTTCGATGCTGAAAAAGCCTTTGACAGAGTAAATTGGGAATTCATTTTTGGAGCATTGAAATGGCATGGCTTCAGTCACCCTATTCTTAGATACATCCAGTTGTTATATTCTGCACTTTCTACCTCCATTTGGGTGAACGGACGTTAATCCAAATATTTTTCACTCCACAGAGGAACTAAACAAGGGTGTCCTGTATCTCCACTTGTATTTATTCTTGCCCTAGAACCCTTTTTGGTAAAACTTAGACGCTCTCCACAATATACATGATTCCAATCTAAACATATTGATATTAAGTTTACTGCGTATGCGGACGACATTCTACTATACAACTCTAATGACACTACCTCTTTGCCAGAGTTTTTCTCTTTGCTAAAAGAATATTCTCTAGTCTCTGGTTACAAACTTAATATTGATAAATCTGAAGTTATGCCATTGAATAAACATTGCTTTTCTCATATGTTTCAAGATACGGGTTTTAAATGGAACTCTAGTAGTATTAAATGCTTAGGTGTCCTCTATACTAATAGTATCAAGGAAACCATAAAAATAAACCTTGCTGATATACTTAAAAAACTTTCAGTACTCATTGACAGTTGGTCCCCACTTGTTTTGTCTTGGTGGGGTAGACTAGCTACAATTAAAATGATGCTACTTTGATATTTGATATTTATGGAAATTTGTAGAGCGCGGCTATCGCTCCGGAAGGAGCATCTTGGCGCTGAGCATACAGAAGAGAAAAACGTAGCGATAAAATGAATCATATGGCTGCTAGGACCGAGGTATCAGATTGCTGGAACACCCAGGTTTTCAAAAGTTTCCTGAAATGGAACTCAGTTTCAACTAGCCTGAGATTGACAGGGAGGCTGTTCCAGGCTCTAGCAGCTAGGAAAGAGAAGGTTTTTCCCCCCCTGGTTTTCAACTTGAATCTAGGAATTATGACAAGATTGGTTCCTGAGGATCTTAAACAGCGTGTAGGATTGTAATACATGAAACGCTTAGAAAAGTAGAGGGGGCCTGTTTTTCTAGTAGCTTTGAATACAGTAAGCAGAAGTTTAAACAAAATTCTTTTGTGGAGTGGTAGCCAGTGAAGGGCGTTAAGGGCTGCTGAGGCAGAAGACCTTCTGGGGAGTTTAAGCACGAGTCTAGCCGCGGCGTGTTGGACGCTTTGTAGTCTCCTGAGAGTAGACTTCTTCACTCCTGCCATTAGTCCATTGCAATAATCGAGTCGGGAGAGAATTAAAGCAACCACGACTGATTTCCTGGCTGCAATGGGGAGGAAGTCAAAGAATTTCTTCAGTGATCTAATGAGACTAAAACAACACCCGGCAGTGATGCGGACATGATCATCGAAGGTAAGGGATGCGTCAAATTGAATGCCAAGGTTACGTGCCGAGGAGACAGCGCTCGGAGGGGCTTCTGAATTTTTAGGCCACCAGTCTTTTGGGCAAAAGGACAGATCTCTCCCTAAAGGTATTATTTCCGTCTTAGCACTGTTGCATCTGAGATGATTTTTGTTCAGCCATAGAAAAACCTCAGAGAGACAATTCTGGAATCTAAGTTCTGCATCAGTGCATTTTTTATCAATGGTGACGACAAGCTGAGTGTCGTCAGCGTACGATGTGACGAGGATTCCGTGAGATTCAATCACTGCAAGGAGGGGGGCCATATAAATGTTAAAAAAGAGAGGACTAAGTATGGACCCTTGAGGGACTCCTGATGTGATAGATCTTTCGCTGGATAGATAAGGGCCTAATGATATCGTTTGAGATCTGTTGGATAGAAACGAAACTATCCATGCCAACACAGTGTTTGCCACACCGATCTCGCGCATTCTGTTAATAAGAATGGCGTGCGAGATGGTGTCGAACGCTGCTGTTAGGTCAAGCAGGATGAGTACGACCTGTCTCCCCTCATCCTGCAAGAACTTAATGGAGTCCGATAGTTCTATCAGGGCAGTCTCGGTGGAGTGGCCGGAGCGGAAACCTGATTGTTGTGGGTGCAGAATATGGTTATTCTCTACAAAGTTTTTTAATTCCCCGTACACTAATTGCTCGGTAATTTTACCTAAAGCGGGTAATAACGAGATCGGACGCATATTAGTGAGATCAGTGGGGGATTTGTTCTGCTTCTTCATTAGGGGCTTTACAATGGCCTTTTTCCAATCATCGGGTACAATACCTGAGCCGAGAGATTCATTAATAATGGCATTAATTGTGGGATTTACAGCTTCGATGAGATGGTGAAGAATACTAGGGGGGCATGAGTCCGTAGGAGATCCCGATTTACAGGCCAGGATAGCCTTCTGAGTTTGTTGGAGGGAGACTTGAGGAAAACTGCCCAAGGTGAATGGATTTGTAACGGCTTCATGGGTAGTGATTATGGGTTGGGGGAATTCCTTCTGGATATTGGCAATTTTATCTATGAAAAAGTCAGCAATTTGATTGCATAGGATTTGGGATGGGGGAATTTCGGGTAGGAGAGCTTTGGGATGGGTAAAGGACTTAACTATGGCAAAGACGGTTTGTTGTTTTTGTTGGGCTTCATCTATGACTTTGGTGAAGTATTCTTTTTTGGCCATTTTGATGCTAGAGAGGTATGATTTCCTCTGCTGGATGTAGAGTAGCCTTGAGGCTTCATCATAGGTTTTTCTCCATTTCCTTTCTTGAATTCTGCAAAGGAGATGGATTTCAGTGAGGGACTGGGTATACCAGGGAGCATTGGGCTTTCTTTGACGGCGATCTGGATGGTGGATCTTTGGACTAGAGTTGTCGGAGACAATTTGGTCAATCCAGATGTGGAAATTGCGGGAGTCGGACGTTACGTCCCCGACTAACATGGGGGTCGGGGCCAGGGGCTGGGGATCTGACTTGATACGTTCGGCCACTTTCTTCCAATTGGTGGAGAAAGAAGGGAGGAAGTATTTGGCGCTCAAAGGCATGGAGGGTTTTTCCTTTATGGCAAAAGGGATGAAACAGTGGTCAGTCCAGATTTGAGGGATCGGGGGGAACGTAGTTAAAGTTGTCAGGTTGGAACAGATACCGTCTAGCGTGTGGCCAGCCTGGTGTGTCGAGGTAGTAACGAGTTGGGAGAGACCAAAGATGCTTAGCGACTGTTGAAAGCTAATATTATGGGGGTCCATACAGGATTCCAGATACAGATTCATGTCGCCTAGAAGAATAAAAGTGGGATAGTGAGTCATAAGTGACCCAAGAGCCTCATCAAGGGAGTCCAGGAAAGGGGTGGCGTTACACGGAGGGCGGTAGATAAGTCCCCCTGAAAAGGAGGTGGAGGCATTGATTTTGATGGAAAAGCCCATGCCCTCACTCGCCTTAAGATGGGCTAGATCAAAAGTATGGCACGTGAAAGATTTTTTGATAGCAAAAGCGACCCCCCCACCTCTCCCGATGGATCTATCCCGTCTGAAAATGGTAAAGTCTGGAGGGAGGGCAGTTGCTAGATCTGGGTTAGATGAATCATTGAGCCAGGTTTCAGTTAAAAAAAGAGCATCCAAGCCATGGTGTAAAATTAGGTCATGAATGTCTTGAACATGGCACGCTAGGGACCTGGCATTAATAAGTCCTCCCTTAAAGGTTTTGGGCTTATTCTTTGATGTGGACAATGATTTGGGTGCTCCAGGGGTAGTATCCAGGGACGTCCAATTACAGTGTCGGCATGAAAATGGGCCCCACAGGAGATAAGTAGGGGCGTAGCCCTTACAGTGGTGAACTCCCGCTGCGCCTTGTAGTGCACGCAGCTCGTCACAGTCATACCTGATGGTAGGAGGAGAATGGGCAGCATGCCCTGCGCCCGGCGCGGTCTTAGCGCGGACGGGCGCAGACGGGCTTGGCTTAGGCGCGGCTTCGGCGCGTATCCGCTGCGACGTCTGGCCGCTTTACACATTATGTAGGGAGATAAGAGGGTGGGAGGACGGCGCGACTAGAGCGCTCTCCCCGCCTACCTCACTCAAGATGGCGCCCACCGCCGCCGAGTATCGGCTGAGAAGCGGCTGGGTGGATTGAAGGAAAATGAAAGGTGTACAGGTGTCAGAATGCCTAAAATATCAATTCCCCTTATATTAAAAGCCCCCAAAGATGAACATCAAACGATTTCTGAATTGGTTAAAAAGACGCTCCAAGTGCAACAATCACAAGTCTAAAATTAGGTTTCAAAATATCACGTTCGTTAAAAACATCAGCAGCTCGCAGCCCCAGTTCCCCTCACCAGGGAGAGCTTCTGAGAGCACCGAGCGCTGCGAAGGGCTCAATTTAAATACACCAAGAGGGCGGGAGGACGGCGCGACTAGAGCGCTCTCCCCGCCTACCTCACTCAAGATGGCGCCCACCGCCGCCGAGTATCGGCTGAGAAGCGGCTGGGTGGATTGAAGGAAAATGAAAGGTGTACAGGTGTCAGAATGCCTAAAATATCAATTCCCCTTATATTAAAAGCCCCCAAAGATGAACATCAAACGATTTCTGAATTGGTTAAAAAGACGCATCAAGTGCAACAATCACAAGTCTAAAATTAGGTTTCAAAATATCACGTTCGTTAAAAACATCAGCAGCTCGCAGCCCCAGTTCCCCTCACCAGGGAGAGCTTCTGAGAGCCTGATTATCAATTTTATCTCTCCATGCTTCAATCACACTCCCGCTCTCTTTCTTTAACATTATAAACCGCTCCTTGACCAAATTCCTATTGAATAATCGTAAGGCTAGGATTTCACTTATTCGACCTCAACAGTCCAAAGAATTAGGGGGGGTTAATTTTCCTAATCTTAGATGTTATCATTCTGCATTCACCCTGAAACAAGTTTGGACCTTTCTGTCTGACTCCTCACATACACCTTTAACAGCCTGGAGCTCATTACAACAATCCCAATATGCACCATTCTCTTTTTCTGCTGCCACTTGGTTATCTCAGCCCCCCAAACGTTTCTTATCACCCACTTTCAAGCACTCTACTTCAGTTGTAACTTCTTTGTTTAAAACTCATTTTTATCACTCAGAAAATTTTGCACACACTCCTGTTTGGTACAAACATTTAAAGATTAAAAACAGAGTTCTCTTTTGGAAAGAATGGATTGATAAAGGCATTATCACATTTGAGCCTTTGATGATTGATGGGTCTCCTATGGACACGCAGATCAAAGAATAGTATGGCATATCTCTTTTACATGCTCCTCATCACCCTCTCCTCAGATTATCTAAAATTCAACTCCACTCCCAGAACTCTTCCTTAGCCTTACACAATCAGACATCCAATCTTTTGCTAGATTTCTCTACTCAGTTCAAGGCATCCGATATATACCAAATATTATCTCACCCCACAAATCCTAGAACCACATCCAGTATAGAACTTCTTTGGGAAAAAGATTTGGCACATGAATTTTCGTTCCAAACTTGGGGTTCCATGTGGGCAAAAATCCATACCTCCTCACGCTCAGCAAGTACAACGCAGACTCTATATTACTTTTATAATAGGCTTTTTCTCACCCCTACGGATCTCCACAAATTTTACTTGTTGGATGCTACAAAATGCTGGTCTTGCACTCATGTAAACAATGATTTACTTCATATGTTCTTTCTCTGCCCTCTGGTTAAGAATGTTTGGTTACTTATTTGGAAGAAATTTAATGAAATCTTATCTTCCAATGTTCCCTTTGATATTGTTCATGTTTTTTTGGGTGGCACCTCTCCTGTTTGGGGTAAATTTATTGACTTGTTTATAGCTATTACCTTTCAGATCATCACCACCAACTGGAAGGATGCTACTAGAATCTTGTACCAAGCTTGGTTGAATCTGTTATGTCATAATCACAGACTAGATTGTGCACATGCTACCTCTATGCCTCTATTGATTAAAAAAGATTTACTTTGGATACCACTCACCACATTTATTTCCAGGATGGCCGTTTGATCTATGTTGTATGTATATTGTCATGTACCAGGTTGCTGGTCGCGGTGTTGATTTCGGTCGGAGACAGTCTTTGGATTACATGCTGGAACTTATCATGGCTCCACAGTGACAGTTAATGAGGACAAGCGCAACTGTTGATAGTGTGCTACTAGAATTGGAATATATATTGGGTGAACTTCGCTCCAAGGGAGTGTGAAGTATAAAAGTATCGGGAGATAAAAAAACTGTACAAATTGGAGATTTGCCTTGAGAAAGCCCATAGCGGGCGAAACGCGCGTCGGCTGTCAAGAACCATGTTTTAAAAGAAATAAAATTTGGATTTTGGCTACACTACGAGACTCCTTGGGATAAAGAAATTGTGTCTGTGCGTGCTTACAGCACATGGATGAAAGAGACTTTCTGTGATGTGCATTGATGTTATTGTGTCGTACGTGTATTGTCTACTTAATGCATGTTTCATGCTCTCATAAAAGCATAACATGCCTCTTAAACATGATCAATGATGGGATTTTACTAATCTAAATATTCTTTTTTAATGTTTATTTTCAGTCCAGTGTTGTAAAAATCAATCTTGTGTGACCAGCCTTCTCTTGAAAATTCATCCAGACCCCAAAGGATGATCCTGTGGCCCTCCTGCTACTCAACCCTTCCTTCCACTTCAATTTGTCTTAACCTTCTTATCCCACACTTATCCTCTTCTTTACTTTTTTCAAAAAGCTGCTTCTTTCTGATTCCCTTCCTAACCCCTTCCACCCTGCCCCCTCCCCATTCCATTCCCTTTGTTGTGCCATCATCCCTCTATATCCTCTGTATTGGTTGCTCCATATAACGTCCACACTCTTCTCTACCACATTTACATTTTCTTTTTACTGCCATCTTTATCTCCCTCTTTGTACCGCTCACTCTCTCTTCAAAAAAGCAGCAAGGCTGTGCCTATTACTAACTAAAAATGAAGATAGTACTCCAGTTCAGACGGCACTTCGTTGGTTTCCCGTGAGGCACAGAAATTAAAGATGCTCTTAATGTTCCACAGAGCTTTTACGAGGAGGGGCCTGAGTTGCTCCCACACGCTTGATCCTGTTTACACAATAGCAACAAACTTCCACTTACACCAAAGCCCAGCTAATCTTCCAGAGGAAGAGGAAAACAGCATGGCTGCATAACTTTAAGGGTATAGGGGCAAAAGGCTGGAGCAATGTGGCTAAGCATATTCAGACACATCTGATGCACAACATACGCACAGGAAAGATCTGAAAACCATCCTGCACAGATGAACTTTGGATTGCAAATTCCTGATGGCAGTATTTCCCCACTTTTAACTTGAAATGACTGGGCCACATGGTACCTGAAGCTATCTTGAATATTTGGCAATACACAAACTTGCAATGCGTTGCCTCCTGCCCACTGGATTAGGTTTGCAGGACCTCTTATGGCAGGAGCTGCTGTCTTGAACCATTAGGTCACCGGCTGTGTTGTCACTCATATACAGCCTTACCAGGCCACTGACCGCCTTGGCCAGTTTCACAAGAGCACTGAGGCAGCCCTAAGGTTGTGTGTCTCACTTTACAAAACTCTTTGAAAAAAAACAACTACTAATCAGGCTTTAGCTAATGATTGTTTCTCAATGCCCTCTCACTGGGTGCTCCCCCCAGGTGAACTTTTGACCTTTCCCAAAAGGGCAGCCCAGAGACTTGGGCTGGTGAACTATGCAGCTTCATCAGTGTACCAGAGCAGGCCAGAGTTTGTGTGGGTCACTGAGATGCTTTGTGAGAAGCATACTGTTTCTGCCCTTGCCCAAGTAAAGCCAAGGCCCTTCAGTCACCCACTGTGCAGCCAGGCAGCGTCTCGGTGGCATACCCCAAGCGCTATGTCATGTCACAGAGCATAATGCATAATGAATTATCATGCACACACTGTATTCACTGGGCCCCAGGAATCTATCTGCACAGTGCCCCTTCATACAATAGAGCCAAATGCATTAGTCTGTTTAGACGCCTTTTGTGATGTAAATATTTTTGAGGCGCAAGAATAACAAATCAAATTGCCCTGTAACTTGCACATGTTGGTACTTCATGTAATCTGTTATATTGCCTCATGCTTTTCACCAGTGGAAGAAAAATGCGCCTGTTGTGTCCCTGTGTGATACATTTTTATTGTAAAAATAAATGAAATGCTACTGTGGCAGAACACTTTCTAAAGAAAAGAGGCCCCTTCTAGGATATTACCCACACAATAGTGTTGCAAATGATACATGAGAAGTAAAGCAGAAATATTGTGGCATACTCTTGGAAAGTTGAGAACGAACACAGCATGATCGCAAACAGAACAACTGAAAAAATAATACCCACATAATAGAATTAAACCTTCGTGAATAAGGTCGCTAAAAGAAAGATGAAATATTAGGGTGAAATGAAAGCCGTGCAGAGAAACAATGTATATCCAACAGAGAACAACGGGTAAATAGAGATTTCAACTAACTAGATGGAAAGATTCATAGGCATAGAATATTTTAATATTTATTTTCTTATTTTGTATGGTTATTTATATAGAGAAAACCTAGCCCGAGGGTATGTAGAGTCCTTCACAGGGTTCGAACAAACTACTGAATCATGGGGGAGGGGGGGGGGGTACATTTAAATATGGTTTCGTCAGGACGGTAGTGACAATAGAGGCTTTAGCAAAGCTAATAGCTCTTGTCCTTTCTTAGGGGAAGTGGTTGTAATAGTTGAAGCATCATCCGTATATATCCTAAATGAGAGTGATATGCATAGGAGACAAAAAATTAAATTTTTGTTGTAAGAGGTGAGCTTAAAAGATATTAACAGAAAAACATTGCATTTTAGATAATTTGACAAAAGGGCCTTATTTTCATAAAGTGAACACTGGAAGCTCTAATCTAACACAGGTCTCGGCCGCGGTTTCAGGGTCATTTGTTTACTGAAACAAAGTAAAGTTTCACTATCGATCACAACTTGGTTAAATCTATGCTGCCCTTGACCCACCATAGCACTCATAGGATCACAAAAACAAGCATTGACAAAGAATGTCTGGCCTTTGCAACTTGGTGCGATGGTTACATTTATTTGAATTTTTATTGGGACAAAATGGTACAAAAAAAAAGAAAACAATAAAGAACACATATGCTGTGGCTTGACACATGCTTGGAATATAAATGTATATAAAAAATTGTGGAATGAAGGCCAGTCAGGCCGGTTGTATTCGGTGGATGAACCATAGACTGTTACATTCCAGTGGTTATGTCGGAGCTCGAAGATTCACAGTAAAGATGATCCCAAATACTTTTGTTCATTTGAATGATGGAAAGCATTGCATTTGGTATGTATTCAGTTGAGTAGAATCTAAGAAATGGAGCAAATATGATGGACGATGGATTTCAAAATGCACTAAATAAACATCTAGAAGTTTTGTTTGAAAAACGTTTTGACAGAATTCCAACATTACAGTGTATTGGAAGTGTGGTCCCTTCAATTGGCTGGATTTCAAACTTGCCAATGTAGACATCTAGGGGCAGATTTATGTCGGACTTGCGCCACGTTTACGCCGCCGTTGCGTGACGCAACGGTGCGGAAACGTGGTGCATCCCTGTGACCTATTTACAACGTGACGCATCTAGGCAGATGCGTCACGTTATAAAGCCCTGCGCCACATGAAACCTGCATCAGGTTTCATGTGGGCGTTCTGTCGCAGGGTGGGCGTTCCCTCGTAGGAAAGCCCCATAAAACTGACGCAGTGAAATCTACAAGATTTCACTGAGTCAGTTTTACGATGCTGCTGCGCCAAATCCTTACGCCTGCTTCAAGCAGGCGTAAGGAGTGACGCACCACGTTATGCATGGGTGGCCTCTATACATTGCAGGAGTTGCGTCGCACTTGCGACGCTACTCCAGCAATGCGCCGCCCGTACACCACAAGTTGTGTCACGCATCTGCCCTTCCTTGCACCATGGTGCGCCGCATTGTAAATGCAGCGCATCTGTGGTGCCGCAAGGAGGGAATTGCGTGACGCATCAGTTCTGGCGCATCCCTGCTGATTTGCAGAGATGCGCCAGAACTCATAAATATGCCCCCTAGTATTTAAAAAAACAAAAAAGGAAATTGGCATAATTTCTAAATCACAGCGTATTGGGCGTGTGTGGTGGCTTCAAGGCACACAGCTCTCTTCACAGCGGTCCTCCCCTGGCATACTGGGTTGCGGACCCCTAAATGACCTGATCACTGCAGCAGCCTTGCAGACGGAGTCCACTCAACAGAGTTCTTCAGTGGACCTCACTCCCACCAACGCTTTCCTCTTCTTAATAGGGCACACTGGTCTTGGCATGCAGGTGGGCGCTGGTGACCCAGGGCAGGTGGTCTTGGTTTCTCTGGGTGAAGTCTCCTCACTCAGCAGGTAGACTAGCAGGCTTCAGCCCCTAGTCCTGACCACTGGCAAAAGTCTTGCAGAGCTTCCCCTCTTCACACAGTCTGTTTGGCTGCTTGGCAGATAATTTTTGGGGTCCCAAACTCCTCTTCTTTTAGTCCATTTCCGGTCACTAAATGAGATTTAGGGCCTGAGTCTTTGAAGTTTTATGTTTGAGGTCTGCTCTAATCCACTCCTCTACTCTCTCTTCCTCTTGAAAAGCAGTCTGTCACAGTAGGAATGACTCCAAAGCGGACAACACAGGCCAAGGGAGTGACTAGAGTTCAAACTGGGATGTCAACCACAGTGATATGTGAATCAAAAGGTTAGCACAGGGCTCCCAGCCCTACTCATATTGATTCTCTTATAGCCCCATCTTCTTCTGGAGATGTCCTCAGACTCCTTTTTAGGTCTCGGCCTAGCGAACACTGCGCAGCAGTGTTTGCGCAGCCAGAGTCCTTTTCTCGGGGTTTTGAAAATGGACCTTGAAAATGACTGCGCTCGTGCGTGTTCATTTTCTATGGTCCATTTTCATTGGGCTTTGTGTGCGTGTAGTTTTTTAACAGAACACGCAATAGGCCATGGGCGGTCGCGAAGCTCCGCCCATGGCCTATTGGTGTCTGTTACGCGCACCAAAGGCCATATGTCTTCAATTATGGTGCCCAGACACGGACGCGATAATTGAAGACTTATCTTCACAGTGGTGCGCGCACCACTCGCGGGCGTTTTTTTTTACAATAGCGATCACGAAAGCGATCGCTTTCACTGCCGCTTGAACATCATGTACAGTGTGCATCATGAATGTATCAGTGTTTTTTATTCAATAACAGGCTGAACCTATTTTTTGTGGCATTATTTTGTGAATCTCCATTGCAGATTCACAATTCTTTGAACTATAAATAGAGACAGCTGCAGGTTCGGAGGAGGGCTGTACCTACCCATCACAAGCTCATGATAGTTTCTATTTCTCTAAACAATCGCACAATAACCCCATGATCTACAATAAAAAAATACATAATTTATTAGAGACACTCAGCCACATTATGCCTACAACTGAGGTTGCCTAGCTGGAGACTGGCTCTTGCCTTCTTAACTGAAGAAGAATACATCTCTAACTGTAAGAAGTAGTGTTTTTCCTTTCCAAACACACAGTCACAACTTAACCAATGCAAAACCGCACTAGGCCGTACAGACACACAACCTTTTTATGAGTTAAAAACACAGTCATGCTATGCGTTAGAGGCTCACAATTTTGCAATGTGTTACATACACAAAATTCTCCGATATGTTATCATCACACAATCACAAACTGCTTTACAGACACAGCAGTGAGATGCCTTTTCAACACTCTCACACAATTATACTGTGGCTTACAGGTGCACGTGTGTTTTAAAGGCACAACATCTCACCATATCGAACAAAGCAGAGACTAAAAGTCAGATCTTTGCATGTACATAGCCACTTTCCCCGTATTACACAGACACGACCATACTGGTTGATTTACAGACAGCAATTCCTTGCCCAACACATATATCCTTATGGACGTGACGCTGACATAGCCCCACTTACCTCCACTCTCACTCATCGGTCGCAAGTCTCACCCCACGGAGCGCGACAAAGCCTCACGAACGGCCAGCTCAAAGCTCTCATTTCCTCTAGTGTACTCGAGGGCGGACAGGAGAGGGGCTCACTTCTGGGATGAACTCTTGTCCCGCCGCCGTCCCATCCCCAGAGATCACCTGTGCGGTCACGCTCTGGTCTGCTCGCGCTGGGTGCGCTCCCCAGCTGTCGTGAGAGGCTCACGTGCCACGCTTTTGTTTCCCAGCACGCAGCTGCCTCCAGAGCACGCAGAAGCCCGAGGTCACGGACCCGCGACACACAACCCTGCTCTGCACAGTATCACTCAGTCTCCTTGAACACACCCATCCTTTCATGCTCACATGCAGGCTTCTCTTTCTCAACACACACACACGCACGCACGAAAAAAGCCACAAGGCCACCTCCCCGCACTGGGTCACACGTTAACCCGTTCCGCACCAGAGGGCAGTTGGAAGGGGCGCACTCGTTTCTTCTGGGACTTGAAGTTTGGCTTCTGCAGTTAGACGTGCAGAACTACCAAACAAGCATTTGGGTGGGGATTGAGTGGTGCTGTAGGCGTTGCGGGTTGAGTGGTGATGTAGGCATTGCGGGTTGAGTGGTGCTGTACATGGTGGGGATTGAGTGGTGATGTAGGCGTTGCGGGTTGAGTGGTGCTGTACGCGGTGGGGATTGAGTCAAGTCAAGTCAAGTCAGAGAATTTGTATAGCGCACTACATACCCAGAGGGTCTCAAGGCGCTTGAGGGGGGGTGGGGAATTACTTGTCGAATATCCACGTTTTAAGTTGCTTTCTGAATGCTAGGTGGTTCTGGGTAAGGCGAAGGTAAGTGGGAAGTGAGTTCCAGGTTTTAGCTGCCAGGTAGGAGAAGGATCTACCTCCCATGGTGGTTTTGTTGATGCGAGGTACAGTGGCAAGGGCTTGGTTGGATGATCGTAGCTGGCGGGAGGGGGTGTAGAAGGACAGTCGTGTGTTGAGGCATTCTGGTCCGATTTCGTAGAGTGCTTTGTGTGCATGGGTTAGGAGCCGGAAAGTGATTCTCTTATTGACGGGAAGCCAGTGGAGGTTTTTCAGGTGACCAGAGATATGTTCTTTACGCGGGATGTCTAATATGAGCCTGGCTGAGGCGTTTTGGATTCGTTGGAGTTTTTTCTGGAGTTTAGCGGTAGTCCCGGCGTAGAGGGTGTTTCCATAGTCCAGTCGGCTCGTGACCAGAGCGTGGGTGACCGTTTTCCTAGTTTCGGTGGGGATCCAACGAAATGTTTTTTTGAGCATGCGAAGAATGTTGAAGCAGGATGAGGAGACGGCGTTGACTTGTCTGTTCATTGAAAGTGAGGAATCCAGGATGACGCCCAGGTTCCGTGCGTGGTCTGTCGGGATGGGTGCTTTTCCAAGGGCTTCTGGCCACCAAGAGTCGTCCCATGTGGAGGGGGAGGTACCTAAGATGAGGACTTCTGTTTTATCTGAGTTCAGTTTCAGACGGCTGTGTTTCATCCATTCGGCTACTTCTTTCATTCCTTCGTGTAGGTTAGTTTTGGCGGTGCTAGGGTCATTGGTGAGTGATAGGATCAGTTGAGTGTCATCCGCGTAGGAGATGATGTTGAGGTTGTGTTGGCGTGCGATGACCGCGAGGGGGCTCATGTACACGTTGAAGAGGGTGGGGCTGACTGAAGATCCTTGTGGTACGCCGCAGATTACTTCAGTGGCCTCTGACTTGAATGGTGGAAGGCGGACTCTCTGGGTTCTTCCGGTGAGGAACGAGGTGATCCATTCTAGTGCTTTTCCTTGGATTCCGATGTTTCTGAGGCGCTGTAGAAGGGTGCTATGGCAGACTGTGTCGAAGGCTGCGGAGAGGTCGAGGAGGATGAGGGCGACTGTGTCTCCATTGTCCAGTAGAGTTCGAATGTCGTCTGTTGCTGCGATGGGGGCGGTCTCAGTGCTGTGTTTTGCTCGGAAACCGGACTGTGAGGAGTCGAGGGATTTGTTGGCTTCGAGGAAGGCGGCGAGCTGGTTGTTGACAGCTTTTTCGATGACTTTGGCCGGGAATGGAAGGAGCGAGATGGGGCGGTAATTTTTGAGTTCAGTGGGGTCCGCTGTGGGTTTTTTCAGAAGGGCGCTGAGTTCAGCGTGTTTCCAGCTTTCCGGGAAGGTGGCGGAGTTGAAGGAGCAGTTGATGACGTCTCGGAGGTGCGGTGCTATGATGGAGTCTGCTTTGTTGAAGATGTGGTGAGGGCAAGGGTCTGTGGGGGATCCTGAGTGGATGGAGTTCATCAGGCGGATGGTGTCCTCAGTGGAGATTGGGTTCCAGTCATTAAGGATGTTCGAGGGGGGTGAAGGTCCAGCAGATGGTTGGGTGGGTTGGTCTCCGGGTTGGTTGTCGAAGCTGTTGTGGATGTCTGCAATTTTGTTGTGGAAGAATGAAGCTAGGGAGTCGCAGAGGGCTTGAGAGGGGGTGATGTCGTTAGAGTTGGCCGAGGGATTGGTAAATTCCTTGACGATGTTGAAAAGTTCCTTGCTGTTGTGGGCGTTGTTATCTAGTCGGTCCTTGAAGGCGGTTTTCTTGGCCTTTCGGATCAGTTGGTGGTGTATGCGGGTGGCGTTTTTGAAGGCGTCCTTGGTGCTGGTGGTTGGGTCTTTTTTCCAGGCCTTCTCAAGGGAGCGGCAGAGTTTCTTGGATTTCTTAAGATCCTCGTTGAACCATGAGGCCTTCTTGCTGCCAAGTTTGCTTTGTCGTTTTTTCAGTGGTGCTAGGATGTCGGCGCTGTTGGATAACCATAGGGTGAGGTTGGTGGCGGCTTGGTCGGGGTTTGAGGAGTGAGCTGGGGGGTTTAGAAGAAGCGATGAGGAGATCTGGTCGATGGTGATTTTGTTCCAGTTTCTTTGCAGAGTTGGTAGGGGGTGGTTGTTGGGTTTGGGCTTGTTGTAGGTAAAGTGAACGCAGCTGTGGTCAGTCCAGAGGAGAGCCGTAGTGTGGCTGAAGGAGACATGATTGCTGGAGGTGAAGATAGGGTCGAGGGTGTGACCTGCGATATGGGTGGGGGAAGTGACCAGTTGTTTAAGTCCGAGGTTGTCCAAAAGGGTGGTGGAGTTGCAGTCGTTGTTCTTTTCAAGGTGAAAATTGAGGTCTCCCAGAAGGATGTAGTCCTCGGAGGGGAGCGCGTGTGGAGTGATGAAGTCCGTGATGTCTTCACTAAATTGTGCGCGGGGTCCTGGTGGCCTGTAAAGGAGGGTGCCTCTGAGTGTGGTCTTGGGGTCGATGTGGATCTGGAAGTGAAGGTGTTCAGAGCTGGCGAGATTGACGTCTGAGCTGGTTGAGATGTGGATGGATTTCTTATGGACGATAGCGATTCCTCCTCCTGTGTGGCCGGTACGGTCCTTGCGTATGATCTTATAATCTTCTGGGATGGCAATGGTGATGTCTGGGGCGGAGGAGGCGTTCATCCATGTTTCTGTTAGGAAGGCGACGTCCGGAGAGATGGTGTCTAGTAGATTCCATAGGTCAATGGCGTGCCTGTGGACCGATCGGGTGTTGAGCAAGATGCATTGTAGGTGGTTGGGGTCGGGAATCTGTGGTGTGGTCGTAGCGGAGTTGTTGTCGGTGCCGATGAATTTGCAGGAGTAGCATGAGAAAGGTCCATGGGTGTGTCCAGGAGCGGCTTGGACGCAGTTGGGAGAGCGGCCGGGGTTAAGGGCTAGGAGGGTGGTGGCATCGTAGGTAATGCGGGAGGGCTGGGCAATGCGGGGGCCAGGGGGTCTGGCGCTGGGCGCGGTCCAGGCGCGGACGGGCGTAGACGGGCTTACCTTTGGCGCACCTTCGGCGTGTCCGTAGCGCGTGGACGCTGCGCGTGGGTGCATCTGTCCATAAATGGATAGTGGGGGGGCGGAGCGTGGGAGGGTCAGCTTGGGAGGCGGGAGCGGGGAGGAGACACTGGGGCAGGTAAACAAACAACAACAGCAAAATGGCGGTGGGGTAGCGCGATTTCAGCAGTCCCCGCGCTAAAGTTGCCAGATATCAGGAGCACTGATCAGAACAACAATATAAAATATAGCGCAGGAAAAACGCTATTAGTTAAAAGTTAATTACAATTCTGAACAGGAAGAAAAACGAAAAACGATACCAAGCTCTATACAGGAGCGCTATGCAGGGGAGAAGGCAGGCGCTGTGCAGCAGTACACTATTAGTTAAAAGTTAATTACAATTCTTAACAGACAGAAAAACGAAAAACGATACCAAGCGCTATGCAGGAGCGCTATGCAGGGGAGAAGGCAGGCGCTGTGCAGCAGTATACTCTCTGTGGGGTAGGGCTCGAGGAGGAGCGAGTGGGAGCGACCTCTGAGAGCGAGAGTCAGACGGTCACTGTAGGCGCTGCGGGTTGAGTACATAAATACATAAATCTGAACCCAGTACCCACTGTGTATTGTACCATCCACAGACACACACATCCAGTGCAGGTGTACGACCTACACACATTTCAGAGTACAGTTACCTCTGTGTACCGTACCACTCATAGGTACACATACATCCAGCATGTGTATTCACCATGCACGCACAGCCCAATACTGCATTATCCTTCTATTGTACCCTTCCCAGGCACACACAAATCCAGTGCAGATGCATCGCTGCAGCTCTCAGCAGCAGCTCTCAGCACTTTACAACTACCTGATATAGGGCAAGGGAGAGTTAACCACACAGCAGCAGAACTTTAAAAATGAGTGAACCTGTAGGTCTCACTCCAGTGACACAGGTTAAAAAGAACCTGTTCGCTACTACGGATAACTACATGGTATGATGCCACCACCGTGCTTGTGCTTCTTAACTTCTGGTGAAGGCAGTAGCATTTCACCACTATGAGAGTAGCAATTTGGGCGCCCCTCCAAATCCAACAAGACCTCAATCCATGAGACATGTCTTTGTCGTGGTGCACATGCATGATCTGTGTTTGCCTAGGACAACAAAAATTAGCATTAGGGGTCCAGACAACAGTACAGTTGGGCAATCAGGGCAGGGGTGCACATATATTACCATGCAGAGCACTTTTTCATGCCAATACCTTGTGGAAGCAAGCTAATGTAATAAATATCCTTCTGTAAAATGAGGGCAGGCATCAGCTTCTTAGATCACCGAGTAGAAAGAATTCTGGTCTGATTTAGAGTACGGCAGCCAGGTTACTCAGTCACGAATGTGACAGATATCCGGTTTGCTGTATTAAAAGTGCCAGTGGATATGATGCACATCTAATATGGGAGACGGGATATCCGTCACATTTGTTACTGAGTAAACCTCAGCCAAACTCTAAATCAGGACCTTAGTCCTGAGAATCTTCAACTCAACTGTGCATCAAGTCACACTATTGGAGACCAATTTTTAAAAGTTGTTTAACCTCTCTGTTCATAAGGACCACCCTAAAAAACAGAAGTTCACAAAGCACACTTAGCATGCTTGCATGCGCACTGTTTTTTTTTGCATGTGCAATGGTAAACCATGTACATGTAGGTGGCCCAGGTACACTATCTGCATAAACTGAAAGTAGATGTGATGTGATGATGGAATATGCAAGTGCATTCCTTAATCGGTAAGGAATGTTCCTGCTTGTGTGCCAACCCTGGTTTTGCCTTGACCAGGCCAAGTCAGACCAGACCAGGACATATTAGACTTTCCTATCTTCTATTAAGAGTACAAATGCACTATTCATATAGTCTAGAAGCTTGCAGATATCAGTATACCAAGTCTGTTCCACAAGTGTAAAGGAAGCGCATGCATAAAAGGATGTTGGACCCAAAGCCAATACTTTGATTAGGGAAGTGCGACTGGTGCGGCTTCACTGGGCTCTGACCTAGAGGGGGGACACCAATTTCAAGGGGGTGCTGTGTTTGCAATAACTTACTGGTTTAAAAGCATCTGCTGAAGAATTCCTTCTGTGTCAGCTTTCAGGCAGCATTAAAAATGTCAAGATAGCTCTTCGATTAATATTCCTGCTAGAGAGAGTGAGTGGAGAATTGTCTAGTGGTAGTTTTGACTCACCATAAAGTAGTACAGAGGGTTAATATGCCTGCTGCAAAGAACAGATCTGTATTTTGTGTGGATAGCTGAGTGGATTTGTAAATCCAGCCTTTTGTTTACCCAAATTTTATTGGGTTTCAAACAGTCTCATCTTACATGAATCGCATTCACATTATACGTGCATTTTTATATGTTTACTTTCTGGTGCGTCTAATCAAACTGCCCAAGAACTAAACTCCCCACCTCCCCCTACCTCCCTATGAGTTGCTGTTGGTTCTAAGTAAATATGTCGCTGGTTGGCGCTAGCTCATTATAGGTCTTGTCTCATTTCTGGGTATCGAGGTGTTGGTTTATTCCTGCTTGTTCACCTCCCCTCTCCTCTTGGTCCTGTGCCATCGGTTGCAGGCATTTCTGCTCTGTTTTATCCCTCTCTGTCAGCTGCTAACTCACATACTAGGCGTTCCCATGCCCTCGCCCGGTCTATTTTACCTATTCCCCACCTAGCTTCTCTGAGTAAGAGTCTTCCTTCTACCGCACCAATTTTTCCATTTCCTTTTTCCATGTGCCCACCCGTGGTCCTTTTGGTGTTATCCAGTTCCTAGCTATCTCTAGCTTGGCTAGGACATAAGCAAGGTCCGGAAATTTCCCATTCGTTTTATTTTTGGCTGTGTTTGGAAACCAACTTAATACGTAGTGGTCTGGGGTTTGCGGTAGCTCCTTGTGAATGACGTCGCCTTTTGTGCGTCGTATCTCTTCCCAGAACGCATGCAGTATGGGCAGTCCCAAAACATGTGCAGAATGTGGGCTTCTCTCTCTCCGCATCTGGGGCATGTCGTGGAGTCTACCCCAAAGTGCTGCCTGATGCGGGACGGAGTAGATACGCCCTGTGGAGTACGTAGAAGTTTATTAGTTTGAAACACGCGTTCCTAGACGCCTTCAGGGTTCTTTCCACTATCGTATCCCCGTCTTTCTCCGGTATCTGGTTCCCAAGGTCTTCCTTCCATTGCATTTGTAAGTGATCCAGTGGTCTTTGCATGTCCTGCTTGATTGCTTTGTAGAGACAAGATACCGTTTTGATCGTACCCGCCAACAGTACAATATATCTACATCCTGCAAGTGCTCGGGGCTCTGCACTGCCCATGCCCCAGTGCTTCCCAATCCTCCACGTGAGTGCTGTATGCCTCAGGAACTGCCCCCCCTGCAAGTCATATTCCGCTCGTAGCTCTTCAAAAGGGAGCATTACTGATTCTCCATATAGGTCTCCCATCACTTTCAGACCTGCCTCTTCCTAGTCCTCTAATCCCATCCAGTGCTCTCCCTGTGGGAGGCAGCGTAGCTTTGTTAAAGGTAGGTCTGGAGAGTAGGGCCCAGTCGCCTCAAATATCTGGCCCAGCAAAGCATCACCACCCTGGTCTCTGCCGTGTCTCCTGACGGATTCCTCTGCACTCGCAGTAGTATCTTCGCGAGGCCCACCCACTCCAGTGCCGCTTTCGGCTTCCTGCTCTCCCACCTCCCAGCTGTCCAGCCCTCCCCCTCACACTACTTAATGGTGGTTGCTGCGTGGTGAAAGGATCAAACTCACTGACCTTGTCAGTGAACTGCTTCCCTTGCCGCACAGGTCCGCCTGGTAGCTGCTGCCCCTAGCAGGTCTGTGAGTTTGAGGCCCTCCTCTACCCCCAGTCATCCACCTGCACCTGATCCCTAGTGGTCCAGTGGGGAGCGTCTCTGCTGTGCTGCTGCTCTGCTCTCTGTCTCTCTGCTTTCTGCCTATTTCTCCTCTGATCTCTTTTATACTTTGCTTTCATCTTTTCTGCTTTTTGTCACTTTTGTCACTTTTTCACTTTCTGTGCCTTTTTACTCTCCGTGTCACTTCTGCTGCTTATCCTCGTGGCCCTGACACCGTCCAGCGCCGCTTTCCTGCTTCCCGCTTTCCTGCCTCACAGTTGTCCAGCCCTCCCTCTCACACTACTTAATGGTGACCGCTGTGCAGCCATGCAAAGGCAAGCCTGTCTGCACCTGTCTTTGCCTGTGCCCAGCACCACAGAACCCTTGTCCTCGGACCATCCACAACTATGACACCAGCACCCTCCACACCCTCAACACTAGACAGCACTTCGCCTGCCACCTCACCTTGCTGAACGACACCCAGGGCCCTTTCTCCTGCTGCAACTGCAGCAGCACCTCCGCCTGCCACAGCACAACCCCACACAAACCGACCCGATCACCTCAGTTGTATCCTAATCAATACATGCTCCCTCCGCAAACACGCTGTTCTGCTCGACTGTCTCCCCCAACATCCCCTTCCTCACAGAAGCCTGGATGAACCCCACCTCAGCCCCAGACATCACCAGTGCCATCCCAGACAGCTCCAAAATCATCCTCTAGGACCGTTCCACCCGACCAGGAGGAGGCATCGCCATCGTAGCAATTGAAACAAAACAACCTAGGTACTTGAACGTAACACTAGTCAAAACCTAATATTGCACAGAAAGAGAGGTTACAAATAGTATATACTCAATATTTATTGAATTCTTCATGGAAAAACAAATATCACATATTGTCAATTACAAGTTAAAATGTATCACAATTCATATTAAAAACATAAAAAACAAATGACACAACAATAAAAAAGTGGCAAAAGGAATAAATCTTGACGCGCGTTTCGGCGACCAGCGCCTTCTTCTGGAGCAGCCACGTTTACCCTATACAATAAAGAAAATTTAATAAAAAATATAGAACAAGAATAGCAACATTAAATTCCTCATATACTAATCAAAAAATACATACACAGTGTCTAAACAATTAAACTTATTTATATCCTCTCAATTTTGACTAGTTTACACATTGTATTATGTGCCCCTGTTACGGGCTTTCATTTCTTTGTTCATTTTGGAAGGACCCTGGACCCACGACTTACATTAATGATTTAGGAAATAATACTGCAAATATGCATTACGTGGGAGGCAGGTATCCTGGGTAGGGAGGAAAATGGAGGGGGGGAAAGGGAGAGGAAGGGGAGTTGAATGACAAGGACCTCCTCCGAGAGCATCAGTTTAGTTGATTAATAGTAAACTATTTGCATCAATTAGGTTGGATAATATTAAATTGCCTTGGTAAGTCGATCATGGCACTACAGTGATGTTTATAAATTCAAAGACAGGTTAGAAGACCTATAGGTACTAAATGATATAAAGTTTCAACATATTTATCCTATGTCCAACCTCGTGCCAATTGATCTTAGTGGAGATTTAAGACTAAGGTGTTACTTTTAAATACTTACGTATTAACTTTAGTGTAGTAATTATTGTATGCTATGTCTTCGCCACTGATCAGCAAATTATTCACAAAACTGCAAGGAAATGTCAGAATTATTTCACTTTTTATTTCTAATTGATAGGCGACATTTTAACCATGACTTTGACGATGATATATTTAGTTACCTAATTTCGTAACAGAAAAGGAAGTAGAGTCCTTATCGGTCTGTATTTTATATAGGATGACGATGCCTCTACATGACATGTAAGTGTTCAACCAGTGCCAAAAGAAGACCCCAATTTTTCTCGTATTACTAATTCGTTCTGGAAGAGCTATATTATTAGTGTGAATACATATTCATAGTTTAAAAGTACATACAACAGTAATGCAGCCCAACTGATATACTTGGCTCAAATCGGCGAGATTATGGACATCCGGTTTCTATTAGGGTTGATTCTACAGAATGGGAGACAATAAGACGATCACTACTCTCCCATTATATGGTCGAGATACTATTCTTTTAAAAGATAAAACTGCACATGTTACCTGTCGTGCCTTTTCGCAATTTATTCACTCGGCTTGCACTTATTGCGTCTACGAAGAGTCGAGGTATTTAATTTCCATTTATAAGTAGATTCTAAAGATAAAAACGATAATAAATCAACTATTTAATGTTCGCATGTGGTACTTTCCAAATACAGTCCCATAGGCTATATTGAGGTTAAGGCAAGGAAGCCGCAATTACCTTTTTAATCCGAAAAAGCATAGTCACTTGCTCCCAGGACTTGCGGATGTATAGTAGCACAAGAGCTAAAAAGTAATAGGTATGGACCATATCATTATTAACCACCCTCCAAATGAGAACACTAATATGATGTTGATCGGCTCATTTGCATTAAAAACGGGGAGTACCTTTAATAACTGCAACAGTCGCAGCAAAAGAAGAGGGGAAGTTCTTCCTGATATGGAGAGTTCCCTATATCGATTATTTTGTTCTATGGAACAAAAAAGGAGAAGAAATTTTATTCTTCTTTGCAATTAGAACGTAGAGGCACAGTTTAAAATGTCCTGTCACCAAGCTGCTGCAATATTCAGCAATGATTCAGTACGCTTACCCGGTACGGATATATCAATAGCTCAAAAACGTCCGGGAGCAAGGCGTGGGGGTCTGGTAGCTTCTTTCGATGTCGATGGAGAGATCTCGATTAAAGAATTTGATTTTTTGAATCATAACCAAGGTAAAATGGCATGTGTTTATGGATTGCCAAAAAATCATAAAAACCAGAATAACCCTCCATATCGACCTATAATTTCAACTATAGGTACAATAACGGAACCATTGTCCAAATATGTGGACAATTTTCTTCGTCCATATATCCCTAAGATTAAATCTTACATACGTGACACTGGACACATGATTGCAAAAACTGAGGGGCTAGTGTTCAATCCAGCACATGACCTACTTGTAACCATGGATGTAGAATCTCTGTATAGTAATATACCTCTTTTAGAAGCCATGGAGACTACAGCATGGTTTATTGAAGAGCAATGTATTCCATGCCCATCATCCTTCGTACTGGCTTGTTTGAAAATCGTACTCACTGAGAACATTTTCTGCTTCGGGTCCCATATCTATCGACAGGTCAAAGGAGTCAGTATGGGCGCATCAGTTGCTCCCTCAGTGGCTAATATTTTTATGGCCGCATTTGAGAGAAAGTACATTGAAAATGAAGTCGCCCCCTTTTTTGAATCCATCTCCCATTGGTCCAGATATATAGACGACATATTTTTTATCTGGACCGATGGGAGGGAAACTCTCACTGAGTTTACCGCTTGGATTAATGAAGCCGACCCTAATCTGCGGTTTACCACCCATGTAAGTGCAGAAAGGGTAGAATTCCTAGATATTGTTATAATGAACGGCCATGGCAAATTGAAAGTTGATCTCCATGTTAAGCCAGGAATACACTCCTGCACTATAAAAGTTTCCACCCTAGAATGCAGAAAGATAGTATTCCGTTCTCACAATTTTTGCGTGTCAGACGGAATTGAACTGACCTTGTGGACTTTGACAGACAGGCTCTAATTATGAGATCTAAATTCATTGAGAGGGGTTATCCTCACCGGCTGGTGAGACACTCATATAAAAGAGCTAGATACTATGATCGTGACTGTTTATTGGAAGTCAAAACCCCTAAACAGAATGAACAGGTGGTCTGCATCACTAGGCATTCCACCTTGAATGCTAAAGTGAAGCAGATCATCAGTTCGAATTGGCATACTCTTAACAGCAACTGCACAATGGATGAGAAGTTGGCCAAACCATTATTTGCACACAGGCGAAACAAGAATATTAAAGATTTTATTGTACATTCTCGTTTTTCAAATACAAATAGTCAGCAAAGGTTCATACAAAAATCCATCGTGACAAACAATCCGATTAAAGGAACAGTTCCTTGCTCCAGTTGCATTTCTTGCCGGAGTATTATCTCAGGCGAGGAATTTAGCCTCAATGGACAGCCTATTTAGGCTCCGCCCCTTTTTTTTGCCGAGTGTACTCGAGCAGCCCTGTGGCAGAGGGCTTGCTCGTGGGGGGCACTTGACATCTATTTTAAAACTTGCCTGCTTCCTTTGCTGACTGCAAGCAGCCCTGCTCCTTTTCAGTCCCGCTGACTACGAGCGGTGGACGCCTATCTTTTTTTTAAAAACCCTTCCCAACCCGCCCTGCTGACTCCGCCCACCCTCGTCATCAGCCTATTTAGGCTCCGCCCCCTTTTTTGCCGAGTGTACTCGAGCAGCCCTGTGGCAGAGGGCTTGCTCCTGGGGGGCACTTGACATCTATCTTAAAACTTGCCTGCTTCCTTTGCTGACTGCAAGCAGCCCTGCTCCTTCTCAGTCCCGCTGACTACGAGCGGTGGACGCCTATCTTTTTAAAAAAAAAACTTCCCAACCCGCCCTGCTGACTCCGCCCACCCTCGTCATTAGCCTATTCAAACGGCCCCCATGCGTCAGCGCAGCGGGCGCGACGGAGGCGCGCCGGAGTTGCGCCAGAGTTAAGCCCGTCTGCGCCCGTCCGCGGCCGGACGGGCCCAGGGGCCAGGGACGCTGCCTCTGCCATCTCTTATTCCCGCTCCACTCTAATGAGTCTACAAACCTTTGCTTGCCCTCTACCTCCCGAGACCTGGACCAGGATCTCCTTATTGGGGATTCCAGGTCACTCTTCCCCTCTGCTGGGGCCGTCGTCTTCTTCCACCCTTCCTGTCCCTGCCGAGTCGCAGCTCCGGGTATTATACCTCAACACTCGCTCCATGGTCAGGCATCAAGCCGATATTTTCCATCTTTTATGACAGAGAAGCCAGATGTCCTTTTACTATCTGAGACCTGGCTCACTGACGACTCCCTCCCCGACATCCTTGCTGCACTACCTCCTGACTACTTTCTGCTGAATACCAACCGCCCTGGAGGCCGCTCCGGTGGAGGGGTGGCAGCGGTAATACGGAAGAATCTTAAGATCATTGCCTCTGCCAATATGACCCTCCCCGATGTGGATAACCTGGTCCTCCGTCTTGGGACCGAGGTAGGCGCAGTTACCCTTATGGTACTTTACCGTCCCCCCCACCCCATGCCTTCCTTCCCCTCCTCCTTTACTGAACAGTTAACCAATCTTGCCACCTCTTCCCCCCGTACTATCATTGTCGGGGATTTCAATTACTGGTTCTAGAATGAGGATGCCGGCCCCCATGCCACCGAACTGTTCGAGGCCCTCTCGAGCTTGGATTTTACACAACTAGTCAGGTCTGCCACTCATAGCGGTGGCCATATCCTTGACCACATTTGGGTTCACGGGGTCAAGTCCTCCTGCCCATTCATAACACCTTGTGTGTGGTCCGATCATTTCTTAATTGACACCACCTTTTCGGCCGTTGGCCAGATCAGGACCCCACTTCAGGAGGGCGGCACCGCACGCAAGTGGAGAGCCGCCGACTCCTCCAAACTCTTATCTCATCTCTCTCTCACCCGTCCCTTGTTCCCCACAGACTCAAGCACTGACGAGCTTCAGGGACAAGTTTCTGACTGGCTCACTATAGCCAGCGATACTTTCGCACCTTTAACCAAGTTTCCCCGATCCCGACACTGTCACTCCCATAAATGGTTTACCCCTCACCTTAAGACTTTGCAGTTAGAACTCCGCCGACTCGAGCGCAGGTGGAGAAGAGACTACTGCTTACCTAGCAGAAGTGCATATGTGGCTGCGCGGAACGAGTATAAAAAAGCCATTTCCGCCGCCAAAAAAGCTTATGCCTCAGACAAAATTTTATCTGCCCCCTGCAAGTCTAAGGAGATTTTTTAAATCCTCAATGAATTTACCTCCGATCCTAGGACACTTCCGACTCAGGCCCCCACACAAGAATCATGTAACGCGCTGAGCACTTTCTTTGTCCAAAAAATTGCCTCGATCAAAGATACCATTCCGACTATCCCCCCTGGCGCTGGCTCTGCTTCTCCCCCCCATAATGCCTTTTCTTTTACACTTTTCCCTCCCTTAGACCCTACCGCTTTGGCCACACTGGCCACCCGCGTTAAATCTGGATCCCCAGACGACTGTTGTCCCCCCACCATATTACGAAATATCTGCCACTCTTTACCTGATTGTATCCTTCCCCTGCTGAATTCTTCTCTGTCGTCCGGTACGGTACCCCGCTCCTTCAAGGAGGCCGTGTTGGTGCCTCTACTGAAGAAGCCTGGGGCTGACCCCGCCGTCCCGGCGAATTACCGCCCCATCTCTCTCTTGCCTTTTCTCTCCAAAATTTTGGAAGCCCATGTCACCACCTGCCTCTCACAGTTTATTGAGAACTCCACCTTTCTTGAGACTAACCAGGCCGGCTTCAGACCCGGCCACTCTACGGAGACTGTCATCTTGGCTGTGCTGGATGCCCTGAGAGACGGTGCCGACAAGGGTACCCCCCAGGCCCTGGTCTTATTAGATCTGTCGGCTGCCTTCGACACGGTGGACCACAACATCCTTCTCCACCGTGTCGAGCAAGCTGGCATCCAGGGCCTGGCGTTGGCATGGGTCAAATCCTTCCTGACCGGGAGGTCTCAGACCCTCAGCCTGGGCACTTTTAGAGCTCCTCTGGAGCACTTGCCCTGCGGGGTCCCTCAGGGCTCCTCTCTGTCCCCCCTTCTTTTCAATCTTTATCTTCGACCCCTTCTTTTTTCCTTGAGGCAGTGGGACGTCACCGTCTTCAATTACGCGGACGACCTGCAACTCATCTTCCCTCTTGATTCCCCATCTGCTATTCCCAACTTTCAGGCAGTTATGTCCCACATCCTATCGTGGTTGTGCCAAAATCAGCTTAAGCTGAATCCCGGAAAGACGGAGCTTCTTCTCCCTGGTAAGAGCTCTACCCACTGGGGTCCGCATTTTTGGCCGGCAGAACTTGGCCTTCCCCCCACCCCTGTGGCCTCGGTAAAAAGCCTAGGGATCACTATTGACTCCGGTCTCTCCCTCGGGCCCCAGGTGGGGACAGTTGTCTCCTCCTGCATGTTCCAGCTGCGCAGGATCAGGAAGGTGGCTTATCTCCTCACTCCTGAAGCTCTCCTGCAAGTAATCATGGCCCTTGTCCTCTCCCGCTTAGATTTTTCGAATGCTATCTATCATGGTCTGCCCAAAACATCTCTCTGCAGACTACAATTCGTTCAGAATCAAGCGGCGAGATTGGCCTTTGGGATTCCGAAATGGCAATCCGCCAAACCCCTCCTTCTAAAACTGCACTGGCTCCCCGTCATCTCGAGGGCAGCCTTTAAGATCGGCTGCCTCACCTTTAAATCCTTATCTGGTTCCTGTCCTGTCTTTTTGAAATCTCTCATCAGGACTTACAGCCCCTCTCAGAACCTGAGATCCTCTCATCTGCACCTCTTACTCACTCCCCCTGTCAAACTCTGCAGATCCGGAGGCCGGAGATTTGCATTTCTGGCCCCCAAACTTTGGAATTCCTTCCACCTTTCTCTCAAAACCTCCAATTCCCTTACCCTTTTCCGTAAATCCCTAAAAACTTGGCTCTTCCCTCAATCTGGCTAAACCCTCCCAGTCCCCCAGTAGTCTGCCAGCGCCAGGAAACCCATGGTGTCAGCGCGCTTTATAAATTCCCCTTACAATACAATACAATACAATACTACCCATGCAAAGGAAATGTGGAACTGTAGATCCACGAATGTTATTTATCTTATACAGTGTCCTTGCCACCTCTGTTATGTCGGTGAAACATCGAGAATGATACAAACCCACATGTCTGAACACCGTTCTGCAATCAGAACAAAAAAATTGATTGCCCCCATGGTAAAGCATTTCATTGAACTAAACCATGGGCCAGATGATATAAAATGGCGCATATTAGAAAAAATCCAAACGCCAGATACCAAAGGTGGAATGGCGATAAGGAAGAAAAGAGAGGTCTTTTGGATCTTTCTCTTTGACACCTTTAGGCGTGGCCTGAACAATGAAATCCCATGGGAGAATGCTATCTGTTAATTGAAAGTTTTGGGTTGGAAATGGGACAAACTTCAGTGCTCTGTATAGACTAGGAAGGTTGGGAAATCATGAAACTGCATCTGAGTTTGGTTGAGAGATTTTGTCTTAAATTGTACTCTGGGATATTAATATCTATACTAAGATAGATTTCCTTAATTACTTTCACACGATGTACCTTGATGCAATGAAGATATAACTAGTCACGGGTTTATTGCGTCCGATTTTTACTTATAATTGCATGGCGCGATCTTTTCAATTTAAGAAAAACATCTAGATTATACTTGTCCATCTGACTAATATTACAAGCCTGACCTTATAGAAAAATTTAAGATGAGTTAAAAGTAGCCATCGGCATGTAGACATAGTCTGTCTACCATTGCATTCCTTGAAGCGAACTGGTGATTCCTTCTTTAGTATCTTTTCTGTAAGTTGCACTACAACATAGTATATGGTCTGCAATACTTTGAAGTGAACTAGTGAGTCCTTCCTTAATATTTATGTTGTGAGTTGCACCACAATATACTATATATGATTTGTTTTTATTTTATTTCTCTTCATTTGTAATTCACGAAAGAAATGGGTTAGTCCGTTTTTTGTATTTACAATGCGTTCCTCCCCTCTAGTCCCTCATTGATTACGTTTGCTCTAGAGCGTCATGGCGTAACAGCGTTGTAGTTCCGCTACAGCTGTGAACAATTATACTTATTTCCTTTAACCCGTCGAAAAACGATTTAAAAATAGCCGGAACAAGCCACAATACGATTGTTATCGACATCGAAAGAAGCTACCAGACCCCCACGCCTTGCTCCCGGACGTTTTTGAGCTATTGATATATCCGTACCGGGTAAGCGTACTGAATCATTGCTGAATATTGCAGCAGCTTGGTGACAGGACATTTTAAACTGTGCCTCTACGTTCTAATTGCAAAGAAGAATAAAATGTCTTCTCCTTTTTTCTTTAATAGAACAAAATAATCGATATAGGGAACTCTATATCAGGAAGAACTTCCCCTCTTCTTTTGCTGCGACTGTTGCAGTTATTAAAGGTACTCTTCGTTTTTAATGCAAATGAGCCGATCAACATCATATTAGTGTTCTCATTTGGAGGGTGGTTAATAATGATATGGTCCATACCTATTACTTTTTAGCTCTTGTGCTACTATACATCCGCAAGTCCTGGGAGCAAGTGACTATGCTTTTTCAGATTAAAAAGGTAATTGCGGTTTCCTTGCCTTAACCTCAATATAGCCTATGGGACTGTATTTGGAAAGTACCATATGCGAACATTAAATAGTTGATTTATTATCGTTTTTATCTTTAGAATCTACTTATAAATGGAAATTAAATACCTCGACTCTTCGTAGCCGCAATAAGTGCAAGCCGAGTGAATAAATTGCGAAAAGGCACGAAAGGTAACATGTGCAGTTTTATGTTTTAAAAGAATAGTATCTCGACCATATAATGGGAGAGTAATGATCGTCTTATTGTCTCCCATTCTGTAGATCAACCTTAATAGAAACCGGATGTCCATAATCTCGCCGATTTGAGCCAAGTATATCAGTTGGGCTGCATTACTGTTGTATGTACTTTTAAACTATGAATATGTATTCACACTAATAATGTAGCCCTTCCAGAATGAATTAGTAATACGAGAAAAATTGGTGTCTTCTTTTGGCACAGGTTGAACACTTACATGTCATGTAGAGGCATCGTCATCCTACATAAAATACAGACCGATAAGGACTCTACTTCCTTTTCTGTTACGAAATTAGGTAACTAAATATATCATCGTCAAAGTCATGGTTAAAATGTCGCCTATCAATTAGAAATAAAAAGTGAAATAATTCTGACATTTCCTTGCAGTTTTGTGAATAATTTGCTGATCAGTGGCTGAGACATAGCATACAATAATTACTACACTAAAGTTAATACGTAAGTATTTAAAAGTAACACCTTAGTCTTAAATCTCCACTAAGATCTAGTGGCACGAGGTTGGACATAGGATAAATATGTTGAAACTTTATATCATTTAGTACCTATAGGTCTTCTAACCTGTCTTTGAATTTATAAACATCACTGTAGTGCCACGATCGACTTACCAAGGCAATTTAATATTATCCAACCTAATTGATGCAAATAGTTTACTATTAATCAACTAAACTGATGCTCTCGGAGGAGGTCCTTGTCATTCAACTCCCCTTCCTCCCCCTTTTCCCCCCCTCCATTTTCCTCCCTACCCAGGATACCTGCCCCCCACGTAATGCATATTTGCAGTATTATTTCCTAAATCATTAATGTAAGTCGTGGGTCCAGGGTCCTCCAAAATGAACAAGGAAATGAAAGCCCGTAACAGGGGCACATAATACAATGTGTAAACTAGTCAAAATTGAGAGGATATAAATAGGTTTAATTGTTTAGACACTGTGTATGTATTTTTTGATTAGTATATGAGGATTTTAATGTTGCTATTCTTGTTCTATATTTTTTATTATATTTTCTTTATTGTATAGGGTAAACGTGGCTGCTCCAGAAGAAGGCGCTGGTCGCCGAAACGCACGTCGAGATTTATTCCTTTTGCCACTTTCTTATTGTTGTGTCATTTGTTTTTTATGTTTTTAATATGAATTGTGATGAATTTTAACTTGTAATTGACAATATGTGATATTTGTTTTTCCATGAAGAATTCAATAAATATTGAGTATATACTTTTTGTAACCTCTCTTTCTGTGCACTATTAGGTTTTGACTAGTGTTACGTTCAAGTACCTAGGTTGTTTTGTTTCAATTGCTGCTTAATCCCTGACCTAGGACTTATAGCATTTAGTTCCTCAGGGGGTCCTTGATACCTATTCATAAGGCATCGCCATCGTACACAAAAACACCCTCTGCATCACAACCAGATCGGATGACAACTCGACCACCGTGGAGCACCTCCACTTCCAGATCCAAACCAATCCGAACACCATCCTCCGTGGCACCCTCATCTACAGACCTCCTGGACCCTGTTCAGTGAATCCCTAGTTGACTTCATTGCACACCACGCTCTCATCTCCACAAACTACATCCTCCTCAGAGACCTCCATTTCCACATGGAAAAACCACACCACGTCATCCCTACTAGAGAACTTCTCGACCATCAGGACTCAAGCAACTGGTCACCTCTCCAACCCACTTAGCAGACAGACACTCGACCCCATCTTCTCCACAAGCAGCAACATCTCCTATAGTCACACCTCTGAACTACAGTGGACAGACAACCGCTGTATCCATTTCTCCCTCAAAAAACCCAGCGTACACCAGCATGCCCATCACCACCCATGCAGAAGCTGGAACAAGGTCACTGAAGACCAACTCACCACCACAGACATCCACGGGTGCCAACGACTCGGCAAACAACCTCCACTCATGGATCTCCAACTGTGCAAACACACTGCTCTCGTCACAAAACCCTCAGGCAAGCAACCCTCCAAGAAACCCAGCTGGTTCTTTCCTAACCTCCAAGAGTCCATGTGCACCTGCAGACAGCTCAAAAAAAGATGGAGAAGCAGCAACGCCCCACAAACTGTACAGCCTTCAAAACCACAGCCACCGAACAACACCACCTCATCCAAACTACTAAGAAAATGGCCATACAGGAAGGCATCAATTCCAATGCACACAACAGTAAACTACTTGTCAATGTGGTCAAAGAGTTCACCAAGACCTCTGCGACAACATCACCTCCTTCTTCCACCTCAAGATCAAGGCGATCTATGACAGGTTCATGAACCAAAACCCACAGACTCCAAGCTAAACTAATGCACCCAATGGACCCAGACCCTACTCACCTGGACCTCCCTGACCACCACCGATACTAACAAGTTCATGAAGAGCATCCACTTCGGAACCCCCTAGGATCCCTGCCCCCACCACATATTCAACAGATCCAGCGCTTCCCTCGTACCTGAACTCTGCCGCACAATCAACTGCTCCATCAAATCCACCACCTTCCCTGAAGACTGGAAACTCGCCGAGATCAATCCCCTACTGAAGAAACCATTTGCTGATTCGACAGACCTCAAGAACTACAGACTCATCTCCCTGCTCCCCTTCCTAGCCAAAGTCATTGAGAAGGCCATCAGCACCCAACTCTATGAGTTCATCGAATCAAACAGCATCTTGGACCTTTCCCAGTGTGGAATCAGAAGCAACCACAGCACTGAGACCGCTCTCCTCATGGCCACAGACAACAATCACATCATCCTCAACAAAGATGAAATCGTGTCCTTCATCCTCCTGGACCTCTCTGCCGCTCTCCGTATCCCAGGACACCCTCTGTGCTAGACTTCACAACACCGGCATCCATGACAAAGCCCTTGACTGGATCCGCTCCTTCCTCACTGGCCAAACACAGAGAGTCAGACTTTCAACTTTTCTCTCTGAACCAACAAAAAACAGCTGTGGAGTGCCATAGACTGCCTCCTTGAGCCCCACCATTTTCAACATATGCATGGCTCCACTTGCAACCATCAGAAGCCACAGAATCAAAATTGTCTCCTACGCCGATGACACGCAGCTGATCCTTTCCCTATCTGACGAACCCACAACCGCCAAGTACAACTTCCACAGTGGAATGAAAGCAGTAGTCACCTGGATGAAGGACAGCTGCCTCAGGCTCAACTCAGACAAGACCAAAATCCTCATACTGGGCCCCAACCCCTCCACCTGTGATGACTCCTAGTGGCCCGCAGTGCTCGGAATCCCCCACACCCACGGACCACACACAAAGCCTCTGCATTTTTCTGGACCCCTCGCTCTCAATGAACCACCCGATCAATGCTCTCCTGATTCCACACGCTCTGCCTGCTTTGAAAGGTCCTCAAGTGGATCCTCACAGAGACAAAGGAAACAGTCACCCATGCACTCATCAGCAGCAGACTCGACTAAGGCAATGGACTATACGCCGGCATCACGAAATAACTCCAAAAGAAGCTGCATAACATCCTAAACGCCTCCGCCAGACTCATCCTGAAAATTACTCGCTGCAGCCACATCACCGACCACCTGAGAGACCTCTATTGGCTCCTGGTCAGCAAATGGATCACCTAGAAGCTCTTCACAGAAGCCTACGAAGCCCTCCACAACGCTGCACCCGTATACCTCAACCACCGCCTCTACTTCCACACCCCCACCAGACATCTCTGCTCTGCCCATCAGGCCCTGGCCACCATCCCACGGATCCGCAGGGCCACCGCTGGAGGAGGATCCTTCTCATACCTCACTTGAAGGACCTGGAATTCCTTTTCTCTGCGTTTCCGGCTATCAGCATCTCTGTCTCAATTCAGGAAGGACCTCAAAACCTGGCTTGGCGACAGCACAGCAGACTCCCCCACCCCCACAGTGCCTTGAGACCCTTATGGGTAAGTAGTCGCACTATACAAAACCTTGATTGATTGATTGAGTACGCTTAGAAAGTGTGGGAACTGTTACAAGTTTCCAGGCATAATATGGAAAATCTTTGTGAGTACTAAAAATGTGTAAATCTACCTGCATGCGAAGTTGCAGGTCTTCAGTTGTAGATTTACTCCTCTTTTTGTTACTCTGCTCCAGACTTATTTGGAAACAGAGCATGATGTACCTGCATAAATGTTTGTTTAGGGTCTCTTCTGTGGAAGCTGCAATGATCATCAAGAATTTTAATTGAAATGCACATTTGTGTAGAAAACAATAAAAGTGCAGTTTTCACCATTGCGACCTAATTATGTTTTAAACACTTTATCCTTTAACCAGCCCAGGTACATTTGGTAAAACGACACAATGAACATCTAGCAAGTTTGATATGCTTCTACTCCATTGAAAATGTGTACATGTACCCACATTTTGTATATACAGTCTGAGTAGAAATAAATAACTTACTAGCACAAAAACATTACTTTCCAAATGATGTAACCCCTAGGTATCTATATATTCTATTCTATTCTATGCACAGTTGTAGAGCGCATGGCTACCCTAGGCCATCCCATCGCTAGCATCAACAATACAGACTAACCATCTTGCACTGTAGGGGTTAGTTGTCCAACAGCTGAGTGTTTAGGTGTTTCCGGAAAATCAATTCATTATTAATGAGTCGCACTACATAGTGGGGGAATTCCACAGTTTGGCCACGTTGTAGCTAAATGAGCAACCTCCAAGTATCACTCTCTCCAAATATGGGGAACTGTAGCCAATCGAGCCTCAGTTGAACTAAGAGTTCTGCTCAGGGTTTAGGGTGAAATTAGAGGTAGAAGTAGAGGGGGGCCTTTTTTAAGTGCCCTGTGTGCTATGCATAAGGCTTTGAATTTCACCCTTTGGTCTACCGGTAACCAATGGAGAGTGATCAAGGCCTGCCGGGCTGATTTATGTCTGGGGATATTGAGCAGGATGTTGACTGCCGCATTCTGCACAACTTGAAGTTTCTTGGTTACAGATTTAGGGCTCCCAACTAGAGCGAATTTTCATAGCCCTGCTGAGAAAGAATTAGTGCTTGGACCACAAGCCTTCTGGATAGAAGGTGGAGCAAGTGTAACATTTTGCGCACCAATCTAAGTAGGCCATAGCAACTGGCTGAAAATTTTGTGCCTGGGCGTCCATTAGCAGGGATTTGTTTTTATAACTGTCTTGGGGGCAGGTGATGTGCCTGAGCAGTCCAGCTAGCCTATCCTCAGGTGGGGGTTGGTGTTGTTACCAAATATTGAGGTTCTGATTTATCCCCATTTAGCTTGATGCAGGGCCTGACCATCCAGCTTGCTACCTTCTCCCTGCTAGATCCCAAATTGGAGGATTGGAGAATGTATTCGGGGCCAAGAGAAAACACCAATTGTTTGTCATTGGTATATGACGCTATCGATATCCTAAACGGCAGCACAATTTCTACTAAAGGGCGAATGTATAAATTCAAGCGTGTGGGGCTCAATGAAATGCCCAGCAGTACTCCACACTTCAAGGGAAATGCAGCCGAAGAACAAGGTTTGTCAAAAACCTGAAAAGTCCTGTCTTTCAGTAGTGAACCAATTCAAGGCTAATCCTGTGACTCCTACATTGTTGGATGTCATGATTTACAGTGTTCAATACTGCACTTAGGTCAAGGAGTATGATGGATACCGTACCTCCCTGATCTAACAGCATTTTCACCTCTTACACTACCGCCAGGAGGGCAGTTTCAGTACTACGCTTTGGTCGAAAACCAGTCTGGGTTGGATGCAGGACATTATTTGCTTCTATGAACCTGGACAGATGCTGGTTCAAATGTTTTTCCAATACCTCGGCCAGGCCAGGGAGCAACGAGATAGGTCTGTAGATCCATGGGCAGTTGGGGTCAAGGTTGTTTTTTTTTAAAAGGGCATTTACCACTGCATGTTTCCATGCAGGTGGTACTGTTCCCTTTGCTAGTGAAAGATTTACTATTTGTAGAAATACTGGAAATATATACTCTGCCATTTTAGAGAGAGTCTGTGACGGGGTGAGATCAAGCACGGAATCCTGCTTTCACTTTGAATAATGCTGCAAATGTATCCAGAGTGATGGAAGGGAATTTGAAGAAGTAGGTTTTCCCCGTTTCTAATTTGCCATTGTTTCTATTAGAGTCTAGGGGCCAGATGTAGGTAATCTCAATTTACCTATTCTTAAATACCGAATTTTACTGATTCGGTATTTAAGAATAGGTAAATTAGACGTAGATAATTTTTCGGTAACAATTACTGTTAGGCCTGGCACCTTAGCGTGAGTTTCCCTTCAACTTTTTGCTGATGTGCCTCAGATGTTTTTGCTGGTATCCGCCGCTCAGGGCACTGCGCCACGGCCAATCCATGCTGCAGTGCAAGTGCTCCCTATGTAAAGTATAACTGTGATTGATATTCCTGATTGGTTCATTGGATTTACTGTCAGTCCCCAGTAACGTGCACCAGGAGTGCCAGGGCTTGTAAGTGCCAATACTGCTAGTGGGCCTGCAGCGCTGGTTGCGCCACCCACAGAAGCAGCCTTATAAAATGTGTCTAGGGTCTGCCATTGCAGAACCTGCGTGCAGTCTGGTACTGCCATGCTGGCAGGGCAAGTGCACACACTTGCCAGCCCCAAACCTTCCCTTAACTTCATGTTAGTCACCCCTATGGTAGGCCCAAGGGCAGGGTGCATTGTAAGTGTAAGGTAGGACATGCTCTGATGAGTGTGGCATATCCTAATAGTGAATTACTGCCAAATTCGTTTTTCACTATTGTAAGGCTACCTGTTCCCTTTAGGCCAGATGGGCTGCTGGAATTATTACACTCTATAATCCCAGCAGGCTCAGGGAACATGGTAGAAAATAAAGTTTAGCATGCCTGAACTCAGAATAATAAAATACTTCTTTTAGTAAAGTTTATTTTAATATCCTGTGTTTGCAAATGCTACTTTTAGAAAGTTAGCATTTGCTTGCCTAACCATTTCAGCCCGCCTCTGCTTGGATGTGTATCTGACTGTCTGGGATGTGTGAGTGACAGGGCTGGGGGATGACAGGTGGTGAATGCAAGGATTACACCTTAGTGGGAGGTAGGAGTGCCCCTGGACTCTTAATCAGGCTGTGCTCTGCCACCACAATGCTGGCTCCGCCCCCTGGGGAGCGACTGATGACTCAGCCTGCACCTGGCCCAGGAAGGGCAAAGCACTCTCATCAAGGTACTCCTAGCTGCCCCTGTCCACACAATGCTGGCTCCACCTCCTGTGGAGCGTCTGATGTGCCTGCCCCTCACACTGAAAGAAGAAGCCAGAACACCCCAACAAAGTACTCAGAGACTGAATGAAGTTATGCAGAGGCCCCCCTGGCCTGCAAGAACAATGAAAATATGGTATAAAAGTAGGAGCCCTGCTCCTTGTAAATTAGATCCTGCTTGTGAACCAAGACGACCCCTCTGCCTGAAGAGAAGGAACCAAGGAAGCTGAAGGAGAGAGACTGTCCCTATCCTGGGGGACTGGCCTGCAGTGGGACCCTTGCTGCCAAAGGAGAGGAAGAAATACTGAAAGACTTTGCTTTTTATTTACTACAAAAACTTGTGCTTCACAGCTCATCTCCAAGGGCCTGGAAGAGAGCTGGCCCCCTGACCTGAGTCCCAGGAACATTGGACTCTGCCCACCTGCTAAAAGCTGAGAAGAAATTGCTTGGCTCTCCCCCTGCCGCCGGAGCCGCTACAAGTGTGTCCTGTGTCCCTGGACCTCCGCGAAGCCGTCCTGTGCCTGCCCGCCCGTGTGACCCGCTCTGCTCTTGAGCCGTCCTCGCACCGTGTCACTGGGCTGCCCACACCCGCTTCGCCCTCCTCTAAAGGACCCCCGCACTGCCTGCCGCATCCCCACTGGGGGGAGAGATCGTGAGAGACAGCGCCGCAGTGCCGCAGACGCTTTGTGCATCGAAGCGCACCATCTCCTGTGCGCCGCACCTCCCGAAGAAGAGGCATTTCCCCGTTTTGACCCGGCGCCCCTGGAGTGTTCGTGGCGTACGCCAGAAGCGTACGCAATCGCACCAGCCTTTGTTTGTGAGCCCCCGACGAGACGTACCGCCTTGCCTTTGTGGCCGTACGCCTCGCACCTGCCTGCGTGCATTAAAGAACGGCTCCGCCTCTGATCCTGCAAGCCGTACCGGCGTGTGGTTCTTGGCCGGGTACGACTCGCACTAGCCTGCATTTGTTGAACTTTGCGACGTACGCCTGAAGCGTACCATTTGGCCCCGCACCTGTCCCCGAGGCCGCGCCACACCAGGAGAGCCGCACTGTACCTGTGTACAGGCCGCCCCGTGCCGCTGCCGCCCCTGTGGGAAGCTGCCTGCCACGAGAGGACATCTGCCCCAAGCCGGACCGGCTCGACAAAACCAGCGCCCCGAGTCTGTCCCGCACCCCGCGTGTGCCGCGCATAGCAGGTACTGTGCAAACATCGGACTGGAAAGTCCAATTGTCCTCTAAACCAAGGCCAGAACTGTGTGGTTACCCCCTCGGGTCACCCGGAGCCACGAACTGTATTTGGGGAAGCTAAAGCATTTAAAAAGGAATCTTAAGAATTTGATAAGAAAGCCTAATTTTGACATCATTGAAACGTGATAAGAAAGCCTAATTTTTGCATCAGTGAAACGTCTAAAGAAGCCTCATCTAGCATTATTGAACCAGCATATGAAAGACTCATTTTGGGCATTATTGAAACGTTCTTCATGGTGTAAAGACACTTACAAACAGAAAGCCTATATCCTTAACCTAAAGAAAGCATTGTGTGCATCCCAAATCTAATGTTATTTATGGTCTTGTGATAATCCTGCACTCTACTACTTTTACATAAAGTACCCGTATTTTTATATAAATACAGCCTGGTGTCCATTTGTGGGGGGATCAGTGTTATTTATTGTATGTGGTTGTGAATGCTTAACCAATGCACCCTGAGGATTAGCCTGGACTGCTCGCGCCACGCAACCTAGAGGGTGAGCAGGGGTTATTCTTAAAGGGTAGTTCCCTTGCCCTGACTAGAAGAGAGGGTCCATGTTTGTCACAAGTGCATACTTGCGGCAACCAGAGACCCCCAATTCTAACAATTACCGAATTGGTAAGATTCGGTATTTACCGAATCGGTATTTACAGATTCGGTAATTGCCATTCATCCCCTTGGGCCTGGAGGCCCATAGGAATGACCGAATCTGTAAATACCGATTCGGTAAAATGGGGGACACATTCAAGGGTGCCAGGGTGTCACTTTGACACCCTGTTGCACCCCTGAATCGTGCTTGTGTGCACATGTGGCACACATACATGCCCTAATGGCATGTATGTCTGCCACATGGCACAGTTGAAAATGTACAGATTTGCATTTTCAAAGGTATTCGTTATTTACCATCAACTTATATTTGGTGGTAAATAATGAATCCTAAAATGGGGAAAGCACTCATTTGAGTGCTCCCTACATTTCAGATTCGGTAAATTACCGATTTGGAATTTTAAGAAATCGGTAATTTACGATTCCTTAAATTACCGATTCGGTAAATTACCAAATCTGAAATGTAGCCACCTACAACCCAAATGCCCAATTCCGGTCGGTAACGGCCGAAATTCGGTAATTTCGGCCGTAGCCGACCGGTATTGGGCCACCTACATCTGGCCCTAGGTCTCTGTCAGTCTCTTAGAAGCCAGAATAGAAGTCAGTGATTTTTGTTAGGAAAAATCTTGCAAAATCATTACTGCTGGCTTCCATCTGCCCCGGTGTGGAACTATCTGATTTAGGTTCCTTCAGTGATTTTAAAATCTGAAACATTTCCCACGGAGAGTTAGAGGTGCAATCAATTTTCGATTTATTGTAGGCAACTTGGGCAAGTTTAATTTTGGAAGGGTTTCTCCTCATAGCTTCTCTGTAATTTGATTTGCCTAGCTCATCATAGTCTTTCTTCCACTTCCTCTCAGATCTTTTGCATTCTTGTCTAGCATCAGGAGGTTGGCAGTGTACCAAGGGGCAGATTTGTCCTTGGCTCATCGAGTATGAGTCTTTACAGGGATAACTTGGTTCTGGTAGTATTTAATCCATTGAGTGACCTTATCATTAGCTGATAGAGGATCCTTACCCAAATCAGGACTCGAAACTCTAAGGGCATATTTCCATTCCTCACTATTCAATTTTGACCAGCTGCGATCTCTCCAGGTGACTGGCCTAGGAGGAAGGTCTGCCATGGGAATCATAAACTGGTCTGATCATATCACAGGTAGCGGATCCGGAACGTTCAAGTGTGGTCATTGTGAGAAGTTGGCCTGATATATGATGCTCACCAGTTCTAGTGATCACCTTGTATCATGCCAAGCAACCCTTATGGTGCAGGTTGTAAAGTCAACCTTATAGACAAGCTATCCTAGGGGTAGCATGGACTAAGCAGTCTTAGGCTAAACTCTGTAAAGGCATGTGAAGCAAGCTGTTTTACCATACACAATCCCTTGAATACCAAATGAAAGGACACCACACAGATATATATTGAAAATATATATGAATTTATTACTACAAATATCCCTGATACTCTTTATGAGCACAGAAGCAAATGCGTTAAAACAAAACACAGTTTAAATACACAAAAGTTGCACAATATGGATGAGCCCTAGGGGCCACCTAAACCATATACTAAAATAGTGGTATAAGAACCACTATGGGGAAAGTGAAGAGGCCTAGGGCCTGGGGAATCGCTGGAGCTGTTCGGGACTAGCAGTGGAGAAGTCGGGAAAGGCCCGCAGGACTCGGGAGCAGTGCGGAAAGTGCACTCTTTACCAATGCAATGTCAATGGTGCGTAAAAAGTACAAAGTTAGTTATAAAGGAACCTTCCGAGTGACCTAGAAAGCTGAAACTTGAGACACAGACACTAGAGGTGTGTACCAGTGTGGGAACAGCGGCGGAGCTGAGTTACCTCACCCACAGGAAGCGGGTGCATAGGGTCGAAGTAGTGTCGGGTTTCGTCACGCAGGTCGATGGTGCTTGGAGCTGAAGATGCTGCAGGCGGCTCGATGTGAAGAGTTCCGGTGGATCCAAGGGTGGATCTGAAGAGGTGAAGACCTGAAAGCAGAGGGGACAATGTTCAAAGTCACTAGCCAGTGACTACCGTGGAACCAGAGTGGAACCAGGCGATGTCGGGTGCAAACAGGTTTCGAGGTGTAGCTTCTCTCTGCAGCCACGTGGACACGAGGGGTCGAAGACGTCCAGGAGTCGGTCACGAGCTGTCCCACGCAGGCTTCTCGCTGTTGGCGGTGTCGGCGACTTGATAGAAGCAAACAGGCCTTGGCTAATGTAAGCCACGCAGGAATCAAGAAAGGCTTGTTACTCAGACCAGCAAGGTCAGAGCAGGGGCTCCTTTTTACAGGAGCAAGGGCAAGTCTAGAGCAACCAGACCTGCAGTGAAAGTTGTAGGTTTCGTCGCCAAGATGGCCACTAGCCGCGTGGCAAGTGGACGGTTAGGCGCGTCGAGTGGCACGATGCAAAAGGGCCCCACGCAGATCGTGGAGATGCTGGGGGGCTGATCTTCGGTGCAAGGGCTGCTCGAGGTTGGGGCTTCTCAAACCCCAAAGCACAGCATCGAGGGTACCTCTGATGCTGCGCAGTCAGCGTTTCGGGGGTCTTCCAAGATGTCCGGTCCCACGTCTCTCGGTGCCTCCATGGGTCCCTTCTTTGCAGGGACTGTGGATCGGGCGGTGAGAAGTCTGGGAGTCTGGGTCTTGTCAGGCTCTGGGCTCGGGCTCCGGCGGGAGGCGGCGGCAAAGCAGACGTCGAGTTGCTGGTTGGTGCCTGTGTTCACAGGGTGGTCACTCCTTGGCCACAAGGGAGATTCTCTTCCGTCTTCTGAGCAGCAGAATGTCGAAGTCCAGTCTTCTTCTTTATTTCAAGTTGATTCAGGATGATCTAAAGTCTCAGGACACAGCTCCCACTCTTATTCGAATCTGGGGGGCCGGATCACCTACTAGGTCCCTCCTCTGGGTGGAACCAGGAAGGGGGGTGGTTACACCCCCTTTCCTTTGTCCAGTTTCGCGCCAGGACTGGGGCTGGAAAGCCCCAGCACCGGTTTGAACTGGCCTATGCACAGGGACACCTTGTGTGCCCCAGGCATGTCTGATTCTATTCAGCCCTGTCCTACCCAATACACAAAATCCTGTCTGGAGTGGTGCTAGCACTTCCCCAGGCAGGAAACCCTTTGTCCAAGCTGCCCTCGCTGGAAGGACTCCCAGCAGCAGGAGGTCAGACTTGTGTCTGTGGTGGCAGCATCCATTTTGTGATGCTGAGGCTCTGTTTATCTTTAACCGGGGTTCAGGCTAGGTACATGTCGTGTCCCTCTAGAAGGGTGGAATGCTACCCCCGTCGCCAGAACTGGCGAGGGGGTAGTATTCCAATTCGTATGACACCTTACTCGACATGTTTTGATAAAGCCAAACCTAAGATAGCATTTAACCGCGAGGTTCGTAATGCACTTAAGAGTATATGGTATGGCAATATCATGAAACAGCTAAAGGACATGTTTCCGAAAGCTGCAGACAGGCTCAGCTCATGCCAGAGCACCATCTCACATATTTCCAAGCACTCTGCCTCCAGGATTGATGAGGCCTTCCATAGGAGTGACTTATAGGAACATATGTGTCCATTTTAGGTTAGGTATAGGCATACTACACCTAAGTAAGGGGTGGTTACACCGACTTACCCCAGCTGAGTGATCAGCCAGTTGTGTCAAATATGGAGGCCAGGCCAGGGGTGGCACAATACATGCTGCAGCCCCTGGTAGGCCTTGGAAGCACCTATGCCCTGGGTACCTGGGTACACTGTTACAGGGGCCAATAAGGTGAACCAGTTCCAATTTCGTTATGCACCTAAAGTACATGGGTTACAATTTAGAGAGAGAACAGCAGGCTGTGGGTCTGATTAGCAGGCCCACAGCCACATTAAGTCATAAACCAGTGAAGCAAAAAAGCAAAAATTTGGGGTGACCATAGGATAGCAGACCCTACTCTCCTACACAACCCCCCCCCCAAACGCAGGGACATTAGACTAACCTTGACCAGTTGTGTCTTCATGTTCTAAGTGGAAGTACCTGGAGAGACCATCTGCATTACCATGGTCAGTCCCTGGGCGGTGCTCCACTGTAAAGTCCATCCCCTGTAGGGAAATGGACCACCTGAGCAGTTTGGGGTTTTCACCCTTCATCTGATTAGGCCATAAGAGGGGCTTATGGTCGGTCTGAATCTTGAAGTGAGTGCCAAACAAGTATGGTCTCAACTTCTTCAGGGCCCACACCACAGCAAAGGCCTCCCTCTCAATGGCTGACCAACGTTTCTCTCTGGGGGTCAGCCTTCTGCTAATGAAAGCAATGGGCTGGTCTTGACCATCTACATTAAGTTGTGAAAGCACAGCTCCCACTCCCAACTCAGAAGCATCTGTTTGGACAATAAACTCTCTGGAGTAGTCAGGACTCTTCAGGATAGGTGCAGAGCACATGGCCTTCTTCAGGTCATCAAATGCCTTTTGACAGTATTCTGTCCACTGAACCTTTTTGGGCATCTTCTTGGATGTCAGATCATTAAGAGGAGTCACAATGGACCCATAGTTCTTAACAAACTTCCTGTAGTACCCAGTCAGGCCCAAGAAAGCTCTGACCTGAGTCTGGGTAGTTGGAGGAGTCCAGTCCTTTATGGTCTGAATCTTACTCTCCAGTGGTTGAACTTGGCCTCCACCCACAAGGTGGCCCAAGTACACAACCTTACTCTGCCCTATCTGGCACTTGGTTGCCTTGATAGTGAGGCCTGCCTTTTGCAGAGCCTCTAGCACTTCCTTCAGGTGGACCAGGTGATCCTCCCAGGTGGAGCTAAAGACAGCAATATCATCCAGATATGCTGCACAAAAGTCATCCAACCCAGTAAGGACTTGATTCACCAACCTTTGGAAGGTGGCAGGTGCATTTTTCAAACCAAAGGGCATCACCACAAATTGGTAATGCCCACTGGGGGTAGAAAATGCTGTCTTGGCTTTAGACTCCTCAGCTAACCTGATTTGCCAGTAGCCAGCTGTCAAGTCGAATGTGCTCAAATACTTGGCAGAAGCCAATTTGTCTATGAGCTCATCTGCTCTTGGAATTGGGTGTGCATCTGTCCTAGTGACAGCATTGAGTCCTCTGTAGTCCACACAGAACCTCATCTCTCTCTTCCCATCTTTGGTGTGAGGTTTGGGGACCAGAACCACTGGGCTAGCCCAGGGGCTCTCTGAAGGCCCAATGACACCTAACTCCAGCATCTTTTGTACCTCAGCCTTGATACAGTCTCTGACATGGTCAGGCTGCCTGTAAATTTTGTTCTTTACAGGAAGACTATCACCAGTGTCCACCACATGGGTACACCAGTTAGTCTGACTGGGTGTCAGGGAGAACATGTGTCGGAATGACTGCAAAACCTGTCTACAGTCATGTTGCTGATGTTCAGTGAGGCTGCCATCTAAGGCCACACCATCAACTGAGCCATCCTCAGGGTTCTGAGTCAGCAGGTCTGGGAGAGGGTCACTCTCTTCCTCCTGCCCCTCATCTGTAGCCATGAGCAAGCCCATGTCTGCCCTGTCAACATATGCTTTCAGCCTGTTAACATGGAGCACCCTGTAAGGGCTCCTGGGAGTTCCAAGGTCCACCAAGTAGGTAACCGCTCCCTTTTTCTCCATGATTGTATGGGGTCCAGACCATCTGTCTTGGAGTGCTGCTGGGGCCACTGGCTCCAACACCCATACCTTCTGTCCAGGCTGGTACTCAGTCAGGACAGCCTTTTGGTCATGCCAGGCTTTCTGTAAAGCCTGGCTAGCCTCAAGGTTTTTGGAGGCCTTCTCCATATACTCAGCCATCCTGGAGCAGAGACCAAGTACATAGTCCACTATGTCTTGCTTGGGCTTTTTGAGAGGTAACTCCCATCCTTCCCTCACCAGACATAGGGGTCCTCTTACAGGATGTCCAAACAACAACTCAAAGGGGCTGAAGCCAACTCCTTTTTGTGGGACCTCTCTGTAAGCAAACAGAAGGCAGGGCAGAAGGATATCCCATCTTCGCCTGAGCTTCTCAGGTAATCCTTTGATCATGCCCTTTAGGGTCTTGTTGAACCTCTCAACAAGCCCATTGCATTGTGGATGATAGGGAGTGGTGAACTTATAGTTAACACCACACTCCTTCCACATAGCTGTCAAGTAACCTGACATGAAGTTGGCACCTCTATCAGATACTACCTCCTTAGGAAACCCCACTCTGGAGAAAACTCCAAGTAAGGCCCTGGCCACAACAGGAGCTGTTGTGGTCCTAAGTGGAATTGCCTCTGGGTACCTGGTGGCATGGTCCACCACCACCAGTATGAATCTGTGCCCAGATGCTGTAGGGGGATCCATTGGACCAACAATGTCAATCCCCACTCTTTCAAAGGGCACCCCCACCACCGGTAGTGGTATTAGGGGGGCCTTTGTGGTCCCACCTGCTTTGCCACTTGCTTGGCAGGTTACACAGGAGCGACAAAACTCCTTTGTATCTTCTGACATGTGAGGCCAGTGAAAGTGACAGACAAGTCTGTCCCATGTTTTGTTCTGGCCTAGGTGCCCTGCTAATGGAATATCGTGTGCCAAGGTAAGAAGGAAGCCCCTAAATTGCAGAGGTATGACCAACCTCCTGGTTGTACCAGGCTTGGGGTCTCTACCCTCTGAATAAAGGAGCCCATCATCCCAATAAACCTTATGGGTACCTTGAGCATTCCCAGCAGCCTCAGCAGCAGCCTGCTGTCTGAGGGGTTCAAGAGAAGGACAGGATAACTGAGCCTGCCCCAAGTCTGCCCTAGAAGGTCCCCCTGTCCCCAGAAACTCAACCTGATCAGGTTCAAGTTCTATAGGGACAGTTCCTTCAGGGGTCTCAGTATCATCTTCCTGTGAAGGCTGATCCTCACTTGTAGGCATTTGGGAAGGCACATCCTTTGCCCTCCTGTTCCTTGTCTTGGAAGGTACTTGGTCCATTGTTCCAGGATCCAAGACCTGAGGTTCAGATAGGCACTTTTTGGCCTGTGACCTGGTCACAGCAAGGACATGTGATGATATCCCTAACATCTCTGCATGAGTCCTGTACTCAACTTCTGACCATAGAGAGCTCTCCAGGTCATTGCCCAACAAACATTCTACTGGGAGATCAGCACTAACCACAACTCTTTTTAGGCCAGTTACCCCTCCCCAGGAAAAGTTAACAATTGCCACACTATGTGTAGTAGTGACATTGCTGGCATTGGTCACCAGGTAATTATCACCTGATATGTACTGTCCAGGGTCCACAAAGCTAGGCGTCACCATAGTGACACTGGCACATGTGTCCCTGTATGCTTGAGCCACTTTTTCATTAATTAAAGGTGTCTGTCTGTACTTGCCCAAATTATTGAGACTGACAGTAGGGGAGAAATCAATCTCCCCATCACAGATCAGAACAGCCTGTGTGGGGACTCTGACTAGGTCAGAATCTCCATCAGTTCCCAAGGTGATACCCACTACCCCCTTAGTCTGTGGTCCAACACTGATAGCTGTACTAGTGGGTGCAGGTGCCTTAGGGGCTGCAGTGTTGGTGGCTCCACCCTTTTTACAATCACTTGTCCAGTGAGTGGTGTTTTTGCAAAAGCTACACCAGGGTTTTCTTTGACCTTCTTTCTTCTTCTTCTTGGAAGTTTGGGACCCACCCTCAGTATTAGTTTGGGGCCCTGTTGAAGACTTCTGGTCTTTAGCTTTCTGCTCCCCACCCTTCTGGTCTGTTTTCTTTTGGTCACCACCCTGGTTCTGGTTCTGGTTCTTTTGCTTAACTCTGGTTCTAACCCATTTGTCTGCCCTCTTTCCCAATTCTTGGGGAGAGGTTAGATCTGAGTCAACCAAATGTTGATGCAACTGCTGGTTCTGACAGTTATTTAAAATCTGTTCTCTCATAAGCAAATTGTACAATCCTTCATAGTCTGTAACCTTACTTCCCAGCAACCAGCCCTCCAGAGCCTTAGTGGCACATTCAACAAATTCAGACCAGTCCTGAGTCTGTGTCTTCTGGGTATCTCTGAACATTAACCTGTACTGTTCAGTGGTTAAGCCTAACCCATCAATCAGAGCACTCTTCAGGACCAGGTAGTTTCTAGACTCCCCATCACTAACTGTGAGGAGTCTGTCTCGGCCTCTACCTTCAAAGGAGAGCCACAAGATTGCTGCCCACTGCTCCTGAGGAACCTGCTGTACTTTGCAAGCTCTCTCAAGTGCAGTCATCCACTTGTGGATATCATCCCCAGCTTTGTAGGGGGGCACAATCTTACTCAGGTTTCTATTGTCATAGGACCTGTCTTTATCCGTAGGGATAGTGCTGCCACCAGTGGGTTCTAACCCACTCTCTCTAGGCTGCCTTGCTCTAGCAAGTTTCTCTTTGGCCAGGGCAACTTCTAATTCTTGTCTCTGGATCCTAAGTTCAGCCTCTCTCATTTTGGCCTCATGTTCCCTTCTCTGAGGGCTAGTCAACTCCCTTCTGGAGTTGCCATGAGAACCTCTAGAAACATGGGAGGTATTGGATTCACCTGAGTGATTCCTCCTCCTCCTATGCTCCTGGTTAAGTCCATTTGGGGGTCTGAATGGGTTGGACCCACCTTCAGTCCCAAATAAGCTTAAGTTAGCCTGGTTAAGCCTGCTGACTAACACCTGGCTAGTCCCATCATCAGATTCACTCTCTTCCTCCTCCTCCTCCTCTTCTTCTTCCTCAGGCTGAGGATTCCCAGGTGTCTGGTTTTCCTCATCTACCTGAACTACAGGGGCAGGGGCATCAGAGTTATCATCTTCAGTGGGGGATCCTCCATCTCCAGTCCCTGAGGGGCCTGGTTTGGAGTCCCTTAGAGCTTCAGACTGGTCTAAAAGCTCTCTGAGGTGTCCTGCTGTAGGCGAAGGACCTGTTTTGATTCCTCTCATGGAACACAGTTGCCTCAGTTCCTTAAATGGAAAGGTAGCAAATTTGGATGGTTTCCTTGGAGGGTCACTCTCAACAGAGAGGAGTCCAGTGGATCCCTCTGCTCCAGACATTGCTCTAGTGTGGTGGATGTGTTGCAATCTACCTACACTGGTGTTTTCCTACAAAACCTATCTAGTAGTTGTAGTCAGGGTGTGCTACTCCCTATCCTCTACAACAACTAAGTTCAGTAGAACTTAAGTATATCTAGTCTTGTTTTAGTGTACCTATCAGGTACCTGTATGATCTTTCAAATGATATTTTCAAAGATTGTAATGGTAAAACAACAGCAAGCTCAAATCCCAATCCGCTGCTCACCAATGTGAGAAGTTGGCCTGATATATGATGCTCACTAGTTCTAGTGATCACCTTGTATCATGCCAAGCAACCCTTATGGTGCAGGTTGTAAAGTCAACCTTATAAACAAGCTATCCTAGGGGTAGCATGGACTAAGCAGTCTTAGGCTAAACTCTGTAAAGGCATGTGAAGCAAGCTGTTTTACCATACACAATCCCTTGAATACCAAATGAAAGGACACCACACAGATATATATTGAAAATATATATGAATTTATTACTACAAATATCCCTGATACTCTTTATGAGCACAGAAGCAAATGCGTTAAAACAAAACACAGTTTAAATACACAAAAGTTGCACAATATGGATGAGCCCTAGGGGCCACCTAAACCATATACTAAAATAGTGGTATAAGAACCACTATGGGGAAAGTGAAGAGGCCTAGGGCCTGGGGAATCGCTGGAGCTGTTCGGGACTAGCAGTGAAGAAGTCGGGAAAGGCCCGCAGGACTCGGGAGCAGTGCGGAAAGTGCACGCTTTACCAATGCAATGTCAATGGTGCGTAAAAAGTACAAAGTTAGTTATAAAGGAACCTTCCGAGTGACCTAGAAAGCTGAAACTTGAGACACAGACACTAGAGGTGTGTACCAGTGTGGGAACACCGGCGGAGCTGAGTTACCTCACCCACAGGAAGCGGGTGCATAGGGTCGAAGTAGTGTCGGGTTTCGTCACGCAGGTCGATGGTGCTTGGAGCTGAAGATGCTGCAGGCGGCTCGATGTGAAGAGTTCCGGTGGATCCAAGGGTGGATCTGAAGAGGTGAAGACCTGAAAGCAGAGGGGACAATGTTCAAAGTCACTAGCCAGTGACTACCGTGGAACCAGAGAGGAACCAGGCGATGTTGGGTGCAAACAGGTGTCGAGGTGTAGCTTCTCTCTGCAGCCACGTGGACACGAGGGGTCGAAGACGTCCAGGAGTCGGTCACGAGCTGTCCCACGCAGGCTTCTCGCTGTTGGCGGTGTCGGCGACTTGATAGAAGCAAACAGGCCTTGGCTAATGTAAGCCATGCAGGAATCAAGAAAGGCTTGTTACTCGGACCAGCAAGGTCAGAGCAGGGGCTCCTTTTTACAGGAGCAAGGGCAAGTCTGGAGCAATCAGACCTGCAGTGAAAGTTGTAGGTTTCGTCGCCAAGATGGCCACTAGCCGCGTGGCAAGTGGACGGTTAGGCGCGTCGAGTGGCACGATGCAAAAGGGCCCCACGCAGATCGTGGAGATGCTGGGGGGCTCATCTTCGGTGCAAGGGCTGCTTGAGGTTGGGGCTTCTCAAACCCCAAAGCAAGGCGTCGAGGGTGCCTCTGATGCTGCGCAGTCAGAGTTTCGGGGGTCTTCCAAGATGTCCGGTCCCACGTCTCTCGGTGCCTCCACGGGTCCCTTCTTTGCAGGGACTGTGGATCGGGCGGTGAGAAGTCTGGGAGTCTGGGTCTTGTCAGGCTCTGGGCTCGGGCTCCGGCGGGAGGCGGTGGCAAAGCAGACGTCGAGTTGCTGGTTGGTGCCTGTGTTCACAGGGTGGTCACTCCTTGGCCACAAGGGAGATTCTCTTCCGTCTTCTGAGCAGCAGAACGTCGAAGTCCAGTCTTCTTCTTTATTTCAAGTTGATTCAGGATGATCTAAAGTCTCAGGACACAGCTCCCACTCTTATTCGAATCTGGGGGGCCGGATCACCTACTAGGTCCCTCCTCTGGGTGGAACCAGGAAGGGGGGTGGTTACACCCCCTTTCCTTTGTCCAGTTTCGCGCCAGGACTGGGGCTGGAAAGCCCCAGCACCGGTTTGAACTGGCCTATGCACAGGGACACCTTGTGTGCCCCAGGCATGTCTGATTCTATTCAGCCCTGTCCTACCCAATACACAAAATCCTGTCTGGAGTGGTGGTGCTAGCACCTCCCCAGGCAGGAAACCCTTTGTCCAAGCTGCCCTCGCTGGAAGGACTCCCAGCAGCAGGAGGTCAGACTTGTGTCTGTGGTGGCAGCATCCATTTTGTGATGCTGAGGCTCTGTTTAACTTTAACCGGGGTTCAGGCTAGGTACATGTCGTGTCCCTCTAGAAGGGTGGAATGCTACCCCCGTCGCCAGAACTGGCGAGGGGGTAGTATTCCAATTCATATGACACCTTACTCGACATGTTTTGATAAAGCCAAACCTAAGATAGCATTTAACCGCGAGGTTCGTAATGCACTTAAGAGTATATGGTATGGCAATATCATGAAACAGCTAAAGGACATGGTTCCGAAAGCTGCAGACAGGCTCAGCTCATGCCAGAGCACCATCTCACATATTTCCAAGCACTCTGCCTCCAGGATTGATGAGGCCTTCCATAGGAGTGACTTATAGGAACATATGTGTCCATTTTAGGTTAGGTATAGGCATACTGCACCTAAGTAAGGGGTGGTTACACCGACTTACCCCAGCTGAGTGATCAGCCAGTTGTGTCAAATATGGAGGCCAGGCCAGGGGTGGCACAATACATGCTGCAGCCCCTGGTAGGCCTTGGAAGCACCTATGCCCTGGGTACCTGGGCACACTGTTACAGGGGCCAATAAGGTGAACCAGTTCCAATTTCGTTATGCACCTAAAGTACATGGGTTACAATTTAGAGAGAGAACAGCAGGCTGTGGGTCTGATTAGCAGGCCCACAGCCACATTAAGTCATAAACCAGTGAAGCAAAAAAGCAAAAATTTGGGGTGACCATAGGATAGCAGACCCTACTCTCCTACAGTCATTACTGAAGATAGAACAGAGCAAATGGTCTTTTTCATGCATTGGGCCGGGTACTTTTTTTGTAATAGTTGAATTGCTCAGAGATTGTGTTAAAGCCCAGAGGCTGGGGAACATAAGGGATCTTCCAGGTGCACATTAAGATCGCCCAGTAACGTGAAGTTAAGTTTATTAATTGCCTGACTGGCGATAGCCTCAGGGAGGACCTGTGGGATTTGGCCAGATGGGCCGGGGGTTGATATAGAAGCACACCTAAGAAGGGGAGATTTGGGGTCAGGGAGATGGCAAATGCCATACTTTTGCAATCAGGAAACTGTAGCTGGTCATGGAAGCATCTAAATGCCTCCTTAAGTATAATAGCAAGCCCCCTACCCTTCCTGTTCACATGTCGGGCCCTGACTCAGCATGTAGCCAGGTCTCCAAAGAAATACCGCATCAGCTCTTTCCTTCTTCAGAAAGGCACAAAGTTCAAGCTTATGGCTTATAAATGTACTTTTTCAAAAAAGCAGTACCTAAATATCTAAATATATCAATAGATGTCTAAATTAATACAACCCATTCTACAGTGGTTGGGTGGTGGGACTGGCATTTTATGGTATACATTCCAAACCAACTGCTGTGATTAGTTTGTAGGGTTGAAATCTATCTAGGGCCCTATGACCTGTTGTTTTTCTCAGGTCTATTTCATGTTGCTGCTACTTTTCTGTTCCTGAGCAAGTTTATTGTTTTACTATAAAACACATATGACAGTACAGTCAAAACAACCATGTCACAGACATCACCACTTTTCAAGTACATACATTGATCAGCCAGCCAGACACAGGCCATGATATTCCCACAAACCTTGCTGTGTAAATTGGCAGTTTTTGTTGAGCACACCAGTCAACCGCAGCCCGCCATACAGCCATGGAGGGAGGGTCCTTATAATTCCATTTTCGGGCAATGTCCAGCTTGGCGATCAACGTGGCAACCCCAATGAACGTGAGCTCCAGTCTCTGCCCCAACAAATCTTCCAGTAAGTCTAGAAGGGTGACTCTAGGGGAGAGTTCCAGTTGCTGCTAATTTTAATCATAGATATGCGGTTGTTGCATCAGTTACATTAACACATAGAGTTAGGGATGCATACTTATGCTAACGACACATAGACAATTCTTAGTTTGCCAGGAGACTTTGACTGAAACTTCAGGGATGAAATTTAATCATGATTGAAAATAATCTGGCTTCAGAATTTGAGTTCGGGAATATCCATCCATCATTGTCGTAGTTTTAGGTTATCTGTAAAGCAGCAATTGAAAATGTGCATTAATTTGAAATAGGACAGGCCAACAGTGTTTCTCTACCAAAATGGCTGCATCTTTCATAAGAAGGGCTTCTCCACTAAGAAACTTGCAGTGCAAAACCCACAATTGCCACTCTCTTCTGGTGTAATATCTGCAGGGGTGTAGCTTGGTCAATAAGACTGGGGACGGTTCGAGCTTCATTGTTTCCCACAATCACGCTGTTTAAAATACATTATACTAAAAGCAGAGCAGGAGTGGGGCTGAAGGAGCAGTACGAAGGGAGAAAAGTGTGGATTGTGAGGGGGAACTTAAAACTCAATATTTTGTAAAATAACAATTTTCTTAAGACCTTTAAAACAGAGATGAAAGTGTGTGTGTGTTTTTGTCTGCACGTATATGTAAAAATCTCAAGTGACATCTGACAATCACCTCACTATACCCGACTTAAAGCACCTGTACACAGCTATTTACTACCGTATACATTTATATGGGGGCTGTAACACCACAGACCCCCCCCCCCCTTTGAAGCTACGCACCTGAACATCTGCCAATATATACAGCACTTAGTTTTGGTTCAATGAAGAATAAACATTCCCATCGAGTCAAAAACAGCGCTTTTACGGACCACAAATATGCAGGAAGCGTCTTGACCTTCCACATTTGTCCACCTCCCTCCCCTCCCAATAATCGTCCCATTGCTTGTTCAGTCTTGCCAGGTCCCCATTACTTTCTCCCACATTTTTGGGACAGTCTCTGGCTTTGTATATCACTTGTTCTGCCCCCTGGCACCAATCCAGGTACGCCTCCCAGTCTGTAACCTCCGGGGCGTGTGGGGGGTTTACTGCACCTTAAGCCCTTGCAATGCTTCTTTTGATCACCCACGCTGCCAATCACATCCACCGGCAACCTCCCCAGCATGGCAAATAACTAAAGCTAATCTACAAAGTCAAAAGCTATTCTAACATCAAGGGCCAGAAGGACAGCTGGGTCTTCTGCATGAGACTCCATCAAATTAGGCACTCCATAGTGCTTCTGCTGGGCATGAATCCCAACTGATCGGGATGCACAAGCGATGAAACGCCCCTCCATCCCCCTCCCCCCCTTCAACCCGGCCACAAGGGCCTCTGCCAATACTTTTTCCTCCATGTTCAACAAGGATATCGGTCTGTATGACCCACAGTCAGAGGGGGGCTTGCCTTCTTTATGTACAATGACCACAGTTGCCGTCCTTTAATCATCTGGTAGGCAGCCAGCCCTATATGCCTCCTGGAGCATCTCGAGCATGGGTTTAGCCACTATGCTGGTCAACACCTTATATAATTAAACCGGCAGGCCATTTGGGCCCGGTGCCTTTACTGACTGCAGATCTCCTAATGCCTGTGTCAGATCCTCCTCCATCTTGTCCGCCTCCAATGCCTCACGGTTGGCGGTGGTCAACTCTTGTAGGGGTAGATCTTTGAGGAGATCAGTGCATTCAGCTGTCGTCCAGACAGACTTAGGAGTGTAGAGAGCCTCATAGTAGGAGGCAAGTGCCACTGCTATGGCTGCATTAGATGTATGCTGGACGTTCAATTCATCCAATATGAACAATACCCATGAGCGTTCCTTGTCATGTTCATCAAGCCATGCTAAAGCCTACTGGCCTTTTGGCCCACATGGTAGAGGCAACGCTGTGCCGCCAAGGCATGTTTATGCGCTAAATACTTTGCAAGCTCCCGCAAGTCCTGTTGGCACACTAGCAGTCTGTGGCAGTGTCTGTAGACTTGGCCACCTTTTCCAAATCTCTATCTCCTTTTCGAGTGCCAAACATTGCAAACTTGTGTCCTACTTCTTTCCCCCATAAGTGCCTGAGCCCTCCCCCTGCGGGAGAGAGCTGACTCGACCAATCCCTGATTCGCCTTAAAGTATTGATCTGTGCATTCATGCAACTTGTCATGCATCATCATATCCCGCAAGTACCAAGTTTCAGTTCTAGGAGGTGACAGATAATCACTGTTAAAGCCCAATAGCTGAACCTCCACAGGGGGGTGATCCAAATCTAGACACATGGGCCTGAAGCATGAAGATGTAATCTATCCGAGAAAAGCAGCCGAGGGGTCACATTGTCAGTGCCCACATGTTTAGTATCCCTGACGTAAATTAGGTGCTTTCCAGCATACTAAGTCACTATACTTACCTTTCTGTGAAAGTACACTAGCCTTTCATTAGATTATTTCAGATATAACTCTACCAAACATGGTAGCATTCATTCATCCTGCTGCGGTCCCTACATTGGCTGCCTGTTAAGAAGAGAGCAGTCTTTAAACTTTTGATCCTGGTGTTCAAGGCAAGGCAAGGCCTGGGTCCGGCATACCTAAAAAAGAAGGTAAGAGCATATGTGCCGGAGGGAGGAGCTACGCGCGCATCCAGGATGGCCGCTTGAGCACAGGGCTCCCGGGTCCCTCGCTGCCCTCCACATATATCCTGAAAGATATCCTGACTTTGACCACGGGTTCTTGCAGATGAACCTCAGCTGACACCTTGGCTGTTTTCAAAATTTCATTTGGACTTCGGGAACCGTAGATACGCCGATCGGAGTTTTGGAGGCCCACCCCACGGCGACACCGGGAGCTGGCACGCCAAGACGCCGGGGAGTAATTGAACAACAGCGGCCTGAGGGGTTTCCCCTGTTGCCCTGAGTTGACTTTCGGTTTCGTTTTTGGGCAGCTGCCTTCTCTGATAGCGTGATTGCCTCGCTCCCCCATCGGGGTCCTGCCTAACTCTGCTGCCTGACTATACGCCACCTGTCCTGAGGGCTTGGGTGTTGGGCTGAGCTGCTGCTCCTGACCTTTCAGCCCACCTTCGTTATTTGCAGTGGTCTGGGGGTGAGCGGCCATTTTCACCAGGTCTCGATGGGCCCCTCGGGGCTCACCATTCGACATGACCACCAGGCCTGACAACGAGAAGCGGAAGACTAAAACGCCTCTATGCGGGGGACCGATTCAAACCAACGTCATGGATCGCTATACCCAACCCAAGGGGTCCCCCGGTGGTGCCAGTCGAGCTTTTGAGGGCCCCACTGACGATCCGACTGCGTTGGCTGAATTGACTTTGCAGGACGTCATGGGCGCCATTGCCAATATGCAGACTTCCATTGGTCAGCAATACGAGGCTCTCGCTCTCAAAATAGACACTGTAGCAGTTGATGTTACTTTGATCAGAGCTGACTTGTCGAAGACCAACGAAAGGGTCAAGTCTCTGGACCTGAAGACTTCTAGCCTCACGACCAATGTCTCTGATCTGCAGACGGAAGTTGGATGCTTGAAATAGGGCCCGGCGCAACAGCATACGCCTTATCGGGGTCCCTGAAACCTCTGGTGCCTTGGCAACTGATCTTCTCGTTGAGGACATCGTCTTGAATCACCTGGCCCCCACAGGCCTGAGCAAATTCTTTGCTGTGGAGCGTGCCCATGGAGTGCCGGGCGGAAAGCCGAAGTCGGGCGCCACGCCGAGACCTATCACCGCCAGGATCTTCAATTTTAGGGACAGAGACACCATCCTACAGGCCTCGAGAGTAAGTGGCCCCATAAGATTCGAGAACACGACGGTGAGTTTCTACCCGGACTTCACGCAGCTTGTTCAGAGACAAAGGCTGGGGTTTCAGGGAGTGAAACGAAGGCTGAGAGACTTGGGCCTGAAATATGCAATGCTCTTTCCAACCAGGCTGCGTGTCGAATATGAAGACCGGACTTTCTTCTTCGATCGTCCTGACAGGGTTAGTGACTGGCTGGATACCCTCCCCAAACAGACTGACTCAACCGGGCATCCGGGTGGAGCTGAGGGCGGTGTACCGGAATAAGAGTGACATTATGTTTCCTGATTTCTGAACATTCACGTATTATTTGGCTGGGTTCGATATTTCTTTTATTACTGTGTCTTATTGCTATGTTCCCGAGCGTGGCGGGGGAGTGGGACTCTTTCCTCCTCTGGGGTTTCTTTCCGTAGACTAGTTTAATGACGGGGCGACAGGCACACTGCAAGTTGGGGTGGCTTTTGAGTCTAACGCAGGGGTGCAGGATGGGGGGCGTTGTAACGGGTTCTTATTGGGGGGTGGTGGGGGGTTCTTGGGTGTTTGTGGGTCTCTTTCAAGGCAAAGTATCGTATTTCTTCTTGATTAGGTCATTGTGTTCGTTGTGGGGTGGACTCTGCGCATCTTTTTGGGATGGGGTTAGTGGGTTGAAACTAATGTGTTGGAATGTCAATGGGTTGGGGGACAAGATAAAACGGGGTGTGGTGTTGCAACTATTGCGGCGCCTCTCCCCCGATGTTGTGTTGTTGCAGTAAAACGCATCTGGTTGGGAACACGTGCCATGCCATGAATCGGCGAGGGTATCATCTGGTGGCACACTCTGGATTCACCTCTGGTTCTAGGGGTGTGAGTATCCTCGTTAGGTCCTCCCTCCCCTTGGCAATCGATGATGTGCTTCTTGACAATAGGGGGCGCTATGCCGCTCTCACTGGTAGATGGGGGGGAGGACGGTCTCATTCGTCACTGTCTATGTCCCGCCAGATCTACAGACCTCGACTTTTGCTGATCTTGGGCGTGTAGTACTGGGACTCCCTGAGGGCATTTTGGTGATAGGCGGAGACTTCAATTCGGTTGTCTCCGGTGACATAGATCGCTACCCCCCCAGGGATCTCCCCAAGTCGCAATCATGGTTGAGTGGGTTCCTGGAGACACTTGGTCTGGTGGACTGTTGGAGGTTGCTGCACCCGGATCAAGCGCAATACACCTTTCACTCTGGAGCCCATGGCAGTCTGTCCAGACTCGACTATATTCTGCTGCCGGCGGCGCTGTCCTCCTCCGTTGGGGAGGTGAGGCACCTCGCCCGGGGCATATCCGACCACTCCCCAGTCTGACTTAGCATGGATACTACTATGAGTAATGAGGGATGGGTCGCCCCTATAAACCCCTGGTTTCTTCGCAATCCCAAGACCCGTACCGAATTGGTGAAATCCCTTGATTGTTATTTTGTAGAAAATGTGGGGTCTGTGTCATCTGCTGTATCGTTGTGGGAGGCGTTTAAGACCGTGCTACGTGGGCAGGCTTTATCTTTGATCGCCACCGCCAAGAACAGTAAGCATGAAGAGGTGGTCCGTCTGGAGGCAGAGATAACCGCACTGGAGAGTGAATTGGAGCGCGGAGTGTCCCGTGCCAAACTTCATTCCCTCAGCCTAAAACAATTAGATTATAAGGCCCTGGTTACTGATGCTGCGAAGGTCATGAGCAGGGAACAGCAGGGCAGGTTGTATGATGTTGTGGATAAAGCGGGTAAATTGATTGCGTGGCTGGACAAGAAAGAAAGGGCGAGTCGTGTAGTTCCTGTTTTGAAAACCTGAACGGAGTGTGCGTGACTGACCCGGCTGTGATTGCTGAATGCTTTGCGGAACACTTCCGAACTGTATATGCTCCAGTCTCTGACAGATCGCGATATTGCCTTGCCCTGCCTGTCGGCGGCTGACAGAGACCTGATGGATGCGGTGTTGTCGGCTGATATCGTTTCCCGCATTTCGCGCGCTCTTGAATCACTAGACGGACCATCCCGCCGCCGGACGTACTGAGCTCTGCCCATTATCCTGAGGCAGGGAGATCTTTTAACATTACCTACCCCTTCCAACAACATTATTTGAAAACCACCCGGAACATAAGATCCAGCTTCCCTAGAAGCAACGCAAAAGACCTCAACTTATAAAAGATCGCATCAAAAGATCACAAGTTGGGACCAAGAAATTGAAAACAATAATATTGAATCCATAGATGCCTAGAAATCACTTGTGAAGAACTCGACTCTTTGATTTCTATCCAGCACTTCTCCATACCAAGGGTTCCGGTCGGCGGGAATTAATGATTCATCCTCCTAGTAACCAGCTTCTGACTTATTTACAAAAGAAGCACATTAAGAAACAGAAAAATCAACCTAAACGGTGCTATAAAATAGATCTTGAGAAAATTGTGTGGCTACTCCATGAAGAAGGCGCTGGCCGCCGAAACGCGCGTAGAGACACATTCTCGCCACTTATCTATTATAGATAACTATAACTTTTAATTTGTACCTTTATTGGTTTGTGAAATTGTTTTAATAAACTACGTGTTATGTATGATTAGTAACTTTTATGATGATGTCATGCGAATGATTTGCTATTTTATGTTTATTGTTTAATAAATAATCCAACTCTTTCAGTAAGCCATAGCCAGTTGTTTATTCTTATTATTATTATTGTTATCCGAATACTAATTGCCTAGGTCGTTGCCTTTCAAATATATTATTTTCCCTGATCTAGGAATCACACTCAGGGGGTCCTTGTTAAATATACGTCGGCTGATGAGGTGGCTACCGCCATTCGTTCAATCCGCTCTGGCAAGGCCATGGGTCCAAATGGTCTGCCTATTGAACTGTATAAATTGTGCCCAGACAAACTGGCTCCATATCTTCGTGATATGTTTCTAGAGTCCCGCGACGCTGGCTCCCTCCCACGCGACCAGCGTCTTGCTACTATCGTAGTGATTCATAAGGAGGGGAAGCCACGGGATCGCTGTTCATCTTATAGACCAATCTCGCTTCTAAACGCTGAACCGAAAATTCTGGCTAAGTTATTAGCTAACCGCCTGACGAACGTTATCAGCCACCTGGTCCATCCGGATCAGTCCGGTTTTATCCCGCACCGTAATACGGCGCTTAACCTGCGACGCTTGCAAGGTGTTCTCGCGAGGGCGGCGTCTCTTCATGAACTGGCCATCTTGGCTTCATTGGACGCTACGATGGCCTTCGATACTCTTGAGTGGCCTTATCTTTGGGCCGCTCTCGTGAAATTCGGATTCGGCCCCGGGTTCATCGGCTGGGTGAAACTTTTGTATGCGGAGCCACTGGCGCAGGTAGTTGTGAATGGTCGGGTCTCAGCGTCTTTTGTTCTCGGGAGGGGCACGCGACAGGGTTGCCCATTGTCACCACTGCTTTTTGCGCTCGCCCTTGAACCGCTGGCTGCCTGGTTGCGCTGGGAGCCCTCGCTTAAGGGGATCCAGTTGTCCCCGGACTTTGAGGATCGCGTCTCTCTTTACGCGGATGATATTTTATTGTACCTCACGTCCCCTTGAAAATCTCTGAATGTTTTGTTCGATGTGCTCACTTCGTTTGGGAAAAATTCGGGCCTCGTTATCAACTGGGCTAAATCCTGTGTGTACGTGCTCTCGGGCGGTCCCCCCCCTTGCCTCGCAGATGCCCCATTCGGGTCTCTCCGACGGGCTTTAAGTACCTGGGGATTTTTATATCTTTGGACCCTGCGGCTCGCTACGAACAGAGTCTGCTCCCCCCCTTCAAAGATTGAGACTTGATGTTGTGCCCTGGCGCGGGTTGCCGCTATCGCCGCTCGGGCGTGCAGCCCTTTTTAAAATGATGACCCTGCCGAGGTTTTTGTACGCGCTTCAGAATACGTTCGATATTATTCCGGTGAGCTACTTTAGAGAGGTTGAGAGCCTGCAGAGACGGTTAATTTGGGATGGACGCTCGCGTATTTCCCTCGCTAAACTCACTCTTCCCTGGTATGATGGGGGTATAGCGTTGCCGGATATTAGGCGTTACTATTGGGCCTCGCAACTGAGTGCGATCAACCATGCGACATATGCGCCTGCTCCTAACCCGGCATTCGAGATGGATAAGTATTTGCTACCGGGTGGGGACTACAGGAGGGCGCTCTACTCCAAGGCAGCAGGCAAGGATTTATCTGGGCCTACCAAGATTGCTTTACGCGTGTGGCATGCTGCGAATGCGTCTGTGGGATGGGAAGATCGATTGACTCGTGCGACCCCCTTGTATGCTTCTGAACGGTTGGGATGTCTCTGTAAAACGAAAGGGTTTGAAAAATGGGATATGATTGGTATTAGCTGCGTGGGTGATCATTGGGTCAAAGGCAAAATCAAGACCTTTGCGGCACTACAGACAGAATATGAATTAAGTGTCAGGGAATTTTACCGATACGCACAGATTCACCATGCCTTGAGTTTGGTTCTCCCTGCGGGTACTGTCGTCCCCGAGTCCTCCCCCCTTGAAGATAGGATCCTTGACGGCCACGTCCCCGACAGTACCATTTCTCTGATATACAAGAAGTTGATTAACACCCGAATGGATCTGTTGGTGCGTCTTAGGGAGGTCTGGACCGGCGATGGTTTGGAGCTGGACGATGAGGATTGGCAAGCTGCATTATCCTCGCCTAAAGAAGTTGTGATTCCTGCCCGTCTCCGTTTCGTTCAGCTCAAAATCTTACACCGTGTGTATATCACTGGTCCGCACTTGATTCGCATGGGTTACTCCTCGGACGGGTTATGTAAGCGTGGTTGTGGGATGCTTGGAACTTTCCTCCATATACTTTGGGAGTGTCCGGAGGTGGTGCAGTTCTGGAATAATGTGCATGCAGTGATGAGTAGAGTCACGGGGGTGGTGCTGCAGCCCGAGGCCAGGCGATGCCTTTTGAATGTGTGGGAGCCGAATGATTATAGTGTGGCCCAGACGCAGTGGGCGACCCTTGGGTATATGATAGCCAAAAGAGATGTAGCGCAGTTGTGGGGTTCCCAGCGCCCGCCCACGGTGTCGGTGTGGAAGGAGAATATGGACTGGTGTATGTTCAGAGAGAAGACTGTGTATGTGGCGCGGGGCAAACCTAGAAAATGGAATAGTATCTGGAGCCAATGGAACGCATACCGTGGAAATCTATGTGCGCCTCCGTTCGTTGACGACCCCGAAGTCCCTCTGTCCCCCTGATCCGGCATTCCATGTGTTGTGTGCTCTTTGTTATCCTTAAATTTGTTCCCCCGCTAGCCCCCTCCCCACAATATGTACTATTGAACTATTGTATAATATCGTACCTAGGTGTCCTCCTATGTGAACACATGTCCATGTACACTGTTTCCTTTTTTGCCTTGTATGTTGTTTTTTCTTCTTTTAATAAAACATTTTTTTTACAAAAAAAAAAAGAGCATATGTGCCGGGGCATCAATTAAGATCCAGTAACCAAAATCTCTTAGCCCCATGCAAAATCAACAAAGTGAGAATGGGAGGGCGGGCTTTTTTATCTGGCCCCCTTCCACTGGAATAGGCTACCCGAAGCATTACGGGGCTGTACATCCCTGGTTTACTTCAAAAAGAGCCTTAAGACCTGGCTGTTTTAGGATCCTAGGCCAGCTAATGGGCCTGTTCTCTCAGTATTGCCGGGCACCGAGAGATCACCCTGGGGATGATTTGTCGCGGCTTACAAATGGTAAATAAATAAAAAAAATAAAAAATTCACACTAAATCAAGTGGATAGTCCTTTACCATTCCTAGCAAAGTTACCTTCTCACATTAGTAGATGAGATGGTGGTCTCTGGAATGTCGCTGCTGGTCAGTAGTAGATTGCCAAAATGTAACAGTTTTTCTGACAGAAGATTGGAAAAGTAATCCAGGCCCAGATTTATTACAATTTTGCATTGGTGTTTCATTACTTTTGTGGCTCAGCCCGAAGCAACATCCTTTTCGGCATTTACTAAATAGTGCATGGTTAGTAAACACAAAGTAACGCAAGGCAATTCATAATACTGCTATGCATTACTTTGGGTCTAATAAGCATTGACATTTCCATACATCTACCCATGTATTTTGACGCTAACCTAGATTTACAAAGACTTGTAAACCTGGGTTTGAGCCATAATGGTGCGCCTGCCATACCAAGGTATCACAATGAGAAAACCTTTATTTCTCCTCGATACTTTATCTTTCCACATGTGCTGCATTCTGTAGCACACATAGAAAGAGGAAAATGCCTCTAAGGGATGTTTTTGTGCAGGAAGGTATTCCTTCCTGCGCCAAAAGAATCCTGCCCATAGAGCGGACACCCTTGCACTATGGTGCAAGAGTGCCTGCGCTGACATTAGGCAGGAGCACACAGTGCACTAGCACAAGGAGCTAGTATTAATGCTCAATATCTTTGTAAATATGGAGCATTTCTGTTCTCTTCCTTTTACGCATTTCAGCTTTGCCGGAAATAATAGTAAAAACGCCACCATATATTTTAAACGTTTACTGCTACCCCTGTGATGATGCCAACACAGTTTTTGCTGTGTGCTAAAGTTAACAAATGTGCCACGGTTGACCCTAGCCCCATTAACCCCTCCCACGCTTGTGACGGAACTGTTCCGTCAGGCCCCTCGGGTGGGCTGTGCTGGTGTCGGAACGGTTCCGTCACGGCCCGGGAGCGCCGCGTGGCCCCCCCCCCCGGAATAGCCGCCGCAGTGAAAGGGTTAAACAGCTGCAACTTGACTCAGCTGCTAAAGTGAAAAACCTGGGTACTTCTTTTGATTCAAACGTGTAAATGGAAGCACAGATGAAGGCCATGATTATTGCCTGTACACATTAACTGAGGCTCTTTGGGCACGTTAATCCATTCAGCCTCAAAATCACGTGACCTCCATTGCATGACCTATGATTGGAGCGAAGCTTAGCTACTGAAACACCCGCCTATAAAGATATTTCCATTTCCTGCAGATTCAAAACACGGTGGCCGAAATGATGACAAAGTAGCCATACAGGATGCACATGGCCCCAGTTCTTGGCCCATACACTTTGCCAGTTTGTTAGGGCATGCGTTACATTTAAAGCTCTGTCATTAAATCATCAAGACATGTATCATACTGTGCCTGCATTTGTGAAAAGCGAGATAGCAATAATACACCAACCTCTATATGAACTCGGGTCCATGGCCAGAGCTTTGCTGAACATTCCTCGGTTCACATCAGTCCGCACTGGTGGCGAAAGCTTTGCACTGCAGTGCATGTCTCTTAATGCTGGAACAATCATCGCCCTGCCAGAAGCAAGTGATTGACTACTTGGCCTTGCAAAGACAAGTCAATACTGTCTTATTTCGTTCTGTTTTTTTATATAGCTTGAGTTCAAATCCAGCCTTTTGTGGTTCATTTTTCACCCTATTGTGATTTCAGAACCCTGTAGCGCCTTTCAAGTCTCTAATTTATACAAATGCATTGGGCTCCTGCACAGAGCACTTGGGGACCCCATGGGAGGACCACATGGTGGACGCTCTCTGCCAATGCAGGCAATCAGGAAGGTCTAGGAATGTGATGACAGATAATGCCGCCCGCAAATTAACAACTGGAATATGTGGGTTGGCTGAAAGTGTATGATACCACATGTACTGTGTCTGAGTGCCTGCCAGTCTCTGGCTTCGGTGATTTATGTGCTGCTAGTCTGTGGACAGCAGCTTGGATGATTGGATGCACACTTGTTTTGTGTGCTGCAGCTTCACAGGTTTGTCTTGGTGCACAATTTGCTTTCATTTCTAACGCTCTTAAAATGTATAAGAGCTGTTATTTCACCTTTGTGGGGATACCCAAGCCCGGAGGAACATTTTCCTTCTATTCATCCTACCTAAGGTTGTATCTGCCCTCGAGCTGAACATGAAGAAGGCGGAGTTGCCTCCTCAAGTGCCACTTGTAGGTGCAGGCAGATCTGAACGCCCATCAGGTTGGACTGGATTTCCTTCTGTCCTGACATACTGTTTCCTTCCTACCTCATCCCCATAGGTTGCAGTGCATGTTTCCCTTCAGAGGTAATTCCCTTCATGTGATATGCTTTTCTCTTCTGCCTAGGATAGTAACATGCCCCTTTCTCTCATAAAATTGGCAAAAATTAGAGGAGGATAAACAAAGCTGAAGGGCCAAAAGAACCTATTTTGGAGGTGATCTCAATTGGTATTAAGTTCCTTCTCTAGATTATCAAACCCATTGCAGCAGGGTGGAGGCACTAAATTTGTTTCTCTAGATTGGGTAGAAAAAGTACTAAGAATTATCGCTAATTTTTAGGGATTGAAACTATAATATAATTAAGAAGTACCCGATTGTAGTGGAGACTCTATCACTACAAATAACTCAGTGAACACTTTGTAAGGAATATGGGATCTTGTCCCCGCTCTTGGCCTCTCTTTTGGTGTTAATGTACAAAATAAAGCATCAGCAGGCAAAGGACGTAAGTTCACCCAAAAATGTGGGCTGCAGTAGTTTTTACCAAGAAAACGCAGTGTAGTGTAGAAAGAACTGAAATATAATTTAGACTATGGCAGTGTAACTATCTTAGAAAAACTTACATAAAAATAATTAATCAGTGGAAAAGTATTGGATAATTGGCATGGATTATTTGTTGAAATGCATATTATTATTATGAAAATTGCCATTCGAATTAGTCACAGTGAAAACAGTCTACTTCTTAGGGACTCGCATCAAAAAGCTGACAGATGTGTCTAGTTTTAAAAGATAATTGTTTATTGCTCAAATTGCCTGTAACTTCTGATTTCGTACGATAAATCTAACGTAGTGACAACAGATGAAAATATTAGAGAAAGGATTGCAAAATAGCAGATGTCGATTTTAAGTAGATCAAGTAAACAATCGTAGTCCCAGCAAACTAGTTCCTATAAAATATTTATGTAACACAAAAATAAACAAGAAACAACAAGCGGTACAATAAATTCACTCACCACCATTTGCAAGACAGCATAAGCAAATAAAAATACATCTGAACTGCCATACCACTTTTGCCACTGAGGGGTTGCCATGCAGCTGTTTAATCTTTTCTCTGAAAAGACACCTTTTAGAGAGTTTACAGAAAAGTACATGTCAAGTGAATGATTTTTTACTGGGCACTCAGGAGAAGGGAACTTTTTTAAGGTATGTTAATGCTAGTCAAGGCGCTCTGCCTTTAAACAGGTTTTCGTCAAACTCCAAGTAACCCTTTGACTACAATTGCAGTGCTGTACAAAAAATATACTGCCTGTGCGCAAAACTAACGATAACATTGAGTTAAAAAAAAGTATACACAGTGAATTAAGTGTGTGCATCAAATGTCTGTTAATCTCACTGAGGAATTAACAACAGTGTTATTGTCCTAACAAAAATAATGCATTTATCATGAAATGTGGATGTCGTAATAAAAAAATGAGAAAACCAGTGGAGTTACCACAAGTGGTGTATTCTTCTTATCAAGAACCTGGCTATTCACAGTCTAGCTGCTAGCTGGAGTTTTTCTGTCTTTGTCTACTATCCTTGGTATGTACGGCTGGTCTCTAGCGCCTTGATGCCTCCGGTTGACTGCTGCGCATTATAAATATCAAATCAAATCAAGAGCAGGTTTATGGGGGAACTGGACCTCCTGGTCAGAAGCCCAGCTCTCTGCCCCAGCGACTCCGCCGTTGTGCCGCTGACCCCTACACCTCTCTCTAAGGTAGGTGTTCGAGGCCCTCCTGCACCTCATCCCTAGTGGTCCAGTGGGAGAGTGTGTGCCCGTATTCTTATTTTGTCTGTCATTTAGTTTTCTTCTCATTCTGCGTTAATTGTCTGCCTTTAATTTTATTTAGCTGTCTTTCTTCTATTTTTCCTATTTTTGTGCCCTTGTTTGTGTCCTCGGTGCCCGTTTTCGCTGCCCTTTTCCCGCTGATGCTGCCCCCGTGGCCCCTCCCCCCTGCTGGTACCCCGTCCCGCTTCCAGGCTGCATTTCCCTCCCGACTTCCCTATTTAATGTCGGCCACTGTTTGGACATCTGAGCAAGACCTCTGCTTCCTGCTCAGAGACCTAGCTATCTTCCCCAGCACCTCTGCTGTTCTGCTGCTGCCACTGCGCCCTACACCTCTCTCTAAGATAGGTGTCGAGGCCCTCCTCCACCCACCTGCTCCTGCCTGCGCCTCATCCCTGGTGGTCCAGTGGGAGAGCCTTGCTCTTCTGCTAGTCCGTTGTTGCGTGTGTGTACCCGTTTTCTGTTTTTGTCTGTCTTTTTGTTTTCTTCTCATTGTGCCTTAATTTTCTGCCTTTAATTTTATTCTGCTGTCTTTCTTCTATTTTTCCTGTTTTTTGTCCTCCATGCCCGTTTTCGCTGCCCTTTTCCTGCCGCTGCTTCCCCGCAGCCCCTCCCCCAGCCAGTTCCCGCTCCCACCTCCCAGCTGCACTTCCCTCTCCCTTCCCTATTTAATGGCGGCCGCTGCACGTGCAGCAGGTGCGTTGGTGTGCACGGAAGGCATGCCAAAGGCAAGCCCGTCTGCAACCCGACCAGCACCAGGGACCCTGGATCTCCGACCACCCACTGCTATGACTCAGCTGAACTCAACCCCAGAAGGAACAACAACTCCCAGCTATCTGCACCAAACACCACCCAAGGCCAATTCTCCTGCCCACAATGCCGACAAACCTTCACCATCCTCCGCAGCCCCACGGCTGCTGCCCCGCACCGGACGCCAGCACCCCCAAAACCCTGAGGTTCTTCCTCTTCAACGTGCGCTCCCTGCACAGACATGCTGTAGAGATCTGGGACCTTCTCGACACCCTCTAACCAGACGTTGCCTTCCTCACGGAAACGTGGCCCAACCCCAGCTCCACCCCTGACATCGCCACCGCCATCCCCGACGGATACAAGATCCAGAGGAAGGACCGCCCCAACCTGGGCAGCTCTTTCCCAGTTAAGAGGTGAATTACAGGATGAACCCATAGCATTCTTACCACAATCTAATACCCTGGTGAAGTGCCATTGATGGACAGACCTTTGCTGTGTTGTAGATGTTGAACAAAATGGCACCATACCTGTTTGGGACACATTTCTGAGTTCGGAATGAACACATAGTGCTTGGGTCGGTAATACTGATTCGGGGCAAGTACCCTAAACAGTTGAACAGTTAAACAGTTGAAGAGGTCCATCTCCACGCAGGTAATGGACCTTATAGTGGGACACACACCTGGGGTTGACTATGCAAAATCTGATGATCCTTAATGGGTTTTGAACCTTAAAGCAAGACATTGTGAGGGGATGGCTAGGGTCTCCCTGATTCAGCTTGGGTGGGCCCGTGTAAGAAAAAGTATTTTTGTTCTGGGTTTATAAACCACCTTCGCTTCCCCCTAAAACATGTACTGTGCATTTGGATTTACCTAATTGGCTCATTTAACTTTCCTGTAAGGCAGTGATAGAAGGTGGAAGAAGCGCTACATTGGCAGGGAAGTTAAGTGTTATTTGTGGGCTGCGAGGTGTTTTTACACCACCCAGATATATGTTTAAAACGTATGGCTTTGAGGATCAGAATGTGCTCTAGCTGGGCTGTAGTCTAAAAGCACAGCAATGCCACATGATAAGGAAAAGCGCCTTTTGTTGCAGGGATTCTGCACACATACAGAACTATGCGTAGGAATATGGGACCTTGGTGTATAGGGACTGGGTCTTCCTATCACCTTAGTACCTATGAACGCAGGACCGACTAGCTATAGTGTCTCACTTGCTCTCCTACTCACTCCCAGAGAAAGAAATGATTAGACACCCCAGAATACAACACTGACAGATCTCTCAGGAATCACGGTAACAAGACACACCCTTTCGCTCAACACACCCTTTCGCTCGCACTCTTCTATTCCACAATAAGATCTGAAAGAGGCACGAAACAGTTTAAAATATTTATTTTAACTAATGTGCCCTAGCATGCAGGATCTACATGCTCTTAATTGCCTTCGAGGCCAGCACATGACTCCATTTCCAGACCATGGCTGATGGGCTCACACCAGGCTCTGTGATGCACCAATGCCTTGCTTCTGATGAGAAAAGGAAATACTTTATTGAGACAATCAAGTCCATTAAAGTGCAGATTCTAATAGACACCTAGGCTCCGTGAGAGCAAGTGAGAATTTCAAACTTAACAACAAATTGCTTGGCGTAGCCTGAAAGGTTATGTAGGTAGTACTCAGAAAGTGTACTAATATCTTTAGAAATTAGAGTTCATGCCCCTTTTTCTATTTTTAGCTCCATTTGTATAGACACAGCCCATTCTCAGATGGCTTCATTGCTCCTCTGTTTACGAACCAATGTGTACAGTTCTCTTAATAACAGCAGTAGCTGAGAGTCATTTAGGGCACCACAGTGTTTCCTGCTTGAAACATTTTTTATCACGTTTAATCATGATATTACAGAAAAGTTCTGTCCCTCACTGAAGTTCTGTACTTTGTTCCAGTGCCTAAGTTAGGAGAGTGTGCACTGCAGGGTATTGGAAGAACTCGCAAAAGTCCCAGAGATCAATATTTATAATTACAAAGCCTCCTGAGTGAACCCCTCGTAGCTCAAGCAATAAACCACATTGCAAAAAAATATACAATTTCAAGTATACACATATAGACACAATTCAAAAATGTGATAAAAAATGTACACAGATTATTACAACACATTGATTCAAATATTTGATAACAATAATAAAAGGTCATACATTACAACAATAAAAATGTGCCTAAACACATAGCTTGCGGAAGCTTGTTTCCTTTCCAGTAAAGAATTGGCTTGGTAGTTTGGTCTGCCCTGTTCCCATGATGCACTGGGCCAGGGACAGACTAATTTGCATGTAGCCAGGTTCTGAACTGGGATGGTGCAGTGAGCTAAAAAACGGTGATGGATCAAGCCCTGATCTTTTGACTGGGTAGGAGTGTTCTGCTTAATTCAGATACTCTGTCCATCACCACCCCCCTTTTTGAATCGTTTTGGCCACCACAAGTGTGGAACGGTATGCTCAGATGTGAGTCCCTTGCTCACTGCACCATCAGGATTCAAGCAAGCCGGGCCGAAGACGGCTGTAATGCCAGAAACCGGTCCCCGGAAGCTTGTTTCCTTTCCAGTAAAGAATTGGCTTGGTAGTTTGGTCTGCCCTGTTCCCATGATGCACTGGGCCAGGGACAGACTAATTTGCATGTAGCCAGGTTCTGAACTGGGATGGTGCAGTGAGCTAAAAAACGGTGATGGATCAAGCCCTGATCTTTTGACTGGGTAGGAGTGTTCTGCTTAATTCAGATACTCTGTCCATCACCACCCCCCTTTATGAATCGTGTTGGCCACCACAAGTGTGGAAGGGTATGCTCAGATGTAAGTCCCTTGCTCACTGCACCATCAGGATTCAAGCAAGCCGGGCCGAAGACGGCTGTAATGCCAGAAACCGGTCCCCGGAAGCTTGTTTCCTTTCCAGTAAAGAATTGGCTTGGTAGTTTGGTCTGCCCTGTTCCCATGATGCACTGGGCCAGGGACAGACTAATTTGCATGTAGCCAGGTTCTGAACTGGGATGGTGCAGTGAGCTAAAAAACGGTGATGGATCAAGCCCTGATCTTTTGACTGGGTAGGAGTGTTCTGCTTAATTCAGATACTCTGTCCATCACCACCCCCCTTTTTGAATCGTTTTGGCCACCACAAGTGTGGAAGGGTATTCTCAGATGTGAGTCCCTTGCTCACTGCACCATCAGGATTCAAGCAAGCCGGGCCGAAGACGGCTGTAATGCCAGAAACCGGTCCCCGGAATCTTATTTCCTTTCCAGTAAAGAATTGGCTTGGTAGTTTGGTCTGCCCTGTTCCCATGATGCACTGGGCCAGGGACAGACTAATTTGCATGTAGCCAGGTTCTGAACTGGGATGGTGCAGTGAGCTAAAAAACGGTGATGGATCAAGCCCTGATCTTTTGACTGGGTAGGAGTGTTCTGCTTAATTCAGATACTCTGTCCATCACCACCCCCCTTTTTGAATCGTTTTGGCCACCACAAGTGTGGAAGGGTATGCTCAGATGTGAGTCCCTTGCTCACTGCACCATCAGAATTCAAGCAAGCCGGGCCGAAGACGGCTGTAATGCCAGGAACCGGTCCCCGGAAGCTTGTTTCCTTTCCAGTAAAGAATTGGCTTGGTAGTTTGGTCTGCCCTGTTCCCATGATGCACTGGGCCAGGGACAGACAAATTTGCATGTAGCCAGGTTCTGAACTGGGATGGTGCAGTGAGCTAAAAAACGGTGATGGATCAAGCCCTGATCTTTTGACTGGGTAGGAGTGTTCTGCTTAATTCAGATACTCTGTCCATCACCACCCCCCTTTTTGAATCGTTTTGGCCACCACAAGTGTGGAAGGGTATGCTCAGATGTGAGTCCCTTGCTCACTGCACCATCAGGATTCAAGCAAGCCGGGCCGAAGACGGCTGTAATGCCAGAAACCGGTCCCCGGAAGCTTGTTTCCTTTCCAGTAAAGAATTGGCTTGGTAGTTTGGTCTGCCCTGTTCCCATGATGCACTGGGCCAGGGACAGACTAATTTGCATGTAGCCAGGTTCTGAACTGGGATGGTGCAGTGAGCTAAAAAACGGTGATGGATCAAGCCCTGATCTTTTGACTGGGTAGGAGTGTTCTGCTTAATTCAGATACTCTGTCCATCACCACCCCCCTTTTTGAATCGTTTTGGCCACCACAAGTGTGGAAGGGTATGCTCAGATGTGAGTCCCTTGCTCACTGCACCATCAGGATTCAAGCAAGCCGGGCCGAAGACGGCTGTAATGCCAGAAACCGGTCCCCGGAAGCTTGTTTCCTTTCCAGTAAAGAATTGGCTTGGTAGTTTGGTCTGCCCTGTTCCCATGATGCACTGGGCCAGGGACAGACTAATTTGCATGTAGCCAGGTTCTGAACTAGGATGGTGCAGTGAGCTAAAAAACGGTGATGGATCAAGCCCTGATCTTTTGACTGGGTAGGAGTGTTCTGCTTAATTCAGATACTCTGTCCATCACCACCCCCCTTTTTGAATCGTTTTGGCCACCACAAGTGTGGAAGGGTATGCTCAGATGTGAGTCCCTTGCTCACTGCACCATCAGGATTCAAGCAAGCCGGGCCGAAGACGGCTGTAATGCCAGAAACCGGTCCCCGGAAGCTTGTTTCCTTTCCAGTAAAGAATTGGCTTGGGAGTTTGGTCTGCCCTGTTCCCATGATGCACTGGGCCAGGGACAGACTAATTTGCATGTAGCCAGGTTCTAATCTGGGATGGTGCAGTGAGCTAAAAAACGGTGATGGATCAAGCCCTGATCTTTTGACTGGGTAGGAGTGTTCTGCTTAATTCAGATACTCTGTCCATCACCCCCCCCCCCTTTTTGAATCGTTTTGGCCACCACAAGTGTGGAAGGGTATGCTCAGATGTGAGTCCCTTGCTCACTGCACCATCAGGATTCAAGCAAGCCGGGCCGAAGACGGCTGTAATGCCAGAAACCGGTCCCCGGAAGCTTGTTTCCTTTCCAGTAAAGAATTGGCTTGTTAGTTTGGTCTGCCCTGTTCCCATGATGCACCGGGCCAGGGACAGACTAATTTGCATGTAGCCAGGTTCTGAACTGGGATGGTGCAGTGAGCTAAAAAACGGTGATGGATCAAGCCCTGATCTTTTGACTGGGTAGGAGTGTTCTGCTTAATTCAGATACTCTGTCCATCACCACCCCCCTTTTTGAATCGTTTTGGCCACCACAAGTGTGGAAGGGTATGCTCAGATGTGAGTCCCTTGCTCACTGCACCATCAGGATTCAAGCAAGCCGGGCCGAAGACGGCTGTAATGCCAGACACCGGTTCCTGGAAGCTTGTTTCCTTTCCAGTAAAGAATTGGCTTGGTAGTTTGGTCTGCCCTTTTCCCATGATGCACTGGGCCAGGGACAGACTAATTTGCATGTATCCAGGTTCTGAACTGGGATGGTGCAGTGAGCTAAAAAACGGTGATGGATCAAGCCCTGATCTTTTGAATGGGTAGGAGTGTTCTGCTTAATTCAGATACTCTGTCCATCACCACCCCCCTTTTTGAATCGTTTTAAACACATAGAAGACATGTTAAAATTGCAGAAAGCAGAATTATCTCAATCTCATAAGTGCAAAGTTATCATTCAGAAAGAGTAACAATATCTCTAGGGTGCAAAGTTGTTGACGCAGCGTTTCGGTTTGTTACAATTTCACCTTTAACGTAAGTAACATAAAGACACATTTATCAAGAAATTTACTGGGGAACAAGTGGGTTGAAGCTTGGTCTGATGTGCATTTGCCGATTCTGTTACAACATCTGGCCATTTTGAAAAGGAATAGTAGCCACAGTTAAAAAACAAAAACCGTCCAGAAATTACACTTTAAACTAACTATGCTACTGGGCACCCCAAATATCAAGTCGTATCCTTAAACTTGGAGCAATCTACAACTCGAACAATAGCGGTTAAGTTCATGCTAGTGGAATACTGGAAGAAGGGATAATATCGGTCAAGATCATGCTCGTGGAAAACTGGAAGACGATGGCACCACCTTCGATAAACCATTAACGTTTAGGATATGGAATGTGTTCTCCATGGTCATGTTTCTAACTCCATACAATACAGATGCTAGTGGAAAACTGGAAGACGGTGGCACCACCTTCGATAAACCATTAACGTTTTAGGATATGGAATGTGTTTTCCATGGTCATGTTTCTAACTCAATACATTACATATGTACCTATTTACAACAAGCTGAAATCTACAAAAATATGTCTTTTTAAATCAAAATAGAGACTGTCTAAAGGCATTACTTTTTCTGCAATGCAACTTATCAACTATTTCATTTGACTGCCAGCTGTGTTAGTTCAATGAAATTCTTGAATTAAAGTCTTTGCAGTTTAGGATGATAATGAAGAGAATTTTTGGATGCACTGATTTATGCTTGATCACACAGTAATAGCAACTCCTTACTTCGCATATTGTACCTTTGCATTTGCAAAGTGAAAAGCAGTTTATCTTGAAACAGCAACAAAAAATACATGAAAAATGGCCCGGCCTTTTTCAAAGCATTGATAGAGAGGGAGTTAACATATTATCCATGCCGACATTAAACAGAGCACACTGTTATTGGAGAATGAAAAAGAAACTCACATAGAAACCTGTACAAATATTTCCCAACCTTTCTAAAAATATACCCACAGAGTACTTTATATATTGACACTGTTAAATAAAGAAATATAGATATTTGCTATGAGAAATATGGTTGGAGACATTTAGAAATTAGGGTACGATTGAGAAACAAAATTGTAAATGTGTACCATTAAATTTACACATTCATTATAGTAGATTTTGGATTTCTTTTTAATTATCAAAAATTTCAGGAGGACTCCTAGGAAGTAGAGAGACACAGCTTTCTAGGATTACTCACAAACATAAGGTATTACACGTGTGTGTGTGTATATATATAAATGTGCATGCTTCAGATATACACACACTTAAATGTATTGAAAACGTGGATTGGCAATTCTTTTTTCTTTTCCTCCACAGGGAAAATATTTTCTTTGAGAAGGAACCAATTCATACACTTACCCATATCTATCTTGGGATCAAGTTGTTGAAAGGTTTGTGTATAAACACAGGACTTACAAATTTGTGAAATTTTACTTGTGTATATTGAAAATTTCCATGCCTAAATTTACATTAATAAATCATGCAATATAATCAAGATAAAACTTCAAAACTTTAGGGTGCATTGATCAAATTCTTTTGAACCAAGGGTGATATCTCTGGAGTTCCAATACTTCATTTAAGTAACATCTGCTTGCAATCCAGGTATTTAGATAATCCTACATTTAAAACAGGTGTTGTAATGACTGAGCAGGTTATTTAAGAATATCGAATCGAACTATTTAATGAAAGAGCAGGAAAACCCTGTACCAGGAAATTATAATTCTCAATTCTTAACTCTTTTTTGTCATGTAATTGTCAGCCTCAGCACTTTATATTAGCGTGGCATTTCTCTGGCTGTATGCCCCCATGATCTTTCAAAATGCAATTTGTCTTCTGCATTCATATAAATTAATAATTAAATTCTTGCACTAAATGTAGAACTCTGCCAAAGCAAGAACAAATAAAGCATTTTCTGCATCCACTTTCATTTCCCACCAAAAAATGATGTTGCCAATAGTACTTTATTCACCTTAAAGTTGGCATCCATACAATATTAAATTTTTAGCTCTCAGTATTATTAATGTGCAAATTATTTTTACAATTTGTCTTTATATTAGACCTGAGAGGGGTCAAATATTTTACTTGAGAAACATGTTGCAAACCTAGAGGGGACGATTTATATACACTTTAGAGAAAGTTGGAAATCTAAGAATTTAAGATTTACTTATGGATTTGTGGAGATTTCAGACTTTTTTTAGGATTCATAAAATCCCTGACAAGTACCCAAATCTTTGACATTTGCTGTATTTAGTGCATGCTCCTCCTTTTCTACATTTACTTCGGAGGGCTAACCAAAGGATGGGCATCAGTAAGAATAACCGCTACACGTTTACCTTTATTTCACCACAGGTAAATCATTTTTAATTGTTTGCAAGGGGGATCGCAATCCATATACTTGAGTAATTTTCAGATCTTGATTCATAAAATTAGGGTCTTTGGACGCTCAGAATGGGTAAAGCACTTTACGGAGAAATTCCTATCCACTACTACTGAAAAAATGGAGGCTTAGCTATGTGGCCCAGCACGTGAGTAAAATGTCTCCTCACTCCATGCACTTCCCATAAGCATATGTTTAATTTTGAAGGGGGATCCTTTATGTTGTGCGAAAGGATATGTAGTAAGGATGAAGATTGCATGACTGAGTCACAAAATTGAATGTGAGGTTTCATCAGCAAAAGACATGAGGAGAATACAATAAAGTCAGTTTAAGAGAAAGGCTAAGAAATAAAAAGTAGAAGGGTTTGAAAGCCAAAGGTGTCAGTGATGGTTTATAAAAATAAGGAAGGTAATGTACGATTCATTGTGAAGTACTTTTTAGAGAATGCAAAGACATATGATGCTATTAAAAGAAACAGGCATTGCTTACAGATAGACCCACATGTACAGATCTTTGTGGACTAGAGTACACATATAATATTTCAATATTTCAATACCACTTTAAAGGATATTCTGAGTCCAAGTGACACTTTCAGGTACAGGCATGGAATTGTCAAATCTTGGGTGACATCTATCAAAAAAGGGTACATGTTATCAATTTACTGAGGGAAAACAGATTTCATTTACTGACAGCACCTTTAGTAGATTATATGATTATATGAAATTCATTCTTTTATTGATTGTTATACAATATTTTGTGTTTATATCACCAGTTGTTTATGTAAACAAATGTTTGTACTACTATAAAACTAAATGTGAGGTAGCAAGAACATTTGAGAGCACTACGGGGACGTTATGAGAAGTACTGTGCATCAGTCCATTTTAACTCAGAACAAAAGAATATTGACATCTCAAGAATGAGGTTTGAGGGTATAGTGACTTTCCATGTTCTTTGTAAAGGTGAGAACAGACAATAACATAATATCTTGAGAGAACTGGAGATTGGCCGCAGAAGAATATTTGGAACTTTTTTCATGCAAAACTGTAAAAAAAAAATTGAGCAATAGGTAACCAACATTTAATTGAATATGTATAGGGAAATAAGTAAGTAGGGCCCTTGATATTGAGATATTGTAGAGCAGAATGGATGCTCTTATCATACAAATGCAGGACATCTGTGTTGCCAGTCTTGCTAGTCATCTTATCATTTGCTTAAAGAGCAGGTATTGCAATACTTATTACCTTGGATTTCCTTTTGGTATTTTAACAGTACATTAAAAATGAGAACTGGTAAATTTCACTCTCATAAGAAGATAGTGCATGGGAAAGTACATGCTGTCTACACCAACTTAAATGTACCACAATGGGAGGAGGTTGGGGGGAGGTTTATAAATCAACTAAGTTATTTAAAAATTTGAATATTTAGTGAGCTACAGATGGGAGTAATGTAATAATCAATAGTTATGAGAAACTGATGGAACTATTTTAACAAGTAATAGGTATCCGAAAATGTTATTAATCACTTCATGAGTAAAAAAAGAATTCTGTAAGGTTTCTTTTACTGAGATAACCTAGAGCAGAATGAGCACTCCTATAGAGACACATAACGTGAGTCTTGCATGATGGGAATCATTTTGAGATGGTACAAAAGGGGGTGGTGATGGACAGAGCATCTGAACCAATCAAACACTCACACCCAGTCAACGGACCTGGGTGTAATCCATCACCGTTCTTTAGCCCACTCTGCCACGCCAGTTCAGACATGGCCATATTGCAAATCAGTCTGACCCTGTGCCTCATGGGAACAGTCCAGCCCGAACTGCCAAGCCATGTCTTCCCTGGCCCGGAAACAAGCTTCCAAGGACCGGTTTCTGGCATTTCAGCCGTCTTCAGCCCGGCTTGCTTGAATCCAGTGGCAAAGTGAGCAAGGGACTCACGTCTGACTATACCCTGCCAATTTATTGGGAACAAAGTGGTACAAAAGGGGGTGGTGATGGACGGAGCATCTGAACCAATCAAACACTCACACCTAGTCAACAGATCTGGGTTTAATCCATCACCGTTCTTTAGCCCACTCTGCCACCCCAGTTCAGACATGGCCATATGCAAATCAGTCTGACCCTGTGCCTCATGGGAACAGTCCAGCCCGGACTGCCAAGCCATGCCTTCCCTGGACCGGCAACAAGCTTCCTAGGACCGGTTTCTGGCATTTCAGTCGTCTTCAGCCCAGCTTGCTTGAATCCAGTGGCAAAGTAAGCAAAGGACTCACGTCTGAGCATACCCTGCCAACTTATGGCGAACAAAGTGGTAAAAAAAGGGGGTGGTGATGGACGGAGCATCTGAACCAATCAAACACTCACATCCAGTGAACAGATCTGGGTTTAATCCATCACCGTTCTTTAGCCCACTCTGTCACTCCAGTTCAGACATGGCCATATGCAAATCAGTCTGACCCTGTGCCTCATGGGAACAGTCCAGCCCGAACTGCCAAGCCATGCGTTCCCTGGACCGGAAACAAGCTTCCGAGGACCGGTTTCTGGCATTTCAGCCGTCTTCAGCCCGGCTTGCTTGAATACAGTGGCAAAGTGAGCAAGGGACTCACGTATGAGCATACCCTGCCAACTTATGGCGAACAAAGTGGTAAAAAAGGGGGTGGTGATGGACGGAGCATCTGAACCAATCAAACACTCACACCCAGTCAACAGATCTGGGTTTAACTCATCACCGTTCTTAAGCCCACTCTGCCACCCCAGTTCTCATTTTGAGATACCAATGTAAATTGGTGCCCGATTTGAATACAGGTTGACATGCTACAAGTAAATACAGTTCTGATGGGGGCACTATGCCCAACATACTGTAGGTAAGAGAAAAGTTGTTGAGCTTTTGAAGAAATCTACTAGACTCTCTGGCATATAGTACAAGCAGAACTAATGTGAAATTTAGTTTTGGTATATTTCAGTTTTAGACTTTAGATATAATGGGTAGAAGGCACTGTTTGATAATTCCTTGCAGTTAGAAATGAACAAGAAAAGATTGTGCTACTTCTTACATGTCAAATGTTGAAGGTAAATAATAACTTGAACTATGGGTTGAAACATTGGGTTAAAACATTGAGTACAATTAGAGATGACATTTGAAACAAATGTGTGATTTGATCTGTGGAGCTTAAGCGATCACATGTATATATGTGTATATGTGGGAGAATATCTCTATGTGACTTTGCAATAAGATCAATACAAATTTGCTGTAGTGAGTGCAAAATATGCCTTTAAGTATGCTGTAAAAAGGAACAGTTAAATAATTGAAGCAGTTAAAAAGTGGCATATGAAAACATTGAATTTTGAAACAACAATTAAAATATTAGTTAACCTAAATGATGTGATTACATGTGGATATGCATGACATTTCATGTTATGGAGGAAATGGGTGAATCTTTTTGGATTAGAGGGATGTGTGATTATATGTGTATGGTTTTCCAGAAGGAGGTAAAAGTTAGTATTTTCTTATTTTTAATTTGTAGTGAAACGTTTGATTATGAGGTCCTGAGGAAGCAATTGTATATCACTAATCATCTGTTGGTCAGATATTTTTCAATAACCAAGACACTGAGTAAGATTGATTATTTGCCAGGAAAGTTGATTTGTGGTCTAAGAGGTACATGGGAAGGACACGCCAGAATAAACAGAGGGTGCAGTACGCCTGTCTATCATTTTAATTGCCCATTTGCATTATTACTTTTCCCCTAGACTCAACTGCTAGTTGGAAGGGGTGCTTTTTAAAATAAAACCAGTCAAGAAAGGAAAGAGGTGGCTTAGATGGCAGACAGCAGTCAAATTACTATAAGGATATAATTGAGGCTTGACTCATAGTTTCACTATTGCCTTGGGGTGCTTACTTATCCTTCTGATTCTCTTGTTAGAGCTCCTCCAACTATGTGTTCTGTGTACGATATAGAGGCAATCCAGAGTATGGAATTATTGAACAAAGGTCTGTTCAGTGTTTGGTAATAACTTAAGGCTCAGCCTCATAATAGAAGTGTCAGGAGAGCTGTGGTACTCTTTTGAGATGGCTTGGATGGTGATAGCCCAAACCACACAGTGAGGAAGCAGGCCGGTGGGCTGCAGGATGCCAGCATGGTTGAACTTGGCTGCCAGTAGTACATTTTAGTAAACCAAGAGTGTCTCCTACAGTCATAAAAGACTCCTATTTGGTGAGCAGTATCGACGAGGCTTCAATCAAACCAAGCAGTTACACCATGTCCACCATTGCTTTTACATACTATTATGTAAAAGCAATACTATTACATACTCCACTTCTCCGGTATTTTTTTTGTTGTTGAATCTTTTTATTGAATACAAATAACAATAAACATAAAGAAGAAAACAAAAAACAAGGCAGTACATCACATCCTGTCATTTCGGCGCTGGGTTGGGGGGGGGCACACATTCAAATCAGATGCCAGAAGTATGTGGTGAGATCGGGGAGGGGGGAGGAGACCAGGAATAAACAAAATATCTAGAGTCCCGTGGAGGAAACATCAGGTTGGGAGGATGACAGGTCAGTGTCCAATGCTGAATGGGGGGGAGTACATATACCACCTCGGTATGCGTTCCATTGATTCCAGATTTTCCCCCACTTGCGGAGTGTGCCACGGGAAACATACACTGTCTTTTCCCTAAACATGCACCAGTCCATGTTGTGTTGCCACACCAGAACTGTCGATGGCTTCTGGGCACCCCAAAGCTGAGCAATGTCTCTCTTAGCAATCATATTACCCAAGGTCACCCATCGAAGCTGCGCCAGGTCATAATCATTCGGCTCCCAGACATTCAACAGACACCTCCGCGCCTCAGGCATCAATTGCACCCCCGTAACCTCACTCATAACTTCATGCACGTGAGTCCAATAGCGCATCACAGCAGGACATTCCCAAATGATATGGAGAAACGTACCCACCAAACCACAACCACGCCTGCACAGTCCATCCACAGAGAATCCCATGCGCACCAGACGGGGACCAGTCACGTAGACCCTATGAAGTATTTTGAGCTGGACAAACCGGAGGCGCTCCAGACCATCACTAGTCCATACCTCTCGAAGGGTACTCAGTAGGTCAGCTCTGGCATTGATCAACTTTTTATATATGAGTGAGATCGTGCTATCAGGGACATGCCCATCTAGTATCCGATCTTCGAGCGGGGACGCCTCCGGAATATCCGAGCCCAGGGGAAAGACAGACAAAACCGCATGCCGAATTTGCACATATCGAAAGGATTCTCTATCATTCAAGTCATACTCAACTTTCAGCTCCTCAAACATCTTGACTCTACCCTTAATCCACACATCACTCCCCCTGTTGATACCGATCACATCCCACCTATCGAAACCCTTCGACTTCCAGAGGGAGCCAAGTTTTTCCGATGCGTAAAGCGGGGTAGCACGGGTCAGCTTATCAGCCCAGCCCAGGGCCGCTGTAGCGCGATACCACACCTGCACCGCTGTCCTAGTGGGGCCCGTGAGAGATCTGCCAGCAGATTTCGCATACAGAGCCCTGTTGTAGTCTCCACCAGGCAGCAGCCATCTATCCATCTCAAACGCCGGGCTCGGCAAAGAACCGTAAGTGCAGTGGTTGATGGACCCCAGCTGAGAGGCCCAATAGTAGCGGCGGATGTCCGGGAGCGCGATACCCCCGTCGTACCACGGGAGCGTCAGCTTCGCAAGAGCAATACGAGAACGGCCCCCCCATACCAATTGTCTCTGTAGACTTTCAATCTCCCGGAAGTAGCGGGCAGGCACAATATCAAGTGTATTTTGCAGCGCATAAAGGAACCGGGGGAGCGACATCATCTTAAACAACGCCGCACGTCCCAGAGGAGAGAGAGAGGGAGCCTACCCCACGCAGTCACATCGGCACGGAGGCGCTGGAGAGGGGGCAACAGATTGCGTTCATAACGAAGCACAGGGTCCAAGGTGATAAAAATCCCCAAGTACTTGAATCCCTCCCGCACCACCGAGATGGGACAACCACGAGGCAGGAGAGGAGCCTCGCCGTAGAGAACATAGATGCAAGACTTCAACCAGTTGATGACAAGACCGGAGTTTTTATGGAAAGAAGTCAAAACGTCAAAAAGGACAATCAACGATTTCCGAGGCGACGTAAGATATAGAAGTATATCGTCTGCGTATAAGGATATTCGGTCTTCAAACTCCGGAGTCCATCTAATGCCCTTCAAAGACGGTTCCCATCTCAGCCATGCCACCAGTGGCTCCAAAGCAAGGGCAAACAAGAGAGGAGACAGAGGGCAGCCCTGGCGCGTTCCCCTACCGAGAGCAAAGGAGGCTGAAACACGTCCGTTTACCACCACTTGGGCTAAGGGGTCGGTGTAGAGCAGTTTCACCCAGTCAATGAAGGTGGGGCCGAAGCCAAATTTAGAGAGAACCGCCCAAAGATAAGGCCACTCCAGCGTATCAAACGCCATGGTGGCGTCCAAAGACGCCAAGATGGCCGGTTCACGCAGATTCGCAGCTCGCGCATGGACTCCATGCAGGCGCCGGAGATTGAGTGCCATGTTACGATGGGGTATGAATCCGGATTGGTCCGGGTGAACCAGGTCGCCTATGACAGTGACCAAGCGATTGGCAAGCACTTTGGCCAGGATCTTCGGTTCAGCGTTAATCAATGATATGGGCCGAAAGGAGGCGCAGCGGTCACGTGGCTTGCCCTCCTTGTGGATCACTACTATGGAAGCCAATCTTTGATCACTCTTCCCAGATCCGCATAAGTGGTAGTCTGGAGACCCGGCGGCACATAGACGGAGAGCAGGGTAATAACCCTCCCCTCCCAGCGCCCCACAATGGCGGCGTACCGTCCCCTATCATCAAGGATGGTTTCGTCAACAGCAAGAGGGAGGGAACTCCGAACCAGAATGCCCACCCCCCTGGAGCCAGAAGTGAAACCTGAGTGCGCCGTGAGACGATAGCCATGCCTATTCATTGCATGGCACGTATTGCCGAGCAAGTGTGTCTCCTGAAGCAAAACCACATCAGGGGACAAACGTCTCAACAGTTGCAACACCACACCCCGCTTGATCCTATCCCCCAACCCATTAACGTTCCAACACAGTACCTTAAGTCCCCTACCCCCCATCCCAGAGATCAACCCCATCCCCACCCCGCACCGGAGGCGACACTGTACAGCAGGAGATCATCGATAATAAGCCTTGAAAAAACCAATGAAACATGAACTGCAACCCCCCAACCCCCCAAAGGACCCCGTACATCATACCCCCCACCCCGCACCCCTGCGTAAGACTCGAAGGCCCTCCCAACTTGCAGTGTGCCTGTCGCCCTAACATACAACTATTCTACGAAAAGAACCCCAGAGGAGGAAGACTCACCCACCCCCCGCCCACACCCCAATAAGACAGCATGTCAGCAAGCAATAGTAGTATAGCACCAAACCACTGCCAAAAGTCAATACGATGGACCGGGAGCCGATTCCGCCCCATATTCCTGCCCCACCGGGCCTCCCTCCGCTCCACCGGAGTGTCCAGAGTGTTCAGAATGATCTGGTCCCGGAGGCAGCGTGTCCAGCCAATCACTTGCCGCCCCAGGATGATCAAAGAAAAATGTTCGTTCGTTGTACACCACACGTAACCGGGCCGGGAAAAGCATGGCATATTTCAAGTCTCTAGTCCTCAGTCTCTTTTTTACACCCTGGAATCCAAGTCGCTGTTTCTGAACCTGCTGCGTAAAGTGCGGGTAGAAGCTGACTTTAGTGTTCTCATATGCCGTTGAGCCAGACAGGCGTGACGCCTGCAGGATCGCATCCCTGTCCCGAAAATGAGAGATCCGAGCAATGATGGGACGCGGAGTGGCTCCCTGCTTAGGCGGGCCACCCGGGATCCTGTGTGCACGTTCCACAGCAAAAAACTTGCTGAGACCCTTGGGTTGCCAGATGATTCAGGACCAGATCTTCCACCAGCAGGTCCACCGAGGGTGCTTCCGATGTTTCCGGGACACCAACCAGACGGACGTTGTTTCGTCTTGCACGGCCCTCAAAATCGTCCAGGCGTCGAGTGAGATAGTCACGGGCGGCTCGCAAGTTACCGACCTCTGCCTGTAAATCGGAGACGTCAGTAACGAGACTAGATGGGCCCGATTCACAGAATGAACTTAAGACTCAATCCTAAACTTACTACTAGTTTGGTATTCACAGAATGCACTTACTACTTTTGGTATTCACAGAAGTTAGGATTTTGTCTTAAGTCTGTCTTAAGTCTGTCTTAAGACAAACTTAAGACAAAATCCTAACTTCTGTGAATACCAAAAGTAGTAAGTTCATTCTGTGAATACCAAAATAGTAGTAAGTTTTGGATTGAGTCTTAAGTTCATTCTGTGAATCGGGCCCGATGTCTTTAGATCAAGGGATTTTACCTTTTCATTGGTTTTCGCAAGGTCAGCCCTGATCAGGGTAACATCGATATCGACCGTATCCAACTTGTGGGCCAGGGCATCATACTGTTGACCCAGAGTGGCCTTCATCCCAGCAATGGCGCCCATGACGTCCCTCAACAACAGTTCTTCATCCATCAGTGATTCTTCTCCCACAGTGGCCGGGGATTTAGTCGATCCGCCCGGGAAGCCCTTGGCGAGGGTGTACCTGTCCATGACATTTGATTGCATGTGGCCCCCTCTCATTGCCGGTCTGGTCTTACATTTCTCTCCCTCAGGCTTGGTGGCCATCTTAGTTCGTGCGCCCCGAAGGGTAGTCTGAGACCTAGTAAAAATGGCTAAACTCGGTGTGCCCGTAACAATGTGGAAATGAAGATGAGAACCTATCACCAGGTGATGAGTAACAGGAGGCCAAGTCGCCAGTTGGTGAATCGTGGGTAGGTGGAAAGCAGCAAGTCAGGGCGATCAAGACAAAGTCAAGTAGGTCGAAGCGCGAGAAACGAAACCGAAAGTAGACGACCGGGTGAAGGAGGCTCGCATGATCCGTTGTTGTTCAATTACTGTCCGGCTGGCAGAGAAACCGGGCCCGGGGGCAGCACCATGGAGCAGGCCGGAAAAGTTCAACAGGCCGTATCTTCGGCTCCCGAAGTGCAAATCGAAGTCCGAAAGCGGTGAAACGATCAGCAGGGTCGTGCGAGTAATAACCTGTCTTCCAAGTCAGGATAGGGTACAGGATAGTCGGTGGAGGTGGCGAAGGTCCGGGAGCCCTAAGCTCACGCGACCATCTTGGGTACGCGCTAAGCTCCTCCTCCGGTATTTTTTTAATTCGAAAATTAAACTACAGTTAGCATAAGCACTGAAAAAAGAGCAACCTTTTGTGATGAAACTGTGCACATTGTAGTGGCCCACAAAATTATTAAAGACCCAAGCATGACTCACATTTAGCTGGAAGGAACCCAAATGAACAAACTGGTTAAAAAAAACTTTACTGCACTGCTGGCAAGTGTGTTCACTGGCCCAGGAGAAAACACTGTAGTTGCAAATGAGGCACATCATTGTGCATGGTAGTGACATTTTCTTACGCAAAATTACAATGACACATTTGTATCATAATACATACATGAATGCATCCATTCATGTAGTACAAAATGAGGAACCAAAACTATAACATCATAATAATCTTTAATGCACTATGGGAAATGAAAAAACAGACATAATCAGTTAAGGGTATTGCACTACAAACAAGGAATACTGTTCACGGAATTCTCATGAAATACAATCAAATTTGACCATCCACCCTCCAGATTTAAAGAGCATAAATTCTTCTACCATTATATAATAAGCCTAAATTTAAAGAAAATCAAACGTAACATTACATCATCGAATCAATATGAATTATGAGTTATGTGCCAATTATCATACCAAAAAACAATTTGAGATGAGGACCTTTCGCTGTACACCTTAGTATTTCATTTGTTTTGTAGATTATCGTAAAATGTTTCCAGATGAAGGACCAGGAAGATAAAATGCATTGAGATTCAGGACAAAAGAATATATGATAACAATAATCGTTTGGAAATTAATATAATAGAGACACACCATTGGGAATGTAATGGTATTGTCGCATAATGTGTAGAAACTTACAAAAATAAGTAACTCATAATGAACACAAGGACAAATTACAAATAAACAAAGGAATTACAGTACACATTGGAAATATTTTGTTTATTTGGTTTAAAATGCATGTCGTGGGAAGGATTAGCCTGTGCACCCTGGAAATGCACTTGAAAAAGTACAGTGATGCAATGTCCAAACGGTCGCCCAGTGGCACAGAGTTAAAAGAAATTGGGCTGGAATAACAAGGGGACACTTACCACGCCCCTATGGGAGGCAGAAAAATTAGGAAGACTATGCGGATGCCAGGGCTTTGTCAAATAGGACATTATTGGCATATCAAAAGTGGGTGATCTGTGGGTAAGGCGAGAAATAATCCCATGCTCCGATTTACAGAAAGAATATGAATTGTCTAATACTGATACTTTCAGATTTTTACAAATCTGACATGCTTTAATGGCAGCGGTTCAAGCGGAGGCAGACATACCGGAGGCCTCTCCTCCAGAGGATAGACTCATGACAGTGTACATGGATGGTAGGGTCATCTCCATGACATATCAGAAAACAATAAATAACATACCTGACCCACTTCAGCGTCTTTGTGAGCTTTGGCAGGCAGATGTAGGAAACCTGGAGGAAGAGGACTGGCGTGATGTGCTCTCCTACCCACGTGAAGTAGCCATGTCATCGGGGCTGAGACTGGTACAACTTAAAATACTTCATAGATATTACTTCATATCCTGTGATATTTTGGTCAAAATGGGAAGGAGAGAAGAGGCAGGGTGCACAAGGTTGTGTCGGCGGGAGGGTAAATTTTACCATACACTTTGGGAATACCCGGCTGTCATGGTATACTGAGAAGCGGTAATCGCACAAACGCAAGACGTGAGGAGCAGAGACCTCCATCCAGCCCCCTAAATTATGTATACTTAATGTATGGGAAGCGACTGACATGACCGGCATGAAACAACTCAGGATCACCCTGGAACTAATAGTAGCAAAACAAAATATAGCTTGGACGTGAGGATTGACTGAGACAGCAACATTAGAGGAGGGGGAATGGGATATGGATTGGTGTATGATAGCAGAAAGCGGGGTCTACGAAAGCAAGAGGTGCCCCCAGAAGTGGGACCAGATATGGGGTAAATGGAATGCCCATAGGGGCAATATTTGAGGGAATAGATCAGTTAGGGAAGGGAATGTCCTGGCTGTAAATTATGAGAAATGTAATGGGTCATCGTTGTTTTGAATTGACAGCAGGGAAAGTCATTCAAAATCTGTTTGTTTTTCCAATATTGTGGCTATCCTTAATATCTGCTGTGTAACTACTTAAATTCAATAAAAAAAGAGTTTACAAAAAATTAAAGTACCATGATTATGCACCAATTTTCCCCTAATAAAATACATCAGGGCACATCTGATTGGGGGGAGATTTTGGCCACATCAGCGCACTACGAGTCCCAGCACACAACGCGGGATGAGTGTTGGAGCAGCCTATTGGAGGAAAACCAATTAAAATCAGATGTGGCTGTGTTGCTGTGAACCTTTGAGCTGTGCCTATGAGGAAGGAGGAATGTCTCCAAAACGCGTCAGGCTATATGAACTGTCGATTTGCATATGCTGTTTTAAGAGAATAAGACTGTCTCAGACTGCAGTTCGAGTACGTTCTTAAGGTGCAGAGCAACTTTGTTATATATATATGCCGCGTTTAAGAAGCCCCCGCATTATCAAGAGGCTCCATCTTCACTGGCGTGGGTGGCTGTGGCTGCTCTTCTGTTTGATCCGAGTTATCGGAAGACTGGAGCCCACCTGCCATCCAGGAAGAAAAGAACGCGATGCTGAGGGAATGTTTCCTCACACCGGGTCTGGTGCACTGTCAGTCGGACCCTCGCGCAATTGATTCCAGTCGGCATGGTTTATGCGGTGTGGGGACACAAGGAGGACTTTGGTGAACTATGTCCAGGACAGTGGCTGTAACCCCAATTTTCCCGAGGTCCGGATGCCTTGCCTGATATGCACCTGATTCCAGCTTAGCCCGGCACCACCCAGGGGCATGCTGGGACTTGTGGTCTGCTGCGACACGGTGGGCCAAATCCAACAAGGACACACCTACTCACATGGGATAGGGTGCAAGGGTGTAACTAATCAGCGGTGAGGAGGACAAATGAAAGGGAGAAGGGACTTGCCTCCTGGTAAACACTCACCGGGCACTGAAGAAGGCAATAACTTGCCAAAATGCATTTGCCGAGTGTGTTTCATTAAAGCTTCCTCCAACCTGATCCCCCGCTGTGGCTTCTCTCTTTTTAAGGAAGGAGGTGTTCCTGTATTTATATATATATATATAAATATATTGTCGCTCTCTCTCTCTCTCTCCCATTCACGCAAAAAGTAAACGGCACTCACGGGGTAATTTGCAGCAGCAGCGGTTTATTTACACAAACGTGTTTCGGAAAGGTTCCTTCGTCAGTGTGTTTACACAAGCGCGCTGTTGACCGCCATCTTTAAGAGTTACTTTCATAAAAATAGAAAGGGGACTAGCTTCTCAAGTGCAAACATAGCACGCACCATCTTTAAATGAATAAAATTCATATACATACAAATCATACAAGTGTTTGAAAACAATATTGAAATTTAAAACATTCATTAGACTCATCGAAATATATATTTCAATGCTCCTCTAACTTGCATGACTGAAATGCAATAAAAGATCTCGCAGTGGATCGGCCTGGGCAACCTACAAAGCCGGTTGCTGGCAGAGTCCCCAGATTTCCTCAATTATGCAGTGTATCGGCTAAAATTAGGCATCCAAAAGAAGAAAAAGGAAAGAAAATGAGAACTATACACTCAGTTGGTGACTATCACCAGTTCTCCCTCTGTTGGCCATTGCTAACATTTTGATAAATACAGAACATATTAACCTAGATGTACCATCAGTTCTTCTCCAAAATTCAATCCGTTGGGGGATTTGGTTTGTAAGTCTATGATGTAACGAGACTCTAACCTTCTAAATCTCTGGACTCTGTCCCCCCCTCTGACGCTTGATGGTATGCAGTCAATGCTGTAGTACTGTAACAGATCCCTGTTACTGTCATGTTTGATAGCAAAGTGTTGTGCCACCGGATAATTTAGATCCTTCTTAGCAATGGCACACAAGTGTTCCAACACACTTATTTTGACACTATGAATGGTACTCCCTATGTATCTGAGACCACAGGGGCATGTCAGACAATACACAGCGTGTGTAGTTAAACACGTCATGAACTTGGTAACTCTCTTTTCACCTGGTAAACCTTTGATGAGATATGAGAGAACCCTTCTACGAAAGGCACAGGCCTTACATCTACCACAAGGGTAGAATCCTCTCATTTCGCTCAAAGTTCCTTGTCTAGGAGACACATTAGCTAAATGGCTATGTGCGAGACAATCTTTCAGTGAACGGGCTACCCTAAAGGTTATTAATGGACCCGTCGTGATGTCAGATCCAATAATGTTGTCTGTTTTCAGAATGTGCCCATTTCTCTTCATGACATTTCTCAGTATATTGGCATCCTCTGAATAAGTAGTGATCATTCTGAATTGTTTAGTCTCGTTAACTACTTTATTTTGTTTCAGCAATTCTCGTCTTGATCTAGTTTTGACTCTAGCTAGAGCACTCTTTAATAATTCTGCACTGTAACCCCTAGCCAGGAATCGATTAGTGCTATCCTCAGCTGCCAAGTCGAAATCACTTTCTCTGGAGCAATTGCGTTTTAACCTAAGAAACTCCCCATAGGGGATGCTGTTAACAAGTTTCTTGGGATGACCGCTAGACGCATGAAGTGTGCTGTTACCTGTGGTCGGTTTCCTGAATGGTGTAGTATTTTTTGGAACCTAAAGGAGTGCCTCACCCAGGGATGCATTCACTTGTATGTATGCACTACTCATACTAGACTTGTTAGCGTTGTGGACGGACACGCTACCTGCGAGAGCAACCTACCTTGATTAACTTCATAGCCAACTTATTGTTATTGTTTAATCCTACTGCTGTGCATATTCCTACCTATTAGTAGTATTTATTTTACCATTGATTATTTCCACTTTCAGATCTAAATAGTTTGCTGCCACCAAACTGATTTCCCCAGTGAAATGCAAGTTCAAATTGTTGTTATTTAAGAGTGTTATATACTCTTCTGCTTCGCTGACACTGACCCCCATACAAGGAACAAATCGTCAATGTACCGGTGCCATGACACTATTTTTACAGTTCATTCCTCATTTGCACGAGACCAGGCCACCTGCTCCTCCCACCAGCCAATGAACAAGTTCGCGTAGCTGGGGGCGAAGCAGGTTCCCATCGCGGTCCCCAATACCTGCCTAAACAGTTCTCCCTGGAAGATAAATATGATGTTAAATAGGCAGAACTCATGGAATTCCAATAGAATGGTATTATGGATAGCAAATTTCAACGGTCTTTTGTTGAGAAAATAATTAATGGCATGAAGGCCCTGTCTATGGTCAATGCAAGTGTATAAGCTTGTGATGTCTAAAGCTATCAGACAGTATGATGGTTGCCATTCTATATATTCTATATGGTTAATAAAATCTGTAGTGTCTTTAATGTAGGATTTTAATTCCAACACAGCATCGAATAGATAATGATCCAGGAACTTCGATAAATTCCATGGTAAAATGGGGTTGGTAGTTCTAAGGAACAAATGTTCATCACTGTCCAACATATGTTTATCAAACCATTTGTTGATGAGTGTATGAAATCTCTGTACACTTTCTTGGTATATTGTCATGTTGGTCACCTCATAAAATTCGTTCTTTTTCAATTGTCGATAGGCTTCTGTGGTGTTCTGTTCCCGGGACATGACCACAATATTTCCACCCTTGTCAGAGGGTTTGTAGATCACGGATGTATCTTCTTCGAGATTTTTAAGGGCATTCTTTTGTAACCCCGTCAGGTTATTGGATTTATTGGGATGTGGAGGATTTTCTCTCAATCTTAACAGTTCCTTTGTTACTGCCTCACTGAAGACGTCGATGGCGTCAAATGGCAATTGTGGGTGAAACTGCGATGCTGGCTTCAGCCGATACACAGTATAATTGAGGAAATCTGGGGACTCTGCCAGCAACCGGCTTTGTAGGTTGCCCAGGCCGATCCACGGCTAGATATTTTATTGCGTTTCAGTCATGCAAGTTAGAGGGGTATTGAAAATATATTTCGATGAGTCTAATGAATGTTTTGAATTTCAATATTGTTTTCAAACACTTGTATGATTTGTATGTATATGAATTTTATTCATTTAAAGATGGCGTGTGCTGTTTGCACTTGAGACGCTAGTCCCCTTTCCATTTTCATGAAAGTATCTCTTAAAGATGGCGTTCGTCAGCGCGCTTGTGTAAACACACTGATGAAGGAACCTTTCCTAAACGCGTTTGTGTAAATAAACCGCTGCTGCTGCAACTGACCCCGTGAGTGCCGTTTACTTTTTCCGTGAATGGGAGAGAGAGAGAGCGACAAGATTACATGTCGCCCATCCCCGCTATCGGCACCCACCTTTGCAGTGCCCCGTCTGTGATGCAACTAGGAGCCTGATATATATATATATTTATATATATATATTTATATTTTTTGTTTGTAAAACCTACTGCCAGTCGCCAGTAGGCAGTTATAGTTAGAACCTACTTTCCATTAGAAAAGGGTTTTTTGTTTTGCCAATAACTTTGGGGCCATTTGACGAATCTTCATGACATTTTCAAAATTAGTATTTGTATAACGCTCAATTCAGCTGTCACCTTGAAAGTTTTGGGAGTTATTCATGAATCAGGGGCTCAGAAAAAGGGGGCTCCCAAAACGTGCTTTCCCCATGCAATTTCCCATAGAGATTTTAGACACAACTACCAGAAAGAGTGCTTTTTGTTATTTGGTGTAAATCTATTCAGTAGTTTTTCAGAAATTAACTGAAATCCAAATAATTTGTGTATATATATATATACAATTATTATCTTTGGGCCTCTCATTTTGCCCCAAATCCGATTTTCAGTACACGCAGTCAAGAATTGACGTTTTCAAATTTATTCGCAAATTGAAGTTGGTAAAGTTTCACAAATTAAAAAAAGCTAATGAAAAGGCAACTGACATCGCTGTATCTAACACACCAAGTATGCAATTTCAAGTCTCTGACATTGCAGGATTAAGAACAATACAAGCATTGGCTGACACGACAGAGGAAAAGGAATATGAAAATACTCAACAGGAATTGAGAGACATGGGCATTGCTTGCGCCAGCGCCGCTGTAAGCCCATTTAAACCAGCGTCAACATTCATGCCGATCATGCCGCGTGATGCTATTGATGTATTTAGTGAGGTTGTTATTGATGACCTAAAGAAATTGAACAGGGACACGATTAACAAAAAACCGAAGAGAAGTTATAAAGAACAACAGTACACTAAACTGATGAAGAAAATCAAGGAAACAGACAGTATTATTGTAAAAAATGCAGATAAAGGTGGTAACATTGTCCTGTGGCCAAGAGCTATCTATATTGAAGAAGCTAACAAACATTTGAATTATGTTTCTGTTATAAAAAAGTGACATTTAATGAGCTTAAAACAGTGAAAGAACTAGTGTTTAAGGAATTAGCTCAATGGAAACGTATGGGTCTCATCAATAAAGAGGAGTATAGTTTTTTTAAAACAGATCACCCTATTACTCCTATTTTATATTTCCTACCTAAAGTGCACAAACAGGTAAATCCAGTGCCAGGGCGCCCCATTATATCCGCTCAGGGAGGATTGATGGGACCCATTTCCAAATATGTTGATATATTTTTATTAGAAACTATGTGGAAGCTCTTGGTTCATATATTAAGGACACGGGTAATTTTTGGGAAAAACTCAGTAAAATAGTATGGTGTGAGCATTACTGTTTTATTGTCATGGATATATGTGCCCTATATACGAGCATAGAACACGAACAGGGTTTAGCAGGAGTGAAATTGTACCTGTCTAAACGTGATATCAAATTCCATGAACACAACAAAATGATACTGCAAATGATCAATATATGTCTTTAAAATAATTATTTCCTGTTTAATGCATCGGTGTACCAACAACTCCAGGGTGTGGCGATGTAGGCATGTTCTCCCCCAGCTTTGCATGCTTGCATGTAGGCTGGTGGGAGGAGCATGTCTTGAAGCACATCCTGGAGGAACACTTCTCAAATAAGGTAGTTGCTTGGTGGCGATTTATTGATGACTTATGTGTAATTTGGCAGGGCTCTGTGGAATCGGCACAGGCATTCATCAATAAAATCAATGTCAATGATCTAAATCTTAAATTCACTGCCAACATTAGCAAGGAAAGAGTGGAGTTCTTAGACGTGGAAATCTATATTGCCGATGGCCAAATTAACACGAAATTACATAGAAAAGCCACGGCGGGAAACTCCATGCTTCATGCCAGTAGCACCCACCCAAGACACCTTATCAAGAGTATCCCATATGGCGAATTTTTAAGGATTAAAAGAATTTGCAGCAACAGTGAGGATTTAAAGGAATGCCTAGATGAAGTAGTGCAGAGATTTTTAGCCGGAGGATATAAAATAGAGGATCTTAATAAATCTTTATTGAAATTGGATACCCCTACAATAATGCCTAATGAGACCCTGTTAGAGTGTAACACAGAATCTATAAATAAAAGGGCGCCTATCAGGTTAATAACTACTTACAATTGCCAACATAAAAAAGTAAGACAAATAATAGCTAAAAGTTGGCCCATCCTAAAATCGGATATAACTTTGGCACCTGAAATTGAGGACTCTCCGAGTATTACTTATAGAAGAGTGCCATCCATGCGGGATGCTTTAGACAGGCCCATGCCGGAAACTCTAACTAAAACCAAAATTAAGAGTGATTGGTTAACTAAAAGGAAAGAGTTTTACAAATGCATCTCGTGCAGAGCTTGCAAATTTGGTATTAATATAAGGGAAATTCAAGATGCATTCTCTACTGATTTATACCAATTGAGAGGTTTATTTTCGTGCAAAACACAGTTTGCAGTTTATGTCCTGGAATGCACTTGTAAACACAAATATATAGGCTGAACTAAGTTACCTGTATCTACAAGCATTTTACAGCACTTGTGCGCCATTCTCAATTCAGATGCCAGCTACCTTGTGGCCCGCATTTTAAACTTGTACACAAGAACAATCTTAAAGATTTAACTTATTTTGTACTGGATGCAGTGCCTAAAGAACTCAGAGGAGGAAACAGGGACAAAAAACTAAGACAGCTGGAAAGTCGTTACATCATGCAATTTGACACTAAAATACCTAATGGATTAAATACAGCGGAGGATTTATACAATTTTTTATAAATGTTTTATAGCGGAACGTTTTAGGAAAATTAAATTGTAGTACATTAAATCACAATTAAATCTTCTGGATCCAAATTTTCTGTTATGTGGTTTTCTATCTCTTGTTTTTATGCTTTTTATGTGTGTAAATGGTATTTTATGTGAACTTTTGGCCTTATTTATACTGGATTTTAGCTGGTTTTACCAACTAATTTGGTTTTACTGGTTTTTATCTGGTGTCTTTTGGATGGAATGTTTACGTTTTTTTGCTATTTGCACATATATGGGCAATATATTTGTGAACTATGACTGCTATCAATTTGGCGACATGATAACTAAAACATCTTTATTTTTGCACTAGTCACTTTAACTCTAGTGCATATATATGGACATACCCAGGAAGTATAGTGTATTCACTCAGATATACAGAATTGTGTATTTACATTGTTATCTATAATGAGTAAGTGAGAGGAATTAATTATGCCTAGATGTATTACACCCTTTATCAAATTCATGAGATGATTTATCATATCTTTGGTTTTGCACTAGTCACTTTCATTTTAGCACGTTAATAATGACAGATGTGAGAAGATTTATACGGATGTATATATGCATTAATTTATACTGTCATGAAAAATGATGAAGTAAGATGATTGAAATGTGCCTATTATCTGTAAGCAATAATTTGAAAAAAGTTTTTAATTGCACTAAACAGGTTTTTAGCAATAACACTTATTGGAAAAATTAACTGTTCCTTTTCATACAGCTTCCTAGGGATAGGGCTTAGAAATTGACTAGGTATATAATATGACTTCTTATCAATCAATCAATCAATCAAGACATTTGTAGAGCGCACTACTTACCCGGAGGGTCTCAAGGCGCTTGGGGGAGGGGGGGGTTCCTCTACTGCTCGAACAGCCAGGTCTTGAGCTTCTTCCTGAAGGAGAGGTGGTCTTGGGTCAGGCGCAGGTCGGTCGGGAGGGAGTTCCAGGTCTTGGCGGCCAGGTAGGAGAAGGACCTTCCTCCTGTTGTCGCTCTTCGGACGCGGGGAACGGCGGCGAGGGCGTGACTGGCTGATCGGAGGTGGCGTTTGGGAGCGTAGAAGTTGATGCGGTTGTTGAGGTAGCTCGGGCCCTGATCGTGAAGGGCTTTGTGTGCGTGGGTGAGGAGACGGAAGGTGATTCTTTTGTTGACGGGGAGCCAATGTAGGTCTCTCAGATGTCCGGAGATGTGGCTGTGTCGTGGGATGTCGAGGATGAGTCTGGCTGAGGTGTTCTGGATCCGCTGGAGTCTCTTCTGGAGCTTGGCGGTGGTTCCGGCGTAGAGGGCGTTGCCGTAGTCCAGACGGCTGGTGACGAGGGCCTGGGTGACCGTCTTCCTGGTCTCGGTGGGGATCCACCGGAAGATCTTCCGTAGCATGCGCAGGATGTTGAAGCACGACGAGGAGACGGCGTTGACTTGTCTGGTCATGGAGAGGGAGGAGTCCAGGATGAAGCCCAGGTTGCGTGCGTGGTCTGTCGGTTTGGGTGCGGTGCCCAGGGCGGGGGGCCACCAGGAGTCGTCCCAGGCGGAGGGCGAGGAGCCCAGGATGAGGACTTCCGTCTTGTCTGAGTTCAGTTTCAGGCGGCTGGTCGTCATCCACTCGGCTACGTCTTTCATCCCTTCGTGAAGGTTGGCTCTGGCGGCGGCGGGGTCGTTGGTCAGGGAGAGGATCAGCTGGGTGTCGTCCGCGTAGGAGATGATGTTGAGGTTGTGCTGGCGTGCGATGGCCGCGAGGGGGCTCATGTAGACGTTGAAGAGGGTGGGGCTCAGTGAGGATCCTTGAGGGACGCCGCAGATGACTTTGGTGGCCTCTGACTTGTACGGTGGTAGGCGGACTCTCTGTGTTCTTCCGTCGAGGAAGGAGATGATCCATTCCAGTGCTTTCTCCTGGATTCCGACGTTGCTGAGGCGCTGCACTAGGGTGCGGTGGCAGACAGTGTCGAAAGCCGCGGAGAGGTCTAGGAGGATGAGGGCCGCTGTTTCTCCGTTGTCCATCAGGGCTCGGATGTCATCGGTGGCAACGATGAGGGCGGTCTCGGTGCTGTGGTTGGCTCGGAAGCCAGACTGGGAGGGGTCGAGGGATCCATTCGTCTCGAGGAAGGCGGCCAGCTGTTTGTTGACGGTCTTCTCGATGACTTTGGCTGGAAACGGGAGGAGCGAGATGGGGCGGTAATTCTTGAGTTCGGTGGGGTCCGCTGTAGGTTTCTTGAGTAGGGCGCTGAGTTCGGCGTGCTTCCAGCTCTCCGGGAAGGTGGCGGTGTCGAAGGAGGTGTTGATGATGTCCCGCAGGTGGGGTGCGATGACGGCGTCGGCCTTGTTGAAGACGTGGTGAGGGCATGGGTCAGTTGGAGATCCGGAGTGGATAGAGTTCATCATGCGGACGGTGTCATTGGTGCTGATCGGAGTCCAGGCGCGGAGGGTGGTGGTGGGGGGCGGTGGTTCGGTCGTGGCGTGCGTCGGTTGGGTGCTGAAGCTGTTGTGTATGTCCGCGATCTTGTTGTGGAAGTAGGAGGCAAGGGAGTTGCAGAGGTCTTGCGATGGGGTGATGTCGTTGTTTCCGGCGTTGGGGTTGGAGAGCTCTTTCACGATGTTGAAGAGTTCCTTGCTGTTGTGTGCGTTGTTGTCCAGCCGGTCCTTGAATGCAGTTTTCTTGGTGGCGCGGATCAGTTGGTGGTGCTTCCGGGTGGCAAGCTTGAGGGTGGTCATGTTGTCCGGTGTTGGTTCTCTTCTCCAGGCTTTCTCGAGGGCTCGGCAGTTCTTCTTGGAGCTCTTGAGTTCGTCGGTGAACCATGGGGCCTTCTTGCTGCCGGATCTGCTGGGCGGGGTCCTCAGTGGGGCGAGTTCGTCCGCGCAGTTGCTGATCCACTTCGTGAGGTTGTCGGCGGCCTGGCTGGGGTTCGCTGAGATGGAGGGAGGGTGCTGGCTCAGGGACGCGGCGAGCTGGTCGGCTGTGATCTTGTTCCAGCTTCTTCGAGCAACCTGTTGCAGGTGGTGGTGGATCGTCGTTCTTTTGAAGGTGAAGTGGACGCAGCTGTGGTCCGTCCAGTGGAGTCCGGTGGCGTGGCTGGAGGCGATGTCTTTGCTGGATGAGAAGACAGCGTCGAGTGTGTGTCCGGCGAGGTGGGTGGGGGTGGACACCAGCTGCTTGAGGCCGAGGTTGGCTAGGTTGTCGAGCAGGGTGATGGTGTTGCGGTCGTTGTTGTTCTCCAGGTGGAAGTTGATGTCCCCCAGGAGGATGTAGTCAGCGGAGGGGAGGGCCTGCGGGCTGATGAAGTCGGCGATGTCCTCGCTGAATTGTGTGCGTGGTCCCGGGGGTCGGTAGATCAGGGTGCCTCTGAGGGTGGTCTTCGGTTCGGTGTGGATCTGGAAGTGCAGGTGTTCGGCGGTTGTCAGGGTGTCGTCGGTGTTGGTCGTGATGCGGATGGTGTCCCTGTGGATGATGGCGATGCCTCCTCCTGTGTTGTTGATGCGATCCCTTCGGATGATCTTGTAGCCCTCTGGGATGGCGATGGCGATGTCGGGCGCTGAGGAGTCGTTCATCCAGGTTTCCGTGAGGAAGGCGACGTCAGGAGCTGTGGTGTCGAGGAGGTTCCAGAGTTCGATGGCGTGTCTGTGGACGGAGCGGGTGTTGAGGAGGATGCACTTCAGGTGGTTGCTGCTGCTGTTCGGCTTGGCGGGTGTTGGTGCGGGGCAGGTCCGGATGCAGGTGAACTTGCAGGCGTGGCAGCTGAAGGGTCCGTGGGTCCGTTTCGGGGTGGCTCAGTAGCAGCCTGGGATTCGGCCGGTGTTGAGTGCGTTGATGGTGGCGGCGTCGTAGGTCCGGCGGGAGGGCTGGGGCCAGGGTTCCTGGCACTGGGCGCGGTCCAGGCGCGGACGGGCGCAGACGGGCTTACCTTTGGCGCGCCTTCGGCGCACAATCGGCGCGCCCGCTGCGCGTGCACGCTGCGCGTTGGCCACTCTGCCATAAGAGGAGAGTGGGGGGGGCGGAGCGAGGGAGGGGCAGCTGGGAGGCGGGAGCGGGGCGGCGAATGGGAAGGCTCCTGGTGGAGGGGGGCGGGGCCGCAGGGGATCAGCGGCGGGGAGCGGGGATGTGGCAGGGGCACAGCGGGAGTAAAAACGGCGGGAAAAACGGCGGGAAAAGCGGCGGACTGGGCAAGAGACTGGCAGGAAGAAAAAAGCTGGGCAAAGCGGGGGAAAGCAGTCCCAACACAGGGGGGACAGACCAGAGTGCAGAGGCAGAGGCAGGAAAAGAAAAGGTCACGCAGGCAGCAGAGGCGGCGCTGCGCTTCAGAAGCAGAGACCACGCCTCGTGGTCAGGGGCACAGCTGCGAGCAGCGGCGGGAACGGGCAGCAGGGCACACCCACGGGGAGTGTGCGCAGTGCGTGGAGGAGTGACCGGCCCAGAGGCACAGAGTTAGCTGGTGAACATATATTATGTGTATGATTAGGGCACTTGCCCAACATTGTGTTGAACTCATGATTCATAAAAGATATATATCCTTTAATTATTTCAGTAAATATGGGCACTTGCCCATTACATCTTTAGTCTCTTTAAAGCTAATTATGTCAATGTTTAAGATTATAATTTTGAGATAATATATTTGCTGTTTTTCTATGAGAGACACATTTACAGATACACGAATTGCACTAAGAGTCGGTTTACTATAAGTCTGTTTTCTAGATCCATTGAAAGAAGGGGAGGAGCTAATTTTAACAGCATTTATGCACTTTGGTGGTCACGACATGTCATGTGATCAAGTCCGGGGTTACCGGACGAAACGCGTCATGTTTGTCTGAGAAGGGAGAAATAAAGCACTTTAAATTGGAACCTGACATATGGTCCGTGTCCTGATTTGGAGCCGCCTGTGCGGTGGAATTGGGAGTTTGTTTGGTATATATATATATATATGATTTCGGCCGTTACCGACCGGTATTTGGTGATTGAGATGTAGGGGGCCTTAAATTTACCGATTCAGTATATTTACAGAATCGGTAAATTTACAGATTCTGTAAATTACTGTATCGTTAAATTTACCGAATCTCAAATTTGTGATGTAGGTGGCACTGAAAACACACTATGTCATGGTAAATAACAAATTCCTGTGTACATGCACATCTGTGCATGTACACCTGTGCCATGTGGCACACATAAGCCAGAATCTGGGGGTGCAACAGGGTGTCAAATTGACACCCTGTTCCCCTTGCAAATTCGGTAATTTTACCGAATCGGTATTTACAGATTCGGTAATTGACATTGATTCCTATGGGCCTCAAGGCCCATAGGAATCATTGGCAATTACAGAATCGGTAAATACCGATTCATTAATTCCCGATTCGGTAATTAATTCGGTAAAATTAGCTACATACCGATTGCCAGTTCTTAAATACCGAATTGGTATGATTCGGTATTTAAGAATCGGTAATCTGGGATTACCTACATCAGGCCCTATATATATATATATATGGACGTGGATCCTCTGAGAATCTGACAGTCCCCGTTCTGATATGTGATTGGCTGCCAACACTTCAGCCAGTAAGTGTAGGCAGCCAATTTGGGCCTTGGCTTCAGCCGAGTACCAAAAAAAAGCTTTAATAAAAAAGGGGCAGGGCAGGAATATTCTGACCCCCTAATCCTGGGGTCTCTTTAGGACCCTGCCAGGGCACAAAATCCCTTTAAAAAAAACAATCCACAAAATCGCCATAGTCACAAATCCGCAGCAAAAAATTCCCAAAAAGAAGCACGCACGGTCTCCCATGCTTGTTTACAATATAGGCCCCGGGTGGGACAGGTCCCGGGGGTATGTGTCAATTAAAAAATAAAAGGAGGGGGACGCACTGACCCCCTCCATGGCTGGTTGCAGCCCCGGGGACCCTTTTGCAGGGGGTAGGTTAGACCCCCCTCCATTGGGCCCATGGAACCAGTGATGTGATTTGAAATGTCATCAGTGATGTCACTGACCATGTCATGAGTGATGTAATATGTGAGGTCATAAGCAGTACATTGTGAGGCCGTAAATTATAGTTAGCTCAGGTAACTAGAACTGCTGAATTTCAATGGTTTTGTACAATGGAGCCGTGGCCTCAGGTTTCGGTGCAGTTTTATTGCGGGCCGTGAGTAGCCTTACTCCGAAACGCGTAGGACATTGTGTTCTGAATAAAACTGCACCGAAACCTGAGGCCACGGCTCCATTGTCATTTCTTTTCAAAGGATTGTCGAAAGGATTGCGTTGGTGAAACCGTGTTAATATATTTATATATGTGTATATATATATATATATATATATATATATATATATATATATATATATATCTGCTGTCACGTAGCTCACTATTCCAATGCGTTTCTGCTCTACCAAGCCTTAATCACAGGTGAGACTCTCTGTATTAGGAATGACCATGTGTTTTTAAACAAAGGTCGTATTCTCCTTCAGAGCGTGCCATTGAAAACAAAAGTAAAGCATTTTCAAATATCAGAAAGCAGCATGATTCTCATTAGCTGTTCAGTGCCATAACACTGCTATCCATAGTTCAAAATTTAAATTGTTCCGAAACCTGCACTTTCTATTGTTATATCTGTAGCAAACACATTTCATCAGTGCAGCCAGCAAGAGGAAATCTTTTCTTGCACATCCCTTGCCTGCCGTCACTGCAATTTTAATTAGGACTGTCCTGTTATTTCTCGCTGAGGGCAGATGGGTCAGGCTCCCTTAATTAATTATCCACCACAAGGCTGCTCAGTTACAAGAGCCCCAGACCCTGACAGGGCGGGTTGGTGTCACGGGACGAAGCCTCCCAAGAATACATTCCAGCACTCACTTCTTTATCTTCTCCTGAAAAGAAGGACACCGACTCCTAGTTGCAGTGGTCTCAGGTAATTTTATTACACATAGAGATTTGCTGTCAGGTAGCTCAACTATCCTATTGTGTATCTGCTCTACCGAGCCTTAATCAGGGAAGTTATAGTTAGGACCTAGTTTCCAAAAGAAAAGTGTGTTTTGTTTTGTTAATAACTTTGGCGCCGTTTGACGAATCCTCACAAGATTTTTAAAACTTGTTTGCCACTCATTCCAGTTGCTGTCTGGAAAGTGTTGTGGTGATTCGTCAAGTGGGGGCAGAGAAAAAGGGGGAGTCCCAAAATGCATTTTCCCTAGGCAATTTCCGTAGGGATTTTAGACAAAACTCCAGCCCGAAACGCTGAACAGAAATACACCAAATTTGGCAGAAGACTAGATCCTGGTCCAGAAAGATCTCTTTCTGTTATTTGGTGTAAATCCATTCAGTTATCTTTTGGGTTATTAATGAAAAAAGATTTATGTATATCTAGAGGCACAGAGGGTCCATGGATCAACAGATCTAATGGTGGGATCTGATTGGCTGCCACCGCTTCAACTAGCATTTTTAGCTGCTCCCTGTGGGCGGGAGCAATGCTGGCTCTTGCTGGAGGCTCCCACCGCAACAAGGGGCTGGTGGGTATCTTGGGTGGGCACCAGGACACCCACCCTTCATTGTCCAGGCTCCTGGGGATTGGATCCCTGGGGCAGAATTCAACCTGGGGAGGAGGGGGGCATACTGCACTACTCCCCTATCGTTTTTTGCCCGGGCCCCAGAAATGGGCAACAGGGGAACAATATTGACCCAGGGAGGGGGGATATAAATTGACACGGCACTAGGAGATGGGGTCCCCGGGGGCAAAATTGGCCCTGGAGGGGGGGGCCACGCTGCTGCTCCCATTAATTTTGTCCAAGCCCCAGGTGTTGGGGTCCCAAGACCCGAAATCCGCCAAGGGAGGAGGGAGCGCATGGCCCCCATTAATAATAGGCCAAGCCAATTAACTATAAGGTAACTATAGATTGGGCTCTCGCCATGCACTGCTAATTATCGCACATAAGTCATGACATCTTCTATGACATCAATGATAATATCACTGTAACATTTCCAATAAAAGTATTGATAAGAAAACGGTGCATGGCGGGGGCGCAAGATAAAGGGCCTGATTTAGATCTCAGCAGATGTGTTACTCTATCACAACGGTGACGGATATCCCGTCCGTCGGAATATAAATCCCATTATATCCTATGGTATTTTTATTTCAGCAAACGGGATATCCGTCACGGTTGTTATGGAGTAACCTGTCAGCCTAGATCTAAATCAGGCCCTCAATTACCTTAGGGCAAGAGTTATAGTTTCGTGTGATAAGTATAACAAAAACTGCTGAATTTCTATGGTTTTGTGTGTTTAAAATCTGACACTAACTATAACGTCCCAGTAACCTTTGGATTTTTTTGTGAAAAAAAACAAAATATATATATATGTGTATATATGTATATATATAACAACAAAGTCCGCCGATCTCCTGGACGCTTGAGTGGTGACGGGCTTGAGTGGGGAGGCAATCCCCTTTTAATTTTCACTCCAGCTTTTATCTTTCCCAAAGAAAGCCGACTCGGGCCCAAATTTGTAAGCGTGTTATTTATTTAGACAAAATGACAAACAAACACCCGACGTATTTCAGTGCAGCTGCACCTTAGTCATGGGTAAATTTTAGTTTGTTCACTGTGAAACTTTAAAGTGCTCAATAAACATAAAAATAAAGGTAGGACTACCTGTCCCAAAACAAAATAATGCTATCAGAACTTGGCAGCCATCTTTAAATGAGCACAGACCATTGCATTTCATCAAAGTAATATACGTGAAATTTCACCATCATAAATGTAAACATCACAGTTTCATGCATGTTCATTGATTTGAATAAAATTAATAAAATTCAACTATTTTGACAATACTGTCTGCGATAAACAATGAAGTGCATTATGTCTAAGCGCTTATGTACATTCTAGTGGGCTACAATTCTTGCTAAGTGGGTTTGTACTTAACATTTATAATCAACGCTGTATACATATTCACAATTCAGCCCAAGTGGGCAATAATATCAACTGAACCCGGTCATGAAAACTGGATCATGTTTTACACTGTATTACTGTGTTAATCCAATTACTTTTACAACAAATCACACAGTCTGGTCATTTCATTTAGGCTTTTCTGATGTTCATTTCTTTTGTTTGCTGACAGTTAAGTCTCCTACAAAAAAATATAAAAAATGTGTGATCACTGTGATAGAAGTGCATATTAAAAAACTAACCAATAGCTTCAATAGTTACAGAATAGGAACATATATATATACACCTGAACTTATGGTACACATTAAGACAGAAAAGATCATTACAGCTCTCTCAACCTAAATGGATAGGCATTTCTTCATCCTTGTTCAATCCTAATGGTTGGACTGTATCATATGTAATGATCATTCTGGACTCCAATTGCCACAACTCTCTGACTCTGTCACCACCCCTCTCTGATTTACGAATCCTATCAAGGGCACAGAATTGTAACAAGTTGACAGTTTTCTGATGAAATTGTTTGAAATGTCTTGCAATGGGATATTGTTTATCCTCATTGATGATTGCCCTAGTGTGTTCCAAGAATCGTTTTTTGACTTGATGAATGGGACTTCTAATATACACAAGTGAGCAGGGACAACATAAAGCATAAACACAAATATCTGATTTACAAGTTAAATGCTTTTGGATTGTAAATAGTTTCTGAGTTCTAGACAGGATAAGTTCTTTCCAGTTTACACTATTCTTGCATGCCTTGCACGACTTGCTGGTAAAGAAACCTTTTATCGTTCTTGTGTTCTCTCCTTCCTTTATAGTACTACTGCAAGGAATATCTTTCAATGCAGGACATTTTCTAAAGGTGATGTTAGGTTGACTCCCTACTGCTTTCTTTAAAATTGGATCAAGATCTAAAACGTGCCAATACTTTTTAAGACTCCTTCTCCCCTGCCATGACTGATGTGTATATGCAGTAATGAACCTGATAGGTTCATCTTCCTTCCTAATGAGATATTTCGGATTTAGGAGATCTTCCCTCAAAACAGATGTAACTTTTACGCAAGCTTGTTTGATCACTTTCTTCGAGTAGCCCCTCTCCAAAAATCTTTCCTTCATGCTGTTCATTTCTTTCTCAAATTCTGATTCTGAGCCATAATGTCTTTTTGCCCGTAATAGCTCCCCATACGGTATGCTACAGATCAGATTTCTTGGATGGCAGCTGGCAGCATGCAAAAGGCTGTTCCCAGCAGTTGGTTTGCGGAGCAGCCTACTCATAAGTCTGTCTTGTTCTACATTGATAACCACATCTAGAAATTCAATGGTTTGTTTATCTATGGTACTTGTGAAACTTAAATTACAGTCATTTGAATTTAACTCAGCGACAAATTGCATGGCCTCATCTTTCTCGCCCCTCCAAATACAGAAAACGTCATCTATGTACCTTGCCCAGAGGACCACATTCTGGGTAAAGGCCAAGATGTTGCAGGCCACCTGCTCCTCCCACCAGCCCAGGAAAAATCCTGCATAGCTGGGGGCGAAGCAGGTTCACATCGCGGTCCCCCGGGCCTGGCAATAGATGACGTGGTCAAACACAAAGTAGTTATTTAAAAGGCAGGTTTGCATCAGGCTTAATAGCATTTGTGTGTGCATGAGATATTTTACATCCCGCTGTTGTAAAAAGTGTTGATTGGCCTTGACTCCCAGATGATGTGGTATACAAGTATATAAGCTATTGACATCTAATGTCATTAGCCACATATTGTCCTCCCATTGAATCTTTTCAATAACTCTTAAAAAATCACGAGTGTCTTGGAGATATGAGGGTAATTTCTGGACATAGGGGCACAAAAAATGGTCAATGTATTTCGAAGTGTTCTCATAAGTGCTCCCAATGGAGGACACAATAGGTCGTCCTGGTGGAATTTGTTTGTTCTTATGTAGCTTGGGTAGTAAATAAAGTGCTGCGAGTTTCGGATGCTCGCATTTCCAAAATTTGTGTTCTTCCTCAGAGAGTAAACCCTCTTGTCTCCAAAGTGACAATTGTAACTGGTAATCATTGTTGCTTTTTTCATAACGACTCCTGTTGCTGATTACATAACTCTCTTTGTCATCCAACTGTCTTTTTCCTTCACTGATGTACATGTCTATTGGCCACACAACAACGTTTCCGCCCTTATCAGACATTTTAATAACCACCTCCTTATTACTTTGTAGTTATTTTAATGCCTTCTGTTGTTTTTGGGTGAAGTTGTTGTGTGCAGGTTTACTTGACTTGTCTAATTTTTTTAATTCTTTAATCACTCCCTTTTCAAACACTTCAATTATTTCTAGATGCTGACTTGCCATTTAAACCCCCTTGGCAAGCTTTAACTCCCCTTTTATTATATATATGATACTCCAAAGATAGGCCCTAAGTGGCCCATTAGGCAGGATGCAATGTAATTAAAAGTTTGAACATGTACTTATAAGTTTTACATGTCCTGGTAGTGAAAAACTCCCAACTTTGTTTTTTCACTACTTTGAAGACTACCCCTCCCATAGGATAGAATTGGGGATTCCTTATTATATTTAATAAGTTTTAATTCCTAATTGGGGGCAAGTAGTTGTAACTTGTTTGGTACCAAAGAAATGGTAATGATAAACCCTCTTTATTGGTAAAGTTGAATTTTTCATTACAATTTTTAAAATGCCACTTTCAGAAAGTTGCAAACTCAAGGAGATGTTGGACAGCGAACTGAAACTATTCTAACGCTCACCCCCAGTCACAGATCAGAGTTAAATCCATTATCGGTCTTTAGCTCACTTCACCACTGGATTCAAACTAGCCTGGCTGATATGGGGTGTTACTCCGAAATGGGTCTCAAGATGCTTATTTCCAGTCCAATGAAGACCTGGCTTGGCAGTTCGGGCTGGACTGTTCCCATGAGGAACAGAGTAAAGACTGATTTGCATATGGCTGGGTCAGAACTGGGGTGGCAAAGTGGGCTAAAGAACGATGATGGATTCAACTCAGAACCATGACTGGGGGTGGGTGAGTGGAAGGTTTCAGCACTCCGTCCATATTCTCCCTGTGTTTTCTACTTTCAGAAAGTTGGCATCTTCCTGCCGTTAGCTCTTTTGTGCCAGAAGCCTGGCCAGGGTCACTTGTAACTGACAGTTAGGCTTTGTGATTTCCTCCCAGACAGTCACCCAATAGAGGGATTAGGTGTGCCTGAATGGGCTATCTGCTGGTAGGATTTGTGGGTGAAGCTGAGCACAGCCCCACTTACAATGAAATAGCCTGTGTTCTGCCTTCACGCAAAGGGCTTAATAACCCTGTATTGTCACTGCGAATAGCTTGGAGCCATGGCAGGGGGGTCAAGAAATTCCATGCACTTTAAGAAACCTTTCCATACGCTTCTGCAGCCTTCCAGAAGAAGGGCACCAGGATATAAAAATAGGACCTTCAGTTCACTACTGGACCTGCGGAAGGGCTCTCAGATGACTGCCAGCTGCTATAACCTGCTTGATTGGATTTAAAATGCATAAAGCGCAGAAATTACCCGGAGACGTCTAGGTGCTATAAATGACAAGAATCCAATAACGACCACAGTTTCTACTGTCTAAATAACCATGTTTTTAAAGCTTTCCTTAGGGCTATTAAGCAGGAGGTAACTTTCAGGCCCTGAGGAAGAAGATTCTAAGTTTGAGCAGTGCAGATTACGAACCTCCTGTCTCCCGAAGAGGAGTGTTTCCAGGGAGCAACAACCAGATTCCTGGTTGGATCGAAGGTTCCTACATGGCAAATACCATCTAAATCTTTCTTTGAGATAAGCTGGACCTTGTCCGTGGAATGCCTTAAATGCAATGCACAAAGCATTAAAAATGATGTGCTGCTGCACAGGAAGTCAGTATTTATTTTAATTTTTACAGAGTTTTATATAGCGCAAACTTGATCTGAATTGGGTATCGGAGCTCTTTACAAAGCACCAGTTGCATTACATGAGGTCACATTCATTTTTGTTAGGCACGGGGAGATTAAGTGATTTGCCCAGAATTACAGGCTGTTCAGCATCATTGCTGAGACTCAAACCCAGGTTCCCAGATTCTAAGTCGACCGCCCTAGTCGTTAGGCCAACTCCTCTCCCCTATAGACTGATGATAGCTTGAGAGGCCAAATGGAATCTGGGGACATTCAACAGCAGCCGATCTGGAGAGTTTTGAAGCATTTGCAGCTCATTCAAAGATCTTTTAGGTAAGGTTTGCTGCAACCCGTTGCAACAGTCTAATATAGATAAGACTAATGCAATAACAACTGTCTTAAAAAGATCGGATGGCAGAAATTGATACATTTTCTTAATGATTTGAAGGGTATAAAAGGATGTAGAGATAACCCTGTTTACTTGCTATTTTAAGGTTAATCTGCTGTCTACCAGTACGTCAAGATTTCTAACCTTCTTGATGGGCATTGGAAGACGACACCCCAGCTAATCTTGCCACCAAGTGGGGGGCCAGAAGGAGGTCATATTACTGAATCAAATGACTTATGTCTTTGAAGATTTCAATTGAAGACAATTGCTGCCCATCCATGTACTATCCGTACTCATGCTATTCCGAAAGGTATCACTCAAATTGGGCCCATTACTAGAGAGTGAAACCACAATCTGAGTGTCATCAGCATAAGACACTAATGACAAAACAAAGTCATTAATCAGAGTTGCACTCTGCCAGACTGCTGCTATACTTGGTAGGACTGCTTTGCTGCCTGGAACCTGCCTTGAACCCGCAGAAGCAAGCCCTGATGTTGAACCCTACATCAACTTCACCTGCATCCAGGACTACTATACGTGACTCCATCGGCTAGGTTTCTGGCCTCCTGTTCAGAGCCACAGGGACAAAAAAGACTCTCACTATCTTGAACCTGAACCTGGAACCAACCTCTGTGAGTCCTGAACCCCCAAGAGGTTCCCCATCAGTCCTGGACCTTTTGCTGTGGTGCTAAAGATGCCCAGATGACCAATTTCCAAAACTGAGGACTTAAAAAAAAATTGCCCAAAAAGTGTTCTGAGAATCAGGGCGAGACCAAGAACAACCTGCTTGTCAATCCTCCTGAGCTGCATCACTTGTCGGATTGACTTCGGGGCTAATCCCACTACGTTCTTCTCCTCATCAGTAAATCAGTTTCAGCGGTTGTTCACCAAAGGGCTATCCGTCCTCATGGAAATGTCTTCGGCTACAGCCTTCTGCTTCGTCCTGCTGTTTTTTTTCGACTTTCATTTTGGTGATTAAGTCTGAACAGAGAAATCTTCACTGTGGCTTTGATCCAAGTCCATCTGAAGACGACGCTCCCTCCTTAGACACCTCCTGCTGAACTTTACCTTCTGGGGCATATTTCTTCATGAGTTTTTCTATTTCCGAAGGTAAGCACTGACTGGGCCCTATCTACTTTATGTATCCAAACCGCGCTCCATCGCGGTTCGCCATAACTTTTGACTTTGACCTGGTCTCGTATGATTAGGTGTCTGTGGTGTGGATGTTGCTTTGATCTATTAGGTGCTATTCTGAATCTTAAACTTAATAACTTCATAACTCTGGTTCTACTGATTGGATTTTGTCATTTTGGTGTCAAATTACAATTTACTCTATTTTTCAAAATTGGTTTGGGATCTTTTTTGTCTTGTGTTTTCGCTCTATTACTATTTGTGCTCTGCATAAATACTTTACCCATTGCCTCTGAATTAAGCCTGAGGGCCTGATTATTTCAGACATCAATTTTAAGTTGGCTTTGTGGAGTAGAGTCTACTAAATGACAGTCATATACGGATTAGACAATACTGTTTAACTGATGTACCCTACCCTCCACTCCTAAATAAAAATATATTTGGCTTATAGTACTTCATAATGGAGATTTTACCTTTTTTAAGAACTTTGTACAGCAAACACTGCACCAGAATGTGTTAGCACACTTTACATAGGATGATAGTCACAATACACAAGAACATCGACAAACCTACAAAGTGTTTCCTATGTGTAAAAAAAACTGGCATCTGTGTACTTGCATAAAGAAACACATATAGGCCAAACCACTCATTGATACAGTACCAGATTATCATTCTCCAAAATATCATCTGCCAAAGATAATGTGTCACAACTACTGTTACAAAAATATCACCCTGTTGGAGTTAATAGAAGAACACCTACACATAATAGAGCAATATTTTTGTATTTAGGCTACATTATTTCAGTTGAAATATAGACAATGTTATTCTTACATATTCTTACATATAATCCATTAAAAATCAATTAACATACATTCACATCAGAGCCCCAATAATACTATATGTATGATCCGAGAATTCATTCCACCTATCGGATAAGGAGCGAAGGCAGAGAAAAAGATGCAGGATGCAGAGGAAAGTCTCTCAGGGAAGAAGACAGATGCAGACTTGGACCAGGGGAGAGATGCCGATTTGAAGGACAGGCGAGATGAGACACCGACACAGAGGAGAATCATGAATGCTGTTCTTATATGCTGGAGAGTGGTAAACAGACGACCGCAGAGAGGTTCGCCAAAGCTAAAAAAGTGACATGAGTAGCAGACCTCTCGGAGTGGACAGAAACCAAGGACAAGAAGAGCTTGACGGAGGAGTGGTGGTCACCTCCAGCCATGCTACACCTCTGGAGAGTTGCGGCTATGGCAGTAAGTGAACGGGAGGGGGTTGGGTACCATAAAAAAAAGTGAGGAAAAGAGGACGGGGAGCACCTTCACATGGGGAGGGGCAGGAATCCCAAAAAGGGGGAGGCAACTTAAGGGCACCTACGTGACTATCAGACCTAGAAGGGGCTAAGGGAACTCAGAGGCAAATACAGCCCAGACAAATGTTGATCTGGGGCACCTGGGAGAAGGAAGTCAGACCCTGTGAAGGGGAAAAGGTAACATAGGACCAGCGACCTTTGCCTGAAACACCCTGAAAGAATAACAAGGGGTTCCCCTGTATGTGCAGGACCCCAAGTATTGGCAAATAGGATCACGTTTGGGAGCAGGGTAAGGGAAGCACGGTTCTCACCATAACAGTTGAGTACTCACTACCATGCTAATAAATCACTTACCTGAGGCTTCTCATGTTTCTTGAGGGGGGTGGTGGCAGCCATCACCCAAGACCGAGGGAAGAGACAGAGAAAGGCTATTACCCCGGTTACATCATGCCCAAGGAGAGACTACCCAGGAGAACTGTCAACTGGAAAAACCCTGGTTATGCTGTCTGGATGCATCCCTATATACATTTTTCCTGAGTAAAGCTAATAAAAAGCCATCACAAACTAGACAAGCCTCCCAAACCTTATTTCCAACCGTCCCTCAACAGAGATGTGAGCTGCTAAGTAAGGTTAGCATTGCATGCCTTCGAAATGTAGCCTTGAGGCTCACGTTGCAGATAAATTACCAAATGTCAAACCCCTGATGGCCTCAGTAGCTGTATGATTTAAAAACGTTAACCTGTAATTGCAATAATTAGTACTACATTTATGTAGTAAGGTACTTGATAAAAAACAAAGTCAGGGATGACCACAATATATCTTGTTTAATGCCCAACTGGACCCCTTTTCCACATCTAAACCAAAAACAATCCTCAGTATCAAAAATATCCCTAACAGAGGACTCTATCTAACATATTAATGTGAGATACAAAAAGCAGAGCAGTAGACCAAGGTCAAGCACATCATTTCCGTCAGTTTCAATTAATACGTTGGCTTTTTTTGCTGGCTATCGTATGCACGGAATGACTGCACCTTATCACAGGTGCCGGGCGACTTGCTTCATCCGTATTACGGGTGAAACATTAATAGGGTGGACGTCAGGTTACACTGAGGGCCACGTACATCCTTCACCTTCTGTCTACGTTATTTGGAATGGTGCCCTATCTTAGGCAACGGTGATGCAATAGTTTTGACGCCGGATACTGGGAGGGACGTTTTCGATGACTACTGAATCTATTGGTCAAACTTTTCAGAGATACGATTCGCCAATACTGATGTAACTCATCTATGAATACTGGTACCCTTAATTGAATATGGTGCTCATAAAGAGTGTGAACGTGAAATCGGACCACTTTCTGTGATTTGGATAATAGTGACTTTTCTGCCAAATATTTTCTCTACGGGTTTTGGTTCTAAATTTGAATTTGGAATTAGGAGGACCCCTTTCACAGGAAGACATTAGCTATTGACCTTCAAATAAGGATACTACTTTCAGAGGCACCACTTGTGCTGACTTTTATGACTAGCCGCAAGAACGTGAATGTCTGGGATGACCCATCCGTGGTGCCGGAACCTAGTGAGGACTATCGTCTTTCTGTCTCCGTTTACCACTACTTAGGTGCTCTCTGCGTAAGCCCTGACGAAGTTCCCGTGGCATTAGGAGAATGAAACACGTTGGCTGTGCAGTTTTTATGAAAAGAATACGAATAGTAGTGAAGAACTTTCAAGTAAAACCTTTCTCGCAACTGACTTTATTGGAGTGCACCTTCCTTTTCCTATTAAGATATTAATGTGACGATTACACTTCTGCCAAGCACTATGAAACAGGTAACGTGTTGCATGGAAACAGCCATAATTGATAAAACCTGAAAAGTGACCAAAACACGTTAAACAATGACAGGTAAATAATATACTTTAAACTTGAATACATGATTTATACAAAAAGTGTATGTTAAAGGGGAATAAAATACCTTGGGCTCTATACCTAAAGGTACATTTGGTCATAAACATTTGCAACCAAATGTACCTTTTCTACACCTGCCAGGAATTCACAACAATGTGCCTGCAGATATCTCCACAGATGTAAATACAATATAAGGAATACAAATTGGGCATTTCACGGTGTCTTGAAATCCTGGGTATGTCCATAAACTTGGGAACTTGTTGAAATTCCGAAACTAGGACCTGACCCATTCCCACCATGGAAATGGTAGGAGACTACTTCTGCGCAGAGCTGATTCAACTCTCTTCCAGGGTAAGAAGGAGAACTGAGTACCCCACACATTGTGGGGGTGTTGGAAAAGCAATTTCTTCACAAGGAAACATTTTTTCCCAGCTGAAAATACCCAATAAAAACGTGCATTTTTACAAGGGAATCTATTCCCCATGTATGGCATTCTTTGGCAATAAGAACACTGTAAACAGGGAATGGCAACAAAAGGTAAGAATAACGTGATTCCCAAAGGAATATGCGAGGAACCCTGATGCAGGCACAGCATTCTATGCTGATTCCTTTTTTTAATTTATTATTATTTATTTTTTCTTATTTTGTTTTTATTTTCGATTTTTTGAGCCATAAATACATCAATTGTATACAAATTATTCATTCATTACCGTTGGAAGAATAAATACCATTCCATTATTCAAGACAAATCAATACTTTCCTAACTCTACAATTTAGTTGGTTCAATAAACAAGTGGACTAAAATATATGTAGAAAATCTATACCAAGAGGGAGAATCATAATATAATAACACATTTAAATATACTAAAGTGACAGTGCCTAATTAGTCCCATTGAAGACTAGCCCATGTCCTATTCAATTTTAACCAAGTTCAAGGCCCTCTGACCTTTGCCAAAGCATACTCCATTTCGTAAACCTGTCTAAGTAGAGCCCACATCTCGCAAATACTTGGGCCAGCATTATTTATCCATACTGTAGCAATGCATAATCGAGCACAAACTAAAATGATAGTTGCTAACAGACTCATGACTGACAACACCGCATTTGGTCCCAAAAATATTTCCTTCTCAGTAAGCTGATGATTTTGACCCAATATGGAGTGAGGATATTGGGAATCTATTAAGCCCGGGGCAGTCAACAAACATATGCCTTAAATCAGCTGCATATTGTTGGCATTTCAGGCAGTATGAATATGCAGATTCCAACTGAACTTATGAATTCCAAAACTAGTACATTTGCACCTAGTATTAATACCGCAGCTGAAAATATGCTAGATTTTTTAGGTTGACCATTCGAGACCTCTTGTATATACTTTAGTATATATACTTTAGTATATACTTATATGTGTATGTACTTTGTGGGCTCTGGAGATCAGCCGTAGGACTTGTCTGCTTCTGCTTAGGGACTTTTTGTCTCTTCAACTGTGTAGTATCCTCCATTTGTAATGAAATGTATTTTACACCTCCTGCTCAGCCAGTGCCTGAGCTCTGTGCCCAATAGAATGTTGGAGTCATGTTGTGCCTCGGAATGTTGGGACACAGAGAGGTGAAGTGACTGTTGGACATGGGCTGAGCAGCAGTCAGGCTGCTCCTGGCGGGGCTCTCCTTCACAACTTAACTACTTGTAACTTGCATGAATAAATCATCTTATATTAAACCTACCTGCATGGTCCTCCTCACTACTTTTATTTGGTGAGGAGTTGGTGAGGAATCTACACACAACAAGCAGATCTCAGAAACCTGGCGAACAAAAGAGGACCTGGAGATGGTGCAACCAACAGAAAATAAAGAGGAAACAACCACAATTTTCAGAAGCGGAGGTATCCACAAGAAGATAATAACTGCGAACAAGAAACATGCGTTTTCTACACAGTACAAAAAAGACGACTTCAAGGAAGAGACAAGTTCTACACAGAAAAGAAATGAAGTCCACAGGATTCAAGAAAAGAGTAAGCACTTTGCCTTCCTGCCCCACCAGTGTAATCACCAACTGACAGCCCTAGCGGAGGCATGCGGTGTTCTTCTGGTTTACTTACTTGAAACACCGAATTTAAAAAAGGGACATATTCTGTCATGAAGCCCACTGACATTATGCTTTTCAACATTATGGAAAGTATAGTCTCTTCCCTCAATCATCAATAGCGATAGACACAGTGCAAATGTATTCTTTCTACAATACAGTCTTTCTATCTGGCTACAACTTGTCACCAAGCTCCTCGGTGTGTGGGCGTCTTGCAGCTCCTTAGTGCCAATAGGTTTAGCTGTTTTAGCATTTCACAACTCACCTAGCTTTTTGTGTCATTTCAAATTTTTCAACCAGCGAAATTCTACAGTTTTGGTCCTTTGTGTGGTTCGGTTTTTGAACTAGCAGAGATCTGTGGCTGCACTTCAATTTTGAGCCACAAAGTGACACTTAGCAGCTGACACTGTTCAAGGTAGCGCTGTGTGAAGCAAAGACGGCAACGTTCGACCAGTGAATCTGATCAGCTGAGGAGCGCTTGTGACACTCACACTTTGCGAGTTGTTTGAAAATAATTGTTGCACGTTATGTGTAGCTAAATTATAGATGCCATCTGACTGATGAAACATGCTTACAAAGTTTCTTTTACAGTCACCTACAACAGTTAGGAATTTTCAGTTGTGCCGGTTTAACGGTTTCAATTTTGAAGGAAGTGCGCTCTCCTCACCTTTTGAGTCACGTGCTTAATCATTGATACCCTCGGTGACGTTGTAGCTGCCCTGGCTCAAGGACTTTGCTTTGCGCTTTATAGTGCCGTGTGCCACCGGCAGAGCACTCTGTACGTGAAACCATATTTGTCTACTGACTCTGAGCTACTAGCAATGCTCGAGTGGAACTTTACATACGTGCTTCCATGTACACTCAGTGTCGCTACAGATCTCTTTCTTTTTGTAGCTCAAGATGCTTACTGTCATGCCTCTGCCCCATGCTAGAAAAATAGGAGCAAACTTAAACCCCTCATAGTCAAGTGTACTGCCGCAGATATGGGCCCGCCAAAGATTCTCTGTGTACTGCCTTTCATTTTTCAATTTGGGAGGTCATTAATGCGGCTGAGTGCATTTCGCCTTCCCTTCAGGATGCTGGCATTTCCCAAGTGATCCTATGATGTCTCTTAAAAGAAAGGATTCTGAATATAGCTGCACTATATTGTGACAGTTCCTCTTGGGCCCACAACAGATCCTCTGTTTACTGCCATTTTTTTCTGTGGGTCCCACCATCACTATAGACTCCCACTACAATTTGACTGTACCTAAGGATGTTTTCCAGTGTGTGACACAGAACTACGGTGACACACATACCTTAATCATTATTTTTCAGTTTACGTTATTGTTTGGCAGTAATCTAGCCAATTGTATTATATGCTGTGTATGAACCTTATCCATACACATAGGAGTGGCAAAGGGTATTCCTCCCACTTTGCTTACTACACTATTGCCTACATGGGCTACATCTTGCATGTATGGACTCTGGGTACTTTCCTTCATTGGGTTCATGGTTCTTTTTACATGTTTGCCTTTTTCACAATATTCTTCCCTACATCGGGATGGGATTGGGTCTTGCCCCTTTTCCACACACACATTTACCTAATTGGGCTACATACGATTTAAACCTCTCACATAGGGCACGGTTGCATGGGTCATAGTCCTATTTACATTTTCACAGTCACTCTTACACAGGGCATCTTATGGGTCATAGTCCCATCTCTGCATGGCACTACTGTTTTCCTCTACATGGGCATTGACTTAACACAGCCTGCTATGGCATGGGCTTTTGTACCATTCACAGTGCTTCTCACTCTCCTGCCTAGGAGTAGAGGACGGCCATGGGTCTCTGTCCCATTTGCTGTTATTTTCTCGCTATGTAATCGTTTATGTTGCATTGTTGTTTTTTTTATTACGCAAAGCTATAAATTATATCTTAATTGGTTTGTCTATTTGAAAATAGGGGAGGATAAGTGATGCTGTTTGTATTTACTTCACTTCTTCTTCTCTGTTTCTCTTTTGTTATGATTTCCTCTTGATGTCACTACCTTTTCATCTTTGGAATCTGGACCATACTCATTTCACTGTTATTTCTTCTTTGGTCTTCAGTCTTTCCCTTTCTGCAGTGTTCTTCTCCTTCTTCCTTGTTCAGGAGGAACTTCTTCCTTCTCTTCTCCCAGTGCTTGGGTATGTCTTCTGTTCCATTTCCATTGTGCCTTGTCCTTCTTTCCTTGCTTGCCTGTCTGGCCAGTGGGTGTGCGTAGGGGTTTCTTTGGTACGTCTGTCTCTCTCTATTTCTTATTTTCTCTCTTGCGTCTCACTGTCTCCTTCTTTCTATTTCATTGTTGAAGAGGATGGGTTTAATCTAATTGCTCACTTACACTTTACCTACTCCTCCTTGTCTTCTCCCATCTATCATCTGGCTCTGCAGACACAGAGAGGTAAAGAGACAGTTGGACATGGGCTGGGCAGCAGTCAGACTGCTCCTGGTGGGGCTCTCCTTCACTAATTAACTACTTGTTATACTACTTGTTACCTGCTTGAATAAATCTTACTAAATTACTACTTCCTGAGTGGACCTCCTCACTACAAACTGCCTCTATTTAACTGTCTTGATAGAAAACGACCAGTAGAGGTCAGTAAAAATACCAGAATTGCTCTCTGCTGAGGGACTTTCTTTTTTAAATTTTTCTGGCAACTGCCTCCATTTAACTTTCTTGATGGAAAATGACCAGCAGAGGTCAGTAAAATACCAGAATCACTTTAGCATTCTCTAGATTCCAGCCCATAGAAACTGTCTTCCACGAGCACCCGTAGACAATATTATTTTTCCAAATCTTGTATTTTCAGTGATATGACCACCGAAGCCCTGCTTTTACATTCAAAACAGAGCTTTGGACTATACCATTTCCTGCTGAAAGGCAATGTTTCTCTCCATGTGTTCCCATACCTGGCGTGTCACGCAGTTTGGTGCTTACTTTCCCTCCCATGTAAAAGAACAGTAGATGATTCAGCACCCAGGCTAATGTGCTGCATAGCTAAATAGATATAAGGTCCCAAAGGTAAGACAGATTGCATTGTAAATGCTTGTTTCATTAGTAAGCCCTCATGTGTATAAGATAACTTAAATGTATACAAAAGACCCACCAATTGCTGTCACTTACAATTATCACTAAACAGCAAGTTAATTATAATTTGTTATGCATAGAAAAGAATCTACATGTTACTGGAAGCACAAGGAATAGATTACATTTGAAACTAAATATTATTTCCGCATTTTAGTTAAAGAAATGCATTAATCAAAATCAATCATAGATTTCCCTGTAGTGTAGTTCCTATATTCCCAACAGGCTCTGCGCATTGGAATAATATATCCTACAGATTTGACGTAGGACTGAGGTCTACTAGGTCTCTATCGAATATACTAGACTTAATTGTGAGTGCCAACTAGCTCAGAGGTCACTAGAAACTTTCTTGAATAAACAAGAAGGGATTAGTTTCTGACAACCGCATAAACATGACATCTTCGTTTCCCAAGAATAGGAAATGTATCTCTAGAGTCGCAGTAACAATCGATAGGTATTTCACTCAGTCAATTGTGCATGTTTCGTTTCACCAGAGGTGCAGAGAAATAGAGAGACGGGCGTTTTCAATAAAAAGGTATTTATTGAACAGCCCTCTTTCTCATGCAGAAGAAAGGAACTGCTACAATAGTAATACTGGTTGCAAAGTACAATGCGTACAGTACGAAGAGTATTATAAAATAATACTGTAAAAGCATGATATGGTTTCTAAGCCATAAAATACATAGAATACATACATTAATAAATAAAGACTAAAAGTACTCAACTGCTGCTTCTAAAATACGCCTACTCCGGTGTACCTAACCTTGGTCTAGTACGAGGGAAGAAGTAAGTGAGGTGTAGCTTTGTTTCAGTATTCTTTTGCCAAGAATCTAATCCAAGAATTTTCTAAGGGTCTAATCAGCTCTGTACCTTGGTTTTAGAATGAAGGAGGTCTGGTATCTCTATCTCAGGACTCGATTTCCCAACAACCCGCAAGGATAGGTTGGAAACACTGGAGCTGGATTTCTCGGCAAGAAAAAAGACAGCATCTCTCTCAGTGCGTCTGCTGGAAGGTCGGCTTCCTTCTGCACTTGCTGTAGCAGGGCGTCGGGCAAGTAGATAGTCAAACTGCTCCAAACCACTGTGTGTTTGTCTGGGCAAGTATGGGTATATTTATACCTTGAAGGTGCCTAGTTTGACGTAAGGTTGGACATAATAACGTCATCAAAGACTCAGTTCTTTGAAAACTCCATGAGTTCTTGGATAAATCAATATTCAAGGAAGGGGAAGTCCCTGACTGCTGAAGGCGGGTTTTTCCAAGAAATCGGTGTGGATTTTTGGAACTAGTGGAAGTAGCTATGCCGTATTTGGACTGCATAGGCTAAGTCTAAATATGGTTATGATTTCTATGCCTATATAAGGATAGGGTGATTTATACCTATATATGGGCATGAATCGGGAAAATTACACTAGGGTCCTAAATTCATGTACAACACCCAATCCACTTTATTATGTTTAACATTACTAAATTATAAGTACTGACTATTTAAAGCATGTGTTTACAATCCCACCCAAATACACAAAATGCATTTGAAGAAGGTTTGTACACGAAAAATGAGCATTTGAGTGTACGCATTTAAGAATAGTGTTTTCATACGAAGTATAAAGCATGAAAGCATTAATACTAACGAAATCAATAATGAAATGTACATTTATGAAATGGCTCTTAATAACAGAAAAAAGTCGAGACCATCCCATAGCAGAAATAATATACTGTTTTGGTTTTGAGGACAAGGTCAAATATTGTCTCTAGGAAGTATTCAAAAGGAATTTCTTGTTCTCTAAGAATAGTTCTATTTTAAGCAGATTACTTTGTGCCAAAAACAAATTATATTTTCAAGTTCTTTGGGAAAAAGTCAAAATTAGCAGTAAAAAATAGAATTCCAAAGCTTTGGAAGGATTGTTATGAAAAGTGAAGGGCACATTTAGAGTTCATGGAATGCTGTGTGCAGATTTCAAAAGTTATTTTCGGTGTCAGGAGAAAACATCAAATCGTCTAGGCTGGCAAAGAAATCGTCTACCACAGTAGGTGAAAGTGGAACTACTTCATTAAGTAGATCAATTGTGCACAAATAAGAAGCATCGCCGTCAGCGTCAGTTGCGTTAGCAATGTTCAAATCAGATGGTATCTGTGTGCCTGTCGATCCACGTATCTCACCACCAGTTGGATTTGCCGGTGAGATCTCAATGAATGCCATAATCAGGATAGGTAGCCATTGGGGGCAACACAACACGCAAGCCGTTACCGGACCCAGTAATGCGTCAGCATTCGTTGGCAGTGCTGATGGAAGTGTAATACAAACGTCCAACACGCATTCCTCTCCAAAAAGCAGGCATCGAAGAACAGGTAAGATGCAATCTTGCCAGATTGGTCTGAATGAGAGAAACCATGTGGTATTCAGATCTCTTAAACGAACCAAGCCAAGAATCTGTGTAATTCTGTCACGGTACCGCATGGCTAGGAGAGCATGTTCCATGGTAGTCTGGGTATCGTCAGTGACTGGACTTGCCATATTGGAGCAGAAGAAATAAAAATAGAATTCCTGCTACGAGTCCCAAAAGAAGAGGCAGGCCGCTGAACACAGAGTGCACGAAATTTGGAAAAATGCCGAGGACTGCTTGAAAGGGTGCTAACAGTCCCAAAAAAACTGTCTTAAAATACATGTACAATACCACTCGTATCCAACATGTTTAAGATACGACCTAACATTTCTGCAAAATGTATTGGGCAGTTTGTTGATAATAAGGTATGTATCTCTGCAGAAGTCCTTGCAACTTGCAGATTATACGTTTCTCTGGACAAGGTCAGTGGCACAGTTTTTTGCAAAAGAATGGCTTTCATTCTGCTTAAAGTATCAATTCGTATAGAAGAGATATTCAGTGAAGGCCATAACGCCGATTCCCTGTCTGTCTTGCTTTTTGGAAACAATACTTGCATACAATAAGTGACCCTGGCTGACACACTAACTAGATAGGCTTTTCCTGGCAACATGCCACAACAGCTGTGATCATTCAACATTATGTAGCTACCATTGGATAGCTGCCTAAAAACTGAATCTATCACTGCTGCTGGTGAACCGTGCAGGTGGCAAGAAAGGTTATTTGAAGAACCCTCACAGGCTCCGTGTAAATTATTACCTTGACATAAAAGGGTACCGCTTAGTGAGTTCTTACAATTTTTTCCACTAAGAAATACCTCCTATCCCCCTCTCCAACATTTGTGTGTGTATGGTAAATTCCAGGTTCACTTAATGTATTCTTTACCCAACCTTTCATACAGGCCCAATGGTATGTGTTTTAAACAATACTGAAACTGGAAAATCGTCACTGGTATCGTGATGGTACCATGTATTATCCACTCCACGACTGGTTTCTCAGAAACAGTTAATGGTAATCTTTCCAGTTTTTCTATGCTCAGCACCGTATAGTCTGCTCCCCTTTGTGCCAAAGAGATTTGTTTATCTGTAAGGTTAAAGACAGTAAACAATTATGTGGTGTTGTTTAGACGCCATGGCACGTAGCCTGAACGGAGATTTTGTAACGACCAGCCTAGCAGCATTATAGAACGTAATTGAGACTGGCCATGTTGTAACATTAGCTAGTCCTGCTCTATTATGTCAATGGCAGATGATACAATGCTGTCCAAAGAATAAACTCTGGAGGACAGAGTCGTTAACGCATTGTCCACTACAGAGAGAGCTTTCTCTAAATTAATATGATCAATTTCTCGTATCCTTTCGGCAGTTTCCATTTGCGTGACTTTCCATTCTTCATTGTAAGTGAGTATATACTGGCGTATATGAAACGTTTTTGACGTGGTTTATGAGGTCCAAGTAAGAAATCTCGTAAATCAACGCCTTCTTTAAGTAAAGTTAAGTGTTGTTTAATTTCTGGAAGTGTGGATTTCTGTAGCCACGCAAGGCATAGTTTTCCTACACTGTATGTTGTAACTATCCCTGGATGTTGTCTCTGGGAGTATCTTGGGTCTGGCCTGGTTACTTTGTACCCTTGTGTTTTGTGCAGGAATCTATCTTGACAGTTATTTGTGTCTGTGGGCCAGATTAACCATTTTTTCCATTCAGGATTAGTTCTGTTCTGTTGTAAAATCTGTTTTAGGTCTACCTCCTCATCTGCAGTGCCATTACTGTCAGATGTGGCTTTAGGTATGGACGATTTGTTCAAATCTTTTATCTTAGCTAAGCCAAGACAAGATGTTTGTTGTACAGTGTCATTTAAAAATATTATTTGTTCTGGGATAATGCAGGCTCTGAATAAGGCTTCTAAACCTTGCACCTGCCAGTCTTCTGGGCCTCATACTGTTTTTGTCTCAATGTTGTCTTTCCAAAAGTTAAAACCTAATGTAGACAGCTGAGCATAAAAGTTCGCAGAATAAATTTGTTTAGTATTGGTCAACATGTTTTTCATTTCTGTCTTATTCACATATTTTAAATAAAACGTTTCTGGATTTGTGACATTAAAACCTGAGAAGTATGGAAACTTTTCATAAAATGTTTTTGAGCTGCCCTTTGGCGGCGTTGGACAATGTTCCCATTGATTGTAAGTAAAAATATTTCTAGGGTTTGCAGATTTGTGCAAGTAATGGTGACCACAATGATTAAAACAATACATTTGTTCAAAATCTGATGAACCTTCTAAGTATTCATGTTTTGTGAATTTAGCTGACATTTCTAAATCTGTCATCATGTTATTAACAGTTTCAAAGTCCCAATCATCAGTAAATGTGCTGGGTGAGACAAAGTCACTCAAAGAAACCTTAAACTGGTGTGTAATCTTCAACAGCTCCACTGGGCCATAAATGTCATAATCAGTTGTGTCCCATGCTATACCACCAGGTATGGGAACGGCTGTGATGTTCACTGATGACAGGTCTCTTCGCTCACGATGAGATGATTTGTGATGTTTCAGGAGCAAGTTGATGTTCTTACTTGCTGTGTCCATTGTACTGTATTTTCCATCTATCATCTTTCCCAAACTTAAAACAAGAATGAGCCAGAGCAGGAGAAAATGTACACCTAACACAATCCAAAATTCAACCCATGGTGAAACCAGATATATTTTTTCAAGTTGATGAAAGAGTTCTGTTATTATTTCTTTGAAAGTTTTATTAACTCGCGTAGTTTCAGGTTCACTGGGATCCTCAGAAACTTTATCAAAGTTGATGAAATAGCCAGAGGCAGTTCTGTCAATTGTTGGGATTGCATCCAGATTTTTCGGAATCGCTGGAGCTGTTTCTTCCTTTGTCATATTAGTATAGTCGGAGGCTATATCATTGTAGACAGGTGTTTCTTGACGAACTTTTATTTGGGTTTCAAGAGGTACAAGTTCCATGGATTTGTTGCATAGTCCTTCTTTTCTTACTGCAGGTTTATCAAAGGTGATAAGTCTTTCAGTTTGAACCTCTTGGATTGTAGCAAGATTTTGTTGTCTGCTACATCTTGGGAGTCCACTGGGCCTACTACTTATTATCGGCCACATGATGTGGTTTCACCAGGTTGATAGACACAATTCTGTTCTCCCTTTTTCCAGCAAGGGGCGGTAGTAACACTGATCTTGTTCCAAGGAGTGCTAAGACAGGTACTGCTTTTCTGTAAGAAGGCCCAAATTCCTTCTTCACCGCAATCTTTTCCCTGACTAGCTCCCCAATCTTCGGAATCCAGACAGGTCTTGCTGGGACAGGTGGTTTTTCTTCAGTGGTTGTTGGCTTTTGTGTTGTGTTACTCAGACTTCTTGTTTCATTTAAGTCCTGTAAAACAGCCAAACGGTCTTTGATATCAAAGGGTTTTTGTTCCACCTCTGAAGTTCAATCAAGATCCTGGATGAGCATTCTAGTACCAAATAGTAATTCATATGGAGTGATTCCACCCAGAGAATTTTTTGGCAGATTATTAAGACTATGTTGGACATTTATTAGATGTTTGACACACCTGTCACCCGAGCCTAATACCCTAGCTGTTATAGATTGTTTATGTCACGTTTTTTTCTTTCCACTACTGCATTTCCCTTAGGATGCAATGGACTTGAGTACCACAATGCAACGCCCAAGCTAGCCATGGCCTCCTTGTAAGCTCGAGAGCTAAACGCAGGACCGTGGTCCGAATGTAGCGTGCCGATTGCGTATGTGCCGATAAAGACTCGCAAAACTTTTATAACAGTTCGGGCGTCAGCCGAGCACTGAGACCACATCCAAATGAATTTGGTGCAGGAATTCACTCCGACCATAATATATTTATAGATGCCATCCCTTTGTAAGGGACCACAGTGGTCCAGGTAAACACCCGCTAATGGTTTATCTGAAATTAGAAGGGGCGTCTGCGCAGGTCGTTTCACTGTAGAAACTTTCATTTTTTGGCAAATTTCACAATCTAGAACATAGTTTCTAGCTTGTTTCCTCATGCGCGGCCACCAATATCTCTGTTTTAATAATGATACTGTGGCGGAAACTCCCGCATGTGCAGAGGCGAGTCCTTCATGTGCTGCTAAGATTAGTCCTAACCTATGTTCCATGTTTGGGATTGCCCTATCCCCCGCTCCAGGGATTCGAGCAAAAGGAACATTATTTGTATCAGTTATATATGGCTACTTTACTGGAAAGCCTTTCGGGAGTGTTTTACCACTGTCTTTTACTGAAGCAGTTACAGCTTGCATTATTTCACTGTCTATTTTTGTTTTTGAACGAGTGATTGCAGCTACGGAAGCCGTTTGCACAGCTGCCTTCGCGGCTTCATCAGTCAATGAATTCCCTGCAACGTGAACGCCATCACGCTGATGACTCAGTGTATGGATCACATGAGTCTTTTGTAGTTCTTTTTCCAAAAGAACTACTTGTTCCCAAAGCATTTTATGCTTAATTGTGCCACCTTTTGCGTCTTTAAAACCTATTTGAATCCAGTTCTGCAGATATTCATTGTAAGACTGGACGCAGTAATACGAATCGCACACTATGAGCGTGGGGAATTTGCGATCGGTATTTTCAAGCGCCATCTTGAAAGCCTGTTGTTCAGCTCGCTGAGCTGTACAGTCTCCGAGTGATTGAGTTTTAGTGACCATTGGTCTAAATTTACCTCGCGCCAGCGACCTTTAAAAATCACGCACCCAGCACTATAGGCTTGTTTGCCCCCAATAGCGGGATGTGCTGATCCGTCTGTATAGATTATACAGCCGTAATGTTCCAGAGGCAGAATTTCAGTCGGCAGGAGACATTCGTGTTCGTATTGTAGAAATTCTTGTGTTTTCAAGTAGGGGTCAAAAACGTATTCAACGTCTGTTGCAGCAAGAGAGTTAACCCATTGTATCCATTTCGGATGTAAAGCCTTAGCGTTTGGAATGCTCGCTTTTGTCACTGCCTCTAAAGCAGGTACTGGTGTAACGATCATTATGCGTTTACCCTGCACGAGAGCTCTCTCTTTTGCTACTGCAGTTTGAACCGCTGACAGAATCTTTTCTGTTGAAGTGAATTTAATTTCAGCTTGTGTGTACAAGTGTGATTTGCAAGCTATTGGTACCTTTTCACCTTCATTAAAGGTTAGGTATGTGAATCCGCATCTCCCTGGGATGATTCGTATTACAAGATTGCGCACGTTGTCGTGTGTCTGTAACTGTGTTTTTGCTAACATGTCAGTTTGCACTGAACGCAAAATTTCGGTGTATTTTTGAGTCCAATTAGTTGATTTGAAATCAGGTTTTATTAGTTCGTAGAGAGGTCTAACCATTTCTGCGTAATTTAGAACATAGGTTCTTCCAAAATTTAGGAAACCTAGAATTGACTGCAAGTTATTCAGCGTTTTTGGAGGTTGAAGCAGCGCACATTTCTCTAGAAAGTTGGCTGCCAGGCTTTTGCCTTCACTTGATAACTTGTATCATAAGAATAGGACGTTGAGGTGGGCAATTCGTGATTTCTTAAAATTGAATTTGTACCGTCAGAAGCGATCCCAGGTATTATGGTGTTCACTCTTTTCAAGTGCACATCCAAATCATCATCTGTAAGATAGATGTCATCGACATAAGATAACGCCTCATCATCATATGTTTGTAGTAACTCTGTTACTCTGGCTGAGAATAAACCTGGACTATTCTTGAATCCCTGGGGGAGACGGCAAAATTGTTGCTATGTCCTCATTGAGAAAGCGGTCAAATACCTGCTTTCTGGTGCAATGTTTTGACGGAAGAAACTGTTAGATATGTCTAATGTAGTTTTATATTTTTTCTGCACAATGTTATTCATCAGTACTGCACTGGGTGCATTTTGTACTGTAAACATTTTGCAACAAGAGTTTAAGTGTCTGTAGTCCTAAACTAGACGATATGTATTGCCTGGTTTGAAGACAGGAAACAAAGGATTGTTCATGGATGAGGTGCATGTTTCAGTCACCCCTTGGTATTCAAGTTGATCTAAGATCTCCCTGACCTGTTTTTTAGCTTCTTGCTTAACTGGATACTGCCTTTGTGCCTTACACTGATCTTCTCACTCTCCTTCCTTGTGCCTCACACTGCTCTTCTCACTCGCCTTCCTTGTGCCTCACGCTGCTCTTCTCCCTCGCCTTCCTTGTGCCTCATGCTGCTCCTCTCACTCTCCTTCCTTGCGCCTCATGCTGCTCTTCTCACTCTCCTTCCTGGTGCCTCACACTGATCTTCTCACTCTCCTTCCTTGTGCCTCACACTGCTCTTTTCACTCTCCTTCCTTGTGCCTCACACTGCTCTTCTCCTCACTCTCCTTTCTTGTGCTTCACTTTGCTATTCTCTTCTCTCTCCTTCCTTCTGCCTCATACTGCTCTTCTCACTCTCCTTCCTTGCGCCTCATGCTGCTCTTCTCACTCCCCTTCCTGGTGCCTCACACTGATCTTCTCACTCTCCTTCCTTGTGCCTCACACTGCTCTTTTCACTCTCCTTCCTTGGGGCTCACACTGCTCTTCTCCTCACTCTCCTTTCTTGTGCTTCACTCTGCTATTCTCTTCTCTCTCCTTACTTCTGCCTCATACTGCTCTTCTCACTCTTCTTCCTTGTGCCTCACGCTGCTCTTCTCCTTACTTGTGCCTCATCCTGCTTTTCTCACTCTCCTTACATGTGCATTACGCTGCCCTTCTCCTCCTCACTCTCCTTCCATATGCTTCATGCTTCTCCGCAACTAACAATTCCAATACAACCCACATAATTCCACTCCACACCACATACATACACTCCATAACACATAGGTAAACGACAATACCATTTAGAACGCCAATAGCTCTAACTCAAACAAATGTGAGACCTATTGCATTTGAAGGTGTTTTTTTCAGTTACTCAGTCTTCAAAGCCATCTTGCCACCTTTGTCGACCATATCTTATGCATCAAAAATTCATTGTTCAACCTCAGAAATACCTTTGTCAAAAGCAGAATATTTTGCTAAGAATTTGCCCAATTGATTGCAGACAGGAAGCAATTGAAAAGCTGTAAGCCTACCACAAATCGTGACACACTGATAACATTCTTGATGGACTCGGGTGAGAATGTATTTAACCAGTCACCCCTTAAATAAAAATATTCATGTTTCAAGATGAGAAAGGTTGCAACAAGAAGAATCTTCTTGGATTCCAGGTAATTCATTTATTTAAGCTTTTCATAATTGGTAGCACTGGAATCTTGGAATTCTTTTAAATATTGTGATGGTTTAGCTGTAAGAAGTGTTACGTGGGATTGGTAAACCCTCATATCCTGTTACCTATGGCCAACATTCTGTTCTTAATCTTGAACTGCCCAAATAAAATGCTGTCATCCCAGAAAATACATTGACCAATCTAAGGCTTTAGGAGTTATTGCATATTTCCAACAACATGTTACAATTAATGCTCTAGTATTAAGATTAGTGTAAATGTGATTTACAATTTGTAAATACATTTCATGCATAAATCTGAGCAATAGTAAAATGTTCGTTTCAGTTTTAAAAATACTATTTGATGTGAGAAGAGCACACTGCGTCTCCACTTTTGTGGAGTCTGAATTACACTTAAGATAATGAAATGGAGGATAGGTACTAGAGAAATGGAACGTGCCAGATACAGGTCTTTTGAGATAAGCTTGGGGTACAGAGTTTGAAGGTGCTTGCTATTCAGCAGTGAAATATATTTAGTGTGAATCAGTGTCCCCTGTGCCCATATGGAACATTTTTTTACTTATCCGACTTAATTTCCTGAGAGCACACTGTCATTTCCTCTGGATTCAACCTGGCTAGATGGATTTGAACACCTTAGTTAGCAGAAAGGACGAATGCTATTGAAAACATATTAAAACATTTGTGTCACAAATTCTGTTGGAATAGAACACTTAATAGAGTTAGTGAAATGCCTTTTACTTAAAAGGATGCTTCCTTCGCTAGAGAGAGGGGGCAAATTAGAACCCTTGCAGAATCACATAATTCAGCAGTCCATGGGGAAAATGGGTGGAAGAATGGTCACTAGTAGTAAACAGGTCACATATAGAGATGTTAGATATATAGCAGCAAATAAAAAGTGAGGTCTATAATGGGAGGTATGACGGTACAACGCGTACCGTTACAACGCGTACCTTTACGACGCAGGTTTAACAACGCAAGTCGTTACAACGACTTGCGTTGTGGGGTGCTGGATAGTGAATAGTTTAATTTACTATTCCAACTCCAGCCCCCGTGGATAGTAGGGAAGGTGTTGGATAGTAAATTAAACTATTACCTATCCTAGAGCGCCCTCCAGCGAAAGTCGTTGTAATGACTTTCGTTGTTAAACCTGCGTCGTAACGGTACTTCATTGTAAAAGTTCCGTTGTAAAGGACGTTCCCCCTATAATGAGGCTTATGGTAGGGGTCTATTACCTGACTCTATGGGAGAGGCACTTATTGTATTAATTCCTAAACCAGATAAGGATCCTGCAGAGGTAACCTCATATCGCTCTCTCTCGATGCTCAATGCAAATATAATATTCCTCAGTAAAGTGTTGGTGTCACAACTGCTGGAGCACCTGCCACAGCTGGTGCATGATGACCGGTGTGTCTTTATTCCACGCAGAAATACCATCTGCAACTAGCAGAGGCTCTCACTGGTCATGCACTCCCCAGTTTTAGAAGATGATCATTATGTGCTAGCGCTGCTTGATATCGAACAAGAGTTTGACTCTGTGTCGTAGGGCTTTCTGTGGCAGGTGCTACTGAAGGTAGGCATAGGGGAATGCTACATTAAATGGGTGCACTGGTTATATAGTGCTCTGGCAGGAGTGCCAGTAGGTGGGAAAGTGTTGCTGTGATTTTCGTTGTATCATGGGACCAGACAGGGCTGCCTCTTGTCGCCCCTGCTTTTCCTGCTGGCAACGGAGCCCCTGGTGTGCCGGCTGTGCTCTGTGCTGCAGGGGTGGGTGATTCCGATTGGGAAAACCAGGCATGTGGTCTCCCTATATGCTGATGGCGCCCTGGTCTATCTGAGACAACCAACATACTCAGTGCCTATCATGCTGGGTCTCCTGTACGAATTTGGTGAAGTGTCTGAGTTGTGTGTTCACCCTGTCAGATCACAACTGTTCCCATTGGGAGAGTTGACTTGGAGACTGGGGCAAGATCTGACCCGTTTAGGCCTTCCTTGGGAGATAACAGGTGTCAGATATCACCAGATCAGACTTGCTCATGGGGCAGTGGTATTTGAGGATCTGAATATAGGTACGGGGTTAGTGGGCCTAAGGCCCACAGTGAGGTTTTGGAACACTCTATTTTTATCCATGATTTGCAAGCTGGCGTTAATAAAAATGACCATTCTGCCACGTTGCCTGTATGTTTTTCAGGACGCCATGTTTGAGATCCCTAGGAAATACTTTGTTGCACTAGACAAATTGATTGTAGAACTATTATGGGGCTCGGGAAGGAAAGGGTTAGTCTAGACACTCGCAAGCACACTCAGAGGTGGGAGGGGTCTAGAATTGCCCTTCCTGGATCTCTACTACCTGGCAGCTCCATTGCAAAATGTGGTACACTGGTTCAACAAAGGAGAGAATTGGGAGCGGAGATGGTTGCATGGTACTTGTGATGGTGTTTCTTTGCCCGAGTTTATCATGGTAGGAGCAAGGGTTCTGGCATTGCTGCTGTATGTGGTCAGACAAGTGTGCTGACCGTGGGAGAGTTTGGCCAGACTTGTAATGCATAGGGCCCCATATGCACTTGATTTGAATATTTGGACAATGCACCAGTTTGCTCTTATTGCCTAGACAAGGTAAGTAGAAAGGTGGCATAAAGGCAGGTGTAGCACCGTGCAAGACTTATACCCCAATGACAGGTTTATTACACTAGCAGATGCCGTGGATTCGTCTTCCCTGGGGACTGGCCAGTTCCTACAATGTTTGCATTGTCAGTATTCCGTCCATCATTTGTTTGCTGTAACACTTTTCACCCTAAGTGGGATGGGTATGCCCAGGCGTGGGTCCCTTTCACACTGTGCCACTGGAGTCAAGCAAGCCTGGCTGATGAAGGGTGACTTACCCTGAAACCAGTCCCAGGATGCTTGTTTCCGGTCCAGGGAGGACCTGACTTGGCAGTTAGGTCTGGACTGTTCCGATGAGGCACAGGGTCAAGACTGATTTGCATATGACTGGGTCCAAACTGGGGTGGCGTAGAGGGCAAAAGAACAATGGATTTAAACCAGATCTTTTGACTGGGGGAGAATGTTTGCATTGTCAGCATTCCGTCCATCATTTGTTTGTTGTAACACTTTTTGCCCTTAGTGGGATGGGTATGCCCAGACATGAGTCCCTTGCTTACTGTGCCACTGGATTCAAGCTAGCCTGGCTGATGAAGGGTGACGTACCCTGAAACCGGTCCCAGGATGCTTGTTTCCGGTCCAGGGAGGACCTGGCTTGGCAGTTCGGTCTGGACTGTTCCCATGAGGCACAGGGACAAGACTGATTTGCATGTGGCTGGGTCCAAACTGGGGTGGCATAGTGGGCAAAAGAACAATAGATTTAAACCAGATCTTTTGACTGGGGGTGAATGTTTGCATTGTCAGCATTCCGTCCATCATTTGTTTGCTGTAACACTTTGTTAAGTGGGATGGGTATGCCCAGACGTGGGTCCCTTGCTCACTGTGCCACTGGATTCAAGCTAGCCTGGCTGATGAAGGGTAACATACCCTGAAACCAGTCCCAGGATACTTATTTCTGTTCCAGGGAGGACCTGGCTTGACAGTTCGGTCTGGACTGTTTCATGAGGCACAGGGTCAAGACTGATTTGCATATGGCTGGGTCTAAACTAGGGTGGCGTAGTGGGCAAAAGAACAATGGATTTGATCTTTTGACTGGGGAGAATGTTTGCATTGTCAGCATTCCGTCCATCATTTGTTTGCTGTAACACTTTGTTAAGTGGGATGGGTATGCCCAGACGTGGGTCCCTTGCTCACTGTGCCACTGGATTCAAGCTAGCCTGGCTGATGAAGGGTAACATACCCTGGAATCAGTCCCAGGATACTTGTTTCTGGTCCAGGGAGGACCTGGCTTGGCAGTTCGGTCTGGACTGTTCCCATGAGGCACAGGGTCAAGACTGATTTGCATATGGCTGGGTCCAAACTAGGGTGGCATAGTGGGAAAAAGAACAATGGATGTAACCCTGATCTTTTGACTGGGTAGAATGTTTGCATTGTCAGTATTTAATTGGTTTTTAAAAAAAAAGGTTTTATAGAGCGCTGGCTGGCCCCTAGGGTATCAGAGCGCTTTACATGGTAACATCAAGATAAGCATTAGATTACAGCGTGTCAAGAGTATAAATGCAAGAGAGGTGAGGAAACATTAGTACAAGGTAAACAATATGGACCAAAAGGTCAATAGAAAACACTGATAAACATTAGTACCAAAGACTAATGATATCCGTAAATACAATATAATATAGCAAGTAAAGAGTAAAGACAGTAAGTGTGGTTGGTGAGGCTAAAGAAGGGAGGGGGGAAACTTGGGTGGGGGTGACATTAAAAGGGGAAGGGAGAAGAAGCACTAGGTCAGTGAGGACTAGAGCAAAAAAGGGAATTAAGGTTGAATGAGAAGGAAAAGGAAGGTTAAATGGCGTGGCTGTAGGATGAGGGGGGTGATGCAGTCGGGAGATTAGTAAGGAGAGGCCAGGTCAGAGAGACAAGGGCAAAGACCATACAAAGAATTAGTGAAATAGGAGGGTAAGTTAGTAGGTTAGGGGAGATTATGAGGGGGGGAGGAGGAAGTTGGCGGATAGATGTGTGTGCAAATAAAAGAGTGAGACGCTGTATAGGGGCAAGTGTCAAGTGCAGGGATTAAAGACCACAGTAGTAGTTGAGAATGTGCATTTTCAGGGCTTTTTTACAACTGTAGTAGGAGGGGTTGCAGCGTAATTCTATGGGGAGTGAATTCCAGATGAATGGCACATTTCCAGAAAAGGAGCGTGATTGGGGGGATTTCTTATTTAACAGAGGAGGGATGAGAACGAGAGTGTCGGTGCTCCTCAAATCTCTGGAGCTGCTGGCTTTGTGGAGTTTTTCCAATAAGTATTGTGGGGTGTTTTGATGAAGGGCTTTATGTGTGAGGCAAGCGGTTTTGTAGGTGGATCTGCCTTCCGAATTGCCTAGTGGACCCTGTCAAAGCGCTTAGAGACCTCTGGGTTATAGTGCGCTATATAAATCAAATAAATAAATAAACGGGGAGCCATTTGAGGGATTTGAGTGCAGAAGAGATGTGATTGAATCGTTTGCAATCGTGATGAGCCTAGCAGCTCGGTTGAGGACTGATTTAATTAGAGCTAAGGGGATTTCCGGAGTTCCCGAGAGGACGGCGTTACCATAGTCGATTTTTGATAGGAAAAGTAATTGGACAACAGATTTAAAGTCCTCAGCAGGGATGAAGGGTTTTATTTTCTTGAGGTGATGTAGTGTGAAGAGGGCACCCTTAGCTGCATTTTTTATGTGGGAAATGAGACTGAGGTTCTGGTCAATGATGATCCCGAGGGATTTAATTGAGCTGGATAAGGTGAAAGAGCAGCTGAGAGCATTAAGGTCCAAGATCCAGGACTGGATGGGAAGCAGCTTTTTTTTGGGTGAGAAGAGGATGATTTCAGTTTTTTTGGGGTTAAGTTTAAGGTGGTTGCAATGGAACCAGGATTGCATCTTAATCAGGGTGTCATTGAGGTGTAAGATATCAGAACGTGATTTAATCTTGCAGTAGATTTGGGTGTCATCAGCGTAAGGGTGTTAGTTGATTCCTGATTGCTTAAGAATGAGGGTAAGGGGCTCTATGAAGAGGTTGAACAAAGAGGGAGAGAGTATTGATCCCTGGGGGACACCAAGGGAAATGGGTCTAGGTTTAGAGAGGCAATTGACATTTTTTATTTGTTGGGATCTGTGTTGGAAAAAGGAAGAAAACCACTTAAGGACAGAACCATTAAGGCCAAAACGGTCTTTGAGGGTATTAAGAAGGGCCTAGTGATTGACAGTATCGAACGCAGCAGAGAGGTCAAGGAGGATGAGAAGGCAGCCCTTTCTAAAACCTGATTGAAGTGGGTCCAACAGATTAAAAGAGGAGATATGTTTGTCCAAATGAAGCAGGATGCATTTTTCGAGGGCTTTAGAGAGCAGTGGGAGCTTAGAGATAGGATGGAGATTGTTAAGGTCGTTATGATCTGCTTGAGGATTTTTGAGGATGGGGTAATTGGTCCAAGTTGGAGGGAGATTGGGACGCAACCCGTGGCTAATGAAGTATTAATGATGTTTGTCCAGTAGGGAGCAATGATGTGTTTTAAATCTTGAACAAGGTTAGCAAGGAGCGGGTCTTTGGTGTGAGAGGAAGGTTTGAGACTAGTAATGATGTTAAGGACATCACGTTCAGTAACAGGGTGGAAATTATGCCAAGAGGCGTTATTTTTTAGCAGGGGGACGGTGGGATTGAGATCAGGCGAGGGTATGATGTGGGGGAGAAGAGAGGCGCCGGGAGGGATAGGAGAGACGGGGAAATCTTTGGGGGAAAGGTCAAAGGGGGTAAGGAATTGAGAGGGAGGGGGATTAAGGTGAAGGATTGGTCATTTTTGTTGACTTTTTCATTGAAGAAGTTGGCAAATTCCTCACAGTTCTCGATTGAGGCCAGAAATTTGGGGGGAGCAGAAGCTGTTTGGTTTTTGACAATGCTGGACAGTTCACTGGGTCTATTTTTGGCCCTATCTAGTTGTGAGCGGAAGAAGGAGGCCTTTTAATCAAGAATGTGTTTTTTATATTTGGACCTAGCCGATCTTAAGAGGGTCAGATTAGGGGGACGGGTGTTGTCTCCAAGTGCGTTCAATCATTCTGAGCGAACATCTGTTTCTGTTGAGGTCAACATTGAACCAAGATTTGGAGGAGGTGTTTTTTTGTGTTTTTAATTTTGCTGGGGCAATTTGGTCAAGGACCTCAATTATAGATTTGTTAAAATGCTCAGTGAGGTCATTTGCATTTTGGGTGAGGGGATGAACTGCAGTTACTCTTTGACTTTGGATTCCAATTCAGCCGGGGAGATAAGGTGAAGGTTTCTAGTCTGTTTCTTTAGTTTAATGGATTGGGGGGAGGAGGCATTGTGTTAGTGATTGAAAAGAGGATGAGGTGATGGTCTGCCCAGTCAATAGGGAAGATGTTGGCGAGGGAGGCCAGGTCTTTGCAAGTAATGATAGAGTCTAGGGTGGCCCCTTTAGTGTGGGTCGGAGAATGGCAAAGTTGCCTCAGGTCATTAATGTCGAGTAGATCAGAGAGGAGGTTAACAGAGGGGTCATCCTTTTTGTTCCAGTGGAGGTTAAAGTCTCCTAGGAAGAGGTTTTTAGAGTTGGAAAGCGAGGAATGAATAATGAGATCGGACATTTCCTCTACAAATGGAAGAGGGTCACCTGGGGGGTAGTAAATATTGTGTAAACAGATTGGAAGAGATCCTAGAACCTTAAGTTCAGCACTAAGGTATTCGTAAGTAGTGTGATCAGAGTTCTTAATAAGTGAGAGTTGAAGATCATTTTTATAAATAATAGCTAGCCCCCCTCCTATTCTGTCCGGCCTATCTTTCCTGAGTATGGAGTAGCCAGGAGGGGAGAGCAGGTCAAGAATAGAAGAAGAGTGGTCATTAAGCCAAGTTTCAAGTAAAGAAGGCGATGTCTATGGCATCACTCAGGATGGTTTCGACTGTTTCAGTTGTGTGACGTGCAGCGGATCAGCAATTTACCAGCAAGCATGCGAGGGGTTTAGTGCTACTTCTGGGGGGAGGGCAAGAATGGATAAACGTAAGTTCAGAAGGTGGTCTGGGTGAGACTGGGGAGGCAGGGATTCTGCTGGCACCAAGGATCACTGGGATGGTTGAATGAAGGGCAGGAGGGTATGTACTCGGAGGGAATGAGGTATTGAGGTCAAGGAAGATGGTGGAGACGGAATGGGTTGGGGTGGGGGTGGTACTCAGAGGTTGAGGGTCTGTGGTGGCTGTCTGATCCAATTTCTGGGGACAGGACACATTAGGGATGATAAGTGTAGGGAGGGTGTTAAAGTCTTTCCTGAGTGCTGAGAGTTCCGATGATAGGGTAGAGAGATAGAGTTCTATGTTGAAAAGGGTTGTGGTTATAAGAGAGAAGGGGAAGGAGGCTAGGAGGTTAGGGGGGGAGAAGATAATGTTCCAAGTTGGTCCAGGAGGAAGAATTGGAATGAAGGAGGGGTGGGTACCTGGGGGGGGATGGAGGGGGGCGGTGAAGATAGAGGACGGCAGGGGGTTTTCAGAGGGAGAAAGGGCATTAACAAGAATCGGAAGAGTTAAGGGCGAAGGAGTCAGGGTCAGGGGAAAGTGGAAAGTGGAGTGGGAAGGCAGTCTGGCTATGCGGAGGGCAATCAGGTAATGTGGGAGAACTTGAAGTTGATGTAAGAGCAGTGGAGGGATTGAGGAGAGGGGATTGGGGCAGATCGAGGGGAGCGGGATGGCTTCAGTGTTGAGAGTGGAAGAAGAATCAATGAGGGGGGGAGTTTTGGGGAATTGAGAGTCCTGTTGGGATGGCAGTTGGAGGGTGGAGTACAGACGATGGAGGGGGTTAGAGGGTTGTGTTAGGGGGATATCTAAGGAGGTAGCAGAGTCAGGGAGGGGGAGGGTTGGAGCTTGGGGGTGCGAGGGGGCATCTTGAGTTGGGGGGATGAGGGGATTGAGGGAGGTTTAGTAAGAAAGTGAGATAAGGTCCTGAAATGTTGTTCAAAGATGGTGAGGTGGTTGTCAGAAGCTTGAATGAGGATATTCCCCGATTTGAAGATGGAGATGTCGATATCACCTGGGAAAGAAGTGGAGGGGGTAGTAGAAAGTTTCAGTCCGTACAGGATTTTGCAAGAATTCATGATGGGGAGGTGTTGGAGGAAGATGCTTTTCCATTTAGAGGGACAATTGGAGTGGAGGTGGAGTGGAGGTGGAGTGGAGGTAGAGGTAGAGGTGAGGCTGATGTAGTTGTCCACAAACAAGGTTTCTTGGTGACATATTAAAAGTTTATGCTTAAAGTTTTTGTTAGCGTTTTTTGAAAGGTTATGAGGGTAAAGGATAATCCAGGAGTTGGGACCATGTCTAGTGAGGGGAGGATCATGTGCTATGATGGGGTCAGCGCAAGGAGGCATGATGAATCAGATTAATGCAGTCCCGGTGGGGGGAAAGGTGTGAGGGAGTGGAATTAGAATGGAACGCCGAGTGGAGGAGGTCAAGAGTAGTGGAAGAGAAAAGGTCTACGTTACAGAGAGAGAGATTACCAGAACAGGGCGAAGGGTCGAGCTGAGATGGGGCACTGGAAGGTAGGAGATTGTAGGGAAAAGAATTAGTGAGGGTAGGGGTGGGGAATGGCTGCGGGTAAGTAAAAAAAAATAAAGAGGCGGCCAAAGATGTGGGTAGGTAGGGGAGCCTAACTTCGGTTGTAGCGACAAAACAATAGAAGGAGACGCAGTGAGGAAGGGGGGTGGAAAGTGGGGGTACTAGAGGATATAGATATGGCAAAATAGTTGAGCAAGATGCTGTATGCAGAGTAACAGTCAAATAAACAAAACATCCATATGAGGTCGAACAGATAAGGGAAAGCATAAAAACATTTGATTCTCAATGACCTACAGTCGTATTATTAAAGACTTTTTAACAATGAGCAACATCTAGTGAAAATAAAATAAGGAATGTATATATGTAAATCTACACTTATATGTCTACAAATATGTAGGTGAGAATAATATTAATAAAAATATGTGTATAAAGCAAGAGAATATACAGATATATACATATAAACCCACATATGTCTATATCAATATGTGAATAAAAGAACTTGAATAGGGAGGAACTGGTGTGAGATGGAAGCCCAGAATGAAGGAGCATGTAAAGTCCTATTTTTGTGTTCAAGATCTGAGGAGCAAACAAATACAGAGGTAGGGAAGGAGTTTGTGAAAGGTAGAGGCCGGGGACAAAATAGATACCTGAAAATTCCCAAATTACCATAAGAGACAAAACAAAGGACAAAATGGACGTCAGGGTAAACTCACCATCCCCCGTGGGACTTAAAACTAGGCCAAGGCGGTTATCGGCATTCCGTCCATCATTTTTTTGCTATAACACTTTTCGCCCTAAGTGGTATGGGTATGCCCAGATGTGGGTCCCTTGCACACTGTGCCACTGGATTCAAGCTAGCCTGGCTGAGGAAGAGTGACATACCCTGAAACCGGTCCCAGGATGCTTGTTTCCAGTCCAGGGAGGACCTGGCTTGGCAGTTCAGTCTGGACTGTTCCCATGAGGCACAGGGTCAAGACTGATTTGCATATGGCTGGGTCCAAACTGGTTTAGCGTAATGGGCAAAATAACAATGGATTTAACCCAGATCTTTTAACTGGGGGAGAATGTTTGCATTGTCAGCATTCCGTTCATCATTTGTTTGCTGTAACACTTTTCGCCCTAAGTGGGATGGGTATGCCCAGACGTGGGTCCCTTGCTCACTGTGCCACTGGATTCAAGCTAGCCTGGCTGATGAAGGGTGACATACCCTGAAACGTGTCCCAGGTTGCTTGTTTCTGGACACGGAGAACCTGGCTTGGCAGTTCAGTCTAGACTGTTCCCATGAGGCACAGGGTCAAGACTGATTTGCATATGGCTGGGTCCAAACTGGGGTGGCGTAGTGGGAAAAGGAACAATGGATTTAACCCAGATCTTTTGACTGGGGGAGAATGATTGCATTGTCAGCATTCTGTCCATCATTTGTTTGCTGTAATACTGTACAAAATAGGTGGCATGTGATTCTGGGGATTCTTCTTACTGCATTGGAATGAGAAGGAGTTCATGAAGGGGGAGGAAGACCTCTAAGAATACGAGATTCAACTTGCTCCAATATAATATAGTGCATCGGGTGTACCTCACACCAACTATGCTGCATTCTATTTACCCAGCATGATCGCCCACCTGTCCCCACTGTACCGGGAGGCGAGCAGACTTTCTGCATGTTTTGGGAGGTACCGAGTTGAATGCTCTTTGGAACAAAATTTTGCACTGCTTGAATTCAGTTGTGGGATGCGCAGATCCCAGGGATATTGGTCAATGCCTGTCTGGATGGACCCCAGCTTGGACAAAAAATCTTAGCAGGAAATTCCTCCTCTTCTTATTGGTGCTCGCCAAGCCGAAGCCAAAGCCACATGTGAAAATCATGTAGAGATAATAAACTTAAAGATGATCTGCAGGCCTAGAGAGCAATGCTTGCCAAGCTTCTGGAGCCACAGATGCCATGCACCCGTGAACTGTGGGTTAGTGGAGTGGGGGTGAGAACCAGCTGTTTGGCTGAAGGACTTAGATTGAGGAGTGGTAACTGTATATGATATTGTGGAACCCTACCATCAAATAGATTTTGCATTCTCATAGTTTTTGTGCACTGTATAATACTTCGGTGTGCTCTGGTAGAGCATGATGGGGAGGGAGGGTGGTGGGTTGATATTGCTTTTATATTTAACATTGATGTTTCCGTATCATATACTTGTCATGTTTGAAATGCTAATAAAACTAATTTTAAAAAAACTGCTTAGAAAAAATACTGCTTCTGCAATTGCTCGGAGCCTATGCAAATGTTCAGTAGTGGTAAATTAGTTGACTATATTAGGGTTGGTTGTATTAGAATAGGTCACATCAGTGCACCACAAAGTTAACTAAAACACTCATGAAATTCAGTGAAAAGAATATTGAGTGAGAAAGTGCTATATAGATTATATTTCTATTCCTTCCAATGCCAAATCTTTTGGAACAATGTGTTCTTGACAAATAAGGTACCAATTTAACTTAATTTCATAACCGGGGTGAGGATTTCATGAATATAGAATTCACAACTTAATAAACAATCACAATTAAAAATCTGTATTCACATATTTTGTGGTTTCTGTTCAGAGGTGCACATACTTTTCACACTTTCCAAGAAACATCTTATCCATCACCCATTTGTCTTAAAGACGTTCATGCATTTCCTGCACCCATCGACATTTTGCTCTATTTATGACATCCACAATTTGCTCCTTTTATGAGTCTACTATTTAAGTATATATCTCTCGAAGAGAACTCAGAGAGACCCAAGACCAAGTACAATACTAGAGTAGTCCTCTAAATTACACTTCTATTATTTCATCTTGAGATGAAGTGAGGTGACTACCCTTAGTTTATTGGCTGATGCTGTGTATGTCTGAACGTCTTTTGATTCCATCAATTGTTCAAATATTGTCTAGAAGGATATTTGTTACTTCTACTTTTGATATTGTGTTGCAAATGTGTATTATTCAAATCTTTCTATAGCATGCAAAATATTGAAAACTATACTACATTTCATATCAAATGTATATGCAAGAAAACAGCTAATTTAGGTCATCAAAAAATATTCCTTAACACACGTAAATGAACATATGAACCAAAGCCATAGTTGAACACACAAACATTTTAAAAACTTGAGGTCTTGATTCAAAGCTAGCACTATGTTTTTTGGTTTCAACCTTATCATTGTTACATGGCCAATAAATCATCTACAGTTTAAACCGTTAACACAAATTCTTGCAGGGCCTTCTTCAGGATGGGTGGTGTTTCTTGTGATTTACAGGTTATCAAGTCCAAACACATATCGGGCGGTCGTAGGTCAAGAGTAACTAAACTTAAATGTGACCAAAATCCAAATACATATCGGGTGGTCATTGGGCAAGAGTAACTAAGTTATAAATATGTATATGTCATTTTATTAAATATCCTCCTTTTGCCAAGTTGGTCAAGAAGATTTTAATTAGCTCAGTTTCTATCAATCTGGTGCACTAATGCATACATTCACATCTGTAACCCAATGCATGAACTCAGCAATCACCCAAAAAAAGATTTATGCTGTACATGGAATGTCACCATGGGGTGTCAACAGTTTTTTTTTTTTGCTTAAAAAATATTCCCATATAACCAGGCATCTAATGCATGTAATTGACCTCTTAGCATCTACTGTACATCAGGTCAAAGATCATCCAAACGTAATGCAGCGTGTATCCAGGTGGGATATTTCGGGAATTATAAAAAGTATTGATGGGGACTCATTCAACAGACCTATAAAATTCAAGACTTTTCAGTTTCATTACTGAAGAGTGATAACACAATGTTTGCTATATTTTCGGCCCTTTACCTTGGAATAAATCGTCAGCAAGGCAGCAGTATTTAAAACAAGCAACTTGCCTTACTGCTGCTCCTTCAGTCATGAAGTGGTATGCACTTATTTTTTAATATATTTTAATTTGTAGGTGGTGTTCCAGTGATTATACAGGGGGACATGTGTCCTCTTCTTATATGGCCAGGAAAGAAATCACCCATCTTTTAAACAGTCTTTTAATCTATTCAGCTAAATATTAGTGTAATTAAATCAATTATTGGGATCGCTTCTTGCTCTATTAGCTCTTGTAGGATTGTTACAGGGACTAATAGGACCTTTAAGAAATAAAGCAAACAGAAATGTTTGAAAAAACATCCATCCTTTTGGATAAAACCTTCAAGAAATCGAGAATTCCTCGCAAGAACCCAGGCGCTTACCGCATCAGCCGTGGAATATGTCTGTCCGCTAAGGTACCTATTAAACAAATTACCCTTATCTGCTTGCTCTTATTTCCATATTAATTGGGCAATTAACAGTAATTGGGAACAGCTGGCTCCAATTAACAAGTTTGAGTGTGGAGTGGAGATTCTAGGCCTACTTCCCACCTTCCATTACACCTGCACTGATAGCACAGTCTCCCAAACTGGATCACTGCTCCACTCCTAGTCATTTGTTATTGAAAAATCAGTAGATTTCGAATCCAGACTTCTTGACGAGCACCTTTATACATGGACTTTGGTAATTTCCCAATCAATAGCTATTAAGCACTGGTGGCATCAATTATCAAAGTCTGCGTTTCTGGGATGGAGGTGTTATGTCTCCTTCCCATCTTGCCTTTCACCAGCTTGACCTGAAGACTCTCCAAAGTGTGTACACTTCTCCCTCACATCCGGTTGCTCATTGTTCTCTAAAACTCAGCAGCACATCTTGCAACCTGGATTTTTTTATTTTCTAGAAGAGCGGCTTTGTAATGTAATGTAATGTTGTCTTGTAAAGCGCATGAATTACCCTACATGGGGTATCTCCAAGCTGTAGACTGCTGGGGAACCCGTCCTGGCTTTCCCTTTGAGATGGTCCCTACTGGGTATCTCCAAGGTGAAACCAGGCATCCCCGGCGTATGTGGGGGGCCGTTGTGGATATGAGGCAAGGTAATGCCCAGATTTGCTGAGTGCGATGCCTGGTTAGAGTAGGCACCGAGGCGAGAATTATCGAGTCTGCTGACCCTGGTCCACGACCCTGCCGCGTAGGGAATTGAACCCTGGTCCCGGGCCGTCCTCTGCTTCCGGGTCTGCCGCCTCTAACCACTGAGCCACACCACTCCACAGGCTTTGCATCTCTCAGTTAAAGTCCAGGTTCTACCACCTACCTAATTACATCGTTCATACATGTCACGTGTGACATTACTACACATAATTCTTGCCCTTACCTTCCGATCTTTAAACCCAATCATAAAAAATGTGCATTGCATCCAGGCGAACCTCTTACCCTCCCCCAATATACTCGCTCAATTTCTTTCCCTTGTTTTTATCGTTTACTCAGCAAATGGGGCACATGCACAATAATTGGTTGCGACATAACAAACGTGTAATGTGGATCAATTTCTTACATGGAGGGGCTTTGCCTTCTACAGAGAAACTGTAAATGCATGTAGACGTTTATGTATAAATGATACATTTATATATAATTGCATTCCATTAGATTTGTACTTGCCTTCCATGTGAACCGCTCTGACAGCTTTTTTCGAGGCTTAGCAGCGCTATTTTAAAAACAACGAATACATTTAAAGGTAGAGGAACTGCTGCTAACTTTAGGATATGTGGCCCTTTGTCTTATGGTTTCCAGACACTCTGCTTCTCTTTCCAGTCCATCCAGTCATCCTGATTCGGGACCAACAGAGGTTTGCTTCCGAATTGTGATTACAGGTAGTACGAAGATACCACAATTTTCCTCACAGTAATTTCACATGGTAGAACCTTGTGGAATTTATGTGGCGAAACACCACAATTCTGAGTGTTGCAGCTCGGAACGATGAAACCATGCAGCATTGCCCCATTAGACCCATCCGTAGGTGCAAAACTTGGAAGGGGAAATATTGCCCGCCCAGTAAATATTGCACCATGTAGTACCGCTATTAACTGGGGGGCATATTATCAAGGCGGGCAATAAGAGATTATTGCCGACGGCTAAGCGGCGATAATTCTATCGCCCTATTAGGAAGCTGTCGCTAACAGCAGTTAGCGACAGCTTGTAGGCGATAGCGAGCGGTTTGGGGCCCGCTTTGCATGTCAGCGATATTTATCGCTAATGACATGCAAAGTGGGCGTACCCAACCTGTTAGCGACTGAAAGCAGTCGCTAACATCGCTATTGCCTATTATCAGCGCAGGCGTAGCGATGGAAATATTCGCGCTAAGCGCGAATATCTCCAAAACCTAGCGCCTGCTCAGACCAGTTCTTAACCTGTATATCCAATGGGAGGTGGAAATTCAGGCTAAGTCCCTGTTAGCGATAATACCTGAATATCGCTGGATTTACAACGATATTTACGCATTTCGCCGCTATTGCCGGAAATGTTATCGCTTCAGATATAAACGTTGCTAATAGCACGTTACCTCTGCAATAAAATCCGACGATGCTCGGCGATAAAAAAAATTCGCTAAGACTATTTAGCGAAAAATATCGCTAGTTGTTGATAATATGCCCCTAGGTGCGAGATAACCACAACAAATATGGGCCAACTTTAATGGCGTCCTAAGAACGCTAATGTTTGTGGAATGTAATCATAAAGGCATGGGTATTTGCATTAATAAATATAAAGACACAAAATGCATGCATATTTTCTACGGTTTGAATCAAACATTGTCCTTCCATAACTCAACACCATATAAAATGCGCTCTCAATTTAGACAAATAGTATTGGTCTTCACAGCTTGACATCAGTCTGTCCGATTCGTTTAGTCCGTGCTGCATTATGAACCACTGGGATGCTTCAGAACATTACCAGGCATATTTTGAAAGACAGAGATAAACCACAGACCCTCTTGCATCCTAATAGCAAAGGAATGTTTCTTTCAATAGAAATAAATAATTGTATTTGATAGAAGCTGACATATTGTTTAGTAAAACATAGTAAATTGAATCGCCTGAAGACTAATGGGGGGCTCAGACGGCCACAAGCCAGGCATCCTTTGATCAATGTCAAGAACGTGTATTTGATTTGTTTTTATTTCTCCTGTTGTCAATCGATCTCAGAAAGCACACCGGAGTGAGCAGGATTTTATATGAAATCCCCTGAAAGCAGATTAGGGCTAGAAGTACCATTTACACTCCTCCCTGTAGGGTGTTTCAAGGAGGGCACACTGTGTACTTTACTCAAAGTTAGGTCTATCTATTACTGCAAATGTTGCTGGTCACAGACTGCCAGGCCCGGTCTAAGAATCATAAGCAACCCTGTCAATAATATTCATACCACCCCCTGCTCTCCTCCTGTCTTTTTCTTTCCTGTCTCTTGCTTTCCCATTTCTCTTTATCTCAGTCTGTATCTCTTTCGTTATCTGCTGTGCACGTTGCAATAAACCCTGGGCTGCTGGAGAAAGAAGCAACAGCGGTCACCTAAAAAGCAAGCATTGGCAATGCAATACTATTCTCATTTGCGAGATTTAGAGCTATCGGCGTTTTTAAATGTAATGTTTTTTAGTTATGTATTTTGGATAGGAGTGGATGTATGTGGTGTGCAGTGGAATTGTGCAGTGAGTTATGGGGATAATAGTTTTGTGATATTTAGTGTATTGAATTTATGTGGAGTGGGATTGTGTGTTCAATCAGTGAATTTGTAGAGCGCACTACTTACCCGTGAGGGTCTCAAGGCGCTGGGGGAAGGGGGGTGCTGCTACTGCTCGAAGAGCCAGGTCTTGAGGAGCCTCCTGAAGGTGAGCAGGTCCTGGGTCTGCCGCAGGTGGGTGGGGAGGGTGTTCCAAGTCTTAGCGGGAAGGAAGGAGAAGGATCTGCCGCCGGAGGTTGTTCGTTGGATGCGCGGGATGGCGGCGAGGGCGAGGTTGGTGGAGCGGAGCTGGCGGGCGGGGGTGTAGAAGTTGAGTCTGTTGGTCAGGTAGGCTGGTCCGGTGTTGTGGAGTGCTTTGTGTGCGTGGATGAGGAGCTTGAAGGTGATCCTCTTGTTGACGGGTAACCAGTGTAGGTCTCTCAGGTGGGGGGTTATGTGGCTGTGATGAGGGTTGTTGAGGATCAGGCGGGCGGAGGTGTTTTGGATGCGTTGCAGTCGCCGTAGGTGTTTGGCAGGGATTCCTGCTTAGAGTGCGTTGCTGTAGTCCAGCCTGCTGCTGACGAGGGCTTGGGTCACAGTTCTTCTGGTTTCGGTTGGGATCCACTTGTAGATCCTGCGAAGCAGGAGGAGGGTGTTGTAGCAGGAGGAGGAGACGGCGTTTACCAGCTTCGACATGGAGAGGAAGGAGTCAAGGATGAATCCTAGGTTGTGTGCGTGGTCTGAGGGTGTCGGCGCTGTTCCTAGTGTGGTCGGCCACCAGGTGTCGTCCCAGGCAGAGGGGGTCGGACAGAGGATGAGGACTTCTGTCTTGTCCGAGTTCAGTTTCAGGCGGCTGCTTCTCATCCACTCGGCGACGGCCTTCATTCCCTCGTGGAGGTTGGTTTTTAGCGGTGTGAGGGTTCTTGGTGAGGGAGAGGATGATCTGGGTGTCATTGGCATAGGAGATTATGTTCAGGTCGTGCTGGCGGGCCACTTGTGCGAGGGGGGCCATGTAGACGTTGAACAGGGTCGGGCTGAGGGATGAGCCCTGGGGTATGCCGCAGATGAGGTCTGTGGCTTCGGATCGGAAGGGTGGGAGGCGGACTCTCTGGGTTCTGTCGGAGAGTAAGGACGTGGTCCAGTCCAGACCACGTCCGGACTGGACTGGACTGGACTGTTATGAAGAGTAATTATGTGGCATAGTATTTTGTGTTGGGGAGTGTGGGAATTATGTGGTGTTTTGTTAAGTTGTGTAGTCTCATGTGGTATTATGTTGTGTGGAATGTATGTATGTGGGTGTTATCTAATTGTGATGTTGATTTGTATTTTATTGGGTTTCTTGTTGAATTATGTGGTGTGGAATGGAAACGTCTTGACTTGATTTGTATGGTGTGGAACTGTGTGGCACTGGATGAAATTATGCTGATTGACATTATGTGGCATGGTGTGGTGGGTATTTATGTGGAATGTTGCTATGTGGTGTATATAGATTGATTTTATGTGGGGTGTATTTATGTGGCAGTGAGAAGAGTGTTCTGATGTGGAGTTAAATTAAGCTGTGCTAAGTGTTATTATGTGTAGTGTAATTATGCAGGGTGCTTTTGAATTGTGTGCTGGTGAATTGTGTGGTGTTGTGTGTCACAGTAAACAGCAAGTTATAATTAAGGAAGTGTGGGTTTGAAGGAAGTATATAGGGAGGAAGGACGGAAGAAAGTGTAAAAGAAGGACGGAGGTTTAAGGAAGGAAGAAAACGAAAGGACTTTGTGAGAGAAAAGAAGGAATTAGTCAACGAGAATGAGAGGGAGGATGAGAGGAAAAGAGTGGGGTAGAGGTGATGTAAAGTAATGTATCCAGCATTTATAAATCGCTCTATCACCCCACGGGTATCCTGGCACTGAAGGGTAGAGGTAGAGGTGATGTAATGTATCCAGCATTTATAAAGCGCTCTATAACCCCACGGGTATCCTGGCACTGAAGGGTAGAGGTAGAGGTGATTGTAATGACCTACTTCTCTGAATGTTTTGGTGCTTCTGTCAGTCACCAGGTCATTACTTACCACATCCTTTCTCAGGTTCCAGAAAGACACCACATTTCACAATACTTACACAAGAAAGGAATAAACACTGACAACATATAAGACCATTGCCGAGGAGCTCGCAAATAACAAGTCACAACAGCTCCCCTATCCGAGAGGGTACACAAAGCATGCTCCTCCTAGCAATGTATTGGATAGAATTTAGACAACCCTGATGGGAGCCGATTTCCCTCCCGTATCAACAATTACCCATTAGAGGGGAATCGCCCATCCCCCTGTAAGTACTTGGTAAAAAAGGGTCCCGACCTTCCTTCACAAGGAATACAAATAAATGATATGCTCTAGGGTTTCTTTATTACATGATAATAGGATGGCAAAAGAAAGAAATAACTAAACATCACAGTAAACATTAGCAGCAATCATCAGCACATAGATATACATAGAGCCTGAAAATAAACGACATAGTTAGATACAATAAGTACACCTGGAACACCTCACCATAATCTTAGGCGTCTTGTCATCTGAAGAAGGGTCCATCTCTCTTCCCCTCTCTGGTTGGGTCAGGACTCTCTGTTGCACAAACACGTCTGCACTGTGATGTATCATCAGACCGCCAAAACACCAGACCAGCATCTCACCATCTCAGAATCTCTCCCTCTCTCGGACCCCCTTTCTCTAATATAGAATGCAGCTCTCCATCGAAGTTTCTAGCTAATTCCGCCCACAGTTCTCACTGGATTCCTGTACCACCTCGTACCAAGAGCACAACAAGCAGCTGGCCAAGCGTTTTGCTCTGACTCGGCACGAAGAGAGCACATTCCACCCGATAAGAATCGGTCCTGTCTGGTTCACTACTGGTGGAAGACACATGTAATCTCAAATATAACCTCTCACCTACAGAGGCTCAGAAGATGGCTGCAGTTTAGAATATGGAGTTGCTCAAGCATAGGCCTCTACTACTTGGAAAGCAGAATGATATTAGACCACGACAAAGCCAATAGGCTAAAGTCATAATTCACCTAACTCAAGTAACACTATGCACTTAATCCCTCTGTATCCACTATGGAGCACATGTGTGCCCCATCACCAACAGCACTGCACCTTGACATCCCATACCTTCTATTCTTTGGCAAGATTATTGTAATGCAAGACCATCCTACATTAAGGCTAAAGTAACATAGCACACTAAAATCAGTACACAATGGTGGTGATCGAGGGTCATCACAGACCATCAGACCACTAAAGTGGCTCATTCACTACAGGTGATGTAATGTAATGTGATGTATCCAGCATTTATAAAGCGCTCTGTCACCCCACGGGTATCCTGGCGCTGAAAGGATGATGAGAAGGGAAGGATGTAAGGAAAAGTGAAAAGAGCGAAGGAAGGAAAGGAGAGAGAGGCAGAAGTGACTGTAAGGAAAGAATACCTGATGGAAGGGCATAAGGCAGTAAAACGTGGACGCAGTGGAGAAGAATCAAAGAGAAAAGAGGAATCAAAGAAAGGCAGGAAGGGGGTGGAGGCCGAAGGAGGCCACTAAAGCTGTGCGAAGTATGTGCTTGATACTTCCACGATGTGTTTTAGCAGGGAATGGGCTGACATTATATCGCTACCCCAGATATAACGAACGGTTGGTGTTGGGAGCTGGATATGTCCTGGCTGCAGGCCTAGAGTTGTGGAGACAGGAGTGAAACAAAGAGGCATACTCCCCGTAAAAGAAGCACGTTATGGTACCTTATAGTACCTGCGGTACCTGGACCTGGACTCAGAGATGCTGTGCCCCCGATGCACTGTAGCAGGCTGAGCTACGGCCTACACACACTTACATCCCACCCTGATTGGAAGCATTTGGTGGCCTGGCTCTCCGCACTGAGTTACCCGCAGTTTGTGATTATTATTGAACTTGAGAGGGAATGTCAGAGGATTAGAATGAACGTAAAATGTAACACCCATCAATATCCTAAGTGGCTAGTTGCAAGAGTTGAATCTTTTGGATATAGAAAAGTAACTGATATATTATTTTAAAATTGGCCATTTTCTACTTACAAGAAGAATCCGATTTGTCTCTTGTCTTGCCGCACCCAATTCTAGATGTCAGGCAAACCCCTGAGAAGGGTAATTCAAGGGGGGTGGGGGAATAGTCAGCTTTTTAGACCAATCTCACCCCAACCCTTATCACTCCTATGTGTTTCAGCAGGACGGATGCCCTGTGAAACAGCAAGGCAGTGTTATCTGTAATCATAGCACTCTAAGCCAGCGGCAGGGCCCTCAACCACGCCTCTTCAGTGCCTTCAATCATGATAACTACCAGGGCAATGGCAGATGACTCACTCAGCTACTCAGATTCCGATGTGTGTACACCACTGTCAGGACACACAATGGTATTTAAAAAGGAGATACAATTGATGAGTGAGTGCTTGCCACCTAGCTCACAGTGCTGGAAATCAGCACTTTAAAACGATGTCACTGCATCACACAAAGAGAACACATTGTTTTAAAGTGGCGATACTGTAAGTATAGCTCACCGATTACAGTGCTAGTGGTGCAGAGCTAATCTAGGTGGACCAAATCACAAACCAGCGGTAGTGCACATGTGTATACCCCTTCGAATCATCAATCCTTTCCAGGCTAGGGCAATGGAAAATGACTCACTTATCCACTCTGCCTCAGCTTTGGCGTCCATGCACTGTCAGACTAAGAATGTGTTAGTGAGCACAGATCTAGCTGTGGGTATAATATCAGCACCAGCAATTACTAATGAGTGAAGTGAATACCAATAAGTGACATTTCAAATACAAATACGTATAGAGGCTCAGCTGATGATGTAAAGGTAAACATGGCATGGCTAAAAAGTTTTCTCTCCGATAGGACTTTTCAAGTTTTCTCCCCCACATCCTCTTCCAAACCTCACAATTCACTATTTGGGGTTCCCCAGGGCTCCATACTCAGCCCCATACTATTTAACTTATACGTCAGTCCCCTTGCCACCTTAGCCGAAAAATCTGGGTTGACGATCTACTCATACGCTGACGATACCCAGAGTGTCTATTCACTTTCGGCAAATGCATACTCCAACCCGTCCTCCCTCCATTCTGGCCTTAATAATATTGCCAATTGGATGTTTGAGAACAAATTAAAACTCAATGGAGGAAAGACTGAACTACTTCTGTTTGGAAAACATCCTACCCTATGGGGCCCACAACATTGGCCTCCTCAGATGGGACCTACACCCACCCCCTCCAAAACCGCTCGCAACTTGGGCATCATCTTTGATGAACACCTGTCCATGAAACAACAAGCGGTCAGAGTGGCAGCCACTTGTTTTACCATACTCAAGTGGCTCAAGAAAATCAGGTGGATGCTCCCCCAGAATACATTAAAAACCGTAGTCCAAGCTCTAATTACATCTAGACTGGACTACGGCAACATCTTATATCTGGGGGCATGTAAAGAGGTCACTAAGAAACTGCAAACAGTGCAAAACGAAGCAGTGAGGCTTATATGCATGCTACCAGAAAAATCCCCAACTTCATCGGGTCTTCGGAGTCTCCATTGGCTCCGTATCGAACAACGAGCAAAATTTAAAGCTCTATGCTTCATGCATAGAATCAAGGTTGGCAAGGCCCCTACCTATCTGCGCTCTCTTGTTCATCAATATGCTCCTCCAAGAATCCTACGTTCCTCGACCCAACACAAGTTCCAGATACCTAGGATCAATCGAGTCAGACAGGGTGGTCGCTCTTTTTCCTACCTGGCCCCCTCCTTATGGAACTCCCTCCCAATTCAGCTTCGCACGAACGACTGTTACGTTCAATTTCGTAAAAACTTGAAAACATGGTTGTTCAACCAATAACTTTGTTCTCAATAGCCCACTAATCCCCTCTTTGTCATCTCGCTCATTTTCGTCCTCAGCGCCAGGAAACCTTAGGGTAGCTGTGCGCTCTACAAAAATAAATATAATAATAATAATAATAAAACATACACTAATGATGACTGCATGATGGGGAATGATCTGAAGACACACTGCTGATCCTGAATGATAGTGGCAATCTAAACAGGCACAAAGAATTTACAAGCAAAGTGCAAATATGGCCATGCAGGCAAGACCTCTAAGGGATGGTGCAGAACTAATTGAACTACAAATCAGATTCTGCAGTGGTGGTAGTTCTTGACCTCATGTGTTTGGCATAATGGTGGTGATTACCGTGCGATGCTTTAAGGAGCCTTATGGTGAACATTCTTTGTACTGTAGAACCTCATCAGTGCTTCTGTCTGAAGCCCCATCGTGTGAGACATGTAGAAAACAGTCTACATCAAAGAATGCACTTAGAATGTCTGTGTTGTAGTGGTGGAGCACAGAGACCACCAGGCAGACGGAGGCAGAGAACTGGTGTTATTTAACAGCTGGCACTGATGAGACACAGATTTCAGGTTGGCATTGCTTCTGTGGAGGAAAGCGTGTGCCCCTGCCTGTGCAAATTCATCCATCCCTCTACCAGTGAAAGACCTTGTGCATTATTTACACTACATATGTGCGTCAGTGGTGTAAAATGCACATCTTGTCTGCCTTACCAACAAGGGTTGGCCTGTTTTTCTTTATCCTAACATTTAAGAGGAGCAACTCAGATATTCTGCAGGGCCTAGGGAAGAATCTTTAGCTGTGATCAGAAAAAAAAGTGTAACCTGACTCCAGCAACACTGTACAGACATAGTTTGTCAATAAAGAAACCCAAGTAGAGATGCGGTGATGCCACTGTGCATTGCCTACTCATGGGTCCTAATTGTCCACACTGACTGACCACAGTTCAGTTTCTGTCAGAGGTATTGTGCTTACTTTTGTGGTGTGCACAGATGGTTGGTTGACACTTGTGTAACTGTAATTTTTTTCTGTGACGGACAATCACACAAATAGTAGAGCGCTGCTCTCACTGTTCCCTGCATCCGCTTCTTTGAGACTTGTGTGAACAATAAAGTGGTCTCTGACGGTAATATCGCCTTGAAAATCGCAAATAAATTTAAGCGGTCACCATGCAAACCTTTCCTCCCCTTTTATCCCTCCGCTATCCTTCTCACTCAAAATAACTGATTAATATCCACCACTGAAATTACTTCATATTTCACCATATTAATTCACCACTAATCCTTTAAGGGTTTCCTGAATAGCGTGCATCAACACCCCATCAGGGGTAACAAGCGCTATATAAATACAAAGCTTTTTCCTCCTCTATCCTTCTGCTATCATTCCAAATCCAAATAACTGACTAACCTATCCACCACTTAAAATGTGCTTGCATGTTTCAGTATACTAATTTAACACTAATCCTCTGTGGGACCCGGAGTAGCGTGCACTCGCCGAAAAAGCCCTTCGACGCCTCGTATGGGGTAGTAAGTGCTATATAAATGCAAATACAATACAATACAATACAATACAATATACCGCAGGCTGAACAAATTCTATATCTATAGATGTACAACAAAGGTACCTCAAAAGATTTTAAATGGTTTTCTTTTTCTGGCTATTAAATAAAATTAATTTTCTAATCAGTGGGAAAAGTGTTGCACAATACAGAAGCAACAGTAACTTCGTCTGGGTTAAATTTTCATAGGCAAACAGCGGTAGTTTTTGCAATTCAGCCACTACATGGGTAGACCTCTCTCCTGTTTTGCATTAAAGGTGAATTGCTTTGCCTATAATTCTTGGAACAACAAGCGACTGATTTTTTGCAGAGGAAAGGGGGTGCATAATAGAGCAGAGGATAGACCCTTCATATGAGGGTAGAGGAAATGGAATGCATACTAAAGGTAGAACAGTGAAGGAAAGAGGCTGGAAACTAGGATAGGAGCTGAATTTATGGGTCAGGGGTAAAGGGGCTGCATACAGTGATGGAAGAAAGTGACTGCATACACGAGGACCGTGGCAGAAAGAGAAGGCACACAGGGGGTGAGGGTAGGGTGGTGGACAGCGGAATGAATACGATAGCCGAGGACAGTACACTTCATATGAGGGTGGAGGACAGCGGAATGCATAGGATAGTGCAATGCATATGGGGGCAGAGGACAGTGGAATGCATGCGAAGGTGGAGGACAGAGGAAGGCATACGATAGAGTAAGGTGGCTGCTGCATACATGAGGACCATGGAGGAGTTCTCAGACATGATGTAATGGTTGGCAAAGGCACTCACAAGCTACCTCTGGGAGCATTGGCTCTAGCGAAGGCTTCGAGGAGGTTCTCTGCGCATCGCTCGTATTATCAAAGCCAGAAAAAAGCCGCACTTCACAGACCCACTCAGTAAACAAGCACTGTGATGGTGCCCACATCAAGGGTTGTTCGCTAAAGATGGGGGTACTTGAACTGCTGACAAGAGAGGGCCCCAACACTCGCAGCCCAACCTGTGGCATCAGTAGGACTGGAATACTCAAATATACCAAGAAAAGCAAGGCGAGAACAGGAATGAGGAGGTTGCAGCAGGATAAGGGGATCCAATCATTGCAGCTGAAGTCTGCCACACGTTAGCCTGCCTCACCACCGACCAGCTCCTAGCCCTCAGTGCTCCTCCACTTCTCTGAATATGGTCCCTGTTGACAGACACTCGAGGATACCAGACTCACACATAGAGATAGACAACAGACAACAATACTAGAGCTGGAGTGTCATAGACACAAAAGCAAAAAAGTTTGTCTTCCTCTGCAGGGTTCCACGCAGATCAGTCTCTAATACTGATACAGAGCCCAAAGCAATCCAACCTGCATTACATAAATTAACTTATGAATATGTGATGGGAAAAAGTAATGTTGCACTGGCAGCTTTTGTTCTCCTCACCTCAAAACACCCGGGAGGAGGCCCTTAGCTGTCTGTTCACCAATGGTAGGATGTTTACAATCTCTGTTCAAGTCATTGCCTAGTGCTACACAAACATACTGTGTGGAAGTTCCCATTAGAGGAATGGCTTGCAAGCAGCGCAGGATTTACGTATAAGCTACACAAGCTATAGCTTGGGGCCCCCACTTTCTTGGGGGCCCCCAAAAAATATTATTAGTCCCAATGCTGCACGTCCGGGATGTCCCATACTCTTCACCCAATTTTTTTAGCGCCTCTTTTCGAAGAACAAAGCGCTATTTGCCTAGGGCAGGGCAGGGTCTCCAACTCCAACCGGTCAATCGCTAGCCGGGGTATGTTTCACCACATGACGGGCTCCCTATTGAACGTTTTCTAACTTTCCTAGAGATGGGTAGCCACACAGGGGAAAGTATGGCTAAGATGGTGCACAACTACCTTACAAATGAGTGCAAAATAGATTTTAGTAAGTGTCGAGGCCAGTCATATGATAATGCTGCCAATATGTCTGGCAAATACAAGGGTATGCAAGAAATAATATTGAAGATTAACAAGTATGCTATGTATATTCCATGTGCTGGTCATTCCCTGAAGCTTGTTGGTAGAGCAGCAGTTGACTGTTGTTTAGATGCAGTAAACTTTTTTGGAATTGTTCAAGAAATATATAATTTCTTTTCATCATCTACACATAGATAGGCAGTACTGTTGTCATTCTTCAAAGATGATTCAAAAAGTTCCAAAGTCTTTGTCAAAGACTAGATGGGAAGTACATTCAATGGCCACAAGTGCAATACTTGATAGTTATGATGGAATAATTTCTGCATTGCATCAGCTGCATATTGATACTACAGAGAAAGGCGAAACAAGAAATCAAGCCATAAACATTTTGAATAAAATAGAGGAGTTGAATTTATGGTATTGTTATATTTGTGGAGTTACTTGCTGGATGAATTTCACAAGACTAGTCAATCACTGCAAGACCCCCAAATTAGTCTAGATGTATGTAGGAAATTGTATGCTTCACTTTCGGATTTTGTTAAAGGTTCCAGGGATCTTTTCGTTCATTTTGAAGAAGAAGCAAAGAAAAAATTGCCTGATGTTGATTACAAGAAAAGAAGATATAGAAGAAGGCATATCAAAGATGATGAAGATGATGCTTTAGAGAACCTTGAGCCAAGAGACAAGTTCCGAATCAAAACATTTATACCTGTGATGGATGCATTAGAGTCAAGTCTGGCACAGAGGGCCTCAGTATACAATGATGCTGCTAAAAAGTTTTCATTCTTAACAAAACTAGAAGCTACAGAAGAAAAGATTCATGAAGGAGTTAGTGCTTTATGCCAAACATATCCTGAAGATGTGGACATGGATCTTGTAGGAGAAGTCAAGCATTTTCATCAATATGTTAGACATAGTCAAGCCCATGGTTCAGCGGAACAAGATAGTCTGGCACATCAGGATCTGTATAGGGTAATAATTAACGATCGTGTCCAATCAGCATTCCCTAATGTAGAAGAAATTTTGAGATTTTTTCTTAGTATGATGAACCATAGTTGCAAATTGCTCTGGAGAAAGATCTTTTTCTCAGCTGAAGAGGATAAAAACTTAATTTAGAACAACAATGACTCAAGATAAATTATGTTCCCTCAGTCTCATGTGCATAGAAAGCGACAAACTACGCAGTTTATCATTTGATGATGTCATCAGTGACTTTGCTCTGGCAAAGGCAAGAAAGAAAATATTTTAGTTTAATATAATTCCTTAATCCTTATAACATGTTTCAAGAGATTAGATAATAAGCCTTTGTAAATTGTGCCTTTTAAAAGAACTTGTGTTTCTTTTTACCAGAGTTTGCATTTTTAAGTTTGTTATGAATAAAAATGATTTTAACTTAAAGATTCATTATTTCACTATCAATATACTTCTTAATTGTATTTCAGTTTAACCCTCTAGGTATCCGAAAATCATATTTGTCACTGACATAGTCACATAGAATATCTGGACTTATAAAGGGCCCCATATTTCAAATAGCTTAGGGCCTTATCAAGTCTAAATCCGGCGCTGCTTGCAAGCAATGCATCCATTGACGTGTGCACAACGCTACGTACCTAATTACAGAACTTGAAAGAATCGTTCTGGTGATACCAATAAGTAATTTAAATAACTAAACAAAGACATCAAAAAACGGCTATGATGGGGAACAGAAGTGTAGGTCTGTACAATTTCTCTTACCAATATTTTTTGCTGTTTTTTATAAGCGCAAACTCGACCCGAAGGTATTGGAGCACCAGCTACATTCCGGTCAGAAAGCAACAAAAAAAAAATGCCTTGGCAAAGAGGGCCTGGGGAATGGGGGGTGTAGAAGAAATATTACCTACATCGCAGTGGACAGGCAATTATTAAGAGGAATTAATCAGTACTTGTCTGGTGCTCCTCAGCTAAGAACGGAAGTGACGTATTGGCTGCACAAACCAGTTTGGAGGCCGCAAAGAAGAACAACACTGGAGTCAACCTATGGTATGTATGTCATTACAACGCGGGCTTTACACCGCGCTGCCATTACGATGCATCCATCACAACGCAAGTCGTTACAACGACTTGGGCTGGAGGCGCTGGATTTAGGAATAGTATGATTTACTATTCTAACTCCAGCCTACGTAACAGTAGGGAAGGTGTTGGAATAGTAAACCATACTATTCCTTAGTATATAGCGCCATCCAGCACAAGTCGTTGTAACGACTTGCGTTGTGATGGCTGCGTCGTAATGGTAGCATGGTGTAAAGCCCGCATTGTAATGGCTGTCTCCCATGGTACTCAGCAGATAGGATCAAAGTCCATTTACTGAATACAGCATGTCTTGCAGACAGACCATGCCCCCTGCTTAGGCTCGATCTAAAAACATCAGCCTCCAGAACCTCCAACCCACCAAGGAACTGTCCAATGGAATCAAAGTTAAACTGCGCCCTGCAGATTGCTCTGGTTAGTAGAAGTGTGAAACATTTTTATCACACAAGTTAAGTCTCATCTACATCCAGGATACTGGCCTATCCATAGTTTGTGAACAGACCAACTTTTTCTGTGTCTAAGCCCTGGCATACTTTACCCACCTAAACTGGCAATATTTCCTTGCTATTGCTGGCTACCACTGAAAATGAATGTGACATTTTCTTGCAGGTGACATTTTAAACTATTTTTCGCTCAACTTTGAAAGTGGATGGTATTGGTTTTAACATGGAAACCTATATGTAGAAAACGGTATGGACGACGAGCAGTTAGGAATTTCAAGCTAAATGTTTAATCACGGAGCCATCACAAAAATAGAAGAAATACAACAATACATGAATATCAGAAGGAAGAAATCTAAGCACATAATAGACTTTGAAAATTAAAAAAAGGGTATGACTCATAGCAGTGTATTTTTCTATTCATCTAAGGTTTGCGCCTTTGATTTGTGAGGACTTGTGGCTTTGTGGCCATTGTAAAAAAAGTCCAGCAGCAATGCGGCAAATCTAAACCATAGGTTTTGGTGTGTAAATGTGATAATAAAATCAGCAAAATGGCTTTTTTATTTGAATTAAATCCGTTTCCAATCAGTTAACATGTTAATGAATCACATTACAACTTTAGAAAGGCATAACAAAGTACTATTTGTTCAGTGTGTGTTATGGGCTTCCCTTCCAAATAGCAATTTCTTTTGGTTAGGTGTCAATGTTTCACAACCAAATAAGTACTGACACCTGAATTTGGGGTGGTACTACATTCACAAAAGAGAAAGGGAAAAAAGTTTTCTTTTATTTCAAAAGTGATCACAGAGATGATGGGTGTGTGATGGCATCCATTGTATTGAGTCGCCAATTTCATGACTACGGATAAGGTAGGTCGGATTGCCACTCAATACAAATCAGAATTTTGTGAACTGGCCTATTAGTACATAGGTTGGTTCCCAAAAATCTTATCCATTCACAAAAAGTCAGTGCGCAGTTTGGGACCGCTTTTTGTGAATGGAAATGTTGTACACCAAGCCTGTGTTGTGGTACAAATGTTTATTTGCACATTTACTTTTTTCTTTATCGCACGGAAAACATTTTCCATGTGCAAAAAGCTGTATGAAACCCCTCTGAAAATATAGATAGGTAGATTTACAAGTCCCTTGTGCTGCTGGTGTGTCACGTTGCGTGACGCACCGGCGGTGGAACCTCCTGAGTGATATTTAGAAACAGACGTAAAGCCAACCTGCGTGACTTTACCTGTGCTTGTAAATATCGCCCCTTTTCACATGATGAAGCAAAGCTTCGCATTTGCGACTTTCCGAATTCATGAACCTCGTTCATGTGTAACAACGTAATAATTTGTACGTCTTACTAACGTTTATTTCATGTTTAAACGAAGTCCACGAAGCTTGCCTATGTGTTTTCCTAAAACCATTAATTTGAGTCTTTAAAATGGCCGCTGCTTTGAAATAGTGTCTGCGCATGCGTCAGTCACACTCACGTGTCCTGACGTGTTTGCAGGTTTGGAGGGAAATAGTTGCGCATGCGTAATACATAGCTTTGCCAGTAACGTGGTACTGCTCGTGCCATTGCTCTTGTACTCGTATATATGTAGCTAACATTTACACTGCATAAGTATATTTCTTAGTGATAAGTTGAAAGTACAGACCCTGTGATGTGTTTTCATAATGTTATTTCTATGTATTAATTTGTTCTCGCTTACTTTTCATGTACCGCGGGGAATGGGGGTCTGACTGAGCCGAAAGCCATCTTGGAGGGTACTTGTGCGCAGACTCGCCAGAAGCAATCTTGGCATTGAATTGCTGCCAAAGAAGGTTGATACCAGAAGCCACCCTGGGAAGCAGCACCTTCGCCCCGCAGCATCACAATATTGTTCTATTATGTTGCTAAAATGTATTCTTTCCCTGTATTCTGCGCAATTTTCTCATGGGAACCCCAATCTTGCTAGGCGGTGCCCTGAGATGTAAATAAGGCCTCCAAATGGTGTGTTCTGATTGGTGTGTTACCCAAAGCCTACCTTAGGACCAATCCAAATTGAAGGATTCTGACACTTTGCAACATTGGGGGGTGGTACACCGTCCCCAAACTGTATATCTACCCTGGGTTCACCGAGGGAAATTGTCCGACTTGTCTGGTTTAGCTGACCTGTCACTGACCCATCGCACTCAATAGGTGACTGAAGATACAGAGGGCTGCGGAGCACTCTGTCCGAAATTGACCATAGACTAAGGTTTTACTGAACCTTAAAGTGCTGGCAAAGCACTTTGCTGGGAGTTCTCTGACCCAATCGGGGTCTTGATCGATAACTGCAGAGAGGGTGGAGCGCAGGCGTTGCTTCCAAACTGCGGGTGCGGTCCTGTCCTGAGTGGTTCCTGTCCTGAGGTCCTGTCCTGATTCCTAATCTGAGGGTTTCCTGTCCTGTCCTGGGTATCCATTCTGCACCTGCTGTCCACTGAGGGGTATCCTTCCTTGAGGGTTTCCTGTCCTTAACTGACCCGTGGCCAGGGTTTGGTTTCCACACCTGTCTAGGTAAATATCGATCTAAATTCTTTGAACTTGCACCTTTCTATTCTTCTGTCTTTTGCTTCAATAAAGACACACCTTTGCACATGTTGATTTTTCCATGCTTTTGCTGAAATTATTGAAACGTAAAGACATTGCATATTTTCATAACGTGTTCCCATGTTACCCTACCTGTTAGAAATCATATTTTGCATTGCAGTTTGTCATTTCTTGATATGGTCTAGAACGGCCTTACTTAAATTTTCCAAAGAACTATTGCCCTAAATGCATAGTGTTTTCTGTTGCACCTCATATTAGCATTTCCATGATTACCCTGACTTTATTTCTCTATAGTTATGTACTTTTCGTTATCTTGATTATTGATTGCCTTATTCTTGTAAATCTAATGCTTACCGAGAACGAACTTTAGATAAAGATTTTAAAACTTCCAGTTGTCCGTGGTCATTTACAAAGGTATTGAATGTCATTTTGAGTTTGTATTTTGCTGCCTTTCCTTTACAGCTAGCTCCCTGATCCGTTGTGGTCATAGGTACCCGTGTCGGTGGATGGGAAGTCGGGTACGCTGAGTAATAACAGTAGGGAATTCACACAAATTGGTAGCAGCCCGTGAAAGTCACCCGGTCAATGTATATTGTGAATTGAAATATATGGGCCCGAAGCCGGAAACGGCGAAATTATTGGTTGGGTGACCTCGCGCGCTCTATCAGTTTTTCTGGCTAGCAGAGGATGGTTAGGGACTAGTTAAAGGTTAGGCAGGATTAGTTAGACTAGTTAAGTCGGTAGCTGCTAGTATATTAATGCTGCTATAAGAGCGGCCGTTCCGAGGGACCTGATCATTCTCTTGTGAATACGCTGCTTTGAAATTCATGAATTGTTTTATCATTGTTATTCTTGTTCTTATATTGTTATATGTATTAATCCATGCGTTTGTAAACCGTCTCGTTCATTGTTGTCCGAACTCCCCGGGGAATTGAAAAGGCAAGTGGTGAATAGAATCCATTGCCTTGAGGTCACAGGCTTAAGGAAAGTTAGGTGCAGGTTAGGATAACCGGGAAGCACTAACTAGGGTTTTTCTGAATACGTGTGTGAATAAATGTTAGTAACGAGGTTCATTGGCAAAATTCCCATAGTGGCGTAACCTAGTAAGGGTCACATCAGAAGAGTAGCAGGTTCCTCGGAGCTTGGGTGAAAGCAGAGGGGTCCGCTGGGAAACCTTAGACTCGGATATATCCCAGAGAAGTGGATGAGTTTAGGGAAGTAACAGGTTCACTGATGCTAGAGTGAAGGGTAGGCAGAAGAGATCTACCCGCAGCGCGTGAAAAGTAAATGGAAGTAGTTTACTTGCAGTAAAATAACTCTTTCTCTGTCTAGACACTTGAGCACTGTGGCGAATGTGTATTCGTTGTAAAATAACCAAGCACTGAGCACTTTAGAAAGAAAGAAAGTTTCCGTTACCTTGTGAAGGGAGGGAGTCAGTCGCGAAGCGTCTCTGACGTCACTCCGTGCCGCGCTGGGATTGGTAGAAGCAGCGGGCGGGTAGCGGGGCTGGAATTGTAAAGGAGGGGTGAAGCGCCGAAGAGTGAGGACGGTCTCACGAAGGGGCCGCGCACCCATTGGTTGAAAATATTTGAACGCGTGCACCGCATTGGTCGCACGGAACTGCAAGGCGCATTCTGATTGGAGGTAGCTTTGTAAACAGAGTTAAGCGTAGAAATCGTATGTGGCACTCGTATTGTCCAGAGACTAGACCCGATCCAAGAAGCCAAGGGTTTGAAAGGGATCAGTGGAAAGCCAATAGATACGATATTATGTACGGAACTAAGAGAAAAATGTCCCTTGTAAATAGGGTAAAGAATTATTTCAAAACGGACAAACCAATTAACTCCAGAGAGGGCGTTATTGTCCCGCCACCGAATACTCCCGCCTCGTTCATGATGTTTGACCGAGGGTACAATACCTGTGTGTGGTTGGAAAATTGGGTGAAGTACACAAAAGATGACGGAATATTGGCTTTTCCGTTAGACGGTACCTTCAATGGTAGGATTTTATTTAATTTGAGAACCCGAATGAATGAATTGCATCCCAGACCGAGACTAACGCAGTATGAGGCATTAGAGGAATGGGAGATTGAGGCTTTCGAAAGAGAGAAACCACGAATGGACAAAGGTCTGACCAAGTGGTACCCAAGGCTGAAACAAGAGACCAGAGACAAAAGGATGAAACAGTGGAGACAGAGCATGATTGTTGAGGGTCTGTTTCCCATGATGCCAGCGGGTACCCCTTCTGCGGGAGAGAAAAAGACAGAAAAGAGTAAGCATTGGGGAGCGCTTGGGGAGTCAGACGATGAATTATTAGATGACATTTTTACGCGAAGCCCGCCCCCTTATAATGAGGGAACCCGACACTCTAGTACAGGCGAGAATCCCCAGCGTCCATCTATTAGGGAGGAGGACAGATCCCTAAGTAGGGGGGGAGGTGGCCAGGTACTGCCCTATTTTGAGAATCCCGGACCCGCGGAGGTACGCGATATATATCCTAGAGTGCCCGTGAGCCCGGAGGAAAAATATTCCCGTGAAAGAGCCTTTTTCCCCGGACCTCTTTATGAAAACGAAGAGAAACAATTAAGTTCGGGAATGCCCTTTTTGCAGCCTCCATATGGGGAGGAGCGCAGGTAATTTGGCACAGGAACTTTGTTCCCAAAACCAAATTATGGTGGAGGACCAAGTGAAACGCATCCTACTGCCCCGAGTTTTACCCCTCACCTGACCCCACAGATAATACCTGACCGAACCTTAGGAAGAGTACTAGATGAAAGGGAGCAAGAGGCCATAGCTAGACAGAGGACAGAAATAATTCAGAAAATCTCCCAGTTAAATACCAGTCCTGAGGCTTTGACTATTCCGGTAACAATCGGACCAGTGGTTCCGTTGTATGGGAATAATCAAGGAAGTCCAAACCCTCCAGTTATGAACCCAAGCATGGCCCCGCCGAGGCAGGAGCCCCTACTGATAGACGATCAGTCCAGTGAGTGCGAGTCCGAAGTTGTGTTTTTGGACCTGCCAAACAAACAGACCGGGAAGGGAGTGCAGAAGAGGCATAATCCTTTTAATGCGAAAGAAATTAAATTAGAATCAACGTCAGGTACTAGGAGTGTTTCTTTGGTAACTCCGGAGGATATTGAAAATTGGAGTCGTGAATTAGAAAAACAGACTCCGCAAACGAAACCTTTAGACCTCTACAAACTGAGGGTAGAAATAGAGGAATTAATGGCAGGAAATGTGGGATTGGACAGATTAAATACCTACTCTGAAGAAGAGTTGCTGTTTATGTGTAAGAGCCTTACCAGAAGTACCAGGGTGCTCCACGAAAAGTTGACAGACACTGCAGCTAGTATGGGGATAGATATTTCAAGATCCAAGCCCTTGCAAAAACCTTACAGAGCTGAATTCTCCGACAAAGATATAGAGAACTTGAATGTGTCAGGGAAAAAGTTGCAGATTAAGGAGTTGCTAGCCATTTTGCAAAAATGGGGAGACGTGGAAAAATGGAAAAACAGGTGGGCACGAAAGAAAGATGAGGCTCGATCCAGACAAGCGACCCCTGAGTTCCCTTTGAGAGAAGTAGACAAGCCCGAAACGTTATGCCCCATGCGCGAAGTGCCAGGTGGGAGGTATGTGCACGTTCCATGGTCCAGACAGGATATTGTGTCCTTTACTAACGATTTCCCGAAATTGCGCGAAAAGCCAGTTGACTGGTACCGGCAGGTGGAAAGGTTCGTAAAGGTGCAGAAATGCCTGTGGAAAGACCTGGATGGATTTTTCGATATTGTGGTCCCGGTAGATCTATGGACCGAGTGTAAAATAGCCATAGGCTGGCCTAGTGAGGAGTACCCGAGGGACTCTAACACAGGGGAGCCGTCGATTGAAGTAATGAAAAAATACGAACAAGTAATGCTGCATTTGAAAAATAAGGTGCCCGCAAAGGAAACTGATTGGACCAGGATAGATAGAACCACGCAGGAGAGAGACGAGACAGTGCACTCCTATTATGAAAGGCTGTTGCAGGTGTTTAAAACATACAGTGGTATAGATAACATCGAGATGAAGGATATGACGCATTTCATTTACAGGTTTGTAAACGGTTTAAGGCCTGAAATTTGTCAGTGGATAAAAGATAACAAAATTTGTTGGCACTCCAAAAAGATAGACGAGGTCCTGCGGTACGCAAAGTACTGCGAGGACGAGATGGCAGAAAAGAAAAAGGCTCTCAAAGAGAAGGTCATGTGGGCTCAAGTGAAGCTCGCAGAACAGCAGGAAAAACAGTTGAGTAATATGGCCAAGAACACTCAGAACCAAGGTCCTGGGGGTGGGGGAGGAGGTAAGCCCCGGCCCAAAATGAGCAGGGAAGAGGCTATGAAGAAATTTCCCTGTCACCAGTGCGGAGAAATTGGACACTGGCGTAACGAGTGTCCTTATTTGCCTGACGATAACCCCAAAATACCTGATTTAACTCCACAGACGCAGAAAGAAAGACCAAGAAAGACTCAACCACAGGTAAAAACGATTCAGGTGCCCCGAGCTCCAAAGCAAGCACATAGGGGAAAAGACACAGAGGGTGATGAGATAGAAGTCTGGGAAAGCAATGAGAACAGAAATGCAGCAACTTCGCAGTATTTGTTGAACGATACCTTCCTTTGTGATGACCAGTACTGACGGGGCCTGAGAGGGGAGGACGAGGAGTGCGTACTTGGCGCCTCCTTGCCGGTAGACCAGTCCGGACCATACATTGAAGGAAAGGTTGACGGAAATGATGTCACTTTTCTGTTGGACACTGGTGCTACCCGTTCTACTGTGAGAACAGTGGACGTTCCAAACCTACCCCTCTCGGGAGAAGCCATCCAAGTAGTGGGTGTATCTAATCAATTGATTAGTACTCCTGTTACCAAGCCCATGGAGATATCAATTGGAAACTTTAAGGAAATGCATAGATTTGTCGTTTGTGACACCAGTCCAGTGAACTTGCTGGGACGTGATTTGCTGTGCAAAATGAACTGTACCATCTTTTGCACGCCAAAGGGTGTTGAAATTCAGACCCCAGATGAAGACGGCATTTATAAATTAATGTTAATTAGACCTGACTCAGAAATTAAACGAATGACCATGCAGGATTTGCCTAAAGAACTCCAAGAAGCAGTGAAGCCAGAGGTATGGGACTTTACTGGGAAAGATGTAGGGTTAATGAAAAACGTGGACCCCATACAGATAGCCATCAAGGACAATGCAGTATACCCCAATACTAAACCCTACAGAATGAATGCAGAAGTGAGAGCAGGTGTCACTCTGGAAATACAGAAATTGCTAGAAGGAAACATCATACAGGAAGTAATGAGTAGCCCATGTAACTCACCGATTATGGGTATCAAGAAGCCTAGTGGCAAGTACAGAGTAGTGCAGGACCTACGAAAAGTCAACAAGATAGTAGTCCCCTGCTGCCCTATTGTCCCGAACCCAGCAGTGATTCTGTATCAGATTCCCTGGGATGCTGAGTGGTTCACTGTGATAGACCTATGTCATGCATTCTTTTCCATTCCCTTGCATCCAGATAGCAAATTTATTTTCTCATTTGCCTTCAATGGTCACGTGTATGTCTGGAACAGGGTCCCTCAAGGGTACACAGAGAGCCCCTCTATCTTTAATCAGATCTTGAAAAAATGTTTGGAAACTTTGGTCTTACCTGGGAACTCTGTCCTAGTGCAATACATAGACGACCTCTTGGTGGCGTCTAAAAGTCATAGGGATTGTGTGATTGACACCATTGCCCTACTGAATCACCTGAGTGAGAAGGGACATAAAGTGGCCCCTGACAAATTACAGTTCTGTGCAAAATCAGTGAAATATCTGGGGCACCAGATAGAGAAAGGTGTCAGGAAAGTGACATCAGAAAGAGTGAGAATAATTCAAAAGATGCAGTTACCCCGTACTCAGAAAGAGATCAGAATGTTCCTGGGAGAGATAGGATACTGCAGGCAGTGGATTCTGGGATTTGCAGTCCTGGCTAGGCCTTTGATAAAAATGACCAAGAGAGGAACACCAGAAATTGTAGAATGGGATGATGAAAGCTTAACAGCCTTCACAAAACTACGGGATTGTCTGTGTACAGCCCCTGCGTTGGGAATGCCAGACTATTCCAAAGAATTTGCCCTATTCTGTGACACTCGCGATAATTGCGCGTTGTCAGTCCTGACACAAGATCATGGCACAACGAGAAGGCCTGTGGCATATTTTTCTGCCACCCTGGATCCAGTGGCTGCTGGATTACCAGGTTGTCTGAAAGCAGTAGCTGCTACCTGCGCAAGTTTAGAGCAGAGTGAGTCCATTGTCATGGGACATCCTGTAACTGTGTATGTTCCACATGGAGTGGTAATTTTACTGACCAGAACGAAGACTCAGTATCTCACCCCTAGTCGGCTGACTAAATACGAAAGGATTCTTGTGGGTGCTGCAAATGTAAACATTGTTAGGTGCAGTATTCTGAACCCCGCTACTTTGCTCCCAGACCCAATGGATATGGAAGGTGGGGTGGATGATGAGCATGATTGCATTGATTTAACAGAATTCAACACCAAGCCACGCCCAGACATTAGAGAAACACCATTGCCTGTGCATGACAAGGAATTATTTGTGGATGGTTCATGTCTAAGACATGAACAAGGAGGCCTGAGTGCTGCCTATGCGGTAGTCTCCTTAACCAAAATTGAAGAAGCAGGTTATCTATTTGACGTAAAGTCTGCACAAGTAGCCGAATTGATCGCTATGATAAAAGCTTGCAAAATTGGGAAAAACCTACGCATAACAGTGTATACTGACAGTCAGTACTGTTATGGGGTTGTGCATGACTTTGGCCAGTTGTGGCTACAGAGGGAGTTCCTGACTTCATCAGGTACCCCTATTCGAAATGGAAAAGTTGTTCAAGACCTTTTAGAGGCAATCCAGTTACCAAAGGAACTGGCAGTGGTAAAGTGTGTCGCTCATAAGAAGGACATGGACACTGTATCACTGGGAAATGATTTTGCTGATCGAGTGGCCCAATGGTGCGCCAGAGATCGGTATATCATAAATCCAAAACGAGGGGGGCCAGGAACCAGCTGCCAACTTCAAGTGTTTGAAGAAGTGCCTACATGGGATGAAGTGAAAGAGTGGCAGCAGGCGGCACCTTGGCAAGAAAGAGAGAAGTGGAAGGAAGATGGGTGTAGACCAAGACGTGTGGATGGTGTCATCTTGGGCCCAACTGGTATGCCTGTGTTACCTAGACACTTACTTAGCACAATGGCGAGATTGATACATGAAGGATCACACATTGGTAGGGACGCCATGATCCTAGTGTTCCAACAGACTTGGTACAGTAAAAAGTTAAGGAAAGTAGCAGAGTCCCTCTGCCAGAGGTGCCTGCCATGTCAAAGGATGAACGCAGGCAAGAAAACTGCGGTGGAATTGGGGAAAATTGGGAGGTCAGGGGGTCCCTTTGTGAGAATACAGGTTGATTTCATCACCATGCCACGTTGTGAAGGGAAACGATATGTCCTTGTCATGGTCTGTTTATTTTCAAAGTGGGTGGAAGCTTTCCCTACTCCCCAAAATGACGCAATGACAGTAGCCAAGTGTTTACTAAAAGAACTGATACCTAGGTTCGGGGTTCCAGTCACTATTGAATCAGATAGAGGCCGACATTTTCAGAATGAGGTGATCGACGAACTCTGTAAGGCCTTTGGAATCTCACAAAAGCTTCACTGTGCTTACCGTCCAGAGGCTTCTGGAATAGTGGAACAAGTAAATGGAACTATCAAAAACAGACTAGCAAAACTGTGTGATGCATCTGGTATGACCTGGGTGAAGGCCCTGCCCTTGGTCCTGATGGGACTCCGAAGTGTTCCTGACCGCAAGACAGGCCTAAGTCCCCATGAAATATTGATGGGAAGAGTGATGAGACAAGCATGGGTACCAGGAAGCAAACTGTTGAGTATTACTGATGATTTGGTGCTTGAATACTGCAAGAGATTAGGTGACCAAGTGCGTTCTATCTCTCGCCAGATCGGAGAAGACGCCATCCTAAATCCAACGACTCCTCTCCACAAACTGGTTCCCGGAGACTGGGTAAAAATAAAGAAGCACACTCGGAAGAACTGTCTGGAGCCAAGGTGGGGAGAGAAGCGTCAGGTGATCCTGGTAACAACCACAGCAGTAAAGTGTGCAGGGGTTCCACATTGGGTACACGCCAGCCACACCCAGAAGGTATTACCAGACGGAGAGCCTGAAGAAGAGGGGCGTCCCGCAGAGGACTCTGCAGGAGCCAGACCAGAAGTAGCTGACGACGTACAGCCCAGTACCAGTCGAGCTGCAGAATCAGCAGACGTTGGCCCAGGAGTAGTTGATGACAAACTGCCAAGAGTCCAGCCTGCTGAAGGAGTCCAAGAAGCTGAGCCAGAAGTAGCTGAAGACGAGCTGCCGAGCATATGGCCAGAGGAGTGGATACCATTGATTGATCTCACTGAAGACCCCATTCGAACAAGTGAGCGACTTTGGGAAGGTAGAGAGTGGAGTAGAGAGGAAAAGCAAGGCACAGGCGAAGAACCTCAGGGTCTTGAGATTCACATCAAAACTGAGGAAGGAGAAGGTCAGACAGGGACAGAACAAGTGATTGATACAGAGCAAGTGATTGATACAGAGCAAGTGATTGATACAGAACAAGTGGTGGATACGGAACAGGTGATTGATACTCCTCCACTGACTCCTGATGTCGGGAAGGGACAGACTAGACATAGCGTAATAGTTCGAGCAGAAGAAAATCAAGAGATCGAAGTGCTTGAACAGGATCAGATAGGATTAGAAGAACGTGTTCAGGAAACAGAAACAGAGACATGTGAAAAGCAAAAACAAAATTCTCCTGAACAAGGCCAGATTAGTAACCAGGCAGAAGAAATAGATGCTAGCCCTGGAAATAGTCAGATAGAAGAGGAAGAAACTGAAACAGAATTGCCACAAACTAATGAAAACAAGAGGGTAAGAGAAGAGAACGAGGTCTCAGTACCCACAAAAAGACTTAAGAAAAGAAAGCACATTGAGCCTGGATACATAAAGAAATTGAGACTGAGAATAAAAACAGTAGAAGAAAAACGTGCAGAAGAAAGGAGAAGTGCTCGCATAGCAGAACAACCAGAAGATACTTCCAAAAGAAGGAGTGATCGAATAAAAAGACAAAATAAAAAGTACAAGTCTCCTGAATGGACGCTCGTTTTAGAAGAATTTGAAGATCTTGATATAACTGACGAGAGCGACGGAGAACCAGTCGCTGAGTACTCTGCTGAAGAAGAAGACGAGCCACCGTGAATTTGCACAAAGTAAGCTACTGGTGTAAAGACACAAAGAGGGGTCGAGAAACTTCTTCTGAGCCAAAATGTCTGATTCAAACGTGAATGGTAGACCTAGTTGCAGTCGTTGCAAAACATGCTGCAAGGTATGTGTATGTAGTATAGTTATACTGATATTACTCTGGATAGGACTAACAGTTTTCATTCCTTTTGCGGTGAGCAAAAATACTAATATTGTCCCTACTGAAGTTGTAAATACTGACAGTGAGGAGCTGACAACACAGAGTGTAGCAAGACATGAGAGAGCACTTAGACAAACAAATCGAGACTTAGAAGCATCAGATGAGGGAGAACTACATTATCATGGAATTAAGAATAAGACGCATTTAAACGTTTTCGCAAACCTGTTAATACACTATGTAGAGACTATGGAAATTGAAGATTGCTATGTCTGCATGAAGCTACCTACCTCTGTAGCTGAAGGCGTGACATACCATCACCTGCCCTTGACCTATGGAATTTCCTGTAGCATTTTAGCTAGTTTATTTTACAAAAGAGGACCGTTACAGTACTATTACTCAAACAGTGACGTGATCTTTTCTGAACTTCCTATACGTGGGAACTTGAATCCTGTACATACCAAAAGTGACGTTACTCGCTATATGGGTGAATACTTTCTGACTATAGGTAATATAGACCTAGGTGACGCACACAGAGATAACTTGACCTGTTCTTTGCGTGAGCAGGAAAAGATGTTCCTGAACATGGCAGAGAAAAGGAGAATAAAAATAAAAAGAAAGGCAGATGATGAAACACAGAAAAGGCCAAAGTGGGCTGAGAACATGGAAGGCACCTCAAATGGTGGAGCGGGTCCTGCTCTGTTGCTGGATTTTGAAAAGAAAGGCAAGCTATGTCTTCACCGCGAGAAGACTAGTTATTATAATAACATTTTCATTGGTTCCAGTGAATGCGAACATAATTACAAGGTAATTGGAGGTTGGGGTTTCAAAAATGGGTCAGAGCCTGTGTTTCCTGGAATTTATTATATTTGTGAGGACAAGGCTTATTTCAAATTGCCGGATCACTGGTATGGAAGCTGTTATTTTGGCATTGTCTTCCCGAAAATATACCATGTGAACAAAGTTGCTGGAAGCAGTGAAAATACTAATGGCTTAGTGCGTAGTAAAAGAGAAAGCATAGGTGAAATAATGGGTAGTATTTTCAGTGCACTGATACCTGGAGTGGGAGTGGTTCTGAATACTCACAGAATTTGCAAATTGTCCACTATAGTGGATGCGTTGTCTACTGACACAGCTCATGGATTTCTGCTGGTCAATACCGAAATGGTTGCGATCAGATCAATGGTTTTGCAGAACAGACTTGCTCTTGATACCTTATTAGCAAAAGAGGGCGGAGTCTGCCGGATGTTGAAGGCGCAACATTGTTGCACTTATATTCCGGACAAAAGTGTGCAGCTCAAAAGATATGTGAAAAACATTACTAATTTGGAAAGGGAACTCAAACCACTCGAGGTTGACAGTGCCTGGAAGAGACTGGTAGATGGTCTCTCAAATGTAGATCATTGGTTTGCTAGCTTAGGTAAAAGCTTATTGTTTAAGATACTGATGCCAATTGGAATTATAGGTCTTATCCTATTCTTCATATTTGCCTGTTGCAAATGTCGAAAGCACACCGGAAAGCATCAAGTGAATGCGAGAGGAGTGAAACGAAGTGTGGATGAGCTTGAATTGGAGGAAATGAATAATCAGATATACAAAAAGGTGAAGAATTCTCACCCTACCAAAAATGAGAGAGAAAAGCTGGATAGCTTGCTGGAAGAGATAGAGCTGTATAAGGTGTGAGAAGTTGGCATCTGGTTCCATTTATTTTGTAATGATAGTAAATATAATCAAAGAGGGGATTGATGAAGCAAAGCTTCGCATTTGCGACTTGCCGAATTCATGAACCTCGTTCATGTGTAACAACGTAATAATTTGTACGTCTTACTAACGTTTATTTCATGTTTAAACGAAGTCCACGAAGCTTGCCTATGTGTTTTCCTAAAACCATTAATTTGAGTCTTTAAAATGGCCGCTGCTTTGAAATAGTGTCTGCGCATGCGTCAGTCACACTCACGTGTCCTGACGTGTTTGCAGGTTTGGAGGGAAATAGTTGCGCATGCGTAATACATAGCTTTGCCAGTAACGTGGTACTGCTCGTGCCATTGCTCTTGTACTCGTATATATGTAGCTAACATTTACACTGCATAAGTATATTTCTTAGTGATAAGTTGAAAGTACAGACCCTGTGATGTGTTTTCATAATGTTATTTATATGTATTAATTTGTTCTCGCTTACTTTTCATGTACCGCGGGGAATGGGGGTCTGACTGAGCCGAAAGCCATCTTGGAGGGTACTTGTGCGCAGACTCGCCAGAAGCAATCTTGGCATTGAATTGCTGCCAAAGAAGGTTGATACCAGAAGCCACCCTGGGAAGCAGCACCTTCGCCCCGCAGCATCACGATATTGTTCTATTATGTTGCTAAAATGTATTCTTTCCCTGTATTCTGCGCAATTTTCTCATGGGAACCCCAATCTTGCTAGGCGGTGCCCTGAGATGTAAATAAGGCCTCCAAATGGTGTGTTCTGATTGGTGTGTTACCCAAAGCCTACCTTAGGACCAATCCAAATTGAAGGATTCTGACACTTTGCAACATTGGGGGGTGGTACACCGTCCCCAAACTGTATATCTACCCTGGGTTCACCTAGGGAAATTGTCCGACTTGTCTGGTTTAGCTTACCTGTCACTGACCCATCGCACTCAAGAGGTGACTGAAGATACAGAGGGCTGCGGAGCACTCTGTCCGAAATTGACCATAGACTAAGGTTTTACTGAACCTTAAAGTGCTGGCAAAGCACTTTGCTGGGAGTTCGCTGACCCAATCGGGGTCTTGATCGATAACTGCAGAGAGGGTGGAGCGCAGGCGTTGCTTCCAAACTGCGGGTGCGGTCCTGTCCTGAGGGGTTCCTGTCCTGAGGTCCTGTCCTGATTCCTAATCTGAGGGTTTCCTGTCCTGTCCTGGGTATCCATTCTGCACCTGCTGTCCACTGAGGGGTATCCTTCCTTGAGGGTTTCCTGTCCTTAACTGACCCGTGGCCAGGGTTTGGTTTCCACACCAGTCTAGGTAAATATCGATCTAAATTCTTTGAACTTGCACCTTTCTATTCTTCTGTCTTTTGCTTCAATAAAGACACACCTTTGCACATGTTGATTTTTCCATGCTTTTGCTGAAATTATTGAAACGTAAAGACATTGCATATTTTCATAACGTGTTCCCATGTTACCCTACCTGTTAGAAATCATATTTTGCATTGCAGTTTGTCATTTCTTGATATGGTCTAGAACGGCCTTACTTAAATTTTCCAAAGAACTATTGCCCTAAATGCATAGTGTTTTCTGTTGCACCTCATATTAGCATTTCCATGATTACCCTGACTTTATTTCTCTATAGTTATGTACTTTTCGTTATCTTGATTATTGATTGCCTTATTCTTGTAAATCTAATGCTTACCGAGAACGAACTTTAGATAAAGATTTTAAAACTTCCAGTTGTCCGTGGTCATTTACAAAGGTATTGAATGTCATTTTGAGTTTGTATTTTGCTGCCTTTCCTTTACAGCTAGCTCCCTGATCCGTTGTGGTCATAGGTACCCGTGTCGGTGGATGGTAAGTCGGGTACGCTGAGTAATAACAGTAGGGAATTCACACAAATTGGTAGCAGCCCGTGAAAGTCACCCGGTCAATGTATATTGTGAATTGAAATATATGGGTCCGAAGCCGGAAACGGCGAAATTATTGGTTGGGTGACCTCGCGCGCTCTATCACACACAACACTTTGCATGTTAGGAGCTTGACATGGGTGTTGCTGTGTGTGTTCCCACGCAACACTCATTTCCACTGATGCATTTCCAGATTTAGGAGCAATCGTAAATCTTGAAATGTTTCAGAATACCACACCACCCTAGGGGTGGCGTAGCGAGGTGCAACACAGGAAAATTGATTTCATTTCTCCTCATTTTTGTTTCATCTTTCAACGCATTGGAAGAGGAAATCATCACCTCAATTGATTATTTTTGTGCAGGAAGGTGCCCCTTCCTGCACAAAAAGAATCTCCCCACAACGAAGGCACCCTTGCACCATGGTGCAAGGGTGCCTCACCCGCACATGGCAGCAGTTTGTGCGCCAGTGCATCGGGAAGCACAGAGATGCGACATATTGTTGTAAATATGTCGCATTCCTGTGCTTCGTAACTAATGCAGCGTGGCGCAGCAAAATGACTTGCGGCACTGTGCTGCGTTCGTTTCTTGTAAATCTGTCCCTGAGAGTTTGGTACTCATTCAAGCCAATGTCCCCTCTTGATTGCACAAACTGGATTTGAAACGCCACTGGTAGTGGCTTCTGAATACTCACAAAAGATCACATGTCTATATATTCTTCCCAATGCCGTTTTCATTCCCCTACGCTAGAACCATCAATGTTCCCACTACAAAAACTAAGCTTACTGCTGTGAAAAATTCAACATACTTAGCGATTTTGCACAGCAGCAAATTCCATCTGCATGTGTAAAAGTCAGTATATCCTAATTCACTGCAGAAGGCTCTACATCAGCTGACATTTGCACTCGCACCTTTGCAGCACCCACCGAAACTCTGTTGCAAAACATAGTCATTCTTCTGCAATGCAGCAAAATAAATAGCAAACAAATAAACTAGGCGAGGAGACAGATTTCCATAAAATTTGTGTTAAGGGAGCATCTAAAGAAACTTGTTTCAGATGCGTTTAGGTGTATAAGGCAAAAAGCAGTAGAGTAAATGGTGGGAATAAAAGATTTAGAATGTAACAATGAAGGTGAGGTTGAAATTAGACAGAGCTTTCCCCACCTCCAGGAGAGTGCCTACGTGTGGGCAATTATTGCAAATCACCAAACTTGTTGTAACTGCACAATGAGGCACGGTAGCCTACTGCTACAGATTTAAACAGCCTTACAGCAGAAGCGCATGTGTGGCATCAACTTCCCCTCAGTGCGATAAGTAAGTGGGTAGGGCAGTTAAAAGGTATGGTAGTGTAAACCTCCAAGCAAGTGGCCTGCTCACACTGAAAAACAGAGAAGAGGATTGGGGTTGTGGAAGAATAAAACAGCACCTTCTTGAGGCAATACCACGTTACCCATTTATTTAGACGTGTCAAGGGAGTGTATATTGACCAACGGAAAACCTCAGCCACCAGACTCCTCCTGAGACTGAAAACACAGGCAGTATATATACAAGTCTCCGTGGTCAGAGGTCATCTGGTTCCTGGTAAGCGGAGGCCTGTACAAACAAAACTTTTCACAGCTTAACAAGTGGAATGGCGGGATTTTATCTCCAGAGTCTGCTTACCATTCTCCAGAATCCCGTCACAGGTCGACTGGACCTTTTTACCTGTCATAGAGTGAATTAGGCAACCTAGTCACAACTAAACAATTCAATTATCTCAATACCCATTTACTTTCCCCAAAGAACCACTGACTAAAGACTGAATGTAAAGGGTTTATTACATAACCAAAATTAACTGGAGATACAGGCACCTCAGCAAGAGGTTCAGAAGATAAACGGGTACTAATACAAACATAATCCTACGGAAAAGTCTCAAACGGCTAATGAATAGGACGAGGATCAACTCCAGGATCATCAGACTAAACAGGATTGTTATAACTTGAGTTCTGGTACTCATCAGGATAATAGACATAAATTCAGATCAGTCTGTCCCTACACTATGCTAGGTGACATCCCTACTCAACAATAGCCCAACCTAACCAAAAGGTGTCAGCCGTGGTGACTTCCAAAAGAAGTTTGCCCACATTCTCTTGAAGACTATAGTTCTCGACTTGCAACTACACCCTTTGCCCAACGACCGCTCTCTCTAGCTCCTCAGCTTGTCTGCTCTGCCTCCACTCTCGGGGTACTGTCCCTAATACCAAACCCCACAATGTGAATGACACGCCTTCAGGTACGCCCCTCCAGGAGGTGTTGGGTTCTGGAAATTTCCAGCATGGCGCTGGTCCATCCTTGTCCGTTCAAACGTCCTTGGGTCCCAGGCTCTTCATCCTTTCAAGTTGCTTCTTTGAATTCCTGGTCTACTCCTCCATGTCTGAGTCTAGCATCCTAACGCTCATACACAATGGGCCCTTCTACTCTACTATCTGCTTGATGAGGCGCCTGCAAAGGAATACACGCAAATAGCTCACAGTCTACAAATTTTGCAACATCTTCTGAAAAACTCTTTTATAAAACATTTCTATAGTTAAATGTTAAGCAAGACAATTTCCAACAGGCCTGCACCATTTCTATGAACTAGGCCTCAGCTTGTTATAGGCCCAACGCTTTACATTAGCACTTCTTCTTAGTTCACTAGGCCCCCAACCTTAAACAGCAAATGCATTTTCTACCTTAAGCTAATTATCGGGAGTATATAAAGTCTGTTACATTCTCAGGTAAAGCAACTCTAAAAGGCTCAATTAAGTTTGTTAAACACACGTTGCATATGAAAAAGGTTTCATTTCAACAGCGTCGCTATTCAAGCAACAAATGTGTACTTGTAATCCACTAGTTCTCTATTCTTCATTGCGTTAAAACATGATTAAAGTCCTTTATATATACGGGTGCTGGCTACTTGTACATATGGTGCACCCCTACAATTTTCACTATAAATGGCGCTCTCTCAGTTCCCCCCTTTGATGACCCGTGTCATCACCACCCTCACATCATCCTCAGGGTAAGAACTAAGTAAAACAGAGCTTGTGGCCATTTTCCCTCTCCTGAGCATCTCCAATGCTCTCAAGCTGCGGTATTGGTTGTCTTGCAGCCTTTCCATTCGCATCTCTTGCGCTCACATTGATCTCGCCAACCTATTCGACTTATACCACTTGTACATCCTCACTAAACCCCACAAGGCAATCACACATGCCACTGCTATGATGAGGGGTTTCAGTACAAATCCAAGGAAACCCTTCCCTAGGTTGGCAAACCAGTTTCCAACCTTTCCAAATCCCTTGCCCACGGTCTCCCACGCATTCTCTTGGGTCAAGTCCTCAATCTCATAATGGATTGCAGTAATGTTGCTTATATATGTCTCCAGATCCTTAGAGTTGTCTGGTATATAAGTGCAGCATTCCTGAATCTTCAAACGTTTACAGACTCCGCCCTCTTTTGCTAGGATGACGTCTAGGGCAAGACGGTTCTGTAAAACCATTGTCCTTATCGACAACATCTCCCCCTCAACCAACACTAATGACTTGGCTGTATTCATTGACAGTTCATCCACCACAGTTGCCAACCGCCTTATCTTGATGTCATTCAAAATGACTCCCAACATAGGTATCGCTGCTCCAAACACATCTCCAACAATTGCTCCAGCACTCTCTCCTCGCTTTACCCTTCTCTGGGACCCTCCCTCCAAGAGAGCAAAATCCTCAGTGTGGTAAATCTTGGGAAAGATAATTGCTAAGTAACATGTTCCATACCACTTCTCTGGCAATCTCACATACGCATTCCTTCCACAGACGAAATATACAGTAGGGATCACCTGCACTACGCTCTTCAAGAAATCCTTAGTATAATACTCCAATGTGAAGGTGTGTTCACATGTAGTATGACCTACATAGACGCTCTCATAATATGTCTGTGGTCTGTGCAGGCACAGCTTCCCCTTCTGTACCTCATCTAAAGCTATCGGACCATAACTCCCTCTTGACTTGTGCTTCTTCTCTTCTTCCGTCCAATCTACCTTTCCTTGTCCTGAATCTCTCAACTGTTTTTGCTTCGTGTACCTATCTTCCACCTGTTCAATGAACTTCTTTTCTACATCTGACAATGAACAAGTCAAATTGTGTCGGTGTGCATACGGGGTGTCTAGCTCTTGTGTAGGGATGAAAAAACATCCCAGTCTGTCTTCTGATTTATAATAGTCCCACTTATTCAAGTGCTTGTAATTAGGGACTTCTGGTAACACAGCATCATAATTGGAAAAATAATATTCAAAATGATTCCGCCCATATAATATGCTAATCAACAAACTACATGAAATTCCATATGTCAACGGAAGGTGGTGGTATCTAATACCCTCGTCTACTGAAGCTGGCAGTTGCATACACACATAACAGTCCTTCGCATCCATCGCATCAATGTATTCATACAGCAGCTTTGCATATGCGTTCTGCCCAAAATTTCCTTTAGACAGATCTGTATGCAACCTACGACTTTCTGCAGCCAGCAAGGCCTTCTCCCTTCTTTCTCTTTCTTCCTTCTGGCTAGGGGTGGTAGGTGTCGGTGTCCCCTCAGCCTTCTCTACTGGTTCATGTGGTGCAAAATAGGAAACTGAAACTACTATAACTATAAGGAGGATCACTCCTGCTAAAAGGGTGCCTACTATGCACTTGGCTCTACGATTCGGGTTTCCAGGCGCCATGGTCTCAGCACAAAGTAGTTCGTTCTCGGAAAGCACCCAAAGTCTCTTCTTTGGTTATTTGAGTCTCTCGAACCACATCTGGCAGCAGAAATCCCCGTTTCAGTTCTTCTTTTGCTTCAACAATAGACAGCCCTAACCCTTCTCCGTCCTCTGTGGAAAGTCCCTAAATTTCTTCTTCTTCCACTCGGCTCTAGGTTAGTTCAACAGCTATTTACAAAAGTCTTTTCAAAGTCTTTACAAGTCTCTAATAATCGATGATGATACTTGATCCGATTGCCTGCAACACATAATCCAAAAGTTCCATGCGGAGCACCACTTCATCATAGGCTGGCATGTCCGGTACAAAGGTAGGAAATATCAGTCTATCCAGGAGTAAATCACGTATCTTGCTTAGGAGAGGGGGATTTGGAATTGTGAGTGTCAGTACGCCTTCGATTTCAAGTCCAGGTACCAACAGCATCACTTCCAGCTTAACATTTGGGATCGTACTGGTCACCACCACTGACCTCACCCTCCCGGACCTCAGTACTCCTGGCATTTGTAAAAGGGTAGGTCCACTCTGGAGTGGCGTATCTTTGGCAAGGTACTCTCACCCTCCTTGACCTTCTCGGACCCCTCTGGTCAGCTCCTTGTTCTCCCTCTTCCTGGTCTGACTCTTTGGACACAGGGACAAGATCTCTCTCGGAGGCCAATCTCACATTCATTCGCCTCCGTCTCTCGGGCCAATGAGCCTCTGCACCTCTTGCTCGTCGGCTTCTTGTTTGCACACCCTGTTCGTCCCCACTGTCAGCCTCTTCTGCGCTCAGACCACCTTCTCCGCCACTTCCTCCTTCTGAGGCGGATTCAGTGTCACTGTCGTCGTGGTCATATACTGCCTGATCCGGGGAGTCCCCAACTTCCACCGGCACCCCCACAGCTTGACTTGTCCCCTCTGCTGGATCTTCTTCTTCATTATTATTTTCATCTACGAGAGGAGCTGTTCCCTCCAAGGGTGCTGGGACTCGTCGGGTGTGAGAAGCGTGGACCCAGTTTGGCAATCCGCCACACTTCACAGCAGTAGTGGTGACTAGAATCACGTGGAAAGGTCCTCTCCAACGTACATCCAGGCAGCTCTTCCTCATGTGTTTCCTCACCAGGACCCAATCACCCGGGCACAGGTCGTGACAAAGGTCGCTAGCAGCCGGGACTTCAGCAGCCTGCACCTGAAGGGACACAGAACGGATGACATCAGAAAGTCCCCTGCAGTAATCAAGAATCAGGTCATCTGTGATATTCAGCAAAGCAGTTGTAGGAATAGATGGCAGTCTCATAGCCCTCCCCATCAGCACTTTATGTGGTGAGAGCCCTGTCCTCCTATCTGGGGTACTACGCATACTCATTAGTACCAACGGCAGTGCATCGGGCCACTTCAGGGACGTGGATGAGCACACCTTTGTCATTCGGGCTTTTAGAGTTCCGTTTATCTGCTCTACTATGCCAGAAGCCTCTGGAAGGTAGCTACAATGCAGTCTTTGATCAATGTTCAAGGCAGAGCAGAGCATCTTCACAACTTCGCTATTAAAGTGCTTTCCTCTGTCCGATTCCAAAGAGGTCGGAACCCCGAATCGTGGCACCAATTCCCTCAACAATAGTTTGGCTACCATGAGTGTATCGCACCTACGAGTGGGATATGCCTCAACCCATCTAGAGAACACACACACTATCACTAAGACATACCTGAGGCGATTGCACCTCCGCATCTCAATGAAATCTATTTGCATCCTGTAAAAAGGTCCGCCGGACCTTCCAATGTGACTCAGTGTAACTGGGGTTCTTTTCCCAACATTTATCTGTTGACACGTTACGCATCTCTGACATACTGCTTCCGCAGCCTGTCTAAACTTTGGATTGTACCATGTTTGCCTGAACACACGCAACATCGCATCCCTTCCCAGATGCACAGGACCATGTATCTGTCGTGCCATCGCACTCACCAGCTCATTCGGCAACACAGCTCTTCCATCAGCCGAAACCCACATGTCCAAATCTCCTTTTACGCAACCAGCTGATTCCCACACCCTTTTCTCATAATCTGACGCCTGTCCTTGCATGTCTCTCAACTCTTCCCATGTGTCTGCCACGTCAAGCATCATGCTTAGCTCGGTTCTTTCCCTTGGTCCCTCAATGTGTTGTTCAGTAAAGGAGTATCCCTGCTCCGCACAATAGCGTGCAACTTCATCAGCATAACGATTCCCCATTGTCACGAAATCGGTGCCTGTGGTATGAGCTGTACATTTTACCACTGCTACTGCTGCAGGACCTTGCAAGGCCTCCAGCAATAACCTGATGAATTCGCCATTCCTGATTGGGGAGCCCGATGACGTCATGTAACCCCGCTGAGACCACAACTGACCGAAGTCATGAACCACCCCAAATCCATATTGGCTGTCAGTGAAGATGGTGATCCGAATCCCGTTGGCTGCCAAACTGGCACGCGTCAACGCAATTATCTCAGCCACCTGCGCGGAGTGTACTCCTTCCAGGCAGGCTGCTTCAATTATCCCAGAAATAGTACAGACAGCAAATGCTGCTCTCAACTGGCCAGTATTGTCTCTTATGCATGAGCCATCCACAAAGTAAATTTCATCGGGGTCTTTCAACGGCACATCAACAATATCCGGCCTAGGTTTGGTGCATAGTTCAGTTACATCAAGACAATCATGATCTTCCCAATCATCTTCTATATCATTTGGTAATGGCAACAAGGTAGCAGGATTCAAGACAGAGCACCTCCTGATAGTCACATTCTCCGCAGCAAGTATAACCTGCTCGTAGCGTGTGAGCCTATTGTTGGTCAAGTGCTGCGTCTTGGTCCTGGTCATCAACAATTCCACAGAATGAGGTACATGCACTGTCAGTGGATATCCCATCACAATACTTTCACATCTTTCAATGCTGACACCTGTTGCAGCAACGGATTTGAGACATCCGGGCAACGCTGCGGCTACTGGGTCTAAGGTAGCCGAAAAGTAAGCAACTGGTCTACGGACTCCTCCATGATCCTGCACTAAAACTGCCAAAGCACATCCCTCTCTCTCACAGCAGAACAATGCAAATGATTTGTTGTAATCGGGCATTCCCAGAGCCGGAGCACGACACAAGTCCTCTCTCAACTCAAGAAAAGCCATCATACAGTCTGTGTCCCATGGTACCGGATCACTCACGTCCTTGTGCGTCAGTTTCTGCAGTGCTTTCGCTTTCAGGGAAAAGTTAGCAATCCATTGCCGGCAGTAGCCAACCATGCCCAGGAACATTCTAACCTCTCTTTGGGTCGAGGGCACGGTCATTCTCATGATCGTTTCAATCCTGTCAGGCGACATTTTCCTCTTTCCCTGCTCTATTCTGTGACCCAGATACTGCACTTCTTGCAGGCAGTACTGTAACTTGCTGGGGGACACCTTGTGTCCATTCTCTCCCAAATGGTTCAGCAAGGCAATGGTGTCAATCCTACAAGCATCTTCGGTGTCTGACGCAACAAGGAGGTCGTCTATGTACTGTACGAGAACTGAGTTCTGCGGCAGTACCAGACTCTCAAGATTCCTTTTCAACAATTGATTGAAGATCGATGGGCTCTCTGTATACCCTTGGGGGATACGGCACCATGTTAAGACGCGACTCTCTGTTTTGAATGCGAAAAGAAATTGGCTATCCTCGTGCAATGGGATGGAAAAGAAAGCTTGACACAGATCTATCACAGAAAACCATTCAGCTTGGAACAGTATCTGAAACAGTATTACTGATGGATTCGGCACCACGGGACAACATGGGACGACTATGTTGTTAATCTTTCGTAGATCCTGCACTATCCTAAACTTCCCACTTGGCTTCTGCAACCCCATTATCGGAGAGTTACAGGGACTACCCATAACCTCCTTCAGAATCCCTTGTCTAATCATGGACTCAATCACGGGTTTTATACCTGCAAGTGTTTCTGGGGTCAACTTGTACTGGGGTGCTCTTGGGAATTCAGCATTTGGTCTCACTTGAATTCTGACAGGCTCTACCCCTTTGATCAGTCTGATCTCCTCCCCCGTAAAGTCCCACACCTCCGGTGAGACCGAATCTCTCAAATCCCATGGGAGTTCTTCCACAGTTATAGCAGTGTACAATTCAATGCACACATGCGTGTTAGCAACCTTAAAATCAGGATCGTCATCATTAGTCTGCAATTCTACTCCCTTGGGGGTACAGTAGATGGTGCAATTGAGTTTACACAAAAGATCTCTTCCTAGCAAGCATACGGGACTGGAATCGCACACTACAAACTGGTGTCTATCTCTGAAACTTCCGATCTTTACCGGGACTGTGAGGTTCCGTGAAAATTGTAAGTGATGTTTTCGACTCGCACGAATATGGTCGAGTCTGGTATCTAAGAACCGCAAATGATGAGTTTAGTAAGTGTGCGCAGTTTCGCTGTGCTAACTTAAACTGATCGTTTGATATGTGGGTTTTTCATCTGTACCCACGGGTTCCATCTTAGATACGGCATCCATTTTGTCTCTTGCCCTCAAGTAGCCAGCAAACGGACACTGTCCGCTTCGTTACCCTGGGACTCTCAAGATATTAGTGGAAGACACATGTTCTTTGTAAATATCTTTTACGATGAGGGGGATGATACTATAAGGCAAATGGCCCCGCTCGAGGCTCATCTTGCCGGGCCGGTTTATTGTCTCAGCCGTGCATCTCATTAGGCACGTCCCTTTGATGCCTGTATCTTGTGTTTCCCGATACCTCCCCTTTTACACTCTTTTCAATCCCCCACTGTCTCCATCTTCCTCTGCACCTGTCCTTGTCCCTATTTCGATCTGTTTTACTGCCGATTGGAATTCACTAATGTTGGGAAGATGGGTTTTTACAGTTGGGAACCACTAAATGTTTCCGCACTTATGTTCCGAACCTTATGTGTACCAAAGTGACCAAAGCGACCCCTCTGGGGGATAATTATGGGAACCAGGTTGTAAACTTTTGTGTACCATGTTGTCCTATGAGTAAATTCTGTATAAAAGGAGCGATCCACAGAACCAATTTGAAGCAGTCTCCCCAAGTTGCACGTGTTGTACTTGTCGTGACTTCTGTGTTCCCTGCAGTAATAAACCTTGAATCTTTGACGCCGAAGGAAGTGTCCCGTGTCTCTGTAGTTTGTGCGCCGAAACAGGTATCCCATGAAGGTTATAGGTGTTGTTCCCTGGCACCGCTGGTACTGTTAAAAAGTCCAGTCCTTCAGTTGGCGCCCAACGTGGGGCGACTTCAGCGGTACCGGTCCGGTCCAAAGCCTGATGATCGTGAGGAACTTCGTGTGAAATCTCCGAGGGAAGGTGCACCCCGCTTCATCGATCCTGTTGTCGAAATAAGTGGCCCGAAGTTTTTCCCTGCGAAGATTCTCGCCTCCTGACGGCTGCAACGGACCGATGCCCTGACTGTCGACCTGTCTTCGACGCCCGGCGTAGACCTTATGTACAAGCGAGACGATAGACGGGCCTTCCTGGTGACGCCATTGAAGTTCTGAGTTAAGTATTTGTGGGTCGCTCCCAGTCCTTAGTAGTGGTTCTAGCTTTTAAAAGCTTTGTGGTTAGCCTTTTAGGCTTTGTGGTAATAGCTCACTGAGCTTTGTAATAGCCTTCTCAGGCTTTGTGGTTAGCTCTCCGAGCTTTGTGATAGTCTTAAGGCTTTGTTGTATTGCATGGTTCCATTGCATTTGTGGTTCTTAGTATTGGTCCTTAGTATTATTTGACAGTTGCAATTGCCAAAAACCGAGGGTTTTGACTTACACGAGGTTTTATTGCTTCGGTAATCCTTGAAGTTTGATACTAGGTTAGTGTGCACGATGCCTAGCCATAGTGATTTGTTTCGTATTTTCAAATGTTGCGCAATGGATTCCCGGTTGGAGGACTCGTGTCCGATACCTCCAGTTGGAACTCCGATACATGATCTATATAGTCGACATGGGGTGGGTCCTATAATCTATAATGATTACTGGGTCCGCTATACAAAGAAAGACGGTGACCTTAGATGGCCACCACACGGAACTTTTGAACTTTCGATTTTATATAATCTTGAGGCTAAATTATTTTTAAAGAAAGCTAGGCCAGCTATGTTTGATTCCTTTCGGATATGGCGTAAAGAGGCCAAACAGAAAGAAATCAAACAACTTAAAAAGGATAAAAAGCAAGAGTTTGTTCCTATAATGCAAGCTATAAAAGAATGTAGACAAGACAAAGAAGAAAAAGACATGGAAATTGCTACTAGATTGCATCACATGAAAATAGATAAATGTTACCCAGTTTTACCGAATAATCTAGAAAAGAAAGAAGAAGATTTGAAGGAGGATTGCTTACTGTCATATTTGATGAAATCACCACCTCCTTATGTACAGGGTGCTACTGCTCCTGTAGTTGCTCCTGTAGTACCTCCTGTTGTACCTCTTGTTGCTCCAGCGGCTGCGGGCCAGCCCGCTGTTAACCCTACGTTTGTTTCACCACCTGTTCTTGTTCCTACTGCTCCTGTACCTGTACCTTCGCAGACTGTTGTTTCTGCTACTCCGACTATCTTGTCCGTCCCTACTGTGTCTTCCTTCACCTCCAGTGTTGTTGCCCCTGTTTTTCTTTCTCCTTCTGTTCGTAAGCGTGTTCCTAACTCTGTTGCTACTCTTTATTCTCCTCTTTCTGGTCCGTTATTTTCGTCTGATTCATCTGAAACTCCTCAGAGACGGAGTCAGATCCCTAGTGGTAGGGAGAAAGAGACGTTAGTAACAATGGCACATAGGTGGATAAGACATCCTGCTAATTACACTCCACGTGTGGTCTTCGACACGTTTTCTCAGTTTAATGAGCCTACGCAGAGATTCGTATTTGAGGAAATGTGTAACTTTTTGAGAGAAGAATGGTACAATAATGATGTAGATGATGTACCGTCCGACATAATTGAACTTCAAAGTCACTTTTCGAACGGTATGATTATAGGAGACGATGTACGACGTGCAGTGGAACGCTTATTAGCATTCAGACCCACAGCACATTCTCGGGTGACATTAGATGATACCACTGAGAACTGGAAAGCGGTTCCTGGTCAATATCCCATGAGAGAAGTCCCGCCACTGTGGGTACCTGGAGATCCGCAAGCTAACCCTGCGGTTCTACCGCATTTTCGAAGGGTGTGGATACATCTTCCATGGAAACGATCAGAAGTTTTGCAAGTGAAGCAATCCTTACCTGATCCGCGTAAAAATCCGGCTGGTTATTATAAGGAGTTATCACAACTGGTGGAAGCTACTATTATGAATATTGCTGACATCGACATGTTGTTTGGCAACGTTGTACCGCAACCAGTTTGGGCTAAAATTCGTCAAGCCAATCACGCAGTTGAATTAGGGGGTGATTGGGTTGCACTGCTAGCAGCTGATGCATTACAAGTAGGTGGGGCCAAGCCTGAACAGCTGATTTTGGATTTGCCTCAGAAAATCATTACGCTCATGAAAACTCTCATGCCAGCGATGAAGGTGAACTGGGATAAGTTATCAGCTTGTAAGCAAAAGAAAGACGAGAGTGTCTCAGATTTCTTTACAAGGTTTGAGGAAGCGTTTGTTGACCACAGCGGCCAGGACATGGGCGCTGAGGGAGGCCAGCGGTTATTCGTTGACAAATTCGTGTCAAATTTGTTGCCTGAACTAAGCAACAAATTGAAGAATTCAGAGAGTGCGTGGGCAGTTTCAACCCCTGCGCAAATATTAGCAACGGCCCAGTATTATGAGAATAGGGAAAAGGAAGAAAGTGATCGTGTAGAAAAGAAAACAAAAGAACTCAAAACGAAGGTTTTGTTGCAGCAAGCATACCCTCCACGATCAAACCAAAATGATTCACAACAGCAGTATCGACCACGAGCACAGCCCGATAGGACACAACCGCGCTCTGACAACTTTGATCCCAGATCTTCACTTGGGTATAATCAGTGCGCATATTGTAGAAAAGAGGGACACCTAAAATATGATTGTCTTGCTTTACGAGACCGTCTGAATGGTGTGTCAGCACGAGGAAACCGTGGTGGTGGTCCTCAACAGGCACCACGTGGTCAAGGTCGTGGTTCATTCCACAATCAGAGTGATCGTTATCAAAATCAATCAGATGTAAATAATTACTTTGACCAGCGAAATGCGGGGTCAGTTCGATCTGCACAATATAATGTGGATGATTATTACGTAGAGCACGAGACTGTTGTAAATGACCATTACTAGGACAGCCAACGACAAAGAGAGGGAGTAGTGTCAGTTCCGGTCGATCAGAGTGGGCCTTACGTTGCAGTGGCTACATCGGGTGTAGTTGAGCCTTTTCTGTTAGACACTGGTGCGACGAAAAGTTCCATCATGCATTCAAAACTCCCTGGCGCACCTTTGTCTGGCTTAACGAATGTTTCCGTTGGATTTTCTGGCGCCCCTGTTAGTAACCCAGTCTCTAACCCTTTGCCTCTTATGATTGGACCACGTGAGCTAACGGCTCCACTGATTCTATCTACAGGTTGTGGTGAGAATCTTTTGGGGCTGGATTTGTTGAAACGACTATATGCAACATTGTACTGTTCCCCAGAAGGAGTGGAGCTTACATTGGGACGGAGAGTGATCTCTCCCATGTATTTATCGGTTGATAAATTCCCACCGGAACTGAGTTCCCTCCCTGCGTCCTTATGGGCCACAGGTCCCAATGACGTGGGCCTACTAGACATTCCACCCTATGTGATTCAATTGAAACAAAATGTGCGATTACCGCGTTTACCTCAATATCGTATTTCTCTCGAGGGCGAACGAGCGCTGTTAGCAATCATTCATGATCTCATTGGAAAGGGTGTTGTTGAAGAAACTCGTGGAAATGTATGTAATAGTCCTGTATTGCCAATTTTGAAACGAACTGACCCAACTAAACCTCCTGTGTATCGTTTTGTTATAGATTTGAGAGAGGTAAACAAAATAGTGGTTCCGCAATTTCCTGTGGTCCCCGACATTACGGCTTTACTAACAATGATTCCAGCATCTGCCTCCTGGTTCACAGTGATCGATCTAAAGAATGCTTTCTTTAGCATCCCGATTGCAGAGGAAAGCAGAGACCTATTCGGATTCTCATTAGGAGGTCGCAGTTTTAGGCTAAAACGCGCTCCACAGGGCTACTGTGAGAGTCCGTCAATCTATAGCCAAGCACTTAAAGGTCAACTTGATGCCTTTGTACTACCTAAAGGTGCAGCTTTGATTCAATATGTTGACGATCTTTTAGTGGCAGCTGATACGGAGGCTATTTGCAAAACGGCTACAGTATCATTGTTACACTATCTACATGAATTGCACCACAAGGTATCGCCTTCAAAGCTACAGTATTGTTGTCAAGTAGTTACCTATCTAGGTCACTTATTGTCAAGAGAAGGGAGAAGGTTGACCCCAGAGAGAATTGCAGCGATTTCCCGAATGACTGTGCCAAAAACCCAAAGAGATGTGCGCGCCTTTTTAGGTATTACGTCCTACTGCAGACAATGGATTCCAAATTTTTCATTGTTGGCGAAACCATTGATAGCCCTTACATGCAAAGACGTTTCATCCCCAGTACCTTGGTCTGAAGAATGTCAGAAAAGTTTTTCTGAATTGCGTGATGCGTTGTGTTCGGCTCCTGTGTTGGGCACTCCTGACTACAGTAAGCCATTTACACTATACGTTCACGAGAGGGATGGTTGCGCGTTGAGTGTTTTGACACAACCTTTTGGTGGTAAGCAACGCCCATGTGCCTACTTTTCTTCGACTTTAGACCCAGTAGCAAGAGCCTTGCCAAGTTGCTTAAGGGCAACAGCGGCAGCTGCGGCGTCCATTCGACAGTCCGCAGGTCTAGTCATGGATAACATGCTCACGGTAATGGTTCCGCATGCAGTCGACACTTTATTGAACCGAACGAAAACTCAACATCTGACAAGTGCAAGATTGTCTGGTTATGAGTTGACGTTGCTGGCCAGTCATATACGGATAAAACGGTGTAATGTGTTGAATCCAGCAACATTGCTGCCGATCGACACAGAATCAAGCGATGAAGCAGTACATGACTGCTATCTCAAAACTGAAGAGGAAACCAAGGGTCGTATTGACCTAAAAGATACTCCATTGACAGATCCCGATGGTACTTTGTATGTGGATGGTTCCTGTTTTAAGTTACCGAATGGTGATGTAACAACTGCGTATGCTGTAGTTACATTGAGAACGATTGTGGAGAGCGCAAGGTTAAGTCAGAATTCGGCTCAGGCTGCTGAGCTAATTGCTTTGACGAGAGCGTGTGTGTTGTCTAAAGATAAACGGGTGAATGTGTTTACAGATAGCCAGTATGCGTTTGGTGTGGCACATAGTTTTGGACGACTGTGGAGAGAGAGAGGATTCCTTACGTCACATGGTACGAAGATTCAACATGGAAAACTTGTAAATGATCTTTTAGATGCACTCACATTGCCTAAACAGGTGGCCATAATCAAATGTAGCGCACATCAGAAAGTAATGGATGATGTTGGTCGTGGAAATGCGTTTGCGGATGAGACTGCTAAGGAGACTGCCCGGAACCTTAGCACTCGAATGTATGTGACGAGTTCGGTTAGGTGGCCTGCAGAATCAAGTATGTGTGAGAACACTATCGAGAGTGTGAAAGCAATTCAGAATGAGGCCACCGAGACTGAAAAGACGAAGTGGAAAGAAAGTACGGGAAAGTTGGATGCGAATGGTTGTTGGACTGACTTATCGGAACAGAAAAGATGGATGTTGCCTGATGCATATGTGCTGGCTGTTGTGACTATGGCACACGGGTTAGCACATATTAGCGCGAAAGGTATCTGTAAATTGCTGTTTCCTGTGTGGAAGAATGATGGTATTACGAAATGTGCTGAACGCTTGGTTAAGAATTGTATGGTGTGTTTGATGCACAATCCTGGTAAGAGCACTCCCACTCCACCTGGCCATTTTGCCCCTCCTGCGTACCCTTTCGAAGCTATCCAGCTAGACTTTATCCACATGGAGAGATGTAATAATTTGAAATATGTGCTGGTTGTGGTGTGTGCATTTTCTAGGTGGATTGAGGCCTACCCCCTTAAGGATAATACGGCTTTATCCACGGCAAAAATTTTACTCAAAGAGTATTTTTCCCGCTACGGAATGCCTCGGGTTGTGTGGTCAGACAACGGAAGTGAGTTTGTTGGGAGCGTGATGAAGAGTGTGTGTCGCGGGTTAGGGATTGTACAGAAATTCCATAGTGCCAATCATCCTCAGTCAGCTGGTTTGGTTGAGGGGTACAATGGTACCCTTAAACTAAAACTAGCAAAGATCCAGGCTACGACAGGTCTTTCGTGGCCTGACGCTTTACCCTTAGCATTGCTGTCAACAAGGGCAACTGTACACTCCCGAGTAGGGCTCAGTCCCTATGAAATAGTGTTCGGTCGCCCTGCCAATGTTTGGGGGGTCCCTAGACCGGGTGCCTTTTGTGATCTTGAGTATCCAATGTTGATCGATTATCTTCATGACTTGACTGCTAAACTGAGGTTAATTCACCAACAGGTTCACGAAGCATTGCCGACACAGACGGAGGGTCCAGGCCACCAGCTCCAGCCCGGAGATTGGGTGGTAACGCGAAACTTTTCACGCAAGAACAATTTGGATCCCAGGTTCACTGGACCCTATCAGGTCCTCCTTGCCACGAGAACTGCAGTTCGTCTCGAGGGGCGGAAGAATTGGGTGCATGCCACCCATACCAAGAAAGTCCCCATTCCATTGCCAGCAGACTCGTGGGTAAGGAAAGGCATTCCATCAACTGAAACCGAAGGATTGCCGGCGTTTGTACCTTTCAGCGACGCACAACCTGTCGGAGAATCCTCAGTGCAGCAAAAAGGCATTATTGAACACTTGTCATCAGAAGACTCAAGACCAGAACATTCAGCTGATCAACAGGGTGTTGTCCCTTCAACGGATCTTTTGTTTAACGAACAGACACGTCCTGGGAAAACCTGATATTTTTTAAGATCCAGCACTAAAGACTAATAAAAAAAACCCCGTTCTGTCCCTTGACAAGTGCATTATCCCGTTTTCCATGATCAGTTTGAACACTCATACTATTGTAATTATTTTGTATATATTCATTGAGCTTCGTTCCTTACATTTTTTGTTTCCACAGCTGAGAGACATTTGCTTTTATATATATATATTTTTTTTTTGTGAAATAAAGGCCGTAGGGCCGCGCGTGTACTTCCTCCTGATTAGTAGGTCTTGACGCTAGGTTAAAGACCGTCGATTTCTGGGAACTCCTAGGAATTGACTATTGCTACACAGAACGAAGTGCGTCAAGAAACGTTGCGGACGGTCATAGGGAATGGCATTTTCGAAGCTGATGGACTTGGAAAGAGCTCAAGCACAAAGATTCAAGCTGCAGCAACTCAGTCGTACCAAATGTTTTGTGTTCCGAATATTCGTACTGTTTGTGACTGTTTCTGCATTATTGGCGGGTGGAATATATTATACAATGTCTTACTTCTTGCCTTCTACCATACCTACTCCTACCTCTAACTTTAAACTCACCTCCACTGTTTCTCCTCATTCTTTTCACATTTTACCTGGACATGAGCAGACTAGACGTGCAGAATTCCGCAACAATTCCTTTATTCAGCTTCTTCATCAGCATCAGTTAGTGGTTAACACTACTAATTGTTGGGTGTGTGGGTTGATGCCACATACTACGGATAAAGGAATTCCATATCTGGTGTTACCATATAGCTCCCAAGGGTCTGCTCGAGCATTTCAAACAATGTTTCGAAGCGCACTGGGTTTCCACCCCATTCGGGAACCACGTTCCCCCTACTCTGGTCCTACCTCGTACCAAAAATCTTTGTCTATAGCAATAGAGGATTTAGATAGCGATATCTATGATCCCTCGCTTATCCCTGAAGAAGAGGTACAAGCCTATAGGGTCCTAAGTAGAGGCGAATATAGTGTGTTCACTGGTGAAAAACAGCTTAAAAGCTCGCCTCCGATATGGGTCGTACCCCACATTGGTAATTTTTGTTTAATAGGTCGCGGCCGTAGATCGAAAGCCCGACTTGGAGAGAGTGCTTGCACTGAAAATTATATTTTACCAATGGTCTCGTCCCCTGTGTTTTTGGCTGCCAAGGGTACATACTTTATTTGTCATGATCGTGCATATGCATGGTTGCCCTCTGACTTCATGGGCTCATGTTTTATCGCAAACTTGTTGCCTCCGACATTTACTGTAGATGCAGATTATCACAAAACTAGAGTTGTGAGGGGCGTAATTAGCAAAGAGGATACTGCCGGTCAAGAGGCAGGAGACTTTTTCAAGGGTTTCCTCCCATTTTGGGGACCTATGGTTAATAGTAGGAACCTAAGACAGTTGACTCGAGTGGTAGAATCGACAGCTAATATTACTGCCAGTGCCCTTGGTAATATCACCACAGAACTTCAGGCCGATAGACTTATGACGTTACAAAACCGTATGGTTTTAGACGTGATCTTAGCAGATCGAGGTGGGGTATGTAAGGTGATCCATTCGAGCTGCTGTATTTTCATTCCTGATAACGCTCCGACTGTCTATCAAGCCATCTCGAAGTTGCATAAGATCTCCGAATCCATACACGTGGATGTAGGGGATTGGACGCTACTTGGATGGTTTTGGGGCCTGATGTCGACTTGGGGTTGGAAGATTCTGATGATCATTGGAGTTGTTGTAGCGTTCCTGTTCACGTGTTGCCTTTGCGTGCAGTGCGGTCCTGCCTTATGTGGCCTCTGTGCTACAACGTGTATGAGACAACCACCTGTTACCAAAGGGTCTCGGTTGGACAGAGCTATGCTACAGCAACATCTCGAGGATCTGATGAATATCGAATATGATTCCGACTAGTGCTTGCCTACATGAGGGCAAAAGGAGCGTCTGAGGTTCCGTGAAAATTGTAAGTGATGTTTTCGACTCGCACGAATATGGTCGAGTCTGGTATCTAAGAACCGCAAATGATGAGTTTAGTAAGTGTGCGCAGTTTCGCTGTGCTAACTTAAACTGATCGTTTGATATGTGGGTTTTTCATCTGTACCCACGGGTTCCATCTTAGATACGGCATCCATTTTGTCTCTTGCCCTCAAGTAGCCAGCAAACGGACACTGTCCGCTTCGTTACCCTGGGACTCTCAAGATATTAGTGGAAGACACATGTTCTTTGTAAATATCTTTTACGATGAGGGGGATGATACTATAAGGCAAATGGCCCCGCTCGAGGCTCATCTTGCCGGGCCGGTTTATTGTCTCAGCCGTGCATCTCATTAGGCACGTCCCTTTGATGCCTGTATCTTGTGTTTCCCGATACCTCCCCTTTTACACTCTTTTCAATCCCCCACTGTCTCCATCTTCCTCTGCACCTGTCCTTGTCCCTATTTCGATCTGTTTTACTGCCGATTGGAATTCACTAATGTTGGGAAGAAGGGTTTTTACAGTTGGGAACCACTAAATGTTTCCGCACTTATGTTCCGAACCTTATGTGTACCAAAGTGACCAAAGCGACCCCTCTGGGGGATAATTATTGGAACCAGGTTGTAAACTTTTGTGTACCATGTTGTCCTATGAGTAAATTCTGTATAAAAGGAGCGATCCACAGAACCAATTTGAAGCAGTCTCCCCAAGTTGCACGTGTTGTACTTGTCGTGACTTCTGTGTTCCCTGCAGTAATAAACCTTGAATCTTTGACGCCGAAGGAAGTGTCCCGTGTCTCTGTAGTTTGTGCGCCGAAACAGGTATCCCATGAAGGTTATAGGTGTTGTTCCCTGGCACCGCTGGTACTGTTAAAAAGTCCAGTCCTTCAACTGGCTCAGTCAGGGGGTTCGTCATTCTTCTGTTCGCTACTCCTACCACTTGAATAGTCTGTCCTGAAAGGGGCAAATTGGGGACTACTGCGGACCGCACAGTAGACCTGGAAGCACCAGTATCAACCAAGAAGGTGGTGGGGTGTCCGTCTACGTCAGCCTCTACAAAGGGTCCCCTCTGATCTACCTCCAGTACTGCTCCAAGGGTACAGTCCTCCTCCCCATTCAGGCACCGTCCTGACACTGGATCAAAGTAATAGTGCTCATCCCCCTCGACTATGAAGGGCATCTGCTTGTAAACCTTGTTCCCTGTTGAAATTTTCGGTGGCTGGGGAACCGGAGCCCTAGGGGCTGACATCCCCCCTTTTGTCGTCTGGGGCTTAGTCACTGTCACCTTCCGTACCGGAGGGGCCTCAACTTCCTCCTCCTCCTCCTCCTGTACCTGATTGTCAGGATTATGGGGGCACTCGTGTCTCCAATGCCCGACCTCATGACACTGGTGGCACTTGGTCGTCTTTTTCAGGGTCGCTATATCTATCCTAGGTCTCGGACCTTCTTCATTGTCCCTTTTCTGTCCCCCTGACTTCCTTCCCAAGGTGCCATTGCCTGACTGACCCTGTCCTCCCGCTTGCATCTGGACTAACATCAGTTTATCCTTAAGCTTCTTTGTCTTCGAGTCTATCTCATAACTGCAGTACCGCGCATACCTCAAAATCTCATCTAAAGGCTTATTTTGCCAACAGATCAAATGTTGCTGTATCATGAGGCAGATATCAGGCCTCAATCCCAGCACAAACTTGGATACGAACTGTCCCATATCCTTCGGATCCATCACATCTAATCCGCTGTACTGCTTGAAAATCAGCAATAGCCTCTCATAGTACTCATGCACCGTCTCTTTTGGTTCCTGCCTGGTACGATCTATCTTTACCCAATCGATGTCTTGTGGTGGTACTTTAGTTTTTAGCCACGTGATTGCCTGTTCGTACTTCGCCATCACCCTAGGTGATGGTCCATTCGTGGCAGAATCACGTTCTGGCTCTGCCGTGGGCCATTCAACACTAACCTTGCATGCTATCCACAGATCTCCAGGAACCACAATGTCAAACAGTGTGTTTAAATCAATCCACAATACTTTTGAGATTTTAACGGACCTCTCTACCTGCTTATACCATTCCACTGGGCTCTCGCGCAACTTTGGGAAAGTGTTTGTAAAGGCAGCCAGATCTCCCCTGCTCCAGGGTACATGTACATATCCCCCATGAGCCACCTCCCGCAAGGGGTACGCTTCTGCATGCATCAACCCTCCTCCCGGGGATGTCTCGATAACACTCCGCCTAACAGTCTTTTTCTTTGACCACCTTTCCTCCCATTTCTCCAACTGGGACCATGTTCGGATTCCCATAATCAGCTCCCTAATGTGGGTTTTTAATCCGATCACCCTCTTTTCTTCTAGGTCTTGATCTGAGTACTGTAACCTGTGGCACCCCTGTAGGGCTTTAGTTTTTGTCAAATCTACCATGTACTTGTTTGCCAATTCAGAGAGTTTCTCATGAGCTGTCCTAGCCTTCCGAGTGACATCCTTTGCCACAAACAACAGCTCATCTGGTTCGTACAGTTCAATCCTTTCTAGTGGCAGTGTACCTTCCACTATCTCCTCTACTTCTGATTTTAGTCTCAGCACATCTAACCTTCTTGCCTTTATTGCCGCTCTCAAGGTGCCTTGGTTAGAAGTTTCCTTAGAGTTCCTCCCGCCACCGTCCTGACGCTCTCTTCTGTTCTCTTCAGGTGTGTTAGGAGGAACCCTTCTACCTTCGCAACCCTCGCAGTCCCACTCCTGTCGACTGTCTCCGGAGGAGTGGTGGGACGCCCCCCTGCTTCCCACACCTCCGTGTTCCCATTCCTGCCTGCTTTCGGTAGCTGCACAGGGAGAACCCATCCTATTCTCTTCGTTCCCAGACCCAAACACATTTTTCGATCTGTCACTCTGAGTGTCTATTATCGTCTCCCAAGTTCTCAAATCTGGCCTTAATTCCCTCATCGACCTTGGCCTCGGTCCTCTCAAATCCATTGATCCCCTCCAACCCCCTCTTTCCTCCGAGGAGTCTGCCGATGCTACCAAAGGGGTGCTCCGTTCTACGGGTCTGGGTAATGTCTTCCACCCATCAGCCACATTAGTTCTGCCTTCGCTGGCACTCCTCTCACTCCCCTTCCGTGGTGGACTCTCGGCTTGTCTCTGTTCCGGATTATACACTGATACTATGGGACCTATAGTAACAGGTACTGTCAGGGCATCTGGCAGTTTCTGAGAATGGACCCCCTCTTCTACCCGAACTTTCTGTATTGTAAACCTTCCCACTACTCTCGTCACTGGGGAGGGTGGGGGTGCCTTTTCTCCCTTTTCTGGGGTAAACTTGTCCCCTGGGGTGTCCCATCCTTTCCCCATTTGAACCCCGCCTTCCCCTACTGGGGCTTCCCAGTGCTTTGCCGATGTTTGTGTTCCCTCTGACTCTGGATTGTATGGGGGTGGCCTTTCTGACAACAGCCTCTCTATCAGGCTGTCGTCTGTCTCGCTGTCCTCATCCTCTGTGCTCTTTTTCTGCCCATCCCCTGCACTTTCCAGCAACGTATACAACCTATCTCCTTCAATGGTCTGTACCCTCCATCTCTTGGCCATGGCATCCCATCTCGCATCTTGGACCGCCCTTACCGATCGTTTCACTCTTTCTTGTCTCCTATCTCTGTTCCTGTCATGGGCTGCCCTGATCCATGCATTTAGCGCTTCAAACTGTGTTGGTCTGGGCAAAGGTCGCAATGCAGCCATGATCGCTTTCAACTGGTATAGCACCTCTAGTCTAAACGTTCCATATTTAGGAAAGGTCAATTCCTCGTTTCCATCTGTCATTTTACACCAGTTATCAAGCCACAATATGGTATGCAACCCAACATTCGTTGCCATATAATAGGCTGGAGTATCCTCGGGTGGGGCCTCCTCCCCACCCCGAGGTTCTATCATCTTTTCGCCTTTGAAGCAATTCCGCAACACTTTAAAACATTTCATGATGAAAACCACAACGTTTCCTTGTTTACAACACTCGTTTACTTCCTGATGACAATCCTCCAATCCCAGCGCGACTTCACGCTAACCGCCCTATCCCAGCGTGGCTTCACGCTAACCGCCCTATCCCAGCGCGGCTCCTTCTGACGTCACTCGCCTCCGTTTCGCAGCAGTTCCCCTCCTCTCTCCGTTCTTCTCGCGGTCTCGCATGCGTCCCAATCATACACTGAAAATGATTACTTCCGACCAAGCAACCACTTCCCTGACTGTACGGCCACAGTCTAACTGTAATTGTCACCAACCTGGCAAATGTCTGTCCGCGAACGACCGGACAATCGCTACACTGATAGGTTACAAGCTCACGGTAACTTCCGACCAGCGTCCGTTACCCACGCACTCACACACTCGTTCCCCCTATCTCGGTCCTGCGGGCGATCAATGGTACCTCATGACCCCCTTTCACAATGGTCGACAATTACATTGGGTGTTCGATACACCCGAACCACTTAAACTCCCCTAGAGCTTAAGATTTTCTCCGGTTGCGCGCGCTCACAACCTGATCCTTTCACACTACAGGCATTCAACTCCGCAAGACATTACAAGACAACGACACAACATAACACCGCAATCTAACAACGCATGACCCTTTTCATACTCACTCTCCTCCGACCTGCCGCTTTCTGCCGCACTGTTACTCTCCGTCAGTTTCCATGGAACGCCATCCTCCGTCCTCGACTTTCTGGACACTCTTCATTTTGATCTCTATGGGCCTCGGGGAAACTCAACCTACTTCTAGATTACCCTTACTCCAGAAGGTAAACCATCCTACACTGCTACCAACTGGAATGGCGGGATTTTATCTCCAGAGTCTGCTTACCATTCTCCAGAATCCCGTCACAGGTCGACTGGACCTTTTTACCTGTCATAGAGTGAATTAGGCAACCTAGTCACAACTAAACAATTCAATTATCTCAATACCCATTTACTTTCCCCAAAGAACCACTGACTAAAGACTGAATTTAAAGGGTTTATTACATAACCAAAAATAACTGGAGATACAGGCACCTCAGCAAGAGGTTCAGAAGATAAACGGGTACTAATACAAACATAATCCTACGGAAAAGTCTCAAACGGCTAATGAATAGGACGAGGATCAACTCCAGGATCATCAGACTAAACAGGATTGCTATAACTTGAGTTCTGGTACTCATCAGGATAATAGACATAAATTCAGATCAGTCTGTCCCTACACTATGTTAGGTGACATCCCTACTCAACAATAGCCCAACCTAACCAAAAGGTGTCAGCCGTGGTGACTTCCAAAAGAAGTTCGCCCACATTCTCTTGAAGACTATAGTTCTCGACTTGCAACTACACCCTTTGCCCAACGACCGCTCTCTCTAGCTCCTCAGCTTGTCTGCTCTGCCTCCACCCTCGGGGTACTGTCCCTAATACCAAACCCCACAATGTGAATGACACGCCTTAAGGTACGCCCCTCCAGGAGGTGTTGGGTTCTGGAAATTTCCAGCATGGCGCTGGTCCATCCTTGTCCGTTCAAACGTCCTTGGGTCCCAGGCTCTTCATCCTTTCAAGTTGCTTCTTTGAATTCCTGGTTTACTCCTCCATGTCTGAGTCTAGCATCCTAACGCTCATACACAATGGGCCCTTCTACTCTACTATCTGCTTGATGAGGCGCCTGCAAAGGAATACACGCAAATAGCTCACAGTCTACAAATGTTGCAACATCTTCTGAAAAACTCTTTTATAAAACATTTCTATAGTTAAATGTTAAGCAAGACAATTTCCAACAGGCCAGCACCATTTCTATGAACTAGGCCTCAGCTTGTTATAGGCCCAACACTTTACATTAGCACTTCTTCTTAGTTCACTAGGCCCCCAACCTTAAACAGCAAATGCATTTTCTACCTTAAGCTAATTATCGGGAGTATATAAAGTCTGTTACATTCTCAGGTAAAGCAACTCTAAAAGGCTCAATTAAGTTTGTTAAACACACGTTGCATAAGAAAAAGGTTTCATTTCAACAGCGTCGCTATTCAAGCAACAAATGTGTACTTGTAATCCAACTAGTTCTCTATTCTTCATTGCGTTAAAACATGATTGAAGTCCTTTATATATACGGGTGCTGGCTACTTGTACATATGGTGCATCCCTACAATTTTCACTATAAATGGCGCTCTCCCACAAGTGTGCGACATAATTTAAGCAAGGCTTTGTGCAATTAGAAATAGCGTCCCAAAACACCATTGCAAGTACAATGCTTCACAGTGTAGCCTTGTACAGTGATATGTGGTAAGCGATGTGCAGGGATGGCAAATGTCTCAAAGCCAAACTGCTGTTTTGCATTATTCAGAGGTTGACAGGGATGAAAAGTGACCTGCACAGATATTCTAGGGGTTGAAGAGAGTGGCACTGCTCAGGAGGACACACGGACACACACACACACACACACATAATTTATTTTTGTTTTCTCATCATGGGCACTGTTATGCTTTTCATTCATCTTCCACAATTCCCCTCGTTTGCACTTCCTGAAGCACAATTAAAGACATCGTAAATGGCCATTAGTCTCGCTATATCTTTAGTATACCCCTCTTTTTCCATCCACTCCTGTCTACTATTTTCTCCTGCAGACACAGCTAAGTCCCCCCAGAATGGATCGACGAGGGCTTTTTAATAAGGTCCCTTACCTTTCCAAGATTTGCGCACTTAGTTGTTAAGGGGAGAATGATCTGCTCTGCTGCCCTTAAAATGCCAATGCGTGGTACTTTGAGTGCACAACACCGAAATCTGCAGAAGAAAAAACACAACAATTCAAGAATACACACTTATATCGACGCATCGAGGAAGTGAGTTAGCCGAAGGAGAACGTAATAGGAGGCGTGTACAAGCAAAATGCTAAACAGCTGAACAAGTATGGAACATCATTTTAGCAAAGATTCCTGCTTTAGAAACGGTTCCAGTTTCCCAAAACATGATACTAAGATACATGCCTAACAGTTCAGTCTTGTACAGTGATAAATGGTAAGCAATGTGCTGAGATAGCAAATTTCTCCAAGCAGAAACAGCTATTTTATATTCTTCCAGACAAGAACAAAAAGTGACCTGCATGGATATTCTTTTTTTTAAATTCTTTTTAGTGATGACAAGTTTACACATTGCAAACATTATACTAACATAAGCGCTCAAGGGGGTATTTTTAGCGATACATTCTACCACTGACCATAGCTCATACAAGTTCTTTGACGATTCCTAATTCGGCCAATTTATACTTAAGCTACCCCGGATCCTGTTCCTGTCCCAGCTGTGGGGGCTCACAGAGTCCTCCCCTGAACTCGTTCCATTTCTCCCAAATCTGGGAATACTTTCTAGGACACCCTCTGGATTCATATATTGTCCTTTCTGTCAACATGCACCAGTCCATGTCTCTTTTCCATGCTGCAATTGTCAGTGTCTCCAGGGCTCCCCACAGTCTTGCAATGTTCTGTTTGGCAATTATCATTCCCATTGTTACCCATACTCTCTCTTTACTGTTTAAGTCAGTAGGACCCCATATATTCAGGAGGCACATCTTTTTACTATATTCTATTTTATTTATCATCACTTCTTCCATACACTTTGTCAGCTCAGACCAATATTTTTGGATATGTGTACATTTCCAGACTACATACACGAAGGTGCCCTCTTCCCCGCATCGCCTCATGCATCCTGAATCAGTTCTATAGCCCATCTTTACCAACGCCGGGCCCGCAAGATATGTTCTGTGGAGTATTTTTAGCTGTATGAGTCTCAGCCTGGAGAAGATAGCAATGTCCCTGGCGGAAGCGAGTGCCTCTAGCCATTCCTCTTCCTCCATCTCCGCTACGTCTTGCTCCCATCTGGCTCTGAGCCAGAGGAGGGGTTCAGACATGTTGTTGATTAGTTTCCTATAAGTCAACAAGATGGATTTTTCTGGCATGTACTCATCCAAGACCCTATCCTCCAGTGGAGAGGACTCTGGTGGCGTTTCCCCTTTTGTAATTACTGCTTGCAGTGCATGTTTGATCTGTAAGTATCTGAAGTGCTCTGGACTTGCGAGGTCATACTCAGTTTGTAATTGAGTGAAAGTAACTATTCCTCCTGCCCTCCACAGATCTCCAACCTTCGAGATTCCTATCAAGTCCCGTCAGTCTTGGTGTTTCTTAAATCGCCTAGCATTACCACGTCCTAGAGTGGGGTAGCCTCAGTGACTTGTCCCTCCCAGACCTGGCTCTTCGTAGCTGTCCACCACATTTGCACCGTGTGTATTGTGGGGCCTGTCAGTTTCAATTGTGTGGGTTTGGTGTAATGTACTCTTGCAAAAATCTCCCCCCGGAAGCAGCCACTTATCCATTTGGTAACCAGGGTCTTCCCGGGGCCTGTATATGCATTGGTTAATCGCAGCGAGCTGCAATGCCGAGTAATATCTTTTGATATCCAGGAGGCCAATTCTCCTTTCGTACCACCCCCTTGTGAGCTTCTGAATTGATATTCTGGGTGGTTGTCCTTCCCACAAAAGTCTCTCTGGGGGCTTTCTATGGCCTTAAAATATTCTGCCTGCCCACTGGGCCTGGAGAGTTTTGCAGGACATATAAGAAGCACAGTAGGGACATAATTTTAAAAATCGCTGCACGTCCCAACAGGGAAAGTGGGACTGATTTCCAGTGGTTGACATTGCTTCTAAGTCTTTGTAGTGGGGGCTAACGGTTGCGCTCATAGAACTTGGTTGAGTCCTTAGAGACATAGATCCCCAGGTATTTTAATCCCTTTACTGCTTCATTAATGTTAGCACTTCTGGGTAGGGAGGGGATCTTGCCACTGAGAACACAGATGACAATTTATACTGTAGCCAGAGTTTTTCCCAAAATGAGTAAAAATATGCAGTGCTCTATTATGTGAGGTTCTGGGCGACGCTATATAATAAAATGTTGTCAGCATATAACGAGATACGATCCTCCTAGTCCTCAGCCTACTTAAGTGCCCTCATGATAGGGTATTTCCGCATCCACATCGCCAATGGCCCTAACATCAAAGAGAAGCGGGGAAAGAGGGCATCCCTGTCTGGTGCTCCTCCCGATGGTAAACACTGGGAACTTCTGGTTGTTTACAACTATTTGGGCCAGTGGGTTTTTGTACAGGAGCTAGGTCCAGCTCATGAAGCCGGGGCCAAATCAGAAATTCTTTTGTACTGAGAACATATAGGGCCAATCGTATCGAACACCATGGCAGCATCGAGAGATACCACCGCCGCGTCCTCACGTATTGTGTAAGCTCGCTCCATCACTCCATGTAACCATCGCAAATTAAGAGAGGTATTTCTAGCTGGCATGAAGCCAGACTGGTCTGGGTGCCAGTTGGGTTATTACTTGTAGTAAGCGGGTCACCAGTAGTTTTGCTAGGATCTTGGCTTCTGCATTAAGCAATGACATTGGCCTCTTATTGTTCCGATGAAGACGTATAGGACTTGTAAATCTGGCCATAGTAGTTCACAAATTCATCCAGCATCTCTTGCGGCTCAGTGAGTTGCTTACCGGATTCATCTATTAGCTCCACCACTAACCTATAGGCTTGCTCTCTGCGATCCAGCCAGGCCAGCACTTTCCTGGCTTTGTCTCCGACTTCGTAAATTCTACTGAGCATTGCCCTGTGTTGTGTTTTAGCAGCGTCCGCTGCTAGGGCCACATACTCTTTTGTCTTCATCTTTAAGGTATGCCACACCTCCTCTGTGTATTTATCTCATGGCTTCCCTTCCAATTGCAGTATATCTGGTTCTAATCTGACTAGTACTACGTGTTTGCCTTTCCCGGTTCTCGCAATCGGGAAGATAGCGTAGCCTCTGATAACTACCTTAAAGGCCTCCCACAATATCTGTGTGGAGTCAACCGAGTCCTCATTTTCACAAAAATAAAGCTCAGCTTCTTTTACGATTTTTCCCTAATGTGGGAGATTTTAAGATACCATGGATATATTGGGCTGTCCTCCCTGCCCGTGGTTCCCTCACCTCTATCAGGGCCCAAATGGGAGAATGGTCTGATATGCCCCTTGCAAGGTGAGTCACCTCTTTGATCTGTTCTAGTTGGTCTGCCAGTGTTATGATATAGTCTATTCTAGACAGGCTGCAGTGAGCCCCTGGAGTAAAATATATAGTGTGTCTCCACGGGAAGGAACACCCTCCAGGTGTCAACTAGTCCCATTGCTCCCAGAAAGTTATGGATCTGTGTGCGAGCGGGCAGAAATTCCTTTGAGGGATGGCGATCTAGCCAGCCTGAGACGACCGAATTGAAATGAACTCCGGAAGAAAATCAGTGTGTGAGATGTGAGTTTGGAGGGCATGTTGCAATTGAAGGTTTTTATAGAATTGTAGATGAGCCAGCGCATAAGTGACTGAGTTTTTGAAATGATCGCATGTGTGTCCCCCACTAGATGTCCCAGAGTTGTGAAAACCCAAGAAGGTCCTATCACCCAAAGCCTTGTAGTGATGCCACCTCCCTTAACCAAGTTTCCTGCCAAAGAGGTGTCTGTTGCTTGAGTTTGGCATTGCAGAGAGTGCATTGCAAACCTGTTCTCCAGGCCTGAAGGATTGTTTTGTCCCTAATGAGGTGGAATCATGAATGGGGGAAGTCATAAAGCATGGCTAGAATCTGAAGGAATCCCAACAGGGATAGCTCCAGGTCCAAACAACCCCTGCTAAGCCAGTTATGTATGGCTTGTAGGTTTGAGGCTAGATGGTAGAGGTTTGTCATTCCCAGGCCACCATTGTAAGGGACACGCTGGCAGTTTGCATATGACAATCAGGCCCTGGAGCCATGCCACAGGAAGGAGGTCATTCCAGTGAAGTAATCTTAATACTGTGTTTTAAATCATACCTTAATTGCTGGACAAGACATTGCCATTAGCTCTCCCTTATTCATATTAAAGTGTAGTAGTGCTTTATTGAAATTCGTAAAAAACAAGTGGGAATTCCTACTTGGGTGGAACACTTCCTTATGACTCATATGTCCCCTCATCTTAGGGCTCTTCACTGTGAGAAATAGGATCACATTCAAGGCCCTGGTCTTGACACATAAAGCGCTACACAGCAATGGTACCAGCTACATCAGGAAGAGAATACTACACTACACCTCCTCTAGAATTTTGAGGTCTTCATTCAGCCATCTGGCTATCATGCCAAGGATCCACAGGGTCAGAACTTGAGGAAGCAGATCTTTCATGTCCCTGGAGCCCAAACTCGGAAGCAACGTCCTAATGCCCTTAGAGCCACTGTGGGATTTTCCGTTTTCAGGAAACAATTAAAAACCTGGCTATTCTGCAACTAAGTGTTTCTCGGGTGGTAGCAGATAGTTACCTGTTAGCACTGGGACACTCTGTTGAGTAGTCATGTGATTTATAAATGCTGGTTCAATCATTCATTCATTCACTGCAAAGTAGGCTTCTAAGGTGATTTATATGGTGTTTTCCCTTTATTTTGTGGAGAAAACTCTTGTGGTTTACATCCATTATTTCAATCTTATAAAGTAGAGTAGACAGGATTTTTACATTATACATGGACAATAGTGATTAAAGTATCTGAGGCCTTCTGCCATATAAAGTGTCAAAGAAAGTGCATTAGTATGTGCCATCACTTTCCCAGATAAATGTAAGATATGTTCTTTCACAGACACATTGGATACAAATTCACACATTTCAAATCCTGGGTGTCTAATCCCCACTTGTAACTTTTCAGTTTTCTACTTCCCTTATCAAAGAATATCATCACTTTACTTTTATTGATATTAATTTTTAAGTGATGACCATCTGCGTACTCCTGCAAACTAGCCAGTCGCTCTCATGAGCCTTTGGAGTTAGTTCTAGGATCACAATATCATCCACATAAAGCAGTGAAATGATATTCCAATGACCCATCTTTAAAGCATCCTACCTCAAGAAGCCAGAGCCAACGGTACATCCCAAACATACAGAGAAAATAGTAGAAGGGCTAACAGACAGCCATGGTTAAGACCGTTTATCAGAATTTTAGGCGATAATCCACGATTGGCCCCAAGAAGTACATGACACCAAGTAGAAGAGTAAAGTGCAACAATAAGATTAAGCAGGTGATCTGGGATGTTTAAGATTCTATGCTTTCGCCAGTGAGTGGGATGGTCTGCATGGCCAAAAGCCATGGAAAAATCAATAAATTAGGCACAGACCGGCATATTTCTCCAGTATTCATTGGAAGGCTGTAATGTTAGCTAGAGTTGAGCTGTTAGAACTGAAACCAGCCTGCTCCAACGGAATGATGTTATTTACGTCCGTCCACTCTTGGAGATGGATTTGCAATGAGTTCGCAAAATGTTTCCCTTTTGAGTCGAAGAATGCTAGTTGTCTGCAATTTTTAGGGAGGGTCATATAACCTTTCTTATGTAGTGGTAAAATGATACTACCTCTCCAATACAAAGGATTGAATTCGATTGATAACAGTAGTTAAAAAGAGTAGCCAAATAGACTGATCAAAGGTGTACCTCCGATTTTAAACTAGTTATTGGAATTTGGTCAGGGCCCCTTGCTCCTACTGGTCTTGCATTATGTATGATCTCTTTGATCAGGGTCCTTGAGGGAGTTACTGACTCTCCCCCTTCAAAGGGGGGTACCTACCATGGATAGAAAATCCTCATCGGCTCGATGGTTGGTTACATAAAGGCTTGAAATATACAAGCCCCACTCGCTACTTGAAATTGAGGTCATTTTAATCCTAATCCTACTCCCAGTTGATATATTAATTATGTGCCAAAACCATCTTCTGTCTTTCTTTACAGCAGCTTCCAGAAGATCTATCCAGATCTTATCAAACTGCTGATTTTTCACAGTAGCTTCCTTTCTTGATCACCTCCTTTTTAATACTTTTATCTTTTTTCTTCTTCCCCTTGAAAATTATAAAAATTGTTGCCTTTGCAATTTGTTGAATAATTTGTTAAAGCTAAAATCTTAATGGGCAATTTTCAGAGATGTATTATTTACCCAAAATGCCCCACATGGGAAAGTTTTCTGCTACCAGGTACTGAACATCTTTCTCAAAAGAGGCTCCCAAGATTTTATCCGTTAGCATTAGGTTGTACTGTACTTATTAGCAAATCGTTTAACTTTCCTTTCTTGGAAGTGTTCCCTAGTACTATCCCATTCGCTACACTGAGGTGCATTGTGTCAGCCTTATAGTTCCAGGGAGAGGACTTTTCTGGTGTTAGAATGATGTTTAGAGAAATTATTTTATGACCGCTTCACAACGAGTAGCTGCAGGTTAGTTAACAAACTGAACATTTGAAAGGATGTAAGACTATAATCGATTAAGGAAGGCTTCTTACTTCTCTTACATGTGAACTGGGCAGGAATATCATTGGGCAATCTTCCATTTATGATTATATACCCATTATCCCTACACACACCCAAGAGAAGCTTCTTTCTTTTATCAGCTTTACAGGAAGGTGCTAGTAAGGGACTCATGGGTACTGTCATGTTTTTCATTTATCTTCCACAGGGCACTAGTGAAGTTTGTTGCCCCTGTACCATTCAAAATATCAGTTGAAGAGCTAACAACGTGAATTAACACAAGGCACACACCAAGCAGGGAAAATGATGACATGAGAAGTAGCTGCTCAGGAAAGGGCCAAAGATCTCTGAGACCTCACTGTTCAGAACAGTTGAAAAGGGTCAGAGTAAGAGGCTCAGTTAAGAACTACCAATAGAGAACATATCTTGGAATAATTTTCAATTTGAGAGCAACAGCCTACTCAAAATCATGGTGTGTGGTGCCGCTTTTGCTTCCCCTGAATACTGCACAACAGGTTCATGCCACCAAGAGACACAGTTGGGAATTACGCTTTTGGTACCAGAGGAAAAGTGTAATTATGAAGGCAAACAACTGCAATAAGCAGACACAACACAAAAAAAGACTCAATCTATGACTTCCTACTAGACATGCATTCAAACAAAAAAGTTGCAACATTGACTCTCAATGGGTTCAGCCTTCGCCCCTGGTTTGTACCAGTTGCAGTCAAGGCACTAACACCGTAGTCAACCAAGAGGTCAAAGATGATCAGCAGAGTACATTGAGTCACATAGATTTCCTCCAGAGATTACAGAATCACAGCATGGACAACCCAAACTCTGGAAGGAGAACACAACACTTGCTAATTCACTAAATCAAAGAACTGTAATACAAAAGACGAGAGATGGAACAGATCCTGCTATCAGAAAATGTATTAAATGAGGAGAATGTTATGATTTATGTGTAAGAGAACTTTGCATGCTTTCTTCGCAACTAGGCTCGTGGCACGGATGTTGAGCGACGCACATGGAATGTACAGTCCGGTACATTCGGTGTAGGCCGAGCAATGATCGATGAAGACGGCAGTTGATGGACTATGAAGGCGAGGGACCCTAATTCAATGTGATGAGCGAATAAACTTCTACATGAAACGTCAACTGGAGTGCGTTTGTCTTTACTACAATTTAGCAACAATCGCCTGCACTCCCTTCACTCTGAAGTGTGAATCCACATTACTTGCAGTGTTCAGCCATAAGGAATTGTATTTCGGTATACTCTGCTTGGAAAAACTTGTAACATCAGTGGACATTTGATATAATTCTTCAAGATTGCATTAAGAATCAACGTGAAAAGGTACTGGAATACTCAAATTCTTTACAAAAACGTACTAGTAGCAGTTGAAGGCTTGCACTAGCAAGATTACGTCTCTGTCATCGCTGCGAGTTTGGCTGGCTTCGAGGAAGAGTGTGTGATGTCATACATAGCACGCTGTGTGCAACGCCATCTTGAATTGGTTTGGCTCCACATTTAGCGATCATCTTTAGTTTCCTGCACATCACAGGTGATGGCACACAATCTTAAAAGTGTGTGAGTATTTTATGCTATTGATTTGCAGTGATCTGCACACCTACCTACAATGCAGGTGACACCACAGTGATTTGAACACTTCTGATAGCAGAATAGGATCATTTTATTTTCCTTTGTGTTTTACTCGGCGATCTGCACATCGGCAATGGTGGAGTCACACTTGATTGGGGCAAGTGCTTATAAATGATGATGTGCACACCAATATACGTGCAACGTCATTGTTTTTATTTTTTTATTTTCTTTATACAATATCATTATGGTGATCTGCACACCTTTATTTGCACATCACTTTTGCTCAGATTATTGAACCATTGCATAGTGGTTGACAGTTTCCCATTGCATAATATTTCAGATATGTTGTTATTAATGAATAAAGTAAGATTTTTCACAAGGCTGTACCTAAAATAAGCATATCAACACATTTCATTACATCCCCACTCAAAACATGTTACTGCTTTTGTTACTATGGAAGGTGTCTTCCAATTTAGAAGACTTCCCTTCGGCCTGGCATCTGATGCCAGTGTTTATCAACTCATTATGCATAATTTATTTAAGGATGTTGGAAACGTACACTATTTTCAAGATGACATTTTAATTACAGGGGTGGGTGAATCAGATCATAATGGTACACTGATTAAAGTACTCAAAGTGTTAAGTAATGAAGGACCAACATTGAGGAAATATAAGTGCCAGTTTCTGCTGAAGGAAATAGAATATTTAGGTTATATTATTTCAGAACGGGAAGTGGAACCTAAAGAGGGCTTGCTGAAATCGATTAGGTTAGCTGTCACCCCCAAAGGAAGAGATCAGGTAAATCATTTATGGGATTTGTAGAGTACTATGCCAAGTTTGTAAGTAATTTTGCTGACAAAACAGAGCCTCTTAGAGAATTATTGAGGAGAGGCAAGCAATTTGAGTGGGGAACTAAACAGGACATATCTTTTATAAAGATTAAGAGTGAAATAGTAAATGCAGGTATCTTTGAGCCTGGGAAGAAACCTTTATTAAGTGTGATGCCTGCGCTCATGGTATCAGTGCTGTTCTGTCTCAGGAGAAAGATGAAAAGGAAAAACCAGTAGCATTTGCTTCATGCACACTCAATAAGTCAGAACGCAATTATGCTGTCATTGAAAGGGAGGCCTTGGCTGCAGCTTGGGTTGCTCAGTATTTTTGCACTTACCTTTGGGGAACTCAGTTCACATTGAAAACAGACCACAAACCATTGGTGAGTATTCTGCGCCTGGGAGGAGCAGACAAAGGTTCGTCTCGTTTGATGCGTTTTGCTGCAAAGTTGCAAGACTACAAGTATAACATTTAATATGTTGCACGATGGAAAAATGTGCATGCTTACTGCTTGTCTAGACTAGCATTTAATGGTGGAGATGTAGATTTAGAAATGTAGGATGATGTAGTGTGTTCAGTGGCAAGTATTGAAGATGCTTTGGAAGAGGGATTTTATTCTATTACCAAAGAGGAGTGGCAGAGAGCAGCAGATGAAGATGATGTTTTTAAGAAGTTGGTGAACAGCATTAGAGTTGGTTGGAGACCAGAGGGGGATTTTAGGCCTGTTATGCAAATTTACGTTAAGTTACAAGAAGAGCTTAGCATTGGAGCTACGGACAGTTGAGTCCTAAGAGGTGAGAGATATGTGCCTTCGAAAGGTGTGAGGAAGAAGTTATTTCTGCTTGCACATGAAAGTCATTTAGGAGATATGCTTACTAAAAAACGTTATAAAGACAAGTATTGGTGGCCTGGAATGGATGAAGATGTGAAAGTTCGGGTAGAGGATTGTTCATTATGGAGGGTGCGTGAGAAAAGATTATGGTTAAGATTAAGATTAAGAAACACAAGTTATGGGTTCATTGAGCGAAAATGATAGAGGTAGTGCTTAGGAAAAGGTGTGCCTAGATTGTATAGGTCCCATAGATTTCTTGTCTGAAAATAATAGGTTTGCATGGTGTTAGAGGATATTCATTCTATGTGGGTAATTGAATATTTTTCAAAGAATATCACAACTGAAAAAGTATTAAGGAATTTGGGATTTATTTTTATGAGAGAAGGTTGTCCGGGAATATTGTCAACTGACAATGGTACACAATTAATGTCTCACACAATGCAAAGTTTCTTGAAGGGGAATGGCATAAGACATATACGCACTTCTCATTACAATCCTCACAGAAACTGTATGGTTAAGCGCATTAATTGGGTACTAAAGGGTACCATACAGTTGGCAGTAAAAAGTAAAAGAGATGTTAAGAAGTGTGTTGAAGGTTTTGTTTGGCCATATAATACGGCGGTGAATGGAGCGACAGGTAAGACCCATTTCAAAAGGATGAGAGGTAGAGAAGCGAAGACACAGTTGTCACCTCAATGGCTATTCGAAAGTAAATTGCATAAGGAAAAAACAACAGTAAATGAGAATATGGGACGCATAGAAGAAGGAGATTTAAAACTAATTTAGAAGGAAATAAGATAGGGTTAATACATTTTCCAAGCCCATGGAGGTGAAAGAAGTGCATGGTTGGCATGTGGTGTTGAAAAATAGACAAAAGTGGAACAAAAGTCGAGTAGCATTATATTTTTAAAACAAAATCAACAAAAATCAAGGGAATGGGTTGTAGAAGATAAAGATGCAGAAATGCATGATGATGAGTTCACGTTTATGGTAACCAGTGGTAGGAAAGTAGGAACCTTTAAAGATTTGGGTAGTATGAGGGATGCAAATAGTCTGAAGTAAGAGAATGATGGGTCTGATAAAATTAGACATTTGGTAAGATCTCCAGTTAGACATCATCGATTGCATTGCATGTCAGTTAAATTTGCTGACTAGTTAATGAAATAGTAGTTACATTACAAGTCAAGTTGGTAGAACAGACATTGTACTTTTGTGCAGATGTTTGCTCTGCTTGTTTAGGCTAACTCGCTTGGTATTTTTATATTTCAATATATGGGTCACCCAGTTGTTATTCTTTTCTAATTAAATTTTTTAAATTTTCATTATCAATCGTTTGTTTCTGTAAAACAAGGGAGATGTGTTATGATTTATGTGTAATGAGCTCTGCGTGCTTTCTTCGCAACCAGGTTCCTGGCATGGATGTTGAGCGACGCCCATGGAATGTACTGCCCCGGTCATTCGGTGTGAGCCGAGCAACGATCGATGCGGACAGCAGTTGATGGCTTAAGCAGGCGAGGGAACCTCGTTCAATGCGATGGGAGAGTAAACTTCTACATGAAATGTCAACTGGATTGCGTATGTCGTTAACTACAGATAACAGCAGAACAGCATAATGGGGAGGAAATCAGAAAAGAATTGGAAGCCTAGTTTGTGTTTTCTGGATTCAAAGCAGGCAGGAGACAGCAAGACACTGACCGCAGCTGAAGAATGTGCTGTGGCATCACCAGGGTTCCAAGACCGATCAAGAGGCCTAAGGGGCCTTAAGGAAGGTGATGGTGGAGATGGTTAAGAAGCTAGAGGTTGGAATAGTATTGACATTGCATTGATCAGCTCAGAGGTGCAGGGACAATTCACTGGGAAGAGATTAATCCTGAGAGTGACAGATAAAAGGAATACATCTATTTGGTGGTCATATTGGAGTCAGGGACCTAGCATGTGTACCAAAGAATTTCTGCTCTTGCACAAAGAACATGAGATCAACTCAGAGAAATATTCAACAGAGTTATAGAAGAAGGACGGCCACCCATCCATGTTGGGGTCTGACTTATCCACTCATCTCTGTGTCTGCCTCAGTTGGTAGGAGAGGCTAAGAGATGGAGGAAATGGTAGACTACAAAGGTAAAAACAAGGGAGCAACTCCCTGCTGCTGGGTTATCATCCATGCATATGTATATTGTTCTACTGGATTTAGGTTAAAATCTATTTCCAGAGAGGAAGTAAAAGTCTGTAAACTCAACAAGAGTCATAACAATAATAATTAGAATAGACAGACTAGAGCACATGATGAAGGGGGTTGTCAGATGACAGTCATGGAAATCAACTGCATCAGCCGATGTTCATATAACGGTACAGTTACTGATGATACAGGATTAAGCCCTCTTTTTGGGACAGAAGCTTTAGAAAACACTGCATCAAAACCAAATAAGGATCTTAGGGCTTCAAGAGGATGCTGGAAATCAAAGGACTTCCAGTTGGAAGTGAAGACCCTAGCCCCTTCATTATCAAATGGGTGATTGATGCTCTAGGTTCGACAGAGAAAACAATGCAATATATATTGACAAGTGCTACATGACCAAAGAAGTTGCCTCTTCAAGTCCTGGAAAGAAAACACTTGCCATACATTAATATTGTGTGTCACAGATCAAAGGAATATTAGCTCCACTAAGAACGCTACAGAATGTTAACGTTTCAAGCCATACCTGTAAACGTATAAAACTGGAGAGTTCTCAACTACTGAAAGCAGAAGTATTTGGCCCCGGGAGTAAAGGTGATTTCATTGCAACCTACTGAATTGAGGGTCATCCATGGCAAGAAGAACTACTTCTTTGGACACCATATGAAGACAGAGGTTATTTGTGACTCTGTGGGAAGGCGAGCAGGAGTAAAACTGAGGATAACTTAGATTAGAGTATGTTCAGTGTTCGACCATTGACTATGTACTTCCGTTTCCTGTTCATTTCACATGGTGACTGATTGTGGGAAAGGTATATCTGTTAATTGGAGAGAGGGGTTATGATGCCAGCCATATGGGAAGACATGATGGGTTAAAAAAGTGTTAAGATAATTTTACTTTCTTAGTTCTCCGGGAACTCTAGAAGTTGGACTCACGTAAGGACTCCTATGTTATGCACCATTGTTCTACATTTCCATAATAACAGTGTAGGTATCTGTGAGATGTATATGGTTGGGCCAGAAACCATCCATGTTTGTGCCATAGTGTATACAATTAAAAAATCAAAGCGATAATAATAAAAACATGCATAGTTGTAAGGAAATTATATCCTATTTCGATTACCTTTGATACTTAAATGACACTCAAATTACTGTAGGAAAACTAAATTCACTTCCAATTACATTAGGTAAATTATCTGTTCATTCCATTTTTTTTCACCTAGTTGCTACAATTGCACGTCAGTCACCCCAGATAATTTAGGTTTGGTTATAGGGTATTATTATGGTTCCAGGTTTTAGTGAATTTTACAGATATAGATAGAACATCATCTATTACCCTGTCTGAATTAATTTTTTTTTGTGAAAAAACCCCAGAACATTTGTATTATTTAGAGAGATTTTCAGTACTGTCATTATTGGCGCCTAAGTCAATACTCATTGTCATGCACAATAATTTAACAAAAGGGTCAAAGCTTCCTAATGGGGTTTAAACAATTGCTTATGAGTGTACTATTAAAACTGTTTCAGCTGTGCATATGGTTGTAGTATAAGGGCCTGAATTTGAGTACGGTGGTCCGTACCCAAAGTGGCGGTCCAATGACCCCCACACTGCGGGATCACCCGTAGTATTATGACTGCAGAGGTCGGACCTCCACAAGACCAACAGCACCGCCGAGATCAAGGATGCCTCTGGGCCAGCGGTCTTTAACCAACAGGAATATGTTGGTGGTGCTACAGTCTGCACTGCCGATTATATTCCACGTTGACATTTCACTGCCCTTTCCAAGGCAATGAACCTGCTCTGAAAAGGGTGGAGGAATGGCAATGGGCCCCCTTCGGGATTTTGGCATGAGGGTGTATGCGGGGGGCACATGTAGTGCCCCCCTGGATTTGCACCCCCTTTCGTGCACGGTTTGGCATGGTTATGCATATATGTCACTTCGTGCAGGAATGTGCAGTCAACGCTCTGACTGTGGCGGTATGCATGATAGGCTCTTCTACGAGCCGAGCAGACCACTGCCAGACCACTGCCATCGCAGGACCGCCCGCCAGACCTAGATTTAACTCCTAATCTGGCGGGCGGTCTGACCGCAGCTTTGGCAGTCCTACAGAAGTCAAAGTCGTAATAAGGCTCTTAGTCCCAAGTTTTCTATATAAGTGCATTGATATATCAAATAAATGCAGAAATAAACTAGTTACAACGTAATTTTTCGGGACAACATAAAATAGATACGGATGTCCAAAGCAACAATTAGCAAAATACAATGGTTAAATGCAGATTGAACGTCAAAAGAATAAATAACTTGAAACTGGAAGTCCTAGTTATTCTAAGCCTCTGCCAGCAAAGGCCGAAATTTAAATGAATAACAACTATTTGCATTGAGTGCTTGAACTTGGTTTACTTGTAAAGTCCTTGTTTTTTCACTGCACAAGTCCGATGAAGCAGTCGATGGAGGAAGTTGGCATCAATGCTCGGAGTCATGTCTGGTGAAGCTTTAAGTTAGGGAGGGAGAGTTACACTCCAACCACAGCCAAGGGTCCAGGACCTTGGGGACAGTACTTGGGGTCAGGACTCACTCCCACAGAGACCAGGTCCAGTTGTGACTGGTCACGTGGAAAGCACGAAAAGGCCTCTGGAAGTTTGTCGTTATCCTGTAGCTTAAAGAGGAATCAGCCAACTGATGCTTGTAGTCGCTTCTGGGGTCCTGGAGTCAAGGCAAGCAAGTCCAAACGTCTTTCAGGTTCTTCTGACAACAGAGTAGTCCTTCTTCAGATTCTGGGGTGCCACTTTTATGCCCAATGCTAGGATGTGGGTGGGGGAGAAGTGTAGGCAATCCTTTGTCCACTCTCTAAACCAGTTCTGGGTAGCTCCCCACCCCTCTGTGTTTTTAACTAGAAAGACAAAAGGGAAGCATGCCTAGGTGTGAGGTTTATCCGCCAGTGACAGGATAGGTATCCTTTGAAGCCCAGGAATGAGCTTAGCCCAGCCCCCAGGCCATCCTGTAAAGGAGAGAATCTCCCTTTATCCACTGTCTGGGAGCAATACACACCACAGGTGTGGCATCAGTATTCAAGTGACATTTTGGATACTGGCAGAAAAGCCTTTTGGGTCTAGACAGTTAAAGGACATCTTTCTAAAAGGGAATTTTCCTTAACAGTAATATTTAATCCAACTTCTCTTTAAGTTAGATTGTAACTTTTTTTAAAGATATCTTTTATTGTTTACAGCTCAATAACAGCAATACAAACAATAAACAGACAAAAACTACAGTCATCTCCAAACATTTGACATGCAGTAAGAAGTGATCACAGGTCAGTGCCCACAGAAGAAAAAATCACGAGTATCATGTCCCAACACTCTCCTGTCATGGCACCGCAGGTGCAAGGTCATCGGTAGCAGAAGGTACCTGCGCCTCACTCTCAGAGGAAATCTCCTGCACCTCCCTCCTCCCGTCCCAAAAACGTAGTCGGCAGCTAACTCCAAGCTTGCAGGTTGTCCTCCACCCCATCATCATGACTGCATGTCCGGAGGTGTACTTCTTCTGCAACCGCCCACTCACTCACATCCCTTGCCCAGCCATCCGCACTAGGCCCAGCCTGCCCATCCAGGTAATTGCAACTCTATTCTCCGCAAATAGCAAGGGCAAGTGCATACATTTAAGTTCCATTCTTTTGCCTTTACACTTCTTAACATCTCCCAACAGGCAAATGACTGGATCCAGCTAATTTGCTGCCCCAAGGACAGCGGTCACTGACTTCAGAAAAGACTCCCAAAAAGTGTAAACCAAGGAACAGTACCAGGCAAGGTGCAAGAAAGACGTCACCGGGCCATGACATTGATGGCAACCACTAGGCCTACTGGAGTGTATCATATGCATCAGCGTAACATACGTACGGTACAAGAAATTAAAATGGAGCAGTTTAAATCGTGCATTACAGGATAAAGTCTGGACCATCGATCAAAACGTGCTTCACTAAGCATCTTCCAGGGGCACCCCTAGTTCCTCTTCCTAAGCAGCCTTGGCCAGGAATGAGGTTTGATGTTTGTCAGTGATTAAGGCCCTATACAGGTGCAAGACTAAATGGCAGGCTCCTCCCAACTCCAACAAACCTCAGAACAAGAGTGAAGTCGATGGGGCAGCCAGAAACGTAGGCCTTATTTCCCTAGTTATGGCAGCTATACTGGCATGCGTTAAAAATTGCCCATTTGCAATCCCGAAGGCCTCCTGAGCAGCTTCAAATGGGACAAAGTCCTCATTGGGATACAAGTCTCATAGGCCCTCACATCCAACACCTAGCCCGGGAGTAACATCAACAAACTCAGAAAGTGTACGAAAAACTTATAGGTCCCAAAAATGAAACTCCTGAGCAAAGGGAGCTCTTCCCCAACACTACCTTAACAGCTCTCTCCCAAAGGGACACCGTGTTCCCGATAAGGCACAATAATGGCGCCTCATCCTGTCCCCCCGAAAACAACAACTGAGGGAGAGTAGTACCACGTACCTCCTCGGCCAAAAGCACCTTCTCCTAATTTTTCCCCTCCGACAACCAATAGGCAGCATGTTGAAGCTGGGAGGCCAGTTAATCCATATCCAATTTGGGAACCACCAGCCCACCCTCCATCATGAGCAAAAACAGGAATTCACATGCCACCCTCCTCCTGCCGCCCGCCCGTATATGCGTTGTGAAAAGAGAATGCAATCTCTGAAATATCACCCGGGATAGAGTGTCAAACTAGTGCTGCATAGTATACAGACAATAAGGTAAAAACACAATTTTAGCCACGGCTACTTGTCCCATTAGTGACAGCGAAAGGGTGTTCCAAAATTAGACCGAAGAACCTAGACCCTCCGTGACTCTGTCAATATTGCAGCAAAGTCACTGCAAGGCATTGCATGCCACCATGATCCCCAAATAATGAAATTGCCCAGTTTGCCATCTCAGAGGCAGGAGAGGCAAGATAGCGGGGTCCACAGTCATCAGTTTACCCAGTGGAAACAGTAGTGATTTGCCCTGATTGATCCTAAGAACCATAAGCTCCCCAAAGGTGTCTAAATATCGTAGAAGCAAACGTAAGGACTCTTGCGCGCAGTAAGTTAAAATAGGGTGTCGTCTGCATAAAGAGACACTAGGTGATTCACATTGCCCACCCAGATACCCCACTCTGACATCCTCTGTCAAATCTGGATCGACAGTGGCTTAAGTGCAATGGCAAAAGTAGAGGAGAGAGAGGGCAGCCCTGCTGCATACCTCTACCGACCGCCTACGAGTCAGAGAACAAGCAACCCCCCTTCACCCTTGCTGTCCGTGCAGTACACAAGAAACACACCCATGACTGATACTGCATGCCAAATCTCAATTTCCAACACACATCAGAGATAATGCCAATTCACCATTATTGAAAGCCTCAGCAATATCAACAGAAATCACTGCCACTTTGTAACAAAGGTGTTCCATGCGTAGATGTGATGAAGTAGACATAGCCGAGTAGTGTCTTAAGTTATTTATTAAGTCCTTAACCCCTTCCATGCTCATGACGAGCCAGCTCGTCATGCAGTACACTGCTCGTGTGCTCATGACGAGCTGAGCTCGTCATGAACAATGGGAATTCAATGAGTTCAGCACCAGGGGAAATTATCTCTAGCATTCAAGGTGTTAAGAACAGTGGTATCAGCCCCGTCAGGAGCAGCCTGCCTGCTGCTCAGCCCATCTTCCAACTGTCAACACTCACACCAGGCACCCAAGCATTCCACCCATGTCCATCACACCAACAATCCACACAGAACACTCACACTGGCTGAGCAGCTAGGAACTAGGTAAAAGGGAACATCATAAACATAACAAGAAGATACTACATTATCTTCTCCCCTTAAAATTGAAAAATGATAAAACCATACTAAAATGAAAACTATACACAACAATGTACAAATTAAATCACTAGTCCATGGCACCAGGGATGGATGGGAATAACCACATCATGAGAGGGCACGAACACTAAACAAAAGAGGAATGAAGAATGAAAAGATACACATGAAATATCACACAACCTCCTCCTTTAATATAGAAACAACTAGAAAGTATAGAGAACGATAAACTCATTGACAAATAGTCAGATATCACATGACAATACATGTGAAACACTGTGAAAAGAAACATGATAGAAACATACTCCGAGAACTCTAACACTGTGACGAGACACATGGGAGGAATGCATCCCCAGAACTTAAACATTATGGGTGGACCACACCCATGTACGTATTCCTTACTATTGACACAAACACTATGGGAGGACTGCACCCATGTACAGACTCCTTACTATGGGTGGACCACAACCATGTACGTACTCCTATCTAAGGAACACAACCAAGAAAAATGTGAAGAAGGGACTATAACCCAATTTTCCACCCCTCATGTAAGGGACCAAGTGTAGATGGGACTAACACTCATTACTAACTGCGTAGGTGGGACTAACACCCATTACAAACTGCGTAAATGGGGCTAACACTCACCACAACAACAAAATATGAAGCATAACTTAACTAACACACACTACATGACCAACATGCAGCAGATAGTGACTCACAGACATAAGAAACACGACAACATAACATTAAATGGGACTACCAACCATAAACTGTGATAAAGGGAGAGACAACCCTTAAACCACCCCTCAAGTAAGGGAAAAGTGGCTACAAGGTGGAAGTAGGACTGAAACCCCTTCCCATCCCTCATGAAAAGGATACAAAGTTTGCAAAAGACAAGCCAAAACACATCAAAAAACAAAAATGCCACCCTCCTGTAAGGCTCAATATACCCACCCAACATATAGAAATGGGCTTACGAAAGATCGAATTTAAGCACAGCATACTAAGCATATTATATAAACATGCACCTCAAACATAGAATTTCTATAAGCTTTATAAAAAACAACAAAGAGGCAAAGTCAATGTTGTGCCTGTCACCACGATATTGTGACACAGGCCGTAGTTTGAGACATCCCTCACTCTTACCGATGACATTAAAAATACAACCATAATATGTTCCTTGCAAACAGACTGCACTTCGTTGGGTAGCTCAGGTTCACAAAACTTGAGTAAGAAAAGAACAATGCTGCAGAGGATACTGGCTCCCCACCACAGTTACACCACTGTATTCATTGCAGATTACTCACAATCTAAGCTTGACCGATGTACCAATTACATGCAGCACTGCTAGTTCATTGAAAGTGCCAGTTCTTTGAACTATCTGATGACTTTGTTGGTTTATCAGACTTACAGCAACCAAAGAAAGAAAACACACATCGAACTGTAGGCAGTCCAGTGACCTCTGTGGGTTTAATAGCAAATACATTTTTTTTAAACTCGAACTCACCAGTCAAACAGTAAAGATATCCCCAAGGCAATTTCAGTGAAAACGAAACATTGCGCTTAACGTGAAAAGCATTTCAAAAACAGCCAAAAAGACGGCAGATATATGAGTCCTCCGGATGAAGAGGAGCTTGAGGAATAATGCAGGGAAACCCAAGATGGCAGCACGCACAAGCAACGCACGCGGACTGGCTCCCGGCGCATCCATACTGCAAAGCGTCTCTAAGCAGCATGCCGAGGAGCATAGCAATGAAGAGAACAGCCTCTGTGTGACTGCAAGATGACAATAGGTATGAAACATGCGACTCACGCGCGCCTCCGTTTTTAAACTGCACACAGAGGTTTAACTGCCAATAATCCAGGGTCGGCCTCATGTGTTATAAAAAAAAAAAACTCCGAATTTAGGGCCAGATGTATCAAAGGGTTTTGTCCATTCTGTGTCTATGGGGAAATGTGTTGATACATAGGGCCCTTACTCACCAATATCCCGCTCTGTCAGCCAATGTCAGGGTAAAACTTCCAATGAGTGTCACACCATACCAAATAACAGTGACAAATTTAAATAACCGGCATCAGAACATACTTTACATGACAGAAATACAGACTTGGCAGAAATAATGTTGACTGTAAATGCAGTTGTGTAGGCACTCATTTCACCGCACTTGGAGTCAAGACTTGCGTTGTGCCTGCAGCCATATCTTCATGGACTCCCAACATGTTAATATAGAATCAATCTGTATTCTGTTGCACTAGATGTAGCACATAATACTTCTTCCATCAAAGTCCAATAGATGAAATGTTTGTGAGCAGAGCACGCCTGGGCTTGGGCTGTCTGGGACACTGGTGGGGCTGCGAGGCGTGTTGCTCCAGTTTCTCTTGTTACTTGTGATGCTCCAATTGATTTGTTTCTTGTGGATTATTTGCCTTCTGTGTCCACACTTCCTCAGTTGTCTTTTTTGGACCATTCCCTCCAGGTAATGTACTTGCGCTGACTGTGTGGTAATTTGTGAACCACTACAATTTCCATGTGCTCTCTGCACTACTATTTTCTGTAGGTTTCATCCAACCTGAAGACATCCTTGACATGTCATCTTTAACTTCCTTCAGACCACTTGAATAAGCCTCCAATTTGTCACCAAAATGTAACAAAGATGTTCCATGCGTAGATGTGGTGAAGTAGACATAGCAGAGTAGTGTCTTTTAAGTTATTTATTAAGTCCATAAGAACAGTGGTAGCAGCACCAGCAGGACCAACTGTCAACACTCACACCAGGCACCCAAGAATTCCACTTATGTACATCACACCAACATTCCACACAGAACACTCACACTGGCTGAGCAGCTAGGAACTAGGTAAAAGGGAACATCATACACATAACTTTGTGTATCACATGCATCAGCCGATCAGGCTCATGGTTGTGTTACGCCCTGGAACAATACTGAACTGGTCCTCATGAACCAGTTGGGAGCTCACCAGCTGCAGCCTAAGAGCAAGTACGTTACAAAGCACCTTTGTGTCCGTGTTAATAATTTTAAGTGGCTTCAATACCATAGAAATGCAACCCTCTTACATAGACGGGGCAAAACACCATGTTCGCAAGCCTCTTAACACACCTTGACCAGCCGTTGTGTAAGGTCCGGAGCAAAGGCATGGTAAAACTCAGCCGGGAAGACATCGCCCCCTGGCATCTTCTCCCTGGAAGACACACAAGAGCCATCCTGACCTCTTCCAACGTGAGATCTGCATCCATTTCCTGGACCACCACCTCCCCTAACAGCGGAATTGGCAGACTTGCCAGAAAATCAGCAATATGCCCTGGGCCCAGACGTCTTGGACAGGTACACACCTGTTCCAAATGCTCCCTAAGTGTTGTCACTATGTAAAACTGCGTGTACGCTTCCAGCCCCTGGGAAATCCCAAGGTGCAAATTGGGGGCATGTAGAATCCTCCTATCCTCCTATAGAGGTCCCAAGCCAGGAGCCGCCCAGAGGTGTCCCCCTCTCTATGAAGAAATTGTCTATAAGACTTCAGGGTATAGTTCTCAAGCCTATCTCTCACCGTGGGCACCTAGTGCTGAATCCCCATCTTTGCCGTCAACAACAGGTACCGCCCTCCACATCCACTTCCATATAAGCTAATGCAAACAGCACTCCAAGGGTAAACCAGACCAGTATTCTCCATGAAAGTCCAAAGTAATCAATGTGCCAGGATGTGCACCATTACTCCCCTCCCTCACACAAACATACATACCCTACCCCGTAAATCCAACAAAGGTAAAACCCCTTTACCGCTCACATGAACCAATATTAAGATAGTCAGAACCATAAAGTGTGACCGTATGTACACCCACACAAACACTGAAACACAGCAACAAACCCTTCATTCACACCATACTTCCTCACCTTCCATGTCCCAACAGTAAATGACTTCAATAAAAATGTTGTACAATACCCACCAGGAAGCATCCGACAGTCTCTTCCTTCACCCACCACACAGGCTTCAGACCACATGTTCAACATCGCAAAATGGTTAATCCGCAGCACATTCAACACTACACTTACCATCCCTCCACATTCTCCCACATGACACTGCATTCACTTCAATGAAAGTTCACATGCAAAGTAACAACCATAAGAAGGGCACTGTCCCTCTGGTACCGGTGTCAGGAACAATGTCCCCAGTGTTCGCCGGAGTGTTTGAATCCTTATCGTCCTTAGAGGATGCTTCCCCACAAGACTCCACTTCTCTTTGCAGCCCCGGTGCCTCGTTGTCCATGGTGCCATCATCCTGGATTACCACACAGCCTGAGCAGCCTCCACAGGATGCAAGATACTCCCAGCTCGAAGCCATCTAGTCAGGGTAAATTGCAATGTTTCTGCCCTCAAACTGTGGAGTCCAAACCTTCTTAGCTGCTCGCAGTATATCCTCCCTGTCTTGATAATTCAATAGGCGAGTAATAAATGACCTCTGGGAGGCACCCCGGAGAGGGACCGGAGCCACTGCTTTATGGGTACGTGCAATAACAAAGGTGTCAGACAGCCCTGTGGGCTGCAGCTCATTCTTCACCCATTGTTCCAGGAACAAGTCTGCAGACTGCCCCTCACCCAATCTGGAAAGCCCAGCAGGTGTATGCTATTACTCCTTGACATCTTCAATCTGATCCTCAAGGATGCCAGTGACTGTGGCAACTGGTCCCAGGATGCTTACTTCCGGTCCAGGGAGGACCTGGCCTGACAGTTTGGTCTGGACTGTTCCCATGGGGCACAGGGTCACGACTGATTTGCATACGGCTGGGTCCAAACTGGGGTGGCATAGTGGGCAAAAGAACAATGGATTTAACCCAGATCTTTTGACTGGGGGAGAATGTTTTGCATTGTCAGCATTCCGTCCATCATTTGTTTGCAGTGACTGTGGTAAGGCACACCACCTGCTGTTTGAGTTGTCGCACTTCTGCCTGGAGGGACATGATGTTCGACTCCACAGTGTCCACCTTATCTGTGACTTTAAGCAGATCCGGAGCAGATTCACCTCAATAGATACTCCTGCAATTTGACCCTTCTAGGCAACCCTGTACCTATGTATGGCCTCCAAAAGGGCAGCACATGATGGTACCCCCTGACGCTAGGGAGAGCGCTCCGGTGTACTCCGAGGCCACTGTCTGGTGATCCTATGGGTGACCTGCCACAGAGTAGTATACTGCTTGATAGTGTTACCCTGCACCTGTCTCGGAACTCTGTTCTTTCCCCATAGTGAAGCTAGGGCAATGCAGAGTAACCAGGGAGAGTGTCACCAATGAGCGCAGGCATCGAGGTCAAGGGTAAGAGGGACACCCCTCCCCAGAGTCCCCATCTACTCGGGCCTCAGGATCCACTCCACAGTTGCGGCCCTCTCCAGAGCACAGCATGCCCCCCACACAGCAGTAGTCCTTCCGGGCAACCGCAGGCTCAGCTCTGAGGACCACAACAAGTTTCAGGGGGCACAGGTGAGGCCTCACATCCCTCACAGCTGGATATTCACAGCATTATCCTGGCTCCAGAAAGGAGCTCTGCTCGCAGCCGCATGTTCAGGCAGGTCCATGGATGCTGCAGCATGAGGCATCAGCAGCCAGCTGCAGTGTTGAAGAACCGGGCCCTTGTTGATTCCGCCCGGCGCTGCCAACTTTCGCAAGCCCCCATCCAGACTACACTGAGCAGCAGAGGATTTCATGATTTGTAAAATTGGCAGCTTGTCCTCATCTCCCATGGTTGCTGCTTGAATCTCACTCTTGCTTTTGGTTCTCCTTTCTCCAAAAAAGAAGTCTGTCTCTTAGATGGTCCCTCCCTGTGGTCAGATTCTCCTGTTGAATCTGACGATGACGTCTCGGAAAAAGTTAAGAATCCATTTCTAGAACGCCCTTGGTAGTTTGAGAGTGCTCAACGTGACTCTCTGGTGGTATAAAAGTCGTCCTTCAGATATGAATACACCTGTTCTATTTTGAAAGACTTTGTATCTCTCTCAAATTTAGAGGTTTTGAAATTAATCGTGTTGACCATAAATGTTAAAATCTCTTTGTCAATCTTTTCAAGGAGTGACTTAGCTTCCGAGACCGTATGGTTATCTTTAATAGTTTGGACCAATTCTTCCAATTCTTCTGCCTCTTTTTTTACATAATCTTTGTGCAGTTTCAATCGTATGCACCATTAAATCCCTACTACACTTTGTGCTTATGAAACTAAATACCTTTTTATATTTGGGATCCTCAACCGAAATGACTGGAATATCCTTTACTTGAAGGCCCCATGGAATGGTGCCTGCTTTTAGGTGCTCCAACAAAAAATGCCCATGTAACTCTGTCCTGATGCAGTATTTGCGGAGCATTGTGAGTTTGTCCGACTTGTTCGTCTGCTTAGCTGAAGTACTCCGTGATATTGAAGAAAAGGGGGAGGGGGTGGAAATTAGATTTTGAATGTGGGCTACTGTGAATGAGAGTGTGTCTCTTTCAGACATTCTTGGCAGGGAGGCAGTCAACCCACCTGCGTTGGACTAATCTGTGACTATATCAGGAATTACTTTCTTGTGTCAAAAAGACCCTCGCGGTTATCTACCCACTCTGAAGTCCTTCTATGATGAAAGGAACTGTAATTTGAAGGGTTTGCCTCTTTTTTTTTAATTAAGATTGATGTCTCAAAACTTGTTTTGTTCCATATGTTGAAGTGTCAAATGTATATACATATTGTTGTCTGCAATTGTATTGTATATTTATTTTTTAATTAATAAGTGTTCGTCTCATTGAGACTATTGAAAAAAAAGAAAGATTTACAAAATGAGATATTAAAAGGTTAAGTAAATAACCAGATCAAGTTGGATTGGTTCCAGTGATCTTTGCTTGAACTGTAGGGTAAATAAATTAACGAGTAGCCCGGTCTATTTTTGTGTACTACTTATCTTGGTCCTACCAGGCCACTGTCCTTTTGGCCAAACTCCCCTTTTGTCGAAGAATATCCATGTGGCATGCAAGGCCTCCGTAGTCTGCGATTTCCCCCAAGTGCAAAATGTACTCGCTGAAGCATTACGGCACCACTGATTCGCCCTAGCTCCTTCAGTTTGCAGGGCAAAGCATTCCCCAAGCTATCGCAGCAGAGAGACCGCTTTGGGTGTCAGGATACCCAGGAATAGAGTGGTGGGAGATGGAGCTCCCTAAAGATGCATCCTGTTGGCCATCTTTCTGGCCATGCCCCCTAAGTTAGATTTCAAATTACCACTCAAAGTACTTTCTTATTTCAGTATACTATTTCACCACTAATTCTATATGGGTTCAGTAGTATCGTGCTACTTGCCGAAAAAAGCGCTTCAACAACCCATCAGGGGTAACAAGTGCTTTATAAATTCAAACCTTCTTCCATCTTCTATCCCTCTTTCTGAATCGTAAAAACTAACTAACCTATCTACCACTCAAATTACTTTCAAATTTCACTATACTAATTTAACACTAATCCTTTATGGGTTACGGAGTAGCGTGCTATTCGCCGAAAAAGTGCTTTGATGCCTTGTCAGGGGTAGTATGCGCTATATAAATGCAATTACAATACAATTAAAATGAGTCATTGAATCATTTTTCTAACAGCTCCCAAACTGAAATTAAGTATTATAAGTTGGTCTAATGAAACCCAGTGCTTCCCTGTGGGAGAGTCAGCCTCGCCACAGTGAAAAGCAAGCATGTTTTTCTTCACTGCCAGGACACGTAAAAGATTAAATATACATGTCCTACTTCTAAATATCACACACGCTGACCTATAGGCATTTAAAGTCTACCTTAGCGGTGATGTATAAGCATTAAACAGGAATTTTTATGCCTGCATAGAGGGTTATTTTGACAGGTTGATATTGCAGTTAAAAACTGCACACCCATGCTGCGGTGGCAGGCCTGCAGATAGGTATTTACACTGCTACCTTAGTGGGTGGCCAATGAGTGCTGCATCCCACAGATAGTCTTTCATTCACCTGCCCTAGGTACATGTAGTGCCATATAGTAAGGATTTGGATGTAAAATACATTTGCCAATTAGATACACCAATTTTAACATGCTTGAAAGCACAAGCACTTTACCACTGGTTAGCAGGCTTAAAAAAAGGTCAATAAAACATCTAGGGAAATAACACACAAAATATGGTCATTCCCAACACACCTCAATCTCTAAATGATGATCTATGTGTGTATTTGGGGTGCACTGTGAAATGTAACGTGGGCATATTTTACAGTGCTGGCTGGCAGAAATTGTAATTTGTAATGGAGGCATCTCCTTTGGAAATCGTGGGCGGCCTATGGATGCCCAAATAAACCCATTTTACCATTTTCTGTTTATTATAAGAATCACCTTCATTATATTGTTAAAACGGAGTCTTCAAAGTTATGTTACAATTTTCAACGTAGTTTTCACCCCAGTGTTTATATACAGAGGTGTGGCGCCGCGGCCAGGGCGACTGCCTCCGGAATCTGGGGACCACGGTTCGATCCCCGGCACCGGCGGCAGGTTAGTCCAGCACCGTGCGACTCTGGGCAATAGCTTGCTTAATCTTCCCGACGGCCCCCAGCGCCTAGAGACCCTTACGGGTGATTGTGCGCTTTACAAATGTGGACTTTTATACATATAATACTCAATTATGTAGAGATGGTGACATTTCTCTTTTCTGTCTCGCCTTCTTTAAATAGTAGAGTTACCAGGATGGATATAACTCAGTCAAGAAGACTTGACACTGATGTTTTATGTTTGCTAGTAGAAAGTGGTCTGACCTGTTTATTGTTGGAATGCTTTCTGGTTGGACGCGACTCCAGGGCTCAATTGCTATTATTACCTCCACATCTGTCTTCCTCATACCTTACTGGATTGAGGCCTCACTCCTCTCTGAGACAGTTTACGCTTAAATTGGGAAGAAGACAGAAATAATTGGTTTTTGAAGCATCCCTTTCTTCCCATTCTATTGCATAAACCCGCCATCCAAATATAACCTATGACAAGCCTTTCAATGTCTATGCCCAGAAAAGTTTTGCTTTAAGCCTACCAGACTGGTAAGTTTTATTATGAATAAATGTGACATTATTTGGCAGGGCCGGCTTTAGGGCAGTGTGACCCGTGCGGGCGCACTGGGTGCTGAACTGGAAGGTGGGGGCACTGCCCCCAGGGGGGTGCTGTGTTTAGCAATAATTTATGATTCAAAAGCACCTACTGCAGAGTTCCTTGTGTGTCCAGCTTACAAACAGCAATAAAAATGTCAATATAACTCTTGTGATTAATGTTCCTGCTAGAGAGAGTTTTTTCGATTGGCAGATTTGCCTCACCATAAGGTAGCACAGAGGGTTATTATATGTATTTTATAAGGATTAGTAATGCTAGCCTTTACCACCACTTTAAAGCAAATGAAATGTATGCGAGAGAGGGGCTATAGAGAGATGAGGGATACTTTTACTGGGTGGTAGGGAGGGAATCCGAGGAGGAGGTCATTGGGCGTGGTGGGTGGGGCTTAGGGTGCCAAAAAAGATAGTCTCACTGGGCGCCACCAGTACTAAAGCCAGTCCTGTTATTTTGCATGCAACCTAGGTGGCTTAGGTGCAGTAGTTGGGGCTTTGCAGGTGGCCCTGTGCAATGTTGTCTTTGTTTGACTGCTACCTCATATTCCCCTCCTCCTAATGGTGCTGGAGAAGATTCAGGGGAGGTAGTGAAGTGATCACAGTAACTCCATTTTGGACATATTTTCCCTGGCTTCCAGTAATTTCTGGCTGGATTCCACTGTTGGCCCCCTCATCCGCAGTTTCCATGTGTTTCCCGTTATACTCTTTATTGATTCACTCACAGTTTGGACGTTATGATGATCGGGATCCAGCAGCAGTGACTTTCTAGAAGTGTTGCTGTGAATATCTAGGAGTCTAGGCGCTTATCTACAACAGCTTGCTATAGTAAAATTTAACTCACTTTGAGTCTTTTTTGCATATTTAATAGAAAATTATTCAGCGCGGCACTGTAAGCCATCTTGCTGTGTCAAGCTGCGTCATTAGCAAAGTGCAGGGATGCATCGTATTTACAGGAACACAATGCATCTCTGTGCTTTCCTCTGCGCTGGCTTATGATTGGCTGCCTAGCATTAATGCAGGCACCCTTGCACTGTGGTGCAAGGGTGATTGCATTGCAGGGATGATGGTTTTTGTGTAGGTAGGCACACCTTCCAGGACAAAAACAATCACTGATGGTGTTTTCCTCCTTTTATTTGTGCTGCAGAATGCATCACACATAGAAAGAGCAAAACAAGAAGAAATAAAGGTATTTCTCCATGTTGTTACACTTTAACGCATGCTCTAGGGAGGCGTTAGAATCTGACGCATTCCCAGGTTTACAAAACCTTGTAAATCTGGGAATGCATCAGAATCCATGGGTGTTGCATGGGAACACCCACAGAAACACCCACGGGACGCCCCTTTCATGCAGAGTGATGCTTGAAAGGGGCCATATTTATAAGAACATAAAAAGCCACACAGAATGTCTTTGTGTGGCCTTGTAAATATGACTCAGCATTGTACGCCACCAGAGCGTCGAAAAAATGGATGCTTACATGGCACAGGGGCATTGTCAATATGCCCCTCAGTGTAAAGAGTGAGGCTATCTTCCACAATCTTCTGAACTTTTTTCATTTTAGATTTTGTTTTTAAAGATTATGTTTTCAAGAGTTGTGCTCCCTCTACTTTAGGAGCCCAGTGAGCTGCCATCAATGCCTTTAGAGAGTCTTGGATTCTTGCAGTCAATGTTTTTGGGCTACTCAAATCCTTTAGTTTCCTTAAGAAATGGCATGTAGTCCACCCTCCTGATCCTCTTTGGTGTCCACGTTGGAGTTACAAAGTTACTACTGAGAGCATAATTGGTATTTTGAAATCTTTACTCACCCTGGTCTGGATGACCTGCCAAATGGCGTTCTGCATTTTCCATTTTTCAGTGTGTATCATAGTGAGTTATTGATTCTTGCTTTGAATGAGACTATCTTTCCTTTATTTAAAAAATAACATTAATCTAATAAAAAACATAAAGGACTGAAGCACACTCATCATTATTAGGTGGATGTAGAAATGTGATCAGAAAATGCCATCATTCCCAAGGCAAGGGCCAATGGCTGGAAGCAGAGTGTAAATGATACTCAGACAGACCAATGGCAGAACAGAGCAGACCCAAAGGCACTACTTATATATATACCGTGTGATACGTTCTGGGATCTTGATTCTATCCTTATTGATCTCATATGGATTAAGAGGCGATGGCGAGTCGGTTTGGCAAAATTTAAGTGGGCTACGAAGGATGGTGGGATGAATGCCCCTGATTTGTATTCCTAATATTTGGCAGCGCAGCTATAGTGGTGCATGGGCTGGTTTCAAGGGAGGGACGCTCTGGGGTTAATGGATTTGCCGAAGCCTAATAGTTGATGGCAGCTCTGAACCCTCAATTTCAACTTGAGACGGCCCACACGGATGGATCACCATGACCACATGGTTCTCAGGGCGTGTTGGATGACAGTTCTTGGTCAGGCACGGGTACAGGCCCAATATTGTCTGGAAATTCCTCTACGAGTGCTAATTTTGCACCTAACTGGGGTGGAGGAGAGAGGATTGTTGAACTGGGAAGCAGCGAGTCCGGAGACAGTGGGCGCATTATATGCAGCTGGTGTGTTGCACCATTTGCTGACTTATGCGTGGAGTTTGACATCCCGGCAGGTCAGTTCCTGCTATATGACACTCTGATTGTGGCTGTGCATTGATATGGGGAACTCGCGATGTGGAGCCCAGGCTCCTCCATAGTTGCCGCTTCTTGTGTGACACCTTTAACACTCACCGCCTATTTTTTGGCTTATATAATGTGTTACAAGAGGATGTTCATTTCCCCCTTCTGGTGCTGCGAGATCACTGGAAAAGGGACCTCAGGCCACCTTGATAGACAGGGATGGCTTTGCAATAGAGTAATGACTGCCTTCCTCCCATTTTTGCTGTTTTCCTAGAAACATACTTTAAATTATCTAGCTATCTAAAACACTTTAATTGCATTGCAATATCAAGTGTGTGCCCCTGAAATGTCAACCTGAGGCAGCTGTATAAATAAACTAAATGATCACAGCTGCGAAGACAGCAAGCACTTTGTTTGGGAAGCACTCAATTTCCGCCCAGTCGAAACATGTACTCCTCAGTTTGAGGTTGGAGGCAATGCCCCTCTTCTAGTAATTCTCACATAATTTTCTGGTGACAGCTGCACTGTCAAGCCAGACCCTAAATACTGGGTCGTGTCGATATAGGTGGGATAACCACTAAAATCACAATTTTGGGGAAAGTTTCGGAATAGGTGCTAGCGGCCACATGCATCATTGTTGCCGTTTGCGATTTCTTAATTGCGAAAATTAAGGAATCGCAATTAAGCAATCGCAAACGGCTATGCATTAAGAATTCGCAAATTTTTTTTTGCGATTCCTTAAATTTCCTTAATTGCGATTCACAATTTGCGAATCGCAATTAAGAAATCCCTTCACATTGATTCCTATGGGCCTAGAGGCCCATGGGAATGAATGGGAAGCCATTCTCATTTTGCGAGTCGCAATTCAGGAATCGCAAAATGAGAATGCTATTTCAAGGGTGCAGGGGGGGGTCCAAAGGACCCCCCCTGCACCCCTGAAATTTAACTTTAAGAACATTTTTCACACACACACATGCCCCAAGGGCATGTGTGTAAAATGAAACTTTGAAAAATTCACTTTTGTGCATTTTTCAAAGTTTTCGCAAATTACCATGAAGGTGAACTTCATGGTAATTTACCTCTCCCTATTTGCGAATTCGCAATTTCTTAAGTGTGATGCATTGCATTTACGAAATCTCAAATTGCGATTTCTTAAATGCAATCGCAATTTAAGAAATCGCAACATAATTGCGATTCCTTAAATTGCGAAAAAATTAAAAAACATGATGCATCCCAAAAAAGGAAATTGCATTCGCAAACGGCCGAATTTTGCGATTCGCACCGTTTGCGAATGTAATTTACCTTGATGCATGTGCCCCTAGGTATCACATAATTGTTGCATTGTTTTAGGTGCAATAAATATTGCATCCCGCACAGAGGCTATTGTAATTGAGGCCTAACTATTGTTTTTTTTTAGTTAAAGATAAAATAAATGTTTCTATTTGGTCATTATAGACTCCAGAGTAATTTATTTTACTGGACAAACTCTTCTTATTGTCAGCAACCTTCTACAACAGTTTCTATTAAAGGGAAAAAATCAAGACGGATTTTCAAATTATAGGCCCATGAAGAAAAAAGGCAAAGGGCAAAGAGGTCTGTAAATATAATTGCCTGAATAAGAGCTCATTTCTGCACAGTCGTCAACTTCAGAAATGGAGAATAATCAGGAAAACAAACTCCGCTGTGATTCAAAATCTATGCCAAATATTTAACCTTAGTATTTTTTCAGCACAACGCTCCATTAAACGCTGTAACAATGCTCACGACTTCTAGTCGTGGAATAACAGCCGAGTGCAACAAGATGGCTGGAAAAAAATGTGCAAAGACGCAGATGGATTGCAGAAGCTGAAACATAATCCTCTCGCCCTGATAACGTCAGTCCCAGGAGCTTCGCCTCACAGTTTACAGCGCAGCACTAGAACAGCTTTCGACAAGATCGCAGCTTGGCCATGAATCTATCACTAGCGTCGAGCAACAAGGAATCTTAAAAGCCAAGAAGCAGCGCGCGCTGGATGGAAAAATGATATTCAGGCCTTCCTAACAGCATTTAAATCGAACAAAATGAGGGGCAGCACGCGAGCTATTAGGGAGGAGGGGTCAGGCTCTACGCAGCATCTGAGAGTTCGAAGACAAGTCACAAGTTTAAAGCTTTCAGAAAAGCCCCATAGCCTGCCATATTGCATTACTCAGCAATAAAGTGTCAAGTGTGTTGCACTGCCTAGAAACTTTGTATTGTCAGTTAAATAGCCACAGTCGTTTTTAGAGCTTTAGGGAAAAACATACAATCAACCTCTATGCTTACGCTTCCCCTGCTGGCAAGTGCCAGCTCAAACTGAGGCACAGGGTCAGACTGATTTGCATATGGCCATGTCTGAACTGGGGTGGCAGAGTGGGCTAAAGAACGGTGATGGATTAAACCCAGATCTGTTGACTGGGTGTGAGTGTTTGATTGGTTCAGATGCTCCGTCCATCACCACCCCCTTTTGTACCAAACTGGTTTATACTCAGAGGGTTTTATGACGTTAGCCCGAATGCATTAACCCCGTATACATTTACCTCGCATGCTTTTACCCCTCAGTTTTTACTCTGCAAAATCTTTAACAGCGCAGGGCTTTACAACGCACTTCGTTACAACGCATTCCCCATTACAACGCAATGACTAGTCTAACTCCAGGGGGTGTTACTTTGGGGAGCGCGTTGTAACAGTTTGCAGTGTAAAGCCCTTCGTTGTAAAAGTTTTTGTGGGGTAAAGACATGCGGAGTAAAAAATGTGGGGTAAAGGATGTTTCCCTACTCGGAGTAACAAGTCAAGAGAACATTCCTTAACTTCTCCACAAGAGACTTTGGGACTACTGCGCTGGGTGAAGGAAGGTGAGACAAACTGTTAAAGATGCACATGACTCACAGAAAAGACTCTTTCTACCTTAGGCCTACTGAAAACCCTTATGTTGTGTATGGGGAGCCATGAATAGCAAATTGGAAATCCTGTTATTCACTGCTAGTGTCACAACAGTGGAGAAAAAGTTGTTTTTCCACAGTTGTGACATCACAGTGAAGTCAGTCTTTCCCCAATCTTGAAAAGGTCTACAGAGATCAGAACCGAGGGGTGGAATGTCCGCTTATGGACAACCGTCTCCGCCCGCTCTCTTTTCGCAGACCAGATGCCATTTCGCCTGACAGCGACAATCTGCAAAGACGACTTTCTATCCATGTTCACCCTGCTCAGTGAGAGTTGCTGTCAGTGCAAGGTCAGCTCTGAGCTCATTCCTTGAGAGCAGAGAGCAATGCTTTTAGATAGGGAGAGGCAAGGGTGGCCCAGAGGCAAGGATGGCCCAGAGAGTGGTGAGGGAGAGTGGCAGGATACCAGCTATTTGGCATTAAAATATTTTGACATAGCGGGAGAAGTTGGCAGGACACTAGATATTGTTTTTCGCAAAAACATATTTGGGCAGTGTGGGGAGGGGAGTTTTCTAGAGGTGATTGGGGAGAATGGCAGAAAGCCAGTTATCATGATTTTGTGTTTGGATATGGTGCCTGGGTGGGAGGAGCAGTTGAGAGTGGAAAGGATGGAGTGAGAGGAAAGAGCCCAAGGGAGATTGGAGTGTTATGTATACCTAGGCTTACCTGTTTTCAGTTTCTATTTTTGGTAAATTCTGGTGGGGTTTGTTCAGTGTTTTCAATACCCTAAAAAAACAGTGGTTATCAGAGGTTACACATTTTTGCGCCATTATAAACAACAGAAACAGTGTTTTTCCTGTGTTTATGGAATGTTAGTGCATTGTCTAGACAGCGTGTGTACAGGGTATATGAGGTCCAAATATATTTTTACAAATCAAATTTATTGTAGTACATCATACAATACTTTTTAGTGAGTCTTTGGTCATGTGCGCTCACTCTTTCCTTCCTATGTAAACGTTTATCTGTGAAAAGGACCTCTCAACATTGGCACTTGAGATGGACAACACCAAAACAGCCAGTACACAATTTGCTAACTCTGGCCTATGACTTAGCTTTCCATGCCAATACTTGAGCACCTGAAGATTGTTATTCTCTAGGACATGATCTGCAACATATGGGTAAAATTGGGCGCATATACCCTCAGTTATTGAAGCGGTCAAAAATGAAGTAGTACTTTTCAAAGTCTGGAGAAAATTCAGAAGGGATCTAGAACTTGTGCATAGTACCTCAGTGAGGCTTCATTAACTTCAAATGCCATGGTTGGTGAAGGGACGTTCCTTTGCATCATTGCAAGCCATTTCCCATACACTGTCAAATAAAATTTCCTGAATTGCTCCTCAATATTTCTTTGCCTACCAAGTGGCAAGAATTCTAACATGGAGCATGCTGCACTGCCAAAGTCACTAAAAGTGTTGCCCAGCCAACTCTCTAGGAGATGTTTCATATCAACACCAATCACACTGAACACTTGGTGGACATGGGCATTTTCAGACTCTAGTATTTTGATTATGTCCACTACAGCAGTCATGTTTTCCTGTAAAAACTTAAGCATGCAGTGGACTGTACTTTTTCTCATCTCTATCAATGTGTGACCAAAGATCATCACATTTCTTGCCTTTGGCATCATCACTAAGCAAAGATTCTGTAAACAGTCGCCACATGGATAATATAGCATTCACAGCCTTTAGGACTTAGAACCACCGGCTAAAGGACACAGTTAGGATGACTCTTTCTTTGATGCCACACAAAGCACAAAAGGAGAAATATTTGCACTTTTTTTCCTGGGCATAAGGAAACAGTGAACCAGAATGGACTACAAAGCCAATAGAATTCTTCATTAACTGTGAATGTTGTAGAGATGCTTTCAGCATACCATCTAGCAACTGTAAGGATATCTTACAGTGCTGCACTTCAGCTCAGGTATCGATTTTCGTAGGACATCATACAACTTTTTCATAAATATAGCTGAATTATTGCAAATACAAACAATATCACTCCATTCTTTATTGAACTTGGTAGGAACTTTTTGCAACAGCATTCCAAGTGACACTGCGTCCCATGTTTACCAAACAACTGGTGTCATGTTTTCACCACTATCTTAGATACTTGGTGACAACACTCTTTTCACATATACCGGTCACTACACCTTGCATTGAATGTTTAAAGCCTGGGGTGTTTGGCAATTCACCTACAATCAATGCTGACTCGCTAGAAAAGGGGCTGATGTATCAAAGGATTTAATCCATTCTCTCTCTGTGGGTAAATATGATGGTACATATTGGGAAAGATTCTTACGAAACCAGCCATTTTACCTATCAGTGAGATCAAATGTAGCCAAATATCAAATATGATTTTGATATTTCCTGATCCTCTACAGTTTATAAAATACCTAAATAAGACCTAAAATATGCTTCTTAACACTGCATCTGTAGACCAAACACCACAAAACTGGAAAAAGCAGAAGGAAGAAGAAACATTTTTTGTGACATCCCTAAAAAACAAAACTCAAGCAGAATAGTTTTAGCCCAGTACATTGTATTGGCTCCTTCAGGAAGGAATAAAAATGACTCTTTGACTCATATTTTCCTTTCTTTGAATGGCACTTAGTTTGTGGTTGTGACTGTGTTTTTTCAGTGTTTATATGTTTACACTGATGATGGTTATTTTCCATTCATTGGGGTTTTATCAGTTAATATAGGTTTAAACCTAAAACCAGATAGCCTTTGTATACCCCTTCTATGACTCCTCCAATGCACAGCAGCTCCATGGTGTTAATTTTCAGGGGATTTCTGTGGATTTTTCCACCCCAGTGTCCCATGCAACATACTAGAGAACGCAATATTTGCTCTTGTTGCCTATTTGATGTTACTTGTGTTTTCTTTTACTTTTTTAAACTAAACATTAGAGAGAAACATAAGCAAAGCAACAACTCCACACTCACATGATAAATGCACCTTGGCCACCTCTTCACCTGGGCCTCAGGGACTTCTGGGAATAGTAGGCCCCACAAAGCAAATGAGGTCAAGTGTCCCCAAGTAGCCCTTGGTAAGACCCTCAAAAGGTAATCACTAGTTGGCTAAAAATAAAAGCACATTTGGTGGTCAGACTATGAAGGTGAATGGGGGTCCATCAGTTTCATGGAGACTGCATTTGTGGATATTATAGATAGACATGTTCTACCATCCATAGCACAGATGTGATCTGTGTTTCCGCTGTTGAATCTGAACGAGCATTTTACACAGTAGACCATCTGTTCCTTCTACACTGGCTTACATTTGTGGCTGGCATGGAGAGCGTGCTACGACATGGTTGGGAAAGCATTCTACCTAATGCTATGCATCAATCTGAGCAGGGACCTATGACTGGCTTCCAAAAAATTAGACAGTGGGATCCGGCATGATTTTCCTTGTTTCCTCTAACTGTCTTTCACCATCAGTTGGGTTTGGTCTTTCAATCCTACACCAATCGTGCGCAGAGCACTTTGATGCTGTATGGCTCCAGCAATTAGCATAAAAATCTGCGTAGTAGTTCAATAACATTTTGGAAAACCTTTCGAGATGCTGTAAGGATCTAGAAAAAAATTTATTTGTCCGTAGGACCCTTATTTTACCAAAGAAAGTAATTATGGCACCTAAAGGTAAACTTGGGAAGATCCCATCAGACAAACTTCTTACTATGAAGCCCCAAATTAGTAATGTGACTAGAAACTAATTTCAATATTAGCTGCTGTTAAAGAAAATGTTTCATATAATTGATGTACACATGAAAGCAACAAGCACTAGTTAACTCAGGATCAGACTATGTTGGCTCCATTTATTGGACTGTTACAAACCCCCAAAAATCTTATTCGTAAGCTCCAAGTGGATCAGAACACAGGTGAGTCTTAATGCTACCTTTAGCAGTAGTGAACATGTGCCTGAGGTCATTAGGTCTCTTCATTGGATCATAGTGGGAAAATCAACTCAATACATATATTGGAGTTTGTTGTTTGCAGGATTACATTTCTGGTACTAATCACAGCACCTTATATAACTGGAAAAGCTATTTGCTACTTCTCTCAGACAAAGAGTACGCTCAGGCCACCCCAAAAATATCTCACCTGCTCTAACACCCCTCCCTTTGTTCACTGCAGTAGGCAAACAGTGTTTACCTCTGATACTCTTAAACTGACAAATTAAGATTCAAGTCTTCATTTCACAAACTGAATAACTAAAAACATAATTCCATGTGATTCTTGTTTACTGTTCTAGTTTTGTTGCAGGCAACATGTTTTATCAACACTTAGAGATGTCGCGCTATAGAGTACAATATATATGTCTTCACCATCTTTATTAGAATTCTAACAGCTATTGTGATGTCAAAGAAAATGCAAGTCTTGTTATGACTTATGAATCACATAATAAACCCAATGGCATAATCAGAGAAATGGGCTTTTAAATCCACAGAACTACATTTCAAATCTATCCGTATTATATCATACATGGCGTTGCCAGAATCTACTTGTCTATTGTTGTCATGGATATTGTAACAATATCTCCACCATAATGACACCACCTCTTACTATGTGTATTTTATCATGTACTAGCTTACCCGTCGCGCGTTGCTGCGATCTCCGGAGAAAGGAAATTCAAGGAAACTCGTTATGATAACATTCAATTTACATTGTGTCATTTTTATTGAAACTTATTCATTTTAATATGGAAAACATTTCAAAGTGTCGTTTTAAGTCTATTTATTTATTCGAGTGCTTGTGGATACACGATTTTTTGTTTTTCCGTCTGGTGCGTACATCAGTATTTGAAAGATTATGAGGGCCCTGGGGGGCCGATATTTATAAAACAATTATGCCAGAAACCTTCGCAGGAGTGTACTCAAAAACGTCCCAAAGTTTCCTGGCGATCAGATGAATGCTGTTTTAATTCTATTTATTTATGCGAGTGCTTGTGGATACACAATTTTTTGTTTTTACCGTCTTGTGCATACATCAGTATTCGAAAGATGATGAGGGCCCTAGGGGGCTGATATTTTAAAAAAATGTATGCTAGAAACCTTCGCGGGAGTGTACTCAACAACTTCCCAAAGTTTCCTGACGATCGGGTGAATCCTGTTGTAATTCTATTTATTTATTCGAGTATTGTGGATACACTATTTTTTGGTTTTCTGTCTTGTGCGTACATCAGTATTCGAAAGATTATGAGGGCCCTGGGGGGGCCGATATTTAAAACATTTTTACATCAGAAACCTTCGTGGGAGTGTACTCAACAACTTCCCAAAGTTTTATGGCGATCGAATGAATGGTGTTTTAATTCTATTTATTTATTTGAGTGCTTGTGGATACATGATTTGTTGTTTTTCCGTCTGGTACGTACATCAGTATTCGAAAGATTATGAGGGCCCTGGGGGGGGCCGATATTTAAAAAACAAATTATGCCAGAAACCTTCGCGGGAGTGTACTCAACAACTTCCCAAAGTTTAATGGCAATGGGGTGAATGGTGTAGTAATGCATAAAGGACAAACAGACAGTCAGACAGACATACATTCGTTTTTATATATGTAGATTTGATCATAGATTCTCAAAAAACAAAACCTCTTATAAAAGACTCATGCCAATGTGGCTACTAGTAACCCCTTTCGCCCTCTTGTTTTAAGTTATTAATGGATAATCACTGGGCTAAAAACTGTCAGAATCTACTTTGACACTGATGCTGTGTAAAAGCTGATCATTCTTTACCTGACATAAAAAATTACTATGACAACAAAACTCTAATATGCAGTTTTTTACACATTGAGAAAAATAACACTAACACCGAGAAAAGTTTAAGTACCAGCACTATAAAAGTGTGCTTGCATTTATAGAAATAGAAGATTAGAAAAATTAGCTTAACATGTTTATTAACTGATTACCTTATTACTTTAACAAAGTGAGTCCTACACGCAATTGCGCAAATATTAATGATGAGACTTAGCATCTCTATTGCCTTCACTGTAAAGCACCATAGCAAATGAAAAATTGGTGCTATATATTCATGTTTAATTGAATATGACTGAAACCTGCAGCATACATGCTTGACATTATCAGAGTCTTAGCTTTCATAAAATGATTTTAATGAGTTTTAAGAATAATATACATGTATGTACTTATGAAATTGTGGTAGTAGGCCATAATTATGGTTGAACATTTCAATACAATAATCAGACAAATGTTACAATTATTTCTCTATGTGACATGCTTGATTTATTTAATTATGCTTGAACTTAATAAGGAGTTTATTTGACTAAATCAGAAGTTCTGACTTTAAAATACATTCAATTGCCTTTTTCCTGAGGCTGCTTTACTTAATAGCCTAGGTAATTAACTTTTGCCACGTTTCCTCAAATGTTGCTTAATCTGTCCGTATTATGTAACATTTTTAAATCCAAAGACTCTTTTTCCAGTACTTTGTTGTGAGTGATTTGATGGGAACTTGACCCTTCGACCTAATACATGAAGAGCACCAAAGTAAATAAACTCTTTGTCAACTAACCTGTGTGGACGGAATGGACAGTCAGTTAAAATATGTAGGAGTATCAATTTTGTAGGCTGCACCTTTTATCCCATATCCTTCAAGGCCTCCAGGTCCACGCCTTTCCCCCATTTTTTTACATCCTCCATTGACGACTGCCTACCTGATTACCTTTTCATGCCTTTGCCTTTTTGCCCTTGCTGATGAATGCGCCTGCTGGATGATTTGGAGCTGTCTGGTGAGAGATCAGACTTGAACTTTCCTGATTATAGCTTCATTTCTCTTGCCCATGCCCATGTACTTTTCCTTAGTGGACTATAACTTGATCCTTTTCCCATGTTAAGTGAACTCTTTTGAATTGTCCTCTCACCTTTGCTGGTGATAGGAATCTCCAATTTGAATCATCCTCTTAACTGATTCTTTTATTTAGCAATAGATTTATTTTGATCAAATGTGTGGTTTTATACTTCTTGCTGTAAGGCTCTTGTCTAAAATGCTTAAAATGTTACTTAGATAATTTGGTTATTGTATTAAAGATCCAAAATCAAAGCATATAAGATTTGTCTGAGTGTTTATTAATTGTGTCTTAATGTTCATTCCGCCGAAACTGTGCTTATAATGATCTGATTTCTAATGCATGAAAGAGAGAGTACTAGAATATTGTTAGAACTGTGGGTCTCTAGTTGGCAATGGTATACACCTTTGACCAAATAGGGACCATTGCTTTTAAGTCAGGGAAAGGGGATTACACTACTGGATAACCCCTGCACACCCCCTTGGTAGTTTGGCACGAGCAGACAGGCTTATCTCAGAGGCAGCGTTAAACATTTGTGAGCACATACAGTAATACAGTGAAAACACTACAGATGGACACAACACAGGTTTTATAAAAATACGTATTCTTTATATAGACTTAACACAAGACCACAAACGACAAAAATCCACAATACTGTAATCGATAATAATTCTTCAAGATGGTAGAAATAGTTCAAAAATAAGTTATTCACTTAAAAGCAGTCTTTAGCAACAGATAACCCAATGGGAGTTATGATGACGTCAAGGTCAAAGAAATCCCAAACTACGGCGCTGACCGCAAGGTGTGTGGCCTCGGAGTCGAAACAGACCCACAAAGAGCAGTACCTTGGAAAGTGAAAACAAAGACAGCTCACGGCGTCAGGGAGGTGCGGAGTCAATTCAATTCAAAGAATCTTTATTCGGTGATTAAAAAACACCATAAAAGCACACTCAAATATACATAGTAAAAAGTCATTAAACATTTCAAGGTTCTTTGTACAGTAGATTTACAAAACATAAATACAACAATATAGCCATATTTAACACTTAAAAGTTAGAATAAAAGCATTTCAATCTTCTCCTCTAGTAAGCCTTAAACGAAGAGCTACCTTGATAAAATTCATAATACTACACAGTATTAAAGGTGCGGAGTCATTGGCACGTTGCGGCGTTGGTTCCTTACTTCGGGGGAGATGATGCATCAGGACCTGGATGCTTCCACAGGCAGGGGAGGTGTCAGTTCCTGACCGGAGAGAAGGTGATGTCACGATGGCGCCGAAACCCCGATTCCGTATGATGTTACAATGTTGATGGATTCTTGACCACCCACGTCGACGATCAGGTCCGCGATGATGTCGGCTTCGGAGTCGATGCGGCACAGCAGCAGGCGTCGGGTCAGTGTCGCAAGTCGGAGCAGCGCTCACAGCTATGGCAGGCTTACGATGTCGTTCACTGGCGTCGATATGGCACGGCGGCCGGCGGCGAGTCTACGTTGCAAGTCAGAGCAGCGCTCACGGCTTCAAAGCAGATGACAGCGCCGCTCGCCGATGTCGGTGTTACAGGATTCCTTCGGTAGCAGCTAGAACAGCAAGTTCCAGATGCAGGCAAACTGAAAGGGTGAAGTCTAGTATCCCTGAGACTTCGGTCAGGAGGCAAGCTCGAATCAAGCCCTTGGAGTGATATTCTGCAAGATGATGAAAGTTCTTTGAAAGTTTCTTCTCCTCGGCACTCTAGACACCACTGTAGACCAACCCAGCAAGACAGCACACTGACCAGGGGGCAGTCCAACTCCCAGAGCTTTCTTGGTTCTTTTCCTTGGCAGAGGTTTGTCTTGTTGATCTAGAAGTGATCTAAAGTCTTGGGGTCTGGGCCCCAATATTTATACTAGCAAATCCTTTGTCCTCTGAAGGCAGAGGGCCCTGTGCCCAGTCCAAACTAGTTATGTGCAGTCGTGCAGCACTTTGTTGACAAGACTCCTTCTTTTCTTTGACAGTGTTGGCCAGGGACATCAGACACACCGCAGGAGGTGGAGCCAGCATTGTGGAAGGCAGGCACAGCCCTATTCAGGTCCCAGGTGCAATTCCCACCCATCTACATGCAGATAGCTCTATTCAGCCTTGTGCTGACTCACCCTGACTCCTGGAATCCCCCAGCCCCTGTCACACCCAAAACCAGACACACAATACACAAGCTAGCAGAGGCAGGCTGGATGGTTGGGCAAGAAAATACCTATTTTCTAAAAGTGGTATTTTTAAACACAGAATGTTAAAACCAACTTTACTAAAAGATGTATTTTATCATTCGGAGTTCAGGCATAATAAATTTGAATTTCTACCATGTTCCCTGGGTCAGTTAGGATTATAAGATGTTAAAATCCAACTGCCCATTCTGGCCTATGGGGAACAGATAGCCTTGCAATATTGAAAAACGAAAATGGCAGTAATTCACTATTATGACATGCCACACACATCAGGGCATGTCCTAAGTTATGCTTACAATGCACCCTGCCCGTGGGCCAACCTTAGGGGTGTCTGATATGAAGAAAAAGGAAGGTTAAGGGACTGGCAAGTGGGTGCACTTTATAAAGTTGAATGTAGGTTACAGGCACACCTTGTTTGAATACAGTTCAAACTAATCAAAAGGTGATCAAAAATTCAATATATGTAATCTGTCTATTGCGTGCTTCTCAGTGTCATAGGGCTGCCTGTCCCTAGGTTATCAATATGACATTTGATGGGTACAAAACTGACACTGTTTGGACCAAACTGAGAGCACAGCATATGATTTGGTTTTCAAACTGATAGTAGTTTGTTTATAGTTCACAACAAGTTGACTACTATTTCTGAAAATGAACACAAATACAAATAATCTTACATTCATTGAAGAAATTATTATGCATTCTATAGAGTCTTGCTATTGTAGTATAATGTACAATTACGTCATTAGATCATGACTGTATCTTCGTACATAATTTCTTAATGAGTCAACAAAACATCACGTATTTTTAAACAAGAGCACTCTTTGTTGCATGATCTAACCACCACCAACCACCCCATGTATCTTTACTGTTTAATCTCTGCTTGCAATCGGCATTGCTACTTACTTCACTTTTTTTTACACAAATTGACCGGTTTACATTTCTGTTCACATTTCTTCTGAGCTGCACAGTCACTTTTTGCATCACATCTGCACGCTACGTTTGTGCATCATTTCGCTCACAATTTTCACTGTAAAGTCACAGCCAATTTTAAATATACGTTTGAGCACTATTTATTCTTTAGTGTTACAAAGTGGATATTAATTCTTAGAGATCTCATCAAAGTCAAGGTGGCTAATTGTACATAGATGTTTCTGGGTTTTTTTCTCTTGTAAGTCTCGACTTATTTAGTTGGCTCTACGCCGAATTATGTTTAATTGCTTTACTTGAAGATTTCATTATAATGTATCGTAAAGCTCAGGTTTCTCTTGCTGTTTAATTTACAGTGAACCCTGAGGAAGGGACACATTGTCCCGAAATGCATCGGGCCAACAACAATCAACTGCTGTTAACCACGTGTTTTTGTTAACATGTTTAAAAATATGTGATGTTTTGTTTACTCATTAAGAAATTATGGACAGAGATACAGTCATGATGTAATGACGTAATTGTACATTATACTACAATAACAAGACTCTATAGAATGATTCACGAACAATGAATAATAATTTCTTCAATGAATGTAAGATTATTTGTGATCATTTTCATAAAGTAGTCAACTTGTTGTGAACTATAAACAAACTACTATCAGTTTGAAAACCAAATCATATGCTGTGCTCCCAGTTTGGTCCAAACAGTGTCTGTTTTGTACCCATCAACTGTCAAGTGGGTGCACTTACCAAGTCGACAAGGCAGTACTAGACTGCACACAGGCTCTGCAATGGCAGGCCTGAGACACACTTTATAAACTGCTTCTGTGGGTGGCACAACCAGTGCTGCAAGCTCACCAGCAGTATTTGATTTACACAAGCCCTGGGCACACATGGTGCACTGTACTAGGGTCTGACAATTAAATCAAATAACCCAATCATGGAGTCACTAATCAATACATCAATTTAACATAGGGAGCACTTGCACTGTGGCACTGAATAGCAGCGGCACAGTGCCCAAAGCATCTAACCAGCAAAACAGTTCAAAAACAGAGGAGGCAATCAGTGAAAAATGGAAGGGAGACTCACGCCAATGATACCAGGTCCAACAAATATTTTCAGAACAGCAGGTTCTCGCTCTTGTTCTGTGTAGCCACAGCAGAGCTTTTAGTATGTGTGGTTCTTGTTAGATTGAACTTCTTTAGGAGGTTTGGTCTTCCAATTGCAATACTCTATGTTCATAACATGGTTCTGAGAGTTGTGCATTCAAACTTGATCTCTGATCTGTGAGTTGGCTACCAATTATTGGTTCTCATTGGGTGGCCGACAGTTCAACACTCTGATTTCTCACTCCTCACTGCAATAAAGCAAAGTCCATCGGAGGACCAACACCTCTGCAGAAAACGTTTCCGCTGCAACACCATAACTCCCTTCAGTAAACTGTGAGTTTATTTTCTCATTAAATAGTTCAATTACACTTGCTGGTTATTAAGTAATAATAAGTACAGACTCAGGATCCACAATTTGTTTACGTAAGCAAAAGTCACTCTGAAAATGCATGTACATGTAGTATTTACAGATCTCAAACCTATCTACAAGGCATTGTTCAAATAAACACTGGCAAAGCCAATAGCTGTTGTCTTTTGGATCTTTTGACTTTTGCCAATGCTGATTGCGGTGCGGGATGGGTGGGTTTGCTTTGAGGGAAAGCACATGGTGGAGAGAGCAATGCAGAGCATGGAGGTGATTTCCATGAGGGCGCACATGGTGGAGAGAGCAACACAGATCATAGAGGGTGCTGTGGCCTTGCTAGAGGGAAGCGCACGAAGAAGAGAGCAACACAGAGCGCACATTTGAAGCACACAAGGGAGAGAACATGGAACATGGGGCTGTTTTCATGGGAGGAAAAGCACAAGAGGGGGACAGCTAGATGGGGCGGGGTGTTTTCCGGTGTAGTGAGAAGCATAAAAGGGAGAGAACAACACGAACATGGTGGAACCCAACAAGGGAGAGAACAAAACAGAGCGCAAGTAGGGGTGTGTTTTTTTTCTGGGGATGGGAGGGAGAAGCATGGGAGGGAGAAGCATATGAGGGAGAGAGTAACAATGTGCATGGGGCGGGAAAGTTCATGAAAGAGAGAGCAACATGGAGTGTCCGGTCTGGGGGATTTTGCAGGTTGGAATGTCACTGAAGGTAGAGAGCAACACAGAGGAGAGATGGATGAACCAAACAAGGGAGAGATCAACATGGACCATGGGGAAAGTTGGTTTTGAAGGGAAGTAACTCATGTCGGGAAGAAATAGGTGTGTGTCTATGAATTATACATACGGTTAACGCTGTATCCGTAGTATCTATATTTGGGAGAGAAATGTAGATTTGTAGGTTAATACATAATGCCTGCCCTTTTGGCCAGGCCAAGTTTTTTAAGCATTGTTTGGTAAATAGTAATTAGTGCCTAAGTAATATAAAAACAATGGTGCATGTTCTGGTGCTCCTAAAACAAGTAAACAAATTACCGCAAAACCATCTGTGTCTGTTCCTGGTATTCCTGTTCAAAGGATTAAGTTAAAAACGTATCGTACATACACTCTTTTTCACTGGACACTACAAACTGACAGACACAACATATAACATTTAACATTAAATCCCGGTGCTTGGGGAAGAGAAACATACTTTTTAGTTAGCAATGTTATGACTCATGGTCCGCCTGGGTGGAGGGGCCTGTAGACTCTGTTGGTGCAAGGAAAGAGAAAATAGGCAAGAGGTGTAATTTGCCGTGGTTTCAAATGAAAACCGGGCGGTAGGAGCGTGCCATATTAAAGTAGGTTAAAGCTGTGATGGAAAAATCCCAAACGATGCACCTGTTCAAGATAAATCAGTACTGACAAGGGTGCTGAAGCGCTATCCCTAGTCGTGCCCAAATATTGTTGCCAAAATAAATGAGGCTCAGGCTTTGACCGCGTTTAAGCGTGCCTGATTCCCGAACCCGTTTCCCGGTTTAATAATTGCTCCGCGTCTTATTAAAAGAAGCGCTGGTTCTGTAGAAAAACAAACTATCACTACCACCATGAACGCTTACTTGTCTGGGCAGCCCTCCGGTTTTTGAACCTGCCGAGTCCCTGGCTCGACCGCATCTTAGCGTGTTGGAGCCTGGGGGCCATTTTAAGTATTAGAATTTTGAATAATATTCACACAATCCTAATAGGGACTTGACACCGGTCTGGTCTGAAGGAGGAGGAGCACAAGTGATAGCTTCCAATAAACCTTCTTGGGACATGACATGTCCCAAGTATTCCACTTTATCACAATTAAATAAAAAAAATTCCGGTTTCAATACAACCCCAAGTTCCTCGAATGACGATAACACCTTTTAAAGATTAATATCATGAGAATGGGAGTCTTTGCCAAATACTCGAACATCATCCTGAAATACAAGCACAGAGTCAAAATCGGATGTTGTTCATGACTCTTTGGAAGACGTAAGCTGCAGAGGCTAAGCCAAAGGGCATCCGTCGGTACTGGAAAGTCCCTAAAGGAGACACAACTCCGGGTGAAGCTCAACTTGATGGTATGCACTAGCAAGATCAAGTTTACTAAAGCATTTAGCTCCCTTGGTAGCAGCAAACAAATCAGATATCTTGGGCAGCGGATGGGAATCGACCCAAATCGCCTCGTTAAGAGATCTCAGGTCGATACAAACCCTGAGCTGACCATTTTTTTTGTGTGCCACCACCAAAGGAGAAAGCCACAGGGAAGATTCAGCAGGCTCAATGACTCCCTTAGCACATAGTTCTTTGAGCTCCTTCTCTAAATCTGACCTGACGTTAAAAGGTACCCCCCTAAGTTTGTGTTTCAGAGGCACAGCGCCTTGTTTAACTACAATCCTGTGCTTAAAGCCACTTATCTTACCTAAACGATCACCAAACACGGAGGGAAATTTAGATGTCCACTTTTGTTTGACGTCATTTTGTTTAAAATCGTCACAACACTCTACCACTAACACCTATTCACGAGTGCCAGGTTTCAATATCATTCCAAATAAACTCTGGTGAAACCACCCACAAATGTTTAAACCTTTGACTGCCACATAAACGTTTCCCTTTATGTGCCTACCTTTGAAAGACAAAATATCTTCAAAAAATCCAAGAAGATCAATTTTGCGACCTTCATAAGATACAGGTGATCTATCTGGAGGAGTTAACCTAACAGAATTTCCCCATGTCTCTTCAAACAATTCTTTTGTGATCATTGTGATACGAGCAGCACCTGAGTCTACCAGTAAATGGAGAATTTTATTACAAATTCCAATCTCTACAATGGGATCCACGAAATCAGAAGGATCACCTTCAATAACATTAGAAGAGGAGTTGATGTGTTCATTAACCTTCTGTGAGGTTAACTCATTCTCTTCGCGAATGATAGAAATAACTTCTGAATCGCTTTCAGAATTGAAGTCAACAACACACACAATAGGTTTAATAGTGTTTTTCCTCTATAGGCAAACCTTCACAAAATGACCTACTTTTTTGCTGTAGTTGCATGTGAAAGGGAAAGCAGGACACCTACTACCTTTTGCATGAGTGGTATTACCACATCTAATACACATATTAGGATTAAACCCATCAGGTTTAACAGATTTCGTAACACTTTTGTTTGATGTATTTTTTTGTTTCCCTTGAAACTTATTCATCTTAATAGCATTTACACTATCATTAAGTTTATCAGTACTTTTGTCCTCAAGTTCTTTGAGAGACGACATCGAAATCTCAATATTTTTGGCAATTTTGATGGTCTCATCGAGTGATGGATCATGTAAACTAAGATGCTTCTGTCTAATGCTTTTCTCTTTGCAATGACAAACAAATTGGTCTCTTATGAGTTGATCCGTGAAATCTTCAAACTTGCAGTCTGAAGCTAGTCTCTTCAAGGCAGATATATAAGAATCAACATCTTCATCATCCAATTGTTTCCCTTTGAAAAATGTATGTCTTAGAACCATAAGATCAGGTTGTTTATCAAATCTTTTTTTAAGTTTCAATATGGTTTCTCTATACTCATCTAGACCATCGCTCCTTTCTGGATAAAGAATGGGTAAATGTTTGAATATAGATCTTCCTTCAAACCCTAGAGAGTGGAGGAGTGGGAATTTATTTCTATCAGCACATTATCTTGATGCTCCTACTGCACCTAAATATGTTTTTAAATGCGTCGAACTATATTTCCCAACGTACTGGAGGTTCACCTGGAGTGTCTAAAAATGAAGGAGGAGGGTTAACAGATTACATTGTACACATAGAAAAACCTCCCCAAAAAATAAAGTAGTAATAACAATACTACACTTGGTGGATGAATTAAATGAATTGACACTGTTAAAGATAATGAGCAAAGAAGAGAAAATTTGAAGTTTGCAGCATAGAATGAGGTGATGTATGTATCACCGCGTGACACACAGAAAGATTGTACCTTTGCGATAGTAATTAAAAAAAATTATGAGTTGGTGTGTATATCACCAGAATACACAACGTTGTATAAAACAGGGTTGCCGTAGAAAATGTTGAACTGCTGATAAAATAAAGATGTTCTAGTTGGACTAAGAAGGTGTGTGCATCACCGTGATACACAAAGTTGTTGACTCTTCAAAATGATATGCTGAATAGAGAACAGTATGTGCTGCAGCGATACACAACATGCGCATGGAACAGTGTAAAGAAAATGCAGCCGCGATGTCGTTGTCAAGGTAACACTTCCTCAATAGGAAGGTCTGGCGCTGATATGCAAAGATTACGTAAGCACAGTGACTTGGAACGTAAGGTAGAGCTTTCGAAGATTCACGTAACATGATAATGGACGCTGACGCTGTGCTCTCCAAGGATCTAGGAACTCCCAGAATGCAAAGATCGAGGCAAGAATGTTCATGTGAGGAATAATAGCTGCCGTTCCATGTAGAAGAAATACGATGAAGTAAGTGGCCATTAAAACTTAAATGATGCCAAGAGCAAGCTGTATGCGACTGATAACAGTACGGTGATTAAAATGTCCACAAACGTGAAGGCAATAATGTTGAGATTGAGCCTGGCATGTATGTGAAGAAAGTTTAGACGTACAATGTAGTGGACGATACATCAAAAGGAAATGTACGTAGTCTTCAGGTAAACTGCACAGGACTCGAAACAGTCTCTCCAATCTTGAAGCAAATTGTACTTGACTCCCCAAAATCGTTTTTGATTTTAGTCAGTTTGACGATTGAAGTCAGTTTCCTTAACTGCCTCTTCTTTTTCTTGAAGAAGGATTTCTGTACGCTTGGATTTGTTAAGAGTGACCATGTAGTTAAGAGATCGTCGCCAATCAATTTGTAGTAATTGAGGCGGAAACAGATACAAATACTTGGTAGTATTTATTGAAACTACATGGTCGAGGAGCCAGTAGAAAACGGCTCCACTAGGCTCAGCATAACGACTTAACTAATAGCACCTACAGAGTACCTAGGTAACACAGGGATTCTACAGGTGAAATCATAAAGAATAAACTCTATACATCAAAAGCACTTTGAACCTTGAAATTTTACCAAAATGGCAAAACACACTTTTACACAATACTACACATTGCAAAGTGTTTCAATGTAATGCCGTTGCTGCTCCAAATACAATAATACAATTAAAATGTCTTGTAATTGATAACTGAGCATCCATTCCACGACACGTGAAAAGTATATTTGTGTCTACTATTGTAAAGGCACGGTAAAGAGTTATGCCATTTTAGCTTAGCTCCAGCAGTGAAGGGTCTCAGTAGATAATGAACTGACTGAAATCAGCACTCTTTTCTTATTTGTGGTTGACTTTGATTCCAGTTATACAAAGCCTAATGCCAATTTTTCAAATAAATTGGGTGACCTGCTCCAAAAAACAGGGCTCTTAAACAAATTAATGGACTCAGCAATTCTCCTTTGTCAGATTACTTGTTAGTGAAAAGGAAGAACTGACAAGCCTGATGGTAGGCGAGGAGAAGCCTCACCAGAGCATTTTATAGATTAAATAGAAAATAAATCAAGCATTGTTAAAATCAACATGTTTAAAAGAAAAGGATGGTGCACCAGGATGAAGTCAAAGGATTCCGTATATAGTCCAAAAGAGATTCTTTATTTAGTTTTCAAATAAAAACATGGACATCAGCCACTGCGTTTCGTTCCAGATGGAACTTCGTCAGGGCAATTTTGTTTCTATATCGGTCCATCAATCAAATAGTTCCACGTTTGGAAAATATTCCGTAAAAGCCCCGGTAAAAAACAAGGGTAATCAGGGCCTTCATGTTTCCCAGTTTTCTATATAGGAAGGTTTGTCTTTACAGGACCCAAAGATGTCCTTTAAAATAAATTTGACGTTTAGAATGCATATAATAAATGTATATATAAATGGAGTCCAATGGTCAACAATACAGCCAATGTTCCTTATATTTTTCAGCTCTGTTGCTGACTAGATTGGCTGCTGCACATTTTATGAGGCTTCACTCTGCTCTGTCAATGCGCTTGGGGTGAGTGAAGACTTTAACCATTTACACAATGGAGTGCCATGGATAACTTTCAGCAATAGTCAACAGCGGTGGCCCCTCTATTAGGGTGGAGGAGCGCCGCCACCCTCAAATAAAACGATAATAAAACCGGTTTAAACCCCATTTTATTGTTGTTTTATTTTAGACCCCCTGGACACGTCCCCAGGACTTTGACGAGTCTTGGGGGTGGGTCCAGGGGTGTGACACTGCTGGTGGGGGAGTGGTGAGCACTGTTACAAGGCACATGGTGGCTTGCCTAGCCGTCTCAGGCCGGCCAAACCATCATGCGCACTGAAGCTCTATTCCGCCCCAGCCACGTTGCTGGGCTAGGGATGGTGAGAGCAGGAACAGGCTCCCAGTCTGCCTGGAGGCGCAAGTTGACAGCGCTCAGGCCAATCCTGATGCTGCTTTCGTGCAGCCTCAGGATTGGCTGCAGTGCAGTCTGGGAGCCTGTGCCCAGAAGGAGAAGACTGGAAGAGCGCAATGCGGCGGGCAGCAGCGTTCAGGTGAGTTATTTTTTGTGTGGTTTTTTTGTACTGTACACCACCTTCACCACCTCCCTCCTCCAGCCCACCACACCACTTTGGCAGGCGACGGGCCGCTACTGATAGCCATTGATAGAATGACCAGGTTTGACAAGGTATGGTTGCTGTTCAAATCATATGTAAAGGAAGATTGAATGAATGAGAATGGTAGCCACCATACCAGAGGTAATACAGTGCTCAACTGTATGTGATATGATTCCATCCTCGGACAGCTACAACAATGAAGGACTCTATATTGAGAAAACACACTTCCCTTTAATGCCATTATCTGATAACCCAGGAATTACAATGACCACTAAAAGAGGACCCAGGCAACAGTTGCAGTACAAAAATCTAAAGTTATTGAGGGAACTTTTTATAAACAATAAATTCAAATCATTTGAAGAGTACTTAGATGGATTAGGAGCAGCTGTGGTTGATGTAATGACATATCATAGACTAAAATCCTCATTTAAGCGCCACTTTGGGGGGACCTGTTTGACGAGCCACCGAAATGAACAGTACTCACCATGGTCATATCTAACTCTTCCCCTAATAAAATATTCATTATAATGTGTAATTAAGTTGTAACTTATATACTAAAAGAGGCTGTATATATTAAAAACAAATGGGAAAGGGAACTAAAGGTTGAAATATCTGTTGCACAATGATCATACTGTTGCCAGCGGTGTCAACAAATGGTAAATGTAGGCTGATACATTTCAAATATCTATATTGGATGTACTACCCACTGGTTAGCATGTTACGCTTTGGGATGGTGTCTCTGTGGAGTGCTGAAATTGTGATGAATGAGATAATGGTAAACTATATGTGGCGGGGTTATGCCCTCTGGTCTATCCATATTGGCAGGGGGTTACTGATACATTGAAAGAAATGATTGATTCTCACTTGATGGTGACACCATTGATGGTCTTGTTGGGGTATGTCAAGGAGGTACCTAAAAATAGTTGCACATTTAGTGCACTGCAATACTACTAGGCAAAAGCAGGGTTGCTATGGCTTGGGGTTGTGGTTGGCTGCCTACTAGAGACAATTGGATGACGGATCTATCGACCTGCCAAGAGCCCCAGAGGTAAATGACTCCACACTGACTTGCTCCTCTTATTCTAGTGACATTGGGTCTCCACTACGAGCATACTTAGCTTGTGTTAATGAGGAACCGTAGCAGATATCTGCAGACAATAGTTAATGACACTCATTGTGCGTTTGGATGTGGACCCCTACCGTCTTACTCTATGTGTTTTACAACAATGCACTTAAAAAATTGAGTGCTCTATGCATATGTTTTAAAACCCATATACACGCGTATAATTGGCCCCATTCAAAATTAATTTGAGCAAAAAATGGGGTAATTCATGTTTCACTATTTCTAGGTGTTATTTTGTGTAACTTGTACTTGCAGGTGAGTTGCGATATGTTTGTGAAACTGAAAATAGTAGTTTTTGAAGAAAAAAAAGTGAATTCTTTACTTACCAGCCATAGACACTTGTGTAGGAAGTCTGCATCATTCGAAACAGTGCTTTCAACATGCCACAAGCTTTGAGTCACGAAAGGCCAGCACCAGCACCAGCTAAAGAGTCGATATTTGATGGCACCACTGTGGATGATGAGGAAGAACAAAGCATTGCACACAACTACAACTGGATTTTGGAGTCACTTCCCTGATGTGGTTCTGCTGCATAATCTGAAGGAAATGCCCAAGGCATGGATGCTATTTTACCATCCAAAATGCCTGCAGGTCTACCGAGGCCTGTAATTTTATGGCACAATAGAAAACTAAAGCACATTTTAGAAGTGTTTGTCATATTAAGGTATAGTGTATGGTGTCATGTGACACTGGATATGACATTATGCTACTGGATGGGCGACACTGGAGTAGATGATGAAGCAGAGTAGCACTTGCTATGCATACCACCACTTTCGGATATGAAGGAAGTACCATTATCTCCATTGAATCTCCCTATTATTTCAAGGAACAGGCTCCGCATAGGACATAATTCATGTTTTGAGGAAAGACAGCTAGAATGGGGAGATCTGCATACATAGGCCCTCATTTGTTTTGGGGCGGTGCATGGATAATGGGGAGGAGAACATAGAGCGCTTACAACCCTAGGCATATTTTTGAGGTGTCTCATTCTTCTTTATCCAACAGTGTTGATATGTATAAAGTGTTTCTGTTTTTATTGTCTTTCTTTCTCACCCAGAGCCCTCCGTGTCTAATTCCTTCTATCGTATATCATATGTTCCCACTATTCGTCCTATTGATTTGAAGCTGTCTACAGCGGCAATAGGCACTATACAAGCAACCAGCATAACATGACATGACATGACGTGACAAATCCTAGCTCGTTATATGCCATACTTCAGAACTAAGAATAGGATTATAGAAAGAATGGATACTGTTGAGATGCTTCATAATACACATCGTTCACACAGAGCAAAGAACCCCTTTACAATGCACACCAGAAAGTATGTTCAGTCACCAGAAATATGCAATCTGCCATGAAAAATGACAACCTGTGAAATAAGGCATTATATTATTTCCTTAAACGGTGCTGCATTGCCTAGTTTTCTTGCACCTGAACAGGAAATGTGCACTTTGTGTGAGAGTCTCATTAAAGATGAGTGAACAAAATACAGCTGTGTAGCCAAAGAATTCAATATGCACAGTACAAAAACAGGAAGCCTTTGAGGTGATAACCTATATGTGATGGGGAAGCAGGATCTTCTTTGAACACAACTGGGAAAAATACCAGCAGAGGATGAAAAAACGATCAGAACCAAGATCTTGGTCTGGGAAGACGCAGGAAGTTTGCTGCAGCACTCGATGCTGACTATGCTGCCTGCAAAATGAACCTCCTTCACATCAGGTCCTCTGGGTCTTTGAGCTCAATTGACATGGTGAAGAAGGTTCCTTGCAATCCAGTTACTTCATGGTATATTTGGCAATTAGCTTCCAAGGTGCGAAAGAAGAGGTTATGAGATGGGAGTGGCATGAGATATTACTTATTGATAAAGAGTAGTGGTAAGAATGGGGAGCCTTGGATAACCACATCAGTGCCTGTGGTTGGGTCTGTATCTTGTTCTACACCGGACCAAACCGTTTGTTACAACAATGGGTGGAAATGCTTAGACTGTTTGAGGAGTGGCTTGACACCACCCAAGATGGCCACACATTAGCCTAGCTTAGCGGCAGCTGCTGCAGTAATCTCCACCATCCAACATCAATACCACTCCTAAGAATCAGGGGGAGACCCCGGGCGTGAATGAATGCACTTGCCAAACCTCCCTGAATCAACATCAGAGCAGCAGGACTGCCTGACAGCGGGACTAGGGTCTGCCTCGTGTTGGCAGCCTGGACCAACGGGGCCAGTGCCAGCGAGAGGAGGTTAGCTGATTATCCAGAGCGCCAGAGAGGGCTGAGGAGGAGTAGCGGCCACATCTTGAACAATATTCTTCCTCCCCAGATTGGAACCTTGGACTCTGTGCCTTTGACCCTTTGGCCGTGCATTGGGAGTGCCCACGGTGGTGTCCGCTGCAGGAGTAAGTGCGTGCCGGACTCAGACCGGAGCAGCCCGTGACAGCATGGGAGTTGCGCTGTGCTTGGGAATGTCTCACTGAAAGGACCCAGGTGAGTTGGTGGTGGGGGCCCGTGGGCTCGAGCATAGCAGCTCTGGTCCTGTATAAGCGCTGCCGAAGTGGAGATCCTGGTGGCTAGGTGTGCGGAAGTTTGGCCCGAGGAGCACGGAGTGTGAGGCGATCAATGCTGAGCCGAAGAATTAGAGGCAATGACCTTCACAGCTTTGACGGCCCTGTTACACAGGTACAGAGGGGCAGACAAATGGCAGCCTGATATAAAGATACTTGTGAGCTCAATGCGGTGCTGTTCCTGAGGATCCCCCCATTGGCAAAGGTGGGGGAACACTTGATGGTGCAGTGGAGCGGTGTGGGCAGCCACTGGGGGATCATACTACTGCAGCGGGGGACAAATAACAGCCCCAGGGCATGAGACAATGCACTCTAGTGGGGAAAGATGCTGGGGATGGACCCCATAGAGTCGCTGAAGAAATATATGTTCACTACCCCACATGGCGACACACTGCTGGGCCTTTGGGCGGTGCCTCGCTGCTGCCAAGGAAAGCACCCTATTTAATCTGAATGGAGATGGTACAGTGGTTGAAGACTACAGGGGCCCTGTGCACATGATCTGGGTCAGTGGAGGTGCGGATTCTGCGGTCTGAACTGAAGCCATGAGACGATCGGCTTTCCTGAAGTTTGGGGGGCACTTCTCCACTAATTCATTTGTGCTTTGGGGGAGTCGGCCCTTTCTTCCCTTGTGCACCCCCCCCTGAGGCTATGGTGAAACCTCAAGGGGGAACGCTCATGCAAACCAAAAAAATGGACAAGTATGCTGTGCCTCAACCTCCCAAGGTTACAACTGAGTTCAAAGATGAAAACCCAATAGCGGCAGACGCTTCCTTCAATGCCATCATGGCTGCTATAGAGTACTCTTGAACCAAAGATTGACACAGTGACCCTATATGTTGATCTGCTCAGGGCGGATTTTCAAAATATTTCCCAAAAAAGTCACAGCAGGGGATTCCCAAATCAAGCTGCTACATTCCACGTCCAAAAAGCTTGAAGAACAAGTCCAGTACCTCACCAGGCAGCACAACATCATGGCAGCCAAACTAGAAGTCCATGAGGGTAGAGCCCGCCGGAACAACATCAGAGTGGTTGAGATTCCAGAAGGGGCTGAGGGACCTAGCATTGATCTCTTCCTGCAGGACCTCCTTGTGAATACCCCCCACCCAAAGTGCCTATCTAACTTCTTGTCCATTAAGCTTGCTCACAGTGCGCCTGTCACCCTTCCAAAACCAGGTGTCTGTCTTTGGACAATTATTGCCAGGGTGTTCAGTTACTGGGACAGGAATGCAATTCTGCAGGCAGCCCAGTCTCATGGGGACCTGCTATATGAAAACGCCATCAAACTCTTCTTCCCAGACTTCATCCTGCAGGTCCAGCACCAATGCACCAGTTTTGATGAAATTAAATAGTGCTGCGAACCAAAGACTGAAAGTATATGATGCTTTATCCAGTGAATCTGCAGGTGGTGGCTGAGGGCAAGTCCCGGCACCTCCTCGTGCCTTGGAAAGCCAGGGTGTGGCTGGAGGGCTGGCATACCCCTGGTCGTCGTTCCAACTGGGAGGGGAGAAAGGGATGACCAGATGGACAGTCAGGGGACAAACTATCTCCATGCAGTGAGGAACAGACCGCGGATGGGACCCTGAAAGACACTTGAATGATTGGCTGGCTTGCCTACCATTTACCAGTGAGGTGGCACACTGTAGAAGATAGATCAGAAATACCTGTGTGTTGCACATCATTACCTGTGTGCAACATAGTCTAAGTTGGCCCGCCCAGGTGGAAATCCTCGACTGGCTGTGAGGGGGGTAGGGGGGTTGAGGTGTTAATCAAGGTGACTCGCAAGTGTACAGGAGGAAACGTACGATTAGCTAAAGGGATTCAGATAAATGGTTAACTTCCAACAGTTCGTCAAGGTGGTGCTAGCCAACCGTAGATAGTTAATAATAATTTTGTGCAGCAGGCACTCTGCAAGGGGGGGTGGGTATTTTTGAGCCCACTATGCCGGGTTACATTTTGGGGGGTGTTTCGCAAGGGTAGCCAACTCTCTTGTAATGTAGATTTAATACAGGCTGTAATTTGTTCTCACTCAGTGAAACCAGACACCAGGAGAGGTTCAAGCGGACAGGGAAGGGAATCACTTAACATTTATTTATTTGAAAAGTTTTATATAGCGCTGGCTAGACCCGGCGTTATCAGAGCACTTTACTAGAGGATCAGCAAGTTACAGGTTACATAGTTGCATCCTCTCGGAAGTGGACGCTCCCCACGACCCCTGGTCCCACCTGGGTATCGTATCTTACTACACTCTGCTGCCGATTTACCCTGCATATTACAATTTTTACTGGTGCCTGCGCTGCACGCTGCACTCTGCTGCTGATTTATCCTGTAACTTACTATAATTTTTTCCTGGAGCCTGCGCTGCTCGCACTTCCTCCCCAGCTGCATCCGCCATAATTTAGTAGACTCTCAGCTGTTGTGGTGTGGTGCTCGCTTTGTGTGCCCTCATTGACTCGCATTGCCTCCGCATTGTTTAGTAACGTGCACAGCCTGTCCCGGTTTCGATTCGCCAGCCATTTTTGTTGTTGTGAATAGGAGCCCGGCCCCTACACCATGATCTCGCCTCCCAGCTGATCCTCCCTCCCACTAAGTGCCTTGCCTCGCTCCGTCCTTTGTTTGCGCTGTGTCCGCCCTGATACTCTCGGAAGCGGACGCTCCCCACAACCCCTGGTCCCACCTGGGTATCGTATCTTACTGCACTCTGCTGCCGATTTACCCTGCATATTACAATTTTTACTGTTGCCTGCGCTGCACGCTGCACTCTGCTGCCGATTTATCCTGTAACTTACTATAATTTTTTCCTGGAGCCTGCGCTGCTCGCACTTCCTCCCCAGCTGCATCCGCCATAATTTAGTAGACTCTCAGCTGTTGTGGTGTGGTGCTCGCTTTGTGTGCCCTCATTGACTCGCATTGCCTCCGCATTGTTTAGTAACGTGCACAGCCTGTCCCGGTTTCGATTCGCCAGCCATTTTTGTTGTTGTTGTGAATAGGAGCCCGGCCCCTCCACCACGATCCCCCCTCCCACCTGATCCTCCCTCGCCCCTCCCCTTCCACTATCCACATATGACAGATGCTTTTGCGCGCAGCGTTCACGCGCAGCTGTCGTGCCCCATGCGCGCCGAAGGTGCGCCAAAGGTAAGCCTGTCTACGCCCGTCCGCGCCTGGACCGCGCCCAGCGCCATACCCCCTGGCCCCCACAAACTGCACTCCTCCAGCATAAAGTATGACGCCGCTACCCTCCTAGCCCTTAACCCCGGACGCACACCTCAGTGCTACGAAGCTGCCCCGGGACGTACCCACGGTCCCTTCGCCTGCCACTCCTGCAAATTTACCTGCATCAAGACCCATACCACATCCACTAACCCCAAACACAGCACCGACTCTAACCACCTGAAGTGCATCCTGCTAAACAACAGCTCAATCCACAGACACGCCACCGAACTCTGGGATCTACTCAACACTGCATCACCGGACGTCGCCTTCCTTACCGAAACATGGATGAACGCATCATCAACACCCGACATCGCCATAGCCATCCCGGGCAATTACAAGATCATCCGAAAAGACCGCACCGTCCAAACAGGAGGAGGCATCGCCATCGTCCATAAGAACACCTTCAAAATCACGACCAGCTCCGACGATAACCTTACAACCGCCGAACACCTCCACTTCCAGATCCACACCGACCCTAGGACCACACTCAGAGGCACCCTCATCTACAGGCCTCCAGGAACACGTAAACAATTCAGCGAAGACATCACTGACTTCATCAGTCCACATGCCCTCGCCTCCGAGAACTACATTCTACTAGGAGACCTCAACTTCCACCTGGAAAAGAAAAACGACAGCAACACCACCACCCTTCTCGACAACTTGGCCAATCTCGGCCTCAAACAACTTGTTGACACCCCCACCCATGTAGCCGGACACACCCTCGACCCAATCTTCACTTCCAGCAAACACATCTCCTTCGATCGCACCACAACTCTTCATTGGACGGACCACGGTTGCGTTCACTTCAGCTACAAAACCACCTCAACCCACAACCCATTCCCCGAAGAAAATGGAACAAAATCACCACCGACCAACTCCTCACATCACTCAACCAAAACCCACCCGCCATCTCATCGGACCCAAACCAAGCTGCCATCAAATTCAAACAATGGATCACTCACAGCGCTGACGAATTAGCACCCTTGAAAAACCATCACACCAAACAAGACAGCAAAAAGGCCCCCTGGTTCAACGATGACCTTAAGAAATCCAACAAGCTTTGCCGTACTCTCGAGAAAACCTGGAGAAAAAACCCAACCACCGACAACATGACCACCTTCAAGGCAGCCACCCGCAAACACCACCAGCTGATTCGAGCCACCAAGAAATTAGCATTCAAGAATCGACTCGACAACAACGCCCATAACAGCAAGGAACTATTCAACATCGTCAAAGAATTCACCAACCCCACCGCAGCCTCAAACGACATCACTCCCTCCCAAGACCTCTGCGATTCGTTATCCTTCTTCTACAACAAAATTGCCGACATACATAACAGCTTCGAAAACAGCTCCAACGAACAATCCTCTCCGCCCCCCTTAGAACATAGACCGCCCTCTAACAACCTCAGCGCCTGGAACCCGATCACCACTGAAGAGACCATCCGCCTAATGAATTCCATCCACTCTGGATCGCCAACCGACCTATGTCCCCACCACATCTTCAACAAAACTGACCCCATCATCGCACCCCATCTCCGTGATGTCATCAACTGCTCCTTCAACTCTGCTACCTTCCCAGAAAGCTGGAAACATGCCGAAGTCAGCGCCCTCCTGAAGAAACCCACAGCAGACCCCTCTGAACTTAAAAACTACTGCCCCATATCCCTCCTCCCATTCCCTGCCAAAGCCGTCAATAGCCAACTCGCCGCCTTCCTCGAATCCAACAACTCCCTCGATCCCTCACAGTCCGGCTTTCGAGCCAAACACAGCACCGAAACCACCCTCATCGCAGCAACAGACGACACTACTGGACAACGGAGAAACAGTGGCCCTCATTCTACTCGACCTCTCCGCCGCCTTCGACACCGTCTGCCACAGCACCCTCATACAACGCCTCAGCAACATCGGCATAAAAGGTAAGGCCTTGGACTGGATCATCTCGTTCCTAGCTGGGAGACCTCAGAGAGTCCGACTTCCCCCATTCAAATCCGAGGCCACTGAAGTCATCTGCGGTGTACCACAAGGTTCATCACTCAGTCCCACCCTTTTCAACGTTTACATGAGCCCTCTCGCTTCCATTGCGCATCAACACAACCTTAACATCATCTCCTACGCTGACGACACCCAGCTGATCCTTTCCCTCACCAAAGACCCCATCACCGCCAAAACCAATCTTCACGAAGGCATGAAAGAAGTAGCCATATGGATGAAAAACAGCCGCCTAAAACTTAACTCAGACAAAACAGAAGTGCTCATCCTAGGATCATCCCCCTCTGCCTGGGACGACTCATGGTGGCCTTCAGATCTGGGCTCAGCACCCATACCCACAGACCACGCACGTAACCTTGGCTTCATCCTAGACTCCTCACTCTCGATGACCAAACAAGTCAACGCCGTCTCATCCTCCTGCTTCAACGTACTCCGTATGCTCAAAAAAATCTTCCACTGGATCCCCGCCGAGACAAGAAAGACTGTCACCCACGCACTGGTTACGAGTCGACTAGACTACGAAAACACCCTCTACGCCGGAATCACAGCCAAATTACAGAAAAAACTCCAACGCATCCAAAACGCATCAGCAAGACTCATTTTGGACATCCCTCACCAAGATCACATTACCGGCCACCTGAAAGACCTCCACTGGCTTCCCGTCAACAAGAGAATAACATTCCGTCTCCTCACCCACGCACACAAGGCCCTCTACAAACTAGGGCCCGAATGCCTCAACACTCGACTATCCTTCTACACACCCACTCGCCAACTAAGATCCTCCAATCAAGGCCTCGCCGCAGTTCCGCGTATCCAAAGATTCACCATGGGAGGTAGATCCTTCTCCTACTTGGTGGCCAAGACCTGGAACTCGCTCCCCACTCACCTCCGCCTTACACAGAACCACATCTCCTTCAGAAGAGAACTTAAAACCTGGCTATTCGATAAATAATGACCCCCCTCCCCAAGCGCCTTGAGACCTTCTGGGTGAGTAGTGCGCTATATAAATTCTTAAATTTGAACTATCAATTAAATGAAAGATTCACAGAGGGAGGAGGAGGGGGAGGGAAGGAAACACAAAGGGGAAATGAGGAAAACAATATCAGATGACCGACTGGGTAGGTGATGGCAGAGGGGTTGAAACCAGGGCCAGACTCCTCTATAGCTGCATATGACATCCCCACCGAGCATCGGCCAGGGTTGCTCGTGCACCGAGGTAAGGGGGCATCGTAAAAGGTCCATCAAAAGTTCCATCGAAGTTCCACCGGGCATGGGCCCTATTTATCCGTCTCTGTGGCGTGTACAATGTTCAAGGTTTCAGTCCGGGGGGGCATAGTCATAGATCAATTGGCAGCACCCATCCCGGAGTAACTGGGAAGCCAAGACTTACAGTAGGGTTGATATGCAATCAAGAGCAAGGCTTCCAGGGGACAGGCCAGGACAGCCATCTTAAGGTCAGGCATATTGAATGTGTAGGCCCGGAGTTGTAGGGCACTCAGCTGTTGCCCCAAGCAATTCTCTCAGTGTGAGTGAGGCTGTTGTAGAACTAAGTGTAAAAAACTGAAACTGTTCCATTATAAGTCTTTTGAGCTTTTGAGACCCTGATGTGAGCAACGAAATCTCACTTCCGGGTGCCATTTTAGGGCCAGGCATAGCCCTTGCCTGGCCCACATTCAAGCAACCCAGCCACGATTTTCTGCCATTTTGGGGTCAGGTGGGGAGGGAGTGAATCCTCCCACGTCCATCTGGTGCCTCGTGTGACCCCCAGAATCCCCCCAAAGTCTCCCCTTTGCCAGCGCAGGGTCCCCTTGCTTGTGTCTCACGGAAGGGGACCTCTGCTTACATCTTCTCTATCGCCGCTCCTTCAGGCACTCCTGCAGAGTTCGTATTTCGCTGCCGCGCTTTCTGGCGTTTACATATGCCCCCGCCACCTCCCCGCGGACACAGACCAGACAGCCCGCTCTCTGCCGCAAGGCCAAAAGCAACAGTTCACACTTCGGGCCACCTGCAGTAATAAAAAGCCCTACTTCAGGGTTTTTAACTGGTCAGTGCCATCTTGGCTCGCCAGGGAAGCCTCTGGTCGGGCAACATTTTAAAGTCAGACGCAGCCTCCCACCATCGGCTCCTCTCTTTTTTTTTTTTTCTTTTTTTTTATTACCATCGTTGGGTCATATGACAGTACAAGTAATACGTTCACAGCTTTAAAATAAAATAATCAATCAATATCTTCTTTTACATTACTATTTGATTGTAACAGGTAGGTGGGAAGGATGGGTTCCCTGTAATACAAAAAAGCAGTTATTCATATAAATACTCTTTGAGTATACCCCAAGTCGATATACCTAATCGTTTTTTCCTAATTCCCTTCAGAGCTTACAAATTCCATTCTAGCTCAGGCCCCTCACTACTTGCCCAAGCAGAAGCACAGATCGGTGTGGGATGATCCCCTGAGCTGGCTCAATGCTCTATGCTGCCCCCAACTCATAGCCCATGGGGATGGGCACCACCGTCTGCATGTTAGGATGGGACACACTGCACTTTGACATTATATGGAAGCCTGCATTCGCTTACCCTTGAAGGTTGTGACGTGGAACGTCAAAGCCTAGGCAATAAAAACGAACGCACCACAGTTCAACAGTATCTTCAGAGACACGCCCCAGACTTGATCCTTCTGCAGGAGACCCACCTTAAGGGCAAGAACTTGACAGGTTTGAGTACACTCTTCTAACCCATTCTGGCTTCACAAGAGCTCGAGAGGTACAGGCATACTAATCAAAACAACTAAGGCCTTTAATCTAGGTCGCACCTGAAGAGATCCACTCGACCTTTGGCTGCCCGTGATAGTCCCTGTGTTAGCTGCCCACAACTGCCGCAGGTAAGAGGCGGGAGAGAGTGCTGGCGATCCCTCACAACGGCCACAGGTAGGAGTGGGGGTGCTGGCAATCCCTGTATTTGACACAACAGCAGCAGGTAAGAGCGGGGGAGGCTGCCACCCCCAAAACCCTTGCCACGACACTGCTCAGGCAGATGGGGAGGCAATACACTTAACATCTGTTTGGCATATGTACCACCGAGGTTCCATGTAGACACACTACCGGCATTACTGCTCGAGATGCCATCTGACATCCTCATACTGGGGGATGACATGAATGCGATTATGGACCCACAGATGGGCAGGATGACCAGATCCCTCCATGGTGCTGACCCTGGCCCACTTCGGCTCTACAAGGACGCAATTAGGCCGGTGGACTGGTGACACATTCACAACCCCAAGGCGCAACAATTCACATATCTCTCTGCCATTCAAGGTAGCCAATCCCACTTGGACCACATTTTCCCTTACCACATACACCCGGACCTGTAGGCAATGCAACACGTAAGGCATGCAGCATCTCTGATCACTTGCCGGTGGAGGTACTGCTGCAAGGCCCTAACAAAAGATAAAGTATTTGTGGACAGGATAGGGGCACAGAAACACCAATACTTTGAGGAGAACGAGGGGCCGGTCGACTTGGCTGACCCTTTGGGAAGCTGTTAAGGCTGTACTCTGTGTCTATGCCCAGGTTCCAGTGGGTGGGAAAAACAAGGAACAACTAGGATGTGAGGGGCTGGAGAGGGAGATCTCTCTGTTAGAAGCTCAGGTGCTAGAGGAGGGAAGGTCCCGCTCGCAATTGTGCCATCAACTCTGCATTAAGCAACAGGTGTTAAAGGACTCGGCTGAGAACACTGCCCGTTCACGCACACTAGCGACACAACGCAGACTGTAAGATGTTGGCGACAACGCAAGCAAACTCATACCCTGCCTAGACAAGAGGCCCAAGGAAAGAAACTGGGTCCCCAAAATCCAAGATCCGAGGGCGGAAATATACACAACGGGAACTTTAATAGCAAAGGCCTTTGCGGCATACTACGATACTACATGCATATCCACCACTGACAGACCTGGGAACTACTGTGCTGAACTCCTTAAAGATCTCCTTCTCCCTACTCTCTCTCTATGGAGGACAGGGGTCAACTGGAGTAAGATCTGACTGTAAAAGAGATAGAAGGGGCAATCCGAGAACCACAATCCGGGAAGGCTGCGGGCTCAGACGGCCTGCCAGTACAACTATGTAAAAGCATGGCGTACAAGGCAGCGATGCCCATGCTAAATATGCTCCAGGTGGCCAGGGAGGAACACGGCTTGCCGGCAGGCTAGAGGCTGGCAACCATCGTGGTTATCCCGAAAAAAGGAAAACTGCCGTAAGCCTGTAACTCGTATAGGCCCATTTCACTCTTGAATTTGGAAGCCAAGGTACTGGTGAAGGCATTGGCAAAAAGATTAAAGACATTATTTACCTCAGTGGTCCATCCTGGCCCATCGGGATTCATGCCTCAATGAAGCATCTGACTCAATCTACGGTGCCTACATGGGGTGCTGCACATGACTGCAGCCCAGCGAACGGAGGCAGCCGTACTGCTCTCATTGGACGCTCGAATGGCATTCAATAGCATTGAGTGAACCTATCTATTTGTTGTCTAGACTAAACTGTGCTTCGGTCCCCTGTTCTGTGCCTGGGTCAAACTCCTATATATCGGACCCGATGGCGACAGTGAGGGTTAATGGCACAATGTCTCATTTGTTTGCCCTGTACAAGGGCATGAGGCAGGGATTGCCCGCTGTCCCCAATGATTTTTGCCCTACTGTTAGAGCCCCTCACGGCCTTTACCAGTCAGGATCCACTCATAAGAGGCTTTGAATGAGAGGGTGGCTGGGAAGAACAAATATCCCTGTATGCCGCAACATACTGCTTTACGCCATCCAGCCCCACCACACGGTCGACATACTATTGCATATCGTCCAGCTCTTTGGTAGCTACTCTAGATACCAGATCAATTGGGATAAGTCTCTAGTCTTTCCTCTAGCTGGGAGTACCCCATTCCTGTCGGCAAAGTGTGCAGCCCTGATGTGAAAGACGGCTTCAAATATTTAGGTATCTATATAACTCGGAATGGTGACAAATTCCTGGCTAAGAATTTGTTTCCTTAACTGAAAAGATCGTGCAGCAATATGGTACAGTGGAGGAGGCTCCCTGTGTCCCTGATGGGAAGGGTCATCCTCTTTAAGATGGTGGCCCTCCCTCACTTGCTTTTCACTTTGCAGAACACAGCCTACAGAATACCGTAAGACTTCTGTCAGAATATTGACAGTGAACTGCGCAAACTCCTCTGGCATGGGTGAAGTTCAAGAATGGTGCTGAGTAAGCTACAGAGGGGAGTGTTTGAAGGGGGCCTGGCAGTTTCAGAACTGCGAAAATATTATTGGGCAGCCCAGTTAATTATGATCAATGATACAGTGTTTACAGAAAGTGATGAACCAGCAAATCGAGTTAATCGACAAGCAATGGGTTGTTACGGCTTCCCCCAATACTGTGTAGAAAGATGCAGGACAGAAAGCTACCAACACACATGCTGATGGTGGTCCAGACGTGGCGTGAAGCCACCAGATTCTTGGGATGGTATGGTAAGCTAACAGAAGAAACCCGCTCTGGGACAGTGACCTAGAGGTTCGGATACTTACAGTTGGGGCACGCGCTGAGGCAACATGTCTTAGAAGGGGAACAGCTGCCCAAATGCACACCGTTAGAGGATCGGCTACTACTGGATCCTGTGACAGACACAGCAACCTCTCTAACCTATAGGAAACTACTGAACAATTCTCCTGACCCCTTGCACACTCTGCGGGAGGCATGGGAGGCAGAGTTGGGGCTAATTGAAGACGATGACTAGGTGGAAGCAATCCAGAGTCCCAGAGAAGTAGTCATCCATGCTTGCTACTGACTGCTGCCTGATACAGCTGTGCATAGATCCTACTCCTCCAGATTGCTCATGCATTGTATTGGGAGATGTACCACAGACCTGTGCAGCAGGGGAAGCACCAGGGTGGACTCTTTATTTCACATTCTATGGGTATGTCCCAAAAGTCAATACTGGAGTGGGGAAGTACAGGCAATCACTAGGGTCACAGGCCTGGATGTGCCCTTCGAGGCACAGTGGTTTGTCCTATGTATAACTGGGGAAGAAGTGTGGCCCAAATATCAGAAGACATGGCTGATGTTGTTGGCCGGAGTAGACAAAAGAAATATAGCACAGGCCTGGGGAGCGGAGCATCCAACAAGGGTGGCGGACTGGGAGGCAGACCTGGATTGGTGCCAACAAGCTGAGAGGGGGATCTATCAGAGCCAGGGATGCACTAGAAAGTGGGAGAGAGTTTGGGACAAGTGGATAGCCTACAGAGGACTCGAATGGGGCTCCATACAGATATTTGTGCTAGGTAAGCGAAGGGGGTTAGAGCATATTTTGAATTGTATCTTGTAGTGACTGCTATACACATGCATGCCATTAACGGAAATTTGACTTTAATAGATATTGAGAATGTTTTATGCTTCTCTCCTTGTATCATCTGTTGTGATGTTGACTGTATGAACTTGCCAGCATTTGCTTGAGCAACTGTTTAATGAAAAGAGTTTTCAAATAGACTATGTTTGACCATTAGAAATTCTGCTGCGTTGTATTCCAGTCCATCAGTTTAGTCTGTGCCATTACAGGAGAACTCCAACCACAAATAGGCCAACCTGAGCTGTTAGGCCACATTAACGAAACACAGCAACACAAGCAACAACAACCATGTTTTGTACTCATTGAGGGCTCATTAAAGAGGTGTGTTTGAGGTCCTATGAGCAACAAGCCCAAAACTCAGGTATAGTTAAATCCATCCTGACACAGGCTCACTAATAAAAAAAAGGATGCCATTTTTTATGCTATGTAGAATAGTTCTTGTGATTGAACATGCTTTCTGGTGTGTATTTGTACAACTCAAGCCACAATCTCCATCATGAACTCGGAAGCATCCACAGAATCCTGTCCCCACCCCATTTTTAACCTTGGAGGCAAGACAATTGCTGACGAGCTCAAGACAGTCCTGACCACCTCCATTACCTCGGTCTCCTTCCCTGAGGACTGGAAACATGCTAAAGTGAGGCCTCTCCTGAAAAAAACATCCACCAACCCAGCAGGAACAAAGAACTACCGGGCCATCTCCATTCTTCCCTTTCCAGCGAAGGTTCTCAAAAAGGCAATCAACCAGCAAATCAACAAGCACCTGGACCACAACAATCTCCTGGACCCCTCTCAATCAGGATTCTGGGCCAAACACAGCACTAGGGTTGCCCTGATAGCAGCCAACGATGACATCAGGGCCCTTCTAGACCACGACGAAAAAGCAGTCCTCATCCTCTAGGACTTGCAGCTGCCTTCGACAACATTTCCCAGCACATCTTGATCAACAGACTCCACCACATCGGAATCCTGGGAGACATGCTCAAATGGCCCACCTCATACATTACTGGAAGAACCCAGAGAAACTGTCTCCCACTGTTCACCTCAGAAACCAAGAAGAAAATCTGCGGGCCCCCAAGGATCGTTCTTTAGCTCACTTCGCCACCCCAGTTCACACACAGCTATATGCAAATCAGTCTTGCCTGGAAAGTTTCAGCGCTCCGTCCATCTCCTTGTGTTTGCTTTGTTCACTCTAGGTTGGCAGGGTATACCCAGACGTGGATCCCGTGCTCACTTTGCCACTGGATTAAAGCTAGCCTGGCTGATGAGGGCTGTTAGCCCGAAACCGGTCCCGGGATGCTTGTTTCCAGTCCAGGGAAGACATGGCTTGGCAGTTCTGGCTAGACTGCTCCCATGAGGCACAGGGTCAAGACAGATATGCATATAGCTGTGTCTGAACTGGGGTGGAGAAGTGACCTAAAGAACGATGATGGATTCAACTCAGATCTGTGACTGGCAGTGAGATACTGGAAAGTTTCAGCGCTTCACCCATCATCTCCTTGTGTTTACTAATGATGTGTTGCCTGGACTAAAGCAGCGGAGGCAGGATACATTCTCTAAATGTGTAATTTACAAAATGGAATCTGTCTGCCATTCTAATCCCACTACCTATAAAGGTGATTTGAAACTTTTTGGTTTCTTGATGCAGATGTGTTGAGAAATCTGTGCAAAGCAGAGCACCTTCGGTGAGGAAAAGGGTAAAAGTGACCCAGGAATGTACATCCAATCTCTAAAGGTAGCCAAGGTACCTTTCTTTCCTTTGCGGTGGTACTTTCTACATATTACATGCTGCAAAATGCATGAGATAAATTAGTGGGGTAAACGGGCTGTGTGTTGGTGAGCATGCACAGTTGTGTTAAGGCCTCGGGAGCAGCTTTGCCTGAGAAAAAATCAGCAGGTGGCGTTCTCAAGAACTGCATGCTCCATGGGATGTATGACGTAACAACGCATACTTTTACCACGCCTACCATTACCACGCATTTTTTACAACGCAGGATCCATTACAACACATACCATTACAACGCATGTATTTACAACGCAGGTACCTTTACAACGCATACCATTACAACGTAAGTATTGGTAAGTATATAATATTTTTTTTAAATGTAATTTGATTAAAATTAATATAATGTAATTTAATTTAATTAATTTAATTTAATTTAATTTAATTAATGTAATTTAATTTAATCTATTTAATTTAATGTAATTTAAATTTAATTATATTTACTTTTTACCCTGTACCCCTTTACCCAAAAACCCAAAACTGACCCTGAACCCTAAAAATACCCCTTTACCCAAAAACCCAAAACTGACCCTAAACCCTAAAAATACCCCTTTACCCAAAAACCCCAAACTGACCTTGAACCCTAAAAATACCCCTTTACCCAAAAACCCAAAACTGACCCTAAAATACCCCTGTACCCCAAAAACCCAAAACTAACCCTGAACCCTAAAAATACCCCTTTACCCAAAAACTGAAAACTGACCCTGAACCCTAAAAATACCCCTTTACCCAAAAACTGAAAACTGACCCTGAACCCTAAAAATACCCCTTTACCCAAAAACTGAAAACTGACCCTGAACCCTAAAAATACCCCTTTACCCAAAAACTGAAAACTGACCCTGAACCTTAAAAATACCCCTTTACCCAAAAACTGAAAACTGACCCTGAACCCTAAAAATACCCTTTTACCCAAAAACTGAAAACTGACCCTGAACCCTAAAAATACCCCTTTACCCAAAAACTGAAAACTGACCCTGAACCCTAAAAATACCCCTTTACCCAAAAACTGAAAACTGACCCTGAACCCTAAAAATACCCCTTTACCCCAAAACTGAAAACTGACCCTGAACCCTAAAAATACCCCTTTACCCAAAAACTGAAAACTGACCCTGAACCCTAAAAATACCCCTTTACCCAAAAACTGAAAACTGACCCTGAACCCTAAAAATACCCCTTTACCCAAAAACTGAAAACTGACCCTGAACCCTAAAAATACCCCTTTACCCAAAAACCCAAACTTATAATATTTTTAATAAAATTATATACTTACCAATACTTACGTTGTAATGGTATGCGTTGTAAAGGTACCTGCGTTGTAAAAACATGCGTTGTAATGGTATGCGTTGTAATGGATCCTGCGTTGTAAAAAATGCGTGGTAATGGTAGGTCGTTGTAAAAGTTGCGTTGTAAAGGTTGTATACCACCACCCCTGAAACAATTAGACTATGCGGCATTGCAAAACCTCCAACTTCCACCCTCAGAGGCCTCTTGAGCAAACCCCACTCCTGATACAAATATTGTGGTAGGGAATAGCCAGAATACTATTGTGACTAGTATATCTTGGAACAACATATCGAAGTGCACAGAGGGAGGTGTGCATTTACTATTATTAACTACACTTCTACGTACCTTGAAGATATACATCGATCACTAAGGTATATATATGTTGGGTTAGGTATAGAAAATGTATATAAACTTACCTTTCGATATTTTGCGCCCTTAATATTCTAGTCATTAATGTTGAGACCCTTTGATATTCTGTCATCGATAATCGAGACCTGAACTTGTACAGATGGAGCAGGGGCACTGGAAATCGCGAACACAGGCCTCCTGACATTTACTGTTCTCAATTACTAACCAATCACAATAACAACACAATTAAAGGGAGCACTACAATTCTCCCACTAAAACTGAAATGCTTTGTGGGGCATTTACAAAATTTCCCTCCTTTTGACCTGGTGACTGCCATCACAAGCAAGATTAAAATAAGATTCCACAGTAGCAATAACAAATGCAGTGTATCAGTAACCTGCACAGGAAATTAGCAGTAGCTTGTTCAGGATAGTGTGTTACTTTAGTGTAGAAGATAGGAATATTTCTGGGTTTAGGGGTATGTGCTGTTATACCCATAATAAAGGGTTAACTTAATAAGAGGGGCCGCTGAAGTTTGTAACAGGGAGGGCCAACGACAATGATCAGGGGGAGAATGACAGCGATCTTACCAGAGAAATGGCGTTTAAGCAATCAGCTACAAATGGTAAGCTCTTCTCTTGATTTCGCCAGAGCACGGCTAGCACTGTTTTGGGAGTGCACCAAAACATCAAGGTCTACAAAGGGCAAAGGAATAATAGTTTGTGCAGGGAGAGAGTGTACTTACCAAGAAGAGTCACCACTCAGCTCCAGTGGCGGCTCCTCCGCTAAGGCAGAGGAGCGTCGCCCCACTGCCTCGGAGCAGCAAAAGAAAGGAAAAAATAAAATGACAATAACTAATGTTATTATCATTTTATTTTGTCCTCCTGCTCTGGCAGCTTGCCTGAGATGGCGGGGCTGAAGAGCAGGGAAAGAGTGGTATAACACTCCTAAGTGCACAATGACTGTTTATTCTGCCCTTTCGGGTCACCCAAACCAGTCATGCTCACTTTCCCCCTTCTCTATGCAAGTTGCACTACAGCCCGCATGGAGAACATGCCCTCCCCTAGACCACTGGCTGAGCACTGTGTCACGACGCTCAGACCAATTGGCTGTGGGGAGCGTGGGAGCCCTGGTGCTTCCTGCTTTTTACAAGAAGCAAGGAAGAGGATGCAGGAGAGGCAGCGGCCAGCCAGCCGGCCAGAAGGTAAGTGTTTTTTTTTTTATAAGGATCCCTCACCCCTCTTCTTCGGCCCCCCCTTCCCCACTGCTGCTTCCTGGCTGCAGCCATGACTGCTCAGTTCATCTGCCACTGTAGATGTAGTTCCTTGAAGCAGCCCCTCTGTGGTCGCTACCGAGGGATAAGAGTGCTCAAATTGCTTGGTTGTCATCCCTTGATGAATTGTGGTGGATGGGTGCTTGTAGGTAATGTCGGCAGCAGAAGAGCAGGCCAAGCAGAGATTCAGCAGGATCTTCAGACTTGGACCTAGCCAGGAAAAACAGGCAGCTTTCAAGTCAGCCAGTTTCAATAAGGGCCATCAGTAGCAAGGTCCATTTAGGGATGTATCTAAGAGGTGCTCATTAAACCGGAGTGAGGTCCAGCTTATATAGCCAAGTCCTGGCAAATGAGCAATCGACCACTGCTAATCATTGCCAGCACATCCTTACAAGTCTGAAATCCCAACCAGCCATGTTGGGGCACCCCTTGCTCTATTGCAGTGTGGTGACATAAAAAAAGGAAAAACAATGAGATATTCCTCCTCGTTGTGTCTTGCTTACGCCTCTCCTGGGAAAGCGTACGTTTTTGGCGCAACAACAGAGTTACGATTTCTCGTAAATCTGGGGCAGTGTCAAAAGGCCATGGATGTTGCTGGGAACACCCCCAGCAACACCCCTTGCACGCCCCTTTAACCCAGTGAAATGCATTAAAGGTAACAATATTTTTGAGGCAGCATTGAGCCAAAAATAGTGGCTTTGTGCTGCCTCGTAAATATGGAGCAGGCTCCTGCGCCACGGTACGTCACAAAAGGTGACGTTCCAGTGACACAAGGGGCCTAAAAAATGAGGCCCCCCTGTCTCTAATGTCTTGCAACATTTCTGCAGTGAGGAAAGGTGCTTCACGAAGGGGCAATACTAGCAAGGAAGGAACTAGCCACGCCCCGCTGGATGAAATTCTCACTGGGTTGGGCAGTAAATCTATTAAAGTTTCTCTTCTCCACACACAATGAATGGGAACATGGATAACATTTAGAGGAGTGAACAATGCCATTTAGAGTTTCATAACTCAATGCATGGATGCAGAAAGTGCAGGTCAAAAAGAAAGACCCACAATGAACAGGACATACTACAAAGAACACCATCAAGTAAACTGCCTACTAGACAATATAAAGGGCATAGTAGTAAGAAATGTTATAGTCAGATGAACAAGTAAAGTAACTTAGTAAGGACAGAGGAATAAAGAAACCAAGTCGTTTAGAAATCATATTTAAATAAATAATGTATCATCCTGACAGCATGTAAAATTAAAATGTGGAAATCGGGGGCCTTGTTAACAACAAGGCTTTTAAGCACTAAGTTCTCAGCAGGATCAAAAGAAAAAGAAAAAGTTGTTCATGGAGACTTACAAGACCCCAATACAGTGAGTGAGGATCTGGAGACAGATGGACCCTCAGGTGTCACTAACTGCTGTGGAAAAGGTGCATGAATAGGGTCTTCCCAATGGATAGGACTGGGCTGGAAAACCTGGGTGTTCCAATGGCCTATGGGAGCTAGTGATCAGCCACAAACCTGCCCTTGTGAGGGTATTCACAGACCTTCTAATAGTTTCTTATACCAAATTCGTTCAACAACTCTTAGCTCCAAAAAAACATAGGGAAAGTGTCAAAATCAGCCGAGAACACATCTATGTCCTGTCGGTGTAGGAGAATTGATCTCTCCATCTGGACAACTGTGCTCCCGCAGAAAAAAAATCATTAAAATTGCCTTGAGACCGTACCAAGAAACTGCATCTTACACATTTTCCAAAGATAAAACACATAAATTAAGCATGCAAATTAACAATGCTGCCACTTTTGTACATGCCGATGACTGCTGACAGTTCTTATGCAAGAGTGCAGGACAGGAGAAAGCATGGAAATCTTTGTTAACTGCAACTCAGTCAAAAGTACAAAAACTAGCTCTGTATAAAATACCCGGAAGTTGCCTATGTTTGCAGAATAAATGAACCTAGTTATTGCTAACATACTTTTGCTTTAGGTCTCGGCTTGATACACTTTCAGGAAGTGGGAAGCATAAAGTCCCGTAATTGAATATCTTCCATATACGCCCTTCCCTTGGGAAAGACGCCACAAACCATCACCTATAAAACAACATAGAAAAACACAAAATGTAATTGTTAAATCCGACGGTCTGCACACTTGATACGGTTAGCATGCTCTTGTGCCATTTAGTTTGCTTTCCTCTCGTTTACAAACTGATCGTTCCTGCATGTGCAGAACACTTTGGCTGGGCCATATCCCTTTCCTTCCAGAGGAGCTAAGAGCACTCTGTACTAATGTTACAATAAAACAGATTGCTTGCACTTTTTTTCTTTTAAATCAATGTCCATCAAATGACATATCCGAAAAAAAAGCACAGGATGAGGTTTCAAAGAACATTTGCACATGAAAAAGGTTTCATATCTTATTTTAATGTAATTGATGATGTACCAAGACAGATAGCAGTTCAACACAAATTAAAATTAATATTAAAAAGACAACATTTGACGGCCATTGCTGGTACAGTACATAGATGCCAGGCCCAGTAATAAGAATGTTAAAGTTTCACACTTACGAAATGTTTTCTTTAGGCTGGTGTTCAAAATATTCTGAGTAAGCTTAACGTAAATCAAACAACGTGGTTATTTGCACATATACTTTTGGTCCAAAGATACATAAATATAATATAACATTAATTCCTATGCAAACAGATCCCTGCAGACTCTAGAGTAGACGTGGTGGCGCCAAGAGGAAGAAAATAATGTTTGCATGCCTGGTACACCATATATCAAATGATTTTATACTAAAATAAAATTATAGCTCTCTTTCACACTTTGTTGACATTTTGAAAACCATAATGTATGCTCAGGCACATGAACACGTCCGCACAGTCTTTGAACTTTGGTTCTTCATTTAGTTGTTATGTAAGATGTACACATAAACACATTGGTCCATATAGCTAATTAGGTGGTCGACTAATTTCCGATTGATTATTGCCTGATGTGTTGATGGCTTGGTGCCCTCTTTCGTCCACATATCTGGCGTATATATTACTTGTAAAGTCCAGACAGTTTGGAAAAAAAAGATTCCTTATAATTCAAACAGTGACAGTATCACCAAATATTCTTAAACCTAACCACAGTGAAACTCAGCACCGTGATGGCCACGTGGACGTCTTGTATGATATTGATCAGCTTTTAAAGCTTTTCTCCGTGTCTAGTGTTGTTTTTCTCCTGCACAGAGGGGACTCCATTGCCAATAATGGGCATGAACTAGAGCGAGATATGGAGCAACAACATAATGTTTTGCTGCGCTATGCATGTCTGCCAACATCTGTCTGTTGGTGTCACATGCACAAGGCAAGCTTGAAGCACGACCACAGCTTGTGAACAAAGCGTACATAGCGTTAGTCCAGAGACTGTATCTCACAACTTAACAAGCCTAGCTATCATTCTGCTTAAACAGTGTTGTACTATGGATTTCTGGGGACCTGGACAAGACATATTTTGGGGCCTACTTTTCGTAATAACTTAGAATTTTATTATAGCCCGCTGTAGCAGGCTATACCGGCCATTAAAGGCCTGCTCCAGCTTAACCCCTTCCATGCTCATGACGAGCTCAGCTCGTCATGAGGCACACTGGAGCTGTGCTCATGACAAGGTGAGCTCGTCATGATAAATGGGGTTTAAAAAATATCAGCACCCAGCGGGAATTGCCTTAGCAGTCAAGGTGTTAAAGGCCCAAGCCGAAGGTAAGGCCTTTAACAAGGAAGTGGAACTGTAATACTTTGCATAGCCAAGCTATGTAGGGCTCTAAGGCGATTAGAACATTTCACCTCTAGAGGGTAGAATGTTCTAACAAATAAAACAAAGGCCTCAGGGAGCCTAGGGGACTATAATCCAATTGGGCTCTGTAAGGCATTGTGTTCACAGCAACTGCTGTGAAGGACAACATTGAAATGTTGGAGCTCCGAGCTTCTAACGGCCGTTAGGAAGCCCGAAGCACTCCATTGTTTTCAATGGAGCTCCCCACATTCCAATCTTCCAATACCCATTAACTGCTAATTGAATTCTGCATGGTGCCAACATTTCAGAAACGGCTGAAATATGACTTTCAGTGGGGCCCCAAAAATCATTAAGATTACACTCGGCAAAGGGAGACAGACTCAAAGGTAGAAGAGGCAGGTAGAAAGAAGGAGAGATGTTGAGTTTTATAAATAGACAGAGGTGACCTAGAGAGAGAACGTTATTTTACCAGACGGCCCCTTGGATGATAGGGGCCCTAAAACAATTGCCACTTTGCCCATGCCTTAAAATGTCTCTGTCATTAAGGAGCCAAGGATAGATTTAAAAGAAAATAATACGTGCAAAATCAACACTACGCCACACAGCTAAAACGTAATGATAAGCATGGTAAGAAGTTGAAAAAAAGAACAGACATACAAAAGTGCTCAGAGCGTTGGAACATCTGGAAACAGAAGGCTTAAGTGTCAAGTCATAAATTTCAGAGTTATGTTTGAGGAAACTAAGTACAATTTGCACATGCATAATTTAGGCAAATGGTGGGTAACTTACTTGTGGTGAATTATGACAGTTAGGGGGTACAAAGCAAAGTCTGTAGTGATTAACAAAGGGGGTGCCAGAAGAACTGTAAAGGGCATTTAGTGTATATTTTGTTAACACTAATTAAGCAGTAGAAAATAGGGTCATTAATAAAAAAAAGTATTGTGTGGTGGAAAGTTTCATGAGGTACATAATTTCATTTGAAACTTAAGATGTTTTCGAGGGGCATAACATGAACAGCAGAGGCATCCTAATGAGAACAAATGACTGAAACCGAAATATGAGATTTTTTTAATTTTCTTAAGCTACCCATGAGTAATTTATTTATAAGTAAGTTATGCGTAAGCAAGTTACAGAGGCAGGCATACGTTAGCTACCTCTAACTATTAAAAGGTTTCTATACATACGTACACAATGCATACGCTACACATGCCTAAAAGCTGTTGAAAAAAACAGCAAAAAGAGTAGGACAGTGTGACCATTTCAAGGAGAAGAAGCTGGTGACTTCCAGGGAAGAGAGGGGAGGGAGATGGACACCTGTACGGGATTGGGTTGCTAACCTGATTGGTGGTTTCTTGTTTTTATCAGTGTCACAATGCAAATGTGGGACCAGCCAAGGACTTAAAACTGTAATACAGGCCATTGCTTGTATTAACTAGAAGTTCAACAGCAAAATAACACACTGCTGTTATATAAGTTCCAAATTGCACCTGGTACTTACTAGGATGTTTATGTTTATGTTTAAGAAATTTATAGAGCGCACGTACACCAAGGTTTCATGGCGCTGTTCTGAACTGGTCACATTTGGGGAGAGATATTAGCCGTGTGCTAGTTTGAAAACCATGTTTTAAGCATTTTCCTGAAACGGATTAAATCGGAACAGGACCGGATCTCCAGAGGGTAAGAGTTCCACAACTTATGTGCCAGGTACGCAAATCTGCGCCCACCATGGCGTTTCCGTTTGAATTTAGGGATGGTTAGCAGATGGAGATGTTTGGAGCGAAGGTCACGAGTGGGGGTGTACCTGGTTAGGAGATTGTTAATGAAGGTGGGGCTGTGGCTATTTAGAGATTTAATAATTAGGCAGCCTGTCTTAAAAACGGACCGCTGAGGCATTGGGAGCCAGTGCAGTTTTTTTTAGAAGTAGTCTGGCTGATTGCCACCTAGGTTGCTGAAGAATCAGTCTTGCCGCCTGGTTCTGCACCAGCTGGAGACGTTTTGTCAGGCAGAGTGGTAACCCCAGGTAGATCGCATTGGCATAGTCCAGGTGGGACAATACCAGACCTAACACTACCTGAATTAGTGCTGCGTGGGTGAGCAAGTGGGAGATCTTGCGTATCTTTCGTAATAGAAAGAAGCAGGTTGATACCATTGCCCCTACCTGAGTTTTCAGAGAGAGATCTCTATCTATGGTCACCCCCAGGCTTTTTACAGAGGTAGAGGGCTTAGGCGGTGGCCCCAGTTCTGCTGGCTAGTATTGTGGGCCCCAGAAAATCTGGCTTCCCCCGATCAACAAAACCTCAGTCTTGCCCGGGTTGAGCTTCAAATGATTCGAGTCCATCCAGGACCGGATGTGTAACATGGTTTTTTGAAAATTGGTGATAGAATTGGGGGAGTTGTCTATAGTAAAGGATAGCTGGAAATCATCAGCGTAATTGAAAGTTGTCACATTCCTGTCTTTTAGGAACTTGACTAGGGGGAGAAGGTACAGGTTAAACAGGTGGGGAGATAGAGAGGATCCCTGTGGGACCCCGCAGGTGGTTGTTAGCTTAGGTGCTGTAAAATTGCCCAGGCGCACTGCTTGAGAGCGATCCTCCAGAAAGGATTCCAACCAATTCTGGGCCGGGCCCTGGATGCCAGCCTGTCTGACATGGTCGTCCAGTATCCTGTGGTCGACCGTGTCAAATGCGGCGGACAAATCCAGGAGCACCAATGCCTGAGGGGTGTCCATGTCTGCTTTCCTGCGAATGTCGTCCAATACCGCCAGAATCACTGCCTCTGTGGAATGGGCGGGGCGAAATCCTGCCTGATAGGGGTCCAAGTAACCCGACTGTTCCAGGAAGTTGGAGAGGCATTTGGCCACGTGTGCCTCCAGTATTTTAGCTAGGTAGGGGAGCAGGGATATTGGGCTGTAGTTAGAGGGATTTGAGGGGTCTGCTCCGTTTTTTTTAGCAAGGGGACCACAATAGCATCTTTGAATGGTTTGGGGACACTGCACTGTGATAATGATATATTCAAAAGAGTTAGAGCGGGCTGTGGGACAGTGAAAAAGATTTCCTTCAAAATATATGGCAGACACTGGTCCAGTGGCGAGCCAGATTTTACTTTAGACATTAAGAGTGGGAGCGCCTCGGCGCTGATGGCTGGGAAATTTTCCAACCGGGCATGATTCTAGGGGGTGGCCATGGCTGGTTCGTTGGAGAGGGAGTATGGAATACTGGCTTTGATTGTAGCAATTTTCTCTAAAAAGAAGTTGTTCAGGTTGTCACAGATCTCCTGGGTAGGGGTAGGTTTGAGTGAAACTCTGTCGGCGTTTGAGAGCTCATTGACAATTGAGAAGATTTCCTTTGACTTATTACTGGAATTCAGAATTCTGGCTGAAAAATGAGCCGTCTTTGCCGAATTGATGGCTGCTTTATAGTTTTTCAGCCCTTCAGCGTAGAGGAGCTTATCTTCGGGGGTGTATTTAAGTCTCCATGTCCTCTCTTTTTAGGTCTCGCGACCTATGCGCGCATCGAGCGGAGCGAGAATTCAAGTAGCCAAAATCCTCGTCAAACCAAGGGCTTTCTGCTGCGGTTTTGTTTAAGTTCACGTGAATCATGTGATCAAACAAGCACGCGCATCAGCCTCCCTCACTCCTAATTGCATTTTTTTAACGCCCGCCGCACAGCACATCAAAGGGCTTCGCCCAGCGTGTGCTCTGTGGCTTCTCGGCTTCTCCTCCCCTAATTAGTCATGGCTCAGTTTCCCGGCGCACGCATTTGTTGACATTTTTTTCGCCGCTCTCCCCACTCGGCCCCCTCCCCTGCCCGCCGTGTCGCATTTCTCCTCCCCCCTCCCCTTCTCTGCCTTCCATTCCGTCTTGTTTTAATTTATGTTCCTTCGTCCACACAAATTTTTACTATTATTTATAAGTATTTAGTTTCGCAGCACAATATCATTGGTGCAACAAGGATATTGTGCTGCAAAACTAAATACTTATAAGGTCCCACAAGCGAGACCTATTGGCAATGCCAATGCTTGTTGTCGAAGTGCTATCTTCTGTTCTTTTAGATTACTGTTAAACCATTTGTGTGCGTCTGCCCGCCGGTTTAGCTTGAGTTTCTTAAGGGGGGTAAACTTATCACTGGCAGTTTTGAGCCAGGATGCGATGTGGGTTTCATAAAGATCTAGGCGCTGGAATAGAGCTAGCTAGTGAGTGCAAAAATTCCTTTTTATTGACAGTGCCCCAGCTTCTTATCATGTCCCCCTCATCCGCGGGAGACTTGACACTGGGGGAAAGTATTATTGAAAATGTTATAAGATAATGGTCGGACCATAAACAAGGAAGTGTCGTGGGGGTGGATATAGAGAGGCTAGTGGTCGAGTATATGACCCTTGTTGTGTGTCGCAGAGGATACATGCTGGGTGAAGTTCAAGTTAGTTAATAACTCAGTGAGTTCAAGTGAGTGAGGGCCACCGGACATATCATTAAACCAGTAGTTAAAATCACTGATGAGAATAATATTTGTGTAGTTTGTTGCTATGTTTGCTATTTGCTCGCTTAATGAGAGGGGAAATAGAGGCATATGCTGAGGGGGCCTGTAGATTACAGCACAGATCAGTGGGGCAGTGTCCGATTCTAGTCTAATGACCAGGTTGTGTACTGCCACCAGGTTCAAGGGAGAGACTGCTGTAAACGTATGGTTGCGGTGGATTATTGCAGCCACTCCTCCCCCTGATTTGCCAGATGTACGGTCCGCCTGAAGAATGTAATACTCAGTGGGTAATGCGGCCAGTATATCAGGTGTAGAATCAGGGGTCAACCAGGTTTCGGTTAAGATCAAGATATCAGGTCTATCAGTTGTGAGTAACGTAAAAACCTCAAACTGGTGTTTAACAAGAGAACGTGTATTTAAATAAAATACATGTAAGGCTACCTGCTTCACAGAGGTCGAGTCAACTGTCTGCTCCATACCTGTAGATATTTCAGGAGGATTGTTGCGTGGTTGATAGATCTTGTATTTATCCAGGCGAGTTTTGGTAGCAGGGTTAAGTGGGAGCAATGCCCTGTAGAGCCCACGAAGTTCCTGAGCAGAGTATTTGAGCAAAAGGGCAGAGTGGCTCGCCCCTCGCCCCGTCCAGGTGCGGACGGGCGCAGACGGGCTCGCCCGCTGCGCGCGTCCGCTGCGCTCCCGCGCCATTATGGGTTTAAGTCTAGATTCCCCGCCTAATTCTCCGCCCCCGCCCTTTGAGATTGGCTGAGCAGAGGGGAACACCGTGACTCGCTAGGGAGGCGGCGCCAACTGTATCGGTAGCAGTTTTCCAATTTTAAAAGTACAATAAAGTGCAACACATCAGTTTTAAAAACAACAGTTAAAACATAGTGCAAACACGAGAAAATTCCCTTCCGCAAGGTAGCGGCACAGTTTCAAAATGCCCGCTTCCGCGCCAAAGTGCATTTAAGTCTAGATTCCCCGCCTAATTCTCCGCCCCAGCCCTTTGAGATTGGCTGAGCAGAGGGGAACACCGTGACTCGCTAGGGAGGTGGCGCAGACTGTATCTGTAGCAGTTTTCCAATTTTAAAAGTACAATAAAGTGCAACACATCAGTTTTAAGTTCAAGTGAAGGTTTATTGAAGAATTAAAATTGTTGTGAAAACAATACTTCGTACAAACAGCTATTTATCAATGCATAAAGACATGAAAGAATACTTGAGAATGCTATTAATATACAAAAAACCATCAAGGCAATAAAAGTAGAGGTAGTTAATCACCACAGCGATCTTATCTGTTATGATTTCTTCTATTCACGGATCTAAAGTGTCAGGTGTCGATCCAACGTGAATGGGGAAAAGCTCATGAGTTATTCAAGCGAATTAGTCACTAGAGGTAGGTAATCACCACAGCGATCTTATCCGTTATGATTTCTTCTATTCACGGATCTAAAGTGTCAGGTGTCGATCCAACGTGAATGGGGAAAAGCTCATAAGGTCACGATTTGCTTTTCTTTTGTGTAGGGACAGCGTTGGATCGACACCTGACACTTTATTTATTTATTTATTTATTTTTGGCATTTGTACAGCGCTCTGTTACCCGTAGGTGTCCTGGCGCTAAGTGTCACACCTAAGGTAGAGGTGGATCGGGAATCATTTGGTAAACAGCCATGTTTTTAATGCTCTTTAGAAGGCCATAAGGTCCGTCATTTTTCTGAGGGCATGGGGCAAGGCATTTCAGGCTTTGGTTGCGCCCAGCACAAAGCTTCTGCCTCCCCAGCGCGCTCTCCTAATACGAGGCACGGCGATCAATCCCAGGTCTGCTGATCTGAGATTTCTAGTCGGACAGTACCAATGAAAATACTGTCAAAAGAATAAGGGTCCCTTGCATAGTAAGGTCTTGAATACTAGGCAAATGCTTTGAAAAGAATCCTCTTTCGCATTGGGAGCCAATGGAGTTTAGCCAGCTCCTGGGACACAGGGACAAATTTTGGGATCCCCAATATAAGCCTGGCAGCCGCATTTTGTAATACCTGCAGTTTATTGAGTACCCCCTGTTGGGCACCAAGAAATAGACTATTGCAGTAGTCCAGCCTTGCCATAACCAGCGTCGTGACCACTATTTTTCTGTCACTGCCTGGAATAAATGGAAGGATCTTACGGATGGATTTGAGCAAATAGGCAATGGAAGAAGATAGCGCATTGACCTGGGGATGAAAGGTAAGTTGATCATCGATCAACAACCCCAGGTTTTTCACCTTAGCCACTGGGGTGGGGACCTTGCCCATCTGTTCAGGCCACCAGTTTGGGCTCAAAAAGTTAGTATTTGACCCAAATACTATGACTTCAGTTTTAGCTGAATTTAGTTTAAGGCAGTTGATTGCCATCCAGTTTCCAACCGCCAGCATACAGTCCTGAAAATTCCTTGCTACTCCTTCTTCCATCCCTGGTAGTAAAGACACCACAATCTGGGTGTCGTCAGCATATGATGTAAGATCAAAGCCAAAGGCCCGGATTACTGGAGCCAATGAGCTGACATAAACATTAAATAACGTGGGGCTCAGGGACGAGCCCTGAGGAACTCCACAGGGCAGGATGAAAGGTTTTGATTCATAATCTCCTAACGCCACGCTTTGGACTCTGCCAGACAGGAAGGCTTTAAGTATGTCGAGTGCCTTCCCTTGTACTCCGCAGGCCTTCAGACGGTCGAGTAAGATCCCATGGTGGACTGTAGCGAAGACCGCGGAGAGGTCCAGCAACACTAGGGCAGCCCTCCCTCCCGCATCGGTCACCGCTCTGATCTCCTCAGTTGTTTTAATGAGGGCGGATTCCGTGCTATGGCAGTGTCTAAAACCATGTTGGGAGAGGTCAAGAGTTTGAGTGGCCGCAAGGAAGGAACTTAGTTGAGTATTCAGGGCCTTTTCTATTAGTTTGGCTGGTAGAGGGAGCCTTGCTATTGGGCGATAGCTATTTGGGTTCCTAATATCCAAGTTTGGTTTTTTAAGTAGGGGCAAAATGGAGGCATGTTTCCAGCACGCTGGAAAGCCTCCCGTCATAAGCATGTTATTAAAGACGGTCACCAATGATGTGACATTCGGCCCTGGTGCCATTTTTAACAGCCACCGGGCAAGGGTCTGACGGAGCGCCTGATCTTGCCGCTAGCAAAAGCCGCATAATTTGTTCGCTGTTTACTGGTAAAAAGCAATCCAATTTTTGCCCCAAGGTAAACTCCATTACATTTTCTGGAGTGGTCGCCTGGCTGTTCACCCTCTCCTGGCAAGAGAAGGCTTTAAAGATGGTCTCCACCTTTCCTAGAAAGAATTTGGCAAGATCTTCGCATAATTCAGGACTCGCTGGGATAGCCGCGGGAACCGGGTCAGCCAGAGCGGACACCGTTGTAAACAGTTCCTTCGCAGAGTTCTTAGCGAGGTCTATGCGATTAGTGTAGTAATCTTGTTTTGTCCTCCCCACCATTTTTTCATATGCTAGGAGGCTTTGTTTGAGAAGCGTTCTATCACTTTCCCTGTATTCCTTCCGCCACATCCTTTCCAGTTTTTTACATTCCAGCTTATGATTTCTTAATTCCTCTTAAAACCACGGTGCTGAAGGCTGGGCTCTGGCCAAAAGACGCAGTTTTTGTGTAGCGAGGATGTCACAGGCTTTTTCAATCCAGCTAGAATGGGCAAGAGCCGCCGCCTCCACCTCTAATGGAAGGGGCTCCTTGGAGGAGAGCAGATGGTCTTCCAGTGCTCTACCCTCTACTTTGTTCCAGGCCCTGCATATCCTGGTTACTTTAGGCGGACACCCCCCACTCTGGGATTTCGGCACTGAGATGGCAAAGAACAGTGCCCTATGGTCGGTCCAAGTGACCGGTATGGATTTAATAAAGTCCAAAGTAGGGTGGTTCGAGAAAAGCCCATCCAGGGTATGGCCGGCCTTATGCGTAGGACCCCTAACCAGTTGTTTAAGCTTGGCACCCTCTATCAGATCGATAAGTGCATTGGTGTCCGTGTCCAAGAGGTTTTCTAAATGGAAATTGAAATCCCCCAAGACCGTAAAGTCCTTAGAGCAGAGACCCTCCTCCAGTATGCTTCCCACCGAGCTCAAAAAGATATTCTTAGGCCCAGAGGGTCTGTAGACTAAACAACCATTAAATGAGTGATGATTGCCCAGAGTAAAGTTGAATGCTACCGCTTCACATCCATCCACAGTTAAAGGGCGAAAGAAGGCATTAAGGGAGTTGTGATATATTACTGCCAACCCCCCACCCTTTCTCAGTGGGCGGTCTCTCGTGAAGCTAAGGTAACCAGGGGGAGTGGCATTGACTAAATCCGGGCCTGAAGCCGCATCCGTCCATGATTCGGTCACAAAAGCAATTTTAATATTTTCTTCCTGAATTAGCAGAGCACATTCCAGGCTGTGCTTTACCAACGACCTGGCATTCAAAAGGAGGCAATCAAATGTATGCCCCTCTACTTTATATTTTCCTCGATGTGTTTGAGATAAAGCCTCGATGGGGGACATTCGCACGGCTGGGATCGTACTCATACAGCCTGCACAGGCACACAGTCTTGATGATAGGTCCTTATCCAGATTTAACACTATGCAATTGGGTTTTCTACCTGGCCCATTCAATTTTTTCAATGTATGTGCGCTATATGTCATCTTATGTAGCCCCCCCATGTGTGACTGGCAGGGTTTATGGCGCTAGGCGCGGGCCAGGCGCAGGCCAGGCGCGGACGGGCGCAGACGGGCTTGCCTTTGGCGCGCCTTCTGCGCGCCACCGGCACGCCCGCTGCGTGCGTCCTCTGCGCGTTCTCGCCAGCCCTGTTTAAATCTGTTTCCCAAGTCGAAGTCTAGAGCGCTAACCCTGGACCACCAAGATGGCATCCGTCCGGGTAGCTGCTCGGTTGGGAATGCCTCCCTTTGGTGTCTAATCACACCAGTGAGCCCTTGTCACCCTCTGCACCAGGTAAGAGGTCTGTTAGACCTAACATCATTGGCATGAGTCTCTCCTCCATTTTTTCTGTTTGCCTCCTCTGTTTACGATGTTTTTGCTGGTATAATGCTTTGGGCACTGTGCCACTGCTGATCAGTGCCACAGTGCAAGTGCTCCCTATGTGAAATTACTGTATTGATTGAATTCCATGTTTGGCTTATTTGGTTTACTGTCAGTCCCTAGTAGAGTGCACCAGGAGTGCCAGGGCTTGTAAATACAAATGCTGCTAGTGGGCTTGCAGCACGTGTTGTGCCACCCACAAGAGCGGCCTAGTAAAAGTATGTCTGAAGGTCTACCGTTGCTAGACCACGTGCAGTCTGACTGTCATGAGGACTGCGCCAGTACACCTACTTGCCAGTCCCTAAACCTTCCCTTAACTTCATGTTAGTCACCCCACTGGTAGGCCCACGGGCAGGGTGCATTGTAAGCAAAAGGTAGGACAAGCCTGACAAGGTTGGCATGTCCTAATAGTTAATTACAGCCATATTCGTTTTTCACTATTGTAAGGTAACCTGCTCTCCATCAGTTAGAATGGGCTGCCAGGATTATTAATGCTATAATCCTAGTGGGCTCGGGGAGCATGGTGCAATGTCGAGTTTGGTATCCCTGAACTAAGGGTTTAATAACACATCCATTTGTGTGGATGGTTTTTGGACTCTGTGTTTGAAAATAGCACTTTTAGAAAGTAGCTATTTTCTTGTCTAACTGTCTACCGGTTTCTGCTGGTTCTGGTGTGCGTGTGACAGGAGCTGGGTGGCTCCAGAGGTCTGAATGAGTCAGTGTGGGATGAGTGGGGCATTTGCATTGAGAGTAGGGGAAGAGTAGCTCCTGATAGCCTGCCCTGCCTGATACAATGCTGGCTCCGCCCCCCTGCCAGGCGCCTGATGACTCTGTGCCTGCCAGGGACTTTCCTGGCCCACCTCCTGCCGGGCAGCTGATGGCCCTGCCCCTGCCAGTGACAATGCTGGCTCCGCTCCTGCTGGGCAGCTGAAGACTCTGCCCTGCACAGTGAATAGGCCAGGTGCCTCGACCTGGCAACACCCACAACAAACCCGAGATGGGGGGAAATTCCCCTGCATGGACAAAGGGATCAAAGCCAAAAAGGGGTATAAGAGAAGGACCCCTGAACCAAGAATTTAGATCACTTCTGACAAGGAAACCTGAACCAAGGACAAGAAGCCTGCTGATCCAAGGACTGCCTACCCCTTCTGCCAGAGTGCTGTTTGTTGGGGGAATCCTGCAGTTGCTTCTTTATTTTTGCCAAGGAACCAGGAGAGAGGAACTGAGTGTGTACTCTCAAACTTGCTAAAGAAAATCTCCAAGGGTTGGAAGAGTGCCAGCCTCCTGTTGAAGTCACAGGGCCAAAGGACTTCATCTATTTGCTAAAAGTGCTTGTTGCTGGAACCTGAAATCCAGCACCTCTGAAGAAACCAGCAATCTCGACGCCGACGGACGCCGCCGAATCCAGCTCGACATCGTGAGTAATGGCTCCAGTGTCCCGCACCTTCGACGCCGGCCGCCGGGCCCGATCGACGGCAGTAGCGACGCCAGTGAGTAGCGAGTTCGGCTCCAGCTCCAAGTGACCCTGTGTCGACGCCGCCGCTGATCGCATCAACCCCGAGCCCTCTCGATGCCGTGAGCGCTGCTCACTCTTGCAACTTCGACATCGACGACGACGCCGTATCCTGCTTCACCTCGTGAGCGCTGCTCCTACCTGACATCTGTCGACGCCGCTGCAGATCGCCCCGACTCTGAGGCCCGATCGACGCCGAAGACGCGACGCCGGACATCTCGACGCCGCTGATCATCGAGTGCTTCACTTTTCCAAGGTACTGTGTTGTGGGGGTCTGTGCGACTCCGGGCTCGACGTAGCGCTCCTCGCGGTCGACGCCGAACCTTTGGATTAACTTTGCCTCGACGTCGTGTGACTCCCGTGTGGGTTACATTGTTGCCAAGAACTGTGTTTTAAAGAAGAAGAGTTGCTTTTGTTACTAAAGACTTTGTGCTAAGAAGAAACCGTGCTTGAACTATTATTTTTCCTTCCAAGAGTATTTATTAAGATTGTGGTGTATTTTTGTCGTTATTTGGTCTTGTGCTAAGCCTTATATAAAAATACTTATTTTTATAATACTACTGTGTCGTGTCCATTTGTAGTGTATTCACTTTATTACTGTATGTGGTCATAAATGCTTAACGCACTGCCTCTGAGATAAGCCTGTCTGCTTTGCCAAGCTACCAAGGGGGTGAGCAGGGGTTATCTAAGTGTGTGATCCCCTTGCCCTGACTAGAAAAGGTGTGTCCCTATTTGTCAGAAGTGTATACCTCTGCCAACTAGAGACAGCCGCTTCTAACAAGGTCTAAGTATCAAATAAAGAAATAGCACACACAAGTAGTAATTTTTTTAAAATACGGCACTTAAAATATTTCCCCCAGCTTGAAAAGCTCCTGACTCGAGCTTCGTGCTAAGTGAGGAATTACAGGTGGGCTAAAACACCAGCTGACTCTACCTCTCCCGGCTCACGCCTCAGGAGTTCTACAGGGTTGCGCGATCGCGCCAGCCCTGTTTAAATCTGTTTCCCAAGTCAAAGTCTAGAGCGCTAACCCTGGACCACCAAGATGGCGTCTGTCCGGGTAGCTGCTCGGTTGGGAATGCCTCCCTTTGGTGTCTAATCACACCAGGGATAGAAGAAATCATAACAGATAAGATCGCTGTGGTGATTAACTACCTCTAGTGACTCATTCGCTTGAATAACTCTCGGCATATTGCTAAGGGGCACCTTTTGCAAAAATATAATAGTCCTGATGATGGTCTTATAGACACCTGCAACAAAGACCGAAACGTCGACCATATCATCATCTCCAAAGCAATCCATCTTCACCAAGAGTTAACCTTTGTACATTTTCGGACTTGGTTACCTTTTATTTATCAAAGGAGCTGATGAGTTGTTATGAACTGATTTGTTGATTTATGTATACATCTGTTCATGACTTTTTTTGCTTACATTGATCTGTTCACCATATCCCCGTAAACTAATTTGCTGATTAACTCAATACAATACTTTTTCAGATAAAATTATTTTTCCATGTGTTTTTCCCATCTTTTCCTTGCTCTTGTCATTCAATGCGTTAATTATTGAAGAATTGTGTTGTTATCCTATGGATACATTTGAGTTAGATTTTTAAACTAACTCTGAAGATATATACTAGCAAATCAACCTAAATAAGTAGATAAACAAAATCCCTTGTAGCCATTCCTTACCCTCTATTGTTTAGTGGGAACAGCAATAATATCCACTACTCAAGGCAGATAAATATGCACAATCTATTAGTGAGAGGATCAGACGTTCATGCGTTATTCTTATGTATGAAGAAACTAATCTAATGTTAAACTGACTGAAGATATGAATTCTAGGCAAAGCAGTATAGATACAAATCAACAACTCTGGCCCTTGCACAAAGCACAAATCAAAAGTTAAATTTTATTAATGTTTAAAACATTAGCAGTACAATTATGAAAAAACTATTGGGACCCCTACTGAGACCGGCACTAGAGCAACTAACAGGGAGAGACTGGTCTCTACAGGGGCATACAAATTCAGGAGGACGTATTTACCATATAATGGAGTACCTCAAAGCTTGCAAGGAGAAAGACAGGACAAGAGCTGAAGACTGGCACATGTTGGAAAGGTCTGAGATTGGAACTCTGGACGTGAACTGGGTAAAGCCTGCAAAAGACAAAACTAGAAAGAAAACCTAGATTCAATACACTAAACAATTGGAAGGCAATAGTAAAGTACAAAGCAGAAGAACAACAGACAAACCATCATAGGTGATAGCTTGCATGCACTGTGGAAACTGATCTGTCTGTAACAGAACAGATCTAACAATAAGGCAAGAAGTTAATCTCACAGAGTGCTGGGTGAATATCATCTGTGATCAAGGTACCATGCCTTAGAACTCACTATCACCATTATACAGTCAGGAGGAGGACCTATTCTAAGAAACAAGAATGCCGATAGAACTAGTCATGCTGTAATATAAGACTAGCATACTGTATAGAAAAGGAACATGGGCAGACGGGATAGAGCATCAAGAAATAGAGAAGTTGTAGCAGCAACCCAGATGCTGGAAAAACTAGTAATAAAGAATGCCCAAGCATACAAACTAGAACCAAGCCTTTCAGCAAGACTGCACAAGTTAGCCCAGGGTCTCAGTGGCAAAGACAGTCGCGCAAACTCTGTTTGCTGAGCTCAAAGAACAGAAATAGCTAGAAGCTCAGTGGAGGAGCACCGGTGCAGGGTAGCACCTGTTGTTAGCAATTAACTGGGTGCTGGGAATCAGGGACCACCAATAAATGGAAGGATACCCTGAGGCCTGGAGAGGGAAATACTAGGAAAGTCAGAAGAAATAATAAGAAAATTGGGGAAACTAGGAAAGGAGTGTGAATTAAAGCTGAAACAGAAAATTCCAGAAAGCAGATACATAAGAGTCGGTGTATGCATAGAAACCAGGAACCATGATACTGAACAGAACTCTACCTCTAAGATGTGAGCAATGCATGGCTTGATGACAGAAAGGACTACATGGCCCATAATGCATAAGATAGTGTTGTGAAAAAAGGTCTGTTGTGATATGTGGGGAAAGGTGTACATTGTACTGACAAGTGTTCTGATATAAACTGATCAAAAGGCAGGACCTCACATGGCCCGCATGGCAAAATCCTGACAAACCCATAGCTCATACACTTTGCACAAAAATAAAGGTGCAAATCCTTTCAATTTCTCCTGAATGATAAGGCATTGGCATTACTGTGCATCAAGTTACCTTAGCATGACTGTGTCCTTCCAGGTCATTAAAGACACTGTTTCTAGTCCTGAACTGTGTGGTTTATGAATTCTAGGTGTTGTTGTCTTGCTTTGCTTCAATTAAACTACTTCGACTACCACATCTAAAAACACGGATTTCCAGGTAAAAAGGTCAGGACTGGAGACAGTGTTCATAATGATCTAGAGTGAGGTGGTCACCCTAAGTCGCATACAAATTGGTGTGGGTCTCATCTACCACAGAGCTTCCTGTACGCAGATGATGGACTGAGTCAGGGAAAAGTCTTTCTCGCTCGCCCTACACAGGCACATGCTGTTTTACCCATGTCACAAGCAGCCTGCTCAGCTCATCTTATGTTCAGAAAGGGGCACTCACCGGACCAACGTGACGACCACCTGGGGGCACTTGAACTCTGGCCCGCACCCTACACCCTACACCCTGCATCGTAGCGCTATCCCAGCGCTGCTTCTGCCTGCCCGCTCACCCCACGCCGCCGTAAGCTTTCCATCTCTACTACGGCCGCCGAGAGGGGGTGAGCTTGAACTACATTACCCAGAGGCACCCGTGGCCGGAAGCCGCACAGAGCGTTAGCGCGCCAGCAGGTGCTTAAATCCCCAGGTCATTTGCGGCAGAGCGGGGCACTCACCGGACCAATGTGACGACCACCTGGGGGCACTTGAACTCTGGCCCGCACCGTACACCCTACATCGTAGCGCTTTCCCAGCGCTGCTTCTGCCTGCCCGCTCACCCCACGCCGCCGTAAGCTTTCCATCTCTACTGCGGCTGCCGAGAGGGGGTGAGCTTGAACTACATTACCCAGAGGCACCCGCGGCCGGAAGCCGCACAGAGCGTTAGCGCGCCAGGAGGCGCTTAAATCCCCGGGTCATTTGCCGCGTCGCGGGAGCACCGGGCTAAGCCCGGGCAAAGGGGGGGCTGTCTGTGGTCGTCCGGGGCAGGACGAGGCTGTGCTGGGCCACCCCTCCAACGCGAGAGAACACTGACTATCTATATCAAAAGGTACTGTGTATCTAGATAGATATACCATCCCTTGGTTTCACTGACTAGTCGGTATTCCTCTGGTTCGTCTGATATAATAAACTCAGTAAGAAACCCCGAGGAGAATAATGGGCAAAAGGAAGGCAATGGAGGGTGGGGGAGCCCCTGTTATTACAACTAAAAAGAGGAGGAAGTCGAAAGAGGCATTGCATGCCGCTGATAATTGTATGATGACAAACATTGAAAATATTGTTAATGAGTGTGAAAACATTTTATTGACAGCACCCACCCCAAGTGATATCGTGAACCCTGTTCCCATAGGTGAGGGGGGATTCAAGAGCAGGGACAAAGTGATTCCAGACATTTTCTCCAAGAAAGGAAAACCTATGCCCACAGTAGACGAAATGCTTTGTGACTCTACCATCCCCATAAACCTTATTGAGGTAAATGTCATAGAGGTACAAAGGGGGGTAAACATAAGCCAGTGATTATTTGTCGACAACACCAATGGGGGATGTTGATGGGCCTTTCAAGCCGACAGCATGCGAAGCTGGCATTACCTGCTCTAATTGCTTTTCCGTGTTGGAAGGGGAAACGAGAGAATTAGCCGAGGTCCTATCACAAGGCTTGGGGGAGGACACAGAGATTAGGAAGAATAGTCCGGACAATTGCCCTAGATGTTTGAATTTTAATGTTTTACTTATGAAGAAACTAGAAAGTGTGGAAAGGGATAAAGCCTTTATAAAGAAAACTACAATGGATTTTCTAAACCGGGAGGAATTGCACAAAATAAAGCCTTCACATGTAACACCAGCATTGATAAAAGCCCCACCTATGCGAACAGTCGCACTAAAACATTTAGGAGGAGAGGCTTCAACTAAACACAACACCCAACCAGCCACTCTAGGAGTCTCCAAAGCTACAGGGGAGTTACGACTAAAAACCTTGGCCAAACACACTGTAGCCAAAATGCCTGTCAGGCAGGGTTCATATGCGGATATAGCAAAAGGGAGTAAGCCAATATTACAGCATAGGGACACGCAGGGGGTCAATGAAATGGCCGGGAGAACAAAATGGAGTATCAACCACACAGACACATCATACAGACCCTCCAGTGGCACTGTTTACATGACTGGGGTCCCCAAGCTTGGTGCCAATAACTCTTATGAGAACAGTGAGTCCATATGCAACAAGGCCATTCACTGGCTTCGCAATGTAAGAGGGTGTAGATCAGTGATCAGAGAGGACTTGATTAATGTTAAAAGACTTTCTTTACCCAACTCGGCAACTGACTGCATTAAAATAAATTTTGCTAACAAAGAAATTGCAGAAAACCTAGTAGTCTTGGAGTTCAGGACATGCCCCCCAGGTACTCTAACATACAAATTAGATACACACCATCATGGTCCAAACCCAGGCCCGATGAAGCATCAGGACTTAATAACATAGATTGACTGTCAAAGGATATTAATCGGGATCATTTTCCACGAATATATACCTTAGATAAATGTAAGCACCCGACTAACCTTACTATAAGCCTTTTTGATATGACGGCCAGGGAGCCTAATGATGAGCTTAATGATGAGGTTGCCCCATCTGGGGAAGAAAAGAACATGGAAGTGGCTAAAGTCCCAAACCACCACTTAATAGTAGTAGAAAGAGTAGCACCTGAAGTGGCCAACACAGGGAGGGTTGCAAATACAAATACAAATACAAATACAAATACAAATACTATTAAATTATTTTCCTGGAACATAGCGGGGCTCCAAAAGAATATGGCAACCCCTGAATGGAATGCTTTTGTAGATAGTTTTGACATCTGCATGTTCCAGGAAACCTGGAGCACATCTCCCTTGTACAAGTGTGGTTACTCTACTTACTTTATTCCTGCTTCTAGTACAGGGAGGGGTCGTCCATCAGGAGGTTTGCTTGTATGGATTAGTGTGGCCCTGAATTGGACAGTGTCTGTGCACACTTTACCTTCTCAGGACATACTTCATATTTCTGTTAAGGCCCCCCAATGTGGAAGCTCAATGGAGCTATTTGAGGTGTATGCTAGAGGATCCCCGGGAGGTCAGACCTCACCCACTATAGCAATATTGGATGTGGAATTAGCAGCCATTCCCCCAATGTCTGGAGTTATTGTAGGGGGAGATTTTAACTGTACATATGAACCCCTTAGCGAGGAAGACCTGCCGGGATTTAATGAAGAGGACTCTAAACAATCTATCCCGTCCCTATCATTACCGCCAATTAAAAAATGGACACCTAGAGTGATCCAATTAAATGCCTTGACACTAGAACACAACTTACGTGCCCTTAATGGTTGAACAATGTCAGATCCCAATGGCGCGATGACGTACAATAAACTCAGCTGTCCATCCCGTATTGACTATATCCTGCTCGACATAGGTTCGTGGAGCAGACTAGTTGACATGGAAGTTAGGCAGACACATGATTGTGATCACAATTCACTCTGTATGGAATTTAGCTGGGGTAATGAAAGGGCAGGGATAATAGGCCCACTAATGACCACAAAAGAGGTGGTTCCGTCTAACTGCAAGCGCAGATTAAAATGGAACAAGGTGGTATGTCAAGAAGAGAGCCTAACCTGCATCAAAGAATTAGTAGAAGCAGGAACCATGGAACTTATATCCTGTAACCTGTCGTACATCAATGAAAAGAGTACCAACTCTATGGATGCCTACAAGAATTTAATAGAGAAAATTGCCTCATTTTTTGTCATGGGAGACACCAGAGTAGGCAACAAGAAGAATACGCTAAAAACAGGTACGCCATGGTATACTGCTGGATGCAGAATAAAGAGAAGGGCTATAGCAAATGCAATTAGAAATAAGGATTCCACTGCAGTGCGTACGGCCAGAAGGGACTATAAAGTCTGCATTACTAATGCAAAGAAGGAATGGGAGGAAGATTATTGGCAGCAGCTTAAGGATGCTGGCAATCTGAAGAATTCCATCCAGTTCTGGTCTCTGATAAATAAGTATGACAGGAAAGGAGCAGAGCCACTCCCCAATCACATAACTGAGCACCAATGGCATTCCCACTTCTCAAGCTTATACTGCGTTGAAGAGGAGAGATGCCAACCCCGGAGGGAACTAATGGACGTCCTCTCTATTGAGGAGCTCGCATCAATAGAGCCTTTTTTAGCACAGGAAGTCTCTGAGGCAATCAGGACCATTGTCCCCTCTAAAGCCGCCGGCCCCGATGGGCTACCGGGGGACCTGTATTTGCATGATCCTAAAGTGTGCCGCTAATGAACCTAATCATTCATGGCCATCCTGTTCCATATTCATGGAAGGGGGCCGAAGTCGTGACAATTCACAAGAAAGGCGACAGGGAGGACCCTGCAAATTATAGGCCGATTAGCTTAATCGATGCCGTCCAAAAAATAGTTGGCAGGGTCATTATAAATAGAGTAAACACGCGGCTAGAGGCAGGGAAAATTCTGTCCCATTTCCAGGCGGGATTTTGAAAGAATGTGGGCACAATGTACCAGGTATTCAGGTTTTGGGCAACATATTGGAAAACTGTAACCATCAAGAGGGGGAACCTATACCTGGCCTTTATTGATTTAAAGAGCGCTTTTGATCTGGTGCCCCGCGATAAACTCTGGAGGGTGCTGCTGGATATGGGGTTCCCGCGGTACCTACTAGAGTTTACAGTTAAACTCCATCAAGACAACTACGCCAAGATTAGATGGGGCAGGCAGGGTCAGCTAACAGGGAAGGTGTCTGTGAATAGAGGAGTACCCCAGGGCTGTGTGATGGCCCGACATTCTTCTCCCTCTTTGTAAATGGGGTGGTAGACCATTTGAGGGAGGACAATGCCGATGCCCCGGTCCTGGCGGGAGAAAAAACACCCACACTCCTCTTCGCAGACGATACGCTTTTGCTGTCCAAAACTCCCTCCGGACTCCAGAAACTGCTGAACAGATTTAGTTTTTTCTGTGAGGAACGCGGGCTGACCATCAACACATCTAAAACTAAGTTAATGGTCCTGCCCCCCTCAAAAAAGGCAAAGGAAATTAATATTACCCTTGATGGGACACCCCTGGAAGTGGTGGAGAATTTTTATTATCTGGGAATTAGATTAAAAAACAAAATGAAATGGGATTCCTACATCTCCAAGATGTTGATAAATCTGAAGAGAGTGTCTGTTGCTATTTTGAGGAGTCAGCATATGTCTGCTAGTAGGCCTATAGCCCCTGAGCTCACAGTATATGAAGGGAAGGCGCTGGCTTCCGCAGTTTACGGGTCTGAATTATGGGGTAGTAAAAATGTAACAGACCTGACTAGAGCTGAGAACAAGTTCATAAGGGACCTAGTCGCTCTCCCCACTTCAACCCCATTGAAGCACCTCTTCCATGATATGGGCAAACGCTCGATATCAGATATAGTTCGTCTCCGTGTTCTGGGTGCGCCTGCGGAGGACCCCAGAACTAGCAAATTACGCACTGGTGATGGACGAACGTATCACACTAAATGGTGCGAATAAGATCCAGTGGTTAACCAAGCTCAGTCAGATGGTCACAAAGTTGGGACTGGCAGGAATTCTGGACCACGCAGTCCCCTCCGCCAAAACAAGTAATCAAGAAAATCTACTGGGAGTGGGTTCAGACCGAGGAACTTAGAAGCACAAAGAGGGGAGCCCTAACTGCTCAATTCTTAGAGCATAAGCCCATTAGGAGGTTTGAACCTCTTTTAGACTTTATTCAAAAACCAAAAGATAGAGCTATCTTTTTAAAAATGAGGTATGGGACACTTCCACTCAACAAATTTGTGGAGGGCTGGAAAGGAAGGCGGGCTTCAGACGGCACCTGTCCAAGCTGCCCATGTAAGATTGAATCCTTACCGCATTTTTTGTTTGGATGTAAAGCATACAAGAAGGCGAGAGTAAAATGGTTGAAACCATTATGCATGATGTTAGGGGTCAGAGATTCTAGGGTTGCTCTCCGCATTCTCTTAACTGATACAACTTCTTTAGTTGTTGTATGTGGAGTTGCTAAATACCTATCAAGCGCCTGGCTTACCCGCTCCAAGTTGTTAAACTGCAATAACGTATAGAGCCCGCAGGAGCAGAATCTCTGTATGTATATTACTGTTACCAAATGAGAGATTGTTAAAAATATTTGTTCTTAACTTGTGTATATATATTTTTACTGTCTTTTAATTGTATTTTATTTCATGAAATAGCTATTAATTGTCCTTTCAAACTTTCTATTTTTTATTCTCTTTATCAAAATGTATGCACTTTTATGATATTCATATCGAATAAAGTATTAAGAACAGAAAGTGGCCCTAAATTACAAGGAGCACTGTAGTGAGTTAGATTCCATTTTTAAGTCTCACGCCACAATAAAATAAAAAAACAGAAGTCAAAAGCAAAAAATTGTGGGATCTCAGGGTAGATCCACGGGCGTAGTGAACTACCCGCGTAAGCAGGGGTGCTACTGGAGCAGATTGCATTGTTTTATAGCTCTTCTTAACGTTTAACTTTGGCCTGCAGGTTGTTGCAAGTCAGAAGTTAAAACCAATAAATTCTGCAAGAATAAACTGTAAGAACACAGCTGTAGGATGGGGACCAAAAGAAAACCTAAAACCAGCTTAAAACCAGTGGCGGCCGCTGCACAATGAAAGTGGGTGTTGGGTGAGGGAAGGAGGATAGAACAGGAAATTGAGGGTAAAAAAATTATTTTAAAAAACCTTACCTCTCGCTTGCCCGACACATGCCTCAGTGCTTCACTCCCGGCAGTCTCTGGAAAGACATTGGCTCCCCACCCAATCCTGATGCTACTCTCATACTATGAGAGCAGCGCCAGGATTGGGCTGAGTGGCCTAGTTTGCCGCTCAGACTCTGCCTGGAAGACTGGAGCTTTTCTCCAATCCGGCTGTGAACACAGCTGGGTTGGAGAAATAAAAGTGTGCATGTCTGTTTAACCGGCCTAGGACAGCCGGCCAAACTTACATTCACACTTCTAAGTGCCCACCCCTCCTGCCCCACACGAATGCACCATCAGCCAGAGCCCGTCATAGAAATCTAAAACTATATTATTGTTTTAACATTATTTTATTTTTCTGTGACTGACGCTGACCAATAGAGCGGCGCTCCTCCGCCAAACTATTAAAATGACAAAGAAAAAAAGTTAGAGGCCAATGGAGTGTGACATTTCAAAGGAAAAGAATTAAAATGCAATTTGTGAAGGAAAGAAAAAGGAAGCATGAAGGAAAGAGGGCACAAATGGGCACAGAAAATAATTAAAAAAAGGTGCAATGGAAGAAAAGAAAGAATCAAGGGTTGAAAGAAGAAAAGGAAATATCAAAGAAATAAAAAGGAAAAAAGGAAAGCAGAAAAATATAATGAAAGAACAAAGAATTAATGTAAGATGAAAGGATGTGTGATTGACGGCAAGAATAAAAAGACAGAATTAACTAATTGAAGGAATACAACAAGAAAAGATGCAAAGAATGTCAGGACCCATGTAACAAACAAAAAGAAAGAAGGATAGAAAGCTCGAAAAAAGGAATGATAACATACACATGGAACAAAAAATGATTATGGAAAGAAGGAAATAAAGAAGCATAAAAAGAAAGAAGATGGAAAGGATGAATAAGAGAAATCTGTGAATACAAGTAAATGTGTAGTTTTTTGCCAAATTCTTAAAAATTTTGCTATAATAGTCATCATTTTGGATTGTTTCTGCAGATTTCCTCAGGGGTACAATTCCCATGACACTTCATAGGACCACTCCAGGCACACCTTGGCCAAAGCAGAAGCGGTTTATAAGATTGTCCAAGTTTACAGACCCTGCACTAAATGCACTTGATTCCGGCAAAGGACACGGTGCCAGAATTCTTGCTGAGTTCAAAATTGGGTACAGGAAGGGCAAAAAAAAAAAAAAAAATCAAGGCGTTCTGCAAATAATAAAGGGATCTCCAGCTGCGGCCGCTGTAAAACAAAATATATCAGAGTGATGTAAGTGCCAGAAAGCGTTGAATGTGTTTGAGGCACAGTTTTAAGTTCGGTAAAACATTGGGCCAATGTGGAAAATCCATGTAACTGTGTCTCTCTCACGTCGCTTGTAAATCTATAATGTCAGAAAGGGTTGTGTCAATAAAGATGGCGGCTGTAAGTGCAATTACCTTGGTAAAGCCTGTGGTAATATGATGCGTGTTTGACAGTGAAAGATGATCAGAAGAGTAGCCTGCTAACTAACTGGGCATCACTCACTGTCAGCAATCAAATGAAGTCATCAAAGCACATTCATCACAGAGGAGGCAGATGAAGTGAGGTGATGGGTGTCAGATTAATGAACCGTGTGTGTACATTTATGAAATCGGCCGTCTGGGGGAGAGCAGAAGGCGTTCATTCAGTGAGGGCAGCAGGCGATACCTCCAGGCGCTTGCGGTGTACGTGGCTGGGAAGATGTCCTATAGTAGGGCCAGAACCTGCTGACAAGCTGCAGTCTGCACATACTATGGGGCTTATTTACAAGCCCCTTGCGCCACCGGTGCGTCACGTTGCGTGGCGCACCGGTGGTGCAACCTGGTGCCTGATATTTACAAGCACACATAAAGCCACGCACATAAAGCCACCCTGCGTGGCTTTACGTGTGCTTGTAAATATCGCCCCTTTTCACACATCACCCTACATGTTAGGGGCGTGACAAGGGTGTTGCTATGGGTGTTCCCACCCAACACCCATGTCCACTGATGCATTTCCAGATTTACGAGCAATCATAAACCTGGAAATGCGTCAGAATGCTATGCCACCCCAGGGGTGGCGTAGCGAGGCGCAACGAGGAGAAATGTGTCATTTCTCCTTTTTTTTCTCCGTTCTGCATTCTACAGCACCCATTAAAAGAGGAAATCACCTCAATTGATTATTTTTGTGAAGGAAGGTGACCCTTCCTGCACAAAAAGAATCTCCCAACGACGCAGGCATCCTTGCACCATGGTGCAAGGGTGCCGGCGCCGGCGCATGGCAGCAGTTTGTGCGCCAGCAGTGCAGGGAAAAGCACAGAGATGCAACATATTGTCAATATGTTGCATCCCTGTGCTTAGAAACTAATGCTGATAGTGTAGTTACCTGACCATTTAACCACCAGACAAAAATATACTTCAAGGCTGGGAACACTATTGAATAGTCATTTTATTTTACAAAGTCGATAAAAAACAATTCTTAGCCTGAAAGGGTATAGTCAACACTAAAGCAGAAAGAATTTTTAGTGACAAAATTTGAAAATGGGGGACACAACACAAGATAGAATTTCAATCATCCAATCATGACTATTCAATAGTGTTCCCAGCCTTGAAGTATATTTTTGTCTGGTGGTTAAATGGTCAGGTAACTACACTATCAGAACTGGCACCCCTTCTTTGTTGTTTAGCTTATTAGGCTCAGCCTTACTGATTAGAGCCTGCCCCAATTGTTTCTAGTAGAAACTAATGCAGCACTGCACGGCAAAATGACTTGCGGCACCGCTCTGCGTTAATTACTCGTAAATAGGGCCTTATGTACCTATGGGAAACCTGCAGGGAGCTAGGTCGACACACATGACCTTAACGTGCAAATAAAATTGCACTAATGTGAAATTTGCACACGTAATGTACTCTGCGCTGTCGAAGATTTCAGTATATTATAGCACTTGAGTGAAATGTGAGCTAGTCAGGGATTTCCATGTACCATAGACCTAGGGCAACAGAAATCAAGAAAATACAAAAATGTTCACCGTCGCACAAAAAGCAGGTAATATTTTCACATTCACTCTTTTCGTATGACGTGTAGAAAGGTTCAGTTCCAATTTTAATTCGAACACCGTAGCTGCCATAAAAGATCATTACAAGACAATATTAGTGGGCACAGCGCTTTACTATTGGCACATTTATGGAGCTGTTCTAGAAAGGAGCGAAATCAAAAGACTAGGATATTTTCTGTAATATATCCTGTAGGCTGAATCTTAGTTTGATTGAGAGCGGGAGTCTAGCGGGGTATGAAGTTGCAAAGGTATTCATGTAATAAATGTTTAATAACATTGCATACCAGTATCACCCGTTTGTAGAGGACCCTGTTATTGGCAAAGAAGAACCAACTGACTGACTGGATAACAAACACAAGTAGGTGTGTGCTTCTGACAGTTCTCTGGGATTCTGGGGGCAAAACTGAGAACTTTTTCCAGTGCCAGTGAGTTTATCAGTGAGGAAAGTAAAGATGGGTGGATCCTTCAAATATGCAGAACTTGATAGCAAAATACAGTGCCTGGGGTGATGATGAAAGACCCAAGGCTCCCAAAGCTCATTGAAAGGTTACAGATAATGCCACGTTTCTTGCCAGAGAAGTGAAGTCAGGAGAGAAGTGGTCTGAGGTCAGTTACAGAATAGGTTCCAATGAGAAAAATAAAGAACCTCATGTTTTTTATTAATTCAACATGAGGGACTATATATCCAAGCCACCCGGTGGCCAACAGCATTGATAAAGTTGGGCATGCATTTCTGTAGCTTGGGAGAGAAAGATGGAAATGAGAAAAAGATTTGGGCATCGGTGTAGAGATTGCTAAGAAAAGCCCAAGATGTAGGTGACGTCCGGCTCATCTGGTCCGTCAGGTCAATTGTTATGTGTCCCTGCACAACTTGAGACTCATGAAGTTGTGCAAACCTCTCCATTTGTTGACTTGAAGGCTTTTCTGCAGTCCGTTGGTCCCTGGCCTAAGATGGCACACTGCCTGTGCCTCTTGGCCAGCTCGTCAGTGGATCACCTGTTGTGGGCATGAAGCATGGTGAAAACGACAGATGTAGTAGAGGGCTGGCGCCTGATTTAGTTTTACCTGATGGTCGCAGACCGTGCCCACCAAACAGGGCTCCTGAGGCCGCGGTCATACAGAATACAGCCTATTCATTCTGTTTCCCCTCAAACTTTGTGGGTCGCTAGCGCCTAATCTAGCCAGCCAAACATGAGGCTCTTGCTGTTAAAAAGGGCCTCGCTGCTGGTGCGCAAGATGACAGATGGATGTGATGCAGGCTTCCTGTGACCACCTTCTGAGGCTACAGCTGTACAGCCTACAACCTGCTCATTGAGTTTCTCCTCAATTTGTGTTCCGGCCTATCTGGGGGATTGTAGTTTGTTGAAGATTGATGTCAGTGAGCCATGAAGGGAAGGCAGCTACTGTGTAATTTCCATACACAAGATGGCGGTCTGGCTCAATGTAAGTTGCTAGTGATCGGCTGCTGGGACCGCCAGCATGCTTGTGAGATGTGCCTAACCCCTGGGCGTGCAGAGTGGCAGACTTCCTTTCAGGCCACAACCGGTATAAAAGAATTGTAGAAACATCCTGAAGATGTCGGTGGGCAGTGGGCTATAAAAGGAGAGCAGCATGCTTAAAGCACCCACTTGCCGTGCATCCTACTCATTGTGTTCCCCCTTCAGTTTGTGTCTTGGCCTGACCGAGAGACTGAGTTATGGCTAAGACGGATGGGTGCCGGGCTGTGAAGGGAAGGCAGCTTCTGTGAACCTTGTACACAAAAAGGCGGAGGGGCTCATAGTAAATTGTTCATGATTGGGTGCTTGGACCACTGGACTGCTTGAGGGAGGTGCCTAACCTGGTTCAATTGGCAGGCAGTGGGCAGCAAAGGGAAAGTAGCATGTTTACAGTGCCCACTTGAGTGACAGTGCAGCTACTATCAAGGACATATCTAATTGACCGGATTTGTATGGTGTGTTGCCTGTGCCCTCCTGCTGGTGTGCAACCTGTCGACACACTCTAGGATAAAAGAAAATAATGGCAATTATATGATCCTTGAGGCCACATTGTGCTGCGGAGCGGTCCTTCCTCCGTGAAAATGGTGGAGCCTGGTCTCTCAGAGAAAATGATGCAGCTGTGTTGGTGCCGTTGACAGTGATGTGCCTTGAGCATGGGTACCACTCCAGTCAGGAACTCATTTGTCAAGACACAACCCTGTGGCATTTGGATCCCTAACCTGGATCTTTATTTCAAATTGGAGGTCATCGCCATGGATAAGTCAGCAGGCAAAAGAAGGCATTCAAGCCTGCCCCTTCTCTAGTGTTGGGCTCTTGTATTTTGGACCAAATATGCGCAGACGAGTGGAGGCTGAGTAAGGAGCACAATGCCCCTACCCTGGAAACAGTGCTGCAGGCTGTTGCTGCCTCTAGGGAGACGCTCAAGCTAAAGATTGTTTCAATGGTAGCAGACATGGGACTGTTGAGTCCCATTCAACCCAGATCTGTGACTTGGGGAGAGTGTCTGAAAAGTTCCAGCACTCCGTCCATCATCTCCTTGTGTTTGCTTTGTTCTCCCTAAGTTGGCAGGGCATGCCTAGACGTGGGTCCCTTGCTCACTTTGCCACTGGATTCAAGCTAGCCTGGCTGATGAGGGGTGTTACCCTGAAACCGGTCCCAGGATGCGTGTCTTCTGTTCAGAGAAGACCTGGCTTGGCAGTTCCGGCTGGACTGTTCCCATGAGGCACAGGGTCAAGACTGATTTGCATAGAGATGGTCTGAACTCAGGTGGTGAAGTGAGCTAAAGAACGATGATGATTCAACCATGATCTGTGACTAGGGGTGAGAATCTGAAAAGTTTCAGCACTCCATCCATCATCTCCTTGTGTTTTCATTGTTGCAAGATGATCAGAAGTGGCTGGCTGAGCGTGTCTCCACCACTGAGCATGCTATTGAAGATCTTGTGCCTGAAATGGCAGCAGTACAATCCAAGCTAACTATTATGGAAAAAAAGTATAAAACTTTAGAATCCAGATCAGAGGATGCAGTAAATAGATCTTGTTGGAATAACATTAGAATCATTGGACTTCTGGAGTGTGTTCAGGGCATTGCTGCAAATATGATCAATTTTGTAGAGGCCTGGATTATAGAAAAGGTGGCCCTGGAGGGCCTCTGCATTTTGCAGATGAGCAAGCTCATAATGTTCCCTCGCAGCCTACTCAGCCTGGAGTGGCTCCCCGTCCAATAGTCGAGAAGCTCTTACATTAAAGGGACCGTGATCATATACTGACACTGGCCAGACTCTGTGGTGACATTAAAGTTGAGATTCATAGAATTATGTTTTCCCCAGACTTCAATGGAGATGTTCAAAAGCAAAGGGCTTTATTTACTCATTTCATATAAATTGCTTCACCTACTTTACATCTTGTTCGCTATATTGTTCCCTGACAGATTGAGGGTGAACATTGGCGAGGAGGTGCAATTTTTCACATTGCCGAAGTCCCTTTGGGAATAGATAGATCCCCTTCCTCAGCAAAAAAGGAGAACTCATGATGAAGAAAAGTCAACATAGCCGGAGAACACCAGGGTTGTCCAGGGGGCCACTCCATCTCAGTCAGAAATGTGTTATGAACGCCGTCAGGTCTTTGAGGCAGTTGCTGCCTTGAGTGGTGGGCGATCTGCTCTGCAGTCTGTCAATAGTGAAAGTGATCACTGCGACTTGAACTCTGATCGAACATCCGTCTTATCTCGGGATTCTGCAAAATCATTGCCAAAGATTACTCCAGGCACATCGGATGAGATAATCTGAAAACTGGTGGGATGCTGATGATATTGATGTAATGTGTGGTTATTTGTTGTGCAGGGCTCAAATTTGAGGAGGATATCCTGATTGTATTCTGCAGATGGTGTGCTGCGAGGCTGGAAAGTGCCTCGTTTGGTGCCTCAGCCCTGCTGCTGTTGTGCTTGTCAAGCATGCACGTGAGTTGGATGGTATGCGACTGGTTTGGATGGAAAGTCATTTGCTTCTGGACCTGGGGGATGGGGAGTTGGGCTAGTTGTATTGGTTTTTGGTTTTTGGGTTTTAGGTAGAGTTACCCCTGTTGGCCACTGTCATGAGGTCTACAGTGGTTACCCCCCTTGGTTACTCAACATGACATCTACTTGAGGTGCAACTTCGTCTCCTGGAATGTCTGGGGCCTTAATGGTATGTCTAAAAGGCACAAGGTGTACTCCTATCTTAAGAGGCGAGTGCTCATATAGTCCTGCTGCAGGAAACCCATCTTACTAGGTCTGATGGATTGGCTCCCCACAAGATGTGGTGGGGCCAGGTGTGTGCCTCAACTTATTAGGCCTTTGCTAGAGGTATTTTGCTTTGGGTAAGATCAGGGGTATCCTTTCAGAAAACATTCAGATGGCACAAATGTGGTCATCTCTGAGAGGTTGGCAGATGGTGTCCTTGCTATTGTTGGAAACTATGCTCCCAATGCAGACCAGGGGGGATTTCTTGTGGACCTGTCCAGATCTTTGACACCTTACCTGACTTGGACCATATTATTGGGTGGGAATTTAACTGTGTTGCAGGTCCAGCACTTGTTTGCACCCACCCCTAGGAGATTCCCAGGTGACTCAGACGGGTCCTATTTTCTCTGCATGGCAGCGTCAGTAAGGACTGATAGGCTCTTTGAGGTGACTTTGCCCTGTGGCATGAGACTACTCATTTTATTCAGGTTTGCAAAAACTTCATGTTGGGCTGGATACTTTTTTATGCAGCCCATCTCTCTGAACTGGGAGCCCAAGCATCCTCGCATTCAGATTGGACGATTGCAGGTAGATGTATTGGATGGTCGAGACTTTAGTTCTTATTTTGCTGAGAATACAGGCACGGCTACATCCCCTTTGATTGAGTGGGATGTTTTTAAGACTGTGATCAGGGGTCGCTGTAATGCAGAAGTGGTTGTGGTACGTAGAACGCTGCTAAATGAGGTAGAAACTCAGGGAAAGGTACTTCGGGACCTTTAACAACTGAGACCGGGTAATCCTGCTCAGTGGTATCAGTTACTTGAGGTAAATGAATTACTGGCAGTCCAAGTTGAGAAACTTTGTCGTTATGATTACAAGGAATATCTGACTCGTATGCATGTGGAGCTTGATAAAACAGGTTCCCATTTAGCGTGCATTATTGATCCGAATGCCAGGGGTACCTTGATCTTGGAGCTTGACTCAGATGCAGGTGAACTCTTATATAGCAAGGCTGCCATTAACACTAGATTCTGAGAGTATTATACATTCCTCTATGCCCCTGCACCCAAGACACTTTCTCAGGCCATTGAGGATTTCCTGTCCCTGGGCTGCCTGCAGGTACTTTCGCAGGAGGATGCAGAGGAATTGGTGGGAGAAAATACTATACATGAAGTTAGAGCTGCAATTAAAAACATGACATGCGTAAAGGTTCCTGGAGCAGACAACCTGCCTGTGGAATGCCTTACTGTGTATAGGGACAGCTTGGTTCCAAAACTTGTGGAACTTTACTCTACAGCTCAGAAGTTAGGTTATCTGCCTGTGTCTATATGCAAAGCCCTGGTCTTCCCTCGCCTGAAGCCTGGGCGCCCTTCTGCAAATGTCAGACCCTTCCAGCCATTGTCCATGCTCAATGTGGACCATAAAATTCTTAGTCAGTTCCTGGTGATCCGACTCCTGCCCCATAGGCCCTCTTTGATTCCTATAGATTAAGCAGGTTTTATTCCAGGGCATAATATGGCACCAAATTTCCAGAGACGTGTCTCACTTCTGAATGATGATTTCTTGGATTAACCGATGGCTGCTGTTATGGTGATAGACACTGAGAAAGGCCTTTGACAGTCTAAGTTAGAACTACTTGTATCAAATAATGGCTCCAAGGGGGCTGGGTTGTGGGTTTATTCACTGGATCGAGCTTCTCTACACAGAATGGTATTTGAACCTTACAATGTGGAGCATGGGACTAGGCAAGGGTGTCCAATTTCCCTTTTATTAATCTCCATCGCAATGGAACCCCTGGCCTGCTGTGCACACACCAGGGTTTTTTTTTTACCATGGCTTGGAGGTCCGAGGGCAATCCTATTATGCGGCATCATATGCTGATATCATGATACTCTTTTTATGGTCTGTTGCAGTGGACTTGCTTTGAAGCGGTCTCTGGCCTGCATATCAATTGGTAGAAATCCTATTTGTTTCCATTAAGCGAAATCTGCAAGGACTCCCCTGGATCCCCACCTTTCTCAAATACTTAGGTGTTAAAATATACCATAACCAGCACATTCTACTTGATGATGATGTTGGGGAAGCCGTCAGAGCTCTTCCAACTTTTGGACGACATTGCCATTATCCTTGGCTGGTTAAATAATGGTGGCACCCCCAAGATTTCTTTATTTCTTCTCCACACTGCTGGTGCCACACCGGCTCAAGTTTCAGAACCTATCGGGGGCAGGTAGACCTAGGGTGGCACTAACTAAATTGCAACGCCAAGTGGAGGAGAGTGGGCTGGCTGCACCTGACCTTGAGTCTTATTACTTGATGGACCAGCTGCACTGGCTACCCCAGTGGGTTTACTGTAGGATGCATCCAGATGAGGGTATTAAAGGCTCACAACCTGACTTGAGGGACTTATTGTAGGTCCTCTTGGTTCCTCAGCGGCGACTGCCTGCAGTCTCTCAAGAGCTCCTAGTGATACAGCAGTGCTGGCGACGTCCATTTCCCAGTGCCTTATTCACCCAATCTGCTGCTAAAGGGGATGAAGATGGTGACTCGCGTAGGATTGTTGTGGGCGGGAGTATTGCTCCTATTTGAAGACTTTGCTGAATAATTTGGTATTCCTTGTGGCCAATTCTTGTTGCACAGAGCTGTGGTCACCACGATTAGGAGTCATTGGGGGCATGGAGGCATTGAGCCTGTAACACATCAAGTGTGTCAGCTTCTATGTACAACAACGGTTCGTGTAAAAGTGGTCACGTCTATATTGTGCTATTCATGCTGGCGTTCGAACTCCCGTTGCTGATCTGAAAGTGAAATGGGAGAAGGACCTAGAACTCCATATTTCTGATATGGACTAGGAGCAGATCTTAGCACATATACCCGCTGTCTCACAAATGCGAGGTTTAAATAAATCCATTTTAAAATCCTGCACAGAGCTTACATCAAACTGGGCAAGATCAATTGGTTCTGTGGGACTACTGCTGCGAAACGTCCAAGATGTGGTGAGGTGGGGCAGAAATGTTTCATATGGTATAGTTCTGCCTGTTGTTAGAGGTGCTCTAGGAGTCAGTAATGGACTTTGTAAATAGAATAACTTTATGCATGATCCCATTTACACCTTTGACCTGCCTCCTTGGGGGATACCCTGGCTCCAAAAAGAGGAAAACTTCTAGAATTACCAACTTGGCATTGATTCTGGTGAAAAGTAAATTGACAATGCACTGGCAGTCTGCGTGTTGCCCTCGAAGTCTAGATGTTGAGAATAACTGCCTAAATGAGCAGGTCTTCAAAGTGCTATGTTGTTTCAGGAGTTGAAGACATGGTGGGGAACTATTGAAAGGACTAGAGAATGGGAACACCTTGTGGATTGCTTGTTGCCCCAGACGATGACTCAAATACAATGAATAGCTCCCTGATTTCTCAAGATGATCTAGATGGTGGTAATAACTTACCGTGCATGGGTCGTCTTGGGTGAGATTCGGAACTACTGCGATAAATTTTGAGGCTGCTGGCCATAATGGCTCTCTATACATGACGGTCTGGCAAGGTGTAACTGTAGGTGGGGGGGTGTTAGTTGTTGTTGTTCGCTAGTTGGCTAATGGAATGTCTGAATATGTCTTGTACTCAGACTGTATTTGTTGCTTTTCATTTTTAATGTATAGATGTATTTACCTGACTTGTCAATTTTAACATATTTATTATGTATACTTCCATGTGTGCCATTTTAAATCTACTTATTATGTGCTATCCTAGTGCTTTATTCATTATTTGTAACATATCCTTGCCGCTATTGCTTTATGTTTTTTATTGAAAACAATAACATTTGTTTAACTAAGGTGTCGGTGAGGTGACTGAGGGAAGTGGTGAAGAAGGAAAAAAAAAGCCCAGCACTGCTCCCAAATGGATTATGAGAGTCCACGCAGGGGTGTGAGTGACAATAATTTGTTGTCTCATGCTGATTTGTAACAAGAAAATTAGGGGCATGATATGAGGGGTATTCTGCTTCCCTATGTCCTGCGGTATCCTATTTTTCTTAGAAGAGCCTTGAGGGGGGGAGAGCATATGGTTTGACAGTCTGTGGGTTAAAAGATTTGGAAGGAAAGCATAAGACATTTTCAGATTTGATTATTTGGTGAAGCTCTGCAAGTGGCGTGGTGTTGAACTTATAGAGTAGTTTAGACTGTAGTCAAGTGGTTGGTAGGGGTAGGATAAGGGTGGAGGCACAGTGAGTTGAGCAATGAGTTACTCTAATGGCAGCAAATTTAGAGAAGTGGGAAACAACATTTGTAGCTGATAGAGTGGGGTGTGTAATCTATAAATGTGGAGAAGAAGCGTCAATAGGCTATTAAAATGGCCTACAAGTCATATGTGAGTATGGAGTGATGTGACAAGGTTTTGAAAGTATGATTATTAATATTAAATAGGATCAAGAACTATTCAGACAGACTTATTTTGTATACCTAAAGATTTTCTGTTGTCTTATTTCTTCGCTCTCTACAAAGGAATGTTTGTATCTTCATTTTCAGGGATTGTATATTTGGTGAGATCCAGGATTGAGGACAGGAAGTCTCAGGAAAGAAAATGAACAGAAGATATTGTGAGGCAAGGACATTATTGATATGGTTAACAATGTGGACTATTACATAGTTGGGAGGTCTTGGACTTGGTATAAAAGCTATCAAGAGTAGTTGTGGAGTGTTTTCTTTTATAAACAGGAGGGTGAGAAGTGCGAGGGTAGGCCGGTGGGACAGTGATCAGAATATGCATCATAGCATGGTCAAAAAGAGAAGGGCCAATGGAGGGAGGTGAGTCAATATATCGTAAATAGTCTAGATCTCAACTTATCCCAAGGCAATGCATAAGTGCGGAGTGTGCAGAAAAGAACTCGGTGAACCTTATCTTGTTTGAGTGGTTGCTGGGGACTAGATTAAATTCTCAGAGGATGATAGTATACGTGTCAGAGTCCAGTGATTCTATTATACAATACAATCCGTGAACGCAAGAATCAATGGTACCTGAGGCGTAAGAAAGCAATGTTATTGGTTCTAAATGAGACAACTGTTGAGAGTGAAATTTAATGGAGGATAGGGGTAGATTATATGAGTTAAAGTGGAGTTGACTACAATAGACTTTCTGAGCATAATGCCTACTCCCTCACCTTTGCGGCTGTTGTGTGATATGAAAGAGAATGCTGCAAGGTTCAAATGCAGGGCAGCTGCTGTTGCAGTCTTTCGAATCTATCCATGCCTCAGTATTAGCAGTAAAATGTATCCGAGGGTTGTGAGAGTCAAAGTGGTCTGTGATGAATGCTGCTTTGTTGTAGGTTAAGCCTTCGTGCCAAAGACAAGTAGAGATGAAGGAGTCACAAAGTTGCAGGCAGCATATTCCAGGTTTATTAAAGAGTCAGTCTAAAAGTCTGAAGGAGGTGATTAGAGGCTGTTTTTACTTTTAAATGGCAATGATATGAGAACTGAAATGAGTTGTGTGAAGGTGAGGTAGTGCGACATTTCAAGGTCATGAATATGAAAAGTGCTCCAGAAGAATAGAGGCGTTACGGCTAAAAAAATAAAGGAGAACAAGAAAAGCAGATGATAGCATGATGCAATGTGTGTTTAATAAATTAGAAAGTTGATTAAAACAGTGAAAGAGACACCTAGATCAAGGAGCAATAGGACAGAACATATTAACTAAATGAAAAAGTTACTTACCTTTGGTAATGCTATTTTTGATGGATGAATAATGTTCTCAAAGATTCCTCACCATGTGACCATCCCTGTAGACACCAGACTGGTCTGAAAACTTTTACCCCAGCAATAACTGTCCAGTGCTGCCAGGTGTGACTATGTGGCTTCAACTGCAATTCAGACCACCACTGACATTGGTGTACTTTAGGCACCAACCAGCATACTGGTCTAAGTTGATGTATTATTTTCTGTGCCTCATCACGGTGTGCCGAGAGGAACCAAGAAAGCATCTGTGACTGCGACAACAACAACTCCTAAAAGTTTTCTATACTTTGAGACCTTACTAATAGACACAACACTGTCAACACTTTTAGTGTATCAATACAATTCTGTCAATGATTTTAATTAATAGATAAAAAGGTTGAGACACAGGAGCAGGGCATGTGAGTCTCAATAGATGGCAGCCCTATGCCAATAAAAATAAACTTCTCAGGATAAATGTAAGAGTCCTTACAGAACACAAAAGGCAGTTTGTTTGTCAGGTTCAAATGAGCATAATAAAGCATCAGAGGAATAAACATAGGGTAATTCTCCAAAGCAGATAAATAGCCAGAACCAAAGTATATTTCAGAAAGAGGACTATCATAAATCAGCTCAGCTTAAAAAGTCAAGGAAAGTCTGCCAAAGATCGTCTAAGGCAGATGTACTCACCCTTTCATCAGAGCGCTTTCTGCCACCTGTGATTTCCCCGGGTTTTCTTCCAGAATTTTGTTGATATCCTGTGCAATTTTTAACCCCAGATATCTAATCTCACTCTTAATTAAGGGGTTATCCCTTTTCTAATTCCAGACCACAATCTCATTTTTTTCTGAATTAACAGAGTAGCCTGAGACCTTGCCGAAATTTGCAGATGTGTGCAATATCAGAAGGCAGTAGATAGATCAGATGTAAAAACCATAAGATCATCGGCATAAAGGGATACTTTTTTTCTTCCATCCATTACAACAAAAGGGGGATATTGCAGTGTCCTTTCTAAGCTTAGTCGCTAGGGATTCAATATAAAGATTAAATGATAAAGGAGCAGTTGCGGCCATCATGACACACGGGTGGGGGGGGTCGTGTGGGGGTTCACTTGGGGCGGTTCAATAAAAAATTAAATAAATAAACATACCTTTCTGGGCCCGAGTCATCTCAGCTCCTGGCCAGGTCCCACGCAGGAACAGGAAGCAGGCTGCCTCCCTCCCCTCCCCTGAGCCAATCACAACACTGCAACGGCAGCTTTGTGATTGGTGGGGATGTCGCCCAGCCAGGTGTCAATGGGGAGGCCCTTTTCTCCATGTAGGCTGCAAGCAGCCTACATGGAGAAAAGGGAGAGTGCGCATGACTGGTATGGTTGGCCCCAGAGGGGCGACCATGCAGTCAGGGCCCGCAGCATTGGGCAAGCCACTCCTCCACTACCCTCAAGCAGATCTGCCCACCCAGCCACCCTCCCCCAACCAAACACTACTGCTTTCTAGCAGTGCGAGAAGCAGAAACATAAAATGGTAGTTTTACCATTTTATGTTTCTGCTTCTCGTACTGCGAGAAAGCAGTGGGACGACGCTCCTCCACCCTAATGGAGGAGCCTCCCCTGTAAAGGAGATAGGGGACAACCTTGCCTTGTTCCTCTAGATATTTTAAAAGCTGAGGTCAAATTCCCATTTACTAGCTTTCTCACTGAGGGGTCCTGATAGATTAATCAAACCTGAAGGAAGTGACCCATTTGGGGTCACCCGGGTCACCTCGGACAACCTCTCAGCCTTCCATACCAAATAAAGAGTCGAAGGAAGAGTGAAAAATATACCAATAATTGTTTTATTCAGACTCACTCAGAGTGGAGCCCCGTCTGCACAGCCTCGAAGAGTGATACAGAGGGAACTGAAATAAACACTCGCACTTTGGATTTTCTACCGGCAGTACTAGAGGGGGCCACAGAAGGAGGAGAATCACGCTCCCCACAAACCAACGGGGCTCAGAGACGCCCTCTCGTCACGCCCAGCCCAGTACTTAATCAGTCGCTTTATCCCACCTCGGGGACGCGCGAGGGACGAGCCGGGCCAAGGGCAGGCCCGTTTGAGCCCGTTCGAGAACGAGCAAGGACGGGACGGGGCCACCCTCTTTCATCTTCGACGCAAAAGATCAAGCTAAGGTTGGTGTGATTCTATTTTGACTGTTCCAGCCTTTTTCCACTGGCAGAGCCTTTTAGTGCCTGTTTGTTGCCCTGATTAAAAAGAATTGAGGGTCTTTAATCAAGCATGGCGGGCGTAAAGGCGGGAAAGGGTAGAAAATCAATTCCCGGTGGGTCATTCATTGGAACTCGATCAATTCCTCACAAGGGCTTTGTCTATGTTGGCCCAGCAAATAGATATCACCGAAAAAAGGCTATCTCTGGACCCCAACCTTGAGAAGCGGTCCTCCTTGGGTCGGTTGGCGCAGGCTCTATCACCAATAAGGTTGGTCTTGCCTGAAGCATCTAAGAGGGGGGGGCGGTGGAGATGGTCCTCCCCACCAGGTGCAAATCAAAATTAGACTTCAGGTGTCCCCGGTAGGGGAGGCTACTCTATCTCCCGTGCAGAATACATCGGCAACCAGGACTGTAGCCCCGGGCCCCACCCCTGGGAACCACCAAACTCGCTCCGTAACCACCCTAAATAGAGGGGCAGAGGCCGTGGTACCACCAGCCAAAAGAAAGCGGGGAGGCACAACAATGAACACAAGGAAGGCCAAAATCCAAAAATGCAATGGCAGGGGAAAGGAACAATTACCAACGGTTGTAGTGAGCCCATCTGTGGACCAGCGGCAAGATCATGTATCCAGGATATCTTTTGACTTTAACGATGCCTGCCATACGGACCTGGGGGAAGACTTTTGGGCTGAAATGGAAGACATTTTTGTCAAGACCTGTGGCCCTGTTATCACAGGGGAGGGGGCGGCTCCTGATTCACTAGTAACTAAGGGCTTCACAGTGAGGCCCTTTGAGTCGAACACTGTCTCCTGTAACCCCCTGGTACTCCCAACAGACAGGCTTACTGACCCGTGACCCCTGAGACCCCAAGCACGGACCCAAGGAGACTCAGTGGCTGAGGGCATTGTCGGGCATATAGGGGGGCATAGACCACTTGAGCAGTCTAGGGGTGGTGGGACTGATAATTGATATGCTAGTTCTCTAAAGAGAATAATTTTGAATCCTCTACTGTAGAAACCCATTGTCTGGATCTCCCACCCGAGTCTGCCCCGTATGTGGTTGTCCTTGCTGGAGTGCCAGCCAGGGACCAAGAGAGCAGGGAGGATTATGTTACCCTTAAGAACAAATGTATATATTGGCTCAACCAGAATAGGCCACTACCACCGCACGTTTCGAGCGAAATCTTGTTTGCACGGCGTGTTGGTTGGGTGGGCCCACGGGTCAAAGACATAGCGAGTGACTGCATAGTCATACATTTCAGGGATAGCAGGGTGGTGGATTACATCTCTAACTGGGCCCCAGGGTGCCCAGGATCACAGGTTCAATCTCTTCACCTGACCTATTTTTATCCCACGCCAAATAGGGTTAGAGGGTTCCTGAATAGAGGTGACCAGGGTTTTCGGGACACCAGACCAAATGACACACAGATCGCCTGGATGAGGAATAATAATAATGGTCCTAGATGTGATCTGCTCGCCCTCACTAATAGATTCAGCGTGCTAGATTAACTGGATTGACGCCCCACTGGGGGAGTGGAGGGTCAGTCTATTGCTGTCACGGAGATTGAGGATGGGCCTTTAGGTAGTGAGCCACCTGAGGTAGGGTGGCCACTCTCAGTTGACATACTAGAGGACGTGCCCGTTCGGGGCGACAGCCCGAATTAAGTGGGTTGTGAAAACAGGGCGGGGACGGGACAGGATTCTATTAAAATTCTCTCCTGGAATGTGGCTGGGATAAAAACCAAATTGATGTGCCCTGACTGGGGAGCTTTCGTGGAAAGCAACGATATATGCTTATTCCAGGAAACTTGGGCACTGGTAGGTGAGCAGAGGTCTGGGTATGCAACCTTTAATGTCCAGGCAGTAAAGAAGGGGAGGGGCAGACCTTCGGGGGGTCTCAGTATTTGGGTTGGTACACACCTGGGGGCCCAGGCGGTTCAGGTTCCTACTGAGTCCCCAGATGTGCAATTTGTGTTACTTATACTTCCTGGGAACAGGAAAGCCGCCCTAATTAACATCTACTCGAGACCCACTGTAAGTGGGAAGGAGTCCCCAACCATATACCAACTTGCACAGTTTATTCCAACTCTGGACCCAGCAGTAACGCTAATCGTGGGTGGAGATTTTAATTGTCAGTTTGAGTCACTCACTGATCCATCTCACAACGGTCTAGACGAAGAGGACCAGCTCTGGCTCATCCCTGAACCACAGATTCCGGTGGTGAGAGCATGGACCCCTCTGGTGTTACAAGTCAATTCCCTTATTCTGTTGCCCTCTCTTAGAGCCTGCAATGGGAGGACTAATTCAGATAGGCCAGCCCAAATGACATTCAATAGGGAGGGCCAAAACTCCATCCTGGATTACATCCTGGTGGAAGCCAGAAGCTGGAGTATGGTCACAGATTTTAAAATCTTTCCTAGGTAAGATAGTGACCATAAACCCCTGGTCATGTTTCTGAAACCTGAGAGCCTGGGCCTCTCCAACCTAGGTTCTGATCAGAATCTAATCATCCCCCCCCCCCCACTATCCCTAACCAACAATAGGCGGAGAGTCAAGTGGCCATATATGTTGGGTTCTCCCAACAAATCGGCAGATGTCTATCGAAGGGCACTGCCCCACCTTCGTGGTATGGCGGAGGTGGAGGAAAGTGTAGCAATTAGCAAAGAGCCCCTATCCATCCACCAGGGGCTCGTGCGGGACCTGGGTGGTGTGTTCTACCCAGTGGGGAGACCCTAGGCGAATATAGCCACAGCCCATTCATGGTATAACGCCAATTGTAGGAAAGCCAAAAATTACCTGATCTGTGCGGTCAGGCTCCAGGACAAAGATAAGATAAAGCTCTATCGGCGTTCGTACAAATTGGCTAGAAAGTGGGCTAGAAAGGAGTGGGAGGTGGACAAATGGGAAGACTTAAGAATAGCACTTTGGTCTAAAGACTCCAAATCCTTCTGGTCAATCGTCAGCTCTGGGAGTAAGGAAGGAAAACTGACAAATGAACCCAATATAGCAGCTTCGGCTTGGGAGTTACATTTCAGGGGGTTGTACTCCCTCCCGAGCAATGAAGAACCAGAGATCCCTCTTCCATGCCCCCCCCATGAGTATCGACTGGAGGGGGCCTGGGAGATCACACCCACAGAGGTTGAATCTGCCATTTTGAATCTGTCACCGAACAAAGCCCCCGGCTTGGATAAGCTACCGGGTGACCTGCACCGCTCAGAGCCAAAGATATGGGTCCCTTATTTTTGTGTTCTATTTAATGGCATTTTAAAAGGCATGGATCCGCCGGACTCTTGGCGGGGTGCTGAAATTGTCCCCATTTACTAAAAAGGATGCCCCTTGAAACCGTCCAACTATAGGCCAATTAGCCTCATAGACATCACCCAAAAACTGATGGGACGCATTATCCTGGGCAGGATACAGACTTGGATGGAGGAATACGAGGTTTTGTCTACCTTCCAGGCTGGCTTCAGGCAGGGAACATCCACTGTGGACCAGCTATTTAGACTCCAGGTCTTATACTGGAAAACAGTGATTGTAGAGGGTGGCAGCCTCTACATGATCTTTGTAGACTTGCGGTCAGCGTTTGACCTGGTGCCCAGAGGCAAACTTTACAAGGTATTACATGAGCTGGGCCTACCAGGTTACCTCCTTAATGTCCTAGTTAGGCTCCACACTGATAATTTTGCCCAGGTAAGGTGCGCTAAGCAGGGTGAACTGTTGTCTCGTTTTCTGGTCAGGCAGGGGGTCCGCCAGGGGTGTGTACTGGCGCCCACCCTTTTTTGCCTGTACATAAATGGCCTGGTGGATCACCTCCTGGGGATTGGAAGCATAGACGCACCGAGGCTAGCTACAGGGCGGGTGCCCGCTTTGATGTTCGCGGACGACACTTTGCTGTTGTCCAAGACATCGACGGGCATCCAGCGCACCCTTGATGGCTTCGCGGCCTTCTGTGCCTCGCGTTGGTTTGGAGATAAACTTGGACAAAACCAAGTTTATGATATTCAATCCCCCGAGGCAGACACGCCCGAACCCGTTGTTGGGTGAAGCTCCCCTAGAGAGAGTTAAAATCTTTGAATACTTGGGCATTACCTTGGGCGAACACTTTCAATGGGCCCAGCAGTTGGCTAAAGCTACACTCAAACTAACAAGAGTGGCAGGGGGGGTGCAGAAGTTCCACGGACAGTCAGAGTATAAACCGGTGGCCCCAGTCATAGAAATTTATAGCGTACAGGCTAAACATCAAAACTCTCCCAGTTTGGTGAAGGTTGAACCCACCTTTCTAAGGAATATAATGGGTCTCCCTGTGAGTACCCCACTCGTCCCACTGCGTCTGGACCTGGGGTTGCTGCCCATCGAAGAGGTTATGTCATCACGCCCCTTAACTTTCTGGAAAAGACTGTGGTCTGTCCCGGAACTTGAGTCCTACAGAAACAGATTTAAGGATATATGGGTTGCCCTGAGAAGTAAAAACATCAGGCGGCTGTCCCACATAAAGACCATTAGTAGTAGGATAGGCCTATCTGAACTCTGGGAGAGCCCGGACATTGCCTGCCCAGAGATCACCAAGGCTGAGGTGCTACGCCAGTATAAGAACTATAATTTAACCACTCTTCAGGTGAGCTCCAGGGTGGGAAGATTGACCACCGAGTTCCTCGAACTTAAGGCTGAATATAGAAGGGAAGAATTTTTGGACGTGGTATTTCCTGCACTAGCAAGAAAACTCTATATGCAATTTAGATTGGGCACTTTGCCTCTTAGAGTTTTCTCTAGCAAATGGGACAATAGTAATCAGAAAGAATGCCCAGTCTGTGGATATTCCTTGGAAAATGATATACATGTTCTTATCTTTTGCCCAGGATACCAGGGTGCACGCAAGTACTGGCTAATCCCTATTTGTCCCAATCTGGGATTTCGCCAGTGCTCACGCGCATTGAAAGTCCTAAAATATGACACCCACCCTCCTATTGTCTTTGCTGTGTCACGTTTCCTGAATGCAATGTGGCATCGGCGTAGGAAATTGATTAGTGCCTAGTATCCATTTCTGCCACAATCAAATAGAAGTTCGATAATGAAATATAGTTTAATTCTATTTTACCAAGTAGCAGATTTTATTGTATACTGAATGTATTTTAAAAGTATGCTATATTTATTGTCTTAACATTTGTATTGTATTTACCTTTATGTGCTTTTATGGTCCTTTGAGGCCGAAATAAAGTTATCGATCGAACGAAGTCAACAAGCATAGAGATGCATTATGTACATTTCATAGCCGGGCAAAAACAGGGCCACAGTGGAATTTTCCAAGCAGATGCAGCTGGACAGTAAACTACAAAAAAAGGTTTCAGCTCTCGTATCTTACACAAACTAGCACAGTCCAAGGTTGTTTCACCCTGGCCTGCCACCAGACAAGTGGGAGAGGGCCTCTATCTACTAAGAAAGATATGCACTGACATGAACAGTTTACTCATTACTGAAACAAAACCTAACATTTCAGAAACTAAACTTAGAAGGGGGCATTTCTCAGAAATACATTAGATTAGTTTCAAACAGCCTAAAATGGCGCCTGAAAAGAAAATGCTGCTGCGAATGCTAACTTACATAGGGAACTGTGTAAGCATTTACAGGTCTATTCTAACAGATCCTCCTTTTAGCATGAGCTAAAACATTTTCAACTATAGCAAAGAAAAAGAAAATTGCAAGCGATAATAGAGTATCACATTAGGGTGCAGTTATAAGCACTCCATACCATTAGCATCAGAAAGTGAAACAGCAAGGAGGGATGAATTCTGAAATATACCCTCATTAATATTCATCAAATTGTCAACATCTTTTTGAAGCATTATAGAGGCATTTGTGTCATCAATTTATATTTTCTTTTTGGGTGTGAAAACAATGGTATCATAGGAACAGCAAACGGGAAGACACTGAACGAGAACACAGGAAGGCTGTATCCAAATGTGATACCATCAGGGCCGGACTGGCTGTTGCGGGCACCGGCGCAATCCCCCGGTGCGCCGCACGGGTGGGGGGGCTGTTTTTGTTACAGGGCCATTTTTGCAGCATAGCTGCAAAATCGGCCCTGTAACAAAATCGGCCAAAAACCGGCCCCGGCAAAGAGCTCGGCGCTCCCCCCCCCGGGGAGGGGGAGCGCCGAGCACTTTGCCAGGGCCGGTTTTGGTTCCCAGTCCGGCCCTGGAAACCATTACTGTAATTATTGACCTCTATATCGGTCACTCTCTCACAGAATTCTTCTGTTAATGTCCTTTTAACCCATCATATGTTAGGCTTGGCAAATTTGCAGGGCACACTCAAAGGCAATACCATTCCAAGAGCTACATCGTCTGTACCATTATGGACATTGGAAGACGTCCCTTTAGACAAGAAGAAAAACCCTGGGTGTGCATAAATCGGCCCCTCATAATCCACTGCAGTATACCTGGAGTTCATTCTGAAAGTACTTGGATCCTTTTTATTCACTAAGGGGACCGTTTGTTAGCACAACACTATTCCTGAGCAGTTTATATACAATGAAGTATCAGTACTGTTCACAATGGGGCAACAAGCAGGGTAATAACCGGCCTCTCGGGGACTGTCAATTCCTTGTAATGCCAACCCACCAATGTGACATTATGTTTTTCCATGTAAAAATTGTCGTAATATGTATTGTTGTCACAACCCGGATAACCCACCCCCAGTGGCCTTCTATTGTATAGACATGGGCCTGGATAACCAAAACCTAACACTCCTTTCACCTCTGTAAACTGAGGTGGCCGAATATATGTATAATTTACGAGTGACAATGGATATGCAGTCCACAGACTGGTGACAGATTGGGTGGGGTAACATGCGGTCCCCTCACAGAAGAACCTCTTATGTGTTTCCAAGAATACATTACTCGGGCGGTTCTTTTATTACGTCTCGGGGAAATAACCCTACCCTTACTGCATAAAGGCACGCTTTGAGAGTCTTCAAAAACCCATGACACCTCACACAATATTATCATCAGAATCAAAAGAACAACACATATTATTTTACTTTTCCTTGACCACATCATATTACGTTGTACAGCAACCATTGGCTGCTCCTCCTCAGCAACCTTTCTGCCAAAGGGATGCATAATTAATTCAAAGAAGAAAAATGCAAGAAAATATAAAAGTTCCAAGTGTCCATTAGAGCCTTACTGGGACAGACTCCTATTGTCCATCAGTAAGTTGGCACTCTTGAGCACCGGCAGTGGAGATTGCTCTGTCCTAAGCTCTTCTCCTAATCTATCCCATGTCGATAAAGTGGTATACTTCCACAGTATACTTTTTCCCTAACTAATGTTCAAACAACAAAGGCAGAGAAAATACAGAATGCTCACTTAGCTCAATTATTCGTTGGTACTGGGATTCAGTACTACCTATCTTGTGCAGTCCATCCCTAATCTTTTTTCTCCTTAGATTCAAAAGCCCTCAGTCGAGGATGCAAATTGTACCTGGCAGCCCCAGGCACTGTGTGATCAATGAACGAAGGCTCCTGGGATAGTTCGTATTTCTGGTGGGACAGCCTTGTTCAAAACATAGTCCTTCTCCTTTTCTGTTTGTGTCCAGGACAGACGAGCATCGCTGAAGGGGACAAACCTAGACACTTGCTCACATTCTGTGTCACCAATGCCCTTCTTCACCCAATGGTCTTATGGCAACAGCAAAGAAATCCTCCGACAATGGGTGGCATGCACCCAGTTTTTTGACCAGCAACCATTACAGCTGTCGACGTCACCAAAAGAACTTGTTCATGGCCTTTCCAGCACGCCTCCAGAATTTTCTTCCTCTCCTCCGGAAGTTCTGGACCAGGACGTAGTCACGAGCTTGAATGTCGTGGCCGGGTCCCTCTGGTATAGGAGGTAGGGATTCCGGTCCCTGTTGGTGAATAGAACGTAAACTGGACAAGATAATCAAGCAACACAGGATATTCATTATCAGAATATTTGTGAGGACGTAGGACACACCATACATTTGCCGGGTGTCCAAACACGACCTCGTAGGGTAACAATCCTGTTCTAGAATGGGCTGTAGTTCTTGTTGACAGAAGAGCTAATGGTAGAGCACCTGACCACTTCAACCCTCTCTTCTCTTGTATTTTTGCCAATTTCAGTTTGAGAGTACCATTGTACTTCTCAAACAAACCCGCTGACTGCGGATGCTTGGCAGCATGACATTTCTATTTAATGTGTAAACCTTCACAAATCAATGTAATCACTTTCCCATTGAGACCCGCTGTCACTCCAGATAATTCGGGGCAAACCAAATCGAGGAAAGAACTCTTTAAGGAGTACCGTTGCAGTTGTAATGGCCGTATTATCTTTAGTGGAATAAGCCTCAACCCATTTGCTGAACGCACATAGAACCATTAAAACATACTTAAGATTATTTCATCTCTCATTCAATGTAATCCATTTGGAGGACTTCAAACTGAAAAGTAGGTGGTGCAAAATTGCCTTTCCCTGGATTTTGTGTCATATAGATTATGCAATGTTTCACCAAATGTGCAGCTGTCTTGTGGATGGTATAGTTATGCCATACAGGGGCTAACAATTTACAAATACCTTTCGCACTGATATGGGCTGGATCATAGGCCATAGTAACCACAGGAAGTACATATGGATCGGGCAACATCCATTTCTGTTCTCCAGATTCATCAATCCAACATCCTTCCTCCTTTAACTGTGCTGTAATCTCCTGCCATTTTGCTAATTCCTCTATTGTGGCTTCAATTTGTATCTCCTTTACACTCTCAACAGTATTTTCAAACATAGCAACCTCAGGAACCCACCTAGCCGGACATGCGACAAACATTCTTTTCATTTTACTTCAGGCCGTCTCCAACGCTACCTGATCTGCAAATGCATTTCTTCTACCCACGTCATCAGTAACCTTCCTATGGGCGCTGCACTTGATTATTGCCAATTTCTTGGAGTGCGTTAAAGTAGACAAAAGCCGCAATATAACGTGCCCATGCTGGATTTTGGTACCATGAGAGGTGAGAAACCCTCTCTCACAGTTGCCCAAAGTTATGCGCTACCTCAAATGTGTACTGGCTGTCTGTATAGATATTGACAACCAGCCCTTCACTCAATTCACAAGCTCTAATAAGGGCAGCAAGCTCAGCGGCTTGAGCTGACTGATAGGGGACCCGTGATGTCTCTAACACCGTATGCATTGTAGTGATAGCATAAGCTGCAGTGGTGTTGCCATCTGAAAATTTAAAACAGGAGCCATCAACATATAGTTCCCCTTGAGGGTCAGATAAGGGAACATCAGTCAGGTTTACCCGTACTTTCGTCTCTTCTTCTGTCTGGAAAATACAGTCATGTTTGTCAACTGCATAATTCTCAAAAAGGTGGGTAGTAACGTGGCTGGGTTCATCCGCGTGATCCCGAGAAGACCGGAATAGGTGAGGCAGGCGGGCGGTCTGCCTTGATGAATATTTGACTGCAGGAGACCGCCCCTTTTGGGATCTAATACAGCTACAATAATCACGTAGCTGGTTCTAACCAGATGGTGGGTCCGTAAGTACAATTACACCACTGCATGCACAGCACACCTTAGCGCGTGTGCTGGAAAAAAATACATGTGGCTTATTTTTGCCACAACACACTTACATTGTATGGTCCTGAAAAAAGCCTCATTATTGTTGCTGAGGCTGAAACATGTCGACCAGGGTTTGAGGGATAATGAAGACCAATTTTTCGTCTTCGCTTTATCCCCTTTTTGCTTTTAAGTCTGTCCTAGGACCCCGGGAACAAAAATGTTGTCAGCAGGGGATCCCAGAGGCATTTGTAACTTCACCACTTTGAGGGCACATCATATTGAAAAAACCAAAACCCGCTCCGCTGTAACTCAGGCACCGAAGCACAGCTGGGTTGCATTCAGCAGTCAAGCTGGGAAGCCAATGATGAAGCATGCCACCAACTAGGTTGGTCGGTGAGGGTTCTTCTTACAGTCCTATTTGGTTTCTGGTATTCCAGTGTATGGAACGGAGTCACCCTAGCATGAGGATTAATTAGTGGGTCCGTCCACAGTGTTCTAGATTATTATTAATCCGGGGAAAATGACGTACCCCATTGTCCTTCCTCGCCCTCTCATTGTTTCTCTTGGGTTCAGTGTTGCACATCTTTTTATCGTAATATGCTTAACGAACAATGTCAATTCATTACCATTAAGACGTGCACTGGTGAGGTGCTGTCTCTTCGTCTTATTTAAAAGTGTATCCACAACATGGGGTACCATAACTGTGAGGTCAGTATCAAGTATGAGTCCAGCCGATTGTCTGATTGAAGTGGCCACTGCCGCAACCGCTCGCAGACAGCTCGGAGGACTCTTGCGACAAGGTCAAGCACAGCAGAAAAATAAGCACAAGGCCTCTGTTTATCCCCAACTTTCTGTGGTAAGACTATAGTTAGGTGTGCCAAGCACTTGAGCCGAGCAAAGCGCAGTTTTTAATTGTTCAAAACATTGCTGACATTCTGGCGTCCAAGGCAAAGGCTCATGCACTGCTTTTATTGTTAATGCAAGCAAAGGTTTGATTAGTAAAGAACAATTAGGAATCCTCTGGCGACAGTAGGTAGTAATACCTATAAAAGCGCATACATCTTAATGAGTTTGTGGAATAGGCATTTTAACAATGGTACTGATGTGCTCAGGAGTCAACCTCCTATCCTCCTTCGACTGTAGGTGACCTAAATAGGTAACCTCCTGTCGACAATACCAAAATTTCAACAGAGAGATCTTATGTCCATGAAGTGCCAAATGCAAAAACAATTTCACTGCACTGGCCTTGCAACCTTGTTCCGTATCAGAAGCAAACAACAGATCATCAGCATACTGCACTAATAAATTACCTGGAGAAAGCGATATTGAATCCAACTGACTTTTTAATGCTGGACTATAAATACTAGGACTCTCCGTATAGCCTTGAGGAGCACAACAGAATCTAAAGCTTCTGCTGGCCAGACTAAATCCAAACAAATACCTACTGCCCAGATGTATAGGAATACCGAAGAATGAATTTTTCAAATCAATAACAGAAAAGAACGTAGCAGTAGATGGAATCATTGTTAAAATAATAGTGATATCAGGAACCAATGAAAATTGCGGAACTACTATTTTATTAACCTCACGCAAATCAATCACAAAGTGATAAACATCCTCAATAGCATCACAGGAACCTGAGGCTGTCCTCTTAATGACCGGAAGAATAGGACTATTGCAAATGTTGGCAGATTTTTCTTCAACTACTCCCTTTCGTATCAAATCCTGAATAATCTGGAGAAGAGCCTGTTCCCCTGACTGCAATATTTTATATTGAGGAACAAGGGGGGCCAGAATAACATTATCTTTAACTTGTGTAGAAACTGGTGGTATATGCAAAAGACACAAGTCTTTATCACCTGTGGCCCTCAGTGTGGGTAGCACCTGAGCAAATTCAGCAGGAAGGGGCGCATCCTGAGACAAACACTGTCTAATACTCACATGTGGACCCATAGTAATATAAATACCATCAAGGGAAAAAACTAAATAGTAGCCTGGCAACTTATTCAGCAAGTCCAAACCCATCAATTTTTCACCACAATTAAAGGTTACCAGAATGGAAACTCCACAGTGAAAGGACCAACAGTTAGTGCAAGGGTGCATGAAATGGGGCTAACAACCGGTACACCAGAATAAGGTACTGAAACATTGTTTTGGCCAGACAGGGTTGCCCCAGGGACCATATGTCGAGAAACAGAACTCTTTGTCGCACCTTTGTCCACCAAAAAGTCCTTAATCAAGCCTTGCAAATCCGCTGTGACATAAGGACCATGCTGATCTACAGGTTTCTGAACTTTTCCCTCGCCCTGTCCCTGGCTGTCCTAGCTGTAAGACATACCTGTCACATCATCAATATCATAGTCATTATGATAATACTGTCCATCTTTGGGGTCATCCAAATAATTATTTTCAGAGCGGCCCACAGGAGCAGCAGCATTCTGATTTCTGTCAGTCCCACAGCCTTTACCACCAGAATCCTATCCTCTAGGGGACGCAACCTTCAGTAAAAGCAAAGGGCACTGGCTACGCCAATGTCCTTCCTCCTTACAATGTGCACACTGATTTTGCCACAGAGGTGTCATGGTAGGCTGCCTAGTATGTGGGAGTTGTCGAGAAGGAACTCCCAGTCCCCTCGTATTTCCCCCAAATGCCTGCTGCAACAACACCTTTGTCTTTAAATCCTTATGCTTTTTGTCAGTTGTATCCTTCTCCTCCTGATCTCGATGTTCATGATATTGAACCATGTTCAAAATAACAGGGAGAAGACGTAGACCAAGTACTTTCAAACGCCTGCAAATGAGTCATTATTTCAGGAAGAAGATTAGTAACAAACCTGTCAACAAACAAACAAACTCCTCCCTCCGTGGACATATCCTGCCCACTGTAATCCAAAAACATATCTTCAAACCTAGTTAAAAAAAAATCAGATAAGCTCTTATCCTTCTTCTGTCGACAGAACGTCAATCTGTCCCAACTTACTTTCTTAGGTGGAATAAGTGTGGGGATATATGTAATAATACGACCAGGCAAAACAAGTATCTCAGCACGGGGTTGATCTCCTGGCTTCCTTTCCTGATCCCATCCCTTAATCACATCCCATGTACCGCCAACTCTGTGACATGATGTTGAGGATGCATCTGCCGCCAAATATCAACCAGAAACAAGAAGACCAACAAACATTTCAATATCAGCAATAGTCATTACAGTAGAAGAGGCAGCCTCTGTTAATTCTTTATAATAGGCTGTGGGATTTTTCCTAGTATCAGGCAGCGCAGCCTTGAGGACTACAACCTCACTTGTTTTCCATGGAGTATGAACGCATGGCTCCTGGAAACAGGCAGCTGAGGCCGGTCTAGTGACTGTACTGCGCTAGTCCGTTAACTCCGCTATTTCTGGCTGATAAATTGGGTGGACTTCATGCATAGGGAACAGAGTTATTTGAGTAGGACTCTTATCATACAATCGGCCTCTATAAGAGACTATGGTAGAAATGTTACCAAACTGGCACTAAATCTGTAGCAAACACTGTCTCTAATATCAAATAGCTTCTGTTTTAATATGTGTATGCCAAAGGTCAATCAATGTAGCAGACATATGTTATATGGCATGCTGTTGTAAAAAAGGTTCAAAATTACGTACAACTTGCCAAATATCCTCAGCGCTTTAAACCGCATTACAAGCCCACCACATTGCCTGACTTTCTATTACCCTCTTCTCATCCTCCCCTACCCCAGATCGCATCAACGGATCCATTCGTTCCCTAAATCTCACCAAATTACTGTCTTTAAAACCACATACAGGTGTATCGGCATTCGGAGGATGAATAACCGCAGGTGTAATAGGAGTAGTAGGTAGAAACGTAGTCAATGATTGCACTAGAGAAGAAAGAACAGAGGGCACAGGAGCCGGGACAGCAGATGTAACAGAGGTTGCAATGTAACAGCCCCCCTACAACCCTACTCAGCCTCTCCATCAACACATTTGCAAATAGTTTATAACCGCTATTAAGATGCGAAATTGGCCTATAAACTCCCAACACAAGTTTTTTTCCTGGTTTCAAAATCAACAAGACTGTTGCTTCATTCCAAGATTTTGGCAGTTGCATACCCTTCCCCAGAATCTCCCCAAAGAAGAATGTCACAAATGATATAATGGAATATCAGAGGGCCTTATACAGCTTCAGTGGCAGGCCATCTGGGCTTTCTTTACTAGAGCTTATTGTGCCCTGACCTTTTCTTGACAAATATACTGGTTCAAGAGAGCATGCTCATTGAGAGCAAGGGTAGGTAGACCATCTTTCCCCAATCAGTGTTTTACTTCCTCCTCCATAATTACCTCCTCCTCGGAGTACAGACCTTCAAAGAAATTCTGGAAGGCATTCTCTATGTCAAGGCTGCTATCAACTTTTCTCCCGTCTTCCCACACTCAATTTCTGTGTTAACATTCCTAACTTGTTCTGCTTTAATTTTCCAGGCTAATAACTTCCATGCACTCTCTCCACACTCAAAATAAGCAAGCTTACTAGCTTCCCATCTCTTCTTAATCCTAGACTGTAACTTCTAACTGCTCTCTCAGTAATCTTAACTTTTTGCTATAGGAGGCCTAGATTTAGACTGTTTCTCTAGTTTTACAATTTCTGACTCCATCCACCTCACCTAGTTCCTATGTTTCTTATTTGTAAAACTAGTAGGATTAGTTATTTGTACTCTTATAATGGCCTTAAAAGAGTCCCACACCACAGTTAGGGGAGCTGACCCCATATTTACCTTAAGGAATTCGTCTGTCTATGTACTGAAATGACAGACTACGTAACTTTCCATCAATATAGTGCGATCAATGGTCCATCTCGTTGCCTCTAACTTGGAAGTAGGTTTAATCATCAATGCTACTGCTGAGTGGTCAGATATCTAGGCAGTCAAATAAATGAGGTTATCCAGAATGTCACCTAAGACCTGGTTGACAAGAAAATAGTAAATCCTTGACACATGCCCATATTTCTTATTATAGAAAGTGACTCTGTTAGACCTGTCAGCCCTGGGTGGTCTTTCCCCGCATTTTATTCCCTATGCGCCTCATTTTTGCCACCATCTTTTTGTTGGACTTAGGCCTCTGGGCGCCTTACCACTGCCAAACAGTGCTGAGGTGCAGGTGCTCTCTCCTAATAACATGGCTGCCACAGACCCCTGCTATTTCGGAGTGGCCATTGAACATACACGCACCAGTAGTTAGGAGCAGGCTGGGACATACTGCTACTGTATCTTTGCCGTCCCATAGACCAACCTGTAGAAGCTCCTGGAACCATCCAGCTCAGGGAGGAGTTATGCTTTGCCACCTTTACAGGAGGGTCACCTGACCTAGGGGTATAAGAGGAAAGGAGGGAAACCTGACTAGTTAGTTGGGGCACTACTGGACCTGGGGGAACCTCTGTCGGAGTATAGGCGGTTGGGCCTAGGGGGGAACCTACACTACTGAGACTGACTGAGCTTAGGCCCTGCTGTACCCAAGATAGCTGAGGGACTCTGCCTGCCTGCTGACCTTGCCCAGTGAGGGGGAAACCCAGGGGACCAACTCCAGTGTGCTGCAGGGAACCATTCTCTTATGCCTGCCCACATAGATTTTTGAGCAGTTGCATACAATAACATAAACAACATATTTGGTGGTACAGTCTTATATGCTGCATGATTGTATAGTTCTTAGAACCATTATATTGGAACTTCTTTTTGTTTTTAACAGTAAATCTACACATACTACAGTTTGTGCATTTAGAGGAGCCCACATTATGCCTATGTAGCCAATTAACATTCAAGGCATCTCCATTAGGGTAGTTTGGGCTGATCATACTTCCTATAGTTTGGCCCTTCCGTAACCTATAGGAAGGGCCAAACTATAGGAAGTATGATCAGCCCGAGCTACCCTAATGGAGATGCCTTGAATGTTAATTAGCTACATAGGCACAATGTGGGCTCCTTTAAATGCACAAACTGTAGTATGTGTAGATTTACTGTTAAAAACAAAAAGGAGTTCCAATATAATGGTTCTAAGAACTATACAATCAGGCAGCATATAGACTGTACCACCAAATATGTTGTTTATGTTATTGTATGCAACTGCTCAAAATCTATGTGGGCAGTACAATAAGAAGCCTGAAAGATTGTATTTCTGAACATTATAGAGCCTTTAAAAACATGGATTGTAGATATCCGATTGGAGTTCATGCCTCTATTTGCCCTCAAAAATTTAAACCACGTTCCTTTTCTTTCCATGGATTAGAAAGTGTCCCTATTAATGTAAGGGGAGGAAATCGGGAATTGATTCTAAGAAAGGCAGAGGTACGCTGGATAATTAGGCTTCGGGCTGTAGAAATGGGGATTAACATCGACAGTGAAATGCACTATTTTCTAGGTTGAATATCAGATATGCTCTTGTGAATAAGGCATTCTAGATAAACTAATTGCCCACAGTGTGAATTATGAATTCTATCTTGTATTTACCCTATATTGAAGATCGAGTATGGGATATACAATGCATTACAAAATGTATGAACTGTTATTCATTGGGAATTATGTGATTTAATCAATGATATGATTCTGTACCAACAGCCTAGCTAATATGTTTAGGTTGTTTTCCACCAGTGAAATATGTATAGATATAAAAAAAATAGACAAAGGTAGCAATAGTATCATAGATATCATGTATGGTTTGTTTGAATTCTACTGCTTCCCCTCTCTCCTTCATCTACAATGAGCACATACTACCTTTGTACATTCTTTTTGCACTCTATTCTAACTCTAGTAATTTATTGCTCTATTCCGCCTGCACCTCTCTAAATTAACTATTATTGAAGTAGTTAGTATATTTAATACTGTCATATGGAGCTGCTTTTTAAAGAAAAGGTCGGTCCTTTTTAAGTTTTACTGATATGTAGGAGCAGGAACCAATTTATTCTTCATATTATGCTAATATAGCATCTCCGGCGAATTTAAATACGGACTAGTATGATTGATACAAAATAAGTAATGGAACATGGTCGTTTCTGCGCTGTACGCTAGTCCTCTTTTTACTTCTAATGAGTAAAGTCTAGGAAGTAAATATCTGTTTTTTCATTAGGCCTCGGTGAAAGATATTACAACTTTTTGGCATTATTGTTTGTGGTTATATTATCACATACACAATGGCGACGGTTAGAAAATAATTACCCTTATATTAATTATCGTAATCGACTAAAAAGAACTTTAAATTATATACCGATAAATAACACTGTATTAATACATAACTTCTTAAGAGGGATATCCAATTATTTATTACTGAACAGAGATTGGTTTTGGAAGAAAACGTTGGAGTGATAACTTCTGCTACTGTAAGTCCTATGTTTACTTCTATGTCAAACAGGGTTTAAATACTCTGACAAAGATGGCGCCGATGCTAGACGCCGACTAATACACGTGCCAGATGAGGGTGATATCGCTCTGTTACCGGTAAGGTTCTAATATTCTGTTAAATATATTCTGTACACTCTCCTAGTAATAAGTATGGAATAGGACTTAATTATGTCCTCATTTGTTCTTTGATATTCGGTGTTAACTTGTGCTCCCCTCTGTAGGTTTGAGCTCGAGAAATACCTTTGAGCCATCCGACTGACTTGATCATTATTACGCTATGAAATAGAAGTGCGCCTTTTTGAGGTATAAAACCATTTCTTTTCTTTACTCTTAGAACTAAACATACTGCTTAGACTAGATATCTGTAAACAGTTATGATATATATATTTTTTATTAGTGATCTAGAAAAGATGATGATTAGATTGAATTCATCTTTGAAGTTAAAACTATAGACTCTTTTTATAAGGTATTGCTGCTATACAGTAGGTTCAGATTTTATGAGATTTATTATTAGTTTTTCATGCCTATGCACATAAAGATAATTGCATGGGTACTTTTGAGGAATTAGTATGTCCTACAGTTTTATAAAAGCCCGCATCTTTCGTGTATCTGATTATAGACATTCTACTTGAGATACTTAGTTAAGTGTTTAGCGTTGTATCCGTGAAATTGTAGCTCCGCCATAGAAATATTGGGACATCTTCTTCTTTCTCTCCTTTTAAAATAAATTTGTTAGGGAAGGTAATGTAGGCTATGTTATCCTACATAATATTTTTTGTCTCACTGTGTTCTTAATGGCCATTATTAATTTTGAAATGATTTTTCCAGCAATCCATTAGGATAACATATTCCACGATAATCATGTATATTTAATTGTGCCCTTTTAGGCTTAAGAATATATTTAGTCCTATGATCCTATGGAACTGCGTCTTACTTGTTGATATCAGCTCTTGAATATTAATTGGATTGGTAAGCACCCTTTTTGCATATTGGCACACTTATTTGGTGCTTTAGTATACACATCCCTTAAGGATCACCACAATTTTGATTATATTCTCTATAGTACAAATCTGTTTTTGTACTCACGGGTTAAGGTCTCTTTACTCAAATTTTTTTCTTAAAAACTTGGCTTTCCCTAACCCTAACTTCATTTATATAGGTCACAATTGGTGAATAACACTGTGGATCATGCTTTCTGGTCACCTTTTTTCCCTATGCACTTTCAGTTTCAATTCCTTATTTCTGATAAGTTCCTTGTTTAGTTGTATCTTTTATGTTAGATTATCATGGTCTTGATGAACGTATGGTGTATAAAATATTCTTTTGCTTGTTTTTAGCCCTGATGAAGTCATTGGCTGAAGTGCCAGACGAACAACGTGTTGGCAAAAACTTGTTTTGACCTTTGTTAAATACAGAAGAAGTTCTTTTTGTACCCTGTGACTTGACCAAATGATAAGACGATACAACTGAAATTAATGAAATTGAAAAAATAAAGAGGAGACGGCAACTACAAAGTTGAGAAGGAGTATTTTTGATATGGACATTTTGACTTATTAGCGTTGCTCAGGTTGAAGAATTTGTGTTTGTGAATTTTGTTTCTGCTATGATACCTAGGCCTAAGAACCATTACTGAAATGTTCCCCATGCAGAGGAAATGTTTGATGTTTTACTGATGCCATGAAGTGGTCCATTGATGTCCCCCTACCTAGAAAATGTTTGATGACATATCCGTGCCCAAAGTGTTGCATTTTGATGACATGCTTGTGTGAAATATTGCCTATGAAGTCCCTGAATGTCAAAAGTGCTATTTTCATGAAATTGATGTTTGAGAGCTGGTTGCTCCATTTGCCTAGTATCTAAGAAGTGATGCCTGCCTGAACTAAAAGTAGATAAAGAGACTTGGTTTAAACAACAGCCTGGCGTGGTGTCATTCTATTGCGTGCGAGTTACTGTCTCAGTGCGAGTGTGTGCTGCACCACTGCTTTACACATTGCCTTCGGGTGCCTTCCTGCCTCGCGCCAAGCTACAGTGTCGGAATTGGTGACCCCAGTTCCAACAGACTCCCTTCTGTGCACCTACTCTTTACCTCCAAAAATTGCACTGGGCCAGGGACAAACTAATTTGCATATAGCCAGGTTCTGAACTGGGATGGTGCAGTGAGCTAAAAAACGGTGATGGATCAAGCCCTGATCTGTTGACTGGGTAGGAGTGTTCTGATTAACTCAGATACTCTGTCGATCACCACCCCCTTTTTGAAATTATTTTAGCCACCATAAGTGTGGAAGGGTATGCTCAGACATGAGTCCCTTGCTCACTGCACCATCAGGATTCAAGCAAGCCGGGCCGAAGACGGCTGTAATGCCAGAAACCGGTCCCCAGAAGCTTGTTTCCTTTCCAGTGAAGAATTGGCTTGGTAGTTTGGTCTGCCCTGTTCCCATGATGCACTGGGCCAGGGACAGACTAATTTGCAAATAGCCAGGTTCTGAACTGGGATGGTGCAGTGAGCTAAAAAACGGTGATGGATCAAGCCCTGATCTGTTGACTGGGTAGGAGTGTTGTGATTAACTCAGATACTCTGTCCATCACCACCCCCTTTTTGAAATTATTTTGGCCACCATAAGTGTGGCAGGGTATGCTCAGACATGAGTCCCTTGCTCACTGCACCATCAGGATTCAAGCAAGCCGGGCCGAAGACGGCTGTAATGCCAGAAACCGGTCCCCGGAAGCTTGTTTCCTTTCCAGTGAAGAATTGGCTTGGTAGTTTGGTCTGCCCTGTTCCCATGATGCACAGGGCCAGGGACAGACTAATTTGCATATAGCCAGGTTCTGAACTGAGATGGTGCAGTGAGCTAAAAAACGGTGATGGATCAAGCCCTGATCTGTTGACTGGGTAGGAGTGTTCTGATTAACTCAGATACTCTGTCCATCACCACCCCCTTTTTGAAATTATTTTGGTTTAAACAACAGCCTGGCGTGGTGTCATTCTATTGCGTGCGAGTTACTGTCTCAGTGCGAGTGTGTGCTGCACCACTGCTTTACACATTGCCTTTGGGTGCCTTCCTGCCTCGCGCCAAGCTACCGTGTCGGAATTGGTGACCCCAGTTCCAACAGACTCCCTTCTGTGCACCTACTCTTTACCTCCAAAAATTGCTAAGTGCTAGTGGTTCATCATACTTTTTAATATGCCGGTGATTTAAAGGGGTGTCTATTCACCTTCTTTTAGATTACCTGTCCAGTTTATTATCTAAAATCACATTAAAATCACCGTCCAGGATAACTGGATGTGGAAAATCCAGGAAATTAGAAAAATGCCTCAAGAGGTTCAATATCCTCATAATTCGAGACATAGTACCCAACTAATGCCCTAATCCTATTGTACATTTTGTGATGATCCACCTTCCAGATTTATCAGTAACCATTCCCAATATAGATGCTTTAACCTGCTGTTCACCAAAATGACCAAACCTTTAGTAATTGCATTCTGATACATACACTCTAGATACTGGCTCCATCTTTGATACTTAAACAATTCAATGCATTCCCCTTTGGTCAAATTAGTTTCTTGAAAGATTATTAAGTGAGATGGTGAATCCCTTAGCTATTGTAGGATCTTATCTCTCCTCCCTTTTGACAAAGCCCATTGACATTTGTTATCAATATCTGAGTTGGTACACCGATACTCAGTGAAGATGGTGATTCTTCCCAAATTTAGTTTCTTCTTCAATACAATCCCATAATATTTTAAGAAAATCTGGTTAGAAAAAATAGAACAGGCTATAAATTCCTTTGCTTAAGCATATAAGGGGATGAGGATTCCATGGAAAAAGCTGTGCAGGAGAAAAGAAAAGGAGGGCTTATCCCGGCCAGATATGCAATGCAATGCCTGGGCCTTTCAGCTGAAAAATGCAGGATGAATTTTAACTCCTCAGATGGCTCAGGAATAGGGTCCTTGTTTAGAGCAATGTTAAAAGGAGTTAAGGGAGCAGCAGCGCACTTCTTTCTCAAATTCAGAGATCAAAGTTCTTCAAAAAGGTGACACTGAAATAGCTGCAAACAATGGTCAGAGTGTGGTCTAATGTTATGCATGCAATTAGAGTGGATTATTATAGTAACTAATTCCCTGGGCACTGCATTGTGTCCAAATAATAAATGGGCTCTACCATTTAATACAGCAGGAATACAATTCTGGGATAATCTCTTTGGAGACAGCAGTTTACTCCACTGGGATGAGCTAAGCAGGGAGGTTGGGGTGGTGAGCTTTCTAGGTTCTAGTACTTACAGCTGAAACGTTGGGAGAAGAGTATGCAATGGGACTTGGGAACTAAAAATCATCTGGAGGAACAATTATCTGGATAACCCCCTGGAAAGAAGTAAGTATCAATCTGCTCCTGTGAACACTTAGGGACACTGGTCAAGGATTTCAAGCTGGTAGAAGAACTCTGGGGAGTGGGCTTGCAGAGGCAGCAGATACAAGACATGTGGCAAGTGATGCACACTTTATTTTCTATTGTTAAGCCTGCTTTTTTAAGAAGAAATCATCTCTTTTCTCTTCACAGAGTCTACATGTCACCGGCCAGAATCTCGAAGATGGGGAAAGAGGATGTAGCCAAATATGCCAAATGTGGTTTAGAGAAGGTGACCGAAATCCATGTCTATGTTAAGTCCAGTAATCCTCAATTTTTTTTAAAGAGGTGTGTAAGACTGTTTCCAGCATTGTGGGGGTAGATGTTAGGGCAAGCTTTTCTTTGATCATATTTGGGATAGAAGAGGATCCATAGGAGCAGAATGGTGAGTCGAGAAAGCTTCTTTTCTATTTAATGTTACTGGCGAGAAGTAAAATC